>NC_084832.1:41777841-44277841 GCF_033115175.1 Lepus europaeus | reverse complement strand
AATGAAGCTAATATATATATATATATATATACATATATATATATATAGAAATAAATGTATATACTATTTGAAGGTCTATATATTTTTTTTTTTACAGGCAGAGTGGACAGTGAGAGAGAGAGACAGGGAGAAAGGTCTTCCTTTTGCTTTGGTTCACCCTGAAATGGCCACTGTGGCCAGCGCAGCACTCCGATCCCAAGCCAGGAGCCAGGTGCTTCTCCTGGTCTCCCATGCGGGTGCAGGGTCCAAGCACTTGGGCCATCCTCCACTGCACTCCTGGGCCATAGCAGAGAGCTGAACTGGAAGAGGAGCAACTGGGACAGAATCCGGCGCCCTGACTGGGACTAGAACCTGGGGTGCCGGTGCCTCAGGCTGAGGATCAGCCCATTGAGCCGCGGCGCCACCCTGAAGTTCTAATTTTTATTAAGTATTATTACCTGAACACTAAGAACTCAATTATTGGTTTTACTCTTGCTTTTTATTCTTTCTCCAAATCAACAAATCTTTTCATGCTTAGGCATATGTTCCATGTTTCCTTGAGCTCTCTACCACAAATTTGACCCAATAAAGGAATCAATAGTTGGAAATATAAGTACTTCATTTTTCCTGGTAATCCCCAAGTTAGGGAAAGTTAAGAGAACATAATTTCTACAGACCTTTAAACAAATGTACACATCCATATGTATGCATGCACATGCACACTCAATTTTCCTTAATTACAAAATTGTGAGAAGTCAATGTTATAATGCTTACATTTTAGTAATTGAAGAAAATAAAGAGTGAAGATCAAAGACTCTGAGGATTTATTTTTTAAAAGAATGGTTCAACAGTATCCACTATGAGGTACGAGAATGGTTTCAGCAGCAAGTAATCATGAAAAAAAATGTGTTATATGTAAGACTGAGTACAGTGGTTTGGGTAGCATAATTTACTATGAACTTGATTCATAGAAAGCAATCAGGTTCTGTGAAATAACTGAACTGAAGTTCAAAGGGTTAGCTGCAAAATCCAATATAGTGAGACTGTGGAAGTTGGGTAGCATTTTACAAGAGAAATTTTCATTGAACTGTTTTCAGAATTTCAATCTTTTCTTCAACAAGTTCAACGTTTTAGGCTGGTCTATTTCAAGGTATACACACTACTATGTAAATCAATAGCACCAAAATAAAAAAAAATCATTTAGTAGTAAAAATGCATGAATTGTCACAAATTTTAGAATACCATTTTAAAGTTAGTAAGTATTCAACAAGGATATATATTTCTTTACATAATTGAATTGTAAGCTGATTTTGTGAGACTTAGTTGATATAATTATTTATTTCTTCATAAAACAAAAACAACTTCAATAAGATTTCTCAGAAAGACGTTTATAAAAATATTAATAAGGGCCTTCCATAATAAAGAATCAACCTAAGGGTTTATGAGTCTTAAGTCTTCTGAAATTAAAAAGTCCAAATATTTTACATTAATTTTATGGTGATCTTTAAGATCACTATTCTTATTAGAGTATGGTACTTATCATGGTTCATATGGCCTATTTAATAATTTTTGTTAAGCAAAATATTGAATCAAAGTGCTTTTGTTATTTAGATTTTAAAACTTAATGTTGAAAAATGACATTTCATTATCAAGGACAAGATGAATTGCTGAGTTTACACATGTAAGGTTCTTGCAATTTTTTCCTGAGGTTATTAAAGCATTTGTTACCTTACAAGATTATACATAATAAAATTTATTTTAATTACCCCTACTTTAAAAAGATTGGCAAATAGATTTATGTCTCCAAATCCATCATAAATGCTACATTAGTGGTGTGTAAAACATACACAGAACAATTATTCACATGATTCAAGTTCTCAATAAGTCTCATGATGATGACCAAAGACAGAATATCATATTTACTATTTTAATTTCAACCTAATTTTTCACTTACAGTATGTAATATATACTTATATTTTTAAAAATGAAGTACAATAAAATTTCAACATTTAGGTATTAATAGGCTTCATTAAGTCACTCTATTTCAAATTATTTGAGAGCATTTTGTTGTGGGCTACGTTGGGCCTAAATTCCTATTCAGGCTCCTACCTCTTAGAAAAGTTTTCTAAGTACAGGCACAAACACAAGTTACAAAGTAATGAAGTTTATTTCCAAGATGAGGAAAACATAGATGCACATGTGGGCGTTGTTCAAGGTGGGGGGGGGCCAGGAAGGGGAAAAAGAGAGAATTCCATACCCTACTTGCGCTGGGTCCAGTGGAGGGAGGTGGAAGAGAAAGAGAGAGAGAGAATGCCCTTCTCTTTTCTAGGCTTCTTAATAGCTTAGAGAGAGAATTGTTTAAGCTGTACCACCCCCAGGTCCCAGGTAAGGGGAAGTACATCCTGGGGAAGGGGTCATCTGATTGACAGGTGGGAGGATTAGATTACATGAAGCAGCTGAGGTGTGGCTTCCAGCTTGTGACACTAATCTCACTACCTGGCTTATCCCATATTGATTTGATTGATAGAGGCTCAAGTCTGGGATAGATAGAGTGATTGATACCTGCTTTATGAAGGGTTTCTTTGTTAGAATGCAGATTCTGTTAAGGCGAGATTATTTGATTTCCCTATAATGTACTTCTCCATAAAGCATGTATTTATTAAGTGTATAAAAATCAACAGTTATGAGCAATAGAAAATGAGAAGGCAATAGAGAGATGACCACAGGATTTGATTGTTATAATTCTCAGTGATTAAGCTGAGAGCATTTTTCAATGAACTAGCGCAGATAAAAGCCTTGAAAGAGTGGCTTCAGAAATCATGAACTTTAGAAAATATAAATAAGAAATAGCATCTTGGAACAGGCATAAATTATAAATAAGAAATAGAATCTTGGAGCTGGCATTGAGGAGTACCCAGTTCAGCTGCCACCTGTGGCACTGGCATCTCATATGGTAGCTGGTTCCTGCAGAGGCTGCTCCATTAAGAATCCAGATGCTTGCTAAGGGTGGAAGAAAAGTAGCTGAAGATGGCCCAAGTGTTTAGAACCCTGCCACCCTTGTGGAAGACCCAGATGAAACTCCTGGTTTTGGGATGGCCCATCACTGACCATTGCGGTCATCTGGGGAGTGAACCAGTGGGTGGCATATATATGTAACTCTGACTTTATATATATATATATATATATATATATATATATATATATATATATATGTATGTGTGTATGTGTGTGTGTGGTGTGAGACTTTATATATATATATATATATATATATAATATTATATTATATATATATCTGAAATAACATCTTTAATAAATTTTCTTCACACTGATAAAAGGCATGATATTATTGATATTTCTAAATCCAAGAATTTTCCTTTTGCCATCTGCATACTACACAATTAAAATAAGTTTGAAAACTCTCAATTCACCAGATATCCAGATGGAGTTACCTGTATCTTGCTTTGACCTAACCAGCTCCAGCTATTGTGGGCACTTGGAAATGAACCAGCAGATGTGAGATCTCTTTCCCTCTCTCTCCCTCCCTCTCCCTCCCTCTCCCTCCTTCTCCCTCCCTCCCTCTCCCTCCTTTCCCTCCCTCTCTCTTTCTCTTTCTCTCTCTCTCTCTGTGTATCTACATTTCAAATAAATAGGAATACAGAAATAAAATTCTCTTTTTAAAAAGTTTAAATATAGAGGAAATGAGATGAAACTTTTTAGAATGTTTTCATTGTAATGCTGGTGGCATGGCATTATTTATTGTTTGCAAAGAAGGGGTAAGAGGATGGTAGAGGTGAGGTTTAAGAATGAGTTTTTTATTTTTAAGATGAAGGAAATGATGATGCATTAAGGGTAACTAAAAATTTTTCAAAGTGAATTTCTTGAGTTGTGTAGACTGTGAAGTTTACATACAAGTGGTGGTAAAGATTTTTGTAGAAATACAGATAACTTGAAGATACAGGAGGGAAGTCAGAGGGTGGACTCAGCTGCAGGTGGACAGATGGAATGATTAGAGCTTGCAGATATTTTGATTTTTTCATTTGTAAGGGAAATAAGTACCAAGGAAATCAGCAGGTCAGAAAGTTAAACAATTTTTTGGAGACTGAAAATCAAAATCCCTTTTAACTTTTCCAGAAGCATTGAAAAATAAAGAGATGTAGGTCAATAACGGAGAGTAGGCCAGTGAATGATCTAAGGAAATGTTGGTGAAGCAGTAATAGAAAATAATAGGTTAGTCGTTATGTACTTAAGTGCAGCTATTATTATGGCTTTGTATTTTACTCCAGCAATGTTCACATATGCGGGTACAGGCATGGAGCATTCCAAGATCGGAATTTGTATTAGTTGGGTCTGGCTCTGTCGCCTAGCAGGTAAAGCCACTGCCTGCAGTGCCAGCATCCCATATGGGCACTTGTGCCCTGCCACCCGTGTGGGAGACCTGGAAGAAGCTCCAGGCTCCTGGCTTTGGATCAGCTCAACTCTGGCCTTTGTGGCCATTTGGGGAGTGATCCAGTGGATGGAAGACCTCTCTCTCTCTCTCTTTGTGTGCCTATGCCTTTCTTTAACTCTACCTTTCAAATAAATAGATAATCCTTAAAAAAAGATTTTGTATTGTCAAAATAATTAGATGAAAGCAAAGGGAATTAGAATTAAGTCTGTTGGCAAGACATACATTTCAAGGATTGACATATCAAAATAAGTGAGCTGGAGTCATGGCATACATTATTCAAACAGTGAAAACCAGAGCTGAAATTACGAGAAGCTGCTAATGTGTGAGTTATACATATGAGAGTAAGTATATGAAATACTTAAAAATAAAAGGGCAAAGTATAATTAATGAGAAAACTGAGATACGAAGATATTAGTAATAGTATTTTGTGACTACTAGTGTAATCATCACAAATAATTGCAATAGTGTTGAGGAGGAAAGTGGATCCAACGCTAAAAGCTTCCTTTGAGTATCTAAAAACAGGGAAAACTTCTCTGTTTTTAGTTTGATTTTACCAAATTCTCTGAATACTGTAGTTTAGCAACAAGTTTTGATATCATTTAAAACTATACAGACAGAATGTGTGTGTTCCCTGAGTGTATCTGCATACACAAAAAGGAAATAATTTTATGTTGCAACAGAGATGTCCAGCCAAAGATAAACAGTACAGTGACAAGAGTCCTGTATCATTCAATGTCATATTTGCCTTGGCTGCAGCATTCCATTAAAAGTCATATAAATTATTATCCAGTTTTACTTCGATGGCTAGAAATAAATTACTTATACATCTCTTGTGGATTAAGTTATCTCTATGCATATATATAAATCATGCTGAAAGAAACCAAATTACCCCCAAATGCTCATAGACCCATATTCTTCATTCATAATAACACACATTTCATCTACAGACATTTAATAGTGTGGTGCAGTTAATATGTTTCAGAGATGACCCTATAACACTCAGGATTATTAACTACAACAAATCTGAACAGCAATTCAAGGTTGCTAGTTTGTTGGCAGCACAGTAGATCATTTTAATACAAGATATACCTGATAAGT
This sequence comes from Lepus europaeus, assembly GCF_033115175.1. Lineage (NCBI taxonomy): Eukaryota > Metazoa > Chordata > Mammalia > Lagomorpha > Leporidae > Lepus > Lepus europaeus. The sequence continues at coordinate 44,272,317 of NC_084832.1, read as the reverse complement.
TTCAGCTGCTATACACCTTTAAAGGCAATTTCTTCCCTCCTCCCTTCAATACCAATAAAAGAAAAACAGTCAGAAAGTTAGGACAATTTTAGTTATTTTAGATCGAAAATGTTTAAATATGTCATGGTTCAAATACATTGTTAGCTACCTAAATCTTCTCTTTTAGTATATCTTCCAACTTTAAAACCCAGAGATTAACTTTTGAATAGACATTTGTAGCAGAAAATTTTATTTGAAAAGTTACTGAGTCATGACTTCGCAACTGTATTTCTTATGGAGAACTATATTGAACTTATCTGGCATGAAGAAACTTAAACAAAGCAAACAAAATACTTTTTAACAGCATGCACTTATTTTCAGTCACATCAGACATATATCATTACTTTTTAATTTTAAATTTCAGACGAGATCGGGCGCGTTCAGGGTGGTATGGCCGTAGACTAAGAGTCAAAGAGATCACACAAACAAGACAAGTATCTGCTAATACTAACTGATAGAATCAAAAAGGGAGAGAAAGATCCAACATGGGAAGTGGGATACACAGCAGACTCATAGGATGGCAGATGTCCTAAACAACACTCTGGCCTCAGAATCAGCCCTCAAGGCATTCAGATCTGGCTGAAGAGCCCATGAGAGTATAGCAGGCATGGAAAGCCAAGATATCATGGAAAAAAAAAAAAAAGACCTAAATGAATGATCTCTGTGATTGAGATCCCAGTGGAAAGAATGGGGCCATCAAAGAAGGAGGTACCCTTCTCCGAAGGGAGGAGAGAACTTCCACTTTGACTATGACCCTATCGGAATAAGATCAAAGTCAGCGAACTCTAAAGGCTTCCATAGCCCTGGCAACTCATGACTAGAGCCTAGGGAGATTACTGACGCCATGAACAGGAGTGTCAAATTGTTAAATCAGCAACAGGAGTCACTGTGTACTTACACCCCATGTGGGATCTGTCCCTAATGTGTCGTCTAAAGCCAAGTGATGCTATAACTAGTACTGAAACAGTATTTTTATACTTTGTGTTTCTGTGTGGGCACAAACTGATGAGGTCTTTACTAATTATACACTGAAGTAATCTTCTGTATATAAAGAGAATTGGAAATGAAAAAAAAAAAAAAACCTGGTGTTAAAAAGGAAATGGCATAGAAAATTAATTAATTTGAAAAAAATTATGTAGGATCTCTGTCTTTAATGTGCTGTACATTGCTATTTAATGCTATAATTAGTAATCCAATGGTAGTTTTTTCACTTTATGTTGCTATATGGGCAAAATGTTGAAATCTTTACCTAATATATACTAAACTGATCTTCTGTATACAAAGAGAATTGAAAATGAATCTTTACATGAATGGAAGGGGAAAGGGAGCGGGAAAGGGGAGGGTTGCGGGCGGGAGGGAAGTTATGGGAGGGGGGAAGCCATTGTAACCCATAAGCTGTACTTTGGAAATTTATATTCATTGAATAAAAGTTTAATTAAAATAAAATAAAGAAAAAAAATAATAAAAATAAATTTCATTTATTTATTTTCATTTGTTTCAAAGGGAGAAGACAAAGAGACACAGACTTAAAGAGATCTCTCATCCATTACTTCATTTCCCAGATTTTTCTAACCTGCCAGGGCTGGGCAAGGGCTAATCTAGGAGCCCCAGAATTTCATCTTGATCTCCCATGTGGGTAGTAGGAACTCAAGTGCTTAAACCCTTATCTGCTGCCTCCAAATATGCACATTGAAGGAAGATGCAATCAGAAGCTGAGATGGGTCTTGAATCCAGGCATTCCAATAGAAGACACAAGTGAATCAAGCAAAGGCTTAACTGCAGTGCCAAATGCCGACTTCAGATATACCAAAATTAAATATCTTTACATGATTATGTACTTTTAAAATAATAATGAACAGAGCTATAAAAACTCATGGTTTTCATTTACAGAATCTCATAAACAATAAATACAATTATTTCAGAATGTGATTTTTAATAGAGTCTAGGCTTTTGCCAGCAGAATTTGGTGAAGACATGTTATAATCTGAATGTACACACCCTAAAATAACAATGCTTTTAAAAATATATGCAGTCTGAAGAATTCATTATGTAATGAGGGAAAAGTGGAAATATTTTAAAATATCTACTTAGTTGAAAGAATGACAGAGAGAAATTTCTCCCATCTGCTGTGCCAGTATCTGCTGCCTTCCAGGCACACTTGCAAGAAGCTGGGTCAGAAGTGGAGGAATTGGCACTTAAGCCAGCACTCCAATGAGAGATGTGAATGTCCAATGCATCAGTTTAACCTGCTGTTTAAAATGCCCACTCCAGGATTAAAATATTAATTTTGAATCAAATACACCTTAGGAATCATTGAATACTAAAATTTACTTATAATTCAATGACTCCAGGGTTTTATCAGATATAGGCAAATATTATTTTCTTAGAAAAAGTCCAAGCGTATCAGAGCTCTTCCTCCAAAATAGTCCCTTGCTGCATTAATTATGACCCACTTTGGTTTTATACTGAAGAAACTAGGTTCTTTCTGAATAAAATTCATACTAAAATCAGTTTATGATTTGATAAATTATTTACTCAATTATAAGACATCAAATAGGGATCATTACCATGTTTAGAAGTTGATTGTTTAGGTCATTCATTATGCATATACCTGGATCCTTCCAGGAGGGACATAGTCATAGGTTAATTCTTTAGTTCCCCCTAGTTGTCCTAATATTAGCATGACAACTGCAACTCACACTAGCATTTTCCAAGACAAAAATATCGAAAAAATATGGAGTCAATAGTGGAGAATAGAGATGATACAAGTAAAGAATGATTTCATATAAAAAGGAGTGGAAAAAGAAATTTTTCAGATATACAATTTGAACTATATTTATTTCAATAAAATATGTAGGGATAAATTAGAGTAGGAAAATGTAACTATAAAACCTTGTCATATTAAGGCAATGCATATATTTTCTTATATGCATAACATATATATATATATATGTATATATGCATAACATATATGTGTATATATGCATAACATATATATCTATATATGTGTATATATATGTTATGTAGAACATTCTACATTCTGGCTCATAAATTGCCTCAGTGTTCTTCTTAAGAACCCAATAATTAAATAAAGAATGCATGTCTCAAAAAAGTCACAGAAGAAAATATGATATTGAAGGTGATAAATTATAAGCAAAGATTACAGAATTTTTGACACTTAATATTCATCCCATAAAATATAGAAATTATGATTTCTTAGTCCTATCATTATGATCAATTGTGAACAGAAATTGTTCACTTGGTCTAGTGAGATGGCATTGGTACATGCCCCCTTGATGGGATTGAATTGGAATCCCCTGGTATGTTCTTAACTCTACCGTTTGTGGCAAGTCAGCTTGAGCATGTTCCAAATTGCACATCTCTTCCCTCTCTTATTCCCACTCTTATATTTAACAGCAATCACTTTTCAGTTAAGTTTCAACATTTAATAATAACTGTGTATTGATTACAGTATTCAACCAAAAGTATTAAGTAGAACAAACAAAAAAAAAATACTAAGAGCGATAACGTATTAAGTTGTTCATCAACAGTCAGGGCAAGGGCTGATCAAGTCACCGTTGTCATAGTGTTCATTTCACTTTAACAGGTTTCCTTTTTAGTGCTCGGTTAGTTGTCACTGAACAGGGAGAACATATGATATTTGTCCTTTTGGGACTGGGATCATATAAACAAGACTATTGGCTGCAAATACTAATGGATAGAATAAAAAAGGGAGAGAACGATCCAACATGGGAAGCGGGATACACAGCAGACTCATAGAATGGCAGATGTCCTAAACAGCACTCTGGCCTCAGAATCAGCCCTTAAGGCATGCAGATCCGGCTGAAAAGCCCATGAGAGCATTTCAGGCATGGAAAGCCAAGACACTCTGGCAAAAAAATAAATAAATAAATAAATAAATAAATAAAAAGTGACCTAAATGTAAGATCTCCATGAGTGAGATCCCAGCGGAAAGAACGAGCCATCAAAGAAGGAAGTACCTTTCTCTGAAGGGAGGAGAGAACTTCCACTTTGATTATGACCTTGTCAAAATATGATCAGAGTTGGTGAACTCAAAAGGCTTTCATAGCCTTGGCAACTCGTGATAAGAGCCTAGGGGGATTACTGGTGCCATAAACAAGAGTGTCAAATTGTTAAGTCAACAGCAGGAGTCACTGTGCATTTACTCCTCATGTAGGATCTCTGTCCTAATGTGCTGTACATTGTGATTTAATGCTATAACTAGTATTCAAACAGTATTTTTCACTTTGTGTTTCTATGTGGGTGCAAACTGTTGAAATCTTTACTTAATATATGCTAAACTGATCTTCTGTATATAAAGAGAATTGAAAATGAATCTTGATGTGAATGGAAGGGGAAAAGGAACAGGAAAGGGGAGGGTTGCAGGTGGGAGGGAAGTCATGGAGGGGGAAGCCATTGTAGTCCATAAGCTGTACTTTGGAAATTTATATTCATTAAATAAAAGTTAAAAAAAGAAATTATGATTTCTATGGTATAAAGTTAGATCATCATGAAAGAGGACAAATTAACAAAAATCTTTGTACAAATATAATTAGGGAAAATATAATTTCTAAAAGTGCACTGAGGTATGACTCATGAATTGAGATGTTAATATTATAATGTATGGACACTATACTCTTTAGAAATATATATATATATATATACATACATTCTATAATTTACACATGCTATTGTGTAAGTTCAGAAATATTTCCTTTCACATTTTGATAATTCTGAAAATTATTATGTCTGAACTTGATATGGAAATATATCTACCACATATTTTAAAGAAGAACATGTTGTGAGAAGTGTAACACAGGGTGGTAAAAGCAAACGGCCCTCAAGCAAAAACAAGTGATAATTGTGTTACGTGCACTTGATGATGTGCACCTTGGGAGGCAACAGGTTATGACTCAAGTGGTTTTGTCTCTGCCTCTAATGTGGGAGAGCTGTGTTAAGTTATAGATTCTTCCTTTGATTTGGTTCCGACCTTACTGGTGCAAGCCTTTGACAAATGGATGGTCTCTCTTTCTCTCTCATTTCTCATCTATATCTATCTCTATTTTATCTCCATTTCTCTGGCTTTCATAAATTAAAAATATAAAATGTTTTTAAAACAATAATAGTGATTAAAGTGAGTCATGCTGTTTTTATCACCACATGCTGTTAATCTAAACAATGTCAGTGATAAAATATTCTTCAGTGGCAAGATAGACTGTTTTTGCAGAGAAAAAGTAAAACTAAACCTTTAAAGTTGTATCTTTGTGTGTGTTGCATTATAATGAATTTTAATCTAATTCTGTAATATAATAAATCAAATTGTATTTGAATATGATTATAAGTACATTGGAAATGCAGATTAAATTCCAATATTGTGAAATGAAACTAACAAGCATCATGGTTTAAGAGATCAAGAATCACCAGTGCTCAATAGTGGATAATTAAAGTTCAACCAGGGAAACCTCTGAAAACGAAAAGGACTAAGGTCAAAATTTTGAGTTTGACACAAAGGAAGAAAAAAGTTAATATGCTTCAGCATAAATGTGTGCTTGGATAATTAGTCACTGACTGTTAGTACATTATCTTTCTTGCCGCTTTTCATTCCAAAAACATCTGTTATAGATTCAGAGGCTTTTCTGGTGGCTAAAGTAGAAATTCGCTTATTACTTGTCATGCTTCTCCTAATAAATCTAATAATAATTGCTTAAATTGTTTCTTGGTCTTGAATCACTCGATTTCACAGAGCAAAATATACTGTAAAGATCAATTTGAGATCTTTATAACTTTATATCTCTTAGACACTTTTGCACATTGAATTAACTTGGAACCAAGTAGTGCCTTTACATAGCATGAAAACACAGTTATTCGCATTATTACAACACACAGAAGCAAACTTTAAGCTTATCCTCCTGTGACAACACTTGGTGACTCATATACCACACCTTTATATGAAAACTAAGCTACTGATTATTAAAATGAAGATGAAATTCTAATATCTTAAAATGAAACTATCACTAAGCTGTAAGAAATAAAAAAAATCACAATTAGAAACAAAGGAGACATAGAAATTTCCAAATGATAAAAATTCAACAGTAAATCAGATGATGAGGCATATCATGAAATATAAACTATTAAAAATATTTCTGGGGTTGGCACTGTGGTATAGTGGGTAAAGCTGTCACCTCCATTGCCAGCATCCTATATCAGTACCAGTTCAAGTCCCGGCTGCTCCACTTCCGATCCAGCTCTCTGCTACGTCCTGAAAAAGCAGTAGAAGATGGTCACTAAGTTCGGAAGGACCAATACCATCTTACTAGTTAAAGTGATCAGTTTAAGTTCATAACTGATCATAAAAATAGGATTAAGTGTCAAAGGGATCATATAAATAAGGCCAAGTGTCTGCTAATAATAATTGATATAATTAAAAAGGAGAGAACTATACAACATGAGAAGCAGGACACACAGTAAACTCATAGAAAGACAAATACCCTAAACAGAACTTTGGCCTCAGAACTAGCCCCTAAGGCATTCATATCTGGCTAAAAAACCCATGATAGTATTTCAGGCACGGAAAGCCAAGATACTGTGGCAAAAAATGACCTACATGAAAGATCTCTGTGAGTGAGATGCCGGTGGAAAGAATGAGCCATCAATGAAGGAGGTACCTTTCTCTGAAGGGAGGAGAGAACTTCCACTTTGATTATGGCCTTTTCTAAATAATGTCAGAGTTTGTGGAATCAAGAGGCTTCCATAGCCCTGGCAGCTCATGACAAGAGCCTTGGGTGATCACTGACTTCATAAATAAGAGTGTCAATTGCTAAATCAACAGGAATCACTGTGCACTTACTTCCCATGTAGGACCTCTGCCCTTAATGTGTTGTACTATGAGAATTATCGGTAAAACTAGTCTTCAAACAGTACTTTATACTTTGTGTGTCTGTGTGGGTGCAGTCTGTTGAAATCTTTACTTAGTATTACTAAATTGATCTTCTGTATATCAAGATAATTGAAAATGAATCTTGATGAAGAATGGGATGGGAGAGGGAGTGGGAGATGGGATGGGTGGGAGGGAGGTTATGGAGAAATTGGTCAGGTAATCTATTTCTCAACACATTTGGTATCAGTAATACAGCACAGATATAAAGCCAATCATTGTTAGGATAATAAGCATTATGCGATATGACAGAATCATTAACATATCTCTTTTCATGGGTATTTGGACACGTTGATTTGTGTTTTCTACTCATACCTCAAAAAATGCTAGAATGACTGTGGCTCTTACCTAGTCATTTCCTAGGATACTGGAAATAGACTGGTAAAGTTACATAACATGCAGCGTTTTAGAATTTGGGGAATATACTGTCAAATTCACACTCCAGTTAAAACTGTGTGAGAGGGGCCAGCGCTGTGGCACAGCAACTTAAAGCCCCAGATTGCAGTGCCAGCATCCCATATAGGCGCCAGTTCAAGTCTCAGCTGCTCCATTTCCAATCCAGCTTTCTGCTATGGCTTGGGAAAACGTTGGAGGATGGCTCAACTCCTTGGGCCTCTGACCCCGGGTAGAAGATCCAAAAGAAGCTCCTGGCTCTTGGCTTCAAATCAGCTCAGCTCTGGGCATGGCGGTCATTTGGGGAGTTAACCAGAGGAATGGAGGGCCTCTTTCTCTCTGGCTCTGCCTCTCTCTGTAACTCTGTCTTTCAAATAAATAAAATAATTCTTTAAAACAAAAAAACTGTGTGAGAGTGCTAGTTCTCCCAAATCAGTGTCAATCAAGATGAAGCTATAAAATTTTACATTGATAATTCCTGTGTTTTAGTTTTAAGTTTTAATATCCAGCTGAGTTTTGCATCTTCTAAAATATCTGACCACTTCAATTTTCTTTTTTATAAGCTACTTGCATATCATGTTTGTCCATTTTGAAATATAAATAATAAAAGCTTATTAATATTCATGTTACATATGTTATGTATGCTGAAAATATATTGTTATATTAATTTAGATGTTGTTTATGACTCTGGTAATAATATTATTTTTTGCCACGAAAATATTTTCTGGTTGTAATTGGGCCAATAATATTATGCGTATTTTTTTGCAATGTATCCTTTAGACTCATTTATGGACAGTTGTACCAATGTTTATTTTTTCTATAATACTGTTAGTCTTTGGAGTTTTATACTAGAATGTATTATTATTTACAAATTTGTATCATAAATTTCCAAATCTATTTGTCTCTCATTTCTATCATGTATCATCTACATATCTCTATCATTGTATTTATTCTCTACTTATAATGTTATTTTGTGTGTGAATGTATGTGCATCATTAAAATATAAGAGCATTAATTTAATGGATTCCCTCTAGAAGTATTTATTTTGGCTTTGTTCTCCTATGACCAAATTTTATCTAACAAAGTCTTTTTGAGAATAAGAAAGAATTCTCAGATTATCTTTCAAATACCTCTGTAATACATTAAGTACTAGGGACTTCAAAATTTTAATGCTCTTGATTTGTTGCTCTTTTGACTCAACTTTCAAATTGTTTTAAATGGCATGTGCCAATAATGCATTTCTGCTTCTGTTCATTTTCTGTTATCAGTAGAACCATACTAGACACAAATATGAAAAAAGTTGAAGTGCTAAAGTTCAAATGGGATGTTGAAAATAAAATCCAATAACTCAGTACTAACACTTTAAAAAATGTCTTATGTATACATTAGAAAAATCATTAAGTCCTAATTCTGTTATTTATCTCTTACCTACACAACCGTTTTATTTTTTAAATTTTGCTTGAGTATGAAGCATGTCTATACAGACAATGGCTTTTCTCTACTCATGTTAATTGCCCTTTCAGACTATATTTTTTCTTGAAAATTAATTTTTCCTTTGTATACTTATAATCATGAATTTCTTAAATGAAGAACAAAAGTTTAATGCTTTATTTTTCTCTTCTTGTGTAAAAAGTGTTGTGTTTGCTTACAAGTATCCATGAATTTCCAACATATTTTTGCTATTCTATATTTTGTTTATTGTAGATAACTATGTTTTTACGTATTTTAAACTCTAATTTTCTCAACTTGTGTTCATCCCTATAACATCTATACCACTGGAAACTGGCTACACTCAAAAACATTTAAATATCATAACAATAATTCAATAGGTATTTATGATGTCAACTATTTTAAGAAATTTTGACCTTAAGATATATGTCATTTCCACTTTTAGTTTTTTATTCATTTAGTATGAAGTTACAGAAACTAGTCAAAACCTAATGAATTTGTTTTAAAGAGTATGTACTTTTCTGTAAAGTTTTTAGATACTAATAAAGTTATAGTATATTAATAAATTAATCTTTTATTGAAAGGAAATACTTTGATTTTTAGCTGCTTGCCACTGTAAATCTTGGAATTAAACTACTTGTAGAAAGACCCCTACCTTAGCATTCAAAAAATAGTTTAGCATAGTGATGTCTTGAACTTCAGTCTTTGGAAGGGCAAATGTCAATGCTTCCTTCATCCTTATTTCTTGCCCTCATGAAATAACCTATTACCTGAGTGTCCAGTTTTGTTAGTATATACACATGCAAGAATGTTCGAAACTGTTGAATTTACTAAGTGTACATTACTTCAGTGACAAAGAAGCATTGAATCTGAAATATTACCATTTTAGATGCATGTGATATCTTAAAACAGTTAATTTATTGTTAAGTATGATACATAAAATAGTTTCTTATTTATTCATTAAATTTAGCAAGCCTATATATTGGTTTGTATTTGGCGTAATAACATACTCAATTTATGAAGAAATTTAAATTATATTTGAAAGCGAATCTATGCTGTATCTGTAAATATTTTTTAAAAATCCATAGATACATATATTTTGTATTAATTTTCCATTTCTAAATTTTTCCTTAGGAAAAAAAAATGGAGTTTTTCACATAGTTTCCCTCTAAATCAGTGAAATCATTGCTAGTTTAGAAGGTTCCCTGAAAAATAGCAATCATTACGTAGTCCATAAAATATATATATCCCACAGATGCTCACATATTCCTTCCAAAGATAAGAGAAAATTCATCTGCTAATAGGCATGCATGCTGATTTTTTCTTTGGTTCAGAAGAGTAATTTGGATATATCCTCAAAATATAAAAATATGAGCAAAATGATGTCACAAAAAAGACTAATATTACTCCAACCAACCATAGCAATTAGGGTTAGGCAAAGTGATGAGGTAGTGAGGGTTATAGGTGGGCAATGGACATAGTCAATCATGGCAATATAGAGGATGTGTGTTTTAGTTTCTAATTTGAGAGCAATGAGATCTAATAAACTTAGTTAAAACTAACTGTGATAATAGTTCTGGAAATGGACTATGCTCTACAGAAAACTGGAGGAAGGCACTGCAATACATCCATTGTCTGTAAGGTTCTATAATGTTGCTACTGATGGATTAAAGGAGAAACAAATGGGATTAATGGAGATCCTCAATTTTAGAAATATAAGAACAAAGGTAAAAATGTTGCCCTAAATGTATGTTTAAAATTTACACATATTTCTAAATAAAAATTTAGATTTGGCAACAATAGATTATCAGAATATTATTTTGCAGATAAATTTTGATTTAATATTGCATTAGATCATTACAAAGAGGATTTTATTTTCATAATCAATTGAATTAAAAAAAAAACATTTAAGGGATCAGCATGGTGGAATATCAGATAAAACCATCACCTGCAACACCAGCATCCCATATGGGTGTTAATTCAGTTCCCAGCATCTCCATTTCTAATTCAACTCCTTGCCAGTGTCCTGGGAAATGCAGCAGAAGATGGCCCAAGTGTTTGGTCCCCTGTACCTACATGGGAGACTAGATGATGCTCCTGGCTTCTGGATTCAACCTGGCCCAGACCTGGGTGTTGCAGCCATTTAGGAAGTGAGCCAGTGGATGGAAGAGTTCTCTCCCTCTCTCTCTGTCCCGTCTCTCTCTGTTACTCTGAATTTCAAATAATAAACATTTTTAAAAAAAAAAGGAAAGGAAAAATAACATTTGAGATATTAAAATAAGGAATTAGCTCATGATATTATACTATTTTAGTGTTTATCTTCTATGTGGTATAAAAATAAATTTCAACATTATAAAACTAAACACTGATAGTCATGCTTAATGTTTTAATGATCTTTACCTTTGGAGTTTATAAAGGTACATGGAAGAGTCTAACAAAGAAAATTAGTCAGTCATTTTTCACAGAAAAAACATATGATTGAGTAGCATAGTGATATTTACCAATGATAAGTAAAACCTATGAAATGTTCACTACTTATGTGTGTTATTTCAAGGGGTATATATAAACTATTTTGAACATTTGATTTAATGGTAGTTTTATTTTAAATATATTAACTAAAAATATTCAGTATACAGGGCCAGTGCCATGGCTCACTTGGTTAATCCTTCGCCTGTGGCGCCGGCATCCCATATGGGCGCTGGATTCTAGTTAACGGTTGCTCCTCTTCCAGTCCAGCTCTCTGCTGTGGCCAGGGAGGGCAGTGGAGTATGGCCCAAGTGCTTTCAGTATTAAAGTGCAGTATGTTCACTGGCTATGTTTTTCTAATATCCAAAATAGTTTTTCACTCTAGAATCATTTTTAAGATTGTCATTAAAATATCCCTTCTTCTTCACTTAGCACCTTTTCATTCTGAGTGAAGAGTGAATGGAAACAGATCAAGAATCATGTGAACCTTTTCACAGAATTGATTTTTCTAATCTCCAGGTTCTAACTCCTTGCTTAAAGACATACTTTTCTTCATTCTTATATAAACAGTTTATGTTTTTTGAGAACTTTTATTTAATAAATATAAATTTCAAAAGTACAACTTTTCGATTATAGTTCTTCAGCCCATAATCACCCTCCCACCTGCAAACCACCCTATCTCCTACTCCCTCTCCCATCCCATTAGGTTTTCTTTACAGAAAAAACAAGGTATATATTTCTATTATGATTAAATCTCACCATCGTGAAATTATTATTAGCATTATTCTTTGCTATTTTTTCTCTTCATTTAATTTTTAGCATGTTTTATTACATGCATCTTATTCACATTTGAGATAAGTATCAGAATTCATTAGATAACATGAAAAATAGAAGAAAAATCTTATTTTAAAAAGCATATTTGTAGGCTTACAGTATATTTAGAACAAAATTAATACCAAAAGTAAATCACATAGGTAATCATAAATTTTCAAATCCCTCCAGGATAAATATCAGCTCATATACATATGATATTTTTGTGTATATCACATAACTTAATACTGCTTTTTTTGTGCATGTGTTCTTTTGTATAAATCATGACTGTGTACTAAGAAGTCTAATGGCAAAAGAAGCCTTTATTTATATGAATACATATTTTATACAAGTAGAAATGATAAGACAAATTTGACATTTGTACCTTTTCCCATTAAAACTTTTATTTTTTTTTTCTTTTTAAATATTTTATTTATTTATTTGACAGGTGAGAGAGAGAGACAGAGAAAGGTCTTCCTTCCATTGGTTCATTCTCCAAATGGCCGCAACAACCAGAGCTGCACCGATCCGAAGCCAGGAGCCTGGTGCTTCTTCCTGGTCACCTTGACAGGTGCAAGGGCCCGAGCACATGGGCCATCCTCCACTGCCTTCCCGGGCCACAGCAGAGAACTGGACTGGAAGAGGAGCAGCACCCACATGGGATGCTGGCACAGCAGGCGGAGGATTAACCTCGTGCGCCATGGCAAGGGCCCCAAAACTATTAGTTTTAATCGCAGGTTTGGCACTGTGGCATTGTGGAATAAGCCTCTGCTGGCAGTGCCAGCATCCCATATGGATGCCTGTTCCAGTCCTGGCTGCTCCTCTGATGAACCAGCTCTCTGTTATGCTTGGGAAATCAAAGGAAGATGGCCCAAGTACTTGGGTCCTTGTACTCATTTGGAAGGAGGTTCCTGGCTCCTGGTGCCAGATCAACTCTGTGCTAGCTATTGCAGCCATTTGGGGAGTGAACCATCACATGGAAGACCTTTCTCTCTGTCTACCTCTCTCTGTCTGTAACTCTACCTCTAAAACAAATAAAATATTAAAAAATCAATTGCTACATTGATCTATTTGTCACGTGAAATCGCTGCCATGTGAAAGCATATTTTACAACTTTTTTACCTTTCAAATCATTAATAATTCACTTATTAGATTATTTCTCTTAGATTTTAAAAACATCTTGGCTAGCGCTGCAGCTCACTAGGCTAATTCTCCACCTGCAGCACCGGCACCCTGGGTTCTAGTCCCGGTTGGGTCGCCAAATTCTGTCTAGGTTGCTCCTCTTCCAGTCCAGCTCTCTGCTGTTGCCAGGGAAGGCAGTGGAGGATGGCTCAGGTGCTTGGGCCCTGCACCCGCATGGGAGACCAGGACAAGCACCTGGCTCCTTGCTTTGGATCAGCGCAGCGCGCCAGCCGCAACGTGCTGGCCATAGTGGCCACTTGGGGAGGTCAACCAATGGAAAAAAGAAGACCTTTCTATCTCTCTCTCTAACTCTGTGAAAAAAAAAAAAAAAAAAAAAGACAGGGGCTGAGACTCAGAGCCTGTTCTCAGAGCTGGCCTGGGGTCAGGGCCCCTTTAAAACAAAAAGATTTTAAAAACATCTTTAACTTTTCTGTTTCTTTGCTTTTTGTCATTTTAACCTTTTGAAAAAAGGTGAGACAGCAATAGTTTTTTATATTATTTTACTTATTTTATCTGGAAAAAATGAATGGTATTTTATTATTGTAGATATATAATTTGATGATGAAAATATTTATAAATATATATGTAACATAATATGACATCTATATTTATAAGTATATGTAAACTTATATGTATTTATAAATATTATATATGTGCATTGTATGCACATAGACTCCACATATGAGAGAAAACATAATATTTTTCTTATCAGTCTTACTTCACTTAGCAAAATAATCTCCAATTCTATCCATTTTGTTAGAAATGTCAGAGTGTCATTTTTTGTTTTTAGTTTTTTGATTATTTAAAAATTTTATTTGGTATAGAACTGTCATGTATTTCACATTTATCAATTTAGCAACATAGTGATACTTCCCACCATTTTCTTTCTCTGGCCATATTCCAATTCTTCTTCCTCCTCCATCTCCCATTCCTTCCGTTGGTTCACTCTCCAAATGGCCGCAAAGACCAGAGCTGCACGGATCCGAAGCCAGGAGCCAGGTGCTTCTCCTGGTCTCCCATGCGGGTGCAGGGACCCAAGCACTTGGGCCATCCTCCACTTTACTCCCAGGCCACAGCAGAGAGCTGGACTGGAAGAGGAGCAACTGGGACAGAATCTGGCACCCTGAGCGAGACTAGAACCTGTCGTGCCAGCGCCACAGGTGGAGGATTAGCCTAGTGAGCTGTGGTGCTAGCCCCATTCCTACTCTTAATTTTTACAAAGATCTACTTTCAGTTTACTTAATGATCATAAAGTTAATATTACACTAGGTAAAATACTTCAACAAATAGTTATCAAGAAAAAAAGCACCCTTCCTCAACAGAAGAGATATGGGTTGTAACAATCATTGAATCTCAAAATGTCCATTTCACTATAATATAGTTTTTTTTTTTTAAATAACAATTTTAGGGTGAAAATTTCATGTATTTCATATACACAGATTTAGGAATATAGTGATATTTCCAACCTTACCCTCCTTCCCACTTATGCTCCCACACTTACTTCTCTATCCTCTCTTATTCACACTCTTGATTTTTATAATGATCTACCTTCCATTTATTTTATATTCATAAGATCAACCCTACATTAAGCAAAGAGTTCAACAAATGCTTAGAAGAAAAAAACACTCATCTAACAGTCATCAAATTTCCCAATTTCAATTTAATTCATATACATTGCATCTTTTGGTGCTCTATTAGTTGAAAGAAAACAAAAAGCACTTCCCAATAGTTGAGACATGCACTGTTAAAATTCACATCTCGGGACTGGCAATGTGGTGTAGTGTGTAAAGCCGCTGCCTGAATTGTCAGCACCCAGATGGGCACCGGTGCAATTCCAGGCTGCTCCAGTTACCATCCAGCTCTCTGCTAAGGCCTGGGAAAGCAGTGGAGGATTGCCCAAGTCCTTGAGCCCCTGCACCCATCTGGAAGACCTGGAAGAAGCTCTTGGCTCCTGGCTTTGTATTGACACAGCTATGGCCATTGCAGCCTATTGGGAGTGAACCAGCAGATTGAAGACCTCTCTCTCTTTCTCTCTCGTTCTCTCTCTGCCTCTCCTTCTGTGTAGCTCTGACTTTCAAATAAACAAATAAATTTTTAAAAAGAAATCACCACATCTCAAAATTGTTAATTTCACCTCTATAGATTACCTTTTAGATACTGTATTGGTTACCACAGATCAGGGAGAATAAATGGCATTTGTCTTTTTGGGACTGGCTTATTTTACCAAGTTTAATAGTTTCTCGTTGCATCTGTTTTGTTGAAAACAAAAGCATTTCATTTTTTTTTTTACTGCTGTGTAGTTTGTGTAGTGTATATACCATAATTTCTTTATCCAGTCTTCATTTGATGGACATTTGGATTGATTGCATATCTTAGCTATTGTAAATTGAGCTGCAATAAGCATAGGAATGCAGATTACTTTTTCATATACTGACTTCTTTTCATTTGGGTAAAACCCCAGGAGTGGGATGGCTGGATCATATGGTGGGTTTATATTCAGGTTTCTGAGATATCTCCACACTATCTTCAGCAGTGGCTGACCAGTTTACATTCCCACCAGCATTGGATTAGGGTATCTTTTTCTCCATATCCTTGAGAGCATTATTGTTTGATTTCTGTATAAGAGCCATTCTACCTGGAGTGAGGTGAGAACTCATTGTGCTCATTGTGGTGTTTTAATTTTTTTATTATTATTTTTTTGCATTTCCTTGACGGCTAGTGTTCTTAAGTATTTTTTCATGAGTCTATTGGTCATTTGAATTTCATCTATTGAAAAATGCCTGTTCCAATTCATTTCCCATTTCTTAACTGGATTGTTTATTTTATTGTTGTTGAATTTCATGAGCACTTTATAGATTCTGGGTATTAATTCTTTATCAGTTGTATAGTTTGCAAATACTTTCTCCCATTCTGTTGGTTGCACCTTAACTTTGCTGAGTCTTTTCTTTGCAATGCACAAACTTCTCAGCTGGAGGTATTGCCATTTGTCATTTTTCTTTTTATGTTTTATTGGATTTGATTGTCTAGTATTTTTGAGGATATTTCTGTTTATATGTTCATCAGGGAAATTGGTCTATAGTTCTCTTTCTCAATTATTTCTTTTCTTGATTTAGGAATTAAGCTAATGTGGCTTCATAGAAGGATTTTGGGAGGATACTCTCTCTTAATTGTTTTGAATAACTTGGGAATAATTGGGATTAGTTCTTTTCTGTCTGATAGAATTCAGAAGAGAAGAGAAGACATCCAATTCTGGGCTTTTTTTTTTGTTGTTGGGAAAGGCTTTATTAGTGATTCAATTTCCATCTTGGTTTTTGGTCTGTTTATGATTTCTATGTCTTCATGATTCAATTTTGGTAGATTGTGTGTGTCCATTTCGTCTAGGTTTCCTAATTTTTTGGCATACAGCTCTTTTAAGTAACTCCTGTTGATTCTGTTTACTGCCCTGGAGTCTATTGTTACATTTCCTTTTTCATCTCTGATTTTATTGATCGGGGTCTTCTTCTTCTTTTTGTTTAGTTGGACCAATAGTGTGCCAATGTTGTTTACTTTTCAAAAAAAAAATCAGTTCTTCATTTCACTGATTTTTTGTATTTTTTTTGTTTAAATTCTTTTTATTTCTTCCTTAATGTAATTATTTCTTTCATCCTACTAATTTGGAATTTTGTTTGTTGTTGTTTTTCTTAGTTCTTGAGATGCATTGAGAGTCAATTTATTTGGTGACTTTCCAATTGCTTGATTTAAGTACCTCTTAACACTACATTTGCTGTATGCCATAAGTTTTTATGTGATGTATTGTCATCTTCATTTGTTTCCAGAATTTTTTTATTTCTTTTTTAATTTGTTTTGTGACCCACAGTTCATTCAGGAGCATGGTGTTTAGTCTCTTTGTGTTTGAATATGATCTAGAGATTCTGAGTTGTTGATTTCCAGCTTCAATCCAGAGAAGATGAAAGGTGTGATCTTGATTTTTTTTTTAATTTGATGAGGCATAATTTATGGCCTAGTATATGGTCTATCCTAAAGAAAGTTCCATTTACTGAAGATAAAAATGTGTACTCAGCAACTGTGGGGTGAAAAGTTCTGTAGATGTTGGTTAGGCCATTTGGTATTTAGTTTAATTAGCTCTGTTCTTTCTTTGTAAATTTTCTGTTAGGTTGGTCTATCAATTGATGAAAGTGGCATGTTGAAGTCCCTCATTACTATTGTATTGTAGTCTATATCTCTTTTTACCTACACTTTTAACAGTTTTTAGAAGTTTTTGTGTTAAAGTGTATTTTGTCTGATATTAGGATGGCTACACGTGCCCTTTTTTGCTTTCCATGAGCATGCAATATCTTTTTCCATCCTTTCATTATCAGTCTGAGTGTTTTGCTGGTGAAATTTGTTTCTTGTAGGTAGAACATAGATGAATCTTGTTTTTTAATCTGTTTAGATAGTCTGTGTCTTTTAACTGGAGATTTGAGGCCATTTAAATTTAAGGTAACTATTGATGAGTAATGACTTGGCTCTGCCATTTTTCCATAAATATTCCTATTGTTTACTTTGGATTTCTTTTGCACTTCTGGAGAATCCCTGCCTTCATATTCTTTCATAATGATATCTGCCTGTGTTTCTTTGTGTAGCATGTCCTTAAATGTCTTTTGTAAGTCTGGACAAGTGGTGACAAATTGTTTCAATTTCTATTTGTTAAGGAAGGTCTTTATTTCACTTTCATTCATAAATGGAGGTTTGCAAAGTGAAGTATTCTGGGTTGATAGCTTTTCTTTTTTTCTCTTTCATACATGGATTATTTCTTGCCTCTCTCTTCCATCCTGTAGGGTTTCTGATGAGAAGTCAGCTGTGTCATTCAAATTGAAAATCCTCTGAAAGTGATCCGGTGTTCCTCTTATGCACTTTTTAGGATCTTTTCTTTATGCTTTACTGTGGAAAGTTTGACTATAATGTGTCATGGTGAAGACCTTTCCTATTCTTGTCAGTTGGGAGTTCTATGTGCTTCCTGTATTTGGACACTACTTTCATTCTCTAAAATAGGGAATATTTCTGTTATTATTTCACTAATAAGCCTTCTAATTCCATTCTCGTTTTTCCACATCTTCAGGAACTCCTGAAAATCATATGTTGGGTCATTTGATAGTATCCCATAAATTTCCAACAATGTTTTTAAGTTTTCTAAGTTGATTCTTTTGTGGGATCAGGGGCTATGCTTGAATGATTTCCAAACCTTTGTCTTCTAGCTCTTATATTCTATCATCTGCATCACCAAGTCTGTTGTTAAGGCTGTAGATTGCATTTTGTATTTTATCCATTGAATTCTTCATTTCTATTATTTCATTTTGATTTCTCATTAAATATTCAATTTCATGGGAAAAACTTTCATTCATGTTATTTGTGGTTTTCATTATTTGTGGATTTGCTTCTGATTGCTTTCGAGTAATCCTATGATTCATTTCTTGAATTCCATTTCTTGCATTTCACAATCTCTTCATCTTTACATTCTAGTATTGAAATCTGTTCCTTTGGAAGGGAAGCCATGGTGTCTTCCTTATTTTTTTATTGAATTTCTGCATTTATTTTAAGGCATTTGTTGAGTTAATTGCTGCTTTTTGTTTTTCCTCTGCTGACTTTTATCTTTGACCTGTGCCTCTATGTCTTAGTGAAATATCTGCGCTTTCAGTGAATACTGAGATGTGCATGGTGAATGTGGCCAGGGAGCTCTGGTTAGTGCTCCAGGGTCGGGTGAGTATCCAGGGTAAGACCTAAGTTGGGAGTGGTTGCTCTCTTCTTATTGATAGAGGTGGGGGAATGGTCAAATCTCTTGGTGTGATCACCCCCTCACCTCCTCTGCTGTTATCTGAACCATATGAACCACACAAATGAACTGGGCAGTCCTCACTGTGAGCACAGTCCTACCTGCAATGGTCTGCCCCAGCAACAAAGGAACTTCAAGAGTGTGGTTTCCCAGAACTCTAGCTACCTGCTGTCCCTTCTCAAGTAGTCACAGCATTTTCCCAGTCTCAACACCCAGGGCTTCCATGGTCATACAGTGCAAGAGTTTCTACTCCACCCTGCTAGCCTGCACTGTCCACAGAGAAACTGAGGGCTTCCCTGAGCCACCACCTCTGTGTGTTCTACCCAGACATATCCAACCTGATCACCCAAGCCAGATTCATAGTCCGTGGGGAACATGGATTTTAGTCTGGTAATATCTCTGAATCATATGTGTTCATAATACCTGCTGGCCACAGACCCACTCCTTTCACAATTGTGCTGGGCCCATACAAGAGTCCCCGCAGGAGGTACTTCCCTTCTATCAGGATGGTTCTCCCTTCATGCCCATTGCTGGGTGGGTGTAGCAAAGATGGTGTTGTTGCCCTGAAGACAATGTGGAGGCAGTCCCTGCAAATTGACTCAACTGTCATTGTTGCCTCTACCAACAGGATAGATACTGGCGTTACAGCTATCCGTACCTTGCTTTTCTCATTTAAAAAAATGGAGATGTCAAAATGGCTGATCAGAGTATCTCTCCTGAAAAGTCATTAAGTTTAAGCAAATTATCTTTAAAAAGAAACTAGTTTGTGGGTGCTTAATTTCTCATTTTTTTTTCTTTTTTGATATAATAAATGTAACAACTAATGTTAACATTTAGTTTATGTGACAGGCTTTAACTCAGTTGTGTTTAATCAAAAAAATTTTAGTGCCCATTATATAAAATAATAAATACACCTAATTATAGTCAGTTTATATTTTACATTAATAAATAACTTAAAATGTAGGTGTTATTTGAAACATTTACATGTGCCAGTATCAAACTTTTATATTTCTTAGAGATACATTTGAATCTCATGTATTTTATCTAAAATAAGAAGGGTGGGAACACAGGCAGGAGGGAGGGTATGGCAGGAAGAATCACTATGCTTCTAAATCTATATATATGAAGTGCATGAAATTTGTATACCTTGAAACAAGTAATGATGTCTTCTCTCTGAATAATTTGTTTATGGAATATTCTGATTGACTATGCTAATATTCTTTTAATGCATTCTGTTAATTTATGATACATAGTAAATGAACAAAATTTTTACTTAAGTTTAATTAACTATAATTGTCTTTGGCATATTTCTGTTTTTTATTTAAAGTCTAACGTAATGCAAAAAAACTAAATTCTTTATAAAATATTTTATTCTTTTCCATATTTAGGATATATTTTATAATATTATAATATTAAATGCTGTTAGGATGGGAAAAAACAAAGCGAAGAATTAAACTCATAGCTTATGAAAAAGATGCTCTGTTTTCCCATCACATTCATTACAACATGGAAGATTCCTCAGGTCCAAAATTAGTCATTTCCTCCAAGAAGAGTTTTTGAATCTATATTGTCTCCTCCAGAGCTCAGTTGAATGAACTCCTTCTTTGCTACTAACAATTTGATTTACTTTGTAAGACACTGGACAAATTGAATTGCAATTACCTATTAAATGGTTCCCTTCCCTTGCCCTCACAATATGAGATATTGGAGAAAGAAAACACTGGAAGTTTGTTGGATAACTTTTTTATCTTCAGTGATTTGTACTATGTCTGCCATGTGGCAATCAATACATGTGTGTTAAAGAATGTAATGAGTTTTAAAATAGATTTTAAAAGAATAACATGGTTCCTCAAAGGAATACAAAATATTTTCCAGATTCAAATATTGCATATGGATTCAGGATCTGAAGAGCAAGTTATATTATTGTCTTACTCTAAAGTTGGAGATGTTCATAATAAGGAATTTTATTATTTTGCCATAGAAAGAATTTCATAATCAGAGTGTGTAATATCAACATATAATTTGGTTCACTGACCATGAATAGAAGATAAATAATTGAAGGATCTTATTAATTGAAACACAAACTTATTGTAAAGAAATACACCTGTAATTATTTCCAAGAGTTGTAATTATCATTTATGTTTCTGTGTCAATTCTCAGTGGTTTTTTGTTGTTTATAGGACATCAGAAAAAACATCCATTGAGTAAAGATTGTTTACATAGGACATTTGATTTTTCCAATTAATAACAAAATAAAATGCTGTCATTTAACTAGAGTTTATAAAATCCCACATTATGAATCATGAAATTTAGCTTACTACAAAGTTAGATGTTAGATGTTAGATGCAGGTTATGATTATATTAAATATTTGTAAATACATTAGTAGTGGAAACAACTTTTGATAGACAATTTTTTTATTTTAAGAGATGTTTTAGGTTCATTTCAAAGCATAAATTATAAAAGTTCCCATATCTTCTCTTCCTTGTCTCCTTATACACATAAGCTCCCTAACCATCAATATCAATTCTAACAGTAGTTTAAGAATGTATGAGTCCACATAGTGTTATTAGCCAAAGACAATGGATTTCATTGGAGTTCATTTTTAGTGTGGTATAATTTCTGAGTTTGGATACATGAATAATAACATCTATAGGGCCCGCTGCTGTGGTGTAGCGTGTAAAGTCACTGTCTGCTGTGCCACTATCCCATATGGGTGCCAGTTTGAGTCCTGGCCTCTCCACTTCCAATCCAGCTCTGTGCTATGACCTGGGAAATCAGTAGAAGATGGCCCAAGTGCTTGGGCCTCTGCACCTGCGTGGGAGACCCTGAAGAAGCTCCTGGCTCCTGGCTCCTGGCTTCAGATAAGTCCAGCTCTGGCCATTGTGGCAATTTGGAGAGTGAACCAGCAGATGGAAGATCTCTTTCCATGTCTCTGCCTCTGCCTCTCTGTAACTCTGCCTTTCAAATAAATATAAATCTTTTTAATGGCTGTAGGTTCTAGGACTAATGCACATATTATAAATTCCATTGGAATTTCTGTAATTCTGTAATTCTGTACATGTGAGAAATAACACTGGAAAAATATGCCAAGAAACACTAATAATATCCAGTTAAACAGAAGGAACTACTCACAGAGAATACAGATGTAAATCAGTGAGTGGTTGCTGTTGAAATTACTGGAGGTAGTCATTGGAGGAGTTCATGTCACATAATGATAGAGAGATAAACTCCTGGTTTGGTAGACTGGGACCTCCACTGCCACCTGGAGATGAATATCAGAGTACTTGTGAAGAACTCAAGCACCAGACTTCTGTGAGGTACTTTGACTGCACTGCTAATCCTCTTAATTAAGGTTCTCCTGTGCTGTTGCACCTGATCTGGGTAACAAGAATTCCATGCATCTTTGGGGAAAATTTTTGTGTTATCTGCTGTCTTTTGTTGAATCTTGATCATGAGTGCCAGATTGTACATGCACTCATGATGTATAGGATTAAGGGTCTCAGGGCATCAAGGGCTGGTGTGGAGGTGCAGGTAAGAGCATCACTCCTGTTCTCTGACATCCACCTGCTGTGCACTCCAGGACATTATGCTTTCACAGTTAGGAACCTGAGGAATGCATATACTGGGTGTAAGCAGACACTTAGGAATGCCTTTGTTTCTTGTATTATTATTTCAGATGTGTAATAAACCATGTTTGGGATGCACACTCTTGAGTGCATCATTGGGCACTTGGATTCTTTTGACTCTCTAACTTTGAAGAAAAAAAAAAAAACTGATATTTTTCTACATCATGGCCAGGCAGGTTACAAGCTGGAAAACAGAGGGACTTGTCCCCCATAGGGAAGTATTGATTATAACACCATCCTCCAATTAGACACACATCCACACAATTAGACACAGCAGGAAATGGTCCGAGATCCCTTATTTCCAAGCATTTTTGCCCTGCAAGATATGCCAGAACTTCATCAACTCTGTAAGGTAGACCTCATGCTTTTAGCAGCAGTTACTCTGAAGACCACATCTTCCTCTCTCCCTCCACCCACGGCAAGGCCTGCCACACAGTCTACACTGATCACTCCATTTATCATTCTTGTTCCTTCACACTTCCCCTTCCAGGATTATCTGTTTGCAAGCAGGACACCTTACTGCCGGCTTCTATTGTACCTCTCCAGGAGGTTTCCAGGGTGTCCAGAGGAAAACAACTTCATATTTGATCTCAGATGATGACTGCAACACCTTCAAGAAAAATGAATGTGCCTGCCAAGTGAACAAAGAACTCAAACTCTTCCTTAAAGAAAGATAAGCAAAACTGTCATGCACATACTACCCCAGCCTTTATTCCTAAATATCACCCTGTGATTCCATTGTGAAGATGCAGTTATTTTGGCAATAGCCTTGCTACTTGGGGTGCTAGTTTTCCCCTACTTATCTTCAATAATGGTATGGTGCTGCACCTAAACTAAGTTTTACCCTGTTGGCTATATGCAACACAGTAACAAACATCCCCTTTTTTAAAGGGGACCTGAAAACCCTCTCTTACCGTTTTTTTCCTAACAGCTTGTTTCTTCTCCTCTATAGGTTATCGAATTGTAGATGACCTTGCAGATGAATCTACAATTTCAGGAGTTCTACAGGGTATCCACGGAGAACTTTGGAGAAGAAACACTGGCTGCTGTCTCTCTGCAGCTCAAATTAGCCAGAGTGATCCTCATCCCTCCTCCCTAATGGCTGTTTGTATTATCTCTTAAGAGGGGGATAGATATGGATATAGATTCCTGGATGGATGGACAGGGAGCAGGGACCTCTCCATACCATCAGTACATGAGTCTCGAAAGACCTGAGAAAGTTGGGCAGCAAGCTTCTGTGAAGGATGTTGATATCCTGTGCTTGTCCTTATACTCAAGGTTTATCTGTGCTGTTGTAACTGATCTACATAATGAGGATTTTATATGTATGGCAGCACAGTTTCATGTGTTTTATTTGTCTTTAATGAGAGGATTGGAACGTGCACACAGTTAACCAGTCAAAACCATCCCTCTCCCAAACCAGTCACAAGAACTTTCTGTTTTAATCTATGAAATCCCTAGACAATCAGCCTTCAGTGGCTCCCTTCAGGCACCACTCTCAGTGATTCTGTGAGCTATTTTTTGACTTTTGCTTTCTCTGTTTTCTTTCAATAAACTATTTCTTATCTTGTGCCTCTTTCTTCATGGATATGAGACACAAGCCTGTTGGAGAAAAAGAATTGAAATTACTGAAGACTCTTGAAACAATAATGTAGTAAATTAACACTGAAGAAGTGAAAAAAATAAATAAAAGAAAATAGAGTAGGACATTGACTTCCCTGCTCATCACCAATATAATTCTGAAAACTTCAGAAACTGATCATGTTTGTTCAGGGTACCTGCATTTTTTTTCTAAGATTGTATTTATTTATTTGAGAGGTAGAGTTACAGACACAAACACACATATACACACACACAGATACATACATACACACAGAAGGGGGGATGGAGAGAGAGAGAGAGAGAGAGAGAGAGAGAGAGAGAGAGAGAGAGATCCTGCATCCACTGGTTCACTCTCCTAAATCGCCAGAGTGCAGGGGCCCAAGGAGTTGGAGCACCTTTCACAACTTTCCCAGGCCAGAGCAGAGAGCTGGGTTAGAAGAGTAGTAGCCAGGACACAAACGTTTACTCATATTGGATATTGGTGCCTCAGGCAGAGGCTTAGCCTACTAGGCTGCAGTGCTGGCCTCAGTGTGGTAATTTCTAATTCAGTTATTCAGCTAATTTCTGTTAATTCTAATTATCTCATTGTTATGAAGAACAATTTAGTCATTGTTAAAGTCTAGGCCATATTTGCATGTGGGATACCTGTTTTGCACCAGGATAATACGGTTAATGATGAGAAGCTTCCATATAACAGGAGTTTTCTCATTTAAATTATGTTTTCCTCATATTACATTATAAATAACATTGTCAGTGTATGTATTTGGTATAGTAGCATAGATTTAGATTGGCACATCTGCATCTCATATCTGAGTGCCTGGATTGGAGTTCCAGTTCTATTTACCTCTCCAGCCAGCTTCCTGCTAACATGCACCCAGAGAAGTGGAAGGTCCATGACAAACCTAAATCATATTCCTGGATCTTCCTTGCCTGTTTCAGCCTAAGCTATTGTGAATATTTGGTGAGTGAGCCAGCAGATGGATAATCTCTGCTTGTTTCTCTCTCTCTCTCTCTCTCTCTCTCTCTCTCTCTCTCTCTGTCTCATTCTCTCTCTTTCTCTTCCTCTTTGTCTTTTAAGTAAATACCAATGAATGAATGATTTTAAAAAGCTTAGAAAAATAGTAGTATCATTATATAAATAATGAATCCTGGCATCTACAGACTCTTGTCATAAAACTTATTTTATAATCAAAAGAGGCTTGGATCTAAACAATCATACCTTTACATGATTCTGTAAGGTTAATATATGAAATTGGATATCGTTAGGCAGAGAAATTCATGTATTGTGCCTATGATGGTTTCCTCTTGTGGTCTATTAAATAATTCAATGTTCTTTCACTATTGTGATAGCCAAAACTTAGGATTGCAAATTATGACTTTAGTTATAAAATGTTAAATTTTGTAAGAAATCAAGATGATATTTAAATCAATTAAATATAAACTTAGGATCAAATATGTTTTGGACATTCTGATTAATCATTTAGGGAGGTTGGTGTGGAATAAATCATTTCCATCATTTTCAAAAAGTACACAATAAGCATCACTAAAGTATATATTTCCATGTTCAAAACAAAAACATCTTTTGATGGCTGAGAGTATTTAAGGTTCTTAAGAGTTAACGTAACAATTGCATTTATGAATATCAACTGGAGCTCTAATGCAAAGTATATTATTTATAAATTATTTTAAATGAAGAAGGTTTTGAGAATGAAGTGTATTTAAAATTCATTTTGGTTGTTATTGTTTAAAGAAAAGCTGCTACCCTGAGTGAGATATTTGAATGTGGGTGAAATTTTTTGCAAAACTTGAAAAGACTTAAATTATTCAGAAATCAACAATAAAATTTTTATTCTCTATTTTAACTTTGCTTTTTGCTTGAACTAAATTTATTAGTGATTTATCTTAGTACAGTTAATCATAATCAGAATAATTACATTTTAATGTTTAAAAATCAACTATAAACTCATGATATTGATAGTACAATAGGGCTTCTCTCAAGGAACTTAAAGTTGAATTTGCAACTAATATCAGTGAAATAATGATATTGAAAAATTAAGAAGAATTCTCATTGACCAGTGGCCATCAGCTTGGTGGTTCTTGCAGTTTGGACAAGCCACAGAAGTCACTAGCTTTTTCAGTAAAGAACAGCTTTATTCTGTATATTGATATTTGTCCCATTAAGAAATGTTCATGTATGACTTAGTTGTATTTTAAAAATGCAAACCATTTTGGCACTTACTTAAAACATTTTTGTCAGGCTGAATATCATTTTTTAATGCATTTGAGGGGTGGGTGTTGTGGCTCAGCAGGATACAATGCTGCTTGTGATGGTAGCATCCCATAATAGAGTGCCAATTTAAGTCCCAGCTGCTCTGTTTCCAATGCAGCTCTCTGCTAATGCACTTGGGAAAACAGTGGATGATGGCCAAAATCCTCAGTCTCTTGCAATTCCTGTGGGAGACCCCTGTCTTCAGTCTGGCCCAGTCCTGGCTGTTGCTTTCTCTCTCTCTCTCTCTCTCTCTCTCTCTCTCTCTCTCTGTGTGTGTGTGTGTGTCTGTCTCTGTTTCTGTATAACTGCATAAATAAACATTTAAAAGTGCACTTGAGTTTTCTTAAACTATACACATACTTAATATTTGATTGTATTTTGTTTTACTAATCTTTGACTATAAAGCGTCTATTTTATGTCATAGGCCAAGAAACTTTCTTAGCGCATGTTTGAAAGTGTGCATCATCGCCTTCTTTTGGTCATGGATGTGATTATATTTAACACATTCACATATTTACTATTTGGGCAATCTACAACTTTTTAAAATTTTAAAGATCTATTGTTTTGCCATTGGTTTTCTTATTTATTTTTCCCACATTTTCATTCTGACAGTAATTTACTGATTGGCTTTTAGCCAATTCAACACATTATGTACTCTAATAAAATAATTAAATTAGTCAAATCAACAAATGTACATGGATGAGAAAATATGAGACATCTAAATTATAGAGTTACAATATTTAGACACATCTAAAGAAAAACACATATCCTTTTTTCCTTCTTAAATGTTGCTCCATTTCTTTTCCAAGATTATATTCTACATTTTAAATTCCTTCATCTTCCAAATGTTTCATTAAAAAATTGACATGCATGTATATATAGAGAGAAATACGCTCATTGATGTATCTTATGTAACAAACCATCTTTTGTATTTTAAGATGAACTTGCACATAATTAAAATCCATCATTAATGTAATTATCAAAAATTTACTAATCTAAATATAATTAAAGTCATGATGAATGTTAGCAGTTTCCTATATATCTAATGAGAAACAATTTTGGTTTTCTTATCCATTTGGAGACTAATGCTAACAATTCATTTATTTTTAATTTGTATGTTTTTCCCTTTTGGCTGTGGCATCTTAGTTACTAATTATGACTTAATGTAAGGTGTGTGGGAATTTAATAAGTGCTTTCACAATGCCTATGAATACATATTTGCTAGGGAATTATTAATATTATTCCAGGCACAGTGTGAATACAAACAATTTCTGTAATCCACAGATTGCCCTCATGTAGTCACAATCCTTATATTTGTTATTATTGCTTCTTTAAAATAATGAATTTGTCCTATTAAATTTATTTTGATTTGGATTAAACACAATATGCGCCATACTTTATAAACTCAACTTGTGAGAGACTATTGATGCTCAAGTATTTCTTCTGGTGGAAATATTCTAAAAATTTTATTCAGCAATTATTATTTGAAAGCATATTTTTGAAAATAGCATTTTCTGTGTTATGTAGTTAAAGATGAACTTATTGGTGAATTTGATATCATCATTTTATTAATTGGTTCTTAAATAATTTTCAGATACTTTATTTTACATGTAATTGGCATAATTGTCCCTGTTTTTAATAAACTCTTGAGTACTTATGAGTAATTAAATCTGACCAACATTTAAGCTAATAAACATTTGGAAATAGGTAATTTTTTAAATCTATACTGTATACATTTATAAATTACACAAATCAAAAATATGATCTTGATTTACTAATCTATTCCATTTATATTGCAAAAGATCATGTTTACAAATAAAGATCCAGCTCTCTGCTATGGCCTGAGAAAGCAGTAGAAGATGCCCCAAGACCTTGGGCCCCTGCACCCTCGTGGGAGACCTGGAAGAATCTCCTAGCTCCTAGCTTTTAATCAACACAGCTCTAGCTATTGTGGCCAATTGGGGAATGAACCTCTGTTTCTCTCTCTGACTCTCCTTCTATCTCTGTGTCTTTGTGTAACTCTGACTCTCAAATAAATAAATAAATCCTTAAAAAATTAAATATACAAGAATACCTCCTGTGAACTAGAGTGTAAGTCTTCATATGTATGCTTTCTAAAAATTTGTAGTTAACTGACCAATACTACATCTGTTAAGCTACTGAGAAGACTTAGAAATACTCCTTAATGAATAAATGTTAGAAAGTATTTTTCAGCTACAAATACATAGGAAATTCTTGAATAAATTAAGAATTCAATGATAATCATGCCCCCCAAAAATATATATATATATTTTTTGACAGGCAGAGTGGATAGTGAGAGAGAGAGACAGAGAGAAAGGTCTTCCTTTTTGTCGTTGGTTCACCCTCCAATGGCCGCTGCGAACGGCGCATCGTGCTGATCCGAAGCCAGGAGCCAGGCGCTTCTCCTGCTCTCCCATGCGGGTGCAGGGCCCAAGGACTTGGGCCATCCTTCACTGCCTTCCCGGGCCATAGCAGAGAGCTGGCCTGGAAGAGGGGCCACTGGGATAGAATCCGGCGCCCCAACCGGGACTAGAACCCGGTGTGCCGGCACCGCAAGGCGGAGGATTAGCCTGTTAAGCCACGGTGCCGGCCAAAGCCAAAAATATTAATATAAGCAAAATCATTGGTTCTTCCTCTTTCTCGTTTTCATTTAGAATGACGCAAACTACTATTAAAAATAGTCATTGCATCTCATATTATAGAATCTTGTAAATAAGGTTTGTGGTTTTATATAAAAATGTCCATATTATATGAATATCCCAAACAAGTTTAATGTGGCAGCATAGTAAACATCACAATATAAGTACCTTTGATATTTGACCTAATTTTTCACAATGAATTCAAAAAAATTAAATTACTAAGCTCTGAAGGAAATGTAAAAATGCAGTAAATGCAGTGAAACAACACTGGAGATCCAAGCACAAATTTCATTGGCTAAGAAATTTTGAGATTCTAAAGAACAATTAAACTTTGAAATAAATTAAGATAGGTTATCATTACAAGATGATATTTCCTGATGTGGTTTACCCTAACAAAATTATTTGAAGAGTCTGTTTACTTTCAAAATGTGCTGATTTGAAAGATAAGTTCTATGATTCCCCTATGTATTAATATTAGTTTATTGATAAGAACAAAAAACAGAAAATACCCTCCAAATTTACTACTTACTATCTAAGATTTTCTGAGATGCTTCAAAGAAAGGTTAAATTATGCATATTGAATTAGAGGGTTTTTCCCCAACTAAGATTCTAAAAAATTTTTAGCTTACTTGAATTTGTATAGAGGGAAGATTTGGAAAAATCTAACAAAAGTTAGATCAGTGGAAATGACCTCTGTTTAATAATGAATGTAAGAGTAGGAGGAAAATCATTTTAGATAAAATTTACATTAACCTGGATAACCAGCCAAATTGATACGGCTCTATAAGTGGTTATAGAGATTTCCAAATAATGCTTAAGGCATGACTAGAAATTCTGTATTATGCAGAAAATATATTTAACATTGTTAAGAAAAAGACAAAAAATCTGGGGCATGCACCTTCCTTCAGGGACTTAGTAAACCTTATTTTGTTAGAAATGTGATTGATAAAAAATGGATATATGGGTAAGAAGCTCGATAGCATTCAAATTGAATAGTAGCTGGAGTACAAGAGATATGCATTTATCTTTAGCCTTCTGAGAAGAATAGAATTAAGAAAATTAGGTGCAAAGCTTGCCTTCAAACAGGAGGGATATTTCCTCCTGTGCCATGGAGAAAAGGATTTGAGAATGAGCATAGTTATATAAATTGTGTAATTGTGACATAGTGGATTCTGGGAGCTTATGTAGGTAATGTTCTCCGTTTTGTCTAGAAAATGAGAGACTAGACTTTATGTTTTTATGAAAGAGATACAACACAGTGGAAGCAATAGGAATACTTGTTCAAGAGTATAAAAGGAAACGAGTAATTTATACCAAGTAAAATGATTAACTGGTTGGTTGAAACAACCAGTTAATTTTGGTTTTACACCATTAGGGTAAACATTCACAAGTGTTTTGACTGGCTATTCAGTCGATTGGTTTCATTAAGGTAGCTATCACCTTTTTCTTTTGCTAATCAATAGAACTTCATGTTCAAGATTATGAAATGTGCAAAATTTTCACAGCCATGTACATTAAACTGGCTATAGTTAAAAGTTGTGAAAAAACAGTACCTTTAAAATTGTTTTTTTCTGTACTCATGGTTCTGGAATAGTTTCCTAGAGTATTTATAGATTAGTAATATAGATATTAATTCTTTTGAATAAAGGAAAATGAAAAACATCGCAATTATCATTTGCTCTGAGAATTTAATATATTAAACCAAGTTTAAGCTATGTCTTCCTTTCAGCACCGCTTCTTGATATGAAATGATTTTTTTCTTTTCCTGCTGTCATTTTGTATCAGGAGGATAGTTGTATTAATTAAGAGCAAATCCTTTTGTTCTGTCCATTTCATGCTACACATCCAAAATATCAACCTGTGGATTACAACAATTTTTCTCTCCTTGAGAATGTGTTTTCTTGTAATACAGAAAAGGAAATGAAAAGGAAATTCAAAGTGTCCAGCTGTTTAAAAGCTAAAAAGAAGCAATTCACTTCAGCTCAAAATGTATGTGCTGTCCTTGAGTGAAGATTAGGGCAATTAATTTTGGTTGTTTCCTTACCTGAAAAATCAATCAGGTGGTGATGATATCATCAGGTACATCAAAGGTTTTAAAGAAAACACAGTAAACAAGACTTAATTATTTCACTCACCACACAGGGGGTGCACTCTAGGAACCTAACTATAAGGCAGATTAATTTTCCTCCTTTTATTTTCCTTTCCCTGTAGGGATTGCTATAGCAACAAAGCTAAGTTGTATGTGAGGCCAACATCTACAAACTTGTAAGGCAAACAGCTGCTGCACTGCATCTCCAGTTTTTCGCATGAAAGAATAGCCACTCGCACAGAGTTGAATGTTAGTTCCACAAAAGACCATTTTACTGTGTACTCAATGATCTCTCTTTGTTTTAAAATGAGGAGATAGAATCTTGGAAATGTCTTTGTTTTGGTACATCATACAAATCATTGCTAGAAATGGTCTTTCTTCATAACAGTAGAATAGAACTCTCTGTACTAAGTAATTAGCTTAGTGGAAGTAATCATTTGTCTAAGAGACTCTTCCTTTAAAAAAGGTGATTCTGGAACAATGGGGTAATTGAAATTATACTTTTCATTGCATAATAGATTTTGCTTTAGTTTTGCCTTTAAAATTGTTGGTTTTTGATATGTAAAATTCATTGAGGCAAAAAAGTCTATTACATAATATATTTTAGATGATGTAGAAATGTACATAAATGCATAGACTATAGTTACAATACTCCATAGCAATCCTATAATTAACTTTTATTTGAGGAGATGAAAAAATTAGTATAAGCTCTATATTTATCTAATGCAATATGTTTCATTTATTTTACTCATAAGTGTAATTGTTTTAACATAGCAATCTACCCGTTTTTTTTTCAAGATTGATATATTTACTTCTTCCTTCCTACAGAACTCAATTGTTCTTTTTGAAGGCAACACTCACATTGTATAGAATTCACACAATTTGAATGAAATTCAACCAAACTCATATCTAAAAGAGGGCTGCTAAGAATGCATGATTGGACTCTGAACATGTAAGAGATATATCTAAGGATGCCTGTCTCTAGCTAGTTCATTTCAGTGAATCGATATCTTTTTTTAATTTTTTTTTCTAACTTATGGGAGAATATCACTGTTTTTATCCAAACCCCCACATTCCCACCTCCACAACGATCTGGTTAATAATAAGGAGTTGCTTCTGGATAAAGCTGAAATATTGCAAAATGTATATAGTCCTCAGAGGTGATAAAATAATAAATTATTCACAAAAAGCCAGAGTCTGGGAAGTTTTTATATCTCTCAAATTGTCCATTGTAAGATGAATGGATAAAAAAAATTGTCATCTATGCACAATGGAATATTTTTCAACTATAGAAATGAAGAAATCCTGTTATTTGCAACAAAATGGATGGAACTGGAGGACATCATGTATGAAGATAACTCAAAAACATAAGAAAAATACAGAATGTTCTTCATATGTGAGATCTAAGAAATTAAAACAAAAATAAGATCAATCAATCTAAACACAGAATTTTGCTTACTAGAGGCTGGGAGGGATGTGAGGGATAAAAGATTTTTAAATTAAAAATAAGGTAAGTTGGATGTTATTCATTAATTGTGACAAAGATATTAATATGAAATATTAATAATGGGGTATGGAATATACAAGAACTTTTTGGGTTACTACTCCACAATTTTTGTTTCATAGTTTTAAAACAATTCTGCCATTTCCATTTTAACACCAGGTTGTTTTTTTTTTTTTTCATTTCCAATTAATTAATTTGAAAAAAAATTATGTAGGATCTCTGTCTTTAATGTGCTGTACATTGCTATTTAATGCTATAATTAGTAATCCAATGGTAGTTTTTTCACTTTATGTTGCTATATGGGCAAAATGTTGAAATCTTTACCTAATATATACTAAACTGATCTTCTGTATACAAAGAGAATTGAAAATGAATCTTTACATGAATGGAAGGGGAAAGGGAGCGGGAAAGGGGAGGGTTGCGGGCGGGAGGGAAGTTATGGGAGGGGGGAAGCCATTGTAACCCATAAGCTATACTTTGGAAATTTATATTCATTAAATAAAAGTTTAATAAAAAAACAATTCTGAAATAAAATGCTCAAAATAATACAAATTGTATAAAGTAATACAAAATTAAATAAGCTCCAAACTGAAACATGAATTTGAAAATTGGCAGCCTTCAGATTACTAATATGAAATTATGCCATCATTCACATACTAGCAATTAAATTACATTTTTATCATTTTTAAAATTGATTTCATTTTAGATATCTTTTTACAAACTTTATTCATGTAGTATTAATAAGTATAATGGATTCATATAAATAGCCACATTAAAAAAAAAGCACAAACCAATTTTCATTCTCAAAGTCAATGTCTTATTATCCTTGCTGTCTCTAATAGACTTTGTTATCTTCCAACCCTTATAGTTTTGTCTTTTTAGAAAATCATATTAATAAAATTGTACAGTGAGTAAGTTTTTGAGACACTTCTTTCATGTAGCCTTTCAGACTCATCCTAGTTGTGTTCCTCAAGAGAACCTGTTTTTGTCAAGTATCTAGGTGCATCCAAATAGAAGTATACCTCTTTATTACTCATTGTCATTCCTTTATGAATGCACTCTCAAAATGTCAATTGCACTGCAATACATTACATGAAGCATGTTTCCAACCGCTATTTTATTCACTTATTTTCTGCTGCAATTTCCTCTTTCCTTCTTTTTTTCCAGTGGACATTCAAGTTAGATT
The DNA here is from genome assembly GCF_033115175.1 of Lepus europaeus. NCBI lineage: Eukaryota > Metazoa > Chordata > Mammalia > Lagomorpha > Leporidae > Lepus > Lepus europaeus. The sequence continues at coordinate 44,238,277 of NC_084832.1, read as the reverse complement.
TTGTGTTGTTACCTTACATCTCCCTAATATCCAGTCTATTTATTCATTCAATCTTTTGATATCCTATATTTTAAATTATTTTTTCTTTTATATGTCTCAATTATAGTGACTCTCGACTCATTATCTTTATTCTATGTTGATTTATTTGATATTTTTATGGTTATTACATTTACAGCACTAAACACTTTTAAGTTCTATACACATCACGTGTTTCTATGAGCTTTTTATGAATCATTCATTTAAGAACTATTCTGCAATGATTCTCAGATCATTTTAAAAGTGTCTACTTCAAAACCTTTTTCAGAGAATTCAACATTATGTCATTTTCTCATTGACCTCTGTTGATTGTGTTTCTAATATTTTAAGAGATTTTTCTTTTGGTTCTTTTTTGATTAATAATTGTTGTGGTACTATAAGCATAAGCATTTTGAATATTGTAGTATGTAATTGTACTGTCTTGTTTAAACTATATGGAAAATGTTGGTATTTCTATTTCAGTTGGCAATCAACATGGTTGACTTTGACTGACATGTGTCATCTGGGATTTGGTGGTTTATGGTTTTAATAAGTCAAATTTTTAAAAGAATCTCCACTGCTATTCTGGCCTATTCTACGTGTACACTGCTCAGTGGCAACCTTGGAAACCGAACAGTGGTATGTCTTTTAGTATTCAACATATTTTTACATTCTCCTACCGTTAGATTCTCATATTGTCTTTGGGAGTCAATCCAAGAGCTTATTTTTCCAGGTTCAACTTTTCTGCTGTCTGCTAGATACCACCTAGATCCCCCTTTTTTTTTTTTTTTTTTTTGCTAGAAATGTGACACTCTGATAACTTCTCTCCACCAACACACAATTTTCTTCACCACAACTTTGTTCTATGCAAATGGCAGGAAAAAAACAGGAAGGGGACATCAGCAATATTTTTTCCTGGTTTTTCATGATAAAGATTTTTGAATAAAGGAGGAGTTTCTGTCTGACTCAGAGATTTAGGTTCTAACTATACAGGTACCACTGTTGCCTTTGGGAAAAAAAAAAAATTCCTGGACAAGAAGCTGTTCCTTGCATTTTTTCTGATAATACCTATTTCCAGGTTTTTAGACTTTATTCAGACTAGGCAGAAGAATAATGGTACACTGGGGGAAAAATAAAAGAAAATTCAATGCTATCTAGTAATATTGATAGTATTTATTTTTCAGAATCCTCCCCTTTCTGATGTGCACTGTTTAAGTTTTTATCTGCAAACCTTGGGAAAGAAAGCATGTATTGTGCTTAATTGATCTTCAAGCTTCCTGAACTTGGAAGCTGCCAAATTATTTTATTTTTACAACAGCACTAAACATACGAATCCAATGAGAGTCTCTGTGTCAGGAATTAAAACAAATAAACCTTAATTATAAATATGCAAACCTATGGACTTATCTGAGATAATACAAATTCCTAAAACTAAATGAGTTGTGCATGTGAAAGAATGTGCTTTTAATGGATGTTCTGAACAATACGGCATCCAGATTAAGTTAGATATGCCTTAATGTCATCATTTTGGAATAATTTGGAAATAAGATTTTTTAAATAGCAGCTCTTTCTAATCCGGAATATACGTATTGTCTAAGTATTCAGTATAAATGTAATTCTCCAAACAAATTTCAAGCTTAACATCATATTGTTCATAGAAAATGTAGCAGCCTGGTCCAAGAACATTTGCTCAGAATGCCCCTGAGTTAATCCATTTGATAAATGTATACTGATAATAACAGAACTAAAGGGCTTAGAAAAATTTGGAGATGTTTGAATGTCTAGAGTTTTCCAATGTGGAAATTTGAAACTTAAAATTGAACTATATTGAAATCTGACTTTAATAATATGTTATAAAGAGAAGTGATAAGGGCTATGTGTTTGTCATAATATAACCACAGCCCTCAGGCAGTAGAGGATACTAAACTTAACCAAGTATGCATAATTCCCCAGAGTAGTTATTATCTTGTGACAACTATGCACTGGATTCATTTTGCTCCTCTAATAAATGTATGTATTGTGATAGAAAAGGTACCATAATTTTATAGAAGATAAAAATCAGTTTGACAGCAATCTCAGTTTGTTTCACGTGAAATTATCCAACTTATAAAATAGTTTCTAGCCAACTAGGGTACCACTTTTAACATTTCTCATTTATCAGCAGCATCACTTTGGAGACACAGAAACCTACCACTGAGATTATTCCATACACTCTGTGAACTCTCAACTAATTTTGACAAGACAGCCATATTAATGCTGTCTGATATGTATTATTTCACAAAATTTTATAGAATAATGTAAGGCTAGGATAAGTAAAGCAACAATTATTATTTGTCTCTGGAGAATAAAATAGGTCTTTCATTCTAAAGGTCATACAATTTTGCTTTCATAATAGTATTCTATAAAATTTTTCATTATTTTTAGATTATCTGAGGATTCCTATTTCTAAGTTCTAATTTGTTTTATAAAGTTTAAGGGAATGTGTATTTGGTTTGGGAAAACTGAGATAGTTTTAACTATTTCAGACTGCAAAGGATGTGATACAGTGAATTAGAGTTATAAATAATGTCAGAAATGTTGGAGTAAGAAGATCAAGGATCCAATAACTATTGTTCAAATAATCAGGAAGCCTCTATTAATATCACTAGGAGACGCTGTGAATAACATGGGCTGCCAGGAGTCTCCAGCTGAGAAGGAGATGTCCATCAGCCACCAGTGAAATCTTAGATTTGTCATCTGGCAAAGCCAGTGCATTTATTCAACATTGTTAGGGAGGCAAACCTCCATAAGTGTCTGTTACACTTTTCCAGATCTTTACAAGAGGATTTTATTGACAAAATTCAAAGTGGGACCTTAGGCAAGAGAGATTCCAGTTCCTGTAGTCTACACAAAAGCTATAAATGGAAGGACATTGATGATACCAACAGGCAAAAATCTTCCACTTGGCATTTTTAAATAACCATTCACTCATAACTAAAATAAAATTAATACAACTGTATGTCCTCTCTTGTTGTACTAGTTTTCCAGTGGTTCAATAACAAAGTCCACGAACTGGGTAACTTAAACATTAGAAATGATTTGTTCCACAGTCCTCTTCTATTAAGAGTTCAAGATCAAGGTTCAGCAGGGTTGATTGAGATCCCTGCAGGAGAATATGGCCCATGCCTTTCTCCTCTGGTCTCCATATGAATAAACTTTTCATGTTGTGAACTGAAGCAAGTGCTATCTGGGCACTTTGATCAAGGACAAAAATTATTGTCCAATCTAATTATCATTTACAGTAAGAAGAAATCATACATATACATGTCTTCATTAATAAATTAATTTAATTTAAATAATTAATATTCATTCTCCCTACGTGACTGCTTCCCTTAGAAATGGTGCTGTTTTGTATCCTCAGCATTGATCTATGCTTGTGGATATTGGATCAGTTCAGCTCTTGAAAGGAAACATTCATGCTATTGAACCTATGCAAACATATGGGTGCCGGTTCTAGTCTCGGCTGCTCCTCTTCTGATCCCGCTCTCTGCTATGGCCTGGGAAAGCAGTATAAGATGGCCCAGGTCCTTGGGCCCCTGCATCCGCATGGGGAACCTGGAAGAAGCTCCTGGCTCCTGGCTTCAGATGGGCGCAGCTCTGATTTCCACACCTGATTACATGCTTACTTTGTAAGCTTACTGAGGGTATGCTAGGACACTTAAGAACCAACTGGCACTCACTGAGAAACTCTTCTTTCCCATCTGATTATTCAAGACCTCATTATTGAAAAAGCTTTCAGAGGAACATGAATCTCTTTGTATGTTGTACCCCTTCTGAAGGATCCAATCATGCATTTTCCAACTCTTACAATTAAGCAATTTTCAATCCTGTATTCCATGAACACTTTGTTATTCACCAATATTATGAGCCACTTAAAATACAGCAGTCAATGTGGATCAACAAATGTGACCATTTTTTGTTTAGGCAAAATGTACAAAAGATATATATTTCAGTATATCTTTTGGAATATTCACTTTCTCACTGTTTTTTGTGTTGATCCTTGATTGAGAACTAGCACTTCATTTGTACAGAATATCACTTTTAATTGATGCTAACATTTTAAATAGATTCCAAATTAGTTCCTTAATATCTGCAAACAAAGATATTTTTCTTGGGATAACTCATTTGGTAATTTTGTTGTTGTCATTGTTCTAGCAATAAATAGCATCTTAATAATTTCATTATGGTGGGGCCTGTGCTGTGGTGCAGCAAGTTAAAGCCCAATCCTGCAGCACTGGCATCCCATAAGGGCGCTGGTTCGAGTCCCGGCTGCTCCTCTTCCAATCCAGCTCTCTGCTATGGCCTGGGAAAACAACAGAAGACGGCCCAAGTCCTTGGGCCCCTGCCCCTCTGTGGGAGACCTGGAAGAAGCTCCTGGCTCCTGGCTTCGGATCACCTCAGCTCTGGCTGTTGCAGTCATTTGGGGAGTGAACCAGCAGAATGGAGACACCCCCCCCCCCGCCTCTCCTTCTCTCTCTGTGTAACTCTGACTTTCAAATAAATAAAATAATTCTTAAAAAAATTACTTATGTCTTATGTGGGATCTGTCCTTAATGTGTTGTCCAATGTGAAGTGATGCTATAACTAGCACTGAAACAGTATTTTTACACTTTGTGTTTCTGTGTGGGTGCAAACTGATGAAATCTTTACTTAGTATATACTGAATCGATCTTCTGTATATAAAGATAATTGAAAATTTAAAAAAAAACAAACCTGGTGTTAAATTGGAAATTGCATAGAAAATTAATCAATTTTTAAAAACTATCATGTAGGATCTTTAATGTGCTGTATACTGTTATTTAATGCTATAACTAGTACTCCAACAGTATTTTTTCTCTTTGTGTTGCTATGTGGGGGCAAACTGTTGAAATCTTTACTTAATAGATACTAAACTGATCTTCTGTATATAAAGAGAATTGAAAATGAATCTTGATGTGAACGGAAGAGGAGAGGGAGCGGGAAAGGGGAGGGTTGCGGGTGGGAGGGAAGTTATGGGGGGGAGCCATTGTAATCCATAAGCTGTACTTTGGAAATTTATATTCATTAAATAAAAGTTTAAAAAAAATTCATTATGCATTATGGCATTGTGACTTAGTAGGCTGCTGCTTGTGATGCCTGAATCCCATATGGATGCCAGTTGATACTCTGGCTGCTTCACTTCCAATCCATCATTCAAGCTGTTTTGCTGTATGTGTGTCTTAATTCTTATCTTAACTTGACCTAAAGCTGATATATCATTTCAAATAAACACGAAAAAAAAAAAGAGGATGCTTGTTTTGATAGAAAGCCCTCAAATCCTACCACCATATACCTTCAAAGAAATTAGAATACCATTGACTAGTACAGCCTCTCCAGTTATTCAATGACTAATACAAAGAAATACAAGTAAAATAAAGTTTATTCAACTAGACCTGATTAGTCTCTATGATCTTGTCTTGCTTGCACTTCCATTTCTCCCTATGAAATTTTAAGGAAATAGGGAGTAATGATACATATGACATTTCTAGTTTATTAAAATTACTCCAACAGTATTTTTTTTTTCACTTTGTGTTGCTATATGGGGGCAAACTGTTGAAATTGTTACCTAATATATACTAAACTGATCTTTTGTATATAAAGAGAATTGAAAATGAATCATGATGTGATTGGAAGGGGAGAGGGAGCGGGAAAGGGGAGGGTTGTGGTTGGGAGGGAAGTTTTGGGAGGGGGAAGCCATTGTAACCCATAAGCTGTACTTTGGAAATTTATATTCATTAAATAAAAGTTTAATAAAAAATTTTTTTATAATTTTGGAAGAAATATTTTATGTATGTGTTTAAAGTTTTGCTTAAATAATAAATACTTTTGCTATAATCAAACATATTGGAAATATAAGTTGTCAAAATCTCAAAGTCAGCTACCAAGTGAAGTGAGAATTCTAATGTCATGTGTCACTTCAATTTGTTCAAGTGCATCATATGTTTAGGAAGTACTTTATTGACTATAAAGACTTTCTTAATTAAATCAAAACTTTTTGGTTTCGACACTAATTTATAATTCAATTTTAAATTAATTTCCTTCCTTAAGAATACTAAGAAAGGTGACTTTGAGTCAGCGCTAGCAGATGTTCCCATAACAATAAATCATCATTAAAAGTTGATATTTTGTTAATTCTCAAATCTTTTTTATATTAGTTAGAAAACATTTAAATATAAATTTCTATTCTTCCTTTCATATTAAACTTTGATGATTTTTATTGTTGATAAGTTTATAAACACATTGAGCAACTATCTGAAATTATATGTGCTCCAAAAAGTATGGTTTGAATCAGTTACATTTCATTATTCATTTCTTCATAGTTTATCGATCCATTATATTTTAGTACTGTGTTTTTACTATGAATACATTTTTCTTCATGTTGATTTTGTCCAACATAAAACATTCTCCTCCTAGTCATATTCCTAGTCCTTTGTTTCATGACAGTTTAGAATGTATTTTCTACTTATAGCTTAGATTGTTCATTTGTAGTTCATTACTAGATAAAATTTAGAGGTCATAATCATTTTAATGAAAAGAAAAAGAAATAATACTAATTCAAAACAGTTTGAAACATGGTTCAGAATATCGGTAGTTTCACTGATTAAATATTTGAATTGAAATGAATCATTTAATTAGCATGATCAAAACCATATCATTTTCTCTTTTCTTTTTCTTGTTTCATTAAGATTTCATTTATTTATTTGAAAGCAGAGTTACAGAGAGAAGGAAAGGTAGAAATTGAGAGATCTTCCAACTGCTGGTCTACTTTCCAGATGTGCACAATAGCAAAGGCTGATCCACGCCAAAGCCAGGACCCAGGAGCTTCTTCCTGGTCTCCCATGTAGGTGCAGAGCTCCAACTACTCTGGCCATCTTCTGTGGCTTTCCATGGCACATTAGCAGCGATCTGGATCAGAAGTTGAGGAGCAGGTACTCAAACCAGTGCCCATATGGGATGACAGCAGAGGCTTTGCTCACTATGCCTTGCCACCAATCTCATCCTAAATGTTTTACAATTTGATCAAAATATGCCTTGGAGAGGAAGTTTTTATTTTGTGAGTGAGTTGGAGTCCTTTGTGCTTCCTTTTTTGAATATCCATATGTCTTTGAAGACTCCGGAAGTTTTTAACTATTATTTCATTGAGGATTTCAATGCTTTTTTTATGTTTCTTTTCCTTCAGGTATACCAATAACATGAATATATTTTTGCATAATGGTAGCATATATATCTTCTATAGGCTTTACTCACTCTTCTTAAATTCCTTTATTGTTTTTTATATGATGACCTATGTAAAAAAAGCCATTGTCCTTTAGATCAGATATTCTTTCACTTCATCTGTTCTGCTATTGAAGCTCTCTACTGTTAGTGGAATGGTGCTGTCTTATCTTAGGTGCCATCACAAGCCTTGGATGCCTTTTTAGGATCTGGCCCAGTCACTATCTTGTACAATAAGCTCCATTCCTAAGTCCAGTCTGACTTACTAGAAGTTTGGTGACAAAATGGCCCAACCGCAAGCATCAACTCCACCACTACCCAAATGGGATTTGCTTCTCCAACTCCCTTTACTCTGAAAAGCTATAAGACCTGCTTTCTAGCACTCCTTCCCTTTTTGCTCTCTCCCTCCAGCCTTTCAGGTTTCCCTCCACCCGACGATAGAACTCTCCTTTGGTGTGTTTTGTGGTGGCCTTATACTGGTGCCATGACTTGGATCCAGGCTCTTCCATCGACCTTGCTCTCCCCTCGGGGATCTGAGCTGCTTCAGGATCCTGGCTTATTGCCAACCAAAATCACACCTCTGAACCTCCTTCTTCATCACCGAATGCTCTGTGACTTTCATCCACACACAAAAGCTCCAAATTCTAAGGTAAGATAGTGAATGGGGAATTAGCCCACTGCGACCTCTACTTTGGGTTGTTGTTTCGCTCTACTTCATCACAAAGTCTTGGAACCAGGCACTACAGCTCCTAGAGGTCTCTGCAGGCTTTGTGCCCCATGTATCACTGGGTGCAGGTGACAACCCCACTGTCTGCTCTGTCCTTTACCCTCTTCGTTGGATTGCCGTGATATCTGGGATGCCTGCTTGTGGAACGTTTATTATGTTCCCTAATAATGACTCTGTCCTTTGTTTTAAATCCTGTCTATCCCACTTAAGGCCTCATTCCTTTGTAGTCACACCCTCTATTCTTACATCAGTGGCTCTACTTCTGGCCCATGTGTATTGGTGGTCCTCTCCCCCCACTTAATTTCGTATGATTATGCAGATTTTTTTTTTTTTTACAAACTAATGCCTCCACCTACAAGAGATGAGTGATCTTTCTCCCACTCTTGGTTGGACTCACCTTTGCATCTTCCCTCTCTTCAGTGGTGATCTCAGGAACTGCTCCAGGCCACAATCTACGAACTGATCCAAGAACAACTCCAAAAGTTACAAGAGGAGATCACCAGATCTACTGAGACTTTGGCATATGCTAGTTGGGGCCTTCAAGATCAGATCACCTCATTATCAGTTGTAGTGTTACAATAGATGAACTCTGGACTTTATAACTGCTGAAAAGGGGAGAACTTGTGGTTTTCTGGGAGAACAGTGTTGCTATTATGTTACTCAATAGGGCCAGGTAGAGCAAAACATTAAATTTAACATGTTAAATTTTGTCAAATTTTGGTTAATGCCACTCCTAGGACCATTGGCTGCAATTCTAACCCTAGGTTTTATACTACCTTGTCTGTTTAAGTGTTTACAGGAGATGATAATGGAATCAACCAAACCCTTCACCAACCAGGCAGTCAACCATATGCTACCACAGGGATATAGTCAGCTCCCCACCAAGGAGATCATGACTTGAGATATCTCCCATACCAGTGGAGAGTGACTCATCACTCCATGTAAGCAAAAAGCGCTCTAGCAGATAGATCATTATCCTTCCACCCTTCCTGGGCTTTTTGGGACGATGCTATACCACACAACACTTGCTTTATAATTGATAATAAAAGGTGCCATCTTATCTGAGCTGCTGTCACAAGCCCCGGATGCCGTTTTAGGCTCTGCCTCAGTCACCACCTTGTACAATAAGCTTTGTTCCTAAGTCCAGCCTGACTTACTAGAAGTCATGTGACCAAATAGCCCAATCACAAGTGTCAACTCCACCATTACCCTAATGGAGTTTACTGCTCAAACTCCCTTACCTCTGAAAATCTATAATAAGACCTGCTTTCCTGTACAGCATCTGTTTTTGCTCTCCCTCCATGCTGTTGGGTTTCCCTCTGCTCGACAATAAACCTTTCTTTTAAATCTGGTGTTTGGTGTGTTTTGTGGTGGCCCTTCTTCTGTTTCATTTTTTATTTAATTGATTTAAGTTTTCAGCTAACAATGTTTGGATTTTTTAAAAGATTTATTTCTTTATTTTGAAAGTCATAGTTATAGAGATAGAGGGAGAGGCACATAGAAAGGGAGAGAAATCCTCCATCTGTTGGTTTATTCCCAATGATTTTGCAATGGCCAGCTCTGGGCCAGGTAGAAACAAGGAGCCAGGAGCCAGGCGCTTCATTCCGGTCTCCCAGCTGGGTGTCAGAGACCCAAACACTTGGGCCATCTTCTGATGCTTTATCCAGGCAATTGTCAGGGAGCTGGGTTGGAAATAGAGCAGCAGGGACATGAAGAGATACCTATATTGCAAGCCAGCCTTGCAGTTGATGGTTTTACCTGCTGTACCACAACACTATCCCAAAAATTTTGTATTTTTAAATTATTTATATCTCTTTGTTGAATTTCTCATATAAGTCATGTATTATTTCCTCAATTATTTAAAATGCCTATTTGTGTTCTGTTGCATCTTATTGATAATCTTTAGGATTATCTTGCATCTCATTGAGTTTCTTTAGGATTATCAGTTTAAATTATTTTTAGACATTTCATAGTTTTTAAATTAGAATATACTTGCGGAACACTATTATGCTCTTTGGACGATTTCATGTTTCTTTACTTCTTCAAGTTTCCTGTGTTGCTATTTTGATGTCTGCACATATGGTGTCATAATTCCTTCCTTACAGAGCAGTTTTTTGTTTCTGGAAAAAAAGGTGTTGTTCAGGTGAGGTGTGGGGTATAATTTGGACTGTTGCTTTGGTTTTTGTTCTAGGGGAGCCCAGAATTGTAACCTTGGAGGAACACTCAGTGATTTCTCCAGAAGTAATCAATGTCAGCATGACATGGTTTTCTAGTTTGCAGCAGTTCTGGAGGTGGCAGCAAGGCTGAAGTGGATGAAGGCTCCTTAAAATGTGTAATTTCAGTACATGGAAATGTGGGCACTAATTACACTGGGTTTTTGATGTCAAAAGCCATGTCGTTGATGCTGTGGGACACAGAGGGGATTACTCCATGGTTTAGCCAGAGAATTCTGTTGCTGGAGGCACTAGTAGATGTGGTTCTGCAACTGTCTGACTGTTGGGAACTCCCTTAGGTCATACTGAGTGAGCAAGCCTGATTCTGTGTCTTATGGGACCTAAAGACCGATTCCTAGCTGTATGGGATATGAAAGGGACTTTGCCCAATCCAATGGGGTGAATCCCATGGGGATTTTCCACTGGGAGGTATTGCTGTGGAAGAGTAGAACACACAGGCATTCTTCGCTAGTTCTCTAGGGAAGATTCTAGTGACCCTGAGGAATCTAGTCCTAATATTCTTGACTGAGCTGCAGGATGCACTGTGGTCCCTACCTAGATGTCACAGGGTAAATGCCAGATGTGTTAGAGATTATGAACTGGTAGCTACCAGCCTACATCGGAGAAATATAGACAGGGCTCTCCCAATGTCACAGGTGAGAGGAGTTACTCCAGGATTATCCTCCACTGGAGACAGTCCCACAGCTGCAGGGCACAGAGAAAACTTCCTTCAGTTCCCACAGTGCACATGATAATAAATCTGTGCTTCATGCTATGGGAAACCAGCACTATTTACTAAGAGTCACAGAAGAGAACTTCCTGAGATCTGGTCTTTTAGGATATTTTATGTGCTCCTACTGGTCTTGAACCCCAAGAAACTGAGGGAAACTTCCCTAGCACTAGAAAGCATGGTATTAGTAATTGTGCTCAGATATGTTTCAGCTACAGGACTCAGGGAGGCTATTTTCCACCCTGGAGAGGACCCAGTCTCTAGGCCAGGGTACTGGACGTCCCTCAAGCCAGAATAACATTTAGCAGTGGATCTACTACATCTCCAATCTGGTGCTTTGTGGATTCAGGAAAGCCAGATGGATCTCTGTTTTTAAGCAAAGAAGCTGCTCATCCCCCTGTCAGTTTTCTAGACTGCATTTAAAGTCAGTGAGAACAGCAGAATTTTCCTACTTAGGCATGCCAATCCGCAGCGATGGCAGATGTCCCAGTGTTTTTTGCTTACCTTTTCCTGGCATGTTGATGTATCCCCTGATGGAGCATTGGTGTAGAATCTGTTGTTGTGCAGTGGAGTGCTTTGTTCATTTCTCTCTGCAGAATTTCTGTGGTGCTTGCAAATCTTGTCACAGATTCGCTGAAAATTTCCCAAAGTCAGTCTCCTAGAACTGTGGTCCTATGTTCTTGTTATTTTTTCTGTGGTTGAGGTAAGTGAAGTTCTTTTCTGTTCAGCCATCTTGACACAATCCAGAGTATAATTCCAAACTATGTTGATAAGAGGACTATTCATCGAAGATTTTTCTAGCATTATTATTCTTATGTTTTATGAATATTTTTGAACGATTATAGGTGTGTAATGAATATTTTACTTTTATTTATTTCATTGTAAAGTTTCATAAATATTTTAATTCAAAACCCTCTAATAAAAATAATGGAAATTATTAATGGAAATTCTTAACCTTTTTTTCCAAATTAATAGCAACAGTAACAGTCATTATTTACCAAAGAGACATAAAAGGCAAGGGACAGTGCTGTGGCTCAGTGAGTTTAGCAACTACCTGCAGTGCTGGTCTCCCATTTGGAATTCCATTAGAGTCCTGGCTGCTCCAATTTTAATCCAGCTCCTATTAATGTGCCTGGGAAAGCAGCTGTGGAGGGAAAAAAAAAATCTCACTGTGTCTCTCCTTTTCTTTCTCTCTCTGCAACTCTACCTTTCAAATAAATTTAAAAAATAGAAACAGGGAGAGAGACAATATAAGGGGCTATCCACACCACAGATGAAATCACTGAGAGTGAAATCCTGTCATACTTACACATAATTATCTCCCGTATAAGACAACATGGGAATGCAATTGATTAATATACATTTCAGGGGCCAGCACTGTGGCACAAGGGGTTAATGCCCTGGCCTGAAGCACTGGCATCCCATATGGACACCGGTTCAAGACCCAGCTGCTGCACTTCCAATCCAGCTCTCTGCTGTGGCCTGGGGAAGCAGTAGAAGATGGCCCAAGTGCTTGGGCCCCTACACCCATGTGGGAGACCCTGAAGCAGCTCCTGGCTCCATGCTCAGATCAGTGCAGTTGCAGCCAACTGGGGAGTGAACCAGCAGATGGAAGACCTCTCTCTCTTTCTCTCTCTCTCTGCCTTTCCTATGACTTTCAAATAAATAAATAAATCTTTTTAAAAATATACATTTTGTAGTCAGAACAGATCAAATCATGAATTTTATTTTTTAAGAAATATATTTGTTATGTTCCTTACAGCAGGTAGGAAGGAAGACATTTCTCTCTGTCGCTCTCTCTCATTGTCTAACTCTATCTGTCAAATAAATTTAAAAAATGTAATGTATAAGTATTTTCTTTGTAATATGCATAAAGTTATTCTTGTACATAAATAGTAGAGAGGAAATGGCCTAAAGTTTAAATGAACTTAATATTTTATAACCACACAGAGAATATTTAGATGTTACTATGTCATCAATTCTATTTCATTTGGAGAAATTATGAATGGCTAATTAACTAAAAAATCTGTATATATGGGTGAAATGGCCATTTAACATTCAATTATTATTTATAGCTGCTGACCATATCTCCACCAAACTAGGATCTTTTTGTTTTTTACTAAAATTCCTATTTGGCAAAGTATTAATCCTATTTATTATAATATAAATTTAAAATATGTCATCTAAAAACTAAAAAAAAGTAGAAGGAATTAAGGAAGGTGGAAGGCAGGGAGCAAAGGAACATAATTAAGTTTTTAGATTTGTATTTACAGATAATATTTAATCTGTGAAAAATTAATTAAAATTAAAAAAATGAAAAATGTCCATTGGAAAAGTATATAAAAAGAATGGCAACAATGGCATTATGTTGTTTCTAGTGTTCTAAAATAATGAACCTAGCCAACAACAGTGATGATGTCTCTCTGATCTTATAGCAGACTCTGTCCATAAAAACATGAAGAAGTGGGTTTTTATTAGCAAGATGCTTGTTTGTAAAGTAAGCTCAAAATACTAAGTCTATGAATATATAGAGTCAGTCTCCAATGTCAGTAGTAACGTTAGAATCTAATCAGAACTGTAGTAATTTGCTTTGGCAAAAAAATATGATAATGGTCTGCTGTTTTGACAAACATTTTGACAAAATTACAGTGAAAGATGTCTAATTCAATGATTCCTATTTGATTATAAGCACTAATAATGCAAATGTTGAAACTGAGATTAATTTGAATGAATCTACAGTTAAGGAAAATAATGTCAATAACTAAGGTCTATCTAGGAAAGCACTAGATTATAATGTCAATAACTAAGGTCTATCTAGGAAAGCACTAGATTACTAGAAGAGAAAAATACAATGTAAGTTACAACATAGGCCTTTCTTCCCCAAAATATTTCCTTTCTTAATTCCTAATTTAATGTGTCCACAACAAATATTTTAGTATAGAGAGATTTATATGTTATTTTGTTTTATAATGTATCCATCAATAGTTCAAGAATAGAGTCATTCACAGAGCACATCAACTGGTACAGAGTCAATTACTGGATAAGCCAATAGGCAAAGTCATCAACCACAGATGATTATTCCCAGAACTTCAAATTTAATTCAATTTGGCCTGTTTGTTGGATTTGGGCCTCACCTGGAATCAGATACTTTTTTAGTTTTTAAATTTCTCCCTTTGGGATTGGGAAAATCTATTGTATACCTACCCCCTCCATTCCCATTGCATTTGTATTTTGGAAGTAAATAAGTTATCTTTTCTTCACTATTCCCCAAATAACAGTTTTGCCCCTGGCTAGACTAAAGCCAGAGTCTGAACAATAATTGACTTAGATGATGAGTTTGGGAAATAGTTTTTCAGTTAATTATATTTAGATGAGATTTTGGATTCATATTTGATGCTGAGTTACGGTGGTTGAGGATGTTTAAATTAGGTGAGTTCATTTTAGATGAATTTGAAAGGTCAGAGAAAAGACCATTATAGAATGAATTTTACTCCAAGAAGTTATGTTGTATTATGAACAGACAGCATCTGTGAATTTGGCTGTGTTTGGGAATAGAAATATTTGTTGATGTAATTTGTTAATGATATCTAAGTGAAATCATCCTCTATTTAGGGAGGCCCCTAAATTCAATTACTTATTATCTTAAATTCAAGTACCAACCAATAGATAAGCCAGTATTTTCCATCTAAATTAAACTTCCATTTCGTAATGTATTACAAAGTTTCTGGCAAAGAACCAGAAACTCAATCCAGGTCTCCCATGTGGAAGACAGGGATCCAATCACTTGAGCCATCACTGTTGCATCACATATCAGCATGTAGCTAAAACTGAGAGCAGAGCTAAGATACAAAGCCAGGTACTCTGAAATGGGAATTTCACTCATATTTTAACTACTAGGTCAAACATTAACCTCATATTTATTATAAAGCATTTTAATTAGACTTTTATAATGTTCTGATCTGTTGTATAATATATGCATGTATTATATATGCTATATTTATGTGGGGATGTACATTAATAAGGAAATTGTATATACATATATATGCATATTATATTCACTTTCTGTTAATAGCTAGTGAAAGCAAACAGAGTGAATGAGGAAATTCAGTTTGTATTTATTTTATTTACTAAGCATATTTGCTAGTAGTAGAATCACTCCTTATTGACTTTTACAAATCAAATAGGCTGCTGGTCCACTCCCCAAATGCCTACAATAGCCAGGACTGGGCCAGGCTGAAGCTTGGAAGACAGAACTCCATCTGAACCTCCCCCTTGGGTGTCAGTTTGGAAGCCAGAACCTCCTACATGGGTGTGAAACCCAAGTATTTGGGCCCTCATCCACTGCCTCCCAGGATACATTAGCAAGAAGTTGATCAGAAATGGAATAACAGAAAAATGAACCAGTATTGCAGTATGGGATGTAGGTGTCTCAAGTGAGGCCTTAATATACTGTGCACAACGCTTGCTCCTTGGCTTGCATGTTTTAATGTATCCATGTCTTTCTTCTCTTTCTAATGTGATGTGATTCTAAACAGTGAGTTTATGACTTTTGAAATAAATTTTATTTGAATGAACAATAATTATAGAAGTATTTCTTATAGATGCTCATTTCCATATTTAAATTTTGCAGTATTGTTATCTATTTATTTGTTTTTAAAGATTTATTTATTTATTTGAGAGACAGAGTTGCAGAGACAGAGGGAGAGAAAGCAAGAGAGAGAGAGCTTTCATTCACTGATTCACTCCCCAGATGGCTTCAAGTTGAAGGCTGGGCTAGCCCAAAGCCAGGAACAAGGAACTTCATCTGGGTCTCCCACATAATTGCAGGGTCCAAGCACTTAAGTCTTCCTCCGCTATTTTCCCAGGCCATTAGCAGGGAGCTGAAATGGTACTTAATCAGCGAGGACAAGAACTGGCATCCACAAGAGATGCTGGGCTGCAGGTGGCAGCTTCACCACTGCATCACAAAGCCGGCCCTTAGCGGTTTTTTAACAAGTTTCAGGATAGTGATTCTGCTGGGTTATTAATTGTGTCATAGTAAATAAGAAAATCAAGTAAACTGTCTCAGTTGTTGTAAGCATTTGAGGAATGAATCAGTGGATGAAAGGCCTCAGTCTCTCTCTGTTGCTGTCACTCTCTGTCTCTGACACTCTCACATATATATGAAAATGAAATCTGTAAATTAAGGTTGGATCTCTAGAGTGGATCAGAGCCAGACTCAGGCTTATCCTGGCAACATAGTTCCATTAGACATATTGTATGCGGGATCAAGAGAATATAACTGCTAAAATACATTATTGATTAAAATTTGGTATAAATGCTAGCTATTGAGGAATATTTCTCATGCCTCTTAACTCATTAGGAACTGAAAATGGAAATCTTACGTTAATCATTATTTTTTAATTATTTGAAATACAATAAAATGAAATTTAATTCTATTGTTTGATTAGCCTTGAATAAAGAAAGATCTCTTGGGGAAAGCATGAACAAATTCTTGATTTTTAATTCTTTAATTAAGCAGTTAAATGAAATGAGTCAGTTGCCTTGTATTGCTCAATGATGACTAAATGAATCCCTACAAATTATGAATTTGCGCTATTATCAGATTTTAAATGAAAACAATTTGTTATATATTTATTATATATTCAGAGAAATAATCATGCATAAAATTTTCTTCTCCATGATTATAGATATTTGATAATATCCCTTTTACTTTTACAACCTAAAGTCGAACATTTGTTCCATCTGAATATAAAATTCATAAGGAACAGTTACATATTTACTTCAATCTGAATGCTTAATTATTCCAATCCATTTAATTAAAAAATCTATGTTTCCTCCTGTGACATTTTTACTATGAATTTAATAAACAACCACACTATCTTCATTAAAGCATATGACATCATTTTAACTGACATTGTATTCAATTTATAAATTGACGTAGGAGAACTGATATATTTAATAGTTTGAGTTCTGATGCCAAATCATGTGTGCTCTGCAAATATTTGTGGCTAATACATGGTCTCTACTCATTATTGTAATAAATTTTAATTTTCCACTGCTTCTTTGAATTTTTTTCTTTTTCTTTTTTTTTTTTTTTTTGTTTTTTTGACAGGCAGAATGGATAGTGAGAGAGAGAGAGAGACAGAGAGAAAGGTCTTCCTTTTTGCCGTTGGTTCACCCTCCAATGGCCACTGCGGCCGGCGCAACGCGCTGATCCGAAGCTTGGAGCCAGGTACTTCTCCTGGTCTCCCATGGGGTGCAGGGCCCAAGCACTTGGGCCATCCTCCACTGCACTCCCGGGCCATAGCAGAGAGCTGGCCTGGAAGAGGGGCAACCGGGAAGAATCCGGCGCCCCAACTGGCACTAGAACCCAGTGTGCTGGCGCCACAAGGCGGAGGATTAGCCTGTTGAGCCACGGTGCCAGCCAGCTTCTTTGAATTTTTCAAGGTAGTTGTTTACCCGAAGTGAAAATAGCAACTGTTTTATTTATGTTATTTTTTATGATGATAAAAGCAATTTTTTATTTTCTATTTTCTACTTGCATTAGGTTAAATATTCAGTGAAATGTTATAGTATTTGAAAAATAATAGGCTAATTTTCTTCTTCCTGTCTTTAGTGGAAAGTCTTTTGTATCTCTTGCTTTTGTTAGCTCCTGACATTAAGGATAAAGATGGCACTGATACAGATTTATAATATATAATGTATTCTATATGATTCGGATTTGATCAGATCTAGACATTATCAACCTACGCTAATTATACTATTGTTTTCAGCTATATCTGCATCATATTTTAGTAAAATATTTTTCTACATCGAGTGATTAAGCAGTTTTTATTTTAATCTCATTTTTTGAAATCAATAAAAAATCTCTGATTTTCTGAAAATTTTCTTAGTATTGAACAAATTCTATGTTCTTTAAATATTACAATATTCTCATTTCACATTTTAGTACTTTTTACATTTTCATTGCTAATTTTGTACTTCATAATAATTTTGTATTGTTATTCTTTTTTTTTTTTTTATTTGACAGGTAGAGTTATAGACAGTGAGAGAGAGAGTCAAGGAGAAAGGTCTTCCTTCCGTTGGTTCACTCCCAAAATGGCCGCTATGGCCGGCACTGCACCTATCTGAAACCAGGAGTCAGGTGCTTCCTCCTGGTCTCCCAAGCTGGTGCAGGTGCCCAAGTACTTGGGCCATCCTCCACTGCACTCCCGGGCCACAGCAGAGAGCTGGACTGGAAGAGGAGCAACGGGGACTAGAACCCGGAGCCCATTTGGGATGCCGGCGCTCTAGGCGGAAGATTAGCCAAGTGAGCCATGGTGCTGGCCCCTGTATTGTTATTCTACAAATTGTCTGTTATCTGTTTGTGCATTTACTGTGAATTGTTGGAACTATTTGGCGTTTGTATCTTTGACCACATTGACAATGCTTCACTAACTTATGACACCCATAGTTTTTGATCATTTATTTATGTTCACGGCAATGACTGTTTCTCCATACGCAATGGTTTGCTTTCTCATGGTTACTTTCAAGATTTCCTTATCTTATGTTTTTAGCAGTTTTATTAATATATATTTACCCATGATTTTCTTTTTTATTGGATATTTATTGAGTTTCTGCACTATGTAAATTTACACCTTACTAAATTCTGGAGGGTACTATTGATTACAAACACTTTTCTTCTCTTATTTTTCTCTTTATTTTCTGAAGCCTTAATAACTTAAGGTTCCAAAATAACATATGTTACACTGCTTATTATGATTCCATAGATCCAAAGATCGGTTCTTTTATTTTCAATGTCTTTCTCTCTATTCTCCTGTATGCATCATTTTTATTAATCTACCTCCAAGTTCACTCATTCAATTTTACTGACTCTTTTTTACATTTTCATTCAGTTATTGAAAAGATTCACTGAGTTTTTCTTAATTTGTGTTGGTATTTGACACGGGGAGAGAGAGCAAGAGGGATGTGAGCATGTGAGCAAAAGTGCAACACCGAGTGAAGCAGACTGAGCTACAAATGCCCTCAGAAGCGA
This sequence comes from Lepus europaeus, assembly GCF_033115175.1. Classification (NCBI taxonomy): domain Eukaryota; kingdom Metazoa; phylum Chordata; class Mammalia; order Lagomorpha; family Leporidae; genus Lepus; species Lepus europaeus. The sequence goes on along the minus strand of NC_084832.1, from coordinate 44,219,282 downwards.
AGGTGACTATACAGGGCCAGGTGCCAAGAACCATATCTGTGTCTCCTACATGTGGTGCAGCAACCCAGTGACTTGAACTGTCATTTGCTGCTTCCCAGGATCTGCATGAACAGGAAACTGTAACCAGAAGCCAGAGCAAGAAAGAACCCAGATATGGCTTGTGAGTGTCTTTTATAGCATCTTAACATCTGTCCCCCTTACTGACTGTTTTTACATTTTTCACTGTTATAATTCTCATTGATTCTTTTTAAATATATTTTTAATCTCTTATGGCAACTTTAGCTTTCCATTTATTCCATGTCTATTATTCTTTGCTCATGGGATATAATTACAATAGCTAATAGCTATCTTAAATTCTTTGAATGATAATACCAACATTAGGACCATATTAGATGGCACCACTGCTGTTCTTCAACAGACAATTATTTATATGCTAGATGTTCTTTACTTGTAATTGAATTGACATGGGTATATTGAGTGCTATGTTTGCATATTCTGTGCCAAGTTATATTCCTTTGCAGAATGTTTTTGTTTGTTTTTTGGTAGGCATTTACCCACATAGTTTCTAATCCTTCTTTTATTGTTTTAAGCTTTGGCTGAAATATTTATTCAGTTCTCAAAACTCTGCAGCTATATGGCTTTGGATCTATCAATAATATGTAAAACTCAATGATTTGAACCTGGATTGTGACTTAATCTGAATTCAATTTCTAAACCTTTGTACTGATGTTACCACACTGCTCATTCATGTGCAATATGGAGTGAACCTGAGGCTTGTGTGGGTTAATACACAGAATCATTGTCCTCTTATGACTATCTCTTCTATGGAGTTTTCATTGCATTCTCTAAACACAGAAAGATCTATATTTTGGTTGTTCCAGTCAGAAATATAGAATATCCATCTCACATGTAATTTCCCATAGCATTCCAGAACTATAGCTTGCCTTCACAACTTAACAGAGAAAGATAGTGTGAAGTTATTTCCCTATGTTTTAATTCTCTCCAAGAACACACTTCACATTATTTAGTTTTTTACTCTTCACTGAATTTTTTAAATGTGTTTTTGACAAGAAATTTTGATTGCATGGTTCAGTTATACAAGTATTTGAAGTTTATCTTTAAAATGCATATACTGGGGCTGGAGCTGTGGTGTAGTGGATAAAGCTGATGCCTGCAGTGCTGGCATCCCATATGGGTGCACTTTCATGTCCTGGCTGCTCTCTGATCCAGTTCTCTGCTATGACCTGAGAAAGCAATAGAAGATGGCCCAAGTCCTTGGGCTCCTGCACCCCCATGAGAGACCTGGAAGAAGCTCCTGGCTCCTGGCTTTGGATCTACATAGCTATGGCCATTGCGTCTATCTGGAGAGTGAACTAGGAGATGGAAGAACTCTCTAACTCTCTCTCTCTCTCTCTCTCTCTCTCTCTCTGCCTCTCCTTCTCTCTCTAACTCTGACTTTCAAAGAAATAAATAAATATAAAATAAAATTCATATGAGCATTGAATTATGGAATATATGTGCACATTTATAATCATATTTATATTTGACATCAAAGTAGCAAATCTGGTATATTGAAAGCATAAAATATGTAACAAACATCATTGCATTAAATGTATAATGTCTAACAATACAGGTTATGTGCATAAGTAAATTAAAGTAGAAATTTTTATTTTTTTAAAACATTTATTTATTTTACTTGAAATAGTTACACAGAGAGAGAAGGAGAGGCAGAGAGAGAAAGAGAGGCCCTCTATCCGCTGGTTCACTCCCCAATTGGCCGCAACGGCTGGAACTATGCCAATCCGAAGCCAGGAACCAGGAGCTTCTTCCGGGTCTCTCATGAGGGTGCAGGGGCTCAAGGACTTGGGCCATCTTCCACTGCTTTCCCAGGCCATAGTATAGAGTTGGATTGGAAGTGGAGCATCTGGGTCTCAAACTGGTGCCCACATGGGACAACAGCAACGCAGGTGGTGGCTTTACCCGCTACGCCACAGTGGTGTCCTGAAAAATTTATTTTAAAGCCTCATTTTAGCAGATAAAGGCAGGTAAAAGGAAACAAAATTTTCAAATTTAAAATATAAGTTACACGCTTATGTCTATTTAATTTGTTATTTCCAATTTATTCATTATTTATCATTTCATTTCTTTATTGAGACTTCTTGATCAGACTACTTTCTTTCCTCCTGCATGTAGTTGAATATTAGGTAAGCATATAAATTCTTTGAATCTCTATTTTTATATATATAGAATCCAGACAGAGATTTGTAAGGTAAAACATCTGGAATATATACTTGAGACTCTAAATCAATCAAATTCATATTTATAGTTATCAAACTGATTTATTGGTACATTTATTTGTACCTTTTGCCTTTTGTTAGTATGAATTGTGATATAGCATGTGCATATTCAGTGTATCTGATAGGATGAAAATGAGATAAACTTGGTGTATCAGCTACAATAATATCACTCTGCAGAATACATAAATTTAAATAAGTATATTTTGATTCATGTATTTCTCTGGCTTTCATAAATTGAAAAAGCTTAATTATACTATTATTTACTATCAAATATTTAGAAATTTTATAGCTATACCATTTGTAGATTTTAAATACTTTCATTTATTAGTTTTGATGAAGACCTGTGCAGCCCAATTAATGTATGTCATAGTCTCTTCTTTCAATCGCATTAGCTTATGGAAATCTAAAATTCAGTCTCCAATTGCAGTGTTTGTATCTGCTGTCCTAGATGCTCTGCTGGTGATCTAGCTCCTAGCTAATATGTCTAGGAAGGCAGCAGAAGATGGCACAAGGACTTACACTTTTGCCATCCATGAAGGAGATCATGATGGAGTACCTGGCTCCTGCTTTGATCTGTCTCAGGTCTGGTTGCTGCAGAACGAACCATCAGGTAGAAGTTCTTGCTATCCCTCTCTCGCTGTTACTCTGACTTTCAAATAAATAAATAAATAAATGAATAAATATTTTACAAAGAGTAGTATGAAAATGTTTTCTTGGCTGAAAAAGTCTATATTTCTGTAATATGTACATATTTGTTTAACATTTTCATTCTGTATATGTAGGTATGAAAGATTAAATCTTGCTGGGTAACTAAAGAGAGTTGAATTTTGAATCACACTTAAGTTTCTATAATTATAAAGTTGAATCTGGTGACTAGTTTGATTTCATATATTTACATAATTATATGAATAGGTAGATAAGTTTAACATTGATATATTAAAGTTTATTCCAATAAAATATATACAAACAACAGTCATAAAATGATGGGTAATACCATTAATATAGAAGGAAGCCTCTCCCCTTTCCTTTTTTTTACTAGGAGAGGAATTTGGAGCCTGAAAAAAAGTGATGAGCAACAGCTTTTTAATTACTAACATGTAGTTGAAGGAGTGAAAGTCTCATTATAATGTAGGTTTTTGTTTCAGTGATTCAAACATGCATACATATATGACTGAGTCATAATCCACATAGCTCTCTTGTGTTGGTGACATCTATATTTAATATCACCCTATTATCCTAGATGTGGAATTATACATTATCATAGACATCTAAGGAGGCTAATATGTGAATCCATGTAAAATAACTCCAAAAAGGACCAAAAACATTCAGAAATAATTTGAGAAGTAAGAGGACAAGCAGATTATGATGGCCTGGGGAAACATATTAACATGGCTTGAGTTAATGATTCTTTTTCAAATGGCTAGTAGCTAAATAATAATGTGTTTTTGAATTATTTTGCCAATGATTTAACTAATTTCACTAGTACATTGTGGTGATTTGTAAATATTTGTATGTTCACAGTATTAATTATGAGTAATAGATTTAGGCGGTACAAACAGATTTTATTTTGCACCAGCTGCTCAGAACACCAAGGAAAGAGCACTATGGGAACAAATCAGATTTCCCCAAAGTATGCAAATAATGAATCTTTTTGTTAAGAATGTCAACTTTAATTTAACATTGCTGTTGCAGTGTAGTACTCTTCAACATGTACTTATTGGGGGCCTTCTGCCAGCTACCTGGATCAATTCCAATGCCTACTGAGCTAAAAATCTGGCTTGCCTAAGGGATGATTCCAATATATTCAAATTTTAAGTACAACATAAACATTCTTCTGAATAGACATAAACTGTTGAGAGCTATTTGAATGATGAACTTTGGTTCAATTTCTAAGAAGCAATCATGTGCTTTATTTGGTGCCGATTACACTGTTTCAAGTTTCTTTTTTCCCTTCACTGAACATCCTCTTTTTTGAATATCATCTTTATTCACTCTATAGAACTGACAAACAATGCTTGAAACATCTGGAGCTGTACTACCTGATAAAGTACCTCACATCACAAGTTGATTTATTTCCTCCATTTATATTTGACACTGCTTTTTTTCCATACAATTAAGGGGAGTTAAGTTTTCTGCATTCTATACAAGTAAATATCGTGAACAAAAAGTGATTAGTGAATGAAAGCAACTCTTCAGAGTAGCTGGGAAGAATTATAGATCTTGCATGTTGCCACGGTATAAGCACAAATAACAATAAGGAACCAAAAGTTATTCACATTAAAATATTCACAATATTCAGCCTTGTCTGAAAAATATTTGCATCAAAATTTCTTGCAGCTGTTTTAGAAAAAGGAAATTAGATGATATTGCTGGAGATAACATTTCAAAGTATACATGTATCTATTTATTTTATCATAATACTCCTCCGATAAAACAAGCAAGCTTTCTCTCTAGACACATTCTGTTACAGTTCAGGTAGAGAAATTATGATGGGGGGGAGATAATTAGCATTTTAGAAAACATTCTTCTCTGTTTGTGATATGTCTCATTGATTGAATGATTCTTGATTCTGGCCCAGTGCTAGGTTAGCTATAGAGTTATTTTCTGCGGATTCACAAACACAGACTCAAGGTTATTTCAAAGTCTTCCCACAGTATGAAAAATACTGGTACACTGTTTCTGGGAAAGACACTAAAATGTAGTCTAAAATTTGAGCAACACAATGTTATTCACAAAGTTTCTTTGCAGAATGTCAAAAAAGCACAGATTTAAAGGGCCAAATCTTTGGCTTAAACTACATGCCATAATAATTATACTTATCATTCTGAATGCTGCAGTTCTCCAATTTAAACAATCACAGGCTGAGTTTTACAAATTAGGACATGCATTGTAAGTAATGACCCTCATTTTGGAGATTATGGATAATTGGCAACCATTGAATGCCAGGTATCTCCTTCATTTTATTGAAATTGTACCAAAGTAAGATCATGTTAAAAATTCATACAAGTAATTTCTTGCTCAGAGTTAATAAATGGCAGATATGTTACAGAGAATAATAGTACTTAATCCTCAGGGACAGAAAAGATGTGCATAACAGAGAATAAAAATAAAACCATTAAATGTAAACTTGAAAACACATTTTTATAATTTGCTATTGATTGATCTACATTCAAATTATAGGTATCACCAGCAGGTATATATATTTAAAAAGCCATATTCATACTGATTTATTCTCTAAAGCATATTCTCACAAAAATGTTGAATTGTTATAAGCCATAGTACTATCAAAAGCTAATAGTTCAGTATTTTGCCTGGCAAAATTATATTACGATAAACACTTGCGCATTTGCTGCCCTGGAATTTGAAACAACTTTATTTCCCGCTGTGAAAATGAGAAAATATGGTTGATGATATCAGGTTTCAGGCTCACATTTTATATTGATTTGTCAGAATGAGAAGGAGTAACAACAGGCCTGGGAGACCCTGCTGCTCTGCCCTTCTGGCTTCAAATAAGCCCCAAGATGAGGAGTAAATAGTAATGTGAATAAAGCAAAAAATCCAGAGATTATTGTACAGAGTATTTACTAGACCTTTCCAGTCTAAAATACATGAATGGCTTCAGAATATTTAAGAATAAAGAACAAGTAAATGAATTTGAATTTATTGAATGCATTTCAACACTTGATATTCTGAAACTGGTAATAAAGTCTACATCAAATAAAACCTTTCTCCCTGATATGACTCATATCTTGAGAAATGTAATTTCCTGGATATATAATCTTAATCCAATGAAAACTTAATTTGGTCTTTTTACTTTATAAATGTAATTTACCTATTCAATAAAATGTTACTGGGTTTAATAGCAAGGTATTTTTCAAACATGTATGAAAATGTCTTACATAAGTCTAGTATCTTGATGTAACAATACTAAATGTTTTCAACTCATTAAATTAAACTACATACCTCTATGAAACCTAACAATAATAAATTCTTCAATGGTTATTTATTGTCCTATTTAACAAATCAATAACAAATTTCAAATTCTTTCTTTACTCCAAGAGATATCACAATACACATTGTACAAATCATTTCTCTTAATTTGTTTAAAATTACTTTCAAATACCATTACTAGTTAGGTTTACCAATGGGGTTAAGTGATAGATATTAGTAATGAAGATTTTTACACATCAGCACTTATAATAACAAATCAGGTATTAAAGGAGCTAAAAATAGAATGACTCAAAAAAGGCGTTTGATGTGAGCTTCCAAACCAATGTTCCCTGATCTTTAGCAACAGAGCAGGGACACAGAACCAAGGTGAAAATGTCATAATTCACTTCACATTGACAGAACCGTCACTTGAGATGTAATGTGGACAGGCAGGCCAGTTGCACCTGGGACGTCGTCAGAGTGACACACTTAGAGAAGTTGGGACAGAATTGCAGCTTTTGGGTGAGGATGCTGTACGATGCTGGTACTCTTGCAGATGAACAATACAGAGACCATCATAAATTGTCACCCATGTACAATATCTACACAAATGTTAGTAAGACACTTAGAGTTTCTAGAATTTTATTTTAAAACACATTAATGTTCGCTATATAAAAGGAACTAAGTTGCTAATCTTTAAACACTGCTAAATAATGCATTTCCATAAATACCAAATCAGTGTAATTAGTCAAACCAAGTCTAAGTAGCCTTAGCACCATACATTTCCATAAGACACCTGTGAAGCAGCAAGACATTTGAACACTTACATTTAGCTGTTCTTTTTCTAGATGTTTAGTGCTGCTTATCTGAAGGGAAAACAGCAAAGCAAAACGAAATAAAAAGATGCCTCTCTTCTGATGATGGGATTATTGCTTATTATGGAGCTGCCTAGAAAAAAGAACAGTAAAGTTTAGCTAGGTGTCCAGAACAGTGTTAATCAGGTAGCATCTATTCCATTTTGAGTGAAATTTCTGAGCACCCCATTGTTAGCTGCTGCTTCTCCTATTCACAAAGGACAAATTCAATATTATATTTCACTTCCTCAGAAGATCTATATTTTTTCTTGGAGATTTATTTATTTAGAAGGCAGAGTTACAGGTAGAGAGATCTGCCATCCAGTGTTTCACACAACACATGGCCACAATGGACAGAACCATCTAGACAAAATCCAGGAGCTTGGCACTCCACCAACATCTCCTGTGTGGGTGTTAGGAGCACAAGCACTTGAGTCACCAGATTTTAATAACCTTGCTCATAGGTTCTTCCTAAATGTCTTATGAAATGAATGCATATTTTGGCAATCTCTCTAGGTACGGTTTTAGGAAGCATTTGGTATTGTTGTTTGGGGATCTTTTGTTTATTTTCTTTTACAAAGCATAAAACAATATTGTATCCCTTGGGACATCTGCACCCCATATCAAAGCTTGAGTTTTAGTTCCAGCTGAACTTCCAATTCCAGCTTCCTGCTAATGAACATCCTGGGTGGCAGTGGGTGACAACTCTGAGTACTGGGGCCCTGTCACTTATATGGGAGATCTGGATTAAGAGAGAGATTATTGGCTTGATTCTGATACCGACTCAGATGTGGCAACATTTGAGGAATGGGCCAGTAGATAGAAGATCTTTCTCTGCCTCTCTATTAGTCTAATTTTGGAAACAAATGAGAATAAATAAATATTTTTTAAAAAATAACTAGCTTCTGAAGATGATCTATACAATATTTTCCTAAGCAAATATCCTTTCATGCCAATATTTATATATTATATTATACAAAAATAATGTTATAATATTTGCATATTATATTCCTATAAACCTGAAACTTAAAATCCAATTATTTTCTTTTGTCGTGCATTTTCCTAGCAAAAATGGAATCTGAACTATTTGATTTATTTAAATATTATAACAAGGGAACTTAGATTTTGTGAAACATACTATCATCATTGTCATATTGTATTATAAAATCAAATCAAACTTCTTATTAATACCAGGTTACATTAGTCAATATTGTCTTTTTCTTTCCTTTCCTTTCCTTTTCCTTACAATCTTAGTTCTTTAAGCAATTTGTCTATAAAATGGCGAGATACTAATGTTATGATATTGTTTCTTTATTCTTCCTTAATATATTTTAAAGTAGTATTTTCTCTCTTATATCCTTGTATTACCATGTGTACTTGTGAGTACAAAGTAACTTTACACATGGAATGTCAAAATTACATAAACCATTTAATATATTTTAATATATTCTAAGTATATTTTAATAAATTCTAAGTATAAAAAAAGTAAAGTGTTGTGTGAATTATGTGTCCAAAGGCAGTTTTTAATAGTGGGAATAAAGGAAACAATTTAGATACCCAAAAGAGGAAAACAATGTAACACTTGCAGGTGTTTATCCTATTGACCAAGGCGCCTATATCCCACACTAGAGGAGCTAAGTTCAATTTCTGGTCCCAGCTGCTGATTCCAGCTTCCTGCTAGTGTACTGTCTCAGAAGCAGCAGGTAATGATTCGAGTGAGAGGGTTCCTGCCACTCATGTGAGAAACCTGGATATTGTTCCTGGATCTTTGATTTGCTACAGCACAGTACTTGCTGTTGTGAACACACAGGAAGTAACCAGTGAATGGGAGCTCTCTCTCCCTCTCTGTCTCTGCCTCTCAAATAAATAAGTAAATAATTTAAAAAGTAAACAAAATATATGGGATAATATGATGATTATCATAGATAATACATGTTATAAGCATTACATATCATGTGATGTATCACTTACTGATTTTATATTTTCTGCCAAAGTTAAAAAATATAATGCAGTTTTATATTTATTGCATATTTCCTTAAATAATATGCCCAATTTATTATTTATCCATTTATTTATTCACATACATTGTCCAACCAATACTTTCCCTGCCAAGTAATGTTTAAGGCTCATGAGATACAGGTTTTGAAAATACATATTAAAACAGTATATTAATGTGATATTTTGTTTGCTATTACATACATATGCCTAACAATTATACATATGTCATATAAGTGTATACATTGCTGTATTACAATGCCTATATTACATATTATATCAACATATTTTAATGTGTGTATAACAACTATATCATATGCAATATAAGACACATTTGTGTATTGTCTGCAGGATGTGTGTATATATGCATGTATGAATGTCTATAATATATAACTATGTTTGTATACATGTGTACATATATATGTGTAACTATTTCTGTGTCATATGCAGCTGCTCCTCTGTATTCATAGAATATTATTCTAGGATCTCATGTGATCCAAGCCAATGAATATTCAAGTCACTCATGTAAATTAATGTAATACTTACATATAACTAATGCATACCATCTAATATACTTTTCGGATTGATTATTAAAAATTGTATTAATTCATTTTTGTTTACCTTAAAGACAGAGATAGAGAGAAAAAGAGTTAGAAAGTTAGACATCCTATTCACTATTTCACTACCCAAATGCTGCAATCACTGGGACTGAGCTGGTACCAAAGCAGAAGTAACCAGCAGCTGAGAAATAAATCAGAGATTCTAATGTGGATGGCAGGGACCCAACTACTTGAGGCTACTTACTTTCTGGGTTTGTATTAGGAGAGAGCTAGAATCAAGAACAGAGCCAGGACTTGAATCCAAGCTCTCCAACAAAAGATGTGGTCATCTCAACCAGTGTCCAAACAGTAGCATCAAAAGGTCTATCCCCTGAATACCTCAAATCATTACGAGATTAGTTCTTTTTTTTTAAACTTTTATTTAAAGAATATAAATTTACAGTGTACAGCTTATGGATTACAATGGCTTCCCCCTCCCATAACTTCCCTCCCACCCGCAACCCTCCCCTCTCCCGCTCCCTCTCCCCTTCCATTCACATCAAGATTCATTTTCAATTCTCTTTATACACAGAAGATCAATTTAGTATAAAGATTTCAACAGTTTGCACCCACATAGAAACACAAAGTGAAACATACTGTTTGAGTACTAGTTATAGCATTTAATCACAATGTACAGCACATTAAGGACAGAGATCCCACATGAGGAGCAAGTGCACAGTGGCTCCTGTTGTTGACCCAACAAATTGACACTCTAGTTTATGGTGCCAGTAACCACCCTAGGCCCTCGTCATGAGTTGCCAAGGCTATGGAAGCCTTCCAAGTTCACCGACTCTGATCATATTTAGACAAGGTCATAAAAGACATGGTGAGGATAGTAACCAATGATCCTAAGAGTGGCATTTACCAGGTCTGAACAATTATACAGCATTAAGTGGGGAAGAGGACCATCAGTACACACAGGTTGGGAGTAGAGCCATTGGTGGTAGAGTAGAGGTTATGATTAAAAAGGAATGAGGCCCAAGTGTGCTAGACAGGGTCTAGAACAAAGGACAGAGTCAATATTAGAGGAGGTAAGAAAGGTGCTGTCTAAGCTACAATTAAATTTTCTGATTGAGAGGCAAATAGAACCTGATAGAAGGGGCTTGATAATAATCTGGTGGGCTTTAGGCCTTGTAAGTTAAGAGGCCCAGACCTATCTATCTCTTCACATGGGGTATATCCTAAGGGAGGTGTGAACCTCCTAGGGGAAGGCACTCTGTTGATTTTCATTACTTGGCTGGCCTGGGAGGAGAGCTGGCCAGGTAAAGGCAGGTGGCATCTCTAACAAGAAATTTACAGTTCTGCCTGCAATGTTGCTGACCCTACTTGACCATCCCCTCAGCTGCAGTGGTCACTTTGGAAGTCGGGCTGAGTGAAGGGCTTTTCAGCTTAGAGACAATCAGATCTGTGGCTCTGACCTGGGCATCCTTCGACTCCAGGGAAGGTCCATTTCCAGTGATCCAACTCTTGGCAGAGCTGCCAGGGCTCTTCACAAGCTGACTTCTGCTGAAGCCCAGGCTTACCACATTGAAAGCCACTGCAGTGGACTGGCCTGTTGGATCTCCTTGAGGGCAGATCACTGTACAGATCAGCCATTAATAGACCTACCGCCCATTGCTTCTGATGCCTAGCTTTCTTTTCCTCCTGGTTTTTGTTAAAGCAGACCAGAGGATGCAAGTCAAGGGAGTGCCCAAGTCCCATCTCTAATCTCCGGTGGCCTGAACTACAAGTCTATAGTCACAGGCATGTTCTGTAGTAGTTTTTCTAAGGTAGACAATGCCCATGAGGAAAATTATATTCTCACTTAAAACTTTCTTTCCCTTTGGTCTGAAAGGGAGGTTTTTTCTGCTTATTGTTTACTTCACTGATGGCAAAGTAAATCTAGCTATGAGATTATTATTTAAGTTCTTATTTTGGCTATGCTATTACAGAAAAATGTTAGCCATCTCTTTTATAAGGTCTAAAGATTAAATAGTGCATCCTGAAGATTCCTTCATAATAGAATTAGTTTCCTACCTTGAAGAGAATAGAGAAATGAAAGAACAAGTTGGGCTTAGAATAGAGAAATGAGGGAGCAAGTCCTAGATTGCTTGCTGACAATAGCAATATCACATGAATACTTAGCAAACCGTTTCAACCATTAGATAACAACTTAAGAAAACATCTACCAGAAGGTCCAATGCCTTCTATAAATTTTAAGAATCATGTATTTGGAAACACCTCTTAAATATCTAACATGGTGTAGTTTGTTTAACCAGTAAACTTAAGCACAACCATATAAAATGTTTTTAGTTTCTTTCTACCAACAAGTTTAAAACATATGATACACAGATTCAGGTCACACAAATTAAAATGTATCTTTGATTGATTTTAGCAGCTTAAATTTATGGACAATCTTATCTATAAGCCATTTAAAATAAAACTCTTAATAAAATTTCCCCATGTGGACACATAATATGTACACACATATAACATAGCATAATAGACCAATATAGCAATTTTAATAATAGCTTTTAAAATCTTTAACTCTTTTTGTAGATTGCCAATTGATTTGAATTGCTTTTTGTTTTTAGTAACCTCAGTTAACCATACTTTCTCTCAGTTGGTACTGTCAATACATTATTGGCTTCATCTGTTTACAGAGGCATCCCAAAGTACTGAATACAATAGAAGTGGCTGGGAAAAGTCAATAGGAACCTATAGGATGACAGCTAAACACAGAACCAACAATGCTTTAGTTTTATGAGCAGCACATCATATATAACTGTGGATGACAAAACACTTTAAGTCGCCATGTTTAAAATTATAAACTCATCAACCAACAAGAGGCACTTGCTTACTTCACAGTATTTTTGAAAGCACCTGTAGGATTTTACAAGTATTTAACCCTTTAGGCCTCTGGGGCTTTCTCATTAAGATAACTATCATGTCTAGTAACACAAGATCATTAGACTTTTTAATTCTCAAACATTTGTATTAATAGCATTTTCCATTATAGAAACTTAAAATTTGGTACCACGTCACATCTTGACAGTCCTTCTAATATAATCCAAATAGCCTGATTAGTTGGTGTCTCTGTAAGATGAGAGACATAGGTCCTTCGATTTTTTCAGTTGGGCCCAAACTGGAAAAACCAAAGTCCAGGATTTACTGGAAATTTTAGAGTCCAGATGGTTTGACACTTTGATTTTTTGAATGCCTGTCAAGAATGCCAAGAAGGCTCAAAATCCAAAATATCTGGTTGAAATAAGATTCCTTAAAATCATGACATAACATAGACCAAGTTTGATCATTGTTACAAGGTGATCATTGAAGTCTTTGAAAATAAGCACATATTTAAATAACCCATAGCTCTTAATAAAAATTCAGCTGTTTTTGAACAATTAGAATTTAACAGACATCAAGAGAACATAATAGATTACTTTAACACATTGGTTTAACAGAGCATCAAAGTTTAATTCTATGTCAAAGAGAAATTGAGCTTCTGTGATCTTTTGCTGTGAGGTTTCCTTCCTTTACCTTCTTTCATATTGATGACCATGTTTCTGTGTTTCTGTGTGTAACACATCTTTAAGCATCTTTTGCAGGGCAGGGCGAGTGGCAACAAATTCTTTCAGTTTCTGTTTGCTATGAAAAGTCTTTATTTCACCTTCATTCACAAATGAGAGCTTTGCAGGATATAATATTCTGGGCTGGCAGTTTTTCTCTCTTAGTACCTGGGCTATGTCTCGCCATTCCCTTCTAGCTTGTAGGGTTTCTGATGAGAAGTCTGCTGTGAGTCTAATTGGAGATCCTCTAAGAGTAATCTGACGTTTTTCTCTTGCATCTTTTAAAATCTTTTCTTTATGTTTCACTGTGGTGAGTCTGATTACAACATGTCGTGGTGAGGATCTCTTTTGATCATGTTTATTAGGGGTTCTATGAGCTTCCTGTACTAGGATGTCTCTGTCCTTCTCCAAACCTGGGAAATTTTCTGCTAGTATCTCACTGAAAATGCCTTCTAATCCTTTCTCCCTCTCCATGCCTTCAGGAACTCCTAGAACCCGAATGTTGGGTTTTTTAATAGTATCCTGTAGATTCCTGACAGTATTTTTTAATTTCTAATTTCCTCTTCTTTTCTTTGGTTTGCCTGTTTCCTTTCCTGTTCTCTGTCTTCTAAGTCTGATATTCTCTCTTCTGCTTCGCCCATTCTGTTTTTAAGGCTCTCTAATGTGTTTGTCATTTGATCTATTGAATTCTTAATTTCATTATGATTTCTCGTCACTATCACAGTTTCTTGTTCCACTAGTTGTTTCATTTCATTTTGATTCCTCCTTAATATTTCATTTTCTCGAGAGAGATTTTCTATCTTGTCCATTAAGGATTTCTGTAGTTCAAGAATTTGTTTTTGAGAACTTCTTAATGTTCTTATCAATTTTTTGAGATCTGCTTCTTGCATTTCTTCTATCTCATCATCTTCATAATCTTGAATTGGGGTGTCTTTTTCATTTGGGGGCGTCATAGTGTCTTCCTTGTTCTTGTTACCTCGATTTTTGCGTTTGTTGTTTGGCATGTTGGAGATATTTGGTTTCTTCACTGTGGTGTTTTTTCTTGTTACACTATGGCTCTATATTAAGTGGACTGTCTGCTTTTGGTGGAGCCTTAGAGGCTTGAGATGACTGTGGCCTGAGAGCTGTGTTTGGTTCCTCAGGGTTGAGGGTGTGTCAAAGATGACACTCCCAGGTTAGGTGTGGTAAATCTCTCTCTCTCTCTCTCTCTCTCTCTCTCTTTTTTTTTTTTTTGATTCAAAAGGGAAGAAATTCCACACAGCTGAAAGTAATTGGAGGTAGTTAGTAGGCAAATGATATACCCACAGGAGCCAGAGATCAGAAGCTCTTTCCCAAGGACCACACTCTGCTGCCCTCAGTGTGGGCTCCAATTCTCTTGCAGTCTCCCGCTGGGTTGCCAAGTTAGATCCTAATCTCCTGTTATTTCACCCCTCCCCCTAGAGTCAGGTTTTTCTGCTAGGCTCAGGGCTGGTGCAGACCTGAGGTTGCCCTGCTTATGACGTATGTCCAAAATGGCGCCTGCTCTTTGTCTTGCTTGCCTTTGAGAGGTGAGCAGAGAGAGAGAAACTCGTGCCCATATCGGTCACTTTTTTTTTTTCCTCTCTCTCTTCTAGTTAGCCTGGTGAACTTTTGCCCACTGAGTTTCAAGCCTTGTTCCCTCTAGTCTCCTCTTTCTGCTTGCCCGCTGGTGTCTCGGGCTATTGAGGTTCGGCTCACCTCGCTTACCAGCGCTGGTGTGTTGAGTCTGCTGCTGGTGTCCCGAACTTGGGCTCCCACGCTCTCCACGCAGGTCCACTGTGAATCACTAGTTCCGGAAGAGTTTCCTCTGCTGTTTCTTCCCCTACTCTTCCTTGACCCTGCAGTATCTCCACTTTTATTAACCATGTCTTTCCGAACTATTAATGTGCTCCCTTCCTATTCCGCCATCTTGCCGCTCCGATTAGTTCTAATAAATAGTGCAGTACAGATTTTAGGTAAAATGTCTTTAACCTATATTGTTTAGACAGTGATGCCAAGAAGAAATGTCATTACAGTTCCATTAAAGACACTTTTAATCTAAATATTTCCCATCTGTCATTCATTAAATCTATGAAAACAGAATCTGTATATATCTGATACTCTGATCATAATATATATTCTTTGTGTATCACATGTATTAGGATGAGTTATAAACCAGCACATTATTATACTGTATATATTATATTGGTCAGTTGTTCATGTGTAATTTGATCTTATATGTTTCTCAAGTCATTCATCATATTTGCATATTTATGTTTTTGTCTCCTATAAGAATGCGATTTCTACAAGAGATTTTCTTTTTCTGCACAAGTATTTTCCAAACTTGAAACTTTTCCAAACTTACCTGGAATGTAGATTATGTATCCAGATAGCAAATAAGAGCAAAAGTGATTGAAATAAGCCAGCACTGAGGCTCACTTGGCTAATCCCCTGGTTCTAGTCCCAGATGGGGCACAGGATTCTGTCCTGGTTGCTCCTCTTCCAGTCCAGTTCTCTGCTGTGGCCCAGGAAGGCAGTGGAGGATGGTCCAAATGCTTGGGCCCTGCACCCGCACGGGAGACCTGGAGGAAGCACCTGGATCCTGGCTTCGGATCAGTGCAGTGTGTCAGCCGTAGCAGCCACTTGGGAGGTGAACCAATGGAAAAGGAAAACCTTTCTCGTTGTGTGTGTGTCTCTCTCTCTCACTAACACTGCCTGTCAAAAAAATCAATTAATTAATTAATTAATTAAAAATTTTAAAAAGTGTTTGAAATAATAAATTGTGGGGTCACCGCTATGGTGCATCGGGTTAACGCTCTGGCCTGAGGCACCGGCATCCAATATGGGCACCAGTTTGAGACACGGCTGCTCTATTTCCAATTTATCTCTGTGCTGTGGCCTGGGAAAGTGTTGGAGGATGGTCCAAGTCTTTGGACCTCTGCACCCATGTGGGAGACCCGAAAGAAGCTCCTGGCTCCTGGCTTCGGATCAACACAGCTCAGGCCGTTGCGGTCAATTGGGGAGTGAACCATCATATGGAAGGCCTTTCTCTCTCTCTCTCTCTCTCTCTCTCTCTCTCTGCCTCTCCTCTCTCTGTGTAACTCTGACTTTAAAATAAATAAGCAAATCTTTAAAAAAAAGAAATAATAAATTTTGACACACCTATAAATTACCTTTTAACAACATTTTAGTATAAAACTATAAAGTGAAAGGATGATATTGAATTCACATATAAAATAAGGTTTCAGATTATAGTATTATCTGATTCTATACTGCAGCCACGATGACTTGAACCGAGCCCATATGGGATGCAGGCACTACAGGCAGCAGCTTTACCTGGTAAGCCACAGGGGCGGCCTATGGATAAGTTTCCAACACATTTTTTTAAAAGTTTAGAAGTACATTTGCTGGATGCTTATGGTAGGGCTACTTTTAACTTCTTAAGGAATTGGCAAATTGGCTTGAATCTCTGTCCTTAATGTGTAGTACTGTGAAAATTAACAGTCAAACTAGTCTTCAAACAGTAGTTTATACTTTGTCTGTGTGGGTGCAAACTTTGAAACCTTCGTATATACTAAGTTGATCTTCTGTACATAAAGATAATTACAAATGAATCTTAATGAAGAATAGCAGTGACTAATTGATATTTCTCATCCACAACTATGTGATGCTGTCAGTGTTACTGATTTTAGCTGTTCAAATAGATATACAAAGTATCTCATTGCTATTTTTTTTTAACTAAAATGATGTTTTTTTAATAGGAACCAGAGGTATGGTTACTATTACATAGTCCAACACAAAACTCCACGGGCCATCAGGAGTTGGAAGGTTACAAAATAATGAGGGTAATACTGGGTACAGAAGAAATCTGCTCCAGAACCTCAGTCAGGAGCCAGACTAATACGGCCACTCCCTACAATGCTGTCTGTGCTCACCTCTGGAGGCCATCTTGCCAGGGCCAAAGCTGCCTCTGTCCCCACGAACCTGGCCCCCTCTGAAGCCCCCACAGTCCCTGTCACAGCTCTGGTAGCTGCCCCAATCCTAGACCCCTTGGCCACCACAGTGGTCATTTCCATAGCTACCCTTATTTTAATTTACAAATGTCCAATATCATAAAATATCGAGTATGATTTTACAAGTTTTTTTTAAATATTTTTAGAAAACTTTAATTTAATAAATATAAATTTCAAAAGTACAATTTTGGATTATAGTGATTTTTTCCCCCATATCCACCTCCCACCCACAAACCATCCCATCTCCTACTCCTTCTCCCATCCCATTCTTCATCAAAATTCATTTTTAATTATCTTTATATACAGAAGATCAACTTAGTATATACTAAGTAAAGATTTCAACAGATTACACCCGCACAGACACACAAAGTATAAAGTACTGTTTGATTACTAGTTTTACCGTTAATTTGCATAGTACAACACATTAAGAACAGAGATCATATGTGGGGAGTAAGTGCACATTGACTCCTGTTGTTGATTTAACAACTGACACTCTTATTT
Source organism: Lepus europaeus (assembly GCF_033115175.1). Classification (NCBI taxonomy): domain Eukaryota; kingdom Metazoa; phylum Chordata; class Mammalia; order Lagomorpha; family Leporidae; genus Lepus; species Lepus europaeus. The sequence continues at coordinate 44,201,548 of NC_084832.1, read as the reverse complement.
ATGGTCATTAATCATCCGAGGCTCTTGTTATGAGCTGCCAAGGCTATAGATGCCTCTTGAGTCCACAAACTTTGACCTTATTTAGACATGGCCATAATCAAAGTGGAAATTGTCTCCTCCCTTCAGAGAAAGGTACCTCCTTCTTTGATGCAGCCCTTCTCCCCACTAGGATCTCACCTACAGAGATCCTTCATTTAGGTCATTTTTTGCCAGAGTGTCTTGGCTTTCCATGCCTGAAATACTCTCATGGGCTTTTTATCCTGATCTGAATGCCTTAAGAGCTGATTCTGAGGCCAGAGTACTGTTTAGGGCATCTGCCATTCTAGGAGTCTGCTGTGTATCTCACTTCCTGTGTTGGGTCATTCTCTCCTTTTTAATTCTATCAATTACTATTAGCAGACACTAGTCTTGTTTATGTGATCCCTTTGACACTTAATCCTAACTTTATGATCAATTATGAACTGAAACTGATCACTGTAACTAGTAAGATGGCATTGGTACATGCCAACTTTATGGGATTTGGAGTCCCCTGGCATGTTTCTAGCTCTACTGTTAGGGGTAAGTCCAAGTGTGTGTGTGCTGAACTATACATCTCCCTTTCTTATTCCCACTTTTATTTTAACAGGGATGACTTTTCAGTTAACTTTAAACACCTAACTAAAAATGTGTGTTAGAGTTCAACCAATGGAATTAAGTAGAAAAAAGAAAATACTAAAAAAAAAAAAAAAATAGTAAGCTGTTCCTCTCCTTGACAGTCAGGACAAGGGCTGATCAAGTCAAGGCTACTCACAGTGTCAGTTTCACTTCTACAGGTTTCCTTTTAGGTGCTCAGTTAGTTGTCACCGATCAGGGAGAATATATGATATTTGTCCCTTTGGGACCAGCTTAGTTCGCTGAGCATGATATTTTCCTGATTCCATTTTGTTGCAAATGACCAGATTTCATTTTTTTCCACTGTATAGTATTCTTTATAGTACATATCCCATAATTTCTTTATCCAGTCTTCTGTTGATGGGCATTTAGGTTGATTCCTTGTCTTAGCTATTGTGAATTGAGCTGCAATACATTGAGGTGCAGATGGTTGTTTTATTTGCAAATTTAATTCCCCTTGGGTAAATTCCCAGGAGTGGTCTGGCTGGGTCATGTGGTAGGGCTATTACACTCTAGTTTCTCTTCAGATCCTATAAATCTTTTGCCTTTTAGGTGTATTTTTTCCATCTGTGCACCTTCTCTTTTTTTTTTTAAATTTATTTTATTTATTTGAAAGACAGAGTTACAGAGAGAGGCAGAGACAGAGAGAGAGGTCTTCCATCTGCAGGTTCACTCCCCAGATGGCTGCAACGGCCGGAGCTGTGCCAATCCGAAGTCAGGAGCCAGGAGTTTCCTTCAGGTTTCCCATGTGGGTGCAGGGGCCCAAGGACTTGGGCCATCTTCTACTGCTTTCCCAGACCATAGCAGAGAGGTGGATGGGAAGAGAAGCAGCCAAGAGATGGGATGCCGATGCTTCAGGCCAGGGCTTTAACCCACTGAGCCACAGCATCGGCCGATCTGTATACCTTCTCTGATGAGATGCCTGTTAATATATTTAGTTCATTTCTTCAATGCGTAATCTATTTCCTTGGTATGTGTTGTAAGAGTCCTTTGTGTTTTGGCTCATTTGTTAGAGATGTAATATACAAATAATACTCCTAGTCTGTGGTTTGTCTATTTCTTCTCTTACCTGTGTTCCTTTTATGTTAGAAGAGTTTGTTATATTTGCTTTTCTTATTTTATAAATGTGTGTTTAAGACCAATTTATCCATTCTTTTCTTAATAGATCATATTTTTACTATGGTATCAAAAATATCATCATCAGGCTCAAGGTCACCTAGATTTTTTTCTATTTTATCTTCTAAGAGTTGCATAATTTTGCATTTTAATTTTACATGCCTATAATGTTGGCATCCCATATGGGTAGCAGTTCCTGTCCTGGCTGCTCCACTTCCAATCCAGATCCCTGCTAATGGCCTGGAAAAACAAGTGGGAAATGGCCCAAGTACTTGTGTCCCTGCAGCCTGGCCTTGCCTCAGCTGTGGCAGCCATCTGTGGCATGCACCAGTGGATAGAAGATCTGTCTCAGTCTTCCCTCTCTCCAAAACTATGACTTTTAAATAAATAAATAAATCTGTAAAAAAATAAGTTTATGTGTAAATTAGAAACCAATAAGTAAAATTTAATATCACAATATTATGCAATTCCAGTAGCAATAATTATAGCTAAATTTCCTGCTATACAGAATTGTGAGTTAAATTATGTGTGTATATTATCAATATACTCCTATATTTACATAAATATATTTTCTGTACTTTTTCTTTCTTTTTATATTTAATATTATAGTAGGAATTCTGCTTCAAATTAATAAGTAGTATTTCAAGAACATCAAAATAGTTATTTTATTTGAAAGTCAGAGTTACACAGAGAAAGACGGAGAGGAAGAGGGAGAGGTTTTCCATCCACTAGTTCACTCCTGTGTTGGCCACAGTGGCCAGAGCTCGCCTATCCGAAGCCAGGAACCAGGAGCTTCCTCTGGGTCTCCTACATGAGTGCAGAGGCCTGAGGATTTGGGCCATCTTCTACTGCTTTTCCAGACCATAGCAGAGAGCAGGATCAGAACTGGAGCAGCTGGGACACGAACCGGCATCCATATGGGATGCCAGCACGATAGGACATGGCTTTACCCACTACGCCACGGTGCCGGCCCTCAAAATATCCTTTTATTTTTTTTCTGATGTCTTTAAATAGTAATGATTATGTTATATTGCATACATCTCCATATATAATCCGTAACTTCCATTTTTCCTAAGAATTACTCAATATCCTAAATAACTGATTTGTTATTAAAATGCCAGTATAATATACAATATTTAGCAATATACAAAGCATAACAAATATGAACAGTAATTTACAGATTGAAAGAAATCATCACTGAGTGAAAAATCAATACAATAAAACAGGCTTTTAGTGAAGCACACCGGTGGGCATCAGAAAATGTAGGAAAAATTAGATTTTAATCACTTGCATGGAAAGTTATAGAGTGCAGCACAGCTTTGCAGGCAATTTTGTGTATATTTTTCGGTTTCCACTTTTTATGACTCTCTTCTTTCTAGAATCTCCCCTCACTTTCCATCACTTCTGATATCCTCAAAGTTTGACCAAGTATAAAACCTACATGTAAGATTGCCATATTTTTTCCCATTACCCACTATATTAGTCTCTATGACTAGAAAGTATCATCAAAACGAATTACTAACTACAACAATTAATTGTTTGCTAACCTTTCAATGACAATATCTTATGGTGGGTTTTCATTAAATAATGAATTTTTATATTAGATATAGACTAGGTTACTGTTTTTGTTCAAGCTATACTGTGCAATTCAGTCTTGTCACCAGAACTTCTAAATTTTTACAATTAGAATTCAAATAAAATTTTATACATGATATAAAATAATAAATATCTTTGAGATGTTTCTTGCCAAATAAATCTTTTAATTTTCTAAATTACAAGTAATCTTTAAAGTTATTAATTTTTTGCTGATTTCAAAAATGAAAATTTAAAAATAATGTATCTTATTCCAAAAGTTTTTAAAATTTGCTTACAGCATAAAACATGCATACAAATCTGTTCAAAGAAATTAAATAATAATAATAAAATAATTGTTTTAATAAAACATGCAAGCTACTCTATAATTGTTTTAATAAAACATGAAAGCTACTCTCTAAATATTGGCATCATAGCCTTACCTAAAAAAAGGATTCAGAATATCAAGAGTGGTTTGAGGATCATATTTTAGAAATTAAAGTTCTTGTCACCTTGACAAGATAACTTTATGCTCAGATCAGGATGAAAGTTTACAATTTGTTTCAGGTTCTCATCTTTGCTATTTTGCTTTTATTTTCTCAGTGTTTATTATATTATAATGCCTATATTACTGTATGCATTTTATTATATATTATAATAATTACCATGCATTATATTCATTTATTGTAATCATTATGAACCTTTATAATTTCATGAAATAATTTTTAAATGTTTAATTTCCTCAAAATTTTATACACAGTCTCACTGTCAATTCAGTGTGGAAGCAAAAATAAATACATGTGTTTTCACATATGAGAATGCACAAAATTTACTTTATCCCTATACCTTATTTTCATTAGTTTTACCAGATAAACAATGTAACAATGAACAATGTAAGAACTATATCATGCATGAACCATTTTTTCTTTAAATCTCTGTTAAATTTGGTTGTCACTTAAAAGTTGATTCGGTCTGAATGTCATTATTTCTGTCACTTAATATATTCAAGTCTAAAAGTTGCTTGGAATAATTTGCTTTATGTGGTTTGGGAATGTTTGTCAGTTTCCATGGTTTTTTTAGTTTTTTTGTTTTTTGTTTTTTGGTTTTTTGTTTGTTTGTTTGTTTGTTTGTTTTTTGACAGGCAGAGTTAGTGAGAGAGAGAGAGACACAGAGATAAAGTTCTTCCTTCCGTTGGTTCACCCCCTAAATGGCCACAATGGCCAGTGCGTTGCGCTGATCTGAAACCAAGAGCCAGGTGCTTCCTCCTGGTCTCCCATGAGGGTGCAGGGGCCAAGCACTTGGGCCATCCTCCACTGCACTCCCAGGCCACAGCAAAGAGTTGGCCTGGAAGAGGAGCAACCGGGACAGAATCCGACACCCCAACTGGGACTAGAACCTGGAGTACCGGTACCACAGGTGGAGGATTAGCCAATTGAGCCAGTGTGCTGGCCCAGTTTCCATGTTTTAATACTTGTTTATCAGATTTTCTTTGGTAGACATTTCTTGTTTACTGTCTTATTGGTGCTATATATGCTGAATACTGTATGGCTATGTTTTTTATCATTCAAAAAATAATCAATAAATTAGAAGATATGATTTCTCTCTCCAGTGCTATTTTTAATACATATGCTCATATTGAGGAAAATACATAATTATTTAAATAAACAGAAGCATGTGCCTTACATTTTTTCTACAAATGAATGTCAGTCAACATATAGAGATGCTTCCCAAAGTTATTAATAAGGTGATATGTACAGCAGTTTGCACAGGGCCTAATACACAAAGAGTTTCAAATTGTTGGTTATTTAAAAGAAATACAAGTCACGACTGGCTCTGTGGCATAGCATGTTAAGCCACTGTGTGCAGTGCTTTCAACACATATGGGCTGCAGTTCCTGTCCTGACTGCTCTACATCCATTCCAGCTCCCAACTCAGTGCCTTGGAAAAGCAGCAAGGATGACTCAAGTGTTTGGGCTGCTGTACCCAGTGGGAGACCTGGAAGAAGCTCCTGGCCCCTGGCTTGTGTCTGGCTCAGCCCTGGTCTTTGGGGCCATTTGGGGAGTGACCCAGCAGATGGAAGATCTCTCTCCTATCTGTGTGACTCCCCTTCTTTCTCTGTAACTCTGACTTTCAAATAAAAACGAATAAATATTTTTTAAAAGTACAATAATTACTATGAAATTGCAGTAGAACAGAAGGTAAATATTAGAAATTATTTAGATTAGAATGTACAAATTACTATATAATTTTAGTTGGATAAAAATAATTTTACTTTGGAATTAGCAGCCATACTTTGTTGTTTTAAGAAGACAAAGAAATTCTTTTCCTTTTTTGGTCAACAACACAAAGTGTAAAATCTTTTCGCTTGTGTTATGAAATATGGCTATTATGTTGAAGAAAAAAATACTGTTAAGCCTGTTAGGACAACTTTGCAATTGACATTCAAAAAATTCCTTTATAGATGCTAAATGTGGTTTTGGTATAGGAATCTCTTTCTTGGCTCTGGAAAGCTATGAGAGTTAACTGCATTTTGCAATGCAAATGGGGGTAGGCTCTTCCACATTTGCTGCTTTATTATTGGCTTACCTGCAGACCTCCCTAATCAAAATTATTTTATCTGTAAACATAATAGAGATTAGTATCCTGAGTTACCATGATCTTCTTTCATGTCACTAAAAACTTGAGAAGATTTGTGGATAGGGATATTATTGAAATTGAGCCTTAATTTAACTTAATCTCCATAATTATGCATAATTGCCCGTGTTTATTACTCCTACAAGGAGGACACATTTTTCTTTAGCTTTCTGGAAGCTTGCACTAGAGCATCACAAACAACATTAGATAATATGATTGTATACACTTCGCTGACTTTATTTGATTATGCAGTATTGTTATTCAGAGAGACACACCAAACTTATAGTACAGTTGCCTCTGACTTTGATAACATCCATAAAATCAAAGATGTAATTTCAAAGTTATCCTCTAAAATATATTCATGCAATTATATTTAAATTAAATGTATATAAAATATATTGCCTATTTCTATAACTCCTAGTTCTAAAATTAACAGTATCACAGGTGTTTGAGAATAAGTAATACTGAATTGCATTTTTACTAGATCAAATAAAATTCTGTAGGATACTAATTTGCCCAGATTATAGGGAGTCTAAGCAAAATAAATGATTAATTTTGAAAGTGCTGACAATTTGTTCTGACAGCAATGCCTCATCATTGGAATAACAATTTAAAATCATCAATATGTGCTTATATATATTCCTTTCCCTTTTTATGCTAGGTCATTCTTTTAGTTATGAGTTCAGATCTCATTATCCATAGCTAGGACTTATTAAATATCCTAGGGCACGTTAGGGCTAGGTTAAATCTGAGCATTTTTAAGACAAGATTTTAAATGGAAGTATGTGAAGAGAAGGAGTTCTTAAATGGTGCTTATATAGACCACTAAAATATGACCGAAGTCTCAAATTAACAAGGCAATCACTGCATGCCATTTTTAGCACTTCATCGAATGGCCATCTCTATTTCCATTTTCAAAACATATAGCAGATCTAAATTTTCTTGTCTCATTTCTTTTAATCTCAAATAAATTTGAGAACAACTGTTAAAAGTGAAATACTAAGTTAGCATCTTTCATTAGGTACAGTTTAATAAGAGAAATTCTAGTTTTGTAAATATGTACTTTATCTAGTTTTGCTATTGAACATTGATTTTTTTTTTACTGCAAGTATAACTGCAGTCTATTCAGTTGCTCACTTTGCTGAAGATTAGGAACTCATTCACTATATCAGTAGCGTTTTTATACAATATGAATGCCATATCTTTCTAACATTCTGATTTGATCAGTCTCATAAGAAAAAATTTTTAGAACTTCAGTCCTTTATATGTTAAGCAGGACCTCTTTTATTGATCTGGATGAGAATCAAAACAGAGAGTAGTGGCTGTAGCAATAAATACATTTTGCTAAATAAATGGGATTTTTAATTTCTGAGGTAATATATATTATTAACTAGCTTTTTGAAGAAGGCAACCAATGTATGATGACCTCCAAAATGAAAACCATTTTAATTGTTGAAATCTGAAAATGCAATTATCCCTTGATTTGTGATGAAAAATAAGTGTCAAATTGTTAAGTCAGCAACAAAATAATATCAACTATTATGATTATTTTTAAGAATTGGATTTTAATAAATGAAATCACATTTTATTTTTGTTATAGTAAACTAGGATTAAACCATGCCAGGTTGTATTTCAAATTTGGCAACATTTTTAAGTAGTAGTATATATGATGAACTTAATAATTCTTTAGATATGGAGGAAGTTTGCATTTATTTTAGGCAATCTATAATTGATTCTCATTTATCAAGTGCATGCAATTTTAAGAGATGAATGCAATAATTAAGTGCAAGGAAACACCAATAAATGCATTTTGCTAAGCATTTTTTGGATGATCACCTTACACATGAACTTTGATGTTCCCTGTCTATAAGTTACCTAATTTGTTCTTCATAAAAATCTGTGAAATTATGATTATCATTCTTTAAAAAAAAGATAATGGAAGAATAGAGAATCTAAATAACTTGAATAAGATCAGACACTTGGTAAGTAGTTGAGCCAAGATTCATATTCAGGAATTTGACACTAAAGGTTGAGCTGAGATTTTATATAAAGGAAAAATTTCAAAAATTCATTAAATAATTATGGTTACTATGGAATTAAACGCAAATTCATAAGATAAAAACTAAAATATTTGAATGTTTTAAAATTTAATAAATTAGAATGGTAAAAATAAATGGCAAAATGTTTACAACACCATTAGCTGAGAAGAAAGTATTTCCAAGGTCAATGAGAGAAAATGGTCAATAGTACCCATTTTAAAATATTTCACATGAAATTAAACATATGTAAAATTAAAAGGATTCTTCCCAGTAATTTCTTAAGAGTATTCATTCAATAACTTATATTATATTGCTAAAAAGTTATAATTATCATACATTATATTGCTATAAAGTAATTATATTTGATTGATAAGGGTACCCAAAGATGTTACAGCAGATGTACAGTTCTTACCACAAGGAAAATAAGAGTCTGCTGACCCCTTGTTCTAAAGCACAGTACTGCACACAGTTGCTTATGTACACTTGGGTAATTCTTGGGGATTTATTTTGAAGACTTTTAAAGTTCCCTTTTATAAATGTATTAACACAATAAGAAATATTAAAATAAGAATATTCTGTATTCTTTATATTCAGAACTATAATGCTTACTTATTATTTCAGTAGAATCAGGAGTAAAGGTGGCACAGAAAATATGCTTTTTCTTTCACCAGATTTTCTCCCAGCCTCCTGCCATTGTAAGCAACAGACATTCTCCAAACCAAATGAATGAGGTAAATTACAAAACAAAACAAACTTTTTTCAAGAAAATCTAATACACCCCTATCACACTAAAGAAATGTTCAGTTATCTTTCAATTTAATGGAGTGCTGAATTGTGGAGGAAAGAAAATGGATTTCAGTGTTATTAGACATGCTTCAGAATGTTTGTCCTTGACATTATTACATAAAATAACAATGCAGAAATCTAAAGTACATTTATGACCAGCAAATAAAAATTGTTGCCAGAGATTGAAAAGCCCTGAGGAGGACTATATGACCTTCTCTTATAACTGAAGCATATCAGTAAACAGCAAAGTAAATGAAGATAAACAGTAGTGTGAATGAAAGTAAACTATGTAAATCTAAATGCATCTCTTTCCAATGAAGTCTATGCAATTAAACATCTGTCTATAATTCAACTAAATTCTATTGTTGATGAAACATAACTTTTTCCACAGGCTTTAAAAATTATCTGATTGTTCATATCTCAATACTATAGTTCAACAGTAGGCTGTTACTGTTTTGTAAAAACATGTCTCGACATTTTCCATAATCAGGTTATCACATCCATTGAAGAGTATTATTTCCGTACTCTTTGGGATATGTATTACCTATTTTTGATAGTTATTACAATAATCTAAGCAAGGTGAGAATGTACTCTATGAAACTGAATTGTAAGTAATTTGTTTTAACATAATAGATTTTCCCTTCATATTGTTTACTAAACATGACACATTTCCAGAATTTCTAAGAATGTCACTTATATCAGCTTTATTTACATTTAGTATAAAGTTATTTAACATAATCATATTATCACATTTTAGTTTTAATAGTGTTTACTGTTAAAGATGCTGAGTTAGGTAAATGAGCAAATATATATTCTTGGGAAAATTGGATTAATGTTATTATGCTACTTTGGATTGCATAATGAAGAAGAAAAATGTAACTGAACTAGTGAAATCCGAATTTTAGCCTTGAATGTATTTACTACTAGTGTATCAATATTGGCTGCTATAAATTTAAATAAATTATGTTAACATAAGAAAGTAAGTATAAGGGGAAAATGAATGTGGGGCATAGAAAATTATTTGGACCATCTTTTAACTTATTTGAATCTAAACCTAATCAAAAACACAAAATTGATTTTAAAGAAGAATAGTTATTTCTAAGATTAAAGTTTAAATGATGCAATTTAAAAATTAATATATTTTAAAAATATATGCTTGGAAATATATTACAGATAGAAAATTAAGATGGATGAAGAGGTTTCAGCACAATTTGCTTCTCCTTAGTGTACACAAAATGAATATTTAGGAAAAAAAGATAAGGTAAAAGCCTCCAGAAATTAGTTTATTTTGGTTGGATTATAAGTCAGAAGATCTTTTGGTTTTTAGCTAATGTCTCTAATGGTAAAAATCAATTATCATAGTACATATATTCTTAAAATCCTTTTGGATGGAGTGGGAAAATTGAATCAGAGTAAAAGGCAAATATAAATTTAGAGTAAATTCCAAGAGTCAAAAATAAGATATTTTAGGGATTATATCCTTACCATTTTACTATAGAAAAATATTCACATAAAAATAATCAACGTGGACCAGCGCCATGGCTCACTTGTTTAATCCTCCCCCTGTGGCGCCGGCATCCTATATGGGCGCCGGGTTCTAGTCCCTGTTGCTCCTCTTCTAGTCTAGCTCTCTGCTGTGGCCAGGGAAGGCAGTGGAGGATGGCCCAAGTGCTTGGGCCTTGCACCCGCATGGGAGACCAGGAGGAAGCACCTGGCTCCTGGCTTTGGACCGGAGCAGCACGCCGGCCGTGGTGGCCATTTGAGGGGTGAACCAATGGAAAGGAAGACCTTTATGTCTCTCTCTCTCTCACTGTCTATATCTCTACCTGTGAAATAAAAAAAAAAAAAAATGAAAGTATGTTGCTGGTGTTGTTGAACAGTAGATTAAGCACTAGTTGCAATGCAAGCATCCCATATTAGAGTGCCAGTTTGAGTCTTGGCTACTCTCCTGGTTCATCTTCCTGCTACTGTGACTAGGAAGGCAGTAGAAAATGGCCCAAGTATTAGGCCTCTGCCACCCATGCCAGAGACCAAGATGGAATCCCTGACTCCTGGCTTAAGCTTAGCTCAGAGATGGCTGGCTGTGGAGGCCTTTAGGGAATGCATAAGTGGTTGAACACTTCCTCTGTCTCTCTCTGTCTTTCTCTCCCTCTCCCTCCCCCTCTTCCTCTTATTTTCTTTCACTCTACTATCAACTAAATAGTTAATTCTCTAAAAAATAAATAATATATGTTGCCCTGCCATCTTGCATATTTTTTTCACGTACCCGAAAATTTATATTACTCCTCCTGTCTTTTTATTTGTAACTTGAGAGGTAGTTATAACCACAATATACTGATGAAAAACGAGATCCTTCAAAGGCAAGAATTAAGGAATATCTAGAGTAAATCATAAAAGCAGACTCAGAAATGACTGAAAAGTTCTCATGTTCCCATCTCCAAAAAACACAAAAAGGAGCTAAACTAAATGAAATTAATTAAAATAATGTGAAAAAACTAATGTATTTCTTAGATACAGATTTAAAAGCATAATGATAACTTCCCATCCTACCCTCCCTCCAGCCCATGCTCCCACTCTCCTTCCTCCTTCCTTTCGTATTTTCTTCCATTTTTACAATCGCATATAATCACTTTTCTTTATAATCACAAGCTTAAACCTCTACTAAACAAAGGAGTCAACATATAGTAAACAGAAAAAAGCACCAATCCTTAAGAGTATAGATAAGAGCTATAAACAATAGTCAAAAAAAGGTCAGTTTCATTCGTATTATTACTTTTTTTCTACTCTGTATATTAGTTACCACAAAACAGGGTAAACACATTATTTGTCTTTTTGAGACTGGCTTATTTCATGAAGCATAATGTTCTCTAGTTACATCCATTTTATCATAAAAGGTAGCATTGCTCCCTCCCTCGCTCCCTCCCTCCCTCCCTCCCTCCTTCCCTCCCTTCTTCCTTCCTCCCTCCCTTCCTTCCTTCCTTCCTTCCTTCCTTCCTTCCTTCCTTCCTTCCTTCCTTTTCTTTCTTTCTTTCTTTCTTTCTTTCTTTCTTTCTTTCTTTCTTTCTTTCTTTCTTTCTCTTTCTTTCTTTCTTTTTCTCTTTTCTTCTTTTCTCTTTTTTACAGATGAACACTAAACTTAATAAAAAACAAAACATCCAAAAAGGAAACTATATTTCAACATGCACAAATGAACAAATGGAAGAAGTAGCCTCAAAAGAATGTAAGAACAAAACAATATGATTATCATAATATATACAGAAAAGCATTCAAAAAATTCAGCATTTCATGATTTTAAACTGTCCAATACATAGATATAAACAGTAAATGCACAAAATAATAATGGTTGTACACAACAAACCAATAGTGAATATCATACTGAATGTGGAAAAGCTGAAAGTATTTCATTAAATATCTAAAGTATGTCAGGGATGTCCATTTTCAGCACAGTTATTCAATATGATGATGGAAGTCATAGGAAAAGCAAAGTCAAGACAAAAATTTGGAAAGAAGACAAACATTTTGGGAAAGAAGGAAGTAAAAATATTTATGTTTGCAGATCACATGATTGCATAAATAAAATATCTACGTACCAAAGTTTATGAAATTGCCAAATGAACTTAGTGAAGTTTTTGAATACAAAATAAAGAAACAAAGATAGTATCATTCTACATATCAGTAATGAAATTGCTTAATGAGAAATCAAGAAAGCAATCCTATTCACAGTAGTAACAAAACTAAATATTTAGAAAGAAATTTATCAAGGAAGAGGAACATCACTTCAGTGAAAATTGTAACATTGATGAAATAAATCATATAGGATACAGAAAATGGAAGATATCTCCTGAAACATATTTTTAAAATGATCATACCACCAAAATAACCTACATAATGGATCAATTTCTTTACAAAATATCAAAATATATAGGAGCCAGTAAAGACAAAAATTAAAAGTATAGCTGAAATCATCACAATAGCTGAATACAAAGCATCCTATAAACATATGGTCATTAAAACAGAATGGATGGGCTGGCGCCGTGGCTTAACAGGCTAATCCTCCGCCTTGCAGCGCCGGCACACCGGGTTCTAGTCCCGGTTGGGGTGCTGGATTCTATCCTGGTTTCCCCTCTTCCAGGCCAGCTCTCTGCTATGGCCCGGGAAGGAAGTGGAGGATGGCCCAAGTTCTTGGGCCCTGCACCCCATGGGAGACCAGGAGAAGCACCTGGCTCCTGGCTTCGGATCGGCACGAAACGCCGGCCGCAGCTGCCATTGGAGGGTGAACCAACGGCAAAAAGGAAGACCTTTCTCTCTGTCTCTCTGTCTCTCTCTCACTATCCACTCTGCCTGTCAAAAAAAAAAAAAAAAACAAACAAACAGAATGGATGGCTGGTGCCATAGCTCACTTGGCTAACCCTCCGCCTGCGCCCCCTGCACCCTGGGTTCTAGTCCTGGTTGGGGCACCGGATTCTGTCCCGGTTGCTCCTCTTCCAGTCGAGCAGTCTGCTGTGGCACGGGAAGGCAGTGGAGGATGGTCCAAGTGCTTGGGCTCTGCACCCGCATGGGAGACCAGGGGGAAGCACCTGGCTCCTGGCTTCGGACCGGCACAGCGCACAGGCTGTAGCGGCCATCTTGGGGGGTGAACCAAAGGTAAAGGAAGACCTTTCTCTCTCTCTCTCTCACTGTCTAACTCTGTCTGTCAAAAAAAAAAAAAGAATGGACGTAGCATCAAAACTGACACATAGACCAATGGATGGATAAGACAATGCAGAAATCAATCCACATGTACAGCAAACAGATCTTTTACAAAGATGTCAACAACCATACTATTGGCAAAACTTTTTCATATATAAAAGCATTAATTTAGAGCATGGGTCACTGCTGTGGCATAATGGGTAAAGCCACCGCCACAGAGCTGGCATCCCACATGGGTGCTGCTTTAGTCTTGGCTGGCTACTCCTGATACATGGCTCCTATGACATGGGAAAGCAGTAGAAGATGGCCCAAGTCATTTGTATATCTTCTTTGATGTGGGAGACCCAAAGAAGCTCCTGATTCCTGACTTTGGATTGGCCCAGCTTAGGCCACTGATGCCATTTGGGGTGTGAATTAGCAGATGGAAGACCTCTCTTTCTCTCTGCCTCTCTGTAAGCCTGCCTTTCAAATAATAAATAAAAGCAAAGAAGATATACAAATGATCAAAGGTATATAAAAAATGCTAGACATCACTAATCATTAGGGAAATGAAAATTATAACTACAATGACATATTACCTCACATCTGTTATAATGGTTATTATTTAAAAAAAACATAAGATAACAAGTATTGTTGATGTTTTGGAGGAAAGTATGTTATCATACATTTGATATGGCTGTAAAGTTGTACAGTAATTATAGATAATAGTATGTTTTTTTTAAAAATGATGTATAAATTTACTCTAAGACCCAGCAATTCCACAACCTGTTATACATATTCAAGGGAAATGGAAAACAATATGCTAAGTAAATATTCACTGCCATGCTTATTAAAGTATCATCCATAGTATCCAAGAAATGGCAGCAACCTAAACATCTAGCAATTTGGTAGATATTGAATTGATAATAAAAATATATACCTATATAGTATTCCTATAAATGGAATACTATTCACTCATAAAATGATAAAATTTTGTCATTTTTAATAAAGTGGGTGAACCTGGATAATAATTTAAGAGAATTAAGTGAGGCAAAAACAGTTAAATACTGCAGCATCTCATTACAGAAATCTAAAAGAGTTGCTCTCATAAAGCAGAGAGTAAAATTCCAGTTACCAGGAGCATGGGAGCTTTCAATTGAAGTGACAGTTGGTTGTGAAGATATTGGTCCAAGGGTACAAAATTTCAGTAGCATGAATTTCAAATAACCTTATTTTTAACTTCATTTTCTCATAAACATTGTAAGTACACTCATATTATTTTATTTAAGAAGGCTAAGATGGTGTATTTTTTTGATAGATTTCATTAAAGGCTCCTGAAATCCTTTCAAATGGTACTTCCCTAGTCCTTTTGATTTTCATGTTTTTCCTTATTATATTTCTGAGGTCAGTATCATTATTAAAGATCAGCATCATCATTATTCATTTATGCTCCCATATTAACCTCTGTTATGAAGCCTTTATACCAATTCTTAAAACTTTTTGTCAATAGACAACAATAGCAAGCAATCATGGAGACACTACCCTGTGATTTTTGAAGTTACTATTGTATTTGCTGTAGAAAAACTATGACATAAAACATTTTCAATCATTTAAAACTCATAGTTCTCTCATAGTTCTTGTATATTTAATGAGGCAGTAGAATGAGAAGTCCTTATTTCATTAAATGATTATATTAAATAATATACTACAATATAGTGACAATAATTCAGGATAAATTTCACAGCCAACTCAAAACAGATTAGCAAAAACACTGAGAATGTTCACAATTTGATAAAAAGTTTAGAACTTTTCAGAAAGACATGTTTGTACCCTACCTCTAAAGTGGCCCCAGTGAGCTTCACCTCCTACTTTCCATCATAGTACAAATCCACTCAATGAATAAGAATTGTCTGTAAAGTAGGTAGTGAATCAGAAACTCTTTCTCCATCCATACACTAAGCTTTATATTCCTCTCATACATTATAAGTATCCAAGATCATTTCAAAGCCCATCTGATTAACCACTAAGAAATTCCACCTAGCGTAGGTGTTACTATTCTATAATTTTAAGAGATAATTTCACAATTATTAAATAAAACTTTTGTTTTATCCATAGTAATTCTATAATTTGTTAATTTTACTACATAAATATCAGAGACACTGGGGGAAATGAAATCAAAAAGACTTCAATGTTCTATCTTCTTAATACAAACCATTAGATAAAATTTTTAAATTCACTTTGATTGTATTCAAGTTGAGAGCATGATTATAAGAATTTAGGTTTGTTTGTACATATATCCGAGTAACTCAGAATAAATATAAGGAAATGAAGTTGCTAGAAGTTAGTTTATAATTTACCATTTGATTTACAATCACTTTGGCTATAACAATTGGTTTTAAGTTTTACTTGCTAGAGTACCAGTTATCTTAAAAATTTATTTATTTATTTAAAGGCAGAGTTACAGAGAGAAGAAAAGACAGAGAAAGAGAGAGATCTTCCATCTATGGCTCACTCCCTATATGGCTGCAATGGTCAAGAGAGGCCAGACCGAAGGCAGGAGCCTGAAACTCTATCTGGGATTCCTACATGGGTACAGGAGTCCATCGAATTGTGCTATGTTTTGAACCTTCCCAGACACATTAGCCGGGACTTTTATTGAAGGTATAGCAGTCTGGACTCAAACCATTGTATATATGGGATGCCAATGTTGCAGGCAGTGGCTTAAACTGCTATACTACAATGCTGGCCCTGGTACCAGTTATGTTAAAGATTTTTGCTTATTCCTTTGGAAAACCAGAGACATGTTTATTAAATTGAAATGTCAACAACAAAATGTTGGTATGAACATTGAGAGAATGGGACTATAAAAATCATTTTCAAGAACTCCTTTCTAGAGAATTAAAGTCATAACATAAATATAAGAGCAGAGTGTTAATCTTCAGCAAATAATTTACATAAGCTCTGATAATATTTGTAAGTTGCTGAAGTATTTAAAATTATAACAAATCATTTTTCAAATAATATGAATCTAATTATACATGCAGCAATATCACAAAATAAACAAACGGAAATAGTATGTCTTGATTTCGGTTTGTATTAATGCATTCATTAAAGTAAAATACTCTTATGAGTTCTTTATGAAATAACTTACTGTTACTACTGAACTAAATCTGGCTTATAATAAAGATATAGCTTTATTATAATGTCACATTTTGGCCCAAAGGTCATGTCATAAATTAAGCTCAAAATAATACAGCAAGATTCCATTATTTTTTCTCAGAATGAAACATTAATAATATGACTTACACTGACCTTGTTTCACTGTTGTTTCAAGATAGCTCGTTAATATTCCTCTTTTCATTATCACTCTCTCTCCAACACTTATTTTTTTCCTCTGAAACAGTATCTTATAGTTCCAGCTGCAGTGTCTTCATCTTGCCATCTGTTGAACATTTGGATTCATCTATAAATGCTTGCAAATGTATTCTGTAGGGACATTTTAAATTGACTTTTCTAAGACCATAGTAATATGTAGATTGAGAAAGATTTGAGAAAAACAATCTACTATATTCAAAATACAATTATTTGTGTAAAAAACCTGTTTAAATTAGTATTTAATAAATGTCTCTATGCACTGTGTTGAAATTATGACTATTATTTTAAAATTTACTGATATCAGAATATGATATTCAGAAACTCATTATTAATATGATTTCTTAAATATTCAGTTAGTTTGACCTTTTTCACATTAATTTTGGCATCAAAAAACCAACAGAAGTTTTTTATTGTCTCAAAATTATGCTTGTTTCGTTTTGGTGATGTCTGAAAATGAAACGTATGTTTTAGTCAGCACTCAAAAAAGCACTTATTAAGTATGAATGTTTAGGCTGGCTCCGCAGCTCACTTGGCTAATCCTCCACCTGCGGCGCCGACTCCCCGGGTTCTAGCCCTGGTCAGGGCGCCAGATTCTGTCCTGGTTGCTCCTCTTCCAGTCGAGCTCTCTGCTGTGGCCCGGGAAGGCAGTGGAGGATTGTCCAAATGCTTGAGCTGTGCACCCTCATGGAAGACCTGGAGGAAGCACCTGGCTTCTGACTTTGGATCGGCACAGTACTGGCCATAGCAGCCATTTGGGGGTTGAACCAATGGAAGGAAGACCTTTCTTTCTGTCTCTCTCTCTCACTGTCTAACTCTGCCTGTCCAAACAAAAAAAAAGTATGAATGTTTAGTAATAGAAAATGCTTCTAAAATATGATTAAATTCTTGTTAAATTTGTTATTTAGT
Organism: Lepus europaeus; assembly: GCF_033115175.1. Classification (NCBI taxonomy): domain Eukaryota; kingdom Metazoa; phylum Chordata; class Mammalia; order Lagomorpha; family Leporidae; genus Lepus; species Lepus europaeus. The sequence goes on along the minus strand of NC_084832.1, from coordinate 44,183,801 downwards.
CATTAATATGCTTGGGCCCTGCACCCGCATGGGAGACCAGGAGAAGCACCTGGCTCCTGGCTTCGGATCAGCGTGATGCGCCGGCCACAGCGGCCACTGGAGGGTGAACCAATGGCAAAAAAGGAAGACCTTTCTCTCTGTCTCTCTCTCTCACTGTAAACTCTGCCTGTCAAAAAAAAAAAATTAGAAAGTAATCCCTAATAAACGTTGTCTATTCCCCACCTCATACTTTTAAATATGTGGATACTATTAACATCATATTCAATTTTTCTCTGAATTCTTAAAAAGAGATAATTGATATAATATTATTCATACAGTGTTACATATTTGTTTAATATTTCTATAGTTCTTCCTTTCAGTATTTATAAAAGCATTTTCCTAAGGGTTAAATACATTAGTGCTCACTCATTAAAATGTACTGCATTCCTTAGGATTTTCCACCTGCATTGGAAAAGTGAAAATAAATGTTTAAAAATTATTTCATGGGGCTGGCGCCATGGCTCACTTGGCTGATCCTCCGCCTGTGGCACTGGCATTCCATATGGGCACCAGATTCTAATCCAGGTTGCTCCTCTTCCAGTCCAGCTCTCTGCTGTTGCCCAGGAGGGCAGTGGAGGATGGGCCAAGTGCTTGGGCCCTGCACCTGCATGGGAGACCAGGAGGAAGCACCTGCTCCTGGCTTCAGATTGGCGCAGCGCACCGGCCTTAGTGGCCCTTTGGGGAGTAAACCAACAGAATAAAGACCTTTTTCTCTGTCTCTCTCTCTCACTATTTAGAACTCTACCTGTCAAAATAAAAAAAAAAAAAAACTTCATGAAATTATAAGGTTCATAATGATTACAATAATTGAATGTAATGCATGGTAATTATAATATATAATAAAATGCATAAAGTAATATGTGCATTATAATATAATAAACACTGAGAAAATAAAAGCAAAAATAGCAAAGATGAGAACCGGAAACAAACTTTCATCCTGATCTGAGCATAAAGTTATCTTGTGAAGGCGACTAGAACTTTAATTTCTAAAACATGATCTTCAAACCACCCTTGATATTCTGAATCGTTTTTTAAGCTAAGGCTATGATGCCAATATTTATAGAGTAGCTTTCATGCTTTATTAAAAGAATTATTTTATTATTATTATTTAATTTCTTTGAACAGATTTGTGTGCATGTTTTATGCTGTAAACAAATTTTAAAAACTTTTGGAATAAGATATATTATTTTTAAATTTTCACTTTTAGAAATCAGCAAAAAATTGGCTGGTGCCGTGGCTTAACAGGCTAATCCTCCGCCTTGCAGCGCCAGCACACCGGGTTCTAGTCCCGGTTGGGGCGCCGGATTCTATCCCGGTTGCCCCTCTTCCAGGCCAGCTCGCTGCTATGGCCCAAGTGCTTGGGCCCTGCACCCGCATGGGAGACCAGGAGGAAGCACCTGGCTTCTGGCTTCAGATCAGCACGATGCGCCAGCCGCAGCGGCCATTGGAGGGTGAACCAATGGCAAAAAGGAAGACCTTTCTCTCTGTCTCTCTCTCTCACTATCCACTCTGCCTGTCAAAAAAAATAAATAAATAAAAGAAATCAGCAAAAAATTAATAACTTTAAAGATTACTTGAAATTAATAAAATTAAAAGATTTATTTGGCAAGAAACATCTCAAAGATATTTATTATTTTATATCATGTATAAAATTTTATTTGAATTCTGATTGTAAAAATTTAGAAGTTCTGGTGACAATAGACTAAGTTGTAGAGTATAGCTTGAAGAACAGAGTAATCAAGTCTAGATCTAATATAAAAATTCACTGTTTAATGAAAACCCACCATAAGATATTGTCATTGAAAGGTTAGCAAACAATTAATTGTTGTAGTTAATAATTTGTATTGACAATATTTCCTAGTCATAAAGCCCACTTTAGTGGGAAATGGGAAAAAGGAATATGGCAATCTTACTTACATGTAGGATTTATACTTGGTCAAACTTTGATGATATCAGAAGTGATGGAAAGTGAGGGGAGATTCTAGAAAGAGGAGAGTCATAAAAAGTGGAAACTCAAAAATACATGCAAAATTGCCCTCAAAGCTGTGTTGCACTCTATAACTTTCCATGCAAGTGATTAAAATCCCAGGAATACAGAAAGCAATATCTTAGAGAAAACTTTTTTTTAGCTAGAACCTGAGATGTGGAAAGATAATTTAGATCTCAAATACCCAAGAAAAGCAGCAGTATGTTATAAAAATATTTGGTTCCATGTTAAATATAACGATGACATATCGTGGGAGTAAACTTTGGATAATGTTTTACTGCCAGATAAAAGATCTGGCAAACAAACAAACAACCCATTTAAGAGATGGGCCAAGGACTCAATAGATATTTTTCAAAAGCTGAAATCCAAATGGCCAATAAACACATGAAAAAAATGTTCAAGATCACTAGCAATCAGGGAAATGCAAATCAAAACCACAATGAGATTTCACCTCACCCCAGTGAGAATGGCTCACATTCAGAAATCTACTAACAATAGATGCTGGAGAGGATGTGGGGAAAAAGGGACACTAACCCACTGTTGGTGGGTTAAGCCACTATAGAAGTCATCTAGAGATTCCTCAGAAACCTGAATATAACCCTACCATTCAACCCAGCCATCCCACTCCTTGGAATTTACCCAAAGGAAATTAAATTGGCAAACAAAAAAGCCATCTGCACATTAATGTTTATTGCAGCTCAATTCACAATAGCCAAGACCTGGAACCAACCCAAATGCCCATCAAGAGTAGACTGGATAAAGAAATTATGGGACATGTACTCTATAGAATACTACACAGCAGTCAAAAACAATGAAATCCGGTCATTTGCAACAAGATGGAGGAATCTGGAAAACATTATGCTGAGTGAAATAAGCCAGTCCCAAAGGGACAAATATCATATGTTCTCCCTGATCGGCGACAACTAACTGACCACCAAAGGGGAAACCTGTTGAAATGAAATGGACACTATGAGAAACAGCTCTTGTCCTGACTGTTGATGTACAATGTAATACTTTATCCATTTTAGTATTTTTTGTTCTAGTACTATTGTTTGAACTCTGTAATTAACACACAATTATTCTTAGATGTTTAAATTTTAACTGAAAAGTGAACCCTGTTAGTAATCTGGAAAACATTATGCTGAGTGAAATAAGCCAGTCCAAAAGGGACAAATATCACATGTTCTCCCTGATCAGTAACAAGTAACTGAGCACCAAAAAAGAAACCTGTTAAAGTGAAATGAACACTATGAGAAATGGTGACTTGATCAGCCCTTGCCCTGACTGTTGATGAACAACTTAATACATTATCCCTCTTAGCATTTTTTTTGTTTGTTCTACTTAATACTATTGGTTGAATTCTGTAATCAATACATAGTTATTCTTAAGTGTTGAAACTTAACTGAAAAGTGAGCCCTGTTAAAGCCAAGTGATGCTATGACTGGTACTGAAACAGTATTTTTATACTCTGCGTTTCTGTGTGGGCACAGACTGATGAGGTCTTTGCTAATTATATACTGAAGTGATCTTCTGTATATAAAGAGAATTGGAAATGAAAAAAAAAAAACAACCTGGTGTTAAAATGGAAATGGCATAGAAAATTAATTAATTTGAAAAAAAAATTATGTAGGATCTCTGTCTTTAATGTGCTGTACATTGCTATTTAATGCTATAATTAGTAATCCAATGGTAGTTTTTTCACTTGATGTTGCTATATGGGCAAAATGTTGAAATCTTTACCTAATATATACTAAACTGATCTTCTGTATACAAAGAGAATTGAAAATGAATCTTTACATGAATGGAAGGGGAAAGGGAGCGGGAAAGGGGAGGGTTGTGGGCGGGAGGGAAGCTATGGGAGGGGGGAAGCCATTGTAACCCATAAGCTATACTTTGGAAATTTATATTCATTAAATAAAAGTTTAATAAAAAAAAAGAAAAAAAAAGAGTGGTAAAAAGAGAGGGAAGAGATGTACAATGTGGGACATGCTCAAGCTGACTTGCCCCAAACGGTAGAGTTAGGAACATACCAGAGGATTCCAATTCAATCCCATCAAGGTGGCATGTACCAATGCCGTCTCACTAGTCCAAGTGATCCATTTCTGTTCACAATTGATCATAATAATAGGACTAAGAGTCAAAGGGATCACATGAACAAGACTAGCATCTGCAAATACTAACCGATATTATAAAAAAGGGAGAGAATGATCCAACATGGGAAGCGGGATTCACAGCAGACTCATAGAATGGCAGATGTCCTAAACAGCACTCTGGCCTCAGAATCAGCCCTTAAGGCATGCGGATCCAGCTGAAAAGCCCATGACAGTATTTCAGGCATGGAAAAACAAGACACTCTGGCAAAAAAAAAAAAAAAAAAAAAAAAAAAATCCTAAATGTAAGATCTCTTTGAGTGAGATCCCAGCGGAAAGAACAGGCCATCAAAGAAGGAGGTACCTTTCTCTGAAGGGAGGAGAGAACTTCCACTTTGACTAGGATCTTGTCTAAATATGATCAGAGTCGGTGAACACAAAAGGCTTCTATAGCCTTGACAATTCATGACAAGAGCCTAGGGTGATTACTGACGCCATAAACAAGAGTGTCGATTTGTTAAGTCAACAGCAGGAGTCACTGTGTACCTGCTCCTCATGTAGGATCTCTGTCCTAATGTGCTGTACATTGTGATTTAATGCTATAACTAGTACTCAAACAGTATGTTTCACTTTGTGTTTCTATGTGGGTGCAAACTGTTGAAATCTTTACTTAATATATGCTAAACTGATCTTCTGTATATAAAGAGAATTGAAAATGAATCTTGATGTGAATGGAAGGGGAGAGGGAGCGGGAAAGAGGAGGGTTGCGGGTGGGAGGGAAGTTATGGGGGGGAAGCCATTGTAATCCATAAGCTGTACACTGGAAATTTATATTCATTAAATAAAAGTTAAAAAAAAGAATATAACAAATAACAGTTTCAGTCAATCACAGAATCAGTCCAGTGTCTGTTTTCAATCAGGGGATTTTTTGTTTTATACTTCTGTGTTCCATCTCTAAGAACTCATTGCACGCATTATTAGCCAGATGTCTTAGAGTATTTCTGGCTCAGGATTCTCCCTGGTTCATAGTTATTCTTAGTTTAAATTAACTGATATAAATTTATTTTGTCTATTTTTAAAAAAAAATTAACATGCTTGATTTAATTTTCTCTTTTTCTTATTTCCTAATGTGGAAACCTGGATTGGTAATTTTAATCTTTCCAACATTCCAATTTAGACATTCAGTACTATTGATCTCCCTGTAAGCATTGCTTTGATCTCATTGTATAAATACAGGCACAGAATAACTTCATTTCATTAAATTATAAATATTATAAAATGTCTCTTGAGATATCTTCTTTGATGATTCATTTATTTATTTGAAAATCAGAGACACAGAGAAAGAGAGACAAAGAGACATAGATCTTCCATCTCTGCTTCACTCCCTCTGTGGCCACAGCATCCTGATCTGTGTTATTCTGAAACAAAAAGCCAGGAATTCTAAGGTCTCCCTCGTGGATGGCAGGGACTCAAGTACACAGCCTCCCTTCCATTGTCTTCCTGGATACAGGAAATTGGTTTGGAAGCATAGTTGCCTGGACTTGAACCTGCACTCTAATATGGGATAATCAGGTTGTTACAAGTGGCAGTTTAAGCTGCTCCAGCACAATATAAACCCTAACCAACATTTTTATCTCTAGCGAATTAACACAGGCTTAGTTCACTGAAGTTGTTCAATAAAATCATAGCTACAGACAGAAAAAAATACAGGAAGGTACAGGTGTCAATATTGACATTGCTAAAGGAGCTAAGGGAATGATTACCCTTTGTGAGCTTGCATATTTTACATAGGAGAAAAAAAGTTTTTCCTTTAACACTCTCCAGTTTAGAAATTCAGCCATAATATTGACTAATAGTTTTACAGACTTGCTGCTGTTGGCTGAACTATGCCACTCCAAATTTCACAAATTGAAGTCCTAATCTCTAGTAGCTAAAATATGTGACTGGGGCTGGCGCTGTGGCACAGTGGGTTAAAGCCTCGGCCTGCAGTGCAAGCATCCCATACTGGTGCCGGTTCTAGCCCCAGCTGCTCCACTTCCTATCCAGCTCTCTGCTATGGACTGGGAAAGCAGTAGAAGATGGCAAGCTCCGGCCATTGCGGCCACCTGGGGAGTGAACCAGCTGATGGAAGACGTCTCTCCCTCTCTGTCTCTCTGCCTCTCCTCTCTCTGTGTAACTGATTTTCGAGTAAATAAATAAATCTTTTAAAAAAAAGTATGTGACTGCATTTGAGACTAATTCCTTAAAGAAGTGATAAAGTTAAAATGATGCCTGAACGTGGGATCCAATCAAGCATGACTGTTGCCCAGGTAAGAAGAAATGCAGACATAAAAGGCACCAGAACCATGGGCTCATGTGAGGACATGTGAGAACAGAACAAAAACTTAACTGCTGCACAAATGTCCTTCCTGAGAATTCAAGTCTGACCTAAATTCCTGTAAAACCAGTCAATGAATACTAGAATGACCCTTACTAATAGTTTAGTTTGATACAGAAATCTTATTATTTTAAGTATAATTCCTTTCTAAATATCTTACTTCATAAATTGAATTTTAATTGTAGCAACCTGAATTCTTGAGCTTTGTTAAGAGACCCGTTTCACCATGTAAGGTAATATTATATGACTCTATAAAGCAACATTGTCAGAGTTCAAAGTAAAAAAAAAAAAAAAAGATCAAATAATAGTTCAGAGGACTTATTAGATTTTTCTAGGACACAAAAATGTTAAAGAAATCAGATAAGTCATAGTGACAAAACTATTTCAAAATATGTTCTTTTTATGGAAGCAAGCTATATAACTTTAATTTTTACTGATTGCTCACAAACCCCTAGGATCTCAGTGTAGTCTCAGAAGAGATTTATTAACACGAGATTTCAGTCACTTATTTAATCCTGAAAATTCCATTTCATGACATAGCAGCAGCTATGTATTTGCATACTGTGAAGCATGTCATAAATAATGTAAACTATTGTCAAAAAAGAGAAAGTCAGCTTATGATACATTTCCCTTAATTTTGTTATGTGTATATTTTGTTGCTTACTAAACAACAAAATCAAGTAAATTATAAAACCTGTCATTTTATTTAATTAATCTGTGTCATTTCAACTTGACTATTAATGTTGAAAGAACATCATCAAAACCTTTGACTGCTTTAATAATTCATGTAAATATATTAAAATTGAGAGATCAAAAACTCTTAAGAAACACTAATGAAAAATATTCAAACAGAATATTAAAATGGATTTCTAATAATTGAAACAATTCTAGAACAACAAACTCAGAATAAGCACTTAAAAGATCATCAATTAATTTTAAAAAGCAAAACTGCCTATTATCATTGATGATGGTTAGCAAACTGAAGGAATAATTTTGATTCCAAAATACAAATGTGATTTTCAAAATGGATTTGAGCTTAGGTTCTTAATACAGAGGACCAAAAAGAGATCTGTCATCCGTTTCTAGGTCTGCAACCTACTCAATGTGTGATCCTAATTCTTTTAACTCGTTCTTTAAAGAAAAGTTTTTCCCTATCTTTTACTACTTGACATGAACTTTTGTCACATGGGATTTTTTTGATGTTTTATTTAAGTGTGGCATCTATTTTAGGATCAATCTCAGTGCTTTCAGTGAATGTGAATCTTATCAATATGCCACTGACTGACTGACAGACTTACTGAAAGCATACTTTCCTATAGAATTTGTTCCTAGATGTGATAAATGAGAAATTGTCAAGACTCCTGTACAAGCTTTCTATGCTTGAACATATTTTAATCTCTCATATTCTATACTAAATTTATCATAACTTCATGAATAAAATATTGTTTGGACTATATACCTCTCCATTTCCATTTTTTAAAAATAAAAATTCATAAAGAACAATTTAGAGACTTCAACAGTTATCTTAGAGCTAGAAATGATTTGAACAACTGCCAAATAACATTCTTTCTTTTTTATATATAATTTTCTAAATTTCTAATTAGTTTTTAACAGATTAGATGCGATTTGTAGATAAAATTCTAAGAACATAATGATATTCCCTTCTTCCTTTCTTCCCTCCCTCCCACTCTTTCCCTCCCACCATTTCCCTTCTTCCTTTCTTCTTTTTTTAGCTCTTGTTATAACATATTTTAAATTACATTACAATAGAAAGGCTTAACATTTCACCAAATAAGTATAACAAATATAAAGCAAAAAGCCCCTAGTCTAGTAGGAATGTAAATAATATCTATAAACAATAATTGAATGGAAACCTGACCATTTCACCAAAATACTGCAAATTTAAAGTAATCACACATTATTAAAACTGTAGTAGTCCAACATTCTTTGGAAGTAAACTTGGACTGGCTATAGATGTATTTTGTTGAATAAATATAAATGCAGTCTTATAATGATATATAGTATATATCATTATATTATGTATAATGATATGTAATATATAATACACATAATATATAATAATATATAGTGTAATATATAATATATAATAATATAATACAATATATAATATATGATAATACATAATATATAATATAATATATAATAAGTGAAATATATTATGTGATTTATTAAATATTTACATAAACTGCTAATACGTTAAGTTGCTTATGAAAGTATATTGGCATGCTTATTAAATATTTCAGAAATTAAATTAAAATATGAAAGTATTTTCTAGGAAGATAATTATATAAATGCTTTCAAAATTTAGGCCACTCATACGCTCAAATCTGAAGAGGATTATAGTATATGCTGTGAAGCTGGTTTCTTCATATTATAGAAAGTATTAAAATATAATTATGAATTTAAATATATTCTGTAATTTGTTCTTAGAATAAAACCGCAACAGTTCTTAATCAAAAGTCCTAATCCCTCTATATTTGGAAACCTATATAAATTGCTAAAAAGTACTTTTTTCAGGTATGATTTTTAATCTCTGCACTTTATATCACCATCTTGTACCAATAGACCTGAGCCTTTTGGGTTACTCCTAGTGCACATAGTCGAAAATCTGCAACCTTTAGAAATATCAGGAAAAGTCATGACTTAGTTGGCAAAGGAGGGAAAATTGTATGAGAACATAATTCTTTCCATAATGAAGTAAAATAAACCACTGTAAGCATGGGCCTTCCTCTACTATAGCAGACTACTTGCCCATTTCAAAATAAAAAAATAATAATTTCTACTCCGAATTCCAACACCTATCAATTAACATAAATACATTGAGTCTAAAAGGTTCTCTTCTACAATTTTATTACTACTATATTAGTTAAATCCCATAACCATCAAGGATGATCTTTGTCATTGCATTAGAACAAATGAAATGCAAACCAAACCACATTTTTATTAGTTACAGATTTTCTGCTTCATTTCGTTACTCCATTTAGTCTGCGACTTCATAAACATTAGAACTAAATATTTTACATGGTTACCTAACCTGAAAACCTGCTAATTTTAAAAATTAAATTGTTTTGCTCTCTTTTCCTCTAACTGGACAATTTCTATCATTGTACCATCTAGTTCACAGATTTTTGCTCATTTACAATCTCCAAATAAGTGCTCTTCAGTGTTTCTCATTCTTCCGTATTTTTCCTTTCTGTTATTTTCATCATGCTCATCTTTTCCATTTTCTGCCAAGATTTCATATTTTTAGTTAATTATGAGTAATTTTATATATGTTGTTTTATATGATTAAAATAAATCATTATAATCTGTGAGTACTAATTCCTATGTTTGAACCTATGAATGTCAACTCCATTGATTTTCGTTAATCATTGGAGTACAAAATTCCTTTTTATATTTGTATAACAGGTAATTGCCTTTTTTTTTTTTTTTTTGAAAGGCAGAGTGGATAGTGAGAGAGAGACAGAGAGACAGAGAGAAAGGTCTTCCTTTTTGCCATTGGTTCACCCTCCAATGGCCGCTATGGCCAGCTCATCGCGCTGATCTGAAGCCAGAAGCCAGGTGCTTCTCCTGGTCTCCCATTCGGGTGCAGGGCCCAAGCACTTGGGCCATCCTCCACTGCCTTCCCGGGCCATAGCAGAGAGCTGGCCTGGAAGAGGGGCAACTGGGATAGAATCCGGTGCCCCAACCGGGACTAGAACCCGGTGTGCCAGCGCCGCAAGGCAGAGGATTAGCCTGTTAAGCCACGGCGCCAGCCAGGTAATCTCCTTTTTTGGACACAAACAGCAAAATTTGTCTCTTTGGGCTACAAGACCTATCCAAAAAATATGTCTCATACTTGACCAATTCAGTGGAAAATTACTCATTTTTGCAGGGTAGCACAGAAATTTGAAATTTTCTCTGGATCTTTGCTTTCCAGGATTTTGTATGGGGCTACTGACAATGACCAAGAATCTTTGCTTCCCAAAGAAAACAATTGCACGTTTTCTGTAAGATTTCTTATTACTTCATAACATATTGACTTGGACTGATTTTCCAAAAAGTGAAAATTCATTTTGGCCATTGACTTTCTTCCATTTCAGTAGTTACACAGAGCTGTCTACTTTAGGTGAAGTGGGATCACTCTGATTGGAGCATTTTTGATTATATATAGGCAAAGGAGCCTCATCATTTTTCTCTTCTCCATTTTAAAGTCCACTCTAGTGTTAGTGTGACTAAGAAAGATCTCATATGATTTGTCATTACCCATATTCACACATCTCATCCTCAATTCTGACATCTTTTTTAATCCCTCTTTTTATCAGATTAGCTTTTTACTTTTTTCTGTGAATCTTACTATGAAGCAACCAGTGTTTGTTACTTAAAATACTCAAGAATATATTACTATATTTAGTTAAAGACAAATAAAAGATAGCATTTATTGAAAAGTGCCTCAATAATTCACCCCTTGGATGCTTCTCCTTTAATTTAATCACAGAATTCCCTCAAGAGGTAGTTAAATAAAATTATGTGATGTTGCACTTTCTGGAAAACACTGAAATCTGTGAATAATTGACATTGCATTTCATATGTTCTGATGCTGTGTATGTAGATATCTTAAATGCCATTATTTTGTTAGACTGTCTATCACATTTGTTCTGTTACACAGTGTCCAAACTCAGTAGACTGTAAGATGCTGAAATAAAATCAATTTTTATAATTTTGTTTAATTTTGAAAGTTTGAAAAGCATTAGTGCCTGGTGAAATTTGACCTGAACTACAATTATAAGCAGCGTGAAATCACTAACACTAAAGTTTGCTGAAGGAACATTTGATTTTTAAGCTAAATGTATAATTTATTTAACATGGGCGTACATAAATGCTCTCAAAACGGGGGAGAACATCCTTATTTACATATTTTAGTTGAATATAGATTTAATAAAGCAGAAACCTACAGTAGCTATAAAAACAGACTTGAAAATTTAGTTTTCTTTTTTGATGACCTTTTTTTCATAAGGTTATTATTATTCTTCACTCCCCACAACTCAGTTCACTGCTTGAGTCTATTATGCATTTGTGAGTGTAACTGCGGGCATAACTGTCAGCCTACCAGAGCAAAGTGACCTAGATGCTAAGGGTGAATCAATTAAGTCATAGGTAAAATAAGCCAAGAAAGTGGTGTTCTTAGCTTGGAGACAATGATGAAAGTTTTTTATTTATGTATTTTTTATTTTATTTTTTTTTGACAGGCAGAGTGGACAGTGAGAGAGAGAGAGAGAAAGGTCTTCCTTTTCCGTTGGTTCACCCTCCAATGGCCGCCGCGGCTGGCGCGCTGCGGCCGGCGCACCGCGCTGATCCGAAGCCAGGAGCCAGGTGCTATCCTGGTATCCCATGGGGTGCAGGACCCAAGTACTTGGGCCATCCTTCACTGCACTCCCTGGCCACAGCAGAGAGCTGGCCTGGAAGAGGGGCAACCGGGACAGGATCTGTGCCCCGACCGGGACTAGAACCCGGTGTGCCGGCACCTCTAGGTGGAGGATTAGCCTATTGAGCCACGGCGCCGGCCAATGATGAAAGTTCTAAAAGTGATTTGGATCATTTTAAAATACAGTGATGATGGTTGAGCTTAAAAGTTTCACCAAATTAAATGTAAGCTATAGTTTTACAAACTCTTGCATATACATAAAAAAAAGATTTATAGTGAAGAACTATTTACTACTAAATTTAACATGCCTTTAGTGTTATAATATCATTTTCAAAGCATAAAATAGAATATAATAATGGTGCCAGGTGAATTAAATCAACAATATATGTAATCAAAAAAGAACTATTTTTAAAAATATTTTTCTCTCTAATAGCATATTCATAAGCTGATATAAGTAGCAAGAACCTGAGAGAAACAGAAACTCATTTCATAAGTATTTAGTGAAAATTTAATTTAAAAATGTAAGTATTTCCTAAGATAGACACACAATCATCTTTCAATGAAATAAACATGCCATATACTCATGCATATTAGTAGATTTTGTATTTAGTGTCTTATTTTGTAATTTCTGTTATTGCTTTAGAAAAAAAACTGTACTCTTTTAATCCTAGTGATTGCAAGTCAATCGGAAAATTGTATTACACTGTGTCCTCTGTTCTGTTATAGCCCTCATTTCTTCTATGTCTTAGTCAAATGGAAAAAAAAGTAAAAAAGTTTTTCCCCAATTAAAATTGCACATTTGTGTCTGTAGCCCATATATATGCATTTTAAAAAGATGTTTTCTGAAAGAATTATTTAACTACATTGCTTGAGTTAAATATATTAACTCAGATTTGTTGTGCTGACTTAACTAGCTTAAATATATTGCTTAAATAAAAAGCTTAAACAGATTTTTGGTAAGAATTATAATGAATACATGAGGCGTTTTTATTTTTTTTCCTGTTACATATATATAATATCAAAGATAATTATATTTTTTTAAAAAATTCATTAAATATTAAAATGGAGTTCAGATTTTAATCAATTTAACACAATATTAGAGAGTAAAACTAACTTTTCAGTTATTTATTTACTTATTTGCATTTAAATTGTAAGGCAGACACATAGAAGTTGAGAGAGAGAGTATATTTTACCCACTGACTCAATCCTCAAATGCTTACAACTGCTAGGGCTTTGTCAAGCCAACGGCAGAAGCATGGAACTCAATCTGGGTCTTCCACATGGGTGACAGGGACAAACTTACATGCCACCATGAACTTCTTTTCAGGGTGCACATTAACAAAATGCTAGAATGGAATTGGAAGGGCCTGTATGTAACACCAGCAACTCTGATATTGGATGCAGGCATCCCAAACCCACATCTTAATGGTTGTGCCAAAAGCATCCCATTACTGTCCAAAAGTGCTTGGCCCTTATTTCTAAATTAGTATTCAATTTTGTAGTCTCTATCTATTCCTTTAAAATTTCTAAATTTCTGAAAAAAATTAAAAGAAAAAAAAGACACAGAAAATAAAATTAATTTTAATACTTACAATTTAGAACTTCCTATAAATTAATATTTAAGTATTAATTCAGTAAAATCATTTTTGTCAAGTACTGAGTTATTTAAATTGTTTTTCTAAATGCAGTTAACTAAGATGTTTGAAAAATCCACAATATAGAAAGGTTGAGGTTATATTATTTCAAAAAAGTTTCTACTATATAAATTTCTCCTTCTAAAGTTTACCAACCATCAACAATATGCACCCACACTGTTGCCTTGCTAATAAGTATGATCAGTGATATAACTATGTTCTTATTATGGCACTAAATATACACAAAACTGTGCAACTAAAAATGTCTAATTTAATTAATAAATCAACCTTACCAGTGAACAGGATGCAAGAATTCACAAAGCCTTAAAAATTTCGAAATATCATTATATTTTCATAATTGTATGTACAAACCATATTGTCTCTGTTAACACTATTTAAAATTTTTTAAAAATAAAAACTTTGGGGAAAAATTTGTGGAGAGGCAGTCATTTGGCCTATTGGGTAAGCCACCTTTCGAGATGTCCACGTTCCATCATTGGAGTGCCTGGGTTCATGTCCCAGATATGCTACTGATTCTAGCTTCCTTTTAATATGCATCCTGACAGCAGTAGGTGATGAGTCAAATACTTGAGTCTCTGGTACATACATGAGAGACCTAATTTAGTTTCTATCTGCTGGCTTCAACTTGAGATCCAGATATTTGCTAGCATTTGGGGAGGGAACCAGCTTATTGGAATTCTGTTTCTGTATGTATCTGCTTCTGAAATGGAAGAATAAGAAAGACAAGGAGAAAGAGAAGGTGAAGTTGAAGGCAAAGGAGAAGGAGAAGAGTTGTTGATTTTCATGGAAAATGCACATTATGAAAATTGATGCACAGATTTCACAAATTTTGCACCGAGAAAAGTACCTTTTCATTCTACTTTCCGTGACCATCTTGCAGTCCCCTAGTTTTGCCTCAGGAATGCCGCTGGGTCTGCTGTCTGAATATTATTTATACAATGTGCTGAGGCAACTTAATAGAAAGAGTGGGACTTCAAGAAGTTTACAGACATATCTTATGAAATGTTTTATACTGGTTGCCTATTTGCATTTAATAAATATTTGTATGAGTTGTAGAATTTTTCTGAGACTTATTTTCATTTAATCTGAGTTTGTGGAGCAGAATAGCTAACATTTTCCACATCATATTTTTGACAGTTAATCTCACTGATAACTACAAATATGACCTTATGGTTTGTGGACATTAAGTTGTTCAAATCACTACACCAAATATTTAAATAATGTGTTGATGAATTGCTGAAAAGACACAAACATCTGGACAATAGATACAGAAATTTTTGAGTCTTTAAAAGCTGAGAGGGAGCATTATGAAAACATCTAAGAATTCTCAAACTGTGAAAACTCAAGTATAAAACCATAAATGCAATACGTTGTTGCTCCTTTTTAAATTCCACGCTGCTGTAGATCAATAGTAGTGTTAGCCCAAATTTTATGGTCACATCAGGAAAAGAAGTATAACATCTTCAACACTCTGAATTTCTTTTTTTTTATTTAAAAGCTTTTTTATTTATTTGAAAGGCAGAGTTAGAGAGAGAGAGAGAGAGAGAGAGAGAGAACGAGAGAGCGCGAGACCTAGTATCCTCTGGTTCACTCCCCATATGGCGAAAATGGCCAGAGCTGGAACAGGCTGAAACAACAAGCCTGGAACTCCATCTGGTCTTCCATATGCCTGCAGGTGCCCCAAACTGAAACCAACATCTGCTGCTTTCCTAGGCACATTAGTACGGAGTTGGATCATAAGTGGAGCAACTGGGACTGGAAATGACACGCATATAGGATGTCAGTGTGACAGGCTGTGGATTTCTTAACTTGTTGCAACATAATATCGGCCCCGATTCTCTGAATTAAGGAGTTATTTTATAATTTCCTCATGGCTCACTTATGAAAATAGTACTTATTATAATGATGGGGGACAGGCATTTGGTGCAGGAGTTGCATTGCCAGTTGCGAAACCTGCCTCTCATATCAGAGTTGGAGTCCGAGCTCTTCTCTATATTCCAGCTTCCTGCTAATACACATCCTAGGAGCAAATGGCGACAATTCAACTAATTGGGCCTCTGACACCCACATCAGTGACCTGTATGGATTTTAGTCTTCCAATTTTGTCCTGGCCCAGCCCTGTGTCACAGGCATTTGGATTGTGAACGTAACACCAGAAAACTGTGTGTGTGTGTGTGTGTTTCTCACCTTATCTCTTTCTGTCTCCCTTCCCTTTCTCTCTTTAAAATAAATAATATTAAAGAACAAACTTTGGAAATAATAATGATAATAAAATAATGGTAATGATAATTTCTGATTCAGAAATCTTAAATTCATTCTATTGTCCTTACATTTTGCATATTTTCTATACCCTAACATCACATATCTTATTTACATAAAAAGTGGTTTTATAAATTAAAATTATCTCTACATTCAATTTTGTATATTAGGTAATATAGCTAATCCTTTTCTCTGTAATAAAAGTAAGATGGTCAGTTTATAATATCCAAACCAATAGAAAAGCCCACTAAAAAGAAAGGAACAGAAAGCAATTCTGAATCAGTTAACTACCCTCAGCTTGCTGATCCCCTTACAAGTTTGAAAGAGGAAAAACATAGAGTAAAAGCACCTGCTTCACCTGCTTAACTCAGAAATTTTGCCTGAGAGGAAAGGAAATTTCTCCTGAGTTTCTCAACGTTTTATTACTTTAAACAAGAGGAAACCCACAACCATACTTTTTAAAATGTACACGCCGGGTGTTTGAATTAAAAAGTTTGACAGTCTATTAGTTGTAAAAAAAACTATTTCAAATTAGATATTTACCCACAAATGATCATCCTAAGTGAAAAATACACCATTAGGAACCATATCCACGCGAAAAATTGAAATTTACAGGAAACATGTAACTTGTCTCACTACATGGATATATTAAAACCTATGTTATTCCTACCATAATTTAAACCTTTAAATTAAAATAAACATATAAATCTGAGACATTCTCACTTGTTTCCGTGCAGGCCTACATTGAACATGAACATACCAATTGTAGCTGCTGCAAAGTTGTTGAAAAAGGCACAGGGGTTAGCTATAAAGAGTGATTTCAGCCCATTAGTTCTGTACATTATATGAAATATGTAAAATTACATTAAGTAGGTAGGGGATAATTACTTTTAAAGTATAATTATTAAATTTTGTTTTGGAAATGAATGAAAATATTTGTCTATCAAATTACAATTCACTCTGCAATTTGAGATTAAAGTGCATGCGTTGCCTTTCTTTTATGAACAAATTGTCACAGATTTTGCTACTATAAACAATGTTTTCAATTATCTCATAATTCAGTGGGTCAGAAATTTGTGTGGTCCTGGCTGTGCTGCCTCCTCTGCTTTTGGTCTCATAAATTCCAAAATGAAGACATTGGTGCTTCTGGCCCATATCTGGAGGCTACAGGGGGAGAATCTATTTAGGCTTGTTTAGACTTTGCCAGAATTCAGTTTCTTCCACTTGTAGAGTGGACATAGCACAGAAGATTCCCTTAATTACTTAAGACCACCTGCATCGTCATTCCCTGTCTTCAAGTCAGATCATGTTGCCCCTCCATCTTCAAATCATCAGTGCTGCATGGCTTCATGGTGCCTTTTTCCATCCTGGCTTTCCCCTCGGCTACATCCCTTCTTCCACAGCTCCAGAAAGACTTCTGTTTTAAGGGCTCATGTAATCAGTTGGAATCACATCAAGTTTCTTGGATAATTTTCTATTTTAAGATTCCTGCTGCCTGCAGAATTCCCACATTTTTCTTGTGTTGTAATATATTCACAAATTCTGGTGATCTTAAGAAATGAGTGACTAGAGAGAAAGCAACATAATTCTACCTATCTCAGCTTATTTTGCTCAACTCTTAATAACGTAGTTTTAAACAAAGTTTTGAATGGAATCATTTGGGTTAAATTTACATTTTAAAGGTTCAAGTCGCCATTTCATTTTTTCTGACACTTTATCCTATGTAAACCTGCTTTAGATTTATGAGGCTATAAATTTCATCTAAAACCGATTTCCTGTTTAAATGTTTATATTTACCACACTTTTTGCCATAATTAGTATTCTGAGCATTTCTTTAAAATTAACAGTACTTTTCATAAACTGCGCCATTACTTAAATAAATTGTTGCTTTTGATGTGATTGGGAAAATCATTTAAATCAGAGTCTAAAGGATTTTTTTAAATACAACATATTAATATTTTCACTGAAGACACTAGTCTCTATTTTAATTTTTTCCTTCATGGTTATTTATAACAACATTCAAATTGCTTTTATGTAAGGAATTTCAGTTTTAGTTTTATGCAAGTCCTTCAACATCTTATCCCATTGTACTACACAATCTTTTCTTGCTTCATATTCTTGTCAGATACATGATGCTTTTACTCCCTAGAGAAAGCTCAAGATTGTTTTCTGTCTCCCTACCCTGGCGGTAAAAGAGTATCCACATTACAACACTTTGGAACCATGAGCATGCAAGCATTAATAATCATATTTTGATTAAACAGTGTTCTTCATCTCTCTCAACAAATGTCAGGAGTATCGTCCAGGTCATAAACGAGTTCAGGGTCTCAGTGGAACCAGAACGCAATATAATCCAAAGGAAATGCAAAGTTTGGAAAGGATTTCAGTCGTCCTGTCCTGGACCACATGGGGAATCTATTTTCTGAGCTGTGTTTGATTGTTGTTTTTAACCCTGAGCTTTCTCTTCCAGCACTATGTCTCAGATGAAGTCTCCATTTATTAAATATTCACTACAGGATTATAGGAAATAATTTCCAACTACACAAAGTCTAAACGTTTATATATGTTTGAGGCTAACTTACTAAATGGGAAGAAAACATTATTTTACATGGTATAGTTTCTACAAGTGAGTGCATTCCTACTTAGAGAAAGTTACGACTGTATTTGTTGGACGGAAGTAATAAATAATTTTCTATATTTTCCAAGATTGTCATAGAATAATAAACATTTATTTTGGAAACCACAGTGTGTTCATTTAATTCAGGATACATATAAATAAACTAGTTTTAAAAATAAGCTTTACTCGGCTGGCACTGTGGCTCAACAGGCTAATCCTCCTCCTGCGGTGCCAGCACACTGGGTTCTGGTCCCAATCGGGGCGCCGGATTCTGTCCCGGTTGCTCCTCTTCCAGTCCAGCTCTCTGCTGTGGCCCAGGAGTGCAGTGGAGGATGGCCCAAGTGCTTGAGCCCTGCACCCACACGGGAGACCAGCAGAAGCACCTGGCTCCTGGCTTCGGATCAGCAAGGTGTCCCAGCTGCAGCGCACCGGCCACAGTGGCCATTGCGGGGTGAACCAACGGCAAAGGAAGACCTTTCTCTCTGTCTCTCTCTCTCACTGTCCACTCTGCCTGTCAAAAAAAAGAAAAAAAAAAGCTTTTCTCAATGATAATCTTTATATTTTGCATGTTTCAGATTATACCTAATAACAAAATTGTTAGAGGCAGATTTTGCTATTGTTCACAGACTAATGACTCATTTTAGTTAGTAAATATTGTAGGCTTTGAAATAGGGTTGACACAGTAGATCTTAATTTTAAGATTCAAAGAGACATCATTGGAAATCATGAAGTAGAAGCAGAAAATTGTTTACCAAGCCAGCGCCACCACTCAATGTGCCAATCCTTTGCCTGGGGCGCTGGTAACCCTGGTTCTAGTTCCGGTTGGGGTGCCGGATTCTGTCCTGGTTGCTCCTCTTCCAGTCTAGCTCTCTGCTGTGGCCTGGGAGAGCAGTGGAGGATGGCCCGAGTCCTTGGGCCCTGTACCCCATGGGAGACCAGGAGAAGCACCTGGCTCCTGGCTTCGGATCAGCAAGATGCGCCGGCCCCAATGGCCATTGCGGGGTGAACCAATGGCAAAGGAAGACCTTTCTCTCTGTCTCTCTCTCTCACTGTCCACTCTGCCTGTCAAAAATAAATAAATTAATTAATTAAAAAAAGAAAATTGTTTACCAGATTTTGTCTTAGAAGTTAGGAAGACTTTTTAAAATACAAATACTGACATTGTCTACTCCTTTCACAGGTAGAAGTACATCTATTTATCTAAAAATAAAATGTTTGAGAGTTTTTTTAACTTTTATCTAATAAATATTAATTTCCAAATACAACTTTTGAATTATAGTGCCTTTTTCCTCCCATAACCTCCCTCTCACCTGCAACCATCCATCTCCCACTCCCTCTCCCATTCCATTCACATCAAGATTCATTTTCAATTCTCTTTATATACAGAAGATCAATTTAATACATACTAAGTAAAGATTTCAACAGTTTGCACCCACAAACACAAAGTGTAAAGTACTGTTTGAGTACTAGTTATAGCATTAATTCACATAGTATGACACATTAAGGACGGAGATCCTACATGGGGAGTAAGTGCACAGTGACTCCTGTTGTTGACTTAATAATTGACACTCTTATTTTTGATGTCAGTAATCACCTGAGGCTCTTGTCTTGAGCTGCCAAGGCTGTGGAAGCCTCTTAAGTTAGCAGACTCTTGGTGCTGGCGCCATGGCTCACTTGGTTAATCCTCTGCCTGCAGCACCATCATCCCATATGGGTGCAAGGTTCTAGTCTCGGCTACTCCTCTTCCAGTCCAGCTGTCTGCTGTGGCCTAGGAGGGCAGTGGAGGATGGGAGAGCAGGAAGAACCACCTGACTCCTGGCTTCGGATCAGTGCAGCACAGGCCGTGGCGGACATTTGCGGAATGAACCAACAGAAGGAAGACCTTTCTCTCTGTCTCTCTCTCTCTCTCACTGTATGTAACTCTACCTGTCAAATAAATAAATAAAAATCTTTTAAAAAAAAAAAGAAAGAAAAAAGAGTTCGCCAACTCTGGTCTTATTTAGACAAGGCCATAGTGAAAGTGGAAGTTCTTTCTTCTCTTCAGAGAAAGGTACCTCCTTCTTTGATGGCGCGTTCTTTCTGCTGGGATCTCACTCAAAGAGATCTTTCATTTAGGTCATTTTTTTTTTTCCCCACAGTGTCTTGGCTTTCCATGCCTGAGATACTCTCATGGGCTTTTTATCCAGATCTGAATGCCTTAAGGGTGGACTCTGAGGCTAGAGCGCTGTTTAGGACATCTGCCATTCTTTGAGTCTGCTGTGCATCCCGCTTCCCAAGTTGGATTGTTCTCTCCTTTTTAATTCTATCAATTAGTATTAGCAGACACTAGTCTTGTTTATGTGATCCCTTTGACACTTAATCCTATCATTATGATCAATTGTGAACTGAAACTGATCACTTGGACTAGTGAGACAGCAATGGTACATGCCATCTTGATGGTATTGAACTGGAATCCCCTGGCACATTTCTAACTCTAAAATTAAGGGTAAGTCTGATTGAGCATTTACCGAACTGTACATATCCTCCCTCTCTTATTCCTATTCTTATATTTAACAGGAATCACTTTTCAGTTAAATTTTAGAAAAAAATGAATTATGTTCCAGCTCTCTGCTGTGGCCTGGGAAGGCAGTGGGGATGGCCCAGCTGTTTAGGCGCCTGCACACACATGGGAGACTAGGAAGCAGCACCTGGCTCCTGGCTTTGGACTGGTGTAGCTCTGGCCGTTTTGGCCATTTAGGGGATGAACCAATGGAGGGAAGACCTTTCTCTCTGTCTCTTTCTCTCACTGTCTAACTCTGTCAAATAAAAAATAAATTAATAAATAAATAATTATATAACTTAATAAATTTATAATTTATTTATTTATTGTAAAGGAAGAGTTAGAGAGAGGGAGAGACAGAAAGAGATATTCTATCTGCTGATTCACTCCTCAAATGGCCAAAATAGGCCAAACATATTCCAGGTTGAAGCTAGGAGCCAGAAGATTCATCCAGGTTTCCCACATTGTTGCAGGGGCCCAAGAACTTGGGCCTTCTGCTTCTGCTTTTCCTAGGCCATTAGCAAGGAGCTGGATCACAAATGAAGCAGCCACTCCAATCTGTGTCCATATGGGATGCCACTGTTGCAGACAGTGGCCTAACCCATTGCAACACAATGCCAGCCCCATGACAGATGTTTTAAAAAATAAAATTACAGATTCTAGCTATAATTTTTTATTATTATTTTATTTTAACTTTTGTTTAATAAATATAAATTTCCAAAGTACAACTTTTGGATTACAGTGTTTTTTCCCTGCCATTTCCCACTCCCTCTCCCATTCCATTCACATCAAGATTCATTTTCAATTCTCTTTATATACAGAAGATCAATTTAGTATATATTAAGTAAAGATTTCAACAGTTTGCACCCACACAGAAACACAAAGTGCAATGTACTGTTTAAGTATTAGTTATAGCATTAATTCACATTGTACAACACATTAAGGACAGAGATTCTACATGGGAAGTAAGTGCATAGTGACTCCTGTTGTAGACTTAACAATTGACACTCTTGTTTATGGCATCAGTAATCACCCTAGGTTCTTGTCATGAGTTGCCACGGCTATGGAAGCGTTTTGAGTTTGCCAGCTCTGAACTTATTTAGACAAAGTCATAGTCAAAGTGGAAGTTCTCTCCTCCCTTCAGAGAAAGGTACCTCTTTCTTTGATGGCCCGTTCTTTCCGCTGGGATCTCACTCACAGAGATCTTACATTTAGGGTGTTTGTTGTTGTTGTTGTTGTGTTTTTTTTTTTTTTTTTTTGCCAGAGTGTCTTGGCTTTCCATGCCTAAAATACACTCATGGGCTCTTCAGCCAGATCCGAATGCCTTATGGGCTGATTCTGAGGCCAGAGTGCTGTTTAGGACATCTGCCATTCTATGAGTCTGCTGTGTATCCTATTTCCTATGTTGGATTGTTCTCTCGTTTTTAATTCTTTCAGTTAGTATTAGCAGACACTAGTCTTGTTTATGTGATCCCTTTGACTCTTAATCCTATCATTATGATCAATTGTGAACTGAAACTGATCACTTTGACTAGTGAGATAGATTGGTACATGCCACCTTGATGGGTACTCTATAGAATACTATACAGCAGTAAAAAACAATGAATTCTTGTCATTTGTAAGATAATGGAGGATTATGTAAAACATAATACTGAGTGAAGTAAGCCAGTCCCAAAGGGACAAATATCATATTTTCTCCCTGATTGGTGACAACTAACCGAGCACCAAAAAGGAAACCTGTTTAAGTGAAATGGACACTATGAGAAACAGTGACTTGATCAGCCCTTGTCCTGACTGTCGGGAGATTTTATCTATAATTTTATAGCTGAGAAGAGTATTACTTCTAATAGCAAGAAAAATTTCGTTCAAAATTTGATTCAATAACTCTTCTTGGATCTACCTGGAATTTGGGGTTTTTGAACAGATGTGTAGCTTGATGTCTAAAAAAATATGGGTCCGGCTCAGGAAAACATAGGATATAAACTTTGACTCAGCCAGTGGAAAATTAGAAGAGGATAAGATGTAGGCCACACAAGGAAGTAAATAGATTATACAATTTCGCTAAATATTGTAATCACTTGGTAAGTACAGTTTGTGTACTAGGATGTCTGTATTGAAACCCTGGTAGCTGGAGACTATCAAGTGGAGTTTGCACTCACTCAGAAATTATCATTTATGGACATCCACCATGTACTTGTCGGAATGTTTGGTGTCAAGGAGTAAGTCAGAAAAATCTATCTTCTTTGGTGTTTCCTATGCAGTGGAGAATGCACAGAGACAAAAATGAGTCCTTGCTCCCTATGAAACAAATGCTTTATGCTAAATGAGAAGGAAAAAAAAAACTGTCCACCCACAGAACAGCCCAAAATTCACTTTTAGAA
Organism: Lepus europaeus; assembly: GCF_033115175.1. Lineage (NCBI taxonomy): Eukaryota > Metazoa > Chordata > Mammalia > Lagomorpha > Leporidae > Lepus > Lepus europaeus. The sequence continues at coordinate 44,160,432 of NC_084832.1, read as the reverse complement.
ATAAGGTAAACAACTTAAAAATCTCTGAATTTAAAAAGTTCTTGGGACTAAGATTCTATTTTACTACACAGTAGATCTACCAATACAAATGTATAGGGAAGAGTATCCACAAAAGAGATCCAATAAAGATGCTGTTAAGTGACTGCACTTGTAACGATGGGAGATAGTTTCTCCTCCTTCTAAATAATATAGATGCCTTTTATTTCTTATTTTCCGAGTTTAATATCTGGCAAGAATCTTCAGTTCAATATTCATATTTTTAAATATTTTATTTATTTACTTGAAATGTAGAGTTACAGTGAGACGGAGAGACAGAGAGAAAGGTCTTCTATCCGCTGGTCCACTCCCCAAATAACCACAATGGCCAGAGCTGAGCCCATCCAAATCTAGGAGCCAGGAGCTTCTTCTGGTTCTCCCACAGGGGTGCAGGGGCCTAAGTGCCTGAACCATCTTCTACTACTTTCCCAGGCCATAGCAGAAAGCTGGATCAGAAGGGGAGCAAAAAAGACTCCAGCAGTTATTAAATGCATTCTTATTTACACAGGCATAAAATATTTTAGCTAAAAATGAATAATTCTATTTTTAAATACACTTCCAATATACTATATCAAGTGGAGAAAAAAATGACTTTTTTCCTAACCTCTCAAATCACCAGGGAATGCTTGAGGATTTATTTTATATACAAGGGAATAATGTCTTGGATAAAAAAATGATAACAGCTTCTGCTAGTTGTGCTGATATTTTATTTCAGAAACTATACTACATTTTACAAAATAAAAATCATCAACCTTAACTGTGTATTCACTAAGTAACTGGGCTATGCATATGGATGTTTTCAACTAAGCATCCAACATAGATAGATAGGGTCTTTTTGAAACATTTTCTATTTAAAGTTTCTCAGATGACCATGTAAAATATCAGGAGATCCCATACTCTTAAAAATATTTGAGTTTTTAAATTGATTGCCATGATATTTCAAAATACAGTAAATACTAAATGCTTCATTCTTATTTGGTCATATAGTAAGAATTTTCTGAAAAAAAAATGTCCTTTTTTAAAATTTTCTAATCTCTTTTTTATTTATTGATTTTTTTTTTTAATAGATAGAGTTAGATAGATAGAGACAGAGAGAAAGGTCTTCCTTCCTTTGGTTCACCCCCCAAATGGCCACTACGGCCGGAACTGTGCCGATCTGAAGCCAGGAGCCAGGTGCTTCCTCCTGGTCTCCCATGCAGGTACAGGGCCCGAGCACTTGGGCCATCCTCCACTGCTCTCCCGGGCCACAGCAGAGAGCTGGACTGGAAGAGGAGCAACCGGGACTAGAACTTGGTGTCCATGTGGGATGCCGAACTCAAGCGGAGAATTAACCAAGTGAGCCATGGCGCTGGCCCCCTAATCTCTTCTTTTACAATGTAGTGTTTATCTGTTATCAGTCTGATATCCCTGATTATCTTTGTAATCAATTTCTTTATTGTAAATTAGAAATGGCCAATCCCTTCTCATGAAAGACTTCTTTCTGAAGTATTTTGAAAATCTTATTGATAAAAGTGAATGACAGGCTGAATGAAAAGCCACTGTAATCAAAAGCCGTACTTTGGAAATTTATATTTATTAAATAAAAGTTAAAAAAAAATACAAGTGAATGACAGGAATGCTTTAGGCAAAAAAAATTGATCGGTGTTCTTGTTTAAGGTAATAAGATGAAGCAATGAGATGATATATTAGAAATGTACGAATTTTCCAGTGGTGATGTCTGCAACTTCCTTGCTGAAACAGATGATAATCTTTCAATACTTCATGAATGTCATCACACACTTTTGTGCTAGCTATATATAATAGCTTTAGAAATGAGAAAATAAATACTTTCAATCACTTTAATTAGTCTAGAATTTTAACAACCAATTTATCATAAATTGGTTTTTACAAATTTTCCATTTTCATAGGATAAGTGTTCACACATGAACCTATTTCAAGCTACTAACTTCACATTATTTGCAGTCAAGGCATGCATAGTAGCACTAGTAAAATGGTATGTTTATAATATGTAGCTGGAATAAACTGAACCTGGAAATCAAACAAAATAGCAAAATATAGTAGATTAATATTTTTTTAAATTATGTATTATTTTGTTTTTCATTTAAATAAGATTAAATTTAATCATGGTTTCATTTAAAAACTGATTTAGTTGGTATGATCTAGATTCTTCATAGCAATATTTTTTTACTAATGCTTAATATCACTGACTGATCTTTATTAACAAATATGATTGCATTAACAGGAGATTGAAAATATATCTGGCATCACAAATCCTGCTTTATTTTAATACTTGTTTCTGTTTTTGTTTGCTTTTCTTTTACAAAACTAGGTTTTTCAGAATTAATAATATTAACATATGGCTCTGCTTACTTTCACTGTTTCTGATTAATGAATAAAAGACATTTGGAAATTGTATTAATTTTTCTGTAATCATTTCTTCAAAATACTAATATTTTTACTTCATCTCTTTTGTATGTTTATTATTTTAGTTAAAAATCTGAATATTACAAAATGAAAACGTAATACCTTGGAATTATATATATATATATATATATATATATACTATTTTATATCAGTACCCCAACAGGTTTCATAATATTCAGTGAATACTCTTGAATGAATCAACTAATAGTATTTAGTCCTGAATATTTTTCATGATTTCTAACATGAAAAGGAAATTTTTAATTTAGATTGTCAATGATAATTTTATTTAAAATGATACCAAAAAGCCATGAGGCATCTGGCAAATAAAAGAACAGCAATATTTTACTTAATGTATACCCTTTTCAATTAAATGATTTCAAATTCACTACTCTTTATACTTAAAAAACAATGTAAATGTTTACCTCATCACCTTTTTTTGTTATGTTGTTTCATTCCTTGGAAATGTTTATATATAAAAACAATTTTTTTATAAGAATCACAGTAATAGCAGAGTTGCTACATTATATTTTATAATTATGTGTCATCTCAATGCTGCAGGGAGTCCTTGAACACATGCTGCCCATATGCCCAGTGAATTTACCCAGTGCACATTTCACTAAATGACTAAGTGACAGAATAAATTCTCTCAAGACATATCCCATCACAATGCTGATCAGCTATGGCTCATTTATTGTTATATAATTGCAGAGGATGTTTATCCTCTTTTGCCCTTTTATGCTGCACAAGCTGCTGTAATGTTCTGGGTCACAGAAAGGATGAAACTGTGACTCTGCCTCTTCTGAGCGTTCTACAATTTGGTGTTCTGCACAAATCCAAAGAGCTAGAGTAAAGTGCTTCCTAATTTGTAAAAGTTAATTCTGAAATATAAATCTAATACAGTAACTTCATAGAGAGTGCTTTAAACTTGTCAAAATGTCTTACAAATGATTTGCTCCCTTCTCTTTTTCACATAATTATGCATACAATTTCAATAAATTAAGGAGATAAAAGTAATTTAGAATTTTCCCATTTATTATTCATACTTAAAGACATGCAAATTGAGGATTTAGAGAACCTGAATAGATTGCATAACACTGAATAGATTATAAAAACATTACAACCAAGTACAAAGTTCTCAAATAAAAAAACCTAGAGATACTTTTTTCGAAAAAGTCTTGATTAAATAAATTTTCAAATAAAATATGTATTCTGCCTGCTTAAAATTTTAGAGATGAAGCCTTTCAAGTGTTGATTGTTGAAGTTTCCAGTGGTACTTTTCCCATCATTACTAGTACTTTTTTTTAATTTACAGCAACGGTTATAAGTTATATTTATGTGATAAATATTTTGGGGAAAGCAAGATTTTAGCCCCTATTCATTTTAGATATCAGGAGAGTTTTTATTATTTTTATCAATAATACCAATGTCTACATGTAGAGTCAACTCAGAATAGTACAAATGTGGTGTTTTTCTTTTTCTCCAATCTGAATTTTTTTAATTTTTAAAAATTTTAAACAATTTATTATTTTTTTTGACAGGCAGAGTGGATAGTGAGAGAGAGAGAGACAGAGAGAGACAAAGGTCTTCCTTTTTGCCGTTGGTTCACCCTCCAATGACCGCTGCGGCCAGCGCATCTCGCTGTTCCGAAGCCAGGAGCCAGGTGCTTCTCCTGGTCTCCCATGTGGGTGCAGCACCCAAAGACTTGAGCCATCCTCCACTGCCTTCCCGGGCCATAGCAGAGAGCTGGCCTGGAAGAGGGGCAACCGGGATAGAATCCGGCGCCCCAACGGGGACTAGAACCCGGTGTGCCGGCGCCGCAAGGCAGAGATTAGTCTGTTGAGTCACGGCGCTGGCCACATATATTATTATATTAAATAACCAGTCACAGATAATATATAATTACTAAGACAAAATTCTTATCAATTGGCATTTTAATGTGAGATCAATACAAAAAAATAGATTTGTTGTGGCTTATAAATACAATTCTAAGAATATGATACTTCCATTCCTCCCTCTGTCCTTTCTTACTCTCCTCTCTCTGTCTCTCTCTCCCACCCTTTGTTTTTTCCTCTCTTGTTTTTTCATTCTTTTTGAATTTTGAGATATTTTAATTTACATTATAGTCAAAGGCTGAATGTCCCTCTAAGTAGAGTTCAACAAATAAAAAGTAAAAAGACAACAGTTCATCAAGAATATATGCAAGGGGTATGAAGAATAATCAAATGGAAAGATATACACTTCACCCATATACAATAAATTTTAAAATCATCATAGAACATTAAAAGTACAGTAGTATAACGTTTTTAACCACTGCTTTGACAAACATATGAAACAAAGTTCAACAAAACTATATTTGCAGCAATACAGATACACGGGCTTTTGTTTGTCCATTGCTTGGTTTTGCTTTTTGAATTATGGCTCCCGTGAGAACACATGGTATTTGTCTTCCCTGTCTGGTTTATTTTACTCATCATGCTTGTAACTACTTGTAACTATTTTGATGCAAATCATTGAAGTTCATTCTTTTCATAGTTGAGTAATACTACATTGTATATAGTTACCATATGATTTTATACATTTGTCTGATGATGGATACCTTGGGTGATTCTGTATTTTGGCTGTTTTGAACAGCCATTGCTATAAACATGTGGTTCAGGTATTTATTTGATACAACATGTTCATGTCTTTTGGGTATCTAACAGGGTGGGGAACAGCTGGATTATATGGCAAGTCTGTTTCTAGTTTTTTAAAGACATTGCCATCATGTTTTCCACAGTGGTTGCAGCGATTTACATTACCACCCATAGTGTTTAGGACATTCCCTTTCTCCACATCCTCACCAGCATTTGTTATTTTAGCTCTTTTGGATAATAGCCATTTGGCAAGGATGAGGTAATATCTTATTGACTACGAATTTCATTTCCCTGTTGGCTAGTGATATTGAGCAGTTTTTCAATATTTGTTGGCCATTTGTATGTTTTCTTTTAAGAACTGTCTGTTGAATTCCTTGTCCCATTTTTTTACAGGATTGATTTTGTTGTTGTTGTTGAGTTTTTTGAGTTCCTGGTATATTCTACGTATTAATCCTTTGACAGATACATAGCTTGGAAACATTTTATTCCCATTCTGCTTGATATCTCTTCACTTTATTCATTGTTTCTTTTGCTATAAAGAAGATTCTGAATTTGATATTATCCTATTTGCCTAGTTTTGCATTTGTTGCTTGTTCTTTGCAGGTATTATATGAGAAGTTATTACCTACACCAACATCTTGAAGTGTTTCTCCTACATTTTCTTCCTGCAACTTCACAGTCTCAGGTTGTGGGGCATGAGCCTGGCCAGGCCAGGCCAGGCCAGGCCTGGGTGTCCCCGCCCGAGCTGCGCGGAACGAAGCCACGTGGAGCCAAGTAAGATGGCGCCCAGAGGAAGTAAGATGGGCGGAATCCAAAGTTGTTTACCACTAAAACTAATTGGCTGCGCAACATCAGGGGAGGTAACAAAACTAGTAACAAGTGTATAGACATAGGGCTAGTCCTATAGAAATCCCCCCATAAGGCGATTTTTTAAGTGATTGGTTGGTCCTTAGCCCTGCCCCAATGACTCTGCAGTTTTGTGCTATAAAAGGTACTATTATGCAAAAGGTAAATGAGTCCTTGCTACTAGACTTGGCTCCCCACTGCATCTGATTGTCTCCGGGACCAGGAGGCTGGGGAATGGGCAAGCAGCGCACTTACCTTTCCTCGGACCCAGTCCATCCTTGTACGGGTGGACTAAGACCCAGCATCAGGTCTTCAAACAAAGTCTTTGATTCATTTTTATTTGATTTTTTATATATGGTAATTTAGTATCATTCTTCAATATACATATAACCAGGTCTTAAATCACTATTTATCAGAAAGAATATCTTTTCTATAATGTATGGTCTGACCACATATATCAATAATAGTTGACTATATTCAGATGAATTAATTTCTGGGTTCTCTGTTTTATTGGTTTATGGGTCAGTTGTTAGACAGTGCATACTGTATTAATTATGTTAGCTTTGTAATATGCTTTAAAATCATGTATTGTGATGATTCCAGCTTGATGATTTATGCTCAGGATCAATTTAACTGTTTGATCATTTTGTGATTTCATGTGAATTTTAGGATTTTTTTTTCTTTTTTTCTTTTTTTTTTTTTTTTTTTTTTGACAGGCAGAGTGGACAGTGAGAGAGAGACAGAGAGAAAGGTCTTCCTTTTGCCGTTGGTTCACTCTCCAATGGCCGCCGCGGTAGGCATGCTGCGGCCAGCGCACCGGGCTGATCTGAAGCCAGAAGCCAGGTACTTCTCCTCATCTCCCATGAGGGTGCAGGGCCCAAGGACTTGGGCCATCCTCCACTGCACTCCCTGGCCACAGCAGAGAGCTGGCCTGGAAGAGGGGCAACCAGGACAGAATCCGTGCCCTGACCGGGACTAGAACCGGGTGTGCAGGCGCCGCAAGGCGGAGGATTAGCCTAGTGAGCCGCGGCACCGGCCTGGATTTTTTTTTCTAATTCTATAAAGTGGGTCACGTGTATTTTGATACACATGGTATTGAATCTGCAGATTGCTTTAGCAATGTAGACATTTCAGTGATGTTAATTCTTCTAATACATGAGGAAAGAATATATTTTTGTGTGCCTGTGCTAGCTTCATTGTAGAGATATTACACTTCTTTGATTAAATTCATTCCAAAATATTGCATGTTCTATAGCTATCATGAATGGGATTTCTTTCTTGATTTCTCTTTCCACAAGTTCATCATTAGCATATAAAAGGTTTTGTTTGTTTGTTTTTTGGCTTATGCCCAGGAGTCCAACAGTTGCTGGATGCAGAAGGTCTGTTCTCTTCTCCACATGTTGTCCTATCTCTCATTGATTCTGGTAGTCAGAACAGAGTTTATGTGCATGAAAGCCAAATGAATTCTAAGCTCTGCAAGACTGGGGAGAGGAAAGAGGTAGTGTGTCTTCCCTTCTAAGAGTCAAGCATTTGCTCAGATCCCAGTGTTCTTGCCAGGATGCATTTTTTTTTAATTTTTTTTTTTTTTTATTTTACAGGTAGAGTTATAGACAATGAGAGAGAGAGACAGAGAGAAAGGTCTTCCCTCCATTGGTTCACTCCCCAAATGGCCACTACGGCCGGAACTGTGCCGATCTGAAGCCAGGAGCCAGGTGCTTCTTCCTGGTCTCCCATTCGGGTGCAGGGGCTCAAGCACTTGGGCCATCCTCCACTGCCCTCTTGGGCTACAGCAGAGAGCTGGACTGGAAGAGGAGCAGCCGGGACTAGAACCAGTGCCTATATGGGATGTCGGCCGCAAGCCGAGGGTTAACGAAGTGAGCCATGGTCCCGGCCCCTGCCAAGATGCATTTAAAGTCAGGCTGGTTGTGGGGAACATGACAACTTCACCCCACCTTTGTTTGGGTAGATGTCAACTTCCAATTGGCAGCTGGCTATATCATTTGGTGGGCCACTGTATTATGTCTGTTCTTTTCCTTTCTGTCCCATGGGGGAGTCTCCTTTCTGCTCTGTCACTTCTTCGCTGGAAACATCTCTCAGTCATTCCTATGGAAACCTGGACTTTCCTTTTTCATATCCTTCTGTGATTGAAGTCAGTGGAGATTCTTGCTTTTTAACCATCTTGAATTCTCTCTGATCTTTGATGAATTTATACTGTAATTAATCTCTTTTGGTTCCTTAAAATTCTTAGCAAATTTTATAATTTCCAGTTTACTGTGTTTTTAAGTTTTACTCGTCTGTTTGAAAGGGAAGCATTGTGGGGTGGGGGGTGAGACAGAACAAGAGAGAAAGAGAGAAGGGGAGAGAGAGAAAGAAGAGAGAGAGATCTTCCATTTTCTGATTCACTCCCTAATGCTCCAAAGAGTCAAGACTGTGTCAGGTAGAAACCAGGAGCCAGGAACTCCACAAGTCCTCCCACTTGGCTGTTAGGAACCCAAGCACTTAACGCCTAGTCAGCTGCCTCCCAGAATGTGCATTAACAGGAAACTGGATTGGAAGGAACAGTGAGACTCAACCCCAGGCATTCCAACATGGGATACTGGTGTCCCAAGCAGCGGCTTACACATCCGCACAAGACCCTTGCCATTAGATTATTATTTAGAGTTAAAAGTCTAGCTTTTATCCACATTTATGTCCTTTCTCCTTATTTTCTATCCAATTGAAAGATATTATCTACAGAGCCTGGAGGGAAGGAAAATATATTACTTCCATTTTTAACTGCTTACTTATATCATGCCTCTTGAATATAGATAAGTGATGTAATTTAATTCAGAAATTTCTCCCATTTCCTTTATGAAGATACTATTTTCCTGAGATATTTGGGGGGAAAGAATTGAAAATACATTGGGCAGGAGCCGGCGCTGTGGCTCACTTGGCTAATCCTATGCCTGCGGCGCTGGCATCCCACATGGGCGCCGGTTCTAGTCCCGGCTGCTCCTCTTCCAGTCCAGCTTTCTGCTGTGGCCCAGGAGGGCAGTGGAGGATGGCCCAAGTGCTTGGGCTGCTGCACCCACATGGGAGACCAGGAGGGGACACTTGGCTCCTGGCTTCAGATCAGCGCAGCTGATGAACTGGGGTGAACCAACGGAGGGAAGACCTTTCTCTCTGTCTCTCTTTTACTATCTAACTCTATCCGTCAAGTAAAAAAAAAAAAAAAAAAAAAGAATACATTGGGCAAACATTGATAATAAAATTTCTATGTTCTCTTTGGTTATTGTTGATATTCTGGTGTACATTGTCATCTAACACTTCAGATGTTGTGTGTGTTAGCTCTCTTGTGGAATACATATATTTGTGATAAAAAGATTCTTTGGGTTTCAGGCAACACAGTTTGTTCATGTTGGACAAGTGTTATTAAATGGACCTCCTCTTCAACCCAGGGTTCTACCACAAGCTTTTTCCTAGAATCTTTTTCTGCTGGTGTTGTTTTTTACCATGATATGCCTTAGAATTACCAACAACACAAGTCCAGGTACTTTCAAAGTCTTTATCCTTCAGATAGTAAGATTCCAGGGACTATTAGTCAGGAGTCCTCTTCCCTTTCCAACCAACATTGTGATACTTTCCGGTTTTCTTCTTCCCATGCAGGGACAAGGGCCACATCATGAATACAGCAATTCCAACTTCTGAGGGGAACAAAATCTCAGTCTCTCTTTTAAAATATACCTTTTAAATATATCCCTTTTAAAATATGTATGTCAATTGTCATTTCTACATGTGAGAGTAACCTTTCTCATTTACCTTCTCATTTTTCTTTTCCTTTCACCTATTTTTTCTGTATTAAATCAGTTTCAACAAAGCTTTATGTATTGATATATATGCTTTTGTATATTTAATAAGTAGAGTGTTTATTTTATGTAGTAATATTGTGTCCAAAATGCAAATATTAAATGCATATTATTCAATTTATTAGTGTTTTCTTTTTTCTATTTATTTATTTATTTCTTCTATTGTTTTAAAAGCTAAGAGATAAATAGGTAAAATTTTCCATCTGCTGAGTCATTCCCCAAATTTCTGTAACAGCCGGGGTGGAGTCAAAATGATGTCAAAAGCTGGGAACTCTATCCAGGTGTCCCGTGTGGGTGGCAGGGACCCAAGTGCTTGAGCCATAAGCTGCAGCATCCCAGGGTACACACTAGTAGCCAGCTGGATTAAAGATAAAATAGCCAGGACTCAAACAATTATCTCTGTGTGGAATGCAGGTGACTCCAGTGGTTACTTAATGGGTATGCCACAGGCCCACCCCTTCTTTTTGTTTTAAACAGGAATTATATTTAAAAAATACCCTCTCTTTTTAAAGGTTTATTTTATTTATTTGAAAGACAGAGTTACAGAGAGAGGTAGAGACAGAGAAAGAGGTCTTCCATCTGATAGTTCACTCCCCAGTTGGCCGCAATGGCTGGAGCTGCGCCTATCCAAAGCCAGGAGCCAGGAGCTTCTTCTGGGTCTCCCACATGGGTGCAGGGTCTCAAGGACTTAGGCCATCTTCTACTGCTTTCCCAGGCCATAGCAGAGAGCTGGACTGGAAGAGGAACAGCCGGGACTAGAACCAGCGCCCATATGGGATACTGGTGCTTCAGGCTGGGGCTGTACCACTTTGCCAGCCCCAACAAATACCCTCTCAATATCACTCTATAAAACATTTGCCTATAGTCCCCCTTATTACTTCAGTATAAATTTAATTTCTTGGTTTATATATATTGAAGCATCATCATCAAACTAGCTGATATCCTTTATCATAATTTTAAGACAAGAAATTATGAATCTACATTTTAAAATTCCTTCTGGACCCCTTGAACTGATTTTAGTCATCACCACTGCATTATTATTTGCCCCATGATTTTCAGCACATTGAATTTTAATAACTAAGATCATTTCTGCTCCTTTCAACCCAAACAGAAGAATCATGTTTCTGAATCATTTATAATATTCCTTGCATGCTATTTTTATGATGTTCTTTTTATCAAGTATACATTATAAGCAGATACTCAATGAGCATTGTTATCCAAATACGCTTCTAAGTATCATGCATTCTTTTAGATGGGGGGGGGGGGTTAGAGTTTACTGTGACTAAAGTATTTCTTGATTTCCTTGTAGCCTTTTTTTTACTGTGTAAGTTTCATTTATGTAGATTATATCCATTTAAAATTCCTACCTTCGTGGTGAATAGATAATGCTGTCACAAAATCTTGGCATGAACAATATTATCCATTAATGTGTTTGTTAACATGCCTGAATCCCAGGCCAGTACTGTGGCTTAGTGGCTAAAGCTGCCGCCTGCGGTGCCAGCATCCCATATGGGCACTGGTTTGAGACCCGGCTGCTACTACCGATCCACGTCTCTGCTGTGGCCTGGGAAAGCAGTAGAGGATGGCCCAAGTCCTTGGGCCCCTGCACCCATGTGGGAGACCCAGAGGAAGCTTCTGACTCTTGGCTTTGGATCGGCGCAACTCCGGCCGTTGCAGCCATCTGGGGAGTGAATCAGCAGATCGAAGACCTCTCTCTCTCTCTCTCTCTCTCTCTCTCTCTTTCTCTCTCTCTCTCTTTCTCTCTCTCTCTCTCTCTCTCTCTCTCTGCCTCTCATCTCTCTGTGTAACTCTGACTTTCAAGCAAAATAAATAAAAACTTAAAAAAAAAATTTCTGAATCCCACATCACAATGGTTGGGTCTGACACCTGCCTCTGGCTCTGATTCCAATTTCTTGCTAATCCAGACCCTAGGAGGCAACAGGTGATGACTCAATAATGAAGTTCCTTCCAACCATATTGGGGAATGGATCGACGTCCCAGCTTCCATCCTGAGCCCCAACCTAGCCTTGGCTTTTTATGGGCATTCAGAGAGTGAATCAGCAGGTGGAAACACTCTCTCTCTCTCTCTCAAATGTTAAAATGAGATTCATTCATACTTTTTTTTAAAGATTTTATTTATTTATTCGAAAGTCAGAGAGTTACACAGAGAGAAGAAAGGCAGAGAGAGACAGATGTCTTCCATCAGATGTTTCACTCCCCAGTTGGCCACAATGACTGGAGCTGCGCTGATCAAAAACCAGGAGCCAGGAGCTTCCTGCAGGTCTCCCATATAGGTGCAGGGGCCCAAGGACTTGGGCCCTCTTCTACTGCTTTCCCAGGCCATAGCAGAGAGCTGGGTTGGAAGAAGAGTAGCTGGGACTAGAACCGGCACCCATATGGGATGCTGGCACTTTAGGCCAGGGCATTAAACCACTGCACCACAGCGCCAGCCCCGAGATTCATTCATTTTTAACATATAAGAAAGATTATCATCAATCCTTTATCTGTGACCAGTTTCAACTGTATATCTAATATGACTGTAGTTGAGTTGAAATAAGTTGAATTGGCATTTAAAAAATTTCCATATAAAGAATATTCTGTCCATGTAGTTATTAAAGAAAGCTTAATTATTTTAACAAGGATGTGTATTAGATCTACTTGTTAAGCCACAGGTTATAATGGCTCCATCACATTTTTTGAGTACCTGGATTCAATTCCAGGCTCTCAATATTTATTGCAGATTATAGCTAATGCAGACTGTGGCAGGCAGTGGTGCTGGCCCAAGGGATTGGGTCCTGCCACTTGTCCGAGAGATCTGGATTGAGGTCCTAGTTCTCCTCAACAGTCCCAAGGACAGTCCTAGTCATTTTTGAAATTAGGGGAATATGGCTGGCACTGTGGCTCATTTGGCTAATCCTCCACCTGTGGCACCGGCACCCCGGGTTCTAGTCCCGGTTGGGGCGCCGGTACTAGTCCCGGTTGCTCCTCTTCCAGTCCAACTCTCTGCTGTGGTCCGGGAGGGCAGTGGAGCATGGCCCAAGTCCTTGGGCCCTGCACCTGCATGGGAGACCTGGAGGAAGTACCCAGCTCCTGGCTTCAGATCCGTGCAAGCGTGCCAGCTATAGTGGCCATTAGTGGAGTGAAACAACAGAAGGAAGACCTTTCTCTCTGTCTCTCTCTCACTGTCTATAATTCTCTCTGTGTCTCTCTCTCTCTCTAACTGAATAATTCTGCCTGGCAAAAAATAATAAAAAAAAATTTAAATAAATTAGGGGAGTAAACCAGTGATGGGAACATATGTGTGATTTTTTGTTTCTCTTTCTTTACCTTTCATAAACATACTTTTTAAAAACATACTTTAAAAACATACTTTTTGGCAGGTGCCATGGCTTAACAGGCTAATCCTCCGCGTTGTGGCGCCGGCACACGGGTTTCTAGTCCTGGTCGGGGCGCCGGATTCTGTCCCGGTTGCCCCTCTTCCAGGCCAGCTCTCTGCTATGGCCCCGGAAGGCAGTGGAGAATGGCCCAGGTCCTTGGGCCCTGCACCCGCATGGGAGACCAGGAGAAGTACCTGGCTTCTGGCTTTGGATCAGCACGATGCGCCGGCCGCAGCGGCCATTGGATGGTGAACCAATGGCAAAAAGGAAGACCTTTCTCTCTGTCTCTCTCTCTCTCACTGTCCACTCTGCCTGTCAAAAAAAAAAAAAATACTTTTTAAAACGTCTTATCAGACTTGTAAAGAATTTGTCAATAACCCATTGCAGAAATACAATACTCATTTAAAGAGCATAACAAACTCCATTGTTGATTATTGAAAACATATTGAACTTATATAATATCATAATTACTATTTCATTTTTTAAAAATGTTTATTCATTTATTCTCATCTAGTTGAAGGTAAAAATGACAAGGACAAAGAGAGAGACAGAGAGAGTGGCAGAGGAAGAGAGATCTTTCATTCAATTTTCATTCTCCAAATGGGTGGAATAGTCAGGTCCACGCCAAATGAAAGCCAGGAGCCACAAACTCCATCCTGGTCCCCAACATAGGTTGCAGAGGACCAACCACTTGAGCTTCTTTTTATGCACAAGCAGGATCAGAAATGTAGTAGCTGGGACTTGAGCTTGCACTCTGATATGGGATGCAAGTGTCTCAAGCAATAGGTTAACTTATGGTGCCGCATTGCCTACTCACACAGTTCTTTGAAGCTCATAATTTTCCTACAAATTTATTTGAAATGGATAAACATACTGCCTTACTTCTTTATAGGAATTACTATGATCATGAAAACATTGAAGATACTATAAATATTAGCAAATATGGCTTTTCATTTCATTAAAAATTTGAGACAATACCAATATACTACAGAAACACAAAGTTTATCATATATTTTATTAAGATTTCAGCAACTATCATACTTAGATATACAATAGTAGTTCTTCACAAGTAGCATCCATGTTACTACGTGATAAGAAGTATGGAATTTAGTACAATATTACTATTTTCTATTTTTTTAAACTGTTAAGTTATTGAGTTTAGCTAACACTTTTTGGTAGCAAACTACCTTGACAAAGATAATCAGCACAGGGGTCAACTGAAGTCTCCAATCTTTGAAGACGATAAGAGCATATTTGTATACAAACTTAAATTGCAATTCACAATTTGGGAAATGAAGTAATCATGACTGTGTTCACATGAAATAATTTATTCTTCAAATTATTGTCATGTTAATAGAAAGTAATTTAATGGACTCGCAAATAGAAATGCTTGTTAGATTACTTTTCTTCTGTAAGGTAGTGTTTCATATCAGTTTCTAATGACATGAACTTAATGGTATGGTGTTGAGTTATCTTCTTTGTTGCAGAATCATCCAGTATTTTGTGAAAATACCTCTGATGAACTATTCCTGTGATATATCAGTAACTATATGTTTATTGATTTATCTATATAAGTATATGAGTTTCCTGTACATCTATCTATCTCTCTATCTACCTACCTCCCTGTCTACCAATCATCTGTATATCCATCTATGTAATCTTTTAAATTTCCAGAATGCTATTTTAAACATCCTCAGATGCTTATATTTTCTTGTGAAATAGTGAACATCTGCTTTTGTCAGTTTTTAGCTTAATATGCTTTGTTTCATGCAAACTTTGTGTCTTTGGTTATTTTTCTATTTTTACTAAATAAATGATATTTACCTTTTCATTTTTAATTCATTTATGTAAATTTATTGCCCTTAACCACAAAATATGGCTCAGAAACCATTCTGTTTGTATAAGTTTATCTGAGTAGAACTAGAAAGGTTTATGTACGCTGTCAATTTTTCCAAACCAATCATGTCATCATCAATTACTTTTTTAATACTGAGGCACTGCAAAAAAGCTTTATTTTCTTAAAATACATAAGTATAATGAAGCTTGCTTTGTCATAAATAAGAAGGAAGCATACTACAATTTTATACCCCTAATTTGCAAATAAAAATAAATTTTGAGATAGTCTTCAATACTGTAAATAAATATATTTTCTGAGATTATTCAGTCACTTTGAATTCAAGATCACAAATCCAAATATACTCAATAATAAACCTAAAATACCACAGATTTTATTAGAGTATCTAACGTGAGTGTCATCCTTGTGACATGCTTTGTGACCCTGACAACATCAGAAGTTATCAGTATCCACTTCCATGAATCAAATCAACCGTATTCTTAATTATTTTAGCAAATTCAAATCGTCTGAAATTACCTCACCTCATCTTTGAATTTTCCGCTTATCTTTAGTACTCATACTTTCTAAGTTGGCACCCATAGAAGGTCACATTTTTGAGAATGTACACTGAGATTAATCTTTTAATCACACACAAAAAATATAATACAGGCCGGTGCTGCAGCTCACTGGGCTAATCCTCTGCCTGCAGCGCTGGTATCCCAGGTTCTAGTCCCATTTGGGGCACTGGTTCTGTCCTGGTTGCTCCTCTTCCAGTCCAGCTCTCTGCTGTGGCCTGGGAAGGCAGTGGAGGATGGCCCAAGTGCTTGGGCACCTGCACCTGCATGGGAGACCAGGAGGAAGCACCTAGCTCCTGGCTTTGGATCGGCGCAGCGTGGGCCAGAGAGGCCATTTGGAGAGTGAACCAATGGAAGGAAGACCTTTCTCTCTCTCTCTAACAAAAAATAAAATAAAATAAAATAAAATAAAATAAAATAAAATAAAATAAAACACATAGTTGTAGTGTCTTTGATTTTCTTGTTACCTATAAATAAATTACTTGGCAACTCAGATTTAAGTTTTAGTACTATTTCTAAACTGTAAAACTAATGACAATTTCTCTGCTTTTCTCCTTTGTTGTAGATCAAAATACTTCAATGTCCCAATAATGACCTTCTCCCTTTTCGCATGGTATTAACATCTCTGCAGTTTGCTTACTCCTACTTGTCTTTTATGAGTTTACATCCATGTTAAGACTCCCATAAGATATATAATATGAGCTTAGTCAAAATTTCTATATTTTCTGAAGCATCATACATTTTGTGCTATCTTGAAACTGAACACAGCTTTACTGTAACAGACTGTAAATATCTCTCACAAGACACTCAACTTTTTATAGACTCTCTGAATCTCTATTTTGTATCACACTAATAAAACATAAAATTTCTTGGACAATCTTGTTTTTTATTAAATCAATGATCTTAATATTTATTAGATTTTAAAGAAAGAAATGTGAAAGTGAGCAATTTTGTGTGGAAGAAAAAATGAGACTTAGTTAAGAGGAAAATAGAACCAATAGGTATTCACGTTCTCCATTTTCTGTATTAACAGGAACATATCATGTTTTCCCCCATCATTCAAATAATTAAATCCAAGAGCTCAAATTTTTCCTTAGCTTGTGAAATTCAATATGCTAAAGTATTCAAAAGGTCTAACTTAACCCCAAATTAAATTTGAATCCAGGTGGATCTCTGTTTCATATTCTAGTCTATCTTTAATGAGATTTTACAATTCATGAGAAGAATTCATGGACTCAGAAGGTGTTCTGTTCATGTAGTTTATTACAGTGAATAGATAGAAAGCAAAGTTAGCAAAGGGAAAAGTTACACGGGATATTATCTGGGAAAAACTATGTATAAAATTTAATAGTCCTCCCAGTGTTGTCATGAAGGACACTTAATTCTCCATAAATGAATATTGGCAATGCATGCAATGTGTTGGCTACCAGGTATGCTAAACACAGTCTTTGCACCCAAGGCTTTCATTTGAGCTTGGTCACAGAGGTACCCTTTTCCTAGTACATATTTTCAGACTCCCTAAAGAAAAGCATGCTCAGCAAAAACACACCATTAGTATAAATACTTTAGGCACAGCAAGGTACAGTTATAACTTAATGAGCATTTTATATCAGTGTAGGGAACTGTTTACCAGCCAAAGTCCCAAATATCAGCCAAGGGCCAAACATGCAAAAAGTTTTTCTAACAAAAGGTAGTCCCAGTCCTGCTATATTAACTTTTCTCACAAACATATACATGATATTAGCACAGATCACAGCTTTAAAAAGAAAATTAAATATTTGCAGAATGAATAAATAAATGAGATATAAGAATTTTCTATTAAACATGTATGCCATGTATGCATTTGCTTTACTATGTTTTTTTTTTTTTTTGACAAGCAGAGTGGACAGTGAGAGAGAGAGAGACAGAGAGAAAGGTCTTCCTTTTCCGTTGGTTCACCCCCCAGTGGCCTCCGCGGCCGGCGTGCTGCAGCTGGCACACCACGCTGATCCAAAGCCAGGAGCCAGGTGCCTTCTCCTGGTCTCCCATGGGGGTGCAGGGCCCAAGGACCTGGGCCATACTCCACTGCCTTCCCGGGCCACAGAAGAGGAGCAACCGGGACAGAATCTGGTGCCCCGACCGGGACTAGAACCCGGGGTGCCGGCGCCGCAGGCGGAGGATTAGCCTATTGAGCTGCAGCGCCAGCAACTACTACTAATATTTTTGCATTGGGTTTATTATTCCTCTGAAATGTGGAAAAAGTGGATGGCTAATAACAGATATGTATTGGAAACATGGTGTTAGTATGTCAATCAAAGCAAATTTTAAAAATAATTTTTTAAACTGTTGTGAATTAAATAACTTTTTGACATGTTGAAGTATAAATAATTTTTTGGTTTTTCAAATTCCTAGACAAGGCCATTTTCCATGCACATTTGCATTTCCAAAAAAAGACATAAGAATGTTCTGAATATTTCATTTATGTCACATTCTTAATTTCTAAATAATGAGTGGATTAGAAACGTTTGCCTCCAGAACCCATACAAAATGCTTCATAGGGTTTCAACTGGAGGGTGATGCTTCCACTGGTACCATATGCTCGTGTTGTTTTCTTTGTGCCAAGTCAACCAATAGGAAAACAAGATGTTGCTGTAAATTTTTGTGTGACTTGTTCTATTATCAAGGTAGTTGGTTTGCTGTTAAATAGTGGAGATAAGTAAGAAAATGCCTAAAACACAGAACATCTCCAGAGCAGTTCATTGTACTTTCATTCCTGGTGATTAATAATTCAAAGGGAAGTTGCAAATACTTGATACAATCAAGTCTGCTGATAGGCTGAATGCTTCAGTGACAAAAAAAAAAAACTGTATTGCCCCAAAATAATTATATATATATGTATATTTATATTTATATTTATATATTTACCGATTATGATCATGTGATTATTCAAACATACCAGGTCTATGAAACATCAAATATATGCCTTATTTTGCATTTCATATGGCTTTATTATTAAATGCATTAATGATTTTTATTGTATATCTGCCATTACCCTAACACATGCCCTTAAGGATTGCTATTTGTAGTTGATCTTGAATTTCAATATCCAAGTTGATGCATATCAAAGGGGCATGCGGCTTAACTGGAGGGTAAGACATGCCCAGGCACATAAAGACCATGTGGGAGAATTTGGAGATGTCTTTCAAACACTGTAAAAAAGTCACTTTATCTTGTGTAGACCTGATCTTGATGTGGTCTTCACATTTCAAAGTGTCATATAAGGAAATCCAAGAGTTAATTGTGATAGGTTGATAATGTGTCATTCCAGATAAATAGGAAATATATTAATCCAGCATTCCTTTCCTTGTGCATTTCTAAATTCATGTCATTGCAAGGATTTGGACAGTGCAATAAACTAGCAGCCATATTTTCTACATTTCCAGTTCTGGGCAGGATATGAATTGCTATTTAGCTGACAGTTTCCCCTGCCTGTTAACTATGAGAGGAAAGTCAGATCTGCTGCTCTTCTAGTCCCTGCTGCATAATCTGCTTCGATTTCTTTGAATCCATAGCTGGGTGAATTCTCAGAGCCATGGTGAAAGCTCCAACATCGCAGCAGACCTCCCCATCAACCAAGTTGAAAATCTCAAAGTGGAAGAAGATGAGGTGATTCTCATCTATCCTCACGCAACCCACATTTTCCCTTTCTTTCTCTTTCTTAACTTTTATGTCCCAACTGCCTGATATTTCAATGGTTTTGATTCTATTAAAATTTTACTGATACAAACGATATGCAAAAATTATAAATGCATAAACCACACTATTTGGTGTCATAAAGATTTCAGTTCAATGGAAATTAAATCATTAATGATCTATTGAGTAAAATTACTTAAAACTTAAAATTAGGTTAATAATATCTACCTGACAGAATTGCCTTTTCAAATAAATGAGATAAAATTACAAAAATGCCTTTCTTAGTATTTAAAGCAGTCATAAAACACTCAGACAATTCAAAGACAATTTATTATTTTAAGAACAATGAAAAATTTGTTTTAAATTGAATTTAAAATACATAAAATTACTAATATTTTTCCTGGACAGCCTATTCTGTAATTCAAACATTTATGTTTCCAAAACCAGCTGAATAAGAAACTATACTTATTTTAAATGACAATTTCCAAGTGTCTTTTTGATATGAAAAGAACATGAACAATAAAAGTATCTTTCAAAATAAGTAAATATTAGGATTATACAGGAGGTGCTGGCGCCATGGCTCAGTAAGTTAATGTTCTGCCTGCAGCGCCAGCATCCCATATCAGCGCCAGCTTTAGTCCTGGCTGTTCCTCTTCCAATCCAGCTCTCTGCTATAGCCTAGGAAATCAGCGGAGGATGGCCCAAGTCCTTGAGCCCCTGAACCCTCATGGGAGACCAGGAAGAAGCACCTAGCTCCTGGCTTTGGATTAGCACAGCTCCGGCTGTTGCGGCCATCTGGGAGTGAACCAATGGAAGGAAGACTTTTCTCTCTGTCTCTTCCCCTCACCGTCTGTAACTCTACCTCTCAAATAAATAAATAAAATCTTTAAAAAAATATTATAAAGGAAGGAATTATTTACTGAAACTATGAGCTCTCTCTCTCTATATATATATTTTTTCTTTGAAAGGATGAGTAACATCAGGAAATCCTGTACATGTCTAAAGAAAATATAAAGTTCTATTAAGAGAACCAACAGTGAAAAAATTAATCATCCCATAAAATACTCGATAGGGGCACATTTTGCTCCTTGGCACACCCATAAACCATGTCAGAGTGCATAGGTCCAAATCCTAGCTCTGCTCCCAATTCCAGCCTTCTGCTAGTGCATACCCTAGGGGGAAGCAGGTGATAGTTGAAGTAAGTTTGATCCCTGCCCTTATGTGGAAAACCTTAATTGAGCTTCGCTATCCTAGTTTCCCTGGCTTCCAGCCCTGGCTGTTGTAGACATTTTGGGAGTGAATAGGTGGTTGAGAAATCTCTTTCTTCGTGTACTCCTACCTCTCAAATAAATAAAAATAATTTAATAAATTAAAAATAGTGTCTATTCTGAGAAATGATGAGAAAAAAATCACTAAACTGTGAAAGTTTTTAGATTTTCAGTTTATAGAGCATTTTTACTGCTTTTTCCCCAGAATTTAATAATATTGTGGAATAGAGGAAGTATTGGAAATTTAGACTGAAAAAAGTTTGATATTTTAGAGACCCTATCATTTATTAATGACAAATCCATGACTTATCTCTCCAAAGTCATTATATGACTGTACCTCATCTTTTTGGCTAAGATGAAATGCACCACTATAGAAACTGTACATTTATAAAATTATAATAGAAATTATGAAACATTCAAACTTTGAAAATAAAATGAGTAAGGAGAATGCCCTGTATCTCACATGGCATGATTTGCCTTTTAATTGGAATATATTCACAGTAATTCCTATGTAAAAAAAGAAGTAAATAAATGGGTGCTTGATGCCCTGTCATATATTTTCCACATTTAGATGTGAACTGATAATTTACAGATAAGTTTATTTTGTGTTAGTTATACAAATGATGTAGTACTACTAAGTTTCTGAAATCTCCCTAAAATTGCATCATTAAAAACCACAAAGCACAGCAAACTTTATTTAAGTGCTTGGAAAATTATTTTCTCTATTTTGCGTCTGCCAGTGTTTCTCCCAGAAATCAGTGTCATTTTTCTCAATGCATTTAAATGTACTGCCACTCTTCTTATTCTAATTTTTGTTACTGTCTCAAACAACGCTAAAAAGTAAGAAAGAGATGATAATCAATATTAGGCTAAGAAGATTATCATAAGAAATACAGTAATGAAATGCCAGAGTTCACAGATAGTAAGACAAAATGTTGCAATTTTACACTTGAAATGATGGCAGTGAAAGAGACAAAGCAGTGAGTGAAAGAAAAGGTGCACTAGAAGATAGGAGTGAGCCAGGGCACAATAATTTCGTGCAGATACATGATTTGAGACTGTTTTTTGTAGATGGTTTTCTAATAAACAGTTAAGAAGGCACTGTTTTCATGTCCTTTCTTTTATTTTGTAAGTGAACGTCTTTTTCTATTTCATTTTAAAGATCAGCACCTTAGTGGCTGCTATCAAATTTTACTACACATTTCTTTCTCAGTAAAAGCGAAGAAACACATCCAATTATCCTACAGTGTATCCTAAAATATGTCTGAGGCAGAACTTTTTCATCATAACTTTCTGAGATAATTAGACATAGAGACATCAACAGGACTCCCATTTTTACCATATTAACTTGGTTTGATAAAAGATCATTGCATTCTCATCTCTAGTATAATTTGACATTAGGAACTGCTGTATTTTATGGTCACACTTGATAATACAAGACATGGAAAATTTGACAAACAATAATAAAACTGAAACATAACTCAAAATGTGTAGCATATCTTTGAACATAACATCTCAAAGAATAATTTCACTCAGATCCATACTATATACTGTTCTGTCAGTAAAGTTTAATAGTGAGCATAGTATGTTTACTTCCATATTAGTAAAAATATATACAGCCTTAGATTATTGATCATACAAAGCTAAAGATGCATATCTATTTATCATTTACCCTCTTTGGAGCATAAGAACCCATTTGAGGAGGCAGCTTAAGAAAATTAAAATTAAATTGTGTGTGTGCACAATGTGTGAGTATGATGCACATGCCTGTCTCTATTGATAATCTTTACCATATAACGGAGCATAGAGGACCCTTACGTGCATTTTGAATCATTAAGCCTCATGGTCAGCCCCTCAGATACTGCATTACACATCAAACAGTTGAGAAGCTGACATACCTTTCTAAGACCACATAGCTGATAAATAAGTGCAGAAATAAAAATTTAAAATCTACTTGTTATGAAACAAAAGCCATCACAATACTATGATCCAGACTTTATCAAATTTATGAATGTCTCAGGAAGAAAAGAAATGAAATGGCAACACTTAAAATAGTTTGGAAATCAAAATATCATTGCAAATAATATTTCCCCATTTCTGCTTTTTCTTCTTTATCTACTTCCTTCTCTGTAGGAGAAGAAATGATTTTATAAAGTTTATAATATTTCAAAGTGAAGCAATTGTTTTATGGTAATAGAAAGTTGAGCCCCTTTTTAGTTGATCTCCTGGCTTAATAGGGAATCTTAATGTGATTTTTGGGTTGAGAGCCTTTAAATGTGGAGATATTAATGTCCCAAACAGGAAAATGGCACATTTTGCTAGATTTAGCAGGTTATATTAATAAGAAAAAGGAATGCAAAATGAAAACTGATTTTGGTACCAAACTAGGCTGTTAGTTGGGAAATAAAACTGGCAATAATTTTCTAGTTTCCAAGATAGTTCTGTGAATTTTTATAAGAGAAATGTCAACAGTTCGCTCTTGCTTATATCACAATGGACTTTGATATGCCTTCATATAGCAGCGTTTCCATAAAGGTCAGTTATATTCAATAAATTCACCTTTGTAGTATTCAGTGAGCAAAGATAAAGCAATAATGTGAAAATTTATTTATTTTTATTTTTTTGACAGGCAGAGTTAGACAGTGGGAGAGAGACAGAGAGAAAGGTCTTCCTCCGGTTGATGCACCCCCCAAATGGCTGCAATGGCCGGTTCCACACCCATCTGATGCCAGGAGGCAAGTACTTCCTCCTGGTCTCCCATGTGGGTGCAGGGGCCCAAGCACTTGGGCCATCCTCCACTGCATTCCTGGGCCACAGCAGAGAGCTGGACCGGAAGAGAAGCAACTGGGACTAGAACCCGGCGCCCATATGGGATGCAGGAGCCTCAGGTGGAGGATTAACCAAGTGAGCCACAGAGCAGCCCCAGGAATGCAAATTCATAAACTAAGCCATACTGGTTAGATCATACTCTTTGAGTAAAGGGGCATGACTGAGCATTGGATGTATCTTTTAGGAAATAAAATTTTTAGATACACTAAGCTAGTAGGTTCTAAGATATATTTTCAGTCATCTAAGATTATCAGCTCAAGTATTTTCAATGTCAAAAGGAATATTTTAAGTTTTTATTTTTGAAAACTTAATTGGAGCATTAAGCACTGGATTACAATGTAAAGTAAAATACCTCATCTCAAAAATTTGAAAATAAATAAAATGAAGGAAAGAAAGAAAATAAAGGAAGAAAGGAAGAGGGGAAGGGAGGGAGGAAGGAAAAAAGGAAAACATCATTATATTCTTAGCATTGTATCTGTGAACTAAATCAAATCTCTTCGTTTTGTATTAATATAACATAAACATGGTAAAGTTATTTTTAAAATTAACACAAATAAAAGGAGTTATTACTATAATATTTTCAAAATCAGGAAACACATGCACTCTGTTACTCTGTTATTTTTCCATTAATGATATCCAAATATGTAATTTTACTATTTTGTCACACAATGGTGTGTTCTGTCAACAATTCTGAATAAAGTTTAGTTTTTCAGAGTAATTATGCATTTTCTAATATGTCTGTATGATATGTATGTAGTAATTTTTGTGATGGTGGACTCTTCTTATTCTTGTTACAATGAATCAGATTGCATTGA
This sequence comes from Lepus europaeus, assembly GCF_033115175.1. Taxonomy (NCBI): domain Eukaryota; kingdom Metazoa; phylum Chordata; class Mammalia; order Lagomorpha; family Leporidae; genus Lepus; species Lepus europaeus. Next base: position 44,136,278 of record NC_084832.1, on the reverse strand, counting down.
AAACTTCCATTTTTCTGTCTTGGTTGATATATATCAGAGTATTTGTAGAATATATTATTAGAAGGTACGTTCTGGGGATGCATTTTTGTCTTTTTGAAATTGATTTAACCCATAATCCTTTTGAATATACCGCATCTTATAACAAGTTGCTTCCACTGAAACAAAGTCCGAGGGTTTCTTCTTATACTTGATATGTAATATAGAAAATACTTGCTAGCATAACTGGATTTATTAGAATTTTCATGTAAATGATACATACTTAAATATGGTATGCTTTAATTATATTTTTTCTATGAAATAATTGTTTCATGAAATTTCACACGAAATTTCACAGTGGAGGATGGCCCAAGTGCTTGGGCCCCTGCACCCACATGGGAGACCAGGAGGAAGCACTTGCCTCTTGGCATCAGATGGGCGTGGAGCCGGCCATTGTGATTCATTTTGGGGGATGCATCAATGGGAGGGATACCTTTCTCTCTGCCTCCCTCTCACTGTCTAACTCTGCCTGTCAAAAAAAAATAAAAATAAATAAAAAATAAAAATAAAAAAATGAATTTCCATTCCTAATGGAATCTCAGATGTTCCCCAGGTCTATGGATCACAATTTCAGTCACATAGCCCTAGTCAGTTTGTTGATCCTAAATTAAATATTTTTAAGTGTAAGTCCTAGAGTCTGTGTGAATATATCTCCTCCTGTCTGTCTACAAGTTCTCAGACCTAGTTTTGCTAGAGGAAAGTCTCCAACAAAAGCGAATAGTGTCATAGCTCTGTAGGCTTGAAAGCCAAAGAGAGGGAAAAAAGGAGATCCCTTATGGGCACTGGTTCATGTCCTGGCTGTTCTACTTCCCTTCCAGATCCCTGCTAATGCCCTGGGAAAGCAGTGAAAGATAACCCACATATTTGAGTTCTCACCACCCAAGTGGGAGAATGAACTTGACCCAGCTTTGGAAATTGCTACCCTCTGGGAAGTGAAACAGTCTCTCCTCTCTGTAACTCTGACTTTCAAGTAAATAAATACATACATACATACATACATACATACATAAATAGAGGTCAGCGCAATGGCCCAGCAGGTTAACGCCCTGGCCTGAAGCTCCGGCAACCATATGGGAGCCAGTTCTAGTCCCTGCTGCTCCTCTTCCTATCCAGCTCTCTGCTGTGGCCTGGGATAGTAATGAAAGATGGCCCAAGTCCTTGAGCCCCTGCACCTGCATGGGAGATCCGGAAGAAGCTCCTGGCTCCTGGCTTCTTCGGATCGGCACAGCTCCCGCCATTGTGGCCATCTGGGGAGTGAACCAGCAGATGAAAGATCTTTCTCTCTGTCTTTACCTCTCTCGGTAATTCTTTCAAAATTAAAATAAATCTTTAAAAAAAAAAATAAATAGATCAGCGCCATGGCTCAGTAGGCTAATCCTCCACCTGTGGTGCTGGCACCCCAGGATCTAGTCCCAGCTGGGGCACTGGTTCTGTCCCGGTTTGCTCCTCTTTCAGTCCAGCTCTCTGCTGTGGCCTGGGAAGGCAGTGGAAGATGGCCTAAGTGCTTGGGCCCTGCACCTGCATGGGAGACCAGGAGGAAGCACCTGGCTCCTGGCTTCGGATCAACGCAGCGCCTGCTGTGGCGATCATTTGGGGGGTGAATCAACGGGAGGAAGACCTTTCTCTCTCTCCCTCTCTCTCTCTCTCACTGTATATTCTGCCTGTCAAAAAAATAAAAATATAAATAAATGAATAAATAAATAAATTTTATTTATAAAAGTAACTAACTAAATATTTATTTATATCATTAAAATAAGTGAATTCCTTGTTCATGACTTCTTTCTATGATGTCCTAAGTGAGAAATATCATGCTTAACTCTTATTTCTTCTTATTTTCCCATCCTTCTGACTTTCTATGCAGACAAATTAATCAACATTTGCATTTTTCCAAATTGGAAACAAATTTCAAGTAATTTCCTCTGAAGAATACTATACAAACATTGTTATTTGGCCTTACTCTGAAACATGAATTACTCTGAAACTTATCATCCTCTTTTATATGCTTCCAAATTATTCTCCTTTTAAATCATCTATTCATTTCATATATCTCTATCACATCAAGTTTTCAGCTTTCTGATAGAAGGAAATTCTTTGATCCATTTAAAATTAGACTTCAAGTTACTTTGCTGTAAACCTGCTAGTCTTCACCAATTACCAAGTTATGGAGGTTAAAGACTTACTTGGTTCTTGTTTTAATATTTTAGTGAATATATTTCCCACTAAAAGTCAACCAACAGATTATCTTGAAATCAGAACATCATGAGCAGGTATTGTGGTACAGTGTTTAAGCTACTGGTTGGGACATCCACAGCCCGTACTGGAGTGCAGGATTCAGTCTCAGCTGTTCCACTTCTGATTCGGCTTGCCATTAATGCACCTGGAAGGCAGCAAGTGTTCTAAGTGCTTGGACCCCTGCCACCCTGGTGAGAGACCCTGATGGAATTCTGGTTTTCTGGCTTCAGCTTGGCCCAGCCCTGGCTATTGCAAACATATTTGTGAATCTGTAAATGGAAAATAACCTCTCTCTTTCTCCATCACTTTTCAATCTCTGCTTTTCAAGTAACCATTTTTTTTAAATTTAATAACAGGAGTTCAGCGGCTATTATGAACTGCTCTTTAATATTTTCACACATCTTTGTATGGCTGCTATTTTGCAGAGCTTAAAATTACATGTATCTGTGCTTTCTTTGTGAGTATTTTATTAGCTTTTGCATTTCATTTTTAATCTTTATTTTATTTTTTTTTCATCTAGTTGAAAGGCAGAGAACAAAGGTAAAGACAGGGATGGACAGAAAGAGAGAGGAAGAGTAAGAGAGAGAGCGTAAGCAAGAGCAAGAGAGAGAGAGAGAGAGAGAGAGAGAGAGAGAGAGAGAGATTTCATCCACTATTTCACTCTTCAAAAAATCACAATGGCCAGTGTTTGGACAGGCTGAAACCAGGAGCCAAGCTCTTCATCTGGGTCTCTTACATCAGTGGCAAGTGTGCAAATCCAAGAGTCATCGTCCATTGTCTCTCTTTGGATGCATTACCAGGAAGCTGGATCAGAAGTGAAGAAGCCAGGATTCAAACAGGCACTCTAGTATGCAATGTGAGCATTGAAAGTGGCAGTTCCTCCTTCTACATACAACAAACTGTTCCCAGATCTTACATTTCAAATACAGCTGAATTATTTTGCAGTCACGAATTTTATAGTGAAGTGAAGGAAAATTCATGAAATACAGTATTAATGGTTCTGAATCATAGTAAAGTTACACCCCACCTTCAAGACAATAAGGGTACACAGATCAATAATGTATTTAGGAACTATTTAAAAGTATATTGAAAAAAAGAGCTGAAATATATGTATACTAAATAAAAAGAGGTGAAGGTTAAACCACAAGGAGATACCAGTATAATGAGAACAAGTTCACATAGTACTATTGAAACTCAACTAGAGGTGTGCAGTTTTGGAGTTCACCTTTGGAACATTTTCAGGACCACAATCCCCATCTGATCAAAAAGGTTTTTAAAGTTAGGCTAGCAGAATCCAATGCAAACAAACAAGGGGATATAGACAGGTAAGAATTTGAGGGAAATATAAAATGAGAAAGAAAATAAAACTCTAACACCTGGGACTAGGGATAAGGAGACTAAGGAAAGAAAGTTAAAAGATTTTATCAACACAACAACACTGCAAAATCGATTGACCCAAGGGAGCTATACATGTTTTCTTTTGTGCCTCTCCTTCCTGATTCCCAAGTTGGATACACTAGGAGACTTGTAGTTCAAGTGAGGCATCTTGAATTTGTCATATTTTTAGCAAAATATGCATCAACTATTCTGCACCAACAAAACACTGAACAGCCTAATGATACAAAATTAAAGTGCATGCCTTTTATTCATGAAATAAGACAAATGAAGAAGCAGTTACACAAATGTGTTTTCAGTAGCCAGGAAAGTGAGAGGATTAGAAATCTCAACCAAAGTTAATACATTATGACTGCCAATGGCTCTGGAAGGTGCCATGATAATTATTGACCATATTACTGTAGCGATTCAAATGGCTACATCAAGAAATTTTGAAAAACAGCACTGTCAAAATCTTTCTTCCTTTAAAATGATAATAATCTAATCAGGTTGATTAGAAAATGAAGACTATGAGAAGACTCATATAAACATAACTGTACCCAACAAAATTATACATTTCTTTAAAAATGCATATTTGAGGTACCCAGCACCATTTAAAATAATTTGAATTTGCACTCATTCATTACAACATATTCAAACAGTATAGTGTGTACATTACAGAGAACTCCAAGTCCTAGCAAATCTTATTAATAGGTTCAAACTTAGGAAGCCTACATAATATAATAATCAGGCTATCTGCAGATACTTTACATCTCCTTCTTGTTGACAGACAGCAGAATTGCCATTCTTCATGCACCACAATCCTGGATGTGGCCATATTACTTACCTGACTTGACTTACCCAATGCCAGTTTAGTTACAAACCACTGAAGGTCAGTGTCTGATTTTCTATATTCACATCCTCCTCTAGTACAGTGTTTCTGAAGTACCCTGAAAAGGTAGGTACAAAAGTCTCTGTCCACAGGTAGATACATAATAGATGATTAATATGTCCTGGGAACTGTCAATGAAGGTAGCTCAGGTTGTCTCTTTAGTATAACTTGTTTATCCTTTCTTATACTAACACAGATCAAGTTCTCATGATGAATGAATAATTTTGTGTCACTATGAAAATATTATTAATTACAATGCAAGCATTAATATCAGATAGAAGGCTCTTTAGAAAACAGAAAGGTAAAACACAAAGATAAAGGAAGAAAAGAAAGAAGAAAGAAGGAAGGAAGGGAGTGAGAAAAGAGAAAGCTTTTAGAGATCTGAAGGACAAAAGATAAAAAGCAGAGGGGAATAAAACTTTCTATATCTATTTGTTAGAAGACAGAACTGGTGATTTTTTTCAATGTGATCACTGGGAGCAAAATAAGTATTCTCTAGCTCAGGTAAAAAACAGTGCTTAAGATTGGAAATATGAAATGTAGAAGAATAACTGAGACTCAGACACACAAAACTGTATTTATAACATACGTATATTATATAAGTTTATGACTAGATTCACATATTCACTTAATTAAATATGTTTACAAAGGAGTTAACATTTATGGAAATAATGACCTGCTTTTGTATATCAACTAATTATATATTAAAACACTACTTCACTGTTCTCTCTTTTTCTCCTACCAATATGGACTTAATGGAATCAGAACTATATATACTACAGGGCCTGTGCTTTTTAGCCAGCACTTTTTATTAGCTTCATTCATATTCTAGTTTGTAACTGGAATTTGGTCATATTTAATTTTATATAATAAAGCAGAGCAGTTCTTATATGTATACAGAATAAAAATGTTATTTATTCATTCTTTTGTTGAAATTTGATTTTAGTGGGATTTATTATTAAACATGAAACTGTCTGCAACACTGTACCTTTCTCATAGTGCACATATGCATATAATTTTTCTTAAATCTTTATTAATGTGGAGAATATAGTTCAATAAGAGTATAAGGGTAAAAATAACAATCAGATCTCAAGATGTCCATTTTGTTCCTAAACTTTTTTGTATTCTATATTACTTACTAGATATCAGATAAAAAATGATATTCATCTTTTGGAGTTCGCTTATTTCACTATGCATAATGGTTTTCTGGTTGGATCCATTTTGTTGCAAAAGACAGGATATCATTCGTTTTCATTACTGGGTAGTATTCCATAGTACGTGTGTGCTCGTGTGTGTGTGTGTTGTGTGTGTGTGTATCACATATTCTTTATCTAGTCATCAGTTAATAGACATGTGTTGATTCCATATCTTAGCTATTAGGAATTGAGCTGTAATAGACATGGGGGGCACAAATTACTCTTTTATATATATTTCATTCCATTTAGGTGAATTCAGGAAGTAGGATGTCTGAGTCATTTGGTAATTCTATTTTCAAATTTCTGATCAATCTCCAGAATGTCTTCCACAATATTTCTACTGGTTTACATTCCAATCAACAGTGTATTAGAGTATCTTTTTCCCCTCTTCCACAGAAGACTTTTTCTTTTTATTATTATACCCATTCTAACCAGGATAAATTAAAATTTCCTTGTAGTCTTTTATTTGCATTTCTCAGATGGTAAGTGATCCTAAGCATTTATTTTTCATTTGTCAGCTTGTCATTTGAATTTATTTTTCCCTAGAACCCTCTTATTTTAGGAATACAAATTTCCTGCATTTCATAAATTCAACTTCAGTAACATAGTGATTCATCTTTTGAAAAAAGCCTGTTTGTGCCCTTTGCCCATTTCTTAACTGGATTTTTTGGCTTTTGTTGTTGTAGTTTCTTTATATCTATTATAAATCCTGGATATTAATCATTCATCAGTTACATATTTTGCAAATAATTTCTCCCATTCTGATAGTTGCCACTTCACTTTGTTGAGTGTTTTCTTTGGAATGCAGAAGCTTCTTAGCTCTATGTAAGTCCATTTGCCTATTTTTACTTTTATTGCCTAGGCTTCTGGAGTATTGTCCAAGAAGTCTTTGCCTCTGCAAAGTTTCCCTCATGGTTTTCTCTAGTAATTTAATGACCTCAGGTTGTAGATGTAGTTCTTTGATCCATTTGGAGTTGATTTTTGTACAAGGTATAAGGGAGAGGTCTTTTTCAAACTTTTGCACATGTATAAATACAATTTTCCAAACATCATTTTTTAAGAGATGGTCCTTTCTCCAGGGATTGATTTTAACTCCTTTGTCAAAGATTAGTTGTTTGTAGCTGTGTAGGCTAATTTATGGCATTTATAGTATATAGCATTGGACTATTTGTTTTTTTGCCAGTAACAGGCTATTTTGATGATAACTGCTCTGTAGTATGATTTGAAATATGGTATTGTATTGCATCAAGCTTTATTTTTTTCTTTTTTGATATTTAAGATTGTTTAGCTATTTGGGGTCTCTTGTATTTCCATACGAATTTTAGCATTATTTTTTCTAGATCTGAGAAGACTGTCCCTGGTATTTTGATTTCAATCTCATTGAATCCATAAATTACTCTGGGTGGTATGGATATTTTGATTATATCAATTCTCCAAATCCACAAACATAGAAGATTCTTCCTATTTTTGTGTGTCTTCTTCTATTTATTTATTTAAAATTTTGTTATTTTCAACATGGAGATATTTCACATCATTGGTTAAAATTATTCCAAGGTATTTCAATTTTTTGTAGCAATTGTGAATAATACTGACATTAAGTTTTTTTCTCAGCCATAGCAATGTCTATTTATGCAAGGGTTATTGATTATTTTAGTTGATTTTATATACTGCAATTTTACCAAATATTCATGAATTCTGATAGTCTCATAGTGGAGTCTTTTGTGCCATTTATATATATATATATATTTATATATATATATATATTTATATATATATTATATATATATATATAAAATCATGTCATCTGAAAATCTGTAAAGAGGGATTATACTTCCTATTTCCAGTTTGTATCCCTTTGACTGCTTTCTCTTGCCTAATTGCTCAAAAACTTCCAGGACTATATTGACTATTAATGGTGAAAGTGAGCATCTTTGTCTGGATCTGAATCTTAGTGGAAATGATTACAACTATTCCTTCTTGAATATGATGCTAGCTGTGGTTTTGTAATATGCTGACGTGATCTTATTGAAGAATGTTACTTCTGTACCTGATCCGTATAAGTTTTTCAACATGAAAGGGTGCTTTCTTTAAAAGTCTGGTAGAAACCACCAGCAGTGAAGCCATCCAGTCCGGGGTTTTGATTTTTGGGAGGGTCTTTATTATTGAAGGGCTACTAATATATTTAGGTTTTCTAAGTCTTTATGACTCAGTTTTGGTAGGATTTTATTTGTTCATTTATCTTTCCATTTCTTTTAGATTTTGCAACTTGTTGGCATACAGCTGTTTGCAGTAATTCCTGGTGGTTCTTTTTATTTCTGTCATATCCATTGTAATATCTCCTTTTTCAGCTGTGATTTTATTAATTTGGGAAATATACCCCCTTTTTTGGTTAATTGGTCCAATGGTGTATTAGGTTTTTTTTTTTTTTTTTTTTCAAAATAAGCTATTCATTTCATTGGTTTTAATTTTGTTCATTTCTTCTCTAATCTTAATTATGTATTTCCTTTTATTAATTTTGGATGTTTTTTTTTTAGGTCCTTGAGATGCATTGTTGATCATTTCTTTGATGCTTTTCACTTTCTTGATTAGGCACTGATTGCTATAAGCTTTCTTTTTAATTATGGTTTTGGTTCTGTCCTATAAGTTTCAATATGCTGTGTTTTCATTCGCAGTAGTTTCAGGGAATTTTTTTTTATTTCCCTTGTGATTTCTTCTATGACACACTGTTCATTTATGAGCATGTTGTTCAGTCTCCATATGTTTTTATATTTTTTAGAGTTTCTGAATTTGTTCATTTCCAGCTTCATTCCATTGTGGTCAGAAAAGATACATGGAATGATTTCAATTATTTTGATTTTTATGAGATTTACTTTATAGCATTGCATATATTATATCCTAGAGAAAGTTTTTATGCACTGAAGAAAAGAATGTGTATTTGGCAGTTGTGGAATGAAATATCTGTAGATATCAATTAGGTCCATTTGGTCCATAGTGTAGACTAGCTCTGTTGTTTCTTTGCAGAGCTTTTGTGCATGTGATCTGTCCACTGATGAAAGTTTGTTGTTGAAGTCCCTAATATAATTACTGTGTTGGAGCTTATGCTTCCATTTTGGCCATTAAAATTTACTTTAAATAGCCAGGTACTGTGGCATTTGGGTGCGTATACAGTTACTGTAGTCATTAAACTGATCCCTGAGTCATTACATAATGCTCTTTATTTCTCTTTCGCAGGTTTGTTTTTTTTTTTTTTTTTTTTGGGTTAAAGAAATTTGTCTGGCATTAGGATGGGTACTCTGGCTTGTGCTTTCTTTCCATTAGCATGGAATATCTTTTTCTTTGCTTTAATAGACAATCAGTCTTTGCATATCTTTGTTGTTGAGGTGTTTCTTGTAAGCAACAAATAGATGGGTCTTGTTTTTTTAAGCCATTCAGTCCATCTGTATCTTTTAACTGGAGAATTTCAAGATTATTATTGAAGAGTATTTATGTTAAGAAAGCAACCCTTGGCAATTCAATTTGTTATTCATATTTTCTACTTATTCACTTGAGAAGGAGAGCGAGGAGGGGGTGGGCCCAATGACTCAAAATGGTAATGCATGAGCTAGAGACTCAAATAAGGAATCCAATCACTCGAGCCATCACAATTGTCTCTCAGGGTTTGCATAGGCAATAAACTGGCATCAGTAGCTTAAGCCAGGTATGGAACCCAGAAACTCTAATATGCAATTCAGGAGTCTTAATCTCTTAATCAATGTGCTAAACACCTCCCCTGCACTCATATTTAAATTTGATGGCATAAAATAGTTTTTAAAAATGTTTGTAATTAATATACAGTCCTACTATCAATGCATGGAGCATTCACCAGCTCATTATTTTGTCAAAATTGTTATTATTGCTTTCCCTATCTATATCTGTCTGTATATCTATCTCTTTAGCTCATTTGAAGTGTACAGCTTATATTATAGTGTGAGCTGTTATTTTATAAATTTGTAGTTTATTTTATAGTTTCAAATACTCAAAAGACATTTTGATGATCCATGACTTTCCAAGTTTCTTTCTCTATACTATATTGTGATATCTATATTTTTATTAGTGGGAATGAGTTGTTTTTTTTAAGATTTATCATATATTTCTGAAAGGCAGAGTTACACGCAAAGAGAGGGAGCGATAGAGAGTGAGAGACCATCCAGTTGCTGGTTCACTCCCCAAGTGGCCACAACAATGGCTGAGTCTGGGCCCAAGGGCACAGCCAAGAGCAGGAAGATTTTGCCAAGACTCCCACGTGGATACAGGGGCCTACGGACTCGAGTCATTTTCTGCTGCTTGCCAAGGTTCATTAACAGAGAACTGGATCTAAAATAAAGCAGCTGTGGAGCGACTGGTGTCCATGTGGAATGTCGGAATTGCAGGCAGTTGTTTTTCCAGTTACACCACAACATTGGCCCCTGGAAAGAGTATTTAAATATTTATTACAGACCTAACTCTTCAGTTCATTACAAGTATTGAAAAATATTTTTTTCTATTCAAACAAATGATTTTTCACTTTTTAGTGCCCATTTCTAAAAGATCTAGTATAACTATAAGATCATTTTTCCTAAACCTTTGTCAAATTCTAGAATATAATTCCTTATTCCCAAAACAGTTACATGTTATCTCATTTTAAAATTTAGCATATTCATGATCTTACATTTTGTATAGAATTTATTTTCATGCATGATGTCAACTAGGAATTATATTTCATTTTCATTGATATGAATACCCAATGTTGCATGATTCATAGGAAAAAATTGTCCATATCCAGCTGCTCCACAGTACTAAATTTGTCATAAATCAAGTGACCAATTATGCATGCAACTTTTCAATTCAAGTTGCATTCCAACCACATACTCCTAATTATTTCAAATATAAAATGTCTGAGGTCTTGAAACATTATAATCCTATAGCTCTTTTATTAATATTATCTTGAGTTCTTTTGTTCATTTTATTAAATGGTTAATTTATAAATCCATTTTGTTTAAAAAAGGAAATACAAAACTTTGTGGAATTGTACTATATTTATGAAAAATCCTAGATGAATTTTGGAGTTGACAAATTCAAATAATGACCTTTCCAAAACAAAAACATAAATATCTCTCACTTACGTAAATCCTTTTAAGTTTTTGCCATAAAATAGCTCATAATTTTTGTAAAGAGTAATTGTTTAATTCAAATAAATATGTTCCTTATTTTTATCTCATGAAATGTATTCATTATTGAAGTGTCAACTAATAATTGTACATATAATTTTGTTATTCCCAAAAAGAAATACATTGTTTAAATGAACACTTTGTATTTAACAACTTTGTTAGTTTTATTTTACTAATTACATTTTTATAAATTCTTTTAATTTTCTATAATCACAGATTAGAGTGATAAAACTATTTTTTCTTTTCTATTCTTAATCATTATCATTTGTTAAACTTTCATTGTGGTTTTTCATGCTAATGGTGATAGTGAGTATGCTTGTCTTTTCTCAAGGTCAAGATAATTTCAGTAATTTACCAGCATATATGATGCACCATTTTTGTTACCTATCCTTTGTTTTGGGAAATTAAATCCCTCTTCATTTTAATACATCATTGTTTATATTACAAATTGTCTGCTAATACTAACTGATAGAATCAAAAAGGGAGAGAAAGATCCAACATGGGAAATGGAATACACAGCAGACTCATAGAATGGCAGGTGTCCTAAACAACACTCTGGCCTCAGAATCAGCCCTTAAGGCAGTCGGATCTGGCGGAAGAGCCCATGAGAGCATTGTAGGCATAGAAAGACAAGACACCATGGAAAAGAAAAAAAAAAGAAGAAGACCTAAATGAAAGATCTCAGTGAGTGAGATCCCAGTGGAAAGAACGGGGCCATCAAAGAAGGAGGTACCTTTCTCTGAAGGGAGGAGAGAACTTCCACTTTGACTATGACCCTATCGGAATAAGATCAAAGTCAGCGAACTCTAAAGGCTTCCATAGCCCTGGCAACTCATGATTAGAGCCTAGGGAGATTACTGACGCCATGAACAGGAGTGTCAAATTGTTAAGTCAGCAACTGGAGTCACTGTGTACTTACATCCCATGTGGGATCTGTCCTTAATGTGTTGTCTAATGTGAAGTGATGCTATAACTAGTACTGAAACAGTATTTTTACACTTTGTGTTTCTGCGTGGGTACAAACTGATGTGATCTTTACTAATTATATACTGAATTGATCTTCTGTATATAAAGATAATTGGAAATGAAAAAAAAAAACCCTCTGGTGTTAAATTGGAAATGGCATAGAAAATTAATTAATTAAAAAAAATATTATGTAGGATCTCTGTCTTTAATGTGCTGTACACTCTTATTTAATGCTATAACTAGTACTCCAGTAGTATTTTTTTTTTTTCACTTTGTGTTGCTATATGGGGGCAAACTGTTGAAATCGTTACCTAATATATACTAAACTGATCTTTTGTACATAAAGAGAATTGAAAATGAATCTTGATGTGATTGGAAGGGGAGAGGGAGCGGGAAAGGGGAGTGTTGTGGGTGGGAGGGAAGTTTTGGGATTGGGAAGCCATTGTAACCCATAAGCTGTTCTTTGGAAATTTATATTCATTAAATAAAAGTTTAATTAAAAAAAAAACAACAAATGGATAATTGCCTCTGTTGAAATAACCATATTAACCTTCTACATGTTAATTTATGTGATGAACTTTATGATTTATTTAAAAGGTTAAAACAATTGTGCATTCCCAAGAAATATTCATTATTTTGTGAATACATTATTTGAAGAGTTTTACATCAAATTTCTTGTAATGTCCAATTCAATTTCAAAATTTGATAGGCAAATAAATAAAATTTGAACTTTCTCTTTTATTGTTATTACAAAACCATTATGAACAAATCATGTTACATCACCTTTAAAGTTTTAGGAAAATACTATTAAGTCCATTTTTCTGCTTAATTTCAGACCTCATTCTTGGTACATATATATGCTATAACGACTTGCTATTTATGTCAAATTTTTGTTAGTTCTTAAAAAGAATTTAATCATTTTTTCTATAGATTCAAAGTTATTGATATAATATTTATACACATATTTATACACATATATTCTCAGTATCACCTTGGTAAGTAATACCTCAATATTGATGAACATTTGTAATTCCTGATTGGGGTGAGGAAAAAAGAAAACTGAGGAACTAACTTTGATTTGGTTTCATCCTTTCTACATAGTTACGTTTATTAGGCTTTTAAAATTATCAACATTTGAATTTCATTTTCTTTTGGTTTTCTATTTAAGAATATTTGCTTAGTTTTGTTTATGTAATTGGGATTTTATCTTATCTTTATTATTTTCTACCTTTTATTTTCATGCAGAACAAATTTTCTATTTGTTTTGTCTGAGTAACATGATAATCAAGTTTTATGTAAGGTATAAAGCCACAGAATACACATTTTAAAATATTAATTTGGTATCTTTACAAGTTTCTATAAAGCAAATTTCCAAAAATGTTGAAATATATAAAACATTACATATTCAAAATATTCAAATACATAATGAAGAATATTATAATTTGGCATACAATTTTGAAGTAAATACAAAACCCAATTATTTTCAATTATGTAGACAAATTGTTTTGACATTTAAATACATTTGATTGTCCCAAAGTAAAATACTTCAAATACAGTTACTAATCTTCCAACATTTCTGTAAGTGCATGCACATTGATATTAGCGTATATAATTTATACCACAGAACGTGAAGGTTGGAGAGATTATTATTTAGTCATGAACTCTCTGATTTCAAAGTCTAAATAAATAGCTTGTATGTCTCCAGAATTTGTTGTTTACTTTCTCTGCCCCTTTTGGATTCTTTCCACTAACTTCCGGTGAAGGAGAAACAAAAATAACATTTTGCAGTTAACTTCTGTTTTATTTTCAGATCCCAGTGGTTTCATCCTGAAAAATGGTAGTATTATATCTATTGCTAGGTAGAATTACTTAAAAACAAATGCATCAAAATAATATACAGTTACAGTCAAAAATGTTTTCCTTACTAGAGGATACAGAATAGGAGTTATATATATATATATATATATATATATATATATATATATATATATATGTGTGTGTGTGTGTAATTATATATATATTAGTTACACATAAATATATAAAGTATATATATATATATATATATATATATATATATAAGTTGCACATAATAAACTAGAAATTAGCAGGGAAACATTGACTCCTATAAGATCAGTTTTGGGGCTGGTATTGTGGTGTAGCAGGTTAAGCCGCCACCTGGGATGTCAGTATCCCATATGGGTATTGGGTCATATCCCAGCTGCTCCACTTGAAATACAATTCCCTGCTCAAAGCCTTGAAACAGCAGAAGAATATGGCCCACGTTCTTGGGCCCTGGCTACCCAAGTGAGAGACCTGGAAGAAACTCATGGCTCCTGCCTTTGGTCCGGCCCAGTGCTGGTCAGTGAACTAGTGGAGAGTGAACTAGTAAATGGAAAATCCCTCTCGTGCGCAGCAACTTGACTTTCAAATATACAAATAATAATAATAACAACAATAGATAAAATATCAATTTTTTAAAGTCAAAAATAGTCATTATTACAGAGACTACTAAAAATGTCTGGGGCTGGCGCCGTGGCTCACTTGGCTAATCCTCTTCCTGAGGCGCCAGCATCCCCTATGGGCACCAGGTTCTAGTTGCGGCTGCTCCTCCTCCAGTTCAGCTCTCTGCTGTGGCCTGGGAAGGCAGTGGACGATGGCCTAAGTGCTTGGGCACCTGCACCGCATGGGAGACCAGGAGGAAGCACCTGGCTCTTGGCTTCGGATCGGCGCAGCGCCGGCGGAAGGAACCAATGGAAAGAAGACCTTTGTCTCTCTCACTGTCTAACTTTGCCTGTTAAATAAGTTAAATAAGTTAAAAAAAAAAGAAGTCTTTGTTTTCCTATTAAAAGTTTTTTTCCTAGGAAATTAATTATTGATTTAAATAACACAATTCAAACAATCCCAAGTTCCTCAATTTATATGTCTTTTGGTTTTAAAAATATTACTTAAGGAGATTTTCTTGAGATAATTCATCATGTAAATTTTTTATTAAGATTTATTTATTTATTTGAAAGGTAGAGTTACAGAGAGGCAGAGCAGAGAGAGAGAGAAAGGTCTTCCATCTGCTGATTCAGTTCCCAAATGGCTGAAATGGCTTGAGTTGTGCCGATCTGAAGCCATGAGCCTGGAGCTTCTTCTGGTTCTCCCACGCTGGTGCAAGGGCCCAAGGACTTGGGCCACTTTCACTGCTTTCCCAGGCATAGCACAAAGCTGGATCAGAAGTGGAGCAGCTAGGCTGGCACCGTGGCTCACTAGGCTAATCCTCTGCCTTGCGCCGCCGGCACACCGGGTTCTAGTCCTGGTCGGGGCACTGGATTCTGTCCCGGTTGCCCCTCTTCCAGTCCAGCTCTCTGCTGTGGCCAGGGAGTGCAGTGGAGGATGGCCCAAGTGCTTGGGCCCTGCACCCCATGGGAGACCAGGAGAAGCACCTAGCTCCTGCCATCGGATTAGCGTGGTGCGCCGGCCGCAGCGCGCCTTCCGCGGCGGCCATTGGAGGGTGAACCAAGGGCAAAAGGAAGACCTTTCTCTCTGTCTCTCTCTCTCACTGTCCACTCTGCCTGTCAAAAAAAAAAAAAAAAAAAAAGAAGTGGAGCAGCTAGGGTTTTAACCAGTGCTCATATGGGAATGCCAGCACACAGACAGAAGCTTTACTCACTACACAACTCTGCTGGCTTCACTTTCTGATTTTTAAGGCTTATTTATTTGGAAGACTGAGTGACAGAGAGAGAGAGAGAGAGAGAGAGAGAGAGAGAAACAGAGAGGATTTTCCATCCATTGGTTCACTCCCGGAATGCCCAAAATAGTTGCAACTAGGCCAGGCCAAAGGCCAGAACCTGGAACTCCATTTTGAGTCTGTCTCCCACATGGGTGGAAGGGGCCCAAGTACTTGAGTCATTCTCTGCTACCTTTCCAAGCACAAGAGCAGAGAACTGGGTCAGAAGTGGAGCACCTGGAATCTGAACAGGAGCCGATAAGGGATGCTGGCCTCACAGATGACAGATTAACCTGTTGTGCCACAATATCAGCCCTAGCATATGACTGTTTAATATAGTGAATTAAATGTTCAGCTGAGGCGTCAAATTATGCTATTACATTTTAGACGTTCTTTATGTTATGGAAATTGCCAAATTTTTCATCTTTTAAATATATATAATGCATGAAAACAAAACAAAACAACGGAACAAAAATTCAACAAACTGGCCTTCTCATTCTCTCTCTTTGTCCCTTAAATACAATGAATAATCAGAAACAAGTTTTTGTCCCAGCAGTTAACACGGCTCTTGAGATGCCCACAATCCACATCAGAGTGCTTGAGTTCATTTCTTGATGTACTTCTGATTCTAGGTTTCTGCTAATGTACACTCTGGGAGGCAGCAGGTAATAGCTCAGGTACATGTGTCCCTGTCTCCAGAGGAAAAACCCAGATTGAGTTTCAGCTCTTACCTTTGTCCTGACCCAGTCTCAGAAGACATTGGCAGTAGGGGAGTGAATTTGTGAATAGGACATCTTTTCTTTTTTTTTTTATGTTTCTTTCTGGTTCCTTACAAATAAAAATTTTAATACATGTATGTACTTTGAAAAAGTACACATTCCAGAATGAAATGCCCAATGCTCTCCTACTCTACATTTTTTTTGTAGATTAAGATGTATATTCTAAAAATGTCTAATAAGACTAGATTGAAGGGGCCAGGACAGATTATTAATAAATAAAAATTGCAAATAACTTTTTTCTATAATTAATGCAACTTGACACAAATCTGGGAGTAAATTACTCCAATGTGAAAAATAGAAACAAAAAATATGTGAAGATAGTGAATCAGAAGGATGATTCTTTTAGAATTATTGATTCCATATGTAAATGCTATGCTATATATCTTAGAAATAGTATTTGAGAGAGAATCAGTGTGAAACATTACTTTCTTGTTCATAACTCATTATAATCTTTGGAGCTTGGAAATTTTTCTTTGGAGCAGTAAGTTAAATGGAGATACACACACATAATTCATTTACATATGTTATATACACACATATGTATAATTTGTTACAAAATTATGCCTACATTATGAATGCACTACATTTAACAATATCTCAGTGCTACTGAAAGGACCTATATTAGAATCACCCAAAAAATTGATGAATAAACAAACAGAAATTTTAAACTATGTAACAGAATTTTCATTTCTCTAGATAATGTTATTTGTACACTATTGATCAAATAAACTAAGAATTTAATAATTTTAGGATGTACCAAAACATAAAGTATGCATATGTGCTAATTATTAGTGAATAGGTGACACTAACCTGAATGAATATCTGCCCACAGAACTAACTAGGAACTGAATTTTGCAAAATTTTAGCTCTCTATGATAGTAATTATGATACCACAATTTCCAGTACGTTAAGCTCACTTTTCTATAACATGCTGAATTAATCCATTAAGACTGTTTCCAAATTAGTCTGTTAGTCAACTTTTAAAAAAGTAAAAGCCCAAAGCCTATATTGAGACTTTTGTGTTCCATTCTTTCATTCACAACTCAAGTTGAAACAGTTCCTGTTTCAAAGAAGATGCCATGACTTTACTCAAACACAAGAATAGCACAACACATTAGTAGGGCTAAAGTCTTCTGAGATGATTTACTCCCAGAACAATGTAGATATTCGGCCTTATCATTGATTAGAAGGAGCTAAGCTGGGAAAGCATTTAATTGCTTAATTTTTTGCATAAGCTTTCTGGATTTTATATATTTTAAAATGTAATTAAATGATAATGATAATAAAAGCATAATAATAATTATGAAATCTCTATTTTAGAAAAAATTTGAAGTGTTTTAAAACATTTTCCTATTTTTTATACAAAGAAAAATTAAACATAATTTTCTTAGAGATTTATAAACTATTTTACACAAGAAAATCAATATGCTGGCCGGCGCCGTGGCTTAACAGGCTAATCCTCCGCCTTGCGGCGCCGCCACATTGGGTTCTAGTCCCGGTTGGGGTGCCGGATTCTATCCCTGTTGCCCCTCTTCCAGGCCAGCTCTCTGCTGTGACCCAGGAAGGCAGTGGAGGATGGCCCAAGTGCTTGGGTCCTGCACCCTCATGGGAGACCAGGAGACGCACCTGGCTCCTGGCTTTGGATCAGCGCGATGTGCCGGCTGCAGTGCGCCGGCCGCAGCGGCTATTGGAGGGTGAACCAACATCAAAAGGAAGACCTTTCTCTCTGTCTCTCTCACTATCCACTCTGCCTGTCCAAAAAAAAAAAAAAAAAAAAAGAAAAAGAAAATCAATATGCATCATTTCAAAAGATAAAAGACGTAGTATCCATATTAAATATTTTATTTCATTTTATTTAATAATGAAATGTATAATTTTATTTAATGAGTATTTTGTTTTTTTATGTTTTTTTTATTTTTTTTTATTTTTATTTTTTACAGGCAGAGTGGACAGTGAGAGAGAGAGACAGAGAGAAAGGTCTTCCTTTTTGCTGTTGGTTCACCCTCCAATGGCCGCCGGCGTGCGCACCGCGCTAATCCGATGGCAGGAGCCAGGTGCTTCTCCTGGTCTCCCATGGGGTGCAGGGCCCAAGCACTTGGGCCATCCTCCATTGCACTCCCTGGCCACAGCAGAGAGCTGGCCTGGAAGAGGGGTAACCGAGACAGGATCGGTGCCCCGACTGGGACTAGAATCTGGTGTGCCGGCGCCACAAGGCGGAGGATTAGCCTAGTGAGCCGCAGCGCTGACCAGTATTTTGTTTTTTTAAACATGATAATTTTTAATTGACAAGTGTGTAAAACACATCTGTATTACAATACAAGAAACTGTGTTTTATAAACAAATACATAATACAAACTGTGATGCTACACACTTTCACCAGCAAAAAGGAATAAAAAACTAAAAGCCACAAACAAACCAAAAAAATTCACACACAGACCTCAACTTCAGATATGTCCTCTCTTCATACATTGAATTATGAATGACCATGTAATTTCAGGCCAAGCAACCTGAATGTTCAAGGAATAGACAAGGTCTATGCCACTTTTACTGCTTAAAAAAAAAAAAAAGACACATACTTTTACTAGAATAAAATCACAGGAATAAAGATCTGTGTGTCCACTTTCGTTGCTATATTTTCTCTTAACTCATTACACGTTTCTTTGATTGTTAACCTGCACTGCTTCATATGTTGTTATGTATTTTTTTAAAGATTTATTTTATTTATTTGAAAGACAGAGTTACAGAGAGAGGTAGACAGAGAAAGAGGTCTTCCATCTGCAGGTTCACTCCCCAGATGGCCGCAACGGCCAGAACTGTGCCAAACTGAAGCCAGGAGCCAGGTGCTTCTTCCTGCTCTCCCATGTGGGTGCAGGGGCCCAAGGACTTGAGCCATGTTCTACTGCTTTCCCAGGCCATAGCAGAGAGCCGGATCTTAAGAGGAGCAGCCGGGACTAGAACCAGTGCCCCCATAGGATGCCAGTGCTTCAGGCCAGGGCTTTAACCTGCTGCACCACAGTGCTGGCCCCAATATGTATTTTTAATTACAAACACATCATTGAGCTTCAAGTGAGGAGTCTAATTAATGATGCTAAATTCTCTTAAATGAACAATATCTTACCAATTATGTTTTAATGTACATTCTCATTTGGTAGGATGGAGTTTCTGTAAATCAGTCTTTCTACCTAAAATAACTAGAAAAGTCAAGTAAAATATAAATATGGGCTTTTTGAAGGCAAAATAAAGCTCATTGTGCCACAAGAATTAGAGGGTATAGGGCACAGAATTGGAAACTTCTTTGAGTGTGTCCTACCTCATTTAGGTTTTGCTACACTCAGAAACTTCCATTTCTATTTACAATAGGAAGCAGAATATATAGAGATAATAGGTCACTGGGTATGATAAAAATATGAAAAAAATGCCATAATAATTTCTGGTTGAGACATGAAGACTTCAAAAACATGACTGACTTCCTACTCCTTTTGCTGAACACAGGAATGATCTGAAATTCATGATGAAAATCACTGGTAAAAGACTGAGAACCAAAGAGGACATTTTAGGAAACTTTATAAAGTAAACATGAAAATTAAAAAAAAAAAAAAAAAACACTCACTAAAACAGTAGCAAGCATGGTGACAGTACAGATAATACTTGGGATGTCATATTTCATATCAGAATGTGTGTATTTGAATCTTGGCAATCCCACTTCCAATCAGGCTTCCTGCTAATGTGTATGGGAGGCACTTAGTGATGGCCCAAGAATGTGAGTTCCAGTCGCCCACATGGACTCCTGGCTTTGACCTAACCAAGACCTAGTGTTTGTATTTGGGAAGTGAACCAGCTGATGGCAATTCTCTCTTTCATTATCTTTAAAGAATAAACCAATAAAAATTTATGATGTAAGACACCACTGGGGGTAGCATTGTGGAACAGTAGGATAAGCCCCTTCTTGTGCCAGCATGCCATATTTATGTGCCAGTTTCAGTCTTGGCTACACTGCATCAAATCCTGCTCCCTCTTAATGCACCTGATAAAACAGCAGAAGGTGATTCAAGCCTTTGGACCTCTTCAATCCACATGGGAGACCTGGGTGAATTTCTAGACTCCTGGTTTCAGACTAGCCTCGGCCTGTCTGTTGTGCTCAATTGAAGCGTGAACCAGTGGATGGAAGATCCTTTCTCCCTCTCTCCCTTTCTCTCTCTCTCTCTCTCTCTCTCTCTCTCTCTACCTTTCAAAAAATAAATACTTTTAAAACACCCACTGTAAGTCTAAAAAATTAAAGAGAATTATAGGTTAAAATCTAGAAACAAAGTGTGCATAAAAGCCAGCCTGTATTTACAAGTATTACAACACAGTATTAATGTAAATGAAAATAACCACACCTCAACTGTATGAAAGAAGGGAATTTAATATTTTTCAAGTGAAGATAAAATCTAAGGAATCTAAAATTTGTTATTAAGGGCTGGCATTGAGGCATAGGAGGTTAAGCCACCACCTGCAACATGAGAATCCCATTTGGGCATATGTTGGAGTCCCTCTGCTCCATTTCCAATCCAACTCCCTGCTAATGTGCCTGGGAAAGCCTCAGAAGATGTCTCAACTCCCTGGACCCCTGAACTACGTGGGAGTCCTGGATGAAGTTCCAGCTTCCTGCCTTTGTACTGGCCTAGCTGTATCCCTTGTGACTATTTGGGGAGTGAACCAGCAGAGGGAGTATCTCTCTCTCCCTGCAACTTCTCCCTCTCTCTGTTTCTCCCTCTCTCTGTAACTCTGCCTTTAAAATAAAATAATTTTTAAAAAATAATAAAATGTATTTTAATTGAGAATGTCTAGAGATTCCTGGTAAGGTAGACAGGGATCAGGGTGTCTCTCTTAACCCTCCAGAGATGATTCAGATACCTTAGGAAAACGAAGAAACTTGTTTCTGTGACGAAGTTTTATGTCATGTGCTTGTCCTTTTAATCATGGTTTTGCTGTGCTTTTGTAAATGACTTAAGTAATGAAAATTCTATGTGTCTGGGGGAAAGACTCATGTTCTTTCTGTTATCTTTACTGAATCTTGAAAAGAGACTTAATTTTTCACTCAATTAACTAATCAAAACCATCACTTCCCCATAACTTTCCCGGAGCAATCACAAGAATGTTCCCTCTTACAGTCTATACAAATCCCTACACAAGTCACCCTCAATCAGTCAACCCCTTTTGTACTACTGGGAGGTTTTTCTTTAACTTTTGGTTTCTCTGCTTATTTTCCAATAAAATACTTCTTCTATTTACACTTTTCCTCGTTTGTGTTCCTAATTCTCCATGGTTACAAGACACAAAGCCAATCAGTTAGAACCAGATATCTGCAACCTTTCTTAGGGGTTCCTCCAGAACTGTGCAAAGGGTGAATAAGGATGCGCTGTTTCTGCTTCTTTTCTGTGGAGATACTGAACTACATCATAGTAATCTACCAAATAAAGGCACCTGGACTCTTTCAGCCAGTAGAAGCACTCAGCACAGCTACCAGTCTAACAGACTCAGAGGGCAGGCTTGCTGGGGGTAGACCTGATTAATTCCCCTCCACCATTTGACACTGGAAATGTTGGTCTCGTTCTGCCTCAGTTTCCTTTCATGGAAATTCAGCCAATGCATGAGACTGGAGTAAGGTATAGGAGTAATTGAAGTTTTCTGGCTAGGGCAACTTCCCAGTCTTGTCTGAAGTCTCTCTGATTGGATCTATACTGAGACTGCCCATTAAAGTATTGAACTAAAAACTCTGCATACCTAGCTATGTCTCTCTTCTTCCTACCCCTCCTCAGCCAATCTCAAAAGCCATGAAGCGAGGGGTGCTGCCTCTGACTATACTAGGTCAGAAAGGTTCCCCAACCTATGACAGCAAGAGAGAAGTCTTAGACCAACCACCCTTTCTAAGCTCATAAATTCATTTCTCCCACATCTGCAGTTTACATTTTGTTAACTTTTTCTTCAACTCTTAATAACAGAATTATCTGATTCTCTATTGCCTAGGAAGACTGAGTCTTCAAGTCTTAACATCCCTCACTTGAGTCCATTCAATTAACTTGGGCCAAGAATTCCTAGATAGTCACAATTTGTTTGGACTTGTGCAATGGTCAGAAATTTTCAGGCACAGGCCACTGTCCTACAGTGTGTGGATAATATTATTTTTTGCAGCCATACAGAGGAGGGGCCCCAGGAGGTCAGTAGTCCCTTCTCAATTTTCTATCAAAAGCAGGCTAAAAAGTCTTGAAATCTAAGTCCCAGCTCTGCCAGCCTTCTGTAAAGTATCTAAGCTTAACCTTATCTGAAGGAACTTGGGCACTGGAAAAGATAGTATCAAGCCTATAGTCACCTTTCTGCTTCTAAAATCCTTAAACAGCTTAAAGGCTTCCTGGGAGTTACAGAATTCTGTCTACTCTGCATTCGTGGATATTCAGAAATAGCTCATCTTTTGTACTGACTGATAAAGGATAACGAGAATGCTTGGATCCATATTTTGACATGGGTTCCAGAGATCCAGTAGGCCTTTATCCAACTTAAACAGACCTAACCCAAAGCCTGGACTTTAAGCCTCCCAGTGAGCAAAGTTGTCAATCTGTGTGTAAGAGAGAAAAGTTATGGCTTTAGGGTATTGGCTCAGCTTAAGTGACCAGCTCAGCAGCCTGTAGGATATCTCAGCAAAGAACTTGACCTGGTGGTCAAAGGCTGACCAGCCTGCCTCTGAACTGTGGCATCTCTGACCTGGAGACAATATGCAATAGTGTATATCCCGCCCCCTGCTTATTGTGGCTGAGTTGCTAAACTCAAAACGAATCCTCTGATTATAGACAATTTGCTTTTAAAATATCAGGTATTACTGCTGTAGGGTATGGAGAACACAGATAGTTCTCCAGACATATACAGCCAAAAAGTACCTTAAGGAGGCGCCTCAAGAGGACCCTCACTGGGGTCTCTGTATATATCAGAGTTCCTTTGTTGAACAGGGAACCTGCCGAGATGATTATTCCACAATTACCTTAAATGAGACCATTAAGAGCTCCCATCTTCCTCTCAGCCGAAGTGCTCAATTAAGCAGAACCTGTACCTCTAACAAGAGCCATCAAGCAGAGCAAAGATAAAATGGTGAGTAGTTTTACTGATTCTATGTATGCCTATCTAGTTCTCTGTACTCACACAGAAAGAAAAGCATTTCCTCACCACAAATGGATCACCTATCAAATACCTCTAGGAAATAGATCAATTTTTATCTTGTGTGCGTTCCTCTCTTCAGAAGTGGCATTTATAAACCACAAGAGATACCAAAAGGGACTGATGCTACAGCTGAGGGAAACCAATTGGCAGATTGGGCAATCAAATCTGCAGCCAAGGAGACATCCTTCCTTTGAGCTTTTAAAGGCCCCTTTGCTTTGGGAAAACAACAACAACAACAAAAACCTTCAAGAAATCAGGACACAACACCCTGTGAAAAGACCCAATTTGCATTTTCTAGAAGTTATAGTCTCCAGCCCATGTGGATGGCTTCTGTCTGAACATAGAATGATCCATCTTTTTCCTAACTGCCAGGAGGCACTTAAAACACTCCATCACTCTTTTCACCTAGGGAGTGATAAGAGTTTCAGGTGACTCAGAGGATATTTTAGGAAAGGACCTCCTCAGGACTGTAAAACAGGTTGTGGGTGCCTATGAGCTTTGTTTTAGGAACAACCCTTTAAATCAAATGCTTCCTCTCTCTGGAGCAAACAAAAAGAAGCTATCAAGGGTGGACTGGTAAGTAGATTTTCCTTAAATGCCTAAAACAAGAAATATCGAGTACCTCTTGGTGTGAGTAGACAGCTTTATAAATTAGGTTGAAGCCTTCCCCCATGGAGCTGAGAAGGCCACTGATATAGTAAAGGAGGTGACTTCTGAAATACTCCCTCAGTTTGGGCTTTCCAAGTGCCTAAAAAGTTAAAATTGTAGGTAGAGTTAAAGTGGTAGGCATACAATTTTGTCTCTATTGTTCGTGGAAGTCCCAATCATCAGGAAAGCAGAAAAAGTAGACAAGACTATCAACATCCTCAAGAGCTTTCCAGGAAACTCACCTTCCCTGGATCTCTCCCCTGTGTGTAGCCTTAGTGTGTATCAGTAATAATCCCTCAAAATTAGTTCTGAGTCCTTTTGAAATGCTGTATAGTTGTCTTTCGTTCACTAATTATCTCCTAATAAACAACAAAACCTCATACATGATCAGATACAAAACAGCTTTTGCCAAATTCCAACAGGCCATTCAAGAACCCCCAGAAACACAACCCAGGGAATCAATACGACCTAAGTTTGCTCAGGAGTCCCAGTGTTAGTCAACGCTTGACGCTCGCTCTTTTGAGGAAGTTGGGAAGCATCCAGATTAGATTCCCAGATCCACCATTCCCATACTAAGGCCAGGGTTTCTTTTTTTCTTTCTTTTTAAGAAAGTCAGTTACACAGAGAGAAGGAGAGGAAAAGAGAGAGAGAGAGAGAGAGAGAGAGAGAGAGAGAGAAAGAGAGAAAGAGAGAAAGGTGGGTCTTCCATCCCTAGATGGCCACAATGGCTAGAGCTATGCCGATCTGAAGCCAGGAGCTTCTTCCAGGTCTCCCACACCAGTGCAGGGGCCCAAGGACTGGGGCATAGCAGAGAGCTGTATGGGAAGTAGAGCAGTAGGGACTTAAATCCGTGCCCATATAGGATTACAGCACTGCAAGCAGTGGCTTTACCCACTACATCACAGCACTGGCCGCAACTGAGCCCAGGGTGTCCAATCAACTTCAGATTTGATCCCAGGGGATAACTTCGGCACTACTCTCTAGCCTTCATCCCTCAATCCCATAATCAAGCTGCAGTTATTTTGGGAATAGCCTTGCTATTTGTAGTACTAGTCTGTTCTTCTGGTTTTATTTTTTTTTCCATTCCCTCTTATCTCCACTAATGGTTTGGTGCAATGACGATTTACTTGGCTTTAACCCTGTTAACTTGTGTGTTAACGTATATCCCTTTGCAAATAACCCCTTCCGGGGTGTATGTGACCATAATATCCTCTTTTAGAAATACTCAGGATGGAATACCACATTTACAGAGTGCTCTTTTGGTTTGTCATTATCCCCACCTTGGAAAGGTAGTTCAACACAGATGAGAGGTCATGATAATAGCCATTGAGGATTATCAAACATCTATTAACTCACTGGGTACTCTTGTCTGACAGAATCTTCAGGCATTAGACTTTCTCATAGCCCAGTAAAGTGGAACATGTTCATTATTAAATGAAACACATTAATTTGGGATTACTACCCCTTACAAAGTGGAAGAAAATATCCAGGTTCTAAAAGACAATATTGGGCTCATAGATAAACTAAAAGAAAAGCTAAATCAAGTCCTAGCCCACTGTAGTCCCTCTTGTCCTCTTTAAGACTAACATATGAAAATGGATTTTTGCCTTTGTAAATTATCTTTTCATTTTTGTGATACTGCTTATGGCTTGGCTCTTGTATACTCAACCTCTTTGTAAATCTTGTCTCTTCTTGTCTAGAGATTTCATCCTCCAAATGGTCCTGCAGATGAAATCAAATGTTCAGTGCTTCTGCTAGGGACCCCTAGACAGAACTTTCAAGAACCCTGACTAATGTTTACAATATCACCTCTCTCCCCCTCCTATTAGCCAGAGTGGTCATCACCCTTTTTGACTAACAGCAGTTAGGGTTACTTCTTCACAGGGATAATTGCTAAAGAAGAAGATTGCTGGTTAGGATGACAGGAACTAGGGAGCCCCTCCCTACTCTCTGGAGATAATTTTTGAGGACCTGAAAAAAGTCAAGCAAATGGCTTCTGAGGAGAATGTCGATCTCATGTGTTAGTCATTTTAATCAAAGATTTTCTGTTCTATTGTAAGTTACCTATGGGCATTTTATGCACCTTGGGGAAAATTTCATGTGTTTTCTGTTATCTTCATTGAG
Organism: Lepus europaeus; assembly: GCF_033115175.1. Classification (NCBI taxonomy): domain Eukaryota; kingdom Metazoa; phylum Chordata; class Mammalia; order Lagomorpha; family Leporidae; genus Lepus; species Lepus europaeus. Next base: position 44,109,942 of record NC_084832.1, on the reverse strand, counting down.
TCTCATTTGGAGACTTAATTTTCAGTCCATTAACCAATCCAGACCTTCATGTTTCAATGCCTCACCTGGGCCAATCACAAGAACTTCCCTTTCTACACCCTATAAAAACTCCTACATAATTAGCCATCAGTGGTAACCTCTTTCAGAGACCTCTCTCAGTGCTGCCAGAAGCTCTTCTTTGGCTTTTGTTTTCTCTTCTGCTTTTTTTTTTTTTTTCAACAAACTCCTTAACTTTTCACACTCTTCTGTCCCTGTGTTTCTAATTCTTCCTGGTTACATGACACAAAACTGAGAGGGTAGAATTGGAGACTCCTGCAACAGAAACACATAATTGACTGCTTGACTAGAATGCAAAGGAAGTAGTAAAAGAAAATTAAAATATATATCTTTAGGTGATCCAACTATTAGACCTACCTAACAGGGACATAATTCAGATTAATTTGTTCAAAAATATTTAAAAATATCTAAAGGAATAAGGTGACATATCCATAAAGTGAATTAAATTGAATAGATTTTCTATAATAAATGAAATTAAGAATTCAGTTTGGGCCCATTTAAAGATACTTGAAGCTGCTGTTGATTATTTCCAGGTTCCTTTCTTCCAGAACACTTAATAAAAGCTATCTTTAGGGAATTTCTTTATTCTTTTTACATAAAATATATATATATATAATTATGTATTATCACCTTTAGTTGTTGATAATGAATGTAGTTTATGCCATAATATAGAATGAATACTTCTAAATATCCACAGAGAACTTCCAACACCCCAAAAATTCTGCCACTGAATTAAAACCCCAACTGAATCAACCACTTTTTTTTTTATTTTTCAGTCTTCCCTTGGGTTACAGAAAACTACATGACTGAATTTCAGGCCTCTTTCCTAGTCTACGTGGAGCTACGTGTGACTGTGTTTCCCTCTTAGTGGACTGTTTTAGTTTATCCAATTAAGAGGCATTTTCTTCAAGATTCCTAGTATCTACAATAATAATGGCAATTCAGCATCACTTTATATATTATGGAAGATCTTCAATAGTAATTATTCCCATTGTAATCTAATACATTCCAATCACATAATCTGGTACAAAATGATACTACTCTATCATGTCAGAGATTAATCTATAATCTCGGTGGAAGCTGCATAACATGAGTATACTATGTATTTCATGATAAAATTTAATGAACTGATTGTATTCTCTTGTATTTCAGTATATTACATGTTAATATCAATCCCCCAAACTTTTTTTTTCTTGTCCCAGGATAATTATCTTTAACCATGGTTTAAAGTCTCAGAACCTCACTTGTAGATTTCATGAGATGACAGTAATCCTTGAATCATTCATCCTTCACCACTACCCTTTCAAAATATGGAGTAAATTCAACACACTACTTTTTGTTCTTAATGTTTCCAATCCCATTCTATATTTTAAAGATTTATTTATTTATTATTGATTTTAAAGACAGAATAACAGAGAGAGTAAGATACAGAAAGATCTTCCATCTAGGGGTCACTACCCCTATGGCTACAAAAGCCAGAGCTGGCCCATACTGAAGCCAGGAGACTGGAATGGCATCTGTGTTTCCCATGTGGATGGCCAGGTCCAACGACTTGAGTCATCTACTGCTTTCCCAGGCAAGCTGGCAAGCAGCTGGTTTAGAAGTTGAGCAGCCATAACTCAAACAAGTGCTCCAATATGGAATGCTGGTGTCTCAGTGGCTTAACCCATTATACCACAATGCTGGCCATATTCAAAATAATTACTACTAGGTGTGGTGCTTACTGCTCATCCTTTTATCCACCGTGCCAAGAGCTGGTAAGAAATATATTCACTCTAGTAAAATTGATTGGAATATTTACATAAATGGTAAATACAATGAAATGATAAATACATTGAAAAGCAGATAAATTATTTCCCCTAGTGATCCTTGGAAATTATGTGAAAGAAAACAATTTTTGTGGCTTGCTGTAGTTATGATCCCAGATAAAAGAGAACTTAAAGTTAACTAAGTAATGGTTTAAATTTCTCTAAATTAGAAAATGCAGGCTATATAAGAAGAGTATTTTTCCCAATAAAGTATTCAAATTACATTAATATTAAGTAAACAGAAAAAAAATATGGGTTCCTCAAACAAGAAGGTATAAAAAAAATCACATTAATAACTAACTGATAGAATTAAAAAGGAGAGAACAATCCAACATGGGAAGCAGGATACAGCAGACTCATAGAATGGCAGATGACCTAAACAGCACTCTGGCCTCAGAATCAGCCCTTAAGGCATTCGGATCTGGCTAAAAAGCCCATGAGAGTATTTCAGACATGGAAAGCCAAGACGCCCTGGCAAAAAATGACCTAAATGAATGATCTCTGTAGGTGACATCCTAGTGGGGAGAAGGGGGCATTAAAGAAGGAGGTACCTTTCTCTGAAGGGAGGAGAGAACTTCCACTTTGACTATGATCTTGTCTAAATAAGATCTGAGTTGGCAAAGTCAAGAGGCTTCCATATCCTTGTCAGCCTTGTCAGCTCATGACAAGAGCCTCGGGTGATTACTGACACCATAAATAAGAGTGTCAATTGTTAAATCAACAATAGGAATCACTGTATACTTATTCCCCATGTAGGATCTCTGTCCTTAATGTATTGTACTATGTGAATTAATGATATAACTAGTACTCAAACAGTATTTTATACTTTGTGTTTCTGTGTGGGTGCAAACTGTTGAAATCTTTACTTAGTATATACCAAATTGATCTTCTGTATATAAAGATAATTGAAAATGAATCTTGATGTGCATGTGATGGGAGAGGGAGCGGGAGATGGGATGGTTGTGGGTGGGAGGAAGGTTATGGGTGGAAAAAGCCACTATAATCCAAAAGTTGTACTTTGGAAATTTATATTTATTAAATAAAAGTTAAAAAAATCACATTAATATTAACTACTTTTTTTTCAAAAACTATAGAGTGTGATAAGAATATCTGAGGTTTATGTGTATGAGAAAAAAATTCTCAAGGAAACCTATTCTGAATAATCAACTTAAAATTCAAAATTGTTTAATATACACAATATACAAAAAATTAAAAGAAAGATAAATAGGAACTGGCATTGTGGCACAGTGGGCTAAGCCTCCGCCTGCAGTGCTGGCATCCCATTGGGCTCCAGGTCTAGTCCTGATTGCTCTTCTTCTGATCCAACTCTCTGCTATGGTCTGGAAAAACAGTGGAAGATGCTCCAAGTGTCTGAGCCACAGCACCCATGTGGGTACTGGCTTCAGCCTGGCCCACTCCTGGATGTTGTGGCCATTTGAGGATTGAACCAGCGAATGGAAGACCATTCTCTCTGTCTTTCTCTCTGTCTATAACTTTGTCTCTCAAATAAATAAAGAAAATCTTAAAGAAAAGAGAGAAAAACATAACTTTAACTCTTGGAAAATTATAGACACAATTGTATAGTTTCAAAAACATCTTTAAACAATTTGTAGGTACTAATAGGCAAAGTTGTAGGAAAAATAAAGCCAATAGTAAGCAACTATCAATAACATCAAGCTTAAGGTTATGTTTGGGGAAGAAATTACAAATAAAATTCACAATGACATATAGCAGAAGTTTCTCCTTTAAGAGTCATTTATTAATAATGTTTGTATAAACTTCAGTAAGAATATCCAGGATCAGGGTGAGAGTAAGACAGAAGAAAAGAAGTAGATTTTAATATATTTATTATAGCATTAAACATGCCTGAAGGTTCTGCACATTTTTTTGAAACTCCATATACTTTTTACTCATAAAATTCCACGGGTTTGGTCTAAACATGTTTTAACTAAAACAAATGGCAATCTGAACAAAGGCTATGTGCCAGATCAAGTACCTGTAATTGTTTGTTGAGATTGATGATTGAATAATGAGTAGCTGGGATTTATGAGATGCGGATTACTCAAAGAATTGAAGCTGATCTCATTTCTGAGTGATTATTTACCTCAGTGGTAAATATTAGTAAATAAAAGTAACACCCTGGTGGTGGTGGCCTTCTGGAGCTGAGGTTTTCTTGAAAACCTCCTCACTGGTGAATATGCACGTCTAATATAGGGTGACTGGGCCATCAAGTGCCATATACATAGGAGTTTGGAGATCGTTGTCATGCTATTATTGAACATTTTTTGTTGTTCCTCTTTTTTATTTTTTGTTAAAGCTCAGTAAATGCAGTGTTAGGTAAACTTATTTTTTTCATGAATCATTCAATCACTCTGAATTCAAAAATATTGCTGTTAGTGTGGAGAAAAAGGTGGTATCTACCTGTCATAAGGCACATATTGGAATAAGACAATGAGAAATTAAAAACACAATCTTAAATCTACCTAACATGAAAAAAAGACATTATTGTTAGAGAAGCTATGGAATGATTGACAGCTCAGTTTTAAACACAACTCCTGCCAGAAAATGTGATATGAAATCTTTAGAGTGCTGAAGAAAAATAAATTTTAATCTAAACTTTTTTTGAAACATTTATTATTTTTTGATTTTATATTTTTAGTTTATATTATAGTCATTATACAATATAGATTGTCGACTCAACTCAATAAAGAGGTCAGCAAGTAAAAAGTAAAGATGCTGCAGTCCTGCAGTTAAATAGGCATGGCTATCCACAGTAATCTGAGGAAAATATGTTCAACCTCAATCATCTACAAGTTAAACTTTTTTAAATTTGGAAATATAGCATTCAAAATTAATTGTTCATAAATATTTTTCTGATAAAAATGAAATATCTATTGTAATAGGACTTGTATTAAGAGAAATATATTAAAACATTCTTAAGACAGAAAGAAAATGATCAACGAGGGAATCATGGGATTATAGGAAAAATGCACATTGGTGCATTTTTAGAAGTATAGGGATATGCAATAAAATGTTGACTTGCACTTTGACTATACAGGATAAAAATGGTAAAGTCTTCTGGAGTATAATGTTTATATAGCTTAAGTATAGCATCAGAAATGGAAATGTTAATAAACAAATGTAAAGTGTGTTAAGTTACTCAGAAAATCTAGGTAAGCACTTTGGCACAGGGTCTTACACTGTCAGTTGAAAACAGGTCTCAGCTTCTCTGCTTCTGAACAAGTTCCCTGCTAATTTTCCTGGGAAACCAGCAAATGATGACCCATGTACTCAGGTCCCCACCACCCATGTGGGAGACCGAGATAGAATTCCAGGCTCCTGGCTTCAATACTGGTCAAATCTCTGTGAAGCAGTAGATGGAAGATCTCTCTCTCTCTCTCTCCCTCTTTCTCTCTCTCCCTCCCTCCATCTCTCTGTATTTCTCTCACTCTCTCACTATAAATCTGAATTTAAAATGAAATATTTTTCAAATAATGATATAATAATATTCAGAAAATGGTAAAAGTTATTGAAATTATATTATAAAAATCAATCAAAAAGGATTCTCTGTAGCAATAATTAATATAATAGGAGTTTTATAAAATGCATTAGTAGATGAAAACAGATCATTTAATTAAAAACATCAAAAAATTGGAGAAAAGGGCATAGAGCATGTTTATTACCATAATAAGATTGTAAATATAAACTTAAGTCAAAAGTTAAAATGAATGTGGGAATATTACTCTAAAAGACTAAGATGATCAAAGTAGACTTGACAAACCACAAATAATTCAAAGTATCTCCAAAAATTCAAGGAAAATATACATTATGAATGCACTATGTGCATGTACCATTTTTTTCATCAATACAAACTCATCTTTTAGGGCCGGCGCCGTGGCTCAACAGGCTAATCCTCCGCCTAGCGGCACCGGCACACCGGGTTCTAGTCCCGGTCAGGGCGCTGGATTCCATACCGCTTGCCCCTCTTCCAGGCCAGCTCTCTGCTGTGGCCAGGGAGTGCAGTGGAGGATGGCCAAAGTGCTTGGGCCCTGCACCCCATGGGAGACCAGGAAAAGTACCTGGCTCCTGCCTTCTGATCAGTGTGGTGCGCTGGCCGCAGCGTGCCGGCTGCGGCAGCCATTGGAGGCTGAACCAACGGCAAAGGAAGACCTTTCTCTCTGTCTCTCTCTCTCTGTCCACACTGCCTGTCAAAAGTAATAATAAAAAAATAACAAACTCATCTTTTAATTCCACTTTCAATGTATTTATTGTAATATCCCCACACTGCCTTAATACATATACTTTATCATTTAAAGTGTACAAATTAAGATATGCTTGCTTTATTTTATTTTTAATTTTTTAAAAATGTCAGTGCATACACTTTAAATATAAAATTATAAGATGCTTAATGTAAAACAATTCAGATGTCTTACATAAATATGTACTGTGATAAGTGATTTAGTAGCTGAAAAAGTTGCTCTTAAAGCAAGAAGTATTAAAGAAGAATATGAACATTTCTTAAGGTTTAAGCAACAGCCGTCTGAAACCACTATTTACTTAATAAAATGGCACAATATGTATTTGTAAAATCCATTGAAAGTAATACAAGTTATATAATTCCAATAATCCATTGCATTCAGTAAGTGAGTCTATGATCCTTTCTTAGTAGTGCCTACTACAAGCAAGCTAAGAATAAAAAGGAAGAGATAACACAGATGGAAGAGGAAGAGGAGGAGAAAAAAGAGCCAAAGGGGGAAGGGGAATAAGAGAAAAAGAATGTAAAATCTGAGTATAAGAATCAGCAAGTTTTTCTACTTAATATGGTTAACCTATGGAGTTGAACAACTATAGTACAGAAATAGCCACATTTATTTCACGTAGACCTAGACTATTAACTAAACTGATTATGTATATTGGGCCATAAAGCAAGTGTGTAAACATTTTACAATGTCTGTCCTTAATGTGTTGTCCAATGTAAAGTAATGCTATAACTAGTACTGAAACAGTATTTTTACACCTTGTGTTTCTGTGTGGGTGCAAACTGATAAAATCTTTACTTAGTATATACTGAATCGATCTTCTGAATATAAAGATAATAGAAAATGAAAAAAAAACAACAACAACTTGGTGTTACATTGGAAATTACATAGAAAATTAATCAATTCTTAAAAAAATATCATGTAGGATCTCTGTCCTTAACGTGCTGTACACTGATATTTAATGTTATAACTAGTACTCCAACAGTATTTTTCACTTGGTGTTGCTATGTGAGGGCAAACTGTTGAAATCTTTACTTAATATATACTAAACTGATCTTCTGTATATAAAGAGAATTGAAAATGAATCTTGATGCAAATGGAAGGGGAGAGGGAGCGGGAGAGGGGAGGGTTGCGGGTGGGAGGGAAGTTATGGGTGGGGGGGAGCCATTGTAACCCATAAGCTGTACTTTGGAAATTTATATTCATTAAATAAAAGTTTTAAAAAAAGATTATTCACAATACTATTTGTAACCAAAATGATCATCATCTTCACAAGTTTCAGTGTTTAAATCATGCAGAGTATCATATCGTCAAATAAAAGTTAGAAAAGTGAGTACCTATATTTCATTTTATTAAAACAAGATGAAGGATAATTTTTGTAGTAATAGGAATGTTAAACTAAGCAATGATGATTGCACACTGTGTAAATTCAGTTCTCTGAATTATACATTTGCAATGGATGAGTTGTATATGTTTGTGTAAACTCACCAATTAAATCCTTTTTAAGATTTTGAAAAAAGTAAAATAGATTTTTAAAGGGCGTTTTTAAAGTTTTCAAGCAAACCTTTAGTACAATACACGTGATTTTACCGTGTACTCATTATTGTTTAAATTTAAGTTTTCCCTCAATTTTTAGTACAGAAATGACTTCAAATAACTCATCTAAAATAGAAGTAAGAGATAACTTATGAAAGAAAATCAAATCCATGTGTATTTCTGCATAATACACATTTTACATAAATTTTAAGAGGTCATGTACATGTGTCTGAATTACACAAATATTGACTCTTTAATAGAGTTTTTCCAGGGAAAATTGCATGATTAAGTGTTCCACTTACCTGTAGAGAACGTATGATATCAAATGCTTAAATTGGAAAAAAATAGTCATCATCTGAATAAATATTAAATTTACTAATTAATTTTAGAAATAATTATCATCTTTTTAATTTTTATTATAGATTTTCTCTCAATATTAGCATCAGTTGGAAAAATCAATGATAATGCTGTAAAATAAACTTTTATTCAGAATGATGTGACATTAAAATGAATCCAATGATGTCATATTTATTAAAAGTACAATTTTAGCAAGTAGAGTCAGTAAAATTTCAAAAGATGTTGAGCATAGAAAAATGGACTTTTGGAAAATAAAGTACTTATGACTACAGGTTAGCAGTCTTCAGTTACTTGGGGAGGTAATAGAAGTTAGGGAAGAGGGGTAGAGAACACTAAGGTTAAGTTTAAAGTTACTTTACAGCAAATGTGATAACTTTTAATTTCATAAACTCAAATGAGACAAAAAAAAAAAGAATGAATCCAGCTGTACATCACCCACTTCAGCAATTAGCAGCAATTTGAAAATTTTTGTTTGTATTAATCCACACATGCATTCATAGTAAACTATTCATTAATGCATTCATCTATTTTCTCATTTTGCTATACTTTCATTTTTTTTAACTTTTATTTAATGAATATAAATTTCCAGTGTACAGCTTATGGATTACAATGGCTTCCCCCTCCCATAACTTCCCTCCCACCTGCAACCCTCCCCTCTCCCACTCCCTCTCCCCTTCCATTCACATCAAGATTCATTTTCAATTCTCTTTATACACAGAAGATCAATTTAGTATAAAGATTTCAATAGTTTGCACCCACATAGAAACACAAAGTGAAACATACTGTTTGAGTACTAGTTATAGCATTAAATCAAAATGTACAGCACATTAAGGACAGAGATCCCACATGAGGAGCAAGTGCACAGTGGCTCCTGTTGTTGACCCAACAAATTGACACTCTAGTTTATGGTGCCAGTAACCACCCTAGGCTCTCGTCATGAGTTGCCAAGGCTATGGAAGCCTTCCAAGTTTGCCGACTCTGATCATATTTAGACAAGGTCATAAAAGACAGAGTGTGGATAGTAACCAATGATCCTAAGAGTGGCATTTACCAGGTCTGAACAATTATACAGCATTAAGTGGGGAAGAGGACCATCAGTACACACAGGTTGGGAGTAGAGCCATTGGTGGTAGAGTAGAGGTTATGATTAAAAAGGAATGAGGCCCAAGTGCACTAGACAGGGCCTAGAACAAAGGACAGAGTCATTATTAGAGGAGCTAAGAAAGGTGCTGTCTAAGCTACAAGTAATTTTTCTGATTGAGAGGCAAATAGAACGTGATAGAAGGGGCTTGATAATAATCTGGTGGGCTTTAGGCCTTGTAAGTTAAGAGGCCCAGACCTATCTATCTCTTCACATGGGGTATATCCTAAGGGAGGTGTGAACCTCCTAGGGGAAGGCACTCTGTTGACTTTCGTTACTTGGCTGGCCTGGGAGGAGAGCTGGCCAGGTAAAGGCAGGGGGCATCTCTAACAAGAAATTTACAGTTCTGCCTCAGTGTTGCTGACCCTACTTGACCATCCCCTCAGCTGCAGTGGTCACTTTGGAAGTTGGGCTGAGTGAAGGGCTTTTCAGCTTAGAGCCAATAAGATCTGTGGCTCTGACCTGGGCATCCTTCGACTCCAGGGAAGGTCCATTTCCAGTGATCCAACTCTTGGCAGAGCTGCCAGGGCTCTTCACAAGCTGACTTCTGCTGAAGCCCAGGCTTACCACTTTGAAAGCCACTGCAGTGGACTGGCCTGTTGGGTCTCCTTGAGGGCAGATCACTGTACAGATCAGCCATTAATAGGCCTGCCACCCATTGCTTCTGATGCCGAGCTTTCTTTTCCTCATGGTTTGTGTTCAAGCAGACCAGAGGATGCAAGTCAAGGGAGCGCCCAAGTCCCACCTCTAATCTTCGGTGCCCTGAACTACAAGTCTATAGTCATAGGCATGTTCTGTAGTAGTTTTTCTAAGGTAGACAATGCCCATGAGGAAAATTATATTCTCACTTTAAAACTTTCTTTCCCTTTGGTCTGAAAGGGAGGTTTTTTTTTCTACTTACTGTATACTTCGCTGATGGCGAAGTGAATCTAGCTATGAGATTATTATTTAAGTTCTTATTTTGGCTATGCTATTACAGAAAAATGTTAGCCATCTCTTTTATAAGGTCTAAAGATTAAATTGTGCGTCCTACAGATTCCTTCATAATAGAATTAGTTTCCTACCTTGAAGAGAATAAAGAAATGAAAGAACAAGTTGGGCTTAGAATAGAGAAATGAGTGAGCAAGTCCTAGATCGCTTGCTGACAATAGCAATATTACATGAATACTTAGCAAACAGTTTCAACCATTAGATAACAACTTAAGAAAACATTTACCAGAAGGTTCAATGCCTTCTATAAATTTTAAGAATCATGCATTTGAAAACACCTCTTAAATATCTAACATGGTGTAGTTTGTTTAGCCAGTACTTAAGCACAACCATCTAAAATGTTTTTAGTTTCTTTCTACCAACACGTTTAAAACATATGATACACAGATTCAAGTCACACAAATTAAAATGTATCTTTGATTGATTTTAGCAGCTTAAATTTATGGACAATCTTATCTATAAGCCATTTAAAATAAAACTCTTAATAAAATTTCCCCATGTGGACATACAATATGTACACACATATAACATAGCATAGTAGACCAATATAGCAATTTTAATAATAGCTTTTAAAATCTTTAACTCTTTTTGTAGATTGCCAATTGATTTGAATTGCTTTTTGTTTTTAGTAACCTCAGTTAACCATACTTTCTCTCAGTTGGTACTGTAAATACATTATTGGCTTCATCTGTTTACAGAGCCATCCCAAAGTACTGAATACAATAGAAGTGGCTGGAAAAAGTCCATAGGAACCTATAGGAGGACAGCTAAACACAGAACCAACAATGCTTTATTTTTATGAGCAGCAAATCATATATAACTATGCCAGCCCAGAATACTATATCCTGCAAAGCTCTCATTTGTGAATGAAGGTGAAATTAAGACTTTTCATAGCAAACAGAAACTGAAAGAATTTGTTGCCACTCGTCCTGCCCTGCAAAAGATGCTTAAAGATGTGTTACACACAGAAGCACAGAAACATGGTCACCAATATGAAAGAAGGTAAAGGAAGGAAACCTCACAGCAAAAGATCACAGGAAGCTCCATTTCTCTTTGACATAGAATTAAACTCTGATGCTCTGTTAAATCAATGTGTTAAAGTAATCTATTATGTTCTCTTGATGTCTGTTAAATTCTAATTGTTCAAAAACAGCTGAATTTTTATTAAGAGCTATGGGTTATTTAAATATGTGCTTATTTTCAAAGATTTGAATAATCATCTTGTTAACAATGATCAAATTTGGTCTATGTTATGTCATGATTTTAAGGAATCTTATTTCAACCAGATATTTTGGATTTTGAGCCTTCTTGGCATTCTTGACAGGCACTCAAAAAATCAAAGTTTCCAACAATCTGGTCTCTAAAAATTCCAGTAAATCCGGAACTTTGGTTTTTCCAGTTTGGGCCCAACTGAAAAAATCGAAGGACCTATGTCTCTCATCTTATAGAGACACCAACTAATCAGTCTATTTGGATTATATTAGAAGGACTGTCAAGATGTGATGTGGTACCAGACTTTAAGTTTCTATAATGGAAAATGCTATTAATACAAATGTTTGAGAATTAAAAAGTCTAATGATCTTGTGTTACTAGACATGATAGTTATCTTAATGAGAAAGCCCCAGAGGCCTAAAGGGCTAAATATTTGTAAAATCCTATAGGTGCTTTCAAAAATACTGTGAAGTAAGCAAGTGCCTCTTGTTGGCTGATGAGTTTATAATTTTAAACATGGTGACTTAAAGTCTTTTGTCATCCATTTTGCTATATTTTCATTTATTTACTTAATTTAATTTACCTCTTTTGCTTTAATGTAGTATTTTAGGTATCATAGACGTTCAAAATACACTGTGTGCTGACTCAATCTCTGAGAGCTAAAATGTTTTGTTTTGACCACAGGACAATACCACTATTATACATAAAGATCCTAAAATAATACTTTAGCATCGCGGCTCACTAGGATAATCCTCCGCCTGTGGCGCCGGCACCCCGGGTTCCAGTTCCGGTTGGGGTGCCGGATTCTGTCCCGGTTGCTCTCTTCCATTCCAGCTCTCTACAGTGGCCCGGGAGGGCAGTGGAGCATGGCCCAAGTGCTTGGGCCCAGCACCCGCATGGGAGACCGGGAGGAAGCACCTGGCTTCTGACTTCGGATGGGTGCAGCGCACCGGCCACAGTGCACCGGCCGTAGCAGCCATTTGGGAGATGAACCAACGGAAAAGGAGGACCTTTCTCTCTGTCTCTCACTCTCACTGTCTAATTCTGCTTTTCAAAACAAACAAACAAACAAACAAACAAAAAAACTATATTCATACTTTAAAATCAAAGTATCTTTTATATGAATAAAAAGTACAGCTTTTTTTTTTCCTTTTTTTAACTTTTTAAAATTTTTTTATTTTTTTTATTTTTGACAGACAGAGTGGACAGTGAGAGAGAGACAGAGAGAAAGGTCTTCCTTTTGCCGTTGGTTCACCCTCCAATGGCTGCCGTGGTAGGCGCGCTGCGGCCGGCGCACCACGCTGATTCGATGGCAGGAGCCAGGTGCTTCTCCTGGTCTCCCATGGGGTGCAGGGCCCCAGCACTTGGGCCATCCTCCACTGCACTCCCTGGCCACAGCAGAGAGCTGGCCTGGAAGAGGGGCAACCGGGACAGGATTGGTGCCCCAACCGGGACTAGAACCCAGTGTGCCAGCGCCGCAAGGTGGAGGATTAGCCTGTTAAGCCATGGCGCCGGCTAAGTACAGCTTTTTTTTTTTTTTTAAGATTTATTTATTTATTTGAAAGTCAGAGTTATACAGAGATAGAGGAGAGACACACACACACAGAGAGAGAGAGGTCTTCCATCCAATGGTTCACTCCCCAGTTGGCCACAACGTCCTGAGCTGCGCCGATCCAAAGCCATGATTCAGGAGCTTCTTCCAGGTCTCCCATGCGGGTGCAGGGGCCCAAGGACTTCGGCCATCTTCTACTGCTTTCCCAGGCCATACCACAGAGCTGAATCGGAAGTGGAGCAGCCAGGACTTGAACCGGCATCTATATGGGATGTCAGCACTTCAGGCCAGTGCATTAACCCACTGTGCCATAGCACCAGCCCCTAGAGCTGAAGTAGCTCAGTTGGAAGAGTGTTAGACTGAAGTACAACTTTATGAATCAGGATACAAGAAAAGGTCTATACTTTAAAATTAGATGTCAGATATCTTAGATCATTTCATTCTTTAATTATCCCATTTATTTTCCAAAGCCATGAATTTATTGAAGAAATCAAGTCATTGATATTACAAAGTAACTCCCTTATTAATAAGAGGCCAACTTAAAAAGAAAAATCTTTTACTAAATTATGTAAACCTCTATTGGGCAACAGTACACAACAATTCTGTGTGTCACAGAATTACAAAATCTCGAAATTATATTGAGTTTTACTACCGAGTATTTGTCAAATAGCAGATATGCACTATTAGCCTCTAGGACATATCCTAATGTGCCTCAAGGGACATGAAGCTCTCATCTAACAGTAAACTACTGAGATTCAAGTAGTTACAATTACTCATTACCTAGTGAAACATCACTGCCAACACTGCCAGTTATAAAATATATGAAATAATAAGGGAAATATTCTTTATCCCACAAAGAAAGTATTATCAGTTACCTTTATGGTATATAGTGTTTAATATTCAACAGAAGAGATGAATAAAAGAAGGGTAATTAGAAGATGCAATGTAACACTGGAGACAGTATTTATAAGATATGTAAAATTGTAATTATGGCAATAAAATGTAGGCTTTATATTAAATATTCCAATCAGGAATTCTGCAAATATTCTGAAAATATTGAACATTGCCTAATGTGAAAGATGAGAACAATTATAATAAATAGCATAGTATCTAACTAATCATATAAATATGGCCCAAATCAGTAAATCAAGTACAATCTTATGAGGTTTATACAATTTGACCATACTCTTTGTTAATTCAAGTACGTGGGATGAAGAATTCTTTTAGATTTTGGGAATGTTCAGAAATTGTATTCTTAATTTATTTTCACAGGATTTTAATTGATATAAAAATTTATTGTACATAAAATTACCATTCTACCATGAAAAATTCAGTGGCATTTAATACACTCAATATATTGTGTGCCTTCCACCTTTATCAAATTCAAAAACATTTATATCACCCAAAAGGGAAATGCAGGCCATTAAGCCTTTACTATCTTTCCTTCCTCAAGTTCCTGTTCACCAGCACTTGAATACATACATATACTTTGTATACTTATATCATATTTTACTAACATAAAATATTTGAAATATGTATTAAAATAAATTATTTGGTTTAGGCATATCTGCATTAATATATTTGTTACTACATTAATGGGATATATATATATATATATATATATATATATAGCATTATCCATGAAATATAAATATACCATAATCTATCAGTCCTTCCATTAGTATTCTCATTTCATATTCACAATAAATTTTTTTTAGTTGTGACAGTTATCTTTGTTTCTGATATGAGAAAATTTATTCTGGAACAGAGAATTGTGCCAAAGGCACAAATATTGAGAGTGGAACAGCAGAAACTAAATTCCAGACACCATATCTTTAACTTTCATCTTTACACTGTTCTGCTGTTACATATTCATGTGTACATTTGTTATATGCACTTGTTTGTATTTTACAGCTGTTTTAGCTATACTTATGAAATTAGTATGTAACTACAAAAAAATTCATCAGCATATAGAGCTTCCCAAGTTGTCACCTCAGTACTTTAATACTTGAAAAATTATGTGTCAGTTTGACATTCAAAGGTTTCATTTAAAGTTTCATAAAAATTTATGAAAAATATCAAATAGAATAAACCTTTAGCAGGAATGGAATTGATAGAATCCATTTATTGAACATAATATCCAGTAAAGAAAAAGTAAATCCTTAGAAAAATGGTCATAGGTTAAACATAGCCAAAGCAAGAGATGCCATGGAAATTACATGGGCACTCCAAAATGCATGAACTGGGAAATTGATAATAGCTTTAGGAATCAAGTCATCTTCTTAGTATAGCAGGATAAAGTTCTCTTATGAACTTAATGTGTTAAAGTTCTTTCATTTACATATAACACCAATTCCATTAAAATTGAAACTTTAAAGATCACAATTGATCTCAATTGTGCTAAATCCTATTTATTTTCATTTACCTGTTTAAAATGCAGCTATCACAAGTGCATCATTTTTGCTTTGTTTAGTTTTGAGTGCATGGCTAATTCACTTCATTGTTTTCCTTCTGTCTCACTGATCATTCCACTCCTTTGTATGATCATTTATTTGATAACCTAGAGATCATAAAGTTGACAGTTTACTGTCCTCCATCTATGCTAATTCTATTGGTGATCTAATGTAAATTCATAGTTTAGATAAATGATAAATGAATTTATATTTTAAACTCAGAATTCTTATCTAAACTTCAGAATTAATATACACAAATACGCACTATGGATTTCCATTTGGACTTCTAATATGTGTGTCATATTTCATATGTCTATAATAAATTACTGATTCCTACATCTATAACATATTTCTCTCACAAACTTCTCTTCATCAACATCAGCTTTTACAATTCAATATATTCCTTTGTTCCAGTAGTACACACAAAAACACTTGATCATTTCAATAACTACTTTTTCTTTCAAATCACACCTTTCTTCTCCCAAAAACTCCAATATGTCCACTACATTCAGTTTTGTCCAAGCCACCATTATGTCTGATCTGGTTTGTTACAATAGTTTCCTAATTTGTTTATCTTTGATTCTTTAACATTTAGTTTTAAAAATAGCAGGATAATTTTAGAAGCTTAAGTTATAAAATTTATTTTACTTCTTTAATTTCTATTTTATTTTGTTCTTATTTATTTGACAGGAAGAGATAGACAGTGAGAGAGAGAGACAGAAAGAAAGATCTTCCTTCCATTGGTTCACCACCCCCCCCCCCCAAGTGGCCGCTATGGCCAGAGCTACACCCATCCGAAGCCAGGAGTCAGGCGCCTCCTCCTGGTCTCCCACAGGGGCAGGCACCCAAGCACTTGTGCCATCCTCCACTGCCTTCCAGGGCCACAGCAGAGAGCGGGACAGAACCCGGTGCCCATATGGGATGCTGGCGCCATAGGTGGAGGATTAGCCAAGTAAGCCATGGCGCCAGCCCTACTTCTTTCATTTCTATTTAACAAGATTTGTTTATCCAAGAGAGGGAGAGAGAGAGAGAGTGAGAGAGAGAGAGAGAGAGAGAGAGAACTTACACTGGTTCACTTCACTTTAAAACTGACTGCAACAGCCTGGCTGGACCAAGATGAAGTTAGAAGCCAAGAACTTCACTTGGGTCTCCAATATGCTTGCAGAACTGAAGTACTTGAATCATTATCTTCTTCTTCCTAGGTACATTAGTAGGGAGATGGGTAGAAAGTGGAGTAGTCAGAACTGAAACCAGCACTCACTCTGATATGTAATCCAGCAGTCTAATTAGTAAGCCAAGAGTTAACCATATGCATTAAGACATAGACTATAGCATATTTGAAAACACGTCACCAAATATGATCTTGATGTTTTAGAGAACATAAAAACACGTCAATATGGATAAATTTGTGACTGATTCTAGATACCTAAATTAACAGGATAAAAAGAGAAACAAAGTCAAACCAAAGGGTAGAGAGCAAAAATAAATTAAATGGTAGCAGGAAGAAAGTAAAAAGGAACAAAAAAGTAATCACACTCATTTAATGTTATAAGACATGCCAGTGGCACAAAACTGAGTTTATGAGAAATTATAAAGCAGAAGTGAGAATTACAGAGATTATGT
Source organism: Lepus europaeus (assembly GCF_033115175.1). Classification (NCBI taxonomy): domain Eukaryota; kingdom Metazoa; phylum Chordata; class Mammalia; order Lagomorpha; family Leporidae; genus Lepus; species Lepus europaeus. The sequence continues at coordinate 44,092,954 of NC_084832.1, read as the reverse complement.
TTATTCATATTACTATGTTCACTGAACTTCGTTTCTCCCCTCCACCCTCGCATGCATCTGATTGTTATTTTCCCTTCAGATTTTAAATGAGTAATCCCCTGATTTATATTGAAAATGAGGAAGATGCCGCAAAGTTGGAAATCTATTAATCTATATATATAAAAGCATAAGTAAAAGATGATGGCTTTATTGTTGAATGTCTTGGAATTTTTAAATATAGATACATTAAAATAAAAAAATTGAATTTCTATAAATATTCTAATATTCCTAGGAATTCCCACAAACTATTTTATTTTCTCATGTATTATAATGCAGATACATAGAAAATAATTGTGAAATCAATAAAAACCCAATAAAATATGTAAAAGTTTTAAATGCATTACTCTTAAAAAAGTAAGTAGTGTCTGATTATTTCATTTTTACCCTGTGTTTTTTTTATCATTATTGCTTGGTACTGAATTATTAGCTTCATTAACCTTTTTAACAGATTCTTTACTTTTTAACTTAGTGAAATTTCAGTCATTTTTTTCATATGTGTTTAATGTTTTACATCAAATATTCTCTTTTAATTTTGTGTGCTTACTATGCTTCTTTTTCGGTACCACAGTACTTAATTTAGAATCTTAGACAAATTGTTTTATAATGTACTTTTTTTTTTTTATTTTTGACAGGCAGAGTGGACAGTGAGAGAGAGAGACAGAGAGAAAGGTCTTCCTTTGCCATTGGTTCACCCTCCAATGGCCGCCGCGGTAGGCGCGCTGCGGCTGGTGCATCGCGCTGATCCAATGGCAGGAGCCAGGTACTTATCCTGGTCTCCCATGCGGGTGCAGGGCCCAAAGACTTGGGCCATCCTGCACTGCACTCCCTGGCCACAGCAGAGAGCTGGCCTGGAAGAGGGGCAACCGGGACAGAATCCAGTGCCCCGACCGGGACTAGAACCCGGTGTGCCGGCGCCGCAAGGCGGAGGATTAGCCTGTTGAGCCACGGCGCTGGCCTCTAATGTACTTATTTCTAAAAGAGGCATTTAAAGATATGAATTCCAATCTAAACACTGCATTATTTTCATCCTATGTATTTTGCTATGTTGTGACTTTAAGATTTTTTGAAAGATTTATTTATTAATTGAAAGGCAGAGTTACAGACACATCCCTCTGCATATCAGTAAATGAATATTCATTTTTCACTAACATGTTCAGAGTTTAGAAATATACAGTGTTAATAAATTTTATCTAAAAAGCAATATGTGTTTTATTATATATGTAACAAATTAAATGCAAATATAGAAACATGTAGCAAAGTCAGAAGATGACATAAATTTATTTTTCCTAGTCTTCTGAATGACATAAATGGTTAAATTAAAAATACTTTTATAACATAGTGAAATTATTTGGCAAATAATATTGTGGTATTTAAAAAAACAGCATATCAATATATTCTTTCTAAGAATTGTTTTTTATTTAACTCTGTTTTGTGCATCTGAATATGATAATGCTATAAAGTACCATTTTTTTCTTTGAAGATGGAGTATCTAGTAATATTGGAAATGTTGCAGAACTCTGTGGTTCTAATCACTCTGGTTTTGTTTTTTTCCCCTAGAAATGCTGATTTTTCTTTTACCAAATTTTTGAAATGTTACAGGTCTTGTAGATGGCACTTCTGTTTCTCTTCTGGGTTCTGGGTTTACCGTCCATTAAGGATGAAGAACAAGGACCAGGAAACATGAGCAAAGTGAACAACATTTATTTAAAACAACAAAACAAATGAACAAACAAAAAAACAGAGAAAACTTTAAGCAGTTTCAAAGTGTCCCTGAAGGAGGGAGCTATTGAGGACTGATTATCTTGGAGGTTTCATAGGTTGCAAAAGGGGAAGTTTTTGTGATTGGTCTGAGAGAGACATTGAGAAGTGATGGTTTTGATAGGTTAAGGGGATGAAAGTTGGGTCTCCAATGGAGACAATAAAGACAACAGAAAACATATGAAACCCCAAGATAGATAGAATTCTAATTACCTAGGTCAGTTACAATAGCACAGAAAGCCTTGATTAAAAGGGCTAGCACATGACACCAACATCCTTCACAGAAGTTGGTTGCTTGATTTTTCTCACTTTCTCTGAGATGCTTCTCCAGATGGTAGAGATGGGCCCTGCTACCTGTCTACCTAGTTGGTAGTCTATCTCTCTGCCAGAGTCATTGTCATTTATTATATATAAATAAGAGTGGATTTTGCAGCTAAGGACTTTAAACCTCAGGCTTCTTCACTGTATAAGCCACTTCTAGGTTCTGTATGAATTTTTTATTTGAAATTCATATTTCTTTTCATAAACAGAATACTCAGATTTTATAATCTCCAGGCCTAGAAAATGAGCACAGAAAGTGAAAAATAATTGATTAGGAAACCACCTTTTTTAAGAATTGAGAAAAGATTTCTGAAAATAGTGACTATTCATTCTCATCATCATGTTCAAAGACATGAAATCAAGGTGTTTAATTTGAAGCAACAGTCTCACTGTTTATCAGGGTTGATCACTATAAATAATGGCTTAAATATATAAGTGAATGTTTACCCCTTCCTTAAACTTCCTTTTTTCTTCCTGTTCCTCTTCTGGTGAAAATTACAGGATAGCATGGAAGCACTCTGATATCTGTCAGAAAAAGCACTGTTAAGGTGAAAATTATTTTAGCATTCCTCAGAAAATGATCCATAGCTTATGAGATTCATACATTTTTAGTTTGACAAAAAATTAGATATAAACTGCTAAACGCTAAAATAATTACGTTCCCCCCACTGAGACATCATTGTTAGTAAAGATGAAACAATATTAAATATTCCAGTAATTTTTCAATTGTTTCATTCTTTTGGTGTGAAAAACTATTTAGGTATATGTTCTGCATATTAGAATATGTTTTCATAGGAACATTAATCACTGTATGTATATATATATATACATTTATACAGTTTTATATCCATATTAATATTATAAGTAAATATAAAAAATAAATGTACAAACTGGAAAAGTCAGAAGGAAAATAAAAGAGGATCACAGATTATGCTGAAGAATTTTAATAAGGAGTCATAAAGAAAATTCACATAATTGGAAAAAGGTATGTGCAATTTATTTAAGTGAAGTAGCTAAGGGAGAGAAGCTCTCCTTATTGAGAAATGTATTGTGGCAACAGGAGTTTACTGTTATGTATTTTCAATTGAAAGCAGTAGATGTACACAGCTCATTGTGACTTTCATCTTGGCAGCACTTTAGTCTAATGCTTTTGAAACCAAGGAAATATTGCACATTTTGAGCCTTTCAACTATTGTACTGAAGAAAGCAGGTCACTCACAACAGCATTTTTAATTTGACAGGGGATTACAAAAACATTTGGTGCTCTTTAACTGTTGTCACAGCCATCTATTACATTAAGAACAAGTTGATTTTAATATTTGTCAAATTAAAAAGCATTGTATCATGCTAACCTTGGGCATTCATTTACATAATTGGCTCTCTGCTTGCTGTGTATTATGTGACACCCTCATTTGATTACTGTTCATTTTTCTAAAATTCTGAAGCAGCATCTAACATAACCTGCATATTAATATTTCATTTTCATCAGGACTTATTTCATGTAGTGAAGTTACGGCCAATACTCCCTGTTCATTGTTGTTTGTTCTGTCCCTTGTTCTAGAGCTTTTATCAAAAAAGTCCAATTCCAAGATTTATTCTATTCAATAATAGAACACAGAGTTGGTTGAAACTAGTAAAAATCTTCCAATTATGTTTAGCATTCAGGAAATTTCTGAAATTTGAGTGAAAACAGATATGCAACATTTATTGGTTGCTATATTTGTAAACCACTTTATAATGAAAACAGCAAAAAACAAAAATCTTAGTGACCTAACAAATTATCATTCTTATATCAATAGGTTGACTGTGGTTTTGCTGCACTCAGCTGGGATATAGTGAACACTTGTAATTTTGTGTTGCCTAGACACACATTTTGAGTATGTGGTTCAATGTCACACCAGAATCTGAGTTTAGTCACCACTGAGTTGCAAGATCTTAGTCTCTTCTTAGTTCCTCAATGTGCTTTTTCCAGACATCTGCTTTATACAACCATCTCCTTGTAACTTCCTTTCCATGGAGTAAAAGTATTCCCCCTGGAGTCTCCCTACAGACCTCCTCTGTGAGTCAGATAATTAGACATGAGTGACCAGGGAGCAACCACAAAACCCTCCTCCAGGGTGACCAAGGACACCCCTCCCAACAGGGATGCACCCAACACTGCACAATTTGTGGGTTAATTTTATAAACTATCCTAATAAAATGGGGGCTCAGTCAATTCAGAAAAGTCTAGTTTCTAGCCACATGTGGAATGAGCCTAAAAGTATGTAACTCCAGCTGTCAATCATATATGCCAATAATGAACATCAGGGTCACATCACAAGTCAATGCCCCTTTACACTTTAGCCTTGAACTAGGAAGAAAGGTTGCCAGGTGCTGTCTCAACTGCTCAGTTCCGCCCATGGAAGGTGCTTTAATAAACCTCACGTTACTATCCCTATCAAGGGGCCATGTTTCGTCTTGTTTGACCCATTCTTCCCTTGGAAACTACTTTAAAAACATTTTGCTTGGCCGGCGCCTCGGCTCAATAGGCTAATCCTCTGCCTGCAGCGCCGGCACACTGAGTTCTAGTCCTGATCGGGGCACTGGATACTGTCTCAGTTGCCCCTCTTCCAGTCCAGCTCTCTGCTGTGGCCCAGAAGCTCAGTGGAGATGGCCCAAGTGCTTGGGCCCTGCGCCTGCATAGGAGACCAAAGAAGCACCTGGCTCCTGGCTTCGGATCAGTGGGGTGCGCCTGCTGCAGCAGCCATTGGAGGGTGAACCAACGGTAAAGAAGACCTTTCTCTCTGTCTCTCTCTCACACTGTCCACTCTGCCTGTTAAATTTTTTTTTTTTTTTGCTTTACAGTCCCTACTTTCATCTTTCTGAACTATAATTCATTACTTTGTTGGTGAAATAGAATCAAGGCAAGCTGGTTTCCCCTGGTGACACATCTATAGCATGGACTGTGGCCCACTCCTCAGTCATAACGGAACCCCACCGGACCCGTGCCAACTCCCTCAAAACCTATCAGTTAGACTTCATGAGGAAGCCAATGGAGTCATGCACTGGACCCCACAGGACCCTTTCTCTGCCACCCTACTTGCTGGCTGATCATAGGGCTCATGTGACCTTTGGTTATACCTGTTTTTTTTCCGACTCTGTAAATAATATTTATATTATTTCATGTGTTTTTTTAACTTTTATTTAATGAATATAAATTTCCAAAGTACAGCTTATGGATTACAATGGCTTCCCCCACTCATAACCTCCGTCCAACCCGCAACCCTCCCATCTCCTGCTCCCTCTCCCCTTCCATTCACATCAAGATTCATTTTCAATTCTCTTTATATCAACAAGATCAGTTTAGCATATATTAAGTAAAGATTTCAACAGTTTGCACCAACACAGAAACACAAAGTGAAAAATACTGTTGGAGTACTAGTTATAGCATTAAATCACAATGTACAGCACATTAAGGACAGATCCCACATGAGACGTAAGTACACAGTGACTCCTGTTGTTGACTTAACAATTTGACACTCTTGTTAATGGCATCAGTAATCACCCTATGCTCTTGTCATGAGTTGCCAAGGCTATGGAAGCCTCCTACATTCACTGACTCTGATCATATTAGACAAGGTCATAATCAAACTGGAAGTTCTCTTCTCCCTTCAGAGAAAGGTACCTCCTTGTTTGATGACCTGTTCTTTCCACTGGGATCTCACTTGCGGAGATCTTTCATTCAGGTCATTTTTTTTCCCCCACAGTGTCTTGGATTTCCATGCCTGAAATACTCTCATGGGCTTTTCAACTGGATCCGAATGCCTTAAGGGCTGATTCTGAGGCCAGAGTGCTGTTTAGGACATCCGCCATTCTGAGTCTGCTGTGTCTCCCGCTTCCCATGTTGGATCATTCTCTCCCTTTTTAATTCTATCAGTTAGTGTTAGCAGACACTAGTCTTGTTTATGTGATCCCTTTGACTCTTAGTCCTATCATTATGACCAATTGTGACAGAAATTGATCACTTGGACTAGTGATATGGCATTGGTACATGCCACCTTGATGGGATTGAATTGGAATCCCCTGGTATGTTTCAAACTCTACCGTTTGGGCAAGTCAGCTTGAGCATGTCCCAAATTGTACATCTCTTCCCTTTCTTTTTCCCACTCATATTTAACAGGGATCACTTTTCAGTTAAGTTTCAACACTTAAGAATAACTGTGTATTAATTACAGAATTCATCCAATAGTATTAAGTAGAACAAATGAAAAAATACTAGGAGGGTAAAGTATTAAGTTGTTCATCAACAGTCAGGGCAAGGGATGATCATATTGTCCATTTCACTTAATCAGCTTTCCTTTTTGGTGTTCGGTTAGTTGTCACTGATCAGGGAGAACATATGATATTTGTCCCTTTGAAACTGGCTTATTTCATTCAACATAATGTTTTCCAGATTCCTCCATTTTGTTGCAAATTACCTGATTTCATTTTTTTTTTTTTTTTTTTTACTGCTGTATAGTATTCTGTAGAATACTATGGTACTGGTACAGAAACAGATGGATAGACCAATGGAACAGAATAGAAACACCAGAAATCAACCCAAGCATCTATAGCCAACTTATATTTGATCAAGAATCTAAAACCAATTCCTGGAGCAAGGACAGTCTATTCAATAAATGGTGCTTGGAAAACTGGATTTTCATGTGCAGAAGCATGAAGCAAGACCCCTACCTTACACCTTACACAAAAATCCACTCAGCATGGATTAAAGACCTAAATCTACGACCCAACACCATCAAATTATTAGAGAACATTGGAGAAACCCTGCAAGATATTGGCACAGCCAAAGAGTTCTTGGAAAAGACCATAGAGTTGCAGGCAGTCAAAGCCAAAATTAACTATTGGGATTGCATCAAATTGAGAAGTTTCTGTACTGCAAAGAAACAGTTAGGCGAGTGAAGAGGCAACTGATAGAATGGGAAAAAAATATTTTCAAATTATGTTACAGATAAAGGGTTGATAACCAGGATCTACAGAGATCAACAAACTCCACAACAACAAAACAAAAAACAGACTTAAGAGATGGGCCAAGGACCTCAATAGACATTTTTCAAAAGAGGAGATCCAAATGGCCAACAGGCATATAAAAAAATGTTCCAGGGAAATGCAAATCAAAACCACAATGAGGTTTCACCTCACCCTGGTGAGAATGGCTCACATTCAGAAATCTACCAACAACAGATGCTGGCGAGGATGTGGGGAAAAAGGGACACTAACCCACTGTTGGTGGGAATGTAAACTGGTTACGCCACTATGGAAGTCAGTCTGGGGATTTCTCAGAAACCTGAATATAACCCTACCATTCAACCCAGCCATCCCACTCCTTGGAATTTACCCAAAGGAAATTAAATGGAAAACAAAACAGCTGTCTGCACCTTAGTGTTTATTGCAGCTCAATTCACAATAGCTAAGACCTGGAACCAACCCAAATGCCCATCAACAGTAGACTGGATAAATAAATTATGGGATATTTCATGTGTTTTGTTGTGCTTCCTCCTTTGTGTATTGTACAACCAATACATTAAAATCTAGCTTTCTCCAAGTCAAGACACTCTGAGAGATTGGCTGTCATAGCAGGAGTAAGCTGGACAGAGTTTACCCAGGAGTCACTAAAGCATCTGCCTGTTTACATTAGATTATTCTCAGAGGGCTTGCTAGTCAAGGAATGGACACAAGCATTAGGCTCTTCACTAAGATAAAGTATCCCATGAAACAGGCACTGTAAATGTCCAGGGCCAAACTCTTGAACTCTCTCAGGGCAGAAATAGAGGTTATATGTAGCCAATCCAGAGAGAGAGAGACTTCACGATCAAATTAGAAAAAAATGAAAAAAATATTTTTGAGATCCTCGCCATTTACTTCTAATTCTAGGACTCAGACTTATAAAGCAGTAAATAAGTAATTAATTGGAAATTGTGATGGCTATTTTTGTGTGTCACTTGGTGTGTGAATTTTTTTAGGGAGGGGGATGCCTGGATGAAATGTCTTTTCTTGGATTTTCTGTGAGAGCCAAATGAGATTAAAATTTCAGTCAGTGGTCTCAGGAAATTAGATCACTCTCCCAATTGAAGCTAAGGATCATTTAAATTGGTCAGAACAAATGGAAGAGGAAGGTGGAATTCGCCTTATTTTTGTGCTGCCTGCACACTTGAGAAAGGACAACATGTTTCTCCTGCCCTTGCACTGGGTTTTCAGGGCCAGTTCCCCTAGTGCTCAGGTTTTTCGATTTGGACTAGCTGACCCTACCAGATTTCTCCAGCCTGCAGATAGCTGAATGTTGAACATCCCAGCTTATGTTATCACATGCCCCAGTTCTATATTTAATGTACTTCAAAAAGTTAGTGGAAATTAATATTATGAAACATACAGATATTTCAAGAAATTCTATCTAAATAATAACCTTTATTTTCATTTTACATGAAGGCATATTTTATGTATTATATTTTATTTCCTTTTTGTGAAGGCATATATATGGGTATGCATATATATATTTATATGCATGTATATCCGTTCCATTGATTGTGTTTCTATAGAGAACTCTGACTAATCCAGGCATAGTGGAGGAGGGAATTTTTTAACAACATAGTGTAAAACATCTCAAGTGCATTTAAAGTCTCTACATGGAAATTAAGTAAATTATAAAAACAAAACAGAATCAAAGTCAACTATGCATTAGCAGGAAGCTGGAATCAGGAGCAGATAACAGATTCAAACCAAGGCACTCCAGCAAGGGATGCAGTGGTCAAAAGCAACATCTTCACCTCTAAGTCAGATGCCTATTCCCCCATACCCTATTCTTTATAACACCAGTTCTTACCTTATAGGGTCTACTTTTTAAACCTAAAAGACTGCCAAAGTAGAAAACTCATTTATTTTTCATTTGATCTACCTTCTTTTGTTCCTGCAATCTAAGTCAAAACTTTCACTTCTATGAATATTTCTCTGTCCTAAATGAGGTATTTGTTTTTAGCAAGCATCTAATTAACTTAGGTCCAGGAGAGCTAATAGTAATAACTTACATTTCTGCCTTCAAGAAATATCCCTGAAAAGCTAATGTCAATTTAGACCTGAGAGGAGACAAGAAACAGCAAGTCCCTGTAAAATAGATGCATAATACAGTAAAGATTTCCTACAACATTCAAATGCCAAGATTTTGTATGAATCTCTATGACTTGTTAATTACCAGGTTCAGAGACCAGCACAAATAGATTGTAATGCTTTCTCAATGTGTGCAATTTAAAGAGATCATGGGAAATTATTTTCCTGAGAGAATGGATGAGAAATGCATGGTACATAAGAAACTTCAGGCAGGAGAGTCATTAATTCTAAAGCTGTTGAATGATAAAAACTACAGTTCTTTTCACATTTATTCTGTTCTCTTTATCGCTGCTCCTCAGTTGCAGCTACCCAGACTAAATCTGTCTCTCCAGTGGTAGAAATGCATGCACTGGTTTCTGTCATTGAATTGAATTAATAACAAAAATATAATTAAGTTTGTTTTGGTGACCATAGCAATGACCTCCAGGTTGCAGTTGACTGCAGAATTTTGAGTGGCATAAAGTATCATCCAAGGGACCTTAAGTGGCAGCAGATGTTTTCTTCTCAAACCAGATTTATTTTGAAGAGCAATTGTGGAAGTTTAGGCTCTAGACTAGAATTACTGACTGCTCTCAGAGTGCCTGTTTGCTCCTTTTCTTCTTATCAGGCAGAATCAGCTGTTTTATGCATAAACAAAGAACTGAGTTTTCAAAAACGTGCAGCTTATGATAAACTACAATATATCTTTTCAAACACAAAACACAATTTAGAAAATTACCAAGTGTTTATATTCATAGGTGTAGTCATCCATTAAAAGCAACAAGCCTATAATTCAGATGAATGAGATGTAAATTTATAGCTCTTCTCTATTAAAATAATTTTGACAGATTTAGCATGATTTTCTACATCATTTTTCCATCTAAGAATTAATAGGGAGATATATTGTGAGAAAGGAAAATGAATTTTTCTTGGATATATTTGAACATATATATTAAAATGATGGTATCATGTATACATAAGTCCACTTGAATAATAGAAATCAATATATGCATTAAAAATCATATGACTGGGGCCAGCGCTGTGGCTTAGCAGGTAAAGTCGCTGCCTGCAGTATCAGAATCCTATATGGACTCTGGTTTGAGTGCTAGCTGCTTCACTTCCTATCCAGCTCCCTGATAATGGCCTTGGAAAGCCCTGGAAGATGGCCTCATTACCAAATATTGACATGTATTTTTGTTGTTGTCGCTGATTTTCTTTTTTGTTCATGATGAGAAATTTTGGATTTTAGTCAGGAATTCTGAGTGATATGCCAAGTATTTGGATTCTCATGCATCTTCCCAGCAGTGTGCCATCCAGAGGTCATATGTTGTAGATCACTTGATGTTTTTCTGGAGCCCACTATGCTTTATTAAATGCTTTAGTAGCTTGTCTCTGTATGTTTCATTTGGATGACTGTTATTTATATATTTTCATATTCATGCATTTTATCCTGCAATGTCAAGTATTCTGTTGATTTATTCACTACATTTTAAAGATTTATTTATTTATTTGAAAGACAGAATGAGGGAGGGGGAGGACTAGAGAGAGAGAAGGAAGAGGAGTAGGAGGAGAGAAAGAGAGAGAGAGAGAGAGGGGGATCATCCATTTTCTAATTTTCTCCCCAAATGCCTTCAATAGTTAGGCCTTGGCCAGCCTGAAGTTAGGAAACAGGAGATCTATCTGGATCTCCCATGTGGGTGGCAGGAACTCAATCACTTGGGCCATCATCTTTTGCTTCCCAGGTACATTAGTAGGAATGTGGAATGGAAGATATTGTATGATTTCAAATTTTCTATTTATTTTACATGTTTTCTTCTGTATTCTTGCATGCAAGTATTTTGCTAAGGCCATTTTAATGACCTTTTCATCAATTATCTGTCATTTTCCCATCTGTTTTATGTCTATTTTTTTTTCCGTGTTGTAATTGGAAATAGTTATCATGCCTGATTGTCTTTTATTTAAGCCTATACACGTTAACTTTTTGCTGTTGTTCTTAGGTCTTATACTAATGGGCTTTATTCAACACTGAGGTAAATTGCTAGGAATAATTTGTTTTTCAGAGCTTGCTGTTAAGCTTTGTTAGACATATCCAAAAGATGTGTTTAAAAACTAATGTTATTTTCTTCCTTTCTGATTGCATAAAATATTCCTCTAAGAACTCTATCTGATGCTCATGTGTTTGCAATCTTTCCTACTTGATTGTAGAAAATGAATTGCTGCTAACTATAAGGGTATTGTTCTGCTTGCTACTTCTTCATCATTATATTCTAGTCTTTGTTATCTTCTTTTAGGAATTCAGCTGAAGACCTAGGGAAAATTCTATTTACATCTTTGGAGCCTTGTTTTGGCACTTGACATAACAGAATGGGAATCAAATAATTAACCAGAAGTAACTGTACTAATATCCATTTGAATTTAATGTGGTGAAAAATAATTAGGAAATGAAATATTTCACACACAATCTTTTTTTTGAAAGGCTAGAATCTAAATGTAGGAGAGAAAAGAATCTTTATTCTATTTAGAGGACATATGTTCATTGTTGCTAAGAATAAAATTTATTATCACAAGGTAATGAAGTATTAATGGCTCATTCATATATTGCTTGAATTTATCATTCTGTGCAGGATTGTTAATATTTCTTAGACTCTGTATATAAACTAAGTACAAATAATTGGCTTAGGCTTCAAAAAATTAGTTTGTGACAAAAGTAATTCAGACTGTATTCAGAAGGAATTAAATGACATCTTTATTTTTATTTTTCCTTGTTAATTTAATTTTAGCATTGAGTTAGGTAATAAAATATTAATTATTTGATGTCCTAAATACATTTCAAAGTGTTTTACAGGCATTGTTTTGTTGTCCCAATGAGTTACTTAATATTTTAATGTTTGCTTATAGGACTATGTTTAAAGAAACATATAAATCTTTAACAAACATTAATTTTAATTTTTTAAATAATTCTTTAATTATATATCACAAAATAATGTTATATTAGCACTCAAATATAAATCTATTTACCTCTAATTATCTACAACATGAAATTTAATCCTTGAGGATTACTTTACATTACAATAAATTAAATTATATTTTATATTGTTAGATGTTGAAAAATTTGCTTTTAAAAAAAATCATAAAATATTGTAGAAAGTTGTCATTGTACTAAAGACTCTATTATGTTCATCTACATTCAAGCACAGACCCCAAATCTTAGGAATGCACTAATATATGTCAATTGGATTCATCTGTCTCTTCCAGAGTTTCATACAAGTGAGACTTTATAGTAATCTGTAATGTCAGGATTCTTTGTCTCATCAAAATGTATTTTAGAGTAACCTGTAATATCACATAATTATTTAGAATCAATAGATAATGATTAAAGTTTTGTTGTTTTTTCCCTATGACTATTTAGTTGTTCCAGCAAGATTTGTCTCTTGTCTCTTTTGTTTTTTTCTTCATACTCTTTATTGAACTCTTTAACTTAGTGTAGAGTTAACTTTATGGTCATGAAGTAAACTGATAGTAGATCTTTGTAAAAATTTAGAGTGGGATTGGGAGCGGGAAGAGGAAGAAGGTTGGAGTGTGGTCAGGAGGGAGGGTAGAGTGGCAGATTTCAATATGTTCCTAAATCTGTACATATGAAATACATGAAGCTTGTATAACTTAAATAAAATTTTTAAAAAAGCAAGATTTGTTTGAATACTATATTCTTTCCTATGTGGTATCATCAGCACCTTCATCAGAATTAAATTGGCCATATATTTATTTGTGGCTTATTATTCTGGATTCTGTGCATTTGTATCCATTCATATGTTTAGTGTGTACAAATATGTCATAATCACTATCAAATTTATAGTTTGATTCTTTTATAAATGAGATATCTTTAAATTTTAGTATGAAATGCTTTTGATAGCGTACAGACATAGAAATGTGTTTTTGGTATAATATTGACTTTGTTTCTGAAAACCTACTGATCTCACTCATAATCCTAGTAGTTTTAGTTTATGTATTAAGATATTCTTCTTTATTGATTGTAGCAGTTATGAATAAAGTTTCAAATTATCTTAATATTCCTATTATGTTTTTCTAACTTTACTGTAAAGACTACAACATTCATTATGTTTTAGTAGTTATATTGTTTAAATTTTAAATTTATTGCTACAAGATATAATTAAAATTTATTTTCTATTACCATAAATGATTTTTCTTTCTTAAGATTTACTTATTCTTATTTGAATGCATAGTTACAAAGAGAGAGGGAAAGACATAGAGAGGTCTTCCATCCACTGGTTCACTCCCTAAATGACTATAGCAACCAGGGCTGGGCCAGGCTGAAACCAGGTGCCAAGAGCCAGGAGTTTCTTCTTGGTCTCCCTTGTGGATTCAGGGGCCCGATCACTTGGGCCATCCTCTACTTCTTTCCCAGGAACATTAGCAGAGAGCTGGAACAAGAAGAGCATCAGGGCCTCGAACTGGCACCCATATGGGATGCTGACTCTACAGATAGCAATTTAACCCACTATACCACAACAAAGCTCCATTATATGATTTTTCTAAATTATAATTTTAGCTGATATTCTGATAAGTTAATATTAAAGCTCAGTCTTTGCTTTTAGATATGTATATCCTGAAAAAAATATAACTTGAAGAATAAATGACATGTTCTTTAATGAAACATCTTAATTAATTTAATAGTCTGGAGGATTGTGGTTTACTATGGCTCATCTTATATATATATATATATATATATATATATATATATATATATATATGTAATATATATAATATTATATATTACATATATATGTTTATCAGAAGTAAAATGTTCCTATATTTTCTATAAACCAATAGCATTTATCTGTCACTAGATAGATTATTGAAGCTTTAGTTTTTTTTTCTTTTATGATCTTCAACATATTTTATTATGAAAAAGGCCTGATTAAGAATTTTTTAATGCACCTAGTCCTGTTATTCTTGGTAGAGTTTGTCAAGCATCTGGAAGATAAAATGGGGTCTCATTCCAGATGGTCATACTAAATGCTTTAATATGAAATCTTCAGTTTCTTTGCCAGCACACCAGAGTTGTTTCTAATACTGAGCAATTGACTATGAGAGATCTTCAACATGATGTCTAGACCAAACATCAAAATATTAATGCAATTTTCCACAATTAATTTTCCTCCACATTTTTCTCCCATGAGCATCTGTTGCCTTGAAGGGATTACATTAGGCTTTAGTTCAGATTTCCAGTTTAGGTTTGCTGTGTATAATTTGCATGGCTTTGAACAGCTGGCTATCACTTTTACTTTTCCATTTCTCTCACAGTTGAAATGATTTACCACCTGTAGATGCGTCATTTTTCTTCTGTGTTCATCTGTTGAGTTAATTAACTTTCACTCTTTTCTTCTAATACAAGTCTTGATACTTAATATAAGTATAAACAGCTACAGGGTATGCACTGTTTTACTAAAACAACTATGTTCAGAAGTCTACATTAAAGATGTGTTATTAAAAAATGAAAATAGTTCCCCCAAATGAAACGCACCCTATTAAAGTTCAAAGTCATTTCATAGATAATTTTACTTGACAATAGAGCATCTAGGCTATAAAGTAAACCATAATTATGTCAATAAACAATCTATGTGTGTTCACAATTTCTGCCCCACAGAAATATCTGCTTTAATTCAGTTATGAATCAGGAAGCCTGATTGTATTTCCCACACAGTCCAGGTTGTGATACTTTCCTGGTGTTTGTGCATTTATTCTGCAGTTAAAAATTCTTTTCTCCCAATTTTCCCTGCCAGTGTGTTTCAGAAAACCTTAGCTGACATAGTTCCTCTTGCATTTAAAACATATTAGAAATGCTAACATGATAGAATTAAAATGTTGGCAAGTAAGAATTATTTTATATTTTATTTTTAATACTCATAGATTTTACCCAATTGATGCAAATATAAATATTTTACTTTGGGCTAAAGTAACTCAGATAGTTATTTCTAAAAAACTAACATTGCACAGAATAGCACTCAAGAATGAAAAATCCCATGGATTGAATTTTATGCCCCTTGACAAATTATCTTAGCCCCAACTAGAGCTGTTCCAGCAGAAAATGTTTTCAGAGGGACTTGGACTCAAGTTCTATGAGTGGAACCGGACAGCCTCCTGACCTAAACGTTAGCATGGGCTTTTACTTCTCCTCTGAGACTCCACAGTGCATGAAAGACAAGACCTGTGAGAAATCACATGCCCATCAAACACGCACACCAAGAAAAAGCAGGAGAGTCAACACTGCAGGGCCAGCCTTGACCATTTAGGGATGATGGCATGTGGGTACATCCTCACCACTTCTACTAGAAGGCAAAGATTGCATGTAGAAGGGCAATGCATACTCTATCTTCTGATTGCAGGAACGGCTTCGGGTCCAAATATTGCCATTTAAGTTTCCCAAAGTCAGCGGGGCTCCACAGTGCTTGTGCTGATGACTTCTGGTCACAAGTCTTTGATCTTACATTTCCTACAATCTTGGTGAATCTCAGTTTCAGTTTTATAGTCTCTGTCAACTTTGTATTGGTTACAAATAGACATTTCCAGGTGGAACATCTCCCACACTTAACTCATTATTTGTTTTACATAGGGTACGTTGTAATCTGATATTTATTTTACTCAAAGTAGTTTAATGCCCAGGAATTTATGATGCAGACTTCACGAATGTGCCACAAAGTTGAGTGCCCTTTCTTGGTTAGTGAAGATGAGCTAGGAAAATGTTTTCATACCAGTAGCACTGTTGCTTCCCTTTTCTTCTCAGAGTGTGCTTTAAAGTCAATGCAAAATGCAAGACTACTACTTGAAAAAGGGTTAATGAAGGCAATTGTATTCAAAGATCTCTAGAAATGGAATGGGCTACTCATGAAGGCCCTCAAAGCTTAGGTCTCTTGTTTAAAATGTATGTCATTCCCCCCATCTTTTTTTGGCACACCTGAAGTCTCTGGCAGTCAAAGACCAGCTTTTTTAGTAGTCATCTTTCATAGATGCTTCTTATTGATTTTCCCTCTTTTCTCAAACAGTTTCTCTGACTTCTCTTTCCTGCTCTTGCTTCCCAAGTTATCATTTACCTATTTTTTTTTACCTATGTCTTTTTTAAGATTTATTGTTACCTATGTCTTTTTTTTTAGATTTATTTTATTTATTTGAAAGACAGAGTTACAGAAAGAGTTAAGCCAGAGAGAGAGAGAGAGAGAGAGAGAGAGAGAGGGAGAGGTCTTCCATCTTCTGGTTCACTCCCCAAATGACCGCAACTGCCAGAGCTTAGCTCATCCGTAGCCAGGAGCAAGGAGCTTCCTCCAGGTCTCCCACGCGGGTGCAGGGGCTCAAGGACTTGGGCCATCTTCTACTACTTTCCCAGGCCTTAGCAGAGAGCTGGATTGGAGGAGGAGCAGCTGGGACTCAAATCAGCACCATGTGTCATTAATATTCATACATAATTCATTCATATTTTTCTATTCTCATTTGATATTTGATGGAGCACTCTATCAGAAAAGATTATATGATAGTAGTATTCCATAGCATGAAGTTAAAGTACATGTGACTGCATTTGAGGAACTTGTTTAAAGAAAACTAAAAATTTCCTATTGCTATATATGCCCATACCCACATTCAATATATCCTCCCCAATTCAGGGCAAGTATTTAATAATGTGGAGGCCAGTAGTATTGTATGATCTTGTGTTTCTGCCAAAAAGGGTCAATTTTTCACTAATAAAAATATTATTTCAAATAGATAGTTTCATAATAATTATAATGCTCAAGTCTTAAAATATGATTTTCAGCATATTTTCTATCAGACTTCCTATCACAGAAATCAAAGTTGCTGTGAAGTTGCACATTTATTCTGTATAATTTAAATTAACACCAATACTTATCCTTGTGTTCAGAGAGAAAATAAGAACAGGTGAATAAAATTTTGAAATGAAGAAAACAAACACACTCATACACAATGTTCAAAACATATTTCAATTCTATTTTTTTGTCTTACTGCTACCTTTATAAATATTTCTGCCACTTAATCAGCCCAAATACAAAAGAACAGGTGGTAAAATGATGTGATTTGAAGCCTCAACATGTTGTCTTAATTCAAGGAAAATACTCTTCCCTATCATCCTCTTGCTCTCTGGCTGTTTTCAGATTTTGTTTGATGTGTTAAATAGAAGAAAAAGAAGACTTCTGTTTGTATTTAACTATCTGCTCTTTTTGTCTTGAATCTAGAATTTATCTCTGCAAATTGGCCAAGAACAAAATATAAAAATTGAATTGAAGTTTATAGATAGCTAATATTTTCACGGTAACATATAGAATATGAAGATAATACGTGCTCAATTTTTAAGTATAAGTCAAGGGAGTGGATACACTAGAAATTAATAGGTATAGTAATTTTTATGTATACTTATTCAATTTATATGAAAGACAGAAAGACAGAGACCGAGAGGCAAAGAGAGATCTCTCATCCACTTGTTCCAAACACCAACAGCAAGCAGGCTGGAATCAGGAGACTGAAATGGTAAACAACTTAAATTTTTGTGATAGGAACCCTGATAGATCACATGCTGAAAATCATATTTCAGGATTTAAGCATTATAAAGATGCATGAAATTATCTATTTAGTATCTTTCTTGTTTTAATGACAAATGATAGCTTACTAAACATCTGTATATTATGTTCTCTGGCCATGTAATTTCGCACATAAAAATTGTGTGGATTCAAAGTCTAACTAATTTCATATAAATATATATGGACAGAAATGAGAGTTAGTAAATATTATCTGACCCATATTTTAAAGGACCTATTACAGGACAACGTGGATTCTAAGGCATGGTATATAAAAATAAAATTTATTTCAGTTATATTTAAAAGTCATCATAATACAATTTTCAACCGGCAATTCCAGTAGCAACAGGGCTATATTGCTTCATATTACATGCCTTTTAAACAACTGAAATTCCATGCATTGATAGGCACAGATAAGTATATATATTGCTCACAGTCCTTATCATTGCTCCTATATTACCGAAAGCCTCTAATTGATGAATGTAGTGATACAGCCGTTTAAGCCAGAACTTATGAATCTGCATCCCACCTTAGAATGCTATCTTAGAGTCTCAGTTGCTCTGCTTCTGATCCAGGAAGGCAGTGGATGATTTTCCCAAGTACATTGGTCCCTGGCACACATGTGGAAGCCCAGAATGGAGTGCCTCTCTACTGGCTGTTGCTTGGCCCAGTCCAGGCTGCTGTAGGGATTTGGAGAGTGAATCAGCAGATGAACATTGTCTCTCTATCTCTCTGTCTCTGTCACTCTACCTTTCAGTTAAATAAGAAAATACTTTAAAAATACGCTAGTTGCTACATTATATATAAAAACTCATTTTCTTCAAAACAATGGCATTGTATACAGTTTAAATAAAATTGTATTTTTGGTGGGCCGGCGCTGTTGTGCAGTCTGTTAATCCTCTGCCTGTGGCGCTGGCATCCCACATGGGTGCTGGTTCTAGTCCTGGCTGCTCCACTTCCCATCCAACTCTCTGCTATGGCCTGGGAAATCAGTAGAATATGGCTCAAATCCTTGGGCCCCTGCACCCATGTGGGAGACCTGGAAGAAGCTCCTCGCTCCTGGCTTCAGTTCGGTGCAGCTCCGGCCATTGTGGCCAACTGGGGAGTGAACCAGCGAATGGAAGACCTTTCTGTCTCTCCCTCTCATTGTCTGTAACTATCTCTCAAATAAATAAATAAAATCTTAAATAAAAGAAAGTTGTATTTCTTGTATTTATAATGAAAACTTGCACATTATAAGTGCACATTGATTCATATAAGCCTGAAGAAATATATTTAAAGCATCTGATTCTAGAAATTTCAGGTGAATGCTAACTAGTATCATGTAAATAACCCTTATCATACAAATAATTCTTAATCAGTTTAGAAAATTGGGTTTTATTTTGTTAGCCGATGCAATAAATGTAATTTCTCACTTCAATATTTTTTGGTTAAGCATAGTAGCAATATGTTTGTACATGTTTTTGTTATTTTTTCCTTATTGCATTTTTATGCTTTTTTCTCTTTAGTACAAAATCCATGTGAAATGGATGAAAGAAAAATTAATATCATTAGACTTGGAACAAAATGAATTAAATTTTTAAGTCAAGTTGATATTTTTCTCTATATTTAGAACTCCTTGGCTATCAATTCTGCATTCACCAATTATGGAGTTTGAACTGTGTTTTAATTTTCTAGGATGCAATATGATGACATAGGAATACTTTAATGGGCATCTTTTGCTTTCTATGTGACCACTACCTTCAGAGATTCTTATAATGAATCCTTTCTCCTCAAGAAGCAAGGCATAACAAATTCTTTCCTTTGATCTACAAAAATAAGCAAACTAGGCTACCCTAATCTAAAAAATCCTCTCAAGAGCAATGATGAAGTAGCCATAGTGCAGACAGTAGTGGGAATATTTACCTTCACACAGCTTCAACTGTGAATAAACTGACTTTCTACATAGAAAATGGTAATATTATATGGTAGGTAAAACTAAGAACCCTGAATTTTAAGCTTCTTTTTCTGGTTCTTATCACCCTACTAATTTTCATGTTTAAGTTGATAAAAGAAAACAAAGAATTATGATAGTAGACTGCTCCTTCCTACAAAATGCTTAACATTCAAAGGAAGTGTTGTTGGATAATGGTCACAATGCCCAGTTACTTGTTTTATCTACTTTTTGTAAAATATCAGCTATAATATCCTTTTTTGTAATACTTATGGTAGAAATTAGATGAGACAGTTTCAATCAATAACCTATCATAGTACATGTAACATAAAAAAAAAAAACTTCAGTTAACAAATTTCCAATTCTATTTCAGCAATATTTATTTTTCCTTGTGTTTCTGTTTAATTCCTGGCTAACAAGTTCTCTGTTAATAATTTCTGTTGAGTAATAAAATGTAAATTGCATTTTTTATATTAGTACAGGTTTTAGTATCATTTTTTAGCTTATGTCTTCAGTTTCTCTTCAGTTCCAAAGATAGAAATTTTGGTTATCTCCTACTTTGTTCTATTTCTTCTAATTTCCTCAATGAATTGTTTGCGTTTTTTTTTTTAATCATTACTGCTGTATTTAAGCAGAACAGAAATTGAGCTATTCTCTATTCACTACTTGGTAAACATTATTTTCTAAACTGTGAACATACAAAACAGTACATGGGCAGTATCTGGTTACTGCTGGCATAATGGTAGACATTTTGCTTCTTTCCTATTTCTTTCATTCTTATGTAATGTTCTAAATTTGCATCTCCATTTATGTTGGCATTTAAAAGAGTTTAGTATCCATGAAACTTTAACTTAAGTTTAAATTTTCTTGGTACCATTTCTACTTGAATAATCACCTGAAAATGATCATGAATTTTATTTCATAAAATTTTTTTGTGTATTCTGGCTTCAACTTTATTTCGATTGAAAGTAGTTGAACATGCATTATTCAAAATCAGGTAACAGCTAGTCAGATCTCTGGAAACTGAAAAATTTCTTCCTTTTAGACTGATTTTCTAGAGTTAAAGAAAATATTGTCAACATAGGTGAGATGTGCTTCATATGTTTTTTTCAAAGGTTACATGCAAAATTAATTTAAGGATGTACAGTTATTTTATATATGTATACACACATAGATGTAGAAGTAGACATAGACGTAGACGTAGAGATAGATATAGATATAGATATAATCTTCCAACCACTGGTTCACAGGTAGATCCAGAGAGAGTGAGGTCTTCCATCTGCTCGTTCACTCCCCAAATGACTGCAATGGCCAAAGCTGAGCTGATCCGAAGCCAGGAGCCAGGAGCTTCTTCCAGGTCTCCCACACAGGTGCAGGGGCCCAAGGACTTGGGCCATCCTCTACTGCTTTCCCAGATCATAGCAGAGAGCTGGATAGGAAGTTGAACAGACAGGACTCGAACTGGTGTCCATATGCTGTTGGGCACTGCAGGCCATAGCTTTAACCCACTGTGCCACACTTAAATATTTCTAATGTAATCACTTTGTCTTGGAAACGTCAAGTATAAGGTGTAATCCTTACTATAGATTCCAGTTCTAGTTTTTATGGCTAAAAAAATAATGAATAAATAACAAACCACAGTAGTACATATACCACACCTATGTCCTATGTCCTTAAATCCAATCAGTATGTGATGTTATACACACATCAATGTAAACAACAATATTTACCTGTATATCACTACATAGTCTTCATGACATTAACTGATCAACTCAGGGATAGTATTGGATATATAGAAGTTATTTCTCATTGTTTATTTATGCCTTCATGGTTTGCTGCATTTCTGGGCCTGGGAAAGATTTCATTTTCATACTAATTTTATTTCTTGCAAGTGTACTTACTAGAAGAAATGACTTAAGAATATGTTGGTTTGGGGGGCGGAGCCAAGGTGGTGGAATAGTGAGGGCGCTGACCAATAGTCCGGGAAAAAACAGTTTAATAAAAGTGGAGTTACTATAGCTTCAGGAAAAGACTCAGGAAAAAACTGTAGAGGAAACTCTTCCAGATCTAGTGGATGTGACATAGAGGACCTATGGGGAGAGCAAGGTCACCCACTGCATGGAAGCTGAGCCATGGGAGCCGAGCCACAGAGTCTGAGCACCAGCGCTGGAAGGGGAGGTGAGACAAAAACCCCAGTAACCCGAGACATTGACGGGGAAAGGCAGAGCGAAGGCTGAGGCCACACCAGGGAAAGTTCACCAGGCTGACTGGAGGAGAGAAAAAAACGAATAAATAACGGGAACCGGCACGGACACTAGCCTCTCTCTCCACTCACCTTACAAAGCTGAGCAAGACAAAGAGCAGGTGCCATTTTACATATGTAAAATGGCGCCGGCCATTAGCAAAGCAGAAAAACCTGACTCTGGTGGGGAGAAATAACAGGAGGTTAGGATCTAGTGAAAGTGTGTGAAGCTAATGAACTGAGACTATGAAAATCTGAGGGGGAGCGAGAGAATTCATCGAGTACACAAACTCAGTAACCTTGGCAATCCGGTGAGAGACAATCTGGGTGAGGAACTTTGGCACACCCTTAACCCTGAAGATTCAAACAGAGCTCTCTGGCCACACCCATCACAGCCTCTAAGGATCCATCAAAAGCAGACAGTCCACTTAATCTAGAGTCATAGTATTACGAGAAAAAGCACCACAGCGAAGGAACCAAAGAATATCTCCAATAGGCCAAACAAATGTAGAAACTGAGGTAACAAGAGCAAGGAAGACACTAAGATGCCCTCAAATTAACAAGACACCCCAATGCAAGATTATGAAGATGATGAGATCGAAGAAATGCAAGAAGCAGATCTCAAAAAATTGATAAGAACATTAAGAAGTTCTCAAAAACAAATTCTTGAACTACAGAAATCCTTAATGGACAAGATAGAAAATCTCACTCACGAAAATGAAATATTAAGGAAGAATCAAAATCAAATGAAACAACTAGTAGAACATGAAACTGTGATAGTGACGAGAAATCATAATGAAATAAAGAACTCAATAGATAAAATGAAAAACACATTAGAGAGCCTTAAAAACAGAATGGGTGAAGCAGAAGAGAGAATATCGGAATTAGAAGACCGAGCACAGGAAAGTATAAAGTCAAACCAAAAAAAAAGAAGAAGAAATTAGAAATCTAAAAAATATTGTCAGGAATCTACACAATACTATTAACAAAACCAACATTCGGGTTCGAGAAGTTCCTGAAGGCATGGAGAGGGAGAAAGGATTAGATGGCCTTTATAGTGAGATATTAGCAGAAAATTTCCCAGGTTTGGAGAAGGACAGAGACATCCTAGTACAGGAAGCTCATAGAACCCTAATAAACAGGACCAAAAGAGATCCTCACCATAACACATTGTAATTAAACTCACCACAGTGAAACATAAAGAAAAGATCTTAAAGTGTGCAACAGAGAAACGTCAGATTACTCTCAGAGGATCTCCAATTAGACTCACAGCAGACTTCTCAACAGAAACATTACAAGCTAGAAGGGAATGGCGAGACATAGCCCAGGTACTAAGAGAGAAAAACTGCCAGCCCAGAATATTATATCCTGCAAAGCTCTCATTTGTGAATGAAGGTGAAATAAAGACCTTTCACAGCAAACAGAAATTGAAAGAATTTGTCGCCACTTGTCCAGCCCTGCAAAAGATGCTTAAAGATGTGTTACACACATAAACACAGAAACATGGTCATCAACATGAAAGAAGGTAAAGGAAGGAAACCTCACAGCAAAAGATCACAGGAATCTCAAAGCATATATTATAAAATATCTTTGGCAAATGGCACGGCAACGTTGCTACTTATCAATAGTCACATAGAACGTTAATGGCCTGAACTGTCCAGTTAAAAGACACCGAACAAAACCCATCTATTTGTTGCTTACAAGAAACACATCTTTCCAACAAAGAAGCATACAGACTGAAAGTGAAAGGCTGGAAAAAGATATAGCATGCCAACAGAAATGAAAAAAGAGTGGGCGTAGCCATCTTAATATTGGAAAACATATTTTTTTTTTTTTTACAGGCAGAGTGGACAGTGAGAGAGAGAGACAGAGAGAAAGGACTTCCTTTGCCGTTGGTTCACCCTCCAATGGCCGCTGCGGCCAGCGCACTGCGGCCGGCACACAGCGCTGATCCAATGGCAGGGGCCAGGTATTTATCCTGGTCTCCCATGGGGTGCAGGGCCCAAAGACTTGGGCCATCCTCCACTGCACTCCCTGGCCACAGCAGAGAGCTGGCCTGGAAGAGGGGCAACCAGGACAGAATCCGGTGCCCCGACTGGGACTAGAACCCGGTGTGCCGGCGCCGCTAGGCGGAGGATTAGCCTATTGAGCCGCGGTGCCGGCTGGATAACATAAACTTTACCACAAAACATGTTAGGAGAGACAGAGAGGAGCACTATATAATGATTAAGGGATCAATTCAACAGGAAGATATAACAATTATCAATGTATATGCACCTAATTACAGGGCACCGGATTATTTAAAAGATTTGTTAAGGGACTTAAAGGGAAACATAGACCCCAATACAATAGTGCTGGGGGACTTAAATGCTCCACTCTCAGAGATAGACAGATCAACAGGACAGAAGATCAACAAGGAGACAGTAGATTTAAATGAAACTATAGCTCAAATGGACCTAACAGATATCTACAGAACTTTTTCATCCTACACATAAAGCATTTACATTCTTCTCAGCAGTTACATGGAACCTTCTCTCGGATTAACCACATACTAGGCCATAAAGCAAGTCTCAGCAAATTCAAAAGAATTAGAATCATACAATGCAGCTTCTCAGACCATAAAGGAATGAAGTTGAAAATTAGAAACTCAGGAATCCCTAGAGCATATGCAAACATATGGAGACTGAACAACATGATCCTGAATGAAAAATGGGTCACAGAATAAATCAAAAGAGAAATCAAAAATTTCCTGGAAGTAAATGAGGATAACAGCACAACATACCAAAACCTATGGGATACTGCAAAGGCAGTGTTAAGAGGAAAGTTTATATCAATAGGTGCCTACATCAAGAAATTGGAAAGGCACCAAAGAGATGAGCTTTCAAGTCATCTCAAGGATCTAGAAAATCTGCAGCAAACCAGACCGAAATCTAGTAGGAGAAGAGAAATAATTAAAATCAGAGAAGAAATCAACAGGATTGAATCCAAAAAACATTACAAAAAATCAGCCAAATGAGGAGCTGGTTTTTTTAAAAAGTAAACAAAATTGACACCCCATTGGCCCAACTAACTAAAAAAGAAGAGAAAAGACCCAAATCAATAAAATCAGAGATGAAAAAGGAAACTTAACAACAGACAGCACAGAAATAAAAAGAATCATCAGAAATTACTACAAGGACTTGTATGCCAACAAACAGGGAAACTTATCAGAAATGGAGAGATTCCTGGACACATACAACCTACCTAAATTGAACCAGGAAGACATAGAAAACCTAAACAGACCCATAACTGACACAGAAATTGAAACAGTAATAAAGGCCCTCCCAACAAAGAAAAGCCCAGGACCAGATGGATTCACTGCTGAATTCTACCAGACATTTAGAGAAGAACTAACTCCAATTTTTCTCAAACTATTCAGAACAATTGAAAAAGAGGGAATCCTCCCAAATTCTTTCTATGAAGCCAGCATCACCTTAATTCCTAAGCCGGAAAAAGATGCAGCATTGAAAGAGAATTACAGACCAATATCCCTGATGAACATAGATGCAAAATTCCTAAATAAAATTCTGGCCAATAGAATGCAACAACACATCAGAAAGATCATCCACCCAGACCAAGTGGGATTTATCCCTGGTATACAGGGATGGTTCAATGTTCACAAAATAATCAACATGATACACCACATTAACAGACTGCAGAAGAAAAACCATATAATTCTCTCAATAGACGCAGAGAAAGCATTTGATAAAATACAACACCCTTTCATGCTGAAAACTCTAGGCTAACTGGGTATGGAAGGAACATTCCTCAATACAATCAAAGCAATTTATGAAAAACCCACGGCCAATATCCTATTGAATGGGGAAAAGTTGGAAGCATTTCCACTGAGATCAGGTCCCAGACAGGGATGCCCACTCTCACCACTGCTCTTCAATATAGTTCTGGAAGTTTTAGCCAGAGCATTAGGCAAGAAAAAGAAATTAAAGGGAAACAAATTGTGAAGGAAGAACTCAAACTATCCCTCTTTGCAGATGATATGATTCTTTATTTAGGGGACCCAAAGAACTCTACTAAGAGACTATTGGAACTCATCGAAGACTTTGGCAAAGTAGCAGGATATAAAATCAATGCAGAAAAATCAACAGCTTTTGTATACACAGGCAATGCCACGGCTGAGGAAGAACTTCTAAGGTCAATCCCATTCACAATAGCTACAAAAACAATCAAATACCTTTGAATAAACATAACCAAGGATGTTAAATATCTCTTCGATGAAAATTGCAAAACCTTAAAGAAAGAAATAGAATAGGATACCAAAAAATGGAGAAATCTTCCATGCTCATGGATTGGAAGAATCAATATCATCAAAATGTCTATTCTCCCAAAAGCACTTTATACATTCAATGCAATACCAATCAAGATACCGAAGACATTCTTCTCATATCTGGAAAAAATGGTGCTGAAATTCATATGGAGACACAGGAGACCTCGAATAGCCAAAGCAATCTGGTACAACAAAAACAAAGCCAGAGGCATCACAATACCAGATTTCAGGGCATACTACAGGGCAGTTGTTATCAAAACAGCATGGTACTGGTACAGAAACAGATGGATAGACCAATGGAACAGCAAAGAAACACCAGAAATCAATCCAAACATCTACAGCCAACTTATATTTGATCAAGGATCCAAAACCAATCCCTGGAGCAAGGACAGTCTATTCAATAAATGGTGCTGGGAAAATTGGATTTCCACATGCAGAATCATGAAGCAAGACCCCTACCTTTCACCTTACACAAACCTTCACTCAACATGGATTAAAGACTTAAATCTATGACCCGACACCATCAAAATATTAGAGAGCACTGGAGAAACCCTGCAAGATATTGGTACTAGCAAAGACTTCTCGGAAAAGACCCCAGGAGCACAGGCAGTCAAAACCAAAATTAACATTTGGGATTGCATCAAATTGAGAAGTTTCTGTACTGCAAAAGAAACAGTTAGGCGAGTGAAGAGGCAACAGACAGAATGGGAAAAAATATTTGCAATCTATGCAGCAGGTAAAGAGTTAATAACCAGAATCTACAAAGAAATCAAGAAACTCCACAACAACAAAACAAACAACCCACTTAAGAGATGGGCCAAGGACCTCAATATACATTTTTCGAAAGAGGAAACCAAATGGCCAACAGACACATGCAAAATGTTCAGGATCTCTAGCCATCAGGGAAATGCAAATCAAAACCACAATGAGTTTTCACCTCACCCTGGTTAGAATGACTCACATTCAGAAATCTACCAACAATAGATGCTGGAGAGGATGTGGGGAAAAAGGGACACTAACCCACTGTTGGTGGGAATGCAAACTGGTTAAGCCACTATGGAAGTCTGTCTGGAGATTCCTCAGAAACTTGAATATAACCCTACCATTCAACCTAGCCATCCCACTCCTTGGAATTTGCCCAAAGGAAATTAAATTGGCAAACAAAAAAGCCATCTGCACCTTAATGTTTATTGCAGCTCAGTTTACAATAGCTAAGACCTGGAATCAATCCAAATGCCCATCAACAGTAAACAGGATAAAGAAATTATAGGACATGTACTCTATAGAATACTATACAGCAGTCAAAAAAATGAAATCCAGTCATTTGCAACAAGTAGGAAGAATCTGGAAAACATCATGCTGAGTGAATTAAGCCAGTCCCAAAGGGACAAATATCATTTGCTTTCCTTGATCAGCCAAAACTAACTGAGCACCAAAGGGGAAACCTGTTGAAGTGAAACAGACACTATGAGAAACAGTGACTTGATCAGCTCTTGTCCTGACTGTTGATGTACAATATAATGCTTTATCATTTTTAGTATTTTTTTTCTAGTACTATTGTTTGAACTCTGTAATTAACACACAATTATTCTTAGGTGTTTAAATGTTAACTGAAAAGTGATCCCTGTTAAATATAAGAGTGGGAAAAAGAGAGGAAGGAGATGTACAATTTGGGACATGCTCAATTGGACTTGCCCCAAATGGTGCAGTTAGAAATGTGCCAGGGGATTCCAATACAATCCCATCAAGGTGGCATGTACCAATGCCATCTCACTAGTCCAAGTGATCAACTTCAGTTCACAATTGATCACACTGATATCTAAGAGTCAAAGGGATCACACAAGCAAGACTAGGGTCTGCTAATACTAACTGATAGAATCAAAAAGGGAGAGAACGATCCAAAATGGGAAACAGGAGACACAGCAGACTCATAGATTGGCAGATGTCCTAAATAGCACCCTGGCCTCAGAATCAGCCCTTAAGGCATTCGGATCTGGCTCAAGAGACCATGAGAGTATTTTAGGCATGGAAAGCCAAGACACTCTGACAAAAAAAAAAAAAAAAAACACAACTAAATGAAAGATCTCTGCAAGTGAGATCCCAGTGGAAAGAACGGGGCCATCAAAGAAGGAGGTGACTTTCTCTGATGGGAGGAGAGAACTTCCACTTTGACTATGACCCTGTCAGAATAAGATTGAAGTCAGTGAATCCTAAAGGATTCCTTAGCCTCAGCAACTCATGACTAGAGCCTAGGGAGATTACTGACGCCATAAACAAGAGTGTCAATTTGTTTAGTCAACAACAGGAGTCACTGTGTACTTACTTCTCATGTGGGATCTGTCCTTAATGTGTTGTCCAATGTGAAGTGATGCTATAACTAGTACTGAAACAGTATTTTTACACTTTGTGTTTCTGTGTGGGTGCAAACTGATGAAATCTTTACTTAGTATATACTGAATCGATCTTCTGTATATAAAGATAATTGAAAATGAGAAAAAACGGTTTTAAATTGGAAATAGCCTAGAAATTTAATCAATTTTTTCTAAAAAAAAAATATCATGTAGGATCTTTGTCCTTAATGTGCTGTACATTGTGATTTAATGCTATAACTAGTACTCCAACAGTGTTTTTCACTTTGTGTTGCTATATGGGGCAAACTGTTGAAATATTTACTTAATATATACTAAACTGATCTTCTGTATATAAAGAGAATTGAAAATGAATCTTGATGTGAATGGAAGGGGAGAGAGAGTGGTAAAGGGGAGGGTCACGGGTTGGAGTGAAGTTATGGGGGGGGGGGAAGCCATTTTAATCCATAAGCTGTACTTTGGAAATTTATATTCATTAACTAAAATTTTTTTAAAAAAAGCATATGTTGATTTGAGCTTCCTACATGTTATAGTCATTACAGGTATTTGTTGAGTAAACTGGTAGGTGGAAGACATTCTCTTTTATCTCCTTATCTCTTTCTGTGATTCTGTGCCCTTCACCATTCAAATAGAATGAAAAAAAATTACTTATTTATGTTTGATAAAGTCATCATGTTCATTGTTTCTCTAATTAGGATAAATATTACTTATCTTTAATTCTTTATTCAAATCAATATGAAATATATTCATATATATTCACTGCCACTATTTCACAAAATAAATTATCTGAGAAAGACAATATCTATAAAGCTATAGTTTGCATAGTGTGCAGTGTGCTATAATTTTTATTATTTTCTTTCCCTGGAAACCTTGAAATGATGTGATATCATTCAAACTAAAATCAGTTTAAATATATTTACTTTTTAAAATGGGCATACTTGATACTCCTGATATAAAAATATGAAGAGGTTAACAAGAAAGAATTCTGACAGAACAATTGTTCTAAAAATTCCTTGGCAGATTGAATTTTGACAAATCAATAAACTTTATATGTACTGTAATTTTATTTTCATTTTATCCTCTTCCGGTTGGTTACTTACACAATGGTAGGTTGCTGTTTCAAGGTCAGGAAACATGTTTACAATATAATGTTCCTGAATTCTCAAGCCTAAATGAGCTAGGTTCGTATCTCTTCACATGCGTACTGTTGTTCCCTTTAAAACACCAGTTTTTGAGAGATACTGTTTAAAGAGTCAAAAGAAACTAATGGTGTATATACAGGTATAAAATTAAAAAAAAAAATTTTTTGACAGGCAGAGTGGACAGTGAGAGAGAGAGACAGTGAGAAAGGTCTTCCCTTGCCGTTGGTTCACTCTCCAATGGCTGCCACGGCCGGCATGCTGCAGCAGGCGCACCGCGCTGATCCCATGGCAGGAGCCAGGTGCTTCTCCTGGTCTCCCATGGGGTGCAGGGCCCAAGCACTTGGGCCATCCTCCACTGCACTCCCTGGCCACAGCAGAGAGCTGGCCTGGAAGAGGGGCAAGCGGTATGGAATCCAGCGCCCTGACCAGGACTAGAACCCAATGTGCCGGCGCGGCAAGGCGGAGGATTAGCCTATTGAGCTGCGGCGCCAGCCCAGGTATAAAATTTAACTATGATTCCTGCTTATATTTTTATATCAGTTTGTTGTCAGTTTTTTTTTTTTTTTTTTTTTTTTTTTTTTTTTTTTTTTTTTTTTTAGGATTTCCTCATTTTCTTCAAGGAAGTGTTGTATTGTTGCCCAGGTACACATCATTCCAAATACAAACAGTGTAGAAATACTAATGATTCTCATAAAGCTACCATAGATTCCCACAACACACTTTAGAGTCTTTAGATAGTAGCCTGTAAACAGTTATATTTTCAATATAGATTTTTTTTTGAGTTTTTCTTCATGACAGAGATAAAGGGAATGTTTTGTCAAATTAAACAAGTGGATCAAGATGAGTTAATCATATTATTAATCAAGAATCATGTTGAAAAACATTTAAAATGTTAGAAAATAAAGCAAATTCTAAATATAATAAAATCTGAGATATGTTTTTGAAAGGAACAATTTTTTTTATAATTTATCAAAGGAAAAATATATTATTCATAATAGTTACAAAAATTATTAATAATGAGATAATATATAAATCAATGGGAACAACAGAAAGTTATAATCACATTACACAAGATATTATATAACACTCAAAATTAGAATTTAATTTAAATTCAATGGCAAAGAAATGGAAAGTCTGAGTGATATCAATAGTTTTAAAACTGATTTTTAAAGCATATTTAAAAAGATTCTTATAGACGGTGCCACAGATCACTAGGCTAATCCTCTACCTGCAGCGCTGGCACCCCAGGTTCTAGCCCTGGTTGGGGTGCCGGGTTCAGTCCTGGTTGATCCTCTTCCAGTCCAGCTCTCTGCTACGGCCTGGGAGGGCAGTGGAGGATGGCCCAAGTGCTTGGGTCCCTGCACCCGCATGGGAGACCAGGATGAAGCAACTGGCTCCTGGCTTCAGATGGGCGCAGTGCTTGCCGTAGCGGCCATTTGCGGGGTGAAACAATGGAAGGAGACTTTTCTCTCTGTCTCTCTCTTTAACTCTGCCTGCCCAAAAAAAAAAAAAATAGATTCTTAAAAATTAAATATTGCCTCTCCTTAAATATACTTGTTTTTTTTTTATAAAATATGTCTGAAATGTGCTTTCTGCCTCAATGTCAGATCTATATTGTTTTAAATATGAATTGATAATAAAATATTTTTAAACAGATACAACAGTAAGGGATAGTTCATTAAAATAATTTCATTTTCCAGTTATTAAGGAAAATTTTAAAGCACTATTGTTTGTTAGGATTGGACAAAAATATCTTTGGTCTCTTAGCTTATAGTAATGCTGTTCACTTTTGACAATTTATTTTTAATATAAATTTTTAATATAAATTATGATTGCAAATATTTTTATGAGAAATATAAATTGACTTTATTTTGAAATTGAAATGAGAGATGCTTGTGGGCAAATCCTGGTCCCCCAGATTATATATTGATTATCATGGCTAAATCTGTGATTCAATTAGGGATTTAGAGGAAGGAATTATTCTATATTTCTCCAGATGGTCCTTAAATCCAATAGTATGTGTATTTAAAGAATGAGACAGGGAGAGTTGTTAGACACAGAGGAGGAGAGAAGGTAATGTGAAGAAGTAGGCTGAAACATTATTGATGAACCCACATAACAAAGAATGCCAAGAGAAACCAGAACTGATAGAGTCAGGATGAAATGCAGCCCTTAGCCAATCTCGTTTTCAAAGGTCTGACTCCAGATTGGCAAAGTGTAAATTTTGCATGTGATTTTATGTGCCAAGTTTTGGAGAATGTGTTACTGCAACTCTAAGAAATTAATATAGAAAGCCAGCTACCATGGTACTGAGGATAGTTTTGAAATAACAATGTTTTTAAAATTTATGAGGGGATTTTAAGCAATTGCTGGATAGAATATCAAAGATAGTTTACTCAGAGTGCGTATTATAGTCCAATCTACGGACAAAATGAGAAAAGTTACAGGTCAGTAGACATTAAAGCTTTTTGTTTCTAAGTTTCATAAAGCTTTTTAAGTTTCAACATTTAAACTTTGACTATGGAAATAAACTGTTTTTTTCTCCATTGCTTACACGAACATTTTGGTTTAAATATTAAGTGTTCAAAAATGATAAACACAAATGAACTGTTGGCAATTATGGAACATTTTGCTTAAGAGTAGCTGATGAATCTACAATGTGGTTAGGAAGTCTCCACTATATCATTTGTATAATATGTCATAATATGTATAATAAGCATACTCTACAATAAATATAGCATTTTATAATATGTATATACTATTTGTTTGTATCAGTTACCCCAAAATTTTGCAGGTATTCTAGGAGCTCAGTGTAAGACTTACTATTTATGCTTCCATTTTTAAACTTCCACTTCTGCTTCTTTTGACAAATATGCTCAAAATCTGGAGGGCTCAGTTAACAAAATACTTTCAGGTTTTCATTTGGTTCATAATAATTGCACTGATATACACAATGGAATCTTGAAGCTGGACAAGGTCTGGCTATTAAAAATGAGTAAGGGTTCACTCACTTTCATGTGTCTAACAGACTGAACATGATTCAGTCAGACAGGTCAATCTTCTTGATATTCATTTGTCCCTGAGCCTCTTTCACTTCATTTGTCAGGCTTATCTCCATGGAAATAAGTCCCATTCATTTTTAACCAGTTAATATTACTTCTCTCCATGAATGTCATCTAAAACTTTATCTGACTATATATAAGGTGTATTTACTATTGTTTCTTTCTTTTTTTAAATTTTTTAAACATTTATTTTATTTATTTGAAAGACAGAATTACAGAGTGGTAGAGACAGAGTGAGAGGTCCCCCATCTGAAGGTTCACTCCCCAATTGGCTGCAATGGTCCGAGCTGCGCCGATCTGAAGCCAGGAGTTGGAGCCTCCTCCGGATCTCCTACGTGGGTGCAGGGGCCCAACGACTTGGGCCATCCTCCACTGCTATCCCAAGCCACAACAGAGAGCTGGATCGGAAGAGGAGCAGCCGGGACAAGAACCGGCACCTTATGGGATACCCGCGCTTCAAGCCAGGGCTTTAACCTACTGGGACACAGCATCGGCCCCTACTATTGTTTCTTTCAATCTTTCTAAACATGATAAAGAAAAAAAGCACTAGTGTTTCCATGATGTAACTCCCTCCTCACTGTGATTCAACTACACAGGATTGGGCAAGTGATTAAGAGACATGGATATAATGCATCATTTCTAGTGATTGCTCTGTGATTTGAGGAAATTTCCAAAAACAAAAATTTACTCAACTTGTGACTGCTTACTTGTAGACAGACAGCCCACAGGACTTCCCTAGTGCAGCTTTGTATGCTGAGCAATAGGGCAGAATAATAGCTGCGGTAACTTTTATAACCCCTTTCAGAGAATTGTGGAAATTCACTTAGACTCATAAGATTGTTAATGGCTTTTCAAATATGCCACTACAATAGAAAACAGGATCGATTTTGTTTTCCAAGGCTTCATTTCAATTTTGGTTTTCCATTTACTTCTATTTTAATTGAATACTTTATTTTGCAAATATTTTAGACCCATTTGAAATTCTATTCTAGGACAATTTAAAGAAGCAAAATGCAAGGCAATAGTGCAGACCATGGCTAAGCTAACCAAATGAATAAATCATTAAATAAACAAACAAATAAGTAAATACCTAATGCACACCAATGGAAATAAATTTGACATTAAATGGATTATACAAAATGTAAAGACCTATAAAACAGTGTTATTTAGCAGTATAATAAACTACAGGATCTCAGAAGAGGACCAGATCCATTTAATCTCAGATAAATATATATATATTTTTTTGTCTTAGAAATTTTCTGAATTTGGTTTTCTGCATGAAGATTTCTTCAAACTGTCTCACACTTTCCCTTTAATCCTCCAGGACCCTTGCTTCACTCTTCACTCCTTCCATCCTGTTAATTCAAAAGGAAAATTGAGAGTACTGAATAAGAACACTATCTACTGTTTGACAAAATTTACAAATCCCCTTTATTATTCTACTACCTTCTATTCTTTCCTGTTACCCCAGAACAATGGCCCATAAAACCTGGTGTTCCTCAAAACTACCCTGAGGACTTGTTAAAACACAAATTACTGGGTCCTGGGTCTAAATTGGGACTATAAAATGTGCATATATCTCTAGTACCTTTAATATTTTTTAGTATTAGACAACTTCTATATTGACCTTTGAACTATACAATAATTTTTGCATCCCTTATGTATAATGGGAAATCAGAAAAATACCCAAAAGTTACCAGAACAACATAATATTGTTATCTCCATGATTCTGATCAATGTAAAACTAAAATGATAATTTCTGAAAAAAATGATAAAAGCATCTTTAAAACTATGAATGTATTTTAATTTTACCTAAGAAATATTTATTTATTTATTTTCATGGTATGGTCCTGATTTGGTTGTTTATAATTTATTGTCTGAATTAGTGTTATCAGGTGAGTTGAAAAACATTTAACATGTGACTTCTCTCTTGTATCCAGTCTAAAATGGCATAGAGAATCCTCTCAAATTATCTGAAAAAAATCAAATTTATAATCACTATTATTTTTATAAAACAAATCTTGTGATTTCTTCAATGCACAGTGAAATCCCTAATTATTCAAAGGAATTCCATCTTCTCTTTTTTATAAAAGCTTCCTTGGTCTTGCAGTGAGAACTCATAATATCCAATTCTGTATGTCTGTATCACTGTGCTGAGAAACCTAATTCAGAAGTTTCATTCATTCTATTTGAATTGATGTTTACCTACCACATTCATCATTTTATAATCTTCTTCAAAGCCAAATAATAAGACATAGTCTTATCTTTACTCTTGATATATAACACAGCTACCACAGAGAGTAAGCAGCAATATGTTATTGTCAACCTAATAAGCCAATCAATGTGCAGAAGTAGGAAAAAAAACATTAGAAAAGACCATGGAGAAAAATTTTAGTAGAATCATAGTGGTTTATGTAACAAATCTTCTGTATTCTGTATTGAGAAGCAAAGGGACTTTAAAGTTATTTTATTATTCTAATCATAGAAACTCAGTATCAAAAATGAACAAGAAAGCAAGAGAAACTTAGATGTATACATGGCTACAAGCAGTGCTGCATTTGATCATGCATATCAACTGCATGCATGTATTTTATGGACCTTTCTACTAAGATATTTCTACATAAAGGTATTAATATAAAATAGATAATTTTTAGAAGGTTTTGAATTGTGTTGATAATATCACTTATCAATTTTAATTTCATTTGCTGATGAATATTTTTATATGACATTTGTAAATTTCTTAGAAGTTGATACTGACTTGTGATCAAGTTAAAAACAATGCCTGCAGAATGGTTTTTGAAGCACAAGATATTTTACTTCTTATATTAGTTATATCTTTCTTAGTTTCTGAGATTGTGCTATCTCTAAGTTAAATGCTGACAGAGAATGTTTGTACAGATTAAATTTAATTCTTTCCATTAATTGTAATTTCAGTTGCTAGCAACAATCTCACACTTCATGATTTTTAAAAAGATTGTTTATTTGCAAGTTGTAGTTACACTGAGAGAGAGATTGACTTCTGCCATCTGATAGTTCACTCCCCAGATGGCCACAGTGTTCAGAGCTATGCTAGGCCAAAACCAGAAGTCAGGAGCTTTTTCCAGGTCTCCCACTGGGCGCCAGAGCCCAAACACTTGGGACATCTGGTGGTTTTCTCAGGCCAGAAGCAGGAACCTGGATTAGAAATGGAGTAGCTGGAATGCAGACCAGCACCATATGGGATACTGAGGTTATAGGGGGCAACTTTTACTCACTATTCCACAATGTCGACCCTACATTTCATTATTTTAAGTGTATCATTTTAAAAAATAGGATTTTACATGATATAAATCTACGGTATGTGTTTTTTTTTCCTCCCTACCTATATATTGCAGTCATTATTATTCTAAAATAATTGGCTATAGAAATGAATCCCACATATTTTCCTATTTTTAAGAATGAATATTTTTGATTGACAAAATTTGCAATGTATGTAAATAAAAATTTGTTTCATTTTACTCTTTCATATTTATATGGAAGGTACTTTGGAATGTTTTGTAAGTGGAAGTGAAGACTGTCATAAATAAAAGAATCCAATGATAGAGTAATTTTCACAGATTTTTGTATTCAACTGTGAATACAAGATGTCATGAATTGTAGAAAAACATGAAAACCATCACAATCTCATTTCTCACATATTTGCTAAGCAGACTGCCATGTACACAGTATGTCATAAATATTGATAAATATAAGATGTGTTAAGCTATGTAATCTTACCAGATTAAAAGGATTACTAACTGCTTAAAGCTGAGTAAAATTCCATGCATTTATTCACTTACTTAAAACAAATATTTATCAAACACATTAAATATTCAAGGCACTGCAGCATGTGCCAGACTTGCAAAATGACACAGAGATACTCTTCTCAAAAACTACACAACCACAAAAAGTTCTGGAACTGAAACTATTTCCATTATTCAACACAAAATTAATCTTATTTAACGAAACTAATTTTCTTTTTTACCCATCTCTGTAATATCTCTCTTGTGATTGGTTTTTAATCCATTTATACAACTGTCATTTGCATCTGCTCTTTTTTGAATTGCTATATACTCCTAACTTACGTCTTTTGTGTCTTTTATCTGTATTACTGATTTCTTGTATATAAAAGGACACTGTATAAATTCTGCTTCTTTGTGGTATGTAGGGGCTAGGGCTGGTATTTTTATGCATTTTGAATAATGTAACATAGATAGTCTCACCTTTCGTAAATTTCTGAAAAGCATGCTCTTTGTTTTATTTAGTAATTATTTGGCTAATCTCCAACCATAACTTCTTTCCTTACTCTAATGGACTCTGCTTTAATCTGTTTAGACTGCTTGAATTTGCTTTGCGTAAACTTGGTTTAGCCTTAACCACATATGGGTGATCTTCCAGTTTGATTATTGTCATTTGGGGAATTTTCCCTCAATTTTCTGTTGTCAGACAAGCTCCAAATTCTGTCCTCAAATTTTTTCTAACTCTCCAGGAAACCAAATATTTATATTAGAATTGTAATCTCATATGCATTGAGGAATGATCTAAGACGGAAAGCCTCCCAAAGCAGAAATTTGCCAGTGTAATTACTTCATGTTGAATTTCTGCTAGCAATCTGTGATGCTGATGGTGATCTAGTACTTTGGTACTTGCCTTTTTTTTTTTTAAAAAGCAGGCATGGGTATCAGAATTATTTTTTTTTACTTTTATTTAATGAATATAAATTTCCAAAGTACAGCTTATGGATTAAAATGGCTTCCCCCCCACCAAACTTCCCTCCCACCTGCAACCCTCCCCTTTCTTGCTCCCTCTCCCCTTCCATTCACATCAAGATTCATTTTCAATTCTCTTTATATAAAGAAGATCAGTTTAGCATATATTAAGTAAAGATTTCAACACTTTGCACCAACACAGAAACACAAAGTGAAAAAAAAAAAAAAACTGTTGGAGTACTAGTTATAGCATTAAATAACAGAGTACAGCACATTAAGGACAGAGATCCTAAATGATATTTTTAAAAAATTTATTAATTTTCTATGCAATTTCAATTTAAAACCAAGGTTTTTTTTATTTTCAATTATCTTTATATACGGAAGATTGATTCAGTATATACTAAGTAAGGATTTCATCAGTTTGCACCCACACAGAGACACAAAGTGTAAAAA
The DNA here is from genome assembly GCF_033115175.1 of Lepus europaeus. Lineage (NCBI taxonomy): Eukaryota > Metazoa > Chordata > Mammalia > Lagomorpha > Leporidae > Lepus > Lepus europaeus. The sequence continues at coordinate 44,054,871 of NC_084832.1, read as the reverse complement.
TACTGTTTCAGTACTAGTTATAGCATCACTTCATATTGGACAACACATTAAAGACAGATCCTACATGAGACGTAAGTACACAGTGACTCCTGTTGTTGATTTAACAATTTGACACTCTTGTTTATGGTGTCAGTAATCTCCCTAGGCTCTAGTCATGAGTTACCAAGGCTATGGAAACCTTTAGGGTTCGCCGACTTGATCTTATTCTGACAGGGTCATAGTCAAAGTGGAAGTTCTCTCCTCCCTTCAGAGAAAGATACTTCCTTCTTTGATGGCCCTGTTCTTTCCACTGGGATCTCACTCGCAGAGATCTTTCATTTAGGTCATTTTTTTTTCTTTTTTTGCCAGAATGTCTTGGCTTTCCATGCCTAAAATACTCTCATGGTCTCTTGAGCCAGATCCAAATGCATTAAGGACTGATTCTGAGGCCAGAGTGCTGTTTAGGACAGACATCTGCTATTCTATGGGTCTGCTATGTCTCCAGCTTCCCATGTTGGATCGTTCTCTCCCTTTTTGATTCTATCAGTTAGTATTAGCATACACTGGTTTTGTTTGTTTGATCCCTTTGACTCTTAGACCTATCAGTGTGATCAATTGTGAACTGAAGTTGATCACTTGGACTAGTGAGATGGCATTGGTACATGCCACCTTGATGGAATAGTATTGGAATCCCCTGGGTACTTACCTTTTTTATGATTTTTTTTAACATTTCAGTGTCTGTCTTTAGTATTAGCCAAATAGGAATTGCTAGGTCTAGTTGGTTGACACAGTAGTTAAGACACCACTTGGAACATCTGCATTTCATATTGGAGTTTCTGGGTTCTGGTACCCACTCCTATATCCATTCCAATTTCCTTCTGATATGCAGATGATGCCTCAAGTGGTTGGATCCCTACCACTCACAGTGATGACCTGAATTGAGTTCTGAGCTCCTGGCTTTACTTTTGCCCAGAGTCATCTGTTCAAGGCATTTGGGGTGTAAACTAGTAGATGGAGGATCTCTGTCTGTCTCTTATTTTATCTCTTTCTTTCTCTTGGTCATTCTGCATTTCAAATACATAAACTAAATAAGTAATTTAAAAAAAAAAATTTCTTGGGGCTGCCAGCATTCCATATTGGCAACAGGCAACAGTTCATGTCCCAGCTTCTTTGCTTCTTCTTTTTTTTTTTTTTTTTTTGGACAGGCAGACTTAGACAGTGAGAGAGAGAGACAGAGAGAACGGTCTTCAATCCGTTGGTTCACCCCCCAAATGTCCATTATGGCTGGCGCACTGTGTTGATCCGAAGCCACAAGCCAGCTGCTTCCTCCTGGTCTCCCATGTGGGTGCAGGGCCCAAGCACTTGGGCCATGCTCCACTGCCCTCCTGGGCCACAGCGGAGAGCTGGACTGGAAGAGGAGCAATCGGAACAGAATCCAGTGCCCCAACCGGGACTAGAACCCCGCATGACGGCACCCAGGCGGAGGATTAGCCTAGTGAGCCACGGTGCTGCCCCCAGCTTCTTTGCATCTGATCCATCTTCCTGCAAATGGCCAGGGAAAAGCAGCGGAGGATGGCCCAAGTATTTGGCCCCTCCTACCCACATGGGAAACCCTATGAAGCTCAGCGCTTCTAGCCTAGCACTCTCTATGGGAGGTTTTTTACTCCAATATGCATTATTTACTTCATAAAGAAAATGAAACAGGAAGTAAACTTTTCACATTAGAATATATTGAATATTAGGACCTCATATCAGTATGTATTTCTGCTCTAAATAGGACTGTTGCCTAATGTGAATTGAATATGTGTTACATGTGATTCCCTATACATGTGACACCTTAGATATATTTTTACATGCATACAGTGATTGGTCAATATATATTGTAAAATCACCTGGCTAGAATTTCGATGTATTACTCAGATTCATGTGTAGATGTAGAAATGCATATAGTCTTTTCCTGTCACAACTTTTCTGAACTAGTCCCTGTTAAGAAATTGTGGCCATTTAGCACTCCAGAAGACAAGGTGCCACTCAAAATTTTAAGGCTACTGGCCAAGAGTATACTATAAGTGAATATTCACAAATTTTTTGCTCTTCCAGTGTGTTTGCAAGTTTACTGTGAGACTGTTTTGCTATAGAGAGCTCAGTGTCATGAAATGAGTATCTGTCAATTTGGAGGAGGAAGGTTGATCCAGGACAAGTGCTAATGTCAATCTAAGCATGAAACTGGCATTAGCTTTGCACTGAAAAAAGTAATATCCATCAAATTTTGCCAACTATGGAAATATATCTGAAAACATTGCATTAATAAGCTTCTAGAATTAGTAGAGTGACAGAATCCTTTTTCAAAGGTTACATTTTATACAATGCACAAGTAAATCATATCTCTGGCTGAAAGAATGAAATGGGGCTCAGATTGAAAAGGAAAGAGCAGCTCTGCTGTTATTCAGGCTGAGAGAACAAGAAACACCGTGTCAGCTTCACTCTCACTTCATAAACCACTTCTGTTTTATGACAGCATCCAAGCTCTCCTGCCTCTTTTAATCTCACTTCCAATACTGCAACCATAACAAAACTGTACTTGCCTCCCTTAGACACTCCTCATGGTTTTACAGAGGACACCTAAACCTCACAAAAGAAGCATCCTTCCTTTATTTTGTCAAGAAGCATTTTTCATTTCTTTTGTACATCACATCTTTGCAGTAAATATGATTTCGACAGATTATAGTCTTAGTTTGGTCAGTTTGGGGATGATTATGATTTAGCAGTTCTTTTGGTCAGTGCTCACAGATAAGAAAATAAATTTTCAGCTTTTAGTTTAAAAATTTATTTATTTCAAAGGTAGTGATACTGGAGATTGAGGGAGGAGGGAGAGATAGAGAGAGAGAGGGAAAGTGGGAATTGATTCTATTCATTAGTTCACTTCTCAAATGTCTACAACAGCTGGAGCTACGCTAGGTTCAACCCAGGAGAGAAAACTCTTCTGGTCTTCCACATAGGGGGCAGGAAATCAACTACTTGCGCAAACATCCTCTATGCCTTAGGATCTGAATTGGAGTAGCCAGGACTTGAATTGGCACTCTGATAGGGGATGTGGGTATCCAAAGCAGCAGCTTAACCCATTATACCACAATGCCCATCCTCAGTTCTTAAAGGAAAAAAAAAATAAAAACTTTTCGATTAGAAAATTGGCAAATATTTATGACTAGGATAAGTATTAGTTTAATCAATTATAATATAATTATATATTAACGTATATCTTTATATTAATATATTATAAATAACAAAATATTGCAAAAATCATCCCTATCACCTTAAAAAATCAAATTTAATGGTAAATATCTATGTTAACATGGAAAAGTGCTATAACTAAAGCAGAAACAGTATAGTCACAATAATTAAGATCTGAGTTCTGAAGACACTGCATAGAATTCCATATCATGTTTTACTACTTACCAGTTATGAAACCTGAGTCAGTTCTCCTGGTTCTTTATTTCAATCATTGATAAAGTATATATAATTTTCAAAAAAATCAAACTTACAGATTCACAGATCCACTGTGAGGGATAAATAAGATATTACTGTTAAGTCTCTCAAGGTAGTGACTCTAAGTGCTTTCTGAAGTTCTTAAAGTAGTCTTGGTTCAAGCACTTAATTCATCTCCCTTATGAAATGTAATATTAACCATGGTAGGGTCAGAAATATAGAACAGGAAGCCTGAACATCTCTAATATCTCTCCTTCCCACAATGTGTGCAAAATTCTGGTGCTATGTTGAACAGAATGTACTTGTGAATTAAAACTTCCTTTGCCCTTTGGTACCTACTTTTTGTGTTCAACCTTTTAACTAATGTATGGAACAATTCCAAGCTCATAACCAACACATTGTATTTTTCAACCAGTTACTGATATATTTTTAACCCCATTCTAATCTATTCAAGTTTTGGTTTATTGATATATAATTGACAAGTAATAATTGAATATACTAAAGATGTTCAGTGTGAGGCATTTATATATATATATAGATAGATAGATAGATAGATAGATATGTATATCTATATATATATATATTGTGAAATGATCATGGAAATAAAAATAGTTAGCATATGTATCATTATCTCACATAGTTATTTTTTTCGTTGAAAAAGAGAGAGATCTTTTGTCTGCTGGTTCATTCTCCAAATACCCACAATAGTAGAGCCATCCCCTGTAATCTCTATGGGTGCATGTTAGCAGGAAGCTGGAATTAGCAAGAGAGCCAATCCAAACGCTCATATATGGAAGGAACAAATCCCAAGTGCCATCTTAACTGTTGTGCCAAATGCATGCTTCATATTTTTTTCTTTTTTAAAAAAAGGAATGTGTATTTTCAAAAACCCTTTGTCCTAGGATACTATTATTTTCTTTATAATTGTACCAGTCTTCTGGTATAAACAATATCATTTTGGGTCTCTTATCCAGTCTGATTCTTACCCAAATTTTTGTCTCTTTTTATAATTGGAAGACTGACACTAATGTCAAATCTAATGTTATATATCAAATGAAATTTTTGGGCTTTGAAAATATTTTGTGTAGGAAATGTATAGGCTCCTCCAGCTTCAGTGTACAGATTTCCAGTATTGATTATGTTAGTTATGCTGGCCTCATTGCCAGAGAGAAGCCAATTTCAATAACAACTGAAGTTTGATTTTCTTTAAAGATGCCTGAAACATGTGTATGTCCCTAATAACTTTCACAGTTTCATCTGTAACTATCAAAAAACTCATTAAACCTTGATATTCCTTGAGTCTTCAGTGATTTCTATTTTTACCCACTTGCATAGAACTCTGTGGTTGGTACCACTTTGGGAAATATATTTTTTCACTGTTGTCCACCACACTTCTTAGCAGGAGAAAGTAAGACCTATGATATCCCAATGCCCCAGACCTAACAATTTTCTATAATATGCAAAACTCCATAGAATGATAATTATAGAATGGGAACATAAGAGAATCAAGGACAGAAACATGGAGGACTGAGAATGACATGAGCCCAGGAAGAAGTCCAACACAAGGGAACTAGAAGAACCAAAGAAATAGTAAAGTTCATAAGATCGTCAGAAATAAGTCATAAGAACAAAAGTCCGTTGGATTTCATTATCAGGAGGTAATGGGTGAGAATAAATAATAGAGTGACTAGATTGTTTTATATACTCAATTTCTCTTTATATTCACCTTCTAAAGTTGCAGACTTAACTGATGAACAATCATCTTTATTATAAATTATACACATCTTCATTATAGACTATATACTTCATAGAGGTAGGTAGGCCCTGTATTTCATTTTTTAATGTGAACCAATTATCTAAAAGAATAATTATAGCAAACTCATGTTCAGCCTGTGTATTTTGTTCTCGTAATGTTTGTGGACACAATGACTAGGGCTGGCCCAAGGCAAAGCCACTACCAGGGACTCAATGTTGGTGTCCCGTGGGTATAGCAGGGCCCCAAAGCATGTTAGCAGGAAGCTTGACTGGAACAGGAGCAGCTGGGGCTCAAACCATCTCCAATATGAGATGTCGAAGTTGCAAGTGTTGATTTAACCTGCTACGCCATGTTGCTGGCTCCTAACTTTAAAACTCTTTTAATGCTTCTTAAGGTTCACATGACTGAAAATTAATGAGACTGAAATTTACGCAGAGTACAATCCAGAATGCATCTCAGCTTCTGAAAACTATACACAGCTTGATCTGTAATACTATTGTGAACAATGTTGAATAAATGGATAGTAAAATTGTTTTCATATGAAAAGCAAATAGAGAGTAAGTGATAAAAATAATGTAAAATACAACCCATATGCCTATTTCATTACTAATTTATATTTATTCCATGGAGTGTTTAAAATACACATTGATTTTAAAATATGAATAAGAATATGAAAATACCAATTTCAAGCTTTTGAGGGGGGAAATGGAGATATCTGCAATATTTGGCTACTCTTCATTTTTGAACATTGCTCCAGAACAACATTTGGTGCAGAATCTACTCATTGGAAAAAGGCATTTAACATTTAAGTTGATATATAATTCCTGATAACTTAATCCTTTGTGTTGCCTTCTTGTCTCCTATAGTTGTTAAAGGCTACATTCACTGGTGTTTAATTTTCAGATTAAGACAAGAAATTAGGGAAAAGTATATGGGCACAGCAAGTGACCATTGGTTGGGAGATCTGCTTCCTACATTGGCACGCCTGGGATTGAATGTTACCTCCACTTCTGATCCAGCTTCCTGCTAATGTACCTAGAAAGAAGCAGATGGTGACCCAAATACCTCCTGCCACTCACATGGGAGACCCAAGTTGGGTTCCTTGCTCTTTTCTTTGGCCTGGCCATTAATCAGCTAATGGATATTCTCCCTCTCTCTCCGTCTCCCTCTCTCCCTCCCTCCCTCCCTCCTTCGCTCCCTCTCATCTGTTCTTTTCTCCCTCTGCCTTTAAAATAAATAAATAAGTAAAACTTTAAGAAAAATGAAAGATATGTAATAAAGCAGCTATGGAAAGGAAGGTTAAAAAGGTAAGAAATGGAATCTTGTAAGATGTAATAGATTAATTTCATCTACTTCTCCCTGATAAAGCAAGAGGAAATACTGAAAATGGGGGGGGGGGGAGAAGTTTAAAATCATAAGAAAAAGGCAAGCTTTGGAATATTAGGAGCAGCACCGCAGCAGTCACCTTTCATTTCTCCAAAAGCAAACTGCTGAGACTGAACTTGCTACTCATGGGCATAGCAACAGAATGCATCCCATAGGCCAAATGGGAATCCCTCAGGAAACACCTAACTCTACATCCTTCTCACACATAACAAAAAGCTAGGAGAGTGTCTTTTAAGGTACATATCTAAGGTAAATAACCTATTTCTGAACTATAATTGAGAATCTATTTTTCCTCCAAGAGACACTGGGAAGAACAGATAGAACCAGACGGGATACCTCCTCACATTAAATGGCCCAATGCAGAAAACTGTTGTCCATGTACTTCAGGACTCTTCCCTTCTCCTGACTCCAGCACGGTGTGAGGTGACTAATAATAGGCTACCTTGGAAACCTCTCCACCTGAGCATTGCCAGCAGGTGCCATACAAACCAACCAAAACAAAATAAGCTCTTAAGATGTTATTGGAACTGCAGAACACATTGGATAGCCAAGATCATCACTGTGCTGAATACAGATTTAATTTTTAATTTAATTGGACTCAAAGTCTCCTAATATAAAAGACAAAATATCCAGAATGAAACAGAAGATGATCTATTATTCTTAAAAGCAAGCAAATTAGAATAAAAAAAATCAAATGATGCCAATATTGAAATGGATTATGTGACAGAATTATCTGACATGGATTTTTTTTTAATTAGCCATCATAAAAATGTGTTAGCAGTTACAAATACTCTGGGAACAAATAAAATAGAAAACTTCAGCAGAAAGTAGAGGTTATAAAACAGAAACAATGAAAATTGCTACAAAATAATTGAAAAACAAAATAAATGCAATAATAAATTACAATATAATACGTAAAATATTGTACAATACAGTAACAATAAAATATTCAATGAAATACAAATGAAAAAACCTGCATAGGTCCACATGTTGCAGCAGATTAAGTCCTGCTTTCAATGTCATCATCCCATATTGGAGCACTAGCTATAAGTCCAGTTCTCTGTTTTAAATCCGTCTCCCTGAAAATGTGCATAAGAAGGCAGTAGAAGATGGCCGAAGGACCTGGGCCCCTGCCACCAACATGAGAGAAGTAGATAGTATTCGTGATTCCTGGCATTAACTCGGTCTAGTTCTGGCTGTTGTAGCCTTTTGAGGAGTGAACCCTGGAAGATGGAAGATTCTCTCTCTCTCTCTCTCTCTCTCTCTCTCTCTGCTTTTTCAAATAAATAAAAAACTTAAAATATATAGTTATCAAAAAATCTTACAAAAGTATTAAAAATAATTACAAAGCTAGCAGTTTGAATATGAGAAAGTATAAAATTTGTGAACTTGACAACAGAAAAATAGAATTCACAAACTGTGAAAGACAAAAAGAAAGAGAGTTGAATTAACAAAAAGAATAGCAGATGCTGAAAGTCACATAGGATAATAACCAAAGAACCAGTATTTGTATTATTCAATATCCAGAGAGGCAGAGAATTAAGGAATGTTCAAAGAAATGCTGTCTGAAAATTTTCCAAAGATGGCAGCAGTCAACCATCAATTCTAAATCTGGTGAAATTAATAATTAGAAATTAAAGGGAAATTAAATATTCTCTGGATATATGTGCGTAGACAAGATTTTATTATTATATCTAATATATTTAATACCACAATAAATCAACAGAACAGATTGACATATGTATGGATATACCATTCTACCCAATGACAGTAGAATAAATGTTTTTCCAAGTTGCATAGAATATTCATTATGAAAGAATATAAGAGCCATAAAACAAATCTAAATGGAGAAAAAAGAATTGAAATCACAATATCAATAACAGAAATACAACAGAAATATATTTTATTGAGTTAAAATTAAATAATACCTATCCAATGTTTCATAGTTCAAAAAGATAATCAACAGAATATTCTAAAAATACATAAAATTGCAAAAACAAAGCATTACTTATTAAAATATTTGAGATATGATGAACTCTGTTTAGGGAGATTAATAGTAGTAAACCTTCATACTAGAAATCGGAAAAGGTCGATTAGCCTAAATCCTTATCTCAAGGAATAATCAAAAAAGGGTAAATAAAATAAAAGCAGAAAGAAGGAAATAAAAAAACCAGAAGAATAAAGCAATGTTATTGAAATTAGGAAAACCATAGAATGTATCAATAAAATTTATTCTAAAACTATTAAAATAAGAGTCTAGAAATACAGACAAAAATAAAGAGTGGCTATACTAATTATGACTAACCCATGAAATAGTGAATACTGCTTCAGATATTATAGTAATTAAAAGAAATACTAATGAGAGAGAGGCTAGTGTCCATGCTGGTTAAGAGTGGGAAAAAGAGAGAGAGGAGATGTACAATTTGGGACATGCTCAATCGGACTTGCCCCAAATGGTGGAGTTAGAAACGTGCCAGGGGATTCCAATACAATCCCATCAAGGTGGCATGTACCAATGCCATCTCACTAGTCCAAGTGATCAGTTTCAGTTCACAATTGATCACACTGATAGGTCTAAGAGTCAAAGGGATCACACAAGCAAGGCTAGTGTCTGCTAATACTAACTGATAGAATCAAAAAGGGAAAAAATGATCCAACATGGGAAGCGGGAGACACAGCAGACTCATAGAATGGCAGATGTCCTAAATAGAACTCTGGCCTCAGAATCAGCCCTTAAGGCATTCGGATATGGCTCAAGAGCCCATGAGAGTATTTTAGGCATGGAAAGCCAAGACACTCTGACAAAAAAAAAAAAAAAAAAAAAGAAGAAGACCTAACTGAAAGATCTCTGCGAGTGAGATCCCAATGGAAAGAATGGGGCCATCAAAGAAGGAAGTATCTTTCTCTGAAGGGAGGAGAGAACTTCCACTTTGACTATGACCCTATCGGAATAAGATCAAAGTCGGCAAACCCTAAAGGCTTCCATAGCCTCGGCAACTCATGACAAGAGCCTAGGGAGATTAATGATGCCATAAACAAGAGTGTCAAATTGTTAAATCAACAACAGGAGTCACTGTGTACTTATGTCTCATGTGGGATCTGTCCTTAAATTAGGGTCCAATGTGAAGTGATGCTATAACTAGTACTAAAACCATATTTTCACACTTTGTGTCTCTGTGTGGGTGCAAACTGATGAAATCTTTACTTAGTATATACTGAATCAATCTTCCGTATATAAAGATAATTGAAAATGAAAAAAAAAAAGAAACCTGGTATTAAATTGGAAATTGCATAGAAAATTAATTATTTTTTAAAAAATATCATGTAGGATCTCTGTCTTTAATATGCTGTACTCTGTTATTTAATGCTATAACTAGTACTCAAACAGTATTTTTTCACTTTGTGTTGCTATGTGGGGGCAAACTGTTGAAATCTTTCCTTAATATATGCTAAAGTGATCTTCTTTATATAAAGAGAATTGAAAATGAGTCTAGATGTGAATGGAAGGAGAGAGGGAGCGGGAAAGAGGAGGGTTGCAAGTGGGAGGGAAGTTATGGGGGGGGGGAAGCCATTTCAATCCATAAGCTATACTTTGGAAATTTATATTCATTAAATAAAAGTTTAAAAAAAAGAAACAACAACAACAACAACAAAGAAATACTAATGACATTATTCTCATAAATTTGAGAATTTAAAAGAAAAAAAAATTTCTTCTAACTCCACAAAGCACCAAAAAATTTAAATAAAATGAGATATAAAACCTGAATAAACAAATAACCAATACATATGTGGGATATGTTATTTTCACAGCTCTTCAAATAGAAATCTTGCCTGCCCAGATCAATACACAGATGTATCAGGTTTAATCACTAATACATTACTTCTGTCATTTGCACTAATCTCCATGATTCAACTAAATTTTTTCAACACCACTGTTCTCAGCCTGGGAGAATGAAGTTGTTTTGTTGGATTGATACATAGAAAGCAGTTTATAGGTAGACTGAGAAACAGTCAAACTGTTTCTTCATACAATCTTCACAATGTTATTAACATAAGCATATTATGAAAGAAATATATTTTGGTCTGTTTGAACATAGGAAGAAAATACATGTCTGCTTGCTTGGCATGCTTTCTAATCTCCGTGGATAAAACAATGATTTGTAATAGATATTCATCTCTGCAGAAAATAGTGAATTAATGTTAGATATTGGAATCAACTCCATAAATCAAAAAGGGATAATTGAGAATATTCATGTAAAAACAGAAATCTTGAGTAAAGACAGTAATGGGTTTTTTAAATTAAGTTTTATGATAGCTTAATTTGCAATGAATTAGTCTGCAAATATTAATAATATGCCAACATTTAATATAGTTGATTGAAACATAGAAATGCACAATTTTAAATTTTAGTTGGCATTTCATTCTATAAATAATATCCCAGACTGCATAATTTTTTAGTCTTCATTTTTTCCACTAGGAAAACTTGTGCTATATATTTCTGTGTGTTTGTGTTTGCATGTGTGTGTGCGTGTGTGTGTGTGTGTGTGTGTAGAGGAAGAATTTCTGTAGATTCTTCCAACAACAGCATCTAAGGCAGACCTCAGCCACTTTTGTTCATTTTTGTCATTTCTTCTAATTCTTCCTTAATCTCACTGCCAAGCAACTATTTTATTGACTTCTGTAATACTCATCAACCATCCTAACAGCCAAACTCTCAACCAGAACTTTCCTAAGATTTTCTAATCATTGTAGCAATAGTAATCATTTGAAAATGGAAATTTGACATATTACCTCACTTCCACTAAATGTTCTTCAATTACTTTTCTTAGTTTTAGAACACTTTTAGTCATAAATTTTACATATCCTGCAGAGCCCTGCATGACTAGATACCTATTATACATCTGTTGCTTTGGCAGGGCTGCAAACATTTTTCCTTTTCTCTGCTAATAATTCCCAAAGTTTTCCTTACAGGACAGCAGTGACTCCTACCATCACAGTAATTTATATGATTTAAGCTGAGAGTGTCGGATAAGACTCACACTAAGACGTTTATTCTGTTCCACTTTTCGCACTACAGTTAATTAAAAGAGAGACAGAGAGAGAGAGAGAGAGAGAGAGAGAGTAAAGTTGAGTCCAATTTGAAAGGATCCATAAGATTTTCTTAGAATTTTCTATAAAACAGATCCTTTGTTGTTGTTGAAGGAAACTAGATACAATAGAAATCATCCCCTTTGAATAAGAAAAGAGCAATTAATACTGGGAACAATACAATAAAACTCCAAGCCAAGCAAATACAAGGAAATCAAGTTTTCAAAGCATCATTTAAATGTTGAATGCAGTCATGTCTGAATTTTTCAATTCAGTAACTCAAATAAATTTTGTTTATGTACTGTTTTTGCTCAAGGAACTTTGATTTACTTCTTACAGCTAACAGTTAAAATACCCTGCTGGGGATGACCTTGTAGTACAGCAGGTTGTACCAGCCACTAGGATGCCAGCATCCCATATAGGTTCAATTTCAAGTCTCAGCTGCTCACTTCTGATCCAGCTCCCTGCTAATGTACCTGAAAAATCAGTAGAGGATGGTGTGAGTACTTGGGCCTTTGCCCCCAGTGGGAGATCCAGGTGAAGCTCCTGGCTCCTCTCTTTCTATTTCTCCTTCTCTCTCTGTAACTCTGCCTTTCAAAAAAAAAAAATGAATGTTTAAAAAAGAGTTGTTATAATATAAGATAAAATACCCTGACAATTATGTAATTGTCTATTAGTTCCTAGCATCACAGACCTCCCCCACTTTTCTAAATTTCTTCAAGTCTTAGGAAATATGTCCCAGACTTCCATATGTTCGTCACTTTCAAATATGCCACATGATGGTATAGTAAGTTGAAAGCGTAAAAGAAAACAAGGAAAAAAGAAATTAGGAAGGAGGGAGGTTAGGCAGAATGTACTGCAATTGTATGTAGGAAATCCATGAAATGTACCCTTTGTGTTAATAAATAAAATGCAATAAAAAAGAAAAATGAAAAACCAATGTCCCTAATGAGCCATTAATATCAATTCAATTAGGTTCTACATGTAGAGAAAATCTATATTTAAACACCTCATTTGATCCCTAAACAAATTATTTGTAAGACTTTTGATGATGAAGATTTTACAAAGTATTTTATGTTTATCTGAATAGCAAATAACCCACACTTCAATATAAACAGCCTAAAAGAAAAAAAAAAAACATATTTAAGCTCTCCATTATATTTATGGCTTGATTGGTCTGTAATTCCTGCAGAAAAGTCAATAATAGTATATATAATATAGATATAGATATAGACATATAGAGAGACAGATGCAAGAATGAATCATTCTGCTCATTAGATTGATTTTGTTATCTGTTTGTAATCATCTTTAACAACTAAAACAATTTCTCTGGCCAATAGAATCAACATATATCAGCATCAGTGAGTTCATTTAAAATAAAATGGCATGTATCTCGTTTTTTTTTAAACATTCAACCCAAAGTTAATTTCTTTTCTCCACATTGTCAAATTTTTCTTTGTACATTATCTCATGTATAAAGTAAGTGTTGTCTCAGACCTAATTCACCCTCTGTCCACCCATTAACTCTTGAAACATTTTAATGTGCCCTCAAAAATGTTATTCCCTTACATGTAACCTCTCTTTTCCTTATATTCACTATACAATAAAAATGCTATTATTGCTGGAAGTAGTTCATTGGAGTTGTTCCGTGTTGATAGATAAATTTTCATACTCTATGAAAGCTGATCATTATGTACAATGTTGGAGGAAAATTATAGGGTACATGAAGTAAAATTGAAATAGGAGCAAGAATTTGTCTCCCTATTGAGGCAACGATTGTCAATTTTGATGTAATTATTTTGGAATTTTGAAGTATAATAAAATCATTTAATTTCCAAGTGAATATTAAATTAAATTATAAAATATTGAAATAAATTAAATTTCTAAGGGAATATAAATTAAATAATATTCACCACATGGTTAAATGTGGTGAATATTTATCACTTTTCAGTTTATCTCCATTTCAGCAAGTTATTCCCCACTCCCATGACCAAAAGACTTGGAGCTTTCAGTATTGAAATTTCAAAACATTTAGAGAAAAGCTAATATCAATTCCTCTGAAAATTTTCTTCAAAACTGCAGAAGATGGGATGCTTTAACATGTTCTCTGTAGCCAATGATTCTAAAGTAAAGACAGGTAAAATTTCCACCAAAAACCCAGAGACTATTATCTTTTATGAACATCAATGTATCATTTCTCAATAAAATACCAGCAAATCAAAATGAATTCATCATCATATTTTAATAATTATACACCATCTACAAAATAGAATTTTATTGGAATTCAAGGTTGGTTCAACATACAAAAATGGATCAATGTAACCTCTCTGTTGACAGATTGAAGACATAAAAATCATCTTAACTGTTGAAGGAAAGGCATTACATAACATTCAGTTCTCTTTCACTGTAAAAACACTCAATAAAATAGGAATAGATGAAAAGTACCTCCACCTAATAAATGTTTTACATGAAAATTCAAGTGAGATAAAATTCCCTAACAGCAGGAGTTTAAGTAATATACTTATTTTTTAAAAGATTTTATTTATTTATTTGAAAGTCAGAGTTACACAGGGAGAGGAGAGTCACAGAAAGAAGAGAGAGAGAAGTCTTTCATGCGCTGGTTCACTCCCCAATGGCTGCAATGGCCAGAGCTGCACTGATCTGAAGCCAGGAGCCAGAAGCTTCTTCCTGGTCTCCCACGTGGGTACAGAGACCTAAGCACTTGGGCCATCTTCTACTGCTTTCTCAGGCCATAGCAGAGAGCTGGATCGGATGGGATGGGCAGAGGATTAACCTACTACGGCATGGTAATATACTTCTATATAAACTATACTTCTATATAAACCTTGGGGAAAGGAGGAGTCTCAAGAAAACTGTAAAAAAAAATTGAAAAAATAAATGAAATGTAATTTATCAGGAATTTTGGATTCAGTAAAAGTAGTACTTAAGAAAACTTTTTTTAAACTTATTTATTTATTTGAAAGGCAGAAGGAGAGTTAGCAACAGGGGAGGGGGGGAATCTCTCATCCACTGAATCGCTCCTCAAATGCCCACAACAGGTAGAGCCAGACAAATTCAATTAACATGTACCAAATAGGTGGTAGCAAGCCAAGAGTAAGGCTGTCACTGATTGCCTTCCTAGGAAGCTAGAATCAGGAGGGGAGCTAGGTCTTGAAACAGGTCCTCAGATATGGAATGAACATGCCCTACACAGTATCAACTGCTACACCAAATGTCTGCTCTTGTTCCCAGATTTATACAATTAAATGTATATAACAGAAAATAAGATATGAAATCAATTACTTTAGCTTTCATCGTAGAAAACAGGAAAAAGTGCAATTTCACCATAACACTATAAAAACAAAATAATAAAATTTAAAGAAATTATTTAATTTAAACAATAAAATGAAAATACTAAAAGCTAATCCTTTGAAAATTTCTGTAACATTGATAATTATCAAGCCAGAACAAATACGGAAAACAGAGTGACATAATTAATACTAGAAATAAAAATGAGATCACTGCTACTGATACTGGTGTTTTCATGAAGTTTAAATCAGGAAATGAATGCTATAGAAAACTACTCACATGTTTGATAACATAGATTAAATGGACAAAATTGCTATGATTTCTACTACTAAAATTTACATAAGAAAAACCAGGGAAGATATATTGACTGTATCAATTAAGAAAATTGAACTAATAGTTAAAATCCTGTCAAAAAATAAGTAATAGACTTACATAGTTTCATTACTGAGTTGTCAGAAACTTTAGTATACTTATCAGAAATTCTCCATGATTCTTGCAGGAAATAGAAACAGAGGGAACATTTCCTAATTCATTCCATAGCCAATATTACACCCAAAAATATTACAGGAAAATGAGAATCCATAAGGATGCCTCTCAGGAGATCTGATACTAAAATCTTCAACAAAGTATTTGATAGATAAATATAGATATAAGAAAGGCATGCAACTCAAATCAAGTGGAATTTAATCTAGATATTTAAAAGAAGTTTGACATTCCAAAATATCAATTCTTCTACCATACCCAAATATCAAAGAAAAATAATTGTCATAATGAATGGCATAGAAAATGCATTTCATAATCCAATATCTACACATGATATAAACTAACAAGAAACTAGAAGTGGAGAGAAACTTTCTCAACTTGATATAGAACATTCAATAAATAAATACAGAAATAAATAAATAAATAAATAAATCCTGAAATCATGTGGAATTGTGAGAGAAGGCACATTTCCCCTAACACTGAGATAAGGCCAAGCGTGTCCTCTCTTCCCATTCTTTTTCTGCATCCCACCCTACTATAACATGTGCAAATAATAAATTGTTAAAATGCATTTGAATTTTAAAAAATAAGTCTACCTTTGTTCCAGACTAGATGATTGTTCATGTACAAAACACAAAGAAGCTAAACTAACAAACAATACCAGAACTCTACATGAATATAACAAGGTAGCAGGACTTAACTTCATATATTTCCTATATACCAGCAATGAAGAAGTAGAATTTGAAATAAAAAATAGCAGTAAAATAAATCTCTAAATTGCTTATGTATAAATATTATAAAACACAGTCTAAAAGTAGAATTGAAAGATTGATGAAAGACATTAAAATTACAAGTAATTGATGAGAGAATTGCAATTGTATTAACAGATTCAATGTAGTCTAGATAAAATATCAGCAAGCTAATCTGTATTTGTGAAAAATAAAAGACTATAAAATTACATGGAAAAATAAAGGGCAAAGAATATCCTACATAATATTAGAGAACAAAGTTAGAAAACTCATACTATCAAATTTTAGATTTGCTATAAAGATATAGTATTAAAGAAAGTATAGCATTGTCATAGGTAAACAGGATATCAAATGAAATATGAAATATCAATGAAATAACTGAGAAATAGACATATATGAACATAATCAACTGATTTTGTTAAAGAAATAAGGCCAATATAGTGAAATAATAGATTTTTTCCAGAAATACTAGTATAGATATTTGAATAAATAAATTGAAAAGAGACAAACATTCATGCAGAAAATTCCAGACAATTGATGTAGATACTTCTCTATCAAATATGTGAAATGTCCATCAGTCATCATTCTTTAATTGCAGCCTTTACAAATCTGTCTTCCTTCCAAAGAGTACTGTATAATAATGTGAGATAAATGGAACAGTAACTTTTAAGTACAGAAATCAAAAACTTTCAAAATTTTATGATCAATGACAAAATTAGCAGTCTTAACTGATGTTGATATAATATTTTCTTATTATGATGTGCTGAAAATGATCTCTTACTTCTGTTGCTTTTCCTCACAAAATACCACCGTCCAACTGTAAATCTGAGAAATTGATAAATTTGATAAAAAAATTAATAAGTGTTGATCATCAAAATATTCAGGATCATCAAAAATACAGTCTCATAAGCTTTCACAAACAAGAGTAGTGAAAAGTTACTTGACAAGCAGTGATGTTGTGTCCTGGATATTATTCTGGAAAAGATAATGGACAAGAGTGAGTACCAAATTCAAAGTTTCAAAATCGGTCTGTTAATTGTGACAAATGCACCATATGTAGGTAAGAGGATGGATATATAAGGAAGAGAACTCTATCTACACAACATTTTTGATAAATGCAGAACTATTTTAAGCTTTAAAAGTTTATTTATAATACTAAATATTTGATGAAACATGTAATCCTTATTACTAAATATATTGGGCAATGTGGGAAACACAAATATGTCTTTTTAAAAAAATGACATTTATTTATTTATTTATTTGAAAGGCAGAGTTAGAGAGAGGCAGAGGCGGAGAGCCAGAGAGAGAGAGGTCTGCCATCCACTGGTTCACTCCCTATATGGCCATAATGATCATATCTGGGCTGATTGGAGGCCAGGAGCCAGGAGCTTCTTCCAGATCTCCCATGTGGGTGCAGGGATCCAAAAACTTGAGCCATCTTCTTCCACTGTTTTCCCAGGCCATAGCAGAGAGCTGGATCCAAAGTGGAGCAGCCAGGATTTGAACTGGCACCCATATGGGATGCTGGCACTGCAAGCAATAGCTTTACCCACTATGCCGCAGCACCAGCCGCATGGACAAATACCTCTTAATGATAAAATTTCCCTACTTAAACCACAAATCTTCCAAAAGTCAAGGTCTTTAAATATCCTTTCTACATGCTCCAAACAGATTTTCACATATTCAGAGTTGCAAATCAATCATCCTAGAATACTTTAGCCTCCACAAATAATAAAGTTAATTACTCTTTTATGTGCCAGACACTAAATATTACTCATTCAGCAGCATTTTTAATTCTCAAACCAAACTGAAAATAGCTATCATAGGGAGGAAGAACCATAACAAGAAACAGAGAATAGTGCATGAAAGTGATGGGAATTGTAGCACAGTGGATTAAGCTGCCATTTGGAATGTCTTTATTATGTTAATGGATTTCATATTCAAGTCCTGGCTACTCTGCATCATATCTAGTTAATGCACCCAAGCAATGCAGAAGAATATTTCAAGTGCTCGAATCTTTGTCACCCATGTGTGAGACCTGGATGCACTTTCAGGTTCCTGTCTGTCCTGGCCAAGCCTTGGATGTTATGGACATTTGGACAGTAAATCATCAGATGAGAGACATCTTGTCTATCCTTTCTTTGTGATCGTGTGTATGTTTCTATGCCTTTCAAGAAGATGAAAAACAGGAGAGAAATGTTGTGTAGCTTTGTGGTTTAAGCCACTACCTGTAACACCGGCATGCCAGAGGAATACCAGTTTGAGTTCCAGCTGTTCAACTTGTGGTCCAGCTCCTTGCTAACACACCTGGGAAAGTGATGGAAGATGGCTGGAGTGCTTGAGCCCCTGCCACCCATGTGAGTGACCCAAATGGAGTTTGAGGCACCTGGCTTCAGCCCGGCCTAGCTCTGTTTTTTGTGGTCATTTGCAAAATGAACTAGCAGTTGGAACATCTTCCTCTCCTTCTGTATCTCCCTCTGTCTCTTTCCATAACTCTGCCTTTCAAATAAAAAATATTTTTTAACAAGTAGATTGAAAGCATTTTTTTTAAATATTATATTTCAAGGAACCAAGTAAAGTGGAGAGTCACAGGACTGAATGGGGCTTTGTTAGTTTCTTACAATGCATGCTGTTTATTGGCAGTAAGATGGAACATTTGATTTAGATATCATGAAGTCATTAATGCAATACTTCCACTCAGCATTAGAAACAATAAAGTTTGTAATAAATATTCTACCTCCATATGTTTTCTACCATAAATCAAATTATATTTCATATTTATTTCTTAGATGTTTTTCATAAAGCATATCACTCTTATTCCTTCATACCTGCATTTTTAAATTCAAGTCCTCAGGCTTTCTTGCTTCCTAGAGCTTAGCATGTTTTCTGACCTCTGTAATCTAACCCACACTGCTCAGCATTGATTCAAGAATGATAGTTTTTAGGTGACTGCCAGAGAATATCAATTCAAAATGATGGAAAAAAAGTTACCAATTCTAATGTGAACTACTGAGAATCATATGTATATCATGAAAACGATGAACAATGTGTCAGCTTTTATTTTAAAACATTACTTTGTTTTTTTAATTAATAAATGCAACGATGGTATGAGAAGAAATTTTTATAAACTTTTTCCTGGGTTCCACAATGTTACAGTCTTGAATATTCATGGTATTTTTATCAAAATTAGGAACTGGACATTGGCACAATATCATAAAACTATAAACTTTCTTCAGTTTCACCAATTTCCTACTAGTGTCTTTATATGGGGATTCAATTCAAGATACTAAATATATTAGGTCAACATGTCATTGTATTCACCTCCAATCTGTGACAGTTGCCCAGTCTTTGTTATGATTTCATCCTTTGAGGAACACTAGTCATGTTTTGTGATGTCTTACAATGCACATCATTTATAGTCAGTAAAATTGAATAATTAATTTAGATGTCATAAAGCCATTAATATAATACTTATATGTCTTATTTTCTGAGGATTACCTACATTATGGACCCAGAGATTGAATAGCACAGAAGTGAGGTGATACTTCACCCTTTGATCAGAGGGTATGTGATACCAGCATGACTTCTTATTGGCAAAGTTTACATCCATACCATGGTTATGTGGTGCTTGCCAGGTTTACTTACTGCTAAACTTACTTGCATTGTGTTCTGTACTCTATTCTGTAAGATTTGATATAAATATGCATGTAGTCTATTTAAATATACATGCTAGAAGAAGGCATCACAGCACTTGCAGACATATATTATTTTACACAGAATGCTTGTGCCTCCCTCCATCAAATTACTGGTTTGAATTCTTGACCTTCAATGTGAAAATACTTGAGATAGGTTCTTTGGGACATAATTAGGGTTAGATGAAGCCATGTTATGTATGATTGAAGGATGTCTTATTTCCAATTTTTGGTCACTGTAACACTGCTTGAACCTCTATAGGAAATCTTTGTTTGAACATGTCTTCAATTCATTTGAATATTTACTGAGACTCAAGCCTTCTGAATTACATGGTGATATCCTGCATTACAAGACAGTCCTAAACTGTTTTCTAAATTATGTCTACTATTTGAATTACCATTAGTAATAAATCTGAGTTTCAATTTCTTCCTAGATTTGACATTTTCCAATTTATTCATTTTTTCTTAACTTTTAGACAATTTAATTTCTCTATAATGATACTTCGATGTGATTTTAATTTTCATGCTGTAGTGACTAATGATGTTAGGCATCTTCATATGTTTATTTAATATCAGTGTATTTTCTTTGATGCAGTGTCTGATCATGTTTTTAAATCTATGCTTTAAAAAAATTGTCTGCCTTCTAATGTGTTCTACATATATTTTGGATGCAAATCTTTTATGTGATTTATAAATACCTTCCCTTAATGTGAATTTGTTGATTTTTGCTATTTACTAAACAATGTATTTCACAAAACAAAAGCTATAATTTTGCAAATTTTTCTTCTTTTATAAGTTGGGATTTAGGACCATATCTAACTGCTCGAAAATATTCTGATCATGCAGATTTTAGTTTTATATGTTTTTACCTGAAATCTGTATAACATTTCATTGTAATTTGTATGCATTTATTTTTTAAAAAGATTTATTTTATTTATTTGAAAGGCAGAGTTACAGGGAGAGGCAGAGGTAGAGACAGATAGAGAGGTCTTCTATCTGCTGGCCCACTTCCCAGATGGCCACAACGGCCGGAGCTGTGCCGATCCAAAGCCAGGAGCCGGGAGCCTCCTCTGGGTCTCATGCATGGGTGCAGGAGCCCAAGGACTTGGGCCATCCTCCACTGCTATCCCAGGCCACAGCAGAGAGCTGGACCGGAAGAGGAGCTGCTGGGACTAGAAGCAGCGCCCATATGGGATGCTGGCACTTCAGGCCAGGGCTTTAACCCACTGTGCCACAGTGCCAGACCCTGTATGCATTTATTTTAATAAAATTGAATATAAAGTGAGAAGTGTATGTCCAGTTCCATGTTTCTTTCTTGTATTCTGTGCACATCCAATAGTTCTAACAATGTTTTCAAAGAAATTAGTCATTCTCAACATAAACGTTTTATAGTGGTATAAAAGAAATAATAGAAAGTATAGGCAATCTATGTCTGGAATATGTATTCCATTCAATTATTTAATGTATATTGTTTTGGTTGCTGTAGCATCATGGTGAATTAAAATTCATGGTGAATTAAAATTATGAAGTAAAATTGGACAATGTGAACTTTATCCTGTTATAAAAGCATTATTTGGCTGTGCTACTCTCTAGCTATAACTACAAATTTTAGAATGCCTTAATATACAGTTATAGCATCATATTTGTAAGAAATCAATTAATAAATATAAGTAAATTCTGAAAGATGAGTTTATATAAACACTTATGTTTTCCTCCTCCTCACACACTTCTTTCTACTTTTCTCTCACTCTCTCTCTCTCTCTCTCTCACACACACACACACACACATTCTCTCTCCTTTTTTATTTTTATCAAATTTTATACATTTCACTTATTAGATTGGTATTCTACAGAGAGTACTGAAATATTCCATTAGCTTAATATACCCTAGGGCAAATCTGCACTAGGTGAACTTTTTTAAGAAATGGAGTACTTAAACAATTTTTCTATATTAGATACAAAAAACATCTTAATAGCAGCTCAGAGTTAAAAACAAAACAAAATTTAAAAAAAAAAACAAGCGTAGAAAAATAAGAAAATCAGATTTTTTCAAGGACATAAAGACCTTAACAACAAGAACATTGCCTTTGCCTCTAACACACAAGGTTCAGAAACTACAAAGTCATTAGACTCCTATCTGCATGCATTGCACATGACTGAAACAATCATTGTGTCAGACATAAAGATCATTAATCATTATATTAAGATATCTGTTTTTATCCTGATGCTAATACTATAAGCTAGGAAATAACTCATTAGTTCACAATAAAAATGCTCAGATATTTATTTATGCAACTTTTATTCTTTCTACTACATTAATATATAGCATCTCTCTTAACCACTAACTACGTAATAATTTTTCTCACATTTACACAAAATATAAGCATATAAATTATGTATATGTATTTTATATAGCAAAGGTGATGTTTATGCATATATCTCAATGTTTGCACAATCTTTATAGCACAGTTCAAAATATAGATGACAACATGCTTATTTCAAGCAATCTTCCTCAAGAATAGCAGAATCTCAATTGAAATAAGTTCTATTGATTCATTACTTTCTTTTACTCTATAGTTCAAACAGACAAATGAAATAAAAAGCTGTATATTTCTGCTAAGGTTCTTGTAGCTTTTAAACTGTTTGTAGTGAGCTTCCTGAAAAAATTTTCAATGTATTTAAAATGTACAAAAAGGACTCTTAGAAAAAATTACACATTATACAGTTAATACATAACACAAGCAAGCAATACTTAGTATAACAGTCTGACCATATCAGTAGCCTGTACGACATGATTCATTACACTCATCAATTTTTTTTATCTAAAAGTAATCAAAATGATGATACAAATGATGTTATTTATTACATGATTATCATGAATGTATGACTATGAACATCACATGACAAATAAGAATGGAATTTTAAAAGTTCCTAGAAATGTAATTAAAAGAGAAGATTAGGGCTGGTGTTGTGACACAGTGGGTTAATGACCTGGCCTGAAGCACTGGCATCCTAGATGGGTGCCGGTTTGAGACCCGGCTGCTCCATTTCCGATCCAGCTCTCTGCCATGGCCTGGGAAAGCAGTGGAAGATGACCCAAGTCCACATGGAAGACCCGGAGGAGCCTCCTGGCTCCTGGCTTCCAGACTGCACAGCTCCAGCCGTTGCAGCCAATTGGGGAGTGAACCAGCGCATGAAAGATCTCTCTCTCTGCCTCTCCTCTCTCTGTGTAACTCTGACTTTCAAATAAAATAAATAAATCTCTAAAAAAAAAGAGAGAAGATTATCTTGGTGCAAAAAAGATGAAATACATGTACATTTTTTTTTTCATAATATGTGGTATCTTTCTGGAATTGTTTGAAGAATTTTCATTTGATTTTGTATTTGTCTCCTTAGCATCCTTAGCATACTTTTCTCTGACATGGTCCTAAAATATTTCTGATCTTTATCTCTAATTTTATTCCAAATTTCTCAGTGTCTGTGTGTGTGCACTGAAGTAGTCTTTCATAAATAATACTACAATCAAGTAATTTGTTTAGAGAAGCACCCCACTCCACCCAGCACTTAGAATCAAAACTCTTTTTACATGGTCTACAAAATATTATATGACAGGGATGACATTTTGCGATAGCATTGTGGTGTAGCAGCTAAAGCTGCCACCTGCAATGCCAGCATCTCATATGGGCACCAGTTTTGTCCTGGCTGCTCAACTTCTCATCCAGCTCCCTGCTAATGGCCTGGGAAAGCAGCAGAACAGGATGCAAGTGTCTGGGTCTCTGTCACCCACCTAGGAGACCTGAATAAACTCCTGTCTCCTGACTATGACCCATCCTGGCTGAACCCTGGTCATTGCAGCCATCTGGGGATTGAACCAGCAGATAGTAAATCAATCAATCTCTCTCTCTTCTTCCTCTCTGTAACTCTCACTTTCAATATAAATAAATAAATCTTTAAAAAATATTATATGACTTCACCTTTATTTATCCTCACAGCTGCATCTTTAACTATTCTTTTGTTCAATTTACACCTGGCACACATTATTTTCAGTTATCACTCTAGAGAATTTTACTATGCTGTTGGGGTTGTTTTATTATATATGGAGTTGTTATTTCTACTGATTTTCAGATAGGATTTAAAAAAATGATTTTATGTTAATGAAAGAGAGAGAGAGAGAGAGAGAGAGAGAGAGAGAGAGAGAGAGAGAGAGAGAGCTTCCATACACATGCTCACTCCTCAAATGCCTGCAACACTGCAACAGCAGGGGTTGGGGCAGATTGAAGACAGGATCCAACACCTTCACAGTGACCTTCCACAAGAGTGTCAAGAACCCAAGTACTTTGGCCTCCATCTGCTGCCTTCCAGGTGCAATAGTCGGAAGCTAGATCAGAAGTGCATGGTAGCCAGGACTTGGATTGGCACCCCAATAGGGGAAGGAGGCATCCCAAGAAGCAAGTGAAACTTCTCTATACAATTCTGGCAACACAGATAGATTTTTTTTTTACTTTAAATTTCTCCTTTTTTTTTTTTTTTATCTCCTTAGAGATGATTTCTATTACTATCCCAAATAAGTAATCCAAAGCTCTTCTCAGGTATCATGTTGCTCTCCATCATAATATTGTTTATTGCCTCATACAAGTTACTGCTTAAGAATTGTGGTATGGACATATTAATTAAGTGGTAACTGTTGATTCTGACCTTTCCCTTTGATTATAAGCATATCAACATGTGATCTCTGTTCAATTGTCTCCTACTGGTGTGCTTCCTCTGAAAAGTAATGTGAGATATGAATTGAGGAGAAGACATAAATACAGGAAATGGGCAACTGCTTGAAATAACTTGGTCAAATTTATCCAAGTATTTAAAATGCTCAGCTCTGTATTTGCTTAAAACTCTGAATTCCGACCGGCACCACGTCTCACTAGGCTAATCCTTCGCCTTGCGGCGCCAGCACACGGGGTTCTAGTCCCGGTCAGGGCGCCGGATTCTATTCCTGTTGCCCCTCTTCCAGGCCAGCTCTCTGCTGTGGCCCGGGAGTGCAGTGGAGGATGGCCCAGGTCCTTGGGCCCTGCACCCCATGGGAGACCAGGAGAAGCACCTGGCTCCTGGCTTCGGATCAGCCCGGTGCGCCCGCCACAGTGCGGCGGCCGCGGCAGCCATTGGAGGGTGAACCAATGGTAAAGGAAGACCTTTCTCTCTGTCTCTCTCTCTCACTGTCCACTCTGCCTATAAAAAAAAACAAAAACAAAAACAAACAAACAAACAAAAAAAAAACACTGAGTTCCAAACCTCTGGTTAATCATCTTCAATATAAGGAGGAAATCAAAGGATAAAAATGGTAACACTGGTTTATTATTATGTGTGAACACAATGTACAAGTGTGATCATGTAGAAAATTATTTACAATGTCTGCTCTAGAAAGTGTAGGGAATTTACAAAATCATGAAATTATCTGGAAAGAACAATGAGAGTCTTGTGATTTTTGTTTTTGCTTTTCTTTCTTTGACAAATGTTCTGTCTTCAAGCTCTTAGAAACTACTGGA
The DNA here is from genome assembly GCF_033115175.1 of Lepus europaeus. Taxonomy (NCBI): domain Eukaryota; kingdom Metazoa; phylum Chordata; class Mammalia; order Lagomorpha; family Leporidae; genus Lepus; species Lepus europaeus. The sequence continues at coordinate 44,029,404 of NC_084832.1, read as the reverse complement.
AAACATGGGTAACAAATCATGCAACAAGTAATAGAGTTGTAGATTCTGTTAGGGGTTTTATTCACCATTGTGTAGGCATTTAGATTTGGCAGGACAGATCAGGAGGCATAAATAGGCTCTAAAGTCATCCAAGGTTTTCAGGTTCTCTCCAAAACCAATTTGTTACTTATTCTAAGCCTCATATGTTAAGATTTATTTCATACTTATAGCAAAATTTATTGGAATTTTTTTTCAAAAATTTTTGCAAAATTATACTGAAAATATTATATTTGTTAGGATATTTCTAGAAAATATATTTTCAATTATGTGTAAATACAAATACCCTTAGTAATTACTGTGGTGATCTGATAGCTCTTTTACTATGTACTAATTTTAAAATTAACAAATATAAATATGAATTGATATTGTCATAAAATAATTTCATATATGGATGAACTAGAGGACGTTTTAGTCTGAGATCACTTAAGCCTAATTGAATAGAGATTATTTTTCAGCACAAAAAAATTTCCATGGAAAATTAAATGTTGGGTAAATCAATAATGACTAAATATAAAGTCATAGTGAAAACATCAGCTTGTTGAGCAAAACAACAGTGACTGGCATTTCAAATTTGGAAAAAATGAAAAAATTTAAAATGATGAGTTTGTAGTGTATGAGAGAATACAAAATGCAGTCAACTATCATAGAACCACAGATTTTATGCTGTTCCTTGAAACAGGGACAAGCTTTCACATCACTAGCCTGTGTAAAAGACAAGAAAACTATTGAAGTGACAAATGTGAGGAAAGGAAAACTTTCCATTTTCTTGCAGATAGTAAAATGTGTCAACAAAAATTCTGACATAAACTCCATTTAAGATGCAGATTTAAATGTCTCCTGCAGAGTATTCAAACCTCCATGGTTAGTAGATAATTGGTGAAGAAGTCTTAGAAGTACAAAAGCATCAGCAACCTTTGAGCCTCACATGGATTCATAAGTTCCATTTGAATCTTCCCTAATTATCTTCAAGTGTCTGTATTAGGGGAATTACCCCCCAGTGAAGTGGGAGCCCAGGTCATCAGATTTAATTTAGTTCTGTGGATATGGTGCAATTACTTGCATATCTTATTGAAAAATACATTCTAGTTAATGTACAGTCATATATTTAGAACAAAAAGCAGAAAACATAATAAAAGTCATAGCAGCTTTTGGTAACAAAAACGAAAAGTTAAAAAAAAACTGTGAAACAAATGTTCATATAAATTGTTTAAATAAAACACTTAGACGAAATCAATAATTTTCATGTAATTCAGTTAAGATATGCAAAGCATAATATGTAAGTAATAAATTTAAATTTTTTTTTGTTTTTATTTATTTATTGTCTTTCCACTTGAAAGTCAGAGATAGAGTGAAGGCCAGACAGATGGAGAGAGGTCTTGGATCTGTTGGTTCAATCCTCAAATGTCTGAAACAACTGGGGCTGGGACAGACTGAGGCTAGGAGCCTAGAAGTCAGCCTGAGTCTCCCATATTAGTGAGTCATCATCTGCTACCTCCCAGATTGGTCAATAGCAGAAAAAGTTGTATTCTAAGTGGAGGAGTCAAAACTGAAACCTGCACTTCAATAGGGAGGTAGGCATCACAAGCAGCATCTTAACTATGCCAAAAGTCTGCCTCTAATATTCAAAAATAAATTCTATTGTTTGTATTTGAAATTGGAACATTATGTTATGGTCTTTGTACTACAACCAAATGGTTATTTTAGTGAAGCACATTAGCATATTTATTATCTCATCCAAATACTTCATCATAAGACAGACCTGATAAAATCTACTTATTTAAAAAATTCACTAATGCAATACATTTTTATTAACTTTAGAACGGATGTTGTACATTAGACCTCTAAAAATGTTCAGCCAACTTTTTTTTTGTATCTTTTGACCTTTTTTGCCACGTTTCCTTTCTTTCTCCTCCAAAGGTAATTCCTTTACAGCAGATATCACCTTAACTAAGAGGTAAGATTAATGTCAGTGTTGATGGTATATGATGCAAGTGGGTCACCTTTGGCACTTATTCTCAAATCCAATACTATAATCTACATGAAATGAATCCAAATTTGTAAAACATCTGGGAAGAACGTTTCAAAAGAGTCAAGTTCACACAACAGTAGAAAAGGAAGAACGACTGCCATAAACTTGGAGGAGATTAAGGTAGCATGCAGCACAATGCAAATCAGAATCCTATATTGGAACTTTCATGTAAGGAAGTAGTGGAAAATGTGAGGTCATCCAAGTACTGTCTACACTGCAATGACTGTACTTTGGTTACACAAGGTGTAAACACTAAGAGAAGCTCAATGAACATTTTTGGAAATAATTTCAGGTTTGGTTTTTAAATACTTAATGTATGTATGTATGTATGTATTTATGTATTTGAAGGGCCCAGTTACAAGGGAGTAGGGAAAGACAAAAATACACACACACACACACACAGAGAGAGAGAGAGAGATGCTGATTTACTTGGCAAATGTTGGCGAAGGGGCTGGATCAGCTGAGGTGAGGATCTGGGAACTCAGTCTGGGTCTCCTAAATGAGAGGTGAGGAATCAACCATTTGAGCCATAATTGCTTCCTCCTGGGGTGTACACTAGCACGATGTTAGAATTGGGAGCAGAATCCGGATTTGAACCCAGGAACATTAGTGAAGAATGTGGGTATCACAAATGGTGTCTCATCAGCAGGGCTGAACACTCATTCTCAAAATAAATAAATTTTGAAAAGAATATATATTTGTGCTTGTCATTGAGATGATCTTTAGTTAACTTATATTTTTGAAATCTTAAAAATCCAAGAAAAAGCACTGAAATTTTCAAAGTCGAAAATATGTTATAGATGCTTTCTTCATTTAACTAAGTGTTTTCTTCAATTTCAATAGAAATTTTCAGGCTAAGATATATCCAACAGAAAATCTTCACTACTTATAACCATAGGGTGATTACTAATGCTACTCTGCACCTCATCTTTTAAATTAGCACAATAATACATATTAGAGAGAAGACCAGGACAGTCTTACTTTAACTGACAGAAGGCTTTACCTGTGGGAAAATGTAGAAAGAGAGGATGGTGAAAGGTGACTTGTCTGATATCCCACCTATTGGGATTATCGTGTCAGATACATTCTAGAACAATATATGTCTGAGGATAAAAGTGGCCGTTATCAGTTATTTTGTCAGAACATCAGGCATCAAAGCAGATTTCCTCGGGCAGATTAAAAATTAAACAGTCATTTCACAAAGGGAGACACACAAATAGTCAGGGAGTACATGAAAAAATACTCATATCATGTTGAATGATTAAGGAATTACATGTCAAAACTACAATAACATTTCCATCCATTTCATTCACATAACTATTATTATAAAACCAAAAGATAACAAATGCTGGCAAGGATGTAGAGAAAAGGGCAACCGTGTGCAATGTCAGACAAGTAAACTAGTACAGTTTCCAGTTTGTGGAAAACTACATGCAGAACTTCAAAAAACTAAAAATAAAATTACCAAATGGTCAAGGAATCTCACTACTGATATATCAAAGGGAAATTAAATCAGTCTGTCCAAGAGTCATCTGCATTCCTTTTGCTTAGCTATACAAAATAGCCAAGAAATGGAGATACCCTGTGCCTGTGTATGGATGAAGAGATAAAGAAAATGTGGAATATAAGCACAATGAAATACTACTCATCCATAAAAAGGATGGGATCTTTTCATTTCCGAGGACATAGATCAAACTGGAGATCATTACGTTAATGAAATTAAGACTTGCACAGGAAGATAAATACTTCAGGATCTTATTCATATTAGGAATCTAAAAATTGATCTCATAGAAGTTAATAATATAATGGTGATAACCCAAGTCTGCAGAAGGAATGGAGGAGCAAAGAAGGAAAAAGATTGATAAATAGGTACTTATTGTATTTAAGTATGCTTAAGAAATTATTTATTCTTGATTTCTATAGATATTAACAATTTTATATTTTATAAAACTGGCTAGGGAAGAAAGATTATAATAAAAAGGCAACAAATTAGTTGCTATAAACTAAGAAAATGTGCTGTGGAAAATATGCAGTTATAGTTGATAGAACAAAAGTGAGCTAGAAATAGAAAATTCATGTTACTGGGAGAGACTTCAGAAGTAGGCCAGTAAGTCAAGTTATGCCAACACTATGTTTGCTGTCTTTGTTAACACTGAGAAATTCACCACTTCACTAGGTACATACTGAAGGTACAGAATAAAATAAAGTACATTTTATTGTTAAAAATAATAAAAATTGGTTCACAAAACTGCCACATTATGGCTTTTTGTTTTGTTTTGTTTCTGTAACAGTAATGAAAATCGTTTTGTCTGCTATTGCTAGTTCTGACTAGGAGTGACACTAATCAATTTGAGTTTGTCAAAGAGCAAGTAGAAATAAAAATGTTGAGTCTGAATCTTTCCCACATATATTTGTTGGCTGTTTTTAATGGTGAATAGTGCATAATATTGATTTTGTTTAGGATATCCATTTTCATAGCATAATCCCAAAGATACATTTATACCCATTAGAGAAGGCAAAAGTTAAAGTAATATTTATTATTAGAATGAAAATATTCTGTTAATTTCCAAATAAACAACAACAGTTTATGCAGTGATTTCTTTCTATTTTCCACTGCATCTTCTGACAACATATACAGAAGACAGCTTTAGACATACTGGACAGTGATTTTCTGCTGGAGAAACAACGGAATGCTTCTAACAAAAACTGTCATTTGTGGCTCTGGGGAAGAAAATATGTAACAAATGAAACAGCCCAAAAAACAAACACATGATGTTGAATCCTGAAACGGCCATTTGTCCACTTCTCATTTAAGTTTGTTCATTTACATATAAATCTTGGCAAAATAATTTCAAAAGTATCTGAGGGCTACCAACATATGTGATTTCTGCTGACATCTTCAAGTGTCACAAACTTTCTTTTTATTTAGACTTTCTTTTTAGGTTTAGAAAGGAGTGTAGCTGGGGTCTGTGTTGTTGTGCCAGTGGATTAAGCCACTGCCTGCAATGCCAGGATACCATATGGGCACCTGTTCAAGTCCTGGCTTCTCCACTTCCAATTTACCTCCCTGCCTACAGCCTGGGAAAATCTTCAGCAGAAGATGACTCCAGTGTTTGGACCCCTGCTTCCACAAGGGAAACCAGATGAATCTCCTGGCTTCTGGCTTCATCCTGGCCCAGTCCCAGCTAATGAGGCTTTTTGGATAGTGAACTGATGGATGTAAGATTTTCTCTCTGTCTTTCCTTGTCTCTCTGTAACTCTTTCAACTAAATAAATAAATCTCAAAAAAAAGAGAAACAAAAGAAATTTGTGTAGCTTTGTGATCCCAATTAGGAGAAGATATATATATATATATATATATATATATATATATATATATGTAAGCATGTACATGTACGAGTATGTAAAGATAATATTGAAAATAGACCAATATTTGTAATATCTATTATATCAAAAGCTGAAAAATTACCCACAATCCTTTAAATAAACTGTCTGGTTTGGCAATAATTTATTCAGAAATTTATAAGCTTACACATATTTATTAAATATCTGTAAATTTGAGTCTCTAAGAAGCATTTGATGATCATATTAGATCTTTTTAAAAAACTGTAATGGGACCGATGCTGTGGCACAGTAGGTTAATCCTCTGCCTGCAGTGCTGGCATCCCATATGGGCGCTGGTTCTAGTCCAGGCTGGTCCTTTTCTGATACAGCTCTCTGCTATGGTCTGGGAAAGCAGCGGAAGATGGCCCAAGTGCTTACGCCCCTGCAGCCACCTGGGAGACCCAGATGAGGCTCCTGGCTCCGGGCTTCAGATCAGTGCAGCTCAGGCCTTTGCGTCTATTTGGGAAGTGAACCAGTGGATGGAAGAACTTTCTCTCTCTCCCTCTCACCATGTGTAACTCTACCTCTCAAATAAATAAATAAAATCTTAAAGAAAACCTGTTTAATATGTTTTAGATTGTTAACAAACATTGAAAAGATAGTGCATAATTTATATATGCCTTGTTTCTGGTTTTCCTCATTATTAGCAGCTCATATTAAAATGATTTACTTATTGTAGATAATTAATTACTCTTTATATGCTATTATTAATTATAGTTCATAGTTTTCTCTGATTTACTTAATTTATAAATGATATCCTTTTTCTATAACAATATTACCTTAGGTTAAAGCATTTCACATTTCCTTAGTCTTTTCTTGGCTATGAAATTGTATTAGACTTTGTTTTTAGATAATGTAAGATTTGAGAGGTGATATTTGAGGGAGAAGGTATGTTGAAGGCTAATTCTCTGTGGAAGATTTCCATTATGTTGTATGGTTTACGGTAATGTACTTGAGGGAGGAGAACCACAGAGCTAAAGAGCCATTTTTATAGCATCATATTAAGGACTCATACCACCAAGAGGTGTATCAGTTGGATGTGTTCTTGCCCAGGCAGCTGAGGTAAGTGCTTCTCAGGTTTCTTCATGACGCTTGTTTTTTACCATTTCTAAATCATAATGTTAGAGATCGCTACTCTCACCCCCCACTTAAGGATTAGGAACTTATGATCCCCTTCATAGAAGGTAGGGTACCAATATTATTTGGATTTTTTGATCCAGCCATTAAGCAATTTCTTCCACAATTATTAATATCATTGACCATTGATTTGTAACAGCCTTGGCTAATGCACATTTATTTTGTGTCAATGATACTTTTTAGTTTTGCCTTTTTCAGAATGCCACATAATTGCTACCATAATATACATTTTCTTTTTCTTTAGAGTGACCCCATTCTCTTAACAATACACATTATAGTACCACCTTTTAATTTTTTTGTGATAATATAGTTTCAATTTCCTTCTTTTTTTAAAGAGTTTATTTATTTATTTGACAGGTAGAGTTACAGACAGTGAGAGAGAGAGAGACAGAAAGAAAGGTCTTCCTTCTGTTGGTTCACTCTCCAAATGGCCACAACGGCCAGAGCAGCACCGATCTGAAGCCAGGAGCCAGGTGCTTCTTCCTGGTCTCCCATGCTGGTGCAGGGGCCCAAGCACTTGGGTCATTTCTACCACCATCCCAGGCCACAGCGGAGAGCAGATTGGAAGAAGAGCAACCAGGACTAAAACCGGCACTCATATGGGATGTCGGCGCCGCAGGCAGAGGATTAACCTAGTGTGCCACAGTGCCGGCCCCCTCAATTTACTTCTTAATCACAGACTCAATGCTCCCACTCTTGCTTTCATACTGGGGTTTGAAAATGCACTTATCGTTATTTCTGAGTAATATTTCTTCATATGGATACAATTGCTTATTTATTCTTTTACTAATATTTATCTGGACATATTCAGTTTTTAGTGATTAGAGGTTAAAGTGTGAAGACACTAATGTGAGGTTTTTTTGTGAACATAGGCTTTCAAATCCCTTCAGTAAGTACCTAGCAACAGGACTGTTGGATCTTCTTGCAAAATAATATTTAGTTTCAAAAATCTTCAAAATGTTTTCCAAAGTATCTGCATCATCTTGATTCTGGCTAGCAATGATTGACAATTCCTGGTGTTTCTCATCCTCACCACCAACAGTGTTGTCACTTTTTGGATTTTTAATGTTTAAGTAAGCATGGTGATATCTCACTGATTGTTTAAATTGCAACAATTTAATTTCTCTAATGACAAATGGTACTCAACAACTTTTAATATGTTTCTTCTCTTTCTCTCTGTATGTATGTTTGTACGTATGTATGTATATATGTGTGTATATGTATCTATATGTATGTACATACCCTTTGGTGGAGAGTTTTTCTTTATGGCTGTTGTACATTCTTAAAGTTGCACTTCTTTTTTCTCATTGTTGAGTTTCAGAAGTCTGTATAATTCAGATACAATTACTTTGTCACATTAACGTTTCCCAAATGTTTTTTTCCCAGTCAGGGGCTTTTAATATAATTCTCCTCATTGTATCTTTTACAAAGTTTTTATTGTTGCATTTCACATTTTGGGCTAAGATCCTGTTTTTGTTTACTTTTACAATAGTTTTGATGTTGCTGTCTTTATGTATTGTGTGTATTGGAGACCTTCCAACATAACCAAAATCAGTGCTGAAAATTCTGCCTTTTATAATTGATTCACCTTTTCTCCTTCACAAGGATTTGTTCCCCTTATGTGTGCAAAAGTATTTCTCAGCTGTCTATTCTGTTCTGCAGATCTATATATCTTATGTCTATTCTTTTTTCAAATCATTTTAAGTATGCACTGATTATACTTCCAGAATTAAATAATGCTTGTTATGCTTACCTATTAATATATAGAGAACAGATTTCATCAATTGCTTAGATACGATTCCATGAACATAATGCAACTTTCCGCCCTCTCCCTTCTTCCTTTCCTTTTAATTTTTGTGATAATATACTTTCAATTTACTTTGAAATCAGAAACTCAATGCTTTTCTAAAAAAGAGCTATAAAGTAACAAGTAGATAGATCACTGTTTTGCAGAGGTATAGACAGAGGTTAAAGATGACAGTTAAATCATAAGATGAGATTTTTAGCTTGATACGTCTTGTGGCTTTTTTTGCTCTATATATTAGCTACAAGCAATCAGACAAAACATTTGATATTTGTCATTTTGGGTCCTGTTTATTTCACTACTCATGAAGGTCTTCAGTTGCATCTATTTTGTTGTTAATGACAGGATTTCATTCTTTTTTTCTTTAAGATTTATTTTTATTTATTTGAAAGAGTTACGGGCAGAAATAGAGACAGGGTGAAAGACATCTTCTGTCTGCTGGTTCATTCCGCAAATGGCCGCAACGGCCGGCACTGAGCTGATTTGAAGCCAGGAGCCAGGAGCTTCTTCCAGGTCTCCCACGTGGGTAAAGGGGCACAAGGTCTCAGGCCATTCTCCACTGCTTCCCCAGGCACATCAGCGGGGAGCTGGATAGGAAGTGGAGCAGCCAGGACTCAAACCAGCAGACATATGGGATGCAGATTGGGCCTTAAACCTGCTACTCCACAGTGCCCGCCCTCATTCTTTTTTTTATGGATGAGTAATATTCCACTGTGTTTATGTACTACATTTTCTTTACCCAATCTTCAATTAATGGGCATTGGGTTGATTCAATATCTTAGCTATCATTAATCATGCTGATCAAAACATGGGGGTTGAAATAACTCCTTCACATGTGGATTTCATTTGCTTTGTGAAAATTTCCAAAAGTGGATGGCTGGATCTTATTGTAGATCTGTTTTTAGATTTCTGGGGAATCTTCAGACTCTCTTCCACAATGGTTGTACTAGTTTACATTCCCAAAAAGATTGTGTTAGGGTACCTTATTCACCACATCCTCACTAAGGGTTGTTATTTTTGTTTGTTTTATTTTTATTTTATATTTTTAATTTTAAATTATTTTAACATACTCAATAGGATTTGTAGATGTAATTCTAAGAATGTATGTTATTCTCCTTCTCCTTCTATGCCTCCTTCTCTCTCCCATCCTTCCTCCTTCTCCCTTTTGTTCTTTTTTTTTTTAGTTTTTAAAATAACATATTTAAAATGTTTAATTACATTGAAAATCCTTAATACTTGAGCAAATAAGATGTTTAATAAGTAAAAAAAAAAGACCCTAGTTTGGCTGGTATTTAGACAATGGATACAAGCAATAATTAAATGGAAATACTAGCTAATAGATTCCATCAACACATTAGTAAGATCATTCATGCAGACCAAGTGGGGTTCACCCCAGGCATGGAGGGATGGTTCATCAAATGAAAACGAATACATGTGATACATCAGATTAACAAATTCAAGAATAAATCCATATGATTACCTCAATATATGCAGAGAAAGCATTTGATAAATATATCACTTCATGATGAAAATCTTAAGAAATTGGATATAGGAAGAACATATCTCAACACAATCAAGGCAAATTGTGTTGTGTATGACAAACCTACTGCCAGCATTATATTGAATGGGGAAAAGCAGGAAGTGTTTCCATTAAGATCTGGAACCAGACAAGGATGACCAATATAGTTCTATTCTATAGAATATTAGCCAGAATCATTAGGCACAAAAAATAAAACAAAGGAACACAAATTGGAAAGGAATAAATCAAATTGTTTTGTTGAAGATTTTGCATTTTTCTTTATCAGGGATATTGGTCTATAGTTCTCTTTCTTTGTTGCATCTTTTTTTTTTTTTTAATTTTGAAAACATCCAATTGCTTGCTGTCTTAAGGAAAGTAAGGGTTTTGTGGCATAGCTGGTAAAGCCACCACCTGCATTGCCATCATCCCAACTGGCCACCAGTTCAAGTTCTGGCTGCTCCACTTCCAATCTTTTCTATGGCCTGAAAAGGCAATGGATGAAGGTCCAAATCATTGGGTCTCTGTACCCACTTGGGAGACCCAGAAGAAGCTCCTGGCTCCTGGCTTCAGATCAGCCCAGCTCCAGCTGTTACAACCATCTGGGGAATGAACCAGTGGATAGAAGACTTTCTCTCTCTCTCTCTCTCTCTCTCTCTCTCTATCTGTGTGTGTGTGTGTGTCCCTTCCTTCCTCCCTCTCTGCCTCTTCCTTTCTGTAACCCTGCCTTTAAAAATAATAATTATATTTTTTTAAAAAAAGATGTTATTCTCCAATTAAGGTGATTTCAGCTAAGATTATCTTGGCATATCTTTCCAATTTTGGAAGTGACAAAATCTTGGCAAGTGGACAAGATTTTGGAAGTGACTTGGAAGTAAAAAGATCTTGGCATATCTTTCCAATTTTTGAAGTGACAAAAACTGCTTTTTGTCATACAAATAGACATGGAGAATTTCAAGATTTTACATGCCAGAACCTAAACTAGAAATAAGTATGTCTTTGGGGCCAGCAATGTGGTACAGTGGGTTAATCTGCCGCCTGCTGCACCTGCATTCCACATGGGCGTCGGTTCTGGTCCCAGCTGCTCCTCTTCCAGTCCAGCTCTCTGATGTGGCCCAGGAGGGCAGTGGAGGATAGCCCAGGTCGTTGGGCTCCTGCACCCACGTGGGAGACTGGGAGGAAGCACCTGACTCGTGGCTTCGAATCGGCACAGCTCCAGCCATTGCGGCCATTTGGGGAGTGAACCAACGGATGAAGGACCTTTCTCATTGTCTCTCCCTCTCACTGTCTGTAACTCTATCACTCAAATAAATAAAAATCTTAAAATAATAAAATAAAATAAAAAACCAAAAAAAAGAAATATGTATGTGTTAATAGGTTTGTTTGTGTGTATTATTTACTTTTTATATATAAGTATGTGTAAGTGATACATACAATTGTACTTCAAAAAGTTTGTGGAAAAGGGATTAAAGCATGAGCTTATTTTGATGAACAAAACTTTTGAAATTTTTGTATCCCAGGGGTCTTCAAAGAGTTCACAGAAAATACATGTTATGAAAAACTATGCTTTAATTCAAAAATACTGCAACAAAATAAGCTTAATTTGTGATTTATAGCACTTTAGTTAATTTTCTATGAACTTTTAAGTATACCCATTATATTATTAAAATTATGTAATCATTTTGTATTTAATAACAATATGACAAATTGTCTCTCAAGGCTTCACTGAGTTACTAGACAAAGCTTGAAGAAACCATATTTTTCTCCTCATTATTAAAAATTCTATAAATATGCTTGTTTAAAATGAATATAAATTAGCTTAAAAATCCATTCTGTGAATTTTAAACTTATTGTTTAATTACTTGCATATTTTAAGAGAAAAACCATGTAAGGCAAGGGATTTTCTTACATTCTGAATACTGCAAATATTTATTTAAATTTTGCTATTTCATCAATATTTCACAATGTAGTTGCATGTTAATTACTTGATAAGAGCATGCTTTAATAAAACACCTATTAAATATGTAAGATGCATATACAATATACAATCACCTAGGAAAAGCACATATGAGCTTTTGAATACTGAGTTAAGCTCCTTCATTTAAAGTCAACATTACAAATACACCATAGAAATTACCATATATGATTCTTTTCTTTTTTAACATTAATTTATTTATTATTTGAAAGTCAGAGTTACACAGACAGAGAAGGAAGGATAGGCAGGGAGGGGGGGGGGAAGGTCTTCCACCTGCTGGTTCACTCCCCAGATTGCCACAATGGCCAGAGCTGAACCGATACGAAGCCAGGAGCCAGGAGCCTCCTCTGGGCTTATGGTTGCAGGGGCCCAAGGACCTAGGCCATCCTCCACTGCATTCCCAGGCCACAGCAGAAAGCACCCATAAGGGATGCAGGCACTGCAGGCAGTTGCATTATTTGCTATGCCATAGTGCAGACCCCAATGTTCCTTTCTTAAAATGAAATTACTTTATTGGTGCTTGCACTGTGGCATAGTGGCTAGAGCTGATGCTTGCAGCGCCAGGATCCCATATGGGCGCTGGTTTGAATCTCAGCTGCTCCACTTCCAATATAGCTTTCTGCTGTGTCCTGGGAAAGCAGTAGAAGATGGTCCAAGCCCTTGGACCCCTGCACCCATGAGGGAGACCCAGAAGAAGCTCCTGGCTCCTGGTTTCTGATCAGCGAAGCTCTGGCTATTATAGCCAATTGGGGAGTGAACCAGCGGTTGGAAGAACTCCCTCTTTCTCTGTCTCTCCTTCTCTCTCTGTGTAACCCTGACTTTCAAATAAATAAATCTTTAAAAAAAAAGAGAGAGAGAGAGAATGGATATGTTCTCCCTACTTAAATGATGAAGTATTTGTCTAGAAAACAACTTTTTATCTATTACAGATATTTGTCTAGATTACAACTTTTAATATATTATAGGTCTAATAAAAAAAGTCTTTTATTATATTCCTTTTTTTTTTTTTGACAGACAGAGTTAGACAGTGGGAGAGAGAGACAGAAAGAAAGGTCTTCCTTCCATTGGTTCACCTCCCAAATGGCTGCCACGGCCAGCACGCTGCGCCAATCTGAAGCCAGAAGCCAGGTGCTTTCTCCTGGTCTCCCATGTGGGTGCAGGGCCCAAGCACTTGGGCCATCCTCCGCTGCCTTCCCAGGCCACAGCAGAGAGCTGGACTGGAAGAGGAGCAACTGGGACAGAAACTGGCGCCCCAACCAAGACTAGAACCCAGAGTGCCGGCACAGCAGGTGGAGGATTAGCCTAGTGAGCTGCAACACCCGCCTCCTTTAACTTTTGAGACTACACATAAATAAAAGAGATAGAAAATATTTTTTCAATTTGAGCTCTAATTTTTATCTGAAAATTCGGTATCTTTTTTGTGTGCCAACAACAGCAAATGCAGCAGAATACTTCCTTTCTAAGATATTTGAAATTTTTGTTTCTAAGTTTTAATTTAGATTACACACTTGGAATTTTATCATCAAGCTTGTTTTGTTCTTTAAATATATATATTCTTGAATCCCTTAAACCGAATGTTATCCTATGTGTTGAAATTTTTCTTCCTGACCATCATGACAGCTTTGGTTTCTTATTTATGAAGTACTTTTAATTATTTTTCCTACTTCTTCCTAATTTAAAGAAACAAAGACTGAATTGTAGGAGGTGGCACTGTCGTGTACTGGATTAAGCTACTGCCTATGCCACCAGCATCCCCTCTAAGTGCTTGGGGAAACAATGGAAGACAGCCCACAGGCTTGGGTCCCTGCACTTACGTGATAGACTTGGATGGATTTTCCAGGAGCTGGCTATGCCTGACCCAAGTCCACTGGATGTTGAGGGCATTCAGGGAGTGACTCAGAGGATGATAATACCAAAAATACCTCTCTCTTTTTCTCTCTCTCTCTTTCTCTCACTCTCGTTGTCACTCCATAACCATGTTTTTTCAAATAAATAAAATGAATCTTTGAAAGCACAATTTTATAGGAATCATCAGGACAGATGTAAATCAAATACAATTATATTATTTTTCCTCTAATAGATAGTTAACACAGGGGCTGGTGTTGTGGCAAATCATGTGAAACCAACACCTGCAAAGATGGACCAAGTGTTTGGACCCCTGGCACCCATGTGAGAGACCTGGATGAAACTCCTGGTTCCTGGCTTTGGCCTGGCACAGTGCTGGCCATTGTGCTCATTTGGGGAGTAAACAAGCGATGGAAGACCTCCATGTCTCTGCTTCTCTGTTAACTCTGATTTTCAAAATAAATAAATAAATCTGCAAATAAAGATGACTAGTATTAAGGTTTTCAATATATTTAGGAGCATTAAAATATGATTGTATAAAACTCATGGCCTAATATTTGCTTAACAACACTGAAGTAACTGCATATTGATATATGTATGCATTTTAAAACTATTGCAATGTTAAATCATACATATAACCCTTGTCTAAACTCTTGAGAAACAATAGCTTTTCTACATACAACTTGTTGAATTATTTGGTGGTGGGTTAAGTTTGTTATAAAATAAACTGAAAGTATGTCATAGCAAAAATTAAAAGAAAAAATAAAGTAAGTAGTTAGGGAGTGTGGGAATTGGGCAGGAGGGAGGGTGAGGTGTGAAGTGTCATTATGCTCTTAAATATGTATATATGAAGTACATGGAATTTGTCAACTTACATAAATTAAAAAATTAAAATTAAAAAAAAAATCTTTGGACTAACTTTAGTGTCAGAATGAAATTAAATAAAATTCCAAGAGTATATTTCACAAATGAACTTGGAAAAATTCCAGTTGAATTTTTAGGCTGTATTTGCTGATATTTGTCGGTAGTGCCTTACTCAGGCCTACTGGAAGCCTTTCTCAAACCACAGGAACTCTCACTGTTGCATGAGTCATTCTGTGTGATGTCAATGTGTCTTTGGATCACTGTGGGTACCAGAGGTCTTGAAACAGAATGAATGAATGAGCAAACACATTCTAAGGAATCTAGCCTTTTGTGTCTTGACAAGACAACAACTTTCTTATAAATGTGTGCCTCTACATGAATACCTTGATTAGTTTTTTTTATGTGTATGTTTGCAATTTTCATTTTCAGCAACCAGAAGATTTATAGTCATTTGAGACTTTATGCTGATAAATTAGAGCATGTCTTTATGATAATAAAACATGTCCGACTTTAGAACTTCTTAATAGCTTCTGATCTATGCAGTGAATTAACATTCCTATTTTATAGAGTCAAAAAGAAAGTGATTGTTATCAATAGCTATTTTCCTCTCCTAATATTTCTCTGTTAATAGTGCTGGCTACACTGACACTTGAACCACGAAGTCTGTAACTGGCTGGTGAATATGCCATTTATTTTTGTTCTAAAGTCAATGACAATGAAGTGCCCAATATGCATGAAACCACAATTCTCATAAAATGACTGGAAAATAGATGGCTTAAGAATTTGTAGCTCTCTCATGAGTCTTTTTTGAGAACCTATTCTAATAGCCACTTACATGTAATCAGATGGACTTTATGCAACCTCATCTCGTAAATGGACCATGTGAATGTTTCCCTATTATTGCTGCCATAGCTCACAGACTATAGAAGATTTGCTAGTCATTTTGCACTAAAACAAATTACTATTCGAACAATAGAAATCTCAATGGCCTTCACATAAGTCAGGCCTTTTTAATGTGGAGATTGATATAACTGCTTAGGGGGCACAGAATTTGCCCATTAAAATGTCTTCTCTGTTAAATTTGCCACATAGATATTTTCTTTAGGTACTCAGAAATAAGGGATATTACTACAGAAAACAATTTGGGGTCTGCTTTAGCAGTCATAGGGCATGCTATGCTAACCACTATACTTTTGGTCGTATTGATGAAATATGAAATATGAAATATGTTCATATTTCATATATATATATATATATATATATATATATATATATATATATAACAGCCTCAGATTGCTAACCATCCTGATTTTTTTCAATTCTAGATATGACTTAATCTATTGGTCCTTTTTTTAAATTAATAATATTCAATGTACTTCAGAATTTAACCATTTAAAATTATGACAAATATCTAAATCTAAGAATTAAATATCTAGAAATTAAGAGTTTAGAAAGAATGTTTTCAAGTGCATCTGTTAAAAGTCATAAGACATTGGGGTCAGCACTGTGGCATAGTATGTAAAGCCACCACCTGCAGTACTGGCATCCTATATGGATGCCGGTTCCAGTCCCAGCTTCTCCACTTCCTACCCAGATCTCTGCTATGGTCTGGGAAAGCAGTAGAAGATGGCCCAAGTCCTTGGGCTCCTGTGCCCACATGGGAAGACCTGGAGGAAGCTCCTGGCTTCTGGCTTTGGATAGGTGCAGCTCCAGCCCTTACAGCCAACTGGGGAGTGAACCGGCGACAGAAGATCTCTTTTTCTCTCTGCCTCTCCTTCTCTCTCTGTGTAACTCTGACTTTCAAATAAATAAATAAATCTTTAAAAGAAAAGTCATAAGGAGCCGGCACTGTGGCAAAGTGGGTTAGCACCCTAGTGTGAAGCGCCGGCATCCCATATTGGCACAGGTTTGAGTCCTGGCTGCTCCACTTCTGATCTAGCTCTCTGCTGCGGCTTGGGAAAGCAGTAGAAGACGGCCCAAACTTGGGCCCCTGCACCCATGTGGGAGACGTGGAGGAAGCTCCTGGCTCCTGGCTTCAGATCGGTGCAGCTCAGGCTGTTGCAGCCAACTGGGGCATGAGCCATTGGATTGAAGACCTCTCTCTCTCTCTCTCTCTCTCTCTCTCTCTCTGCCTCTCCTTCTCTCTCTGTGTAACTCTATCAAATAAATATATCCTTAATAAAAAAAGTCACAAGACACTAAGGTTGAATAGCACTAATATAAACATTCCATTAATACTGAGAGAAAACATGTACTGAATTGTCATTATATATAAAATGGAGAGCAAAATCTAATAACAAATCTAGTAAGTTAATCACATGTACACATACATGCACACACACATGCACATACATACACAGAGGATATATTTTGGAAAATATATAGACATATGACATTACTTTGACATGCTAAAGTTTATGTTAGATAATATGGTTAATAATTTAAAAAACAGTCACACATGGTAAAGAATTTAGCAAAATATACAAAAAGAAAAAAAATTATCTTTAAGCCACATCTCAGCACCAAGAATTTTTATTTGAAACATATTCAAATTTTCAATTGCATATAGGAGGTAAATGGAAATGAGCTTGTTTTAAATCAGCCTTATTTTTTTCTGTTCGAAGCATAATTTTATTTTAAAGTCAAACTTCTGTATTTTCTCCATATATACAAAGCCTAAACTGGTCATTGCAAATTGTTATTTATCATCATTTAGAAAAACATTAATGATCTTTACATAGAATTAGTCTCAAAAAGCTTACCTAATTAATACATCTCAAAACTGTTCAGATTCACCTTATCATTATTAAGTCAGCGTCTTTAAAAGTTATTTTCTTCCTTGATTGCTCTTGAGGATAATAACACTACCCATCTAGTTGTCTAGATCAATATTGTAACATGGATACCAGGAGAGAGATAAAAATTTGCTTTTTAATATTTGGTTGACTCATAATTAGAGTTTTGTGTCAATATTTTCAGATGATTGATCTTGTTATCCAAGGTATGCTTTCTCATTAGAAAATAATCAATGGTAATGAAAAGAAAGCTGCTCTTTTTATTTTGGATATCCCTCTGAGTTTGGCAAAGTCCATTCCTTGTCTTCCCCTGATTTAGAGATACAATTTATTGCTATATCTTGAGACCTAAACGTTCAAGTTTATCAGCAGAGAAGAATTAATTATAGTAGCCAAGCAAGTTTTGGTAAATTAGGGTCATAAGGATTTCATGACTTATCTATAGATACAACTATCCACCTAGAGGCAAAAGAGATTTTTTTCTAATTTTAAGATTCAGTGAGAAAAAAAAAAGTGGAAGTGTAAATCAAGTTTCAAAAAGAAAAAAATAGCATTAGTTATAACAACAATAATCATACTATCATGGACTAAGTATTTAGAGCTTAAAATATATTTCTGAGTCAATTTGCTTTACATAATGATTCAAACTCATTGAAATATCCCTACACTGAAGTTGCTGTTTGTTAAAGCTAAGATTTAGCAGGCTTGTCCACTACCAGTTTATCATATTTTATTTTGACAACCCCAGAGGGATTAGAATGCACATAACAATAGCTGTTTGTGAACTATATAATTTTCCTGTAATTTCCCCATATTTTTTGATGTGTGTGTATGTGTGAGTAGACTAAAAACATAGGTGGAGAATAATAAAGCCACTACTATCCTGTTTCAAAGAGTAAGATCTTGTACTTTTTCATTTTTGTCAGTGACAACTTTACACACATATATGCCAGGTAGGTAAGTATGAGCGGCAGATGAGGCACCACGAAGCCCTCATCCAGGAGAGAGATCGGGGACTCTGTTCTCTGTTGGTACCCATCCAATCCACCCATTTTGTGGTGTAGTTTGTGATTTAATTTTATTGCTAAAACGGGAACTCAGCCAAACTGAAAAAGTCTAGTCTACAGTTACATGTGCAGAAAATCCAAGTGTATGCACTTCCCAGATTCTCATCTCAAATACCAGTCATGAGTGTCATGGCCATATCACTAGTCAACATTTCTCAGGCTATAGGGATAAAAGTTCCAAAACAGGAAGAAAGGATGCCACGTGTTGTCTCAACTGGTCCATTCTTCCCTTGGAATGTTCTTTAGTATTCCATCAAAGGACCTCGTACTCCCTTGCTGGCCTGTTCCTTCTTTGGAACACTTTTCAGTAAACTTTTACTTTACTACGCTTACTTTCATAACTCTGAACAATAATTTGTCACAAAAAAGAAGCAAGTTAATCAGGCTGATGCCAAGGACACATATGTACACCTTCTTAGAAAATGCAGTAAAATTATTTTAATGAAAAAATTATAAAGCCTTGATACTTGGAAATAAACACAAAAGAATTTCTAATTAATATAAGCAGCAACAGAGAAACAAAATAAATGATTAAGAAGCATCATTTTGTTTAAAAAAAGACAATTTTTTGGGAACAGTATAAATAGCAAGAATCAAATGTTCACAGTTTTAACTAAATAATAGTGCTTAAAAACACCTCAAAGTCAAGTTTAAAAAAGGAATTGCACAAATTTCTTTGGAATATATGCAAAACTATGAAAAAATAACATAAAATATTGTATATAAAGCATAGTATCTTACACAAAGAAATGAAATACAAAGAGAGATGAGTAACTTTCAATTCCAAACTATGCATTTTGTTAAACTCTGTATTCAAAAGAATTATAATTTAACTCAATATATCAGTTTTCACATAACATGAAATATTAAAGTCAAAAAACAAGAAACATATTTAATGAAGGTTATTGAAAATGACAGAAGTTTACCTTTTTTAAAAAAAATTTTATTTAGTAAAAATAAATTTCCAACATACAGTTTATGGATTACAATGGCTTCCCACCCCACCACAATTCCCCCCCACACTCCTCCCACCTCCCGCTCCCTCTCCCATTCCATTCACATCAAGATCCATTTTCAATTATCTTTATACACAGAAGATCAATTTAGTATATATTAAGTAAAGATTTCATCAGTTTGCACCCACACAGAAACACAAAGTGTAGAATACAGTTTCAGTACTAGTTATAGCATTACTTCACATTGGACCCTAATTTAAGGACAGATCCCACATGAGAAGTAAGTACACAGTGACTTCTGTTGTTGACTTAAAAATTTGACACTCTTGTTTATGGCGTCAGTAATCTCCCCAGGCTCTAGTCATGAGTTGCCAAGGCTATGGAGGCCTTTTGAGTTCACTGACTTTGATCTTATTCCAACAGGGAATCTCACTCGCAGAGATCTTTCAGTTAGGTCTTCTTCCTCTTCCTCTTCCTCTTCCTCTTCCTCTTCCTCTTCCTCTTCCTCTTCTTCTTCTTCTTCTTCTTCTTTCCTGAGTGTCTTGGCTTTCCATGCCTACAATACTCTCATGGGCTCTTCAGCCAGATCCGAATGCCTTAAGGGCTGATCCTGAGGCCACAGTGCTGTTTAGGACATCTGCCATTCTATGAGTCTGTTGTGTATCCTGCTTACCATGTTGGATCTTTCTCTCCCTTTTTGATTCTATCAATTAATGTTAGCAGAAACTAGTCTTGTTTGTGTGATCCCTTTCACTCTTAGACCAATCAGTGTGATCATTTGTGAACTAAAATTGATCACTTGGACTAGTGAGATGGCATTGGTACATGCCACCTTGATGGGATTGTATTGGAATCCCCTGGCACATTTCTAACTCCATCATTTGGAGCAAGTCTGATTGTGCATGTCCCAAATTGTACATCTCCTCCATCTCTTATTTTTATATTATATTTTTATATTATATTTAACAGGGATCACTTTTCAGTTAAGCTTTAAACACCTAAGAATAATTGTGTGTTAATTACAGAGTTCAACCAATAGTACTAGAACAAAACAGAGAAAAAATACTAAAATGGATGAAGCATTACATTGTACATCAGCAGTCAGCACAAGAGCTGATCAAGTCACTGTTTCTCATAGTGTCTATTTCACTTCAACAGGTTTCCCCTTTGGAGCTCAGTTATTTGTCGCCAATCAGGGAGAATATATGGTATTTGTCCCTTTGGAAATGGCTTAATTCACTCAGCATGATGTTTTCCAGATTCCTCCATCTTGTTGCAAATGACCAGATTTCATTGTTTTTGACTGCTGTATATTATTCTATAGAGTACATGTCCCATAATTTCTTTATCCAGTCTACTGTTGATGGGCATTTGGGTTGATTCCAGGTCTTAGCTATTGTAAACTGAGCTGCAATAAACATTAAGGTGCAGACAGCTTTTTTGTTTGCCAATTTAATTTCCTTTGGGTAAATTCCAAGGAGTGGGATGGCTGGGTTGCATGATAGGGTTATGTTCAGGTTTCTGAGGAATCTCCAGAATGACTTCCATAGTGGCTTAACCAGTTTGCATTCCCACCAACATTGGGTTAGTGTCCCTTTTCCCCCACATCCTCTCCAGCATCTGTTGTGGGTAGATTTCCTAATGTGCACCATTCTCACCGGGGTGAGGTGGAACCTCATTGTGGTTTTGATTTGCATTTCCCTGATTGCTAGTGATCTTGAACATTTCTTCATGTGTCTGTTGGCCATTTGGTTTCCTCTTTCGAAAAATGTCTATTGAGGTCCTTGGCCCATCTCTTAAGTGGGTTGTTTGTTTGGATGTTGTTGAGTTTCTTGAGTTCTTTATAGATTCTGGTTATCAACCCTTTATCTGTAGCAAGAAGTTTACCTTTTCAAATCCAAAAGCTTGCTTTGCTGATTGAAACAACGTGTCATGGGCAAGCGCAGCTTATGCATAGCGGGTCAAGCTGCCTCCTGCTTTAGCTGGCATTCCACATGGGCCCTTGTTTGAGTCTTGGCTGCTCCACTTCTGATCTAACTCGCTGCTAATTTGCCTGGGAAAGCAGCAGAGAATGTCCCAAGTGTTTGGACTCCTGCACCAATGTGGGAGACCAGGAGGAAGCTCTTGGCTCGTGCCTTCAGGCCAGCCCAGCTCTGACAATTTCAGCCATTTAGCGAGTGAACCAACAGATTGTAAATTCTCTCTCTCTCGCTCGCTCTCGCTCTCTCTCCTTCTCTCTCCCTCTAACTCTGCCTTTCAAATAAAATAAACAAACTTTGCAAAAAAAAAGTGTCATAGGCCTAGGTGAATAACACTGATCAACAGACAGGATGTCATCATAGAAAATAACCAAGGTGATCTTAACATTCCCATCAGCTTGACTACATTTTAGACAGATTCTTTCTACATATTGGCCCATTGTTTCCTGTTTTATTTACTTTAGAAAACTTATTCCACATTTTCTCTATCTCTCTGATACGTTAATATTTTTTCATAGTCTTCCCAATCTTTCAAACCAGGACTGCTTTTCTCAAGAATCTGAGAGTCATTTCTTTAAAATAACATCATCATAAAAGATACTTTCGCAGTCTCCCAGTCTCTGTGGGAGATTAGGAGGCTACCATTGCTAAGTACCAACTAACAAACACAGATTCCCCACTCTCCTCAACCAACGAACCCATAACCTTGTTTAGTAATTTTCCAGTAGCTCATCCAAGTACTTAAAAACCTTCCCACTTTCTGACACAGTATAATTGAGTTGTCTCTCTCCCCTATTATAACAGTGTTCAACAATCAATTGATGACTATTTGAATGATTGGTGCAATTTTTCTTTGACAAAATATATACATGAACATATAAAACCCTGTTATATGACATAGGTAGCAAAATAAATAACTGACTAAAATAATATATTCAATAACTTTGGAGTACTGCCATGCATATGAAGTAAAAATAGTAGCCATTGTTTTTTTTCTAACAACAACATAAAAACTGAAATTTCTCCTACGTTTATGTTTTGAATAAAAAATGAAACACAATAGACATACAGCTAATTAAATGCGTGTTCACAATCACTAGCAATTATGAAAACACAGAAGTATTTAACCATGCTATATCATATTAATTAATGAAATTAGCCACAAACAATTATTTCATTAGACTTCTTGTTGGCAAGTGTATAGAGAAAAAAAGGATGAGATTTATATTTGTACTACTACTGACCAATAGCAATAGCTAAATAAATATAAATAATGTTATGCTTTCAAATAATGTCTTAATCAATTATCTTTAATCAATTACTAAGGAAAGTTTTGGGATACTGAGAAATTTCTCCCCACTAGAAAACCAAATAGAATTAATTAGTAAAAATATCACTATTGAGAACAATGACATCACCAAAAAGGAAAATTTACAAGTCATGATTATTGAACAAAATAATAGCTCCATAAATTTCTTGTCATTTCTTTATGTGCCTACACATGAACATGTGTACATATTTACACATACACAATAAAAATAAATAATGACATGGCTAAAATTACACAATACTGTTCACTATTATTTATCATTTTATATATTTATTCTTTCTTAAATATCATAGAAAATGTATTTCCTGGTATGAATTTAATTTTAAGCCAGTCATTTCATTGTGAGTTTTTTTTATCCTTTCAGAAATAACTCATAGGTTTATTTAGAAAATCATTGAATGCAAGATAATAAATGTGCTTGTTTTTACTTTTATTTTCCTCTGAATTTTATTTAATAATACCTATAATGTGTGCCATATAATGACCATTATATTGCTTTGTATGTTGTTATTTTTTACATGCAAAACTCTAATTTGTTCAAATTAGATATATACTCTATTTCAAAAAATAACAATTAATTAAAAATAGCAATTTCTACCTATTAATAAATTGTAGAGTTTTTAAATTAATTGAATTGGTTTGACTTTTTCCTTTGTTTGTGAATTTTTTGCTAATTGCCCAATATTGAATCATCTGAAAGTTTTCCTATTAAGTCCTTGCATATATTGATTTCCAAGTATTGTAGGAGTCAATTTGGTAATATTTATACCTGTTTGGGCAACCATCTATGTAAAAAAGGATTTATCTATTTTCATATATTCTTTTGTAATGAATCTTTTTTTCACTTTTGTAATTTTTATTTATAGAAGGTCAATAAATTTCATGAATTTCATATATACAGATTTAAGAGCACATTGAAACTTTCCACCCTGCCCTCTCTCTTGCCTATTCCCCACCCTCCCCTCCTTTCTTATTTTCTCCTTGAATTTTTACAATGACAAACTTTATTTTATAGACATGCTTACTATTCCAGTAAATAGAGAATTCAACAGTATATAGTAGAAAAACCACTGTTCATTAAGAACATAGACAAGGTCTCCAAAAACAAACTCAAATGTCAATATCACTCATATGCATTATATTTTTTACTCTGTATATTAGTTACCACAAATTAGGGAAGACATATGTTATTTGTCTTTTCTGGACTGACTTATTCACTAAGCATAATGGTTTCCAGTTGCATCCATTTTGTTGTAAAAGACAGAATTTCACTCTTTTTATAGCTGAGTAGTACTCCATAGTATATATAAACCACATGTTCTTTATCTAGTCATCAATTTATGAATATATGTATTGGTTCTATATCTTAGCTATTGTAAATTGAGTTGCACAGGGGTAGCAATAATACTTTCAGAAGCTGATTTCATTTCTTTTGGGTAAATTACCAGAAGCAGTATTGCTGTGACATATGGTAGATGTATTTTCAGATTTCTGAGGAATCTCCATACTGTCTTCCATAATGGTTGTACTAGTTTAAATTCCCAAAACAGTGTATTAGGGTGTGTTTTCCCCCACATGCTTACCAGTATTTAAAGTTGTTTTTTTTTTTTTTTTTTTTTTTGGATGATGAGCATTGTAACAGTGATAAGGTGAAACTTCATTGAGTTTTTTATTTGCATTTTCCATCAGGCTAGGGATCCTGAGCATTTTTTCATCTGCTGGCTATTCAGATTTCACTCTTGAAAAATGCCTGTTCATGCCCTTTGCCCATTTTTTGTCAGAGGTTAGGTGTCAGGTTTCCCTTGCTGTTACCCATGCAAGGGACTGTATAGACTCTCCCTCCTAATTAGATAGCTGTTTTCAAATTAGTCCAACCTGTGTTTTAGTGTGCCTCTTGGTGGCTTTGGGCTTCTCCTTTCTAAGGATTGTCCATGGGGCCAGCAATGCGGCACAGTGTGTTAAGCTTGCTTGCAATGCTGTGATTCCATATAGGCCTTGGTTTGAGGTCTGCCTACTCCATTTCCAATCCATGTCCCTGATAATTCACCAGGGAAAAAAAGTGTAGGATGGCCCAAACATTTGGGCTCCTGCACCTGTGTGGGAGATCTGAAAGAAGTTCTTGGGTCCCATAATTTACCTGGCCCAACTCTGGCCATCATGGCCATTTGGGGAGTATACTGGTGGATGCAAAACATCTCTCTCTCCCCTTTTCTCTCTTTATAACTCTGCCTTTCAAATAAATAAATATATTTTTTAAAAAGATATTTTTATCATGAAATGATGTTGCATTTTATCAAATGCTTTCTCTGCATCTGTTGAGGTAATCATATGGTTTTTATTCTTAAATTGTTAATTGGATGTATCATTTATTGATTTATGTACATTGAATCACTTCAGCATATCAGGGATAAATTCCACTTGGTCCCAGTGAATGATGTTTTTGATATATTGTTAGATATGATAAACTAGAATTTTTTTAGTATTTTTACATCATAAGAGATATTGGCTTATAGTTCTTCTTTGTTTTATCTTTCTCTGGTTTTGTAATTAAGGTGATTCTAGCCTCATAGGCGTTTGGGAGGGTTCCCTCTCTTTCGATTCTTTTGAATGGTTTGAGAATAATTAAAATTAGTTCTTCTTTAAATCTTTGGTAGAATTTGAGAGTGAAGCCATCTGGCCCTGGGCTTTTCTTTGTTGGTAAGGTGTCTATTTCTGCTCCAATCTCTATCTTGGTCTATTTCAGTTTTCTATACCTTCATAACTCAATTTTAGTAGATAGTATGTGTCCAAAAATCTATATTTCTTCTAGATTTTCTAATTTGTTGGTATATAGCTATTTGTAGTAATTCCTCATGATTCATTTTTTTGTTTCTGTTAATCTTCCACCTGTGGAGTCAGCATCCCATATGGGCACTGGTTCTAGACCCAGCTGCTCCTCTTCCAATGCAGCTATCTGTTTTGGTCTCAGAAAGCAGTAGACGATGGTATAAGTGCTTGGGCCACTGCACTTGTGCCAGAGACCCAGAAGAAGCTCCTGGGTCCTGGCTTTGGCTGGGCCCAGCTCCAGCCATTGTGGCCAATTGGGGAGTGAACCAGTGAATGGAAGAACTTTCTCTCCATCTCTCCCTCTCACTGTCTGTAACTCAACCTCTCAAATAAATTAAAATCATTTTTTTTAAAAAAGACATGTTATGCAAAGAGTGAAAAACAGGTTTTTATTATATTGGACAGACTGGAAAATTATCTTAATAGTTTTGTCAGTATATCTTGTTTCATTAGGACGTTTTGATTTACATTATAGGTGAATACTCAGCTTAGAGCCTCTTTTATGTAGTAGTTTGAAAAAATAAGAGGGGTGGTGTGATAAAACTTAGTTATCATGGTAAAACACAATCTTATCAAATAGGAAGTGAATGAAAAGTAAAAAAAAAAAAAACTCATAACGCCCTCATTTTGCCTTTTGTTGTTTTTTCTTCATTAATACTGTGCACAATTGTACACAAAGTTACATTATGAAGAAAGGGGAAACAATCTCAGTCAATATTCTCACAAAAAAGTAAAACTTTTTCAAAGGTTGTTTTTAATATTCAGATGATAATGACTCATTAGAAATGTCTTACAAAGATATAGTTTCTTAAATTAAAATTATATTCTCTTTCTTGTGGTTTAAAAAAGGAATACTGATATAAGACTACTACCATATAAGCAAAATACCCTGAAAATTTCAATGAGGAAAATATATAAGTAACCAGTTGGTATTTAATGCCTACTCATTATCAGTAAATTTACTAAGAAGGAAAAGAGTGTATTTATAATATTTAAAGTTAACACTTGTTTTCTGTGTTCATTTTTGGCTCTGCTATTCTGCTCATATTATTATAGCACTTGTCATAGCTAGGTGAAAAGTAAAATAAATAAATCTATGAGTCTACTAACCAGCACTGACTTTGCTGTGAACTGACCAACCGGCAATTCCTTTGGTATCCCAGAGACATTGAGTGTCCATAAACACAAGTACATCTTGTAGCTTTAATAATCTACAATTTTAGTATGAAAATAAATTTAGAACATTTGTTTTCAATCTACAGTTCCTAAGCTGTCCATGGTGCTGTAGGAATTTTGGACATGAATGGAAACTAGAAAAGAGAAGTAAGCAAGACTCTAGTCCATCATTTCTTCAAATAGGTAAACTTTTATCTTCCATGATTGAGAGTTTCATATATGGTATGAAGACTATGCCATACATATAGGATATGTTCCATGTCTGATCATTCTCTAATATCACATTTCAAAGTGTATTAATGAATAGAGAAATGGTCAAAGCCATAAGTAAAAGAGAGAAGTATAGGACCAATTCAAAACTAACATACTACTGACTTAAACTTTTAATAGTCATATTTGCTTAACTTTTTTTTAAAAAAAAAGATTTTATTATTTACTTGAAAAAGTTACACAGGGAAAGAAAGAGAGACTGAGAGAGAGAGAAATCTTCCATCCACTCTTGGCCACTCCCCAATTGGCCACAACGGCTGGAGCTGTGCTGATCCAAAGCCAGGAGCCAGGAGCTTCTTCCAAGTCTCCAATGCGGGTGCAGAGTCCCAAGGACTTGGGCCATCTTCTGCTTTCCCAGGCCATAGCAGAGAGCTGGATTGGAAGAGGAGCAGCTGGAACTCTAACCAGTGCCCATATGGGATGCTGGCACTCCAGGAAGAGGCTTTACCCACTATGCCATAGTGCTGACCCCTTGTTTAACTCTTAATTCATCTTTTAAACAGTTAACTTTAAATTTTACCACATGAATATTTATATGGTCTTATCCTTCAAATAATGTTGCAGTCAATGTTCATGAACAAACAAATGTATGCCTGCCATAGTTGGCCTAAATGCTAATCTATATTTAATTTATCTCATTTCTCCTGGTGGTTATTTAAATTATGGTTCTCTCAGCTTGTGTATGCTCTGGTTCTTTTTTTTTTTTTTTTTAAGATTTATTTATTTATTTGCAAGTCAGAGTTACAAAAATAGAGAAGAGGTAGAGAGAGAGAGGTCTTCCATCCGATGGTTTACTCCCCAATTGGCTTCAATGGCCGGAGCTGCACTGATCTGAAGCCAGGAGCCAGGAGCCAGGAGCCAGGAGCCAGGAGCCAGGAGCCAGGAGCCAGGAGGTTCTTCCAGGTCTTCCATGTGGGTGCGGGGCCCAAGGACTTGGGCCATCTTCTACTGCTTACCCAAGCCATAGCAAAGAGCTGGATTGGAAGTGGAGCAGCCAGGTCTCTAACCGGTGCCCATATGGGATGCTGGTGCTTCAGGCCTGGGCGTTAAGCAGCTGTGCCACAGCACTGGCCCCTTGTTCTTTGTTAGACAAAACTGCTGTCTTTATTTTTTCTTTTTCTTTTTTCTTTCTTTCTTCTTTTTTTTTTTTTTTTTTTTTTTTGACAGGCAGACTTAGACAGTGAGAGAAAGACAGAGAGAAAGGTCTTCCTTCTGTTGGTTCACCCCCCAAATGGCCACTACGGCCGACGCGCTGTGCTGATCCAAAGCCAGGAGCCAGGAACCTCCTCCTGGTCTCCCATGTGGGTGCAGGGCCCAAGCACTTGTGCCATCCTCCACTGCCTTCTCAGGCCACAGCAGAGAGCTGGACTATAAGAGGAGCAACCAGGACAGAATCCAGCATCCCAACCGGGACTAGAACCTGGTGTTTGGGCGCCGCAGGTGGAGGATTAGCCAAGTGAGCTGCGGCGCCAGCCTATTTTTTTCTTTTTCCATCACAAGTGTTGATATATGTTTAATCTGTCAATCAATTTGATATGATTTGTATTTTATTTCTCAGAAACACTTGGATGTTTCTCCTTCAGATTTCTTCATGCATATGTTTGCAATGTGTGATAACAATGTATTTATTATTGAATATAAGAAATGAGATACTTACCTGTTTCACTGAAAGTATATTGATGCAAGTCTTTGAATTGTTTCTTAGTGCTTCCTCCCACTTGGGAAGCAAAAACTCAGGAACAAAATCCCCAAACTGGGTACAATGAAAAATGTTTGTTATTTATTGATACTATATATTTGTTCTCTTAATGTCTTCATATGCTAAAATAAGAGTTGATAAAGTTTTTATTTCTCGTACAAGAAACCAGCAATCTTCAGAAAACATGTTCAGCCAACGTACATGGAAATTTTATTTCTTTCTGTTTTTGAAGGAATAATGCTAGGAAAAAGATTTGCATACCTAAGTTAATTTTGTCCTGGGTTGCATTCAAGCTATCTATGAATTTTGTCACCTCTGTTAAAGGGATGTGAATGAACTTAAAAGCAAACAAAGACATGACTTTAGTTTTCCTTTCATGCAAAGCTCTCTTCTGTCAGTAAAAAGTTCATTTTTTTCAGAGAGGTTGACATACCAGGAAGCTTCTTGTTTGATTAATTCTTACTCATTCTTGTGTAGCACGCATTATCACCTTTCAATCACCCCTGAAATACAGGGGTGGGAAAGATTTCTATTGGATCACGCACTTTCTGCTCCATACTTCCACTCCCACCCTCTCTTCATACACATTTTCAAAGATTTCCTCTAATTACCTGCCATGGCAACAGACTGCTTTTTTAGGTAGATTGTCAGTGATTTTCCAGTATCTTTTCTTTCAATTTATTATTTTCTTTATACCACTAAGAAATTTGTAAGTAATATTTTTTCATGTAGATCATAATCTTCAGCTCTATGACAATTTTATTTAACAACTGCACATGTGCACACACACACATAACAGAGAGGTTTGCTTAATGAAGCACTTTATATTCAGAATACTGTACAAATTAGTACAATGTGCATCTGTTCATGGTATAACAAATTTGCTCTCCTATTTAATATGTGATAGTTCATGTCTTCAGTTATATGCTAAGACTAAGTTCATTTTGCTTTTATTTTGAAAGAGAAAATAATTCTGAGTTTATTTCTTTGCTCTTTATTCTTTGACATTTTTACTCCAAAAGTTTTTTTTTTTATCTCTTTCTGTGTTCAAATTTCTTAGTCACATATACCATATAACCTGCAGCAAATAACTTAGACATTTTAAGCAGGATAATTTTTTGATAACTATGGACATTTTTGGTAATTCCTTCCATGTACAGAGTTTAAAATACTGCATGAAAACATTAATTACAAATATGGATATTTAATAATTTATCAATATACCTACTTTCCTGACATGTTTGTTCCAGACCACTTAATTTGTAAATACTCTAACAAAACATTCATTCTACAAAGCACATAACCTGTATGTAAATGCCATACCATTTATTGAAAAATATTGCCATACTATTTATTGAAAAATAGCTTGAATTCAATGCCTCTCATTACACTCAGAATTTTGTTAGAAATTATCAAAAAGTATAGCTAAGAACCAGATTAAAGAATAATTTTGTAAACAAATATCATCTTATATTGGAAGTATATTAGCTTTAAATTACTTAAGTGGATTTTTTTAATGTTCATTTTGCATTTATTATTTGGAACAAAATTGAGTAGTTTGGTTGAGTTATGTGAATAAATCTATGACTAAAAAAACAAATGCAAGTTCAGGATTTATATGGATGCAAATGATCTATACAAATCAATAATAAAAAATTGCTTTGTTCTTATTTCATAACATTGTGTCAACATAGGAGTAAATTCATAATACATCTTACAAATAAGTGATTTTTCAATTATTGCAGGAGTACAGATGAACACTGACTGCACATTCATTACTGATAATCCTGTTACCATATGTCTAACTTTATTCTATGAGAAATAAGAAATATAAAGTTTTCCTGATAGCTTTGAATGATAGATATTAAGATAAAAATATGAAGATTTACAACATCCAAAATTTCCAATATGTAATACTGAAAAACTGTAAGTGGTTTTATATTTGAGTTCTCAGAATATTTTCTCTGGAGGTTCAAATATACATAATAAGCAGATATACGATAATATAATATATAGGGTTTTGTTGTTTTCTGATGTCAGAGCATTTGTTAGGGAACCTATATTGATAATATATCATTATTTTGCTGTAAAACCAACAACAAATGGCACATTCTCACTTGAGGTTTCAAAAAGCACTTGTTTCTCTCTGACCTCAGCTCCTACGATTTTTCTTCACCCACTTCATACATACTGACCAGCCTTTCTGGTCCTCAAACATCATAGTTGTTTTCATGCCTCAAAGCTTTGCCCTGGTGATCCACTTGACTGAAATTGTCTTCTCAAATATGTTGCCACCTTAAAGGTATTTTGAGTACCTTGTCCTGCTGATCACTTTTATTATGCTCTAGTTTCATCTCCTGTATCCATCTTATAAATTATAACATTCTGAAATATTACACAATTTTCATATAAAATATTGAATGGCAGAGAGATTCAGAGATCAACTGACCTATTCTCCAAATGACCGCAATAGTCAGGGCTGGGACATACAGAGGCCAGGAATCACAATGTCACCAATCAAGTCTTTTTTATTATTTATTTGACAGATAAAGTTAGACATTGAGAGAGAGAGAGAGACAGAGAAAAAGGTCTTCCTTCTGTTGGTTCACCCCCAAAATGGCCACTATGGCCAGAGCTACGCTTATCTGAAGCCAGGAGCCAGGTGCTTCCTCCTGGTCTCCTATGCAGTTGCAGGGACTCAAGCACTTGGGCCATCCTCCACTGCCCTCCGGAGCCACAGCAGAGAGCTGGACTGGAAGAGGAGCAACCGGGACTAGAACCAGTCCCCCAGGTGGGATGCCTGCGCCACAGGTGGAGGATTAACCAAGTGAGCCATGGCGCAGCACCCCCTTCCCTTTTTTAATTATTTCTTTAACAGATAGACAGTAAGAGAGAGAGAGAGAGAGAGAGAGAGAGAAAGGGCCAACCAAGTCTTTCATGTGGGTGGCAGGGGCCCAAGTATTTGAATCATTATCTGCTACCTGCGTGTGCACTTTAGAACTGAACTGGAAACAGAGAATGGAGGACTCAACTGACAGACCCACATTGAATGCTGAAGTCACAGTGGCAACTTGACTCACTGGACTTCAATGTCAACCATTATATTTTACTTTTTATATGGGTATCAGGTAAACAACATTTTTCTCTAATAACAGAACTTCTATTTTATTTTATTTTCTGCTTTTTTAAGTCACTGCAGAATGTAAAGAATATAGAATGCCATCTATGAGTTTAAAAGGCACTCAATAAATAGAATTCACTAATCCATTTTAAGAAAATAAAGCGACAAAAATGAAAATTTTGTATACAATTGTTTTACACTATAACTTTTCACAAGCTAAAAATTATCCATAGTAAATTATCATGCATTGTCTTCATTATGAATCATATGAAACACAAATAAGTAATCATATACATACTAATGTTCTCATTAAATGGTAGTATCCTAAATAAAGGTAATAAAAACAAGTGGTCTCATAAAAACATTACTATATGTCTTCTATACTATGTAATACTTAGAAAAGTATGATTATCCAAGAAAAATGTTTTCACAATAAAGACATGACAAACATTTGAGAAAATACAGTAACCCTAATTTGAACATTTAATGTAAATATACATCAAACATTCTATGATATCATAAATGTGTACACATTTTACTTGTCAATTAAAAAACACATTTTAAAATGTAAAGCTGGTAGCAACTCACGTGTCTGGTATGACTGACCATATTTCAATATTCTTTCATTTCAGAGATAATCTTGCCTTACCTATTGTTTCAAATTTAAATGCATGCCTACATGAAAGAGGTCTTTCTTTTTTCAACAAAGAGAACATCGGAAACCATGGCATAAGATATGGCATTTTAAAATTAACATTATTTTCCCAATTTAACCCACATTTAATTTTTCAGCCTATGAAAAATTTTAATTTGATAACCATATGCTTTATGACTGTTTTTAATTTTCTATGGAAATAGTAACTTGATGATGATGCCAAAACCATTTTAATTCTCTACTTGAGAGAAAGACATTGGATTACTATATAGAATTCTCAGTTAAAATCAGCACCAGAATTAGTAGGGCTCTTTCTATTTCCTGTTTTAAAAATAAAATAAAATATTTGTACTTCACTTTTCAGTTTATTTTACTTGCTGTAGCTTGGCTATAAATTTCATGACACATATAAATGTATTGAAATTCACCATTATGAAATAATAGGAAAATTCCAATGGTAACAAATGACAATCAAAATGATGGCATAACTCCTTACAATTTCTGTTTCCAACCTCAGAAGGAAAATTATGTGTGTTTTTGAAGAGGCTAAATATTATCCAACAAACTGAAGGCAATAATATTGAAAGTGAACCATATGTGTTACACAAACAGAAAAAATAATTAGCTCAGTAGTTTCTTTTATCCTCTTCAGTAATGTCAACCTTGAGTTGCATACTCTGTGAATAACATTTCAAAAGAGCAAGAGGCCAATTCTGGTTGAATGTTTTGCTATTATTGATAATTAACAGTTATTGAAGTTTAGGATACAATTAGGATCTGTAATAAATATCAGCTAATCTGAAAGCTATCTAGTTTGTCTAAAGTGATTGCATAAATAGATTAAGTTTAGACTGAAATAAAAGCGACTAAAACTCCGAAAAACTGGGTGGTAGCAAATCAAGTACAGAAAATTCCATGGAAGAAAGAGCTCATTTTCTGCCCTCTATTTGCCATTTAACAACATAAGCACTGAAACAACACTCAGTATCATTGTTCATGTTGTTTACCAATTATTATATGTAGCAATTGGTTTTAAAATAATGCTGTTAGATCCTCTTAATATTTCTACAAATAAAAAATAGATTATTTTGACAAATTATTTTAAATATTGAGTTAACTTGCAAATTGTAGGAGGATGGTCGTCAAAGCCTGAATGAAAAGAATTCAATAATTCATATAGATATGTAGAAAGGACCAGACATTTGGCCCAGAGGTTTAAGAGTGTAAAAAGTATGTTCGAAACCCATTTGGGAGGATGTGGGTTTGGATCTCAGTTCTGCTCCTGATCCCAGGTTCCTTCCTGTTAGTGCACACTCTAGGAGTCAGCAGGCAATGACTCATGTACTGGGGTGTACCACATGTACCATGTGAGAGTCCCAGATTGATTTCCCAGCTCCTGAATGTGGCCTTGGTCAGGACTAGCTGCTGTGGACACTTGGGGGAGTGATCCAGCAGATGGGAAAATCTCTCTCTCTCTCTCTCTCAACTCTGCCTTTCAAATAAATGAATCTTGAAACAATAAAAAAAAAGAAGCATTTTTAGATACAGACATGCATTAAGTGAAACTTGCCTTGTTTGATATGATATCCTAAATGTAATATATTTCCTGATCCATATTTTAGTTAAAATCCCAAATTAACATGAATTATATTGTAGAAAAAAATGGGAAATATAAATTTAGTCCTTATACTTTATTGTATGTAATAGGGAATATGTACTTACCAGGAATGGTAGAGAATAATTGACTTGCTAAAAAAAAAAAAAAACAAAAAAAAAACAAAACAAAAACAACAACAACAACAAAAAAACAAACCACTCAACTTTTGAGAGGACATATCAATATAAACACCATATTGCTTACCTAGATAATTTTAGGTGGGCAGTAATATTTTATCATTTTAAGCCATTAAACCTAGTTTTAACTGTGTATTCTAACTTTTAAAGGAATACTGAAAATAAGACAAACCAATATGTAGTATTAAATAGAAACAAAGTAGAGTTAAACAGTAGAATTTTAGGGCTCAAAGATCAGAAAATTGATAATTATTTATTAGAAAAAGCAGGTCTCCGTGTTCAGAAGTATGAAACTAGACCCATATATTACACCATACACAAAAATCCATTCAAACTGGATCAAGGACCTAAATCTATAACCCAATACCACCAAATTACTAGAGAACATCAGGGAAACTCTGCAAGACATTGGAATAGACAAAGACTTCTTGGAAAAGACTCTAGAAGCACAGGCAATCAAAGCCAGAATTGACAAATGGGGGCACATCAAGCTGAGAAAATTCTGCACTGCAAAAGAAACATTCTGTACAGTGAAGAGGCAACTGACAGAATGGGAGAAAATATTTGCAAACTACACAATTGATAAAGGGTTTGCATCCAGAATTTAAAAAAACAAAAAACAAAACAAAAAAAAACAAAACAAAACAAAACAAAAACCTCTAGATACTCATCAACAACCAAACAATCCAGTTACGAAATAGTCAAGACTTTTTTTCAAAACAGGAAATTCAAACGGCCAACAGACATTCAAAAAAATGGTCAGGGCTACTAACCATCAGAGAAATGCAATGAGGGGCCGAAACTGTAGCGTAGGGGATAAAGCTGCCACATGCAGTGCCGGCATCACATATGGGCACTAGTTCAAGTCCTGGCTGCTCCACTTCCAATCCAGCTCTCTGCTATAGCCTGGGAAAGTCGTAGAAGATGGCTCAAGTCCTTGGGCCCCTGTACCCACATGGAAGACCTGGAAGAAGGTCCTAGCTCCTGGCTTTGGATAGGTGCACCTCCAACCGTTGCGGCCAGTTGGGAAGTGAACCAGCGGATGGAAGACCTCTCTCTCTCTCTCTCTCTCTCTCTCTCTCTCTCTCTCTCTCTCTATATATATATATATATATATATATATGTATATGGAGTACTTCTCAGTTGTAAAATATATATATATATATATATATATATATATATATATATATAATCCTGTCTTTTGCAACCATTATGCTTAGAGAAATAAGCCAGTCCTGAAAAGCCATGATCTGAAGTAACTAATAGACTACCTAAACTGTAATATTTATGAGTGAAATGGACATTTTGAGATTTGATGACTGTTTATAGCCCTTGTCTCTTCTGTTGAGGAGGAGTTTTTTTTTTTCTTTTTTTTCATCATTACTATTTGTTGAACTATTTTACCTAGTGTAGGGTTAACTATATGATAATTAATAAACCGAAAATATATCTTTGTAGAAATTAAAGTGGGACTATGAGAGGGAGGAGAAAAAAGTGTTGGAGCTTGAGTGGGAGGGAGAATAGGGAGAAGTATCACTATGTTCCTAAATCTGCATATATGAAACACATGAAATTTGTATAATTTAAATAATTTTTTTAAACAGGCAGAGTTAGATAGTGTGAGAGAGAGAGACAGAGAGAAAGGTCTTACTTTTCCTTTAGTTCACCCCCAAAAATGGCCGCTACTGCCGATGCGCTGCGGCCGGCACACTGCGCCGATCCGAAGCCGGAACCAGGTGCTTCTCCTGGTCTCCCACATGCAGGTACAGGGCCCAAGGACTTGGGCCATCCTCCAATGCCTTCCCTGGCCACAGCAGAGAGCTGGACTGGAAGAGGAGCAACGGGGACAGAAACTGGCGCCCCAACCGGGAATAGAACCCAGGGTGCTGGCGCCGCAGGCAGAGGATTAGTCTAGTGAGCTGTGGCACAGGCCATAAATTTTTTTTAAAAAGAAATAAAATGTCAGAAATAGTCTAGGTCTGCAGTTGTGGAACTTAGGTCCTGATGTTTTCAGTTAATTCCTGCAAGAAATAAACTCAGATTAGTGATACTAATTTTCAAGCAGAGATTTAAAAAAAAAAAAGTGACATATTTACTAAGGGCTGCACTCCCTGCCTACAACAGTGTTTAAGAACAATGCTATAAAAATGACCCAAGTCCTTGAGCCCCTGCACTCGTGTGGGAGACCCGGAAGAAGTTCCTGGCTCCTGGTTTTGGATCTGCACAGCTCCTGCCATTGTAGCCATTTGGGGAGTGAACCAACAGATGGAAGACCTTGCTCTCTGTCTCTCCCTCTCACTGTCTATAACTCTACCTCTCAAATAAATAAATAAAGTCTTAAAAAAGATTCTATAGTTAGTCTAACTGCTTCAACACCTCAAACTGAACTAGCTAGGAGTGGTGGACTTGGAACTGGTAGTCTACATGAGGGGTAACATGGATGTCATGTCATAGAAGACAAGTACCATGTTGGCAAATTGGAAGGAAAGTTGTTACCTTCAAATTCACCATTTTTTCATGTGTTATCGATCTATATAACATTATGAGAGAGCAAGAGTGGTGAATACAGATGTCATGAGTTTAAAAAGACTTCAGACTTCAAAACTTAAGAAAGATGAAGAGCCTTGGCTGTTTTTCATATGTGTGAAACTACCAGAAACAATAACATTACTAAGTTTCAAAACAATTGTATTGTCAAAGATACCAGAACATCCTGACATTTTCAACTCTTTGAAATGTCTAGGCTTACAAATCTATGCCATATAAAGAACTGAAAGACTGAAATTCCATAATGTCCAATTCAGAAAATACAATAAAAGGTAAGAGATAAGGAAGACTCTATGCAATCAACGTAAAGTTCATAGGGAAACGTGCAAAGGAATTCTTCCTAAAGAATACTACTTGTAATGTCAGATAAAATAACTAATATTTCACTACTAAAGAAGGGCATCTTTGCATTCTTTGAAAGGCTGAATTGAAAAAATATTAAGGATATATAACTTCTGAGTGAGTTGAGTTGTGTTGGTTTGCTCTGACATGAGTGTATTTTTTAATTGTGTCTACCTTGTAATATTCTCTTTTAAAGAATCCGCAGGTATAGGCAAGAGATAATTTTATTTTTACATTATATGACCACAATGTTCTAAAACTCAACATAATGGAGAGTATCATTGTTTACACAGAATTGCTGAATAAAGTTACACTTTTTCTTCTATAAGAAATGACTGCTTTATGTATAGGAAGAGGAGGACATGCAAATATTTAGGATGCCAAATGAAGACAGGTAGTGGTACAAAGTGAAAGCCAGCCTCTGTTACTTTTAAGGGTAACTGCAGATTAAGTTGTGACTGAAGACAGCTAGATTGCTGCCCTGAAATATAAGCAGAAGAGACCTGTGGAAGTTTATGGGAGCTTTTATTAAGACAGAGGAGCATCGAGAAACTTTGTCCCCTCCTTCCCTCATTCTCCTTCTATGATATGAAAAATGGAGCTTACATTTGGAGCATACAGGTAAGAAAACCACCCTTGGAAGCAGAAAATTGAGAGCTGGAAGGTCTTCTGAAGATTTAATATGTTAGTACTACCACCTGGTTTCTGGATTGCTAATCCGAAGAATTTCGAAAATTTTTTTTTTCTACTTTAATTACTGGGGCAATGCTGTGGCATAGTGGGCTAAACCTCTGCCTTCAGTGCCGCAATCCCAACTGCTCCACTTCTGATCCAGCTTGGCGCTTTGGGTTGGGAAAGCAGTAGAAGATGGCCCAAGTCCTTGGGTCCCTGCCCCTGCGTGGAGACCCAGAAAAAGCTCCTGGCCCCTGGCGTTGGATCAGCCCAGCTCTGGCTGTTGCAGCCATTTGGGGATTGAATCAGCATATGGAAGACCCTTCTCTCTGTCTCTCCCTTTCCCTCTCTGTAACTCTACCTCTCAAGTAAATAAATACAATATATTTTTTTAAAAAGTGCATTGATTTTTATTTCCTTCACATGTAGAGAGGCCATAGAATCCATGGTATTGTTGAAGGACCAAACTCAGAACACCGAGTGTCGAGGGATGTTGGACATTGAAGGTCATAACCTAGGACATGCGGTGAGAGTGCTTTAGGAAGCAGATTCTGACTCCTCACTACTGAAGCAATAAATGATTTCTTGGATGTCTTTTTATTTTATTCATTCAGGATATACAGTCATATTTTACAGCTCTCACTTGAAAAGAACCCAGATTTTGTGTCTTAATTCTAAGCAGAAATTATGCAGATGTCTAGTTCCATTCTTTTTTTTTTCATATTTATTTTTGTTATATTGAAAGTCAAAGTTACAGAGAGGGATAGCCAGAGATACAGAGATAGCTTCCATTTGCTGGTTCACTTACCAGATGGCCCAACAAATGAATAACGACTGCAAACAGTTCCAAATAGTTATTAAATTGAAATATAATACAAATATTTAGTTTTATACCAAACTCAAAATTATTTTTACTTTTACTTTGCTTATCCAAAGTAGCTAACATCCTGTATCAGTTAAGTGGCAAAAAATATTATTAGAATGAATGAATTATGAAACCTTTAAAAATTGGGAATTGACATAAAACAAATAAACACAATCCCACATATATCATCATCAAAGAGAATTTGTACCATAGACTATATATTGCTAGCAGCAGGAACATTTAATTATGATTATTTGTTATTACCTAATCATATGACAGATGGACTACAAAGAGATCGTCATTTTCACATATCGGTTTCATGATGGAAAAGCCTACAGTTCTTTAGGAATGAGTAACTAAAAAATACCTCAGAATGACAATCTCATTTTGATATTAGATGGCATGGGAGGATTAAGCAGGCAGCGACAGCAGCTACAAATAAAAAAGAAAGTTGGCTGGGATCTGCAAGGATTTAATCAGATCTGGAGTAACTTTCTTAGTGCTATGGATACAGCCTCATTATGCGATATGTGACAAAGAAACGAACTGTAAAGCTTCTTAGCTGCAGAACTAGAGATTGAAGAAAAGAAATAATATCCCAAAGATCTTGGATGGTAGTGTGAAAGAATAGTAGAAAAGAGTAGCATGTGTTTAAATATTCATTAGTACTATTAAAGATGAATTGTATTTTAAATAGTCTCATAGTATTATACCTCAATCTTGGGTCTCTTATACAGAACCAAATAAGTGGCAATCATTAGTACCAGCAAGTTATATCAGCACTAATGATTGTGCTGATTCCCAGAAGATTTTGAATAGTTTGAAATGAAATTTTATTACAGAATGTTAAGGGAAAGCATGAATCTCTACTATTAAAATTGGAATACATTTTGGTAAATTAAGTTTTAAAAACCAAGAGGTGCACCGGAAAAAATAACATTGCTTTTATAGTTCAATAGACTTATCTTAAAGAGAATTATTTTTTCTGGAAAGTAAGAAATTAGTATAGATATTTAAAAGGATGTCAAACAACATAGCAATAGATGTGGAAAATAAACTTCAGTACACAAATGGGTGAACTGATATGTTTCAGAAACGAACTTACCTGAGATAATATGAATAATTATAGGGTCTGGTATTAATAATTATTGAATGAAACAGTGGGTGAAGTCATCCAATATGGGAGCCAGTTCGAGTAATAACTGATCCATTTCCAATCCAGCTTCCTGCTAATGGCATGGGAAAAGCACTAGAAGATGGAGCAAATGTTTAGGCCCCTGTCCCCATTTGGCAGAACAAGATGAAACTTCTGGCTCTGGGATTAAGCCTGGCCCTGCTCTGGCTATTGCAAATATCTGGAGAGTAAACCAGTGTAAGAAGATTTATCTGTCCTTAATGTGTTGTCCAATGTGAATTAATGCTATAACTAGTACTGAAACAGTATTTTACACTTTATATTCTATGTGGGTGCAAACTGATGAAATCTTTACTTAATATATACTAAATTGATCTTCTGTATATAAAGATAATTGAAAATGAATCTTGATGTGAATGGAATGGGAGAGGAAGCAGGGATGAGAGGGGTGTGAGTGGGAGGGAAGTTATGGGGGGGGAGCCATTGTAATCCATAAACTGTACTTTGGAAATTTATATTTACTAAATAAAAGTTTTAAAAAAGGAAGATTTATCTCTCTCTCTCTGTCCTCCCCAACTCTGACATTTAAAATAAATAAACATTTTTAAAATAATAATTATTAGAACAACTCTTACAAATCAATCACTGTAACTGTGAAGATGAAATATTAAGCAAGTTCAAAATGATAATTTTATCACCTAAGAAAGACTTCACCTGACTTGGAGTAAAATTTGATATTTCAGATACTCAACATATATGATAAGGAATAAAATAGAACCTGGAAGACAATTAAGAAATGCTTTGGCATAGGTATGCTCAAGTTACAGTCTAGAACCCTTTCACACCATGTTATCACTGCCCACAAAGAGTTAAAACAGAAATTAAATCAGACTTGGAGTAAGTTCGTAAGCAATGTGACGTAGTAGTTTTATGTTTGTTAAATATTGATAAAAATAAATCGTATTTTCTATGTCATTTTAAAGTTTCAGTTTTATAAATAATTAATATCTATTGTAATTTTGAAACCTATAAATAAGGATTTTGAATGTTTACACCATAAATAATAAATATTTAAAGTTATAAATGTATTTACTGTAATGTTAATATTATATATATGTTCACATCATACTTTATAATCATGTGTAGATTTTATGTATTAGTTAAAAATAAAGATAAAATTGTTAAAATCATTGTTCCCAGGAGAGTGGAAATTGCAAATAAAAACATGGTATAGCCAGCATTTTTAAAATTCTTGATATTGCTTTATCCAAAAATAATGATGATACACCAGATGTAGGCTCCTCTCAATATCTCCTCCTAAGTGCTTAATTCTATTTTCTTTTTTTGACAGCAGAGTTAGACAGAGAGAAAGAGAGACAGAGAGAAAGGTCTTCCTTTTTCCGTTGGTAATACTCCTCTGTCCCATGATGAGGTTCAGAGTGTATAAGAACCATATCTCCAAATATGTTGTTTGATTCAGCCATCATAATATTTTTCTATGAGAAAGACTGAAGTATTGAAGGATATAGATTGGTATAAGTTCCTTATCTCATAGATAAGTAGAAAACATTTGACTGGTTGCTTTATGTTGAAACATTAATGGATTACATATCAATGAAAAAGAAAACTCCAGCACATTGTGAATCAGTGATGCTCAAAAAATGTCTCAACATTTTCTCCAGGGCTACAACAGGAGCAGAGTACAAAAGAGGTCTTGGAAGAACTTGATATACGCCTTGTAGAGCTCTGGGGTCACAAAAATCAGCATCGAATATGAAGGCCGATGCTGTTAGGGTTGGATAAAAAGAAAAATAGCAATGGGAAGGCCCAAGATAGCAGAGATTGTGGGGTGCCTTCTCAGGGCTGGTTCTTTCTTGAAGGAAGCAGGCTTCTTATTTTCCTGAAGAAACCCTACCCAAAAGTCACCCCTTCCAGAGATGCACCAGTGGGAAAGCACTTTGTGAAAATCTCTGAAAAAACAGATATTTTGTTCTTTTCATAAATAAACAAATTAGCTTACTATGGCTTCATAAATGCAGACAGATTTAAAAAAAAAGAGTACTAAGAAAGCAAGGAGAGGATTTATTTATTATTCCACAACAGATAAAATGAGCTTAATGTTAATAATATTGCTTCTTGCTCCAAACCTCATGGGAGTAATGTATAAAACAGGGAGCATTTATATGGAAGATACATGATAGTTTTGTGTCACAGCCCAGGAATCCCAAGTTTAGAAAACTACAATTTTTTTTTTTTTTTTGACAGGCAGATTGGACAGTGAGAGAGAGAGAGAGAGAAAGGTCTTCCTTTTGCCGTTGGTTCACCCTCCAATGGCCGCCGCGGTAGGCGCGCTGCGGCCGGCGCACCACGCTGATCCGATGGCAGGAGCCAGGTGCTTCTCCTGGTCTTCCATGGGGTGCAGGGCCCAAGCACTTGGGCCATCCTCCACTGCACTCCCTGGCCACAGCAGAGAGCTGGCCTGGAAGAGGGGCAACCGGGACAGGATCGGTGCCCCGACCGGGACTAGAACCCGGTGTGCCAGCGCCGCAAGGCGGAGGATTAGCCTAGTGAGCCGTGGCGCCGGCCAGAAAATTACAATATTTTAAAGGAAACTGTTAATAGACTTGACCAAATGTGCCATGGAGGGCGACATAACTTTTATTATCCTAGGTATTTAAAAAATGCCCTTTGATATGAAGACAGATATTATCTTCATTTCAAAAGTTACTTGTTATGCAAACATTCTTGAAAGTTTGCACAGAATAAAAATTGATGCAAGATAGTCAAGAAAATCACACTTCATTTTCAACATATCTAAGAATGTTGTAAGAGTTTAGGTAAGTTTCTTTTAACCATGGCCAAGGACACTCATTGTACCCTTTCATAAGATTAGACATCTTGGAGGAATCTGCCATGTTAAATACCTTAATTAATGTATTATACCCAGGAAATGTTGCGGATTTTTCTTTCTCTTGGATGTTTTAGCTCTTATAGATCATAAATCTTTTTCTCCACTGGTTTCTTTTCTTATATCCACAAAAATGTGAGCAGCACAAACAAAGGAGAGTGAGTAAAGTGAAGGAAGTTTATTTAAGGAAATTAAAAATAAAAGCTCACAGCAGTTGAGAGGGGTCCCTATAGGAGGGAGCTAATGAGGGTTGATTATCTACAGGATTTTTGTAAATGGTAGAGTTGAAGTTCTCATGACTGTTCCAGGAGAGGCCTTGATTATTTAATTGGTGAGTTAAGTCTCCAATCACAGAATTCCTTCTCAGAATCCAGCTGCTTGACTTTGTTCAGGTCCTCATCTCCAGATGGCGAGGAGGAGCCTATCTAACAACCCCATCTCTGAAGATGTAGCCCTAACTGTCATTAGAGATAAGGGGCAACAGTTGCTCTTGCTACTTTAAGTTAAATTGGATGACATTGGAGACAGCAGTCCGGGCTATTCTTTCAAAGTCCTATTCAAGGATCCCTATCTGAAGATCTGCCTCTAGACAAGAAGAGACAAGTTTTACAAGACGGTTGAGTATACAAGACTTAGACTTAAATGACATCACAAAACAGCAAAGAAAAGCTACAATGGGAAAAAATCCAAATACATTTGTTGGAGAGCCCTAAAAAGCCCAAGAGGGACTTCAAACCCTAGGATTTGAGCCTGACTGTTCACTTAGGATGTCTATGAATATAGGCTTGCTAAGTCTCACTGACTCATAGGATGCCCTTTAATCCTGTGAGATTAAAAATGTGAGATTTAAAATGGATTTGTCCAATGTGGCGAGATACACATACCCAAAGAGGCCTCTACAATCCCTCACTGTGTTGCATAGTGGGTTAAAGCCAAGTAATCTCTAGCTGCGAAATCATACCATTAATGGAGGTAAAAAGTGATGAACCATAACAGGAACAAAATTAGATTATTCCCCAACACTACTGCAGTTTGATGATGGATTGAGGTATGAAAACTGGGGAGGAGTGTGCAACACACATTTATTTATTTATTTATTTATTTTGACAGGTAGAGTTATAGGCAGCGAGAGAGAGAGAGACAGAAAGAAAGATCTTCCTTCCATTGGTTCACTCCCCAAATGGCCGCTACGGCCAGCGCTGCACTGATTGAAAGCCAGGAGCGAGGTGCTTTCAAGTACTGGTTATTTATCGTTTTAGGCATTTAGTAACAACTTTCTGCCAGTCCTTCCCCAGATTGCTTCCAGGAAGAAGCCCTTGATTTAAGAGATCGTTCTCAAGACAAAACTCACAGGTTCCTACAACCTCTTTTATAGTCCTGAGGAGATTCTTTCACATAAATAGCCCTCAGCCCTGCTGAAAAGTCTTATCCATCACTAAGTAGAATGCTTGTTGGAGAACTTTAAATGTCTTCCACTGTCAGAAAGAAAGAAGGAATATGTATTTTTACTTCTTCAGACTGAAACCATCCACTGGGCTAGAGACACAGGTCAGAAAGTGTCTGCTGGGTATCTTCAAAGGAGAATTATGATCCGATTTCTTTTGGGGGTTTTTCTAAAGTGGGTCTCTAAATTCTCAAAGGAGCAAGTCTCCTTGGTTGCTAATCAGGCCACTAAACCTGCCAACTGTTCCTCTCAGTTATTTCGTTGGTTCCCTTTTGGTGTCCCTTGGAGTATATAACCACTACTCTCTAGGGGAGGAATACTGAAGGTAACAATCTATTTCTTGATGGAATTTGATTGCAGGGCCCTCCTGATGCAATGTATGATATTTTTAAAAAAGTGATTGTAAACTGGAAGCTTCCTCTTGAGGCTACTAACCCTGTCACATCGTAGTGGGGGGAGATGGAGATA
This sequence comes from Lepus europaeus, assembly GCF_033115175.1. Classification (NCBI taxonomy): domain Eukaryota; kingdom Metazoa; phylum Chordata; class Mammalia; order Lagomorpha; family Leporidae; genus Lepus; species Lepus europaeus. The sequence continues at coordinate 43,984,762 of NC_084832.1, read as the reverse complement.
CACTATTAGATTTGGTTCCAGGGTCAGTTGATGGTTTCACAAATTAGGAGAGTGATAGCAGCCCCTGCTCAGTTGCCAGATGACCATTTTTGGCTAGCAGATCAAGTTCATTGCTAAGATGCCCTATGTGTGTTGAGCATGCTTCTTACACTGAGTCAACCCTTCTCAAGCCATCTCTTTTCTGTTACAAATAGATTTAAAACTTTACTCATTGATAAGCTCCAACTCTGAACCCTGAGTAAGGTCTGTTTAAGATAGATAAAGGCTAGTTTGTCCTCTGGGCCCCATGACAAAATATGTATCCTAGCATCTGATTATTTTTTATCAATTGGTACAAAGGATGGGCTATTTTCCCATAAGTGGTGCCTCATAGTTGACAGAATCATGTGATTCTCAGGAAGCCTCTAGACTCTTTAAGGGTTTTAGGATGTGAAAAAGGAGGTTGTGGGATTGATTCTGTCTACTCTCAGTACCTGGATATCTTCAAATAAGTTTAAGCCTAGAAGCTTCCCAGAGGACTGAGAAAGTTGAGCTTTAGACTTTGAAACCGTGTAGGCTCTCTGTGCTAGAAAATTGAGAAGGGTTTACTACTCTCTTGGGAATCTTCCTCAATTCAAGTGAAGAGGAATGTTATCTACATACTGTAACCTAGTGGCATGAAAGGTACAGAGAAAAGGGCATTATATAAACTCAAATCTGTAAACCAGTTAGTCTTTCCAGATCGAGGGACCTTTAAGTATAAGGATTAGGGACCACTGGGTGAGTGGAATCATGGCCTTACTAATGAGTTGGAGATCTTGTAGTAACTTCAATTTCCCAACAGGTATTTGGACTCCCAGGTTTGTAGCATTACGGGAACTGTTACATAGCTTTAAAAGTCCCTGTGGTTTTTAAGTTGTTTCTTATGGTTTTAACAATTCCCAGGTCTCTGAATTTATGTGACATTATTTTTGATGGATAAGAAGAGGGGAATCCTTTAGATAAATCCATTGGGAAGTTGTTGCTCAGCCAATAGTTCCCTGACTTTGCACAAACCTCTGGGTTAATATCTGCCACAATCAGTGGAAGGCATTGCTTTGGGCACATGAGGATCATGTTTTCCATCTGGACTGAGATCTCTTCCTGGAAGTACAATGAGACTCTCCAGTATGATCAGGAAGTCGTGTGTAAAAAACAAACAAAGAAAAACAAATTATCCCAGTTACAGCTTAGGGACTAGGTGATATATCTAACTCAGGGCTTTCCTGTGATGCCTGCATGGTCATAATAAAGGGAGAATGGAGATCTGGATTTGAGAGAAGTTCAGAAAAGGCAGCTCCCTTATCAAGGAAGAAGTCAACTTCTATCATTTCCACATATAGGTGGTCTGACTGATAGGAGACTACAGGAGAAGCCCCAGGCCCATTTAATCCTGTTGAGTCATCTGAGGAAGGGCACCCAACTCCAGAGACAAAGGCCTAGGGGGACAACCCTGCATTGATCCTGTTTGTTTTCTCTGGAGACAGAATTGTAGATATTCCTGCATGTAGTGCCCCTTATGACCACAGCAATAACAATTTGGAGACCCTTGAGGACCTTCAGGTTGATTTGGCCATAAGGCTTTCAGAACTGAAGTCTTTTTTTTTCAACTTTTATTTAATAAATATAAATTTCCAAAGTACAACTTAAGCCTATCTTTTTGATCAATTATTTGTTTTGACATATAGAGTTAGACAGTGAGAGAGAGACAGAGAGAAAGCTCTTCCTTCCATTGGTTCACTCCCCAAATGGCCACTAGGGCCAGCGCTGCACTGATCCGAAGCCAGGAGCTAGGTGCCTCTTCCTGGTGTCCCATGTGGGTGCAGGCGCCCAAGCACTTGGGCCATCCTCCACTGCCCTCCTGAGCCACAGCAGAGCTGGACTGGAAGAGGAGCAACTGGGACTAGAATCTGTGGCACATATGGTATGACGGCACCACAGGCAGAGGATTTACCAAGTGAGACACAGTGCCAACCCCAACTATTTAATTATGAACTTAAACTGATCACTTTAACAAGTAAGATAGCATTGGTGCATGCTACCTTGATTGGATTGAATTGGAATCCCTTGGCACGTTTCTAGCTCTACCAATAGGGGTAAGTCCGAGTGAGCATATGCCGAACTGTACATCTCTTACCTCCTTATTCCCGCTCTTATGTGTAACAGGGATCACTTTTCAATTGCATTTAAATGGCTAAGAATAATTGTGTGTTAATTAAAGAGCAATTCCTGGAGCAAGGACAGTCTGTTCAACAAATGGTGCTGGGAAAACTGGATTTCCACATGTAGAAGCATGAAGCAAGACCTCTACCTTACACCTTACACAAAAATGCACTCAACATGGATTAAAGATCTAAATCTATGACCCGATACCATCAAATTATTAGAGAACATCAGAGAAATCCTGCAAGATATAGGCACAGGCAAAGACTTCTTGGAATAGACCCCAAAGGCACAGGCAGTCAAAGCTAAAATTAACAATTGGGATTACATCAAATTGAGGAAGTTTCTGAACTTCAAAAGAAACAGGAAAGTGAAGAGAAAACCAACAGAATGGGGAAAATATTTGCAAATTATGCAACTGATAAAGGATTAATAACCAGAATCTACAAAAACAACTAACTGAGCACCTAAAAGGAAACCTGTTAAAATGAAATGGACACTATGAGAAACAATGTCTTGATCAGTCCTTGTCCTGACTGTTGAGGTACAACTTACTATTTTATTACTTTTAGTATTTTTTTGTTCTACTTAATAACATTGGTTGAACTCTTTAATTAAGAATTGAAGTCTTTTTGTCATCCCTTTTCTTTCCTTGTTAGGTCTTTCCTGGTTTTGACTGTGAAAGACCAAATTGGTAATCTTCAGTAGGTTTTCTAACATGCTGTTAGAACAAATTGTTTTGAAGCCATCTTTTAATGTCTGCAGCTGATTGAATAATGAATTTATGCTTTAAGATTGTATGTTCTTCCATGGAATCTGGGGATAGAGAAATACACTTGACTAATGTGTCCATAGATGTCTCTAGGGAGGTGGAGGGATTGCCCTCTGGACTTCGGTCTATTGTTGACAACTTAGAGTATGGCAGGGGCTTGGTCCTGGTCCTCTTCCATCCATCCAGGATAGAGCAATGAAATATTTTCATTTCTATTCATCAAAAGAGTCATCTTGTGTCCATTTTTGGTGAGGCTCTTCCACAGGAACAGCCTATACCCTGTAGGATACAGCTATTCCTTGTTTCTTTTTTTCTTTCTTTTTTTTTTTTCAGAAGAAGGAAATATCTCCCAATTCATTTTTTAGGTCAAAGGTCTTCTGATGCAATGACATAAGAAATATAGATATGTAAATTCCAAACAAAACATGAGCAAATCAAATCCAACACTATTAAAAGAAATTACATATCATGACCAAATGGATTTATCCCAGAATGCCAAATTAAGTTGATATTTGAAATGAAAACAATGCATGTTACAAAATAAGCACAATAGAACAGCAAAAAATATGAGCATAAAAATAAGTTCCAAGAAATACATAACACTCATTAATGATAATATATTAAAATATGTAGTATGCTAAAATTGAACAGTACTTCCTTAGCCTCATAAATGGCATGCCAAGATGTACAGATGATATACTTCATGGTGAAAGATGGAAGATTTTCCCCTTAAGATTAAAGATAAAGCAGAGATAATGCAAAGAAAATAGAATTAGTGTGCAAACTATTGTTTTGCTACCTTGAAGCATAGTTACTTTTAGAGGTAAATAGTTATTATTTTTGAAAATAAACTTATGTCTAACTAAGACTTAAGGATGAAGAATAGCAGGATATTAGCTGTCATTTATAATAGAAAATGAGTTATATGAACCTTCTCTTTATTAAATAAATAGGAATCAGGAATAGGAAAGAAGAAACAGGTGGAGAAGAGAAGACTGAGCAAGTCTTAGGCAAAAATTATTTCTATAAGTGAGGCAAGTTGGTTTGAACTAGACAGCCACATATGATGGAGAAGTAATCTGTATATAGAATTATTTCAGTACTCAGAAAAAAATTTAGAGGCATATGGGAAAAATATAAACTATTTTCTGAGTTTCCCTAAGTGAATCCACATAACATATGATTCCCAAGTCAATTGATGTGAATTAGGGCAAATTCATATGGAGTTTAAAAGCAGAGACAACATATGATAACAAATTGATTAGACAAAGAACATGGAAGTCCTGATTTGTGATCCTTCTCTGACACACATATTTGTGTATAGCCTGGACAATTGGCTTTACTATCTGAGTTTTGTTTCTATAGCTTGGAGGAGGGGGGCATGAGCAAACACAAGCAGTACTGGTACTGGGATTTGTGTAAACCATGTAACATTTATGATTGAATATAAGATGTCTCAGGCCATTTCCATGCTCTGTGACAAGAGGTCTGTTTACAGAATAATGGTGTTACAGTTAATACTTCCATAGGGGACACTAATGTGTCTGAATTCAAGCTTTCATCCTGGCCATGCAGTGGATCAGAAAAAACAAGTTATGAGGTCAGAAGGATCTCAGTGCTTGTGGATGCACTCTGAAGACATACATGCCAAACATAGTTTATCATCCAACTGAAATAAGAGGACAAGAAACAAAGAATTACCCAAGTTCCTGTCTCTGCTTGCTTGAGAAATCCCTCCAATTATTTGGCTGTGGGTCATGGAGCCTACCACAGGGAGAGTTCAGAGAACAGGAATGGATGCTCTTACCTGTGCCTCTACCATTTGCCTTGCTTCTATAGGATCCTGATCTCACATCCCTGACCTCTAAGTCTTTCTCATGACTGGTATGATTATAACTTGGATATAGTATCACTAATCAGAGTGTGTACTAGGCCTTTAAAAACTAGGATCTGTAAGAATGTGATGGATGTCCATATCCATGGCACCATAAGGAAAATGTGGGGATGAACATGTGATGATTACTAATACAAAATGTTCCAGCATGGAGCATTCAATTGTTCTAAGACTTTATCCCAGTATTAGCTTCAAATGAATCTCTGCAAAAGGAAGCAGAGGCAAGACAAGACCAACATTCCCAGTGCCAAAAGGTGGAGAGAGATTAATCAGGTCTCCCCCAGAACACCAGCCCTCTGAGTCTTTAAGACTGAGAGCCATGATAACTGATTTTAATTGACACAGTCCAAGTGTTTTTCCATTGATAGTGAACTGTGATGGAAAACAAGGATCTCTGAAAAAAAAAAATAGCAGGGACAGTCTGTCCTTATTCACTTTCCTGACAATATCAAATGAGCTCCCACAAACATATTTCAAGAGTCTGTGATTTTATTTGCTTGGGTTTGTGTATCATTCCTAAGAAATTTTGCAGATTTTTCTTTCTACCGGTTTTGAAATGTTACAGCTCTTCTAGATTATAATTATTTTCTCTGTTAGGCTCTTTGTCTTGCATCCACAAAGAATGAGGAGCACAGACAATGAACAGTGAGCAAAATTAAGTTTATTGGAAAAAATAAAAAGCAGAAGCAGCTTTCAGAAGTTGGGAAGGGTCCCTGAAGAAAGGAATCATTGAAGGCTGATTGACTAGGGTTTTTTGTTTGCATATTTATTTTTTTAAAAAACTTTTATTTAATGAATATAAATTTCCAAAGTACAGCTTATGGATTACAATGGCTTCCCCCACCATAACTTCCCTCCCACCCGCAACCCTCCCCTTTCCCACTCCCTCTCCCCTTCCATTCACATCAAGATTCATTTTCAATTCTCTTTATATACAGAAGATCAGTTTAGTATATATTAAGTAAAGATTTCAACAGTTTGCCCCAACATAGCAACACAAAGTGAAAAAATACTGTTGGAGTACTAGTTGGAGTACTAGTTATAGCATTAAATAACAGTGTACAGCACATTAAAGACAGAGATCCTACATGATATTTTTTTAAAAATCGATTTTCTATGCAATTTTCAATTTAACACCAGGTTGTTTTTTTTTTCCGTTTTCAATTATCTTTATATACAGAAGATTGATTCAGTATATACTAAGTAAAGATTTCATCAGTTTGCACCCACACAGAAACACAAAGTGTAAAAATACTGTTTTAGTACTAGTTATAGCATCACTTCACATTGGACAACACATTAAGGACAGATCCCACATGAGACATAAGTACACAGTGACCTCTGTTGTTGATCTAACAATTTGACACTCCTATTCATGGCGTCAGTAATCTCCCTAGGCTCTAGTCATGAGTTGCTGAGGCTATGGAAGCCTTTAGGGTTCACCGACTTTGATCTTATTCCGACAGGGTCATAGTCAAAGTGTTTTGTTTTGTTTTTGATGTAGAAGGGGATGCTTTTATAACTGCTCCAGGAGAGGTATCAAGAAATGACTGTTTTGATTAGTTAACTGAGTGAACCTTAAGTCTCCAGTTAAGTCTCCAGTCACAATAATCTTTCACAGATGCTGCCTGTCTGACTTCATTCAGGTTCTTTGAGACTCATCTCCAGATGGAAGGTAGGAAGAATCTGGTCTCTATCTACTTAGCCAAGAATCTATCACTCTATTAAAAAAAAAGAAAGAAAAAAAAAGAAAAAGAAAGAAAGAAAGAAAGTTAGACAGTTATCATAAGCTTTTTTAATTATCTAAATATGTTCACCCATTTCCTACCCTAATGTCAAAGGAGGCCAGAAGAGTAGAGTAAAAAATGAAGGAGTCTTTTAGGGGGTCGTGGAAGATGGCATTCTAGTACAACCGGTTAAACATCCTCTTATGATGTTAGCTTCCCACAGTCAAGTGCCAGTTTGAGTCACAACTGCTCCATTTCTGATACAACTCCTTGCTAATGTGTCTAGGAAATCATCATATGGTGTCCCAAGTACTTCAGTCTTTCTACCCTTGTGAGAGACTAGTATAAATTCCTGATTCCTGGTTCATGGTTCCTGGCTTCAGTCTGGCCCAGACCTGGCTGTTGTGGTCATTTGGAATTGAACCAGAAAATGGAGGATGGATGTCTCTCTCTCTCTCTCTCTCCCCTAAATAAATCAATAATTTTTAAAAGGATTTATTCAAAAGTTGGAGTTACAGAGAGAGAGAGGGAGGGAGGGAGGAAGAGAGAACGAGCAAGCGAGTGAAAGGAGGGGAAGGGAGAGGGAGAGAGAGGTTTTCATTCACTTGTTCCTTCCCCCAAAGACCAAGATGGCCAGAGCTGGGCCAATCTGAAGTCAGTAGCCAGGAGCTTCTTCCAGGTTTCCCAAGAGGATATAGGGGTCATAGCACTTGGGCCATCTTCCACTGTTTTCCCAGGCTCATTAGCAGGGAGCTGGATCAGAAGTGCAGCATTGGACTGGCATTGTGGCTTAGCTGGTAAAGCTGCTGCTTCAGTACTAGCATCCTGTAGGGGTGCTGGTTCAAGTCTCAACTGAGGCCTGGGAAAGCAGTAGAATATGGCCCAAGTCCTTGGGCTCCTGCACCCATGTGGAAAACCTAGAAGAAGCTCCTGGCTCTTGGCTTCGGATCAGCACAGCTCTGGCCACTATGGCCATTTGGGTACTGTACCATCGGATGGGAGACCTCTCTCTCTCTCTCTGCCTTTGCTTCTCTATAACTCTGCCTTTCAAATAGATAAATCAAAAAAAAAAAAAAAAGCAGTGTAGCAGCCAGAAATTGAACATATACCAATTTTGGATGCCAGTCTCGTAAGCAGCAGCTTTACCCACTACACCACAGCACTGTCCCAAAATATTTTTTTAAGTGAACAAAATAGAATAAGAAGAAGAACAAACAGGGAACTCGACCCAGTGTTGGGGTAGTTTTGGGGGTGGGGTTGGTGGAGAGAGGGACCCAGTTAATCCTCACATAATTATAAATTCAGCTGGGGACAATAATTTTGCACATTAAAACATATTTTTTTAATAAAACTGATTTGCAGGCCAGTTTTGTGGTATGGCTGGCTACACCACCACCTGCAATGCCACCATTGCATATGACACTGGTTCAACTCCCAGCTGATCCACTTCTGATCCAGCTCCCTGCTAATGTTCCCGGGATAGCAATGACATAATTTGTCATTTGGCAAACTTCAGACAAGCAGTAAAATAGAGGCTGATGTGATAAACAGTGGACCTAAGTTTGTAAAAATAAAGTCACACCAACATTAAAGGAAGCATTAAACTTCCCACTGTTTAGACTTGTTTCAGTGTCCTTCTTTTTGTTTTCAAATACGGAAGAGACTGATATGCTGATCAGAGGTCAGTCTGTGTCTTGGAAATTATCAGTGACCTCTGAAAGCAGATGATGATTAGATCTCCTCTGAAATCTGGTCAGTAGTTGTTCACATCATCACTGACATTCCCACAAAATTCAATCTTGAAAATCATTAAGGTAAAGAGTTGCTAAAAGAAAAAGCTGACACCCCAGCAAAGCTATTTTCCTCTTAGTGAAATAGGGATGGTAACATTCTTTATATTTGTGAGTGAAATAAATAGAAAATTCTCAAGACCATTGCAATTTAAAGTTCTTAAGAATATATTTATTATTGGAGCTTAAATACTACCTTGGTATTTTTGGTATTCATCATCTCTTTTATATTCACATTTGCATGTTACTGGGGATAAAGTTTTTTTTCTTTACAGTGAGGCAATCTATATCTATGCTCTTCAGCAAAATAGATAAGCTTTTTGTGTCAAAACATTTAATTATAAAATTGTTCATGTTAGTTAAGAAGTAAATCATTTAAAGGGTAAAAAAGATTAAATGTAATCTTGAAAGAAAAATGCTTACTGATAAAAAGGAAAGAAACTTGTAGTCAAAGAAAGAAAGTAATTTGTCATTTCAAGATAGTTAATGAGCTTCAGATACACTTTGATGATGAGAAATAGTATGATAGACACAAAAAAAGCTTTAATGAGGTACAAAATTATAACAGATAATGAGGTTCCTTTTATAGAATATGCAATTAGTAATTGTTGAATTTTTCTATTTATTAAGAACATAAATGTATTGGTGACACTATGTTCATCTAAAACCATTTTGAATGAGTGATAAATTCTAAATCAATATAATCAAGATCAAACTAGAATTTCTTTTGTTCTGCCTTAGTATTGCATCCTGATGGATTAAGAGGAAAAGAACTGGCTTCAACAGACAGGATTTTTGAAAGATTTACATTAAACTGTTTGAATTGTAATAGTATAGGAAATAGCTAGGTAATTCATCTATTCAAATGAAGTGAAGAATTTTATGGAAGTATCTGAGAAAATAATCTAGGGATAATATGAAGAAAAAATGAACATATTGACAATTTCGAAAACAAGAATCAGCTGAATTTTTAAAATTATAGCTTCAGAAGAAAAATGAGACATAATTTGCATCATTTCCAAATGTATATATTACAGTTAACTGTTTAAACATTCAAATAAAAAGAATTGCTATTCCAAGTTTTTATATTTTGTGCCTTTTAAAAATTTTCTTTATTAAACATCTGTAAGAAAATATCCTATAGTACTACAAAATAATTAAAAAGTGTATTTCCCACATATTTATGCATCATGATGTTCTTTTTAGTACCATTTATACATGAATAAAACGTGGATGAGTAAAATTCTCAATAATAAAACATAGCTTAAATATAATATGATTCCCTAAAAACATCATAGGTATATACTAGAAGGACTTAGATAGATATACATCTTATAAGAAGAGGTGAATAAGCACATAATTAGAAAAGTAAGCCTTAAAAAAGAACAAATAGCTTGGCATTCTTCTAAGCAGTGATGTGTGTAGGCTAAGTTATATATTTCTTTGTGAATAGAATCATGTGCTAACACTATGTAATAGTTGGTTCAAATTATTTTGCAAGGACATGCTTTTTAGACTTCATCCATATTTTCACTATTAATAGAGTCTATAATTTTTAAATATTTTGGAGGCAAAATAAAAATGACAAAATAAAGTAGAATACTACTTAATAATATGAAAAACTACTGTTTTAAAAATAATCATTATTCGATGTCCAAGATTCTATATAAGCATAATTTTACATGTTGCATTTCTACTCATTTTTCTCAGAGGATATTATTAGGCGATTGCCTTTTAATCACCCCTAATATTTTGACAAGAGTTTTCTATTAAACAATTTCAACTAATAGTAAACCAGATTATTTATGTGAGGTCACTTCTGAATATTGGTTCAATATTATAACATTCAATTTTTGGTTAATATTAAACCAGTAGACATTGAGTAACCAAGTTAATGTGGGTCACCCTCCTCAATCAATTAAGGACCTTACAAGAGAAGAGGATAGTCTTCTGATGCCTTCCAACTCAAGACCTCATCATCAGCTTTTGCTAGAACTTTCAGGCTGCCCTGCAGATCTCCTCCCATGAGTCAATTTCTAAAAATAATATATGCCTCTGTAGCCATACTTTTATATCCTATTGGTTTTCTTTCTCTGGAGAACCCTAACTAATAACGTAACTAACAATGCTGACTGGATTAAAACACAAGTAAATCTCAGTTGTTTAAAATTCAAATACCTTTAGGGAAAAAGCAGGCAAACAAAATTAGGAAGTTATACAAGGTAGTTATACAACAATAATCAGTGGAAGTAATGGTATTGAACTTGAAAGTTCATTACTGTTGAAACAAATTCAAACTAAGATACTTTAATGTGCCCGAAGATTAATATACTGGAGGCTGATTCAGCTTGTGCCATTGTGCGGCTCAGTTCAAAGAATTAAAGGAGATGGAACTGTGGATTAAGATGACTGGAAGAAACTTCCCACAGGTACCTCTACACACCACTACAATGATCAAATTGCACAATGATTATATCACCAAATGTTGCTGAGGATCTGAAGCAACCTGCACTTTTCTGCTTGTGAGAATGCAAAATGCTATACCCATTTTGGGAGACATTTTGGGAGTTTCCTACAACCCTAAACATAGTATCACCACAAGATTTAACAGTTGTTCTCTTTGGTATTTTTGTAAAGGAGAAAAAAAACATGCCCACTGAAAACTTACACATGGATGTTTAGAGCATTTTTATTCATAATTTTCAAAACCTGGAAGCAACCAAGATTCCTTCAGTAGGTGAGTTGATAAAAAGAAACGAGTGATGAAACCATGAAAAGGCATAGTGGAAACTTAAATACATATGAAAAAGTAAAATAATATGAATAGCTAAATAATATATCATTCTAAGTATATGACATACTGGAAATTAAAAAAAAAAACTGTGGAGGCAATTAAAAAAAAAAAAAACAGTGTATGTGAAAGGCTAACATGGAGGGATGGATGAACCATGCAGTATAGGAAAATTTTAGGCCTGTGAATCTACTCTGATTCTATAATGGTGGATATATGACATTCTACATTTGTCCAAAGTCACAGAATGTACAACACCAAGAGCTAAAACTCATATGAACTGTGGAATTTGGATATTAATGATGTTTCAGTATAAATTCACCAATTTAAGCAAATGCACCACTCTGGCAAATGATGTGATAATGAGGGAGACCATCCATGTGTTGATAGAGAGATGCAAGGGAGATTTCTGTGCATTCCATTTAATTTCATTGTGAGACTAGAACTGCTCTAGAAACAAAACCAATATAGTTTTAAAAAAGAAAATAAAAGTAGACGCACAACTTCAGGAAGGTAGATGTTATTTTGAAATTTTGTTTTCAAAGATGGCCTTGAATTTCCCTCTCATGGCTAAACTGTAGACAGCAGACTTCTTTCTCATTCTAGGCCGCTGAATTGTACTTTTTATAACATTTACTTTAGAAAACTTACTATAAAATTTGTCTCCAATCCTTTGAGGTTTAAATCATTTTAAAAGGTTTTGCCAGTTTTGTTACAACACACAAATGTCTTTCTCAAAGACTTAAAAATATCTTTGAAATGTAATTATTAAGAAAGGTTGTGTCTTTTATGGAGTGGCTTTGTAGGCTAGGAATCTACCTTCAGCAGGGGACTTGCTCCAAGCTGTAATCTGCATCATGTTATGTAGATATGTTCAGTATAAAATTTGCTCTGATTTTTTTCAGACCTTTGTGTCAGCTAGCAAATATAAATATATAGACCAATAGATAATTATATCTATATAAATATTTAAAAGTTTTCTTCAACCAAAGAAATGGTAGAAATATCAAGTTATTTCAGAGTATATGTATTTCCTTTATGGTCTTTTACTGTTTTGAGTTAAATTGTAATTAAAAAAAAACTTGAAAATATTATTTTATGCAATTGCTAGAAGGTAAATGTAAAAACACTTTCAGAATGATATTTGGCCACCGACTGTACATTCCTGTTCATGTTGTTTGTAAGTGATGTAATGCTTTGAGAATGGAGTGTTTATGGAAGTAATTTATACATCAGAATGTCACCAATAACCTGGTTCTGTTAGCAAATGTACATGTAGCATATTAAGCAAATATAAAAAAATGCACCAAATCAAAACTAAGTGTATCCCCAGGGGAACTTACCCTTACTCAGATCAGAATTCAGCTAGTGATAGCAATCTTAACTAACTGCTGTGAATATAAAGACTTGTATGTGTGTGTGTTTATGTGTGTGTATATATATATAAAACATGTATATATATATATATATATATAGTATATAAATTTTAAAATATATACAAAATGTTATATCAAAGGAGGGTCCTGAAGATCAAGGGTTTCATTAGCTTCAGTTTAAATCTGCCTGGGGATGTTAAGTTTTGCTTACTTAAGAGGACAGAATTTACATATTTCCAATGCCAATTAGGTAGCAAGCATATTTAATCTCAACCAAAAAGCTGATTAAGTTGTATTCTCTTTTGAAAATAAAGAAAATAAAGGTCAACAATACTAAGGGATTTATCTTGATCCACAAAATAAGAAAGACATAAACTACTGTATTTAAATTCAGACTGAACTTACTTTAAAGCACCTTCCACATAACATATGGACCTTTCTCCTGACTAAACGATGGTACAATAGTACACGTTCAGTACAAGGAGATGCAGTGTTACTCTGGCAATGAACATGTGGGCAAGAAAATTTATATCAGAAAATCGCTATGTGGACAGTAGAACTTGTGGCAAAAAAAAAAAAAAACTACTTTGGAACTACTCACTCATTCTCCAAAGTAAGAAGATTAATAGACAAAGATTCGAGAGAAACAAGGCAGAAAATTGCAATTTCGGTGATTGTACAGGAATTACAAATGAACTACATAATCAAAGGTCTCTTCACACTACCAGGATGAAAGGGTGAATTAAATATCTGAGTATGAAGTTTTATTACATTTCATGTTTTGATTATTTTATATTTCTATAATCTGAGATGACTCCTGGTATGTGTGTGTGTGTGTGTGTGTGAGAGAGAGAGAGAGAGAGCGACAGAGAAAGATAGAGAGAGACAGAAAGAGAGGGAAAGAGAGAGAGAGAATATGACTACTAAATATATTTGAAGATTACTTAAAAATATTTAGTATTTACTACGCTTCATACTAAGTAATCCCGAGGCTTCTCACATTACCTAACTACAGCCTTGAAAAATGACTCAGTGTAGGGGAATCCAGAGCAAACTCACTCATCTTGCTAGATTTGAGAAGTTACAAACTCTCTCCCCTTGGGAGGTGCAGAAAGGGCTATGTGCAGCTATCTATCACTTCTCTTTTCTCCCTTCATTGTATTCTTCACTCAAAGAAACTTAAACACCAAATTACAAAAATATGTAACTATATTTTCACATGGTACTTAATGAGAATGCTGAAATATAATTATAGTATATCACATACATATCACACTATTTATTTTTAAAGCCGAGGTATTGAAATTGCTAGAATAAAACATTCTTTTAAAGAAATGGAGAGCTATTGCAGAAAACACAGCATAGATATTTTTCAGATTAAAGGCAAATAGCACAACAGAAACTATTGAAAGCTTCATTTCTTGACAAATGTATTTCTTTTAAAAGAAACAGGAGAGACCCAGGGTAATTGAACAATTTAGAAAGGCCAGCCTCTGAATTTCCAGTCCCAGGTAAAGTAAAAATAGAAGTGAAGTATTTCCTATCTCAATATTACTCCTACATGTCTTTTATGATTGTAACAATGCAAAAAAAAAAAAAAAAAAGATCCAAGATGGCTGAATAGGGTATGGCCACACTAAGCTGCTCTGGGATATTAAAAGGACAAACGAAGGGCTATGTTCCCAGGAGTCTGATGGAAATTTTTGGCAAAGACAAAAAGACAAACAAAAAGACTTCATGGGACAAGAGGAAAGAAGAGAGAGACACCCCTGCATCCAGCCATATGACCCATCAAGCTGCTGGCTATGAGCCACCAGATTACCACCTCAAGTAGGAAGAAATAACAGGGTGCCCACGGCTCACAGTTTTAGAGGAATTCCATAGTCATCATTTACTTTTACTTCAGGTTAAGGAACCGACTAGGGTCTGAACAATTGCCAGTCTTGGGGCAAGAAAGCTAACCCCCTTTCTTTTGAGAGCTTCTAACAGCAGAGTAAACCAAGTAAAGGAAAGAATTTCTGATCTCCAGGACAAGAATTTTAATTAACCAAATCAAATAAAAATAAAGAGAAGATAATTTAAAATAACAAAGTCAAAATTGTCAAAAGTTAAAGATAAGGGAAGGATCCTAAGGACATTAAGAAAAAAGTGTTAAGTTACTTATAAAGGACTACCAACTAGATTGACATCAGACTTCCCAGTGGAAACCGTACAGGCCAAAGAACAGTGGCATGACATATTCAAAGTCTTAAAAGAAAACAATTTTCAACTAAAAATATTAAATTCATAGAAGCTAACCTTTAAAAGTGAAGGAGAAATAAAATATGTTTCAGATAAACAAACCACCACCAGATCAGCCTTCCAAGAACTTCTGAAGGGAGTCCTGCATTAGAAGTAAACAAGAAGAGCCATTGCTCTGGCATAGTGGGTAAAACCACCATCTGCAGTGCCGGCATCCCATATGTGCACTGGTTTGAGTCCCGGCTGCTCTGCTTCCAATCCAGGTCTCTGCTATGGCCTGGGAAAGCAGTGAAAGATGGCCCAAGTCCTTAGACCCTGATCCCACATGGGAGACCTGGAAGAAGCTCCCGGCTCCTGGCTTCAGATCACTGAAGCTCCAGCCATTGGGGCCAATTGGGGAGTGAAACAGTAGATGGAAGAACGAACTCTCTCTCTCTCTCTCTCTCTCTCTCTCTCTCTCTCTCTCTGCCTCTGCCTCTCCTTCACTCTCTGTGTAAGTCTTTCAAAATAAATAAATAAATCTTTAAAAAAAAGAAGTAAATATGAAAAATATATTACCACCAAAGTCACTAATAGAGCAGGTAAAATCATTATCCAAGCAACAAAATGATGGGTCTTGGTTCTTATCTATCAGTACTAACCTTGAATGTAAATGGATTAAATTCGCCAACTAAAAGACTTAAAGTTGACAGCTGAAAGGATAAAATAACATGATCCCATTATACGCTGCCTATAATGAAAGTGAAGGGTTGGAAAAAGCGATACCAGACAAATGGAAACCAAAAGCAACCAAGTGTAGTCTGATATCAGATAAAACAGATGTAAATCAAATACTGCAAAAACAAATAAAGAAGGACATTATATTTCTAGTCAGCAAGAAGACATGACAATCATAAATATATACATACCCA
Source organism: Lepus europaeus (assembly GCF_033115175.1). Taxonomy (NCBI): domain Eukaryota; kingdom Metazoa; phylum Chordata; class Mammalia; order Lagomorpha; family Leporidae; genus Lepus; species Lepus europaeus. The sequence goes on along the minus strand of NC_084832.1, from coordinate 43,969,079 downwards.
TATCTAGACCACCAAGATACATACAGCAAATATTATTAGACTCAAAGGGATAGTTAGACTCCAGTGCAATAATACTGATTTTGACAACCCACTCTCATCAATGGATAGATCATCCGTACAGAAAATCAATAAACATGTGAGTTGAGGCATACAGTTGAGTAAACAGATCTAACACACATTATAGCACATTTTACCCAACAACTACAGAATATACATTCTTCTCATCAGCACATGGAATATTTTCCAGATCATAAATTAGACCATAAATCAAATCTCAGCAAATTTAAGAAAATTGAAATTGTGCCACATATTTTCTCATACCATAAAGGAATAAAATTAGACATCAACAACAAGAATGAAGTAGAACACTCAGAAATATTTGGAAATTAAACAACATTCCACTGAACGATCAATGGGTCATTGAAGAAATTAAAAAAAGAAATTAAAATGTTTCATGAAATAAATAAAAATGAAAACACAACATATCAAAACCTGTATTAAGAATTTACAAGGAAGTTTATAGCATTAAGTGCTTACAAAAAGCACTTTTATTTTTTTTAAATATTTTTATTTATTTATTTGAGAGGTAGAGCTACAGACAGTGAGAGGGAGAGACAGAGAGAAAGGTCTTCCTTCTGCTGGTTCACTCCCCAGATGGCCGCAACAGCCGGAGCTGCGCCAATCCAAAGCCAGGAGCCAGGTGCTTCTTCCTGGCCTCCCACGTGGGTGCAGGGATCCAAGCATGTGAGTCATCTTCTACTGCTTTCCTAGGCCACAGCAGAGAGCTGGATTGGAAGAGGAGCAGCTGGGACTAGAACCGGCGCCCATATGGGATGCCGGCACAGCAGGTGGATGGTTAACCTACTGCACCATGGCACCAGCCCCACAAAAAGCACTTTTAAAGAGCAGTATGCAGCAAAATCAGTATTAAGAGGGAATTTTGTAGCATTAAGTTATATATTAAAAAAGAGAAATGCTTCAATTTAAAGATCTAATGATGCATCTTGAAAACTTAGAGAAACAGGAACAAACCAAACCTGAAATCAGCAGATGAGAAATGATAAGGATCAGAGCAGAAAAAGTTAAATTGAAACTAAAGATACAAAGCTAATCAAAATGGAAAGTTTGTTTTTTGAAATGATAAACAAATATACAAACTTCTAGACAGGCCAATAAAGTAAAAAGAAACTCAAATAAATAAAATTAGAGATGAAAAAGGATACATTACAACCAACAACACTGAAATACAAAAGATCATAAGAAACTGCTATGAGGGACAGTGCTGTGGCATGACAGATAAAACTGGCATTAACATATAGGTACCAGTTTGAGTTCTGGCTGCTCCACTTCTGATCCAGCACTCTGCTAATGTGCATGGGAAAGCAGAAGATGGGCCAAATACTTGGGCCCCTGAATGCATGTGGGGAACCTACAAGAAGCTCCTGGCTCCTGGCTCCAGATTAGCCCAGCTGTGTGTGGCCACTGTGGTAATCTGAGAAGTGAACCAGCTGGTGGAATCTCTCTCTCTTTCCCCACTTCCCCTCTTTCTTTTCCTCTGTAACTCTGCCTTTCAAATAAATGAATAAATTATTATGAAAAGAATAAACTACTATGGAAAACTATATGCTAATAAACTGGAAAACCATGAAGAAAAATGGATAAATGGGTAAATTCTTGAATTCATAAAACCTACCAAGGTTAAATCAAGAAGATAGAGACAATCTTAACAGACCCATAAGAAGCAATGAGAGTGAAGCAAAAAATCAAAGTCTTCAATAAAGGAGAATTCCAGGACCTGATGGCTTTACTACTGAATTATACAAGTATTCAAAGAGGAATTAACACTGGTGCTGCGGCTCGCTAGGCTAATCCTCCGCTTGCAGTGCCAGCATCCTGGGTTCTAGTCCCAGTCAGGGCACCGGATTCTGTCCCAGTTGCTCCTCTTTCAGTCCAGCTCTCTGCTGTGGCCTGGGAGTGCAGTGGAGGATGGCCCAGGTCCTTGGGCCCTGCACCCGCACGGGAAACCAGGAGAAGCACCTGGCTCCTGGCTTCAGATTGGTGCGGTGCACCAGCCGCAGCGCACCGGCAAGATTGGCCATTGTGGGGTGAACCAATGGCAAAGGAAGACCTTTCTCTCTGTCTCTCTCTCTCACTGTCCACTCTGCCTGTCAAAAAAGAAAAAAAAGAGGAATTAACTCGAATTCTCTTCAAACTATTCCAAAATATTGAACAGGATGAACTCTGTCAAACTCTTTTCATGATGCCAGCATTACTTTGATACCAAAACCAAAGACACACCATGAAAAGAAAACTGCAGGCTTATATCCTTAATGAACATAGATGCGAAGATTCTTAACTAGATACTAGCAAATCATATCTGAAGCCACATAAAAAAGATCATACTTCAATATCAAGTGGGATTTATCCCACAAATGCAACAGTGGTTCAACATTCATAAATCAATAAACATCAAAATCATATCAATAGAATGAAGAACAAAAACTATATGGTCAGCTCAATAGATGCAGAGAAAGCATTTGATAAGATTTGACACCCCTTCATGATAAAAAAAACCTCCACAAATTAGATATAAGAGGAATATTCTCCCTAATTATAAAGCATATATATATATATATATATATATATATATATGTGTGTGTGTGTGTGTGATAAACTAACAGCCAGTATCATACTGAATAGGGAAAAGCTGAAAGGATTTCTCCTCCAATCTGGAGCAAGGAAATGATGTCCACCTTTGCCATTCTTATTCAATATAGTACTCGAAAATTCAGTGAGAGCAATGAGGGAGGAGAAAGAAATAAAGGGTATTACAATTGCAAAGGAGGAAGACACATTATCCATGTTTGCAGATGACACAATGTTGTACATGGAAAAACATAGACACTCCAAGAAAAAGCTGGTAGAATTGATAAGCCAATTCAGTAAAGTTGTGGGTTACAAAATAAACACACAAGAAACAGTAGCTTTTTGTGTGTGCTAATGATGAATTCACAAAAGGAGAAATTAAGAATGCCATCCCATTCACAATAAGCACCAAATTAATAAAATATATAGGAAGGAATTTAACCAAACAAGTGAAAGATCTCTACAATAAAAATTATCAAACATTGATGAAAGGGCACACAAAAAATTGGAAAGATATTCCTTACTCATGTATCAGAAGAATCAATGTCATTAAAATGTCTATACTACCTAAAGCAATCTACAATTTAAATGCAATGCCTATCCAAATACTAACGGCATTCTTACATAACTAGAAAAGGCAATCCTAAAACTCACATGGAATCAAAAAATACCCAGAATAGCCAAAGTGAGACAGAACAAGAAAAATCAAGCTGGAGCCATTACAATACTAGACTTCAGAGAATACTTACAGTAGCATACAATCATAGGGGCTGGCGCTGTGGCGTAAAAGGCTCAGTTTTTGCCTGCAGCACCAGCATCCCTGCACCACAGGTTCATGTCCTGGCTGCTCCTCTTTTGATTCACCTCTGTGTTTATGGCTTGAGAGGGCAGTGAAGGATGACACATGTGAGAATGAAGGATGCACACATGTGGGAGACCCAGAGAAGGCTCCTGGCTCCTGTCTTTGGATGGGCCCAGCTCTGGCCATTGCAGCCTTTTGGGGATTGCAGTTGTAAGACCTTTTTCTTTGTCTCTCAAAGAAACAAATGAAATCTTTAAGAGAAAAGAAAAGGCTATAGTAATTAAAACAGCTAGGTACTGGCATAAAATCTGATACATAAATCAATGGAACAGAATAGAGAGCTCAGAATTTAATCCACATACGTATAGTCAACTGATTTGACAAAAGTGCTCACCATACAGTGGAGTAAAGACAGTCTATTCAACAGATGGTGCTGAAAAAACTAGATGTATATATGTAGAAGAATGAAATTACATCTATGCCTCTCACCATATACAAAAATCAACTCAAAATGGATCAAAGATATACATATCAGACTGGAGACAATGAAGTTGCTAGAAGAAAACATAGGTGAAAAACTCCAAGACATTGGTGTAGGGTATGAATTCTTGGATAAGAACTCCATAGCACAGGCAAGAAAAGCCCAAATAAGAAAATAGACTATATCAAACTGAGAAGTTTTTGATGGCTTTGCCAACATTTAGAATTTGGCCTTTTGGGCTCTCTCATCTCTGACTGTACACCTTAAAGGCACCTCTAAAATTTCTGCCTGCAGGGTCATGGGGCCTCTCTAGATGTTTGAGTTTTGTCTTGATGGTGAGAAACTTTGGGTAAAGAAGTGATTTATAAGGAGACTACAACCATCAGGAGACTCTGGATCTAAGTTTGTATACTGGAGTAGGATTTGTGTTAGGTGCTGTAAAAAAGCAGAAGGATTTCCCTTCTTGTCTTTAATAACCTCCTGAAGTTTGTCATAATTTACAGCCTTTCTGGTGGATTTTTGAAGCCCCACCAACAGGAAAGTGATGAGGTGATGTTTGATGGTTATGTCATTAGGGGAGTTATATCCAGGATAACATTTGCACTCATGGGGTGAGCCAGATAGCCTGGTGGGTCAATCAGCATGTAGAAGGGCCTGTTCCCAAACCCGCCTTTGTTCCTCTGGAAGGTGTGTATTAGAGAGGATCATAAAGGCATGGTGAAAAGTCAGATCATAGGACTGAGTAAGGTGTTGGAATTTTTTGATATGGGAGGTGGGATCAGAAGTTAAGTAGCCAAACTATTGTTTGATTTGAGAGAGATCTCACTAAGGGAGAAGGGGGCATGAATCTTGACAATGCCTTTGCCCCTGCCACCTCTCCTAAGAGAAATAAAAGAGCAAGTTCCCCAGCTGCTGTCCAGCAGTCAGTGAACCGAGGGCTGAGAGGAGGAAGAGGACAGGGACTGAAATGTTGGAGTGCCAGGCCTGGAGTGGAAGGCTGAACCTATGTAATGGGGTTGAAAGTGGACTGTGTCTGGGACAAACGAGGGACACTCACAGTAGGGGGAGGTACATCTTGAAGATGGAAGCTCTCTCTGTTCATTTTCCTCTCTCTGCCTTTCAAATAAACACAAAAAATACAAAATAGAATTATATATTTGTTTAATCTGCTTGATATTTCACTTTTCATTCTCAAAATATTAAATTTATATAGTAAATATATTCTAATAAAGCTTAATTAAGATTTCAGTAAGAACTCAGATTAAAGCTGTCCTTTAAAACAATAAGCCCTTTTTTCTAGACCTCTGAAGCATTTATCTCTTGAAAAGTCTTACATGTATACCAACATAATAATAATAATAATAATAATATTAGGGATAATAGTGTAGGATAGGGGAAGTCAGGAAAACTCACTTTTCTTGACACAGTACTACCACCATAATTATGAACTTTCATTCCTACTTCTAATACTTTTCTATAAACAATTCAACACATTAAATTGCCACAGAACTTAAAAATATATGAATGATAAATTCACAAAGAATTTTTAAATAAAAAGGACAAAATCAATGATGGGAAAATAATATGATTTCATTTTCTAGGTGACAAGAGCAGGCATCTATAGGCAGAAGCCCTGAAGAATAAGAGTTACCATGGTAATTCTCATGTTTCTTAAACTTGATCAGTTGGTATAAAGCAGAAAGATTTCTCCCCAAAATTAGAATTAGTATTGTGGATGATGTAGGTATGAATTTCTAGCAATATAGACAAATAACTAATTTAAGAGACTTAAGAATGTGCAACAGGGGCCAGTGCCGTGGCTCAATAGGCTAATTCTCCCCCTTGCGGTGCCGGCACACTGGACTCTATCACGGTTGCCCCTCTTCCAGGCCAGCTTTCTGCTGTGGCCTGGGAGTGCAGTGGAGGATGGCCCAAGTGCTTGGGCCCTGCACCCCATGGGAGACCAGGAGAAGCACCTGGCTCCTGGCGACAGATCAGCACGGTGCGCAGGCTGCAGCGGCCATTGGAGGGTGAACCAACAGAAAAGGAAGACCTTCTTTCTCTCTGTCTCTCTCTCACTGTCTACTCTGCCTGTCAAAAAAATAAAAATAAAAAAGAATGTGCAACAGACATGAAGATGAGGAAAGATACTTGTAGAGTCACTGCTCAGTTTGTGTGCTTGTGTGTGTGTGTGTGTGTTTGCATGGTAAAGCTCACCAAGAACCAAATAAAATTCTTTTAAAACAGCAATATCTTAAATTTCTTTCTTCCTTCCTTTCTCTTTCTCTCTTTCTTTTTCTCTTTCTCTTCCTTTTCCTCTTCCTCTTTCTTCTCCTCTTCCCCATCATCCCCTCCCCTCCCCTCCTCTCCCTTCTCCTCTCCTCTCCTCTCTTCTCTCTCCTCTCTCCTCTCTCCTCTCACCTTTCTCTTCCTTTCTTTCTCTTTTTTTTTTTTTTTTCTGTTAGCTGGATCTTGGAGAATGAAATGGAAGTGTTCACTCTGCTTAAACTTATTTTGGTGAATTTGGTAGATGTAAGCAGTTTTGAAATTTCAAATATGAAATATCAAAAAGAGACATACAGGGTTTAGGTTAAGATAGAATGCTGCGGCATACATGCAGTGCAGCAGTTAATATGCCACTTGAGATGACAACATTCCTTGTTAGAATTCCTGGTTTCAGCCCAGATCCTCCACTTCTGATCCAGCTTTCCCTGGGAGGCAGCTATTGATGGCTCAAGTACTTGTGTCCTTTTCACTTAGGGGGAAGATCTGGATTGAGTGCCAGGTTTCTGGAATTATTTGAATTCTCTTCTGTAGCTCAAAGAATCTGCAAGGGTTGGATGCTGTACTGATTATTTTTGTCTGTGAGCTCTTGACCCATTGTAAAACATTATTTCTGATGATGAGATTAGCATTTCAGTTGCTGCAGTGGTAACATCAATCCATCATGGGCCCAGGTAAAACAAAAATACAAGAAGGGCAGCTCATTTCTCCTTCTTAACCTGGATATGCATCTTCTCTCCTCAGATACCAGAATTCCTGGTGATATGACCATTTCACTTCAGGACTTAAACCTGCACGTCCATCAGTGTATACATCTCCTTAAATTGGGATTTACACAATTGTTTCTCTCTGACTCTCCTTCTTTCAATGCGGAACTGAATTATGCCACTACCTTTATTGGTTCTCTGATTTTCAGCTGAGTGATGATGATATTTCTTGGCTTCCATAGTTGCTTAAGCTAATTTCCACTTAAAAAAGAACCCTCATTATATCAATACATAATTTTATAATATGTATTTTCCATAGAATGTTTAAGACCCATTTATGGATGGATTTCAGAAATGCTTTGTATAAAAAAATTGCCTTTCAATTTCATTATCCATGAGTTTTTTGAAGACCCCTTATATATCTCAGACATACATGCTTAAACAATCACATGGATAAAAGCACAGACATACATATATCTGAAGTCCTGAGACACAGAACTTGGTTTGGAATTAGAAAAGAGGACTTGCCTGAAATTAATCTTGAGTTGCCATAAATATTTGTGGAATATGCAGAATGCTGGTTATAATTAGAACCCAATAATTACATATATACATAAGGAATCAATATTCCTGAAACAAAAAAATGTAGCAAAATTTAAATGGATCACATGACATGCTGAAATAATCAAAGTACAAAAAGGAATATATTTTTTACATTCAGAAGATCACAGCTCACTGGTAAACTAGAATGAAGAGTCACTGTATAATAAAGACTGACTATTACCATGGAGCTACAAAAGAAAAAGATCAGTAGTTGAAGAGACCAACTAAAACTTCAGTCTGAAAGAATTGAAATGATTAAAAGTAATAGTATGAAGATGGCATAAGTGGTTTAGCCTCTGCATGGAACACACATATCCCACAACTGAATGTCTGGATTACAGTCCCCCTACTCTGTTCCCAATTCCAGATTCCTATTAATGCCTACTTTGGGAGGCAGAAGTAATGGCTCATGTACTATCATCCCATCCACCCATGTGACAGGTCTAGATGGAATTCTGGGCTCCTGGTTTCAATCCAGCCCAGCCACGATTATTCTTATTTGGAGGTGAATGAGTAGGTGGGAGATCTTAGTCTGTCTCTGTGCTTTTCAAATAAAATAAAAATAAATATAAAAGTGTGCTAATTTTAATTTTTTAACTGCTTACTATGGTTTATCAGTGTTTAAAGGATGAAGATAAGGCCTCACAGTAAGAAGAAAAGGAGATGATATGGAAATAAAATGAGATTATTTTCAGATAAGGCACTAAGTAATCATAGTGTTTGAGTGCATTGTCTGAAAAATTAGATATCCAGATCAAATCTTGCCTGTTTCCTCAATACTTATGTGGTTGAGATAGGTTATTAAATATAGACCTTGATTTACATATTTGTATAGAAAACATAATACTACCTACTTTCTATCTACCATAATAATAAAATATACCTTCTATAGAATATCAAAGTGTCCAATACTGTAAGCTAGTAGAAGCAAAATCTGATAAAGAGAAGTCATTCAATAAATGTAAGCACAAACAGTTGTAAAAATGTTACTGAAGGAGGAGGATTCACTGCCTGATATGTACAAATCCAATATATATCACCTACTTTTGGGAAAGAAAGAAATTATGTCTGACCAGCTACCTGTTTCCCAGATTGGGTGTCTGAAAAAAGATTTTTGGGGTTGTGCACACATCACAGCTTAATTTCTGAATGCTGGGACTTGTGGTAAGATTATGTATGCATCTTTATGAGGAAAAGTCCAATCAGTCGACCCCCTGCTTATAAAAGCTGTCCAGTTCTATTTCTGCTCATTCTCTAGTTTATTTGTTTTTCATGTGTAGCAGGGCAGAAATTTGGTTCCCTTTTTTCATCTGTAGGTCACAGTGCTCCTTTCTGCTGCTGTGAATTTCAGGCTCAATGGGTCAGGCTCAATCTACTTGAAACAGTTTTGGGCCAGGTTGGTAATGATCATAAAACAACTTGAGAAATAATGATACAATAACCTGAACTTTGTGGTTTGAAGCTATTGTTAAGCAATTGATGGGGGTCATAATTACCATCAAAACAATGAGGAAGTACAACGGGGGGCTTTGGAGTTTCAGGAGTGTAAAGGGGAAGCCTGGTTAAGAGGATACCAACCCAATTTCATAAAGGCGGTATATTTGGAATTAAAAGTAATACAGTAATCTGATCTCAGTTAAGTAAGGAAACTACAAGCTTTTCATTACTATCTAATGGCATTTATTAAAAATGTTACAAACCCATTACTTTGTGTCATTTTCGACAGAATAAGGATAGTACCACTCAGCGGTAGACAAGGCAGGTAGATACCATACCCAAAGGGAATGCACAGAGGACAGGCAGACTCCTGTAACAAAACGCTGAGTGGGTATTCAGATCTGTCACAATAACAATACACAGCTGTGTATGAAAAGAACTGGAAAAAGTCAGAACTAACGAATTACGTTCATGTATCTGCCTGAGAGGTCTCTGGTTCAGCCTCTATAAGCTTATGACAAAAAATGGAAAGAAAAACTGTTGTCAAAAAAGTAAAGGAGGGGGCTGGCACTGTGGTATATAGCAAGTAAATCCACTGCCTGCAGTGCTGGCATCCCATGTGGGCACTGGTTCAAGTCCCAGCTGTTCTACTTCCAATCCAGATCTCTGCTATGACCTGGGAAAGTAGTGGAAGATTGCCCAAGTCCTTCGGTCCCTGCACCCACATGGGAGACCCAGAAGAAGCTGCTGGATCCTGGCGTCAGATCAGCACAGCTCTGGCTGTTGCCACCATCTGGGTGTGAACTTGCCGATGGAAGTCTCTCTCTCTCTCTCTCTCTCTCTCTCCCGCCTGCCCTGTCCTCCTCCCTCCATTCCTCTTTCTCCTTGTGACTCTGCCTTTCAAATAAAGAAATCTTAAAAAAAAAAATCAGTAGTCATTTTTATTTTTGCAGTTGCTTGTTTTTAGAGCTAATGTGCTGTCTCTGACAATGTGTATAACCAATCATATTATAAAAGTTACAATATCCAGTTTGTTAGAAGTATATTTCTGATTACCTAAAGTCTGTATTTTTTGGTCAAGCCCATGTACATTCACTGTGTAATGATAAATGAAAATTACTTTCATGGAATATATAAGTTCTTACTGGAATTTGACCACTTGGAAATTCAAGACTCAAATCTTGATTGAGATAGTCTGCTTGGGCTGTCAGTCATATTCTTCTCTGAATAAACCCTATATTAACCTGTTTTACAGAGTCTGTATATTTCCATTGATAAAATATTTATAACATCTTTATTTATAATCCTTAACACTTAGAAGCCACCAAGATGCCCTTAAATATGAGAATGGATAAATAGTATTAAATCCTGACAATGAAAACTTATTTAGTATTAAATACGTAATTATATTAAGCCACATAAAAACATGGAATACATTTTAAATCCAAATAAATGAGTGAAAGAAGGCAGTCAGAAAAGGTTAAATAATGTATGATTCCAAGTAAATGAAATTCTGGAAAAGGTTAAACTATGGAAACAGTGAGAAGTTTAGTAAATGTGAACCCATAGAGGAGGATAGTTGTATGGTTAGAGCAGAAAAGATTTCTGTTAGTTAAAACACTATACATGATACTACAATTGTGGCTATATGTCACTGCACAATTGTACATATCTGTAGTAGGTACAAACACCAAGAGTGAACCTCTTGGGCTTTTAACCATAGTTAGTCAATATATATATTTTTTCATGTATATCAAATGTACCATTCTTGTCGTGGATATTGTTAATGGGGGAAGCAATGCATGTTCAGGGGCAGGAGGTATATTGGAAATCTTGGAATTTTCCTCTGAATTTTACCTTAATCTAAAATTACTGTGAAACTTAAAGTCCATTGAAACTAAATAAAAGAGAAGATAAGAAAAGTAGGTTCAATAGAAGTCAAGGAAAAAGAACATTTCAAGAAAAATGGTTTGAAATACAGAATCAAAGGTTACTGAAATAACAAACATGAAAGAGTAAAAAATATGTTTGGATAAACAAACATGATGATGGTCAAGAGTGCTTTGAGAAGATGATATAGTGGCAGACAGATTTACGGAATGAGACACAAAACAATATAAGGGAACATAAAATGTGAGAGTGATATAAGATACTATGCTGTGAGGAGCAAAAGGGAAATATGGAAGTACCTCAAGAGGAAGCAGAGCCAGGACTAAGATTTTTATGAAGAGCAAAACAGAAATCCAGCATGGCCTATTGTAATGTAGATTGAAGAAAAGAAGAATGAAGAAGAGGAATGGGATGGAAATCAATCTGGAAGATATCATAAAAGTAAAGAAAATATTAAAGAATGGCAAGGCTTCGGGCCAGCCCTTCGGGCTTGGTGGGTAAATCTGCCTCCTGCAGTGCCAGCATCCCATATGGGTGTCAGTTTCAATCCCAGCTGCTCCACTTGCAATCCAATTCCCTGCTGATATGCCTGGGAAAACAGCAAGAGGTAGTCCAAGTCCTTGGGCCCCTACACCCATGTGAAAGACCCAGAGGAAGCTCCTGGCTCCCGGCTTCAGATAGCCCCAGCTTCAGTCATTGGGGCCATTTGGGAAATGAAAGAGTGGATAGAAGACCTCTCTGCCTCTGTAACTCAGCCTTTAAAATAATAAATAAATAAATAAATTATTAATTAATTAATCTTTAAAAAATAATGGTGAGGCTTATAATAAAGTTGTCATAACAGAAAAAAAAAGATAGGATATAGTATAACAAAATATGTTTATTATTTAGTGTATTTCTAGGTCTAATTTTACCTGTAGATTGTCAGTGACTTTGATGTTTACATATTTTTCTTAAGTCTATAAAAATATTATCAAAGTCATATTGATTTCAAAAGACAATATCTGTTTTAAGTACTAGTTATTATGTATTAAATTTGCACATAAATGACTCTTGTAGGAAAAAATTATGTTTATTTCAGGTGTTAAAAATTTAAGCCTCATATCAGATTCAGTTGATTAAAATAATTGTGTACTAGCTGTTTGCTCTAAGGCATGCAATGTATAGGGAATTTAAGTTGAATGGATGACTACCTGTCTCCACACAAAACATTGTAAAATTCGCTTCCCTAAGAAAAGTTTCTTTGAATAAACATTTAATGAACACTGCCTCAGCACAGCACCAGATGCTATTTATCAAAAGGAATTTGCACAAAGGAAAGAATATTTTATAAATAACAATATTATTTTCCATAGTGATGACTGTAAAACTGTATAACTATAGTTTATGTTATAGGATTAAGAACATGTAGAAAACTTGCTTTTTCTTGAAATATTTTAAGCCATTGCTTCAAATTCATTGAATTCAACTATCTGGATGTACATCTATGGATGTTTGTAATATCAGTTTATTTATAGTTGTCATATACTGTCTCTTCCACATTAGAAGTTATTGCTCCAAGGCATATGCAATATACATTTCAGTGGAATTACTTGTATCCTAGATATTTTTTTTTAAAATGTGCACCCCAATTTGGTACAGTCACTGTAATAGTTCTGAAAACATTTTACAGCTGTTCACTTGTCTAGTTAAAAATTATACATTTATATACTTAGTAATTCATACATTTATTATACTTATTTTAAAAGCAGGGGGACAGAGAGAAATCTAACATCTACCGATTTGCTCCTCAAATGTCTGCAAAAGCTGAGGCTGTGCCAGGCTGAAGCCAGGAGCTGGGAAATCAATTCAGATCTCTACTATGGGTGGAACACAAGTACTTGAGCCATTATCTGTAGTCTTCTAGGGTGAGCTATTTTAAAAAGCTGCAAACTGAACCAGACGTAAGACTCAAACCTAGATATTCCTATATGGAATGTGTGTATCCCACAATGCATCATGACTATTATGACAAATGCCTATTTCATCTACTGTTTAAAAAGATCAAGCTATAGTTAGTAATAGTTCAAATTGGAATAATTCTTACCATTTTTGTCTGATGCACAGATTCTTTCAAATCTATCCAACAATTCAATGAAATGAGAAACCCTAGGAAATTGTCTGTATTATATATCTGTTGATTTTCATCAGGCTAAGAACTGTAAAATGTAAAAGTGGGGATGAAATTTAAGCCCAATATGTCAATGTTGTATCATGTGATTTTCTTATTTATGGAGTGATTGTAGAAGACTCTTCCTGGCTGAAGGTCTTATATAACTTTCTTCTCTTCTTAGGTACTTTTTTTTTCATTTATTAAACTTTTATTTAATGAATATAAATTTCCAAAGTACAGCTTATGGGTTACTTTTTTCACATTGCCCTAATATTCTAAGTCTTGTAGATCCTCAGCTTATTTATTCAGTTCTTGATAGAAATATAATTTCCTTGAATTTCAAATTAACTAGTGTAGGTTCTCATGTACTATTCCCCAGTCACAACACGTACAGTTATTTCAATTACAGTTCTTATAAAGATCCCTTATATTTGAAAACTACAGCCTTTATCTATATTGACCATTTTTTTTTAGATTTATTTTACTTATTTGAAAGCATTACACAGAGAGGTAGAGACAGAGAGAGAGAGAGGTCTTTCATCCTCTGGTTCATTCAGAAAATGACCACAATGGCCAGAGTTGGGCCGATCCTAAGCCAGAAGCCAGGAGCTTCTTCCAAATCTCCCACATGGGTGCAGGTGTGAAAGGACTTGGATCATCTACCACTGATTCCCCAGGTGCATTAGCAGGGAGCTGGATCAGAAGTGGAGCAGCTGGGACTTGAACTGGCACCCATATGTGATGCTGACACTGCAGGACAGGGCTTTAACATGCTGCACCACAGTGCCAGCCCCAACATTGATCATGTGTTTTTTTTTTAAACTTTTATTTAATGAATATAAATTTCCAAAGTACAGCTTATGGATTACAATGGCTTCCCCCCCATAACTTCCCTCCCACCCACAACCCTCCCCTTTCCCACTCTCTCTCCCGTTCCATTCACATCAAGATTTCATTTTCAACACTCTTCATATACAAAAGATCAGTTTAGTATATATTAAGTAAAGGTTTCAACAGTTTGCACCCACATAGCAACATAAAGTGAAAAATACTGTTGGAGTACTAGTTATAGCATTAAATAACAGTGTACAGCACATTAAGGACAGAGATCCTACATGATATTCTTAAAAAATTGATTAATTTTCTATGCAATTTCCAAAGGAAATTAAATTGGCAAACAAAAAAGCTGTCTGCACCTTAATGTTTATTGCAGCTCAATTCACAATAGCTAAGACCTGGAACCAACCCAAATGCCCATCAACAATAGACTAGATAAAGAAATTATGCGACATGTACTCTATAGAATACTATACAGCAGTCAAAAAAATGAAATCCGGTCATTTGCAACAAGATGGAGGAATCTGAAAAACAATATGCTGAGTGAAATAAGCCAGTCTCAAAGGGACAAATATCATATGTTCTCCCTGATCAGCGACAACTAACTGAGCACCAAAGGGGAAACCTGTTGAAGTGAATTGGACACTATGAGAAACAGTGACTTGATTAGCTCTTGTCCTGACTGTTGATGTACAATGCAATACTTTATCCATTATAGTATTTTTTTGTTCTAGTATTATTGTTTGAACTCTGTAATTAACACACAATTATTCTTAGGTTTTTAAATTTTAACTGAAAAGTGATTCCTGTTCAATATAAGAGTGGGAAAAAGAGGGGGAGGAGATGTACAATTTGGGACATGCTCAATCTGACTTTCTTTCTTTCTTTCTTTCTTTCTTTCTTTTTTTTTATTTTTCTTTATTTTTTTTATTTTTGACAGGCAGAGTGGACAGTGAGAGAGAGACAGAGAGAAAGGTTTTCCTTTGCTGTTGGTTCACCCTCCAATGGCCGCCATTGTTGGCACGCTGCGGCCGGCGCATCACACTGATCTGAAGCCAGGAGCCAGGTGCTTACCCTGGTCTCCCATGCTCAGAGCTGATATCACTGATGTTCTCTGAGTAGGAATAACTACTTCACCACTGCTTCTTTAAAATGAACACTGAAGCTGTGTAAATTCTAAGTCAAAATTGCCTTTCTGAAAGCCCTGTCATGGCACTGACTTTGTTACAATTGTAGTCAACTTCAAACCTTAGGTTTTTTTCATAGAAAGTGCTGAAAATTTATAACATTCCTATTCTTTATTGCTGCATTTGTTTCCAAATGTAAGTAAAACAATAAATTAGAAAATGAGTTTTTCAATATTATAAGGGACTTATGCTGTCCATCTTGTTATCTGCTCTCAAGATATCCAGTGCATTGTGAAAGACTTTTGAATATAATTTTCCTTCACATTTTTTGACATTTTTATTTGTATATTTTTTGAAATATTTTTATTTTTATTTTAAGTAATTTTAACAGATTAAATCATTTCTAGATACAATACCAAGAACATAATGATAATACTTTCCTACCTCCCTTATTCCCTCACTCTGTACTTCCATACCCTCTTTAATCTTCCTATTTTTAATGTCTTTTCTTTTAGCTTTTGAGATAACATATTTTAAAATTATACTACAGTAAAAAAGCTTAATACATTACAGAAGAAGTTTAACAAGTAAAAAGCAAAAAGGCCCTAGCTTAATGGGGATATAGAAAATGGCTAGAGATAATTGAATGGGGAAAGGACCATTTCACCCATATACAATGAATTTCAGAATAAACACAGACCATTAAAATTATTGCAATATAACATTCTTAATATTGATCTGATAAAGGCATAAAACAAAATTTGACAGAACTGTATTTGCAGAGATACTGATATACACAGACATTTCTTTTCTTCAAATTTTCTTTTCATTGCTTTCTAAATTTTAGGTTCCATATATAAGGGAAAACATGAAGTATTTGTCTTTTGGGTCTGGCTTATTTCACTCAACATAATGTGTACCACTTAAATCCATTTGGTACTAACTCCAATAAGCTACACGCTAAATGGACTAGACCTTACATTGCTATTTTAACCACTCATATAGCAGCCAAATTACAGTAATCTTCAACTGGATTCATTTAACCCACCTTAACTGCTGACCCCCACCTCATTATACAGTTACTCCTACAGGCCTACTTGCTATCAAAATAACTAGGACACAGACCTACCCTCAGTTAGAACAAAATAATAGGCCGGTGCCACAGCTCACTAGGCTAATCCTCCACCTGTGGTGCTGGCACCCTGGGTTCTAGTCCCAGTTGGGGTGCCAGATTCTGTCCCGGTTGCTCCTCTTCCAGTCCAGCTCTCTGCTGTGGCCTGGAGGGCAGCAGAGGATGGCCCAAGTGCTTGGGCCCTGCACCCGCATTGGAGACCAGGAGGAAGCACCTGGCTCCTGGCTTCGGATTGGTGCAGCGCACCGGCCGTAGCAGCCATTTGGGGGGGGTGAACCAATGGCAGAATCCTTTCTCTCTGCCTCTCTCACTCACTGTTTAACTCTATCTGTAAAAAAATAATAAGAACACCAGTGCCTAACTGCTAGCCCTAGTGTGTATAATATTCATCCACTCTGCCCCAAGGATCACATAAATGATCTGTGCAGTCATCAGTGTAAGCTCAGATTCCCCAGCAATGTCCCTCACCAGATAACCAGGAAGCCCTGAGTGTGTGGATTCTCTCACAGTGACTACCCAAAGTCCCAGCCACACCCTGAGTCCTTCCATGCAGCCCCAGTGTTTTCACAATCCTGGCACATAAGCCTCCCACAGTAATGAGCAGCCAGCTCCCTGTTAGCTCTCCCCACCAGAATCAGAAATCTCCACTTGCTGGTTGCTTGGCATGGACATGAGCTGGCACAGCTGTTACATATATCCAAAATGGCATCCGCTCTATTGACTTGTTACAGAATGCCATTGTAAAGTGATCAGGGAGAAACGTGTCCGCTCCATCCTTTTTTTTTTTTTTTTTTTTTTTTTTTTCCTCCTCCAGTTTGACAGGTACACTATGCCCCATGGGGCTTCAAACTAGGTTTCCTCTGGGCTCTTCCTGCAGCTTTATTACCAGTGGTGTGGACTGCTGTGGTCTGGTCTCATCTCACTCTTCAACGCTGGTGCATAGGCTATTGTTTGCTGAGTTCCTGAGTTGTGGGCATTCATGTCCTCCATGTAGGTCCACTGTGTCCCTTTAATTTGCATAGAGTTTCCTCTGCTATTTTTTTGTAATTCTTCCCTGAGACTGCACTCTCTCCACTTTTTAAGAACTATCTTCTTGGGGGCCGGTGCCATGGCTCACTTGGTTGATCCTCCACCTGCGGCATTGGCATCCCATATGGGTGCCGGGTTCTAGTCCCGGTTGTTCCTCTTCCAGTCCGGCTCTCTGCTGTGGCCTAGGAGGGCAGTGGAGGATAGCCCAGGTGCTTAAGACCCTGCACCTGCATGCGAGACCAGGAGGAAGGCTCCTGGCTCCTGGCTTCAGATTGGCACAGTGCCAGCTGTAGTGGCCATTTGGGGAGTGAACCAATGGAAGGCAGACCTTTCTCTCTGTCTCTCTCTCACTGTCTGTAACTCTACCTGTCAAAAAAAATATAAAAAAATAAAATAAAAACTATCTTCTCCTAGACTAGAGCAGTAAGCTCCCTACCCTACTTTGCCATCTTCTTACTTGTTTTTTAAAGATTTATTTATGGCCGGTGCCACGGCTTATCAGGCTAATCCTCCGCCTTGTGGCACCGGCACACCAGGTTCTAGTCCTGGTTGGGGCGCCGAATTCTATCCCGGTTGCCCCTCTTCCAGGCCAGCTCTCTGCTATGGCCTGGGAAGGCAGTGGAGGATGGCCCAAGTCCTTGGGCCCTGCACGCGCATGGGAGACCAGGAGAAGCGCCTGGCTCCTGGTTTCGGATCAGCACGATGCACCGGCCGCAGCAGCCATTGGAGGGTGAACCAACGGCAAAAAGGAAGACCTTTCTCTCTGTGTCTCTCTCTCACTATCCACTCTGCCTGTCAAAAAAAAAGATTTATTTATTTAATAAAGAGTTACAATGAGAGAGATAGAGAAGAGTGTTAGAGAGAGAGAAAGAGAGAGAGAATGAGAGTTTTCACCTGTTGGTTCCCCATATGGCCATAATGGGCAGATCTGGGCAGTCCAAAGTCAGTAGCCAAGAGTTTCATCTGGGTTTCCCACATGGTTGCAGGGACCCGAGTACTTGGACCATCTTCCACTGCTGTCTCAGGTGCATTAGCAGGGAGCTGGATTGAAAGTGGGGCAGCTTGGATTTGAAGTGTCAACCATATGAGTTGGAGGTCTGGGAAGCCAGGAACCAAAAACTCCATCTCAATCCCCTAAATAGGTAGCAGGGAAGAAAGTACTCATGACATTACCTGCTTGCTTCTCAAGCTGATTAGCAGCAGAGAATTGGGTGGGAAATTGAGAAGCCAAAAATTGGAACTGCTCCTTTTATATGGGGTGCAGACACCATCCACTGATTAACTTGCTGCACCACAAGGCCCACACTTGAATTTTTAAAAGAATTTTCATGAATTTAGAGTGCTAAGGATTATTTTTTCCTTTTTTTTTTTTTTTGTTTGACAGGCAGAGTGGACAGTGAGAAAGAGACAGAGAGAAAAGTCTTCCTTTTTCCATTGGTTCACCCACCAAGGGCCGCTGTGGCCAGCGCACCGTGCTGATCCGAAGCCAGGAGCCAGGTGCTTCTCCTGGTCTCCCATGTGGGTGCAGGGCCCAAGGACTTGGGCCATCCTCCACTGCACTCCCAGGTCAAGCAGAGAGCTGGACTGGAAGAGGAGCAACCAGGACAGAACCCGGTGTGCCAGCGCCACAGGCGGAGGATTAGTCTATTGAGCTGCGGCACCAGCTATTTTTTCCTTTTTGTTCAATCATCTTTTCAACCCATGTGTCTTTGCTTATTTTCTTGAAAATGATGCTAAATGTGTTCAGTATATACTAAGTAATCATTTCATCAGCTTGCACACACACAGAAACACGAAGTGTAAAAATACTGTTTCAGTACTAGTTATAGCATTACTTCACATTGGACAACACATTAAGGACAGAGATCCTACATGAAGAGTAAGTACACAGTGACTCCTGTTGTTGACTTAACAATTTGACACTCTTGTTTATTTCTTAAGGATTTATCTATATCTTAAAGATTTTCCAGTTCCTTGGAACGTAGTTTCTTATGATCCTTTGTATTTCAGTGGTCTCAGATGTAATGTCTTCTTTTTCATCTCTAATTGCACTTATTTGATATTTTCTCCCCTTTTTTGTAAGTCTGGCTAAAGTTTTGTCTATTTTCTTAATCTTCTCCAAAAAACAGGGATTTTTTGTTGTTGTTGATCTTTCGTATTTTTTTTAGTTTCGATTTCACTTATTTCTTCTCTAATCATTGTTTCTCAACTTCTAATGCACGGTCTGGTTTGTTCTTGTTTTCCTAAGTCTTTGAGATGAATAATTAGATTTTTTATTTGAGACATTTTTCTTTTTTAATAGAAGCACTTAGTGGTATAATGCTCCCTCTTAATATGTTTTGTTATATCCCACAGGTTTTATGTGTTTTATTTTCAGTTTTCATTTGTTTCAGGAAAGTTTATTATTTCCATTTTAGTTTCTTCCATGATCCATTGGTCATTCAGTAGCATGTTGTTTAATTTCCATAAATTTTTAAAAGTTCCATTATTATTATTGAATTCTTATTATATTCCTTTGTGGTCTGAATATGCATGGTATGATTTCAATCTTTTTAAATTTACTGAGACTGGATTTGTAGCCTTATATATGATCCAGAATAGAAAATGTTTGATGTGCTGATGAGAAGAGTGTGTACTCAGTAGCTGTTGGGTGCTAGATCCTGTCGTCTGTTAGGTTCATTTGCTCAATAGTATGTTTCAATTCCAAACTATTCCTTTGATATTGAAATGGATGACTTGCCCATTGATGAGAGTAGGGTGTTGAAATCATCTGCTATTACTTTACTTGAGTCTATCTCTCTTTTAGGCCTCATAGTATTTGTAGTAAAAATCTGGGAGGCCATACATTAGGTGTTATATAGTTTCTTCCTAAATCAATCTTTTTATCCTTATAAAACATACTTCTTTGTCCTTTTTCAGTCTTTGAATTCAAGTCTGTTTTATCGTATATGAAGATAACTTCTTTCTATTTACCTGGTACATCTTCATCCAGTCCTCCCCTTTCATTCTATGTGTGTCTTTATTTGTGAAGTGAGTTCATATTATACAACATATTGTGTGGTCTCCCTTTCTTTATCTATTCAGGCAAACTAACTCTTTTGGCTATAGAATTGTATCCATTTATATTCATGATTAGTATTGATAGATAAGAACTGTAACCTATCAATCGTTTTGTTGATTAGTTATTGATTATAACTGCTCTGTTAAAGAACTTTGCTAAGTAATGTATTTTTGTGATGTTTACTTCTGATGTAGGACTCCTCTCAGAATTTTTTATAAGGGGTTGCTGTGGTGGTGATTTCTTTCAGTTTTTGATTAAATGGGAAATACTCATTTCTCTTTGACTACTAAAGGATAGCTTTGGTGGATATAATTTTCTTTATTGGATTTTTTTTTTCTTTTAAGAATTTGAGTATTTCATCCCCATGCCTTCTGACATGCAGAGTTTCTGCTGAGAAGTATGTTGTTAGTATAATTCACTTTCGTTTATATGCAACTTGATGCTTTTCTTTCATTACTTTTAGGATTTTTTAACTTGTCCTTAACTTTGGCAATTTGACTGTAATATGACTTGGAGAAGATATTTCTGGATTTAAGATACTTGGAATCCTTTAGATTTTCTGTATCTGGATGTGTGTCTGTTTCAAAACCTAGTGAATTTTCAATTACTATCAAGTTTAGCAACTTCTTTACAAATTTTTCCTTCTTTTCTCCTTCAGGAATCCCTATAAAATAAATATCTGGTTGCTTTGGTGTATCCCATATTTCATATATTCTTTCTTCCCTATATTCAATATTTTTCTCTTTATTTTTGTCTAATTAGGCTATTTCAAAAATCTTGTTGTCCAGATCAGAAATCCTTTACTCCACTTAGTCTGTTCTGCTGTTGAAGCTCTCAATCATATTTTTTTTTACAGGCAGAGTGGACAGTGAAAGAGAGAGAGACAGAGAGAAAGGTCTTCCTTTACCATTGGTTCACACTCCAATAGCTGCTGCGCCCGGCGCACTGCACTAATCCAAAGCCAGGAGCCAGGTGATTCTCCTGGTCTCCCATGCAGGTGCAGGGCCCAAGCACTTGGGCCATCCTCCACTCACTCCCGGGCCACAGCAGAGAGCTGGCCTGGAAGAGGGGCAACCGGGACAGAATCCAGTGCCCTGACTGGGACTAGAACCCGGTGTGCTGGTGACACAGGGTGGAGGATTAGCCTAGTGAGCCGCGGCACCGGCCCTTAATCATATTTTGTATTTCACTGATGGAAGTTTTTATTTCCAAAATTTCTATAGGATTCTGTATAATAATTTCTATCTCCTTAGTGAATTTTCCCTTACTTCAACGTGATTTCTTCATTAAAAAAATACAACTCTATATTTGTATCCTTTGCATTATATTGAGTCTCCTTGTAATCATTATCTTGAATTGTTTCTAGCATTTCACAAATTTCTTTTAGATGAAGATCTAATTCTTGAAAACTATTGTGTTCTTTTGGAAGTGTTATATTTCATTGCTTCTTCAGGTTTTTATGTATTCCTTCATTGTTAGGTGTGCATCTTTTGAAATAATCCCTTCTTTCTGGAGTAGTTTTTATTTGAAAAGAATTTATGGTGTAGATGGAATGCAGAGCATCACTCAGCTTGTTGCTTTGGTTTGGGTTTTAGATGAGCCCAGAACTGTAGCCTCTAAGGGATTTCATTTGCTGTAATCAGTGTCAGCTGTGTCAATAACTAACACAGCGGTCTAGTCTTCTGCAGTTTGCACTAGTGAAAGTATGACTTTGTGATGAATGTGAGCTTCGTGGCATGTATTCAGACAGTTTTTTTTATCAGTTAAACTAGTGATTGTAATAGCCAAGGCCTTGTTTTGGGGGGCTGAGGGACAAAAAGGGGGATGTCCCATTGTTCCACTTTTAAGCTTGAATGTGCTGGGGTTTGGGGCACCAATATTGATGACTTTAGGATTGTGTGGTAAGGATGGGTTCTTACTCAAGAGTAAAGGAGAGTGAAACTTGTTCTGGGGCTTATAACGCCAACATCCCTCGTGCTATAGCTGTGGGATATGAACTGAACCCTGCTGTAGTACTAAATGATGACTACAAGGTATACAGGAGATTTTGTGGCTATAGAGAGAGGGAATACCAGCAGATTCTTCTCTAGGTCCCACTCTATAGATTCCAGTGGTTTTGGAAAAAATTGTACTTATAGTTACAGTCATGGTGTTACAGTGTACACTGGGGTTGTTACATAGATCTCAGAGTGTGGGATCCAGGTTTTGGGGATAGTGGCAACCATCTATGTGAAGCAGACCAATGAAGATATAAAGATAATACCAACATCAACTCTCCCGATTCTGCAATGCACAGATGATATTGCCCCTAGTTCTCATAAGGCATGCAAGAGTGTGTCTGGGGTTTTTGCCTAGGGATCCCAGCAGTGCAAGCCATCAGGTGTAGAGGGAATTTCCTCAGTTTGGGTTTGGATTTTATTATGGTCTGCTGCTTGTGTTACCCCCAAGATGAGCAGAGCCCCTCTGGATCATGTAGGGTGAATGAGTGAATTTCCAGAGCTTGTGCCCCAAATGGATGCAAAGGATCTGCTCTTTGCTCCCCAAGTTTCCATGACCCTGGGTCTGGCTACTTCTGGTAGCAGTGAAACATGTCAGCTTTGCAACTCTATACAGGCAACTGAGTCCAGTGCATTGTTGATACAGCGGAGGGGAATAAAGCAATGTGGCTTCCCTTCTCAAATCTGAGCAGTTGCTCAGACCCCAGCCAGCCACATAGGCAGCAGTTAAAGTCAGCGGGGGACTGCAGAATTCTCCCTCCACTAAAGCTTCTGGTGGTAGAGTGCACCAAAACTTTCTCCTACTTAGCCTTGGGAAGATGGCTATGCCACATGGCCAACCTCAGCATTGTGTCTATCCTCTTTCCTCATTGTCCTATGGAGTCTCTGTTGTGTTCTGTAACTTCTCCACTGAAAATTTCTCTAACTCAGTCCCCTGGAAATGTGTTCCTTTCTTTGTTTTCTTGTTTCCATCTGCAGCTGAGGTCAGTACAGCCATCTTGGATTTCCTGTTGTATTAATTTTTAAATTCCACAATTGTAGGTTTGTTAATTGTTTTTATTACAAATTATTGGTTTTGACACTGAATAGTTAAACAGAAACATTTATATCCCCATTAGTAAAGAGTGATATTTTGTGACAAAATTACTCATAAGTTGGACAATTATCTCCTAAAATAGAATATAAATGTTATGCCAGATCAAAAATTTGTTTTTAGATTTTTGGCTGCTAATACATTGCAAAACTGCAAATTAAATGTTATCTTTAGTAGAGCAAACATGTGTGTATATATATATATATATATACATATATACATATATATATGTGTGTGTGTGTGTGTGTGTGTATACTGGAGTATTAACTATATATTATCAAGATTATATTGTAATTAGAAAAAATATCTGAGAATGATGCAAAAAAAAATTGTACCACACTGCTGAAAAAGCAAATGGTAACAGGTTGATAGACAAGGCATTCAAAGAGGCTGTGGAAATGAGAAAAATCCATCTTGATTATTTGTACCAAACTATACAAAAATATTAGTGACATTTTTCCCATGAATGCATGCATCATGAAATGTCACCACTGTGTTATAATTTCCTAACTCAAGATGGTGTATGAGAATAAAATTTAAAAAATAATAATTCAATGACCAGTTTAAAAAAGGTGGATTATCTAAATAAAATTTTTTCTATTTTGTGTTAATATTAAGCAAGCAGCAAAAATCTGCAAAAGCAATGGTAAGTAGCTATTAGAATTATCACAATTCTTTCAAAGTTGATTTGATATTGGAAATTGTGCTACTTTCACTTAGAAAATTATATACCTGATACTCTTTATGTACATCAAAATGCACTCTATGTAGAATCTTTACTAGGCAGAACAAAATCAGATTCAGTGATTCACAGTTGTCCTTTCATACATGCAAACTGTTAATTTTTAAAAACTTGTATTTGTTATTCCACTTAGAAGAAGCAATTGTATTCTTCAACAAAAGCAGCAATTTCAGGAAATATAAAACCATTGAAAAAGTGTTCACTTTTTCTTTCTGTCTCTTTCCTGCCTTCCTCCTCACTTCCCTTTTTCAGCTTTTTTCCCCTCTATGGTCCACCTCCTCCCAACTTTCCCTATATCCTTTTTCTTTCCCTCTTTCACTTTGTTCATTTCTTTCATTCTGCCCTATTACCTTTCTTTGTTTGGTTTCACTCTTCTTTACATCTCATTTGCTTTTCATTATATGTTGTACTGATAGTATCTGCTCAGACAGTACCTTTGCTACTTTCTTTAACATTGGCTAATTGTGTCACTGTGTGCACTCCTTATTCTTCCCCAACTTCATCAGTAATCCACAAAAAGCATGATGGTCTTCACATAAAGTAATAGATCAGGCTTCAAACTTTATCCCTTCTACCACTTAAGAGTGCTCCATAAATATATTATGATATATGTACTGGGAACATGTAAATCAAATTTTATAACAGTACTTGTTATTTTTTGGAAATTGAATGAATGAGCAAAAGAATAAACAAAAACTTGCAGCATAAATATAAAATGTCCAGGAACTTTCAGTTAAATGTGGAAATATATACATACGGCTTTACTTTCTCCTGAATTAATTCCAATATAAGACCAAGGGAATGAAATATGAAAATTAATAAAGGTAAAGAGAATAGGAAATGAAATAGTAGGAAATCATAGTCATAAAGTAAATTTTAAAGGTTAACATGGATAAAATACTTATAGAAGGGAAAATGTTATCTTGTAGATGAGATACTTAATAAGAAGAAAGAGAAGGGAAAGTGTCTGGTTATAAAACCCCTTGGGATTGCCTGAATACCTCTACAAAGAGATTATTTAAATGCAGGTATCACCTTTGAGCTTCCATAAGTAGGACTTTATTAACCATTGTGTAACATAGAAGGATTTGAAGCAGGTATATGCTCCTCTCTGTTACACGAGGAGCAACTAAGAACAATAAAGGACATAAAAAATTGGAGGACTCTGTCCATGGATACATGTATAACAGCAGCAACTGTGCCCCCTTTCTCTTAGTAGGGTGGGCTTTTAGGCTCCAAGTAAATTGTGAAAAGTAAACTCTGCAACTTAAGAAAATAAATTTATTCTTAACAAAATCGGTATCATTAAGAGAATGTCTGTATGCTTTTGTTTTATATATTTTAGTGTCTATCAATAACCCAGAAACATATTTCTCTGGGCAGGAGGATGGATAACTCTTATGAGAAGAATTCTGAAGCTAGAGTATCTGAATACTATGATTTATGGATGGACCCCGATCAAACAATAATGTTCAGCTCCTTTTGGTAAAGATGCAAAATGTGAAGAGCATAGTAAATATAACATGGGACTGTAAATAAAAAAGTAATATAAGTAGGTTTAGAAGAAACAGCAGGACCATAACATCAGAAGATAAATGGGTTACACGAAAAGGGGAATGAGTTGAGTGAAAGAGATCCCCTGGAAATGATAAAAGGGAAATAAATATTTATTAAAATATTTCAATTTAATAAAATTCTCCAACTAAATAACTAAAAGATTCCTGAATTTAGCTCAAAATGCCAAAAAAACAAAGATATGAAAATGAGACAAGTCTCATTTCCAATAAATTAATCTCTATAGTTCAGTATGTAATTAGAAGGATAGCAAAATGGAATTAAATAAGGAAAACAATATTAAGGATTACTCAAATCAATACTGGAATTAGAAGACAATAGAACATTGTGATTTAAGAATCCTATACCCATTTAAAGGGAAATAACGAATAAAGGTAATTCTAATTATCACTATACCAAACTTTATCATTTATGTGAAGTTAATAGGCTTTTCCAAAAAAATGTTTGAAGTGAACCAATAAAGAAGAAATAAATCCGTGTTTGAATGAGGAATCTAGAGATCCCATATAAATAAAGTCTCTGATTTTCTGCTCTGAGAAGCAGGTCTTTGAAATAGAATAGGTAACTATAAAGCCTTATGCAAGTAATGAGACCAATACTTAGTAAGCATTAACTTGAAATAGTAGTGAGAGACTTAAAAACATGTAAAAGTTAAGAAAATAAAATAGTACATTTTAACTTCTGAAAAATTCTAAAAGCATGGAGTAACTATTCTCAATATATTTAGAATAATATAGGGAGGGAGAATATCAGGGAATATTGACTTTGTGAATGAATGAATGAATGAATGAATGAATATCAATCACAACTGATAAAAGGGGATAATCTCAAACTATACTGTAAAGGGAAAATAAGTGAATAAGTGCAAAGTATGTAAAAATTATAGGCATAAGAGAATTAAACAAAAATAAAAAAGTTTTCTCTAAAAATCTTCTGTTTAATTTTAGAATGTTTCATGAAAATCATATGTTATCTCTTAAAGATTCAAGAAATGCTTAAAAACAAATCATGATGTTACATAAATGATCATGTTATTATAAATCAAACATGATTAATCAGATTAGCAAATTGCAGCCTTATGAGATGTAAACAAATTAACGACAAAGTTAATAGTACATCTTTCTTATTACCAAAGGGCTATGAAGGTTAGGCCCTTTCCTGGAGTGCAAATTTCAAGGTTTTATCAAGAACCTCAATAATTAAAATGAATAATATTATAGTGAAAACTTTTCAAAAAATTAATACAAAATTCCAGGATGAAAAAAAAGACCTTTCTTTAAAATTTCAAATTCTGCAATTGTTTCTTTGAAATTAACACCATGTGTAGAATAACAGGAGACTGATCTTTAAGAGCAGCAGTCTTGGCAATGACAAAAATAGTGATGGCAACTGTAGCAGGGTTCAGGAGTATGAGGATAAGTGTTTCAGTGTTTCTATATTGCTCTGCACCTTCCCTGCTTGTTCCTTCCTGAATAGGATGGAAACAGTTTTGTCAAAGGCTTAGACACTAGGAAGAAAATAAACATAGGCAAACATAAGCAAGCATCTGATGTTTACTAAGGCATGAATGCCTTCACTCAACCACCACAGGAAGTGATTTTTTTTTTAGCAAGTATTAACTGAATTGAATTCTTCTGGAAGAAATATTGATAATGATGTGTCCCAGTAATTTGAGCAGCATTAGAATATTCCAGATTGCCTCCTGTGACTTTATTCTAAAAATCTTGGGGAATCATTTGTGTTGTAAATCCAACAGTCACCTTAGTGGAGTTTCTATTTATGGTGATGGGAAGATATTGGTGAAATATTCTGCAAAAACAGTACATCAAATTGATCAAAACAATCATCTCATGACTCTATATAAGGATGAAATGCAGACAGTAATTTGAGGAGTATTTAATCATGGAAAACTGAAACAAGTTCATGGAATTACAGCATTAGTCTACTCTCTTCTACACTAAGGCTGCTTTTCCTTTCCCAACCCCCCCCCCCAAAAAAAAAAGTTGATGCAAGGATATGACTGTCCCTCAAGTACCTTTGCCCAAGTGGGAGCAGAACAGATTTGGGGTCAGGCATAGCACACCCAGTATCTTAGTGAAATTGACAGGGGTAAAAATATAGCTTTTCTTGTCTGAAATTTTGTGGTCTTGGTTGGGTAAACAATCGTGCAATCTGACCATGGGATCCTGAAATAAGAGAGTCATAGAATGAATGTACATTCCCTCCACACATCCTCATATCTAGTCACTGGGAAACTACACATGCCTCGGAGGATCCAATAGACTCTGATGGGCAGGAAAGACTGTATAAGACATGACAATATCTGAAGTTTGTGCTTCCCAGCATGAGCATTTGGCATAACATTTGAGACACCCACGTCCCACATCAGAGTGTCCAGATTCAACTTCCTCCTTCCTAGCTTTGGCTTACCTGGTCCTGGCTGCTGCAGGCATTCATGGAGTGCACCAGCAGACAAGAAGTCTCCACTCACATCCCTACCATCTCTGATATTATTATGAATAAATAAATAAACATGCTTCTCAACTTAACAGAGAACGGCAACATTGCAGGCTTACGACTGTTTTCATACTACCTCTGCCCACATTATTGTGTGAACATTAACTCCATGGAGGAGGTGGAGGAGGAGAAGAGAAATGGGTTTCTGGATTCCAGAATTCCAGAATTTAAGTTCAGACAAGTCAATTTTCAAAAAGAACAAGTGACCTATACATAGTGAATGGAGACTGAATTGAGTATGCTTACATGCTGGCATTATTAAACGAAAGCTCACAGAAAAAAAAAAAAGATGTAGCATAAATATACTCAAATCAGTTAAACAAACTTTGTTTAAGGGATCTCCTGTGCTCATGGTACAATTTATCAAAGTTCTGCCAAATATAATTGGTTAAAACTAATAAATTGCAAAAGAAAAATATGACTTCATTAGTTCAATATATAAAAGTACTGTTAACATCAACTTTTAAAATTAATAATGAAAGGAAAGTATAGCAAAGATATTTTTAGTGAAT
Organism: Lepus europaeus; assembly: GCF_033115175.1. Taxonomy (NCBI): domain Eukaryota; kingdom Metazoa; phylum Chordata; class Mammalia; order Lagomorpha; family Leporidae; genus Lepus; species Lepus europaeus. The sequence continues at coordinate 43,940,456 of NC_084832.1, read as the reverse complement.
GGGTGACATTTTTATCTTGTTTTTCAAAAATATAATGTAAGACTAGAAAAGGGCAGAAGTTTTATTTTTATAGTATTTAAATTCCTTATTTATAGCTTTTTAACATGACTTCCAACTATGCAAAAAAAACTATTAAATTAGGTCACTGTGTTTGTGATCCCATTGTTCTTATTTTCAGTACCAATTATATTTTATTTAAACAAATTTCTTTTTCATCATTTTACCAAAAATTACATTCAGGCAACTTACTTGATAAAAATATTACATAGATTAGAACAGACACATGCATTAAATGAAAGAGTAAAAGTAGAACAACCTCTGTGCAATTAAAATTTGAATGAATAATTAACCAGCTGTTATTATTATAGATAAAATATGTGTGTTTTTGTGCAATCACTTGGGATTTCTAATTGTTCACAGTAAAATCCACTTTATTTGCTTAATTTATTTTCCTTCTTTGATCTCCCATCATGTACTGCACTGTTAGTGATTTTTAATGGTAATTTTTTTATGCAAGAAAATGACTTTCTGAGCTTCCCACAAGTTTAGAAAATCATCACAGCTCTAAGTGAAAGCTCTTTCCTTTACATAATGGCTGTACTTTAAAGCAAGTGTATAACACCTGGGCCAGCATTGTGATATGGCATGCTAAACCACCACATGTATCACTGGCATCCCATATGAATGTCAGCTCATGTCCTTGCTACTCTATTTCTAACCCAGCTCCCTGCTATGCACCTGGGAGAGCAGCAGCAGATATCCCAAGCACTTGGGCCATTGCCACCTACCTGGGAGATCTGGATGGATTTCCAGGTTCCTGGGTTCTGCCTGGTCCAGTCATGGCTGTTATAACTGGGGAGTGAACCAGTGGGTTGAAGATCTCTATCTCTTTTTCTCTCTGTAACTCCTTTTTTTAATAAGATTTATCTGATTTACTTGAAAGTAAGAATTAGAGACAGAGGGAGAGACAGAAAGAGGGAGAGCTTCCATCCATTGGTTCACTCCCTAAGCCTGAAACAGACAGGGCTGGGTCACACAAAAGACAGAAGCCAAGGACTTCTGAGTCTCTCACATGGGTGCTGGCTCCAAAGTACTGCTTTCCCAGGCATATTGCCAGGGAGCTGGATCAGAAGTGAAGCAGCCCAAACCTCAGCCGGCGTGCTTATAGGATGCCAGCACTGCAGGAGGTGGCTTTATCCACTACACCACAACATCAATCTCCCCCACACCCCACCACCTTTTTAGATACGTGCATAGAACATGCCCTCTCTGATGAATCAGCCCTCATCAGACGCCAAATATAGTGGGTTCTTGGTCTTGGACTTCTCACCCTGCAGAACTGTCAGTAGTAAATGCATGCTATTTACACTCTATGGCATTTTTGGCATAGCATCCCACATAAAGACAGAAATTGGTATCAGCACTTGGAATGAGTATCCTATGTTTGTCTCATTATTGTATTTTGAAAGCGTAGCTCTCATTTGATTGTGAAGGTTCACAACTATAAGAAAATTTGTCTTAGGATGAAACGCCCTCATGAGTGCTGAGAAGCTGAAGTCAATCAGGTTCCCTCACTCAGAAGGTGTAACTCTACAAATCAGGAAGCCTGGAAGCTGATACATTTCTCCTATTCAATAAGCTCAGAAACTGATGAAATTCTGCTCTGTAACTATTTGACTGCCTAGTACTATTGTACTAAGTACTATTGTACTTATATACTAAGCATATATAAGACACAGGGAGTATAGTGAGGTGAAGAAACTGTGTGCCTTTGCCCACCACCATGACAGCAAAGGTAGATCATCATTGTGTGCACTCACCAGCAGCTGGGAGAATAAAGAGTTATACATCTATGGTCTGCTCCACAGTTGTCCTTTGACCTGTCTGAATCCAGACCTGATCTTCCTGTAGCTAAACTGCATTACAGAGTCTCACCCATATCTGATTCATATGGCATTTACTTGAAAATGTAGACTTACACTTTTAGTTGATTGATTGTGGAATTAGTTACTATTTTGAGGTTATTATGCTGATGATAAATGATTGTGAACTGTTTGTGAAGAAACTGAATTTTCAGCACCAATATGAAAACTATGGTTTGAATATTCATGTCCTTCTTTCCCAGCCTCCAGAACCAGGAGCAAGGATTTTTATTGTTTAATATTTTACTGACTTTAAAGTATTTTGTTATAGCATCTTAATGAAGTAAGATATTTTTTATTACTCACAAATATCTTACTGAACCAATTGAATATCTAATGAAACTTCATTTTGGCACATGATAGGACACAATCATCTTAATGTGATTATTCAGTAAAAACAAATTCCTTAAGAGAAAATATGAATTCTTCCTATGGTTTATTTTATGGAATACCCATACGAACCTGCTCCTCACTTTTGATGGTCTCAAAGAAAGACATAGCATAACCGGGTAGATTTGAGGTTATCATTACCCAATGTGGGCCTTGAAAATGAGTTGAAATGTTGGCTCTGTGTTTAAACACAGAATATACAGGTCCATGGCTAAGGATATGTGAGTGACAGGAGGATTCCCTCTGGGCCCTCAAAAGCAAGAGGCCAGAGTGGCAACTTTGTTATTTGAGGTAAAGAGGAACCTTTTCTCCAACCTTACAGATACTTTTGCTGCATAGCAATGTTGGGAATTTTCTTATCTTATTTGGAATTCACTCTTGACAGTTTGCTTGGGAGAGACTATTGAGATAAGTTGTAGCTCTTCTACTAGTTTTGTTAGATTTTTGTTTTGAAATTATATTCTACTTATTTTTGATTTGTACATTCTTAGGCATCAAAAGATTCCAGATAGTAAAATAATATTAAAAATAAATATGGAAATGATTCATGTGTATCTCTGAATAAAATAGGAAAATTTAAGTAGGATATTTTCATATGAGTAAAGCAAAGACTTTTCTTTAAACCAACAATGCAATATTGGTTTTGTTCAGGGTTGGTCACACCAAGTAACGTTATTAACTTGATTTGATATAAAAGACACTAAGTAGTTAGCTTTGTTGTATGTGACCTACATTAGGAACCTACCAAGAAATATGATGTCAATGTAAGAGGCCAAAATATAACTTTCTAACTGATAAAGACTTTAATAAGAGACATTTATATATGTAATTAAGCATTTTGCTAGTCCTAAAACTATGAATTAGACTTAAAGACAGGTAGACGATCCTGAAAGGGGGAACACAGAATAAAATGTACCCTAGTCATCAACACTGTCCCCAAGATAAACAAAACAAAAATAATCTGATGCATCTATGCTCAGTTTCTCTTCAAAACTCAATTTTTCAGGTTATTCACACTATATTTGGGAGTTGGAGTTTGAAAGAGGGGATAAAGAAAAGAGAATATCAGTAGGCACACACAGATACTCATTTGTGTGTTATACTTAACTATACACATACACACACACACACATATATACATTTCTTTTATGAGCAGTCTTCAAAAGCCAATAGAAAATACATATTATGAAAAAAATAACATGTTTCAAAAATTTTCTGTTAAAATAGATGTATCTTTTTATTCTGTTTTTCCATTAACACTTGAAGTGTCCTTTAATGTCTGTTGTTTTTATTTGAACTCCTCTATATGAAACCGAGAATGGAGAATTTGAAGAAACATCTCTCTCTCAACCGTGACACTTGGAAAAAGTTAGTGTAATAGAAATTAAAAATCAGGTCTGCATAACAGTGCTTGAATAGAGTGAGATATGTTAGATAAATTTTCATACAATAAAAATAGAAAGATAAGTCTGATGCACAATACATTAACTTGACATGAGCAGGAGATTCAGGGTAGGAATGAGTGCATATTAATATAAATAAATAGAAAGAAAAAATGATCAAAGAGTGAAGGGTAAAAAAATGCAGGGAGTGAAAGTAAAAGGCATGACAAATATAAATTTATCTACTTCATATGTTTCTGTATGCTCTTGCTTGTCATACATGACACTTTGCAGTCAAATGCTCTGCCACTGAGCTATACCCCCATACATGACACTTTGAACAGAAGTACTGACATATTCTGTAGAACAAATTTAATATCATTTTATACAGTCTTATCTAGATCACTGTTTACTATCTAGGAAAGTTAACTTAAAATTACTTTAAAGGTTTTTCTTTAGTGTTTTGCCTGGGTGTATATTTGACAAAATTTCCCCCTATTTTCTATGCACAGATTGGATTCTCTACCTCATACAGGCTGGTTTTCTCACTACCATGTCTTTCTCCATCAGATATTTATTAGCATTCATTCTGTGTATAGTGATATGTACCATGAAGTGAAGAAGAAGCCAAGGAGTCAGTCAAAGATATTTCCAGATCCCAACAGCTTAACAGTTTGAAATAGTCAGAGAATATAAGGCAAAGGCAGTAAGATTTTACTTGCATAATTGGAATTTTAGGAAATTATGCAGTAAGTTTTTAGCATCTGTTTTTCATTTTTCCCATAGACTTAACATAGTCATATCACTCATTATTTTTTGGTAACTATTAGGATTTGAAATCAACTCAGAATTGGAATGATCTGGTAGTTCACTAATTCTGCTGTCAATCCAAATGACTTAATCTGATATTGCTTATAAAGGAAAAGTAATTGTCATCTCTTGATAGTGGAATTTTTTTAAAGGCCATATGATGTGCCTCTATTTATCAGGTGAATGCAATCTCTTTAATATACTCTAATCTCTTTAATATACTCTAAATCAAGATAGTAGCATGAAATATAGTGGAATAAGAATGGAGTATGTTTTATACCTGAGTCTGTTTTACAAAATAAATTATGATTAGGTGTTGGTGCTGTGGCACAGAGGGTAAAGCCATCTCCTGCAGTGCTGGCATCCCATATGGGTGACGGTTCAAGTCCCGGCTGTTCCACTTCCGATCCAACTCTCTGCTATGGCCTGGGAAAGCAATAGAAAATGGCCCAAGTCCTTAGGCCTCTGTACCCATGTGGCGACCGGGAAGAAGCTCCTGGCTCCTGGCTTTGGATTGGCGCAGCTCTGGTTGTTGTGGCCAACTGGGGAGTGAATCAGCAGATGGAAGAGTTTTCTCTCTGCCTCTTCTCTCTCTGTGTTAATGCTGACTTTCAAATAAATAAATCTTTAAAAAAACAAAATAAATTATGATTACCATATCTACTTAGTTTAAATCTGAAATATTTTTTCTTTATTACTATTTAATGAAATTTAAAAGTTCGCTGAAGCATGCATTCCAAAATCATTGTGCTCAAAACTGACTTTAGTGTGGGAAGTTAGACTCATAAAAAATATATCCTTTAAAATATTTTCCCTTTGCATATTAGCATGACAGAAAGAAAACTTTATTCATTAAAATCCAATAAGGAAGTGAATATAAACTATTATATCCCTCACTTCAATGTTAAAATTGTTTAAACTTGGCTGTCCTATATATGGGAGAGATCTTCTTTCATATCTCCGCATCTACTCCTTTGGAACATCTGCATTACCACAGACTCATTTCTTTTATAAGGTGTTGCGGACCACGTCATGGCCTAAATTCTGCTTAAGGTATGTTTGGCCAGATTGCAAAGATGATTGGTTGAGTGATGTCAATGGCAAAGGTCATTTGACATGATGCTGAGGCAGCCAAGGAAATGTTATGGGTTCCAGGAAACAGCAAGTGAGATGTCTGTCCCAATTAGTAATTAGTCTTCCTCAAGACCCTTCCAGTTGTGATTGCTCTCTTACTCCCAGCTTCCAAGCAAACAACTCGTTCCTGTAAACATCAAAACTCCCCATTGTCCCCTGATTCTCTTTATTTAAAGTACTCTATCATTCCTGTTTTCTCAAAACTGCAGAATTTTTATGGTTAATCGATTGTGTCACCGTTGATAATAAATACTTGGAGTAACCAGATATCTGTGCTCTGCTTCTGCCTCCACGTTAGCAGTAGACAGAGTCTCCCCTGGTTTCTTTATATAAAAGTCTCTAATCTGAATCTGCTTCCTTAATCTATGTGATGCCTTTCCTATTTTGGGTTAGCTTGACACCCTGCCATGCTGGGCACAGCAATAAGGGAAAATATAGTGAAGATCAACATAGAGATGTGGATGACAATAAAATAATTATCAAATGCTTATAAAGTACTCATCACAGTAGGATAAGTGTAGGGATTTTGAGAGTTTTCACAATATAGAGTTCACAAATTAAAACTTTATCCAGTCCAGCGCCATGGCTCAACAAGGCTAATCCTCTGCCTTGCGGCGCCGGCACACCGGGTTCTAGTCCCGGTCGGGGCGCCGGATTCTATCCCGGTTGCCCCTCTTCCAGGCCAGCTCTCTGCTATGGCCCGGGAAGGAAGTGGAGGATGGCCCAAGTCCTTGGGCCCTGCACCCACATGGGAGACCAGGAGAAGCACCTGGCTCCTGCCATCGGATCAGCGCGATGCGCCGGCTGCAGCGGTCATTGGAGGGTGAACCAACGGCAAAAAGGAAGACCTTTCTTTCTGTCTCTCTCTCTCTCTCTCACTATCCACTCTGCCTGAAAAAAAAAAAAAAAAAAACCCTCTATCCATTACATATTTTATTTTATTTATTTTTTGTTGACAGGCGGAGTGGACAGTGAGAGAGAGACAGACAGAAAGGTCTTCCTTTTTGCCCTTGGTTCACCCTCCAATGGCCGCCGCGGTAGCACGCTGCGGCCGGCACACCACGCTGATCCGATGGCAGGAGCCAGGTGCTTCTCCTGGTCTCCCATGGGGTGCAGGGCCCAAGGACTTGGGCCATCCTCCACTGCACTCCCTGGCCACAGCAGAGAGCTGGCCTGAAAGAGGGGCAACCGGGACAGGATCGGTGCCCCGACCGGGACTAGAACCCGGTGTGCCAGTGCCGCAAGTCGGAGGATTAGCCTAGTGAGCCGCGGCGCCGGCCTATCCATTACATGTTTTAAATTGGACAGATTTCAGTTGCAGGCATGATTGCTTTATAACAGGAGAATGTAAGAGAGAGAAAATCGTATAATGAAAGCATACTAAGAGACAAAAGCCAAAAACAAAATTTCATCATTAAAGGGACAACAGGTTAGCACAAGTATTTATTGTTCATTCTCATTTTAGAAGCATTTAATTAAATTGTAAATAGCAATGTGAAGGTAAGAAAATCAACCAGTAGTCAAACTCCCGATTTAAGAACATGGAAGAACCATATCTGGATACCTGTCTGTAAGAAAGAGGGAATAAGAACTGCATACAATTATAAATCTTATCAAAATAAAGAAAATTGTAGAGTATGTATGTAATGCACTGAGTAGTATTTTTTTTAACATTTATTTAATGAATATACATTTCCAATGTACAGCTTATGGATTACAATGGCTTCCCCCTCCCATAACTTCCATCCCACCCTCAACCCTACCCTCTCCATCACCCTCTCCCCTTCCATTCACATCAAGATTCATTTTCAATTCTCTTTATATACAGAAGATCAATTTAGTATATATTAAGTAAAGATTTCAACAGTTTGCACCCACATAGAAACACAAAGTGAAACATAATGTTTGAGTACTAGTTATAGCATTAAATCACAATGTACAGCACATTAAGGACAGAGATCCCACATGAGGAGCAAGTGCACAGTGACTCCTGTTGTTGACCCAACAAATTGACACTCTAGTTTATGGTGCCAGTAACCACCCTAGGCTCTCGTCATGAGTTGCCAAGGCTATGGAAGCCTTCCAAGTTTGCCGACTCTGATCATATTTAGACAAGGTCATTAAAGACAGAGTGAGGATAGTAACCAATGATCCTAAGAGTGGCATTTACCAGGTCTAAACAATTACACAACATTAAGTGGGGAAGAGGATCATCAGGACACACAGGTTGGGAGTAGAGCCATTGGAGGTAGAGGAGAGGTTATGATTACAAAGGAATGAGGCCCAAGTACGCTAGACAGGGCCTAGAACAAAGGACAGAGTCATCATTAGAGGAGCTAAGAAAGGTGCTGTCTAAGCTACAATTAAGTTTTCTGACTGAGAGGCAAATAGAACCTGACAGAAGGGGCTTGATAATAATCTGTTGGGCTTTAGGCCTTGTAAGTTAAGAGGCCCAGACCTATCTATCTCTTCACATGGGGTACATCCTAAGGGAGGTGTGAACCTCCTAGGGGAAGGCACTCTGTTGACTTTCATTACTTGGCTGGCCTGGGAGGAGAGCTGGCCAGGTAAAGGCAGGGGGCATCTCTAACAAGAAATTTACAGTTCTGCCTGCAATGTTGCTGACACTACTTGGCCGTCCCCTCAGCTGCAGTGGTCACTTTGGAAGTTGGGCTGAGTGAAGGGCTTTTCAGCTTAGAGCCAATAAGATCTGTGGCTCTGACCTGGGCATCCTTCGATTCCAGGGCAGGTCCATTTCCAGTGATCCAACTCTTGGCAGAGCTGCCAGGGCTCTTCACAAGCTGACTTTTGCTGAAGCCCGGGCTTACCACATTGAAAGCCACTGCAGTGGACTGGCCTGTTGGGTCTCCTTGAGGGCAGATCACTGTACAGATCAGCCATTATAGGCCTGCCACCCATTGCTTCTGATGCCTAGCTTTCTTTTCCTCCTGGTTTTTGTTAAAGCAGACCAGAGGATGCAAGACAAGGGAGTGCCCGTGTCCCATCTCTAATCTTCGGTGGCCTGAACTACAAGTCTATAGTCACAGGCATGTTCTGTAGTAGTTTTTCTAAGGTAGACAATGCCCATGAGGAAACTTATATTCTCACTTTAAAACTTTCTTTCCCTTTGGTCTGAAAGGGAGGTTTTTTTCTACTTACTGTATACTTCGCTGATGGCGAAGTAAATCTAGCTATGAGATTATAATTTAAGCTCTTATTTTGCCTATGCAATTACAGAAAAATGTTAGCCATCTCTTTTATAAGGTCTAAAGATTAAATTGTGCATCCTACAGATTCCTTCATAATAGAATTAGTTTCCTACCTTGAAGAGAATAGAGAAATGAAAGAACAAGTTGGGCTTAGAATAGAGAAATGAGGGAGCAAGTCCTAGATTGCTTGCTGACAATAGCAATATCACATGAATACCTAGCAAACCGTTTCAACCATTAGATAACAACTTAAGAAAACATTTACCAGAAGGTCCAATACCTTCTATAAATTTTAAGAATCATGTATTTGGAAACAACTCTTAAATATCTAACATGGTGTAGTGTGTTTAACCAGTAAACTTAAGCACAATCATATAAAATGTTTTTAGTTTCTTTCTACCAACAAGCATAAAACATATGATACAGAGATTCAGGTCACACGAATTAAAATGTATCTTTGATTGATTTTAGCAGCTTAAATTTATGGACAATCTTATCTATAAGCCAATTAAAATAATATTCGTAATAAAATTTCCTCATGTGGACATACAATATGTACACACATATAACATATCATAATAGACCAATATAGCAATTTTAATAATAGCTTTTAAAATCTTTAACTCTTTTTGTAGATTGCCAATTGATTTGAATTGCTTTTTGTTTTTAGTAACCTCAGCTAACCATACTTTCTCTCAGTTGGTACTGTTAATACCTTATTGGCTTCATCTGTTTACAGAGCCATCCCAGAGTACTGAATACAATAGAAGTGGCTGGAAAAAGTCCATAGGAACCTATAGGAGGACAGCTAAACACAGAACCAACAATGCTTTAGTTTTATGAGCAGCAAATCATATATAACTGTGGATGACAAAAGACTTTAATTTGCCATGTTTAAAATTATAAACTCCTCAACCAACAAGAGGCACTTGCTTACTTTGCAGTATTTTTGAAAGCACCTGTAGGATTTTACAAGCATTTAACCCTTTAGGCCTCTGAGACTTTCTCATTAAGATAACTATCATGTCTAGTAACACAAGATCATTAGACTTTTTAATTCTCAAACATTTGTATTAGTAGCATTTTCCATTATAGAAACTTAAAGTTTGGTACCACATCACATCTTGACAGTACTTCTAATATAATCCAAATAGCCTGATTAGTTGGTGTCTCTATAAGATGAGAGACAGGTCCTTCGATTTTTTCAGTTGGGCCCAAACTGGAAAAACCAAAGTCCAGGATTTACTGGAAATTTTAGAGACCAGATTGTTTGACACTTTGATTTTTTGAGTGCCTGTCAAGAATGCCAAGAAGGCTCAAAATCCAAAATATCTGGTTGAAATAAGATTCCTTAAAATCATGACATATGATAGACCAAATTTGATCATTGTTACAAGGTGATTATTCAAATCTTTGAAAATAAGCACATATTTAAGTAACCAATAGCTCTTAATAAAAATTCAGCTGTTTTTGAACAATTAGAATTTAACAGACATCAATGGAACATAATAGATTACCTTAACACATTGCTTTAACAGAGAATCAGATTTTAATTCTATGTCAAAGAGAAATTGAGCTTCCTGTGATCTTTTGCTGTGAGGTTTCCTTCCTTTACCCTCTTTCATATTGATGACCATGTTTCTGTGTTTCTGTATGTAACACATCTTTAAGCACCTTTTGCAGGGCAGGACGAGTGGCAACAAATTCTTTCAGTTTCTGTTTGCTATGAAAAGTCTTAATTTCACCTTCATTCACAAATGAGAGCTTTGCAGGATATAATATTCTGGGCTGGCAGTTTTTCTCTCTTGGTACCTGGGCTATGTCTTGCCATTCCCTTCTAGCTTGTAGGGTTTCTGATGAGAAGTCTGCTGTGAGTCTAATTGGAGATCCTCTGAGAGTAATCTGACGTTTCTCTCTTGCACATTTTAGAATCTTTTCTTTATGTTTCACTGTGGTGAGTTTGATTACAACATGTCGTGGTGAGGATCTCTTTTGGTCATGTTTACTAGGGGTTCTATAAGTTTCCTATACTAGGATGTCTCTGTCCTTCTCCAGACCCAGGAAGTTCGCCAAAAGTATCTCACTAAAAAGGCCTTCTAATCCTTTCTCTCTCTCCATGCCTTCAGGAACTCCCAGAACCCGAATGTTGGGTTTTTTAATAGTATCCTGTAGATTCCCAACAATATTTTTTAGATTTCTAATTTCCTCTTCTTTTCTTTGGTTCGACTGTATACTTTCCTGTGCTCTGTCTTCTAAGTCCAATATTCTCTCTTCTGCTTCACCCACTCTGTTTTTAAGGCTCTCTAATGTGTTTGTCATTTGATCTATTGAATTCTTCATTTCATTATGATTTCTTGTCACTATCAAAGTTTCTTGTTCCACTAGTTCTTTCATTTCATTTTGATTCCTCCTTAATATTTCATTTTAACGAGAGATTTTCTATCTTGTCCATTAAGGATTTCTGTAGTTCAAGAATTTGTTTTTGAGAACTTCTTAATGTTCTTATCAGTTTTTTGAGATCCGCTTCTTGCATTTCTTCTATCTCACTATGTTCATAATCTTGAATTGGGATGTCTTTTTCATTTGGGGGTGTCATGGTATCTTCCTTGTTTTTGTTACCTCGGTTTTTGTGTTTATTGTTTGACCTATTGGATATATTCTTTGATTTCTTCACTGTGGTGTTTTTTCTTGTTATACTATGAGTCTAGATTAAGTGGACTGTCTGTTTTTAATGGAGCCTTAGAGGCTTGAGATGGGTGTGGCCTGAGAGCTCTGTTTGGTTCCTCAGGGTTGAGGGTGTGCCAAAGGTGACACTCCCAGGTTAGGCATGGTAAATCTCTCTCTCTCTCTCTCTCTCTCTCTCTCTCTCTCTCTCTATTCAAAAGGAAATAATTTCACACAGCTGAACGGAATTACAAGTAGTTAGCAGGCGAATGATATATCCACAGGAGCCAGAGATTGGAGGCTCTTTCCCAAGGACCACACAGGGAATCTCTTCTGCCCTCAGTGTGGGCTCCAATTCTCCTGCAGTCTCCCACTGGGTTGCCAAATTAGATCCTAATCTCCTGTTATTTCACCCCCTCCCCAGAGTCAGGTTTTTCTGCTAGTCTCAGGGCCGGTGCAGACCTGAGGTCGCCCTGCTTATGACGTATGTCCAAAATGGCGCCTGCTCTTTGTCTTGCTCGCCTTTGTGAGGTGAGTGGAGAGAGTGAAACTCGTGTCCGTATTGGTCACTTTTTTTTTCCTCTCTCTCTTCTTCTAGTTAGCCAGGTGAACTTTTACCCACAGGGTTTCAAGCCTCGTTCCCTCTAGTCTCCTCTTTCTGCTTGCCCACTGGTGTCTCGGGCTTTTGAGGTTCGGCTCACCTCGCATTCCAATGCTGGTGTGTTGAGTCTGCTGCTGGTGTCCCGAACTTGGGCTCCCACGCTCTCCATGCAGGTCCACTGTGAATCACTAGTTCCAGAAGAGTTTCCTCTGCTGTTTATTCCTCTACTCTTCCTTGAACCTGCAGTATCTCCACTTTTATTAAACTGTCTCTCCCCGGACTATCAGCATGCTCCCTTCCTATTCTGCCATCTTTCCGCAGTGGACTGAGTAGTATTAAAATGTTTAAGTATGAATATGTATGGAATGGAAGTACTGAAGATGATTCAGATTGTTTTCAAAGTCAGCATCTTGTCACCTGATGTTCAATTTTAATTCTGCTTACCTTTGCAATTCTGTTCTGGTTCTTCTCATGCTTAATTATGTTTCTGTTAAACATTAGATATTATGTGCAATGTGTATGCACTGAAGTACTATGTTAATTTGAGTTTCTCCATAAACAAATCCTGGAAAAAGACTTTGAGCAAAGTTTATTTGAGAACTCTAAGAAATTCCATTAAGGTGGTAAAGAAACCAGAGAAAGAAAAAGAAAGAAGCTAACAAAAGATACATAATCAAAATTTTACCACTTTAAGAAAATGCAACATCTCCCACTGAGAAATTATGGGAAATATTGCACAGAATGCACATCAAAAATACCCTAAATGTATCTCAAATATATCCCATATTAGGGAAAAGAAAGCTGAGCATTTTGTCCCTAGGTGAGGTATGCCTACGCTGATTGGTGAATGATTAATTCCCCAGTAAAAACTACTGGACAATCCCTCTGAAGCAGGGCTAGTGAGCAATGATGGGCCATGAAAGCCTTCAGGAAAAGAGATGTGGGTTTGGCCATTCAGAAATGGAGTGGCTTGAACTAAAATAGTTAAGTCCAGCAGGACTGGTGGGGAATTTACAGGACGTTCCATGTGATGCCATCTCCTACATGAGAGTACCCACAGTAATTTTTAAGGATGGGGTGAGGTGAATTACTTCAAGCCAATCAGGAATTGAGGGTGTCTTTTTCAAGCCTCAAAAACCTCAGTCTGTCTTGAACGGCACCCATAGTGGGTATTGTCCTGAAGTGATCTCACTTGAGTTCCAGGAGTCATTGTATTGTAGGCACCTCACTGTTTCTTTTTGAACTTGAGCTTTAGGCTGCTTGATATTGAGAGACATTCCAAAAAATGCTTCACTTTTCTGTCATTTATAACTTAGTGCTTTCCCTTGTAGACCTGTACAGAATAATATACAAATGTCCCCAGGAGAAAACTAAGTCATCTCCACCCCCTGTACTTTTTTTTTTTTTTTTAGAAATCTCACATCCTTTAATTTATCTTTTATTTTTTGTGTGCCTGTTCTATAAGGATGTCTACAAATGTGCCATTTTTCTAACTCTTAGGAGTTTCTCAGTAAATATTTTGATAGGGAAGAGAATATTTGCTAATGTTTGTAAGACTCTCTTTCAGGACCTAGCTGCTCAATGTTGGATCCATGTCATACACATTTTCTTCCATTTTTTTCTGATCTTAAACTTTTAGAAGAAACTCCATTACATGAGTATCTGGCAGAAGTCAGATATATTGGAAGATGAATTAAAGAACAAATTCTATCATCTCTCACCATTTGTCTATTTCCAAAGAGTAGCCTTTAATTAGTAGTGCCTGAAAGAACATTGAACCCTTTCATAAGTGTGCCTTAGTGAGCCATGGGTACGTTGGCCATGGGTGTTACCTAGTGAGTCAACAGAACGTAGGAGATTTTCAAGACCGATTGAATTATCCTTTCTGGCATTGTTTAATTAGTGCAGATCATATTTACAATTTTATAAGTTTTAACAAATACATTAGAATTGTACATGTTTGTGGACTATCATGTGGTGTTTTGATACATGTACATTTTGTAATGTTCAAATCAATGTAAATGTGTCTATTTTTAATTATCTATTAAATATAAATATTAAATCAAAGTTGACATAAAAAGTGAGACAAATTGTGAGGGATTATATAAGTTGTTTTGAGACAAAGGGAATTCATTATATGGGATTATCCAGGGATTGATTTTAGTTCATTAGTAGAGATGGTGTGATTGTATATCCTAACTAGTTGTGCACATGGAAGTTGTATTTGTGTGGAATCTTTTACAAAATTCGTTGTTATTAGGCAATGTATTTGTGAGGACCCTCTTTTCATGGCCTTCAATCTCTTTGTTTGCTTAGTTAGTAAGGGTCTGATAAAAGTGACTCCATTTTTATTAGAAAAACCTTCACGGGGAGGTAAAAACAATTTTCCCATTGCCATATAAGCTCTCAACTTAGACCATTTTCTAAAATGTGACAACTCAATAAATAGATCTATGGGGAAGGGAGGAAGAAAGAGAGAGACAGAGAGAGATCTTCCAACTCCTGGCTTGTTCCCAAACGGCCACACCAGACCAGGGTTGCTAGACCAAAGACATGAGTCAGGAACTCCATCCTGGTCTCCCACGTGGGTAGCAGGAATCCAAGGACTTGGGTCATCATTTGTCACATTCCAGGTATATTAGCAAGAACCTGGATCAGAAACAGAGCAACTGGGACTCAATTTGTCATTGCCATCACAAGCTTTGGTTTAACACACTGCTCCATAATGCTGGCCCTGATAACTCACTTTCATTCCTGGTAGAGGATATGTTCAGATAATGAAGCTTTACTAATGAGCATGCTACCAGAGATCAGAGCAGCCAGGCTGAAGAGTGCACTGGCAGTAATTTCTGTGGTTGCAACTGCAAAGCAATTCAGAAGCACCGTCTAAGAAATGATGAAGGAATGATTTTCAGTCTTGCAAAAAATAGTAAACAGTATACGGACTACACAATAATAAGAAGAAAGTAGGGAAGAAATTCCATGTTTTGTGCATATTCACTCGAAAGAGATCAAAATGTACACACCAATATCTATTCTAAATATGACAAACCTTATATGCAGAGGTTTGAAATGAACTTCTTGGTAAAATGGGCCTCAAAAGCAGTGTAATACTATTGTAGAAGTAATGTGCCCTAAAACATATTCTTCTATGTAAGGACCATTTCTCAGAGCATGTTTGAGAAGTCGCTGTCTTTTTCAAAGGTTGATAAATCAATAGGGAAAGCATCTGTTCCTTTTGGGATACTTGGCTGACATATTAGCTTCCAGGCATTTTCTGTCAAGAGATTCCAATCAATATTATATAATTTTCATGACAAGTAGATAATGCATTATTATCAATTCTGATGGTAACTAGATAATTACATTTTCAAATTGGAAGTTGAAGTATATTACAAACAAAAAGGAGTTAATTGTGATAAAATTGAGAGCTGCATATATTTTCCTGCTTGTGACATTGAATTGTTAAGCTTGCTTCAGTACTTGTGTTTGTTTAATTTCCATTATCATGATTCCCAAAGGGACACAGCTATTTTATGAGCCTCATACACACAATAACTAAAATCAGCCTTTGTGAAAGAGGTTAAGGGTAGGGCAATTGGATTTCTGCAATACGGATTCAAGGACATATGATAGGGCAACATCCGTACAATTCAGTCTAAAAGGAATCAATACTGAATGTCCAGGTATTATACTACTCTAAATTGATGGAACTCTAAATATATCAGAACTTAATTTTAGACAATATTTGTCACTAAAACTTAGTATGATAATAAATAAAATTATTAAGAAAATCTCAAAGATTGCAAGTTTTAAGTCTTACTCTGTGCTATCTTCAATTTTTACTCATATTGTTATAGGAAAACTAGGCATTTTAAGAACGGAAATCTTCTGAACTTAGTAGAAAGGATTAGAAAAGACATCTGTGGCTCTATTACTTGTACAACCATTCTACTTATGGGTTTTATGACCTCTAGCTACTCACTTAGCACATCTCTGGGTTTAATTTCCTTCCTGTATATAAAAAAGGAACAACAACACTTGTTGTAGATACTGCTATACCCATGGATAAAAACTGCCCATAAGGGCAGAGAAGTATAATTAAACCTTGGCATTGTTCCTTTAAAAATTAAAATCCCATTAAAAATTAAGAAAGTCTTAAACAACCTCATTAGTGCTGGGCTGGAAAGCAATTAAGTATATTGTTTTGCCCCTAAAATCATTCCCAGAAGGTTAGCTATGCCCCTTATTGCCAATGATATTTAGTGATGTAATTGATAGTGGATGTTTGTTAATAACTCTCTTTCAGTATTTAGTCTGCACTATAAAAATCAATCCTAAAATGGACATGGATTATTTGGTTAAGTAAAAAGCTTATACATGAAAGTACATTCAACATTCAAAGAATTTATAGAAAAAATATTATAAAAATGAAAACAAAAGCAATATCTAAAATCATTTTAAGATTAACTGCATTTAGCAATTATCTTAAAGTTTATTAAGCTAAATATTTTCCTTATTATATCATCTGTACTACGTACATATTTTGAAACTTTTTTGAGACCTGAGATTTGTTTGAAAGTAACAATTATCCCAAAATTCATCTCTCTTCATTTTGAGCTTTTAATTTACACTAGTAAATTTATTCAAGAGGCAAAACATTGAAATTTATTTTTCCAAGGTTGTTTAAGCATTTTATTAAAATTATCTTTTAAATTATACTTTATTTTTTATATGTTTAACTAGCATGTAGTACTTGTACAACCTTGTGGGGCACAGTACAATATTTCAGCAGCACTAACTGATCAGTTCAGACCCTTCCTTCATGTTTGAGCCTTCCAGCTTCTTTCCTTTAATATTGATTTAAAGTTGATTTTTTCAAAAGCTATATATCACTCTTTCTCGTATTTATAAAATTCTTCAATCCCCTATAATATCAAAACCTTAGAATAACATTGAATTTCAAAGAATCAGAGGCAGGCATTGATCATTGCAGTTGAGATACCATTTAAGACAACTGTCTCATACCAGAGTACCTGTGTTCAATTCTTCATTCTAGCTCCTGAACCAGCTTCCTGCTAATGAAGACCCTGAGAGGTAGCACTAACGGCTAAGTAAATGAGTTCTTGCCACCCACATTGGATTCCTGGATTGAGTTCCCAGTTAACCGCAGCCCAGAATAGCTCCTCGTGGGCATTTGGGGGGTGACCCAGCATATGGGAACTCTCTCTCTCTCTATATATATATATATAAATATATATATATATATGTATATGTATATGTATATACATATCTCTCTCTCTCTATATATATATATATATATATATACATATATCTCTATCTCTAGCTATATCTATCATATCTCATCTATCCCTGCCTTTCAAAATATAAATGTATTAAAAATAAAAACAAATATGTTTCCCTCAAGGAATTTTAATAGGAACTATTTTTAAAATCCAGATTTTTTTTTAACTTTTATTTAATGAATATAAATTTCCAGTGTACAGCTTATGGATTACAATGGCTTCCCCCTCCCATAACTTCCCTCCCACCTGCAACCCTCCCCTCTCCCGCTCCAACTCCCCTTCCATTCACATCAAGATTCATTTTCAATTCTCTTTATATACAGAAGATCAATTTAGTATAAAGTTTTCAACAGTTTGCACCCACATAGAAACACAAAGTGAAACATACTGTTTGAGTACTAGTTATAGCATTAAATCAAAATGGACAGCACATTAAGGACAGAGATCCCACATGAGCAGCAAGTGCACAGTGGCTCCTGTTGTTGACCCAACAAATTGACACTCTACTTTATGGCACCAGTAACCACCCTAGGCTCTCGTCATGAGATGCCAAGGCTATGGAAGCCTTCCAAGTTTGCCGACTCTGATCATATTTAGACAAGGTCATAAAAGACAGAGTGAGGATAGTAACCAATGATCCTAAGAGTGGCATTTACCAGGTTTGAACAATTATACAGCATTAAATGGGGAAGAGGACCATCAGTACACACAGGTTGGGAGTAGAGCCATTGGAGGTAGAGGAGAGGTTATGATTATAAAGAAATGAGGCCCAAGTGCGATAGGGTCTAGAACAAAGGACAGAGTCATCATTAGAGGAGCTAAGAAAGGTGCTGTCTAAGCTACAATTAAGTTTTCTGACTGAGAGGCAAATAGAACCTGATAGAAGGGGCTTGATAATAATCTGGTGGGCTTTAGGCCTTGTAAGTTAAGAGGCCCAGACCTATCTATCTCTTCACATGGGGTACATCCTAAGAGAGGTGTGAACCTCCTAGGGGAAGGCACTCTGTTGACTTTCATTACTTGGCTGGCCTGGGAGGAGAGCTGGCCAGGGAAAGGCAGGTGGCATCTCTAACAAGAAATTTACAGTTCTGCCTGCAATGTTGCTGACACTACTTGGCCGTCCCCTCAGCTACAGTGGTCACTTTGGAAGTTGGGCTGAGTGAAGGGCTTTTCAGCTTAAAGCCAATAAGATCTGTGGCTCTGACCTGGGCATCCTTTGACTCCAGGGCAGGTCCATTTCCAGTGATCCAACTCTTGGCAGAGCTGCCAGGGCTCTTCACAAGCTGACTTTTGCTGAAGCCCAGGCTTATCACACTGAAAGCCACTGCAGTGGACAGGCCTGTTAGGTCTCCTTCAGGGCAGATCACTGTACAGATCAGCCATTAATAGGCCTGCCACCCATTGCTTCTGATGCCGAGCTTTCTTTTCCTCCTGGTTTGTGTTAAAGCAGACCAGAGGATGCAAGTCAAGGGAGTGCCCGTGTCCCATCTCTAATCTTCGGTGGCCTGAACTACAAGTCTATAGTCACAGGCATGTTCTGTAGTAGTTTTTCTAAGGTAGACAATGACCATGAGGAAAATTATATTCTCACTTTAAAACATTCTTTCCCTTTGGTCTGAAAGGGAGGTTTTTTCTACTTACTGTATACTTCGCTGATGGCGAAGTGAATCTAGCTATGAGATTATTATTTAAGTTCTTATTTTGGCTATGCTGTTACAGAAAAATGTTAGCCATCTCTTTTATAAGGTCTAAAGATTAAATTGTACGTCCTACAGATTCCTTCCTAATAGAATTAGTTTCCTACCTTGAAGAGAATAGAGAAATGAAAGAACAAGTTGGGCTTAGAATAGAGAAATGAGGGAGCAAGGCATAGATCGCTTGCTGACAATAGCAATATCACATGAATACCTAGCAAACCGTTTCAACCATTAGATAACAACTTAAGAAAACATTTACCAGAATGTCCAATACCTTCTATAAATTTTAAGAATCATGTATTTGGAAACATCTCTTAAATATCTAACATGGTGTAGTGTGTTTAACCAGTAAACTTAAGCACAATCATATAAAATGTTTTTAGTTTCTTTCTACCAACAAGCATAAAACATATGATACAGAGATTCAGGTCACACGAATTAAAATGTATCTTTGATTGATTTTAGCAGCTTAAATTTATGGACAATCTTATCTATAAGCCAATTAAAATAATATTCGTAAAAATTTCCCCATGTGGACATACAATATGTACACACATATAACATAGCATAATAGACCAATATAGCAATTTTAATAATAGCTTTTAAAATCTTTAACTCTTTTTGTAGATTGCCAATTGATTTGAATTGTTTTTTGTTTTTAGTAACCTCAGTTAACCATACTTTCTCTCAGTTGGTACTGTTAATACCTTATTGGCTTCATCTGTTTACAGAGCCATCCCAAAGTACTGAATACAATAGAAGTAGCTGGAAAAAGTCCATAGGAACCTATAGGAGGACAGCTAAACACAGAACCAACAATGCTTTAGTTTTATGAGCAGCACATCATATATAACTATGGATGACAAAAGAATTTAAGTCGCCATGTTTAAAATTATAAACTCCTCAACCAACAAGAGGCACTTGCTTACTTCACAGTATTTTTGAAAGCACCTGTAGGATTTTACAAGTATTTAACCCTTTAGGCCTCTGGGGCTTTCTCATTAGGATAACTATCATGTCTAGTAACACAAGATCATTAGACTTTTTAATTCTCAAACATTTGTATTAGTAGCATTTTCCATTATAGAAACTTAAAGTTTGGTACCACATCACATCTTGACAGTACTTCTAATATAATCCAAATAGCCTGATTAGTTGGTGTCTCTATAAGATGAGAGATATAGGTCCTTCGATTTTTTCAGTTGGGCCCAAACTGGAAAAACCAAAGTCCAGGATTTACTGGAAATTTTAGAGTCCAGCTTGTTTGAAACTTTGATTTTTTGAATGCTTGTCAAGAATGCCAAGAAGGCTCAAAATCCAAAATATCTGGTTGAAATAAGATTCCTTAAAATCATGACATAACATAGACCAAATTTGATCATTGTTACAAGGTAATTATTCAAATCTTTGAAAATAAGCACATATTTAAATAACCCATAGCTCTTAATAAAAATTCACCTGTTTTTGAACAATTAGAATTTAACAGACATCCAGAGAACATTTGCTAACCCCTTCTTTAGAACTCCTCAAAGTATTTTGTTCATTTAGTGTTATGTAACTGCCTTGAAATTCAGATGCATCTTGCTCATATTAAGTCGGAATTCCAACATATGGTATTTTCTTTTGCTTAATTTTTTTAAAAATTTTATGTAATGTATACAAATTTCATACATACAAATTTAGAAACAGTGATACTTACCACCCTATGCTTTATTTTCTAATACAAGATCCCCGTTCCCTTATCATGAGATATTTCTTGTCTTTTTGAAGTTAATCAAAACAAAAAACTGTTACATAGTGATATTTTTTTGCTTTGCAGTTAATATTTATATTCTTATATTCTTTCACAGAGAGAATTTTTCTTTTTTTTTTCTTTTTTGATAGGCAGAGTTAGACAGTGAGAGAGACAAACAGAGAGAAAGATCTTCCTTCCATTGGTTCACCCCCAAATGGCCACTATGGCCAGCTCCCTGTGGCTGGTGTGCTGTGCTGATCCGAAGCCAGGAGCCAGGTGCTTCCTCCTGGACTCCCATGTGGGTGCAGGGCCCAAGGACTTGGGCCATCCTCCACTGCCTTCCCGGGCCACAGCAGAGAGCTGGACTGGAAGAGGAGCAACGGGGAAAGAACTGGCGCCCCAACTGGGACTAGAACTCGGGATTCCAGAGCCACAGGCGGAGGATTAGCCTAGTGAGCCACGGCGCCAGCCCACAGAGAGAATTTTTCAACATGGCATCTCACTTGTGGTTATGTCCTGTTTGATTTAAGAAATGGGTTTATCTATATGAAGCCCATTGTATGCTCTCCTACACTACTTTCCTAAGAAAACTAGCACTTAATAGTTTCTGGTGTAAGGGCTTCTTTCTTGAAAGAGGTAGTTTGCTTTCTATTTCATATTTTTCCCTCTGATTTCTGTCATTAGCTCTTTGTAGCTTTGTCTTTTTGTGCAATACTATATTTCTTGGAAGTAGTTAGAATGCTAGTTGAGTTATACCTCAACTCCAGTCAAATGTCCCACCTAACCCCTATTTCACAAACATTTTGAACTGCTGTCAATTCTGTGGAATGCATATGATGGCTGGAAACCTGTAAATAAATAGATAGGTAAATGAACAAAATCCTTTGTTGAACAGACTTCTATCTGAAAGATCTTTCAGGCATTTGAATTTGTGACTCTTGGCTATACATTTTTTAAGTGACTACAGTCAGTATTTTTCAGTGATTCTCTTAGAATAAGCAAGTATTTTGTGTTAATCAAATATATGCATTTAGCACAGCAATGAAGCCATAACAGAGAGAGTTTTATCTAAAATACTATTCAAAATAAGTTCACCTTCATTATAGAAAAGTTGAGCACCAATTGAGACACCAACAGCAATCCTCTCAAGCAGAAAAGAATTAAAAATTGAAGAAATAGGAATAATTGAAAAAGTCACTGATTTGGAACTGAGTGTTGTCAAAAGTAAAGAGCTAGTTTGTAGCACTAACATATTCAAGGAAATGATGTTCAATTGTTTTCAGTGACAATCAGCAGGAGGGAATCACGCACCTCATAGCAATTACTGAATTTCTGCCAGAATCTGTTATAACATTGCCTTCGGGAGGTAAGATAAGGAAGATTCTAGCTAAGAAGCCACATCAAGGAAAGTAGGGAAGTGAGAAAGAATATTGAAGCTTTAATACATGAGGCTTACCTGACAATTAAAGACTCTGTGCTTTGGGAGGGATGAAGCATTAATTTAATACTTATTATTGTATACTTAAAAACAAATACATTTCTTAGAGGAAATTCTATGATCTTTGATATTTAATATCTTTTCATAATCTAGAAATAGTTAAACAAGTACTAAATGTTTATACAATTCACTAAAATCTGCATATAAATAGTAGATAATAAAAATAAGTAAATGAAAATAACTGTGATTTAAGAATGTACCATGTCCTTAGGTGTGCAGGATGAAAATTTAATGTGGGAAAAATTAAATTCTATAGCAAATTATAAAAATGAGAAACTGAATAAAATTTTAAACATATAGTTATCAAGTTACCAGACCTTTCATTAAAGTATACAATGAAAATTTTACTGATTTCAAAGATTTAGCAAATCTAGAATATACTTAATTTCAGATTCAATTTGATTCAAAGTGCTTAATTACAAAGTCTATAAGTCATAATTTGGAAATCAATGAGTACTGCTTATGTTTAAGCAGAAATATATCTTTCCATATTGTAGAATGCTTAAAATAATCTATTATAAAATATTTTTCTCAAAAAATAGAAGCATATATAAATCTTAGATAAAGCACATAAAAGAAAATTTAAGACTCAATATACACAATGTCTGTGTTTAAATATATAATAGATAGCTGGATATACAGAAGATAGATAGACAGATAAATAGACAAACAGACATAAATACACTAAACCAAGAAGGGGAATAATTTTATTGAGAAAAGAAATCAGGATGGGGTAAATTTTGAGTCTGACTGATTTAGGCATATTAGTAATTATTTATGTTAATTGAGCAATATATTTTTCATATTTAAAAAACTACTGTTTTCTTGAAAATGAAAACTATATGAGTAAGATGTTCTGTAAACAAATAATGTCTAAATGCTTTCTTAAAATGTATGCTTCAAAATTAATAACTGTAGTGATTATGTTCTTTTTTTTTTTAACAGGCAGAGTTAGACAGTGAGAGAGAGAGACAGAGAGAAAGGTCTTCCTTCCGTTGGTTCACTTCCCAAATGGCCGCTATGGCTGGCACTACGCAGATCCAAAGCCAGGAGCCAGGTGCTTCCTCCTGCTCTCCCATGCGGGTCAGGGCCCAAGCACTTGGTCCATCTTCCACTGCCTTCCCGGGCCACAGCAGAGAGCTGGACTAGAAGAGGAGCAACCGGGACAGAATCCGGCACCCCAACCGGGACTAGAACCTGGTGTGCCAGCACCACAGGCAGAGGATTAGCCTAGTGAGCTACAGCGCCGGCCAGTGATTATGTTCTTACACAGTATATTGCACAATTTTATCAGCTGGTAACCCAGGAATACACATGTTTTCCTATCCTGACTGTGAATACCTCTTTGGAAACAGTAAATTCTAAAATCTTACAATTGGGTCATTCCTAGGAATGTTTTGGTATAAGCCACTCATCTTACATATCTAAAAATGAAGAGACTGTCCTTGAGAAAGTTCCATGCATTGGTTAGAAGAATGTGAATTCTGCTACTATAGAATGAAAAGTTCTGTAGATTTGGTCTATAGTATCTATTAACTCCAGCATTTACTTGCTTATGTTCTTTCTGGTTGATCTGTCCATTGCTGAAAATAGGGATTGAAGTCCCTCATTACTATTGTATTTGAGTCTATGTCTAGTTTTGGATCCCTTAACATTTATTTTAAATAGCTGGGTGTCCTGTAATTAGATATATACAAATTTATATTAGTTACATCTTCCTGTTGAATTGATCCCGTAGTCATTACATAGTGAGTGCCCTTCTTTGTCTCTTTTATCAATTTTGTGTTAAAGATCATTTTGTCTGATAATAGGATGCTTACACCAGCTCTTTTTTTAGTTTCTGTTAGCATGGAATAACTTTTTCCATCCTTTTATTTTCAGTCTGCACATAACTTTGTTGGTGAGAAGTGTTCCTTATAGTAAGGAAATAGATGGGCCTTGTTTTTAAACCATTCAGCCAGTTTGTATCTTTTAACTGGAGTGTTGAGGCCATTTACATTCAAGGTTACTATTGATAAGTAATGACTTGGCCCAGACATTTTTCTATAAATATTCCCATTGTTTTGACTGTGAAGAAACATTTATTCTTTTTTCTTTTTTTTTTTTTGACAGAGTGGACAGTGAGAGAGAGACAGAGAGAAAGGTCTTCCTTTTGCCGTTGGTTCACCCTCCAATGGCCGCCGCGGTAGGCACGCTGCGGCCAGCGCACCACGCTGATCCGATGGCAGGAGCCAGGTGCTTCTCCTGGTCTCCCATGGGGTGCAGGGCTCAAGGACTTGGGCCATCCTCCACTGCACTCCCTGGCCACAGCAGAGGGCTGGCCTGGAAGAGGGGCAAGCGGGACAGCATTGGTGCCCCGACCGGGACTAGAACCCGGTGTGCCGGCGCCGCAAGTCGGAGGATTAGCCTAGTGAGCCGTGGCGCCAGCCTAAGAAACATTTTTCTTATACTATTTGTTGAGTCTTTACTCAACATAGAATTAAACATATGTATATAAAGTCAATTAAAAATAGATCTCAGTAAAAAAGTAGAGTGGAAATAAGAGAGGGAGAAGGAAGGGAGGTGAGAGTATGGATGGGAGGGTGGGCATGGTGGGAAGAATCACCATGTTCTTAAGGTTGTAATTATGAAGTGCATGAAGTTTGTAACTGTAATGGTGTTGATTCTTCATACATCTCTAGGGACTTACTTCTAAGGATATAGATTAAAAACTTGCCAAGGGACCCCAAATTCCCTTCAACTGGATGGTAAAAATAACCTCTTAACTGTTAAAGTGATCATATTGATATAATTAAGATATATTGATATCATTGATATAATAATAATAGATTTAATTAAAAGGAGGGAATATTCCAACATGGGAAGCAGGCCACACATATGACTCATAGAATGACAATCACTTTAAATAGCACTCTGACCTCAGAATCAGTCCTTAAGGCATTCTGGACTAGCTGATAAGTTCACAAGAGCATTTCAGACATAGAAAGCAAAGACATTGTAGCAAAAATTGTCCTATACGAAGCACCTCATTGGGTGAGACCCCAGTGGAAAGACAGTGGTCATGAAAGAAGGAGGTAGTTTTTTTTTTGTTTGTTTGTTTGTTTGTTTGTTTTTCCCGAAGGGAGGAAAGAACTATTCTGCTTATGGCCTTGTCTAAATACTGACTGAGTTTGTGAATTCAAAAGGCTTCCATAGCCTTGGCAGCTCATGTGAAGAGCCTTGGGTAATCATTGACATCATATATAAGAATGTTAATTGTTAAATTAACAACAGGAGGGGCCAGCGCTGTGGCATAGTGGGTGAAAGCCCTGGCCTGAAGTACCAACATCCAATATGGGCACCCGTTCTAGTCCCGGCTGCTCCTCTTCCAATCCAGCTCTCTGATATGGACTGGGATAGCAGTAGAAGATGGCCCAAGTCCTTGGGCCCCTGCACCCATGTGGGAGACCCGGAAGAAGATCCTGGCTCCTGGCTTTGGTTTGGGGACATTGCGGCCATCTGGGGAGTGAACCAATGAATGGAAGACCTGTCTCTCTGTCCCTACCTCTCTCTGTGTAACTCTTTCAAATAAATAAAATAAATTATTAAAAAAAAAAACAGGAGTCATTGTGTACTAACTTTCTATGCAGGGCCTCTGTCCTCAAAGAGTCCTATTATAATTATGTCTAAGTGATCCCAAAATATGTAACACTTTGGGTTCTTTTTTTTTTTTTTTTTTTTTTTTTTTTTTTTTTTTTTGACAGGCAGAGTGGACAGTGAGAGAGAGAGACAGAGAGAAAGGTCTTCCTTTGCCGTTGGTTCACCCTCTAATGGCCGCCACGGTAGCGCGCTGCGGCCGGCGCACCGCGCTGTTCCGATGGCAGGAGCCAGGTGCTTCTCCTGGTCTCCCATGGGGTGCAGAGCCCAAACACTTGGGCCATCCTCCACTGCACTCCCTGGCCACAGCAGAGAGCTGGCCTGGAAGAGGGGCAACCGGGACAGGATCGGTGCCCCGACCGGGACTAGAACCCGGTGTGCCGGCGCCGCAAGGCGGAGGATTAGCCTGTTGAGCCACGGCGCCGGCCTCTTTGGGTTCTTTTTAAAGTTGAATAAGTTTCTAAAAAAAAAGTGGAGTTAACTTTAAGATGCAATGACTTTGAACAGTCCTTGTCACAACAGTTAAGGAACAGTTTTGTTTTTTTGCAAATTGTTGAGCTCTTTATTTAATATAGAGTTGTGTCTTCTGTGTCTAAAGCTAATCAACAATGGATCTCAGTAGAGAATGGGACTGAGAATGGGAGAGGGAGGATGAAGGGTGTGGGAGAGTGAGTGGTAGGGCAGGTATTGTGGGAAGAATCATTATATTCCTAGTGTTGTTCTTATGAAATGCATGAATTTTGTGTTCCTTTAAGAAAAGGTTTCTTTGTGGGAGAAAATAAATCAATTAATTAAAGACAAAAACAAAAAGTCAATTCCTTATTAAGACAACTCACTAAGAGAGTGATGTAAGGGTTGCATGAGCTGCTAAAACCCTAGGTCACAAGATGCAGAGTTCACATCCTAACCCTAGAGCTCACATCCTAACCCTGGACCCTATTTTGAGATGCTTTACAGGAACTTCAGGCTGTGATCAATCAAAGTAATAAGGAATCTACCCACAGACACCAGATGGACTGAGTCCACTTTGCCATCATGATATTTTTAGAAGAATCCCTGCTGGCCTCCTATTGCTGATCAATCAGAGGAAGGCTACAGGCACTGTGAACAACTGGAGACCTGCACATGAGCTGATCAGGCACTGCTTAGAGTGAACTCTAAAATTCACCACCCTTAATTCTTTGGGAGTCTGGGGTTACTGAGTGATATCTGTCTGACTTCTTGCTCTGCACCCTGTAAATAAAGTCCTATTTCTTCCATTGTCCAAAAAAAAAAAGGGGGGGGGGAATTCAAGGAAAATGAAATGTGTTCTTAAAATGGCAAGATTACTTTGTGATTTTTCATATCTATAGATATCTATCCAAATGTTAACTTCTCCTTTAAGGATTATTAAAAATGAGAGATAATCTCTTCGAAATTCCACATCTTGTGGCAGCTGCTGTGGCATAGCAGAGTAATCCTCCAACAATGATGCTGGTATCCCATAGGGGCTCTGGTTTCAGACCATGCTGCTCCACTACCAATCCAGCTCCCTGCCAATGTACCTGGGAAAGCAGTGAAAGATGGCTGAAGTGCTTGGGCCCTTGCACCCTCATGAGAGATCCTAGTTTTAGCCCTGGACATTGAGGCCATTTGGAAAGTGAAGCAGGGGTTAAAAGTCTCTTTCTCCCTCCCTCCCTCTCTCTCTCCGTCTCTCTCTCTCTCCCTCTTAAAGGTTTATTTTATTTACTTGAAAGAAAAAGTTACAGAGAGAGATAGAGAGAAAGAGAGACCTTACATCTGCTGGTTCACTCCCCAGATGGCTGCAATGGTCGGATCTGGGCCAATACAAAGCCAGGCGCCAGGAGCTTCTTCAGGTATCCCATGTGGGTGCAGAGGCTCAAGGACTTGGGCCATCTTCTACTGCTATCCCAGGCCATATCAGAGAGCTGGATCAGAAGAGGAGCAGCCGAGACTAGAACCAGTGCCCATATTGGATGCTGGCGCTTCAGGCCAGGACTTTAACCCACTGCGCCACAGCATTGGCCTCTCTCTCTCTCTCTCTCTCTCTCTCTCTCTCTCCTTTCTCTTTCTCATTGGCCTCTCTCTTTCTCTTTCTCTCTATCTTTCTCTCCATCTCTCTCTCTTCTTTCTTTTTCTCATTGGCCTCTCTCTTTCTCTTTCTATCTTTCTCTCCACCTCTCTCTGGCTCTCTGTAACTGCCTTTCAAATTGAATTAAAAAACACATCTTGTTTTGCAATTTGATTGCAAATCTTTTTATTATAGCATTTTATATTCTTTTGCCTTGGATTATAATTGGTCAATTCTTAAATAAAATTTTTAAACTTTTATTTAATGAATATAAATTTAAATAAATTTGTATATACATTTTATTTTCTTTATATATTCTTAATTGTACAAATACTACACTTTGATCTGTACTATAATTTCCCTTATTTAGTGTAAATTTCCAAATATTATGCATTAAATTTAATAATATGAATATCTAGTATTAATATGCATATCTTACCATGTGTAGTATGGTGTGCTATTTTTTTCTAATTGACATGTGTCTGTTTCTTATCTATGCTTTTCTTTGTAGCTGCACTATTTTTCTCTGCTATATCATCTCGTCCTGTATAATTAACCATTATCTATATGCCCATTCCTTGTTAACAACCCTTGGATTAGTTCTACTTTTGTAACATTACAAACATTTGCTTCCATGAACAAATTCAGAGCAGTTTCAAATTTAAATATGGAAGGATTTCCGAAGGCCACGTGCCTTAACATGAAAATATTGAGTCGCTACCATAGGCACCTACCTGTTTGTTAAAATTCTGACAGCAAAATATGTCCAAGAGTGGTTTTGCCAGTTTACATGCTTTTCTAGAGATTTTATTAATTTATTTCCACAATGTTATCAGTGTGTAATACAGACAATTGGATCCTGTCAGTTTGATTGAGCTAAGGAATACCTGAATAGCTCAGAACCATTCCAGGTGAGTCTGTGGGGAGAGATCAACACTGCATCTGAAAAAGAATGTCATCACTGTAGATGAGCATCTTCTAACACAATTAGGAACCAAACAGAGCAAAAAAGTAGAGGAAGGGAGAATCCATTCTATCTTCATAAGATGGGACATCCATTTTCTTTCTGGCCTTGAACATCTGAACTCCTAGTTCTCAGGTCTTTAGATCTGGCCAAATTATGCCACTGGCTTTCTTGAATACTCACTGTAAAGATGGTAGATCTGATGACTGATCAGCCTCTATAATCATGTGATCCAACTCTCATAATAAATCCCACTCTCTCTCTCTCTCACACACACACACACACATGCACAGAGGGTACTTAAAAGTTGGTTGAAAATGGAAATAAAAGATCAGATTACCTTGCTGTAAAGAAATTTGAAATCCATATGTATTTTTTCATAATGCGTATTTTCCATCAACTTTCTTGAGATTCCTTATTTAGGCAGTAGAAGAAATGGTGTATCCTGTTTCACTGGAGAACACTGGCTATTACAATGAGATTTAAATTGGACTGAAAATGTTGTCCTAAGTTGATTGATGTTCCTTAAGACATAGTAAAATATTCCATAATCCTCATATGAATTTTATGAATCATATACATTTTTCAATTTCTTTATTATGATAAAATACATGGAACATAAAATTTGCCATCTCATCCACCTTTAAGTTTAAAGTTCAATGATAATAAAGTCTTATGTACTTTTTTAATATTATTTAGGTTTCAAATTATCAGTTTGCACTCTGAATTTAAAATTGTAAGTTTTCATTGGATTGGTATTATAGAATTTGTCATACTTCCCGGAAGGTGCCCAATTTCATCCATTTCAAGATAATTAGGTTTATCATATGTGGGGTTTTCACACTGTTGAAGAAATCCACCCCTATTCAAAGTTTGTAAAGATAGGTATTTATGTTTCCATTTGAATATTTTTATTTAAAAATAATGTTAATCTGCCTCACAATTGATTTTGCAAGCTGTGAGTTAGGCAATCTATTTTATTTCTTTCTGGATGAATCACCAGTTGTCTCAGTTTCTCATTTTCACTGATCTATCCATTCCTCCTGGTTGATAATACCTCTTTCATACATCAGCTATTTGTTTATGTATAACTCTATGCCTATACTCTAGCATTTTTTAAAAAAAGATTTCTTTTTCTGGCCAGCGCCGTGGCTTAACAGGCTAATCTTCCGCCTTGTGGCGCTGGCACACCCGGTTCTAGTCCTGGTTGGGGCGCCGGATTCTATTCTGGTTGCCCCTCTTCCAGGCAAGCCGTCTGCTATGGCCCAGGAAGGCAGTGGAGGATGGCCCAAGTCCTTGGGCCCTGCCCCTCCATGGGAGACCAGGAGAAGCACCTGGCTGCTGGCTTCGGATCAGCATGGTGCGCCAGCCGCAGCGGCCATTGGAGGGTGAACCAATGGCAAAAAAGACCTTTCTCTCTATCGCTCTCTCTCACTATCCACTCTGCCTGTCAATAAATAAATAAATAAATAAATAAAATTTAAAAAATTAAAAGATTTCTTTTTCTTTGAATGTCAGAGTTACAGAGGGAGAGACAGAGGGAGAGAGAATCTTCTATCCTCTGGATCACTCACCAGATGGCCAAAAAGCGCAAGGCTGAGCCAAGCTGAAGCCAGGAACCAGGAACTTTATCTCAGTCTTCCACATGGGTGGCATGGGCCCAAATACTTCAGGCCATCATCTGCTGCTTTTCTCAGGCCATCAGCAAGGAGCTGGATCAAAAGTGGAGCATCTGGAACAAAAACCACCGCCCATATGAGATGCCAGCATTGCAGGTGCTGGCTTTACAGGCTATGCCACAATGCCAGACCCTACACTTTTTTATTTTTATTATTTAAATTTTTTCCTATTACTTAATTACCTGAAATATATTAGCTATAGCTGTGGATTTTATTTCTTTATCTTACTGGTATAAAGTATGATTCCTATATCAGATCATTTATTAACTCCTGAAAAAAATGGTGTACATTACAAATTGGATATGATATTTCTGCATTCCTACTCTCTGTTTTGTAATTCTAATTAGAATCATGTCAGACTTCTTTATAATTTTTAATTCCAATTATAATGACTATTAAATATTATTGATTAACTATATTTCATTACTACTTACTATTTCTTAGCTTATATTTTTTTCATTTTACTTATTTTACCTTCCATTTAGTCTAATATATTATTAATTCTTTGGTATATAAATTCAGTAATTACTTAATTTTATTTTTTTAATATTCCTAATTTTCAACATCTTGAGGATAGAGAATTTTTCAGGGAGAATAATAAGGTATTTTGTTTTTCTCAGAATAAATTTGATTTGGTTGGAGCTGGCAGGTTTCTACTTAATAAAGTCTAACCAAATTTAAGCTTTGTGTTTCGTATTTCCCATGTCACATAGAGATTATTATTTTAAATATAGAACCCACATAAGTGCAAAAGTACCCAAATGACCAATTTTATTAATATTTTTCTACTTAATATGAGGACAGACATTTTATTTCCAGATCAGATGGATTTTGGAGTCCTCAGTTAATAAAAAGATTTCAGGTTCATGTCAGTTTAATTCAAAATATGCAAGCATTAAAATCATTTCCCATTGTATGAGAGTGTTCTTCCCCAAAGTAGTTGTCTTCTGGTCTTACATACCCTGCTTACCCATTTTCTGGTTTGAGTTTTATTGAAGTTTTTTTTTTCTTCTTTGTCCATTCCCTTATTTTTTATGAACTCATTAATACTTAAATGTATATGTGTTATAATTTTCATTTTATGTGTCTTCTGCTGAGATATTCTATCATCCAGGTTGTCCTACATGTAACCGGAGTAACAGAAGACCTCAGTATGAACTTAACACAACTGAAGTTCATTTTTCCATGTGGTGATGCATGGTGTACTAATTAAAAGAAAAAAGATGGCCAGTGTGTCTTGCCTAGCTATTAAATGCTATTATTCATGCTATTTTTAGAATTATCTAATAGGTAGACTCACATGATCTTACCATTTGTGCAATAGTTGAAATCTTGTCACATACCTAAAAGAATGGTTGAATCCAGCATGGAAAAGCTTTAGAAGACTACACTACAAAGAACATGTTTGTTTCCCTTCTCTTCCTATGCACAAAATGACTTTCTTCCCAAATTAGTCATTTGAAAATTCCAATCATTCATAAGACAGTTTCAAATCCTGTTACTCAAGGTTATGTGAGTTAATATTTATTACAAGGCAATTCACCATAGTCTTCACATAAGGTTAGACATTGCTTTTCTTGATCCAGATTTCAATAAACTAATAATAAAATTTAGCTGCTCCCAAATGTGATATGCATATAGCCTTTAGCTCTACGAAATCAGCTCCTATCCAAAAAGTGCAAAACTTG
The DNA here is from genome assembly GCF_033115175.1 of Lepus europaeus. Classification (NCBI taxonomy): domain Eukaryota; kingdom Metazoa; phylum Chordata; class Mammalia; order Lagomorpha; family Leporidae; genus Lepus; species Lepus europaeus. Next base: position 43,908,070 of record NC_084832.1, on the reverse strand, counting down.
GAAGAAATGCACTGGGCACTGGGCAATATCAGTTTTTAAACCTTTCTGGGTAAACAATGTGATTGTTTCCATCTTAGGCCTGGAGAATATTCTGTAACTATAAATTAATCCTGCTATTTTACAGTGCTCCCAAGGACATTCTTTTTGAATCTGTTATGCTAGCTTTCATAAGGTTTAGTATGAATGTATTATTTCCTCTACTGGGAAATTTAATGTTCAAATTTATTTTCTACTAATACTGTATTTTGTTTTTCCTAAAATAAATTTGATTCTGTTGGAGCTTTCTCTTAGCCTGATACTTGAAATATCAGAATAGCTTTTATAAAGTTTAGTAGATAAGCATGCTTAAAAGAAAATAATTTTATCGTACACATATGCTACATATTTATTCAATAAAATGAAAACAATAGAAAGCAATATTTGTCTACACTCATAAAATTCAACTGTCTGTAGTGATTCTCTACTGAAATACAATCAATAGGAGATATACAGATACAAAGCAGACACTTGTATGTGTTAGTACAACTTATCCCATGTATCTAGAAAGTTCTCAACTATGCCTTCTGTATATACACGTTGTGTGTTCATACAGCCATTTACAGGTGCCAAGTGCATGACACAAGCTATCCCTTGTCTTCCTTTCACCATTTGCGTTTCACCATCACCATATTTTCCTTAGTCTTGTGGAAAGAAGTTTGGGATTTCAGAGTATATCATTATGACTACAGGTGAACGCTGCAGTCTGCTCACTGTGAATGGAACTGTTGTCTATCCATTGAACCCCCAATAAAATAGATTTAATATACGGAATTAGATTATGTGATTGTAGGTACAAAATTTGTAGTGCAGTCAGCACATGGGCAGGAGGTGAAAATGTAAACCTGAGGAAAAACAATTTATTCTAATGGAAATTTATCTTTTCCCTTAATGGCCTTTAAGACTATTGAAGATAATCTCCTTTATTCAATTACCACTGACTAGATGTCAACCAAATCTACAACATGCTTTCTCAGCAACATCTACTGTAGTGTTTTGCTAAGTATTTAGGCAGTAGGACTTAACCATGTTCACACATAAAATTAACCATCACATCATCATTTAGGAACTCTCTTCCATGTCACTACTAGAACAACATTGATTGGCTTATTTAAAATAAGAAATAAGCAATTTAGGCAATATGTGATGACACCATGAATGTTATTTAGCTATTTATTTAAATAAGGCATTTAATAGGCTTATTTAACCAAATAAAGAAGTAAAACGAATAGATCTGATCTTTAATTAAAAACTGAACCCAATCTTCAAATGTATTTATGAAGTTAGTTAGCTTTTAGGATGAAAAGTAAATTTCATATTTATCACTTGTCACTGAAATGTTTTACAGATTTATTTATTGATTTGAAAATTACAGCTGGAGAGGGAGAGAGAGAGTGAGAGCGAGAGCAAGAGAGAGAGAGAATCTCCCATCTGCTGGTCCACTACCCAAATGGCCCAGGGCTGGGATAGACAGAAGCCAGGATCCAGGAGCCAGGACCTATTTCTGGGCCTCCCATATGAAAGCAGGGGCCCAAGGACCTAGGCTATTCTCTACTGCTTTCCCAGGCACATCGGCAGGGAGCTGAATAAAAAGGAAGCAGCTGGAACTCGAACCAGTGCCCATATGGGATACCAATACTGCAGACAGTGGTTTAACCCACTATGCCACAGTGCCAAGCCCCATCACTGATTTTTTTTAAGAGGAAAAGCAGATTTTACTATTATCAGTGCAAGAAATTTCTAATTTTCTATTTCTTATCTCCATCTAAAATATTTAAAAAATAATTTAAGATTAATGGAGTTACACTCCTTGCCTTAATTTTTTAACATTTTTTTAAATTTAAGGCATACACATTTCATGCATTTCTATATATAGTTGTAATTGGAGACATACCCCTTATTGAGTCTGTGGGTTCTTGCCTAATATTCAGAGAAGAATTCTGAATATTGGCATAAATGAATGAGGCAGCTTGATAGATTTTAAGCTTTTTATTCAGTGAGATAAATGCATAGGAGAGAGAGGGCCCTATCTAAGAGTGAGAGGGAAATCTGGATTCATACCAAGTACCAGCAGCCAGCCACGTGGAGGACCATGTAGGCCAGAAAGCATGCATCAGGTGACCCGAAGGCAATGCACACCAAAGACATGGGGTCAGCAAGCAGGTCCAGGGCAAAAGGAAAAAAAAAAAAAGTCTGGGTCTACCATGTTCCAGGCTTTTAATCCACTTTCAAGTGGGAGTGGTTAATTACCCTGATTGGCAGGTGGTCAGGTAGGGGCATGAGGTCATACAGGGGCATGGGGAAGACGTGGTCTACCAGCTTACTCTTTTGTTGCATTCTGTATTATATTCTGGGATTTTCCGATTTCCTAAAAATAGTTTTTTTTTAAATTTGCATACATTAAGATTCACGCTTTGTGCTTTAAAGGTTTGTATATAAATATTTCCCATTGTACAATACTATTGATACACATATATAGTATCACATAATTCACTGTCTTCTTTCATCCCTTCAAAACAGCTCTCTTAGTTCCGGAAAATGTCAATGTATTTATTGCAACAGTACTGTTCACCTTTTCTACACTATTGCATAAATGAAATTATACAATATGCAATATTTTCAGATGGATACATTTCACTAGGAAATGTAAATTTAAGATTAATCTAACATATTTTGTGCAGCTTAAGAGTTTAATTTTTATTTATGAATTAGTAACATTGTGCTATATGGATGTACCAGTGTTTTTAGTTATGAGAATATCATTTTATCACTCACCAATTAAAGAGCATGTGGTTTGTTTTCTGTATGGGACAATTAATAATAATTTGTTCAGAGTTTTCATGCATACTTTTTTTGTGTGTACATCTATTTTCAATGCTAATGGGTAAATCACTTTATATATGACTTCTAAACCTTAAGTTACAACAGAATTTAGTCCACTAGGAGACTGTCAAACTGTCTGCCAAGGTAGATGTACCATTTTGTACGCTCACTGTCAATGAATGAGTGCCTGTCCTTCCAGAAACTGATATTGTCAGATTTTTGGTATTTCTCAGCTCTAATTAGTCTGTATTCATATTTTGTTGTTATTTGAATTCATATTTCCCTCATGATAAGTAATGTTGAACATCTTTTCATGTTTCTTTGCCAATTGAGTGTTTTCTTTGTTGAGGTGCTATTCACATATGTTTTCCATTCATAAAAATGAATATATATTTTTTTCTTTTTTTCTTTTTTTAAAATTTTTATTTAGTAAATATAAATTTCCAAAGTACAGCTTATGAATTACAATGGCTTTCTCCCCCCTATAACTTCCCTCCCACCTGCGATCCTCCCAACTCCCACTCCCTCTCCCATTCCATTCACATCAATTCATTTTCAATTATCTTTATAAACAGAAGATCAATTTAGTATATATTAAGTAAAGATTTCAACAGTTTGCACCCACATAGAAACACAAAGTGAAAAATACTGTTTCAGTGCCAGTTATAGCGTTAAATCACATTGCATAACACATTAAGGACAGAGATCCTACATGAGGAGTAAGTGCACAGTGACTCCTGTTGTTGACTTAACAAATTGACACTCTTGTTTATGGCGTCAGTAATTTCCCTAGGCTCTTGTCATGAGTTGCCAAGGCTATGGAAGCCTTTTGAGTTCGTGGACATCAATCTTATCAAGGTCATAGTCAAAGTGGAAGTTCACTCCTCCCTTCAGAGAATGGTACCTCCTTCTTTGATGGCCTATTCTTTCTACTGGGATCTTATTCGCAGAGATCTTTTATTTAGGTGTTTTTTTTTTTTCCCCCCAGAGTGTCTTGGCTTTCCATGCCTAAAATACTCTCATGGGCCCTTCAGCCGGATCTGCATGCCTTAAGGGCTGATTCTGAGGCCAGAGTGCTGTTCAGGACATCTACCATTCTCTGAGTCTGCTGTGTCTCCCCCTTCCCATGTTGGATTGTTCTCTCCCTTTTTTATTCTTTTTTTATTTAACTTTTATTTAATGAATGTAAATTTTCAGTGTATAGTTTATGGATTACAATGGCTTCCCCTTCCCACAAGTTCCCTCCCACCCACAACCCTCCCCTCTCCCGCTCCTTCTCCCCTTCCATTCACATCAAGATTCATTTTCAATTCTCTTTATATACAGAAGATCAATTTAGTATAAAGTTTTCAACAGTTTGCACCCACATAGAAACACAAAGTGAAACATACTGTTTGAGTACTGGTTATAGCATTAAATCAAAATGTACAGCACATTAAGGACAGAGATCCCACATGAGCAGCAAGTGCACAGTGGCTCCTGTTGTTGACCCAACAAATTGACACTCTAGTTTATGGCACCAGTAACCACCCTAGGCTGTCGTTTTTTAGGGTCATTTTGGATTCACAGCAAAACTGTACAATAGGCTCTGAAATTTCCATATACACACTGTCCCCATATACGCATGCTTCCCATTTTCAACATCATCATTAGAGTAGTATATTTATTATACTTGGTGCATACACATTACCATAACACATTCATACTATATGGTAGGCTTAACCTTGATGTTTTGATTCTGTGGCTTGAACAAGCTTTTATTGATTATAATCCTGAAAATTTTCTCTGTGCTCTGTCCATCCTTCACCTCCTCTTGAACACTTGAAAATATTGATCCATTTAACAGTTGCCTCCCCACCCCAAAATTTCATGAATTTGGGATCAATCAATATATAGCCATTTCAGATTGTGTTTTTTTCATTGAGTAATACACATTGAAGTTCATTACTTTATTTATTAATTTTATTTATTACTTTATTTTTACCTTATTTATTTAATATTTATTTTATTTATTATTACTTTAGTTATTATTACTTTTATTTACTACTTTATATCTTTGCATGTTTTGCTAGCTCAGTTGTGTTTAACACTGAATGATATGCCATTGTCTGAAAGTACCAAAGAGTTTTTTGTCTGTTTGTTTAATCCCTGTACCTACTAAAATTTATCTTGGTGTGCACTACACTTTGGAAATGACAAATTAAGCTTCTACAAAGACCCATGGTAAATATTTGTATGGACATTAGTTTTCAGCTCCTTTGAATAATTGCCAAGAATGGAAATTACTGGATTGTATGGCAAGGACAGATTTTTAATATTACACCTGCCAAAGTAGCTATGCTATTTTGTGTTACTGCTAACAGTGAATGAGAATTCTTGTTGATCCACAACCTCTCTAGCATTTGGTTTTGTCAAACTTATGGATTTTAATTAGCTTGTAGTGTTACCTTGCTTTTACTTTAATTTGCATTTCCCTGGTTATATATTTTGGGGACTATCTGCAGTAGACTTGTTTGTCATCTGCATATCTCCTTTGATTGAGGTGTCTATTAAAGTCTTTGCCCATTTTTAAATCAGGTTCTTTGTTTTTTAAGTCTTGTGTTTTAAGAAAACCTGTGTATTTTATGTAGTAATCTTTTTTCTGACATATCCTTTAGCTTATTGAAATATTTCTTTTTAAAGATTTATTTTATTTATTTGAAAGTCAGAGTTACACAGAGAGAGAAGGAGAGGCAGAGTGAGAGAGAGATCTTCCATCCATTGGTTCACTTTCTAGATGGCTGCAACGGCTGGAGCTGCACCTATTCGAAGCCAGGAGCCAGGAGCATCCTCCTGGTCTCCTAGGCTGGTGCAGGAGCCCAAGGACCTGGGCCATCTTCTACTGCTATGCGAGGCCATACCAGAGAGCTGGATCGGGTGAGGAGCAGCCGGGACTAGAACTGGTGCCCATATAGGATGCTGGCGCTTCAGGCCTGGGCGTTAACCAGCTGTGCCATAACGCCAACCCCAACTTTTATGGAAATATAACATATGCAAATAAATGCACAAAAGTCAATAAATAACTGTGCTTTTGTTTCTGATCACACTTATAATCAACTCACAAATTAAGAATAAAACTATACAAAATTTTATTTTCTGATATGTCTTTTACAAATATTTCTCTCAGACTGTGTCTTATTTTCTTGATGTTTTTCCAGAGCATATTCCTGGCTGCTCCACTTCTGCTAATATGCCTGAGAAAGCAGCGGATCATGGCCCACGCGCTTGGGCCCCTTAACCCACGTGGGAGACCTGGAAGAAACTCCTAGCTCCTAGCTTTGGATCAGCCCAGCTCCAGCTGTTGCAACCATTTGGGGAGTAAACCAGTGGATGGAAGATTTTTTTCTCTCTGTCACTCTTTCTTTCTCTCCATAACTATGCCTTTTAAATAAAATAAACTTTTAGAGGCAGCTATTAGATGAGAAGTCATATGACCGTCTTAGTTTGTGCTGCTGAAACACAATAGGACAGGCTGGACAGTGCAGAAAGAATAGAATTTTCTTTCTCAAAGTTCTGCATCCTTGGAATCTAAGATCAAAATGCCAGAGTATTGTGGTCTGGGAAGACCCAGGTCACCAGTTTCAAGAACCCTTGTTGCTTTCTCTCCAGTGTCCTCACTTACCGGAGAGGATGGGGAGAAAACAAGCTGGAGCATACCAGATTTTATACAGTTGATAATTAATTGCTTCAAAGAGACTCTAATTCCTCATACTGTTGTATTGGGAAATAAGTTTCAACATGAAATTTGGAGGGTGACCATAACTCTAATCAGAGCTGTAATTAAACAAAATGGTTTTTTTTTTAAATTATTCAATGGATATCTATCATCTTGTGTACAAGGCCATTGATTTTAAAATGTCAAGAATGTAACACATTTGGGACAACGCTGTGGTGCAGTAGGTTAATCCTACATCTGTGGTTCTGGCATCACATATGGGCGCCGGTTCTAGTCTCAGCTGCTCCTCTTCCAATCCAGCTCTCTGCTATGGCCTGGGAAAGCAATGGAAGATGGCCCAAGTCCTTTGGCCCCTGCACCCACGTGGGAGACCCCAAAAGAGCTCCTGGCCCCTGGCTTCAGATCGGCTCAGTTCCAGCTATTGTAGCCATCCGGGGAGTGAACCAGTGGATGGAATATCTTTCTCTCGGTCTCTCCCTCTCACTGTCTATAACTCTACTTGTCAAATAAATAATAAATAAAATCTTAAAAAAAGAATATAATACCTGCACTCTTTGAGACATGTTAAAATGGAGAATGTATTGCATAGAAATTCTTGGAGTGTGTGAAAGGAGACTGAATAATATAGTGAAGCACCATTTGTTTTTCCTTAATTTGTAATAGTTTTTTTTTTAATATTTTGGTGGCTTTATTTGACTGCTTGACACTAAATATGGAAAAAGGAAAACTACATAACAGAGTCTTGCAATCTATTGCCAGGTCAAAAGTATGTGCTAAAGTTGAGAGATTGTCATTATTACCGTCAAAGATTTTGCTTTAGTTGATTTGCTATAGTATGCACTGTGACAAGGAAAGACTTTAAAATCAGATGTATCCATGTCCTCAGTCACCATGACATTGAGAAAGTTCCTTTTCTGAGGAACCAGTTTTCCTTATCTTTAAAATGAAAACAATATTACCTACACTCAGCAAAATGTTTGTAAGGCACTGTTTAGTTACAGCTTATAGTCTACTACTGAAGAAAGCAAAAACAATCTAACTTTACAAATGTGTATGTGCAAAGGTGGAGGACATGCTGTCAATGATTTAAAAACATAGATGAAATCACAGTACTGCTTTCCCTTCATGTAGGTAAATTGATATATGACTAAAATTTATTTAAAATAACTACTGAATAAGATGGAACTGTGGAATGCTTAACTTAGATATGTGATTCTCAATATTTTTTTCTTTTAAAAGACACTCAATAAATTTTTATATTAAATTGATGTAATAATCTGAATAGTCATTTTTCATGTCTGCCATTGAACTGCTAAAGTGATACAAACCTGTGAATTCTGTCACATACCACTTCAAATTTTCAAACTAAGATAAAGCATAAGGTCAGAAGTATCATATTTTCTTTAATTTATTCATGCTTAAAATTGTTTCTTTTTCTAAAATTCCTAGCTTTGAAAATTAAATGTGTACACTTTTTAACAGACTCAGTTGATTTGTTAGAATGTATTATATTTCAAGTAATTAAAAAATTGCAGAGATAGTTAATCTAATTCCCTCTATTTTTCTAGCATATTAGTTAACTATGTTTCATTAAGTATGCACTCTGAGTTGAATGCATTCATATATTAATAGCTTTACTTCATTAGTAAATCTATATTCATACTTACTACAAGATTTCAGAAAATTAGAGTTTTAGTACAAAGAACAAGATCAGTTGTTAACAAGAACATTATGCTGTCTAGTGAGCTGGAATCCTGAAGTTAAATTAATAGGGTAGCATGTTTACATATCAGGAAGAAAATGGAAATCGGGTCTAAATAACAGTGGGAGCATTGCAAATGAATCAACAAAGTATCAGCAAATGAACGTGTGTATGTTGTATAATAGAAAACTGGTACTTATTGATTCACTTAGATGGTGTGCAATGTATGAATATATATTATGCATATTCTGTGCTATTAGAGATATAAGCATTTAAGTTAAATTTATGCAAAATAAAATATTATCTAACTACTTCATAAATTTAAATACCTAATCAAAAATTAAAATATTTCACTTCATTTATTTTTGTCAACAGGGAGAATATTTAGTTGGTATCTTTGCTGAAAAGAATGAAGATTCTGGCCGGCGCCGTGGCTTAACAGGCTAATCCTCCGCCTTGTGGCGCTGGCACACCGGGTTCTAGTCCCGGTTGGGGCGCTGGATTCTATCCCAGTTGCCCCTCTTCCAGGCCAGCTCTCTGCTATGGCCTGAGAAGGCAGTGGAGGATGGCCCAAGTCCTTGGGCCTTGCACCCGCATGGGAGACCAGGAGAAGCACCTGGCTCCTGGCTTTGGATCAGCGAGATGCGCCGGCCGCAGCGGCCATTGGAGGGTGAACCAATGGCAAAAAGGAAGACCTTCTTTCTGTCTCTCTTCTCTCTCTCACTATCCACTCTGCCTGTCAAAAAAAAAAAAAAAAAAAAAAAAAAGAATGAAGATTCTGTGTAAAGCCACAAATTTGGTTTTGCTAAGGCAATTATAACCCTAAGATATTCCAGTTGATATTAAAGGAATGTTTACCTAAATTTACAATTTGCAGTTATGATACAAAATCTGATAGGTTACATAATTGATACTAGTGTTTTTGAATGATGCATTTTTTTTAAAAAAAATTACTTATTTTGATAGAGTTACAGAGAGAGAGAGGGAGAGACAGAGAGCCATCTTCTGAAGCCAGGAGCCAGGAGCTACATGCAGGTCTCCCACGTGGGTGACAGGGACACAAGCACCTGGGCAATCATCTGCTGCTTTTACCAGGCCATTATCAGGGAGCTAGGACAGATAAGACATGTACCTGCACCAACATGGGATGCAGGTGCTGCAGGCGATGGCTTTACCTGTCAAACAGCAACCCAGGCCCTAGAAGCATGTATTTTTGTGTGTGTGTGTGTTTGCAAATTTATTTTTTTTTAATTTTGCTTTATATTTTTTATTTCTATAAGTTGAACAAATTTCATGTATTTCATATATACAGATATAGGAGCCTTGTGATTCTTCTCACCTTGCCCTCCCTCTCTCCTGTGTTCCCACCCTCCCTCTTCCTTCCTCATTCTTTCTTTAAATCTTTATAATGATATGTTTTCAGTTTATTTTATAATCATAAGATTAACCCTCCACTAAGTAAAGAACTCAACAAGTAGTAAAAAGTAAAAAACAAAACAAACAACAACAACAACAAAAACACTGTTTCTCAACAGTAGAGAAAAGGGCTGTAAACAATCATCAAATCACAAAAGGTTAATTTCACTCCTATAAATCACATTTTTTGGTACTCTACTAGTTACCCCAGATCAGGGAAAACATATTAATCATCTCTAAACCTCCTTGAGAGTGCACAGAGTCAAGTATCCATGTTTCTTCCTGGGAAATTGAGAAAACAGAGGTATTCAAAGGCATTTGGATCCTGGAAGTAACAATTACCTCATTACTGCATAAAACATAGTTTTGTCAGGTCATTAAATTGCTTCAAGGACAAAGGAAAACAAGAAAAAAAGCATAACGTTTAGGGATTTCACCAATTTGACATAATTTTTATTATTATCTTTCATAATGTAATTCATTTATAGGGAACTCACAATTTAGGCCTGTGGAGTTTCTTTCTTTCTTTTTTTTTTAAATTTATTTATTTATTTGAAATAGCTACAGAGAAAGAAGGAGAGACAGAGAATGAGAAAGAGAGGTCTTTCGAATATTCATTGGTTAACTCCCTAGATGGTCACAATGGCCAGCACTGGACCAGGCTGAAGCCAGGACCAGTAGCTTCATGCAGGTCTCCTAAGTGCTTGAGAGGGGCCCAAGTACTAGGGCCATCTTCTATTATTTTTCCCAGGCCGTTAGCAGGCAGCTGGACCAGAATTAGAGCAACTTGAATAAGAATCTGCCTCCATATGGGCTGTCAGCATTGCAGGCAACAGCTTTACCAGCTAAGCCATGATGTTGGTCTCTGGGTCAGTGTTTTTAACTGATGCCTAGGGATTACAATCACCTGGGGCATTTAAAAAATAGCACATGTGATTGTTTCAGAATTTCTGAGTGTGGAATTCAATATCTATATTTTCTGGAAAAAATTCTGCCTGGTTTATTTCATTATTCTGATTTTACTGTCTAAATATTGACACCAATACAATGACCTGAGAAATTATAAGAACTACAGTATATCGATTTTCTTTTTTGAAAATAGACATTTTAATGAAATATAATACAGAATAACAATAGAATAAATATATCCTAGCTGTGAAAATTTACTTATTGAGAAAGATTTTAGAGTCTGAACTGATTTTTTTTAATGAAATACTTTTCATATTTTCCAAGGACAAAACAACCCTCACTGTGTTGTAATTTTGCACACCACAGTGGCACTTCTCTGCTAACCTCACAACACTACAAGCTTCCTGAGGGCAAGTATAAAATGTACCTTCCTCAAGTTCCATAGCTTTTCCGAAGTCGAACACATGAAGGATACATTTTAACCTGTTAATATTATTAATCCTTTATGAGAAAATTATGTGGTGCATTTTAAATCTTAAAAATATTATTCATTTAAAAGGTGTAATGAAAATGAAAAAAGCGGGGGAATTCTACGACTGAACATCTTCACACACTGATACATAAATTTATTTTGCTATACATACTGATATACATACTTCACATACTGATACATAAATTTATTTTGACAAAATATATTTTGCTATCTTGTGGCTAATTTGCAAGTACAGGTACCTGTTGTGCCAAGATTATATAAAGCTTTATTATTTGCTCAGGACAAAATAAATTTTGCACTCAGATGCTTTATGCAATGAACATTGGTGATATATGTCACAATAATAAAGCTGCATGATATCAGGAATGAAGCCAAGTGATTGTATTTGATTTTTATTCAAACCCCAGTTTATTGTATAACAAAACTTTAAATTCAGAACAAATGACCTAGAAAATAGCAGTTCATTTAAAAATATAATTATTTGATTATTAATAACTGTTGAAGAATTGTTTTCCATCTTGAATACCTGTAATAAAGAATATAAGGTCTAGTCAGGTTAGCGCTATATCATGATGTTACTAGTTAAAACTTTGTAATCACCAAAATTATTGTTAAATATGATATTTGTAAGGATATTACTCAGATTTGGTATACTTTTTGTACTCTTTCTTATGTCATATTAGAACAAAAAATGGAGAAAGTCTCAATTCCATTCCCATGGGAATGAGTTAACACTATTTTTGGCTGTCTCATTTTGAGCATTTAACTGTCACAGGGTAGAGCATGGGCCATTTCATCCATTTTAAAATAATACACTGACTCTTTGGAGACAGCACTGTCATTTATTTTCATTTTACTGAGGTGCCTCTCTTTAGATTGAAATATTTATTAAAGGGAAAAGTCCAGCTGCCTGAGACATGTAACCAAAGGATGGGACTTGTTAATTCACATCTTATCTGAAACAAATTCTGCTGCATATCCCAGTGTGGTAGGTTATAAGCTTCATTTTAAAACATAGTGTGTTGATCAAACTATCAAGCCTTGAGAGAAATAGATTCTTGTTTAAGTTAAAAATTTATTATTCACTGTTCATCTTCCCATGCATTATGCATTCAATTCATCGCTCATGTCCACTGTGCTTCTTTAAAAAATAATCTGGAACAAAACATAACAGACATGTATATATAATGTGTTTCTGCCTTTTTGGTAAGTTAAAGCTTAGAAAGATCATATAAAATTAAGATCTATATTAAATACTCAGTTATTATAAAACTATTCTTGTTTTCCTAAGGTTTAGGTTAAAATGCTTTGAAATATCTTCAAACATAATATAGAATATGAGCAGACTTTGTGACACCATGGGTTAAGCAGACACTTGGAATGGCTACATCCCATATGAGAGTGCCTGGTTCTATTCCCGACTACTCTACTTTCTGCTAATACACACCCTGGATGGCAGCAGATGATAGCTCAAGTACATGAGTGATTGACAACCATGTGGCAGCCTCAGATGAATTTCCAGGCTCCTACCACAGTACTGGCCCAGTCCTGGCTATTGTAAGTATTTGGGGAGTGAAACCATGATTTGAAGATCTCACTCTCTTTCTCCCACCCTCACCTGTCACTCTGACTTTAAATAAATACATCAACATTACCAAAAAAAAGATAATATACAGTAGATTGCCTTGCACATATCAGTATTAATCTGTGTAATAACTATTTCCTTATGTGAGCCTGTATATCTTTGTTTTTTTTGGGTTGCAGGGGATAGATGGAAGTTATGAAAAACATACTATAAAATCTATGAGAAATGTAAATATATACTGTTTTGCAAAAATGAAAATAAAACCATAGTTATTTTTTTTTTTTTTTGGCAAGGCAGAGTTAGACAGTGAGAGAGAGAGAGAGAGAGACAGAGAGAAAGGTCTTCCTTTTCCCGTTGGTTCACTCCCCAAGTGGCCACTACCGCGCTACATGGATCCGAAGCCAGGAGCCAGGTGCTTCCTCCTTGTCTCCCATGTGGGTGCAGGGCCCAAGCAGTTGGGCCATCCTCCACTGCCTTCTTGGGCCACAGCAAAGAACTGGACTGGAAGAGGAGCAACCGGGACAGAATCTGGCGCCCCGACTGGGACTAAAACTTGGTGTGCTGGTACCGCAGGTGGAGGATTAGCCTATTGAGCAGCAGCACTGGCAGCTTTTCTTTTTCTTAAGGGTGAGGTTAGGGAGTAGATGATAGGAAAGAGAGGCAAAACGTGAATTTTACTTAGAAGCATCTCCTTCCATACCTCTTGTATTCTTAGGGATCAATTCTGCATAGAATGTCAGGTAGAGATTTTTATTTGATTTCCTTCCAGTAGAAAGTTTATTCTGTCAATTTGATGTATCCCATAAAGTATACCCTACTCAGACTTGCAAACCTAACATTGGCATATATTAGATTCCTGAGTTTATTTGGCTTCATTTCTAGATAACAAATTTGGTCCGCTTATTTAATTGTATGTCTATCTGGCAACATTCTCTTGTTGGACTGCAAATACAGAATAATAAAATTTGATAAGAGCCAAGGCAAAACTCTCGATTTTCAGTAATTCATTCCCTAACAACATGTTATTTTTTCCTATTGTGGGTAGAAATTCCATTTCCAAAATAGTTTAACTTTGAGATGCTAACGTTTTGTTGACATATAGCCTGCATGCCTATTAAAATATCCTATATTGTTATATAATTGCTATTACAAACACTGGTAAAATAATAAAAAACAATAGCTACTCCAGAAATATAGATACATTCTGTAAATTAACTCCAGGCAGCTAAACCAGTGTGCTACCTTTACTGGTGACAGTTTTAATCAATCAATATTGATCTCTACCCAGTATGTTTGACTCAAGACTAAGATCAATAGGATTAAAAGATAACCACAATAATCAGACACACTGGTAATTGAAGAATATATTCACTGTTTGTTTGTTTTTTTTTTTCTGTGCAGTGGTTTATTTAAAGGGCCACTATAAATATGTGTGAAATTTAAGGAGTGACAATAATAGTGTGACAATTCCAGAGGAATATTTCTCATTAAAACAGAGAGTTGACTTTTATAAAACAATATTAAAATAAAACCTCACTTTAACTAATTTATTTAATGAAAGATTTTCATATGTGTCTGATACGTTTTTGAAGCACCAGACTAAAATGAGAAGAGGGACTTAATGAATCATAATAACATTGTAAGTTGTTAAAAATATAAAATTTGAGGATTAAATATTTCTCAATGAAGTTAGCATATGGGAATAATATTCAGAATGTGGAAGTAATTTGCATCCATGACTTAAATAAAATCCATAATGGAAAGTATTTGTTAGGCTCAAAGTAATAAGTGACATGATTGCCAATGTGTGCCTTGAATAACTAATAAATATAAAGTATGCAGTGAATTCAAGCATAAAAATACAGAATAATAATCATAAGTCATTTGTTCTTTGATTCAGTACATTTATCCCAATATATAATTATGCAATGATCTAAAGCCCTGATGAATATTTACTCCTCTGTTTTTGATAACCAAGTGAACAGGAATTTCACACAAGTTTTCAACATTATTCAACCAAACTTTGCTAAGAAATTTCTTAGGAAAAATGCAAATGATTTCATTTTCAGCATCTTATCAGTGAAATATAAGTACTAGTAGTGTCCACTTTATTGTGTTGTTTGGAAGAGCAATTAAATTCACATATAGACGTTCCTAGAATAGAGCAAGCAGATGATATGTACTAGCTCTTTATTGAACACTTATCATTTTCTCCACTTAAAAACAATGATTTATTTATTCATTAATTTATTTATTGGAGAGGAAAGGGGAAGGCAGGAGGGAGAGAGAGAGAATCTTCCATCTGACACAGTGGCTGGGTTGGACTGATTGTAAATGGGACCTGGGAACTCAATCCAGGTGTCCCCAATGGAACTGAAGAATACAAATATTTGAACCATTACTGTTGCCTTCCTGGGTCTGCATAAACAGCAACAGGGAATCAAGGGTCAGAGCCAGAAATGGAATACAAAAACTCTGTATAGAGATTGAAAATCTTAACTGGTGTCTTTTTCTTTTTTTTTTTTTTTTTTTTGACAGGCAGAGTGGACAGTGAGAGAGAGAGATAGAGAGAAAGGTCTTCCTTTTTCCCTTGGTTCACCCCACAATGGCTGCTGCAGCTGGCACGCTGCGGCCAGCGCACTGCGCTGTTCCGATGGCAGGAGCCAGGTGCTTCTCCTGGTCTCCCATGGGGTGCAGGACCCAAGTACTTGGGCCATCCTCCACTGCACTCCCTGGCCACAGCAGAGAGCTGGCCTGGAAGAGGGGCAACCGGGACAGGATCGGTGCCCCGACTGGGACTAGAACCCGGTGTGCCGGCGCAACTGGTGTCTTTTTCTTAATAAAGATTTGTTTATTTAGTCAGAACAGAGTTACAGAGAGGCAGAGGCAGAGGCAGAGAGAGAGAGAGAGAGAGAGAGAGAGAGAGAGTATTCCATCCACTGGTTCACTGCCCAAATAACCTCGAAGGCCAGAGCTGGTCCGATCTGAAGCCAGGAGGCAGGAGCTTCTTCCAGATCTCGCACGTTGGGGCAGGAGTCCAAATGTTTGGAACATCCTCCACAACTTTCCCAGGCAATAGCAGAAAGCTATCAGAAGAGGAGCACCCAGTACTTAAACCTGCATCCATGCAGGATGCAGGAACTGCAGGAGGAGGCTTTACTCACTCTGTCACAGCACTGACCCCTTAATGTGTCTTGACCAATAGACTAATACCTGCATCAAAAGGAATAATTTGAACATTTGAATAAACTTTACTTCTGCTAGGGATTTGTTCATGGTCTACACTGTCCCTTAAGAAATAACTGAAAACAAATGCTAATTGCAATGCATATTTTCAACATGTATATCTATATAAACACACACACATATACATATTCAATTGAACAGAACAGCTTTGAAATGAAGAGTGACAGAGAAAGGTAGGAATTGTGGGAGAATGAGGGGGGAGAGGGAGGGAGAGAGAGAAAGAGAGACAGAGAGATAGAACTTCCATCTACTGGCTCATTACCCAAATGGCTGCAATGGCTTAGCTAGACCAGGTCAAAGCCGGAAACCTGGAACTTCATCTGTATCTCTAAAGTGTGTGGCAGTGGCCCAAGTACTTAGACCATCTTCTATTGCTTTCCCAGAGGCAATTTCAGGAAACTGGATATGAAGTAGAGCAACTGGGACTTGGACTGCCATTCCAATATGGAATTCTAGTACCACAAGTAGCAGCTTAATCTGCTTAACCTGCTGCACCACAAAACCAGCCACAAGTCACTCTCTGATATATATGCTCCCAACATGTTTTTAGGAAAATAATGAAGTGTTAATACATGGTGGAAGATTTCTGCTAGAAGATTATTCTGTAACATTTAATTCTCCCTCTATATGCTATGTTGTGCTCTTACCAAATGCTAATTATAATGACAGTCTTCAAACAGGCAATGGGGAATGGAAATTACGAAAAAAATTATGAATGGATTAAAAAAGCAAATAATTGCACCAACATACATTCATAATAACTTTTTTAATAATGTCTGAACAAAATCTAATTTGAGGCTCTATGAAAGATTAAAATTGGTTTGAAAAGAGCCTCTATCAGGCAAACATTAATGCTAACAAAATTTAAGCAAGAAAAATTACAGAATTCTTGATAATATTTGTAAGAATGGTAAAATCTCAACACCTAGAGAATTGTGCCCTCTACCACGTGTTTGGTCTGGGAGGCAATTGGCCACCCACATCTGAAAATTTATTTTTCTTGAATAAATTCATTCTGGCTGCAAAAAAATTAAAATCATTGGTGATTCATGAAAAAAAGTCTATGGGTATAATGCTCCCAAGACACCAGCAATCAAAGTATGCACAATGTGGTGCAAGCATTTGGCGCAATGGTTAAGATGGCACTGTGATGTCTTCATTCCATGTTGGAATGCTTAAGTTTGAATTCCTGGCTTCTGACTTTAGAATCATTCAGTGCTGACTGTTGTGGGATATCTGGGGAGTGAACCAGCAGCTAGGAGATCTCTTTCAGTCTCAATCTTTCACTCTATGCATTCCAAATAAATGAAATTAAATAAATAAAAAAAATAATAAGTGGGTAATATATTTTAAGAGGCAATGGGTCACTGTTGAAGGTGAAGACCAAAGAGACTGGTAAAGGATTTATTGCAGAAACATAGCCAACACCATACATAGCTTAACTGGATCAGTTATACTTTCTGACCAAAACAATGAAAGTTGAGCAAACTTTCTGCCCAATGAATGCCAAAATGATTGTTCCCAGATCAGGTGAAGATAAGAGTAGAACATTAAAAGCAAATTTTAAACAAGTGGGATGAAGATCCTGAAACACTTCTTTGGAAAGACATAATAAGAGTTGGAATATACCTTCCTCATACAATTCTGAAGGTAAAACATAATCAAATCAATGACTACCAAGAGCTAGAAGTGATTCAGTCACAGTAATAGTCAACTGACCAAAAGCATAGGTGTAACATTTTAGGATACTAAAGGCATTGTCATCTGTTTGCTTCTGAGTGATTATTTGGCATCACCAAAGATTTCCACAGATCATGACATGCTGATAATTCCAAATTTTCTACATTTAAGGGTAACTATGACTGTTCTTTTTTTTGATGCCAAATGACATGACTTGGCATGTAGCCTCAGTATTACCTAATTTCTCTCAAAATTTGGCAGCCTATTTTAAATGGCACTGTCCCTAACATCCATTTCCAATTTATAAAAAAATCACCATCTCACTTTCCACTGAGGCCATGCTTTCATTATAAACGTGTTTAGCAAAGTTACGGCAAAGGGAATGTCATGCTCTCCTTATCTGTTTTTGTTTGTTTGTTTGTTTGTTTGTTATTTGTTTGTTTTTGTTTTTTGTTTTTTGTTTTTTGTTTTTTTTTTTTTTTTTACAGGCAGAGTGGATAGTGACAGAGAGAGACAGAGAGAAAGGTCTTCCTTTTTGCTGTTGCTTCACCCTCCAATGGCCACTGCTGCCGGCGCATCGCGCTGATCCAAAGCCAGGAGCCAGGTGCTTCTCCTGGTCTCCCATGCGGGTGCAGGGCCCAAGGACTTGGGCCATCCTCCACTGCCTTCCCGGGCCATAGCAGAGAGCTGGCCTGGAAGAGGGGCAACCGGGATATAATCCGGTGCCCCGACTGGGACTAGAACCCAGTGTGCCGGCGCCGCAAGGCAGAGGATTAACCTGTTAAGCCACGGCGCCGGCCTCTCCTTATCTGTTTGTTATCATCTCTCTGCATCTATATCTTTTTCTTACTGTTTAGATTTCAGTCTTTGGATATCTTGCATTTGCATGTCAAGCTTTTTGTACTCTTCTGTCCAGCACTACAGTTTTACACATCTTAATTGTTACTCTACAACTTGATGTGGAGGACCACTGTGTGTTAAATAATCATAAAGTGTCAATTCGCAAATCTATGTCCCATGAAAAAGTAAATCCAGATACAGAGCCATTGATTTTCATCTTCAACAACAGGATTTATATAGTAAAAAAAATTTAGAATAGGGCAGGTGTTGTTGTGTACTAGCTTAAGTCACTGCTTGAGTTGCTTGAATCCTCTATCACAGTGCTAGCTCAAGTTCTAGTTACTCTACTTATGCACTTTCAATCCAACATCCTGATAATGTTCCTTAGAGTCACTGAGTTGGGTCCCAAATGTTTCGCCATGACACCCACATAGGAGATCCAGATGGAGTTCTTGGCTCCCGGTTTCAGCCTGGTCCAGGCCTGGCTATTGTAGACATGTGGAGCATGATCCACTGGAAGGAAGATCTCAATCTTTCTGTCATTCTGCTTTTCAAAAAAGATAAATCTTTTAAAAATTAGATCTAGTTATGACATTATACCATGGTAAGCTGTAATTTCGGGACAGAATACTCTTGCCCATAGGTTTAACATAAACTTTTTTAAGATTTTTTTTTATTTATTTGAAAGTCAGATTAACACACACACACACACACACACACAGAGAGAGAGAGAGAGAGAGAGAGAGAGAGAGAGAGAGACAGGTTTTCCATCCACTGGTTCACGTCCTAATTGGTCATAGCTGCCAGAGCTGTGCCAATCCGAAGCTGCACTGATCCAAAGCCAGCAGCCAGGAGCTTCCTCCGGGTCTCTCACGTGGGTGCAGGGGCCCAAGCACTTGGGACATCTTCTACTGCTTTCCCAGACCATAGAAGAGAGCTGGATCAGAAGTGGAGCAGCTGGTCTCGAACCAGCACCCATATGGGATGCCGGTGCTTTCAGGTCAGGGCATTAACCCGCTGCACCACAGCACCATCCCCAACATAAACATTTTAAGCATAAAAATGTTGAAAAAGCGAATTAACTACCTCACAATGAGATCTTGATATATTTCTCTCTCATCTTTCTAAGCCATAATATCACTCTCATTGAGTAATTGGAATAATCGTGAGTTTAGAGTTAAAACCTAAGATTCATTCTTGACTTGTGTCTTTCCTTACATTTGATATCTATTCCCAGTATTAATCTTCTCAACACAATTCTCCCAATGCAGCCTGTAACACTTAAACCTCCAAACCTCTAGCTAATCCTAATCACAATAATTGGTAATGTGGATTAGTGATTTTTACACCCTATCCCCTCATCCTATATAATCAGAACAATTTTTCTTGTGTAAACAGACAATAATATTTTTCACAGCCCTTTATTTCAGTCACCAAATGAAATAAAAATAATCTTTTCCCATTGAGGCCCAGAATGATCTTAAACCTGTATGTAACTAATAACATCTCCTTATGTCCCAGGATATTGGCTTAAATAGAAAAGAAGAATCAGTAAACTTAGCTCAATTCCTACGTGCATCCGCTGTGTAGCTGTAAATCCGGGTATGCTGTTCAACACCCAAAATTCAGAACAGAACTTTCTTTTATAAAATGGAGGTCTTTAAAATATTATTTGTAAGACCAATAGTAGATGGGCATTTTTTAAATCTATAATGCAGGAAACTCTGAAGACAGGCTCCAAACCCTTGAAGAAGCAAATAGATGATGAATTGTCTGGATTTTCTTTTCATAGCCCTGACTTCCTTTTATTAATCAAGGATCATAGTGAGCAATCTCCAAGTCAACAGAAGGTTTTATCTGTGTGATATGTTTCACGTATCCCAATCGATAGGTATTATATCTCTGAATCCTATCTTATATCCATATTCTCTCCAGGAGGCAGGTAGATTTAGTATGAGATGGCCTCACTTAAATAATTCCAAAGAAAGACGTGATTTTAATACACAATATCCTAATAAAAATTTTCTGAAAACTAAGAATATCTGGAGATATTCAGTTCCATTTTTCTCTTTCAAATTTACCCTTTTCCTGTTTCTCCTAAACTAAAATTCCTAACATTTCTGAACTCAGTCACCTATGTTTACTTTGCTGTACTGGATATTTGAAAAGGCATACTGGTTACTTTAATACTAACTCTCCTCAGCAACCAAAAGTATTCTGTACTTAAAACTTCAAATTCAGTTTTTGTTTGGGCTCCTTAATCACATTTTAATTCTTTATTTTTCTTTTTTTGTGTTTTGTTACTGTTGAAATGTTTACTTGAGGGTTTGGCTTTCAATTAAACCTTCTGATTAACTCATCAAGCTAATTAGGGGTAATCTCTTTTCAATACTCTCTGTGTTAACACCCAGCAAAAGTTTTCCTTTTCAATGTGATTCTTATTTACTCAAGTCTTATTTCTTAAACTAAGTTCCATGTTTTTTATTGGTTATCATGTGATGAAATTACTTGATTCTTCAAAGAAGTGTTGAATTTTAATTTATTTCACTTTGGTAAAGGTAACAAAGTAACTCTTATGCAAATGGTTCTAAATTAGTACATTCCTTTTAATTTTTTACTTTATTTTATCTCTTTTGTACTGTTTTCTCAGGAAAAACATAATTAAAAACAACAAACAACAAAATGTAAACCAAAAATGCATAACTCTGTAATGACAATATTTTCACGTTCCATAGTAATGTCTATGTAATAAATTACATACAGTCTGTTTCTTTTATTTTTCTTTTAAGATTTTATTTATCTATTTGAAAGGTAGAGTTATAGACAGTGAGAGCGAGAGACAGAAAGTTCTTCCTTCCGTTGGTTCACTCCAAAAATGGCCTCAATGGCTGGAGCTGCATCAATCCAAAGCCAGGAGCCAGGTGCTTTCTCACAGTCTCTCACGCGGGTACAGGTGCTCAAGCACTTGGGCCATTTTCTACTGCTATCCCAGGCCATAGCAGAGAGCTATACTGGAAGAGGAGCAACCGGGACTATAACCGGCACCCATATGGGATGCCAGCACTGCAGGCGGAAAATTAACCTATTGCACTGCGGTGCCAGCCCCACTCAGTTTTTAAAAGAAAAAAAAAAAAACAATTTCTTTACAGTATAAACAAGTTCATTAGAAAAACATGTCATGCTCAATCGGACTTGCCCCAAACAGTAGATTTAGAAACATGCCAGGGGATTCCAATTCAATCCCATCAAGGTGGCATGTACCAATGCCATCTCACTAGTCCAATTGATCAGTTTCAGTTCACAATTGATCATAATGATAGGATTAAGGGTCAAAGGGATCACACAAACAAGACTAGTGTCTGCTAATACTAACTGATAGAACTAAAAAGCAGAGATCGATCCAACGTGGAAAGCAGGATACACAGCAGACTCATAGAATGGCAGATGTTCTAAACAGAACTCCGGCCTCAGAATCAGCCCTTAAGGCATTCGGATCTGGCTGAAGAGCCCATGAGAGTATTTTAGGCAAGGAAAGCCAAGACACTGGGACAAGGAAAAAAAAAAAAAAAAGACCTAAATGAAGGATCTCTGTGAGTGAGATCCCAGTGGAAAGAACGGGTCATCAAAGAAGGAGGTACCTTTCTCTGAAGGGAGGAGAGAACTTCCCTTTGACTATGACTTTGTCTAAATAAGATCGGATTTGTTGAACTCAAGAGGCTTCCATAGCCTTGGCAGCTCATGACAAGAGCTTTGGTGATTACTGACTCCATAAACAAGAGTGTCAATTGTTAAATCAACAACAGGAGTCACTGTGCTCTTACTCCCCATGTAGGATCTCTGTCCTTAATGTGTTGTTCAATGTGAATTAATGGTATAACTAGTACTCAAACAGTACCATATACTTTGTGTGTGTTTCTGTGTGGGTGCAAACTGAAATCTTTACTTAGTATATACTAAACTGATCTTCTGTATATAAAGATAATTGAAAATGAATCTTGATGAAGAATGGGATGGGAGAGGGAGAGGGAGATGGGATGGTTGTGGGTGGGAGGAAGGTTATGGGGGAAAAAGCCACTATAATCCAAAAGTTGTACTTTGGAAATTTATATTTATTAAATAAAAGTTAAAAAATTTAAAAAAAAAACATGTCAAAGGGACTGTGAATCGCTTTGTCATATATACAGAGGCAAAGCCTGTAGATAGCCATGCAAAGCAAGATACATGCCCAGAAAAGGTTGTCCAGCTTGCATTACTCCTGGGTATAAAACCAGGCATTTGACTTGCAGAACCCAGTACAGAATGAAACCACAGAGCCCTTCAGAGCAGGGGCCCAGTCCAGTTTTATAGTTCCTTCCATCCTGAAATCCACCCTTCCTGTGATTAAATTTTTGGTAAAGGAAGGTAAACTGAAGTGACATGCTCATTGCTGGCTTCTTGAATTCAAAACCTGTGTACTTTTCTTTTACGGTTTTCTATAATCTAACGTTGCATACCAAAAGTCTGTTTTTGAGCAAATATCATTTTATTTCCCATCTTATTAACCTTTTCAATCACAGAAACTATCAGATAGTTGTGAAATGTTTAAATCTGCATATTTAATTAAGTATCTATAATATTAGATAGCAAGTATGCCCTCTTTATGATAATTTCCAATCTACAAGTACTTCAAGTGTTAAAAAATAGAAATAAGTTTTCTCTCTTCTCTGTCAACATGTCCATTTGTGATTCTCCGGGATAATTCACAGAATTTTTATCCTCTAAATGATTACCTTTTAAACTGCTCCTTTAAATGGAATGCAAAGAAGACAATTATACTTTTTAAGTTAAGGTTAAAGAGAAAATAACAACAAACTGAATTCATGATTCAAGTCCAATAAATCCTTGCAGAAACTAAATATAGCATCAAATTGTAACAGAGGGAGTTCACTCAGGCAGTGACATTTCATTCACACAAACAATGACTGTGAATGATTATAAAATGGTGAGAATGTGAGTTCAGTATGTGAGCATGTTCAATTATACCATGCATAATAAACCATCCTTTTTATATTTAGGTACTGGCAGGGATATTTTTAAATGTATGATTAAAATAACTGATAAAAACAAATAACTGGAACTTAACACTCTGTTTTTGTATTTTTATCTGCTACCATGAAAATGCACAATTTGAAGTGGCTTTTGGCATTAACTATAGTCACAACAAGATAACATTCATGTTCTGAGATAATGCAATGTAGTAGAAAAAACAAGATTGAAGGGTTTTAGACACTTTTTTTTCTGTCTGTCAGTTTGTGGTCAGCCTATCAACTAAACTTATGCAGTCTGACCTTGGTTTATATGTAAGTTGTATCACAATTTCTAAGTTTGGGATTTGAAACCTATATAACATCAAAATGAGAACAAACTTCTGCATTTATTAATACATAAATTCTTGTTTTCTCTCAAAGGAAATTAGGTCAAATAAGAAAATAGGTGTGTTCTTTTCACATTCTTTGGAGACATTAAATTTTTTTAGATTTCATCACTGGTTTGTTATCAAAAGTGAGTTGGAGCTGCAAACTTCATGGAAAGAAGCATGAGGTCACCCTGCAGAGACGGGGTATTTCTCTGCCAATGTTTTTTTGTTTTGTTTTTTTCCTTTTTTCTCTTCTCTTCTCTTATACAAAACTACACATTCAAAAGGCCATTCCATTTTTAAGTTTACTATTTTTATTTGTTTTAAGAGAGAGAGAGAGAGAGAGACCTATGCTAGTTCATTCCCTAAATGATGCAACAGCCAGGACTGGGCCAGGCTAAAGCCAGAAGCCAGGAATTCCATCTGAGTCTGTGGCCTCCATAGATATATATTAGCAGGAAGTTGAAGTAAAGAATAGGCAGGAGCTCTGATACGCCAAAATGCTGAGATTCATGAGCCACAATACTCAAACCAAGAAAGATATTTTTTTAGGCTCATTTTTCTCACTCCTCCCTTCCCCCTTACCACCTGCTTACCTCTCTCTCTCTCTCTCTTGCTCTCACTCTTGCTCTCGCTCTCACTCCCTCCTCTCTCTGTCCCTCTCCCCTTTCTATCTCCACAAGCTATGGCTAACATCACTCTGCCTGTCAAGCAAATAAATATGTTTTAAGAAGTAGAGCTAAGCAAAAGAAGTTTTTCTATTTACATCCAAAAAGCCCTTTGTTCCAAGAGGAGCAGAGGTGGGGAAGCAAGACCCATCTCCCTAAAAACCCCCATCCTCAACTGGACTGTGCGCTCAGCTTTCTGCATCTTTGCTGAGCCACATGCCTGGCCTGGTCAGGTGTAATCTCTCCATTCAACATGTAACCTCCCTCCTTCCTCCTCCCCAGTCTCTCAGGCTCTGTCTGGAGAGGTGACCATCCGTCCTTACAGATGTCCCTCCCCTAATAAACCTTGCTATTTTACCTCCAAAAAAAAAAAAAAAGAAGTAGAGCTAAGTTCCATTTCACTGTCTTCATTGTAGTCAAAGACAAGGAGGAGGCAAACTTGTAGTTAATGACTGGTATCAAAACCAATCCACCAGTTCTGGAATCATGATAAAAAAAAAAAAAAAAAAAAAAAAAAAAACTCCATTTTGCACACTGCCAGCAAGATGTTAATGGGAGGGGAGATGTGGGCAGCACTTCTTTGGACCACAGGAGCTCTGTCAGCTGGAATCCATCACTCTCACCTCACCAATCACTTCTATGTGAGGGATAAATAAACACTCATTTCTTTAAATTCTTGTGATACTGAGTTTTATTAGTTATAGCATCTCCCAACTTAATGTGCTAAGACCAACTTGAAAGAACACATTGCAAATACAAGCATTTATGGTTGTAAACATTTATCACATTTTCTATTTCACATGAGGAGAAAACATTACAGAATTTTCCCCTCTAGCCTTTGGTGCTTCATTTCATGTTATATATTTTAAGATGTTTAAGGTGTCTATTTTTGACCAGAAATATAATATACTGAGCATGTAACATATCCATTATTGCATGCTAACATTAATGAAACATTATTATTTACAAAATTCCCATGTGTTGTATCATACAAAAGTTGGCATCTCCTTTTTCCCCCTGTGTCTACTGTTCTATTGTAAAGGATCTATCTAAGAATCTATAGCTGGGGGCCAGCCTTGTGGAGTAGCAGGTAAAGTCAGCACCTCCAATGGCAACATATAATATGGGTGTTGGTTTGTGTTCTGGCTGCTCCACTTCCAATCCAGCTTCCTTCTCGTGGCCTGGGAAAAGCAGCAGGAGATGGCCCAAGTGACTGGGGCCATGCACCCACATGGAATAAGCTGGATGAAGCCCCTGGCTCCTGTCTTCAGCATTAACCAATCCTGGCAGTTGCTGCCATTTGGAGAGTTAACCAGCAGAAGGAAGATTCTCTGTCTGTTCCTCTCTCTCTGTACTTTTTCAATTAAATAAATAAATATTAAAATCAAGAATGTATGGTTGAATTATTTTGTGCTTACATTTTTTAGAGTTCATTTCATGATACCACATATCTATAAAATGCAATACCTGATTCATTATCACTCTCACTGATTTAGAATTTTCCATTAAAAATAAAAACTGACAGTTTATTTTTTATTTAAATTTCCCTTATTTTTATTGTCAACTTATTGGTGAGCAGTTGACTTTTCTAAGTAATGTGCAAATAAAATAAAATAAATATTTTGTTTGGTTTTCTGATAATTTTATTCTCCATGTAAGAACACATATAATAAACCATTTTAAAAATTATCTGAAATTCAAATGACTTTAAATTAATAAAGGTTTTATTTTCAAGCAAGTATGGATGATATAGTTTTAAAATATGCTTTGTTACACTGAAAACATTTTTAAAAATCACTTAAGTATATTATTTTCTTCATGGTATATCACTGGTTATAAGAGTTTGACACCAGTATAACAATATAATACTACTATTTGCAAAGACTGCATTATAGTAGTTGCTTTGGAAGACTAATGACAAATAAATGTACATAAGACAATCTAAAGAACTGCCTAACATAAATAGTTGTTTCCCTCTACTTTCTTGTCTTTTACTGAAAGAATACTACTCCACTTCCAACAAAATGGATGGATCTGGAAAGCTTCATACTTAGTAAAATAAACCAGCCCCAAAGGGACAAATACCATATGACCTGTGATAACTAATAGAGCACCAAAAAGCCAGTCTGAAATTGAACACTTTGAGGAGCAGTGAGTTGAATATCATTTTGTCTTGACTGTTAAGGAACAGTTTTTTAAATTATTTGTTGAACGCTTTACTTAACATAGGGTTGAACATATGTGTATAAAGTCAACTGAAAATAAACCTCAGTTAAAAATAACAGTGGAAATAAGAGATGAGGAAGAGATTGAAAGTATGGATGGGAGGTCAGGCATGGTGGAAAAATCACCATGTTCCTACATTTGTAATTATGAAGTGCATATAGTTTATAACTGTAAAGCTGTATAGTTCTGCATATATCCCTATGAACTTAATTCTAAGGGTACAGTTTAAAAACTTGCCGTGGTCCCCAAATCCCCTTCAGCTGGTTGGTAAATATATCATCTTAAGTATTAAAGTGATCATATGGATAGGATTAAATGGTTGGTAATAATAATATAATTATGAAAGAGTGAATCCTTCAACATGGAAGCAGTCCACACAGCAGACTCATAAAATGACAATCACTTTAAATAGTGCTCTGACCTCAGAATCAGCCCTTAAGGCATTCTGGCCTGGCTGAAAAGCCCATGATAGCATTTCAGGCATGGAAAGCTAAGACACTGTGGCAAAAAATATCCTACATGAAGGACCCTATGGGTGGGACCACAGTGGAAAGAAATTGTCATCAAAGAAGAGGTATTTTCTCTAAAGGGAAGAGAGAACTTCCACTTTGCTTACGGCCTTGTCTAAGTACTGACTGAGTTTGTGGATTCAAAAGTCTTCCATAGCCTAGGCAGCTCATGTCAAGGTCCTTGGGTAGTCACTGACATCATACATAAGAGTGCTAATTGTTAAATTAACAACAAGAGTGCCTTCCCCTAGGAGGTTCACACCTCCCTTAGGATATACCCCATGTGAAGAGATAGATAGGTCTGGGCCTCTGAATTTACAAGGCCTAAAGCCCACCAGATTATTATCAAGTCCCTTCTATCAGATTCTATTTGCCTCTCAATCAGAAAAATTACTTGTAGCTTAGATAGCACCTTTCTTAGCTCCTCTAATAATGACTCTGTCCTTTGTTCTAGGCCCTGTCTAGTGCACTTGGGCCTCATTCCTTTGTAATCATAACCTCTACTCTACCACCAATGGCTCTACTCCCAACCTGTGTGTACTGATGGTCCTCTTCCCCACTTAATGCTGTATAATTGTTCAAACCTGGTAAATGCCACTCTTAGGATCATTGGTTACTATCCTCACTCTGTCTTTTATGACCTTATCTAAATATGATCAGAGTCGGCAAACTTGGAAGGCTTCCATAGCCTTGGCAACTCATGACGACAGCCTAGGATGGTTACTGGCGCCATAAACTAGAGTGTCAATTTGTTGGGTCAACAACAGGAGCCACTGTGCAGTTGCTCCTCATGTGGGATCTCTGTCCTTAATGTGCTGTACATTGTGATTTAATGCTATAACTAGTACTCAAACAGTATGTTCCACTTTGTGTTTCTATGTGGGTGCAAACTGTTGAAATCTTTATACTAAATTGATCTTCTGTATATAAAGAGAATTGAAAATGAATCTTGATGCAAATGGAAGGGGAGAGGGAGCGGGAGAGGGGAGGGTTGCGGGTGGGAGGGAAGTTATGGGAGGGGGAAGCCAATGTAATCCATAAGCTGTACACTGGAAATTTATATTCATTAAATAAAAGTAAAAAAAATTAAAAAAAAATTAACAACAAGAGTCATTGTGCACTAACTTCCCATACAGGACCTCTGTCCTCAGAGTCATAATATGACTATGTGTAAGTGCTTGCAAATGGCCGCTGTGGCCGGCGCATGGCGCTGATCTGAAGCCAGGAGCCAGGTGCTTCTCCTGGTCTCCCATGCAGGTGCAGGGCCAAGGACTTGGGCCATCCTCCACTGCCTTCCCGGGCCACAGCAGAGAGCTGGACTGTAAGAGAAGCAACCGGGACAGAATCCAGCACCCTGACCAGGACTAGAACGGAGGATTAGCCTATTGAGCTGCGGCACTGGTCCACAATGTATCTTTCTTGAGTGCTTCCTTAAAGTTAAGTAAGTTTCTAAAAAAAAGTGAAATTAACTTTAAGATACAATGATTTTGAACAATCTGTGTTTCGACTGTTGAGAAACTTTTTATTTTTTTGTGCAAATTGTTGAACTCTTTACCTAGTATAGAGTTGGTCTTCTGTGTACGAAGTTAATACACAATGGATCTTAGTGGAGAATGAGACTGGGAATGGGAGAGGAGAAGGAAGAGACTGAGTGGCAGGGTGGGCAAGGTGGGAAGAATCACTATATTCCTAAAGTTGTGCTTATGAAAAGCATGAAGTTTTTATACCTTAAATAAAAGGTTTCTTTAGGGGAAAATATAAAAAAAATTAAAAAGAGTCAAGAAAATCACTGGAGCTAACTGAAAGTGATTTTAGCTAATATATGAAGATGATTCCACCAATTTGTGTAAAATATCTGCCCTCTACTGTAACTGTCAAGAAAACTGTTTAAAATATAATAAATAAGTAAATAAATAAATACTAAATGAATGTTTTCTAAAAATTTTATGACAAGTAATACTTGGTCTGTTTATTAAAAATCATCCTGAAGAAAAAAAAATGTGTGGGTTTTGGATCAGTCCCATAGATTCATAGATTACAAAAGCAATGTATTAACTTTTATTACCAGTATGTTAATGAGAGATGGAGAAATTTAATCTGTTATTTCTGAAAATCCATTGACATTACATTATGAAATCACTGTACATGCCAATACCTTGGGTATGATCTTGTACTATAATTTTAAAAGTGCAGAGCCAGAACTGTGGTGCAGTAGGTTAATCTTCTGCCTGTGGCACTGGCATCCCATATGGGCACCGGTTCTAGTACCAGCTGCTCCTCTTCCAATTCAGCTCTCAGCTATGGCCTGGGAAAGCAGTGGAGGATGGCCCAAGTGGTAGACCTGGAAGAAGCTCCTGACTCCTGGTTTCAGATCAACACAGCTCCAGCTGTTGCAGCCAACTGGGGAGTGAACCAACAGACAGAGACCTTTCTCTCTGTCTCTCCCTCTCATTGTCTGTAACTCTACTTCTTAGACAAATAAATAATTTTTTTTTAAAAAAAAGCTGTTACTATTTGAAGAAATTATGTAATGGGTACATGGGACGTCTATATATTTTCTGAATTATAGAAGATATGCATTTAAATTATAGATAATATGTTTTGTGCAATACACATCCCAATCTAATTTTTATTATCCTCTGAGACACTCATTTACAAGTGCATTTATTTAAATACCGTTAGTCAGAGTTACCAAAAAGTTTACAAGCAATAAAACAAATTTGTTTCAATTTACATCTTCTGTTATATAATGAGTGTAGTGGTTTCTTTTGGCTTAGAAAAGAGCTGTTTTAATCAGTAATTGACATTTAAAGTAGAGGGACAGATGTAAAAATCTGATTATTACATACAATAAAATACATTTATTAGCTTAATGATTCAAGAAAAGTAAAACATAAGGCACTAAATGTAACTCCACTGTAATAATCAGCATACTATTTGAATTAATTTTTGGTATGTGTTGGACACTTGAAAAGATGATACTTTCCTAATTAATTTTGTATATTTGAGCTTGGTAACAGCTACAGAACTTCAGGAATATTGTCATGACTTTATTCCTATTCTTAGTATTTATTCTTGCAATTTTATATTTTCAGTATTATTTTCTCCACATGAATAATGAAGAATCTCAGAATGAGAAAGGTTAAACAAATTGCCTGAGACACTTAGCCTATAAATAAAGTTTCCAGGTCGGAAGCAAAGGTGACAGTAATTCTAAAACATACATTGTTTCCACTTTGTAAGAGAAGTTTCCCTGAAATTCTTAATGATGGTTGGATCATACATATTATTGGGCATAATTAAGAGGGAATTTGTGCATAGGAACTGAAATTTGTGTATTTTGGCTCTCATTTTTCTCTACATTTTATGATAGGATAGTATTGATAAATTGCATTCTATTGACATACTAATTTACCACAATTATTATAAGTAAAAATATTCTGCATTGACCTCCTGTATAGAGAGAGCTAACACCCCATATTTAAAAAATATGTGAATTTCAGAAATCAGATTAATTTTAAGTATCAGGAAAATTGAGATTGTTAGGAAATAAACTGGAAAGTTACAAAAGCGGATTATTACTACTTCTAAATTTCCCCTTTTATTTAGCTTTTATTTATTAATTTAAAGAGAATAGATACCAAGTAGTTCATAAAATATAATGATTACTTCCCACACTCCCTCCCTCCTTCTCCTTTCTTTGTTTTCTTTTTTAATTTTTGAGATAACATATTTTAATTTATTTTAAAATTATAGGCTAATGCACCACTAAATAAGGAGATCAGCAACTAAAATATAGAAAAACCACTGTTCTACAGGAATTCAGACAAGTTCAGACATCAGTTACAGACATCTGAGTTGAATCCTTATCATAGCTATTATGAATTGAGCTGCTATAAATATGGGAAAACAAATAACTCTTTCATTTGCTGCTTTCATTACATTTGAGTTTATTCCCAGGGGTGCTCCTAAATTTAAACAGATATTTTACATTTTTCGATAAGCCTTTTTATAAGAATTTTATTTGTTTGAAAGAGAATATGAGAGAAAGAGAGAGGCAAAAATATCTGCCATATACTCATTCTCTCTGTAAATGTCCTCAACAATCTAATTTGTGGCAGTCAAAAGCCAAGATCCTGGAACTCAATCATGGTTTCCCATGTCTGTGACAGGGACCCAACTTCTTGAGTCATTACTCTCTATCAACCAAGATGCATATCAACAGGAAGCTGGAGTTAGGAGTAGAGCCAGGACTCAAAATTGAGGTACAGAGTTGTAGAACATGCGTATCCCAATCAGCATCTTACCAGTACATCAAATACCCCACTCCTTCCATAAACATTTTGAAGATTGTTTATATATACATATTGTATTATATATAAAATATTATATATGTACGCATGTTAAAAGAATTATATATATATATATATATATATATATATATATATATATATATATACATATATACAAGCATGTTAAAAGAATACCTTAGCCAGTTTAGGCTGCTATAATAAACTAGCTACCTCACAAACAAAAATAAACCTTGATTTTTTTCACATATCTGTACATGAAGAAGTCCACATTCATAGCATCAGCTGGTGATATCCCATTCCTCATAGGCATCATGTTCTTGCTATGCACTCATGTGGTGAAAGAGAATAGCTAGCTCTTTGGCATCTCTTTCATAAGGTCACTACTCTCATTTATGAGGTCTCTACCACCCCAAAGCTCTTATCTCCTAATACTGTAATCTTTGGATTTATAATTTCAACAAACAAGTTTAGAGAGGACACAAGTATTCAGACCATAGCAAAGAGCTGGTGCATATCAAAGTTGAAAAATTATTGTGGGAAAGAAAGTTTAATTATCAGATAAAAGCCTCATATTTATTCTGTTGCTATCTGGAATGATGTTGAAAAAACGAGATCATATCTGTCAGATAGTAGGCTTGGAAAGGTTAGAGAGTTTAGGGGAATGATATTAATAAGCAATTTTATCTATATCTCTTTGTGATTTAGTGGACTTAAAGTGGGGTATATTAATTTTTGAGTTAAATAACCTGATTTTACAGTATGAATGTGCAAGAAAGACCCATAGCTAGAAAACTTTTACTCTTCTATTTCTTGTATATGTGAAATATATTGATTGGTATGAATGGAAGAAAGTCATTTTTTGAAGGACTTAAAGCATTATTTAAGAAACATGAATATTTTTGACAGGATATTTGGCATTGTTGAATTAAAACAAAAATCTTTAAAGTCATTTAAATATATTTATACACTCATTATTTTTGCACATTATAATTTCTAACTTTCCACTGCAACGTTTTATAATAGGACAATATCCTCAAGAGAAATTACATAGGCACATAATAAAATTATAACATGTGGATGATAGAAGGAATTAATCTATCCCAAAATAGTAATAACTTTACCTATCAGAAGTTTTAAATTTTGATAAAATATTTTAACAATTGTAATTGCTACATTTGTCCTGTCCACTTGCAAATTAATAAGGATACTTCAAAATCAACAATAAAATCAAATTAGAAAACACATATTCTCCACGCTCGTAACCCCAGAATGTACTATATAATATATATCAATGCTTCAGAGTTTTACAGACACACACACACACACAAACACACATGCGACACACATACACACACATGCACACATGAGAGCACTGCAAAAAGTTCATAGACAATAGAATGAAAAATAGTCAAATTTGGGCAAAAATCTTTGAAATTCACATAAGTTTTTCATAATATGTATTTTCATGAACTCTCTGAAAACCCTTATCTGGGTTGAGTTCACAATTATTTGCACCAAAAATAAAATTATCCTTTTATTGCATTTCCATGAACTTTGGAAATATCCTTGTATATACATGGCATAGTATTCAATGTAATAGAAGAGAAATCACAAAAAAGTTCTGCAATAATTTCTTTTGCAATATTACATTTTCTAAAAATAAAACTTGAAAGCAATCTCTTTGTTGGTTAGCTCACACATCATTAAACACTCAGAAATTATACATTCATTTATCATAATGTACGAACATGATGAACATAGAATCTAATTTTCTAAAATTTATAACCTAATGCTAAATAAATTGCACACATGCTCTACAGAGAAAACATCAAATATACTGATGAGGAAAACAGAGTTTCTGAAGGATGCTTTCACATATTAAAAATGATTAAGCACAAAAATGTTAAAAATGCATAATTTGAAATGATTTATTTCTAATTACTATATTTTACCTAACTACAATAAATATGTTTTAATTATAATATAAGTCTTATTCTACAGTGTAACATTAAATACCACTGTGCTCGCAAAATCTCAGTACATCTCATTTAAAAAGCAGTATTATTCAAATTCTACAAATATTCTGTTCTAGTAAACAACTGAAGAAGGGATATTATCATTGACCATGATTGACAGAATTTTCTAAAAGGTACATTTTGCTAATGTAATTATCATTTTGACAAGATATGGAACTATTTTTAATTTGGCAATTGCATTTGCTAAATTAGGCAATATTTAACTAATAAAATGTTATATAATTTCATATTAATTTTTAAATATGTGTTTTTCATTTTCAGTGCTGAGGTGCACAACTGAAAACATGTATATGGATATGGAACAAAAGCATAAAATTTCCTGAATGTTTGATAATATCCTTTTTTAAAATTTTATTTAAATAAACATAAATTTCCAAGAACAACTTTTGGATTACAGTGGCTTTTTTCCCCCATAACCTCCCTCCCACCCACAACCATCCCATCTCCCTCTCCCTCTCCCATCTCATTCACATCAAGATTCATTTTCAATTATCTTTATATACAGAAGATCAATTTAGTATATACTAAGTAAAGATTTCAACAGTTTGCACACACACAGATACACAAAGTATAAAGTACTGTTTGAGTATTAGTTATACCGTTAATTCACATAGTACAACACGTTAAGGACAGAGATCCTATATGGCGAGTAAGTGCAGTGACTCCTGTTGTTGATTTAACATTGACACTCTAGTTTATGGTGTCAGTAATCACCCGAGGCTCTTGTCATGAGTTGCCAAGGCTATGGAAGCCTTTTGTGTTCGCCGACTCAGACCTTATTTAGACAAGGTCATAGTCAAAGTGGAAGTTCTCTCCTCCCTTCAGAGAAAGGTACCTCCTTCTTTGATGGCCCGTTCTTTCTGCAGGGACAATATCCTTAATTTTCAAACTAATTTTATAATTTTGAAAATGTTCAATTTATTTTACATAGCAAAATTATTGGTATATTACATTTATTACACCAGCTAAAGATATTTTAAAATAGTGTCACTATGATGCTGTGATGTAAGCAATGACTTTCTGCTGAATTGTTACCAGGTGCCTCCTGGAATATTTAATAAGCCTTTTGACACAGCTAAATCTTGATTGCCTCTAATCCAGGTGGAGTCCACAGTGAGGTCTGAATGTGTTGAAAAACCCAGGTCTCACGGAATCCTGAAATGCATCAACAGCAGCTCATTTCCAGTACATACCCCTAATTATAAGATGGGGAAAATGGTGGAGATAGAATTCAGTTTGAGACATGAGGTCATGTAAAAGGTACCCAGGCATTTTATGTGGCAAATGTGGGAATATGAAGAGGGCTAACAGGTTTCCAAAAGAAACAGGCCACAGATGTTGACACTATTAAAAAAAGAACAAGAAAATAGACAATGAAGAAACTCTCTGAAATCATAAATGAATAAATCATGTTAAAACCTATTTTCGAAGGCCAGTGTTGTGGCAAAGTGGGTTAAGCCACTTCATGCACCACTGGCATCACACATGGAAGTGCCAGTCCCAGTCCAGGTTGCTCTGTCTCTGAGCCAGCTTTCTGCTAATGCACCTGGGAAGGCTATATAGAAAATGTTTCAACTACATGGGTCCTTCCAACCATGTGAGAGACTGGAAAGGAATGGTCTGTCTGACTCCTGGCTTCAACCTGGCCATTTTCTTTCTTTCTCTCTCTCTTTCTCTCTGTCCCCTCTTTATCCTCTGAATCTAATACAAATACTAAAGTATTATTTCAGATAATGAAACTAGGCCAGAAAACATGACCAGAAATAGAAAATGTCAAAATGAGCTAAAACAAAGTAAGGAAAAATAAGATAACATAAAAGAAGCAAACCTACAAATAATATATCAAAACTCGAAGAAAAAATAGAAATGTGAAAAAATATTAATTTCACAACTGAGAATTAACTGGAAGACAAGAATGGAATAATGTGACAGCTAATATGCAAGAACATGAAAATAATACAGGAGATTTTTTTTAAAAAAAAGAATATTAAAAACACCTAACATATGGAAAGTCAATTATGGAAAAACTTAAAAGCAGAAAACAAAATGTCATAAGCATTAAAGTCTATGAAGTGTAGGAAGCTACTTTTGTGATTTTATCCTCACATTATGTGTTTAATAATCACAAAAAATTACCAGAAAAAGAAAAGGAAAAGAAGGAGGAGAGAAAGAAGGAGGGAGTGGGAAAGTTTCATTATATTCTTGGAAATTTATCTATGAAATTCATGAAATCTGTTCTTTGTATATTAATAATTAAAAAGTATAAAATAAAAATGGCATTCATGTGTACAGAAATTAATACATTTATTGTTACTGTGAATAACTTTTATTATTGAAAGTTTCAGGCATAAAATAGTGAAAAAAATTTTACAATGAAAATCCATAAACACACCATTGATCTGCAAGTAGAATTTTCATGTGATTGCTTTATCACAACCAGCCCATCTGTGACTCTACTCATAGATTAATCTAACTAAGTTCTAGACAATTTCAAAGTTGCAGATATGAGAGATTTTTAAATCCCTTAGGACACATGTAAATAATAAGAATTCAAGATGTGCTTATGGTTCTTTATTTTTATATGAAGTTAAATTTATAAACAAAGATACACAAATATTAAGTAACTTTCTCTATAAGTGTGGACAAGTGCCTACATCTATGAACCTCAAATCTTTATCATGAGCCGGCATTGCAGCTCAATAGGCTAATCCTCCACCTTGCGGCGCCGGCACACCGGGTTCTAATCCCAGTTGGGACTAGAGAGTTTATAGCCAAACAGATGTTTTTAAAAATAAATGAGAAATACTTAATGCAGTAGACAAACAGGAAACAAAATCCTATTATATCCCAATACTTGCTGACAGTAACAATATGCTAAAATTGTCTTTATACCTCTATTTCAAACCACTTTATAAGAATGTATCATTAAATTTTTAGGAATGGCATTGATCTTGCCACCTGTGCTACAACAGGGAATTTCATCCTTAGTTTGTGGCAACAAGATTACATGGAATTTTTATGTTCAATTTACAAATAAGAGAAATTTGCTTGCATACCTTCCTGAAATAAAGCAGCTACTGTCAACTTTGACAGCTTGCTTTGCTAATTTTGGCTGCCAGCTCCCCTGCAGTAAAATGTTCGCCTCCACGGAACATTAAATGGACCATTAGTAAAAGTCCTGAGAATGTGAGTTATGTGGAATGTGCTATACTTATTTTGCCACAAATTTCAGTAAGAATAGACTGTCACAAAGATTATTTTTAACTGAGTAACTCCATATAACAAGAATGTTTATTTTTAAGTGAACTTCTATGTACTAAATATATGTGCACATATAAATATATTAGTATATATCTATGTATTAAAATTTTTAGAATATACAGTACATATATATGCAACAAAATGTATCAAGTGAGTACATTAGGCTTTCAAATTGTACATGGATAACTATGCTAGCTATATTGTGATTCCCTTGATATTACTCTCATTAAATCACACCTAAGACAAATTAATACAATGTATAAAAGTTCCACACTGATGGTTATATATGTTATATGACTTATAAATCCAGAAGAATTAAGATACTATGTATACATAGATGGAACTAGAGAGTATTATTAACTCAGTGCAATCAATGACAGAAAAAATAAATTTAAATTATGAATTTGAAAAATTATCATTAAACACAATTGTCAGTCAACAATGTACGCTGGCTGCCTTGAGCAAACAAGTCAACATTCCAAAGCACATTTGTTTGTTTCAAAGATACTTTGATGGAAGAAAAAAATTAAATTTCCTAGTTTTTTCTTTGCTTTAACTTTATTATTTACTTAAAACACAAATACAAACAGAGGCAGAGAGACAGGGATCTCCCATCTCTCCAAAGACTGCAGCAGCTGGCCTGGGCCTGGACAAAGCCAGGATCTCTGAAATCAGTCTACATCTTCCACATGTTGTATGACAGAAACTCAAGCACTTGAGTTATCTCATGCTGCCTCACAAGATGCAGATTAATGGGAAGCAATGAAATGCAGAGCTGGGACTTGAACTCAGGCACTTGGATGTGGAATGCAGCCATTCAAAGGAACTTCCTAACAGTTATATATATATACATATATATTTGACAGGCAGAGTGGAAAGTTAGAGAGAGAGACACCCTCCAATGGCTGCTGCGGCTAGCACATCCCGCTGATTCGAAGCCAGGAGCCAGGTGCTTCTCCTGGTCTCCCCTGGGGTGCAGGGCCCAAGAACTTGGGCCATCCTCCACTGCACTCCCGGGCCACAGCAGAGAGCTGGACTGGAAGAGGAGCAACCAGGACAGAATCCGGTGCCCCGACCGGGACTAGAACGGAGGATTAGCCTATTGAGCCGCAGCGCCGGCCCCTAACAGTTATATTAAACACCAGCCCCTCCTTTTGTCTTTTATCTTTGTTGCCCAGCATATTTTCTATTTATTTGAAAGTATGTATTTGTAAGAAGTTAAAATCTTGACTGTAAAAATTAGATATGTTCTCATATATTTAAGATTTATTTATTATATTTTACTGCTTAAATATCTAAAAATATTTGTCAGCTAAAATAATTAATTTTAAAGGAATGTTTTATCCATGTAAAGATTTATTTTTAAACTTTATTTATTTGAGAGATGGAGAGAGAAAGAAACATTAGGTCTGAGTGGGGTCCAAACTGGGAATCAGGAACTCAGTATGGGCCTTTCACGTGCGTAGCAGGAACCCAACCACTTGAACTATCACTACTACCTTTCAGGGTCTATACTGGCAGGAACCTGGAACCAGGAAGCAGAGTTGGGGTAGAACCTAGCCACTCCACTGTGGGTTGTGCATTTTAAACAACATCTTAAATGCTAGGTTAAAAAACCCACCCGTGAGTGTAAATGTTTTCAAAAAATAATAATTATTATATGAAATTGCAAATTTTTTTAAAGATTTATTTTATTTATTTGAAAGACAGAGTTACAGAGAAAAGTAAAGACAGAGAGATAGGTCTTCCAACCGCTGGTTCACTCCACAGATGGCAGCAATGGCTGGAGCTGCGCCAATCTGAAACCAGGAGCCAGGAGCTTCTTTCAAGTCTCCCACATGAGTGCAGGGGCCCAAGGACTTGGCCCATCCTCCACTGTTGTCCCAGGCCACAGCAGAGAGCTGAGTCAGAAGAGGAGCAGCCGGGACTAGAACCCGGCGTCCATATGGGGATGCAAGTACTGCAAGCCAGGGCTTTAACCCACTGCGACACAACGCTGGACCCTGAAATTGATAATTTAAAGTTAAGTTCTATAGGTTTTAAAGGAATAAAGACATACAGTACAATTTTCCTACAAACAGCTTTAACATTGAGAAATTTTATTAGTTACCTTCAATTCTTAGATGTTATAAAAATCAAGTGATTCTAAACGTCTGTCAATGAATGGATCTTAAAAAGAAATGTCAAAATTATAAATAATGTATCTTAAAGATTTATGAAAGCTAATTGAAGAAATCATTGTAACAGATTTATATAGATATATGCATAATTATTTTAAAAAGTAAAAATCCACTTTATCAATTGACAAGAATCTCAAATTGAACATTATAAAAATCCGTTTAAAATTATGACAATGTAATTTTACTTATTTGATAAAAGTTAAAATAGTAAGAAATTAAGGAAGCCTCATGTTAATGATATAAAACAATAGGTGTTATTAATTTTATGTAGTAGTAAAATATATAAAATATCTTTGAAGAGAAATTTGGTCATACTTAACAAAATTTACCTTGTGTAAAACTACTTTATATATAAATTTGAAAATATTACAAGATATGCAGTTAAATTATTTATATTCTCATTGTACAAAAAAAGAACAATCATGTAAGACTTTTTAGTTATAATAAGTTTTTCTGATACATAATTATAGTAGAGGTAGAAATTTGACACAGATTTAGGATATCCCATAAGATACCCATATCTCATATCAAATTTCCCATATTTGGGTGCTGGCTCCAGTTCTAGTTCAGATGCAACAGATTATAGCACATAGTACTTGGGTTCCTGCCACCAATAAGGGAATAAGGTTGGATTTCTTATTTTCAGCTCCTGATGTTCAGCCCCAGCTGGTATAGACATTTGAGTAGTGAGTCAATGAACAGAAGCTATCCCCCCTTCCTTCTTTCCTCTCTCTCTCTCTCTCTCTCTCTCTCTCTCTCTCTCTCTCTCTTTCTTTCTCTCATTCAATTAAAAATTTTCAAAAGAAAATACTACCAAAACTTAGAAAAATACAAAAGCAATCCATTCTGGATAGACATTTTCATATGTCCATAGTGGGAAATTTAGTAAAATTTGAGTTCCAGAAATAACTCCATTTTACCCAATCCAAAATGTAAATTCAGATCAGTGTTATGGCATACCAAGTAAAGCCACTGCTTGTGACACTTGCAACCCAAATCAGAGCATCAGTTAGAGTCCTGGATGCTCTGTTTCTGAAATTTCTTGCTAATATATCTCAGAGGGCAGTGGATAAGGACTCAAGTGCTGGAGCCCTTGATATCCCTGTGAGACTTTCTGGGCTCATGGCTTTAGTCTGGTCAAGCTTTTGCCATTGCAGTCATCTGTGGAGTGAACCAACAGTTAAATGTGTATCTCTCTCTCTCTCTCTCTCTCTCTCTCTCAGTCTGCCTTTCAAATAAATAAATCTTTTTAAAAATATGAATCAGTTGATTAAAAAAGACATAGAATTGAAATATGCAATAGAGAAGATGCTACAATTGATAGTTTTTTAAAAAAATATTATTTTTTTTAACTTTTATTTAATGAATATAAATTTCCAGTGTACAACTTATGGATTACAATGGCTTCCCCACCCCATAACTTCCCTCCCACCCGCAACCCTCCCCTCTCCCGCTCCCTCTCCCCTTCCATTTGCATCAAGATTCATTTTCAATTCTCTTTATATACAGAAGATCAATTTAGTATAAAGATTTCAACAGTTTGCACCCACATAGAAACACAAAGTGAAACATACTGTTTGAGTACTAGTTATAGCATTAAATCACAATGTACAGCACATTAAGGACAGAGATCCTACATGAGGAGCAAGTGCACAGTGGCTCCTGTTGTTGACCCAACAAATTGACACTCTAGTTTATGGCGCCAGTAACCATCCTAGGCTCTCGTCATGAGTTGCCAAGGCTATGGAAGCCTTCCAAGTTCACCGACTCTGATCATATTTAGACAAGGTCATAAAAGACAGAGTGAGGATAGTAACCAATGATCCTAAGAGTGGCCTTAACCAGGTTTGAACAATTATACAGCATTAAGTGGGGAAGAGGACCATCAGTACACACATGTTGGGAGTAGAGCCATTGGTGGTAGAGTAGAGGTTATGATTACAAAGGAATGAGGCCCAAGAACGCTAGACAGGGCCTAGAACAAAGGACAGAGTCATTATTAGAGGAGCTAAGAAAGGTGCTGTCTAAGCTACAATTAAGTTTTCTGATTGAGAGGCAAATAGAACCTGATAGAAGGGGCTTGATAATAATCTGGTGGGCTTTAGGCCTTGTAAATTCAGAGGCCCAGACTTATCTATCTCTTCACATGGGGTATATCCTAAGGGAGGTGTGAACCTCCTAGGGGAAGGCACTCTGTTGACTTTCATTACTTGGCTGGCCTGGGAGGAGAGCTGGCCAGGTAAAGGCAGGTGGCATCTCTAACAAGAAATTTACAGTTCTGCCTGCAATGTTGCTGACCCTACTTGACCATCCCCTCAGCTGCAGTGGTCACTTTGGCAGTTGGGCTGAGTGAAGGGCTTTTCAGCTTAGAGCCAATAAGATCTGTGGCTCTGACCTGGGCATCCTTCGACTCCAGGGCAGGTCCATTTCCAGTGATCCAACTCTTGGCAGAGCTGCCAGGGCTCTTCACAAGCTGACTTCTGCTGAAGCCCAGGCTTACCACATTGAAAGCCACTGCAGTGGACTGGCCTGTTGGGTCTCCTTGAGGGCAGATCACTGCACAGATCAGCCATTAATAGGCCTGCCACCCATTGCTTCTGATGCCAAGCTTTCTTTTCCTCCTGGTTTGTGTTAAAGCAGACCAGAGGATGCAAGTCAAGGGAGTGCCCGTGTCCCATCTCTAATCTTCGGTGGCCTGAACTACAAGTCTATAGTCACAGGCATGTTCTGTAGTAGTTTTTCTAAGGTAGACAATGCCCATGAGGAAAATTATATTCTTACTTTAAAACTTTCTTTCCCTTTGGTCTGAAAGGGAGGTTTTTTCTACTTACTGTATACTTCACTGATGGCGAAGTGAATCTAGCTATGAGATTATTATTTGAGTTCTTATTTTGGCTACGCTATTGCAGAAAAATGTTAGCCATCTCTTTTATAAGGTCTAAAGATTAAATTGTGCATCCTACAGATTCCTTCATAATAGAATTAGTTTCCTACCTTGAAGAGAATAGAGAAATGAAAGAACAAGTTGGGCTTAGAATAGAGAAATGAGGGAGCAAGTCCTAGATCGCTTGCTGACAATAGCAATATCACATGAATACTTAGCAAACTGTTTCAACCATTAGATAACAACTTAAGAAAACATTTACCAGAAGGTCCAATGCCTTCTATAAATTTTAAGAATCATGTATTTGAAAACACCTCTTAAATATCTAACATGGTGTAGTTTGTTTAGCCAGTAAACTTAAGCACAACCATCTAAAATGTTTTTAGTTTCTTTCTACCAACAAGTCTAAAACATATGATACACAGATTCAGGTCCCACAAATTAAAATGTATCTTTGATTGATTTTAGCAGCTTAAATTTATGGACAATCTTATCTATAAGCCATTTAAAATAAAACTCTTAATAAAATTTCCCCATGTGGACATACAATATGTACACACATATAATATAGCATAATAGACCAATATAGCAATTTTAATAATAGCTTTTAAAATCTTTAACTCTTTTTGTAGATTGCCAGTTGATTTGAATTGCTTTTTCTTTTTAGTAACCTCAGTTAACCATACTTTCTCTCAGTTGGTACTGTTAATACATTATTGGCTTCATCTGTTTACAGAGCCATCCCAAAGTACTGAATACAATAGAAGTGGCTGGAAAAAGTCCATAGGAACCTATAGGAGGACAGCTAAACACAGAACCAACAACGCTTTAGTTTTATGAGCAGCACATCATATATAACTGTGGATGACAAAAGACTTTAAGTCGCCATGTTTAAAATTATAAACTCATCAACCAACAAGAGGCACTTGCTTACTTCACAGTATTTTTGAAAGCACCTGTAGGATTTTACAAGTATTTAACCCTTTAAGGCTCTGGGGCTTTCTCATTGAGATAACTATCATGTCTAGTAACACAAGATCATTAGACTTTTTAA
Organism: Lepus europaeus; assembly: GCF_033115175.1. Taxonomy (NCBI): domain Eukaryota; kingdom Metazoa; phylum Chordata; class Mammalia; order Lagomorpha; family Leporidae; genus Lepus; species Lepus europaeus. Next base: position 43,865,099 of record NC_084832.1, on the reverse strand, counting down.
TTCTCAAACATTTGTATTAATAGCATTTTCCATTATAGAAACTTAAAGTCTGGTACCACATCACATCTTGACAGTACTTCTAATATACTCCAAATAGACTGATTAGTTGGTGTCTCTATAAGATGAGAGACATAGGTCCTTCGATTTTTTCAGTTGGGCCCAAACTGGAAAAACCAAAGTCCAGGATTTACTGGAAATTTTAGAGACCAGATTGTTTGAAACTTTGATTTTTTGAATGCCTGTCAAGTATGCCAAGAAGGCTCAAAATCCAAAATATCTGGTTAAAATAAGATTTCTTAAAATCATGACATAATATAGAACAAATTTGATCATTGTTACAAGGTGATTATTCAAATTTTTGAAAAAAGCACATATTTAAATAACCCATAGCTCTTAATAAAATTTCAGCTGTTTTTGAACAATTAGAAAATAACAGACATCAAGAGAACATAATAGATTACTTTAACACATTGCTTTAACAGAGCATCAGAGTTTAATTCTATGTCAAAGAGAAATTGAGCTTCCTGTGATCTTTTGCTGTGAGGTTTCCTTCCTTTACCTTCTTTCATATTGGTGACCATGTTTCTGTGTTTCTGTGTGTAAGACATCATTAAGCATCTCTTGCAGGGCAGGATGAGTGGCAACAAATTCTTTCAGTTTCTGTTTGCTATGAAAAGTCTTAATTTCACCTTCATTCACAAATGAGAGCTTTGCAGGATATAGTATTCTGAGCTGGCAGTTTTTCTCTCTTAGTACCTGGGCTATGTCTCGCCATTCCCTTCTAGCTTGTAGGGTTTCTGATGAGAAGTCTGCTGTGAGTCTAATTGGAGATCCTCTAAGAGTGATCTGACGTTTCTCTCTTGCACCTTTTAGGATCTTTTCTTTATGTTTCACTGTGGTGAGTGTGATTACAACATGTGTTGGTGAGGATCTCTTTTGGTCATGTTTATTAGGGGTTCTATAAGCTTCCTGTACTAAGATGCCTCTGTCCTTCTCCAAACCTGGGAAATTTTCTGCTAGTATCTCACTGAAAATGCCTTCTAATCCTTTCTCTCTCTCCATGCCTTCAGGAACTCCTAGAACCCGAATGTTGGGTTTTTTAATAGTATCCTGTAGATTCCTGACAATATTTTTTAAAATTCTAATTTCTTCTTCTTTTCTTTGGTTTGCCTGTTTCCTTTCCTTTTCTCTGTCTTCTAAGTCTGATATTCTCTCTTCTGCTTTGCCCATTCTGTTTTTAAGGCTTTCTAATGTGTTTGTCATTTGATCTATTGAACTCTTTATTTCATTATGATTTCTAGTCACTATCAGAGTTTCTTGTTCCACTAGTTGTTTCATTTCATTTTGATTCCTCCTTAATATTTCACTTTCACGAGAGAGATTTTCTATCTTGTCCACTAAGGATTTCTGTAGTTCAAGAATTTGTTTTTGATAACTTCTTAATGTTCTTATCAATTTTTTGAGATCCGCTTCTTGCATTTCTTCGATCTCATCATCTTCATAATCTTGAATTGGGGTGTCTTTTTCATTTGGGGGCGTCATAGTGTCTTCCTTGTTCTTGTTAGCTTGGTTTTTGCGTTTGTTGTTTGGCATGTTGGAGATATTTGGTTTCTTCACTGTGGTGTTTTTTCTTGTTACACTATGGCTCTATATTAAGTGGACTGTCTGCTTTCAGTGGAGCCTTAGAGGCTTGGTGAGTGTGGACTGAGAGCTGTGTTTGATTCCTCAGGGTTGAGGGTGTGTCAAGGATGACACTCCCAGGTTAGGTGTGGTAAATCTCTCTTTCTTTTTTTGATTTAAAAGGGAAGTAATTCCGCACAGCTGAACGTAATTGGAGGTAGTTAGCAGGCAAATGATATACCCACAGGAGCCAGAGATCAGAAGCTCATTCCCAAGGTCCACACAGGGAATCTCTGCTGCCCTCAGTGTGGGCTCCAATTCTCCTGCAGTCTCCCACTGGGTTGCCAAGTTAGATGCTAATCTCCTGTTATTTCACCCCTCCCCACAGAGTCAGGTTTTTCTGCTAGGCTCAGGTCTGGTGCAGACCTGAGGTCGCCCTGCTTATGACGTATGTCCAAAATGGCGCCTGCTCTGTCTTGCTCGCCTTTGAGAGGTGAGCGGAGAGAAACTTGTGTCCGTATGAGTCACTTTTTTTATTTTTTTTCTCTCTCTTCTAGTTAGCCTGGTGAACTTTTCCCCACGGAGTTTCAAGCCTCATTCCCTCTAGCCTCCTCTTTCCGCTTGCCTGCTGGTATCTCGGGGTATGGAGGTTCGGCTCACCTCGCGTTCCAGCGCTGGTGTGTTGAGTCTGCTGCTGGTGTCCCGAACTTGGGCTCCCACGCTCTCCACGCAGGTCCACTGTGAATCACTAGTTCCGGAAGAGTTTCCTCTGCTGTTTCTTCCCCTACTCTTCCTTGACCCTGCAGTATCTCCACTTATATTAAACTTTCTCTCCCCCCGGACTAAGTGTGCTCCCTGCCTATTCCGCCATCTTGCCGCCTCTAAAAAAATTATTTTTTATAATTTCAATGTGATTTGTAGATACAATTATAAGAACATACTGATATGAAAGTGATAAATTTGCATATTTTTGTAATAAAAATTTTTATAGAAGTTCAAGTGTTTGAGGCAGTGGTTAAGATAGAAGCTGGGGTAGTGGGTAAAGCCACGGCCTACAATGTTGACATCCCATGGGGGTGCTGGTCCTTGTTCTGGTTACTCCACGTCCAATAAAACTCCTTGTTATTGGCCTGGGAAAAGCAGTGGAAGAAAGCCCAAATGCGTAGACCAGTGCCTTCCACATGGGAAATTGGAAGATGCTTCTGGCTCTTGGTTTCATCCTGGCCCAGCCCTGCCCATTGCAACCATCAGGAGTGAGTCAGTGAATGGAAGATCTCTCTCTCTTTTCTGTCTTTCACCCTCTCTCTGTAACTCTTTCAGATAAATAAATAAATATTTAACAAAAAATGTAAGGTGGGGTGTCAGCCTCTTATATCTGAATGCCTGGATTTAAGACACAGATCTCCCTATTCCAACTGCTAATGAGCACCTTGGGAGGCAACAAGTAGGGCTGAAGTGGATGGGTCTCTGGAACCCAACTGGAGGCCTGCACTGAGTTCCTGGTTCCCAAGAATTCAGGGAATGATACAGCTGTTTGGAAATCTCTTGCATCTCTATTTGTTTCTGTGTGTATGTGTGTGTGGCCTCTGTCTCTAAGATGAATAAATAAGCAGTAAATATATATATATATATTTATAAAAATTTTTTTATAACTGTAGATAGATAAAACATACCTCAGGGACCCACATTGTGACACAATGGGTTAAACATCCACTTGCAATGACATATATGAGTGCTGGATTTAGTACCAGTAACATTGCTTCTGATTCAGCTTCCTGCTAATGTGCCTGGTAAAGCAGGAGGAGATAAATTGAATACTTGGACCCTTACTACCCACATAAGAGTCCAAATGAAATTCTAGGTTCTTGGCTTTAGCCTCACACAGTCCTGGATGTTGCTACCATTTGGTGAGTGAACCAGCAGATTTAAGATCGCTCCTTCTCTCCCTGTCTTTCCCTCTCTCTCTTACACTCTGTCGTTCAAAAAAAAAAAAAAAACTTATCACTACATTATGGACTATAGGCTACAAATGCATTTGAAATTTCTGGATTAATATGTAGATTTCAAGATGAATGCCAACACACATTTGTATGCTATGTGAGTCATGTGCATGAATGAACCTCTATATAATCGTTGGTATTAAAAATAATTTATATATCCTAGGTGTACAATAGGGATAAGCAAAATATAGTATGTTATATAATATAAATCAGAAGAAGAAGAAAATTATAGAATAATTGACATTATTTTCATGAATGTTCATATATTAAAAAATAAAATGCTAGCAATAGGGTCACTTGATTAAAAAATAGACATATAGTATATTTTGTACCCTGGATGAATATTTACCATAATAACTGCAATTATTAGGCATGATGATAAATATACATGTTTATACAATCATTTTTTGAAAATATTTTCTATTAGATCTTTTTAATTTTTTTTTTACTCTTTTGGAATGCAGAGACAGAAAACCAGGGGGAGACATAGAGTTAGAGAGAGATCTTCTGTCTGCTGGCTCATTCCTTAAATGCCTGCAATGGCCTGGGCTGGGCCTGACTGAAGCCAGGAGCCAGGAATTTCATTTGGCTCTCCCACATGGGTGCAGGGGCCTAATGACTTGGGCCATTTTCTGCTACATTCTCAGGTGAATTATTAGGGTGCTGAATCAGAAGTGGAACAGCTGGGACTTGAGCCAGCACCAAGATGGGATGCTTGCTTTGCAGGCAGCAGCTTAACAGTTATACCACAACGCTCGTCCCTATATTGGGTCTTAAAATCATAAAATCAAATAAGATGTGTATTTTTCTTCTCTTACAGACTATAACTAAGTCTAATCTGGCAAGAGTTTACCAGGTTTGCAATTGCTAATTTGACTTAGCTTAACTAAATCATTACTTCAAATGACAAACCTCATTTGCAAATACTTGTCCTCTCTCTTCTCAGTGGATTCATGAACAGAAGTAGTTATGGCTTCAGAGATGAAGATTATGCAGGGGCTCAACAACATGGACTTCGACTCATCAAGATTTCAGTAAACAATCAGCTCCCAGAAGACAACACTGTGCCAACATGACCTCATTTCTCCCAGGTGATCAGCCAACTCACTGGTATGATAATCTTCACATTCAACAAATTCTAATATGTCAGGATTGGCATTTTATCCTTACTGGAATGTTATGTAGTCTGGATATTCATGTTTGTTTCTGCTAAAACTGTCATGCACGCATTTAAAAATCTGTGCATAGAAGGTAAATAACCATTAAAGTAAAATGGTAAAATAAACATAAAGTACTATATATAGTACTACAATGGAAAATCACTTGCATAACAGTGCTTATATAGTGAATCATAGTGAATCAGCTAAGACTTTCGTCTACACAATGTAAAAGCTAAATACTGAATTACAAATTGTAAAATGTAATTTTCTCAAGAACATTGGTCACAGCTCCATGCACATGCATCAATATTAGTATGAATAAGATACCTAAAGCCCCAATCCCCACTGCAAGTAACTGAAAATGCCTAAAACTAGTAGATAAAGAAGTAGCTATATAAACATTATTTAGGCACAAAAGGTCAATATCAAGTTAAAGAGCAATATAATCAAAAGTGCTTGCTGATAGGATGCAGAACACTTGGTTGAAAGGAAACAGAGAGCCTCTATTTTTCCAAGTAAGCAGTGAAGAACTACTTGTCTTTAATAATTGTGTATGAATACTTTGGATAAGAATAAAGATAAATTAATAATAGTTAAATAAGGATATCAGATTCAATGTCTAACAGGTTTAAGTGAAGCAATATTCATTATGTATATGCTTCTGAATACTAGAAATATCATTTTTACAATCAGACGAAGCACTATAAAGTGAAGAAATCTTGCTCAACTTACTTTTTTATATGTAATTATAAATACAAGCACAGATGATCCTCATTGTAATATAGGAGTGCTTTATATATTTAGTTTCAAAATGTGTAATTTCAAGGACAATTTGACCATTAGAAGTAATATTAAATATTTATCCTTAACTTATTAACTTTTAATAGATTATCTTGAAGTGCATAGATAATTTTGAACATGGGATATCATGTTTCCAAAACAACAACAAGCTACTTTCCATTAATTACTGCATATCCTCACATATACTCAACATATATTATTACTGCATGTATATTTTTTACACATTCAAAAAATGAGTGGCTAGAAAGGGAAAATGTACCTTTCTGAGCCTTGGATGCATTAATAAACTTGTGTGTTTTGGGTACATTTTATTTTCTGGTGAAATCAATTTCTCTAACTTTATTAATAGGAATGTAATCATAACACCTCTTATTAATCCTTACCGATTTTTGATATATCTTAAATAACAATGGATAATGACTATAAATTATTTAAAGACATGATTATTTTCAATGGATTCAAAATAGTTAAATGCAAACATCTATACTTACTTTAATTGCATTTTAATATCCATATTGGTTGGTGGCTTAGATCTCAGTGTGATGCCACATGGATTATTTTTGTTGAGGACTTTTAATTTTTGCCAAAAGTCTGCCAAGGAATATTGAAAAAGTGCCCTATGATTTTTTTCCTTAAATTTGATTGCTACAATTAAGATTCAATAAAGCTCTCATAGGGTGCTTATTGCATGCATGTGTGTAGGTACACTGAAAACTATTTATTTATATAATGCCTATTTTGCAAAGTCAGTTGGAATTATTTTGTTATACTTCTTTGCATAAATCTTACATCAATAAAAAATGAAAAGATGTATCATTTGTCTTCTTTCTGTTAAAGATTAAAAATCAACTGTGAAACAAAGCAAAACATGGAGCAGACTATACTAACAATAAGCCACGACCTTTAAACTCAGTATCAATATTCATTAAAGTTTTATATTACCTACCTACAATCTAATTACTCAAGCGTATTGCATGCAACTGCTCCTCCCTGATTATCAGCAAACACAGTACTTTTAACTTGTAATGAAGACAATAAGAATTCTGTAAATGAATGTATCTCGGGCCAAAAAATTGAAAGGGAAAATTTATATTAAAAATCTTTAATGCAAATTGCACTAAATTTGGACTTCGCTCTCACCACTTCTACTTCTGTGACATGGCACTGTTGCATTGATTGTAATGTCCTTGGCAATAGAGGTCATGATAATTTTATCACATCCAAGGATTCTAGGTGAAATGTGTGGCACATGTGCAGGCTGCAGGCTCGTTTGTCACATTATTACTTGCTGTCACTTTTGAAGGTAGGTGTCTTTTTGAAGAATGTGCCACAGCTAGAGGGTCAGGTTATTTGCATAAAGCTCTGAAAGCTGTCTTTTCAGAGAGAATGAGTGGGATGTTGCTTCATTTTCTGTTTACAGAAAGCATATAGAGGACAGCTGTCAGGAGCTGATGCTGTCTCCCTTGTACATGGATAGTTCTCAAAAGAAAAATGCTTAACAACCTATTAATGATTTGTAACTAAAATTTCCATTTATTGGTCTGCATGTTAATTTTACCACTCAGAATAAAGTAGGTCTGGCCTGCTTTTAGTAGATATTTTTGCTTTATAGTATCAAAAGATGCCTATAAATTGAAGTGATTTACAGAAGCTTCTATTGCTTTGGGTTGATAACCAAATAATTTCCTTCCTTTAGAAAATTAAAGGAAGAAGAATCTAGCTACATTTCTGAAGCTACTACATATGATTTCACTAAAGATTTTAGGAAGGTTTTAAAAATAATGCAAGTCTAATTACCTTTATTGGAGCCAAAAAATAATGTTATTCATTTAACAATGTCTTAAAGCACTGAATTTATTAAAATATATACACAGGAACTTAATTTAAATGAAATTACATTTTAAAAGCAATAATTTGATTTCTGCATAAATATAATTTTGGAAATAGTGTATAGCTAATAATTTTAAATAAATTCCAAGCATTTTAATATAACAATGAAATTACTTGTTTACAATGAAAAATGAAAAAGCCATTTTCTACTATGCAATGAAGTTGTCTTATATAATATTATATACACAAGCACATGGTCAGATTATTTTGGCTAAAATCAATATAGGACTATATCCAATTCAACAATAGTATCTAAATTATCTCTTATTGCAGATATGTTATTCATTTTTATTATTTATTTTGGTGTATTAAAGATGTCTCTAAATTCACATAATACATCAAGAAGTGGGTTTTCACCTTGACCTAATTCTGGATAGATACTGGGAATGCTCTTCCCACTCCCAAGAGATAGAAGTGATGCTGGTGTGGTTTTCTGTTCTAGGGACCGCAGGAGGGATTATCAAGTTTCTCCCCAAAGGGACATTTCCTCAAAGTCAGAACTGTGATGTAAATAGTCTGACTATGCCATGAGTGAGACTGCATGTAATTGAGAGGGAAAATAGGCCAGCTGAGCCCAGACTTCCTGTCATCTCTACCAATGTGCTCAACATATCAGAAAAAGTCTCTTAGGAACTAGCAGCTCAGCCAAAACTACTGGCTGATCACCATCACCACACCACAGTGAAAAAAAGAAATGCCTGCTGAACTCTGCCCTAATCATTGATCCATAAAATGTGAACATCAAAAAGGCTGTTGTTTGAAATCACAAATTTGGGGGTACTCTATGAGCCATAATGGATAACCAAAATAATTGTGTGTATTTGCATGTGCTGTGTGCATGCTCTAAATCACAAATATTGACAACTATCAAGCAGTTTTTATGTACAATGTCTTTGCAAGCAAGATTTGAAATGACTGTAATGATTAAACATCACATTCTTTGTAATTTCCAAAATCTCTAATGAAAATATATCCAGTGTTATATAAACAAATAGTTATAAACAGATATTTTGTATCCATAGTTAGATACTTACTAATAACGCAATAAATTTTGTCAGTTAGTTATCCCACATGTGTACAAAACAACTAAGCATAGTTATTTCGGGTGAGTTCCTTCCCTGGTTAATTACATGGTCAGTAACAACCTGGTTTCTGAATGATCACTTAGACACAGAAAAGAAACTGCACCAATTTTAACTTTTTATAATAATGAATAATAGTAATAAAAATGTTTAATTGCCTCTGTGTCATGTACAGATAAGCTTTTTACTTCAAAATATACGAAAGTCATAGAATAATTAGTGAAACATCTTTTCAAAAATACTTGGTTTTTGTTGTTATTGTTGTTGTTTATTTGAAAAAATGACAAAGAGGAGAACTAGAGAGAGGAATCTGCCATCCACTGGTTTACTCATAAAATTCTGGCAATAGCTGGGGCTAAGCTGTGCAGAAGCCAGGAGTCAGTAACTCCATCCATGTCTCTCATGTGCATAGCAGGAGCAACTCCCTCCTAGGCACTTTAGCAGGAAGCTAGATCATAAGCATAAAGTAGGTGGAATTCAAATAGCACACTCAGATGCATACACCACAATCAGCAATTTAACCTGTTCTGTCACAATGGGCGCCCCAAACTGATCTTTCTATGTGCTTCTTAATAAGAAACGCTTTATTTAAATTTTGCTAATCACTCCCTTCTCTGGTGAAGAATGTATGTGGTTGCCTTGCTACACTGCCTTAGAGACAGCTGATGTAGCTGAAAATTCTCCCCTCACATATTTTTGGACAGGCAGAGTTAGACAGAGAGAGAGAGAGAGAAAGGTCTTCCTTTTCCATTGGTTCACCCCCCTAATGGCCACTATGGCTAGCATGCTGCGCTGATCCGAAGCCAGGAGCCAGGTGCTTCTCCTGGTCTCCCATGGGGTGCAGGGCCCAAGCACTTGGGCCATCCTCCACTGCCTTCCCGGGCCACAGCAAAGAGCTGGACTGGAAGAGGAGCAACTGGGACAGAATCCGGCACCCCAACCGGGACTAGAACCCGGGGTGCTGGTGCCGCAGGCGGAGGATTAGCCAAGTGAGCCATGGCGCTGGCATCTCCCCTCACATATTAACAGTTATACAGTAAGCCTTGGTGCACTCATTTTCCTCTTATCAGCCACAGTATAAAATATGGATCAGAAAGTTTCTTGCCTAAACTTCTGTTTTGCAAATTAAAGGTTAACATTGATATAAACTCAATAGTATAGTATCTGGCAAATAAATATACTGATTAAATATTAACAGTATTATTTATTTTTAAAGCATTTAAGTTTTCCCTATTATTTGATTTTTTCTTTCTTAAAGATCAATCATCTCCTTAATATTGAAAAGCAGATGCTTAAACCTTTACTTAGCAAAAAAGGAACTTTTTTATGCAATGAAAGTGGCATCCTGCCGGTGCCACAGCTCAATAGGATATTCCTCTGCCTGCGGTGCCAGCACACCGGGTTCTAGTTCCGGTCTGGGCGCCGGATTCTGTCCCGGTTGCCCCTATTCCAGGACATCTCTCTGCTGTGGCCTGGGAGTGCAGTGGAGGGCAGCGCAAGTCCTTGGGCCCTGCACCCGCATGGGAGACCAGGAGAAGCACCTGGCTCCTGCCTTCGGTTCAGCGCAGTGCGTAAGCGGCAGCACGCTGGCTGCCGCGGCTATTGGAGGGTGAACCAACGGTAAAGGAAGACCTTTCTCTCTTTCGCGCTCTCTCTCACTGTCCACTCTGCCTGTCCAAAAAAAAAAAAAATAGAGAGAGAAAGTAGCATCCTAATCTCTTATCTTGGGATACTTAAAAGATCATCATTTGGAGCCAGTACCGTGGCTTAGCAGGAAGGTTCATGCCTGCAACATGGGTATCCCATAAGGGTAACGGTACAAGTTCTGGCTGCTCCACCTCTGATCCAGCTCTTTGCTAATACACCTGGGAAAGCAGCAGAGGATGGCACAAGTACTTGAGCCCCTGCATTTACATAGGAAACCCAGAAAAAGCTCCTGTCTCCTGGTATCAAACTGCTGAACTCTAGCCATTGCAGCCATCTGGTGAATGAGCCAACAAATGGAAGATCTCTCTCAGTGTTGCTTCCTCTCCCTCTGTAACTCTACCTTTCGAATAAAAAAAATCTTAAAAAAAGAATATCAACTGACATGAAAGATAACCGGAAGTCCTGAGAAGCTCCTTATCATTGGGGACCATGCAGCATATGCATAGGTCACTCTGGCTTAATACTGAGTAGAACAATGCTAAGAGAAGGAATAGTTCTCTGTGGAGGTAGCCTTTTTCTCCCTTGTTATACAGGTCAAATGATGCACAGGCTGCACAGGGAACTTACTGCACCATATTAATTTGAAGCAGAAAAAAATGTAGCTGCAAATTTCTTTCCCTCCGTCCCTCCACCCACACACACACACATGCACACACACAAAATCACACACAACCACACCCACTGTAATTTACCAAGTAAACCATAAAACTAAGTTTAGCAGATGAACATGGTCTCTTGTTTTAAGAACTTTGGATTTTATGCTTAAAATGCCCTTTTTCCTTTGCCTGACTGTTAAACTGCTACTCGTTTTTCATGAGTCATATAACTTATTCTGTTAGTACCTTTGCTTTATGCTGTCTTTAGCACATTATACATACCTTTGTAAGGTCAATGTCTGAAGACACTGTTTTACATGACATTTAAGGTGAAAATAATTCACTGATTGGTCTAAGGTTGATCTTTCATTGTAACTAGTAAAGGGCCAAAGAATTAGGCACCTGGTATTTCAATAGTGTGCAACTAAGGAAATTTCTCTTTTCCACTTTTAAATAAAATTTATCTGATTAAAGGATTTGTGGTTGTGTTTTGTTTGGGGTGGGGTTTAGTGAGGGAAAGGAATAGAAGAATTTTGAAGCTAGAGAAAATGTATAATACATCTATTTGAATAATGTTATTTTTAGACATCCAGGGATTGTTTGATATTTATGTCTATGCATTTAAAAGTAGTCTAATCAGAAGGGTTGTGAATTTTTTTATCAACAACTTTCAGTTACATGGAAGTAGGTGCGGATCAGGCTGAGTATTCTGCTAAGCCAATGCTGAAGTTATAACAAATGAGAGCAACAGAAACAAAATAGCATGATAGGGGTATTTCCGAGACAGTGATTTTAATGAAAAACCATGGACTCAATATGAGTCAGGTTGGTTGACAGAGAAAGTAGGGTTCAAAACAAAGGACAAGAGGTGGTATAATATTGGGGGGAATGAAAGTAATATACTACAAACCCAGGAAGGACGGGCATCTCTAGTCATAAAACAGAGTTATCGGAAAGCTGTGCCTTTGAAGCAGTGACTGGAGTGGAGCAAACAGACCTATGGCAGCAGGAAATGAAAGGGTGATGCTACAGTGTGGAATGGAGGTACTCGTCTCTTCTGAAATGACAGCGGGGGGTTAGGGCAAATTGTCAGTGTTCAAAACCTGACAAGGAGACACTGGGAGATCATTGGAGGAGACAACTTATGGGATAGGGTCAGTAAATCATGTAGTATGAGTCACAAAGAAGCAGCAATTTTGAATGAATGTTGGGGATCAGTGATTTGGAATTGGCAATGGAAATGGGGAAGATAATCCCTCACTAACAAATCCTGAAGTATATGATTTGAGAGAGAGAGGAGAAAAAAAGAGGATCACAGACAAAAATAAATGATAAAATCCTGTATTTCCACTCGAAAAATTCAGAGGACTCAAGGAGGACATGGAAATTAAAAAATAGAAATGCTTTTATTGTTAAAAATAGAACTTTAGAGTCATGTGCTTTGAGGTAGCTGTTTGAGCAGCTGAGATGTTCACATTCCACATCTGGGTGCCTGGTTCACGTACTGGCTACTCCTTACTTTTCATCCAGTTTTTGGATAATGTGCCTACCTGGAAGCAGGTGATGGATTCTACCACCCATGTGAGCAACCCTGATGGAGTTCCAGCACCTGGCTTTGGCTTAGCCAAGCCTCAGCTGCTGTGGGCATTTGGGAGTGTTCCAGTAGAGGAAAGCTCACTCTACCTATTGCTCTTTCTCTATCACTTTGCCTTTCAAATAAATAAATACACCTTTGGAAAAAAATAAAAGAATTTTAGTTCTAAGGTGTAGTGTAGGGTAAAGAAAGTTTGGAAATTGAGTCAGATTTGAAATAGGGAGCAAGATGGTAATGAGGTTTTGGATGACACTGGATGAATTTGAGAGCTTGACTTTATGGGAGTAACTGAGATAACAAAATGAGAAAAGAAAAAATTCATTCTAAAAATCTTTGCTGGGTTATGTGTGTAATTGGAGGTGGAGGAACAGGAATGGAGAAGGGGAAGGAAAGCAAGCATTCTGTCCTGTAGTCTACAGTGGTGTGTAGGCCAAAGAATACATGACAGCTTCCTCTAAAAATCCTTTTCTTTCCTCTTCAAATGAAGGTGTCGTAACATCTGGAAGGAATTCTTCCTCCTGGAACAGAGAACCCTTAACTGTGAAAAGGTGTCACACAATGTTTAATTACAGCTTCTTCTCCATATTTATGTTCTGTCATCTGTGTCTTGTGCATGGTAATTGCACAGCCGTGCAAATCACAAATAGGTTTACTCAGATATAAACTGACCTACAATTCTATGTAGGTCATGTATCAGGATGGTTAATTATTTGCCTTCATTGAGAAGTAAAGTACTTTATTTGATAGAGATCTAAAATGTTATAAAAACTATTAATAACATTTTCTGTTATTTGCTTGCTTAAAAATCAAAAGCACTGTCATTTGAGTTGGAAGTAGTTATAGAAAATGGTCTAATTTTGTACCCACGCAGAAACACAAAGTGTAAAAATACTGTTTCAGTACTAGTTATAGCATCACTGCACATTAGACAACACATTAAGGACAGATCCCACATAGGATATAAGTACACAGTGACTTCTATTGCTGACTTAACAATTTGACACTCCTGTTCATGGCGTCAGTAATCTCCCTAGGCTCTAGTCATGAGTTGCCATGGCTATGGAAGCCTTTAGAGTTTGCTGACTTTGATCTTATTCCAATAGGGTCATAGTCAAAGTGGAAGTTCTCTCCTCCCTTCAGAGAAAGGTACCTCCTTCTTTGATGGCCCCGTTCTTTCCACTGGGATCTCACTCACAGAGATCTTTCATTTAGGTCTGTGTTTCTGCGTGGGTACAAACTGATGAGATCTTTACTAATTATATACTGAATTGATCTTCTGTATAAAAAGATAATTGGAAATGAAAAAAAAAAACTGGTGTTAAATTGGAAATGGCATAGAAAATTAATTAATTTTTTTAAAAAAATATTATGTAGGATCTCTGTCTTTAATCTGCTGTACACTCTTATTTAATGCTATAACTAGTACTCCAACAGTATTTTTTTTTTCACTTTGTGTTGCTATATGGGGACAAACTGTTGAAATCGTTACCTAATATATACTAAACTGATCTTCTGTATATAAAGAGAATTGAAAATGAATCATGATGTGATTGGAAGGGGAGAGAGAACGGGAAAGTGGAGGGTTGCAGGTGGGAGGGAAGTTATGGGAGAGGGGGGAAGCCATTGTAACCCATAAACTGTACTTTGGAAATTTATATTCATTAAATAAAAGTTTAATAAAAAAAAAGAAAAAAAAGAATCAGAAAAAAAAAAAGGTCTAATTTTTACCAATCAGTGTTTTTGATTGGATAAAAAATTCCAAAGAGTAAACTGAAGTGTAATAATATGTTATGTGCACACACACATAAAAAGTTATAGTGTACAGGATCAGTCATTTACCCTGGCAGTTAAGTCACTGCACACCACATTGCAGTGCCTGGATTTGATTACTGGTTCCCACTCTTTTTTTTTTTTTTTTTTTTTGACAGGCAGAGTGGACAGTGAGAGAGAGACAGAGAGAAAGGTCTTCCTTTTGCCGTTGGTTCACCCTCCAATGGCCGCTGCGGTAGGCGCACTGCGGCCGGCGCACCGCGCTGTTCTGATGGCAGGAGCCAGGTGCTTCTCCTGGTCTCCCATGGGGTGCAGGGCCCAAGGACTTGGGCCATCCTCCACTGCACTCCCTGGCCACAGCAGAGAGCTAGCCTGGAAGAGGGGCAAGCGGGACAGGATCGGTGCTCCGACCGGGACTAGAACCCGGTGTGCCGGCGCCGCAAGGCGGAGGATTAGCCTGTTGAGCCATGGCGCCGGCCCACTGGTTCCCACTCTTGACTTCAGCTTCCTGCTAGAGCAGAATTTCAGAGGCTGTGGTAGTGCCTCAAGCATCTGGATCTCCACCACCCATGTGGAAGACCTGAATTGAATTCCCAGTTCCCTGCTTCAGCCTGGCATAGCCTTGGCCATTGTAGGTATTTGGAGACTGAACCAGCAGAAGGAAGCTCTGTCTTCCCTCTTTCTCTTTCTCTTTCTCTTTCTCTTTCTCTTTCTCTTTCTCTCTCTCTCTCTCATTCACTAGTAACAAAAAACGCAAGCTGTATATGAATATATATATATAGATAAATAGACTGATATTGGTTGATATATGTATGGTACAATGGAACTACTCATGATTATTAATTATTATTTCAATATTTAATTTATTAAATTTATTCTGGTTGATTACTAATTCTAGGAATTTAAATTTATAGCTTACTGGTGTCAATTAAAATAAAATTGGATATTATAATTCTGAAATATCAGGTATATCTACAGCACCCTGGGAACCATTGTGAAATTATTAGAAAGCACTACTAATAAAATAAAATAATAAGATATTTATATATCTTTTTTAAAAGATTTATTTTATTTATTTTAAAAGCAGAGAGAAAAGAGAGAGGAAGACCAACATAGAAAGAGATTTTTCCATTCTCTAATTCATTCCTCAAATGGCCACAACCACAAGGACTGAACAAACCGCAAGCCAAGAGTCTGGAATTCAGTCTGGTTCTCCCATGTTGGTGGAAGGGATCCAAGTACTTGAACTATCTTCTGTGGCTTACCCAGGTGATTTAGCAGGGAGCTGATTTGGAAGCAGAACAGAAAGACATGAGGTACCAGAAGCAAAAGAGGCAGCTTAACTCACTGTGCCATGCCGGGCTCTGTACTCATGTCTTTTTAATTGAGGCACAACACTGAGTTAGAAAGCCTTTCACTCAAAAATAAATCTATGTACTCATTTCTTGGAACTAGAAAAGTATTTTTACCATTAGAAAATTAGATTTTAAAATATTATATTTAAATAGTAATTATTACATTTAAATTTTTTTAAAAAGTAAAGAAATCGCAATAAAACATGAAAAATTCCTGTTTACATATTTTTCTAATGAAAATAGTAGTCCTCTATAGTAGTCTGGTGCTTGAGAATAAAGTGTGAAACTTTGTTGATAGATTTGTTAGTCTGTACTCTGTTGAGTTGTTTGCATCATTCTCCAGTAGAGTTTGTGCTCTCCTAGGAAATAGCAGATTAATTCAGTAGCATGTAGGGCAGTTTAGACAGTAAAAGAATTTGAACAGAAGGCGTGCTATAACATGATGATACGAAAATGTACTTAATTAAAATATATGAACATGGATGTGTTTGAACAAAAGGTCAAGTAACAGACTGTGTGGCTTCAAAATGACCACCTGGCAACCAAAAGTCTGCTAATCATATGCAGATTTTGGGTGAAGAGAAGTTTAATATTGGCCAATGTTTTTAAAATGGAGCTGGAAAGGAGGATGATTAGAATTGTCTAGAAGTTGCTTTTGCATTATATTTTACTTAATTTAGGGAAAAGTCAATTATTCACATCAGAGAATGAGAGGCAAATCATGAAGGTACTATAAGGTAGCTGTACTATTATATGCCCCTTTTGTGCAGGGAAAACCAAGAATAATAACTCTTGCCATATTACTGATGTGAAATGAAGAAGTGAAGAAGTGTGCTTTGCCTCATTTTTTTATACTGACACGTCAAGATGTCACAATTGATAGCTAGTATCCCTTCCCACATTTATGACACTACAATCAGCATGTCCTTAATCTGCTTTCCAGCATATTTCTTTCCAACATCTCAAAGATATTTAAATTCACCATTTAGTATAGCCATCGTTTTATTATTTTAAGAGTTTAAAAAAAGTGGATCACCATCCATTGTACCGTCATATATATAATGGGATCGCAGACGCAAAGTTGGGGAGAGAAGAGAGCAGAAGAAATAATGGTGGAAAATTCCCCAAATTTGATGAAAACCATTCATTTACATATTCAATATCACAATGAACTCAAGGTAAAATAAACCCGAGGAAACAAACAAAATCAAACTGTTAAGCAGCAAGGAAAATCTTGAAAGTGGCAAAAGAACAATGATCCATCACATAAGGGATTTTCAATCAGATTAATGGATTACTTCTCATCAGTAATCATGAGGAACAGAAGGCAGTGAGATGACATATTGAGTTTGCTGAAATGTACGAGCTGTCTCCAAAAAGAATTTTATACACAGCAAAGCAATGATTCAAAAAGGTGGACTAAGGACAAGCTTTTGGTGCAGTGGTTAAACTGCCCACCACCCATATTGGAGTGTCGCATTTTGAGCCCAAGCTCTGCTATCCTTTCCATCTCCCTGTTAATGTGCACCCTGCAAGACAGCAGGCCAGGGTCCAAGTAGTAAGTCTCTATCACCTACATGGAGACCTAGATGGCCTTCCTAGCTCCCAGCTTTAGCATGGCCTAATCTGAGCTGTTGTGGCATTTGAGGAGTGAACCATGGGTGAAAGATTTACCTTTGTATTTCTATCTCTATTTTTCTGTCTCCAAAATTAAATAAATAAATAATTTAAATGAAAAGGCAGTCTTTAGAGATTTCCTTGTTAAAACAACGCAAACATACAAACAGTAACAACAATAAAAAAAATCAGCTGGTATCTGTGACCCACAGAAAGTACTTACAAAAAATACAAAGGGAAGTTTTCGATTGAATTTAGAAGACATTTGTCAAAAATTTGAATGTTCGTGGCTATTTTTATCAGTTCCCTCAAAACACAAAAGAAAATTGTCAAATTAGGTCTCATGACATGCTGGTGTGTGCACGGTCCATGTCTGTTAGAGTTTCACTTATACCCCTTACAAATGAGGGACTAAAAATTCAGAGCCATAAAATAATAATAAAAGCTACCTAGACATCATAATTTCAAACCTGTGTTCCAATGTCCATATGTTTTATGACCATATGTAATCTGTAATATTGCCATATGTAACATGATCTCAGGTTGTATTTCAAAAGATGTACTTATGCTTGTCCATTCAAATCTATGTCCTGGTTATAAAAAGTTGTGGCTACTCCTGTATGTATTTGCTTGGATAACTGTGTAAGTCACTGTTCAGAAAAATTTAAACAGGTACTCCATATTAAGTGTTCATTTGTTTTAATATAGCTAATTGGGACTCGTTCTATTTCATTTGTAATTTAATATTTACATGTTGAAGGATTAATCTGTTCTAATTTTAAAACTAGACAAAATTACTTTATATGTCCTCAGTATTATACATGGCTTAATATGTTATATTGTTTCATCTTAAGGATAATCATATTGAAACATTTCCTCACATCATTGTACATTTCTTTTATTGTTTATTTGTGTTCATTTACTTGAAAGAGCAACAGAGTGACAGAGATCTTAGATCCCATCATTCACTTCCTAATTTCCCAGATCAGGGCTGGTTCAAGCAGGGACCAGGAGCCAGGGAATCCATCTCAAGATTCTTACATGGGTGGAAAGGGCCCAAGCAGTCATGTCAACATCTGCCACCTCCCAGGATCCATTAACGGGCATCTAGACCAGAAGTGGAGTAGACAGAACCCAAAGTGCTTTTCTGATATAGTATGCAGGCATTCCAAGCTTTTAAATGTGTATAGACATTAGCATGCCATATGCTCAATTAGACAGTATCAGTAATATTCTACCTGGAGAAATATCAATATCAACTATTGCTAAATAAAAATCATTCAAATGTTAGTGCACGTTATTATGAAATACCACTTCAGGGTGTGTGGTGGATTAACCAAGTGAAACAAGTTATATTTTTATTTATTTGTGAATAAAATTATTACTGATGCTGTTACAAGAATAGGTAGAGAGAGGAGAGTTATCACTTTTTTTAAACATTGATTTGTCAACAGAAACTCATGAATGTCAGAATGATGTCCATGTTTTAAGTACTTGTGTGGTATGTCTCTTCAGAGACAAGTATGCATGACTAAAATGTTTATTATGAGTTTTATAAAGTAGTAGTTATATTTTTACAAACTTATATTTGAACTACTTGGTTTCAATTGGTTAACAATGCTTTATATAATATATGCATGTGGTACTGTGTAACTCCAATGAAATACAACATACATTATAAAAACTCTCTAAGATTAAAATCATAAGTGAAATATTGTAAAAAGTCAAATATGCATCTATAACCATACTTCAGGTTCACATAACCTGCTTAATTGTGTCCCAGTTTGTGGAGGAAATAGAAGCCTCTGAATCAAATGCCTTCTGTTTGATTGCCTAAAACACTACTGGCTTTCCTTGACATCTTCCCATCTGGAAGTGAAGGCTTAGTCCTCACACTTATTCTCTTTTTTTTTTTTTTTTTTTTGGACAGGCAGAGTGGATAGAGAGAGAGAGAGAGAGAGAGAGAGAAAGATCTTCCTTTTTGCGATTGATTCACCCTCCAATGGCTGCTGCTGCCGGTGCATCGTGCCAATCCAAAGCCAGGAGCCAGGTGCTTCTCCTGGTCTCCCATGCGGGTGCAGGACCCAAGGACTTGGGCCATCCTC
The DNA here is from genome assembly GCF_033115175.1 of Lepus europaeus. NCBI lineage: Eukaryota > Metazoa > Chordata > Mammalia > Lagomorpha > Leporidae > Lepus > Lepus europaeus. Next base: position 43,845,802 of record NC_084832.1, on the reverse strand, counting down.
CACTGCCTTCCCTGGCCACAGCAGAGAGCTGGCCTGGAAGAGGGGCAACCAGGATAGAATCCGTCGCCTCAACCGGTTCTAGAACCCGGTGTGCCGGCGCTGCAAGGCGGAGGATTAGCCTGTTAAGCCACGGCACCGGCCACACTTATTCTCTATCTATACCCACTTTCCAACCGATATCGTCTATACTTGTTTCTATTATCATCTATATGGTGATAACTATTATCTTCATACCTCTAACCTTTATCATTTGCCTGAATTCGATACATGTATCCCACTGCCCAATAATCATTTCCATTTGCATATCTGATAAAATGAACATGTCTAAAGACTTTTTTTAATTTTCTCATTTTTTCTTCTGCCATACATTCACTTATTTCAGTATCTCAGTCTACAATTATCAGTTCCATTCCTATACTTTTCAGGTCCCAAGCCATGGCACTATTTTCTTCTTCCCTCATCTCCCTTCTTCTCCTCTACCCCCTCTTCTTCTCTTTTGTTCCTTCTCCTTCTCCTTCTTCTCTTTCTCTCTCTTTCTGCCCCTCCCTCCGTCCCTCCATCTCTATCTACCTATCTGTTTATCTATCTATCTATCTATCTATCTATCTATTTATCTCTATCTCTATCTCTATCTTTACCTCTATCATCTCCCTTCCTCCCTCTCTCCCAGGCTCCCTCCCCCTCTGGCCCTCTCCTTGGCATGGTTAATCCATTAGACACCCCCTCCATTTTCTTTCATACACACCAAGAATCTGACCGTTTCTCATGCCTCATTCACTATAATCCTAGTCCTAAAAAGCATCATCTCTGCTTTAAACCTCACCATTTTATAAGTCTTCCTTGCATCCAGTTTTCCCTTTATGTAGTCTTTCTTTTGTACACGAAAACTACTATATCTCTTTACAAGTCTTTTTAATATTTTCAGAATAAAATATAGTATCCTCACCAAGATTTGGAAATGTATAGCTGAAATGATTATATGTATATATATGCATATATGTACATATGTGTATATGTATGTATATATATATATATTATATTCAGAGTCACATCTCAATCACTCTACTCTAACCACAGTGCACTTCGAATATTACTTTAGAACTTCACATTACTGTTACTTTTTGTGTAATACTCTCCTCAAAATACCAACTTGGTAAGTACTCTCATTCAGATATGTACCCAGAGATATTTACCTCATCAAAAATAATAGCAGATGAGATCTGAATATGTTTCAAGGGTAGAATGAAGGCCAACATATGTATTTTAGAAGTGCCTATAAATATTTAACATTTTATGAAGCATAATTGTGCTTAAACAGCTTTTTGGCTCAGAACTTTCTTCCCAAACTTTCCACTATCTTTGGGAAAGTGATTAAAAACAATCATTAAAACAAAAACACACAATCTCATTTATTTTGGAGGGATAATTAATTATGTCTGCAAAAGGGGCAATATGCCAATACTATCACTAAAGAAAGGAAAGCAAAGATATTCAGAGAATTTTGTCTTCACATTATTTTGAACCACACTAGCTTCAATAGCAATGGAAAAGGGCTGAATTTTAGAGAACTGTTAGGTGTTTTTGTAGTATATCATCAATGATTTAAAATATTGATTCTACGAATCTTTCTGAAAACCTCACCATAGTCTAAAAAACATCATGACATGGATTAGTTTGCCTATAAAACATCTTAGATTTTCTTTCACTAAATTTTCACTTGTTTATGTACAATCCATGCTCGTTAATTCAGTAAATGCATTTTATCTCCATCAATAAACTCTCCAGTTTTCACTTTGAAGTTTGCCTATCTGCTAAATGTCTCACCTACATTTCTTCCTCCTATAATTGGAACATAAATTTCACTGATTATACATTACTAGAAATGCCTAATTGTATTTAGTACTACTTTCTCCAGAGGTCAAATTTCTTTACATTAAAAAAAAAGAAAAAAGAAAAAACAATACCCTCACAAAACCCTACCATATGTTACTGAAAATACTAAAACTTGACCTGTAAGTAGTCTATAAATATTTGAGGACTGACAAATAATAAAGGATCTCAGAAAAATGTAACTATATCATTTGTTTAGAGAATTTTATAGTGCTAATATAATGGATCACATATAACTGGAAATATTTTTCTTGAAAGGAAAGGGGAATTTGCATTTATTCTTACTATATTTTGATGGATCATTTAATTTTACAAACTAGGATAAATGTTACATGAAAGCACATGAGGAATATATAAATACAACCTGTATTGAAACCGGCTTTTCAACTACTGAATCAAGTGGAGTCATTTGGATTTTGTTGAGACCATTCAACTCAATAGTTCTCAGTAAATTTGCCTATAATGTGTTTTTCAGTCCTTTTATTTATTTAGAGGAAACATGGTATTAAGTAGACAATTCAAATATTTTGGAGGCCCAGTGTCTATGTTGATAATCATAATGTTGATAGAGATTCATAGCTCCTTTGAAACTGAAGGAATAAACTACCCAATTTGCCAATGTCTGCAATTATACATAATTTTTGTAATATATTTGTGTTTTATTTAATGAAGGATATTATAATGATATTATTCCTTTAGTTAAATTTGCTCATTTCTCCTTTTTTAAAAAAAAAAGCCCAAACCTTAGTAGCTTAAAGTTACAAAATTCTCTCATCCAATTCATTGCCATTGAAGAATTCAGTTTGGCAAATACTCTCCAAATGATAGGAATGTATGCTCCATCCCTATTTGAAACTGTCATATTAAAGTCTTGGTCACAAAAACACTTGAGGATAATAAGTGCATTTACTGAGCTAGTCTATTCATGGCTCACATCAGGTGCTACCACATTACAGTGGGTAGAGGTGTTATAAGAATCCACCATAACTAAAGTGAAGCTGTTCTGTGAGCAAAGGAAAAATGGAAAAGTGATTTAGATAGGATTTTCCAAAGGACAGGTAAATGGGTAGTATCACATTTTTTTATCATTAACTCATGTTCTTATAAAATATTATATAAATTCTAAAACACTATTATTGGAAAAATAAAATTTCTGTATTCCTATTATACTTTAGGTGAAAGTACAGGAGAATTAACTGAATGATGATATCTAAACAAAAATAGAAAAATAGCAAATAGTAAAATGATTTTGTTCCCAGTTCATCACAATTTTCTATAAACACATAATAATGCTGAGCCCATTGAGCATCATTTTAATCAAAGCAATATACCACTGTTTTGGGTTGCTTGTATTGTCTTATTATGCTAATATAAGATAGTCTATTGTCTTGGGAAGATGTTGAAAACCTTAATTCAAAAATAGAGTCTTAAGACTGTAGACAATAAAGTGATTTTGAGTGAATATTTCTTTTGTTTCATGTAATGAAATATTGCTCATTATTCAGAACCAATGCAATAATGATTAATATAATGATTAATAAAACATCCCTGGGAGTCAGCTTATAGGTTCAAATCTCAGTTCCACTACTTACTACCTGCATCACACAACATTCCAGCAGAAATATTCTTTAAAAGACCACAAGTAAACTTGGTCAATGGATGTTTGAATGTTTGAATGACAAATGTATTTTCGAAATTAGATTATATATCTGTACTTCAAAATATCTGTGGAAAATGAAATTGAAAGATGTTTATTTTAGTCTCTTTTAAAAAAAGCCCATGCATAGTTTTTGCATCATGTGTATTTTCCATGAACATTTTGAGCATTCCTTGTATTACACCATGGATATGTGTATACTTCTCTCTTTCTCTCTCCCTCTGAGACACTTGCTCATACTTTGAGAGATTTCACCTTTCTTTCAAGGAGATTATTTGCCTTCATCCCAGAGTAGAGATCTCTCTCTTAAGGGGAAGGTAGACCAACATGCCAGTCATAACAGATAAACTCTGAATATCATAATTTCAGTGTTACTTTTCAGGGTCAACTCTACCTCAAGAACAGGTGAACACTTGGAAGATATCATCTTGCCCCATGGAAAATTTGAGACTGAGAAACTCATTAGTTGATGCTCCCTAGGTAATATTTAATCTAATCCAGGGTCTTAATGGCTCCTAAAAGGATTATTTATGAAGATATAGGGAAATAACCAAGGCTTACAGCAAAGTACAGCTGCAGGAATCTAATGCCATACCTGACAGAAAAATAAAATTGTCACTGCAAAACAAAAATAGTAGTGGCTGACAATTAAACAAAAAATTATTCTGTTTAATTATTTTAATAATTTTAATTATCAGTTATTTTAATTATTTTAATTATTAATATTAATTATTTTCTTCTTTCACTTGGATAGTCATCAGTTTCTCCCTTTGGCAAAATCCAAGTGCAACAAATAGGTCCACTGATATTGTTGATGGAATTTGGCTTCCTGAAGCACAGACTATGAGGAAAAAGGTGGAGAGTCAACTTATAAGAGCAAATGTAATAAAATATTAAACTGTCTGTCCCCCGGACTAATAGTGTGTTCGCTTCCTATTCCGCCATCTTTTAAAAGTAGAGATACTGCAGGGTCAAGGAAAAGTAGGGGAAGAAACAGCAGAGGAAACTCTTCCGGAACTAGTGATTCACAGTGGACCTGCGTGGAGAGCGTGGGAGCCCAAGTTCAGGACACCAGCGGCAGACTCAACACGCCAGCGCTGGAACGCGAGGTGAGCCAAACCTCCATACCCCGAGGCACCAGCGGGCAAGCGGAAAGAGGAGGCTAGAGGGAACGAGGCTTAAAACTCTGTGGGGAAAAGTTCACCAGGCTAACTAGAAGAGAGAGAGGAAAAAAAAAAATTGACCCATACGGACACGAGTTTCTCTCTCTCCGTTCACCTCTCAAAGGCGATCAAGACAAAGAGCAGGCGCCATTTTGACATACGTCATAAGCAGGGTGACCTCAGGTCTGCACCTGCCCTGAGCCTAGCAGAAAAACCTGACTCTGGGGAGAGAGGTGAAATAACAGGAGATTAGCATCTAACTTGGCAACCCAGTGGGAGACTGCAGGAGAATTGGAGCCCACACTGAGGGCAGCAGAGATTCCCTCAGTGGTCCTTGGGAATGAGCTTCTGATCTCTGGCTCCTGTGGGTATATCATTTGCCTGCTAACTACCTCCAATTACGTTCAGCTGTGCGGAATTACTTCCCTTTTGAATCAAAAAAAGAAAGAAAGAGAGAGAGATTTGCCACACATAACCTGGGAGTGTCACCTTTGACACACCCTCAACACTGAGGAACCAAACACAGCTCTCAGTCCACACTCATCTCAAGCCTCTAAGGCTCCACTGAAAGCAGACAGTCCACTTAATATAGAGCCATAGTGTAACAAGAAAAAACACCACAGTGAAGAAACCAAATATCTCCAACATGCCAAACAACAAACGCAAAAACCAAGCTAGCAAGAACAAGGAAGACACTATGACGCCCCCAAATGAAAAAGACACCCCAATTCAAGATTATGAAGATGATGAGATAGAAGCAATGCAAGAAGCAGATCTCAAAAAATTGATAAGAACATTAAGAAGTTCTCAAAAACAAATTCTTGAACTACAGAAATCCTTAATGGACAAGATAGAAAATCTCTCTCGTGAAAATGAAATATTAAGGAGGAATCAAAATGAAATGAAACAACTAGAGGAACAAGAAACTGTGATAGTGACGAGAAATCAGAATGAAATGAAGAATTCAGTAGATCAAATGACAAACACATTAGAGAGCCTTAAAAACAGAATGGGCGAAGCAGAAGAGAGAATATCAGACTTAGAAGACAGAGAACAGGAAAGGAAACAGGCAAACCAAAGAAAAGAAGAAGAAATTAGAAATCTAAAAAATACTGTCAGGAATCTACAGGATACTATTAAAAACCCAACATTCGGGTTCTAGGAGTTCCTGAAGGCATGGAGAGAGAGAAAGGATTAGAAGGCATTTTCAGTGAGATACTAGCAGAAAATTTCCCAGGTTTGGAGAAGGACAGAGGCATCTTAGTACAGGAAGCTTATAGAACCCCTAATAAACATGACCAAAAGAGATCCTCACCAACACATGTTGTAATCAAACTCACCACAGTGAAACATAAAGAAAAGATCCTAAAATGTGCAAGAGAGAAACATCAGATCACTCTTAGAGGATCTCCAATTAGACTCACAGCAGACTTCTCATCAGAAACCCTACAAGCTAGAAGGGAATGGCGAGACATAGCCCAGGTACTAAGAGAGAAAAACTGCCAGCCCAGAATATTATATCCTGCAAAGCTCTCATTTGTGAATGAAGGTGAAATTAAGACTTTTCATAGCAAACAGAAACTGAAAGAATTTGTTGCCACTCATCCTGCCCTGAAAAAGATGCTTAAAGATGTGTTACATGCAGAAACACAGAAACATGGTCACCAATATGAAAGAAGGTAAAGGAAGGAAACCTCACAGCAAAAGATCACAGGAAGCTCAATTTCTCTTTGACATAGAATTAAACCCTGATGCTCTGTTAAAGCAATGTGTTAAAGTAATCTATTATGTTCTCTTGATGTCTGTTATTTTCTAATTGTTCAAAAACAGCTGCATTTTTATTAAGAGCTATGGGCTATTTAAATATGTGCTTATTTTCAAAGATTTGAATAATCACCTTGTAACAATGATCAAATTTGGTCTATATTATGTCATGATTTTAAGGAATCTTATTTCAACCAGATATTTTGGATTTTGAGCCTTCTTGGCATTCTTGACAGGCATTCAAAAAATCAAAGTTTCAAACAATCTGGACTGTAAAATTTCCAGTAAATCCTGGACTTTGGTTTTTCCAGTTTGTGCCCAACTGAAAAAATCGAAGGATCTATGTCTCTCATCTTATAGAGACACCAATTAATCAGGCTATTTGGATTATATTAGAGTACTGTCAAGATGTGATGTGGTACCAAACTTTAAGTTTCTATAATGGAAAATGCTATTAATACAAATGTTTGAGAATTAAAAAGTCTAATGATCTTGTGTTACTAGACCTGATAGTTATCTCAATGAGAAAGCCCCAGAGGCCTAAAGGGTTAAATACTTGTAGAATCCTACAGGTGCTTTCAAAAATACTGTGAAATAAGCAAGTGCCTCTTGTTGGTTAATGAGTTTATAATTTTAAACATGGCGACTTAGTCTTTTGTCATCCACAGTTGTATATGATCTGCTGCTCATAAAACTAAAGCGTTGTTGGTTCTGTGCTTAGCTGTCCTCCTATAGGTTCCTGTGGACTTTTTCCAGCCACTTCTATTGTATTCAGTACTTTGTGATGCCTCTGTAAACAGATGAAGCCAATAAGGTAATAACAGTACCAACTGAGAGAAAGTATGGTTAACTGAGGTTACTAAAAAGAAAAAGCAATTCAAATCAACTGGCAATCTACAAAAAGAGTTAAAGATTTTAAAAGCTATTATTAAAATTGCTATATTGGTCTATTATGCTATGTTATATGTGTGTACATATTGTATGTCCACATGAGGAAATTTTATTAAGAGTTTTATTTTAAATGGCTTATAGATAAGATTGTCCATAAATTTAAGCTGATAAAATCAATCAAAGATATATTTAATTCGTGTGACCTGAATCTGTGTATCATATGTTTTAGACTTGTTGGTATAAAGAAACTAAAAACATTTTAGATGGATGTGCTTAAGTTTACTGGCTAAACAAACTACACCTTGTTAGATTATTTAAGAGGTGTTTTCAAATACATGATTCTTAAAATTTATAGAAGGCATTGGACCTTCTGGTAAATGTTTTCTTAAGTTGTTATCTAATGGTTGAAACAGTTTGCTAAATATTCATGTAATATTGCTATTGTCAGCAAGCGATCTAGGACTTGCTCCCTCATTTCTCTATTCTAAGCCCAACTTGGTCTTTCATTTCTGTATTCTCTTCAAGGTAGGAAACTAATTCTATTATGAAGGAATCTGTAGGACGCACAATTTAATCTTTAGACCTTATAAAAGGGATGGCTAACATTTTTCTGCAATAGCATAGCCAAAATAAGAACTTAAATAATAATCTCATAGCTAGATTCACTTCGCCATCAGCGAAGTATACAGTAAGTAGAAAAAAACCTCCCTTTCAGACCAAAGGGAAAGAATGTTTTAAAGTGAGAATATAATTTTCCTCATGGGCATTGTCTACCTTAGAAAAACTACTGCAGAACATGCCTGTGACTATAGACTTGTAGTTCAGGCCACCGAAGATTAGAGATGGGACACGGGCACTCCCTTGACTTGCATCCTCTGGTCTGCTTTAACACAAACCAGGAGGAAAAGAAAGCTAGGCATCAGAAGCAATGGGTGGCAGGCCTATTATTGGATGATCTGTACAGTGTTCTGCCCTCAAGGAGATCCAACTGGCCAGTCCACTGCAGTGGCTTTCAATGTGGTAAGCCTGGGCTTCAGCAGAAGTCAGCTTGTGAAGAGCCCTGGCAGCTCTGCCAAGAGTTGGATCACTGGAAATGGACCTGCCCTGGAGTCGAAGGATGCCCAGGTCAGAGCCACAGATCTTATTGGCTCTAAGCTGAAAAGCCCTTCACTCAGCCCAACTTCCAAAGTGACCACTGCAGCTGAGGGGATGGTCAAGTAGGGTCAGCAACATTGCAGGCAGAACTGTAAATTTCTTGTTAGAGATGCCACCTGCCTTTACCTGGCCAGCTCTCCTCCCAGGCCAGCCAAGTAATGAAAGTCAACAGAGTGCCTTCCCCTACGAGGTTCACACCTCCCTTAAGATGTACCCCATGTGAAGAGATAGATAGGTCTGGGCCTCTTAACTTACAAGGCCTAAAGCCCACCAGATTATTATCAAGCCCCTTCTATCAGGTTCTATTTGCCTCTCAATCAGAAAACTTAATTGTAGCTTAGACAGCACCTTTCTTAGCTCCTCTAATAATGACTCTGTCCTTTGTTCTAGACCCTGTCTAGCGTACTTGGGCCTCATTCCTTTGTAATCATAACCTCTACTCTACCACCAATGGCTCTACTCCCAACCTGTGTGTACTGATGGTCCTCTTCCCCACTTAATGCTGTATAATTGTTCAAACCTGGTAAATGCCACTCTTAGGATCATTGGTTACTATCCTCACTCTGACTTTTATGACCTTGTCTAAATATGATCAGAGTCGGCAAACTTGGAAGGCTTCCATAGCCTTGGCAACTCATGAGGAGAGCCTAGGGTGGTTACTGGCGCCATAAACTAGAGTGTCAATTTGTTGGGTCAACAACAGGAGCCACTGTGCACTTGCTCCTCATGTGGGATCTCTGTCCTTAATGTGCTGTACATTTTGATTTAATGCTATAACTAGTACTCAAACAGTATGTTTCACTTTGTGTTTCTATGTGGGTGCAAACTGTTGAAATCTTTATACAAATTTGATCTTCTGTATATAAAGAAAATTAAAAATGAATATTGATGCAAATGGACGGGGAGAGGGAGTGGGAGAGGGGAGGGTTGTGGGTGGGAGGGAAGTTATGGGATGGGGAAGCCATTGTAATCCATAAGCTGTACACTGGAAATTTATATTCATTAAATAAAAGTTAAAATAAAATAAAATATTGTTTTCATTCTCAAATAATTTATTTTTTATGTTTAAAATTCTCTTTTCATGAATACAGATTTTCAAGTCTGACTGAACTATAAGATTTGGAGAAAAAGTAGCTGAACTTCACCATAGTAATTCCTTGAACTAGATATTCATGTGTGTGTGTGTGTGTGTGTTTCTCTACTCCTTTATACTTATTATTATTTTAAAATTAGTCACTTTCAAGACAATAAAGCATAATTATTGTTCAGCTCATACTCCAGAGTGATTCCCTACAGATCTCAATACTGATAATGTTTTTAAGGAACAAAACATAGCCAAAGCAATATGATGTTACTCCCTGGACCATATGATCCCCAGTATTAGCAAATTGGAGTGAGAAACTCCATTGTTGGATCTGAAGTAGCATGTCACTATATTAGGAGGATCTGGGCAGGGCCTGAATGGCAAGGAATCCCATGTGGCCTCAAAGAATGCCCTCCAACCTAAGTCAACAAGAAAAGACCTAAAGATTCGAAGAAGAATACAAATTCTCCCAACTACTTGATTGATACTGATGATACTGGGTGGAGCTCTGCTTCTCAGTCTCCAGGGAATTATATAGCCCAACCAACATTTTGATTACAGAATTGTAGGTCCTCTATCTTAATAGTCTGATAATTATCAGACCCCATTAGCAAGGGGCCCAGATAAATTATGTATGGACTCCTCTCCTACAGGCACATAGAAATAACAAATGTGGCAGTATAAACTTATAAACATTATGAATAAGCAAACACAAAGAGAATACTTAAGCTTTTTCAAATTTTCTACATATATTTCTACCACTTGAAAAAAGATATATTAACTGCACTGATAAATAATCTTATAATCATCATACTGTAAGGCTACCTCTTTTGCACTGTGAACTTAGAATTAGTAAAAATCTAGCAATCATTTTTTTTTTCACCTGAGTATATTTGGAGAGAGTTTTCCTAACAGTATAGATTTAGTGGTCTCTCTTTAAATGCAATTGTATTAGGATGCTCTCTCTACTATTTTTCTGGGCTTCTGCTGCTGTTGTGACAGTTGGTGCTGGCCCTAATCTTATTGTTAATGTCAAAGACCAAGCATGACAGCATCCGACAAGATAGGCTCCAATGAATGACGGAGTAATCAGTGTAGGAAAGAACAGGCTCATCCATAAAGGATCAGACTCTGGAAAGTCACTATCAGCATGTTCATACGTTAGCTTCTTTTCTCATTCTGAAGGAAGATAGATCATTGAACACTGTATCTTTATGTCAAAGATTATTTGAAACTCTTGTTATTCTAATGCTCCAAACCAAACAGGATTAAAACATTGTATATGTTAGTATTACCAATATGCAAAATTCAAAATATCAAAAGGCATTCTGTAAAATTAGTTTTAAAATGTTCTGTTTGACAGACTGTTAAAGAATGTCCTATCACCATTTCACAATCAATTTTCTAAAATGAAACTTTGAACAATTCCTGTGAAAATTTTTAAGTGTGTAAATTTTTGGAATATCTTTATTATTTATATTCTATATGATAATGATGTATTATTTGAGCAATTTAGTGAATGTGTATATATACTATATATATGTATATATATATATATATATATATGTTTGATTACAGAATTGTAGGTCCTCTATATCAATAGTCTGATAGTTATCAGACCCCATTAGCAAGGCACCCAGATAAATTATGTGTGGACTCAAATATATATATATATATATATATATATATATATATATATATATTTGAAAATCAAAGGAGGAGGGGGGATAGAGAGACAAATATTCTATCCACACTCACCAAATGGCAGCAAGGGCTGGGGCTAGGAGTCAGGAACTCCATTTGCATCTGCCACATGAAGGGCAAGTGTACTCAAGTAGTTGAACCATACTCTTCTGCTTCCCAGGCATATTAACAAGGAGGTGGATTGGAAACAGAGCATATAGCCCTGGAACAAACACTCTGATAAGGAATGTGGGCATCCCATGCAATGCCTTAACCCACCACACAATGACAATCAGCCAAGCAAATTTGTATTTTATGAACCAAAAGTCAATTATACATTAGTCCCTTTTTTGACATGCTTGGGAGGTGGAAATAGATGTACAGATTTCTGAAAGTGAATTATTTTAATTAAAATAAATTAAAGTCAGTAGAAACCATTTAATGAAATGATGATGGGAATTTCTCCACAATTAGGACCCTAGATTGGTTACTTCTTATCCTTATTTAGGTTGTGTATCTTACAATTCTGGGGATTGTCATACATAATACAGCATTTAAAATGCATTCTATATTGAAATCACTGTTTTCTGTGCACAGTAAGCAACATTTGACCTCACATATTTGCCTTAACATGAAGCAATGAGTCAATGTGCATAGTTTACTTTTCCATTACTATTTCATAAATCCTATTTGCTTGCCAGCTTCTCTACCTATGTATTGTCTCCACAGTTTAGAAAGAAGCTCAGTCATACTGAATATTTAATGGAGCAAAAGAAAGCTTGGATTTCATTTTAACAAAGAAAAAATGAATACCACATGTTCTTCCTTATACGTGGGAGCCAATTTTAAAAAGAAAAAATATCAAAAAAGGAAAAAAGTATGTGTGCATTAGTATTGTTACAAATAAAATTTTGTTAAAATTCGTTTTGTATCTCTGTCAAACCAATGGTTAAGATTGATATAACACTATAGTTGCAATGATCTATGATTATTTTAAAATTTACTGTCTGAGTGAATTGGACATATTTTTCCTTCATTACTGTTTATATATCTTATCTGTATTCCTGCTAACCTATGACCTTTTTGCTTTTTGTTTGTTGAACTATTTATTTAGTGAAGTATTAAGCATTTGGCTATAATGTAAAATAAAACTGTGTTATCTAAAAGATTAAGAGGGAGAGAAGGAGGGAGGAAGGAAGTAGGTAGGTATTATAGCCTTAGAATTGTACCTAGGAATTGCACTGAGTCTATTCTGTTTGTATTAATATCACATTAACATGGGAATTATAACAACAGAATTGTTGTAATTACCATGCATTTGATATGACCCTGAGAATCAAATGTATAAATAAATTATTTTAATGATAATACAAAAACGACCACACAGTCTTGGCAAAAGTAATGGATGAATCAGCATAATTTTTTTTTTCTCTTCTATAAGGACAACTAATGAATTGCCATAGAGTTTTGGTTGTCGAGTGTGGGATAACCTGTAAAGTCAGTTCCAAGTCAAATTCTGGGTTACATTATCTCTAAGACTTTACAGTACTTTAAGAGTTCATATCTTCTGTCAGAGGCCTAAAGGCAAAAAAATATTATAGTATATTGTGCATCAATGTCTTCAGTAAATATGTCAAATATGTTGGCTATTCTATGGATCCTAGCTTTATTGAGTTTCCATCCCATCAAAAGCAAATGAAAAATTAAAAAAAATTATAATGTTCTTGTCTTTACATTTTTTTTTCAAAAACTAACTTTTTTAAAAAAGTAACTTCTTTTAAAGGCTTATATATTTATCTGAAAGGCAAAGTTGCAGAGAGGCAGAGGCAGTGAGAGATAGGTTTTCCATCTGCTGGTTCATTCCCCAAAGGGCCACAATGTCCAGAGCTGGGCCAATCCAAAGCCAGGAGCCAAAGAATTTAGCACTGCCAATATTCTGTAAGGTTTATTGTTTTTTATATGTGGATAAAATATCTATTGACAATGTTCTTTCCAAATTTTCTTGTATTATTAATTTAAAAGAAGGTAACACACTATTGTTAAAGTTGAAATTGCCTTAAATTATGATTGATTTTTAAGTAAATTCAAGATATACATGTAAGTTTTTCAGTTCACTGTTATTTAATTTTAAATAGCTACATCGTAATCATTAACTTATACCTGCACATCTAATTTAAATCTTGGAAACTTCATTTCTTAAGCAATTAGAATGAATAAATGATGTAATTTCACATGCATGTGGATCATACTTTTAAGTAAAGAAATATCAACATATGAATTAATTTTCATGTTTGAAAAATATTTAAGATATTTTAAAATAATAATAATAATGCATATTATTGCAAGAGAATGATACTATTTGCAATAACATTAATCTATATAATAGTACATAGAGTGGAAGTCCTATTTTACATTCAGTTTGTGGACTTTTTTCTTGAAATTTACTTCTGTTAAATTTGTAATTATGGATTTAGACTTCATATATATATATATATATATACACACATTTGTATGTATGCATGTCTTTGGTAATTTGATAACTTTTTTAAATAATGTGCAGTGTATTTATAAAATATTATGGACTGATTTTTCACTGAACACCATCTTATTCTCTTTGACATTTATTATATTTATAATATACAATGTTTAATACATAGTTTTCAAATATTTTTTTCCATTCTGTTGGCTGCCCCTTCACTTTCCTGACTGTTTCCTTTGCAGTACAGAAACTTCTCAATTTGATGCAATCCCAAATGTTAATTTTGGCTTTGACTGCCTGTTCCTCCAGGGTCTTTTCCAAGAACTCTTTGACTGTGCCTATATCTTGCAGGGTTTCTCTGATGTTCTCTAATAATTTGATGGTATCAGGTTGTAGATTTTGATCTTTAATACATGTGGAGTGGGTTTTTGTGTAAGGTGAAAGTAGGGGTCTTGTTTCATGCTTCTGCATGTGGAAATCCAGTTTTCCCAGCATCATTTATTGAATAGACTGTCCTTACTCCAGGGATTGGTTTTAGATACTTGATCAAATATAAGTTGGCTATAGATGTTTGGATTGATTTCTGGTGTTTCTATTCTGTTTCACTGGTCTATCCATCTGTTAGTGTACCAGTAAAACGCTGTTTTGATTATAACTGTCCTGTAGTATGTTCTTAAAAATCTGGTATTGTGATGCTTCCAGCATGTTTTTGTTGTACAAGTTTGCTTTAGCTGCTCGAGGTCTCCTGGGTCTCCATATGAATTTCAGCACCATTTTTTCCAGATCTGAGAAGAAGGTCTTCGGTATCTTGATTGCGTTGAATGTATAAATTGCTTTTGGGAGAATGGACATTTTGATTATATTGATTCTTCCAATCTATGAGCATGGAAGATTGTTCCATTTTTTTCCTCCTCTTCTATTTTTTTTTTTCTTTAAGATTTTCCAGTTCTCATTGTAGAGATCTTTGACATCTTGGATACATTCATTCCAAGGTATTTGATTGTTTTTGCAGCTATTGTGAATGAGATTGATCTTAGAAGTTCTTTCTCAGCTGTGGTGTTGCCTGAGTATACAGAGCTGTTGATTTTTGCACATTGATTTTATATCCTGCTACTTTGCCAAACTCTTCTATGAGTTCCAGTAGTCTCCTAGTAGAGTTCTTTGGATCCCCTAAACAAAGAATCATATCATCTACAAAGAGGGACAGTTTGACTTCTTCCATCCCAATTTGTATCATTTTGATTTATTTTTCTTGCCTATTGGCTCTCGCTAAAACTTCCAGTACTATATTGAATAGCAGTGGTGAGAGTGGGCACCCTTTCTGGTACCAGATCTCAGTGGAAATGCTTCCAACTTTTCCCCATTCAATAGGATGCTGATCGTGGGTTTTTCATAAATTGCTTTGATTGTATTGAGGAATGTTTCTTCTATATCCAATTTGCTTAGAGTTTTCATCATGAAAAGGTGTTGTATTTTATCAAATGCTTTCTCTGCATGTATTGAGATAATCATACAGTTTTTCTTCTGCAGTTTGTTAACGTGGTGTATCACATTGATTGATTTGTGAAGTATTGGAGTTAGTTCTTCTTTAAATATCTGGTAGAATTCAGCAGTGAATCCATCTGGTCCTGGGCTTTTCTTTGTTGGGAGGGCCTTTATTACTTATTCAATTTATGACTCAGTAATGGGACTGTTTAGGTTTTCTATGTCTTCATGATTCAATTTAGGTAGGTTGCATGTGTCCAAGAATCTATCCACTTCTGATGGATATCCCTATTTGCTGGCATACAAGTCCTTGTAGTAAATTCTGATGATTCTTTTTATTTCTGTGGTGTCTGTTGTTACGTTTCCTTTTTTCATCTCTGACTTTATTATTTAGGTCTTTTCTTTTTTTAGTTTGTTTGGGCCAATGGTGTGTCAATTTTGCTTATTTTTCAAAAAAAAAAAGCTATTGATTGGGTTGATCTTTTGTAATTTTTTTTATTCAATTCTGTTGATTTCTTCTCTAATTTAATTATTTCTCTTCTCCTACTAGTTTTGGGTCCGGTTTGCTTCAGTTTTTTTAGATCCTTGAGGTGCATTGATAGCTCATTTATTTGGTGCCTTTCCAGTTTCTTGATGTAGGCACCTATTGCTATAAACTTTCCTCTTAACACTGCTTTTGCTGTATCCCATAAGTTTTGCCATGTTGTGTTATTATCCTCATTTACTTTCAGAAATTTTTTTTTATTTCTCTTTTGATTTCTTCTATGACCCAGTGTTCATTCAGGAGCATGTTGTTCAGTCTCCATGTGTTTGCATATGCTCTAGGGATTCCTGAGTTGCTAATTTCCAGCTTCATTTCACTGTGGCCTGAGAAAATGCATGGCATGATTTCAATTCTTTTGAATTTGCTGAGACTTGCTTTATGGCCTAGTATGTAGTCAATTCTAGAGTAGGTTCCATGTACTGCTGAGAAGTATGTGTATTCTTCAAGTATAGGATGTAAAGTTCTGTAGATATCTGTTAGATCCATTTGGTCTACAGTGTCAATTAAATCTGCTGTTTCCTTATAGATCTTCTCTCTGGATGATCTGTCCATTGCTGAAAGTGTAGTATTGAAATCCCCAATACTATTGTGTTGGAGTCTAAGTCTACTTTTAAGTTTCTTAACATAACTTTTAAATAAACCAGTGCCCTGTAGTTAGGTGCATATACGTTTATAATAGTTGCATCTTCCTGTTAAATTGATCTCTTAATCATTATATAGAGTTGTGTGCTGCATGCGTCACGCTGATGATGCCCGAAGGGCACAGATCTGAGGGCCGGGAGGACGTTTGGCCTCTGTGAGCCACAATTTAAAAAAAAAAAATCATTATATAGTGCCCCTCTTTGTCTCTCTTAACAGTTTTTGTGTGAACGTTTGTTTTTTCTGATATTAATATGGCTATGCAAGCTCTTTATTGATTTCTGTTGGCATATTATATCTTTTTCCAGCCTTTCACTTTCAGTCTAAATGCATCTTTGTTGGAAAGATGTGTTTCTTGTAAGCAGCAAATAGATGGGATTTGTTTTTTTAATCCATTCAGCCACTCTGTGCCTTTTAACTGGAGAGGTGAGGCCATTTACATTCAATGTGACTATTGATAAGTAGTGACTTTGCCTTGCAATTTTTCCAAAGATATTTCTAATATATGCTTTGAACTTCCCATGAAATTTTACTGAGAGATTTTCTTTCTTTACCTTCTTTCATATTGATGGTCATGTTTCTGTGTTTCTGTGTGTAACACATCTTTAAGCATCTTTTGCAGGACTGGACGAGTGGTGACAAATTCTTTCAATTTCTATTTACTATGAAAGGTCTTTGTTTCAGCTTTATTCACAAATGATTGCTTTGCAGGATATAATATGTTGAGGTGGATTCATTCTGAGAGGAGGAGCATGGTGGGGGCCAGAGGCATGGAATCACCACATAGTCCTTGGGAGTCAGGTGAAAGCAGGCCAGAGGTGAGCAGCCCACAGACTCATTTATTTCAGTTGGTACAGCAGCTTGTATAGCCAAGACAGCCAATCCAGTCAAGGGGCGGTCTATGCCCTAACCAATCACAGCCTATTGCCAAGCAGTTTCCGAAGCCATCCAATAACAACCTGTTGTCAGTAGGGCTCTTTTGTCATGTGGTTTCAAAACCATCCAATCACAGCCTGTTGCCAGGCAGTTTCTGTTGTCAGCGGCCATCTTGGCATGGCCTTCTCATTCCACCACAATAATATTCTGGGCTGGCAGTTTTTTTCTCTTAGTACTTGGGCTATATCTCGCCATTCCCTCCTTGCCTGTAAGGTTTCTAATGAGAAATCTGCTGTGAGTCTAATTGGCGATCCTTTGAGAGTAATCTGACATTTCTCTCATGCACATTTTAGAATCTTTTCTTTAATACAGATGCTGTGTCTTCCTGTGGCGACTTATGACCACACTAACTCCAAATCCAGAAAAGTGTATTTTGCTACCATTTTAGCCTTTGATTGCCTTATCTTATACAGAAACATGTATAAGTAAAACACAGCATTTAAATTTACTTGAAGAAAAAAGAGAGTGTAACTTCCTGCAGTGTGGTTTTGTTAAATTTATGGGCAGTGTATAAAAGCAAGGATTTGGTTAATCCAAGAGCATCTGGAGCTGTGAGGGCAGATGCTGATTTTGGTGTCAAGGGGACCTGGAATGCTCAGAGCCTAACATCTGAAAGATATTGCTTCTTAAAATTTTCAAGCAGAATATGCACATAAAGGCCAAAATGTGACAAAGTAAATAACTGTATTATGAGAAAATATATTAGTATATTCATGTGATAATATATATTCATTTTTGGAAGCCAATATGTGTTTACCAAAATTTAGAGGGCTGGATTTTAAATCTTTATGAGCTTGATTTAGTTACTTCATTTCTCTCAGCAAAGGTTCCACATAAAATTAAGTGGAAAATGAAAGTTAACTAACAGTTTTCATTGTGAGAACTGAATGAGGTAACTCATAGAAACTGTTCAATATATGTGGTTTGTTATTAACATTGGCTTACTGGTAATAGTTGTGGTGCTAATGGTAGTACAGTAGGAAGAGTAATTGTTTTATATCTTTTCAATTTTTGCTTTGCCTTGTATGTACTCCACAAATGCATGTCTCAGATAAATTACAAAATTCCATTTCTACCAGTTAGGTTAGATACCCAAACTGTGTTAAGATGTACAGGCTCAGTATTTATGAAAATAAATGAACCAAAGGCTGATAGATTATTTTTAAAAAACAAATAATACTAATTAATACTTGTCATAAATTACAACCAAAAGTATACCAGATCCTATTTTAAAGATTTTGCTAAATTTAGATATTTTAAAGAAATTCAAGGAGCTAGGGATGTGACATAGTGGGTTAAACTGCAAAGCTGCCATCCCATGTCAGATCCCTGGCTGTTCAACTTCCGATTCAGCTCCCCACTAATGCTCCTTGGAAAGCAGCAGAAGATGGTCAAAGTGCTTAGGCCCCCCAACCATGTTAGTTCTCTGATGCCTAGTTTCAGCAGAGTCCAGTGCAGCAATCTGGGTAATGAACCAGCAGATGCAATCATTCTCTCGCTCTCTCTTTGCCTTTCAAATAAATACAAATAATTAAAAATTTAAAAAAAAACTCAATAAGGTAATTCTTATTGCCTTTTCTGAATAAAGATTTATTTATTTATTTGAAAATGTGAGTTACAGAGAGAGAGAGAAACAAAGAGAGGATTTCCATCCACTGGTTCACTCCTAAAGAGGCCACTCTTCCTGGGTGGAGCCAGGCCAAACTCAGGATCCAGGAGCTTCTTCTGGGTCTCCTACATGGGTGTCAGCAGCCCAAGCCCTTGGGCCATCTTTGCAGCTTTTCCCATGCCATTAACATGGATCTAGATTGGAAGTGAAGCAGCCGGGACATGAACTGGCATATATATGGGATGCCAGCATCCCAGGCTACAGCTTCATCTGCTACACCACAATGCTGGCCCCACCAATTGCCTTTTTCAAAATATGTTTCACCAATTGTCTTTTATTATTTTTAAGATTTATTGATTTTACTTGAAACTCAGAGTTACACAGAAAGAGGAAAAGCAGAGAGAGAGAGAGAGAGAGAGAGAGAGAGAGAGAGGTCTTCCATCTGCTGGTTCACTCTCCAGTTGGCCTCAGTGGCCGAAGCTGCGCCAATCCAAAGGCAGGAGCCAGGATCTTTATCTGGGTCTCCCACACAAGTGCAGGGGCCCAAGGAATTGGTCCATCTTCTACTGCTTTCCCAGGCCATAGCAGAGAGTTGGATCGGAAGTGGAGCAGCCAGGTCTTGAATGGGTGCCCATATGGGATGCCGGCACCACAGTTGGTGGCTTTACCCACTATGGGACAGCGCCGGCCCCTCACCAACTGTCTTTTAAAAATGTATTTCACTTTACTTGAAAGGCAGAAAGACAGGTGAATAGAATGAGAATGAGGCACAAACACAAGTACACAGGCGGGGTGTGGAGGGAGGCAGGGAGAGGGAGGGAGAGGAGAGAGAATCTTCCTCCAGTTGAGTTACTTCTGAAACTGAAATGCCCACAGTTGTTGGTTCAGGGTCAGTCAGAATCCAGGAATTCAGAACACAATTGAGGCTATCAGGGACCCAAGTATTTGAATCATCATATGCTTTTTCCTAGGGCATACATTAGCTATAACCTAGATTGAAAGTAGTTTGGACTTGAACCTAGGCACTCTGATATGTGATGTGGGTATTCCAACCTTCATCTTAACCATTAAGCTAAATACCCCAATTGTCTTCTTGATATAGGCCACAAAGAACAAAGCTAGGCCATCTTGAAGCTGGAAGCTGAGACTCCATCCAGATCTCACGCAAGTAGTGGGAGCTCAAGCACTTAGACTGTCTTCTGCTACTTTCCCAGACACCTTAGCAGGAGCTGGATTGAAGCAGAGGAGCCAGAGCTCTGAAGTGGGATGCCCTGTAGCATTCAGCAGCTTACCTCACTGTGCCAAAATGCCTGCCCCATTGTATTGTTTTTAATTTGAGTTGATTTTGTTATATAACTTCCATTGGATAGAAAAAAAAAAAAAAAAGAAATGTCAGTAGCTGAACTGTGTTTAAAACCTTATTAAGGGGGCCAGCGCTGTGGCGCAGCGGTTAACTCCCTGGCCTGAGGCACCAGCATCCCATATGGGCACCGGTTCTAGTCCCGGCTGCTCCTCTTCCAATCTAGCTCTCTGCTATGGCCTGGGAAAGGAATAGATGTCCCAAGTTCTTGGGCCCCTGTACCCACATGGGAGACCAAGAGGAAGCCTCTGGCTCCTGGCTTCGGACTGGCACAGCTCTGGCCGTTGCGGCAATCTGGGGAGTGAATCAGTGGATGGAAGATCTCTCTCTGTGTCTCTACCTCTCTCTGTAACTCCATCTTTCAAATAAAAAAATAAATAAAATAAATCTTTTAAAAAAACCCTTATTAAAGTCTAAATATATATGTAATGTTCAAGGTACCAAATACTTAGGAAAAATATGTGCCATATACAAACATTTCTGTTATTTTTGTGAAAACACTTAATCTAGTGTAATCTCTATAAATCACTTAGCTAGCATTTTTAAAGAACTTAAAATGCAGTGAAACATTAAAACATTCATAATCTGCGCATAGTAAGCAAACAATTTATACTTCCAGATATTAAATATCAAATGAAAAGAAGTCTTGAGGACGAAAATTTATTGTTATCAACACCTCTTTGGAATGTTTAGAGAAATAAATAAATCTAATTTTATATGTATAATTGTACCATTATGAAAAAATTCATGACAATATTCATTTCCAGGGTCATTAATTTATTTTATGGGCTTTAATTGATTTTTTTTTTGTATTCTTAGCTGAAAACTTCTGGTATGGAGCAATAATATTCAGAAATATTTTTCTCCTAATGTACATTCTTGTGATATTACTAAACTCCATATATATGTTAGGGAAAAAATGAAACAAATGGACATATTCTGTCCTCATGTTGTTTTTTTATAAATGTAAAATTGCTGTTACACTTCCTTATAATAAATTTTGAAAAATACTAAGTTCTAAGACAGCAGAACATGATTATCAGATATAGAAGTTGCATGTTAATTTTTTCTTTATGACATTGAAATATTTTAATGCCATTGTAATACTTGTTTTCTAACCATCAACTAATTTCTGAAAGGGTCAATATCCCATAACAAACAAACAGTTTGCAATATTGAAATCACATTTTAACAATTGTCTTTATGATATGAAATTAATCGATAAAAGGCTCTACTCTTATATAATATTTTTCAACATGACTTTATTGAACATGATCTAATTTTAGTGTTGTTATAGGTGCTGTTGAGGGAGCACTTATTGAAATGGACATCTTTCATTCTCTCAAACATTTTAAAATGTGGGAAATGTAAGTAGATACAAATTAAGTAATCTAAGAAATAAGATAGATAACCCCAAATGACAATAAATGGGGAAAAGTAAAGTAAGAATAAAATGTAGTAGAATGTGGGATGACAACTAGGCTAATCTACTTAGGTGAAGGTGACTAGTAATGTGGACTTTTAGGTGCTGATGTTTCAAAAAAGACTTGAGCTGTTGAGACAAAATCTAGGGTGGTATGAATACAGTGGGGGGTATTCTATGAGTATGTAAATAAAAAAGAAGTATCTAAAACAATCACCTTTAACCTACATACAAATTACTTTTTTTAAAGATTTATTTATTTATTTGAAAGTCAGAGTTACACAGAGAGAGGAGAGGCAGAGAGAAAGAGTGGTCTTCCATCCACTGCACTCCCCAATTGGCTGCAACAGCTGGAGTTGGGCCAATCTGAAGCCAGAAGCCAGGAGCTTCTTCCAGGTCTCTGACAGGGTGCAGGGGCCTAAGGACATAGAACACCTTCTACTGCTTTCCTAGGCCATAGCAGAGAGCTGGATAGGAAGTGGAGCAGCCAGGACACGAAGCAACGCCCATATGGCATGCCAACGCTGCAGGCAGTGGCTTTAAACGCTACACCACAGAGTCAGCCCCCCTACATACTAATTCTAAAATTGGTGTCTGAGTATAAAGCCTAAGAAGTCAATTAAACTCCCTAAGATTTTCAGCAACTGTTCGTGTGTGCAGGGGTATGTGCCTGTGTGGGTGTTTGTGTGTGCTTTTATCAGTATGCAGGGGGCGGGGAGAGAGGATCATAAATAAGAAGAAGGGAAGGGAGAAAAGAAGCAAAAATGATAGAGGGAGAGAGTGAGGAAAAGAAAGTTCCCAAGAGAGATTCTAGTGGCAATAAACTAAAATTACCATCTTTTTGTATCAGTTTAACCATCATATTTTGAAGGTTTATTTATTTATTTGAGAGGTAGAGTTACAGAGAGAGGTGGGAGAGACAGGGAGAGACAGAAGGGATATCTTCCATTCGCTGATTCATTCCCCAAATGACCACAACAGACAGGGTTGCGCTAGGATGAAGTCAGGAGCCTAGAACTCCATCTACGTGTCCCATAGGGGTGACTGGGAATGATGCACTTTGTCCGTCTTCTGCTGCTTTTCTAGATGGGTTAGCCAGGAGATTGATCATAAGTGGATTAGTCGGGACTTGAACTAGTGCTCTTATGGAATGTTCCAGTGTTACAACACTATTCCTACTCAGTTTTGATGGGATCCGAGATCCAACTCAGTTTATGAACTAATGCAGGACCTAAAAGGTAATCTATAAAAGTGAAACTGACACTTTTTAGAGATTCAATGATTTTGAACAGCCCTTGTCTCAGCTGTTGAGGAACAGTGTTGCTTTTTTAAAAATATTTGTTGAATTCTTTACTTAGTATAGGGTTAATATTATGTGTATAAAGTTAATTGAAAATAGAGCTTTGTGAAAAATAAGATTGCCAATAGGAGAGGGAAGAGGAGGAATGGTGGGAGTATGAACTGGAGGGAAGGTAGGATGGGAAGAATCACTATGTTCATAAATTTGTATATTTGAAATACATGAAGTTTGTGTAACTTAAATAAAAAGTTTCTAGGTAAAAAATAAAGTCATGTGGTTCCATCTGAAACAATAAAAGGAGGAGGAAGAGGAGTACTGCTATCATAATACATAGCGTCCTATCCAGTGTTTTCCAAAATAAAAGATTAAAAAAAGCTCAAATGTTCAAACTTAGGACATACATTTCTTTACTACTGACAGCTTATATAGTTTCATAGTTAATGTATTCATTTTAAGCATGTAATTGAATATTTTAATAGTTTAATTCATGTATATGTATTTTAGATACAAACATCATAACATTATTATCATTTACTTAGTGCAATTTATTATGATTCCCTTTTTTTCTATCAAGAGTTACTGTTGCTTGCTTTGACAGAGGACTGGGAAAGGCAGAGAGGTGATAGTACTTGGAGAATTTCAGCATGCCATCTGTTTGGATGAGGATGCAAATATTCAAAAACATTTGGGGCCTCTACACTCCAGGCAAAAATTGTGTTCATATTTGTTTTCTTTAATAAAAAAGCATTTTCTATTTAGCTTGTTTTCCAATAAAATTAGTTTAAATAGGAATATCTTTTCAAACAAATGAAGTTACTCTGTACTGATCAAAAGGTATATATGTTTAGTACATATGCATATAGATAAGAATGATTTTCCATAAAAATGTGGTACTTTGTTTAATTATATCTGAAAATAGTGCCAAAATGATAAACTACCAATTTGAGAGAACTTAATTAAGGAGAATTTATACCACTTTAATTACTTCTGATCTCATATTATTTTTATCTTAATTAATTACTTCAGCTTTGGGCAAAAAAATAAAAGAGAGAGAGAGAGAGAAGTGAAATGAATGGAAGAAGAATTCATCAAATTCCACTCAAGTTACTTGCTTGTTACTCTTGTGAATTATATTGGGGAATGGAAAATGATTCCTTTTGCTCTCCTTAGGTTTGAAGCTATCCTTCAATTATTAATATTATTCTTTGCTCCATTTTTATGAATGGTTAAGTTTAAATCATTTTTAGAAGGGTAATCATAACCTCTCAAATTCTGTTATGTTTTTGAGTAAGGGGAGGAGACTATATGGAAACCATTAACAATTATTTATTTAGATTAAAGTTTTAATCTATTTTCCACCCAAGTTGACTCATGTTAGCATAACGTTTTTCCATTTTCTTTTCTACTGAAATAACAACATATTCAAATAGGAAACCAATACATGCCAGGTAAATAATTGATAATGAACTCCAGATATTTTTATAATGATCTTGTGTATTATAATATCTTATAATAAATTATAGCAAAGTAAAATATTTTATGTCAGATAGATTTTTATAGGGTAGATTATGTAGTATTGATTATGTGGTCCATACAATAAAATAAGAAAATAATATAGCACAATGTAAGCCAAATAAAGTTACAGAATATCATAGTCATCAACTTAGCACATGAAGAAAAGAAAAATTAAAATGAAGGCATTCTTTCCTTGATAATGAATGCTTGTTAATTAAATTTATGATCTCAGATCTTTCTGGAAAAAAAAAGTTAAACTGACTTGTCTAATCAACAATCGCAAAGAATCCCATATTGCTGTCTGCGAAGCAGATGGCTTTCCTGCTGCCTGTCCTGCTGCTTTTGCCTGCCACCTCTTCCTGCCACAGCTGTGACTACTCGAAAAAAGTCCTTTGCTGCCTACATGATGCGTCCATAACTTAAGCCAGGCACTAAATAAGTTACTTGTTGGATCTTCTTAAAGGAAGTGAGAAATACAACTATTTTTTTAAAAATAAGCACACCTATGTTTCCAAAATTCCCACAGACAACTCCGCAACCAGAGTAAAAGAACACTGTGTTTCTTCACTATTTCTTTAAGCTCCTCACCCTCCTTCCTAACCTTCTTCCAGAATGTCTCTAACATATTTTTATAATGTATTAATGTTTCATCCTGGTTACACTAAATCAGTTCATTAGAAATGTCTCACCTACTGTTAAGTCAACCAAATGCGAGCTCGATTAGAAGTGCAGGATTTTGGATATTTCTTACTCTTGTTATACTGTCAGTCAGTGAATAAATTCTAACTGGAAAATAATGACTGGGGTCACTATAATACTCTGGAGAATTTGCCTTCAATACAAAGGACAATATATTTGATTTTGTGGCATTTTCTTACACAGACCAATAACTAGTTTTCATAATTGGAAAGTATCCTTTAAATTGCACAGTTATATTAATTTTAGCCTCCACATTTCTCAGAAGAATCGTGTTAAAACAGTTAATAGAATAATTTTGTTCCAAAAGGATGATATTTCAATTACAAATGGATAGAAAAATTTATGATAACTATTTTACTTAGATATAAAGGTGTATTTAGCTTATCATGTTCCCAAAATGGCCATAGAATAAAATCAGTGGCAAACAAGGCAAAAAGTTACTGTTATGTATATAAATATATGAAATATAAATATGATTGAATACATATTTCAAGGAAATTTAATGGGAAGACAGTGAACAGAAGTTGAAGTCTCTCTCTTTTTAGCTGTTCTACATATCCCTATTAATATTTTATCACTGGAGAAGGAAAAATATTATGCTCATTAGATAGTGAAGGAAGCTTCTCCAGGACCTATGAATTATCAAAATTTACCAATGGAAGAAAAAATGTGCACTTACTAGAACCACAAAGGGCCAGAAATAGATTTTGGAGAAAGTCTACCAGACAACATAGTCAAGTAGTGCACAAAAACAAAACAGAAGAGCATAAGTATTAACACAATAATACAAATAATAACATGGAAAAACTAATGAGATAAAAGGCAAAGTAGAAAATGCTAAAGCAAAATAAAACAGATCAGTGATACAGACAGAATGGATTTGTTTTTTAAAAAATCAACTAAGGTAACTGAAAATTAAAAGTCCAGTAAGAGATAACTATTTATGTATATAAATATATATATGTATATATACACACATACATAGATATTTCTTTACACACATAATCTACAGTTATACGCATATAAGACTGTATCTGAGAGCCGGTTCTATGGCATAGAAGCTAAAGCTGCTGCCTGCTATGCAAGCACCTGATATGGGTGCAGGTTCAAGTCCTGACCGCTCCATTTCCAATCCAGCTCTCTGTGATGGCCTGCAAAAACAGCAGAAGATGGTCCAAGTCTTTTGGTCCCTACCCCTGTGGGAAACTCGGGAAGAAGCTCCTGGCTCCTGGCTTCGAATTGGCGCAGCTCCGGCCATTGCGGCCATTTGGGGAATAAACCATCAGATGGAAGCTTCTCTCTTGGTCTGTCTCTGCCTCTGCCTCTCCAACTCTGCCCTTCAAATAAATAAATAGATCTTTTTTTGAAAAAAAAAAAATATATATTCATCTCATCATGTATATATATATATATACATATATATATATATATATATAATCCTGGAAGTAAAGAAATAAGGAATATTATAGGTTATTTATTCATTTATCTTATTTATTATTATAAAATATTATAGAATGCACTATTATAAACCTATCAGGACATTCTTCAGTTGAAAATAATAGTAACAAAGACCAAAATTATAGCAAAAATTGAGCAATTAAAATAAAATTATATATTTATAAGAATATAAAGCATATTTTACTATGAAATATTAGAAAATTGGCTAATAAGAGGCTTCTAGTTACTAGAAACAGATATAGTATCAAAGCTCTAAGAGGAAATTTTGTCAATATGGAATATTTTATTCACTTTTTCTTTTAAAGATAATTTACCAAATAACTATTTTAAAAGGACATTAATAAAAAGAAAATTATGCCTGGAAGGAAGAAATACTAAAGAAGATTCAAAGATGATCATAATAATTGGTCAGTTTATGTACAAAAATAAAATTGTGACTAAAATATTGAGTTGGTAGAAAATAAACTAAAACTCTAGGTCTTACATACTTGAAGATGATGACAGGGAGGAACAAAGGAAAGGGAAATATTCAAAATTCCTTTAAATTCAGGAAGCAATAATTAAATGTAGAATTTGGTAACAAAATATGTTAAATATGTATAGCAAGAATTATTAGCAGTCTAGGAGCATTATTATAATTCAGGAGTATAGGGAAACCAAAGAAGGCAAATAGTCTTAGCTCCCATTTCCATTGAGTATCATTACATTTCCTGATGGCAATATTCCTCCCTTTAGAGTAAGTCCTCTAGATCACAGGAATACAAGAGCTCAGAAAAAAGAAGCAAACTTTTGCCAATAGATCACCAGAGGTCATAGTGAATGTTGGTACACCCATTCCCACACTTTGATTATAATGCCTAGAGTACAGGAATTCAGGGAAACAGCACCATATATCAGATGGTGATTTCCAACATATACAGCCTCTTGGGTATATTGCTCCAACAGTATAATGTGTTACCACCTAGCAAGTAATTATGATTTGAGTCTTTAAAATATGTTCCATAATCCTCTCAAACCAGCTATTTTGGTATTCTGGGGTACACTATAAGGCAAACTCCAGATCATGAGCCAACTACACACTTCAATTACTGTGAAGTGTGTTCTTTCATTGAAAGCAATGTTGTGGTGAACCAATAGATTTGACAGAAGCAGTCCATGAAGGGAAGGCAACTCTATATTCAAAATACATGTCTGGTCCAATAAGACTAAGCACTGCCTCTTTATTGATGGAAATGGTGCTATGGAGGCACCCTGTCTGATGACCCTAGAGAATGGTCACTTACCAGGGCTACTGTTTTGGTCCATGCTGCTGGTGGATTAAGCACTCAGCAGTGGCTGTAGCCTTGTAGTAAGAGTCCATATGGCTTATCCCACGCATGACTTTATCTCATACCATGGCCGCTTTATTTATGAATTTCAGGAAAGAACCTGATTTGTCCATACAGAATGTGTCATTCTCTCCACTTGATTGTTAAAATCTTCCTCTGTTGAGATCACCTTTTAGGGTACATCCACATGGTACAAAAATATCTTCCTAATGTCATTTTGAAAATAGGGACTTCATAGTTGTAATCAAATTAAGATGAGAAGTACTAAGACTGGAACATAATCTATTGCCTACATCCTTTCCAAGAAAATACATGCAGAGGCAGACACTGAGGTTAGAATAATATGTAACCAAGGAAGCCAAGATCAGAAACTTACAAGCAAGGACTGCCAAAGGTGTGCCAGTAAACCAGAAGCTAGTATGATGTAAGGAAGGATCATTCAATAGAGCCGTCAGAGGGAACATGGTCCTGTCAACATTTTGATTTTAGTCTTCTAGCTTGCACAACTCAAAAGGGATTTATTGCTGTTGTTTTAATTCATCCAATTTTTGGTAATTTAACATAACAGCCCCAGGAAATTAATTCAGCTACAATCTTATATAGAATTTTTTCCTGGTTGAATATTATGTTAACTTGAAAAACAATTTGGAATGTTAACTTGAAGCTCAATTGGAGATATCATTCATATTATTAATTTGTTAGTTTTCATTATCAATTTTTTGATGAGTTGGTACTCTACTAATCTCCACGTAAACTAAAAAAGCAGTAAATATATTACCGATATTCAGAAAGTGTGAAAGAGAGAGAGAGACAGAAAGAGGGAGAGAGATTGTGTAGGCATATGAAAAGTGCAGCTATTCTTCTTAATGATTAAGCACAACCATCTTTAGCAAGAAATAGCTTTTTAAAAATTGTCCCTGAATTGTTTAGTTTGAATTGGTTTGAATCATGTTATATTTTTTCAGTTTTTTGTCATTATGTTGTACTTATTAAAAAGTCTTAAATGCTTGTCTACAGCTGTCCTTGTACTTCTTGAAAACTATGTTCAGATACTAGTATTATACATGTGTTAAAATTAGTGAATTCTGCTTTTGTTTAGTGAGTTTGTGTTTGGTTCATATTAATTTACATTTTTAATCCACTCATGGGTAAACTAGTATCTTTAATGTAATATTACTAGATATTTTTTCTTATGTATAGAATTTCGCTACATGAATTCAATTGTGTTTTGATTGTCAAAAATCAGGAAACTGTGCTCTAATTCAAAAACTTGATACAGATTTTTTTTTACATGAATCTTTTTTTTTTTTTTTACAGGCAGAGTGGACAGTGAGAGAGAGACAGAGAGAAAGGTCTTCCTTTTGCCATTGGTTCACCCTCCAATGGCCACCAAGGTAGGCGCACTGTGGCCGGCGCACCGCGCTGATCCGATGGCAGGAGCCAGGTGCTTCTCCTGGTCTCCCATGGGGTGCAGGGCCCAAGCACTTGGGCCATCCTCCACTGCACTCCCTGGCCACAGCAGAGAGCTGGCCTGGAAGAGGGGCAACCGGGACAGAATCTGGCGCCCTGACTGGGACTAGAACCCGGTGTGCCGGCCCGCAAGGCAGAGGATTAGCCTAGTGAGCCGCGGCGCCGGCCTACATGAATCTTTTGAAAACTATTTATCTGAAGTCAAATTTTAGAAACCTGGGCTACAGGATTTTTTGTTTGTTCATTTATCTTTCATATTTAGTGTTGTCAGAAATCAGAAAATGAGAAGTACATTTATTTTTATAGATTTCTATAGGGTAAAAGAACAGAATCCATTAACAAGCATTTTGTCCCATGAAAGTCTGGAGAGAAAATGCATTTCCTTGCCTTTTCCAGCTTCTAAAGACTCCCCATTTTCCTTGGCTTTGATCCATTTTTACTGCTTCTTCAAAACCAGCAGCATCTCCTACAATTCCCCCTTATTCCCATCCCAGTGCCTTGAGTTGGAAATTTTCTCCACTCCCAGGGACTTGTATGATTGGTTTGACCCATATAAAAAATCCAGAACTATTTTCCCCTCTGGAAAGTGCTTTTGATAATGTAGGTCAAATCACAGGTTCCAGAGATAATGTTTAGATGTGTGTGTGTGAGTGTATGTGTGTGTGTGTGTGTATGTGTGTGAGAGAGAGAGAGAGAGAGAGAGAAAGCTTGAAGGAAATAGGCAATATACATAACTTAACATTTAATGATATGGTTTTGTACTTCTAGGTATTTAACTAAGACCAAAGAATTTTTTTCTTTGCAGCATTTAAATTTTTTGTTGTGCTATAAATCACCAAATAGTCTTCCAGAGTAATAAAATGTTAGATTACAAGTTTAAGTAAGAAAATATTTTACTAAATCACCAACACATTCTCCAATATGAATATACATTTTTCTACCAGATATCCACAAATCACTAATTTTCCTTGTCTCAGTGTTTTTGGTTTTCATTACATTTTATTTTTTTTTAATTTTGTGTTATGTAATAGATTTATCTTACATACGTGAGTGAACTTCAGAAAGCTTGTGGAAAATGCAACTAAAATATACTTTTATTTTTGTATAAAAATTCAAAATCTTTTTCTTTTTTAATTTTTAAATTTTTTTTGACAGGCAGAGTGTACAGTGAGAGAGAGAGAAAAGAAAAAGGTCTTTCCTTTTGCCGTTGGTTCACCCTCCAATGGCTGCTGCAGCCGACGTGCTGCGGCCGGTGCATCGTGCTGATCCGAAGCCAGGAGCCAGGTGCTTCTCCTGGTCTCCCATGGGGTGCAGGGCCCAAGCACTTGGGCCATCCTCCACTGTACTCCCAGGCCATAGCAGAAAGCTGGCCTGAAAGAGGGGCAACCGGGACAGAATCCTATGCCCCGACCTGGACTAAAACCCGGTGTGCCGGCACTGCAGGCAGAGGATTAGCCTATTGAGCTGTGGCGCCGGCCCAAAATCTTTTTCATAATACACATTTTCTAAGAACTTTTTAAGGAATATACATGTATATATGTATATACACATACTTATATAGATATACATATTTACATATTTACATATACATATATATATAGATATATAGATATACAGAGAGAGAGAGAATTCATTCATTTCCCAAAGGATGCCATGTCATTGTTTAAATGCTAGGGTACTAGGGTATTTTCTTCCTTTCTCAATATGACTGACTTCAATCTAATTTGTATCTTTTTACATTTTTTTTTAGTTTTCTTATACTAGGAAATACAAAATAAACTTAAAATTCAAGTTAGAGTTAATTCATTTTCCATGTAATTTATAAACACGAGTCATAAATTATGTACAACTGAGACTTAATTTCATATAATACAACACAGGAGTCCAATTACCAATGAAGAATTAAAGTTGTTACTTCCACTTTGACTAAAGTTGTAAGTATCTTAATTTATTGAGGGATTGTCAGATAATGATGGAAATCTTGAACTGGAAATTTTATTGTTTTATTGTTATTTGATCTGTTATCTCTGGCATTAGGTAATTTTTCCTTCTGGTATTCATTTCTAGTCCTCCACATTAAATTATGAGATGGAAAAGTTTTGGAACTCATTACAATATAAAGGCAGAATATACATCTATTTTTAACAGGCCAAGAAATTAAAATATTTTTCTATTTGAATAAATACAAGGAATACTTGGTCGACTTCACATCTTGGTTATTTGGCAATGACCATAGCTAATAACCTCAGATATTTACTGAGTATATTTCAAATGCTGTCATTACAAAGAAAAAAAGTGGATTTTGATTTGTGTAATTACTATCAAGAGCAAAATGCAATCACCAACAACAAAGGAGAACAATTGTAGTTGAAACCTGTTCTAAATGTTCTAATACATGCAGTTAACTTAGGGTTGGGGAAATAGGTTTCAGATTTTAACAGATGGCTTCCATAAGTGGCACTGAGAGGATGTTTTTGTATGAAATACTTAATTTCCTCCCTTCTCTTGTATACATTGCTTAATTATCGAAAGGACTGGTAAACCACATGCTAATTGCTTTATGTACAGTGTAGTCAGGGAAGTTGTTGCTGCTCTGAAGGAGTGATAAAACACATGCCTGTCAATGTGTTTGCCTTTAGATTTCACTTCTTCAATATTGAATAGCCAAACTATCCAGAGCAGACAGAGGACTACCAGAGGCAACATCTTTTCCAAATTCAATTTCTCTTAAGATAATTAACAGTAAACTGTTAGCTGGTTACCTCTGATGCAGAAGTATACAAAATACTTTCCCCTCCAGAAAATTGTCTACAGTAAAAGAGACTGGAGCCTGCTTTCTACCCTTCCCCATTTGTCTTAACTAAAAGAACTAGTAATGCCTCTGGTAGTATTTGCAGGCCAAGACAAAAACAGAAAAAATTACTTTAATTAAAAAATACAGTCAAAAGTTGATGCAATATGAAGTGATGTTGTTGAAACAGACTAAAAGCAAAGATGCTAACCATATTTAAGGAAATGAGTTATTAGCAATGTAGTATGTGGTGTGAAAATAAGAAATCAGAAAGAACAGAAAGAAAATGCTAATTGTGACAAATAATATGTAAAATGAAAAATAAACACATGTATTAGATAAGGTCATAAATAAAGAAAGAATTAGTGTTTTGAAAGATCTAATTGAGTAAAGTACAATAAAATATAATACATTTGTAGGAAATATGCTTTTGTGAAGGTTACTGAAACAACAAGAGAAAGGAAAGATATTATTATCAAAATACTGAGAATGTCAGACAAATATTTTGTTTTCAATTGGGAAGCACAAATCTGAAATTAAATGAAGAACCAAACAGAAAAATGGTCATATTTATATGTGAAGTTACAAATGACAGACAAGAAAACACCTTCTCTAAATTTTAAACATCAATTATAATAAAATATTTTAATAATCCCACAAAAAAGGTTATGTAAAAAGACAAGTGTCTAATTAACTTTTATTTTTAAAATTAAATAGGGAAGGTTATAAAAATTGAAAATATTGTTAAGTCAAAACATCACAAATTAGGGATTCTGTATATGATCATCTTATAGTCTTTTTCTATTCTTTATTTTCCTAATGTATAATTTTTCTATGCCTCCATTTTACCTCATATGATATACATAAATAAATATGCCTATATACATCAGTCAACTTACATAAAATCAAGAATCATCTTAAAACAGACATCATTGAATACCCATACACACAAGATAACAACAAGAAAAAACGTGAGAAAGTGTGTAACTAAATCTATATTCTATGAAATCTAAGTTATGTCAACATGAGATGGCTGGTGTATGAAAAGGACAAAGAAAGATATGATCATGACAAAATAGTGCCTAGTATGGGAAAGATGTTCATAAATGAGTCTAAAGTACTGATGAGATAGGTTTAAATTTGATGGTATTTTATAACAAATAGACATCTATATCTTTGATATATTCAATAGCAGCTCAATGTAACAGGAAACAGGTAAGGAATGACATAGTAATAACAAAGACAAATGTAACAAAATTTTAAAAAATGAAAAACAATTTCTAATAAAATACCTGCTACATTAATGTAATTGGGTTCAGCTCACAAATCTTACTATCAAATGCAATAATACAAGATGCAATGTATGTTCTTGATATGTGATGTTTATCAAATAAGCAAATCAAAAGTAAATCATAGCATATAACTACTAAAAAGTTATATAAAAATTTTGTACACTAAAATAAATTTTGAAATCATTATTTACACATATATGTGTATATGCTTATCTATATAGATGTGCATATATATGTGTATATGTGTAGACAAAATATAAGGCATCAATAGAGATGCAGAAAATAATTATACACTAGGAAAATAAATGATAAAGAAAATATAATGATTATATATATAGGATCCCTAACTTATAATGGCTTAACTTAGAATTTTTTAACTTGATGATATTGTGCAGGCAATACACAAAAAATCTTCAGTTCAAATTTGAAATTTTCATATTTTCTGGGCTGGTAAAATGTGATATGATACTAGTCACACCTCTCAGAAGCCCCAAAATCATGAGAGAAAACAACTGATACTCTACAAAGTGAATACTGTGTATGTGATACTGTGAATACTGTAATGTCCAATAGCTTAGGTGTATTACATTCATATTTGACTTCCAATATTTTTAACTTATGATGAATGTGTTGGATTATAAATATCATAATACAAGGACCATCTGTAGAAAGAGAGAGGTGGCCAACAATATAAGTTATTTAAAAAAATATTTCTTTATTCACTTGAAAGGCAGAGTTACAGAGAGGCAAAGGCAAAGAGAGAGAAAGAGATCTTCCATCTGCTGGTTCACTCTCCAGACGGCCACAATGGCCAGAGCTGAGCCAAACTGAAGCCAGTATCCAGGAGCTTCTTCTGGGTCTCCCACATGGGTGCAGAGGCCCAAGTTCTTAGGCCATCTTCTACTGCTTTCCCAGGCCATAGCCCCAATATAGTTTCAAAACATAAATGTAATGCCTACTGGGATTGAAGAAATGTATGTACCAACTTGCATAGCAAAATATTTTAAATCATCTAACTCAGAAACTAAAAAAAAACAACAGACAAAACTAACCAGTGTTGTTAAATATCTAAATGATACAATTTTACTGCTAGATAGCAACATGAATGAAAAACAAATATCCAATATAGAATATTTTCTTAAGTACTTGAGAGTGAACTATAAGGAAAGCAAAGACTTTTCCCAAATGAGAAATACTAAAGAAGTACAGAAAGAAGAAAATTTTATTATTAAATTAAGATTAAACAAGAATGTGATATGCATCCCATGCAATCTGCTGAAAGACTGCAAAAATAGGAAGCTTGACCTCCTTACAAAGCTAAGCAAATCCTACCCACTACCTACACTTTTTCAAGATAAACAATAACCAGTGCTCAAGAAACAATTGACAGTCTCATTTGTCACACATTTCAGCCTAAATTTGCCTGGTAATTGGGGTGACCATCTGTGTTAGCTAATTGACTTTACCCAGAGAAAAACAAACTTCTCATATCTTTATGACAAGGAGGAGTTTTGCAACTTGCAGCTAGGAACCCACAGAAGTTAGGCTCCTAAACTGACACAGAAACTGGGGGATAGGGGCACTCTCTTCTTTGATGATTACATTTTAAACATATGGCTAAAATCCTAGAGAAAAATATTCTTGGGTCATAAAGTTGAAAAGGGCTCATCCAGTTTTCTTTTCTTTATTTTTTTGAATTATTAATTTATTTGAAAGAGTTACACAGAGAGAGAAGGCGAGGCATAGAGAGAGAGAGAGAGAAAAGTCTTCCATCTGCCAGTCAACTCCCTAAATGGCAGTAAAGGCCAGAGCTGCACAAATCTGAAACCAGGATCCGGGAGCTTCTTCTGGGTCTCTCATGCTAGTGGATTCAGGGGCCCAAGGACTTGGGCCATCTTGTACTGCTTTCCCAGGCCATAGCAGAGAGCTGGATTGGAAGTGGAGCAGCCGGGACTCGAACCAGCGCCCATATGTGATGTTTACACTGTAGCTGGAGGCCTAATTTGCTACGTGCTCATCTAGTTTTCAAAATGATGTATATACATTTAAGAGGTGTAGCAATGCAGTAAGAAAAGGATAGAGGAATATCTTTCCTTGGTTTCCACAGGAAATTGGGCATTTGACTTTTTGATTTTTTCTTTACACAATACAGATATTTCTTATACATGCAGAACAAATAGAAATGTATTAAACCAAGAAAATGAACTTCAAAAATGTTCAAGTGATCAATATTTTCTATAAATATTATCTCAAAAGTATTGATATTGATAGCAGATTAATAACAAAGAGGTAACTACAGCTGTCTCATCTGTGTGGAAAGTAAATTATGCTTGAGATAAAATGTAGTACAAGGCAAAGTTAAAACATTAAAAAAGAAAAGCTTAAATTTAGAAATAATAACCTAAATAGCAAAACATTTATCAACTGAAGGAAAGCATGGACTACATGTTAGATTTATTTTTTAATGAAAATAAATAGAATGTGCATAATTTAACTAACAAAAATGGAACAAGCAACAGACTAATTCATAGAAGACAAGCAAATGTGGACATTACCTTTTTTTTAAATTTTTTTTGACAGGTCGAGTTAGACAGAGACAGAGAGAAAGGTCTTCCTTCCGTTTGTTCACCCCCCAAATAGCCACTAAGGCCAGCATGCTGCAGCAATCTGAAGCCAGGAGCCAGGTACTTCCTCCTGGTCTCCCAGGCAGGTGCAGGGCCCAAGCACTTAGGC
Source organism: Lepus europaeus (assembly GCF_033115175.1). Taxonomy (NCBI): domain Eukaryota; kingdom Metazoa; phylum Chordata; class Mammalia; order Lagomorpha; family Leporidae; genus Lepus; species Lepus europaeus. The sequence continues at coordinate 43,809,454 of NC_084832.1, read as the reverse complement.
CATCCTCCACTGCCTTCCTGGGCCACAGCAGAGAGCTGGCCTGGAAGAAGAGGAACCAGGACAGAATTCGACACCCCAATCGGGACTAGAACCTGGAGTACCGGCGCCACAGGTGGAGGATAAGCCTAGTGAGCCGATGCGCTTGGCCTGACATTACCTTTAAAGGATAAACAACTGGGGGCTGGAGCTGTGGCACAGCAGGTTAAAAACCTGGCCATCCCATATGGGTGCCAATTCCAGTCATGGCTGCTCCTCTTCCAAACCAGCTTTCTGCTATGGCTTGGGGTATCTGTGGAAGATGGCCCAAGTCCTTGGGCCCCTGCACCACATGGGAGACCCGGAAGAAGCTCCTGGCTCGTGGCTTCAGATCAGAGCAGCTCCGGCCCTTGCGGCCATATGGGAAGTGAACCAGCGATGGAATACCTCTCTCTCTGTCTCTATCTCTGTATGTAACTCTTTCAAATAAACAAATTTTTTTTAAAAAAAAGATAAACAATTTTTCATTATAGAATAAAAACACCCCCCAAAAAATAAGAGGCCTTGTTGAAAATTAAACCATAAAAGAAACTCCAACGATACTAATGATGTCACACTACAAATATGGAATTTTATAAAGTTTTCTTAGAAAAAGTACAGAATAAAGCAGTATATAATATTTTATCAAAAGGTTTAACTTGGGAATACTATCAAACATAACAGAAAATATAAAATTTCTATCTCATATTTATTTTTCATGAATACATAAAACTCTTTCAGAGGCTAGATTAATCTTGATCCATTCAGCTAGATGTAAAAATGACAAATGGAATAAATCTATTTGTTGAGTATATAATTTTATATGTGTTGATATATTTCTAAATGATTCACCAAAACAATTCAATGGAGTGATTTAAAAAATATATTTTCAGCTAGAAATTCAGATTCATGAGGCCTGGACAAAAAATGGAACTTTTAGCTATTTCATTAAGAAAAAATGTATGTTTGAATACAAATAAGAAACAGGGCTTGTGGGACAAGTGGGTTAAGCTAATGCTTGAGACATATTATTCCCATATAAGTGTCAGGGATCAAATCTCACCTTTGCTATTGATTGTGCCTGGGTGGCAACAAATTTTTAGGAGTACCTGCTTTCTACCCAATAATGCTGATTTTTTTTTTTGGACAGATGTTAATCTTATCAATGCTAATCCTGAATGCAAATAGATAATATTTCCAAGTCCAAAGATTTAGTTTGTCTGAATGGAGTAAATAACCAAGACCCAACTATGTGATGCCTACAAGAAACTTACTTAACAAAAAAAGATATAGATAGGCTAAAACTGAAGCGTTAGAAAATATGTACTAGACAAATGGAAACCAAAAATGACCATGATTAGCTAACTCACATAAAACTCAGATAAAAGAGACATTAAAACAAAACTATAAAAACAAAAAAGGACATTATATACCAATAAAAGGATTGATTCAGAGATGTTATAATTATTTTATATATGCATATTTACATGTGTAAGTACCCAACACAAGAGCACCCAAATGTATATAGCAAATACTATTAGACTTCAACATAATCATGGTGGCAGACTTCAATGCCTCACTGTCATAAATGGACGGATCATTCAAATAGAAAATCAATGAATATACATTGGAGTTGAACCATACTATTGTGCAAATAGATGTATCAGACATTGACAGAACATTTCACCCAACTACTACAGAATTCACATTCTTATCAGCGCATGGAACATTTCCTAAGATAAACCATATATTAGGCCACAAAGCAAGTCTCAGTAATTTAAAAACACTCAAATCATGCATATACTTGCTCCAACAGCAGAATAATAAAGCTAGAAGTCAAGAATAAAAAGAATAGAACATTTACATATACATAGAAACCGAAAAACATGCTACTGAATGGGTAATAAGTAATTGAAAATTAAAAATGGAAACAAAAAGTTTTATCAAGATAAATGAAAATAAAAATACAACAAACAAAACCTGTGAGATATAGTAAAGGCAGTATTAATAGCAAAATTTATAACATTATGTACTTACATTTAAAAAAGATCTAAAATGATCTAATAATGCATCCCTAGGACTCAGAAAAGAACATCAAATGCAAAATTGCAAGGAGGTGAAAAATAATGATCAAAGCATAAATAAGTAAAATTAGAACTAAAAAAGTAAGAAGCATCAACAAAACAAAAAGGTTAATTTTTTGAAGATAAACAAATTAAAATAAGAAAGTATAAAAGGGGACGAAAACTAAAGTATATAAATTAAGGATGAAAAAGAAGACATTACAACTGAGGACACTGAAATGCAAGTGATCATAGTAAACCATTATGGGTAACAGGGCTGGTGCTCTGGCGTAGCAGGTTAAAGCCGCATTCTGCAGCACCAGTATCCCATATGGGTGCTAGTTCAAGTCCCAGCTGCCCCGCTTCCCACTTATAATCCAGCTTTCTGCTATGGCCTGGGAAAGCAATAGAAGATGGTCCAAGTCCTTGGGCCCCTGCCCCACATGGGAAACCTGGAGGAAGCTCCTGGCTCCTGGCTTCGGATTGGCACAGCTCCGGCCATTGCAGCCATCTGTGGAGTGAACCAGTGGATGGAAGACACTCTCTCTCTCTCTCTCTCTCTCTCTCTCTCTCTGCCTCTCCTTCTCTAGCTGTGAAACTCTTTCAGGTAAAGAAATAAAATCTTTTAAAAAAAACTATTTTGAATAACTACAGACTAACACATTGGACAATCTTGAAGAAATCGATAAATTCCTGGATACAATATAGATGATCTAAACAGACACATAACAAGCAATGCAATCAAAGCAGTAATTAAAAGTCTCCCATCGAGGGAAAGCCCATGATATAATGACTTTAGTGCTGAATTCTACAACACATTTCAAAAGGAACTAACTTAAACACTTTTGAAGTATTCCAAAATATTGAACACTTTTTACAAGGTTAGTACCACTCTGATTCCAAAACTGAACAAAGAATCAGTATGAAAACTACAGACCCATGATGAACACAGATGCAAAAGTTCTCAGAAAAATACTAGCAAACCAAATCCAAAACCACAAGAAGATCCTACATGAGAATTAAGGGGTGTTATCCCAGAGATACAAAGGTAGTACTACATTTACAAATCAATTATCAACATAAATCACCTCAACATAATGAAGAACAAAAGATATATGATTATCTCAATCGATGCTTGATGATAAAAAGTCTCCTCAAATTAGGTATAGAAGGACATACATCAAAATAATTAAGGCTATGTAGGACAAATCAACAGCCCATGAAAACTGAACGGAAAAAAGCTGAAATGGTCTATGCTATACAAAGTAAAAAATTTTATGTTTGCATAATATTTCTGCTCTATTACAAAATTTTATTCATTTTTTAAAGATTTGTTTACTCATTTGAAAGGCAGAGTTACAGAGAGAGGGAAGGAGAGACAGATGAGAGAGAGACAGAGAGAGAGAGAGACAGAGAGAGAGACAGAGAGAGAGATCTTTAAATCTTCCAAATCTTCCAACTGCTGGTCCACTCACCAAATGTCCACAACAACCAGGCAACTAGGGCTAGACCAGGACAAAATCAGGATCCAATAGCTTCTTCCAGGTCTGCAACGTAGGTACAATGACCCAAGGACTTGGGCAATCCTCCACTGCTTTTCCTGGAGCATTAGCAGGGATCTTGATTAGAAGCAGAGCAGCTGGTACTCAAACACCCATATGCAATGCCAGCACTACAAACCCTGGCTTAACCTGCTGCACCACAGTGCCAGTCCCCAACTTATTTCTTTTAAAAACGTGTTGTGCACTTTATTTTTCTAATGACAATAATTTATATTTCAAATTATACTAATATGTAGAATATCTTATATTCATGGATTTAAAGTGTCTTATTCATGAAATATTCTTATTTTTATATAACTTTCTGTGTTATTGATCTGTAAGATGATTTATTTATTATAACTCCTATTTTATTCATTATAATTGCTATGGAACATATTTTGATTTTGGAAAGGGCAAATTCCTTCATATTGCTCCTTTTTTTGTATTATATTAGCTACCTTTGCACATGTTTGTTTTCTAATACACTTTAAAATACTTTGATTATGTTCTAAAGAAATTCCTTGAGTTGAATTGGAATATTAATTTGGAATAACTGACATCTTTGAGTATTTCCATACAGAAAACAAAAAAGTCAACATATATATGTATATACATATATTTTATTTCATATTAACATTTTCTGGAATTTTATAGACGTTACATAATTTTTCTTATGTTTAGTACTAGATGTTATCTATTTTTATATTTGTTAGTGGAATTTTAAACTGAATTAGAGTGTATAGTCTAATTATTTATTAGTAGCAAAAGTGATGAAAAATGCAGATGTAGAACTTACTTTGGGAGTAATTGAGACTGTTATTAAAGAATTAATTTTCTCAATAAGCATCAATCTCCAAAGTCAATTCTTTGAAAACTTCATGGAATAAGAAATGCCAAATGCTATTTAAACTGTTTCAGAACCCAATGTTAAATTCTTTTAATGGAGTCGGTATGAGATTGATCCCAAAATCTGAAAGTACAGAACAATCTCACTTGTGAATACTAAAGCAAATATCTTAAATAAAATATTGGACAGTTGGAGTCTGAAAAACTTTCACAGAATTTTACAACAGGCTAATAGGGCTTTATATCACGTTTTAATCTTAGGATATATATTTCTATTTTACAAAACATAATTAAGTAAAACAGAAAAATATAATCTTCATGGATGGCAATTATTTAATAAAATATAGATAAACTCATATATGTATTTATTTATTTAGAATTATTTTATTTATTTGAAAGACAGAGTTACAGAAAGAGGTAGAGACAGAGAGAGAAAGAGGTTTTCCATTCTGCTGGTTCACTCCCCAAATGACAGCAACGGCCAGAGCTGACCTGATCCAAAGCCAGGAGCCAGGAGCTTCTTTCAGGTCTACCATGCAGTGCAGGAGCCCAAAGACTTAGGCCATCTTCTACTGCTTTCCCAGGCCACAGCAGAGAGCTTGATGGGAAGTTGTGCAGCCAGGACTCGAACTGAAGTCCATATGGGATGTTGGCGCTTCAGCAGTGAATCTATTCAGTGATGGATTTTTCTTTGTTGCGAAGGCCTTTATTACTGATTCAATTTCTGACTTGCTTATGGGTCTGTTTAGATTTTCTATGTCTTCATGGTTCCATTTAGATAGGTTGTATGAGTTCAGGAAAGATTTCCCTCTTTGCTGGCATACAATTTTTTGTAGTAATTTCTGATGGCTCTTTTTATTTCTGTAATGTCCATTATTACATTCCCTTTTTCATATCTGATTTGATTTATTTGAGTCTTGTCTCTACTTTTTTAGTTAGTTGGGCCAATGGTGTGTCAATTTTGCTTATTTTTTCAAAAAAAAAAACAGTTCTTCATTTTGCTGATCTTTTGCAAAGTTATTTCTTCTCTAATTTTAATTATTTCTCTTCTTCTACTAGTTTTGGGTCTGGTTTGCTGCAGTTTTTCTAGATCCTTGAAATGCACTGATAGTTCATTTATTCGGTGCCTTTCCAGTTTCTTGATATAGGCAGATATTGCTATAAATTTCCTCTTAACACTGCTTTTGCTGTATCCCATAAGTATTGACATGTTGTGTTGTTATCCTCATTTACTTCCAGAAATTTTTTGATTTCTCTCGATTTTTTTCTATGACCCACTGTTCATTCAGGAGTATGTTGTTCAGTCTCCATGTGTTTGCATATGCTCTAGGGATTCCTGAGTTGCTGATTTACACCTTCATTCCACTGTGGCCTAAGAAACCCGGTCATTTGCAACAAGATGGAGGAATCTGGAAAAAATTATGCTGAGTGAAATAAGCCAGTCCCAAAGGGACAAATATCATATGTTCTCTCTGATCGACAACAACTAACTGAGCACCAAAGGGGAAACCTGTTGAAGTGAATTGGACACTATGAGAAACACTGACTTGATAAGCTCTTGTCTTGACTGTTGATGTACAATGAAATACTTTATCCATTATAGTATTTTTTTTTGTTCTGGTACTATTGTTTGAACTCTGTAATTAACACACAATTATTCTTAGGTGTTTAAATTTTAACTGAAAAGTGATCCCTGTTAAATATAAGAGTGGGAAAAAGAGAGGGAGGAGATGTACAATTTGGGACATGCTCAATCGGACTTGCCCCAAATGGTGGAATGCCAGGGTATTCCAATACAATCCCATCAAGGTGGCATGTACCAATGCCATCTCACTAGCCCAAGTGATCAACTTCAGTTCACAAGTGATCACACTGATAGGTCTAAGAGTCAAAGGGATCATACAAACAAGACTAGTGTCTGCTAATACTAACTGATAGAATCAAAAAGGGAGAGAACGATCCAACATGGGAAGCGGGATACACAGCAGACTCATAGAATGTCAGATGTCCTAAATAGCACTCTGGCCTCAGAATCAGCCCTTAAGGCATTTGGATCTGGCTGAAGAGCCCATGAGAGTATTGTAGGCATGGAAAGTCAAGACACTCTGGAAAAAAAAAAAAAAGAAGAAGAAGAAGACCTAAATGAAAGATCTCTGTGAGTGAGATCCCAGTGGAAAGAACACGGTCATCAAAGAAGGAGGTACCTTTCTCTGAAGGGAGGAGAGAACTTCCACTTTGAATATGACCCTGTCAGAATAAGATCAAAGTCGGCGAACCCTAAAGACTTCCATAGCCTTGGCAACTCATGACTAGAGCCTAGGGAGATTACTGATGCCATAAACAAGAGTGTCAAATTGTTAAGTCAACAACAGGAGTCACTGTGTACTTACATCTCATGTGGGCTCTGTCCTTAATGTGTTGTCTAATGTGAAGTAATGCTATAACTAGTACTGAAACAGTATTTTTACACTTTGTGTTTCTGTGTGGGCGCAAACTGATGAAATCTTTTCTTAGTATATACTGAATCAATCTTCTGTATATAAAGATAATTGAAAATGAAAAAAAAAAAACTTGGTTTTAAATTGGACATTGCATAGAAAATTATCAATTTTTAAAAAAATATCATGTAGAATCTCTGTCTTTAATGTGCTATACACTGTTATTTAATGCTATAACTAGTACTCCAACAGTATTTTTCACTTTGTGTTGCTATGAGGGTGCAAACTGTTGAAATCTTTACTTAATATATACTAAACTGATCTTCTGTATATAAAGAGAATTGAAAATGAATCTTGATGTGAATGAAAGGGGAGAGGGAGCGGAAAAAGGGAGGGTTGTGGGTGGGAGGGAAGTTATGGGGGGGGGGGGAGCCATTGTAATCCATAAGCTGTACTTTAGAAATTTATGTTCATTAAATAAAAATTAAAAAAAAAATTATTTTGAATTTGCTGAGACTTGCTTTATGGCCTAGTGTCTGGTCAATCCTAGAGTAAGTTCCATGCACTGCTGAGAAGAATATGTTTTCTTCAAGTATAGGATGAAAAGTTCTGTAGATATCTGTTAGATCCATTTGGTCTACAGTGTCAATTAAATCTGCTGTTTCCTTGTTGATCTTCTCTCTGGATGATCTGTCCATTGCTGAAAGTGCAGTATTGAAGTCCCCAATACTATTGTGTTGGAGTCTAAGTCTCCCTTTAAGTTTCTTAACATATCTTTTAAATAAACCAGTGCTCTGTAGTTAGGTGCATATACGTTTATATTAGTTACATCTTCCTGTTGAATTGATCCCTTAATCATTATATAGTGTCCTTCTTTGTCCCCCTTAACAGTTTTTGTGTTAAATTTTATTTTGTCTGATAATAAGATGGCTATGCCAGCTCTTTTTTCGTTTCCGTTTGCATGGAATCTCATTTTCCAACCTTTCACATTCAGTCTGCATGCACCTTTGTTGAAGAGATGTATTTCTTGTTAGCAGCAAATAGATGGGTTTTGTTTTTTAATCCATTCTGTCAGCCTGTGCCTTTTAACTGGAGAGGTGAGGTCATTTACATTCAATGTGACTATTGATAAGTAGTGACTTGGCCTTGCCATTTTTCCAAAGATATTTCTAGTATATAATTTGAACTTCCTGTGATCCTTTACTGAGAGATTTTCTTCCTTTACATTCTTTCATACTAATGAGTGTGTTTCTGTGTGTAACACATCTTTACGCATCTTTTGCAGGGCTGGATGAGTGGTGACAAATTCAATTTCTATTTGCTATGAAAGGTCTTTATTTCACCTTCATTCACAAATGAGAGCTTTGCAGGATATTATATTCTGGGATGGCAGGTTTTTTTTTCTCGTAGTACTTGGGCTGTATCTTGCCATTCCCTCCTTTCCTGTTTCTGATGAGAAGTCTGCTGTGAGTCTAATTGGAGATCCTTTGAGATTAATCTGGCATTTCTCTCTTGCACATTTTAGGATCTTTTCTTTATGTTTCACTGTGGTGAGTTTGATTACAGTGTGTCGTGGTGAGGATCTATTCTGGTCATGTTTATTAGGAGTTTTGTGTGCTTCCTGTACTTGGATGTCTTTCTTTCTCCAAACCTAGTATCTTACTAAAAAGGCCTTCTAATCCTTTCTCTCTCTCCATGCATTCAGGAACTCCTAGAACCCGAATCTTGAGTTTTTTAATAGTATCCTATAGATTCCCGACAATATTTTTTAGATTTCTAATTTCCTCTTCTTGTCTTTGGTTTGACTTTATACTTTCCTGTGCTCTGTCTTCTTAGTCCAATATTCTCTCTTCTGCCTCACTGATTCTGTTTTTAAGGCTCTCAACTGTGTTTTTTTGTTTGTTCTATTGAATTCTTTATTTCATTTTGATTTCTCTTCAATACCTCAATTTCATGTTCTATTAAATTCCTCATTCCATTTGCATTCCTCCTTAAGATTTCATTTTCACGAGGGAGATTTTCTGTCATGTCCTGCATGGATTTCAGTAGTTCATACATTTGTTTTTGGTTACTTATAAATATTCTTATCATGAATTTTTTGAGTTCCATTTCTTGCATTTCTTCTATCTCGTTGTCTCATAATCTTGTATTGATGTGTCATGTTCTTCGGGAGCATCATATTGCCTTCCTTGTTCTTGTTTCCTCGGTAATTGCATTGTTGTTTGGCATTTGTAATTAGACTCTGCTTTCAGTGACTCTCTAGAGGCTTGTGGTGGGTGTGACCAGAGAATTTTGTTCAGTTCTTCAGCATTAAGGATGTGCCTAAGGTGATACACTCAGGTTTGGCGTGGTAAATCTTCTCTCTCTCTCTCTCTCTCTTTTTTTTTTTTCCATTCAGGAAAGTATTCCACACAACTGAGCTCTTCTCCTTGATGGCAATCAATGCCTGAGTGCTAGCCCCAGTGGATATAATATTCATCTGCTCTGTGCAAATGAAGTAGGCAGGCATACAGGTTAAAATTGATCAGATTTGTGAACTGGAAGACCATGCCTTTGCCACACCACTGTGTGGCCTCATGCCCCTACCTGATGCCTTTGCCACGCCCCTGAGTGAACTCATTCCCCTACCTGGCCACACTGGGGTGCCCACCAGCCAATCAGGTTAATTAACCACTCCCCTTTAAAGTGGGTTAAAAGCCTAGGGCACAGTATGCCCAGCCCTGCTCTTCTTCCCTGGCCTCTTGCTAGGAAGGGGCTTGCTGTATCCCCATGCCTCCAGGGCGCATGGCCTTCGGGCCATGTGCTCTAGGCTTCCTGGCCTAGATGCTCTTCCACGTGGCTGGTTCCTGGTGCTCGGTATGAACCCCAATTCACCTCTCTCCCCTAAATAAAGCTCTCACTCTCCTATGCATCTTTCTTACTAAATAAAAGCTTAAAACGTACCATGCTGCTCATTTATCTGTGCCGGTATTTAGAATTCTTCTCTAAATATTAGGCAAGAACCCTCTCCAGCTTATTAATATTAGGAATTAGTAATAAGCCTGTGTTGAAATCGTAAGACATCCCAAATTCTAGTAGCACATGTGGCATCCTGGATAGCATTTCTAGGGAACTTTAAGGGGCCACATTTCAGGGTAAATTTTAGGGGGTCTTGTCTGATTTCACAAGGACCACACAAAGGATCTGTGCAGTCCTCAGTGTAAGCACAGATTCCCCTGATATGTCTCTCACCAAGTAATCAGGGCCACCCGAGCTTGTGGCATCTCCCACCGAGACTACTCACTTCTCAGCCACGTCATAAGTTCTCCCACACACCCTCAGTTTCTGTTTTTGTTTTTGTTTTTTTTGTTTTTGTTTTTCTCCACAGTCCCAGTTCATAAGTTCCACACATTCACTAGATCTTAGTCTCCTGTTACTACTCCCCATCAGAGTCAGGTTTTTCTGTTTGGCTGATTGCTGGGCACAGCCCCGAGCTAGCACACCTGTTTCATATGTCCAAAATGGCACCCGCTCTATTGGTCCATATGCTTTTGTAAGGTGGTTGGAGAGAGAGAATCGGGTCTATACCACCCCTTTTATTTTTTTTCTCCTCTAGTTAGGCTGGTGTACTTTCCCCAAAGGGCTTCAAGCCTCATTCCCTCTAGGCTCTTCCTGCAGCTTTTCTGCCAGTGTCTCAGGCTACTGCGGTTAGGTGTCACCTCTCTTTCTCTGCAGAGCCTCTCAGCAGTTGGGGTCCCGAGCCATGGGCACCTGTTCCCTCCATGTAGACCCACTATGTTCCTCTAATTATGGAAGTTTCCTCTTCTGTTTTTTTCCCTAGTTCTTCCCTGAGACTACACTATCTTCACTTTTATTAATCTGTCTTTTCCCGGACTATCAGTAAGCTCCTTCCCTATTCTGCCATCTTCCTATATAAAGTATCTTCAAAAAGTCTGTGACAAAAACCTGTTATGTAAAAAAAACAAAAATGCACAGATTTCAAAACTGTTTTGTATGAAAATAAACTTCTCCTCAATTCCGTTGACCAAACTTCTTGAAATACCCTCATATATTATTTTTGTTATCCCATTCACTGAGAAGAAAATAAGATATAAATATATAATAAAATGCTGGAAAGGAATCACATTGAAAGAGGTAAATGTTTACTATTTCTGAATTCTTTGCTGTGTATAATTCTGGGCTAAGTGTTCATTAAATGTGAAAAGAATGGCAGATCTTGAAATACCTCACTATCCTGCTTCTCCAGGGTTTATACTTTCATATTTATTGCTGAATGACAAGGATATTACCATATCTTGTCCCAATTTTTTTCTTCCAGGGTAATATTTACTTTACTTAAATTTTAGTAAATTTCTATTTGCCTGTATATTGTGAACAATAGGAAATCCTAATTATGGTTATATATAATTTCATGTGTTTCCACTAAATAATAGAAGACTGAATACCTTTTTATTTCTCTCTGGTCTCCATTTTAGGAAAAAGAATGCTTCAAGAATACATTTATATATTAAAATTTTTAGCAAATTATCAAAAGAATTTTTCACATATCTCATTACTATGCTGTTTATTTAAGTTACCATTCTATTACTTATGTACTTTTAGACTACTAATTCTCATTTTGATTCTTACTCTTGTAAGAGATGTATTTGAAAAGCAGAGTTACAGAGAGGCAGAGAGAGAGAGAGAGAGAAAGAGAGAGGTATTTCATCCACTGGTTCACTCCACAAATGGCCACCATGGCCGGAACTGGGACGATATGATCTAAAGCTAAAAGTCAGGAGCTTCTTTAAGATCTCACACATGGGTGTGGAAGCCCAAGGAGCTGGGCCATCTTCTACTGCTTTCCCAGACCATAGCAGAGAGCTGGATCAGAAGTGGAGCAGCTGAGAGTTGAACGTGCACATATGGGATGTTGGCACTGCAGGCAGAAGCTTTATCCACCATGCCACAGCACCAAGCCCTATTTGTTTTTCTTATTTAAGTAGTTTTTTGTTAGATAAAGTACATTAAAGGGGAGTTCAAATTCTTTTCTTGCCCAATAATTAAAAAACTAGATTTTCAGATATTTTTCATGTATAAAATCCATTTTTGTCTACAATTTCCTAAGTAAAACTAACCATTGTACATGAATTTGGAGAGAGCAGAAAAGGTGAAATAGCACAGCAGTGATTTTTCTCTAAGGCTCTTTCATTTTATCACCCTTGGCAATTTTCTCAACTTGCTTTCATAACAAAAAATTTTCAAATGAAAATACCTTATTCGGAGAAACTTATTACTAAACTATTTTTTCTAAATTTAGTATATTTTAATGCACCAAAATAAAATTAATGTTTAATTCTGCTTCCCATAAAACTTTTGAAATGCCCTCATTTCTTCCAGGATAAAATGTTTTCTCATTGGAAGATAGAACATCCAAATCATACAAACTCAGGTTGCAAGGGCATGAAGGGGGATTTCACAACTGAGTCACAGAATTGCCTCACCTGAGCCCATGTCCCCTCCCCATTTCAACCCCTTGTTCTCCCTACACTAAACGGGAAAACTCTAAAATGAACTTTCTACTGGACCAGCTGAGCAGTTGTTGAATATGTAACATAGTTCAGCTTCTCCTTCTGAAAATTTTCACAAGAAAAGATATAATTAAATAACTGTAAATTGGTATCACACGCACCTTAAGAAAATGGAGATGTCAGCATACAATCTGTATACAACTACCACAAATGCTAAGTCTCAAAGATCTCTTAATTATCCCTTCCTCAAATTTCATACATGATCAGTTCAAAGGTAATGATAATTTCCATCATCTGCCAAAAGGATTTGATTGCTACATTGTTTGAATAAAAATTATATACTCCATCACTACTTAAAATCAAGAAACAATGAATCATCTCATGGTGGAAAAAATTTACTTTGAAATGCGAATGCCTAAAGAGTATGCCAAAAGAAAAGCTTCATAATCAACTGATTAAACAAAATAATTTGCTAAGCAACTACACCAATCAATATGTTAAAACACAATGGTTTATCTGTTGCATATATGTGGATGTTTCTCTACCATCTGTCATCTATTGCATCTCTATTATCTACCTTTATATATATCTTTCATCTCTATTATCTACCATCTCTGCTTGTGTATCTGTGTGTAAATACATAGAAATAATGTTCATATCTATAGAAGTGTAGCCACACATAAACATGGATATGCCTAGATATGTTAGGTAAACCAAAATGCTGACTGATTTAAGCATGGTGATGCCACCATGTTTATTTTTGATTTTTATATAAAAAGTGAAAAGAATATTTTATTGTAAGTCTGTTATAAAATACGATTCACATGATTATATTCTGTGAAACAAGTTGCATTTCATGAACCGGCCCCCATATTTCCCACAGATTTGAGTAATTTTGCCAATGATTGTATTTGATTTGTAGTCACTTATCTTACCTATTTTTGTATCACAGTTCTTAGCATTTTTTTTAGCAGGCAGAGTGGACAGTGAGAGAGAGAGACAGAGAGAAAGGTCTTCTTTTGCCGTTGGTTCATCCTCCAATGGCCGTCTCGGCCGGCGCGCTGTGGCAGGCGCACCGCGCTGATCCAAAGGCAGGAGCCTCTCCTGGTCTCCCATGCGGGTGCAGGGCCCAAGCACTTGGGCCATCCTCCACTGCACTCCTGGGCCATAGCAGAGAGCTGGTCTGGAAGAGGGGCAACTGGGACAGAATCCGGCACCCCGACCGGGACTAGAACCCCGTGTGCTGGCGCCGCTAGGCAGAGGTTTAGCCTATTGAGCCGCGGCACTGGCTAGTTTTTAGCATATTTTAGCAATTTGTTGCATGATATGTATTGCTCTTGATTCAAACTGTTGTATGCAGATCGCAGATAACTGCAACCACTCTGTCTTCATTTATTGATCAATCCACCTAGTGACTGTCAGAAGAGATTTCTGAAGCCTATTTCTTGCCTCTATCTCAATTATCAGTTATCTGAGAAAAATTCAACACAGTTGTTAATACCACTCATCTATTCCTAGGATCAGAAAAAGGGTTTCAGTGTATGTAAACAATGTGTTAAGTATATACAGATGCTTTAATCATTGAATCAACCTGCTCAAATCACCACAAAGTTATATCAGGAATACTCATGACATTTTGATTACAGAAGACATGTTTTTTCTAAAAGTAGAAAAATTTCATCCATATTTTCTAAAACAAAACAAAAAATAATGATATAGCAAAATGAGACTTTCTTTTCTTTAGGAAAACAGTTTTTATCTTTACTTTGGTAAATTGGAAGACATTATTTGTTTGTTTCTCACAGAAAGAATCATAGCCCTTGGATGGAAATAAGTGTTTCCCCACTCTGCATTCAGGGATTAATACTTGAATGGCTTTCTTTATGAAGAATGAAGCTTTACTATTTTTTATAAGGAGAAATGTTCTTCCTTTAGTGATACTATATGTAGTTAAACTTAGCAATCCTCTCTTTTCAATATAACTTTCTCATCACAAAGTATTATGAATAAAGAGAAAATGTTTGATTGCCAGATAGGAATGAGTATGACTGCAACACAGTGAAACTCTAAGAGGACAGAATGATCTGAACATGAGGCTGCTTTGAAAGATACACAGAGCAATCTGAACAAAGAAAGTCACTGCAAAGGTCATGACTCAGATCACCAATATCGCTCAGAATCTATACAGCCTAAATGCATAGTCTTAGTCTTTGCAAAATGAAAAGTAAAAAAGTCTCACCAATGCCCAGGAATTCTAATAATAAAAGTACTTGTCCTAATGAGTAAGTAATGAATAATACCTGATATGTGATATAATTTATGGCTCATCAGTACCTGAGTATAATTTGAAAAACTGATCAAATATCTGAATAGTTCTTAAAAAAACAGCAGTGAATTTCTTTTTTTTTTTAACTTTTATTTAATGAATATAAATTTCCAGTGTACAGCTTATGGATTACAATGGCTTCCCCCCCCCCATAACTTCCCTCCCACCCGCAACCCTCCCCTCTCCCGCTCCCTCTCCCCTTCCATTTGCATCAAGATTCATTTTCAATTCTCTTTATATACAGAAGATCAATTTAGTATAAAGATTTCAACAGTTTGCACCCACATAGAAACACAAAGTGAAACATACTGTTTGAGTACTAGTTATAGCATCAAATCACAATGTACAGCACATTAAGGACAGAGATCCCACATGAGGAGCAAGTGCACAGTGGCTCCTGTTGTTGACCCAACAAATTGACACTCTAGTTTATGGTGCCAGTAACCACCCTAGGCTGTCGTCATGAGTTGCCAAGGCTATGGAAGCCTTCCAAGTTTGCCGACTCTGATCATATTTAGACAAGGTCATAAAAGACAGAGTGAGGATAGTAACCAATGATCCTAAGAGTGGCATTTACCAGGTTTGAACAATTATACAGCATTAAGTGGGGAAGAGGACCATCAGTACACACATGTTGGGAGTAGAGCCATTGGTGGTAGAGTAGAGGTTATGATTACAAAGGAATGAGGCCCAAGTGCACTAGACAGGGCCTAGAACAAAGGACAGAGTCATTATTAGAGGAGCTAAGAAAGGTGCTGTCTAAGCTACAATTAAGTTTTCTGATTGAGAGGCAAATAGAACCTGATAGAAGGGACTTGATAATAATCTGATGGGCTTTAGGCCTTGTAAATTCAGAGGCCCAGACCTATCTATCTCTTCACATGGGGTATATCCTAAGGGAGGTGTGAACCTCCTAGGGGAAGGCACTCTGTTGACTTTCATTACTTGGCTGGCCTGGGAGGAGAGCTGGCCAGGTAAAGGCAGGTGGCATCTCTAACAAGAAATTTACAGTTCTGCCTGCAATGTTGCTGACCCTACTTAACCATCCCCTCAGCTGCAGTGGTCCCTTTGGAAGTTGGGCTGAGTGAAGGGCTTTTCAGCTTAGAGCCAATAAGATCTGTGGCTCTGACCTGGGCATCCTTCGACTCCAGGGCAGGTCCATTTCCAGTGATCCAACTCTTGGCAGAGCTGCCAGGGCTCTTCACAAGCTGACTTCTGCTGAAGCCCAGGTTTACCACATTGAAAGCCACTGCAGTGGACTGGCCTGTTGGGTCTCCTTGAGGGCAGATCACTGTACAGATCAGCCAGTAATAGGCCTGCCACCCATTGCTTCTGATGCCGAGCTTTCTTTTCCTCCTGGCTTGTGTTAAAGCAGACCAGAGGATGCAAGTCAAGGGAGTGCCCGTGTCCCATCTCTAATCTTCGGTGGCCTGAACTACAAGTCTATAGTCACAGGCATGTTCTGTAGTAGTTTTTCTAAGGTAGACAATGCCCATGAGGAAAATTATATTCTCACTTTAAAACTTTCTTTCCCTTTGGTCTGAAAGGGAGGTTTTTTCTACTTACTGTATACTTCGCTGATGGCGAAGTGAATCTAGCTATGAGATTATTATTTAAGTTCTTATTTTGGCTATGCTATTGCAGAAAAATGTTAGCCATCTCTTTTATAAGGTCTAAAGATTAAATTGTGCATCCTACAGATTCCTTCATAATAGAATTAGTTTCCTACCTTGAAGAGAATAGAGAAATGAAAGAACAAGTTGGGCTTAGAATAGAGAAGTGAGGGAGCAAGTCCTAGATCGCTTGCTGACAATAGCAATATCACATGAATACTTAGCAAACAGTTTCAACCATTAGATAACAACTTAAGAAAACATTTACCAGAAGGTCCAATGCCTTCTATAAATTTTAAGAATCATGTATTTGAAAACACCTCTTAAATAATCTAACAAGGTGTAGTTTGTTTAGCCAGTAAACTTAAGCACAACCATCTAAAATGTTTTTAGTTTCTTTCTACCAACAAGTCTAAAACATATGATACACAGATTCAGGTCCCACAAATTAAAATGTATCTTTGATTGATTTTAGCAGCTTAAATTTATGGACAATCTTATCTATAAGCCATTTAAAATAAAACTCTTAATAAAATTTCCCCATGTGGACATACAATATGTACACACATATAATATAGCATAATAGACCAATATAGCAATTTTAATAATAGCTTTTAAAATCTTTAACTCTTTTTGTAGATTGCCAATTGATTTGAATTGCTTTTTCTTTTTAGTAACCTCAGTTAACCATACTTTCTCTCAGTTGGTACTGTTAATACATTATTGGCTTCATCTGTTTACAGAGCCATCCCAAAGTACTGAATACAATAAAAGTGGCTGGAAAAAGTCCATAGGAACCTATAGGAGGACAGCTAAACACAGAACCAACAACGCTTTAGTTTTATGAGCAGCAGATCATATATAACTGTGGATGACAAAAGACTTTAAGTCGCCATGTTTAAAATTATAAACTCATCAACCAACAAGAGGCACTTGCTTACTTCACAGTATTTTTGAAAGCACCTGTAGGATTTTACAGGTATTTAACCCTTTAGGCCTCTGGGGCTTTCTCATTAAGATAACTATCATGTCTAGTAACACAAGATCATTAGACTTTTTAATTCTCAAACATTTGTATTAATAGCATTTTCCATTATAGAAACTTAAAGTCTGGTAACAGACATCAAGAGAACATAATAGATTACTTTAACACATTGCTTTAACAGAGCATCAGAGTTTAATTCTATGTCAAAGAGAAGTTGAGCTTCCTGTGATCTTTTGCTGTGAGGTTTCCTTCCTTTACCTTCTTTCATATTGGTGACCATGTTTCTGTGTTTCTGTGTGTAACACATCTTTAAGCATCTTTTGCAGGGCAGGATGAGTGGCAACAAATTCTTTCAGTTTCTGTTTGCTATGAAAAGTCTTAATTTCACCTTCATTCACAAATGAGAGCTTTGCAGGATATAGTATTCTGGGCTGGCAGTTTTTCTCTCTTAGTACCTGGGCTATGTCTCGCCATTCCCTTCTAGCTTGTAGGGTTTCTGATGAGAAGTCTGCTGTGAGTCTAATTGGAGATCCTCTAAGAGTGATCTGACGTTTCTCTCTTGCACCTTTTAGGATCTTTTCTTTATGTTTCACTGTGGTGAGTTTGATTACAACATGTCGTGGTGAGGATCTCTTTTGGTCATGTTTATTAGGGGTTCTATAAGCTTCCTGTACTAAGATGCCTCTGTCCTTCTCCAAACCTGGGAAATTTTCTGCTAGTATCTCACTGAAAATGCCTTCTAATCCTTTCTCCTTCTCCATGCCTTCAGGAACTCCTAGAACCCGAATGTTGGGTTTTTTAATAGTATCCTGTAGATTCCCGACAATATTTTTTAGATTTCTAATTTCTTCTTCTTTTCTTTGGTTTGCCTGTTTCCTTTCCTGTTCTCTGTCTTCTAAGTCTGATATTCTCTCTTCTGCTTCGCCCATTCTGTTTTTAAGGCTCTCTAATGTGTTTGTCATTTGATCTATTGAACTCTTCATTTCATTATGATTTCTAGTCACTATCAGAGTTTCTTGTTCCACTAGTTGTTTCATTTCATTTTGATTCCTCCTTAATATTTCACTTTCACGAGAGAGATTTTCTATCTTGTCCATGAAGGATTTCTGTAGTTCAAGAATTTGTTTTTGAGAACTTCTTAATGTTCTTATCAATTTTTTGAGATCCGCTTCTTGCATTTCTTCGATCTCATCATCTTCATAATCTTGAATTGGGGTGTCTTTTTCATTTGGGGGCATCATAGTTTCTTCCTTGTTCTTGTTAGCTTGGTTTTTGCGTTTGTTGTTTGGCATGTTGGAGATATTTGGTTTCTTCACTGTGGTGTTTTTTCTTGTTACACTATGGCTCTATATTAAGTGGACTGTCTGCTTTCAGTGGAGCCTTAGAGGCTTGAGATGAGTGTGGACTGAGAGCTGTGTTTGGTTCCTCAGGGTTGAGGGTGTGTCAAGGATGACACTCCCAGGTTAGGTGTGGTAAATCTCTCTTTTCTTTTTTTGATTTAAAAGGGAAGTAATTCCGCACAGCTGAACGTAATTGGAGGTAGTTAGCAGGCAAATGATATACCCACAGGAGCCAGAGATCAGAAGCTCTTTCCCAAGGACCACACAGGGAATCTGTGCTGCCCTCAGTGTGGGCTCCAATTCTCCTGCAGTCTCCCACTGGGTTGCCAAGTTAGATGCTAATCTCCTGTTATTTCACCCCTCCCCACAGAGTCAGGTTTTTCTGCTAGGCTCAGGGCTGGTGCAGACCTGAGGTCGCCCTGCTTATGACGTATGTCCAAAATGGCGCCTGCTCTGTCTTGCTCGCCTTTGAGAGGTGAGCGGAGAGAGAGAAGCTTGTGTCCGTATCAGTCACTTTTTAAATTTTTTTTTCTCTCTCTTCTAGTTAGCCTGGTGAACTTTTCCCCACGGAGTTTCAAGCCTCGTTCCCTCTAGCCTCCTCTTTCCGCTTGCCTGCTGGTATCTCGGGCTATGGAGATTCGGCTCACCTCGCGTTCCAGCGCTGGTGTGTTGAGTCTGCTGCTGGTGTCCCGAACTTGGGCTCCCACGCTCTCCACGCAGGTCCACTGTGAATCACTAGTTCCGGAAGAGTTTCCTCTGCTGTTTTATCCCCTACTCTTCCTTGACCCTGCAGTATCTCCACTTATATTAAACTTTCTCTCCCCCTGGACTAAGTGTGCTTCCTGCCTATTTCGCCATCTTGCCGCCTCTCATTCCAAAAAACAGCAGTGAATTTCTACATCTCCTATCAACACAGTGGGGAGAATAATCAGCACATGTAATTCACAGAGATCAATTAGAAAGGAGCAATCTCCTTTAGGAAGTAAACTTTCAAAAGATTATTGACAAATATGAGTACCAGTGGATCATGGAAAATGCATCTTAAGAAAAAAACTATGCATGGAACTCAAAATTGTTTTGCATCAAAATAAACTTGTTATTTAATTCCATTTCCATGTACTTTTGGAAGTATACTAATGCTTGTTTAAAAATGATGTGAAATATTTATTCCATACTTACAAATGAATTTGGAATATTTATTGGTAGGAGCACACTTCCAAAGGTGCATGGAAAAGTGGAGTTTTAAAATAATGGATTTTCTGGTGCAAAATAATTTAGAAACTTATGGGTAGTTTTTTCTGAAATGTACATCCAATCATCTGTTTAATGACCCCTTGCATTGAAAACGTTATGAGTAATCTCTATAGTACTATTTCCTTCTTTAATTATTGATTTTTAAAACATCAATAGATATTAATTTTATTTTTAGGATCCAAACTCCTTTTATTATTTTTGATTTTTAATTAACACATAAAAATGCATATTCATGGCATGAGATTTTATGCTTTGATATATATATATACACTATGTACTATCCTAACATGGAAAAATTTTAACTCCATGAGATTTACACTGCTGTATATTACATATAATTTCTGAAATTTAGTTACACCTGTGTTTATTTTCTCTATCTTCACATTTCTATTACTGTGGCAATAAATTTTCCATTTATTTTCTACAACAAATATAGAAATTTAAGTCATAATTTGACTTAAAAATAATTGTGTGTTTGCTTTGCAGTCTGACCCTTGTGATTTTGACTGCCTGTCTTCAAGTTTGGCCCATTCCGTCCTGAGAATTAGTGACTGAGTAGCTTAACGTGAACTCTTGACAAGGTGGAGAGCATCTTCATGACTTGTGTCCTTGTCAAAGCTAATAGCCTTTCAACTTACTCAGTAGTACAGGTCAGAACAATGAAAATACATGGGATATTTTGTTTTCCAAATCCAAAGCTCCCAACAATTATGTTCTACTCATTTATTCGTAGTGAGAGAATGGAGCTACAATCAGCATTGCACTTTGAAAGGAATAACCTGATATCATTCACATACATATGCACACAAATGACTCCTTGAAACCAAAGAGACAGATTTCTGAATTTTCATGAAGCTTATCTCTTAGCCTTCAGAGTGCATATGTATTACCAATTCACTCAGAGAATCTGCTTCTTTTTCCACTCAGATCGTGGCATTATCAATGTCATGCACCAATATGTTATAAAGTAGTGAAATGATCAAAGTCCCTGCGGGTTAATTAGAACCTTTTACAAGAAAGGTGATTCAATACTGAAGTAGGAAAATAAGGATATTCTACTGCTTCCTGTAAGATAGAATCAAATTGCATCTGGTGTTTTCTCTTAAACAATTGAGAATAAGTTTTCAGCAGATGGACAGTTTCATACCAGGGAAACATTAATTTTTCTCCACTATAATCTTTAAAGACACATCTGTCTCCTATAGAGACCAATCAAATGAGTTAAATGGGAGTGTGTTACGTACTCATTTCAAGTGCTTGAACATAGTACTCACTTACATATATTCAGGAATATTGCATTATTTTCATTTTGGTGTTTTGTTATAGATGCTGTTTCTACAGGTGCCTACACTCCTATCTTTCCATAACTTTCACTTCTTTTTATTTTAAAGATTTATTTATTTATTTGAAAGGCAGAGTTACAGAGAGGCAGAGAGGCAGAGAGAGAGAGAGAGAAAGAGGTCTTCCATCCTTCAGTTCCCTCCCCAAATGGCAGTAAAGGTCGGAGCTGCACAGATCTGAAACCAGGAGCAAGGAGCTTCTTCTGGGTCTCTCACGTGGGAACAAGGGTCCAAGGACTTGGGCAATCTTCCACTGCTTTCCCAGGCCATAGCAGAGAGAACTGGATCGGAAGTGGAGCAACTGGGATTCAAACCGGCACCCATGTGGGATGTTGGCACTTCAGGTGGCAGTCCACTATGCCACAGCTCTGGCCTCTATAACTCTTATTTCTAAGGCTCAAGGAAGCAAGGTGTACTTTTTGTTAACTGTCAAAATATGTGTATTTGAATATGTTCATTTCTTGGAATGATCTTGTTGGCTGTTTTGAAGACTATAAAAAACCAATGGTGAAATAGAATCAGATCAAAGACCCAAGCTGATATGTGGGCCATAAAAGACAAACCTGTGTATCACGTTGGGGTACTGCTAGCTAAGAAACAGTGTCAAGTAATTAATCAAGTAAATAGGAATACTTCTTCCTTGAGTGAATATTTACACTGACAAAAGGCCAAGAATCTCTTTGGGTGGAAGGATAAGAAAATTTTATCACATACAATTAACATATTAATACATAATATTTATTATATATTAAACTCTGATAAGAACAGATACTACACTTGATCTTAGCCAAAAGCCCAAGAAATGATTGTATATTAATCTCTAACCTCAATCTCTTCATGAACTCTATTAATTTAATCAAGTCTGGATCTTGTGTCAATGGTTGTAACTCTGTTTTTATGGTTCATACTAGTTCTACTTTTTACCAGATCTAGATTTATATTCTGACCAAGTAACAAAGCATGATGTTCTATGGTTGGTCATCACCATATGGCCTGAGTATAAAAGTTATCTACCACAAATATCGCACGATAGTCCATATAGATTCCTGCTACTTGTTAAGGTAATCATGTCCTATTTAATTAATTAGGTAACCCATAGACATTGGGTGATATTTCTTTGCTTCACATGCTCTAGGATTCCATCATACTCATTGACAGTAACTAGCTAATATTAAATATCTCAAATTCATAGTTGATTGAATATGTCCATGAAAAATAGAATTAAAATATAAATGTACTTGGTGCAAAAGAATTTGAAAATCATGTATGTTAAATATCTTCAAATAATCCATGGAAATGTGTATTATGAAAAAAACTATGCATGGACTTCATAAGTTATACCATAATGTACTTACCTTTTATTCTATTTTTCTGCAAACTTTTTGAAATACCTTACTTATTCCTAAGCTATAGAAAATTAGCCCTGCAATGCTTTCAATGATACTAGTACAATAAACTCTTCAATGTTATTATGAATTAAACAACCCTAAACTCATTTAGAATATAATTATGATTATTAAAACATTCCATATAATGAAGATTTTAGCATTAATATATCCCCAAGTTTAATGTTCTTTCCATTTTATCATATAAGGAATTTTAGGTACCCATCACAATTTCAATAAACATGGATTATGTCTGATTCTAGGTTTAACTCACTAGCAAAGTAAAGAAATGAAACATTCCCAGTGGTATAAATTTGGATATATTATCCATACTCTCTAATCCATTTCTCTCTAATCCATTTCTCTCTAACTCTTATGTTTATAAGCTCTCAATTTAATACTTCTTTTCAACTAATTTCATATCTATTACCACACTTATTTTCCATGGTTCTGAAGATAAGCAAAATGTTGTTGTATATACTATGTAAACTTGTTATTTTTGCTAAAATACTCTGACATCAATCAAGTGCTGACTGGAAATTTGGAGGCAGTAAAAATTATGGAAGCGAGAAGGGATGGAAGTAAGAAAAGGCAGAAGCTGCTTTCTTCATGAACACTTGGGGAAGACTTGATTCTCAGGCCATTAGAAGATGCTGTGAATATAATTTTG
Source organism: Lepus europaeus (assembly GCF_033115175.1). Taxonomy (NCBI): domain Eukaryota; kingdom Metazoa; phylum Chordata; class Mammalia; order Lagomorpha; family Leporidae; genus Lepus; species Lepus europaeus. The sequence goes on along the minus strand of NC_084832.1, from coordinate 43,786,128 downwards.
AACTTGTGCAAACATATGAAATAGAAAACCTTAAACAAAGAGAGACCATTAAAAGATGAGCAGGTACAGCCTTCAAATCCAGTCATAGAGGACACTTTTGTTGATAAGGCAGGCCCAGAGGTTTTGAGAGGATTGTTGTACTCCTTGTTATTCAGTTCCATCCACATTTCCTAATTGCACTATATAGGTTTCTTTTTTTTATTAAACTTTTATTTAATGAATATAAATTTCCAAAGTACAGCTTATGGGTTACAATGGCTTCCCCCTCCCAAAACTTCCCTCCCACCCACAACCCTCCCCTTTCCCGCTCCCTCTCCCCTTCCTATCACATCATGATTCATTTTCAATTCTCTTTATATACAAAAGATCAGTTTAGTATATATTAGGTAACGATTTCAACAGTTTGCCCCCATATAGCAACACAAAGTGAAAAAAAAAAATACTGTTGGAGTACTAGTTATAGTATTAAATAAGAGTGTACAGCACATTAAAGGCAGATATCCTACATAATATTTTTTAAAAATTAAATAATTTTCTATGCCATTTCCAATTTAACACCAGGTTGTTTTTTTTTTCATTTCCAATTATCTTTATATACAGAAGATCAATTCAGTATATAATTAGTAAAGATCTCATCAGTTTGTACCCACGCAGAAACACAAAGTGTAAAAATACTGTTTCAGTACTAGTTATAGCATCACTGCACATTAGACAACACGTTAAGGACAGATCCCACATGGGATGTAAGTACACAGTGACTCCTGTTGCTGACTTAACAATTTGACACTCCTGTTCATGGCGTCAGTAATCTCCCTAGGCTCTAGTCATGAGTTGCCAGGGCTATGGAAGCCTTTAGGGTTCACTGACTTTGATCTTATTCCGATAGGGTCACAGTCAAAGTGGAAGTTCTCTCCTCCCTTCAGAGAAAGGTACCTCCTTCTTTGATGGCCCCGTTCTTTCCACTGGGATCTCACTCACAGAGATCTTTCATTTAGGTCTTCTTCTTTTTTTCTTTTCCATGGTATCTTGGCTTTCCATGCCTACAATACTCTCATGGGCTCTTCAGCCAGATCCGAATGCCTTAAGGGCTGATTCTGAGGCCAGAGTGTTGTTTAGGACATCTGCCATTCTATGAGTCTGCTGTGTATCCCACTTCCCATGCTGGATCTTTCTCTCCCTTTTTGATTCTATCAGTTAGTATTAGCAGACACTATATAGGTTTCTACACTGTACACTTTCAGCAATATTTTTAGATGAGTCGCCAGGTGACAGCTGCCACTGAGAACACATTGTACTGGAACCCACCTCCCCTTTATGCACAGGAATATATTTCCCAGTGGGTACCCCAAACCATATGTTCAGGCACTGTGATACTGTGAGATTTGACATACTAATCACGGTAGATAATATGTGACTCTCAGGCAGGTGGCATATACCACATTGATATGTTGGACAAGGGGATGATTCAAGTCCCAGCCTGGGAAATCAAGATGTGTGAGATTTCATCACACTACTTAGAATGGTGCACAATTTAAAACATATGAATTGCTTCATTCTTGAAATTTTCCACTTAATATTTTTAGACCACAATGGAGCTTGAAACCATGCAAAGTTAAATTGTAATACAGGTAGACTACTGTAATATAACAACCTGCAGAATAAGCTTCATTTTCACTGTCAACTTATCACAGTAGTTGCCACATCTGACAAAGACTCTGTGCAGGAATTTCATCTTACATGGTAGAGATGATGACGCAATTGTTTTGTCACTGTATAATGTGAATAGGCACTATCTTATACACAAAGGGAAAGGACATTTGAATCTCTTCTCTTCCAACCTATGAGAATAATGAACCCCAAATTCCCATAGCATTCAGTGATATTGAAAAATTCCTGATGCGATTATGCTATTGGATACAATATAGGCTAAGAACAAAATCCACATCAACTAGCATAAACATAAGGAGGTAATCTTATAGTGGTGGTGAACATTCTGAATGATTTGGATGGGTTGAAAACATACTATTTTAGACTGATCTATGATTTCTAATGCCACATTACCAAAACGAGCTTCCTTAGAACTGCTCACAGTCACAATCAGAAGCTGTACAATCAATAATCAGCCTAACAAATTTGGAAATTTCTGATGTAAATACTTATGAATACAAATCCATCACTTGTACTTTGTTCAGATGTTTATGTGCCCTCTAAAATTCACATTGGAATGTAAACTTCAGTATGATGATATCAAGAAGCTGGGCCTTTCACAAATGATTAAATAATGAGGGTGGAGGAAACATGAACGGGATTGAGGATATATAAATGGGCTAGAGAGAACTAACTAGGCCTCTTTTTACCCTTCTAGATCCACTAGGAAAGAACACATCTTTAGCTCTTTCTGAGATGTGAGGAAGCTCCAAAAAGGCCCTCAGTGGGCAACGAATGTTGGCATCTTTTCTTCAACTTCTCAGCCTCCAAAGCTACATAAAAGAAATGGCTGTTCATTATAAATTGCTCAGTTTCAGATATTTTATTATAGCAGCACAAATGGACATAGAAAACCTGTCTATTGTAATCAGACAGCTGTTGAATTGGAAATCTACTGGAATTTTACCACCTCTGGCACATTCTAAAAAAAGGAATTTCTTTTCCTTTCCATTCTCTCTTTGTCTCAGTAACAAACTTAAGTTCACTAGCATCATATTTTATTGATAAAATTCTTTAAGATTCTCTAATTGGCACATGAAAAATAGTTTTTAGTGTTCCAATCTCCTCATATTGGGAGATGATGCTGAATTGTTATTAAATTAGGTGATCTTTAATATAGGCTATATTTTTAAAAAATCTGATAGAAACCCTTAATTTCCCATCTTCACTAAACATGTACATTTCTCATTTATTGAAATATCTAATTTTTTCTGTAATTTTTGATGTAGATGTGATTAATATATTAGATCAATATTTGTGGACTCATCAAAATCACTTCAGGACTGAAAGACTACCAAAATTGATGCCCTTAAATTTCTGGCAATTTTATCTTAGCACTACTGATTTATAATATATGCCTAGTTACTACACTGAATGCTGTAGTAATTGCTGCCCTATAAGTACTTTTGGGAAAGAATTATGCCAAATTTCAATATGTCAAGCTGTGATTAATCAACTTTGTTCCACAAAAGATTAAATTACTGCTGCAAAAGGCCAATAAATGCTAATGATTGTTATCTGACCTTAAAGTTATGAACAGAATCCTTAAAAATCATTTAAAAACAGAGAAGGCCATTTTGGAATAAATAATTGGAAAAGTCAGCTGAATTGGTTATTTTGTTGTGACAGTCTTTTCATTTATGATTCAAAAAGTAATCACCATCTGTTCTTTGTTGATTATTGTCAAAGAAGGACACGATCAGTCATCTATAATAAATACTGGTCCCGGTTTTTATGGAAACAGAAAGAAACTGTATTTCTTTGTTCAACAATATCTGTTAATTACCTAGCATTTAGAACATGTGGTTACTGTTTGTAAGTATTCTGAGCAATACATATAAGGAAACTGGAGATGTTTCTTGAATTTAAACACAGTGAAATTTCCAAGTACTCCATTATTTAATTAATTTATTTATTTATTCATGGTAAACATTTACTTATTTGAAAGGCAGAGTTATAGGAAAGAGAGAGAGAGAGAGCAAGCGAGTTCAATCTTCCATCTATAGTTTCCCTACCCAAATGGCCAGACCAACTGGAGTTGTGCCAGACCAAAGCCAGGAGCTTGGAGCTTGTTCTGGGTCTCCCACGTGGGTGCAGAAGTCCAGGCACCTGGACCATCTTCCATTATTTTCATGGGTTCATTAGCAGGGAGCTGGATTGGAAGTGGAGCTGTTGGGTTTCGAATTGGTGTCCATATGGATGCTGGCATCCCAGGCGGTGGCTTAACTCACTAAGCCACAACACCAGCCCCTCCACTATACAATTAGATGAAGTAATTTATTCCACTATTTGACAAATGAAGATTTAAAATTTATTATATTTACATACATTTTGGTCCCAAATGTATGTACATTACACAGTATCATACCATATACAATTTAAAAAGAGAGAGAAAATTGTGAACAGCTAGGTTTATAATGAAGTGATTAACTAAGTATATTAGAAATACAAAAATATTTTGGATGAGTGACTAGCAAAGAAAATTTTTTGTTTAAAAAGGAAATGTAAAACTGTCATGAAAAGAAGTAGTAATTATAAAAGGATTAAAAAAATTTTGGGAAGTAGAGATTTAAGGAAAAGCTTGGCAAATATGCAATGATATATAGGTGCAGTGCATCAAAAGTAAGGTATAAGCTTTGTTAGATCTTGCCTGGGGAAGCTAATAGATGGTAATTCAGTTTTTTTAATCATTGTGGATAGCAGAATAGCAGTTCTAGTTGTTCACCCATTCAGCATCCCATTACTTCAGTTTGTTGAGTCGACCAGAAGAATGTCCATATAAATTTCTAAGATTACCCCTTTCTCAGGCATGTGGTATGGTCCTTATAAAAATGTCTAGTATTTATGGCAGTTAAATAAATGGCAAGAAAGAAGAATATGCCAGTTAGAGCAGCAACCTATGGTCATGTGTTGTTTACACTATAAAGTCGTATGTTTATGCTAATCATTCGTACTTCTAGGTTTCAACTAATATAAGACAAGAGCTGAACCAAAGACTGACCATTCTCAGGAACACTGTGCTAGCAATTAAGTATTCAGAATGATGTACTTGTACATGTAACCAAACTGATTATTTATTCTGTGAAATTATATCCAGGTTATCATATCCCATCTATTTCTAGATTGTCACCCTTGGCAGCCACAACACAAAGACCCAAATCAATTTTCAGACATACACAAAATCATTTTCTTAGTCAATATCTAGCAAAAAATGCCATATCTTCTGATGAGTAGACCACAGCATTTGTATATCCTACCTAGATAGATAGATAGATAGATAGATAGATAGATACCTATTGCTGAATGTAACTTCATTAGTACCACTTGTATACTTCGTGTAATTTGCCATATCATCCTCTTACTGCAACTGTCATGCAAAACCCAGTTGCTGTCATACTTACTGGAAAGATCAAGTTTTATTAATCCTGGCAATTATTGCTAAGAAATTCCACAACATGCTAAGAAATACACAAGTGCATAGAATAGCAACAGGTAGGACATAAACCTGTTTGGGTAAGTGACAACAGAGGACCAAAATTTTTCAGTAAAGTAAGTGAAATATTTTTATAACATAACTCCCCAGAAGGAAGTGGAAAGAGAGGGAAATAACTACCCACAAAAATGTGTGAAATGTGATTTCATTAATTTGCTACCATGGCTGTCACAACAAATTAAAACAAGCTTTATTTTCTTTCATTGGTAGAGTCCAGAAATTTAGATTCAAGCAGAAGTCTTCCTGTCTTGTAAGGATTCCCTCTCTTTAATTTATAAATGGCTGTCTTGTCCCTATGTCATCACATAGTTTTTCCTCTGTACTCCTCTATGTCCACATTTCCATTTCTTATCATGAGTATATAATACTGGAAAAAGGCTTTATATAATGACCTCATTTTCACTTAATTACATCTTTAATAATTATACCATATATAGTCATATTCTGTTGTAATGGAAATTAGAATTTCAAAATATGGATTTTTGGGAAACAGTTCAGTTTGTAACAGTGGATGAAGTACACATACGACATCACTGACCTTCTGAGAAAGCAGCAGTATCTCAGTATTCTTAAAGTCTTATATATGTCTACTGGTAGGATTTAGATATGAAGATATAAAGGAAAAATTAAATATTATATATCTATATATATAATTTAATGCTCTTAACTATGCTGTGGAATTTTCATTAAATGCAAATTACTGTGATAGAAATTATTAAGTAATATAAAATTTAAGATTTCTAAATATAATCAAAGAAAAAAATTCGGAATATTCAGAAAGTGTGTGTGAAGAAAGGTATCAAGTAGAACATTCTAAAAAGGTGCTAAGAATAAAATTTTATACATTTCCTACATTGAAGTTATTAAGTATGCAGAAGACTGGTTTAAATGAGAAAGAACAAGAACACAAGTAAAATTTGCAGAAGGAAAAGAGTAATAATTTTAGGAGGTGGGGCAATTGCTTTTCTCAAATTGGGCAAATAATTTGAATATATGATTATTTAATTTTGGAAATTCAAAGTTGCAGAGTTTTGAGGGCATTTGGGTAATGTTGTGCAAAACGTGTTCCTCAGAATACAATGTTTATAATATATTATATACATTAGGAAGAAAAATATCCATGTTCAAATTAGTCAGAAAATGATTCTAATGTATATATGTCACTTGGTGGTCACGGGAGTTTTGAGACACTCTAAGGTAAATTAATCAAACCATAGTGATTTCCTTTTAAATGTACACTCTCAAAATTCGTAGGACAACAGAAACTGTTTTAATTAGCCTACTACACAAACTAAATTAATATGTAAATAAAAATCTAAGAACAAGATGTAAGCATATTACTGCTTTTACTATGTTCCACAATGAAGGGAGTAGAGGTATTGAAAGTTGACCTTTAAGACAGAAGTTTTTTAGAAAAAAAAAAAAAGTCTAGTGAGACTTCATGAATGAGAAAATTTGGTTAAAGATCATTTATAGAGAATTCTATGGCAGTCTCTGTACTGGATTCTCAGATTCCATTGAGATGTTTGCATGGCTGATTTTCTACATAAGTCCAATTTACTCATAATTTTCTTTGGGGTTTCAAGTAATAATACTTTATTATTTTAAGTTATTTAATGCATAAACTTGATATATGTGTATATATAAATTAATATGAAAAATGTGAAGGAAAATTAATTTTGTTTAGGACATCGGCATATAGAATTTTCTGCATACAATAAATGTTGACACATATTTGAAAGGAAATACATGGTAACTAGGAAGACTATATTATTGTGGATTCAAATGATGTACCTATTCTTAATTTATTAAAATTTCAGTAGTTCCTAGACTAAGAACTAAGTAATACTAACTCAGATAATCTGGAAGAAGTGTGGTTAAAGCATTAAAATTCTTCAATATATATTTTTATTTTTTAATTTACTCATCATAGTTGATGGTGCTTCAAGTTTTCATTTGTTCAGGTCAACATTGATTAGCGTTGACTACTCTGCTGCTCACACTCATGCATCCAATCTATTAGCAAAGTAGATGGGCTCCACTTATCACCCTAGCACTGTGTGACACTTGGTGGACACTGCATCCCTTGCCTGCACCTCTGCACTAGCCCAATAAGTGGAATCCCTGCATCCTTCTTGCTGCCCTACTATCTAGCATCAAGAAAGCATCCAATCTGGCTAAAAAGCCCATGAGAGTTTCTCAGGCATGGAAAGCCAAGACGCTAGGACAAAAAAATGAACTGAATGAAAGATCTCTCTGAGTGAGATCCCAGCGGAAAGAACGGGCCATCAAAGAAGGCAGTACTTTTCTCTGAAGGGAGGAGAGAATTTCCACTTTGAATATGACCTTGTCTAAATAAGATCGGAGTTGGCAAACTCAAGAGGCTTCCATAGCCTTGGTAGCTCAAGACAAGGGCCTCGGGTGATTACTGACATCATAAATAAGAGTGTCAACTGTTAAATCAACAACGGGAGTTATTGTGCACTTACTCTCCATGTAGGATCTCTGTCCTTAATGTGTTGTGCTATGCAAATTAACAGTAAAATTACTACTCAAACAGTACTCTATACTTTGTGTGTCTGTGTGGGTGCAGTCTGTTGAAATATTTACTTCATATGTACTAAGTTGATCTTCTGTATATAAAGATAACTGAAAATGAATCTCGATAAAGAATGAGATGGGAGAGGGAGTGGAAGATGCGATGGTTGTGGGTGAGAGGGAGGTTATGGGGAGAAAAGCCGCTATAATTCAAAAGTTGTACTTTGGAAATTTAGATTTATTAAATAAAAGTTGAGAAAAAGAAAGCATCCAGGACAATCTTAAAATCTCCAAAATTTTCCATTTTTTAAGATAAAGGATTCTTATAACATGCTCACAATTATGCACAATGTCTCACCTCAATAGATTCTCAAATGAGAATAATTTTACCCTAGGATATCTGGCAATATCTGAAGATAGCGCTCATTGTCACTCAGGGATGTTCTACCACCATGTAGTAAAGAAAGACCAGGAAAGAGCTAAATAACATATAATGTGTGGAACATCCTTCCTACAACAAAATGTGATCTGGTCCAAAGTATAACATATGAGAAACCCTATCCTAATGATGCAGATGGCACTATTTGTCACATTATATATCAGCTCATCCTTCACTCTACTGTGCATTCATGCCAGTCTTGGCCTCTTCTCTTTTTCCAAATATACCAGGGACACTTTTGTGTTCAGTACCAGTTTTTGCCTCTAGCTGGAACTTTAAACACTCAGACATCCAAGTATCCAACGCCCTCATCTCCAACTTTGTTCAAATGGCATTAGGCCAATTCTGACCACATCTTCTTTGGGAGCACAAATAACACTGTTACCCACAATGCCAATCTGTGGGGGTTACTCCTTTTTTTTTATTTCTCTTAACATCCTCTGACATTCTCTGTACTTAGCACAGAGTCATCGTGGTTATTGTCAATATCCTGTCCTCGCCTACCAAAACGAGCTCCCTGAAGACATACATCCGCGTTTGATTTCTTTGATGACTGATATGCACCAAATATCTGGCCAAACCAAATGTACAATACATATTTGTCAACTTAGCCAATATAGATTTCACTTCATTAATTTTATTTGCAAAAAAACTTAGGGTACATTTTCTACGAGTTTACTTGTAAAAGGTAGTGATTTTATCTTCCATCTGCTGTGGCGTAATCTGTGGTTAAACATATGTATTCTTATTTCTCTGTTTGCTTTCACTTCTCCCTGCAGATAGATGACTTTTCAAAAGTGGCGTTACAGGCTTTTTTTTTTTTATTGTTTATGCAGTGGGGAGGAAACTGCAGGAGGTTAAAATGAAGGGATCATTAATTCCTTAGGGGCAAACCAAAAAGATTAGAATCCAGTCCCATTCTTACCCATTATTTAGTAATATTATACCTTTTTTTGAAATTCAATGTTTTAACACAAGAGTCTGAATTTTCTCTATTTACATATTCATATCTCAGTAAAACAGAGCAATGTAGGTCATTACTGTTACAGCAGGAGACAATACATTGGGATATTGGAGACTGATTAGTTGCTAGGCTGTGCTTGTTAACATGCAGACCCTTGAGTGAAGATTACATTTGCATATTTCTTTTCTTGTCCTGGATGACACACATTTCTCTCTGCCTGCCTAATACTATTATCATGTTTGAACATTCTTGTCCTGGGAATTAATTTTTCACAGGTCTTTCTGTTTGCTCCACTTTTTCACTCTATTTTTATTCTTTCTAAATTTATGCTTATATAATTTTGTCATTAGCTAGTTAATTGTTCAAAACAACATTTTCTTGTATTCATTTCTTTAATTTTTATTATTTTTGTTGTTTTGGGTTTAACTCCTCAGACAATATTGTTAGGATTTGACCATGAGATACTGTGCTATTTTTAATATTTATGATTTACATTATTCTCTCTCATCCATTTCATTTAGCATATTTATTGATCCTAGAATTTAAGATATGTTTCTCCCACTCTCCACTCTTATTTTCACTCTAACAAAATGTAACTATGCTGCTGTCACCAAACATAATATATATGTGTATTAATACCAACAATTGCATGTACCAATATGTATTGCATGAATGCATATGAATGCCTTTGAATGAAAAATGTGCACATAAGTGTAAGTTTAACATATAAATTGAAAGCTTACACATTAATGACTAGGTTTTTAAGAGAAGATGTAAAAGGAAAAATTAAAGAGTGAGGCCATCTCAAAAATAAGAAACTTGTTTTAAGGAAACAAAATAAATAATACAGATTAGAAGCTTATCTAATGGATTCCTGGCTCTGTTCTCAGAGTAAGATCACTCTGATGCATTCTCTCTGTTCTCAAAACATAACAAAGGCAAGACAATCTAACATTAGAAATAAGGAATCATGGATTTTCTGAAAAACAAGACACTTACCTCCTATTTTAGAAGAAACTCAGAATAAAACTCACATTTAAGGCAGCCAGACTGTTTTACTTTGGATTTTGAGACTAGAAATATTAAGGTAGGTTGAATTCTTAAAAATCAGAGGGCATTTAAAATCATCCATTTCCAAAAACTCTTCCAAGGTGAAAAGGTAATAAATGTTCTCAAACATTTAGTCTGGATTGAGAGATATAAAAACAAGTCAAAAATCTGGACAAAATGATAAGAAACTATGATGGAAGTACAGGGCTCATGACTTTGCTTTCCTGGAAGATTCCTTAGGTAAAAGGTACAGAAAAATAACCAAAAACAATTGATAAAAATAAATATATGTCAAACATATGTTAACTATTGAACATGAAGAGTAAAGAGAAGATATTAAAAGTTATCAGAAGTGAAAATGAAATAACCCACAAAGAATGATATTTGGCAAATAATATTTAATATGACTAGCATATGCTAGGACCAATGGAGTCATATCTGTTTGTTGGGGGAATATGTCAGTTCTTTTTTTTTTTTTTTTTTTTTTTTTTGACAGGCAGAGTAGACAATGAGAGAGAGAAACAGAGAGAAAGGTCTTCCTTTGCCGTTGGTTCACCCTCCAATGGCCGCCAGGAGCCGAAGCCAGGAGCCAGGTGATTCTCCTGGTCTCTCATGCGGGTGGAGGGCCCAAGGACCTGGGGCATCCTCCACTGTACTCCTGGGCCATAGCAGAGAGCTGTCCTGGAAGAGAGGCAACCGGGACAGAATCTGGCACCCTGACAGGGACTAGAACCCCGTGTGCTGGCACCACAGGTGGAGGATTAAGCCTATTGAGCCGCAGCACCAGCCAGAATATGTCAGTTCTGAATCCCTCAGCCCTCATATCCTTCTTTCCACTTTAACTTCTTTTGTATTGAACACATAAGATTTAGTCATTTACTTAGAAAATGCTAAGTACAAAATTAAGTTTCAACTATTTGGAAATAACCGTAACATGGAGTTTATAACTTCATGAGACAAAAACTGTTGGAATGAGAATGGTATCCGTAAGTGAAACTTTAAGATAATGAGTAACATCTGCCTGTCAAATGACCTAACAGTCCTTCCTTGCCTTGCTTTTGCTCATACTTTAAAAGTAGAGGTCTGTTTGCTTTGGGATTTCATTTTCCAAATCAATAGGGATATAACAGAAAAACTAAGAGAGTTCTATACTTTCTGCATGGCATGAGACATTCAAAAAAGCAATATATCTTATCTGACGAAGTCTGTAGTTTATGTACGTGAATATGTCATTTGAGGTATATATATATATTTATACATACACTTTAATATTTATATAATATTATATATGTATTGTATTACCTAATATTTTGTACATTTTTATTCTTTTGTTGTTTTGATAACTCTCTTAGGAGGTACTGCATTTCCTGGATTTATAAGGCTGATTTATTGGGAATAGAGTAGCAAAAATTCATTAATCAGTTACTGTTAAATTCTAGTGTTAAATGTATGTTAAATTCTGGCTTAAATGTCTGAGCACTCCACCATGCAAAGAAACATAACAGCTAAGAAGTTTGTATAAACTCAATAAAATAAATAACAGGTGGGGAGCCAGTACTGTGGCACAGTGAGTTAAAGCCCTGGCCTGAAGTGCTGGCATCCCATATGGGCACCGGTTCTAGTCCCGGCTGCTCCTCTTCCAATCCAGCTCTCTGTTATGGCCTGGGATAACAGTAGAAGATGGCCCAAGTCCTTGGGCCCCTGCACCTGCATGGGAGACCGGGGGGAGACTCCTGGCTTCAGATGGGCACAGCTCCGCGTTGCGGCCATCTGAGGAGTGAACCAACAGATGGAAGACCTCTCTCTCTCTCTCTCTGCCTCTCCTCTCTGTGTAACTCTTACTTACAAATAAATAAAATAAATCTTTAAAAATAAATAGCAACTGGTAGAATTAATATCAGTTATGGCTATGCAACTCACAGAATCAAGAACTCTATGGCATCAATGCTGTGTTGCATCAGGTTAAGCTACTGACTGCCGTGATAGCATCCCACATGTTCATGTCCCAGCTGCTGGACTTTCCATCTGACTCCCTGCTAATGGCCTGGGAAAGCAGCGAAAGATAGCCCAGGTACTTGGCAAGTCACGTAGGAGACCCAGAAACTCCTGGCTTCTGGCTTTGGCCTGCCTTAGCCCTAGCCCTTGCAGCCATTTCAAGAGTGAACCAGAAGAACTTCCCTCTCTCCATCTCTCTCTCTCTCTCTCTCTTTCTCTTTCTCCCTCCATCTCCATATATCTGCCTTTTAAATTAATTAATTAATCTTAAAAAGGACTCTAAGGGCTATGTGTATTTATAAGTGTATGTGTATTTATAATTTCTTGATGCTAATATGTTTATGAATATATTAGGAGATTTTTCCCCCTTCTCTCAAACTCCTATCATCTAAGAAATTGAATCTAAAGAGTAGTTCATTGTGTATCTCAGGAAGTAAGTTACAGATAATACTAAACAGAAAAGTAACTCAGTAAGTTGAATGGCCCTATATAGAGAAGGACAAAGTGATGGTGTGTTTTCCTTTGTAGAATGATAATAAACAAAATAATGTTTCAGGATAAGTATCCATACTAAAATGTGAAAAGTGATGAAGGATAATATAAAATATGAAAATAATTCATGAAATATAAAAATAATAAAATCTGAACACATCTAAGAGATCAGTGTTCCAGTATACAAATCAAAATTAATAGCTACTAAATAAAAAGGATATGTGTGTTATAAGTGTATGATTTAAATACAACTATTCGGCTAGCGCCACGGCTCACTAGGTTAATCCTCCGCCTTGCGGTGCCGGCACACTGGGTTCTAGTCCCGGTCAGGGCACGGATCCTGTCCCGGTTGCCCCTCTTCCAGACCAGCTCTCTGCTGTGGCCAGGGAGTGTAGTGGAGGATGGCCCAAGTGCTTGGGCCCTGCACCCCATGGGAGACCAGGAGAAGCACCTGGCTCCTGCCATCGGATCAGCGTGGTGCGCTGGCCGCAATGCGCTACCGCGGCGGCCATTGGAGGGTGAACCAACGGCAAAAGGAAGACCTTTCTCTCTGTCTCTCTCTCTCACTGTCCACTCTGCCTGTCAAAAATTTAAAAAAATAAATAAAGAAAGAAAGAAAGAAAGAAAAAGTTTAAAAAAATAAATAAATACAACTATTCTAGAAAATATTCTATTACACTTAAGAACATTAGTAACTATAAAGAATACTAGACTAGGAATATCCCAGGCTTAATCTGTAATTATTTAAATTGTGTTTATTTGAGACAGACAGAACTCTCCCATCTGTTATCTCAATCCCCAAATATCAGCAAAAATAATGGCTGGGCTGGGCTAGATCAAACACAGGAGTTGAGAACTCAATCTAGCTCTCTCTCCCACATGGGTGGGGAAGACCCAAGTATTAGAGCTATCACCAGCTTCCTCTCATGGAGTGTATTAGCAGGAAGTTGTAATCTTAAATTGAGCTGGGACTCAAACCCAATAAATCTGATATTGGCGGCAGGCATTCCAAACATGTCTTTTTTTTTTAATTTTTTATTTTTTGACAGGCAGAGTGGACAGTGAGATAGAGAGAGACAGAGAGAAAGGTCTTCCTTTGCCGTTGGTTCACCCTCCAATGGCCACCGCGGCTGGCGTGCAGGAGCCAGGTGCTTCTCCTGGTCTCCCATAGGGTGCAGGGCCCAAGCACTTGGGCCATTCTCCACTGCACTCCTGGGCCATAGCAGAGAGCTGGCCTGGAAGAGGGGCAACCGGGAGAGAATCCGGTGCCCTGACCAGGACTAGAACCCGGTGTGCTGGCGCCACAAGACGGAGGATTAGCCTGTTGAGCCATGGTGCCGGCTTCCAAACATGTCTTAACTGCTATGCCAAAACGCTCCCTCAAGCTTGATCTAAAATTATATGATGAATAAGTCATGCAAAATATAGAGAAAATATGGTTTTTAATAACACATAAAGGGCCAGCGCCGCTGCTCAATAGGCTATCCTCTGTCTGCGGCGCCGGCACACTGGGTTCTACCCCTGGTTGGGGCTCCGGATCCTGTCCCGGTTCCTCCTCTTCCAGGCCAGCTCTGTGCTGTGGCCCGGGAAGGCAGTGGAGGATGGCCCAGGTCCTTGGGCCCTGCACCCTATGGGAGACCAGGAGAAGCACCTGGCTCCTGGCTTCAGATCAGCGCGGTGCGCCGGCCGCAGCGAGCTGGCCACAGTGGTCATTGGGGGGTGAATCGACGGAAAAAGGAAGACCTGGCAATTTGACCAGTTCTTTGATCACAAGAATATTTTAAGTTGTGTCTGCAACTAGTCTCTGACATTACTGGATTTAGCATTGGATTGCATCATAAAATGAAATAAACATTCAGAAAATTTGAAATATGAATTTATACTAAATCTGTCCTCTGTGAAAAATGTACACTAGATGAAATTCACTAAATTGTGCAACAAAATCATCACTATTAACTGGGGGCACCACACTGTACAATAAGATCTTAAGGATCTTATTCCATCTAATTGAGTTTTTATCTTTCACCAACATCATCCAAAAGCTTTAAACCAGTGAGGTAATTATACTGTGAATATTTTGTTGCTGACCTATTAATATTTTAATAAAATAAAATTGTAACTGAGCTGAACTGATAAACACCAAATGATAGAAAATAGTTGAGATTATTAGAAAAGTCCCAATACATGTACTTATTAATAGGATTTCAGAGAAAGTAATACATCCAAAATGTGATAATCTTTGATTGAACTTGAATGCTATATTTTTGTGGGGATTGTTAAAGCCATTTCTCTAAAGAAATGAAATTCTGATGACTCAATTCATAAAGCAAGGTGTCTGTTTCATATTGATATTTGGTACAGTTAAAGTAACCTAGAACTTAGAATATTGATATGGTTTTTGTGGTTGCACAATTTGGAAGGGAAAACAATATTAATTATTAAGGTTTGACATAGCATTCAGGTAATTAATATGTTTAATATAATAATAACTTCTTTCTTGACAATTTTATCAGCCAATGTCAAGTCCAGAATTCAGAAATCACTCTAGGGCTTTCAAATAAAGAGAATTCAGTACAGGAAATCAGTCACAAAGTTGTAATATGGACCACAGGCACAAGACAGAAAGGGATTTTTCAGATTATTTCAGCCTTGGGCAACCCTGCTGTGCCTCGTCAGGAAGAGTAAGGAGGAGACTGTCATGTGGGACTGAAGTAAGACTTTCAAATTCATTCACTCTCTATCCTACCAATATATTTTCATTGAAATTCTCCAGGTGCCAACACAGTTAGAGAACATATTTTTGAGGTTTTCCCTCCTGCACAACACAGAAACAAACTCAAAGGAGCTAGAAGCAAGCTGAGATCCAATATTCACATGACAGATACAGGAATACACAATGATTTGGATATTAAATTATAGTTATATGAACAGGCATTATGGCATTATGGCAAAGCCAGATGAGCCAAGGCTCGGGACGCCTGTACCCCAGTGTTCCATATCAGAGTGCCTGGGATCGAGTGCCACCTCTGCTTCCGATCCAGGTTAATGCTAACAGGCACATGGGGCAGTAGCAGATTACAGCTCAAACACGTGTGTTCCTGCCACCCACCTGGGAAACCCTAATGGCTTTCATGACTCCTGGTTTCAGCTTTGCCTAGCCCCAGCTGCTGGGATGTGAACACTCTCTATGTTTCAAATAAAATCAACACTAAAAAGATACTTTATGGATCCTATATGAAACATGTAATATGTGCATTTTGTCTAATAGAAATATTTTTGTCATTTTTCCACATGTAAGTATGTGTAAATATATGCCAGTTTTTCCTTTACTTATTTCTAGGCTTTTGTCATTCTAGAACCTCCTATACATCAAGATTTTCCTCCTTAACCCAATAGATGTCCTTCCTAGTAAGCCAGATATAGATATAACACACTTATTTAGAAAATAAACTTGTAATTTTTATGAAAAACATGTTCCTTCTTTTGTCTAAAACTAATTCCATCACCCTTGCTCTGTATTTCATAATATTGCTCCTTCCAGAGATTTCACTTTATGTGTTTTTCCAGTTATCTGTTGTCCATTAATCACATTAATCTTTTTTTTCTTCTTTTGGTTCATAAATATATGTAACATGTTAAATGTTCTTGTACCTTACAAATTAATTGCTGATCCAATATAGCAATTAACTGCTCTGCTATTTGTATTCAAATTTACTTGTTGAAAATTTTGCATTAACCCACATTCTCCATTGCTTATTTTCATTCTTCAAATTAATTGGATTTACAGTTTACACCCACTACAGAAGAGAGGCTATTTTAGTGAAGAGATTCACCAATGACCTCATTTCATTTATGTTTTGCTGATCACAGTGAATATGTTACCACAACTGTTGGTATTGTGGCTCAGTTTCTTGCTTCTGCAAATTTCTTCTGTGATTTTTTCTTCAAAAAGGGAAGAAAAGAAACCGCTCTGTGGTACTCCATCAGGGACTGCAGTCTTTCATGTTTTCCTCCTGCTTTGTCCATTCCCTAAGAACTTCCCGTTTAATAATTTTCAAAGTTTATATCATCTCGACTCAAACTTGTCTAAATAAAAATGCCTACAACTATAAATCTGGTGAGTTTCAAATGTCTGTATCCAACTGTCTTTGTTATGCAAAGAACTTGCATATCTCAGGGATACCGCTCTATTAAATATCTTGAAATCTAACTTGTTATTTAATCTTAGCAAATCATACCATCCAGATGTACATGATTTCTTGTTTTTGTTGAGTAATTTATTTATTTGAAAGTCAATTATAGATACAGAGGAAGCAACGTGGAGATAGTCCATCTTCAGTTCACTCTCCAGATGGCCACAATGGCCAATGATGGACCAGATATAAATCAGGATTTAGAAGCTTCTTCCAAGTCTCCAGAATGGGTGCAAGTGTTCCAAACACTAGGGTCATTTTTTGCTGCTTTCCCAGGCACATTAGCAAGTAGCTGGATCAGAAGTGGAGCAGCAAGGACACCAACCTCCACCATTACGGGATGCTGGCATTGCAGGTAGCTGCTTAACACACTATGCTACAATGCTAACCTCTAGATTTCTAATCATTTACACCAATAATTTTCTGCAGTTTTTTTTTTAATTTTTTAACTTTTATTTAATGAATATAAATTTCCAGTGTACAGCTTATGGATTACAATGGCTTCCCCCTCCCATAACTTCCCTCCCACCCGAAACCCTCCACTCTCCCACTCCCTCTCAACTTCCATTCACATCAAGATTCATTTTCAAATCTCTTTATATACAGAAGACCAATTTACTATATAATAAGTAAAGATTTCAACAGTTTGCACCCACATAGAAACACAAAGTGAAACATACTGTTTGAGTACTAGTTATAGCATTAAATCACAATGTACAGCACATTAAGGACAGAGATCCCACATGAGGAGCAAGTGCACAGTGACTCCTGTTGTTGACCCAACAAATTGACACTCTAGTTTATGGCGCCAGTAACCACCCTAGGCTCTCGTCATGAGTTGCCAAGGCTATGGAAGCCTTTTGAGTTCGCCGATTCTGATCGTTTTTAGAAAAGGTCATAAAAGGGTGAGGATAGTAACCAATGATCCTAAGAGTGGCAATAACCAGGTTTGAACAATTATACAGCATTAAGTGGGGAAGAGGACCATCAGTACACACAGGTTGGGAGTAAAGCCATTGGTGGTAGAGGAGAGGTTATGATTGCAAAGGAATGAGGCCCAAGTGCACTAGACAGGGTCTAGAACAAAGGACAGAGTCATTATTAGAGGAGCTAAGAAAGGTGCTGTCTAAGCTACAATTAAGTTTTCTGATTGAGAGGCAAATAGAACCTGATAGAAGGGGCATGTTAATAATCTGTTGGGCTTGAGGCCTTATAAGTTAAGAGGCCCAGACCTATCTATCTCTTCATATGGGGTACATCCTAAGGGAGGTGTGAACTTCCTAGGGGAAGGCACTCTGTTAACTTTCATTACTTAGCTGGCCTGGGAGGAGAGCTGGCCAGGTAAAGGCAGGTGGCATCTCTAACAAGAAATTTACACTTCTGCCTGCAATGTTGCTGACCCTACTTGACCATACCCTCAGCTGCAGTGGTCACTTTGGAAGTCGGGCTGAGTGAAGGGCTTTTCAGCTTAGAGCCAATAAGATCTGTGGCTCTGACCTGGGCATCTTTCGACTCCAGGGCAGGTCCATTTCCAGTGATCCAACTCTTGGCAGAGCTGCCAGGGCTCTTCACAAGCTGACTTCTGCTGAAGCCCAGGCTTACCACATTGAAAACCACAGCAGTGGACTGGCCTGTTGGATCTCCTTGAGGGCAGAACACTGTACAGATCATCCAATAATAGGCCTGCCACCCATTGCTTCTGAAGCCTAAATTTCTTTTCCTCCTGGTTTGTGTTAAAGCAGACCAGAGGATGCAAGTCAAGGGAGTGCCCATGTCCCATCTCTAATCTTCGGTGGCCTGAACTACAAGTCCATAGTCACAGGCATGTTCTGTAGTAGTTTTTCTAAGGTAGACAATGCCCATGAGGAAAATTATATTTTCACTTTAAAACTTTCTTTCCCTTTGGTCTGAAAGGGAGGTTTTTTCTACTTACTGTTTACTTCGCTGTTGGCGAAGTGAATCTAGCTATGAGATTATTATTTAAGTTCTTATTTTGGCTATGCTATTACAGAAAAATGTTAGCCATATCTTTTATAAGGTCTAAAAATTAAATTGTGCATCCTACGGATTCCTTCATAATAGAATTAGTTTCCTACCTTGAAGAGAATAGAGAAATGAAAGAACAAGTTGGGCTTAGAATAGAGAAATGAGGGAGCAAGTCCTAGATCACTTGCTGACAATAGCAATATCACATGAATACTTAGCAAACAGTTTCAACCATTAGATAACAACTTAAGAAAACATTTACCAGAAGGTCCAATGCCTTCTATAAACTTTAAGAATCATCTATTTGGAAACACCTCTTAAATATCTAACATGGTGTAGTTTGTTTAGCCAGTAAACTTAAGCACAACCATCTAAAATGTTTTTAGTTTCTTTCTACCAACAAGTCCAAAACATATGATACACGGATTCAGGTCACACGAATCAAAATGTATCTTTGATTAATTTTAGCAGCTTAAATTTATGGACAATCTTATCTATAAGCCAATTAAAATAAAATTCGTAATAAAATTTTCCCATGTGGACATACAATATGTGCACACATATAACATAATAGACCAATATAGCAATATCAATAATAGCTTTTAAAATCTTTAACTCTTTTTTGTAAATTGCCAATTGATTTGAATTGCTTTTTGTTTTAAGTAACCTCAATTAACCATACTTTCTCTCAGTTGGTACTGTTAATACATTATTGGTTTTATCTGTTTACAGAGCCATCCCAAAGTACTGAATACACTAGAAGTGGCTGGAAAAAGTCCATAGGAAACTATAGGAGGACAGCTAAATACAGAACCAACAACACTTTAGTTTTATGAGCAGTAAATCATATATAACTGTGGATGACAAAAGACTTTAAGTCGCCATGTTTAAAATTATAAACTCATCAACCAACAAGAGGCACTTGCTTGCTTTACAGTATTTTTGAAAGCACCTGTAGGATTTTACAAGTATTTAACCCTTTAGGCCTCTGGGGCTTTCTCATTAAGATAACTATCATGTCTAGTAACACAAGATCATTAGACTTTTTAATTCTCATTTGTATTAGTAGCATATTCCATTATAGAAACTTAAAATTTAGTACCACGTCAGATCTTGACAGTACTTCTAATATAATCCAAATAGCCTGATTAGTTGGTGTCTCTATAAGATGAGAGACATAGGTCCTTCGATTTTTTCAGTTGGGCCCAAACTGGAAAAACCAAAGTCCAAGATTTACTGGAACATTTAGAGTCCAGATTGTTTGAAACTTTTTTTGAATGCCTGTCAAGAATGCCAAGAAGGCTCAAAATCCAAAATATCTGGTTGAAATAAGATTCCTTAAAATCATGACATAATATAGACCAAATTTGATCACTGTTACAAGGTGATTATTCAAATCTTTGAAAATAAGCACATATTTAAATAACCCATAGCTCTTAATAAAAATTCAGCTGTTTTTGAACAATTAGAATTTAACAGACATCAAGAGAACATAATAGATTACTTTAACACATTGCTTTAACAGAGCATCAGATTTTAATTCTATGTCAAAGTTAAATTGAGCTTCCTGTGATCTTTTGCTATGAGGTTTCCTTCCTTTAACTTCTTTCATATTGGTGACCATGTTTCTGTGTTTCTGCATGTAACACACCTTTAAACATCTTTTGCGGGGCAGGATGAGTGGCAACAAATTCTTTCAATTTCTGTTTGCTATGAAAAGTCTTTATTTCATCTTCATTCACAAATGAGAGCTTTGCAGGATATAATATTCTGGGCTGGCAGTTTTTCTCTCTTGGTACCTGGGCTATGTCTTGCCATTCCCTCCTCGCTTGTAGGGTTTCTGATGAGAAGTCTGCTGTGAGTCTAATTGGAGATCCTCTGAGAGTAATCTGACATTTCTCTCTTGCACATTTTAGGATCTTTTCTTTATATTTTACTGTGGTGAGTTTGATTACAACATGTCGTGGTGAGGATCTCTTTTGGTCATGTTTAGTAGGGGTTCTATGAGCTTCCTGTACTAGGATGTCTCTGTCCTTCTCCAAACCTGGGAAGTTCTCTGCAAGTATCTCTCTAAAAAGGCCTTCTAATCCTTTCTCTCTCTCCATGCCTTCAGGAACTCCTAGAATCCAAATGTTGGGTTTTTTAATAGTATCCTGTAGATTCCCAATAATATTTTTTAGATTTCTAATTTCCTCTTCTTTTCTTTGCTTTGACTGTATACTTTCCTGTGCTCTGTCTTCTAAGTCCAATATTCTCTCTTCTGCTTCACCTATTCTGTTTTTAAGGCTCTCTAATGTGTTTGTCATTTGATCTATTGAGTTCTTCATTTCATTATGGTTTCTTGTCACTATCAGAGTTTCATGTTCTGCTAGTTGTTTCATTTCATTTTGATTCCTCCTTAATATTTCATTTTCACGAGAGAGATTTTCTATCTTGTCCATCAGGGATTTCTGTAGTTCAAGAATTTGTTTTTGAGAACTTCTTAATGTTCTTATCAATTTTTTTGAGATCCATTTCTTGCGATTCTTCTATCTCATCATCTTCATAATCTTGAATTGGTGTGTCTTTTTCATTTGGGGCGTCATAATGTCTTCCTTGTTCTTGTTACCTTGATTTTTGCATTTGTTTGACATATTGGATATATTCTTTGATTTCTTCACTGTGCTGTTTTTCCTTGTTATACTATGAGTCTAGATTAACTGGACTGTCTGCTTTCGATGGATCCTTAGAGGCTTGAGATGAGTGTGGTCTGAGAGCTCTGTTTGGTTCCTCAGGGTTGAGGGTGTGCCAAAGGTGACACTCCCAGGTTAGGTGTGGTAAATCTCTCTTTTTTTCTTTCTTTTTTTTTTTTTTTTTGATTCAAAAGGGAAGTAATTCCAAATGGCTGAATGGATTTCGAGGTAGTTAGCAGGCGACTGATATACTCACAGGAGCCAGAGATCAGAAGCTCTTTCCCAAGGACCACACAGGGAATCTCTGCTGCCCTCAGTGTGGGCTCCAATTCTCCTGCATGCTCCCACTGGGTTTCCAAGGCTACCGAACTGTATTGTCTCTGGAGAGCACTCATGTGAATTCCGTGCGTTTTTTCCACCACTGTCTCCTTCTTCACAGTCTCAGTTCACCAGCACCACACATTCATTAGATCCTAATCTCCTGTTATTTAACCTCCCCCCAAGAGTCAGGTTTTTCTGCTAGGCTCAGGGCCGGTACAGACCGGAGGTCGCCCCACTTATGACGTATGTCCAAAATGGTGCCTGCTCTTTGTCTTGTTCGCCTTTGAGAGGTGAGCAAAGAGAGAGAAACTCGTGTCCGTATCGCTCACTTTTTTTCTCTCTCTCTCTCTCTTCTAGTTAGCCTGGTGAACTTTTCCCCACGGAGTTTCAAGCCTCGTTCCCTCTAGTCTCCTCTTTCCGCTTGCCCGCCGGTGTCTCAGGCTATTGAGGTTCGGCTCCCCTCGCGTTCCAGCACTGGTGTGTTGAGTCTGCCGCTGGTGTCTCAAACTTGGTCTCCCATGCTCTCCACGCAGGTCCACTGTGAATCACTAGTTCCAGAATAGTTTCCTCTGCTGTTTCTTCCCCTACTCTTCCTTGACCCTGCAGTATCTCCACTTTTATTAAACTGTCTCTCCCCGGACTATCAGTGTTCTCCCTTCCTATTCCACCATCTTGCCGCTCTCTAATTTTCTGCTGTTATCAGGAATATTGTCAGCAGCTTCATAACATCTATATCAACTGATGAATTCTTATTTATTCAAGTCTTTAATATTTTAAATATGTATTTATTTATTTATTTGAAAGGTAGAGTGACAGAGAGGGAGACACATACACACAACCCCAAACACACACACACACACAAGAGAGAGCAAGAGAAAGAACTTCCATCTGCTGGTTCACTCCCAAAATGGTCACAATAGACAGATATCAGCCAGACCAGAGCCAGGAGCAAGAAACTTTATCCTTGTCTACCACATGGTTCACAGAGGCTGGAGTCCCTCAGTCATGTTCCATCACTTTCCCAGGCACAATAGCAGGAAGCTGGATTGGAAATGGAGCATCTAGGATTTAAACTGGCAGTGATAGAGGTTTCAAGAATTCTCAGTTGTGGCTTAATCAGCTGCATCACAATGCTGGTCCTCTCAACCCCTTAACACTGAGCGGAGACACACGTTTCTTGTTTTCCTTACTACTTTTTCCTTTGGATTACTTTGCCCTATTTTGCATCTTGTCACACATTAAAATAGTTTTGCTTTTTCAACTGAATGATATTTGTGAAAAATTTATACAACTGGTCACATTTGTTTTTTCTGTTAACTATAGTAAACATTTGATATTAAGTTCAAATCCGTTAGCTCCTAACAGTGTCATGAAAAAGACCTTGACTTTTCTTTTCCTTCTTTCCCTGTTTGTTATTTTCTTTTATACGCCCTGTACTTTGGAACTATAGTCACTATGATGATTCATGCTCTGGCTTTCACAATGCTGCCTCTTGACTTTCTCACCTTTTTACCTTTTCTTTGTGTCTACTATGATATTCCCTGCTAATACCTTAGTTCAGGAGTAATAGCATTCCTTAGAAAACATCTTGGCCTTTCCTGCATCTTAGACTGTTAGGTGGTCTTCCATAGAATTTTGTGCATGAGTTACAATAGCATTTATTATACTTATTACAAATATCTGGTTATTGATTTGCTCTGCCTTGAGAAAACTTCATTTTCTGATGTTTGCTTCTAGTTCTAAGAGAAAGATTGTATCCATGAACAGATAAGTTATAGACTAGTCACTTACTTGTTCACAAGGCTTGATATTTTGGAGGCATCCAGCACATACAATGCATTCAGAATGTTTGCTAGTCTTCTTATCTTCTTCAAGAGACTCTACACTTTTTGAAACAGGAAGGGGTTATTAATGCTATATATATTATCATTCAGTAGATATCTGTAGAAGCAATGAGCAAGTGAGATCATTTTATAGGTATATACTCAGCTTGCAAAGAGTATTGCTTTTGATACACTCTGCTTTTGGCATAAGGATGTTTATGTCCCTTCTATTATAAGAGGAATATATGTTAATAATCTTGTAATCTATTTTGGATATTTTCATGTTTCTAAAATAACATTGTGAACATATATCAGGATAACCTTAATTTTCTTTGATCCTTTAAGACTGATAGGCTTTTAATCAACAAAAATAGATTTAGAATTATCTACGTGTAAAAGAAATGTAGATTAAATGTGATCCTTAAATGCAGAAGTTAAGGACTGAAAATCATTAGGCACAAGTTTTCTAGGATTCAAAAGTGAATCATTTATATTTATAATACAGTTTGCTGTGAAATCAATAGGAGAATGGTGTATGCTTAAACCTAGTGAATATAATATAATCTTCCTAAACATTTCCCAGAAGTTTTTAGGTTTTTTTAAGTATGCTAAAGGTTTTAGATATATAGAGCTCAGACAGAATTTTATTATTTCATTTTGGAAGTGGCCTAATAAATATGAGACAAAGTGATATTAAATTAGAAAAAATATGTACATAAGATAAATTGTCTTTTTCACTTCAGCAAATAATTTAAACATGTCAATGCCACATAATTCATGAATGCACAATGCTAGATTTTATAATCTAAATTTTTACCCTTGCTCAGTTTTAAGGAGTTCTAACTAGGTTTGATTTCTAAAATTAAAAAAAAAAACTACCTTGGTTATTTGCTTTAATTTCATTTTACTCAACATTTTACTTATTTCCAATAGAAGAGTAAAAGCATGATTATTCATGTTATAAATATAGTGTGTTTAATTACAAATTTTAGTTACTGACCTTAAAACAATTATGGTACTTAATTGAACGTAATTTTCTTTCTAATTACCTGAATAAATTACTGTGTTCACTCCACAGTGCTTTTTGATTTGGCTTTGCCTATTGTTTGTTCTCAAATCTGACTGTCAACACTCTGAAGATGGTTTTCAGTGGAGGCATTATATTTGCTTTGATGGAAATGAATAGTTTGAAGTGGTTTTATTCTGCTTTCTGACAAGTGACATGATAGAAAATGATCAACACATTCTGGAGACCATTATTTCTTTTTTGCTTTTTAGAAACAATCCAGAAAAGATAAAAGAAAGAATGAGAACAACCTTTTAAAAAAACTCTGCAGAAAATATTAACTCATTATCTTTTGGAAATTCTAACTTGGCTTCATAATTGGAGTATGGACACGTATATCAGAATTTTTTCGGTTAAAACATTGTAATATGTTGGATAAATGGATCCTTTGTAAGTAATTCTGCTTAATTTGTTCTAATAATATCCCTTTATAAGATTATTCTTTTGGTTTACTGTAACTACCTGCACACATTTGCTATATACCTGACACAACACATAAATATTATTTTAGAGCAATACATCATTTATTAATAATTACTAATTATTACCTAATTGGAGAGAGAAGAAAATAAGAACATGTTTCAGACTTTTAGTGGACATTTATCACCAAGCCATTTATCATGATTATCCCATGTAAACACATGTTAAACTCATGGTAAAAATGCTGTTTAGATCTTTAATGTCCAATGCAAGGTGAAGTAAAGATAAGCTTTAACGGGACCAGCACTGTGACAGAGTAAGTTAAAGCTCCAGCCTGCCAGGCAGGCATCTCAAATGGGCACCGGTTAGAATCCCAGGTGCTCCACATCAGATCTAGCACTCTGTTATGGCGAAGATGGCCCTGCACTCATGTGGGAGACCTGGAAGAAGCTCCTGGCTCCTGGCTTTGGTTCAGTTCAGCTCAGGCCATGGCAGTCATTTGGGGAGTGAACCAGCAGATTAAAGACCTCTCTCTCTCTCTCTCTCTCTCTCTCTCTCTCTGGCTCTACCTCTGTCTGTAACTCAAGTAAATAAAATAAATCTATAAAAAACTAAATTTAACTGTTCAGGTCACAAGGCCTGTATCCACAATTTTTTTTTAATTTTTAACCTGTAATGTGACTAAACATGTTCACCCTAAGAGAAATGAAGCTTATGTGAATAGTTCCCCAACACTATTTTGGATGAAAGCTGTAGAATGAAATCAAGCATTTATCTATTGTCAGACTCTTGAGGATCAAAGAAAAAATGTGCAGTAAAAACCAATAGATGCAAATACCAGAAATCAGACAAAAATCATGTATATATAACGATATTATCTGTAGGATTAATTCTGGAAACTAAGAAAAATTGTGGAAGCAATACAATAATAAGAAATAATATATGGATAAAGCATGATAAGCCAAAAAATGAAAATAATGTGCATATTAAAATATTTTATTCCATTATATTTGAATATTATCTCAATGTGACAGTAAGCAAAATATTGGGGAAAAAATGCAGGACACAGAGTAAACCAGAATCTCAAAATTCATAATTATTTTAAGTATTCTTAATCTTTTACATTTTAACACATTTTCTAGTCTATAGAAAAGTTGCAAAGATAGTAGATCAATGTAATCATCACAATTATTAATATTTATATTAGTATGCATATTTGTCATGGTAAAAGAAGCAATGTTGACATATTATTATTCAATGTTCTCCACAATTTGCTCAGATTTCCTTATATTTTATCAACTTTATTTCTTGGTGCACAATCCCATCCAACATGCATATTACATTTAGTCTTCAATTTTTTGGGGGGTCCACTATCCTCTGGCCATTTCCCAGTTTCCTTGGGTGTGACAATACCAAGTTTTTAATAGTGCTGCTCAGATATTTTATAGAATATGCCTCAATCGGGATTTGTCTGATGTTTTTCTCATGAGTATCCTATGCTTAAGAGTTTCATGAGATGGGGCAGCACTGTGGCTCACTTTGCTAATCCTCTGCCTGCGGCACCGGAATCCCCTATGGGTGCCAGGTTCTAGTCCTGGTTGCTCCTCTTCCAGTCTAGCTTTCTGCTGTGGCCCGGGAAGGCAGTGGAGGATGACCCAAGTGCTTGGGCACCTGCACCCGCATGGGAGACCAGGAAGAAGCACTGGCTCCTGGCTTCGGATCGGTGTAGCTCCGGCCTTAGCGGCCATTTAGGGGGTGAACCAGTGGAAGGAAGACCTTTCTCTCTGTCTCTCCCTCTCACTGTCTGTAATCTACTTGTCAAATAAATAAATAAAGAAAGAATTTCATGAGAAAGAACATAGAGGAAAGGTGTCAACTTTCATCCAGTAATAGCAAGGACATCTAATATGATTTATTAGTGACATTAACTTAATATCAGGCCGTAGAATTTATCAAATTCCTCCATGGTAAAGTTACTATTTTTCTACCCTCTCCCATTCAATATTGTACAGTTAGGAAAAAAAAAAAAAACTCTACACAGCCCACATTTAATAAGTGGGCAGTTATTACTCGAGGAACAACACATACATAAATTACTTTAAATTCATCTGTATGGGATATTTGATGATTTTCCCTACTGATTTATTTAGTCAACCAATCATTATTTATATTATACATAATTTTATAATAGTATCATGTTACTAAATGATTATGTGTGTCTTTTGTTCACTGATTTTTTTTCAAGTATTGTAATAAGCTGATAAATTTATATATTTATGAATATTTATTTTCCTTAATATATCTTACGAATAAACATTAAGGTACACATAGATTGGCAGGGGATAGCTTATTCACTCTTTATATTATTCCTGAATTCAGATTCAGGAATCCTTTCCCAGACCTTCAATTAACACATGGCTCCTTCTTTATACGTTCTCTATCTGGGGGCATGGTGAATTCTTCATTATTATATTTCATTCTGCAAATTCTAGAGATTATTAATAAAGGTGCACAGCCAGTAATATTTGAGCAAAATAGAGAACAGCATCATTGTATATTTTTATGACAGTTTTTCCATCTTACCAGTTATTTGCTATACTAATCTTTGTCTGGATATTTACAAATTTGTGTAAATGTGTTTCTTTCATATAAACCATGCTGTTACTACTGTTTTGAATTCTATGTACTTAATACTATTTTTAGGTTAATATTTCCATATCATTTTAAGGAAAGAAATTAAGAGAATATAATGAAGAAATATACTTTTAAGCTGAGGACATAGTGCATACTTTACTCAAGACCAAATTTTGATTTCATTTCTCATATAAAATTTTCTTCTGGAGCCAGGGTTGTAGAGTAGTGGATAAAGCTACAGCCTGGGACTCCAGCATCCTATAGGGTCACCAGTTCAATTGAGTTTCCAGCTCCATTAATTTTGATTCAGCTCCTTTCTAATGACCTGGGGAAACAGCAGATGATGACCCAAGTACTTGGACCCCTGCACCTGCATGGGAGACCTTGAAAAAGCTCCTGGCTCCTGGCTTCCTACCAGTCCAACTCTGGCTATTGTAGCATTTGGGGAGTGAACAAACAAAGGGAAGATCTCTCTCACTTTCTGTCTCTCCCTCTTTGAACTCTGCCTTTCAAATAAATAAATAAATCTTTAAAAATTCTTTGTGCATGATTTATATGTAATTTGCTAAGCTCAGGTGGAGGAGTACTAGTAAAACTGATTTATCTTTTTCTCCTCTACTCAACAGAAATCTTTTTAAGAATTGTCCTCCCCATCCTGATCTCCTGACCACAAATAAAGCCATCATTTCCCAGAGCATTTTAAAACCTCATCCTAGCTTAAATTCTCCATTGCCTGAATCTAATCTAAGAATTTCACAAGTTAGCAGTGGGTAGAAGGAATGGTCTTAATTTTCCTCTGGTTGTCCCACTGAGCTTCCCCCATACTACTTCTTTTCCTTTTCCTATGTCCTCTTTTATCTCCTGTTAATTTCTTTCTTTCTCTTCCTACTTCCTCTTCCTCCACTTCCTTTTCCTCCTTATCTCTTCTTTCTCCTTCCTCTCTTCTTCTTTCAACCATATGCTGCATTTGGTGGTTGTGTCAGGTTTCGGATGGAAAAAGAAGCACATTTCTGAGCCAGTGCTATTGAAATTTGATGTCTGTGCCTTCTATGCACAGTTACTCCAGTTCTTTGTTTTAAAGATGCATTCATTTATTTGCACGATGGAGCAACAGGAGAGAGAGAGAGAGAGAGAGAGAGAGAGAGAGAGAGAGAGAGAGAGAGAAAAGGGGACCGGCGCTGTGGCACAGTGGGTTAATGACCTGGCCTGAAGCGCCGGCATCCAATACGGCTGTCAGTTCTAGTCCCAGCTGCTCCTCTTCCAATCCACTCTCTGATGTGGCCTGGGATAGCAGTAGAAGATGGCCCAAGTCCTTGGGCCCTTGCACCTGTGTGGGAGACCCAGAGGAAGCTCCCAGCTCCTGGCTTCGGATCAGCGCAGCTCCGGCCATTGTGGCCATCTGGGGAGTGAACCAGGGGATGGAAGACCTCTCTCTGTGTCTCTACCTATCTCTGTAAGCCTTTCAAGTAAATAAAACAAACATTTAAAAAAAAGATAGGGGCCAGCATTGTGGTGTAGTGGGCTAAGCCTTCCCCAATGGTGCTGGCATCCCATATGGGGGCCGGTTCCTGTCCTGGCTGCTCCTCTTCCCATCAAGCTATCTGCTATGGCCTGGGAAAGCAGTGGCCAAAATACTTGGACTCCCAAGATGGCCAAATACTTGGACTCCCGACCCCTGTGGGAGATCCAGAAGAAGCTCTGGTCTCCTGGCTTTGGATCAGACCAGCCCTGGTTGTTGCTGCAATTTAATAATGAACCAGTGGATGGAAGACCTTTCTGTCTCTCCCTCTCTCTGTCTCTCTGTCTCTCAAATTAATAAATAAATCTTTAAAGAAAAACAGCATATTTAGTATCACAATGTTTTGTATAATTTTGAAATTCTTGTATCCCTTCGGCTATTCCCAATAAATTTAATACAAGGAATATCAAGGAATCTACCAACTACCTTTAGGATACTGGAAACCATGGAAGGCTTGCAACTTCTGAATAGAGTCTAGGAAAGTGACATAGCAAATAGAAAAGCTGATTGTTAGTTTTAAAAAAAAAGATGTACATTTAAGAGCAGGTTTTGACAAATAGTATTTAGCAGGGTGTTCAATTGCTTTGAACTTCCCTTGTCTATAAAGTATAATATATACATCAAAAATTTATCATGAATATTAAATCAATGAATAGTTTAAATTTATAGGTGTTGGCTCTTGCTATGATTAGTCACACAAGTTTCTATGAAAAGGAATTTGTGACTTAGATATCCACAAGTGACAAATAATCTCTGTATGATTTCTGACAAGTCATACTTTCTGAATCTATAGTATAGTATTTGTGAGGAGGTATCAAAACATAAATTATCAACCAATTTCAAAGTTTTTAGCCTACACACTATATTTGACTATTTTTAATTTTTATTTTATATTTTTAAAAATTTTATTTACAGCATACAAATTTTATATGTCACCTATAAACAGACTTAATAACATAGTGTTACTTTTTGACCCCATCCTCCCTCCTGTCCACACTCCCACCTTTCCTCTTCCATCTTCTCTTATTCCCTCTCTTAATTTTTATAATGATTTACTTTCAGTTTGCTTTATAGTCGTAAGATTAACCATAAATTAAGTAAAGAGTTCAACAAATAGTAAGAAGAAAAACATACTGTTCCCTAACAATAGAGATGAGATCTGTAAATAGTCATCAAATCTCAAATTGTCAATTTCACTCATATACAATACATTTTTGATCTGTTAACACAGATCAGGGAAAACATGTCCTTTTGGATCTGGTTCATTTTACTAAATATAATGGTTTCCAGTTGTATTCTCTCTTCTTCTTTTTTTTTTTTTTGGCAAAAGATAGGATTTCATCCTTTTTATGGCTGAGTAGTAGTCCATAGTGTATCTATATATATATATATATATATATATATATATATATATATATATATCACATAATTTCTTTACCCAGTCATCAGTTGATGCACATCTGAATTGATTCCATACCTTAGCTATTGTAAACTGAGCTGAAATAAACATGGGGGTACAGATAACTGTTTCATATACTGATTTCTTATGATCTGGGTAAATTCCCAGGAGTGGGATGGCTGGATCATATCTATTTTCAGCTTTCCGAGATATTACTTTACTGTCTTCCACAATGGCTGTAATAGTTAACATTCCCATCAACACTGGATTAGGGTACTGTTTCCCCTACATCCTCATCAAAAATTTTTTAAAAGTGATTTTCATTTTGAATTTCCTCTGGTGTAGAAAAGTTTCTTTGTAAAGTGTGTAAAGTCATATATACTGTATATATTCATTGCAGTGATATTTGATCTAATTAAATTTTACCTTTAACGGTTTTCTTTCTAGGAGATCTTAGAGAGATGATAGATAAAGACAGATAGATATAGACAGATGACATAAAAATCCATCATAAATAGAGCACCTTTGATTTTCTTTATAAAATCACATTCTATGAACTTTGCACTGACCACCTCATATCACTTTCATGTTGTCCTTTGAAATTCTATTTCTGATCCTTTTAACATTAGATTGAGAGAAGAAATACTAAAGAACAACCACAGTGCAGCTAATAAGGGATGCTAGGATTTCAGACCATGATAATGCATGTTAGCTCTTTATTTCAGCATATTAGCTTTAAATATTTATTTGTTTGTTCATTATTTCAAATAAATGTATTTATTTATGGAAAGACACTTTGTGTATCTCATACATACAATTTTAAATACATAATAGTATCTTCTTGAAAAGAAAAGATCATAATCATTTTGCTGATCGTTCCAAACATATGGATCTCTAACAATCTCCTCTCTTCTTTAAGGAAACGTCTTGTAACTATACATACACTCAGCATTCAAAATACAAAAAAAAAATAATAATAATTAATTAAAATCAACAAAACACTTTTTGTGTGTGTTTTGTCAAATATTTCAAATTAATTGTGCACTAAACATCTGTAAAAGGTTACTTGAAGAAATGAATGTTCAAAAGGAAGATGTATGTTAAAACATAGAGAATAGCAAACTTGATGGCTGGACAACAGTGTAAATGATTTTGGAGATACGTGTTTTAGATTATCTGATGCACAGAATTAAATTTGGCATTTATTTTTAACAAATTCAAAGCTGAATTTCTTCCTTTCACCAGGTTTTAGTATCTTTTTTAAGATTTTATTTATTTATTTGAGAGGTAGAGGTACAGAGAAAGGAGAGGGAGAGACAGAGAGATTTTCCATCCTCTGGTTCACTCCCCAGTTGGCCCCAGCTGCTGGAGCTGTGCCTATCTAAAGCCAGCAACCAGGAGCTTTCTCGGGGTCTCTCATGCAGATGCAGGGGCCAAAGGACTTGGGCCATCTACTGCTTTCCCAGGCCATAGCAGAGAACTGGATTGGAAGAGTCATAGCTGGAACCAGAACCACTGTCCATATGGGATACTGGCATCACAGGCAGAGATTTAGCCTACTATGCCACAGCACCAGCCCAGGATTTGGTTTATAACTTTCTTTTTTGGATGGACTGTGGTATAGTATTATAAGCGTGGAATTTGAATGTGGAATGATGCTTAAACAATTTTGATAATTCTGTTTCTATAAGGTTGAAGAGTAGCAAATCAAAAAGTTTTGCTCTTTTTTTATCTTTATCCATTTTACTAATTAAATACAATAATATGTATATTGCTTGAAACAAAATAGAATATCAGTAAACAAGTGGTTTCTTTATAGTATATTTTACTATGATGTTATCTTTAACATATATTTCCTGAAATTATTTTATGGCAGAAGGTAAAGTGTTAATAAATGCATATTTGATATCACAATATGCTTCAGGACACGATGAAGGAGTGTATGTGTAACATTGGTTATGATAAAATATTCTTCTGTAGGTAAATTATCATAAAGTCATTGCTGTTGAACCATTTTTACTTTTTCACTAACTTGATCTTCAATAACTTTCTTATTTTGTCATTAATAAATTTCTATAGGCTGGATATGATAGGAAATCATAATATATTGGGAATAATATCAAGACTGTGATCTGCTTTAAGAATATATGGTCACATCCTTATTTACGGTTATATTTCTTTGTTTTCTGTGAACATTGTTTTCAATGAAAGCAATTTACATATAAAAGTTTTGTTATAATCTGCCTTTGACATGCAAATTATGGTGTTAAAAAAACTTCCATTAAATGAGTTTGTTTGGGCCAGCTTTGTGACTTGGTAAAACTGTCAATTGTGACACTGGCATCACATATGGGTAGGGGTTGGAGTCCTGTCCTTTCCACTTCTGATCTAGCTCCCTGCTAATGTGCCTGGGAAAGCAGTGGAGGACGGCCAAAGTGCCTGGACCCTGCACCTATGTGAGAACCCCAAATGAAGCTCCTGGCTCCTGGCTTTGGTTTAACGCAGTCCTGGCCCAGTTCCAGCCATCATGGCCATTTGGGGAACTCTCACTGCCTTTGAAATAAATAAAATAATTATTTAAAAAATAATGAGGGTCCAGCACTGCGGAATAGCAGGTAAAGACACTGCCTGCAGTTCCTGCATCCCATATGGGTGCTGATTCAAAACTGGCTACTCTAGTTCTGATCCAGATCTCTGCTATAGCCTGAGAAAGCAGTAGAAGATGGTCAAAGTCCTTGGGCCCCTGGTTCCACATGGGAGACCTGGAGGAAGCTCCTGGTTGCTGCGCTTCAGATAGGCACAGAAGCTCCATTAGCTGGGGCCAACTGGAGAGTGAACCCTAGGATAGAAGACCTCTCTCTCTTTCTGCCTCTCCTCTCAGTGTAACTCTGACTTTCAGATAAATAAATAAATATTTAAAAAATAAACAAATAAATAATGAGTTTATTATTACATGTATTTATATTTGAGACCTTATCTATTTGATACCTAGAAGCATTTATCAAAATGAGAGTATGGAAGTTCAAATTATCTCAGAAGTAAGGATATGGACATAAGATTAAAAAAAATTAAGATTAAAAAAATTCTACATGTTCAGTGCTACTTCAACTAATATGTGTCATAGGAAATATGAAATTTTAGCAAATAAAGTAAGTCTCAAAATACACAAGAAAACTCACTAATGGACAACTTGTAAATAAAATAAATACCATGAAGATTATTAAAATCAGTAAATTCTGTCACAATGTTTACCATAGATAAGAGCTAATAAAGTCCTCCGAATTATCCAAAGATTATGACACTTTACTACTTAATACTACATTTTATAAGTATTTGTTAATTTAGTTCAAGAGATGCCTGATACTGTTAGGGTTCTGAAGGTACAGCAAACCTATCAACAGAATTAAACATTTAAAAAGTTCTGAATATGTTGAAAGAATAAGAAATTACAAAATATTCTGACAGAAGAACTGTTATCAGTGTAAACTTAATTATTTAAAATCTTATTCTTCATTTGCTGTGATTTTATAATTTTGCTAAGAATATAAATCAGTAATCTAAATATTTACATTGAAACTGACCAAACGTATCCTTGTGCTGATTTTTGTTTCAGCATTACTCATGCACATTGAGTATGAGTGATTTTCATGTGCTTTCTACTGTGAGAAAATATTTTGACAACTCCATGATATATACAACTCAAAAATATAAGCTCAATCTCACACATAATAAGAAATCTAAGATATGAAATATTCAGTAAAACTTTGCCATTTTAATGGAAATAAAACAGTGATTTTTGTTATATTCTCCATGCCACATATAATCATTCATGGAGGGCCATAAATAACACATCACATGACCCCATTTCTCAAATGTAGCCTATATTTAAATTGCATTTGAAAAGTCTATTACAAGTGACTGGCAGGCATTTAAAGATTTGTACACCTATGTGCAAATTTTTGTAATGTTCATAGTTAAGAGAAAAATTGTTTTTTTCTTTTGCATATATTTTATTATATGATAAGTTTATGAATTTAATTTCTGAGCATATTTACAGCATGGACTTTTATTGAAAATATATTCTGGGGTTGCATTTTCTTCCATTAGAATTAATTTATGACATAGTAAATAGTTTGATAAGGCATGGGTATGATTTTTAGAAGATGAGGAAAGAACAAGTATTACACAGATATAAAGCTCTCCCTGGGAACCAGACATAGGAGCAATGATCTTTTGAGGTCACTGAGTGGCTTTGTGAGTTGCCAAGTTTGCAACCAGGTCACGCTCTCTTAGACAAATTTTCTTTAGAAAGTGATTCACAGGGAACATTTTACCATCACCACATTTGTTTATAAAATATCTACTGAAGTCATGATTTGAAAAACAGTCTACAAGTTAGGAGTTACAGTTATGACTCCATGTTTGCAAGAGCATATTTTAAGTTCGCTCGCTGGTCAATATTTCTTAAAGAGCTCTAAAATGTCAACCTTGTCACAAGACTCCTGTGAAGCAAGATACATACATATACATATACATATACATATACATATATACATATATACATGTTTAATTTATAACTATAATATGTAGTTAAATATCAAGGCATAATGAAGTAAAATCTTTAATCTTGTTCTCACTAGAATTATGTTCTACCTAAACTAGCTATTTTTTATAAAGGCACTAAGCATAATGCCTCCTTGGGAAAATAATATATATGTCTGTAAAGTCCTTTTTAAAAATTTCCTGCTGAAATATTGATGTGTTGAAATTAGGGTCAAATTATTTAAATGTTTAATAATAAAAATGGAAGTATTATGAACACTATTTTTAATTTAAAGATTTTTAGAAAAGGGTATTCACATGGTGACATGCTGCTAAACACTTACTTACACTAAATCTATCATAAACATGAGATGCCTTGAGATAGTTTTGCAAAGGGAAATATGTGACATTTTCAGCAAAACAAAAGGTTTATTTTTGTGGCAAGTCTTCTTTTAAAAAAGTGCACTACTATACTTTTCATGGTAAAAATGTGAATCAGTTCATTTTTCAATATCTTCTGTCAATAGGATTTCCTGTGATGCTTTTTCATTTACCTTCTTTAACATGATTTCACTTTTGTAGGTGTGATTAGAGAATGTTTCATTGTATGAGAGAGCCATTTGTTCAGTCTCAAGTTAAACTGGATCTTAATTTTAGAACAGCTGTATAAAAATGATTAGATATTTAAGTAATATGGGCCACTGTAAAAAACCAATACAATATATCCTAGTAGTTTAGCCATATTATACGTATGATATGTAGCTATATAATTGCTAAAGTAAAATTTGTATGCAATAATACATTTTATAAAAATAAGTGGAGAGAAATAATTGCATGATTACCAGATAAATAAAATGCCATGTGGCTCATAAAATTGGCATTAATTGAATAAACCTTTTCTGTACACTACTGTTTCTCTTGATATTGAGCTTATAAAATAAAAACCTCAGCACCCCTTACTTACTAGGTACATACAGCTAACTCACTATCCATAAGTTAATGATATTAAATGAAATATATTAGACCAAACTGACAATGAAAAGCAACATCTATTGGGTCAATTGAGTAGTCCAGGGAAACCTCACATTGTAGTTGAAAAAAGATAGATTGACATCATTGGAAGAAAAAGGAGGAACGGAAAATAGAGCTTCCTTAAGTGTTTGAAATGCAGTAGAGGAAAAGAGCAATGACAAAAAGAAATTTTGCAATGTAGCAAGAATTGTGTTTTCATTATAATACAGTAGTTAAGAAGAATAGCACTATTGTATTCCTGTTGTAGCAGGGGATGACAATATTAAAAGATAGTGTATTCTCAAGTCAGACACAGAAAGGCAAATACCACATGTTCTTCCTTGTATGTGGGTGCTCTTTTTAAAAAGGAAAAAATGAAAAAGAAAGAAATGCTTATGTGTTTCTGTATTGCTGCAAATACAGTTTTATCACATTTTGTGAAATTTTATCATATTTTTAAAAAATGAATGGTTAAGAATATTATACTATTATAGTTTTAATGATCTGTGAATATTTTAAGAATTACTGTATATGGATGAAATGGTCATTTTTCCACTGGATTATTGCTTGTAAGCCTTGTGTATATTCCCCATGAGCTAGGATTATTTTTATTTTTTTGCATGCTAAACATTTTATTTGGGATAGTATTAAGCCTACGACTATAATGTAAATGAAACACATATTATTTCAAAAAGTAGAAAGAGAGAAAAAAGAGAAAGAGAAAAAGAGAGAGAGGAAGGAAGGAAGGAAGGAAGGAAGGAAGGAAGGAAGGAAGGAAGGAAGGAAGGAAGGAAGGAAAGAAGAAAGGAAAAGAGGAGGGAAAAAAGGGAGGGAGGGAGGAAGGGAGAAAAGAGGGAGGGAATATAGGTATATTCTTAGAATTGCATTTACGAATAATATTGAATATGTTCTCTTTGTATTAATATCATATTAACATAAAAATAAAGTAAGAATAAAAGAAAAGTCACTCCAAAAATAAACCCAAAAAGAAACACAAAAACAAACAAAAAGATAGTATATATATATTTTTTTAAGATTTGTTTATTTGAAAGGCAGAGGCAGATAGAGAGGGAAATGTCTTTCAGCCACTGATTCACTCCCCAGCTGTTTGCAATGGCCGGAGCTATGTTAATCCAAAATCAGGAGCCAAGAGCTTCTTCTGGGTCTCCCATGTGCGTGCAGATATCCAAGGACTTGGGCCATCTTTTATTGCTTTTCAAGGCCAGAGAAGAGAGCTGAATTAGAAGTAGAACAGCCGGGAAAAGAACTGGTACCATATGGGATGCCAGCTCCACAGATCGGGGCTTTAACCTGCTGTGCCACAGTGCCAGCCCCAATTGTGTGTTCTTTATTGTTGGATATTCTGTCATTGCTAAGATCTGAAACTTTTTTTTTCTTGTAGAACATATACATTCTCTGGATCTAGTATTCCTTTTTTTCCCTTATTATTGTTGAACATTTTATTAATTATCATATTTACCAGTTATTCTTCATATTTATTGTATTCAAAAATCAAATTAAAGCTTCATGCATGGTTCCAACCTCCAGGTATAATAATGGAAAATGAAGGAGCAAACACAGGGTGAAATCTTAAAAATCTTTTGATGAGTGGATTTCAGATTTATAAACAGAAAAACAAACAATTGATAAACTACAAATGTATCTATTAGCGTTTAACACATATTTTAGTTCCTAAGTAGTTAGGGAGGATTAATTAGAATTTACTAATATTTCAGTGCATAGCTAAACAAAATATGCCATCAAAGTTTGCAAGTTTTGATGTTCACTTGAATACAGTGCAGATTTCTATCATTTTGGATCAACAAACAGACAAGTAATCCCCAAGAAGGGGAAAAAAATATTTCCTTCATCTTGGAGTGATAGAGGAGAGTGAAATTAACGCATTGAATAAAATTTTTAAAAGTCATCCCAAAATAATGTTATTGAAAAGGTAGAAACATCTTCAAGATTTGATCTTCAGTAGAGTGTTTTTTGATACTTCCAAGAATCCTTAATAGAATGCTTTCATATGGTACATATAAATATGCCATGGTCAACACTTGCTGTTTTCACAGCAAGATAATCAATTACATGTGATTTACTGCTACCTCCTTAGATTTAGATATCTGTTCAGAATATTATATAGGTTAAAATTTCCTTCTGATCTGTGTCTTTCTCAATTTCATAAAGGCATTTAAATAATTACTATTAGGAGAGTACAAAGCTGTCAACTGGATTTAAATTATGTGGAGCCCTTCCAATATTTGCCTCTACTATTAACAGGATGTTCAATTTCCTAATTGCTTTTTGACCATATGATAATATATTATTTATAATGAGTTCCTGGAAAGAAGAAATTTGCATTTAATAGATTTCTACTCTTAATATCTTACACTACAGTTGGAACTTTATATTCTTCAACTGATTTTATTATTACATTAATAAATAAATGTTACTTACACATAAATATGCTATAACTCAAAAAAGTTTGAAAAAAAAAAATGTTACCCAGGGTAGCATGAAGTGATGAAAATGAAAACAAACCCAAGGTTTTTCAAAGAATTCAAAATTCAAAATTCAAAAAATTCAAAATTCAGAATTCAAAAACTGATCTGAGGTGCACTTTTTAATATGAACTCCATATTATTCTTTTCAACAAAAACCAACCTCAGCTTCCAGGTTCAAAGCCTAAGTTCAAATCTTATTTTCAAATTTATGTTTCTGTTTGCTTAACAATCTGGTGATGTCTATAGTGGGTTTAAAGCAAAAATAATAATATAATATAATAATTAATATTAATTAATAATATAATATAATATAAATAATAATGTAATAAATGCTTTTTGATAAAAAAATGATAGTACAACGAATATTCTCTGGCATTATTTGAAGGAGAATAAATTTAGATAGCTGACAATGTAGTCAAGCAGTAGGAAAAAACTGATACTTGAAAACAAGTACTGAGGCTGGCATGCTGGATAAGGACACCTCCTGCAGTGCCGGCACCCCCTATGGGTGCCGGTTAAATCCAGCTGTTCCACTTCCAATCCAGCTCTCTGAGATGGCCAGGGAAAGCAGTAGAAGATGGCCCAAGTCCTCCCACACCCACATGGGAGACTTGAGGGAGGTTCTTGGCTCTTGGCTTCAGATCCACACAGCTCAGACTGTTGCAGCCATGTGGGGAGTGAACCAGTGGATGAAAGACCTCTCTTTCTCTCTCTCTCTCTCTCTGCCTCTCTGAAATGCTGCCTTCGAATAAATAAATAAGTTTTAAGAAAAAAGAAAATAAGTACTTTATTTATGAACTAATTTAAAAATAAAGGATCATTTAAATACCTACATATTCATTTATTCATATTGATTCATATTTTCTGGTTGGACATTCATCTGATTGCATCATGGAAAATATTTTTTAAAAGGTTATGGTACTGGTACAGAAACAGATGGATAGACCAATGGAACAGAATAAAATAACCAGAAATAAATCCAAAAATCTACAGCCAACTTATAATTGATCAAAGATCCAAAACCAATTCCTGGAGAAAGGACAATCTATTTAATAAATGGTGCTGGGAAAATTGGATTTCCATGTGCAGAAGCAAGAAGCAAGACCCCTACCTTTCACCTTACACAAAAATTCACTCAACATGGATTAAGGACTTAAACCTATGACCCGAAACCATCAAATTATTAGAGAACATTGGAGAAATCATGCAAGATATAGGTACCGGCAAAGACTTCTTGGAAAAGACCCCAGAAGCACAGGCAGTCAAAGCCAAAATTAACATTTGGGATTGCATCACATTGAGAAGTTTCTGTACTGCAAAAGAAACAGTCAGGAAAGTGAAGAGACTATGGACAGGATGGGAAAAAAATATTTGCAAACTATGCAACAGATAAAGGGTTAATAACCAGAATCTACAAAGAGATCAAGAAACTTCACAACATCAAAACAAACAACCCACTTCATAGATGGGCCAAGGACCTCAATAGATATTTTTCAAAAGAGGAAATCCAAATGGCTGACAGACACATGAAAAAATGTTCAGGATCACTAGCCATCAGTGAAATGCAAATCAAAACAACAATGAGGTTTCACCTCACTCACCCCGATTAGAGTGGCTTACATTCAGAAATCTACCAATAATAGATACTGGAGAGGATGTGGGGAAAAAGGGACACTAACCCACTGTTGGTGGGAATGCAAACTGGTTAAGCCACTATGGAAGTCAGTCTGGAGATTCCTCAGAAACCTGAATATAACCCTACCATACAACCCAGCTATCTCACTCCTTGGAATTTACCCAAAGGAAATTAAATTGGCAAACAAAAAAGCTGTCTGCAGCTTAATGTATATTGAAGCTCAATTCACAATAGCTATGACCTGGAATCAACCTC
Source organism: Lepus europaeus (assembly GCF_033115175.1). Lineage (NCBI taxonomy): Eukaryota > Metazoa > Chordata > Mammalia > Lagomorpha > Leporidae > Lepus > Lepus europaeus. The sequence goes on along the minus strand of NC_084832.1, from coordinate 43,745,466 downwards.
AAGCCCATCAACAGTAGACTGGATAAAGAAGTTATGGGACATATACTCTATAGAATACTATACAACAGTCAAAAACGATGAAATCCGGTTATTTGCAACAAAATAGAGGAATCTGGAAAACATCATGCTGAGTGAATTAAGCCAGTCCCAAAGGGACAAATATCATATGTTCTCCTTGATTGGTGACAACTAACTGAGCACCAAAAAGGAAAGCTGTTTAAGTGAAATGTACACTATGAGAAACAGTGACTTGATCAGCCCTTATCCTGACTGTTGATGTACAATTTAATACTTTTTTCCTTTTTAGTATTTTTTTGTTCTAGTTAATACTATTGGTTGAACTCTATAATTAACACACAATTATTCTTAGGTGTTTAACTTTAACTAAAAAGTGATCCCTGTTAAATATAAGAGTGAGAATAATAGAGGGAGGAGATGTACAGTTTGGGGCATGCTCAATCAGACTTGCCCCAAATGGTGGAGTTAGAAATGTGCCAGGGTATTCCAATACAATGCCATCAACGTGGCATGTACCAATGCCATCTCACTAGTCCAAGTGATCAATTTCAGCTCACAATTGATCACACTCATAGGTCTAAGAGTCAAAGGGATCACATAAACAAGACTAGTGCCTGCTAATACTAACTGATAGAATCAAAAAGGGAGAGAACGATCCATCATGAGAAGCGGGATACACAGCAGACTCATAGAATGGCAGATGTCCTAAATAGCACTCTGGCCTCAGAATCAGCCCTTAAGGCATTTGGATCTAGCTGAAGAGTCCATGAGAGTATTTTAGGCATGGAAAGGCAAGACACTCTGGTAAAAATAAAAAGAGGACCTAAATGAAAGGTCTCTGGGAATGAGATCCCAGTAGAAAGAACAGGGCCATCAAAGGAGGTACCTTTCTCTGAAGGCAGGAGAGAATTTCCACTTTGACTGTGACCTTGTCTATTTGAGATCAAAGTCAGCGAACTCAAAAGGTTTCCAAAGCCTTGACAACTCATGACTAGAGCCTAGAGAGATTACTGATGCCATAAACAAGAGTGTCAAATTGTTAAGTCAACAACAGGAGTCACTGTGCACTTACTCCTCATGTAGGATCTCTGTCCTTAATGTGTTGTCCAATGTGAATTAATGCTATAACTAGTACTCAAACAGTATTTTACACTTTATGTTCTGGGTGGGTGCAAACTGTTGAAACCTTTACTTAATATATAGTAAATTGATCTTCTGTATATAAAGATAATTGAAAATGAATCTTGATGTGAATGGATTGGGAGAGGGAGCAGGAGATGGGAGGGGTTCGAGTGGGAGGGAAGTTATGGGGGGGAAGCCATTGTAATCCATAAACTGTACTTTGGAAATTTATGTTTACTAAATAAAAGTTAAAAAAATAAAAAAGGTTATGGAGGGGAGAAGAGCTTCCAAGATGATGGAGTAGGGAGGAAGCTTACTGTTCAATTCTAGGAAAAGATAGCTTTAAAAAAGTGGAGAGTGCAGTCTCAAGGAAGACTTAGGGAGAAAAATGCAGAGGAAGCTCTATGCAAATTAGAGGGACACAATGGACTGAGGTGGAGGATGTAGATGCCCACAAATCACAACCCCATCATCTGACAGCCTCAATACCAGTATTGGAGAGTGAAATGAGACCAACTGCAGTAGGCCAAGCCATTGGCAATAATTGGCAAGAAGAGTCTAGAGGGAACCCAGCCTGGAGCCCCATGGGAGATAGTGTACCTGCCAAACTAGAGCAGAAAAAATAAAAGGAGGGACAGAATTCTCTCTCCCCAGTCACCTTACAATGGTGCCTGTAACAAGCCAATTGATCGGGTGCCATTTTGTACATACATAACAGCTGTGCCAGATTGTGTCCATGCCCATAACTAAGATGGAAATTGAATCAGTAATAAAGATCCCTCCAAAAAAGAAAAGCCTAGGACTGGGGCCGGTGCCATGGTTCGCATGGTTAATCCTCTGCCTGCAGAGCCGGCATCCCATATGGGTGCCGAGTTCTAGTTACCGTTGCTCCTCTTCCAGTCCAGCTTTCTTCTGTGGCCCAGGAGGGCCAAGTGCTTAGGCCCATGCACCACATGGGAGACCAGGAAGAAGCACCTGGTTCCTGGCTTCAGATCCGTGCAGCACCAGCAGGAGCAGCCAATTGGGAAGTGAACAAATGGAAGGAAGACCTTTCTCTCTGTCTCTCTCTCTCTCTGTCTATAACTCTACTGTCAAAAAAAAAAAAAAAAAAAAAAACAAAGCCTAGAACTGGGTGGCTTCACTGCTGAATTCTAGCAAACATATAAAGAAGAAGTAATTATTCTCAAGTTATTTGAAACAATTGAAAAGGAGGGAATCCTCCCAAATTCTTTTTATGAAGCCAGCATTACTTTAATGCCTAAACCTGAAAAAGATACAACAGAAAAAGAGAATTTCATCAATTACCTTGATGAACATAGATGCAAAAATCCTCAACAAGATTCTAGTCAACCGAATACAACAAACATCAGAAAGATCATCTATCCACACAATGTGGGATTTATTCCTGGTATGCAGGGATGGTCAAAATTTGCAAATCAATCAGTTTGATATATCACAGTAACAAATGGAAAAACAAAACCCATATGATTATCTAAATAGATGCAGAGAAAGCATTTGATAAAACAACACCCTTTCATGATAAAAATTCTAAGCAAAACAGATATAGAAGGAATATCCCTCAACACAATTGAGGCAGTTTATGACAAACCCATGTCCAGTGTCCTGTAGAATGGGGAAAAGTTGGAAGTATTCTGACTGAGATCAGGTACCAGACAAGAATGCCCACTGTCACCACCGCTATTCATTGTAGTTCTGGAATTTTTAGCCAGAGCTATTAGGCAAGAAAAAGAAATCAAAGGGATACAAATTAAGAAGGAGAAAGTCAAAATATCCCTATTTGCAGATGACATGAATCTATACATAGGGGATCCAAAAGACTCCACCAAGAGACTATTGGACCTCATAGGAGAATTTGGTAAAATAACAGGATATAAAATCAATACATAAAAATCAACAACCTTTGTATACACAGACAATGCAAAGGATGAGATTGAAGTTCTAAGACCAATCTCATTCACAATAGCTACAAAAAAATCAAATGCCCTGGAATATATTTAACCAAGGATGTTAAATATCTCTACAATGAGAAGTACAAAACATTAAAGAAAGAAATAGAAGCTACAAAAACTGGAAAAATCATCTATGTTCATGAATTAGGAGAATCAATATCATCAAATTGTCCATTGTTCCAAAAACAAATTACATTCAATGAGATTTCAATCATAATAATGAAGATATTCTCAGATCTGGAAAAAATAATGATGAAATACATATGGCTTCACCAGAGACCTCGAATAACTAAAGCAATCCTATACAGCAATAATAAAGCCAGAGGCATCACAATACCAGATTTCAAAACATACTACAAGGTAGTTATAATTGAAATAGTCTGATACTGGTACAAAATAGATTGATAGAAAATTGGAACAGAATAGAAATGCCAGATATCAATCTAAATGTCTACAACCAACTTACATTTGATCAAGGAGCTAAAATCAATCCCTGGAGCAAGGATAGTCTCTTCACCAAATTGGGCTGGGGAAACTGGATTTCCAAATGCAGAGGTATGAAGCAAAACCCCTACCTTACACCTTACACAAAAATCCGCTCAACATGATTTAAAGATCTAAATTTATGACTCAACAGCATCAAATCAATAGAGAACATTGAGGAAACTCTGCAAGATATTGGCACAGGAAATGAGCTCTTGGGAAAGACCCCTGAAGCACAGGCAATCAAAGCCAAAATTAACACGTGGGATTATATCTAATTGAGAAGCTTCTGTGCTGCAAAAGAAACACTGAGGAATGTGAAGAGGCAACCGACAGAATGGGAGAAATTATTTGCAAACTATGCAACTGATGAAGGATTAATATCAAAAATATAAAGAGATCTATAAGCTCCACAACAATAAAACAAACAACCCAGTTAAGAAGCTGGTAAAGAACTTAAACAGACATTTTTCAAAAAAATGAAATCCAAATAAACAAGAGATACATAGAAAAATTTTCAGTATCACTAGTCATTAGGGAAATGCAAACCAAAACCACAATGATTTTCATCTCATGCCAGTTAGAATGGCTTTCATACAAAAATCAACAAACAACAAATGCTGCCGAGGATGTGGAGAAAAAGTTACCCTAATCCACTGTTGGTGTAAATGTAAACTGGTAGTCACTATGAAAGGCAATATGGGGATACCTCAAAAATCTTATTATAGACATACCATTTGTCCCAGCTATTCCACTCTTGGGAATTTACCCGGGGAAATGAAATCAGTAAATTAAAAATTTATCTGACTCCCATGTTTATTGCAGCTCAATTCACAACAGCTAAGACATGAAATAAACCTAAATACCCATCAACCAAAGACTGGATAAAGAAATTATGGAATAAGTACACTATGGAATACTATACAGCAGTAAAAAATAAAATCCAGTCATTTGCAACAAAATGGATGAATCTGAAAAACATCATTCTTAGGGAAATAAGCCAGTCCTAAAGGGAAAAATACCATATACTCTCCTTGCTCTGTGAGAACTAAGATAACACCTAAAACAAAATCTGTACTAGTGAAATTGATACTTTGAGAATCTTGACTGTTGAGGAACAGTTTCTTTTTTGTTTTTTTCTTCATTTTTTTTCCTTCATACTATTTGTGGAACTCTTTCCTTAACATAGAGTTAATCATATGTGTATAAAGTCAATTGATAATAGATCGCAGTGAGAAATAAGAGTGGGGATAAGAGAGGGAGGAGGAAGTTTGTAACTGTAAAGCTGTATAGTTCAGCATACATTCCTAAGGACAAACTTCTAAGGGTACACTTTGAAAACTTGTCATGAGACCCTAAATCCCATTAAGCTTTGTGGTAAAAATGCCATCTTAAGTGTTAAAGTGATCATATTACATGCTAAAGTGAACATATAGACAGGATTAAGTGTTAAAGGGATCACATAAAGAGGACCAAGTGTCTTGTAATAATAATAGGTAGTATTAAATAGGAGAGAATGTTCCAACATGGGAAGCAGTCCACACAGCAGATTCATAGAATGACAATTGGTTTAAGTAACTCTGACCTCAGAATCAGCCCTTATGTTTTCATAGTCAGGCTGAAAAGCTTGTGAAGAGCTTTTCGCGCACAGAAAGGCAAGGCCCTGCAACAAAAAATGTTCCACATGAGGACCTCTGTGAGTGAGACTCCAGTGGAAAGAAGTGGCCATCAAAGAATGATGTACTTTTCTGTAAAGAAAGGAGAGAATTTCCACTTTGTTTATGGCCTTGTCTAAATATTGACCGAGGCTGTGGATTCAAAAGACTTCCATAGCCTAGGCAGCTCTTGTCAAGAGCCTCTGGTAGTCACTGACATCATACATGAGAGTGTTAATTGTTAAATTAACACCAGGAATCACTGTAAACGAACTTCCCATGCAGGACCTCTGTCCTCAATGAATTGTATTATGAGAATTAACTGTAAAACTAGTTCTCAAACAGTTTTTGTTTGTTTGTGCTTGGGTGTGCAATTTGTTGAAATCTTTACTTAGTATAGAGTGGTCTTCTGTGTACAAAGTTAATTGAAAATGAATCTTTTTTTTTTTTTTTTGACAGGCAGAGTGGACAGTGAGAGAGAGAGAGAGACAGAGAGAAAGGTCTTCCTTTGCCGTTGGTTCACCCTCTAATGGCCGCCGCGGTAGCGCGCTGCGGCCGGCGCACCGCGCTGTTCCGATGGCAGGAGCCAGGTGCTTATCCTGAATCTTAATGTAGAATGGGACTTGGAAGGTGAGAGGAAGAGGGAGGAGAGGTGAGAGTGTGGAAAGGTGGGCAAGTATGGTGGGAAGAATAATTATATTCCTAAAGGTGTACTTATAAAATTTGTATTCCTTAAAAATATCTAATCAAAAAATAAATATTAAAAAATTTAGGCTTTATGATAATAAATTTACAAACGTTTATGGGGTGAAAATTACTGTGACAGAAGGCTATCATGCCTTTCCCAACTAAGAAAAATTAGTAAAGATTTCCTTGAACAGGCATGTTATGAACCAAATATTAATAGAATAGTTGGATATCAGAGTTGTAATACAAATAATATCAGACACTGTATGATGAAGGTGTTTCAAATCCGGTCTAATGGTTTAGTCTTTTTAAAAGTTGGTAATAGCTTTTGGGACATTTTTAAACAAAGAAATTGAATGCTAGGTTTTAAAGGGTTTTCATACAGCACTCTAGAGATTGGATTGGGTGTGGAAGTACATTAGATTCATGAAGGCTAATTGAATGGATCTGGTCAGAATCCAGGAAAGTCATGAAAGGGCTCTTAAAAGAAATTTGGGGAAGGTCTAATAGAAAATAGGAGCAGTTTTAAAGTATTTAAGATAATGATTCTACCAAATTTAATGACTCACTCGATATCAGCAATGAGAAGATAAAAGCACCCTAGGCCTTATTTTACATCATTAAATACACACAAAAATACTATTTACAGACATTGAAATAAACCAATAAGCTTACATTTGACCAGACAACATAATTTGATAAGAGGACAGAGATGAACAACAGCCTTCTATACCTATTACTGTTATGGGGCACCTCATTAAGTGCACCTCTGCTCTAAATTATTAACTGAGCTCCTGATAACACAATGATGAATTATAGAAGACACCTTCAAGTGTAGGTTTTGAGTGTAGTAATATATATGAGTGAAGCCTGAACAAATAATAAAAGAGCTGTCAATTAGTCTGTAATTTGAAAGTTTAGTCTGCAATCCAAGAAAGAACAGTAGCAGAGAAAAAAGTTTTGAGAATTATTAACTTGCAGGCACTGGGGGAAAGAACCAAGGATGTGCTTAAGGTAACAAAGGAAATAAAGTAATTTACTGAATAGAGTCAGTGGCAAAACCCAGGAAAAGTTGAAATTTAAGTAAGCATAATAAGATGAAAATCTAACACAGAACACTGGAGACTAACATATAAAAAAGTTAGAGAAAAACTGATAATTTTATTATAGAAGGGAGAAGAAATAGCAGTGGTTAAAACTACTATGGTTTCTGTGAAATCACATAGTAAAACAACAATAACCTTAACAACTATTGACAAGGGAAACAGAAATATCATTGGTAACATCAAGGACAACAATGCAAATAGAAAGTAGGTAAGGGCTAAATTGTAAATACATTTGAGGTTGGGAATTAATCTTAACTATGGGCTACTCTCCTAAGAACTTTTAACACTGGAGAAGACAAATTTTTCAGTAGCTCCAGAAGGCAGATCATAATAGGATAGTAGATTATTTATTCTTATAACTCTGTTTTATTTAAAATGGAGCAGTATGGACAGAGAAAGAGCAGTAAGACAGGGAAACAATTGCAATAAAACTGAAGAAGAGACAAGTCATGGAGCAAATTCTCACCAGGCTAAAAATTATGGATTCTAAAACACGGGATAATTACACTTCCCCAGGATCTCAAGCACTTTCATCTCAGATGGGATGGCAATGGGAACAGAGTAATGCAATGCACATAATTTTCTAGGCCAAGAGGGTAAATTTATTGGTGGGGTTTGTATCTCCTTACAACTATTTCTTTTTTTAATTTTTTTTTTGACAGGCAGAGTGGACAATAGAGGGAGACAGAGAGAAAGGTCTTCCTTTTTGCCATTGGTTCACCCTCCAATGGCCACCACGGTAGGCGCGCTGCAGCCTGCGCACCGCGCTGATCCGAAGGCAGGAACCAGGTGTTTCTCCTGGTCTCCCATGGGGTGCAGGGCCCAAGCACTTGGGCCATCCTCCACTGCACTCCCTGGCCACAGCAGAGAGCTGGCCTGGAAGAGGGGCAACCGGGACAGGATCGGTGCCCCAACCGGGACTAGAACCTGGTGTGCCGGCGCCGCAAGGCGGAGGATTAGCCTGTTGAGCCGTGGCTCCGGCTTCCTTACAACTATTACTTTGTGAATTAGGAGATAAGACTGTTGTATGGCAAGGGGTTTGTGAGCTGAGAGTGAGCTTTGAGAATCAAGCAGGGTCATAATGAAAGGATGTAGGATACAAATTGTACAGAATACAGAACTCCTATGAGCTTAGGGTCCTTTATAATTTGTGTTGTTGTTGTTCATTTTTTTTTTTTTAGTCTAACTACACTCATTGGAAAAAATGGTAGGCTAATTTTAAAAATATCAGGCAATTTCTTTAAGAGAGAGAGTTACAGACAGAGGGAGAGACAGAGAAAAAGTCTTAACATATGCTTGTTCACTCTGCAAATGGCCGAAATGGTCAGAGCTGGGCCAATGTGAAGCCAGGAGCCAGTAGATTCTTCCGGGTCTCCTGTGCAAGTGCAGGGGCCCAAGGACTTAGACCATCTTCTATTGCTTTCACAGACCATAGCTTAGAGCTGGGTTGGAAGAGGCACAGCTAGGACACGAACTGGTGCCCATATGGGATACCAATATCACAGGTGGAGGCTTAGACTTCTACACCACAGCACTGGCCCCTAGCAATATTATATAACAATTATTTAACAATACTGACAGCAGCAAAGGTGAAAATGATTAGTTAACAAGAGAATAATGTAAATAAAAATGAGTTACTATTAGAATGATGTGGTTTGGTACAAATAAGGAAAAACATGTACTGAAAATTAGAAATTCCATGGTAAGTATTCAGAAATGTCTTTAAAAATAAATGAATGTTTCTGTAATATGTTAATATCTACAGTGATTTATACTAGTCTTTCTCTAATTAAAAGAAACAACTTTTAAATGGATCTTTATTCACATAAATTTCAAATTTATGGAAGTGTGTGTTTAGCCCATGAGTTAAGACACCAGATAACAAGTATGAGTGTCACAACCAAGTATTTCAGGTTAAATTCTCCCTGATTCCAGTTTCGTGCTATTGCAAGCCCTGGAGGGAACAAGTGATAGCTCAAGACCTAAAATCTGTAGACTCTATCTGATGAACACTCAAATAAATAAACGAAAATTAAAAACATAATTACTCGTGAGTCAATTTTAGTATGCAATTTCATATTAAGGAATATGTGCTCTATGAGTTTTAGAAAAAGGTATAAAATCTACGTAAAAACAGAATTTCATAGGCAATGCTCTCAGAATGTGCAATAAGAAAAAGACATGCTTCATCAAGTGAGATAAATTCGAAGTTTGAGCACTAAATATTTGCAGCACTATGGAGTTTTTCAATCCTTATGCATCTCCACTTTATACTCTGAATTTTTAAATTTAATGCTGGCCCTAATATGCTCACATTTACTTGAGATACAGGACCTTCCCTGTGAGACATACCTTTAATACATACGTTCTAAAGGTTCAGTTGTGTTTATGCAATTTAATTCAAACAAGTGCATTATGCCAAAAATATTCTATAAAGAGACTCTTCCAACTACAAATGAAGTTAATACTGTCACAAATAGTTTATTAGACTATTTTTGATGATATTTGACTAGGCTATCTTCCTTGTTTCCCAGAGACATTCCTTCAGGAAAGGGAAAGAATTCTCTGTAGGTCTATTGCCAACCTTTTACTTCTAGAAACATATATTTGACAATTTGATAATCTCCAATATTCATTTAAATTCTTAGCCTCTCATGAGGGGAATTGTAGGGTACTTAAAAAAATCAGTATTTTAGTACTGTTGCTTACAAAATAATATCAGTAGCTTCCAGCTGCTTTCTGCATATTTTTGGGTAAAGAATATCTAGTTTTATCATAAAGTACTTGTTATTGTGATCCTTTTATTTCTGAGAAGCCTCTGAAAATGACTTCACATATGAGAGGTTGCTTTGCTTTGGTATTTCATAGCCCTATGACTTTTTTGCAATTATATCATATGTATTCATACTCCCTCTGTAAGTGACAGAATTAAGGGGTAGAGATGTATAAATAGATATACCTGATGATGCAATGTAACAATTGGTCAATGCATCTCAGGAACAAACATAATTCTCTAATGCTTCAAAGTGAAATGTTAACACAATCCAAGCCATTTTGTAATACCACAAAACTACAAAATAATCATGTATTTAAAAAGTGTGTTTATACAAAATCTAAACAGAGAGCAGGTGGTGGGGGGGTAGGGGTGGGGAAGCACTCTCACCCTTACAGAATCCTACAGCAGAGATCAAATGACCTTCCTGAACAGACATTTAAATAGATCACTGAGGGACAACACTTCGAATTGGCTTTACTTTTATTTGAGAAAACCTTACGAAAATCTATAACCAGCCAATAAAATGTCATGATTAACTGCATCAAATGCTGCCAAAAGGTCCAAAAAAAAAAAAAAAAATCCTGAAAGACAACATCCCATGTTGCAATCAAAAGGTAATTATTTTCTTTCAATACAGCAGTCTCAGCACTATGATGAGGATGAAATCCTGATTGAAATTGCTCAAATGAGTCAAATTGCATCATGTGTTAATGTAATTGATTACAACCTCCAACACTTTAAGCAGAGCCTAAATTAAAAAATGAATGATGGTGTTGCACTTTATCCACCAGTAATGAAGCTTTCTTCAGCACTTCTGGCTCAGTATAAATTCATGGTCATTTGAAGAGCTGACCCAGAGCCAAATAAAGAAAAAAATGTTATTTTAATGTCCATCAATGTCATTGTGAGTATCAATATCCTGCTACAAGACGGAGTACTGACTCTTGCTGAGAATCTGCCGCCTACTCTTTGATAATGAGAGTTTACTAATCCAGAGCAAAAACTATGAAAAGAGGAAGTGAAGATTATGTACTAATGACCATTTCTCCATATCTGATTATGAATAATTATTCTAAGATGAATTTTCATTCTCATAATTGTGCTCCTTTCAAAGACTAGATACTGAAGAATATAAAAAAGATATATTGTGAGATCTCAATATCCCTCACTCCATTTTATGCCTACCATAGAGTCTAAGAGACAAGAAGGATGCCTATAACTTCATGTGCCGCTTTGATTCAGGTGTATCGTAAGAGCATCCCAAGGAAGGCTGGGAATAGCTGGCAGAGATACTGCTTCAAGAGTTTATCAAATAATCTTAATTCATCATTTATGTATGTACTACTAAAAAGAAAAATAAAGATTCAAAGTGTTTCATTGGGTAATAATGATAATAATGGTAATATTTAACACTAATGCATTAAGTACTTTTTCCCAAAGAACTATTATAATCAATTTATTTACATATAAATATCAAAACTTAATTTTGCATTAGGTCCATAAAAGTCTCTTTTCAGCTGCACAATATTGCCTAGTTATGAGAATAGAAAACTAAGACTCTGCAAGTGAGATCCCAGTGGAAAGAACGGGACCATCAAAGAAGGAGATACCTTTCTCTGAAGGGAGGAGAGAACTTTCACTTTGACTATGACCCTGCCGGAATAAGATCAAAGTCAGCGAACTCAAAAGGCTTCCATAGCCTTGACAACTCATGACTAGAGCCTAGGGAGATTACTGATGCCATAAACAAGAGTGTCAAATTGTTAAGTCAACAACAGGAGTCACTGTGCACTTACTCCTCATGTGGGATCTGTCCTTAATGTGTTGTCCAATGTGAAGTAATGCTATAACTAGTACTGAAACAGTATTTTACATTTTGTGTTTCTGTGTGGGTACAAACTGATGAAATCTTTACTTAATATATACTAAATTGATCTTCTGTATATAAAGATAATTGAAAATGAATCTTGATGTGAATGGAATGGGAGAGGGAGCGGGAGATGGGAGGGGTGCGAGTGGGAGGGAAATTATGGGGGGGAAGCCATTGTAATCCATAAACTGTACTTTGGAAATTTATATTTACTAAATTAAAAAAAAGAAAACTAAGACATCAAGAAAGAATTCCACCAGTTCACTCTCATTTAAGTACAAAAGTTCACCAGGTAATTTGGTTCATGAGACTGCTATTGTCTTACAACATCACTATGCCATAGTTACTCATGCATTCTTTTTTTTTTTTTTTTTTTTTTTTTGGACAGGCAGAGTTAGACAGTGAGAGAGAGAGAGACAGAGAGAAAGGTCTTCCTTTTCCCGTTGGTTCATCCCCCAAGTGGCCGCTACAGCCAGTGCATTGCGTCCAGCTGCGCCGATCCGAAGCAAGGAACCTGGTGCTTCCTCCTGGCCCCCCATGCGGGTGCAGGGCCCAAGGACTTAGGCCATCCTCCACTGCCTTCCCGGGCCACAACAGAGAGCTGACTGGAAGAGGGCAACTGGGACAGAATCCGGATCCCCAACCGGGACTAAAACTGGGGTGTAGGCGCTGCAGGCGAAGGATTAGCCTTCTTTCTCACGCTTTCTAACATTTATGTGGTTAGTGACACTGAAAAATATATTTCAATTTATCCTATATATCACTAACATTTACTTACAACACTTGTATATCTTTTAGTATGTCACAATCATCTGTCCCTTCATCTTTAAAAGTTATCAAAATCCTAAATCACAAACTTCATAAATGTTATTATACATGTACATTTATATTGTGCTCATATATATTTAATATCTCAATGCATTGTTTTATCATACTGTATGTAAATAAAACAAGAAGGCATCTATATGTATTTGGATCTGAAGTGACAACACAAGAATAATTTCTGTTTAGAAATAGATATTCATTTACTTATTTACTTTAAATTTTTTCACTGTGAAATAATGTTTATCTGTGTAACTCAAATGCAACAATTTTAAAGACAAATACATAAGGTTACATGCTTGAAGAAAAAAAACTTAGATCTTATAAATACCATTAAATCTTATAGATAAAACAGTATTTTTCCTAAACAAAAATCTTAATAAAGTCAACATGAAGCACTAGAAATTATTTTTATAAAATCAATCTAAGCTTAAAAGTCAATAAATTCCTTTCATTATTTCTTATTAAAAGAAGAGGCCACAATTTCATGCAAAATAATCACTAAGTTTTGTTAAGTGCATCAGCTATCATATCAACTGATTTTTGAAGTGGTGGAATGACATAGCAAATCACATCTAATGACAAAGAAAGTGAACATAATTAAAATTCAACCTAGGGCAAAAGTTAATAACTGACAAATGACTAGGAAGCATTAAAGGTATGTTTAAAGGTGATTTGATGACCTTGAATTGAATAACAACATTCTAATGACTAAATTTCATTGACAGCTATCCAAATTCTGAAGTCAATCACTGGTGGTTTTAAATCAAGTGCCCAACTCTCCCAAGATTGATTAAGAAAAGCTAACTTTCATTTTTTTCCAAGCAATTTCAACTCCACCAGTCAATATTTTACTTTTAATTTATTTCTCACACTGATTGCAGATTCTGTTCTTTCTGATTTTTCTTCATGTTTCATGGCTCTGATTTCCTGCTTAGTCTCTTCATAGATTGTAAATACCTTTTATCAAAGGACCATTGAATTTAGCAATATATTTAATGACATTAAATTAGAATTGTGGTTGAACTTCCATTTTAGCACTTACAAAGTGAGGTGGTTTTGAAATTAACCTGTTGGTTTCTTCATTATTTGGGGACAATAAAGGTAAACATACCTGCATATTATTTACAAGAAAAAATGTGTCAATTTGGGAAATTACTCTGTTGTACATAAATAAAATATTTTCAATAGTTACATAGAGGTCACCACTACCCAAGGCCACAATAGAAGAATGAAAAATTTCAGCATATACCATAGATTTTTAGAAGTATAATATGGTACAATATATAATACTCAATTCAAATTTTTATTTGACAAAAATTAAATCATTTCCACATAAACGTATCCAAGCTCACACAAATATCAGACTTAAAGATTGAGGAAATACGCCTATATTTTTTTCAAAAAAAACTCATTTGAGAGATAAACTCTGAATATATGCTGACATGAAGGTAAGGTATAGGATCTATTTCTAAATGGACAGAATAGTATTTCAGAAAAGAGTGCTAAATATAAAATACCAAGCAAAGAATCTAGAGTAAATTTTCAGTTCTGACCCTTGAACTTGTAACTATGGAGAAGGCAAGAATTCATTTTATTCTATTTTCTATATTGTGAAATGAGTAGAGCAAGGTTATTGATAAGGTCATGGTCGAGGACAAGGTCATGTTACTAAGCTTGGTGACTCATCTTCAGATTGCTTTCAATCGCCTGTAGTAAACAAGGCTTAAGGATTTTTCCTATCATAAAAATCACATCGAATTTTTTAAGATTTATTTACTTTTGTTTGGAAGGTAGAGTGATATACAGAAAGGGATAGATACACACACACACACACACAGAGAGAGAGAGAGAGAGAGAGAGAGAGAGAGAGGGGGGGGGAGAAAGAGAGAATCTACCATTTGCTGGTTCACTCTCCAAATACTCATAACAAACAGCTGGGCCATGCAGAAGCCAGGAGTCAGGAACTCCATCCATGTCATCCCATTGAATTCAGTGCACTGGGGCCATCATCTGCTGGGCTGATCTGAAGCTAGGAGCCAGAAACATCTTCCCAGTCTCCCACTGCTGTCCCAGGCACATTAGCAAGGAGCTTGATCAGAAATGTGATATTCTAACATTTAAAGCACATCAAAAGCCATTACTTAATTATCTATTTTAAAATTGGAGTAAAATGACAGCATTGTAAATTGGGTAAAAAAATCTCAAAGATACATTTGCATTATTCTGTAAGTAATATGAACAATGTGTAATACAAAAACATTCAGAAGTTAAGATGCTTAAAGAAAAAGTGATTAAGGCTATAAAACCATTTAAACCAAGTGGGTATTTTTACATTGGGCAAATTAATTTTAAAGAAAAGAAAACATAGCATAAAATAAAATAAACACCACTCTGTACTGGTTTGAATGTCATTGTTCTTTTAACAAAATCATTTGCCAAATAAATTTTGCATAGATGATATTATTTAACCTGGAGAATTTGTAAAGAAGTGATATAAAATTGTCCACATTCATTCAAATTATAAATCAAAATATTTTTAGATTCTGATCCAGCAGAGATGGTAATGGAGACAGAAAAGTGAATAGATGCTTAAGGAATATTTCAGTGTTCATTCAGAGAGGAGAGAATAGCAAGAAGACGGATTGAAAAAACGGTAAGAAATGTGTGAGTAGCAGCATTGCTAAATTTAATCTGTTTTTCTTAATCTAAGAGTAACATCATTAATGAACTTTTAGAGTTGGGCTTGTATATACTTCAACACTTTTTTTTATTTTTGATGTTATAACCTACCCTACAGCTCATTAATGGGGATTATCTTTTTTGCATGCTTTGAATCTGAGGCTTCAGGAATAATATCAGTGCCCTTGGATGTGTATGTATCTCTATATGTTTAGGAGTCTGTGTGTGTCCCTACATGTATCCATTTTCTTCTATTATCAAAATAATTAACATATGTTAATATTTGCAAATTATTTGTAAATTAAAGCATTAAAATCACCCAAATTTATACCATCAAAATATTGATGATATGGATGGAATTATTGTTATACTTATTCTGTTATGTATACAGAAGTAAATGACTTCCTAAGAGAGGAAGGAGGCTTTTACATTGTAGCATCAGCAATGTGAAAGAATTCAAAGTCAGAGCTCAGACTTACGTAAACAGTTCTGTACAATAAAATATCTTTAAAAATAATTTAGAAGATTTTGTAAAAGGTTGTTATCTAGTTTCACTTTATTATATATAATTTATAATATATATAACTTCAATACTGTCAATTATTGCTTTCAATTTTTACAGAACTAAAAAACAGCATTCTTCAATGGTAGAGACAAGGGTTGTAGACAATAATAAGATCTCAAAATGTCAGTTTTTCTCATACACATTGCATTACTTTGTATCTATTAGAAAGGATGTTACCGTAATTATGTTTGTATATGTAACTTGGAAGTTTTCCTCTAGATAATTATCTATATGCTGCATTATTTTATCAAAGTATAGAGCAAATCCAAGCATAAAGAATCTCCAGAGAAACCCCCAAAATTTACATTTCTATAGATTATGGTTTATTAATAAATAAAATTTTGGCTTCATGCTTTATTTATTTTTCCTAAGTCAAATTAAAAAATTGCAAATCACCTTGATTTAAAACAGTTGAAGAATAGTAAAGATACATTGAGCATGAACAATAGCTTAAGCAAATATAATTAAATATTAATAATGTATTCTATCATCCAGAAATTCCGCTATTGTCTTCCATTTCAATGCTAATAAAGCTCAATACAGTTTGTTAAAATAAATGTTAATTCAAGGACCACCAAATTCAAATTATGAAATTAAAGTTCATGTTATTTAGAATTGCATATACATTCATATAACATATAAAAAGAAACTTCTTACAAAAAATAAAACTACAAGATTTCATTGGTGTCATGTCTAGATATTAGAAAATATATCTAATTTTTGCTTAATTTGTTATGTACAAATCAATGCACTAATAGAAAAAGTGATCTAACCAAATGTAAATAATTCTCATGCTTGAAATAATTGCTAAAACTTAGAATATGCATTGAAGTTTCAAAGTAACATGATTTAATTTATTTGAAATCAATTTAAAGTGTCTATGCTATTTAATAGGGCTACAGAACAGGATGCTATGTTTAACTTCATTTTTGCCCGTAAAGAACTGTAACAAAATGAAACCTTAGCTCTGTCTTTCTGTTGTCAATTTCTGTGGCTCACAGTTGATTTAACCATTCCCATTTTTTTTCTTAGGATTTTATTCAGAGAAATTTAGTGTTCCTTCTGACTGGGTTATTAATGTAGGAAACTACTTCGTAGTTTGGGAGGCTTTACATCTATTCCAGCTTTTGAAGTGTTTCATTTATACTCAATTACAGGTAGCAGTTTTGTGTGCATGTATAACTTATCTACAAAAACACATACAAATCCAACTATACGTTTCTGGAAGGTAATCAGACCATAAAACATATGGTCAACACAATTGTAAATACTTTTCAGTGAGTACAAATGTAAATCATGTCAGATTTCTTTAGCAGCTTAAAGAGAGGGAAAATAACATACTTCTAACCATTCTTATACAAGAAGAAAGAAAACTGCTCCTGCTTTTTTGTGAACATTGATGTTTCAAATAATAGAATTTTACAATAAGCACATGAATTTATGTTTTCTTGGCAAAAATAAAACAGGGACACTTAGAAAAGACTACTTCATTGTAATTGTAAACGTTTCATAAAAGCAGAGTGTGGAGTTGTTTCTGAATTTTCTACTAAGCATTGTAAATCCCACTTCAAAAACAAAATTTGAAAATATGAAAGAACAAATCTGTCACAAACAGTCTAAGCTAAGTAACGTTGCCCTTATATCCCCCAAGAGGCTGCAGGTTTCTCAGACAGGTTAAATAACTTGCTCAAGGTCACTTTACTGGTAAATGGCAGACAAGAATGCACATCAGAGTTGATTTCAGGTTCAAGCCCCTTGTTGCGCCCACTGTATCATGTTATCTCCATATACCTAAAGAGAAAATGATACAGCAAAGCACTTAGTGAGTGGATAAAATCGATTTGCAGCCAAGGAAAGAAGTATGTTTTTTCATCAGAAGTTAAATATCTTCACATCTGGAGGATGCCTTTTAGTATTTCATTTATATTTTTAAGTTCATCTTAAACTGCTGGTTTTATTCTTTAGTTCTAATTTTTCTATGCACAAATTTGTCTATAGATATTTTATGCAGGTTTTTAAATTTTCTCTCAGCCTCAGTTTCTCATGTAATGCTGCACATTGGCTTACGCAGCCTTTCTTAGTATGGTTTATTTAACTGGGAATCAGTTATCTGCTTATTGAAGTCTGATGTAGATGACATACTACATTGCTTTTCTCTTGATCTAGAATTGTACTTTATTCTATATATTGAACTCCACATTTAAATAAATTAAGCAATTAATTTAAACTAATTCAATGGACTTCCTATCTGAGGTGAATGTTTGTGCTCCACTGCAAACAACTCAAAACCAATGGTGATATACGGATGGGATTTCCCTTTAATTATAAACGTGAATTCTCTATAATAAAATTGTTTCAATCCTACCTGTTATAATATGTAAAACGTTGTTATTCAATAGTACATTTATGCACTAACTTCGTAACAAAATCTATTATTAGATATATTTAAGAAAATGCTCCATATAAATTGTAAAATATATTGTTAATTCGATGTATCTGACAAAATAGTAAATTGATATATTATGCTGTTGCCATGTGAGCAAGCATTCAGTGTATAAATGTGTTTCTATTTGTAAGTACCTATATATATATATATATATATATACATATAAGTATGTGTGTATGTGTATCTGAGTATGTATGTGTGTTTAGAAACAAGGAAAAACAAAATGGTACAAAAGTGGTACAAGAGTGCCACCTGCTGGATTCAGTGTTTTTTTAACGTGTTTATAATGTGCCTGTTAAAAAAGTGTTTATAATTTTTGATGTTCTTTGTTAGTTTTTATGGTATTTTACTACTCATATTTACATGGTATTTTTATTTTTTTCTTTTTTAAAGATTTATTTATCTATTTAAAAGAGAGGATATCAGAGAGAGAGAAAGAGAAAAAAAGAGAAAGAGAAAGAGAGAAAGAGGAAGAGGAAGAGAAAGAGAAAGAGAAAAAAAAAAAAAAAAAACAAGAGAAAAAGAGAGAGATCGTCTATCTACTGGCTCCCTTGTCAATCAGCCACAATAGCCAGGACTAGGAAAGTCAAAGCCAGGAGACAGGAACTCTATCCGGTCGCTAAAAGGGTGGCAGTCTCCTAAGTACTTGGGCTGTCCTCCACTGCCTTCCCAGGTGTATCAGCATGGCATTGGATCTGAAGCACAGCAGCTGGAAGTCAATATGAAATGCCAGTTTCACAGGTGGCAGCTTAATCAGCTGCACCACAAAACCTACCCATATATGGTATTTTTAATGTTACTCTCGTGAAATTTCCTGGAGTTGAGTCTGTGTTATCTAAAGACTCTGAATATTGCAAATTTCAAAATTCACTCCAGTTTTAGCAATTTATATACCAATGATACTACTAAAGCAATATAAAAATGAGACAATGAAATCATATTTAATAGGAAATAATTTAATGCATTCATTTTATGCTATAATAATTCATATATATAAATACTAAATATAGTCTTCCAGAAATCTGTATAAAATATAAAGGGAGACTACATTTTGTATTAGATTTTACTGATATTCTGCATTGCTAAAGTAGAGGTTTCCTGGCAAATGTGTAAAACTGGTAAGGAAACACAGAATTAAACCTATTAACATAATAAAATTGTATATACATTATCAGGAGTAAAGAACATCATACAAATTGAGCAAACATGTCTTGCATGTACAGGTGTTGACCATTTGGCGCCAGACTCTCCTGACTCATCAGGAAGTTGATTGAAGTTGCTCTTCCTCACATGAGGTATCATGTTCTACAGTCAAAACTTTCCTGAATTTAAAATCTGATCAAATGCTCCCAACAGCGGACTAATTCACTTACTACAGTGATAAGTTGTTAATTGTAATTATTAAAATTAGTTGACTTTATTGTTGTTAAAGAAAGGCTAAGTCGTTGAGAAGGAACATGACCGCCCATAGTGCTAAAGGCAGTTTACTTTATAATACCTTTCCTTTTGCCCATCTTTGCTTCCCTGTGTTTTTTTTTGGGGGGGGGAGTGTGTGCAGAAATTTTCTTGATCCTATAACAAGTGCACCTTATTTAAATAATTGTTTTATATGTTAATAGAATAAAATTAAACCTGCATATGAATATCCCTATTATACATAAGAATATTAAATATGTCAGAAAACATATGATTTTTACAGTAGATAATATTACATAGCATAATGTAAATGTTCTTAGGGACTGTAATATTAATGCTAATTTTATGTAACCTACTTCCTAAAGGTCTTTTAAGGAATTTCTAAGTCACTTTTCTCTGGAGGAGGATTGGGAGTTCAAGAAATACGGTACTTCTCCATTATTTGTGTAAAATTGTTCTAAGACATTATATTTAACATGGAATAATATTCTTGTCCAGATTTCTTGCCCTTCAAACATTATTCAATCACTCTTGAATCCTCAAAAGATAACTTCTCAAGTATATTCAACTAATGGGAATATGGAGTGTATTGAAACAAAATGAAAGTGAATAATGAAACAATTCATTATAATAGAAGAGGATTTTAAATGCTTATGACTTAGTGATCTTCATGTAATTCAAAAAATCAGAGCATTGTGGAAGTCAATTCTCTCATCTTATTAACATAGCATCCTATTAATATATCTGAGACTCATGCTCTTGCTTCTGTCGTACAGCTTCCACTAATATTCTCTCCCCTAAATATAAAATAAGCTCAATTTGAACATTAGGGATTTGCAGCTTTGCAAAGAATAGCTTTTATCTATTTAAGAGTTTAGAAATTCTTGACCCAGATAAACAGTGAATTCAGAAGTATATATTAAGGTATCTGTAAATATACACATAGCAACTGTGAAAAATAATGGGAATTTAATATATTATTAAAAGTACAGCAGGGGCTGGCATTGTAATGCAACTAGTGAATTGATGTTGTACATTGATTTGATAAATTTTTCCCATATCTGGGTTAAAAACCACTTTTTAAAAAATTTGTAAGTATAAAATTTTGTCTATTTTTATGTTGTATTAGGGTTAACATATTTATTTCTTCAACTACTTAGTGTTTTGTTATTATTAAAACATCCTAAGAATGATAATAATGTGTCAGTTCCTCATACAAATAAAAATATAACCACCATATGGTCCAACAATCCGACTTTTGGGTATATATTCAAAGGAAAGTAAACCAGCCTGTGTAAGATATCTTCACTCCACTTTTCTTGCTATTCACAATAGCAAAGAAATGAAACCAACCTAACTGTCCATCGATTGATGAATGGATAAAGAAAATATGGTACACATAAACAATGGAATACTAGTCAACCATTTAAACAATGGAATCTTGTCATTCACAACATGAATTGAAATGAACCCTGTTATGTTAAGTGAAATTAGCCAAATACAGAAAACAAATATCATATGATGTCACTCATGTGGACTCTCAAAAATTTTTTAATACTCCAACTGCAGTTACAAAATTACTGCTTCATTCAAGTGAACAGAAACTGTTTGAGAGGCCAATACAACTTAGGAAGTTTCTGGTGCTCATTTGGCTTTCCATTTGTACAAGTTAATTTGCTTACTAATGGGTAGGTATTTGCCTTGCTCTTATACCTTGGCAAAACGAAGGATTAAGGTGAATTAAGTCAATCAAGAATTTTAAGATTTCAACAAAGGAAACAAAAAGAATTTTAAGATTTCAACAAAAGAAAAGCTTCCATCCTCTATTCTGGATTCTTCTTAGGTTCTGGTTTCACATTAGAATTCTCAAGGTAAGAAATTTAGTTTAAGCTCCCCTAAGTCTAGGCCCCCAAAACCATTTTAGTATCATGACAGATGTTAAACACAGTAATATTCTAATTCACTTTCTGCTGCTGTAGTTCAAGTTCTGGGGATTAGAAGTCTGAAATGAGGAAACCACATCTGGAGAGGCCTCGTGCTCTATCATACCATGACAGAAACATAAAAGTGGAAGCTGACATGTATTAAACAGACAAAACACAATGGACAACCTTGCTCTATAGTAACCGACTGATGTGATAACTAGCCCAAAGTGAGAACTTGCTTCTTGTATTAAACCCTTTATAAGAATGGGTTCCTGCTGATCCTAGCACCTCCTGAAGGACCACCACCTCTCAAAATCACTGCACTGG
Organism: Lepus europaeus; assembly: GCF_033115175.1. Lineage (NCBI taxonomy): Eukaryota > Metazoa > Chordata > Mammalia > Lagomorpha > Leporidae > Lepus > Lepus europaeus. The sequence goes on along the minus strand of NC_084832.1, from coordinate 43,723,596 downwards.
GAACCAATCCTCAGCATAAGTTACGGTGAGGACAAAACAAGACAATATAAAATGGAATGAGAGGCTCTCTGGAAAGTATTTTGAGAAACTTGTATGCAACAATTTTAAAATAAATACTGGGGCTGGCATCATAGTGCAGCAGCCTAAGCCTGTGCCCATGACAAAGGCATCCCATATTGGAGTGACTGCTAGATTCCTGGCTGCTCCAGTTCTCTAGTGTTCCTGAAAAAGCAGCAGAAGATGGCCCAATTCTTGGGCTCCTCCACCCACCTAGAAGCAGTTCCAGGCTCCTGACTTTGACCTATTCCAGCCCCTGCCATTGTAACCATTAGTGTATGAAGCAGAGGATGGATATCTTTCCATCTCTCCTCTTTCTGTCACTCTGCCCTTCTTTTTTAATATTTTTATTTGTATAAGAGGAGCAAATGTAATGTATTTCATATATACAGTTTTGTTTTGTTTTGTTTTGTTTTTTTGACAGGCAGAGTGGACAGTGAGAGAGAGACAGAGAGAAAGGTCTTCCTTTTGCTGTTGGTTCACCCTCAAATGGCCGCCGCGGTAGCGCGCTGCGGCCGGCACACCGCGCTGTTCTGATGGCAGGAGCCAGGTGCTTATCCTGGTCTCCCATGGGGTGCAGAGCCCAAACACTTGGGCCATCCTCCACTGCACTCCCTGGCCACAGCAGAGAGCTGGCCTGGAAGAGGGGCAACCGGGACAGGATCCGTGCCCCGACCGGGACTAGAACCCGGTGTGCCGGCGCCGCAAGGCGGAGGATTAGCCTGTTGAGCCACGGCGCCGGCCCATATATACAGTTTTGATAACATACTTTCCACCCTACTCTTCTCCTTCTCTCAGTGTCACACTACTCCCTTCCTTTCTTAGCTTTGTTTTAATTTTTGTACTGATACATTTTCAGTATACTTTGTAATCACAAGCTTAATTCTCCACTAAGTAAAAAATTCAGCAAGCAGTAAGTAGAATAAACCATTGTTCCTCAGGCAAGGAATTTAAATAATCTCAAAATGTCAATTTTACTCATATACATTACATATTTTATACTATAAATCTTTAAAAATAATTATGTTTATTACATTTCTTTGAATTATGCAATTATTTTAAAAGAACTATGGTAATGTATCTGTGAATCTATTAAATGTTGATTCAGATTTTCTTTTCAAAAATATTGAGAACAAGCTTGTTTCCATAACTATAACTCTTTTTTACAAATATTTAATAACTTATTCGAAAGACTGAGAAAGTCAGGGAGAAGTAAAGAGGGGGAGATCTTCCATTTGCTGGTTCACGCCACAAATGACTATAACAGACAGTGATGGGCCAGGCTGAAGTCATCTGTGTTCCCCATGTGTGTTGCAGGAACACAAGTACTCGAGCCTTCACCTACTGCCTTCCCTGGTGTGTTAGCTGGGAGCTGGAGCAGGGACTCACATAAAGGATGTTAGTGTCACGAGTAGTTGTTTAATCTGCTATGCCAACATGCTGGTGCCCTGATGTATAACTTTATACCAGATTTTAAAATTAAAGGCCCATGCAAACATCTTAAAACCTTTTGATGATGATATTTTTAAATTATTCACATTCACCATATATTAACAAGTTTTTGCATAAAATGATAAAATACTTAACTCCAAACTGTCTTTGAGGAGAGATAAAGCTAAACCTGAACTACATCAAGAGACAGTACTCAAGTGAGTTCAGATATTCAACCATTATGATTGGAACAAGAAAAAGCTTTCAATATGAGCGTGTTCTGTTATATCCATCCTTCAAATGGAAAGAGGAGAAAATGGAGGAATCACACTCATGCTTGCTGAATTTTGAACTTCACTATAAAGTGCATGCTTTCAATGTCTTGGAATGTGAGCAGCCATATCCATCCTTGAAGAATGCTCTACGTAGGCATCTTACATTCTATGCTAGAAACCACACTTTATTGTGATCATTCCTCCGGTTTCCTACAGTGCTGGTCAAACTTGCTGTCAATTGCAAGCATGACTTTATTCTTGAAGAAGGTATGAATACAGTATTAGATGAATCCGTAAATACTGTTTTTGTGATAGATTCTGATTGATCATTCTGGAACTGATGACATAATTGGTATACAATATTGATCAAAAGATTTGCTAAATGCCATGTTAATGTAGCCTCCAGAAAATCAGTAGTGTAGAGTATAAAATAAACAATATTGAGGATAGCACTTATTTAGTATGAATAATATACATTTTGCATGCAATTTCTAAGATCAAATCATATCCAGCTTTGTTGTCCAGCGTAGCTAATAACATACTCTTAAAAACTGAAAATTACAAAGGATCAGAGAAAATAGGAGCCTGTGTTGTTGTGTAGTAGGCTAAGCTTCTGCTTCTGGAGCTGGCTTCCCTTATGGGCACCAGTTTGTGTCCTGGCTGCTCCTCTATGGCCTGGGAAAGCAGTGGAAGATGGCCCAAGTGCCTGGGCCCCTGCAGCAACCTGCAAGACCAGAAGAAGCTCCTAGCTCCTGGCTTTATATTGGCCCAATTCGCATAGTTTCAACCATTTGGGGTGTGAACCACTGGATGGAAGACCTTTTTTTCTGTCTCTCCCTCTCTATGTAGCTCTACATCTCAAATAAACAAATAAAAATCTATAAAAAATATTAAATAAATTTAAAAAACAGAGAGAATAGAACCAGAACTCTCTGATTTGATGAGTATGTTATTAACATAATTAAACAAATGTATTAACTCAAAAATAATTAAGATGGTGCTGACACACAGCCCATGCAGCTGCAGAGAGTCAGAGCCAGCAGCATTTTAGAGATGGAGGGAAGGCCAGGCTGCACCAATCTGTGGGGATAGAGTTGGAGAGAAAGCGGGGCATGGGTCCGGACTGGAGCCCAGGGCCTGGCAGTTGCTGGCAGTCATCTGTGGTGTCAGTGAAAGCAGAGGGGGATGTTCAATTCAAACCAATCTCTCCAAAACAGAACCATGATCTGGCTAAGAGAGGGCGGCACCATTTTAATAGGGTACAACTATGGAAGCCTGCAGGTGAGCACATAGCAGCTCACTGAGTTGGGACACTTGAGCACAGTGTTGGTTGCAGTGGCAGGCAAGTATTTGGCAAGTGGCTCTGGTGTGCATGTGTGATCCAGAACTTCCAGCATAGGGAGCAGCCTGCAACCCCCACTGACTCAGAGCTTGGATGAGAAGTGGCTGAGCAGCTAGAGAGACAGAGGGGCACCCATGCCAGCAGCACCTTCTGGACTTGGCAAATGTGGGAGTCTTGTGCATTGAGATCTTGGGAACTTGGTGCCTACATGAGAATGTGTAGGGTGTAGCTGGGCATTGAATTCTACCATGCCCAATTTGGGTGTTATCCTGGAAATTTGCCCCACCCTAGAGCATTAACCAGAGCCCTCTGACCACATCCACCATATACTTCCAAGTATTCACTTAAAGTACAGATATTCCACTAAGCCACAGAAGCATAGCCCCAAAGTTAAAAGCCATCAGAAGAAAAAACTAAAAATCAACTTTGAAAATGCCAAAAAATGAGCCAAAATCCAAGAAACAAGAATAAGGAAGGCACCATGACCTCCACTCCAAGAAGAATACAATAACATTTCAATATTGGAGTGTAAAGATATTAGAGTGTAAAGATGCAGAGATCAAGGAAATGTCAGAAAAGGAAATTAGAAAATTAATCACAAGATTACTCAAAAAAATCAGAAGCAAATCCATAAACTAAAAAAAAAAAAAAAACCATAAATGACATGAACAAAATTTTTTCCCAGGAAATTGAGAATTTAAAGATAAATTAAAATGAATTATTAGAAATGAAGAATTAAATGGATTGAATAAACAAATGCAATGGAAAGCCTTAATAGCAGACTTATTGAAGCAAAAGAAAGAATAAGTGTGGCCGGCGCCATGGCTCAACATGCTAATGCTCCGCCTTGCGGCACCGGCACACCTGGTTCTAGTCCCAGTTGGGGTGCCAGATTCTGTCCCGGTTGCCCCTCTTCCAGGCCAGTTCTCTGCTATGGCCCGGGAGTGCAGTGGAGGATGGCCCAAGTGTTTGGGCCCTGCACCCCGTGGGAGACCAGGATAAGCACCTGGCTCCTGCCTTGGGATCAGTGCGCTGCACCGGCCGCAGTGCACTGGCCACGGTGGCCTTTGGAGGGTGAACCAATGGCAAAGGAAGATCTTTCTCTCTGTCTTTCTCTCTCACTGTCCACTCTGCCTGTCAAATAAATAAATAAAAAGTAAAAAAAGAAAGAATAAGTGAACTAGAAGAGAAATCTTTGAAAATCTTAGAGTCAGATTTAAAAAAAAAAAAAAGACAATAGAAAACTAAAAAATAGTGTTGGAGATTTTTGGGATACTATCAAATGATACAACATCCAGGTCTTAGGAGGTCCTGAAGGAGTGGAAAGAGAGAAAGGAACAGAAAACCCATTTACTAAGATAATTACAGAAAATGTCCCCAATTTGGAGAAAAAAGGGGATGTTTGAGTAGAGGAAGTACATAGAGCTCCTAACAGACATGACCAGAAATGATCTTCACTACAACACATTGTAGTCAGACTTTCCATAGTAAAACATAAAGAACAGATTCTAAAATGTGCGCAAGAGAAAAGCCGGATTACTTTTGTTACCGGAGAAATTGCAGGGTTCTTGTCTTCGCGCAAGAAAGAATTCAGGCGTGAGACAGAGAGTAGTGGGAGGTAAAATAGCAAGGTTTATTAAGAAGGAACATCTGTAAGGACGGATGGGCACCTCTCCAGACAGGGCCAGAGAGAGAGTGCCCAGTCCCTCAGACTGGGGGAGAGCGGGGCTGCATGGGTGAGTGGAGAGTACACCCGGCCAGGCCAGGCGGGCGGCTCAGCAAAGATGCAGAGAGCTGAGCGCGCAGTCCAGTTGAGGCTGGGGGTTTTAAGGAGACGGGTCTTGCTTCCCCACCTCTGCTCCTCTTGGAACAAAGGGCTTTTTGGATGTAAATAGAAAAACTTCTCTTGAAGGTCTGAAACAAAGGACTTTATGGATGCAAATGTTATCAGACCTGAGGAAGGGAGCAGGGTGTTTGACATGCAGATACTGGGCTGCACCTGGGAGATTGTGGAAGATTTATCAGGCAGGAAGCAGGAGGGGTGAGGGCCTCCACCTGGCAGGTTATCAGGTAGAAGGGGGCAGGGCAGGCAGGATGCGAAATCTGGGCTTCCCCTGAAACCTTGTTAGGATGACTTTGAGATGCAGATGCATATAGATGTCTTCTCTTTAGGCCTGTCACACACACATAAGCTCATAACTGACTTCCTACCTAACACTTTCACTTGATCTTAGCCAAAGGCCAAGAAGCAATGCCAGATTACTTTGAGAGGCTCACCAATTAAACTCACAGCTGACTTCTCATCAGAAACCCTATAGGCTAGAAGGCAATGGTGAGAAAAACAACTGTCAACTCAGAATACTGTATCCAACAACACTTGCATTTATAAATGAAGGTGAATTAAAGACTTTCCATAACAAATAGAAATTGAAAGAATTTGTTGACACTCTTCCAGCCTTACAAAAGATGCTTAAGGATGTGCTACAGAGAGAAACAGAGAAAGATGACCATCATTATGAAAGAAAGAGAAGGCAGAAATCCGAGAGTAGAAGTACCAAAGAAATCCAAAATAAACAACAGGATTATTTATGGAAAAGTGGCAGGGCCAAGTTGCTACTTATCAGTAGTAACATTGAATGTAAATGGCCTTGATTTTCCAGTTAAAAGATATGGACTGGTATAATGGATTGAAAAACAAGCCTCATCTATTTGCTGCCTATGCCTCACCAACAAAGATACATGAAGACTGAGAGTGAAAGGATAGAAAAAGATAGTCCATGCTAGTAGAAACCAAAGAAGAGCTGGTGCTGCCATCCTAATATCAGACAAAATAGACTTTAACATAAAAACTCTTAAAAGAGATGAAAAATTGTTATAAATGCAAAGAGATGATAAAATATTTAAAAAACACATTTTCTAAAAAAATAGATGAAAAGGTATATTAAATAATGATTAAGGGATTAATCAAACAGGAAGATGTAATTATAATAAATAAATATTCACTCAATTTCAGGGTGCCTGGCTACTTAAAAGCAATGTAAATGGACCTAAAGGCAGACATAGACTCCAATACAATACTAACGGGGGATGTCAATACCCCACTTTCAGTAAAAGGCAGATAAACCTGACAGAAAATTAGCAAGGAAGCACCAGAGTTAATCTACATTGTAGACCAAACTGACCTAACACACATCTACAGAACTTTTCATTCCACAGTGGCAGAATACACATTATTCTCATCAGTTCATGGAACTTTCTCTAAAATAGGCCATATGCTAGGCCACAAAGCAAGTCTCAGCAAATAAAAAAAAAATTGGAAGTATTCCATGCATCTTCTAGGATCACAATGGAATAAAGCTGGAAATCAACAACTCAAGAATCCCTAGAACATATGCAAACACATGGAGACTCTACAACATGCTCCTGAATGAACAGTGGGTCATATAAGAAATCAAAAGAGAAATAAAAAAATTTCTGGAAATAAATGAATATGATATTAAAACCTATGTGATACAGCAAAAGCAGTGTTAAGAGGGAAGTTTATAGTAATTGGTGCCAAAAGAAATTAACTGGAAATCTACCAAATATATGAGCTATTAATTCATCTCAATACGCATCTAGAATATCAACAACAAACCAAACCAAAACTACTAGAAGGAAAGAAATAATTAAAATCAGAGAAGAAATAAACAAAATTGAAACCAAAATAAATACAAAAAATCAATGAAATGAAAAGCTATTTTTTTTAAAAGAATAAATTAAATTGATACACCATTGGTGCAACTAAACAAAAACAAGAAGGAAATGACCGAAATTAACAAAATCAGAGATGAAAAAGGAAATGTAACAACAGACACCACAGAAATAAAAAGAATCATCAGAGATAACAACAAAGAGCTATATGTCAACAAATTAGGAAACCTAGAAGAAATAAATGGATTCCTCGAAACACACAATCTACAAAAATTGAGTCATGAAGATATAAAAAACCTAAACAGACCAATAACCAAGATGGAAATTGAATCTGTAATAAAGACCCTCCCAACAAAAGGAAGCCCAGGACCAGTCAACTTCACTGTTGAATTCTGCCAGACATTTAAAGAACTCATTTTATTTCTTTACAAGCTATTCAAAACAATCAAAAAGGAGGGAAGCCTCCCAAATGCCTTCTAAGAAAGTCTGCATCATCTTAATACCTAAACCTGGAAAAAGATGCAATAGAGAAAGAGAACTACAGACCCAATATCCATGATGAGCATAGATGCAAAAATCCTCAACAAAATATCAGCTAATTGAATCCAACAATAAATCAGAAAGATCATTCACCCTGTCCAAGTAGGCTTTATCCCCGTATGCAGGAATGGTTCCACATTCACATATCAATCAATATGGTACATGGCATTAACACACTGAAGAACAAAAATCGTATGATTATCTCAATAGATGCAGAAAAAGCATTTGATAAAATACAGTAACCTTTCATGATAAAAAACAAGTATGGAAGTAACATTCCTCAACACAATAAAGGCAATATATGACAAACTCACGGCAAGCATCCTTTGAACAGGGAAAACCTGGAAACATGCCCCCTAAGATCTGGAACCGGAACCAGCCAAGGATGCCCACTCTCATCATTGCTATTTAATATAGTCTTATAATTTTTAGTTAGAACCATTAAGCAAGAAAAAGCTGTCAAAGTGACACAAATTAGAAATGAGCAATTCAAACTATCCTTATTTGCAGATTACCTGATCCTGAATATAGGGGATCTAAAAGACTCCACGGAGAGACTGTTGGAACTTATAAAAGAGCTTGGCAAAGTGGCAGGATATAAGATCAATACAGAAAATTCAATAGCCTTTATATACACAGAAAATTTCATGCCTGAGAAAGCACTTTTAAGACTAGTACAATTCACAGGCCGGCGCCGCGGCTCACTAGGCTAATCCTCCGCCTTGCGGCGCTGGCACACCGGGTTCTAGTCCCGGTCGGGGCACCGATCCTGTCCCGGTTGCCCCTCTTCCAGGCCAGCTCTCTGCTGTGGCTAGGGAGTACAGTGGAGGCTGGCCCAAGTGTTTGGGCTCTGCACCCCATGGGAGACCAGGAGAAGCACCTGGCTCCTGCCATCGGATCAGCGCGGTGCGCCGGCCGCAGCGCGCTACCGTGGCGGCCATTGGAGGGTGAACCAACGGCAAAAGGAAGACCTTTCTCTCTGTCTCTCTCTCTCTCACTGTCCACTCTGCCTGTCAAAAAAAAAAAAAAAGACTAGTACAATTCACAATAGCTCTAAAAATAATCAAACACCTTAGAATAAATTTAACCAAGGATGTCAAAGATCTCTACAAAACACTAAAGAAAGAACTAGAAGAAGACATTAAAAATGAAAAATTCTTCCATGTTCATGGATTGGAATTATCAACATTATCAAAATGTCCACACTATCAAAGGCAATTTACAGATTCACTGCAATATCAATCAAAATACCACTGACATTCTTTGCAGATCTAGACAAAACTATGCTGAAATTCAGACCCTAAATTGTTAAACCAATCTTGCACAACAAAAACAAAGCTGAAAGCATCAGAATAACTGATTTCAAGACTGATGAGGCCAAGGCAACTTCAGCTGGCTGACAAGGTCACAGCAGAAGGTCTGTCTCAGCAAGGCATGAGAAGGACAGCTGCGGTCCTCTTGGTGGTTTTAGGTTTGATGGGAACTACACTCTGCATAAGCAAGCTGGAGCTTCCTGGTGGTCCTGCTAATGATTGCTGTATTCCTAATTTTACGGAAGAGCACTTAGTCTCATAACCTCCAAAATGTCCATTGCCTTGTAGAATTTTAGTCAAGCAGAATGTTAGTGTAGAAGAAAGGGTCTGCTTTGAACTTGGGGCTTCTAGTAAAGATTAGATTAGGAAGGTACTGTTCTAGCTTATGTAGCCAATTTCTGCATAGTTCAGCAGTACTCAAGGCCTTGGCTTGTGTGGGCAGCCTGTTATCTTGCACCTGTCTGTGATTGTAACCCATGCTCTGAGTATGCCCTTGAAAATAAAAAAAAAATTGTAGCGAACTATAGAAATGATCCCTGAAAAAATTGTAATTAGAAAAAATGAACAACAGGCTTTTCATTGTAAGAAGAAAAAAATCATTATGTGACGTATAATATAAAAATAAAGTCTGGTGCTCGAAAGCCAGAGCCATGCCATCAGCCTTGCTGTGAGTGTCTCTCATTTCTTCAAGCGCCGGCACCTCTCACACCTTGGGGCCCCTGAACTGGCTGGAGCTGGTCTCCGGCACAAGACATACTATAGGGTAATGATAATCAAAACAGTCTGGTACTTGCACAAAAACAGATGTGTAGACCAATGGAACAGAATAGAAACTCCAGAAATCAATCCATTCATCTACAGCCAACTTATCTTCGATAAAGGAGGTAAAATCAAACCATGAAGCAGGGACAGTCTCTTTAACAAATGCCACTGCAAAAACTGGATCTCCATGTGCAGAAGTGTGAAATTAAGACCACTATCTTACACCTTACACAAAAATTCACTCAAAATAGATCCAAGACCTAAATTTATGAGCCGATATCATCAAATTATTAGAGAACATGAAGGCAACTCTTCAAGAGTTGCATAAAGACTTCTTGGAAAAGACCCCAGAAGTACAGGCAACCAAAGTAAAAATTGACAGATGGTATTATATCAAGCTGAAAAGCTACTGAACTGCAAAAGAAATACTCAATAAAATGAAGAAGCAACTGACAGAATGAGAAAATATTTACAAACTGCACAACCTCCAGAATATATAAAGAGCTCAAGAAATTCAACAACAACAAAACAAACAATCCAGTAAAGAAATGCACAAAAGACTTAAACAGTTATTTTTCAAGAGAGGATATTCAGATGGCCAACAGAAACTTGGGAAAATGCTCAGGATCACTAGCCATCAGGGAAATCAGATCAAAACCACAGTGAGGCTTCACCTCACTACAGCTAGAATGGTTCTCATTAAGATATCAACTAACAATGAATGCTTGCAAGGATGTGGGGAAACAGTATCCTGATCCACTGCTAGTGGGAATGTAAAGGGTGCAACCACTTTGGAAGACAGTATGGAGATACCTCAGAAATCTGAATATAGACTTACCATATGATCTAGTTATCCCATACGTGGGAATCACCCAAACCAAAAGAAATCAGTATATGAAAGAGGTATCTGAACCACCATGTTCATTGTAGCAAAATTCACAATAGCTAAGATATGGAATCAATTATTTGCTGAACTTTTAGAGTAGGGTTAACTATATGATCATACTTAATATGATCATTAAGTATACTGATAATAGATCACTGTAAAAATTAAGAATGGGAATCCGAGGCAGGGGGTAAGGGTTGAAAAGTGAGTGGGAGGCAGGGGAAGTTCTACTATGTTCCTAAATCTGTATATATATAATAAAATTTTTAAAAATTTAAGATGACACAAATATACATATATATATTATATGTAAAATAAAATTTAAAAATTTTAAGGTGATACAAATGCAATTTATTTATTTTTATCTTAACTTAAAATCAATTTTTCAAGGATGTATCCAATTTAAAATAGTTTGTATACCATTCCCACAATGCATTTATTTTCAGTTTCCTACTTATTTAAGACAGCAGTTAAAAATATTTGAGGGGCCAGCGCCGTGGCGCAGTATGTTAATCCTCCGCCTTTAGTGCCGGCATCCCATTTGGATGCAGGTTCTAGTCCCAGCTGCTCCTCTTCCAATCCAGCTCTCTGCTATGGCCTGGGGAAGCAGTAGAAGATGGGCCAAGTCGTTGGGCCCCTGTACCTGCATGGGAGACCAAGAAGAAGCACCTGGCTCCTGGCTTCAGATTGGCCCAGTTCCTGCAGTTTCAACCATTTGAGGAGTGAACCAACAGAAGACCTTTCTCTCTGTCTCTCCCTCTCAATGTCTGTAACTACCTCTCAAATAAATAAATACAATCTTTAAAAAATATATCTGAAAAAAATAATTTTCAATTAGGGAATCCTGCTACATACTCAACTTTACTGTTTGCCACTCTTGAATCTTTTAGAACCTTTTTGTTAAAATCAATTTGATGAGAATTCCTTTCTAATGATTGTCCTAAGGGAGTATCTACAAAATATTTCACTTACATGCATATGGAACAAAATAACTCTACTTTCCCCACACTCATACATCATCTTTTTGCATATTAGTTAATTAAATAACATAAAATACAAGTTGAAATCAGCATAAACAGTCATGAGAAAAATACAACTCCTTCTTGTTAAGCATATAAGTGTAGAAACAGCCCAGTTATCATGGCTATTAGAAATAATCGAAAATGGTGATTTATCTAGCATATGTGCTACCTTGGATTAAATTATAAAAGCTTCTCCTGCAATGCCTTTTCAGAAATTAAGTAATATGCAAAGAGTAAATTTTAAAGCACATCCTTAAGAAAATCTCTTATTCCTATCAGGAGTTAAAGTGTTCTAAATGTAATATATTCTCCTTTTCAAACAAATTTATTAGCAAATATATTTTCTCCACTATCATGTCTTTACTCAACTAAGCCATAGCTATAGTGTAAACTCATGGGCACAGGAACAGTCTGGGATTATTTTTTTCTCCAGCTGTAGCCACTTGAATAATTCTCTACAGCAATTAGAGTCATATCTTCATTTAACATCTGCAAAATTGGTTAGCTTGTCAGTCAGTCTTATCCCTACTTTTCTGACACCCCAGCTGGTCAAAAGAAATATGAGGCTATTTTGCATCAGTGGGACTTCTGCAATAGCTACAAAATAAATTCTCTAGAAACAAATATACACAGATACTTCTTTTTATGAAGTAAACAGTTAAAAATAGTGTTTCTGATTCAAAACTAAATACTTAGAAACAATGTCAGAAGCTCACACAGAGGAGCCAGAGTTGTAGTGTAATGGGCCAAGTGGCAATTTACTATAATGACATCCTGTACCCTGATTGCTCGGTTTCTCATTCAGCTTTTGCAAATGCACCTGGGAACACAGTGAAAGATGACCCAAGTGCTTGGGCCCTGCTGTTGAAATGCGAGACCAGGATGGAGATCCTGGCTCCTAGCTTCAGACTCGCCCAGGTCTTGCTGCTGTAACTATTTGGGGAGTGAACCAGGGGGGTAGAAGATTCTCTCTCTCTCTCTCTCTCTCTCTCACTCTCTCTCTCTCTCTTGCTCTCTCTCTCTCTCTCCTTCTCCCTCCCTCCCTCTCTTCCCCCTTATCTCTCCTCTCTCTTTCTCATTCTCTCTGTTGCTCTTTCTTTTTTATTATTTTAAAAATATTTATTTATGTATGTATTTATTTGAAAGGCAGAGTTACTGAAAGAGAGTGAGAGACAGAGAAAGAGATCTTCCATCCATTTTTTTACTCCCCAGATGGCCACAACAGCAAAGGCTGATCCAAGAGCCTGGAACTCTAACCTGGTATCCCTAGTACGTGGCATGAAAGCAAATACTTGGACCATCTTCAGTTGTTTTCACAGATGTAATAGCAGAGAGCTGGATCAGAAGTGGAACATCCGGGGTTCGAACTAGCACTCATACTGGATACTGGTGTCACAAGCAGTTGCTTAACCTACTACACCACAAAGCTGACCCAGCTCAGCCTTTCAAATATATTTTTAAAGAAAAGTTTTTGGCTGAAGAACCCATGAGAGTATTGTAGGCATGGAAAGCCAAGATACCATGGAAAAGAAAAAAAAAAAAAAAGAAGAAGACCTAAATGAAAGATCTCTGTGAGTGAGATCCCAGTGGAAAGAACGGGGCCATCAAAGAAGGAGGTACCTTTCTCTGAAGGGAGGAGAGAACTTCCACTTTGACTATGACCCTATCGGAATAAGATCAAAGTCAGTGAACTCTAAAGGCTTCCATAGCCCTGGCAACTCATGACTAGAGCCTAGGGAGATTACTGACGCCATGAACAGGAGTGTCAAATTGTTAAGTCAGCAACAAAAGACACTGTGTACTTACATCCCATGTGGGATCTGTCCTTAATGTGTTGTCTAATGTGCAGTGATGCTATAACTAGTACTGAAACAGTATTTTTACATTTTGTGTTTCTGCGTGGGTACAAACTGATGAGATCTTTACTAATTATATACTGAATTGATCTTCTGTATATAAAGATAATTGGAAATGAAAAAAAAAAAAAAACCTGGCGTTAAATTGGAAATGGCATAGAAAATTAATTAATTTTTTAAAAAAATATATTATGTAGGATCTCTGTCTTTAATGTGCTGTACACTCTTATTTAATGCTATAACTAGTATTCCAACAGTATTTTTTTTCACTTTGTGTTGCTATATGGGGGCAAACTGTTGAAATCTTTACCTAATATATACTAAACTGATCTTCTGTATATAAAGAGAATTGAAAATGATTCTTGATGTGATTGGAAGGGAAGAGGGAGCGTGAAAGGGGAGGGTTGTGGGTGGGAGGGAAGTTATGGGAGGGGGGAAGCCATTGTAACCCATAAGCTGTACATTGGAAATTTATATTCATTAAATAAAAGTTTAATAAGAAAAAAGAAAAGTTTTTTTAAAGGAATAACTTCACATAGAAATCATACCAGTAGTTATTTAGACACACACATCTACATATTACTTCAAGTTTTTTTTCATTCTTATATCTGTTTGAGGGTCAGTAGTTAAACTTGGTATTTTTATTTGTAAAACATTCCAATAGTGTTCCTTACGCATGCATCTCCTGCTGAGAACTGCTTCACCACAGTTCTCAGCCACAGACTACAGGATATACCTAGTTATTTAAAGGAAGGGTGTAGAGTAAGAAACATAGCCAAAAACAGGGAAAGCAGTTCTATGCTCATAGTCACTATTTTTTAATTATGGAACTACTTAGAATCTAAACTTCAAGAATAAGAACTTCAACTGGCAGAACTATTCTGTCAAGCAGTTAATTGAGTTACTGCCTTCTCATTGCCTGGGAAAGATGGGGATTCTCCTTCGGACTGTGAAAACTGAGACCTGTTTATTCTTTGAAATTGACCATGCATTGCTTCCTCTTGTTTATTTGTGTATTTAGATATTTTTGCCTATTCTTCTTATGCCTCAGTGTTGAATTAAGTAAGGATTCTCAGTGTTAGGAGAGGCACATCAATGGATTTTCTCTTGTACCCTAGGAACAGTTCCTACATGTTCTTAACAGTTCTTGCATTTGAAAATGTCCTCAAGGGGCCAGTGCTATGGCATAGCAGGTTTAAGACCCAGCCTGCAGCACCAGCATACCATATGAGTGCTGGTTTGAGTCTAGGTTGCTCTACTTCTGAGCCAGCTCCCTGATAATGCAACTTGGAAAGCAGTGGAAGATGGCCCAAGTGATTGGGCCCCCACACAAGTGTAGGATACCCAGAATAAGCTCCTGGCTCCTAGCTTCAGATCAGTCCATATCTGACCATTGCAGCCATTTGGGGGATGAACTAGCATATGGAAGACCTTTCTCTGTCCATCTCTACCTCTCTCTGTACCTCTGTCTTTCAAATGGATAAAAATAAATCTTAAAAAAAAAAAAAAAAGAAAATGCCCTCAAAGAAATTGTTAAACAAAAATCATTTTTGTGTTACTTTCTTAGCATCTATTCTCTAATATTTGTTCTTTCTTCGATCTTTGTAGCTCTCAGGTTCTTGTTTCTTCAAGTAGTGAATAGTTTGACTTTTTATTATGATAAATATGGTATCTTTCTTTCAGCACTTAGGAGAACAATTTCTATCATGTACCATTTTCCTCTTCTTTTCTTTTTCTTTTTTTTTTTGGGGGGGGGGGGATATGTCTGGAAAAAGACAAAGTTTTAAAACAAAGACATACTACCTCCCTAACATTTTAAGGATGAATATTCTTTTCCAATGTAATAATATTGCCTTTGTTTTATTTGCCTTTTCTAGTATAAAAGATGTCTTTAAGCTGATCACATTGTTATGTGAATTGCTGGTATTTCCCTTTGAAATCCCTTACCTCTGTCTACTGTAAGCACAACAGACAGGTATTCTTACTCCTCACTACTGTTTTCCTCCAGTTCTGAGTAAAATGATTCTGACAGTCAGGGAGTTTCCAACACAGACTGTTTACAATTTCTGCTTAGCCACTGTTAACCACCACTTTCATTGATTTTTCTTTCCCTCCCTTGCAATCGTGGGAGGTAAGTCCAGTACTATAAAAAATATTAACTTCATTCATTGATGTAGTCAACTATAGCACCAGTTTCAAACCTAATCTGGAGAGCTCTGAAATGTATTACCATGACCAATGGTTATGCAATCAACAGTCCATATTCAAGTGGAGAGTCAAAGTGAAATTGTCAATAGGCTTAACACTTCACAAAAGCTCATCCCATAATGACTCCTTTTGTGAACCTGGATGTTATTCTAAGCAGAACAAAGAAAGAGCAAATTTGTGGCAGTCAATATAATACCAAATGAAGCACCTGAAATTAAGGACCCAATGGCAAAAATAAATCACACAGGCAAGCAATGTTTTATTGAACGGGCTCATCAGTGCCCACACAAACTTTATTGTTTTTACAATTTGAAGTCCAAAATAAAACTCTGGAGGTCTCCCAAATGAAGCACTGTAAACTTTTATGCCAGAACTTGCCTACATGGCAAGTTGCTATTAAGATTTGCTCCAACATTTCCATCTGATTTATTTTTTATTCATCCATTCATTCATCCATTCATTCATGATTTTAAGTATCTGCCCTGCATTCCTTCTACAAATATTTGCTATTTAGAACTGTCTGGATCATTCTGCTAACCATAGTATATGCTTTAGTAAAAAAAAAAAAAAGTCATATAAACTCAATTTTACAAAACCAAAAGTATTGCAGAGATGATATCTAACAGATGAGCACAAAAATGATTTTCTTAAGTTATAGCGTGCCTGGAGTAAAAAGCACAAAATATAAATTGGGAATTAACTGAATGACAATTCCAAGTTCATAGAATTTTCTATTGAAAATATACTAGACATTGACGGCAAGATTCTAAAATGTTTTGGGTAGGTCTCCATCCTACAGGGTGTTGAATTTATACTTAGGAGAAAGGTAAACTACAGGTAGTGAAGTAAGTTATTTAAGAAATCAGGTCATTGGATTTTCATGGCAGTCAGACTAAGTTGGTAGAAAATTTGGCATGAATACTTTGTAGAATAATGTTCAACATTATTCTAAGTATTTGCATAAACACCTAGGCAATCTGAATTAAAATACTTCAATAAAGGTCAGTTTTGTGAAAAAATGGGTTAGGATACCACTTGTCATGCCAATATCCTGTGTGGGCCCCAGTTTGAGACCAAGCTGCTCTGATTCTGTTCCAGCTCCCAATTAATGCAACTGGGAAAGCAGCAAGTGATGGCCCCGGTGCATGTGTCCCTACTTCTCATGTTGGAGACTGGATGGAGTTCTAGGCTCCTGGTTTTAGCCTGACCCAGACTCCTGACAATTGCAGACATTTGGGGAGTGAACCAGCACGTGGAAGATATCGCTCCTCCTCCTTTTCTGCCTCCTCATCCTCATTTTCCTCTCTCTCTCTCTCTCTCTCTATATATATATATATATATAATTCTGCCTTTCAAATAAATACATAAGTCTTTTTTTTAAAAAATACTCCAAATTGTATTCATTGAAGAAAAGTAAACATTTAGCAAATCTTACAATTTACAATATTTGAACTGAGAGATCACTTAATGAAATAGTTGCATTTTACATCTAAATCCATGAATGACAGAGTACACCTAACAGTATGTATAAAAGTTAGAAACTCTAATTTGGCAATTTCATGTAACTTTTAGCATACTAAACATTTGAATATGATAAATTTCAAATGAATATTCAAATAAAAATGATAAAATAAAATAGGTCATTCAGCTAAACTAACATTCTGTCCAGGTGTAAGGTTGGATATAAGCTTTCAAAGCCTCACATTTAGTTAGACACTAATTTCTTTCAATGCCAAATTAAATTAGCTTTAAGATATGTAAAAGATATGTGTACTGATGGTCCTCTTCCCCACTTAATGCTGTATAATTGTTCAGACCTGGTTAATGCCACTCTTATTGTTTACTACCCTCACCCTGTCTTTTATGATCTTGTCTAAATATGATCAGAGTCGGCGATCTTGGAAGGCTTCCATAGCCTTGGCAACTCATGACGACAGCCTAGGGTGGTTACTGGAACCATAAACTAGAGTGTCAATTTGTTGGGTCGACAACAGGAGTCACTGTGCACTTGCTCCTCATGTGGGATCTCTGTCCTTAATGTGCTGTACATTTTGATTTAATGCTATTACTAGTACTCAAACAGTATGTTTCACTTTGTGTTGCTATGTGGGTGCAAACTATTGAAATCTTTACTTAATGTATACTAAGTTGATCTTCTGTATATAAAGAGAATTGAAAATGAATCTTGATGTGAATGGAATGGGAGAGGGAGCGGGAGAGGGGAGCGTTGCGGGTGGGAGGGAAGTTATGGGAGGGGGAAGCCATTGTAATCCATAAGCTGTACTTTGGAAATTTATATTCATTAAATAAAATTTAAAAAAAAGAAAAAAGAAGATATGTAAAAGGCCAAAAATAGTCAATAATGCCGGCGCCGTGGCTCAACAGGCTAATCCTCCGCCTTGCGGCGCCAGCACACCGGGTTCTAGTCCCGGTCGGGGCACCGATCCTGTCCCGGTTGCCCCTCTTCCAGGCCAGCTCTCTGCTGTGGCCAGGGAGTGCAGTGGAGGATGGCCCAAGTCTTTGGGCCCTGCACCCCATGGGAGACCAGGAGAAGCACCTGGCTCCTGCCATCGGATCAGCGCGGTGCGCCGGCCGCAGTGCACCTACCGCGGCGGCCATTGGAGGGTGAACCAATGGCAAAAAGACCTTTCTCTCTGTCTCTCTCTCTCTCTCACTGTCCACTCTGCCTGTCAAAAATAAAAAAAAATAGTCAATAATTAAATTATTTTCTTCTATTACATATGAATCATTCATTCTAGGACTAAACTCTATTCATTATTTATTTATTGGGTACCTATATGAGATAAAATGCCTTGCACCCTCCTTCTCACTTGTCAAATATGATATTTCCTTCAAATCCTTCATATTTTATAAATGAAGTTCTTCTCAAGGTACTAAACAATAAAACCTAAATGTGATAGATTTAGGTCTAGGACCCAAGATGTCATAATCCATGACAGTAATTCTGATTCCTAAGAGTTTGCAAATTTATGGTTAAGAAAAAAATATTTAACCTTTATTCTGCATGCTTGTTGTACTAAAGATTAATTAAACATAATTGAATGAATCTATTTAGTATATCTGATTTGCTGAATTCTCACTCTGATGTTTGTATATCAGGTCTACAATATGATTTACAAAATTAAGAGTGATTCTCAGTATTAACTAAGGACTGTAAGTTTATAATCATGTGTCAATGTAGGATCACCAATTGCTGCAAGATGTACAACTCTGTTGGAGTATGGCAATAATAGTTCTACTGTGATAGTAGGAGGGACTAAATGGGAAATCTTTGTATTGTATTTTTAACTTATCTATGACTCTAAAACAGTTCTAAATATAAAGTCTATTAGAAAATAAGTAACAATTATCAATATAAGGAAGGCAATATTTTACAAAGAATGCTACAGATGTCAGTGACTCCTCCTCAAGGCAAAGATACCTTGTCAAGTTTTTTTATGTACATCTACAAAAAAAAAAAAAAATGAGACACACTTCACGTACTAACACGATAGAAATGAAAAAGGCACAGAGGAAAACATCTGCACAGAATACTGAAGGAGATCTCATTCCCTGGATGAACAATGAGTGCAAGATTAAAATATTAACTATACATTTCTAATTCCTAATTTATATGCTTCTGTAAGAATGAGTAGAAAAAAGAAAGTGGAATAAAGGCAATGACTTACTTTCTATCTTTTCTGACTAATTTCTGAAACTATATTTTACAATTGATGTAAAATAACCTGATAGAATAAAGTCACTCTTCTATTGGTATTAACATGAGATATGAATAAAGGATATAATCATGCTGAGGATCAAAGATGACAAACAGTAAAAGAGCCACTGGCAGTATCAGGGCAAACTGTTTCATTTAGTTACATACAACTGGGTATCTGTTTCTCTAATAAAGATGATTCATCCTTCTCGTCTCTCTATTTCTATTCTGCTTCTTTGCTGTTAGAACTGATTGCCACACAGACACCACTATACAATACAGTACAATTGTAAGGCCCTCACAAAGCAGAGAGATTCTTTGAACATGTGAGTCACATTGTATCATTCACCTGAACAGAACTGTGCAATGGATCTCATACACTTAGAAAAGACTTCAGAACTCCTACTTTGGCCCACAAGACCATTCATGAAGTATCTCCTGCCAATTACAAAAATATTACTAGTCACCAACTTGTCCTCAGACTCTAAGCCCCATTGTTCTGTGTGATTCTTGAAATGACAAGATCTTCTATGTCCAGCAGGCTTTCTCTCATTACCAGCATTAGCAGCTCTTCTGCATTACCAGCTGCCTCTGTTATGTACTCTTCTTTCAATCTGCACATAGCTGGCAGCATATTCTAATTTGTTCATCAGATTAAATACAATTTCTTCATCTGAGCATCCAGTCTAAAAATCTTCCATTCAAGTACTTTTTTATTTCCTTTTAGAATATATTACAATTTGATGTGTTTCTTATTAATTTTACTTTTATTGACTGCAACCCTCCAACTCTAAACATTATATTGAATTCATGAACATTATTCATACTGTTTAATGCTGTGTCTCATAGAAGTTCTGACATGGTGAATAGTAAGTAAATTTTATGGAAAGAGGAAGGAGAAAATGAAGAAAGGAAAAAATTATTGTAACCATAGCTAGGTTATAATAGTCATGGTAACTGGAATTCTGTAGTACCAAATATAGAAATTATTGAATGTATGGATTGCATAGCAAGAGATCAAGTACATTAAGCCAAAAAAGTAGATCTACATTGATAGTATGGAGCTTCAGAATAAGTGATTAGGAATCTGGATTCAGAAAGAGAAGGCCAGGAATTGAGAAATTATCCTATGTACCAGGCTCTCCATAATGTATATCCAGAAAAGAATTGCAGCAAACAGAGTGTATGCAAGAATTCTCTCAGATTTTTATCAAACACTGAATACATGACAAGATTGATAATAGTGACTATCTTAGTTTTTATCTTATCTTTGTTTTATATCTTATGATTACTAATGTATTTTTATATTTATTTTCCTAAAATTCCTTTCTGATTTTAAAGTTCCAATATTACCCCTGAACACAATTATGATTCTCACCTTAATTATGATGTGCATGCAAACTTGCATACCAACAAGTGCATGTAAACATGCATGAATATGCATGTGCATATACGTAGCACACACTTCAGAACACTATCAAGACATTTGTACTTGTACCAAGCTCCTAGCCTTTGAACTAACAGATTTATACTGTTTTTCCCACAAACACCATGCACTTTGATATATGCTGGCAATTTACATAGAAGGATATGATCTCAAACCCCACAGTCAAAAACTATTACAGTCCTATGATGTAGGGGAAGTACTTAAAATTTGTATGAAGGAGTGTGAGGAGGGTAATAAGCAATGAGTTTGTTAGATTACATTAAAAATGTATATTATATTTTAGGAAAATATATTAGAAAAATGAGTCACATAATGAGATAGGATTTTCAGAAAATATCTTCTTTGGAAGTAATATTTTAGCTAAAATAAGAAAAATGAGAGGGAACTAGCCATGTAAAATCTTAAGGAAAGACAGTTCCATGCATAAGGAAAAAGCTAAGTTAAAAAGTCTTATTTGTGAACAGCGTGACAGAATATGAAAACCATCAGATGATCAGCGTGTCTGTATTGAAAAGATCCAGGGATCTTGAATATAAAATGATGCTGGGTAATTGGACTTGTTGAGTCACCCTGGATAGCTATAGTCAAAAAATGAATTTTATCAAAGTTTTACTAACTTAAAAACTGGGAATTATGAGATAATAATAATTTTATGATTCTGATTAGAATGTATAGAAGCTTTTGGAATTAACTAAGAGTAGAATAGTAACACAAATTAGGAGGCTAATGCAATACAACTCATAGACCAAAAAAAGATGGGCTAGTGTCTAGGACTAGGACAGCTGAAGAGTTGTAAATGGCCACAAAATTGGTCCCAAGGCTAGAACCCAAACAGCATACTGATGGGTTGAATGGAAAGAGAAAGGGAAATTTTAGATGTATTATTCATTGTTTTGTATGACTTAAGAAATTCGATAATTTTACTACAACTGAATAGAAATCAAGTATTGGGCTAGCTAGTAGGTATTAATCATTGTACTTAGAATAATTGAGAAGTGGCCATGAAATATCAAATCAGAGCTATCATACACACAGCAGAATATATGAATAGGGAGTTTATAGGATTGGTTCACACAGCGAGTTAGATTTGAAAGTTATCAGAATATGTATGTTACTCAAATATACAGGAAGAGGTGAAATTACCTAAGATGAGAAGATAGATGGAGGTAGAGGAAAGTTCCACTCACATAACCTGAAGTGATGCATCTTTGAAAGCATATTGGAAAGAAGGTTGGAAAAGGAATGCTAAAGAAGATGCATTAATAGATGGCTGGAACTTCATATAAATTGAGAGATGAGCATTTCAGCCAGGAGATAAAGGTCAATTCTGTGGAAATCTGCCAAATGGTAGAATAAAATAAGGCCATAAATGTATCCATTCAATTTTTCAAGATGAAAGTCCTCAGTGTCCTTTACAAGTTATGTTTTCATACAATGATTGAAATAGAAAACACATAAATCAGACTATAGTGTTTTAACAGTGAATTTGCATGGAAAAAACTTAGGAATAGCTAGACAATTTAGTGTTATGTAAACAAGCAAAGAAATGGAACATTCAGTAGTAGTTACAAAGGGAGGAACATGGGAAAATTATTACTATTTTATTGGTTTGGTTTGACTTTTTTTTATTTTATACAAGTTTCATGTATTTCATATGTAAGGATTTAGGAACATAGTGATACTCCCCCCGCCCCCGCCCAAGCTCCATCCCTTCCTAGCCTCTCACTTTCCCACTCGTAATTTTACAAAGATCTAATTTCAGTTTATTTACTTATCATATAGCTAACCCTGCACTTACCAAAAGAGTTCAATAAATAAAGAAATGAAGAAAGCAGAAATCCAACAAACAACAACAGAAAAGCTCAGTTCCTCAATGGAAGAGACAAGGGCTGTAAAAAAAATCACTGAATCTCGAAATGTCAATTTCGCTCCAATACATAACATTTCAGGTACTCTATTAATTACCTCAGACCAGGAAAAACATATGATATCTGTCTTTCTGGGACTGGTTTGCTTCATCAAGTATAATGTTGCAAAAGACAGGATTTTGTTTGTTTTTTACAGCAGAGTAATGTATATAAATGTATATATAATGTATATAATGTATATAAACCATAATTTCTTTATCCAGTCAACAGTTGATGGACATCTGGCTTTATTTCATATCTTAGCTATTGTAAATTGTGCTGCTAATAACATGGGGGTACAGATAACACTTTCATATGCTGATTTCTTTCAGTTTGGGTAAATTCCTAGGAGTGGGATGGCTGGATCATATGGTAGATCTATATTCAGGTTTCTAAATTATCGTCATACTGTCTTCAACAGTTGACTGTTATTTCATCTAAAAAATATTTAAGAGACAGAAAGGGAGAAAGAGGATTCCCATCCACTTGTTCTTTCTAAATGCCTACAATGGGGACCCGGCACTGTGATGTAGCAGGTAAAGCTGTCACCTGCAATGCTGGCATCTCATATGGTCACAGATTTGAGTCCCGGCTGCTCCACTTCTGATCTAGCTCCCTGCTATGGCCTGGGAAAGAAATAGAAGATGGCCCAAGTCCTTGGGTCCCTGCTCCCATGTAAGAGACCTGGAAGGAGCTCCAGGCTCCTGGCTTTGGATCAGCACAGCTCCAGCCATTGTGGCCATTTGGTGAGTGAACCAGTAGGCATGGATTTATTTATTTATTTATTAACTTATTTTTTAAATGGAAGCATATGAACTTTTTAAAAGAATTTATTTATTGGCCGGCGCCACGGCTCACTAGGCTAATCCTCTGCCTTGCAGCGCCGGCACACCGGGTTCTAGTCCCGGTCGGGGCACCGATCCTGTCCCGGTTGCCCCTCTTCCAGGCCAGCTCTCTGCTGTGGCCAGGGAGTGCAGTGGAGGATAGCCCAAGTGCTTAGGCCCTGCACCCCATGGGAGACCAGGATAAGCACCTGGCTCCTGCCATCGGATCAGCGCGGTGCGCCGGCCGCAGTGCACCTACCGCGGCGGCCATTGGAGGGTGAACCAATGGCAAAAAGACCTTTCTCTCTGTCTCTCTCTCTCACTGTCCACTCTACCTGTTAAAAAAAAAAAGAATTTATTTATTTATTTGAAAGGCAGAGTTATAGAGAGGCAGAAGCAGGGAGAGAGAGAGGGGAAGGGAGGGAGGGAGGAAGAGAGAGAGAGAGAAGGAGAGAGGGAAAGAGAGAATCTCTCCCATCTGCTGTCTCACTCCTCAAACATCTGCAATGTCCAGGGTTGGACCAGGATGAAGGCAGGAGCCAGAGCTTCTTCCAAGTCTCATGTGTGGGTACAGGGGCCCAAAAACTTGGGCCATCTTCCACTGCTTTCCCAGGTGAATTAGCAGGAAACTGGATTGGAATTGGAGCAGCTGGGACTTGAACTGGCGCCTATATGGGATGCCAGTATCTCACGTGGAGGTTTAATGTGCTTTGCCAAAAAAATAGCCTCTGGTTCCTTTGTTTTAAAAAGGAGATTTGAGAACTGATGTGTACCCTCATAGGATAATAAACTTTGCTTCTTCCCTGTTCAACTTACTTGTTTCTTTATTTACCTACTGTACAGGGAAGAGGCAGAGCTCACTAATGTACAAGTGAAAGGAGCTACATAAGAAAATTTCCCTTTGTTAAGTGAAAGGACAGGTGGCCTAGAACATGAGTTCGACGATTATTTTCTAATGGAAGGAAAGACACAGCATCATTGGAACAGGTGAGAGAAAGAAGAAAACTGCAGATACAAGGCAGCAGATTGACAAGTTGGAGGCAACAAGAATAGAGAGCTTTTTTCTGGGGCTTTTATTTATCTTGATGATGTATAACCATAATCAGCATAGAACAAGTAATGATACAAGCACAAAATTAAGCAATGTCTGAATCAACATGAAATTGTGATGATGAGAAGCCTCCAGGGAAATATACCAGGATATATGATCCTAGGATAAATGATCCAATATTGACAAATCTAGATTGTATTTGTCACAGGGAACAAGTCATTAACTTATTGTTCTTGTAACATCTGGATTTGACATGATCACTCTTGCCTGTTCAGTTTCTTGGCTTCTCATTTTTTCCTGAGAAGTTTTTATTTTCCTTTCTTATATAGCCTTTTTACTTTCATGATAAAATATAGGCAAATCAAAAGAAAGTAAAAAAACCCAAACCAAAAAAAAAAATGGTAGAAGGATAAGGATGGTTGAAACACAGTGGAAAATTAAATGACCAAATAAAGATTTAAAAACAATATCTGGTGCCTGGTTGAGTAACTTAAGAAAAATGGCATAAGCCTCAGATATTATGTCTCATTAGGGTGGTGAAATATCAAGACTCCTGACACAATAAAAAGGTATCATTATGAATATGAGTGTATGTATTATGTATTTAATTAAATAGTGGTTTTCCTGTATTACTGGATTTGTATTCCCTTAACCCAATACAAAAACCCTTAACATCCCTATGTATGTTTGTTTTCCTTTATTTATTTTTTTGACAGGCAGAGTGGACAGTGAGAGAGAGACAGAGAGAAAGGTCTTCCTTTTGCCGTTGGTTCACCCTCCAATGGCCGCCGTGGTTGGCGTGCTGAGGCCGGCGCACCGCGCTGATCCGATGGCAGGAGCCAGGTGCTTCTCCTGGTCTCCCATGGGGTGCAGGGCCCAAGCACTTGGGCCATCCTCCACTGCACTCCCTGGCCACAGCAGAGAGCTGGCCTGGAAGAGGGGCAACCGGGACAGGATCGGTGCCCTGACCGGGACTAGAACCCGGTGTGCCGGCGCTGCAAGGCAGAGGATTAGCCTAGTGAGCCACGGCGCCGGCCTTGTTTTCCTTTAAAACAGAACTCGTGAAGAGATACAAGATAGAGGAATAGTGAGAAGCTGCACTGACCTCAGCCACAGAAAGATCAGAATGATAAAGGGAGGACCACATTCCCAGGGGACAGATTAAGGGCACTTTCAGTGGAGAAGTGACAGAACAGGGTTTTTGTGGGAAAGCGAAGAGAAAGGACAGTTGTCACCAATGGCCATGCTGCCAGCCACCCCTGCATAGATATGACCAACTCCCAGCAGGTAAATGCCATGTTGCCTATATAAGGTAGGAAGAAGGTGTCATGGGCCCTGCCACTGAGAGGTTTAGCTGAGGAAGAATTCTTTAGTTCCTACTATGGACTTCAAGTCCAACCTGGGTAGCTGACAGAGATCTGAGCAACTCCAAAAAGGGGAACCATGTTGTCTTTCTCCCCAAGACCCTGCCAAAAGCATCAGACCTATTAGTTTGATACCGTTGAGAAGTTGCTAAACTCTGTTCTGACTCAGTGAAAAGCAGAAGTCCCACAGCCAACATAAATAAACAAAGCAATATGATCACTCGATAGGAACACAATAATGCATTAATATTAGACTGTGAAGAAGAGGAAACTATTTCAATACCCGAAAAATAATTCAAACATGATAGTAATTTTACTTAAAAAATACAGAAAAAATGTTAAACAAAATTAAGAAATCAGTGTATTATTCAGAGAAGAAATTTGGCAAAGATATAGAGACATATAAAAAAACAAATGTTAGAAATGAACTATTCAATAAGTAAAATGGAAAAATAAAGCAGAAAGCCTTAATAACAGAGCTGATGAGATAGAAAAAAGAATATACAACCAAGAAGACAGATCTTTTGAAATATCTCTGTCAGACAAAAGAGAAGAAAAAATTAGGAAGAATGAGAACAGTGTTTGGGACATACAAGATAACATCAAATGACCAGATATATCAGTCTTGGGATTTCCTGAAAGAATAGTAAAACAGAATGGATTAGAAAATATTTGAAAGAAATAATAATATATATTTTCCACAATTAGAAAAAAGAAATGGATGTTGAAATACAGGAATCACATAGTACTCCAAACAAGCATAATCAGAAAAGATCCTAAGCACAACAAATTGCAGTAAAACTTCCAAAAGTAAATCATGCAGGAAATATACTAAAATTTTCAAGATATAGGTGCTAGATCTGCAGTTAATAAATTTCCATTAGATTAACAGTATATTTCTCAACAGAAGGAAACCACAAGTCAGGAGAGAATAGAAATATATATTCAAAATCCAAAAGAACTGCCAACCAGAATACTGTATCTAGTGAAGCTCTCATTCATAAATGAAGGCAAAATAATCACCTCCCAAGATAAGAAAAAATTAAGAGAGTTTGTCACCTCCCACCCAACTGTATAAATGATACTTAAGAATGTAAGCTTTAAACCTTATAAAAGAGATGGCTAACATTTTTCTGTAATAGCATAGCCAAAATAAGAATTTAAATAATAATCTCATAGCTAGATTCACTTCGCCATCAACCAAGTATACAGTAAGTAGAAAAAACCTCCCTTTCAGACCAAAAGGAAAGAAAGTTTTAAAGTGAGAATATAATTTTCCTCATGGGCATTGTCTACCTTAGAAAAACTACTACAGAACATGCCTGTGACTATAGACTTGTAGTTCAGGCCACCGAAGATTAGAGATGGGACTTGGGCACTCCCTTGACTTGCATCCTCTGGTCTGCTTTAACAAAAACCAGGAGGAAAAGAAAGCTAGGCATCAGAAGCAATGGGTGGCAGGCCTATTAATGGCTGATCTGTACAGTGATCTGCCCTCAAGGAGACCCAACAGGCCAGTCCACTGCAGTGGCTTTCAATGTGGTAAGCCTGGGCTTCAGCAGAAGTCAGCTTGTGAAGAGCCCTGGCAGCTCTGCCAAGAGTTGGATCACTGGAAATGGACTTGCCCTGGAGTCGAAGGATGCCCAGGTCAGAGCCACAGATCTTATCGGCTCTAAGCTGAAAAGCCCTTCACTCAGCCCAACTTCCAAAGTTGCAGCTGAGGGGATGGTCAAGTAGGGTCAGCAACATTGCAGGCAGAACTGTAAATTTCTTGTTAGAGATGCCCCTTGCCTTTACCTGGCCAGCTCTCCTCCCAGGCCAGCCAAGTAATGCAAGTCAACAGAGTGCCTTCCCCTAGGAGGTTCACACCTCCCTTAGGATATACCCCATGTGAAGAGATAGATAGGTCTGGGCCTCTGAATTTACAGGGCCTAAAGCCCAACAGATTATTATCAAGCCCCTTCTATCAGGTTCTATTTGCCTCTCAATCAGAAAAATTACTTGTAGCTTAGAAAGCACCTTTCTTAGCTCCTCTAATAATGACTCTGTCCTTTGTTCTAGGCCCTGTCTAGCGTTCTTGGGCCTCATTCCTTTGTAATCATAACCTCTACCACCAATGGCTCTACTCCCAACCTGTGTGTACTGATGGTCCTCTTCCCCACTTAATGCTGTATAATTGTTCAAACCTGGTAAATGCCACTCTTAGGATCATTGGTTACTATCCTCACTCTGTCTTTTATGACCTTGTCTAAATATGATCAGAGTCGGCGATCTTGGAAGGCTTCCATAGCCTTGGCAACTCATGACGACAGCCTAGGGTGGTTACTGGAACCATAAACTAGAGTGTCAATTTGTTGGGTCAACAACAAGAGCCACTGTGCACTTGCTCCTCATGTGGGATCTCTGTCCTTAATGTGCTGTACATTGTGATTTAATGCTATAACTAGTACTCAAACAGTATGTTTCACTTTGTGTTGCTATGTGGGTGCAAACTGTTGCAATCTTTATACTAAATTGATCTTCTGTATATAAAGAGAATTGAAAATGAATCTTGATGCAAATGGAAGGGGAGAGGGAGCGGGAGAGGGGAGGGTTGTGGGTGGGAGGGAAGCTATGGGAGGGGGAAGCCATTGTAATCCATAAGCTGTACACTGGAAATTTATATTCATTAAATAAAAGTTAAAAAAAAAAAGAATGTGCTACACAGAGAAAGAAAATCAGCATGGAAGAATGTGAAGGCAGAAAACATCCTAGTAGAACAATGCTGATTCAAAACAAAGAATAGAAATATTTTTGGAAAAATGGCAAGATCAACTCATTACTTATCAGTAATAACATTGAATGTAAATGGACTAAATTCTCCAATGAAAGATACAGACTGACTGAATGGATTGAAAAATAAGACCCACCTTTGTGCTGACAAGGAGAAATGTACTTCACCAAGAAAGACACACACAGACTGAAAAGATAGAAAGGGATATTCCATGCAAATGTAATCAAAAACCAGGTGGAGTAGCTATACTACTGATATCAGATAAAGTAGGTTTTTAGAGAAAAATTCTTAAAAGAAACATAGAAGATTAAGGGATTATCAAATCATCAAGAAAATGTAACTATAGTAAGTGTAAATGCACCTAACTCTGGGGCTCTCAGTTTTTTAAAAGGTGTTCATGGATTTAAAGTGAGACATAAATATAATATAATAATAATGAGGGATTTAAATGCCCCCTTCCATCAAGGGACAGATCAACCAGACAAAAACATCAAGATAGAAACAACAGAGATGATCTTCATTATAGACCAAATGAACATAATAGTTCTCTACAGAATATTTGATCCCCCCAACTGCAGAATATACATTCATTTAATCAGTGCATGGAACAATTCTCTAGGATAGGTCATCTACCAGGTCATAAAACACTTCTCAACAAATTTTAGAAAATCAAATCATATCACATATCTTTTCTGAACAAAATGGAAAGAGATGAAGCTAGAAATTAACAAGAAAAGAAATTAAAGAAAATATACAGACACAGGATACTGAACAAAAGGCTCCTGAATGAATAGTGTGTCATAGAAGAAATCAAAAGGGAAAGCAACAAATTCCTTGAAGTTAATAAAGATGAAAACATAACATATAAAAACTTAACACAGCAAAATGCAGTGTTAATAGAAAAGTTTATGTGTCCATATCAGAAAATTGGGAAAATATTAAATAAATGATCTAACAATTCATATCAAGGAACTAGGAAACAATAGCAGCCAATACTCAAATTAGTAGGTGAAAAAATAATAAAAGCTTGAAGAGATAAAAAATAGAAATTGCAAAATCTATAGAAATTATCAGTGAAATGATGGGGTTTTTCTAAAAATAAATAAATAAATAAATAAACACATAAAACCATTGGCCCAAACAACAAAGATAAATTGAGAGAGGAAAGAAATTAATAAAATCAGGTGAAACTATATGTTATAATAGACACCCCAGAAACAAACAATCATTAGGAATTACTACAAATGGTTATATACTAACAAATTAGAAAGTCTAAAATGAGTGAATAGATTTATGTATACATATACTTTACCAAAATTGAAGCACAAAGACATAGAAAACTTGAATAGATGAATATCCAAGACTGAGACTTAATCATCAATGAAGAGCCTCCCAACAAATAAAATCCTAGGACCAGAGGGTTTTATTCCTGATTTCTACCAAACTTTTAAGGAAGAGTTAATACCCACACTTCTTAATTCAAAACAATTAACAGGAAGGATATCCTTCCAAACTGATTCTATGAGGTGGGCATTAATTTAATTCCATATAAAAAATACAACAAAAAAGAGAACTATAGACCAATATCCCTGATTAATATAGATGCAAAAATCCTCAACAAAATACTGGCAAATCAAATGCACCAAAACATCAAAAATTTCAACCATCCTGAGCAAGTGGGGTTTAATTTCAAGGTTGAAGCAATGGTATATATACACAAATAAATAAATATGACATATCAGCAAAACAAAATGAAGGTAAAATTCATGTGATTATGTTAATAGATACAGAAAAAGCACTTGATAAAATTTCCTGATAATAAAACAAACCATTAAAATAGACATAGAAGGAACATACCTCAACACAGCTAACTCAGTATAGGGCAACCCTACAGGCAGCATGATATTGAATGAAGAGAAGTTGGAAGAATTTCCAAGAAGATCCCGAAGCGGGCAAGGATGCCCACTTACCACTATTCAACAATATAGTTCTGAAAGTGTTATTCAGAGTCATTAGGCAAGAAAATAAAATCAAAGGGATACAAATTGGAAAGGAGGAAATCAAATTATCTCTCTCTGCAGAAGACAATATCCTTTATAAAGCAGAACAAAAAGGCTCTACTAAGAGACTATTGGACTCATAAGAGAATTCAGCAAAGTCATAGGATTTAAAATGAAAAAAAAAATCATTAGCATTCTTATACCCCAGCAATATTCTGGGTGACAAAGAACTTAAAAGATCAGTTCTATTCACAATACCTACAAAACAGTTTAAATACTTTGGGATAAATTTAACCAAGGATGTGAATAATATCTACAATGAAAATTATGAAACATCAAGGAATGAAATAGAAGACAGGAAAAAATTTCTGAGTAATTCAATTTGTCTATTTTTGCTTTTACTACCTGTGTTTCTGGGGCCTTAGCCAAGAAGACTGCTTAGGTTGATGTATTGTAGCATTGCCTTATATTTTCCTCTAGTAATTTAATGGCTTCAGGTCTTAAATACAGAAAAACCTTCATGTTTAATAGCCCATTTTTTAAAAAGATTTATTTATTTTATTTCAAAGAGTCACAGAGAGAGGTAGAGACAGAGAGAGAGGTCTTCCATCTGCTGGTTCACTCTCCAATTGGCCACAACAGCCAGAGCTGTGCCGATCCGAAGCCAGGAGCCAGGAGCTTCTTCCAGATCTCCCACGTAGGTGCACGGGCACAAGCACTTGGGCCATCTTCTACTGCTATCCCAGGCCACAGCAGAGAGCTGGATCAGAAGAGGAGTGCCGGCACCCATATGAGATGCCGGCACTTCAGGCCAGGGCTTTAACCTGCTGCACCACAGTGCTGGCCCTAATAGCCCATTTTTTTATTGTTAGTTTTCCAAAGAGCTGGTCAGACCACTAAATATAAGGATGGTATTTAAAGTATTTGAATACCATGATAGAAATTACTCCTTTCAGGGAGAAAGAGATGATATGCACAAGTAAAGATTTATCCAAAATTATCCTCTTTATAAAACATCCTTTCCCTCTATATTATGAGCCTTTTTTACACCTTCAGAAAGAGTGAGTGTGCAAAGAATCATACAGTGATGTATTTCACTAATTGATTTGCACCATCTGTCTATATTTATTTCTCTCAGACACTGATCTTCAATGTCTCTCTTCTTATAGTCAAAGTCAACAGAGTTTCTCTGTAAATGCTAAGTAAATAAGGATTAGTATAACCCACAATGCATGATGACTTGAGTAGCAATGGACAGAGAATGTAAAGGACAAGAGCTACAACCAAGTTTTCTCAAGTTGTGTGCAATGAAGGACTGATAGATTATCATACCTCAAACTTCAAAGGAACAGAGCTACTCCTTCTTTCTTCTCTTCAGTTATTTGTATTAGCTATCCTTTAAGAAAAACATGGGAATGAATTTGGATAGGAAACAGAGGAAAGAAGGTAATATCTATCCCAATTTGTGCACTCGGGTATATAGAAGGTTGTATGAAACAGAAGTAAAAGTAGAAAATGTAAGA
Organism: Lepus europaeus; assembly: GCF_033115175.1. Lineage (NCBI taxonomy): Eukaryota > Metazoa > Chordata > Mammalia > Lagomorpha > Leporidae > Lepus > Lepus europaeus. Next base: position 43,691,604 of record NC_084832.1, on the reverse strand, counting down.
GGCTAAGAGATGAAAAAGACATGCTCATTCAGACTTGTCCCAAATGGTGGAGTTAGAAACTTGCCAGGGGATTCCAATTCAATCCCGTCAAGGTGGCATGTACCAATGCCATCTCACTAGTCCAAGTGATCAATTTCAGTGCACAATTGATCATAATGATAGGACTAAGAGTCAAAGGGATCACATAAACAAGACTAGTATATGCAAATACTAACCGATAGAATAAAAACAATAAATAAAAACCGATAGAATAAGAACAATTCAACATGGGAAGCAGGAGACATAGTAGACTCATAGACACTGTGGGGAAAAAAAAAAAAAAAACCTAAATGAAAGATCTCTGCTAGTGAGATCCCAGTGGAAAGAACAGGTCATCAAAGAAGGAGGTACCTTTCTCTGAAGGGAAGAGTGAACTTCCACCTTGACTATGACCTTGTCTAAATAAGATCAGAGTCCGCGAAGGTGAACTCAAAAGGCTTCCATAGCCTTGGCAACTCATGACGAGAGCCTAGGGTGATTACTGACACCATAAGCAAGAGTGTCAATTTGTTAAGTCAACAACAGGAGTCACTGTCAACTTACTCTTCATGTAGGATCTCTGTCCTTAATGTGCTGTACATTGTGATTTAATGCTATAACTAGTACTCAAACAGTATTTGACTTTGTGTTTCTGTGTGGGTGCAAACTGTTGAAATCTTTACTTAATATATGCTAAATTGATCTTCTGTATATAAAGAGAATTGAAAATGAATCTTGATGTGAATGGAAGTGGAGAGGGAGCGAGAGAGGGGAGGGTTGCGAGTGGGAGGGAAGTTATGGGGGAGGGAAGTTATGGGGGAGGGAAGCCATTGTAATCCATAAGCTGTACTTTGGAAATTTATATTCATTAAATAAAAGTTAAAAAAATGTTAAGAATAGTGGTTGTTTCTTAAAATCTGAAGATAAAGAACAAGAAAAATTGATGATGATGAGTTACATCTTGATTGATGTTTGGTTTGCAAGTTCATTCATTTCTCAAAACATGATGACTAGTACACTTGGATTTCTAAATTTCATTCTATGTACATTTACTCAAGGAATCATTTCAAAATATTCAACTCAAGTATGTTAAAATTTTCATGAGTGAAGTGTAATAATGCCTGCACCTTTCAAATTTATCAAAATTAAAACTCAAAAGATGGATACAGATTTAGATACATGATAAAACAAAATAAAATGTCAATGTTTAAAACTAGGGGATAGAATGTGGCTTTTTCTGCATATTTGAAAAATGTCATTATAATATGCTGACAAATTTAGTAAGGGATACAAAATAAACTTCTGATAAGCCCTTTATGACGAAATCCTGATTTAAAGAATTGGACTACTGGTACTCTCTATAATTGGTATTACATAAAGTTGTCTACTGTGTTATCTATAAAACACAAAGCTTGGAAATTGTGCAGGTAGAGGGCAAGGGATGCCTAATATAGTAAACCCATATATCCCCACATAGTTGTACTTTACATCAAAATCAAACTAATGATGAAACCCATAGAACATGAACCCAGAAAGCAGAGAGAGAGAATAACAAAATGGAAGTAGAACCAGAAGAAGTAAGTAACAGGGAAAGATACTATACCAATATCACACGCTGGGATTTCCATACACCATATAGAATAAAAAAACTATCCGTGTTCATCCAGCTAAGAACATTCTGTAGACAAATAATTCTCTTCTTCTAGGAAACAGTGATTTATCTTCTTTAAGATCCAGTTCACACGATTAGACTATGTCTGCTAACTCATTGTCCTTCCTCTGGAGAGTGATGTGTTCTCAAAATTTCCTGAAAAAACATGCTATTTTGGCACATTTTGTACAAGAGTTTTTATAAAACTTTTATAAAAGCTTTCTCAAATTTATAAAACCTGAATACCTATGATTATATTACAAAAAAAAACCTGAAAATTGTGAAAAAAGACTATTTGCAAAAGTCAGAAACCTGTAGTAACACCAAAAATCTTTAAAAAGAAAATGATCAATTTGCCCTTATCATAATTTAGGTAATTTATTTTTACATTCTCATTATATTTGTAGTATAAATTTATTTTTAAATGTCACCTTGACTCATATTTAATAAGTATACTTAATTGAGATAACACTTAAAATTGATGATATCAAGCTTAACATAATGTATGTATTCTGAGAAAAAATCAGCAGTTTTTGTCTTACTCTTCATTTCTGAGTATTTACAACAATATCAAGATGTACTTTGTCTTAAGGTTATTTCCAAATATTAAATGAGTATTTTGCAAAAGCATGCATTATATTTGTGATTTTCTTATCCAAAAGCTGTTAGAACCTTAAATAAAAAAGCATTTCTTATGACCTGATATCTATTTTCTAAGGTCATAAACAAGGATGTAAGGAGCACATCATAATGGGACTTGTATGATTATTCTGCCCATTATACAGTGAAAGCTTAACATTTCTCCACAGCAATTGCTTGCAGTTAGAATCCTAATGAGTTAAATATCCTTCATTATCATGAGAACTTAAAGTTTTTCCTTTATGTAAAACTTCAAGGTAACCAAACTGCTGAAGTTGTATCTATGGGGGAAAACAGTAAGAAAGAAAAAAAAATAGTAAACATATTGTGTATAAAGATAAATAACAAGTTTCACACAGCTGCTGTTTAACAATTTTGGAAAAGTTACTTCATGCCAAGGTCACTGCATATAAAATTATTGGCATCTTTACTGAAACCCAGCACTTCTTGCATAGAAAAGCAGTAAATCCATCTAAGAGAATGATTGGGAAGCTAAAGCAGGGATACAACATCTGTCAAGTAGTTTATGCATCTGGGCCATGGAAAAAGTTCCTTAATCTCAAAAAAGACAGTTTTACCAAACTGTATGTCAGAATAAAGAGAGACCATTACAACATATCTTTAAATAGATGGCAATGAAGTTGAAAGTAAAATTCTATTTATATCTTCCTTTTTCATTTCTTTTTTTTATTAAACTTTTATTTAATGAATATAAATTTCCAAAGTACAGCTTATAGATTACAATGGCTTCCCCCCTCCCATAACTTCCCTCCCACCCGCATCCCTCCCCTTTCCCGCTCCCTCTCCCCCTCCAATCACATCAAGATTCATTTTCAATTCTCTTTATATACAGAAGATCAGTTTAGTATATATTAGGTAAAGATTTCAACAGTTTGCCCCCATATAGCAACACAAAGTGAAAAAAATACTGTTGGAGTACTAGTTATAGCATTAAATAACAGTGTACAGCACATTAAAGACAGAGATCCTACATAATATTTTTTTAAAAAAATAATTAATTTTCTATGCCATTTCCAATTTAACACCAGGTTTTTTTTTTTTTTTTCATTTCTACCACAGACTATAATATGTATGGGAGGAAGATTCATCCTTAACTTAAAGACCCTACCAATAAGTTTATGATTAGTAGACTGATATAGCCTCAGAAATAAATGTCTTAAGCTTCACAGTATAAATAGGTCTGGCACTTATTAAATTTGTAAATGACATAATTGTCAAAAAAGATTGGAAGATACAAAAAGGATTAAATTCATAGTGATTAATAAAGCAGAAAACATGCTATTGGAAAACAAGTTCATATATGTTTAGGAAAATTGAGAAATGATAACATTAAATGCAAAATTCACTTTAAAATAAATCTATTAATTTGGAGGAGAGAGGCTTTAGGCATATGAATTTACAAATTATAAGCAAGAAGTTCAACAAGTAGACCATTCTGTTAAGCCAAATAATCCAAGAAAAGAGAGGTAAATTCTGCTTGATGTCATTCATATGTCAAAATCCATCCTTGTGGTGTTTTTTTTGTTTTGTTTTGTTTTTTGTTTTGTTTTTTTTTTTAACAAAAAGTTGATCTCTCAGAAATTGACAGAGGGCAGACAAAGATGAGAAGTAGATGATTAACTGGTCCTATGTTATGGATAGGAAAACAAGTTCTCATGTCTTACTTTACAGTAGTTTGAGGTAATACAACTTAAATTTCAAAGGAGCTAGAAGAAATTATTTTGAATGTCTTCAACATAAAGAAATAAAAGTTTAATGTTTAAGGAGATAAATATTTTACCTTTAATGGACAATAAACAATATTTGCATTCAAATCATCATCTGTTATAAATATGTGCAATTTTATGCATCATTAAAAATAAAAAAAAATTAAAAGACCAAAATAGCATTGTGAAGAGGGAAAAATAAATCTCTTCCCAAACAACGTCTCTAAAAGTCTCCAAATAGAAAGACACCAAAAATCTTCAAATAAAAATATATTTCAGGACAAAAGAAGAAAACCTATTGTTTAGTGGAGGTAATATACTGTAATCATTGCTCATTGCCACTCCTATGGAAAGCACTGACTAAATATTGTGTATTGAGCAAAGTGTTAAAATGTCTAGAGCTGTGGAATACAGAGGAGCACTAAGGTTAAAATGGCTATTTAACATGGAATAGAGATAACATAATGATTCATTGTTTCCTTCTTCAGTATGTGACAGGCTTTTAATCATACATTCCAAGAGATGACACAGAAAATTCCATCTATTTTTCTCACTTTAAAGCCATAGATCTAGTCATGAGTGATGGGTGGCAATTTGCTAGAGGGGCCAGGGCAGGAAATGTTAAGAATCACAAGGAGAAAGATGTGGGGACAAGTGGGAAATGAGGGTTGATGTGGTTGAGATTTTAGAAAAATTTTAAGCATGTCTAAATTCTTCAAAAAATATGTCACTAATCATTTTTAAGAGAGAACTAATAGAAGTCAAAGTATGAGAGGATAAATGATGTAGATTGTGTTAAAGCAAGTGAATGGATGTTGAAAATAGACTATTTTTGATGTTGAACAATAATAAAAAGCAAGATTTTCAATTATATTGAATTACAATTTAATCTGCTTCTTTTGGTGAAATAATCTATGAATACTGGATGAAACAGAAAAAAGCAAGCAGGTTAGGATGTTGAAATTGCTTCCAAAGGGACAAATTGTGCCTGAAAGCCCAAAACTGAAGACTGATGGAGGAATGGTTTGCTCCAGTTTTCCACCCTTTTCTATTGTGATTTTCACCAAGAGTAGACCCAAATGCACAGATAAATTGATTGATCATAGATGATGGCTGTAGACAGATGTGTGTATAGATGTATGAAAACTTTTCAAAAAGTTCATGAAAATGCCGTGCATTGGTTTCAAATGAATTTTGCACCTATATAAGCTTAGATTTAAATTTCATTTTTCAGGAACTTTTTGAGTTCCTTCATGTGTACATATAGTATATGTGTGTATATATCTGTGTGTATATGTATATATATACATACACTAACAAAATATATTTATGTGTATTTTTATACAACATATATATGCATGAATACATATATGATATGTATCTACTACAGCACATATTATATATATATATATATGATGGTAATATATAGCTTTATGCACCAATATGTTATAGATACTTAGAAGTAAGAAAACAGTTGTACATAATGGAACAAAATTTAAATGTTTGTTAAATTGTTAATAGTGGTTATGAAAGATAAAAAAAAAGCACATTTTTTTTAATTTCTGTGATAAAATAATTAACAGCTCAGAAACCTATTTCAACAATCCTGTGTCAGGAATTAATGCAAAATACAGAAATTAAGGGAGAAATTGCTAGAAAAGATGACAAGCTGCTGTCGTTACTAAAAGATGTGTATGTTGATTCCACAGATCCTCTAACTACCGTGTAGGTAAAAGATGCTGAAACTCGTCAGGAGCCAAAGGAATTCAGATTGCCGAATGGCCATCACTTTGATATGATGGCTATTAAGAACATTCCCAAAGGCAAAATTTCCATTGTAGAAGCATTGGCACTGCTCAATAACCATAAACTTCATCCAGAGATATGGACTGTTAACAAAATAGCACAGGAATACCATTTAGAACTGAAAGATGTAAATTCCCTTCTCAAATATTTTGTTACTTTTGAAGTCAAAGTCTTTCCTCCTGAAGACAAGAAATCGATACAACAAAAATGAAGAAAATCATGAAATTACTGTTCCTGTGTGTACTTCCCATCCTCCATCCCATTCATTTCCTCATTTATATAAATTGCCAGGTGTTTAATGCTCCCTACTTTTTTTTTTTTTTTAATTTTTTTGACAGGCAGAGTGGACAGTGAGAGAGAGACAGAGAGAAAGATCTTCCTTTTGCCGTTGGTTCATCCTCCAATGGCCGCCGCGGTAGCGCGCTGCGGCCGGCGCACCGCGCTGATCCGATGGCAGGAGCCAGGTGCTTCTCCTGGTCTCCCATGGGGTGCAGGGCCCAAGCACTTGGGCCATCCTCCACTGCACTCCCTGGCCACAGCAGAGAGCTGTGCTGGAAGAGGGGCAACCGGGACAGGATCGGTGCCCTGACCGGCGCCGCAAGGCGGAGGATTAGCCTAGTGAGCCGTGGCGCTGGCAGTGCTCCCTACTTCTGAGAGCATACTGTTTATTGAGCACGGTTGACTTCTCAGTATTGTTCATTGAATGTATTTTGTTTTCTTTTGGATTTTAATTTGGTTTGGGCATAGTTTGAATGTATATGTCAACATGTGTAATTGGCACATTTATAACATGGCTGTAAGTCAAAGAGTTAAAGTATTATTTTAGGCACATCTTTCCAGCTTTTAAACTAGTCAAATGGTCTCTTGGGAAATGTCTTGAATCCCTCATTTAACATTTGGAGTTTCACTTTCCAATTTAGGTGGCTTATTTTTTTACCATGGAACATTGAAAGTAAGCTTTCCTAACATGTTTTCTTGTTAGGAAAAGGAGGATTTGACAGTGAGGTAGAATAAGAATATTTTTCCAATAAAGGCAGATAGGACATGGACAGAAAATTAGAAAACTACTTCAATAAGAATTAGCAAGGACTTTAAAATTTTTTTTCCTTGTCAGAGACAGAGAAAGGGAGAGCTCTGGGTCCTCTGACTCAGTTCTCAAATGTCCACATGAACTTGGCTGGAGCCAGGAGTTGAAAACCAAATGCAGGTCTCCATGTTATTTGAGCCACCACTACTGCCTCTGAGGCTCTGCATAGACAGAAAGCTGGAGACAGGAGCAGAAGCCGGGAATAGAACACAGGTACTCCCATATGAAGTGCAGGTGTCTTGACCATTAGGCTAAACACCTGCTTCCTGTTTTTTTGTTTGTTTGTTTGTTTGGTTTTTTTTTTTAATTGATTAGGTGTGGAATAACTGTAATTATTAAAAAAGAATTAATGTTTATAACATGTAAGCAATTTTTGCATTGCCAAGTAAGTCAAAAGCTTTCAGAAAGATAACAGTAGGAATTATTTGAAAAAATAGCTTTTTTCTTTATTTGATACGGAATTGCAAGAATAACTTAAAGAATAATTAAACCAAGAAACCATGTTAAAGAATTTGTTGACCAAATATAATCTGATACTAATACCAGTTGAGAGAATAATAAAAATAGCAAGTGGAAGTGTAAAGTGTGATTATTTAAAGGAATCTGGGAAATTGTTTTACCCATTTACAAACTTGAGAGCACAAACACATGAACTAGGTACTTGGCTGTTTTGAGTTTAGCTTTACTTAATATGTTGGCAGCTGTGGAATCCTGGGTAGGTTGTATAGCCTCTGAGATGGAATTTCTACCACAAAATGAGTACAATGCTTCCAAGGGTTAGTGTCAAGGCAAATAATAAAAGGACTACAAAGGGAAAAAAAAAAGTGGACAGAATGAAAACATATGGTACCAAAAGGTCACTTGAAACTTCAGGAACAAAAGATTAGGAGCAGAAACAAAAATAATATTTTAGTAAATGTAAAATGCTAACAATGAAAAAAGCATTGGAGTTCTTTGAACTTATTAGACTGCTGCAATTTAAATTGCAATTTATGATGAAATCACAGAAAATATTTCTTGAACAGGTTTCTTCTCTCACAAAGCCTCAGTGATTCACTAAGAGTTCTTATCATTGGTTCACATCTGTTCATATTTTATGGAAAGATTAACTGCTGTCATGCTACTGAAAAATGAATGGTATGGAGAAGTAGAGCACTGCACATGAAATATAATAATGCATTCTGCTATATTTCTTCTACATATATCCATATTAATAAATGTTATTCTATTTTTAAGCACATTATTTGACTTTTAATATAAATAAAGTCATACAGATTAAGTAGTTTCAAATTTGAAATTAACCTTCAGGAAAATTGTTTTATTTGGCTTCCAAGTCTAAATTAACAATTGATTATAGAAGAAAAATCTGAAAGCACAATAGAATAAAGATGAAGAAAATAAGAAGTATATACAAAACCAATAAAATATATTTTTAGGTATTCTTAAATTTAGCTAAAATATTGCTCTTTATATAAATTTACTTTCCTTTTTAAATTTAGCTTTTTCTCTTATTGAAAATATCACTGTATATAAATTGAATTTAAAGTTTTTAAAAATTGTTTTGTGGTAATTTGTAATATTTTACTACTTTTTATTTCCATAATAAAATCAGTTCTTGCTTGCTTTGCATTTCTTCATTATTAATTGTGATCTTTAATCATAGATGAAGATTGTATCATAAGCCTATGAGAAAATTATATTTCCTTTGGGAACTGTGGGTAGCATTTAAACACATTTATTCTTGTTATTGATTCTAAAATGCTGCATATAGGAAAGTTTTTGAGCTTGCCATGTTGTTTTTTTAATTAATTAATTTTTTTTTTTTTTATTTTTGACAGGGAGAGTGGACAGTGAGAGAGAGAAAGACAGAGAGAAAGGTCTTCCTTTGCCATTGGTTCACCCTCCAATGGCCGCCATGGCCGGCGCACTGGGGCCAGCACACGGCGCTGATCCCAAGGCAGGAGAAAGCTGCTTCTCCTGGTCTCCCATGGGGTGCAGGGCCTAAGCACTTGGGCCATCCTAGAACCCGGTGTGCAGGCACTGCTAGGCAGAGGATTAGCCTGTTGAGCCACGGCGCCGGCCTGTCATGTTGTTATATTAACCTATTTCTGTCTTCTATTTGCTGTGTTTATATTTTAATATGTATTGTGTCATTAAATGTTTCATATACATGTCACTAAGTTTTTGACAGTCAATATATTAACTTTTTAATGATTTATTTGACATTTTTATGTGTTAGTCTAAAAATTGTGTTGTAAAGTGAAATATGTCAATGTTTGGAAACTCCATATAATATAATAAGCAATATTCTACAATCAATGTTTGATGTGTCAAAATTATGCTCAAGTAATAATCCTTCCAATGGACAAGATAGAGCAATGTAGTAAAATGAAATTGATTATGAAAATTCATTGACATGATCTCAGATTCCACATTCCAATAAATTATAATAAACTATCACTTGTCAACATTTATTGCGTGGTAAAGAATATCAATAACTGTCTGAAAAGGCTATTAAAATATTTTTAGCTTTCCCAACTATCCATGTGAGATTTAATTTCTTTGGCGTATTTCAACAAAAAAATTATGAAATATTGGAAGAAGCAAATATGAGATTTCAGATGTTATCTGTGTGTATATGCACTAACGATACTTTCCAAAATGCAAACCAATGAAAAAAATCCTCAACAATTTATTTTATTTCATAAAACATGGCATTCATGTTAAAATTTTAAAAATGATTCACATTAAGAATTAGAAAGCAGAAAGTCTTTTGGGAGGGGGATACATTTATATAAAAACAGATTTCTTGTGTTTTATATATACGATTTTAAGCCCATAATGAAGAATGACTTTTTAAAATTTTTTTATTTATTTAAAATACGGAGTTACAGAGAAGCAGAAAGAGAGAGAGAGAGAGAGAGAGAGAGAGAGAGAGGTCCTCCATCCGCTGATTCACTCCCCAATTGGCTACAATAGTCAGAGCTGCACCGAACCAAACCCAGGAGCTTCTTCCGGTCTCCCATATGGGTGCAGGGTCCCAATGACTCGGACCATCTTCTGCTGTTTTCCCAGGCAATAGTAGTGAGCTGGATCAGAAGTGGAGCAGCCAGGACACGAATCAGCACTCATATGGGATGCTAGGGATGCAGGTGGTGGCTTTACCCACTATGCCACAGCACTGGCCCTGACGAATGGCTTTTGATAGGTTAAAATGGAATGCACATTTTTATTGGTAAAATTTTATTGGTAAAAATTTTCTTTCACACACACATACACTGATACACACTTCCTGTTTTGGCTGCTGAGAATAAATTCTGTAAATCATTAAAACAGTATAATGGAGTTTTAAAATTAATCAAAAATCTCAGTTTAAACATTATTATGCTGGAATACCAATATTAATAACTTCATAAATAAAAGATTTTGGGATAATCAGCAATTTTATCTAAAGTGTTTTATGGCATATACATTCTATGAATACTACTCAGCCATTAAAAAAGAATGAAATCTTATCTTTTGTAATGAAACTGATGCAAGTGGAAAACATTATACTTAGTGAAATAAGCCAGTACCCAAAAGACAAAAACCATGTTTTCATTGATCTGTGATAACCATTGGAGCACCAAAAATGCAATGTAAATGTGAAATTAGCATTCTGAGCTTTGATGATTATTTATAGCCCTGAACAGTGTTTTTCTTTTTTTTCCTCTCACTATTTGTTGAATTCTTTACTTGGTGTAAGGTTAATCTTATGAGTATAAACTAAGGTAAACTAAAAGTAGATCAACGTAAAAATTAAGATGGGGGGGGCAGCGCAGTGGCATAATGGAATAAGCCACCACTTACAACTCCAGCATCCCATATGAGCTCCCGTTTGAGTCCCAGCTGTTCCACTTCCAAACCAGCTCTCTGATAACACACCTGGGAAAGCAGCAGAAGAGGACCGAAGTTGAAGCCCCAGATGAAGCTCTTGGCTATTGGCAGAGCCTTGGCTGTTGTGGCCATTTTGGAAGTGAACTAGCGGAGGGAAGATCGATTTCTCTCTTTCTGTTTCTTTCTCTCTTTCAAATAAATAAATAAATAAAACATTTTTTAAAAAAAGAGAGGGATTAGGAGGAGGAATGGTGGGAGTGTGGGTGGGAGTGAGAGTAGGGTGGGAAGTATCACTATGCTCCTAAATCTGAAATACATGAAATTTGTGTACTTTAAATAAAATTAAGGAAAAGAAAACAAACAAACAACAACAACAAAAAAAAACAGAATGAGAATGCCTAATGTGAGCCTTCCATTAATGAGTTGTTATTTGATTATTCCAAAATCATATATACTTTCCTTTTAGTCAGGTTATTTTTTCTGGATTTATTTTTCCAACAGGGGCTAATTTCATTTCACACAAGGTAACAAATAAGACTATTAAAGATAGTGAAAGAAATACTTTTTGCATTATAGTTAAAGCAAAACACATAACAAAATTTACTGTATAAACCATTTTAAATGTACAGTATAGTAATGTTCTCCATATGTCTTTATTGTGCAACAAAGCTCTTGAACATTTTTATATTGCAAAACTGAACTCTATACTCAGAACAACAATCTCCTTTTCCCCTTCTCCTCAGGATCTGGAATCATCATTCTACTTTGTGTTTCTAAGCATTGACTACTTTAGATAATTCATATAAGTGGATTAATGCAGTATCTATGTCTTTGTGATTGGCTTATTTCATTTATCATAAATATCCTTGGGAATCAACCACACTGTATCATAAAACACATTTAAGGATGAATAATAATCCATAAGTATGCAAATACAACGTTTTTGTTACCTTTTTTTTCCCATTAGGTTGCTTCCACTTTTGACTATTACGGATGATGTTTCAATAACCACAGGTGCGTAGACCTCACTTGGAGATCCTCAATTCCCTTGAATGCTTTAGTACAGTTTGTCATGTGAACTTAACATATATTACCTGGTGCAGGCTGCCTTTTGAAATACCTAAGGTGTACACAAGTGGGGCACATGAAGTCCAAATTCCATGTACCCCAACCAGATTTGCTATATCTTGGGGCTTCTGTTGTCCCTTATATTGATCTAGAAAGAGTGAATGTGTGTCTAGAACTTGTTAAATATGAGTGTGTACTGTCTCACTAGACTCAGACTATTTGGCAACCACAGCACAATGAATTTAGTTCCCAAATATCATTGATGTATTTCAGACTTAGGAATTTCTATTCTTTCTTTTATAATATTTAATTTTGAAAACAGCATTAAGAATATATGAGGGAAATTATAATACCTGGCAAATAGTTGAATATTTAGAAGTTATTTTAAATAATTCTATAAAAATATTAATGGCAATGTTTTGTACGTTGAGAGTCAGCTAGTAAACCAACACAGTTATGATGTAATCTTTTCCACAGTCTTAATTTTTGCAAACAATGCCTCTTGCAGGATTTCCATTACCAATACTTTTACATTATGTTTCATATTCATAGTATCCTTTGACATATATTATTTCATCTCTGTACACCATTGTGTATACCATTTCCTATTTTCTTCTCTCAAAAAAATCACACTTATTTCTTTATTACCATTTACATAAAAATCAGATTGCTATACTTTTCTCAGATATCTATTTCTCTTGTGATTCCTTATTTTCACAAACTGCTATGCTTTATCTATCCAGGAACTTCACCCAGTTCAAGTAATGCAACTGATTTAGAATGATTCCACCAGAGAGAGTGGAATTCTTGTGTTATGCCTTACCTTAGTCACTCACTCTTATGGGTATGCGTAAAGCACTCATTACTAGTAATCTGTAATTCCATCTCTCATGAGCCACTCCTTACTTCCTAGATCCTTTTGTATTAGTTTTCCAGAAGTATTTTCACTGAATCAGACTTCCAATCTATTGAACCATTACAATAGTGCTTTCTTATCTGTGGCTTGGTTTTAGGAAGTTTCAGTTAATCTCAGTTAATCATAGCCTGAAACTATTGAGTAAAAAGCTTCAGAATAAGCAGTCCCTACGTTTTAAATGTGCACTGTCTGTGAAGTGTAATGAAATCTCATGTCATCCCACTCCATCCTGTTCAGGACATGAACTGTCCCTTTGTTCCAATTATCCATGCTAGGGTTATCCACGCCACCTCTGCATTATTCACTTAGTGGTCATCTGTCAGGAGATCAACTGTCACCATATCACACTGCTTTTGTTCTGGTTATCCAAACTTTACTAAATAATGGTCTCAGGTCCTAGAATCTTGATATTGGCAACAGGGATATGCTAGACATAACACATAAAGTATTCCCATAGAAAAAAATCTGAGGTTCCTAAGATCTAAGGTAAGAATAAATTTATCCATGGAATCATGAGGAAGGAAAAAGAAATTTCATTGACAGACCTCAAACGTCAAAAGTGTCTGACAAGTGCTGAGCCAAGAAAAAGACACTACATTAAATGGCTTGGTACTATCTGATTTCCAATGATAACTGAGGGTAGAACTTAACTCATGGGGAATGATGGAATGCTGTACTTCACCATCCATCACCACCAATCTCCTCTCATTTCTCAGTAATCAGCTTTGATATGCATGATACTTTCATTTAATCTTCTGCATACTCTCTCAAGTCTCCAATTTCTTAATCTTTCTGTGACACTCCTTTACTGAGATCTAGGAATTATTATACCTAAATCTTTGCCTCTTTCGTATCCTCATGTTTGTGCATAGTATGTCATGGGAAATAATCAATTTTTGTGTCTATTACACACTGAGTTGATATGCATGGTATGAGGACTTCCTAGTAATTCTATTACATTTTCTTGTTAAATGTAGTCAAGCACTCTTTTGATAACTATGTTGTTAATTCAGTTTCTGCATAAAACAGACACCAAGACATAACTTGACCAGATTTATTAAGGACAGCACTTAGGAAAATAAATTTGTGCAAACTTGAGAGGCACTACAGAATCTAATGCAAGTCTAACTCCTACATGGATAGAGGGTGGCCCAGTAGGATACAAGATTTGGGGATAGGAACAATTACAGATTCAATGCAGTTCTGATGAGAAATCTTAAGCCAAATACACCAATTAGGGAAATACCTCATCTTTCAGGACTAGACTCACATGGGTCAGCAGATGACATTAGTAGCAACAAGAGGACAGTGGCCATAAATGCAACCAAAATGTTAGAAGATGTTAAAGTGGACCAGACAGAGTCAGTCAACTATACTACTTGTAATTTTTAGGGTCACAACTTTATGGCCATAAGTACTCCATGCCTTCTCTATCTTCTCTCAATCTGAAACCCTTACTTTCTCTTCAAACATAGCTTATGACCAAAGCCTTTCATGTTGCTGAGATGAAACACTTCATAAAAGTGAATTCATCTTCCTCTCATATAATCTACGTCTATCTGAAATAGAAATAAAATATAAATGTACCCATTCCCAATACTCTACAGTACTTGTCTTTGCCTGTGTGTAAGATCAATCTACTTGTGTTTTGCTTTTCATCTCTTCTGGTCCACTCTCCCTAAACATCATTTTCTCTCTACCAGTTCTCATCAGTCTTGATACAGTTCCTGAAATTCCAACCATCTTTTAATAAATCAACATAATAAAGAGACATGAGATTCTTAACTTGTTTCTTCCTCAATTGCTCTCTGTTGATTTTGGGGTAATTTGTCTCCAAAGACATAATGATAACTGTTTCTTTCTCCCTCTAATTTTTTTAAGCAAGATTTATTAGTTCTATACCACTATCTAAATGTTTTAAGTTTGCCAATTGTCTCTACTGTGTGTATTCAATAACACTAATTCAGTTCTCAATTGAGTTGATCACTCTCTTTGAAATCCTTTTTGAAATCTTTTTTTTTTTTTTTTTTGGACAGGCAGAGGGACAGTGAGAGAGAGAGACAGAGAGAAAGGTCTTCCTTTTGCTGTTGGTTCACCCTCCAATGGCCGCCACGGCTGGCGTGCTGCAGCGGGCGCATCGTGCTGATCTGAAGCCAGGAGCCAGGTGCTTCTCCTGGTCTTCCATGCGGGTGCATGGGTCCAAGGACTTGGCCCATCCTCCACTGCATTCCTGGGCCACAGCAGAGAGCTGGCCTGGAAGAGGCGCAACTGAGACAGAATCCGGAGCCCCGACCAGAACTAGAACCTATTGTGCCGGCACCGCAGGCAGAGGATTAGCCTATTAACCATGGCGCTGGCCTGAAATCCTTTCTTCTTTTGGCTACTGTAGTGTCTCATCTTCTCTCCTTACTCCCTTTCTCTTTCTTAGTCGCCTTCTCCTGATTTTGCTCTTCATTCAGAACTTCACTTCCTGACTGTCACATAGCTTATCCCATACATATCTTTTGCATCTGAACTCATTTACTTTATGTTTTTATAAGTTTCACCACCTTACATTAAAAAAGCTGATTCCAAGTTTATATTTTCTTTCAACTTTAACTTTGATCTTCAAACTCTTATTTAACTTGTCTAAATAAGTTAATGCTTAACTACATCAGCAAAATTTCATTGTTCACACCTGGCCTCATGAATCCACTGGAGGAAATGGAATGGATCCCTTGATAATGTTGGTACTACATGATAATGCATCTACTCCACCAGAGGTAGATGCTTTGGCAATCTGATAGCAAAGAAAAGAAGCCATTAGTAATTTAAATAGTTATGCTTTGTCCAGTGTAGATAGGTAGAGATTTACTGTCAGCAGCTATAAGGAAAACAACCTGAGTGAAAATTATTGTACCTCAAACTTTTCCTGCACCTGCCCTCAGGAGCCCTGTTTGCAGTGATCAGTTCTGACTTCACCATTTCAGTGAGGGACCAGGCTTCTGAGGGATAGGCAACATTATCTTAGGAAAACGCGTGAGTGTTTAAGGGAAAAATAGCCAATGCCCAAAGCTCATCAGTGTAGATCAAGCAAATGTGTAGATCATTTAACAAAACAACTCAAAAGTTTTAAGAAGCCAACTGTTAACAAATATAACAGGAAAATGTTGTGGCAGTCCATGACAGAGTGGATAATATTAGATAAAACTTTCTTCAGTAAAACTGAGTCCAAGATATATGAAACAGAACACATAATACTAGAAAGAATTTCTTTTGGTAAACAAACATAAAAGTAAGTCTGGGGTATAGAAAACTGTTCTGAATGTTGAATGTTTAGAGAGAAAGAAAGGTCTGAAGATCTCCATATTCAACTAGACTTTGTCCCTGCCATGGTGCTGACAGGAACCTGTTCATGGAACACAGAGGGCTTGAACTATGGAGGCAGCAGTCAGAATTCTGGGATATTGAAGAATGTAGAAGGTGCAGATCAGTAGCAAGCAAAGACAGAATTGACACAAGGCTACATTTAAACAAGGTAATATAGATGAATCTTGGCACATATTGACCTCATTAGTATCTCAGACTAACCTCCCAAAAATCCTTCTGAGACAACTGGAATAAATAATATCCTAGAACCATCCTAACTAGAGCCACAGGAGATAAAGTTTAAGTCCTTCCAAAATTTTCATGTTAAGTTTTCATGAAAAGTAACATGAAAGGGACCAGTGTTGTGCTACAAGGATTAAGCTACCACTTGCAATGCCAGCATACCCTAACAGAGTGCCCATTGGAGTCCCAGCTACTATGCTTCTGAGCTACCTTCCTGTTAATAAACCTAAAGGGCAGTGGGAGATGTTGCAAGTATTCTGATACCAAACACTCCAGTGGGATGCCAGGATGGAGTTCCTGGCACCTGACTTTTGGCTTTGACCCAGGCCAGTCCTGACTATACTGGCCATTTGGGGATTTAAGATCTCTATCTCTAAGTAAGATGTTTTCCAGATTCATCCATTCTGTTCCAAATGACCATATTTCATTTTTTTTTACCACTGTGAAGTATTACATAGAGTACATATCTAATAATTTCTTTATCCAGTCTTCGATTGATGGCATTTAGGTTAACATTATGTCTTAGGTCTTGGGAACTGAGCTACAATAAACAAGAGGGTGCAGATAACTCTTTTGTTTACTGATTTCATTTTCCGTGGGTAAGCAGCCAGGAGTGGAATGACTGGATCAAATGGTAGATCTATATTCAGATTTCTAAGATATCTTCATACAGTCTTTAATAGTGGCTTTACCATTTTACATTCCCACCAACAGTGGATTAGGGTACCTTTTCCTCACATCCTCATCAGCATTTGTTGTTTGTTGATTTCTGTATGAAAGCCATTCTAACTGGGGTGAGGTGAAACCTCATTGTGGTTTTGATTTGCATTTCCTGATGACTAGTGATCCTGATGGTTAGCCATTTGGATTTCCTCTTTAGAAAAATGTCTGTTTCAGTCCATGGCCCATTTCTTAACTGGGTTGTTTGTTTTGTTGTTGGAGAGTTTCTTGATCTCTTTGTATATTCTGGTTATTAATCCTTTATCAGTTGGATAATTTGCAAATAATTTCTCCCATTCTGTCGGTTGCCTCTTCACATTCCTCAGTGTTTCTTTTGCAGCACAGAAGCTTCTCGATTAGATGTAATACCATGTGTTAATTTTGGCTTTGATTGCCTGTGCTTCAGGTGTCTTTCCAAAGAGCTCATTTCCTGGGCCAATGTCTTGCAGAGTTTCCCCAATGTTCTCTAATAATTTGATGGTGTTGGGTTGTATATTTAGGTCTTGATGCATTTTGAGTGGATTTTTGTGTAAGGTGTAAGGTAGGGCTCTTTATTCATAGTTCTGTATATGGAGATCCAGTTTTTCCAGCACCATTTGTTGAAGAGACTGTCCTTGCCCCAAGGATTGATTTTAGTTCTTGGGAAAATATAATTTGGCTGTAGATGCTTGGAAAGGGACAAATACAGAATGTTCTCCCTGATCTGCATTAACTAATGGAGCACCTAAAAGGAAACCTGTAGAAGTGAAATTGATACTTTGAGAAACAATAACTTGAAAAGCCCTTGCTTGACTGTTGAGGAACAGTATTTATGTTTTTTTTTTCTTCATATTATTTGTTGAACTCTTTACTTAACATAGAGTTAATCATGTGTAGAAAGTCAATTGAAAATAGATCTCAGAAAAAGAAAGAGTGGAAATAAGAGAGAGAGGAGGAAGTTTTAACTGTAAAACTGTGTAGTTCTGCAGACATTCTTACAGACTTACTTCTAAGTACAGTTTAAAAACTTGCCATGGGACCCCAAATCCCATTAAGCTGGTGGTAAAAGTGCCATCTTAAGTGTTAAAGTGATCATATTAAGTGTTAAAGTGAACGTAGATAGGACTAAATGTTTAAGAGATCATAGAAATAGGACCAAGTGCCTGGTAATAATAATAGATAAATTAAAAAGAAGAGAAGGTTCCAACAAGGGAAGCAGTCCACACAACAGATTCATAGAATGACAATCACTTTAAGTAGTACTCTGACATCAGAATCAGCCCTTAAGTCATTCTGGTCTGACTGAAAAGCCCATGAGAGCAATTCAGGCATGGAAAGCCAAAATACTGTGGCAAAAAATGTTCTACATGGAGGATCTTTGTGAGTAAGACCCTAGAGGAAAGAAGTGGCCATCAAAGAAGGATATACTTTTCTCTGAAAGGAGGAGAGAACTTCACTTTGCTTATGGCCCTATCTAAATATTGACAGTTTGTGGAGTCAAAAGGCTTCCATCACCTAGGCAGCTCATGTCAAGAGCCCTGGGTGGTCAATGATGTTATACATAAGAATGTTAATTGTTAAATTAATAACAAGAGTCACTGTGTACTAACTCTCCATGCAGGACCTATGTTCTCAATGAGTTGTATTATGAGAGTTAACTGTGATACTTGTTCTCAGTATTTGTGTGTGTATGTGCATGTGTGTACAAATTCCAGAAATCTTTACTTAGTATAGAATTAGTCTTTGTGTACAAATTTAACTGAAAATTAATCTTAGTGGAGAATGGTACTCAGAAGGGGAGAGGAAGGAGAAGGAGGAGTGTGTGGGAGGGCGAGTATGATGGGAAGAATAAATATATTCCTAAATTGTACATATGAATTTGTATTCCTTAAAAAATTAATTGATAAAAATAAAGGTCTAAGGTTGTTTTATTATGCAGGCTTTCTAAAGTTATAATATTCTACAGTTCCTATTCCATGTATTGGAATTCAAGTCATTCAATACACCTATCACACTTTGGTATTGTCTGTGGTATTAATCTTACTCATTTACTTTTGTTGTAAAACTCCATAATTGTGGTTGTACATTAATGGAGAATGGGACTGGGAATGGGAGAGGGAGAGGGAAGGGTGTGACTGTGGTTGGGAGGGCAGGTATAATGGGAAGAATAACTATATTCCTAAAGATGTACTTATGAAATTTGTACTCATTAAATAAAAGATTTATTTGGAAAAAATAAAAATAAATAAATAAACCAAGTTGCAAAACAAACAAAAAATTTTCTCTCTCTCCCTTTTGCTCTGGCTCTTGCGCTCATCCTCTCCATTACTCTGCTTTTCAAATAAACTAAATAGAACTTGTAAAATAGTTTTAAAAAGAAAAGCGGCATTAAAAACATTGATTAATTGAAAAATAAAGCAGTCAACATAAGGTAAACAGATGTGACTCTTAATGCTGGAGTTAGCAGGCAGACTTTTATAAAGCTATTCTAAATATGTTTAAAGCTAAAAATAAAATGAAATCTTTAGCAGTGAAAAGAAAGGGAATCTCAGTAGGAAAGGAATATAATATGTATACCAAAGTTGAACTCAAGTGTTCAACTGAGAAAAGAAATCACTGGATGTGCTTAAGACTAGATTGGACTATTTTATTCCTTTTAGTATTTTTTGTTCTACTTAATACCATTGGTTGAACTCTTTAATTAACACAAAATTATTCTTAGTCATTTAAATTTAACTGAAAAGTGATCCCTGTTAAATATAAGAGTGTGAATAAGAGAGGGAGCAGATGTACAGTTCGGCACATGCTCACTTGGACTTACCCCAATGGTAGAGCCAGAAACGTGCCAGGGGATTCCATTTCAATCCCATCAAGGTGGCACATACCAATGCCATCTTACTTGTTAAAGTGATAAGTTTAAGTTCATAATTAATCAAAGGGATAGGATTAAGCGTCAAAGGGATTACATAAATAAGACCAGTGTCTGCAAATAATAATTGGTAGAATTAAAAAGGAGAGAATGATCCTGCATGGGAAACAAGATACACAGCAGACTCGTAGAATGGCAAAAGCCCTAAACAGCACTCTGGCCTCAGAATTGGCCCTTGAGGCATTCAGATCCAGCTAAAAAGCTTATGAGAATATTTTAGGCATGAAAAGCCAAGACACTGGGGCAAAGGAAAATGACTTAAATGAAAAATCTCTGTGGGTGAGATCCCAGCTGAAAGAACAGGCCATCAACGAGGGCAGTACCTTCCTCTGAAGGGAGGAGACAACTTCCATTTTGAATATGGCCTTTTCTAAATAAGATTGGAGTTGGTGAACTCAAGAGGCTTCCATAGCCTTGGCAGCTCATGAAAAGAGCCTCAGGAGATTACTGACGTCATAAAGAAGAATGCCAATTGTTAAATCAACAACGGGAATCACTGTGTACCTGCTCCCCATGTAGGACATCTGTTCTTAATGTGTTATAATATGTGAATTAACGGTAAAACTACTACTCAAACAGTACTCTATACTTTGTGTGTCTTTGTGGGTGCAGTCTGTTGAAATCTTTGCATAGTGTATACTGAGTTGATCTTCTGTATATAAATATAATTGAAAGTGAATTATGATGAAGAATGGAATGGGAGAGGGAAATGGGATGGTTGTGGGTGGGAAGGAGGTTGTGGGAAGAAAAGCCACTGAAATTCAA
Organism: Lepus europaeus; assembly: GCF_033115175.1. Taxonomy (NCBI): domain Eukaryota; kingdom Metazoa; phylum Chordata; class Mammalia; order Lagomorpha; family Leporidae; genus Lepus; species Lepus europaeus. Next base: position 43,670,832 of record NC_084832.1, on the reverse strand, counting down.
AAGTTGTACTTTGGAAATTTATATTTATTAAATAAAAGTTAAAAAAAATACATTAAAAGAGACTAGATTGGAAATAGTGAAAGAGATTCTTACCGAAGATAAAGACTGATCAGTGGAAAGTTTGCCAAAGAAATAACAATGAAAAGAATAAGGAAGTAAATTATGAGAGATATTGTGACCTGTGGGACAGTATAAAAAAATCTAACAATTGAACTTTCTGGGGGCCGGCACCATGGCTTACTTGGTTAATCCTCCGCCTGTGGCACCATCATCCCACATGGGTGCCAGGTTCTAGTCCTGGTTGCTCATCTTCCAGTCCAGCTCTCTGCTGTGGCCCAGGAAGGCAGTGGAGGATGGCCCAAGTGCTTGGGCACCTGCACTCGCGTGAGAGACCAGGAAGAAGCACCTGGTTCCTCGCTTCGGATGGGTGTAGTTCCGGCCATAGCAGTCATTTGGGGAGTGAACCAATGGAGGGAAGACCTTTCTCCCTGTCTCTTTCTCTCTCTCACTAACTCTATCTGTCAAATAAATAAAAAATAAAAATAAATAAAATTTTTAAAAATTGAACTTTCTGAAAGAAAATAAAAGGAGATTGGGACATAAATACAGTTAAAGAATCTGACAAAAATGTCCCATTTTTCAAGAGAAAACCAGCATATATATTTAAGAAGTCAGTAAATTCCCAGAGATATAAGTATAAAGAAAAAAATGAATGCTACATTTTAAGTGATTTTAATTAAAATCTATTTTTCTATTGACATATTGGAGAAAAATAACAATTTCAACAGAGGAAAAAAAAAGATTACTGGCCAGAAGTAGCATTCGTTTAGAATAAAGCAAATGCATAGAAACAAAGTACTCTAACTAAAATAGATCTAGAAAGAATTTCCTCAATATGATAATAAAATATCTACACCTTACCTCATATTTCAGAGAGAAATACTCAATGCTTTTTCCCTAACATTAGAAAGGTTTGGAGAACATACTATGTACTATAACACTTTACAATCTACACCTCACATCTGCATATATGAAGCCTGGAAAGCACTATAACTTGAAGTGGATATTTTTCCAAAATCGTCATGCATATATTTAGTCAGGAAGCTACTCTTTTGTCACATAAAACTTTGAAGTATGTTTACTATATCCACTGTTAACCTAACATTAACTTAACATTAATTTTTCTGACTGTTTTCTTTTGAAGAATAACTAACGTGTTGCGTTTACACCTAGTAGTTATAATTTTTTTTATCATTACAAGTAGGTATACTGAGTACATGTCTATATAGTTCTCAGTATCATTTACACGTCCATTTATTTTCATAAAACATACCCTTTGTTATTCATGCTGAGTTAAATAACATTTCAAAAGGTAACTCTTTGAAACCACCTAAAACCAGACTGGACACAATTTTGCTGATACTTCTTAGAATCAAACATCTGATATACAAGAACAATCAAAGAGAATGTGGCAGTAAATTTACAGACCTCCATTTTAAGTAACCTGAACTGTTATTGACTTCATGTATTACACTTTCCTACCTATACTTGCTGCTCTTATCCTTACAATTGCACTGAGGTAAAACATGACTGCATCAAAGTAAATACAGTTGGTGTGCGTCTCATTAATGAATAATTATTCATTACTAATCACAAATTCACCGTAATTTATCTTTAGATTCAGATGATCAAGTATATATTCATCTACATTTGTGACAAGCAAAGTATTTAAGTTCCTAGCATAAGATCGGGAAGAGGTATTAAAATCTAACTCTTCCCCACTTCCCTTCTTGTTAGAAACACTTGTGAGAAGTAGGTTATGTGATTTTTGAAGCAAAGAAGACTGATATCAAAGGAGAATTGTCTAGAAAAATGGTGAACTGAGAGAGTCACTCAAGGGTAAGAAGTATTTAAAAGTTGTTGAAAAGTTAAGAATTCTAAAGAATGTTAGGCATAACTCTACTTTATCTAGAAGAATCAAGCACATGTGCATGTAGATTCCCTTGTAAGCCAATTTATGAGTTCTGAAAAGAAGAGTAACAAGAATGATTTGTCATTTTCTTTAGTGCACTTCATCAAACAGAATTCAACACTTTAAATGACTATAGAATATTTTGATTATATTACTATTACATTATTTGTGTATATATACATATATATGTACACATATATATGAGAGAGAGAAGCCCCAGAAAAATCCAGAAATCTACATAAACTCTGTAGATTTTTTTCTCAATGTATGTTTCTGTTTTTCTTTTTAGCTTAAAAAAAATCTTAATAAATTCTAATCAAATACTTTTCCAAAAGACATTTCTTTCTGAATATCTTACAAATCTGTTGTTAATCTACCATCTGCAATTACTTAATGAATTAACTAAATTCTTTACATAGACACACACATATGCACAAGCATAAACTCAGCTGATATATCATTAGATCAGTGCATACTAGAAAACTCTGATAATCTCATTTTTTTCAATGATTTTTGTTTCTAGAAAGCCCTAGGAGCATCTTCAAATGTAATAGATTGTTGTGACTGTATAACAGCTTGTCCTTATTGTATAAAACCTTAGAGGCATTTTACAGCTAAAATAACTTAACAGCTACTTATATACTGATTTATTCAATGCCAAAATGATTCAGTTAAGACTTCATTCATCTCATTTGGCTAGGCCAATTTCTTGGGATAAAAACAAAACTAGTCCTCTGAAATTTGCTATGAAAATTGTAAATATGCAGCAAGGTCATTTCTCCGAACGGATTTTCTTATGAATAAAACCTTAGCTGCTTAGAACTGAGACTATTACCAAGACAGTTCAGTGACCAAAACCACTAACATCGTTGGCCACCACCTTGATACATGAGGGCCTTCTGTTAGAAGAGAGAATCAACAACCCAGATGGCCTTCACTTTACATCTATTCAATGCAGTAGAAAAGAGAAATTTCCAAATTGATTGTTTACTTAGTATACTAACGTATAAGCTAAATGATTGTTTTAATTAATAATATCCAAAATCACTCTATGATCAATACATTCTGCTAGTTGAATAAATATGAGTTATAATCTTATTTTTACTTACTAATTGTCCTAGTATACACTTTGATAATATGCTGAACCTTTTACAAATTTGAAAATTTTCCATGAAAATGCTTTTCACTAGAAGTGATATTTAGTGAACTACCTGTTTAATTAAGCATGGTTTTCTAATGGTTAATATGATATCTGTGTTAAAAAGGGCCAGTGCTGTGGCGTGGTAGCACCCAAGTGTTAGTTATAAAGTTCTAGATGGGATAAACTTTATCTAAATGAGCAGTTACAAAAGTGATGTTTTTCTTGTTAGCTATTACTGTGATACAACTAGAAAACTTTAAACAAATAATACTATCTCCACAGTACGAAGTTACAAATTGCCTAAATAAGCTGGAACAAAGAGAGTCTATATTTTATTCTAAAATAATTATTATATTATGTCAATATTCTGAAAATATAAACATCAAAATCCAATCATTTTGCGTTATTTTTATTTCACAAATGAGAATTTTTAAGTGAAACTTGAAGTAATTACAAATATACTATGCTTTTCAGGTAGTGCATCCATTTCCTTAATTTGTTAAGTGCTTTGGAATATTCTTTGCCAAATCAAATGTTGGAAATATAAGGGATATAATGAAGTCAGACATAAGACTGTATATTTTCAATTTTCACTAATTTTTCATAATGTTAAGCTACAATAAAGCAATACAAATTCCTGATGGAGTATAATTAGTTGATAAGTAATGTATATTAATTTGAGCTTCATTTGGAATGACATACACAAATACATTGAAAACCATTAATATTAGAAGTTTATCTTGAATAATGATAAAAGGAATCACCTCAAACAAAAATATTAATAAAAATATAAGCAAATAATGTCATAGTTATACTATTTTAATTCACAAAGGAGTGGTTGAGGCAAGCTATTTTGGATATTTCATTTCATTGCTTTTACGTTTTTTCATGATTAACATTGTCAAACATGTTACTTAATTATTTTTCCACTTTAATTATCTCTTTTCAACTATATTTTAAACATGAAAACCCATAATTTTATTTTAGCATTTCAGATTGCAAAATAAGAAATTTTTTTGCCTATTTGTACCATATTTTCAGTTTCATGAGGGAAATTAGCACTTAGTAGTTGAATAGGATCATGAGATAGATTAAGTGAAAAGTATAGAAAAAATAAACTATAACTGAAGGTTGGAGAATATTTAGAGAAAAGATTGAAGGAAAATGGAAAGTATGAATAAGTTAACAAAAGTACTATAACAACTATATACATTAAATGTCAGTACTGTACTCCTTTGAAAATATATCAGTTTTAATCAAGATGTCTTCTTCAAATTTGAGTATAAACATGACTGAATATGAAATCTTTACAAAGAATTTTTACTCCAACTGACAGATTGTAAGCTTCTCCACAATGTCAAATATTAAAAGAAATACATTTAAAATTATGACAGTTTACAGGGTACACGAAAAATGTCAATGGTTTTACATTAATTTGAATAATAATAATTAGTTAAAAATATTAATTTATGCTATTTAATATATGGGTGCGTTTTCCAATACCAAGTGACCACAATTTGATATGACTTGAAATTATTCAATAATATTCTACCCTTTTATATTTATTACATTTTACGTGTAAATTTATTGCTATCATCAGTTTTTCTAGCTTCCTGATCTTTTTCCTTTATTCTTCTGTGAATTGAAAAATATATTTAAAAATTTTACTGGATGTGCTATGGGCAAATTAGTCTTATATTTTAAATAAAAATTATGATATAGAAACTTGATAGGGATTTTTACAAAGAACAACTAAAACCATAAGGGTGTTTTTAATTCTAATAAGTAAAAAAAATCTGTGCAGAAAAGAGACATTATGGACAAAAACAAACAGAATAGGAAACACTCAAATTATGAATAGAACTTTATTTAGAAGAGTGTTAAGCCTGTGATTATAAAGTAAATTAATGATGCTATTGCAAAAATTAGAAAAGAGAAAAGGAAAGGAAGGAGGGAGAGATGGAAGGATCATCATATTCTTAGAAAAGAATCCATGAACTACATGATTCTGTTGTCTTCATATTAGTAAAAGTAAAATAATAAACAAAAAGAAAATATGAAAACATGTCAGTGATGTTATTGGAAAACAAAGAAACTCATTTTTGCAGGTGATACTATAGAAAGTAATTCCTAGTAGAAATTTATTTATGATGAGGATACATAAAGTGACCAATGAGACAGTTTATAAGCATTGAATAAGCACAGTATTCTAATTTAATGTAAATACATGCAGTACAGATGTCAGAAAAGGAAAACACCACAAGGCAGGCAAAACAATTCGCTAGATCAAAATGATCCTAATGAGTTACTGTGTAATGCATCCTGATCAGAACAGGATAAAATCTTATCTCAAGATCTGAGAAATATCATTTGTTTCAAGGTGACAAAGACCTGGTAATTTGTAATAATTTGCCCTCTTTTTTTACCCATGAACCCATGTTAATCCTATTTATAAAGACATGATTACATTAATGGTAATTACAAAGATAAAGAGCAAATATATTATTCAATTTCAGCAAAATCTTTTTTTAAAAAAATTCAAAAATCCCTTTCCTTTATATTTTGCAATAGGGCAATAACACAACAGATTTTGAAAATTCTGGTCATCATAAAAATAAAACCATCAAAGTATTTTTCTTTAAAATATTATTTTAATGAGTGTCATTCCTACTTAATATCTTATATGTTGATCTTCTCATTTTTAAGCAATAAATACCACTAGACTTTTAAGTAACCATTTCATGTTCCATTTCAACAATTCAATTAATATGACATTAGAATAAAATAATACGTTCCTTCATCAGAAGTACCAAGACCCAAATCAATCCACTCACACAGGTAGGTAAGCGTTAAAGTATATGTTTTTCCTTGATTCCTGTTCTTTTAACGATATTTATTGTATAAAAAGTCTATATATGCAAATTATGAACACACACATTTATATACCCATATAGTTATTAAAATTTGACAAGTCTGTTTAGTACTACATGCATTTTGTGTCTCTGTGCTTTAGTATGATGTATATCCTGTACCTTCTGTGTTTTCCTATTATCCTAAGAAAGTGAAAGATCAAGTCTGATAAGAAATGCTATTCTTACAATTCAGCTGCTGGGCCAATCAGTTCACAAACCAAGATTTGCTAAAAGCCTTCTCTTTCACCAGTGGAGGCAGACAGAAGTTAGAATGTGAGGAAGAATTGGACTGTATGTTAAAAGGCAGTTACTGGAACTGAGTTTTGGTAAAGAATAATGTAAATCCGGGGCTGGTGCTGTGGCATAGCAGGTAAAGCCGCCACATGCAGTACTGGCATCCCATACAGGCGCCAGCTGTAGTCCCGGCTGCTCCTCTTCCCATCCTGCTCTCTGCTATTGCCTGGGAAAGCAGTAGAAGACGGCCCAAGTCCTTGGGCCCCTGCACCTGCGTTAGAGACCTGGAAGAAGTTCCTGGCTCCTGGCTTCGGATGGGGATAGCTCTAGCCATTGCGGTCAACTGGGGAGTGAAGCAGCAAATGGAAGACCTCTTTCTCTGCCTCTCCTCTCTCTGTGTAATTCTGACTTTCAAATAAATAAATAAATCTTAAAAAAAAAAGAATACAAAGTTTCAGATAGTTTCAAAGTGACCATAGTAGTTAAAATAGTAAAAAAAAAAAAAAATTATATTACCAGCAATGTTTATTAGGCAAGAGAGATGCATGATAAAACATCAGAAAACTTTATGAAATCCAACTCTAGCACTATTACACAATGGAGGCTTTTCTTACATTGAATGTTAAGATTTATATTAGAGTATTATTTTAACATTTTTACTATGCTAAATGAAGTATTCAGATGTCTTAGCTCCCTTATTTGAGCAAAGTGAAATTTTTGTTATGTCTATCTTTGACAAAGATAAAATTCATATTGGGATACTGGCTCTTCTTTTATGGTTGGCAAGTTATTCCTTTATATGACAACAAAAACCTTCTGTGATTTTTTTTCTTCTCCCTATAGATAGTATGCCTATATATAAAGGCAAGATAAATTACTGAGATGATGAACAACAACCTGTAAAATTTGTAACTTAATACAGTATTATTTCTGGCACACTAACAGCCTCCACCACTGGTATAATAAATACTTAGGGTTGTTGATATCAATATGAAACTCACAGCATCACAGGAGTTTAAAAACTCCTGAACTATTATTCAACATTAGTAAGTCTAATAATTGTAAACTTATTCTAAATTTATTCATGATATGAACCATACAGAAAGTAAAGGTGCTAATGAAAACATTTATTTATAGATTCATTTTCTGCTAAACTAGAAAGACTAACAGTCAAAATGAATATAGGACAGACCTGTTTATTATTCCTGCTACAAAGGAGAGATAATTCATCTCTTTGAGGTAACTTATTTAGACTGTTCTAGGTAATTCCTCCAATGATAACATAATCAGAACTTACATAACGTGGTTGCATGATTAAATTGGTCCAGGTCATTCATTAAATTTTCTTCTTGTTTATAATCATAATATTGCATGTAGGATGCAATTAGATGCAGAGCCTTAACACATCTATAAGTTACTGGAAATAATTCATTGTGAAGCAAGAGGAAAATCAAATATTAACATATATAATGTCAAAGTATTGACATATATAAAATATTAACATATACAAAGATAATCCTGTGATTTTTTTTTATTTTACCATACAGCAGTGGGGTTTATAAGTGACCTCAACATTATTGTGTTCCATACAGTAGGAATCAAATGGAACTGAGAGATTTAAATAGTCGATTCCTAATGTGAGAGGCAGAGAGACAGAAAAAAAAACTCACATCTACTGATTCACTCCCCAAATGCCTGCAGCAACAGGGATTGGATAGAAGGCAAAAGCCAGAAATTGAGGATTCTATTCAGGTTTCCTACATGGATGGATGGTGGAGACTAAATAATTGGAAGCACAACCACCGTCTCCCAGGGCTCTGCCTCGGAAGAAAGCTGAAATGAGGAGCACGAGCCAGGAATTGAATCCAAGCACTCTGGTGCGGGATACAGGCACCTCACTAGCTATGCCAAATACCCACTCCTGATTCCATGCAAGTTTTATAAAAAAAAAAAAAAAAAAAAAAAAAACAACTTAATTAAGATTAAAACAGAAAGCTTTTGAATATACATGTAAATCATAGATTAAAATTATACATGTATGTTAGGAACAGGCTAGTTGATATTTTATGGGAAGAGAGACCAACATCGCAACAGACTCTGATGTGTCAGACTGCAAATATACTGGAGAATAAGTAGAACTTTTTGTAAGTCAAGAAGGGTGTATGATATAAACATTTTTCCTTCTGCCTAGCAAGTTGTATAACATGAATAGAAGTTACTGAAAGTTTTTGTTAATAAATTGCTTTGTGTGAAGTCAAGGCTGAATAAACTTTTCCTTCTGTCCAATGTGATATGTTCTAATTGTGCGAAACATATATGTATTTTACACAACTTCTGTAGAAAAGCAGACTCTAAATGCTCTGAGATATTCTCTGTAATGTATTTCTCAAATATTAAAGTTTCATCTGTCTGGCCCTTCCACTTTTGCTTTAGTTTCTAACACCAACATAATGATCTAATGCTTGATACAAAAAATAAAAATTGGAATAAAATGAAAGAATATAAGTTCATAATGCTTTGAGAGATGACTGCTACAAAGAACATGTTCTGGTATCAACTATACAGAGTAATCTCACAAAAGCTGTTACTAACTAAAACTTATCAGACATATATGATGTTTAATTCAATAGTAAAATGAAATTGAATTCAAAAACCAATTCAATGTAGGTAAATTTCCCTGTCACTTATAAACATAGTAGTGTTTAGATTGATAGGATATGTAAAATGACACCTTTAAAGGTGATTCAGTGTATCTAGATGTTCACCATTCTTGCCAGTTAAAACTCAATATAATATAATACTGTAGGGGAAATTAGAAGTGACGAAGACGGTTAACACATTCCCGTGATCAGGCAGCTTCTCCAAAAGTGATCACTATTTCCCAATCAATAGAACAGTGCCTTTTGGGTTTAATCTATCATGTCCCTCTCTCACACCAAGATATATCAATTTCAAGGAATTGCTTGATTTGGACAGCAACTGATATTCTGACAGATTTACTATTGAATAAGGTAGAAAATAATATATTCTAACATTAGCATAGATAATTTCACTCTAATGACTGATTGATTATTCGGGAGAAAAGGAATGCTGACGGTATTATTCCTGTTAATCTCTCCCATGAGCCTGGTCAAAAATATCTGTTGCTTCACACAAATTCTCAATTCCTTCCCCAAATCAGCATGGATGCTATCACACAGTACTACAGCCTTACTCATAACCTTTTCTCTACACAATTTAATCATCCTTAATATAAATTTCTGAAGCCAAAAATGCCCCAAACACAAAATATTTCAGGCACTGTAATGATGCCACAAATGGAAAAGTCCACACCTCATCTCATGATGTCATAGTCAAAACACAAGTATACTAAAAACATGGTATAAAATTACCTGCAGACCATGTGTATGAAGTATATATGAAATAAAAATTAATTTCATATTTAAACATGGGTCCCAACCCCAAGGTATCTCATTTTATATATGCAAATATTCCAAAATTAAAATAAGTAAAAATATTCTGGACTCAAGCATGTAAATAAGGGATCCTTAACCTATAATTGCCTGTGCCCCAGACAATGTTCCAGAGAGTTTGGTCAGTTATTGATTAATAATATTTCATAATATTCATATGCGTAATAGATGTTTTACCTCTAGAGGGGATACTTAAAAATGGTAAATAGGTAATTTGTTCAATTATATTACTGATAGTGTTCATAACAGGTTTAGTCTTTTAAAGAAATGATCAATAACTTGTTATGATTATTTTATATACCGATATTTTCTACCTCCACTTCATTAATAATGCAATACATTCTCCCCATTGATTCTCAGGAAGAACTATTGAATTTTTTTAAAAAATTAGGCATTTTCTGGTTAATAAATTTCATCAACAGTTTATAGAAGAAAATAAGTCATTGCCTGAGTGTAGCACAGAAGAAGCGATGTTCCCCTTACTTATGAGCTTTTTTTTTTTTTGACAGGCAGAGTGGACAGTGAGAGAGAGAGACAGAGAGAAAGGTCTTCCTTTGCCATTGGTTCACCCTCCAATGGCCGCCGCAGCTGGCTCTCTTATGAGCTTTTTTAGTTAAGAAATTATGGAAGCAAAAATGATTTCACAGAAAATATGTGACAGAATTTTTTTCCTACATATCTGATATGCATAAAGTTGCAGGAAATAATGTTGCCTTCACAACCTTGTTTACTCTTTTATGTATCAGCAGATAAATTGAAATTCCTCTGGCTCAGTGTTAACTCCTCCCATTTGAACCTTATAACATCTGCCAACCACCAGCTCAAGTACTCATTTACTCCTTTCTCCTGTCCCCTTATTGTAATGTCATGAGTCCTTACATTCAGCATTTAAATATGCTCATTTGGCAAATTCTTAACCTCATTTGATCAATGGCCCTGTAACAACACAGATATGCTTGTTCTTTTAAAGATATATTCACTCTATTGTCTTCATAATGTCTCCCATTCATACTTCAGGCTTGAGCAGTAGGCTTTTTGACTCACCATTACAGCACTACCTTCTCCATGGCAACCAATGAGTTAGCTGTCCAATCCTATCAATGTTGAAATCTCTGAGATACTTAGGTTATATAACACTCACTTTCCACGAAATTTTATATATTCATTCATTTTAATACTGATGTGTTTGATTTTCTTTCTGTTGAGTTTCACAGATTTATCTTCAATATTATACTTTAAAGGTGTCATAAGGGCTCAGAATAAATACAATTAATGTATATTCATAAAATAATAAAATGTTAAACAATATGGTTCATAATCAACTATTTTATTAACTATTTTATCCATATATGCTAGGTCAGCATGCATCTAAATCTCTTATGCAAATTGTGTCTTTTCAAATGAACTCTATTTATATATATATACCTATATTATACAAGAAAATAAGCATATTACATGTTAGTTCAATGAATTTTGACAAATTTTGACAATGTCCACCTATATAACCAATACGACAAATAAAGTGAAATATATTCTAATATATTCACCAAACAAAAAGTTCCTCATATTCAATTGTCAAATCTTGCCCATGATACACCCAAATCAACACTGATCTTATTTCTATCACTAAAAATTAGCTTTGTCTGTTCTAGAACCTCATACAAATGAAATAACATAAATTCAGCACATTATTTCTGATTTTATTCATTTAACCTATTATTATTGTGTTGCATCATTAGTACTGTCAGCATCAGTAGTTTATTCTTGCTGTATGGCTGATGAACAATGCAATGAATATCTATGCCAGAATTTGTTTATAAAAATCATATTGATTGAAATCTTGCTTGTTTCCAAAGTTTTCATGGACATATGTTTTCATTTCTCTCTTGTAAATATTTAGGTGTGCAGTTATAGGCTCAAATATGTTTTGTTGAATTGAGTATGTTTGTCTCAACTAATTGGTTAAATAGTCTTTCTGACACTCTCTGTCTCTATTTCTAGTGTTTTTTTCTCAGATTTACAACATGAGTATGAGGAGTTTTCTTCAAATATTCAACATATTTAATGCAATACTACAGAGCTGTACTGATGTCAATGATCACAATAACAAAGAATTAGGACAAAAATTGATACAAACATAATTCAGTATTGGCCATAGTAGGTGCTTTTCATATATTAAAACATTTAATCCTAACAATGTCTGATAGACATTACTATTATCACTACCACTTAATAGATTTGCTCAATGTATTACAGGTGTTAATATAAATGAGACTTGAAAGTACATGATCAAAGTATAAGGCCTTTTTTTACTGTTCTGCATATGCATTGCACTATGATATAAATCGATATTTACTGAAAAATGAAAATATTTGGAATGAAACAGGTTTGTTTGGGAAGAACAAGCATGGGAATTATTTAACTTTTGAATATTTAATATAAAAACAAATTCTCCATTTATATATTTCTAATGCAATAAAATGTGTAAAGTATCTCAACATTTCTTAGTATTGGAGGGCATAATTTTCATACAAAATGCACATATTTTAAGTCTTGAGTTTTATGACATTTAAGATACACACATTTATCCCCATCACCATAATCAATTTCAATCGAACCAGAAAAGTATCTTTTGTACTGTAGCAGCTAACCCTCTCAATTATCTTCCAGACAACCATAAATGTTTTGTCACTATTCATTGGATCAATTTATATTAAATTCACATAAATGAAATTATAGAGGACAAAATTTTTTTTCTGATTTATGTCACACAGTATAATGCCTTTGAGATTAGTCTACTTCTTGCATGAAATAATATTTTGGTCAACTTTATTACTGTGTATAATCTCTTACATGGATATACTACAATTAATGTATATTTCTCCCAGTTGACAACTATTAACAATAAAGCACTTGAGGTAGACATTTGAGAGTACGTCAAGTGTCAGTTCCATTTCTTATGAAAATTTCTGGCTCATGCACAACGTGGGAAGATGATGGCTCAAGTACTTACAACCCTGCCACCCATGTAGGAAACCTTGATTAGGCTCCTTGATCCTGGTTTCAGAATGCTCAGTCTTCCTGTTGTAGCTATTTGGGGAGTGAATCATCTGAGAGGTCTTCTCTTTGTCTTTTATTCTATCTCTATAACTCCCAAATAAAACAAATATTTTTAAATAATGCAATATAACTACAAAAAATTAAATACCTTAGAATAAATTTTACCAAGGGTCTCAAAGATCTCTACAATGAAAATTACAAAACATTAAAGACAGAAATAGAAGATGGCATTAAAAAATGGAAAAATCGTCCATGTTCATGGATTGGAAGAATAAGTAACATCAAAATGTCCATACTTACCAAAGCAATTTAGCAATCAAAATACCAATGGCATTCTCTTCAGATCTAGAAAAAACAATTCAAAAATTCATATGGAAACACAAGAGATCCCAAATAGCTAAAGCAGTCTTAAACAATAAAAACAAAGCTGGAGGCATCACAATACCAGGTTTCAAGACATACTACAGGGCTGTTATCATCAAAACAGCCTCTTACTGGCAAACAAAAACAAACAAACAAAAGAGGAGTAGACCAATGGAACAGAATAGAAATTCCAGAAATCAATCCACACATCTAAAATCAACTTACTTTTGACAACAAAGCAGCTAGACTCAATCCCTATAGAAAGGACATCAAGGTGGCATGTACCAATGCCATCTCACTAGTCCAAGTGATCAATTTCAGTTCACATTTGATGGCTCTGATAGGTCTAAGAATCAAAGGGATCACACAAACAAGACAAGTGTCTGCTAATACTAACTGATAGAATCAAAAAGGGAGAGAAAGATCCAACATGGGAAGTGGGATACACAGCAGACTCACAGAATGGCAGACGTCCTAAACAACACTCCGGCCTCAGAATCAGCCCTCAAGGCATTCGGATCTGGCTGAAGAGCCCATGAGAGTATTGTAGGCATGGAAAGCCAAGACACCCTGGAAAAAAAAAAAAAAAAAGAAGAAGACCTAAATGAAAGATCTCTGTGAGTGAGATCCCAGTGGAAAGAACGGGGCCATCAAAGAAGGAGGTACCTTTCTCTGAAGGGAGGAGAGAACTTCCACTTTGACTATGACCCTATCGGAATAAGATCAAAGTCAGCCAACTCTAAAGGCTTCCATAGCCCTGGCAACTCATGAATAGAGCCTAGGGAGATTACTGACGCCATGAACAGGAGTGTCAAATTGTTAAGTCAGCAACAGAAGTCACTGTGTACTTACATCCCATGTGGGATCTGTCCTTAATGTGTTGTCTAATGTGCAGTGATGCTATAACTAGTACTGAAACAGTATTTTTACACTTTGTGTTTCTGCGTGGTTACAAACTGATGAGATCTTTACTAATTATATACTGAATCGATCTTCTGTATATAAAGATAATTGGAAATAAAAAACAAACCTGGTGTTAAATTGGAAATGGCATAGAAAATTAATTAATTTTAAAAAAAATATTATGTAGGATCTCTGTCTTTAATGTGCTGTACACTCTTATTTAATGCTATAACTAGTACTCCAACAGTATTTTTTTTCACTTTGTGTTGCTATATGGGGGCAAACTGTTGAAATGTTACCTAATATATACTAAACTGATCTTCTGTATGTAAAGAGAATTGAAAATGAATCATTATGTGATTGGAAGGGGAGAGGGAGCAGGAAAGGGGAGGGTTATGGGTGGGAGGGAAGTTTTGGGAGGGGGAAGCCATTGTAACCCATAAGCTGTACTTTGGAAATTTATATTCATTAAATAAAAGTTTAAAAAAAAAAGGACAGTTTCTGAACAAAAGGTACTGGGAAAATTGGATCTCCATATACAGAAGTATGAAACTAGACCCTTACTTTACACCTTACACAAAAACCCACTCAAAATGGGTCAAATATTTAAATCTATGACCTGATAACATCACTTTATTAGATAACATTGGGGAAACCCTGCAAGACATTGACATAGGCTGACTTCTTGGAAAAGACCCCAGAAGCTCAGGCAATCAAAGCCAAAATTGAAAAATGGGATTATATCAAGCTGAGAATATTGTGGACTAAAAAATATACAATCAGCAAACTAAAGAGGCAACCAACAGAATGGGAGAAAATGTTTGCTAATGTAATCAAAAACAAGAAAGAGTTGCTATGTTCTTATTATTTTGAATTTGTTTATCTCATTAGTTCTAATGTATCTACTGTATTTATCTAGATGGTCTTGTATTGGTATTCACATATGTTTATGGTTGTTTTACTTTCTTGCTGAATTAATTTTTATGAATATATAATGACCTTTGATTTTTATAGCTTTTCATTTAAAGCATGATATAAATATAGCTACTCCTGCTTGCTTTGGTTCCTTTCTGTTATATATTTTTCTATGACTTCACTTTCAAGATATATGCCAAGATACATGTATTTTTATATGTGGTATGTGTTTCTTGTGGGTAATATTGAGTTAGGACTTGGCTGATTTATCTATTCTGTCAACCTAAATCTTTTGATTGGGAAATCTAATCTATTTACATTGAAAGTTATTATTGATAGATAAGAATTTTTATCTGCTATTTTAGTGATTATTAATTATACATGCTTTGTGAGTAAAAGTAGCAGTGTCATGTTTTATGATGCTTTTTTCTTTTTCTTTTATTTAATTTTATTTAGGTTATACAAGATTCATATTTTGATATATATAGATTTAGGAACAAAGTGATACTTCCCAACCAACCCTCCTGCCTGCCCATTCTCCAACCATTTGTCCTCCTCCTTCTCCCATTCTCACACTTACTTTTTGCAAAGATCTACTTTCAGTTTACTTAATGATAATAATAAAGATAACCCTACACTAAGAGCTCAACAAATAGTATAAAGAAAAAAAACCCTGCTCCTCAATAGAAGAGACAAGGACTGTAATCAATCATCAAATCTCAAAATGTCCACTTCACTCAATTAATTACATTTTAGATACTCTATTAGTTAACCCAGATCAGGGAAAACTTACAATATCAGTCTTTTGGGGATTGGTTTATTTCACTAAGATTAATGGTTTCCAGTTACATCCTTCTTGTTGCAAAAGGCAGCATTTCATTTTATTTTACTGCTGAGTAGTATTCCATAATATAGATATACCATAATTTCTTTATCCAGTCAACAGTTGATGGACATCTGGGTTGATTTGATATCTTTTTTTTTTTTTTTTTTTTTTGGACAGGCAAAGTGGATAGTGAGAGAGAGAGAGAGAGAGAGAGAGATAGAAAGATTTTCCTTTATCGTTGGTTCACCCTCCAATGACCACCACGGCCAGCGCGCTGCGGCCGGCGCACTGCACTGATCCGAAGGCAGGAGCCAAGTGCTTCTCCTGGTCTCCCATGGGGTGCAGGGCCCAACCACTTGGGCCATCCTCCACTGCACTCCTGGGCCACAGCAGAGAGCTGGCCTGGAAGAGGGGCAACCAGGACAGAATCTGGTGCCCTGACTGGGACTAGAACCCGGTGTGCCGGCACCGCTAGGCAGAGGATTAGCCTGTTGAGCCACGGTGCCGGCCCTGATTTCATATCTTAGCTATTATGGATTGTGCTGCAATGAACATGGGGATACAGATAACTCTTTCATATGCTGATTTCTTTTGGTTTGTAGAAATTCAGAAGTGTGGGATGGCTGGGTCATATGGTAGGTCTATATTCAGATTTCTGAGGTACCTCCATACTGTCTTCCACCAGTTTACATTCCCACTAACAGTGGATTAGGGTACCTTTTTACCCACATCCTAGCCAACATTGGTTGTTTTCTGTATGAGAGTCATTCTAACTAGAGTGAGGTGAAATTCTGGTTTTTTTTAACTGCATTTCCCTGATTGATAGTGATCCTGAGCATTTTTTCAATTGTTTGTTGGCCATTTAAATTCTGTCTCTTGAAAAATGCCTGTTCAAATCCTTTGCCCATTTCTTAACTGGGTTGTTTATTTTGTTGTTGTTATTGATGTATTGCTGTCTTCATTTGTTTCCAGAAATAATTTTATTTCTCTTTTCATTTCTTCTACGACCTCTGTTAATTCAGGATTATATTGTTCAGTCTACATATGTTATGATCTAGAGATTCTTGAGTTGTTGATTTCTAGCTTCATTCCATTGGAGTCAGCGAAGATGCATGGTATGATTTCATTTTTTTTTTAATTTGCTGAGAATTGCTTTATGACCTAGCAGTCTACCCTATAGAAAGTTCCATGCAGTGATGAGAAGAATGTGTATTCTGCAACTGTGGAGTGGACAGTTCTAAAATGTCTTTTAGGTCCATTTGATCCCTAGTGTTGATTAGCTCTGTTCTTTCTTTTTAAATTTTTTTTCTATTTGATTTGTCCACTGATGAAAGTGGGGTGTTGAAGTACCCTGTTCCTATTGTGCTGAAGTCTATGTCTCTTTTTAGGTCCATTAATATTTCTTATAAATAGCCAGGTGCCCTGTAATTGGGTGCATATACATTTGTTATAGTCACAACTTCCTGTTGAATTGATCGCTTAATTGTTACATAGTACCCTTCTTCATCTCTTTTAACAGTTTTTGTGTTAAAGTCTATTTTGACTGGTATTAGGATAACAACACCTGCCCTTTTTTTGCTTTCCATTAGCATGGAATATCTTTTTCCATCTTTCAATTTCAGTCTGTGTATATTTTTGCTGGTAAGATGTGTTTCTTGTAGGCAGCAATAGATGGGTATTGCTTTTTAATACATTTGGCCCGTTTGTATCTTTTAACTGGAGAGTCAAGGCCATTTACATTTAAGGTGACTATTGATAAGTAATGACTTGGCCCTGCCATTTTCCCATTAATATTACTATTGTTTGCTTTGTATTTCTTTTGTACTTTTCATGGAGGATTTTCTGCCTTCACATTCCTTTAAAAAGATGGCTATCTTTCTGGGTTTCCATGTGTAGCATATCCTTAAGCATCTTTTGTAAGGCTGGCCAAGAAGTGACAAATTCTTTCAATTTATTGTTTATTATGGAAGGTCTTTATTTCACCTTCACAAATCAGAGTTTTGTAGGGTACAATATCTGAGTTGACAGTTTTTTTTTTTTTTTCTCTTATGACTTGGACCATTTTCTTCTAGCCATTAGGGTTTCTGATGAAAAGTTAGCTGTGAGTCTATTTGGAAATCCTCTGAAAGTAATCTGAAGATTCTTTTCTGCACACTTTAAAATATTTTCATTATTTTTTACTGTGGAAAGTTTGACTACAATGTGTCATGGTGAAGATCATTTCTAGTCATGTCTGTTAGGAGTTCTATGTGCTTCCTGTACTTGGATATCCCTTTCTTTCTCCAAATTGGGGACGTTTTCTGTAATTATTTCACTAAAAAGGCCTTCTAAACCATTCTTTCTACACCTTCAGGAACTCACAAGACCCATATGTTGGGTCATTTGATAGCATCCGCAATAATCTCCAGTACTGTTTTTAAGTTTTTGTTTTGTTTTGTTTTGTTTTGTTTTTTTACTTTTATTTAATGAACACAAATTTCCAAAGTACAGCTTATGGATTACAATGGCTTCCCTCCCCCATAACTTCCCTCCCACCCACAACCCTCCCCTTTCCCGCTCCCTCTCCCCTTCCATTCACATCAAGATTCATTTTCAATTCTCTTTATATACAGAAGATCAGTTTAGTATATATTAAGTAAAGATTTCAACAGTTTGAACCCACATAGAAACACAAAGTGAAAAATATTGTTTGAGTACTAGTTATAGCATTAAATCACAATGTACAGCACATTAAGGACAGAGATCCTACATGAAGAGTAAGTTGACAGTGACTCCTGTTATTGACTTAACAAATTGACACTCTTGCTTATGGTGTCAGTAATCACCCTAGGCTCTTGTCATGAGTTGCCAAGGCTATGGAAGCCTTTTGAGTTTTCTAATTTCTTTTTTTTTTTTTTTCTTGGTTTGACAAAGATTTCCAGAGATTTGTCTTCTACCTGGATATTCATTCTTTTGCCTCATCAAGTCTCTTAAAGCATTCCACCTCATTTTTTACTTGACTTTTGGAATTCTTTCATTTCTAATATTTCATTTTGATTTATTTTAAAAATCTTAGTTTTATGGGGATGATTTTCATTCATTTAGTGAATAGTTTTCTTTAGTTCGTGGATTTGCTTCTGGTTGCTTCAAAACCAAATAATTTTATGATTAATCTTTTGAATTCTGTTTATGATGTTTCCTCAATCTCTTAATGTTCACATTTGAATACTGAAATGTTGTGTTATTTTATTTGGGAGGAGTTATGCTGTTTCTTATTCTTGCTTCTTGAATTTCTGAGTTTATTTTTAGGCATTCGTGGTGCTAATTGTTGGTTTTTTCCTCTGATGACTTTTTTTATTGAACTGTGCCTTTGTGGCTTAGTAGAATGTCTACACTTTCAGTGAATACCAAGAGGTGTGTGCTGGGTGTGTGGTCAGCGAGCTCTGTGTTCAGTGCTCCAGAGTGTGGCAAGTATGCAGGTTGATACTCAAGTTGGGCATAGTAGATCTCTTCTTGTTAACCTCAGTTGCTGTGATCATCTCACCTCCTCCTCTCCAAGGTGATCAAATCTGTAATCATAATTAATATTCTTACTCTTAATACACATTTTACCTGCTCTGCTGCCAGCCAGCCAGCTATACAGGACTCATACTGCAGTCTGAAATTGTATATGCCATTATAATCTTCAGACTACACACACTGAAAAAAAAATATAAAACACAATAGTGTAAACGAAATATGAAAAAATAACATCTGTGAAGCTAGAGATTGAATACAATTTTGTAGGAAAGCATAAGAAAGAATGCTCTTAATATATCAAGCTGTCTTTACCAATTTTATCTGAAAATCATACTTGAAAATGCTGAATATGTTCTGCTATTATGTAATACAATACATGTAGATTGGATATTCTGCATCAAGGAGATTTACCACATCTTGTCTGAATTTACCAAGATGAATAATTAAAACAAATTTGTCCTTATCCTGTTCTCAATCATAAATTGTCATCTTGGCAAATAGATAATTTTAATATATATAAAACAAACAATGATTTCTCTAATATATTTTACCTATGGCCTAATAACAATATTTAATGTCATTAATTAAGCTAATTCTTTTTTGGCATGTTGTAACTTTTTCAATATAATTATTAAAGCATTACTGAATATTAATACAACTATTCCCAGCAATGCTGTATGAAGGTATTAATTTAAAATTTAGTTGCAAATGTCACATTTGAAACTATGGAACTTAGAATGAATAATATCCCAGACCTGGATATATGTATGTTTAGTTATTATAGTATCCTAGTCAAACATTTTTCTGAGTTAGTTCATTACCTTATAGAGTCTCATTAAGGAAAAACACGTCTGTATTCTTTCTTCCTTAATATATTCCTATTTAAGCATATCCATAATATTGATTTTCTGTACAATAAATGAGTTCATAAATTATTCATAACTCAAATAATATATGTTTTAAAATAATTTTTATATTCTTAACATTTGGTATGTTCTTTCACTGGAAATATCTGCCCTAAATTCTCTACTTGAAAATTCTGATAGCAAATCCAATCAGTCAGAATATCAAATGGGATGGTGTGTATGATGGGCTTATCTAACAAATACTGGGAGTGGGGTTAAGAAAGTTCATAATAAACATCTTGCAAAAAGTGAATTTATCTACGAGGCTGGTACTATTGCAGAGTGGGTAAAGCCACTGTCTGCAGGGCTGGCACCCCAAATGGGGACTGGTTCGAGTCCCAGCTGCTCCACTTTCAATCAAGCTCTCTGCTATGGCCTGGGAATGTGGTAGAAAATGGCTCAAGTCCTTGGGCCCCTGCAGCAATATGGGAGACTTGGAAGAAGCTCCAGGCTCCTGGCTTCAGATCAGCATGGCTCCAGCCATTGTAGCCAATTGGGTAGTGAACCAGCGGATGGAAGACCTCTCTCTCTCTCTCTCTTCCTCTCTGTAACTGTGCCTTTCAAATAAATAATTAAATCTTTTTTTTTTTTTTGACAGGCAGAGTGGACAGTGAGAGAGAGAGAGAGAGAGAGAGAGAGAGAAAGGTCTTCCTTTTTCAGTTGGTTCACCCCCCAATGGCCGCTCCTGCTGATCCAAAGCCAGGAGCCAGGTGCTTCTCCTGGCCTCCCATGAGGGTGCAGGGCCCAAGCACTTGGGCCATCCTCCACTGCACTCCCAGGCCACACCAGAGAGCTGGACTGGAAGAGGAGCAACCAGGACAGAATCCGGCGCCCCGACCGGGACTAGAACCCTGTGTGCCAGCGCTGCAGGCGGAGGATTAGCCTATTGAGCTGCGGCATCAGCCTAAATAAATCTTTTTTAAAAAGTGAATATATAAAAAGAAATAATAAAATTAAGAAAACATCCAGACATTCTTTCCAAACATCTTTCAGTATATATAACAGTCTACATGTTTTATTCTTTTCCTTTTTCCTTTTAAAGATTTATTTATTTATCTGAGGGACAGAATTACAGACAAAGAGAGGGAGATACAGAGAGAGAGTTGTTCCATCTGCTGGTTCATTCCCCAAATGGCTGCAAAGGCTAGTGCTCTGCCGATCTGAAGCCAGGAGCCAGAAACTTCTTCCAGGTCTTCCATGTGAGTGCAGGTGACCAAGCACTTGGGCCATCTTCCACTGCTTTCCTTGGACACCAGCAGAGAGCTGGATTGGAAGAGAGGCAATAGGGACTCAAACCAGTGCCCACATGGGATGCTGGTGTTGCAGGTAGAGGCTTAACCTACTATGTTCGCGACGCTGGCCCTGTGTTTTATTCTTTTTAAAAGATTTATTTATTTACTTATTTGAAAAAGTCACAGAGAGAAAGAGAGACACAGAGATAGAGAGGTCTTTCATCTGCTGGCTCACTCCCTAAATGGCTGCATTGGTCAGTGCTGGGCCAGGTCAATGCCAGGAGCCAGGAGCTTTTCTGAGTCTCCCATATGGGTGTAAGGGCTCAAGCACGTGGACCATTTTCTGTTACTTTCCTGGGCAAATTAGCAGGGAGCTGGATAGGAAGTGGAGCAGCTGGGAATTGATCTGGAGACAGTTTGATATCTGGCATCACAGTGGGTAGCTTTACCAACTACACCACAACACCAGCCCCTGTGTATTTTATTCTTATAATCATTTCTTCACTCATTCTCCAGAAATCTGTATTTTTACTTTGAGCTGTAACTCAGCACAATCCTAATGATGCCAATGACTTTTTCAAAATTCATAACTAATTTAGCATTTATTCAAATATGTGCTAATTACAATAAGGCTCTGTGAAATCTTTGAAATGAACATGCCTGGGACATGGCCATTCACATTAGGAAGCACACAAATCAGTTTGGAACTCTGATAACACCTAAGTAACTGTCAGATCCTCACAAAAGAAAATAGCCAAAGTGATAAAGTGAACACTCCACATATCATCCATCATTGTAGTCTCATGCCATGCAGGAATTGATAACTTTATAATACAGTTTGAAGAACTAAAAGTTCATCTTATTGAGTATGTATAGCTGTCAAGTAAACTCACATATAATTCAATACTCTTGTAGCAGGTGCAATACATTTGCACATGTCCAAGGGAGTGGCAGCACTACTTTCAGATGAGTGAGAATAAAAATCCACTGGACCCAATTATGATTTTTAGCATGTTGTTCCATGTTTAAATCTATTGATTTTCAGACTGAGGATCATATTATTTTTTTTCTTGGATGTAAAGAAAGTAAAGGAGAAATTAAGGATTTGCTTTCAATAGAGAAGCTAGGCTTCAGGATGCATATATGGCTTTCTGAGTATCAATTGCTGAAACTCCCATGGAAGATCACTGAACTACGTATGAGGGAGTTGACTTCTCTGCTGTCTGTTTTCTTCCATTGTTCTATGTTTTGGAATGTGCCAAAGCCATAATATGCTGATATCTGTAATTAACTTTGTAATGATTTTAGTGTGAGGCTTCTGGCTTTGCTTTTTTTCTGAAGATTACTTAGGCTATTTGTTATCTTTGAGATTCCATAAAAAATTATTGGGATTTTTATACAGTTTGATCAATTAAGGTGGGAGCGATGTTTTAACAATATTAAATCTTCCAATTTATAAATATAGAGTGCTTCTCCATGTATTTGACTTTTTAAAAATTCTTTCAGTAACGTTTTCTAGTTTTTTGAATATAAAGCATAAAAGTTACTGTCTTCTTGGTAAAGTCTAATTTTACTCTGCTTCAATTTTTAAGCTATTATAAAGGGGGTTATTTTCTTAATTTCCTTTATTATTAGTTTTTTACTAAAGTATATAAATGTAACTGTGTGTTTTGCTTTCACATCATGCATCTTTACTGAATTTATTTGATAGTTCTAATAGGGTCTTCTGTGGAATTTTAGGGTATTGTATATACAACATCAACTCATCTGAGAACAGAGATAATTTTACTTCTTTTTATTGTGTGTTGCTCTGGCTAGGATTTTCACTGGTATGTTCAATAGTAATGGTAAGAGAGAGTATTCTTGCTTTGATCCTTTTCCTACAACAAAACCTTCATTTTTTCATTATAGTTTTTAAAGTTCGTTTGGGCTTGGGTTTTTCTTACAACTTTTATCATTTTGTGGTAATTTCCTTCTATTGATAGTTTGTTGCTTGTTTTCTGCTATGAAAAGGTATTGAAATTTGCCAAATGCTTTTTCTGAGGGCATCTGGCCTATTTATAATACTCACATCATATAATAGAGTAACTAGGTTCAATGCTCAGCTCCTGCTACTAATTGTATCCTACTACTAATGCAGACCCTGGGAGGCATTGATGATGACCCAAGTAATGGGGCTCCTGCCATCCATATGGAAAACTGAATTGAGTTCCCAACTTATAGCATCAGCTTGGGTCAGTTGTGAGCATTTCGGGAGTGAACCAGCAGAGGGAGATTTAATTAATTCTGTGTCTCTCTGATCCTGAAACAAATAGAATAAATAATTTATTTTTTCAATTAGTACTCTTTAAAAATAAGTAAATACCATTTTGCAAGCACTCAATTCTTCTGTGGAAAGATTTGCCTGGTAAATAACTGAGATCTCCACGTAAACCTGCTAGCTCTGTAATGTCCTGTGAAACTGGAAGTGAACTCTAGAGCCCCTGTCAACTTAACTGCAACCATTAGTGAGACTTTGAGCTAAGAAATCCAGCTAAGCTCTCTACATCTCTGATTTGAAGAAACTGTGAGAAAATAAGAATTTTTGTATAAAGTCATTAATATGGCAGTGATTTGTTATGGAGAAATACATTGCTGACATTAATACATAGATTGTCACTTTTGCTTGGATATTTGTTTCTCTCTGTTATTTAGGAAATGTATCGGTGTTACTTCTTCAAATTGTGGGTTCCAGAATCCTTTTATTTAGACATTGATGCATGTATTTCTACTGTGTGCATCACGTATTAATTATCAGTAATTGAAGCTGGTGATCAGTTTAGATATGGTTTGTTCTCTAAAGGATCATGCACCAGAAAGATGGACCCAAGTATGGCAGTTTTGAGGCACTGAAACTCTTAAAGAGGTTGAGATTATCAGAAGGTAATTAGGTCATGAAGTCTCACCCTCATGAGTGGTGGGAGTTCAAGCTCCTGTGGGACTAGATTAGCACTGAAAGTGGGTTGTTGTTGGGTGAGCCTGGCACCCCTTCTCAGTCTTTCTTCCTCATGTGGCACTCAGCACTCACATGTACTTCCACCACGGTGATGCCATCCACCATGAGCCCTCCCCAAGGCTGACCAGACGTGAGCACCATACTCTTAAAACACCAGAATGGTGAGCATACTAAACCTCTTTTCTTTGAAAAGAAACCACCCTCAGACATTTTGTTATAAGCAACAAAAAATGAACTAAGTCACATGATATGCCATAGTTTTCTGACTTCACTGTTTTCTTCCTCAAAATCTAGCTATCAAGACCAGCACTGTGGCATGCATTTTAAGCTGCTGTCTGTACCGTCTGCATCCTATAAGGGCTTCTATTTGAACCCTGGCTGCTCCACTTCTGACCTAGCTCCCCGTTAATGCATCTGGGAAAGCAGTGGAAGATGGTCCAAGTACTTGGGCCACTGACACCCACATGGGTGACCCAGACTGAGTTTCTTGCACCCAGGCATTGAGGGAGTAAACCAAATAAAATAACTATATTTATTGATATTTATTTTAAATATTTTATTTCATGTATTTAAAAATTTTTATTTACTTAATGTGGCTAGGTACCTATTTCTTATTCTTTGAAGATTTTTCCCATTTCTGAATGGTTTGATATGTCTTCTTTCTATTTTTATTCCAAGAGTTTAGATGTTGTGTATTTATGTTAATTTTGCTTGGTCAGAGTATTGTATCTCTAGCTTGATAGCTCTCAAAGGTTTCTAAATTTCTAAATTATCATCTCTTGGTTTTACTTCCTTTCTATTATATATCCCATGTGATATTCTCAAATTTTATATATGATCTCTTTTTTTCCTGATTCCTAAATTATTTATTGTATAGGATACTCTGTTGTCTCTATTTGCTTGTTTTGGAAATTTTCTTCTCTAATAGAGTCAATTATCATCATTCACAGTGATTATGTTCCTTACAGATATTCTCTGACTTACAATGATTCAACTAACGAACTTTTTACTTCATGATCATACAAGTGTGGTGCATAATCAGTTTCAGGAAGGAAAACTATTTTAAGAGGTATCTACACAAATTTCCATGGACACTGAATTAGTAGAAATAGAATCATTGTTCTTAGGGAAATACAGAGCTAGGTTCCTGGCAGCATTTTCATCAGCTGAGCAATGTATCACTTTTTCTTGATTCTGCTTAGAGGCACCTTATTTAATATACATTGTTGATTCATTAAAGTCATGAACAGCAAATCTACAATGCAGTGGCTGAACAAAGTTTATCCAATGTAAATAATCCCCCATAAGGCATTCCATGGCCACTTTTTTGTTTTGTTTTGTTCTGTTCTGTTCTGTTTTGTTTATTTAATTGAGAGGTAGAGTTACAGACAGTGAGAGGGAGAGAGGATGGTTTGGTTCTCCCCAAATGATCGCAATGGTTGGAACTGGGCCAATCCAAAGCCAGGAGCCAGGAGCTTCTTCCAGACCTCCCACATCGCTGCAGAGGCCCAAGGACTTGGCCCATCTTCTACTGCTTTCTCGGGCCACAGCAGAGAGCTGGACTGGAAGAAGAGCAGCCAGGAATAGAACTGGTGCCCATATGGGATGCTGGCGCTGCAGACAGAGGATTAACCCTACTGCACCATGGCGCCAGTCCCTCCACAGCCTTCTTGTGTTTAGAAACCGTAGACAGTACTTATACCTTACATTGTGACCTAAAATAAAAAAAAATCATCAACAAAAAATATAACAATGCGAAAAACTGCAACACTAAATACACTGCAAAAAAAAAAAAAAAAAAAGAAGAAGAAGAAGAAGAAGAACACTAGTTTTATATATAACTGCTAGTACAAGAAGGCCAAGAGCTAACTTGGCTAGGCTTGGGGATTAAAGATCTTCACTAGTGGGAACATGAACATATCCTGAAATGACTATGAAAGCATTATAAGTATTGAGTTTATGGTTAAAAATAAATTTTAACGTGGAGTAAAACCTCCAAATGCAGAATTTGCAAATAATGAGAATTAATTGTATATTCCAGTGTGATAAGATATATTCAGCACTATCTAATCCATTTTTAAATCTACCATTATATCTTTTGTTTTAGTTCTTTTATTTTATAGTTTTTAGCTTTCTATTCAAATTATCAATAATGTATTTAAATTATTTAATCTTATCAAGCATAGGTTTTACTAAAAATTTCTTGTATAGCTATCACCTGATGTCCCTCTGTATATTTTTTCCATTGTCAGTTTTTTCTCTTATTTTTCATTATACAATTTTTCCTATCAAATTCTAATGTTTATATTGATCAACACCATATATTGTAAAAGATTTGGGCATAATTTGAGGAATGTTATGATATCTCTTTTCTTCAGAAAGGATTTCATGGGATTCTATGGGGATAGTAGGGTAGGAGCACTAGCAATACTGGATCCCTTTAATACAATGAAGGTCCAATATGGGTTAAAATTTCCAGGAAAATAAAACTTTTTCTTCACTTTCAGATAAATTGACTAAAGTTTTAATCCAGGAGAAGTTTATCACAAGAAACATGGAATTCATAATGGAAGGAGAAAAATATGTATCAAATTAATTTATTTTGAATAAGAAAATATTTAGATGGTTCATTGAAAATTAAAATGTTTTTCAAAAAATATTTGCATGACAAAAATGCAGTTTCAATGTCTTTCAGAGGAAGAAGAAAGACTATAAATGCTATATGTACTTGTATTAAGATTCAGTTGAGCTAATATCATTCTTTTTGCTATATGCTTGAAATACATGAAAATAATAACAAAACTGAGCTAAAGTAAGGTATGATTTTGCATTTTCTAGAATGCCAAATAGAAGCAAGACAATGAAGTTTATTGAAGTCTTTCCAAGTTTGCTTGGAAAATACAAACTGATGCATTTAAAATCACCAAATATTTCACACTTTTTATGATTTACAGCTGTGTTTAAATAAGTCTATCTAATTATACTGAAGCTGGCCATGTAATCATGGACTAATCCCATTTGAATGCTTAGAAAATGAGAACAATGAGCTCTACTGGGCAATGAAGATTCAGATCAACAAACTGAGGAGTTTCTACACTAATCCTAGGTACTTTTTCTGATTTTTTATTTGGCTCCCTGCTTCCAAAAGATCATGTTTTTGACCTTAAACCAAAAGTAAGAAAGACAGATAAGTCAATGCTTGACACTTTCCCACAAAGACTGGACCATCTGGACACTTTATATTCGTAACAGGTGCTTCTGGGATTTAGAGCCTAATTCTGGCCCAGATTCTGTTCTGTATGGGTGACTCTGTTGCTATGTGAAATTGTGCATTGCATTAATTGAAGAGAATAGAAAAGGCCAAGCACAGCAATTAGTCAGTTGGTCATGCAGAAAAGAGTCTCATGGCTTTAAGCCATGGAATGTTGAATTCACAGATGCACTGTACCATCAGTTTTGCTCTCGGTAGTACGCTCCTAGGCTATGACAGGTAAAATGCCTTTGTGACTTGTTCTCAGCTTCCTGCCCCCTCTGCAGCCAAACTACATTTTGTAACCAAAGGAGAGAGAAATACTTGTTTAGGACACTCTGAATACCAGTTATATTGGAACAATATGTTCAAATATCTAACAGAATGATACACAATAGCTATAGCTAAGAGAAAACTAAAAAGGATTATAAAAGGGATTAAATATGCCCTTTAGTCATGAAACATTCAGGTGTATTTATTAAATAAAGTTGCTATTTCAATAGTCTTTTTCAAATTTAAGAAATTTTCACATTCATAACATGGATACAAATTTAATTTTGGGTAAACCTTTCAAAGCACACATAACAACTTCATTAAAACCCCAGTTTTCTCATTTATAAACTAGGAGAATTGTTAATAATCCAATGAAATGATGGAGGCAGAAGTAAAAACCATTTAATTGCTTGAGAACAAAAGTAAACAAAGGAAAAAAGAATGCAATAGTTCTAAAGGTCTAATGGAAATTTTTTATTTTATTTATTTGCAAGTCAGAGCTACACATAGAGGGAGAAGCAGAGAGAGACAGAAAGAGAGAGAGAGAGAGGTCTTCCATCCTCTGGTTCATTTCCCAAATGGTTGCAATGGCCATAGTTATACCAATATGATGCTAGGAGCCAGGAGCTTCCTCCAGGTCTCCCATGCATGTGCAGGGGTCCAAGGACTTGGACCACCTTCCACTGCTGTCCCAGGCCACAGCAGAGAACTAGATCGTAAATGGAGCAGCTGGGACTCGAACCAGCAACCATGTGGGATGCCAGGACTGCAGGCGATGGCTTTACCCGTTATTCCACAGCACTGGCCCCAAACTTTTTTTATAGAAAGTTTTTATTTAGTAAATATAAATTTCATAAGATCAACTTCCCCCAATACTCACCCTCCCACCCCCAAACCATCCCAACGCCTACTCCTTCTCCCATCCCATTCTTCATTAAGATTCATTTTTAATTATCTTCATATACAGATGATCAATTTTATACTAAGTAAAGATTTCAAAAGTTTGCACCCATACAGACACACAAAGTATAAAGTACCATTTCAAGACTAGTTTTACTGTTAATTCTCATAGTACAACACATTAAGGATAGAGGTCCTACTTGGAGAGTAAATGCACAGTGACTCCCATTGTTGATTTAACAATTGACACTTATTTATGATGTCAGTGATCACCCAAGGCTCTTGTCATGAGCTGCCAAGCTATGGAAGCCTCTTGAGTTCACAAACTCAGACATTATTTAGACAGGCCATAACCAAAGTGGAAGTTCTCTCCTTCCTTCAGAAAAAGGTACCTCCTTCTTTGATAGTCCCTTCTCTCCAGCAGGATCTCTCAGAGATCTTTCATATAACTCAATTTTTGCCCAGATTTTGCTAGTATCTTGGCTTTCCATGGCTGAAATGCTGGCATGGACTTTTTAGCTAGATCTGAATGCCTTAAGGGCTGATTCTGAGGCCAGAGTGCTGTTTAGGGTATTTGTTATTCTATGAGTCTGCTGTGTGGCCTGCTTCCCATGTTGGATTGTTCTCTCCTTTTTAATTCTATCTATTATTATTAGCAGACACTTGATCTTATTTATGTGATCCCTTTGACACTTTAATCCTATCTTTATGATCAGTTATGAATTTAAACTGATCACTTTAACTAGTAAGATGGCACTGGTACCTGCTAACTTAATGGGATTTGGAGTCCCATGGCAAGTTTTTAGCTTTACCTTTAGAGTAAGTCCGAGGGAACATGTGCCGAACTGTACATCTCCTCCTTCTCCTTTTCCCATTCTTATTTTTGACAGGGATCAATTTTCAATTACGGTCCCATACTTTCTAACCTCTGGGCTTTCCTTACTGTAAGGCCACTGCCTGCAGTGCCGGCATCCCATTTGAGACCTGGCTGCTCCACTTCTGATCCAGCTCTCTGCTATGGACTGGGAAAGCAGTAGAGGATGGCCGAAGTCCTTGGACCCATGTACCCTCATGGGAGACCTGGAGGAAACGCCTGGCTCCTGGATTCAGATCAGCACAGCTCTGGCTATTGCAGCCAACTGGGGAGTGAACCAGCAGATGGAAGACATTCTTTCTCTCTGCTTCTCCTTCTCTCTCTGTGTATCTCTGACATCAAGTAAATAAATATATATTAAAAAAAGAAATTGAATAATGGTATTTATCACACTTTATGAAATTAAAATTATATTTTATAATGTTTTCAAGGGTTCATTCTAAGCATTATATACCCTCTTCTTAATTTCGGATAAAATCATTTAAATATAAGAATAACTACTGCTAGTTTAATAAAAATCAACAAATGTTTGTACACCTATTAAATGTCAAGAACTATTGTAAGAAATAGCAAGAAACTGAACCAAATTAAAAACACTCTTACTCTTGTGGAACTTAACAATGTATAAATAAGACACATCATATATTTATGTTTATTGATGTCTTTTTGTATAATGATTATACAATTCCACAATGGTAAGAATAATGGGAGCAAAGATAGTATATCAAAGTGGAAAAATTAAAGATTCTGTGTTAGATATGGAAATCAGGAACTCTTTGGGAATCTGATATTTACATATAGACTAAAATGAAATGAGAAAACAAATATGGAAAACCAAAGAGAGAAAAGTTTTATGGGGCAAAGGATAAGAATAGAGAATAAAAGCATATATATATATATATATATATATATGTACATATATATATATATATATATATATATTGACAGGCAGAGTGGACAGTGAGAGAGAGAGACAGGGAGAAAGGCCTTCCTGTTTCCGTTGGTTCACCCCCTAATGGCCGCTGCGGCCGACACACCGCGATGATCCAAAGCCAGGAGCCAGGTGCTTCTCCTGGTCTCCCATGGGGTGCAGGGCCCAAGCACTTGGGTCATCCTCCCCGGCACTCCCGGGCCACAGCAAAGAGCTGGACTGGAAGAGGAGCAACCAGGACAGAATCCGGTGCCCCGACCGGGACTAGAACCTGGTGTACCAGAGCTGCAGATGGAGGATAAGCTTATGGAGCCACGGTGCTGGCCAAAAGCATATATTTAAATACAAACTTATTGAATTTTATTGAATTTTGTGCATGAAGCATGAACAGATATTTCATACCTCAATAAAGTTGTTTTAAAAAAAAGAAGAGGGGTTATGACTTGTGGTGCAGCAGGTTAAACTGTTGCTTCTTCTGAACCCGGATTCCAGAATCCCATGTCAGATTGCCAGTGTGACTTTCAGCTGTTCAGCTTCCAATTCAACTTCTTGTGAATGCTTCCACCCACCTTGGGAGGCAGTGGAAGATTGCTGATATGGGAGGCCTGGATGGAGTTCCTGGCTCCTGAATTAGGCCTGGTTGAGCCCTAGCTATCACAGGCATTTGGGGAGTGAACTGGGGAGTGATAGATCTCTCTCTTTCTCTCTCTCTTTCTCTCTCTGCCTTTCATGTCAATGAATATAAATAACTAAATTTTTTTTACAGAATAAAAGAGCTAGAGTCTTAAAGTAGAACAGGAATTTTGTAAATATGGAAAATATACTGTGACAGTCACTTCACTAGTACTTGACCCATCATATTTTTTATTTGCTGATAGACCGAAGAATGGACTGATTAAACATTAAATCCAGAAGTGAATGTTTGGCCTATCAGTTAAGATACCCACATTGAGGTGCTATGGTGCAGAAGTTTAAGCCACACCCTGGGAGACCTGCAACCCATATAATAGTGCTGGTTCAAGTCAGGACTGCTCCTCTTTCAATCCAACCTCCTGCTAAAATGTCCTGAGTGGCAGCTGATGATTGTTTCAAGTGCTTGAGCCCCTGCCTTCCACTTGGGAGAGCTGGATAGAGTTCTGGGCACCCAGCTTAGGCCTGGCCCAGATCTGGCTGCTGCAGGTATTTAAGTGGTAAACCACTCTGTGCCTTCCAAATAAATGAAAAAAATACAAATAAGCATTTTAAAAAAAACACATATTCCATGAAAGTGCTAATGATGGCTCCTGTCTTGGATCTCCAGCACAAACCACAGACTTGGAAGGAGTTTTTGGCTACCAACTTCAGCACAGCTACACCTATGGCCATTATGGTCCCATGAGGAATTTTCTCTATTTTAGCAGCTTTTAAAAACTAATTATATTTAATACTAACTCTACTTGCTGTTAGTGAGAGGATTATCTGATAACTCCTTTTCCCATAGAAAGTTTAATGCTTATTTTCCAAATAAATTTTAAAATATTTAAAGTAAAATTATCTCAGATATTTCTACTTTTACTGCATTTCAAGCATGAAAACATAAAATCATTCCTATTTCTCAATGTATTACAGTTCTCACAATTTTGTTTTCTTGGACCATGTGTAAAACTCAAACCCTCAAGTTCTCTGGCTGACTTATTTTAACATTCAGAGTGTTTTAAGACTCCAAAACACCAAGTTTCTTATACAATTGTTTCCCTCTGAATAGTTTTTATTAACATCAATGAATGGAAAATTAATTAACAATAATGAACTCTAACGACGCAAGCCTAAAAAGAAAAGGTATGCCATTTCTTTCTGGAGAAATTCTTTTTTCCTTATTCTTTCCTGGTTATCAGTGTTGTAGAGATTTCTGAGCAATAATGTATCTTTATGCAAAAAGTGAAGTATCTGATCCTAGGGATAACCTTCATGAGCAGCAGTTTTTCTACTTGATGGCTCTGAATAATAACTTTTGGTGGTGGCTTCACACAGAATCACTATGCTTTTATTCTCTTCATGAAGCCTCAGCTGCTTGTGGCTCTCAGAGCTCTTGTTAGAAGCATTTTCCAAAACTACTCTTTATTTTCTGGACCAGGATAAAGGCTTTCCAAGGCTGTTTTAGAATCATCAGCCTTGCTAACACTTTGTTGGAAATTATTGTATCTTAGAATTTTAACAAGGCCATAATGAATGATATTTAAAGGGTTATTGGGAAATTAAACATTTTGTTTTATCTTGTGACACATTCCTTAAACTTTATTTTGTGTTCACTAAGGGAGGGCACATTATTTTTTTCCCTCTGGATCAAAGCAGGGTATTTATTCTCATTCACTTTCCCTGACCAAGGTCCTGGTTTGTTTCAATCTCTCCACTGACCAAATTCCAGGATGAAATTTAGGTGTGGCAAATACTGTTAGGAATCCAAACAGTAGGGCACTTCAGAAAACCAGATATCAGAAAGATGATACATATCTCATAATTGTTCATGACAGATATTCAAATAACTAACCGAGCTACGTGGAGCTTTTCTACATAGTTTTGTATAATTACACATGCACATAGACACATTCACACTCACAACCCATCCATTAGATTTTTCCACATACCAGCTCAAGTGTTTTTAATTTAATGAAAACCTCATTTTAATTCCTGTGCTAAGCTCTTCAAAATACTTCTCCATAATTCTTGCTTCGATTTTGAAACTTCCATTCACTTTTCAACCACAATCAATTTTAAATATTACTTCACAAAATCATAACAAGCCACCAAAAACAAAAAACTTTCCAAACTCCATTTTACTTGATTATAATTTTTTCTCCCTGACTGTCTGACCTTGCTTTTCAGCCCTGCGTTGGGGAGCAACCTTTCTGTGCTGACCCTTTATACGTGTGTTTGCTCCGAATTGCTCTCTGGACATGGGTCTAGCCTCACTGTGGTCTACCTTATTTACTCCAATTCATCCATAAATCATTTTTCACAAATATGTCTTCATCCCAAAAGCTGACATTTTTCTTCCGTGTTGACTTGCGAGAGCCAAATGATTGTAAAAACAGCTGTGTCCAAATGGCCGAGAAGTACCTGATTCTCAATATTTAGAACTGAATTTCTGCCTTTGTTATTCCATTTAAACAACTGATTTTTTTCAGAATTCCTTAGATAAAAAATTTATTTTATTTGCTTGATTTATACTTGTGTTATCCATTAGGATTTAAGCCCTATGAGTGAAGATTCCTTCAAATTTATTTCTCAGTGTATCTTCAAATATTGGGACATAGTAAGTCATCTAAAGATTTGGTTACTGGAATGAACAAATATTGCTTCATATATTAAAATATCAGAAATGTCTCAGTCCAAGTTAAAATATCTCATTCTCTAATTTAAAAAAAAAAAAGTCTACACTTTTTAGAATTGTATCTTTTTATCCTTTTTTCTTCTCTGCATCATTTTCCCCCATATTTCAAATATAACATGTATACTCCACTCATTTATTGAAATTATTTGAATTTATAAGCATTTTCTCATGTTAACATTCAGAATGGGTTTACTGAAGACTTCTTTAACCATCTTGGCACCTTGGGTCAGATATTTAGCTTAGCACTTAGTAAACCAGCTGGGACATCAGCATTTGATCTTGCAATGTCTGGGTTCAAGTCCCAGCTCAGCTTCCAACTCCAACTTCCTGCTTATTTGCTCCCTTGGAGGCAACAGATTCAATTAACTGGGTCCCTGCCACATGTGTGCAAGACTTGGATTGAGTTTCTAGCTTTGAGTGATCCAGCCCCTGCTATTATGAGCATTTGGGGAGTCAATCAATATACGGGTGCTCTCTCTATCCTTCTACCATTGTCTCTCTTCCTCTCAAATAAATAAATAAATAATAAACTTCCTGGCATTTAGTTATATAATATTTCTAGAATCAATGAAAACATGACATTTCCCATAACACCTATCTAATCCACACCCCAAACGGAAATCATGACTCTCCTCATTGCGATCCCAGCTTCCCTAAAACAGTACAGTACATTCACAGATTTGACCTTCCTCAATTACAAGCTGTAACTCTTGAATGTAGGAAACATCTCATTTGTAGTTGTAGTTCTGAATACATGTATAGTAGATGTATAGTAGATATAATAAACAGTTGATGCATGACTTCCTTATATTGAAAAATCTTCATTTAGGGACTGGTGTTGTGGTGTAGCAGTTAAAGTGGCCCCCTGAAGTGCCAGTATCCCATATAGGAACCAGTTCAAGTCCTCACTGCTCCACCTCCTATCCAACTCTCTGCTATGGCCTAGGAAGGCAGTAGAAAATGACCAAAGGACCCCACCATTCACGTGGGGGACCTGGAAGAAGCTCCTGGCTCCTGGCACAGCTCTACTAGTGGCAGCCATCTGGGGAGCGATCCAGAGGATAGAAGATTCTTCCTCTTTCTCTCTCTCTCTCTTTCTCTGCCTCTACTTCTCTCTAATTCTGCCTTTAAAATAAATAAATTAATCTTTAAAAAAAAAAGAAAAAAAGTAGTACTTTGATGTTCAATAGCGCTGTTGAATATACCCAAGAAAAATAGTCACTAAAAAATATTGTAATCAATTTAAGAATGCAAAATAACTCTCTTTGTTAAAAATTCACTTTTTATGCATTGATTTGTAAAGGTTGATTAATTTATTTGAAAGGCAGAAAGAGAGACAGACACAGAGATCGTCCATCAGCTAGTTCACTCTGAATACCTGCAACAGCCGGGGCTGTACCTAGCTGAAGTGAAGTCTCAAGAACTCCATCTGTAGCTCTCACATGGGGAGCAGGAACACAAGCATTTGGATCATTATCCATTGCCTCCCAAGTGCACTAGCAGAAAGCTGGATCAGAAGCATGGAGTAGCTGGGACCTGGGGACAAATCACTCAAATTTGTGATGCAGGCATCCCAAGCAGTGGCTTACACCCCTGCAATATAAATGCCAAACCCAACAATTTCCTTTTTTAAGTGACAAGGTACATGAATTTTTGTGTAACACCTACCAAAAATTTACTTCTGTGTAAATTACATTAATGATTTAGATCAGTTATCTGTACTGATTTATTTACACTTTTTTTCAGAAATGGTGCTGAGAGACAGAGAAGTATTTGGCAGAAATGGCAACATCTGTTGTGAGGCCGAGGCTTTTACTTTTTAATTTTCTTTTTCATAAATGTTGTTCTAATTGGGGCAATCTATCTTTTGGTAAGAAGGTGTTGATTTTCTTGGTGTGTATAATAAGGCAACTAGCATTCAACAGCCTGTCACAAACCACATACAGGTCATGCTTTATTACCAAAAATACAAATAATGCAAATGTTGCAACGTACATGTGATAAGAACAAGAAATACGAAAGAGGAAAGCAAAAACTATGTACTTTAAAAGACTATTATTACTCAGTTAGGTATGGAATGTCAAGAAAGCATAATTCTGAAAGGATGGCAAGTTATAGAGGAAATCAAAATGAACTACAGAATCTAGACCAATTTATTCTTCATTTCAGGTAAGGGGTGATATACCTACATTAGATACATAACTGTTTATTATCAATGTGTTTGAACAGATGTCTTCAGAATTTCATTAAATCTTGATTACTTGAGTGCCTACTTTTTGTTTCTTGCCTTCTTGATTTTCTTCATACTGCTTCCTTCTTTGTTCTTTCCATCAATTTACATTAGTTAAAATGCTACTTGTTCATTCTAGCCCCACACTAATGGCCACTCTTTCCCTCGATTGGACTATAAGCATTATTACAGTGTTTATCACTTTCCAATTTAGGGTCTGAGGATATCTGTCCGGCACTCTTTGCAGGCTGTGTACTCCCTTAAGTACTTTTTCAGAATGCTCTCAGTTAATGTTCTGATTCTCTCTTTTTTTTTTTTTTCTTTTTCTGCTTGATTCTCAGACACACTCGATTAATTGTTTATAGCTTAAAAGTAGGAACCACATTTGATTCAGCAAAGAATATTCTGGCTTCTTGGCACTGTGGCATAACGGGTTAAGCCACCGCCTGCAATGCTGGTAACCCATTTGAGCTCCACTTGCAATCTAGCTCCCTGCTAATTAATGCTCCTGAGAAAGCAGCAGATGATGGCACAAGTGCTTGGCCCCAGTACCCAAGTGGGAGTTCCAGGAGAAGCTTCTGGCTGCAGATTGGCCCGCTCCAACAGTTGCAGCCATTTGGGGAATGAATCAGTGGATGGAAGATCTCCCTCATTTTCTCTCCCTCTCTGTTTGTAATTCTACCTTTCAAAAATTTTTTTAATTAAAATAAAGAAGAATATTGATGTACTATTGAAGACAATACAATACACGTTTGTTAAACAAATCCGAGTTTTTGAAGAGAAATTGGTTTTCTCACATCACAAAGGAGAAGGAAACTGCCTCAACTCTCATTTCTTGTTTCCTGTAGCCTCACTCTCAATTGTCATTTCTACCTCTGTTTCTGCTTCTGTCAGAGAAATGCAAGAATGTGCAAGTCATTCTATGGATTATTGTAGTAACCTTAGCAACACAAATAAGTGCTTTATTGTCAAGTAGATGATTAGACATGAACAATGGAGGAGGGACCATAAGACCCTCCTTTAGAGGCTAATCCATGGACAACTATTCTCTGTCAGAATGTACCCAAGACTACTCACTTTGTAGATTAACTTGTTAATGTGTATGAGCTGAGTCCTGGTACTGTTGCCATCACAGAGCCTCCAGGTCACCTGGACCAGCCAGCCCTGGTCTTATCCCCTGCTGCTCTAGCCTAGCAGCAAAGGGTTACAGGCCCCAGAATGCTGTCCCGCCTCCCTGCTGAGCACTCTGTGTGTCTGTATCCCTGTTGTGTTCATTCTCCATACCTAACTGGAAAAGTCTAATTAGTAGCCACGTGCACTGAGAGCCCAAAGATATGCAACTCCCATGTCAATCACATAGGCCAACCACAAGCTTCAGGGCCACATTATTAATTAATGTCCATCATACCTTAGAGATAAAAGTCTCAAACTGATATAGGCAAGCAAATAGGATAAAATTCAATTAGGTTTGTGAGCTGCTAGACAACGCCTTCACCATGCCCCCTGTGTGATCTCATACCCCTACCTGATCACACCTGTGTGCCCACCTGCCAATCAGACTGATTAACCATTCCCCTTTGGAAGTGGATTAAAAGCCTGGAGCAGGGTGGGCTGAGCCTCTCATTTTTTCCCTCCCTGCCCGTGATTTCCTTGATGCCCGGTGCCTTGGGGGCATGAAGCCTTCAGGCCACTTGCTCCATGGTTTCCAGCCTGCAGGCTTCTCCACTGGGCTGTCTCCTGGCCTGCTCTCTGCTTGGTATGAATCTAGACCTCTCTACTTGGTATGAATATAGACTTCCCTTTCTCTTTTAGATTAAAGCCCTCACACTCCTATGCATTTCTCTCACTAAATAAAAAGCTTAAAAACTTAGCATGCTGCCTGGTTTATTTGAGCCAGTATTCAGAATTCTTCTCCGAATTTATGGCAAGAGCCCACACAGCTTATTAATTCGGGAAATATTAATAATCAAATTGGTATCAAAACCACAAAGAAAGTTGCCATGTTTTCTCATAGCTGGCCCGTTCCTTATTTGGAGCACTATTAGCTTTCCTATCCCAGAGAGGGTTATGTTTCCTCTTGTGAGGACTTAGATGAGCTAATAAACAGTCAGGTCAGGACCCTGTTGGAATGAGAAAAAGGGCAGAGTCTAATTAAGAATAGATAGAGTGCTTGCCTCCTCCCAGAGGCTGCTTGTGGCCATATATAAGGTTTCTTTATGTTTTTTGTTCTTGTTTTTATCGTGAACCAGCTAGACAAGGTTACCAATCCCCACCCATCTATTGGGTTTTGTCCTTGCCTATGATTAGTTATTATCCCAGCCCTCTGGTTGTTATTATCCTAGCTCTCTGATTGGTGGTTAGGTGTTCTTCTTCTCCCCTGATTGGCTAAATCTAAATAGTCACTTTTGTGTGTCAAAGACCCAACAGTGATCAGTCTCCCAGCTATTTCCTTTCTTAGAGACCCCTCCTGACTGCTGTAGCAGTAGTTTTCTCTATATAAATGGTGCTTTGCTCATTTTCCCCATCTGTATGGAAATTCTTTTACTGGAGATAAGAACTGAGATCATCTTCATTGTCCCATAACATTCTCAATTAACCCGATCCACCCTTGGGACAATATTTATTTTATTATAACTACCGAGGGACAAGTGCTCTCCACACTGGCCCATTCCTTGCTTGGAAGATATTTTAGTGAACTTTTGTCTTACCAGCCTGACTCCCATCTCTCTGAAGTTCAACTCATTGCTCCATCAGCAGAAATTCACCAAGGCAAGTCGGTAAACTGCTAGTGACACTGTGACTCCAGCACTACTACATCAAATAGGCAGGGAAAAGAGCACATGGATCATATAGACAAGCCGTCGAAGGATTTTCTTTTCCTAGCTCATATAAACCTAGGAATCAGAAGATGTTGCCATATAATAAAATGAGAGCCCTTAGCTGTTTAAAAAATAAACTGTTTTATCATCCAAAATAAAGTCAGTTATGATAAATGCTAAACATCAAGTCTCAATGTCAAATCCTAGTGAAACTTCTATCACTGTCCAGTTACATGACCTGAGGCAAGGCACTTAGCCTTCTCTCCACAGCAGCATCTTCATCTGAAGGAAATATATTGGATTCAATCATCTCTAAATTCCTTTCTAGCAACAGTAGATGCTATCAAAGGTGCTTTCTTATTACTACTATAAGTTACCAACTAACCTTCTTTACTATTGTACTTCTGTTGTAGGCAGGCATATAAAATAAAATTGATCAGGTTTGTTAGCTGAAAGACCACGCCTTCACCACGCCCCTGTGTGACCTCATGCCCCTACCTAGCCATACCTGTGCACCCACCAGCCAATCTAGTTAATTAACCACTCCCCTTTGAAAGTGGATTAAAAGCCTGGGACACAATGTGTCCTTCCTTTTTTTCCTCTTTGGCTTCTTGCCATTGTGGGCCCACAAGGGGCACATGGCCTTTGGGCCACCCATGCTTCCTGGCCTTAGATATTCCTCCACATGGCTGGCTCCTGGTACTTGGTGTGAATCTATATTTCCCTCTCTCCTTTTAGATAGGGCCCTCACCCTCCTATGCATTTCTCTCACTAAATAAAAGCTTAAAACGTATCATGCTGCTTTGTTCATTCATGCCAGTATTCAGAATTCTTCTCTGAATATTAGGCAAAAAAACACACAGGCTTATTAATATTGGGAATTTTTTAATAAGCACATGGTAATATCATATTGAAATCAGAGATGACCCCCTAAAATCTACACAAAAATGTGGCCACTTAAAGTTCCCCAGAAGTGCCATCCGGTGTGCCACATATGCTACCGGAATTTGGGATGCCATATGATATCACTATATGCTTATTAATGAGTCCCCAATATTAATAAGCATGAGAGGGTTCTTGCCTAATATTTAGAGAAGAATTCTAAATACCTGCACAGATAACAAGGCAGCATGGTACATTTTAAGCTTTTTTTTTTAAAGGTTGTATCCTTTCTCAGTTCTTTGGAATTTGGGCCCCTATAGTTCCACAGGATACATCCTTAGCTGTTAGCAAGCAAAGCTAGTATGTACAGAAGCAAGAGACCTGCAATTAGCTTTTAGCCACACTCATTCCATTTTGATTGGACTCTATACTTTCTCTTCAACCCATGTTCCAGCATATTTATATATTAGAAGGGTATGAGTTTCATTGAGTAGTTTATGTAAGGAATATCTGTCTCAAAGGATGTTGAAAAGAAAAGATATGCAATTTTCTCTGCACTCTGCAGAAGCTCATCAAGGCTGAATGCCTGAGAATAGCTACATTTACATAATTAATTTCCTTTATTATTTAAATACTCTAACAATTGCTTTAGAATAACAGCCATTCTGTGCATCTCACTTTTGAGCTAGGGCTTCATTGAAATGTAAATATTAAAAGTCGGTTCTTTCAAAGCACCATGCAGAACCAATTGGTTCAATTGCCCATCAATAAATATTAATGGAGACAAGGGACCAGGTCAAGATAACAAAGTAAAACTGATCTTTTAGTTTATGAATTTGTAGAAGGGAAATGACTTAAAGACAATGAGAAATGTGTGTAAGAATTTATCTAATCTTTGTCTTTTCTTTTGACTGCGACTTTGAGAGAAACCCATTCTATGATCTCAAAACTTCTAATTCTGTGATAGATTAGCTAATAAAATGATAAGATATCTTACACTGACCCTTTTACTTCTTTAAAAGCCTTTACAATGATATCAATTACATATTATTTGAGAATGCTGATTAATGTTTTGAAATAAAGGGGCTCTGTAAAAAGGTCACGTAAGCCTTATTCTATGAGGAATATGAATGATGTAGGCCTAGATGACACAAGCCCAATTGTTATGAGGAAATGACGGAGGCACAGATAGGGACAGTGAGTGAAGCTAAGTCAGAAAGCTTCAGCATCAGGAGGGCTCCAAGGGAGGAAAAATCCAGGAAACTTGTCAAGGTGGGTTCTTTCAAGCACAATTTGGGGGAGCAAGAGAATAACAGCTAACAATCAATCAGAGAGTGGAGACAAAAACCAGCAGAGGACCAGAATTGTAATCCTGTCTAGCCTGCTCATAATAAAACAAAAAAACCACCAGAAGGATGGGATAGGTAATTTTGCCCTTCTGTTATGATAAATCTAGATACTCAAAGTGGTGCAGCTTCTGGGGAGAAGCAAGCATTTTACATTTTGTCCACTTTGAAAGGGGCTTGCCCTTTTCTCAATCCAACAAGGACCTTGCCTAATGCCTATTAGCCCATCTAATCCCTCAAGTTAAGACTTTTAGGGTATCTTGGTGATATGGAATAAGACAGGTAGCTAGATTAGGGGGCAATGAGCTGGAAGCCACACTTCCACACCCCATGTAATCCTATCTGCCCACCTGTCAATCAAATGACCCCTTTCCCAGGATTCACCTTCCCTGACCCGGGG
Source organism: Lepus europaeus (assembly GCF_033115175.1). Taxonomy (NCBI): domain Eukaryota; kingdom Metazoa; phylum Chordata; class Mammalia; order Lagomorpha; family Leporidae; genus Lepus; species Lepus europaeus. The sequence goes on along the minus strand of NC_084832.1, from coordinate 43,629,128 downwards.
GCTGTATCATCTAACCACTCACCTTTCCAAGTTCATAGGCTTGCTGTCTCTTCTGGTGGACTCCGAGGAAGCAGGGTATTGGAATCTCTCTCTCATCTTTTCCCTTCATGGCCCATTCTATTCCTGAACTTGGCCTACCCCACATGTGTGTGTGTGATTTCTTCACCTTTTAATAAACATGGTCACTTTGTATGCTGTATTTGTCCCTGTACTTATAATACTTCTTCAAGTAAGAGGCAAGAGTATGGGATAGGGATGTAGACCCCAACCTAGCTCACAACATTGTGAAGTATCTCAAAGTGGATGTGTTGAAGCAGGAGTGGGTAGCAGCTCCTAGCTACACAAGTCCATTGTATTATGGACAATGAAGTATGAAACAGATGAAGTATGGACACAGAAGGCAAGTGAACACTGAATTAAAATTTAATGAAAAGAAATACACCTGACAGACCAGATAGGCACCTCAGAAAAGAGAGAGCTCTTTCAGAGTGGAGTTTTTAAGGATTTGAGTATAAGCCCTCAGTTTTTCCTTTCTATCTGTTTCGGGGATATGACTGTGTGGAGGGTTGCCTGGGTGTGGAATTCTTACAATTCCTTCCAGAATTTCATATTGCCTTGGTACTCCAAAGGAGATGACTGAGACCACCTAACTAGGTTACTGAATAGTGACAAAATTCTAAATATGTTAATGCTGGTTTGCTCCACATTTCTTCCCTCATCCAACCACACAAAAGATCCACCCAACAAGGTGGATGCATAAGAGCAATGTTTTAGATAAGTCATTTTCATCTGCTACCAAGGATTGCTACTTCATTTCTTCCTTCATCTATCCACACAAAAATTTCCATTTTCCTTTTCCCCCTCATGCATACATAGGCTAATGCCAACCTAGCTACCTTAACATTATTCTGGTCAGACTGTATGTATTACGTGACAGTAAATTTCCATTTATCACAGTACACATATTTGGTTTTAGCCCACAAAGTCATGATTTAGGCTTTAAGTAGAGGTGAATGTTTCAAACATTGAAGATGATGGTTTTTTTGTTTTTTTTTTTTAAGGCATTTTTAAGGACAGGTTATGCTGAAAGAATGTTCTTAGTTAATTTTAAGAAGGACATATCTGGGTATAGATAAGAAGTTTATAAATTATTAACAAGGAGATGAGTCAAGGACAAATGCCTTAGACCTATTTTTGTCTCTTGCTTAAGTGACTGAGAACAGATACCAACCGCCTGGATTCTTCCTCAATCAGCACAACTGTGCCCACAGCCCCAGAAGCACCATTACCTTATAGCCCACCACCCCCAGTCTATGTAAGCCCCAAGACTGTAAAGGAGCAGGCCCTCTTTACCCTTTCTGGAGTGAGCCCCTCTCAGGTTTGTTCTTCAATAAATCTGTACTGGCTGTGAGTTAGTGGTTTATCTCTTCTTTATCTTCTTCTGTGCCTTTTTGTCTTTGATCCTTAAACTCTTTCACAAAGGGTTACACAAGCTTGCTCCAGATGTCAAAGACAAAATAGACCTTACATATGTATGTGTGTGTACATTGCTCAAGTCAAATTTACCTGGTGGATAAAAGTAATAGCTGTGTCTGGAGACACCACAGACAGGTCTCAAGAGCTGTTTCTCGTGATTGCTCTACATTGCTTTAGGGTAAGTTGCTCTCAAATGAAAGAGGTCTATGCTGCTATTCCCCAAATTTAGAAAATTTCTTGAAATATAAGAAATTTGGCAGGAATGTAGTAGCTATCACTGTATGTAAAAGAAAAAACAAAATATACACATGATTCTACACACATGATGTAGAAGTGGAATTTAATTTTAACCCAGGTCCTAGACTTTTATTTAAAGAGCATTTTTAGTACAGGCATATATATGGCACACAAAGTGATAAAGTTTATTTAAATGGTAAGAAAGCAAACACACATGTGGGTATAGCTGAGCCTGGGAGAAAAGAGATGGGGAGGAAGAGTAGAGAGAGAGAGAGGCAGCTCAGTGTCTGCTTTAGTTGGTCTCCACCTGCCTTGTACCTCCTTTTATAAAGAAATGTGATCACTTGGAAGAGTTTTGATGCTCCATAAAATCCAAGTGGAACTTAATATACCTGATTACATGGAGACTTCTCCCCAGGTTCTGAATGAAAATAAGGTATCCTGTGAGAAGTTTATTTTTTTATATTTAAAATTTATTTATTTAAAATGCGGAGTCACAGAGAGATAGAGGGATAGACACAGAGAGAGAAATCTTCCATCCACTGGGGAGAAAGAGATCTTCCATCCTCAAATGACTACAACGGCTAGAGCTGAGCCAGGCCAGAGCCAGGAACAAGGCACAAGCACTCATTTGGGATGCCAGTGCTACAGAGGGTGGCTTAACTTGCTACACCATAGCACCGCCCTGAGACAGGGTGTTCTGACAGACAAATGGAATAGAACTACACTGGGCAGGGCCTTGTGGTTTGTGACTTCCTGCTTAGCCAGCTATCTTATCTCACATCACATATAAATGTAGTTAAGGGTTTAAGTAATGACAAAATTAACTAAGCCAGCTGTTTCATATTAATTTTAATTAATTAATTTATTTGTTAATATTGATGTGTTACTTTCACTCTGAGAAAATATAAAGTTTTTTTATGTCTTTTTTTCTAATTCATGTTTAAGCCACTTAAGTTATAAAATGGCTGCATATCTGTTTTCTGATCCTATTTCATCTTCAGCTGTCAATATACTTTTCTGGAAAATACTACAGATTCCTGTATATTCATATATACAATGGTCAAGTGTTTGGGAGATATCAACAAATTCTACTTAATGGTCAAAGGGAAAAATAAATGTCTCTCCCACAGTGTAGTTTGGAAAACTTCTCCCAAACATTCTAAGTCTCCCATCCTTCACATCCATCCAGTATGCAAGGACTCAGAAACAGCACAGAGTCAAAATTTGTAGTGAAAATTTGGGAATTGTGTCCATTCTTTGTCACTAAGAGACTTGAGTAAGTCATAAAAACATTTTTTTAAATTTCAAAGCTATATTTACTTTTAGGTTTAAATCTATATTTTCGGGGCCGGCACTGTGGCTCACTTGATTAATCCTCCACATGTGGCACCAGCATCCCATATGGATGCCAGGTTCTAGTCCTGGTTGCTCCTCTTCCAGTCCAGCTCTCTGCTGTGGCCTGGGAAAGCAGTAGAAGATGGCCCAAGTTCTTGGACCCCTGCACCCGCGTGGGAGACCAGGAAGAAGCACCTGGCTCCTGGCTTCGGATCGGCACAGCGCCAGCTGTAGCGGCCATTTGTAGGGTGAACCAATGGAAGGAAGACCTTTCTCTCTGTCTCTCCCTCTCACTGTCTATAATTCTGCCTGTCTAATAAATAAAACAAAAGATTTAAATCTATATTTTAACATATTCTTGTTTTTATGAAGTTGCCATAGGCTCATATGAATTGATCGTACATGAAAATATTTTTCCAAACTAAAAAATATAGTAAACATTTAAAATATTCTCCTCTTCTTTAATATTAATTATTTCCTATAAGAGATTTGAAATATATATTGATATGATAATTGCAGCTAATTTAAGTCATCACAATACATTCTTAACATTTTGCACATACTGGTTTACTTAAACTTCAAGGTAAGTCTGATATATTGTTATCATAAGAATGTGAAACTGTGGACAGTAAAGGATCCCCTTCTCTTTTTAACAGCAAGCTTCCTTTAGCTGCCTGACCTACTAAAAACCCATAAACGTTATTTGCCAGGCTATTGGCATGGTCTTTTTACCAACCCTGATGACACGGAATTAGCTAAAATCAAAATCACATTTGCAATTGGTACAGAGCAACTCAAATTACTCAAATTGGTTGATTATACTGTTAAATGACACACCTCCAATAATAGTTCAGTCTTAGCAGCCACTTTAAAAATAATTGACCTTAATTTGAAAGGCAGAGTTAGACTGGGAGAGGGAGAAGGTGAAAGAGTGAGAGAGTGAGAGCAAAAGAGCAAGAGAGCAAGAGAGAGATTTTCTATCCACTGGTTCATTTCTCAAAATGGCCACAAAAGCCAGGTCTGGGCCAGAACAAAGCCGGATCCAGGAACTTCATCAAGATCTCCTCTACAAATGGAAGGGACCCCAATACTTGGGCCATCTCTGACAGCTCTGGCACATTGACAGAGAGGTGGATGGAAGTGGAGCAAACAAGACTCAAACCAGTGCTCATATGGGTTGCCTGCATTTCAGGCAGTGGTGGCTTAACCAGCTGCAATGCAATACCAGACAGACAGCAGCTTCTTTGAACATGCAATGCAGGTAAATGCATGCTTTGCCAATGTGCATGCTCTAGAGACTTTCCACATCTCGTTTCTCTGCAGCTATCATTTTCTGTCACTTAGTTTCACTCAACACTCTATTTTCCTTAACACCATAAATTCCCAAGCTCTTTTTGAACTAGAAGATGTATTTGTTTTCCCTCCCACCTCCTTCCAGGATCTCTTTGTAATGCAGTTTCTCTTTCCCAGATGACCAAGCCCTGGTATTAGCTTTGCTTTCCATAGCGCCATAGTAGGGCAAACCTGTTGCTCAGTGACACCTTTGCTGATAAGAAAAAACATAACATAGGGGCCAGAGCTGTGGCGCAGTAGGTTAATCCTCCTCCTGCCGCCCCGGCACCCCATATGGGCGCCGGTTCTATTCCTGGCTGTTCCTCTTCCAATCCAACTCTCTGCTGTGGCCTGGAAAAGCAGTAGAAGACGGCCCAAGTGCTTGGGCTCCTGCACCTGAATGGAAGACCAGGAAGAAGCACCTGGCTCCTGGCTTCAGATTGGCTCAGCTCCGGTTGTAGCGGCCATTTGGGGAATGAACCAACGGAAGAAAGACCTTTCTCTCTCTCTCTCTCTCTCTCTCTCTCTCTCTCTCTCTCTTTCTCTCTCTGTCTCACTGTAACTCTACATGTCAAAAAATAATATCTTTTTAAAAAAAGACGAAGCATAATATTGAAAATATTAATTAAATGTCCTATTAAATATCTGGTCCTTCAGATTTCTTTTTGTTTACATTCTTGAGATTTGAATTTCTTTTATCTTGAATAAATTTCAAATCACTTGTTGAGAAGAAAACAACCAGAGTGCTAATAAAGGAAAACACAACATAGCATCGCTTGAGCTATACATGATAATGAATTACTGAAGAGGTAATTCAGTAACACAGAAGCACAGGATTAGAAAGAATAAAAAACGTGGGGGTGGGGTGTTGGCCTAGGAGTGAAAATGTCTGTATCCCCTTCAGAGTGTTTGATCTCCATACCTGCCTCTGGATCCTGATGACAGCTATCTGCCAATGAAGACTATGGGGGAAGCAATGATCATTCAAGATTTTGAGTTTATGACACCCACACGGGATACCCAAATAGTGACTTTTGGCCAGCGCTATTCCTAGCTATTGTGTGAATTTGGAAAATAAACCAGTAGATGAACTCTTTTCTAAATCCTTCTCTCTCTGTCTCTCAAAAAAAACCAATTTTTAAAGTTTAAAAAAAATATATATAATATGTAGTGTTATTCATATACTACCCTCCAACTTATGGTGCAACACTACAGAAAAAGTTGCAAAAACAAGCAAACAAAAACCATTGCCAACAAAAGCAAACCCAGTAACAATAGAACTTGAAAAGGTTAGGTCACCGTAAAATGTCCAAATCACATCATAATCTCACACTCACACTTCCAAATTATCTTTTCTCAGCAGGGTAGAAATAGAGATTCAAACTGCATAACCTTTCATCCAAGGATACCATTGCTATGCTACAGAGAGGGCTTAAGTAACTTAATTCTTTTCACAAAACCTGATGTTGATATTTGGCAGCATCTAATCTGGCTGAGTGCCCTGACATGAATTGCAGATTCTCTGTGCTCCTTCTGAGAGGAGTTTGAGGAGGATGAAAACAGATGCACACAACTACAGATGGAGCCCAGAAGCCAAATAGCATGAGGCTCTTCGTTGCAACAGGAGTGGATTTGGCAACCTCACACTGTTTTAAGAAATAAAGGTAATTTTCTATAAAGTAATTAGATAGTCACTCTAACAACCATTGCTCTGATTGTATTTTGTTTTCATTAACTTTAGGAAATATTCTCTGAAGGTAAGTAAAATGTGTTTTTGATTATTATTGGTTTTGGTTGTCATTTTTAAGACAAGTAGAACGTTTAGGGTTGAAAGTGCTATTTGATTTGAAACATTTATCTACTGATCTCCACAACCCAAGCTGTTGTTGACATTTTTCACTCAGAAGTGACAAAATGAAAGACAGTTGTTTTCTGATCTAGAAACTTAATCTTAGTTCCAAATTACCTGATTTTCTAGTTATTGCCTGAACCTCTCCAGACTATATTGCTTATCATTACTCTCCTATTCTTAGTGAGCAGGAAACTCTCCTAACTGTTCCAGAATGTCATTCCATCAGCACGCTGGCACCCCAACTCCCACCTCCTTCCCCAAGGGGGTTTCTATTCACTTGTTATCTCCTGGGAGGAAGTGAGATATTTCTTTCTCACATCCATTTGAAAGTTCACTCTATGTTCTGGCCTCTACATTTTACTTCCTCTGCCTTTGCAAGGTGGAGTGATTATCTTAAATTTGACTGAATTCACTCCACTCTGCTTATCCTTAATTGATTACCACAAGTTATTACCATCAACTGATTTCATGAATAGTGCATGCTATTCAAAGCCTCATAGCTCCCTCAGTTTAGAGCAGTTAATTTCATAAACCTTAAACTTTGGTGTACTGTGGTGGAATGAGAAGGCCATGCCAAGGTGGCCACTGGCAAGCCAGTGTCAGTTACTCAGGAATGGCTTTGAAATCCACCTGGAAACAGAGCCTGCCTGGCAACAGGCTGTGATTGGTTGGGGCATAGACCGCCCCTTGACCAGATTGCCTGGTCTTGGCTATATAAGATGTTGTTCCAACTGTAATAAACGAGTCTGCGGACTGCTCGCCTCAATCCTGCTTTCACCCCACTCCCTGGGTCTGTGTGGTGACTCCATGCCTCTTGCCCCCACCACGCTGCTCCTCTCAGAAACGAATCCACTGCAACATTGTTGAGAAATCAACGGCAACAGTGTACTGGTTAGATATTCTCAATCATAAGATGAAAATGGTAATTTAGGGAAGCAACTAAATGGTGCTGAAGCTTGGATTTTAGTTTGTGGTCAGGGTATTTTGGAAAAAGCTTATGTTTTCCAAGTGATATTTTTTACAGTTGAGCCTTTGACATTTTACTCCTGAGGCCTGTGAAAGACATTTAAATCAATTTTGCAGTGACTGTAGGGACTTAAGCAAAGGAATCACCTCATGAAAATATGCCCACATTCTCAGAAGTTCAGGACATCTCCAGGCTTGGTAGTTAGTTGAACCACAGAAAATGATCACAAAGGGCCACTTGAGGTGCCAGAGGAGTTCTCTATAAGATAAACCAGGTGGAGTTTAACAGTCAGCAGAATCTGAGGTCTGATAAGCAGGAGCTAGCTGCTCAGGGCTTAGGAAGTCAAAGGCATGGAGACTTTGATGTTCCCTTCTGCAAAGGCTAGATGACTTGTGACCCTGCCAACTAACACCTGTACATCAATTGATACAGATGGTATTAGCATGCATAATTACACTGCTTGCTTCACAACTCCAGCATTTCCTAAGCAAACCTAACAAGCATAGATGAAGTAAAGCTTCAGTTTTAGGCAAAAGAACAACTTACTCCTTTACATTCCTTTTCAGCATTTGTTGCTGTTACATCTTGTGGGAGCTGAATTCTACATGTACTGCAGAGCAACAGGAAGACTCTTGCCTTAAATTGTTAATGTCAAGCCTATATGAGTAGAGCTGAGTGAGCAGCTCCAAATCTTTTATATATCCCCAGTCAAGAAAGAAACAACAAATGGATATGCTCTGAGATTTCTGGCTAGTGCAAAAAACCATATGAATTTATTAATTTCATGTGGGAAAGGTTCATACTTAAGAGGCAGCTTCCATAAGTATAAATATTTCCATATGAGGCAGCAGAAGAACTAGTCACTGTGCTACAAAATTCAAAATACATACTTAGAAGAGTAGTGAATGTGCAGTGCCTATAAAGAGCCCAAAGTGATTACAGAAATGAATTTCAGAAATCCAAGACTCAAAGGAGAAATGGAAATTAGGAAGTCATGCTAGAAGGAAATAGGGGAGCACCATCATCAACCTACTGAGGGCTACTGCCTTGCTAGTAAGTCCAATTTCACATGACTCAATTTCAAAAGTTGATCAGAAAAGACTGTTGCTTCTATTTGTTTTCTAGTGGTTTAAATGGAAGAAAAATAATTGTTTCACAGTTCCTAGGTATCAATAGGGTCAGATCTTCTGAGGACTCTCTCCTTGACTTACACATCTTCTTTCTGTATCTTCACAGGTTTCCCTCGTGTGCCTGACTGTATTCACATTTCCTCTTTTTTTTAAATTTTTTTAATTTATTTTTTTATTTTTTGACAGGCAGAGTGGATAGAGAGAGAGAGACAGAGAGAAAAGTCTTCCTTTTTGCCGTTGGTTCACCCTCCAATGGCCGGCACGGCCGGCGCATCTCGCTGATCCGAAGCCAGGAGCCAGGTGCTTCTCCTGATCTCCCATGCGGGTGCAGGGCCCAAGCACTTGGGCCATCCTCCACTGCCTTCCCGGGCCATAATAGCAGAGAGCTGGCCTGGAAGAGGGGCAACCAGGACAGAATCCAGCACCCCAACCAGGACTAGAACCTGGTGTGCCGGCGCCACAAGGCGGAGGATTAGCCTGTTGAGCCACGGCGCCAGCCCCACATTTCCTCTTTTTAAAAGAACTCCAGTTATAATCGATTAAGGCCGCTCATGTGATCTCATCTTGCCTTAATACCATCTCTAGAGATCCTGTCTCCAGTATACTGTCACGTTCTGAATTACTGGGAGTCAGGAGAGCAGCATACGAATTTTAGGTGGCACAACTCAGACTATAATAATACTGTTTGGGAATGTCTAATAGTATCATACTTGATATCTATTTTCCTTTATTTCTCCTGGGCTAGTTACTCAGTCTTAACAGCTCAAAAAAACTTGACAAAAATGAAGGTATTTATGATTTAAAAATAAGACTTGAAGACTTCATTCTGCTCTCCTTATGTATTTCTGGAATTGTGGACTTTGTCATTCGTAAGGTGGTTCATCTTCTGATGACTGGAGTTTGCTTTACACACTACTTATTTAGGATGACTTCGATTGCAGAGGCAACCCATTCTCAGAAAGAATATCACATGTCATGGAAGTAGGAAGTGTCAGAGCCAGGCCCAAACTAGACTGAATGTTAAAACCTTGAAGTTCTAGTGAAGTGACATTCTGACAGTAGGGACTCCATTTTAGAGCACCAGAGACTCCATCTTGAAAAAGCACCCCCCAACTGTGAGACCATGGTCTAAAACTAAAAACTAAGACAATAGCCGCACAATTACATCCTGCTTGACAGAACATAGAAATCCCCTAGCATGATCACTCAAGTTTAAAACACATAACTGCACCTAGACTAACGTCAAGATTGTAATCATTATTGTCAAAATTTTAATTGATATTTCTTTCACATATGCTTTAGGTCAGCTTGATCCTACCAACCATGTGGTTTTTGCCTTTATAAACCCTGTTGCTTCGAGCTTTGGGGTCAAGAGTTCTTTTGCACATGAGCTCCTTCTCGGCCACTGGCTTTAGGACTCATTCCAAATTCTCATTGTCTGGTGTTTCTCTGAGACTGGCTTCAAACAACATTTGGAACCCCAGTGAGATACAGAGACCACCCCCAGAAAGACCTTTCGCCAGTCCTCCCAGGCTGGAGCTCAGGCCTCAGGGGAGACACCAGCTGGTGATGTTCCAGGGCCCTATGTCCTGATTCACTGACCTAGGCGGCTCGGCTCGGCCTCTTCACAGATCAGTTGGCCTGAGTCCTCTGGTAAGTCAATATCTCTTCGGGGTATTGGATGTCTAACAAGACACCAATACAGCCTCTCCTCCGTTTGAGCACAATGTTAGGACGGGAGACTGGCTGGTTAAAGAAAGGCTTATTAACCTTTCCTGGAAATAATTGGTTTGGGCTCCTGTTTCATGGTCACTTTCCAGCATCCATGATCCTTGGAGGTAAATTCTTTTCCTTGCCCCGCCTGTCTGTCTCTTTTATTCCCTTTCTGCAGAGTCTCTGTCCCTCCCACTGGACATGGGCTCTGCTCAGTCTAAGCCAACACCTTTTTAGTGTATGTTCAAGAATTTCTCTCTTTTGAATCTAGAGAATCACTGCCTTAAAAACTGCCTTGTAACTTTCCAAATTTATTGTGTGACTTGTTTTAACAGATCCAGATGAAATAGTAATGGCAATCAGCTCTAGGATGGATTTTGCTGTCTCTGGTTTATATCACTGATTTCTGGCTAGAGTTTTATAAAAGGAAGTAAATTTCCATGTAAATATAATTTTGACCTTAATTCAGATAAAGGGATGGTATAATATCTTCATCTTATGTCATCTAAGTGTAACCACTGAATGTAAATTGGGTAAAGGTAGAAGAGATAAACTTTGGTGCCATTAGCACCTCACATTCTATGAAAAAAAAAAAACTATTCGGGTTTGTTAACAAAAATGTTTTCATAAACAGTCCATATATGAAGAATAACTCAAGACTGCTTAAAAATATCTGAGGTTGAAATTCAATGTGTTATTTTAAAAATGTTGTCTTAATTTGAAAATTTTACAAGGTTATTTCAAAATGTAAATTAAGGAGATCAACTGAAATATTTGTAAACAACCCTTTGAAATCTATTTAAAAACTACAACGTCTTTTTTTTTAATAGTTCCTGTTTAATTAGTGACTGTCAGTTTTCTAGCCAGCTCCCATAAGCTCTCTTCACTTCCCTATTTCTGACACTGAAAATTGTTCCAAGTCATGGGATGATTCCATGTGTTAACTCATATTTAAAGTTTTTATTTGCCATTTTCATGACAGACCAAAGAGACATCAGTTTTGTGTCTTATTGAGGAAATTTTACATCCTGTGTCTCTATGTAAGTTCTGATTGTTTAAAAACAGCTGAGTCTTCTGGATTGTTTGAATGTATATTCATTCTAAAGCATTTTAGTGACCACTTTGTAATAATGACCACATCTGATCTATATTGTGTCATGGTGTGAAGGAATTTTGCTTACCAGATTTTATGAGCCTTCATGAGATCTTTGACAGGCATTCAAAAATTCGAAGTTCCAAACACCAACTAATTAGGTCATTTGGATTATATAAAATGTACTGTCAAGATGTGAAGTGAGGCTAAATTTTAAGTCATGATAACATAAAATGCTACTGATACAAATGTCCAAAATTACAAAAGTCTAATGATGTTGTTATGTTATCAGTCATGCTAGTTATCTCAATGAAAAAGGCCCAGAGGCCTAAGGAATAAATGTTTTATGAAATCTTACAGGTGCTTTCTAAAATACTGTATAGAGTAAGCAAGTGCCTTTTCTTGTTAGTTAATGAGTTTTATAATTTTAACAATGTCTATTCAATGTCTTCTGCCATCTACAGTTTTGTGTTATCCTCCAAAAACTAAAAATCAGATATGTTGCTCATGGAAATTAAAACTTCATTGGTTCTGTGTTTAAAAGTATCCTCTTTTAGTTTCCAAAGGACTTCTTTTCCCTTGACTTTTATTGTATTCAATTATTTGGGACATTTCTGTAAGCAGATAAAGCCAATAATAGACTACAGGTTCCAACTGAAAAAAAAATGCATGGTTAATTCAGGTTACTAAATGCAGGAAGTAATTCTAATCAATTGATAATTAAAAAAAAAACAGTTAAAGACTTTAAGAAGCTGCTACTGAAACTGTTTTATTGTTCTATCCTGTAAGGTACATTATGTGTTATACATGTGTACATTTTGTATGTCTAAGGGGAAATTTATTAAGAACTCTGTTTTAATAGGCTTATAGAAAAAAGATTGCCTGTTAAACTTCTAAGTTAACCCAAAGGAAATTTTGGTTCATGTGACCTAAATAAATCTTTGTATCAGAGGTTTTAAACTTGTTGGTAAAAAGAAACCACATTTTTTTTTTAAGTCATTGACATGTTTGTGCTCAGATTTACTTGTCAAACAAGTTACACTTGTGTTAAATATTCAAAAAATATTTCCAACTACATGTATACTTAAAATTTATTAAAGGCATTGAACCTTCAGTAAGTGCTTTTGTAAGTTGTTTTTTGCAGTTAAAATTGCTTGCTAAGTTTTCAGTTGATATTAAGTTATTGACAGTGAGCAATCTGAGAAGCCTATATTCTCTTCAAGATGAGAAACTGATCCTATTATGAAGGACTGTCCATCAGGAATTACTGTTTGATCTTCAGACCTTATAAACAGATGGTTAACATTTTTCTGTAATAGTGCCTGGCCACATATAAAAGTCCAGATAGCCTGGTCACACATAAAAGGACAAATAGCACGCCCTAAATAAAAGCTTTCATTATGATATGATTTTACAGATAGTTTTATTTTGTCATGGGCACAGTAAACAGGCAACTCTTCCCTTTTCAAACCAAACTAAGGGAGAGATACGAAGTCTTACCAATTACTTCAAAATTTATAGACAGTTTGGATAAGGTGGTCTTCATGTTTGATTTTATTTGGAAGAAAATAGCTCTCCTCATGGGCATCATCTTATCAGGAGGAACGTTGTCAGAACACGACTTTAACCACAGATTTCTAGTTCAGGCAACCAAAGATTAGAGATGGGATTGAGCACCCCACCTTGGCTGACATCCTAAAGGCCTATTCAGTGGTCTATTTTTGCAGAGACCAGGAGGAAGAGGAGTGAGCTAGGCAACAGGAATAATTTAAGAATAGGTGGCAGGCCAATTAATAACAGCTTTACACAGTGACCTGCCATCAGGGAGACCCAGTAAGGTCAGTCTACCCCAAATGGCATTTGCTTTCTATGTAGAAAGCCAGGACTTCAGACAGATAGCAGCCATGCGAAAGTCTGCCTCTGAAGAGTCCTGTCAGCTCTGCCAGGAACTGGGCCACTGGAAACAAAACTGCCTGGGATTGAAGGACTCCCAGGTCAGCACTGCGGACCCTGTTGGACCCCTCTAAGCTGAAAATTGCTTCACTCTACCTGGCTTCCAATGTAACCACTACCATCAGGGAAACAGCCTTGGGTCAGTAACATTTCAGGCAGAGCTGTAAATTTCCTTTTAGAGATGCTGCCTATTTGATACTAACTTATGCAGGCCAGCCCTCTGCGCAGGCCAGCTAGGTAGTGAAAGTCAACAGGGTCCCTTCCGCTTCCTTATGATGTTTCTTCCAGCACTCCATGTGGAGGGATAGATAGATCTGGGCCTCATATACTTGGCCAGACCTTAACACCCACCTGATTATTAAAAAGCCCCTCTTGTCAGTAGTTTCTGTTTGCCTCTCAATGGGAAAACTTCCTTAGGATACAGACAGCACCTATCTTAGGTGCTCTAATAATGGCTCTATCCTTTGTTCTAGAGTCTGTATATTTAATCTGTTAGATTCATTTTCTCCAGGCTTGAGACAATAAAATTCTAGATGGTCATGATCCTTGGATGGAAGCTGGCTCTGCATCCCCCTTGAGAAGCCACCTCCTGCTGGAACCCTGTCTTTACCATGGGTGCCTAAAATAGGCACCATGGAGAGATCCTGGCTACTCCAGGGATGATCCCCTCAGACCAAAGCAACCTGATGGCTATGACCACCACCCTCAACACTCTGTACCCTAAGTGGTCCCCAGACTACTACTTTCTGTCAGCAGAAAGTAGCTAAGACAAGATCAATGCCCCAGGTCCCTACAGTAGTAGAATGTGGATTAAAAGAGTGAGGGCTGAGGCCATCAGTAGGGCTAAGTGCCTATGGACCCCTCAGGCTTTAGCAGAATGTCTTGTGCAGGCTTTAAGCTGTGACAAGGTTTGCTCTGACACGTGCTCCCACTTCTCTTCACCATGACATCCTGTTGAACCACATCTTCAAGCTAGTCACAAATCTTCCACCCAAAATTTGCAGCCCCCACCCCCAGCCACCAGCAGAGAGATGTACCAAAAGTAGAGCATCCGAGACCCAGCCACTATGTTGGCATCAGAGGTGGGGGCTTTACCTGCTATGCCACAATGCCAGCCAGCCTCATGAGGCATGATTTTAAAAATCTTCACTGTGTTCTACTCTACCCAATATTCTGCAATTATGTAAACACTGTTATAATACAGTACAGAATATGACACCAGCTTGCTGAAATACATTAAAATTCTGAAACCATAGAATTCATCTATAAATTCATGGTTGGATATTTAAACTGATGTTATTATACATGACAATTCCTTTTATCTAGTCTGCATCTTCCAATCATTAAATAATAAACAGAAAAGGTATCGGGATTTTTGCCTACCTTTCTTCTATTTATTTCATTCAGAAGATACCAAAAACAAGGCCATCTTGCAAGTGAGTTAACTGAAAAGATCTGACATAACGTATTTGATAATAATGGAAATATGAATTTGACCAGGAACTTTTAAAAAAATTATTAAAATACAATGAATTACATGAAATTAGGTACTGGAACAAGGATGTTGCTGCCATTTAATATAGATGGAAAGACATTCTAGAAAGTATTGTTCACTATAAGCAACTAAATTGTGATGAAAATGAATGTAAAAATTACTGATGACATTAGTAGTAAAGTTCACAAACTTAATGTGGCTTACAAACTTCTACATTCTTTACTACTTTCATTCTTTGTATTCTTTTTTTTTAATATTTATTTATTTATTTGAAAGTCAGCGTTACACAGAGGCAGCGGCAGGGGGGGTGGGGGGGCGGCTTCCGTCCACTGGTTCCAAATGGTCGCTCAGTTTTCTTTTCATTTAATGCTTCACTAGGTTTTGATGTCAGGGTACTACAGTTTTAGAACAAGTTGCTCAATCCATTTCTATCACTTGAAAGGATTCATGGAAATATAATTACTATTTTGTTCTAAAATATTTGGCTATGTTAAGTAGCTTGATATAATCATTTCACATTGAATACGTGTATTAAAAAATCACAGTGTCTGACATTGTGGCATAAGCTGTGGACTGTGAAGCCAGCATCTTATCTGGGCGACAGTTCTTGGCTGTTCCACTTCTGATCCAGATCCCTGTTAATATATCTGGGAAAGCAATGAAAGATGACACAAGTATTTGGGCCCCTACCACCTATGTGGAGGACCCAGATGGGGTTTTAGGCTCCTACCTTTGATCTGGCATTTTACTTTTCAAATAAATAAAATATATCTTTTAAAAATCGCATTATACTCCATAATGTAGACAATTAGAATTTCTAAATGTCTTATAATTTTATTAATGTTTGTCACTGTTAATGAACCACACCCAGCATCCCCTATTTTTAATTTAAAATCCCTCTTACCAATCCCAGCCTCTTGTCCATTAAAAATAATTATAATTAAATAATAAAATAAAATACTTGGAAGAATCCGCTGATGAAGCTCTTTGGGCCTATAGTTTATTTGAGAGAAAGTTTTAATTTTTAAATTCACTTCATACAAAAGGCCAAGGATGAGAGAAATTTTCTATGTACTTTCAGTTCATGTCTAAAGCTTCATTCCAATTCAGCATTCCAATACAGAATTCCCAGAGTACATTGTTTTCCTTTTCTTTTTTAGAACTACTTTGGAATCTTAAACTACCATGGCCACAGGAGAATAAAAGCAGAAACATAAATATAAAAGTGGAACCAGCACTATTAACTAAAATACTTTCTCATTTTAATTGTTAATGCAGATTACTGGATAACTCACTTTAACCAATTTAAGAATAAAAAAATGAAAACATTCTTAATTTTAGATTAATTGTAATTACATTTTATTGTGTCATTTTTTTACTATTTTTATAAAGGTAGGTGGAGATATATAGATGTGTGAAAAGTAAAAATACTTTCATATTTGCTACAATGTGTAAAATCTCCACTAAATCTAGTTATATTAATATATTGACAAATCTGTATTCAAGTGAGAGTGGTGAGAGTTTTGTCCTATTCATACTATTGTACATTGTTTTCAGGAGTTCAACTTAAATCAGTAATAATAATAATCATAGAAACTTTGTAGAACCTATACAATATTCAAATAACTTTTTTTTATATTTCACCAAAAGTTTGCATTTTGAAAAAAATATAAAATTCAATACTTTGTTGTTACTGTTCTATCAATGAATATAGATTGCAGTATATAAAATTAACCTCATATAAGATATGAAGTAAATATTTGCCATACAATACCCTTGGTATAATAGACAACTTTATCTGATATTGATTATTGAGCCATGGTCATAGAATTCTTTAAAATATTTTATCTTTAATTGCATAGTGTATATTAGTATTTGTCAATTTCTAGCACATAACTATAAGCTATTTTGCTATAAAATAATTTTGAATCAATGTTAATAATTTAAATTCAATACAAATTTCTCATTCCATGCAACATAAAATATAATATTACTTAAAAATTTTTTTTTTCTGGAAGCCCAGATTAAATGCAAACAACCAAACACTGCATAGAGAATCCAGGTCAAGACAAAATGACATCATTATACATGACATAATGTGCCTAATTGTTTCTGGTATTAATAGGCATCAGACCTGCAGAGAATTCAGAGATCACAGAAATGTAAGTTGCTCTCTGTTTAAATATCTGTAAAAAATACAAATCTTTGTAAATATTCTAAAATATTAAAGAAGTTTTCTGTTACTAGAACTGTGATACAATATATGATATTTTCTAGATCAACAGCAACATATATATTTATAGGAAATGTGTCTGTAATCCCATATTTATAGCAGCTCAATTCACAATAGCTAAGATATGAAGTCAACCCAAATGTCCATCAACTAGTGACTGGATAAAGAAATTATGGTAATATACATGAAGAAATACTACTCAGCCATAAAAAAGAATGAAATCCTGTCTTTAACAACAAAATGGATGCAACTGTAAACCATTATGCTTAGTGAAATAAACCACTCACCAAAAGACAACTATCATGTTTTCTCTAATTTATGATAACCAATATACAGAGTATTAAAAAATGAGTATATGAGTGAAATTGACATTTTCAGATTTATTATTTATATCCCTCTTCTATAGTCCTGAGCAACAGTGGCTTTTCTACTTACTACTTGTTGAATTCTTTATTTAGTCGAAGATTAAGCTTGTGATTATAAAGTAAATTGAAAGCATGTCACTGCAAAAATTAAAGAATAAGGAATGGAATGAGGTAGGGATGGTGAGAGGTTAAGATGTATCATTATGTTTTTAAAACTGTATCTATGAAATACATGAAATCTGTTCCCTTTATATAAATCAAAAACATTTTAAAAATTTAATTTCTTATAGAATATTAATAGTTTAGTTGAAATGCTTTGCTCAGACAACTACAACTCATTACCATTGACCAATCCAGAATTTAATAAAGAATAAGGTTATTAGTTGTTAATTTATATACGTTGAGATTTAGTTGTTAATTTGCTGACTTGTTCACTGCTTTTTCCTGCAGTGGGTCTGACTGAGCCTTGATTAGATGCCTGTGATACCGCTCCTTGTACAAGTCAGCATATCAACCCTTTCTATATGAACACATTGCCAACATACCTAAGGCTTCTGATGTTGCAACAATTATCAGTTCATCTGTGGCTGAGCCCAACACATCTAGAGCATGTGTATTTTGCGCAGTTAAAGCAATATTAAAGAATGGTTGCCTCTGAATCAAAATGGATAAACAAAGAGAAGATACTGCGTTTGTTTTCCTCTTTTTTCTCTTGTACTCAAGATCAAAATAAGCTGAAACAAGAATCTCATGAGATGGGAATTAAACTTTCTAGAAACAATAAGGTATCCAGAGATGAGAACAAATCTCTTAGAAAGGAAAACAAGTCTCTTTGGGGAGAAAACAAAGCTCTTCGAGGGGAAAACAAAGCCTTTCGAATGGACAACCAGTTAATCCGAGACAGGAATCACTTCCTGAGGGAGCAAAACCAAATACTCTGGAACTTTGAAAGTTTGATTTTAGAGAGCCAAAGTGCATCTCGGGAAAAAATCAGTGCCTTGAACATAGAAAGGAGCTCTTACTGGCAACAGAATCAAGCACTGGATGCTCACGTCAAGGCCCTCAGGGAACAGGAGAAAGCCTTTGAGAATGAGGCTAAAGCTCTGAAAGAAGAAATAAGATCTCTCCATGAGGAGATCGAGGCCCTGCATCACCAGACAAAAGCAATCAAAATGGAGGAATTGGTTCTGATGAAGAAGGGTGCAGCGCTAGAGATGGAAGAACAGGCTCTGTGGAAGGAGGAACAGGCCCTTCGCGAGGAGAACAAGGCTCTTAGAGAGGAACACAGTGCTCTGGAAGAGGAGGAAAAAGCCCTACAAGACGAGGCAAAAATCCTTGAGAAGTGGAATAAGATTCTTCAGGAGAAACAAGGGATAGGCTTGCTAGAAAACAGTGCACAATGATGCAGCAGAACTGTGACTTGAGTATGTAAATAGAAAACCGTGGCGATCATTGATATTCCAAAAAACAAGGTCCTACATTCTGAAGGTAAAATACTACAGATGAAGTTAGGGTCAAAATCCAGTAACTGTATAATGCTCAATGTTTGTCCTGTAAACAAAATAAAATCCTGGAAGTTAAAAAAAAAAAAAAAAAGAGGTAATTCTTTAGATGTTTTAATTGTCAGACTACTATTGGTAACTATTACTTTAGAATGCAAAAGATGTATCAATCTAAATGTGGCATTGAATATTTCATTCGGATTTGTTGTTTAATTTCAGATACATTAGATGAATACCAAAATTTGCTCTTATGAAAAATTAAGCTCACATAGGAAATATTTGTCCTAGAACTTACTTTTAGAAATATGAACATATAATGAAATATAAAATTTATATATTTAAAGTCTGTCTCTTCTGCCTGTATTTGTGCTTTCTCCCATGAGAAAAATTGTGATAGTACAATCATTATTAATGAGTGTTTATATCATTGTCTACCTTCTTTTTACTTTTCTTTCATTTTCTGTCACCCTCCAGCTCATTGGGAGGTAGAATGTTTAAGATTACTAAAATAGAGAAGAAGGAGTGAGAAAACAAAGATCTCTCAACTAGAATAGAAATCTGCAGATTTGGAATATAAATGTATGGAATATTTATGTTCAGTTGAATTTGAATATAAAATTGACTTCTCAGAAAGATTGTGTTGATAGTTGATCTTATTTACTGTTCTTTGAAGCAAATAATTCAACGAAAGTAAAGTCATATGAACTCACATATCCGTTAGAGCTATTACGTATATATTGTCAGAATATTAGATGCGTTACTGTTCACAGCAAAGAACTGTCACTGTTGACATGACTTGCTATAGTTTTTATGAGAAATGACCCCACTTTAGTGTTTGGTGGTGAGATCAGAAGAGCAGTTTTTAGTATAACAGTAATTATCAATGACTCCTCTCAGTAGTGAAGTGTCATTATTACATCATAGTTAGAGCAATAGTTAGGTTAAACTGGAGGTATAGAACATACTCATTGAGATTTTGTTCTCCCTTCTTTGAACTCAAATGTTAAGCTTCAGATCAGAACTACTGAGAAGAAATTTTGATTTTACAGTATATTACATAAGTGAAAATTATATAATTAAGAAGCACGTTAACATAACTCAGATACAAATAATTCACTATACTGTTCTTTCACCCTCACAGTTTAATCAAAACTTTTTTTTGAGGATTTATTTCATTTATTTGAAAGGCAGATTTACAGAGATAGGTCCTTTCATAGATATAAGTTTCAGAAACATTTTCTCCAATTTATGGTCTGATATTTCACATTCTAACAGTGATGTATGAAGAGCAGAGGGTTTGAATATAGTTTGGTATATCAATTATAAACCTAATAGCATATTGGATTCATGTATAACATTTCATTAGCAAATGTTCTCATATTGGACCATATATTTTTGTTCAGGAAATATGGATGTATGGTAATAGCATACATATATATGCTATAGCATACATACATATAGCAGGGTCCCAAATACCTGGGCCATATTCTGCTGCTTTCCCACGTGCATTAGCAGTGAGCTGGATCAGAAGAGGAGCAACCAGGACACGAACTGGTGCCCATGACTACTACCAGTATTGTAGGGGGTGACTTAACCTGTTGCAACAGAACATGGGCCCATTAACAAATGTTTATTGAGCATGGTTTATAGCAAGAGTTTTATAAAAGTATTTTATTTATCTCTTGTCCTATAATGAACTATGCTTGAAGCTTCAGAGTGGATAAATAACTTGACCATATTTAAAAACAAATATAAGAACTTTTCTTTAAAAGATTCCTGGATAATGTACATTATGAAAAAGCTATCTGTGAAATTCAAAATTATTTTGCACCAAAATAATCTTATATCGAATTAAAGTTCCCATTAACTTTTTAAAGTACTCTCACAGTTATAAGGTGCAAATGAGAAACTTGAATCAGCAGATGCAAGCACAGCTCCTCATTACTTCACAAAGATTTCTTATAATTATTATATACACTAATGTGTGAAAGTCTTATGAACTATGTGAAGTTGCACTTTTTTTGTTTTTCTATGCTTTAGAGTTCATAGTATTTCTATACCATTTCAAATGCACTCTAACTGATGTAGATGATTGCTGGGTCTTAGTCCACCCGTACAAGGATGGACTGGGTCCGAGGAAAGGTAAGTGCGCCACTCACCCGTTCCCCAGCCTCCTGATCCCGGAGACAATCAGACGCAGCGGGGGGCCAAGTCTAGTAGCAAGAACTCATTTACTGCGTGCGAAACAGAACCTTTTATAGCACAAAACTGCAGAGTCATTGGGGCAGGGCTAAGGACCAACCAATCACTTAAAAAATCACCTTACGGGGGGATTTCTATAGGACTAGCCATATGTCTATACACTTGTTACTAGTTTTGTTACCTCCCCTGATGTTGCACAGCCAATTAGTTTTAGTGGTAAACAACTTTGGATTCCACCCATCTTACTTCCTTTGGGCACCATCATGTAACTAATTTCCCCACAGATGATGACAGCACTGGAGTTTGCATTTAACATCACTTTTTGTTTCACTATGCTCTATTAATAAAATCATATAAGAATTATACAAGAAAGAATTAGTTAAGAAAGAATAGAGATGTGCTGAATCTCTTACTATTCCATCAGCTATCTACTGACCTTTATTCTCTGGCTAATGTAGATTTATATTTGCCTGTAGAAAATGCCAAAATTGGTACACATATTATCTCATATAGGAGCTATGAATGAAAGCATGTCTCAATGTAGGAACAAGTATGCAATATACATGATTATGCAGAAAATTTATCCCAGATCTATGCAAGAGATAATCTGCTATCGAGAGAATATTTTGCCATTTTTATGGGATGATAATCTTTCCAGTTCATTGTTGTCCCTATATTAAATACATGTTAGTTCTAGCCCATTCTCATATAAGTTATTTTTTATTATCAATACATGAAAATATTTGTATTGACAAAAATAGCTGTATCTACAGCTATATTCCTGGAAGAAATGGAGACAAGATAGCCATGGACTCTGAAGAACCTGAGATGAGATAGTCAAATCAAACAGACCCTGCTCATAGTCAGCTTGAGGCGACTTCTTGCCAATTCTGCATTCATAACCTTGTTGACAGCTTCAGCTTTGTTTACTCCAAATTAAGAATGCTTTTTCTTAAAAAGTGATTATTAAATATTTAGGGACCCATCTTGTATCAAATTTCTTGAGAATGCATAAATAAGGAATGAAATGTAGATGCTTTACTGTTCTATAACCCTTGAATATTATCCAATTAATTTCAGAGAGTCATATAATTAAATAAATATCTTTCAAGTAAATATCATTAACATTTTGAGCTATACGTTTTTCAAGGATCTACTCATTTGAAAAAGTTACAGAGAGAGAGAGAGAGAGAGAGATCTTCCATTCACTGTTTCATTCTCTAGATAGCCACAACATTGGGTCAGGCTGAAGTCAGAGGCCAGGGGCTTCATCTGAGTCCATGTGGGTGGCAGGAGTTCAACCACTTGAGCCATCTCCCTGATTTCCCCAGGCAATTAGCAAGGAGCTGGATTGGAAGTGGGACTTCCGGGACACAAACCAAAGCCCATATAGGATGCCGAAGTCAGAGGTAGTAGCTTTACCTGCTATGCTACAACACCAGCCCCTGAACTGTAATTTTAAACCATAATTTATCTTATAAACAGAAAAAAATAAAATGATTTTATTTTCATTACTACTTATTACATCTATGTAATTATTTAAGAATAATATAAACATTTTATTGTGCCTTTGTAAAATTATAATTAGTATATGATTTTGCATATGGATAATGAAAGTATGAAAAGAACTGAAAAATAACACAAATTCAAGAAGAAATTGAGAATAAATTGCCAGTTATATTATGTTCAGGATACTATACCTTATGTTCAGAGACTATAATAGGCCAGACAACAGTCCTGAGAAAATGGCTCATTAGAGCTCTCCAAAGGGAAATCACTGTATAATTAGAGAAGCAAGGGAAATATTAGAGCTGTCTGAAATTATAGATTCTGTGCTGCAGGAATTGTGATAAAGTAAATTAAATTCTGAGTGATAAACCAAAAATGCATTCAATTGGATTTACAAAAGAGAAAGTGTTCATCATTGCTTATTTTTCTAAATAAAAAATAATCATCATGATTCATATAATTTTGTTACCCATATTACTTCTGAAAAAAGTCACTAAAGAGGTAAGAGGTTTACTCAACAACATTAACGTGGAATATATGATATTATCGATAATTCTATTCCATTTAATTTTCACACTCTAACATCCCAGGATAGATCTTTCAGGCTATAAAATTACATCTCTTTAGATATATTCTGCACCTCCTAAAAATGCTTATTACCATTCTGTTTATAGACATTATCACTACTATTATTGTATACAGAAAAATGAGAATAGCAGTGATAAAATTTATTTGAACATTTCTGATTTAAGCTGATAAAATATATACAGCTGCAGCTAAAATTTGAACCACTGCAACACATAATGCTATAACAAACGAGATCCAAAAGATTTCTGTAAACCTGTTCAATGACCATAGGGATTCATGTTCCCAAGCCTGATAGTCTGTGAAAGCAGTTTTGTTACTAGTCCTATATGTTCTCTAATTGCTCCTACTGTGAATCTGAGCTAAACCACAGGGCTTACTTTGACCAAGACAATGTAAGTAGTTGATTCAAGCAGAACCTCAAAAAAAGCAGCTATTTCCACCTGCTGTCTATTACCTTATCATTTCCCGCAGAGCATCCTGGACTAGCTTGCTTTATGTGGGAGACAAGTTGAAAAGATTCAGTTTCCACCAGTCAACTCAGCCTAGACCTGAACAATGCAGAGGAGTTAAACTTTCAATAACCAACACACAGCCCTATGAGCCAAACGAATGCTACTGATTTTAGACTTTAATGCTAGATTCATTACACATTATGATTGAGAAAATACTTACAGTAAACATATGATAGCCCAAATTATTTGTCTTTTTTTCCTATCATGATTTTATATTTTCTATTTGTTTTAAGAGACTAGGATATTTAAACATTTTTCAAGGCATTTTCAGTTAAACAATGGAATGCTTTGTTTCATTTTATACATTCACCGCATTAACAAAATAAATTTACTCACAGACGTAACTCACTTTACATAAACACATTTTATTAAGTCATTAGAAAAATATGGTTGACTAAGAACTTCAATTATAATTAACTGTTTAAGACATTATTAATAAGCAATTAATTTTATATGAATGCAATCATGTCAACATAATCATGTTGTGAGTAAATGATGAAATTCAGAATAATATACATTAGTCACCTTAAAGTGAAGTCAAGATGACATGTATCACTAATTGGTTGCATATGATAAAAGAAATGAAAGTACTTTAAGTTATAGCAAAAGTAATGAAAAACACATCTAAATCATATGCTCATTTGTATTCAACCGAGGAACAATTCTGACAAGTATGATCTGAAAGATCATCTTCAAGCTCATTTAACATAAATCAGACAATCAAAATGAGTCAGTGTGATTTCAGAAAGTCGGGTTATTCTAGATTAGCTTCATTTATTTTTCTAATAGAAGTAGTCAATTATTGGCAGACCAGCTATAATATACCCCACTTGGGTAACTTCACACATTGCCATTTTCTTCTACAATAACATTGAGTCATGAGTCCCATGATTTCTGAATCAGTCCTGACCAAGGTAGACATTATACACTTCGATGCACTTTGAAATTAATTTAAACTTCACGTATTTTAGATCTTTGAATTAACAAAAATATCTGTGTTTCTAAGTCTTCTTCAATAATAAAACATTCAAAAATCTGGCTTTTCAGGGAAAAAGCCTCTTATATTCTCCTACACAGGGGAATGGAGTTTAGAGGTAAACCCAGGTATGAATGGGAAAATACTAAGTAAGTATCCATTAATACATTGAATAAAAGATTACTTAGTTGATTGCTTAACCTATTCACAATAGGCTACTGGGATAAAGTACATTTTCTACTCCACGCCATCAATACCATTGAAATACAGCATTTTTAAAACAGATATGTATACTTTCTATAGACCTATAGCTATATCTATATCTGAATGGATTAATTTTCTAGGTCTAACCACCACAGCTAGGGTGGCTTAAGCAACAAGAATTTATTTCTCTGCAATTCTGAAGGCTGCAAGTCTAACACCAAGATGTCAGCAGATCTTTCTTTAAAAAAAAATTATTTAATGAACATAAATTTCCAAAGTACAGCTTATGGATTACAATAGCTTCCCCCCCATAACTTCCCTCCCACTCACAACACTCCCCTCTCCCACCCCCTCTCCTCTTCCATTCACATCAAGATTAATTTTCAATTATCTTTATATACAGAAGATCAATTTAGCACATATTAAGTAAAGATTTCAACAGTTTGCACCCACACAGAAACACAAAATGTAAAATACTATTTGAGTACTAGTAATAGCATTAATTAAACACCTAAGAATAATTGTGTATTAATTACAGAGTTCAACCAATAGTTTTAAGTAGAACATAAAAAATACTAAAAGGGTAAAGTATTAAGTTCTCTTTTTTGTTTGTTATATAGTTATTATTTTTTTTATTTAATAAATGTGAATTTACAAAGTGCAACTTTTGTATTGTTGTGGCTTCCCCCCCAACCTCCCTCCCTCCGACGGCCCTCCCCTCTCCTACTCCCTCTCCCATTCTGCCCTTCATCGAGTTTCATTTTCAATTACCTTCATATACTGAAGATCAACTTAGTATATACTAAGCAAGGATTTCAACAGGCTTCACTCACACAACCACACAAGGTATAGGGTATTGTTCGACTAGTAGTGTTTTTAAGTTTCATAGTAAAACACATTAAGGACAGAGATCCTACGTGGGGAGCATGTACCCAGTGACTCCCGTTGTTGATTTAACAATTGGCACTCTTATTTATGACGTCAGCAATCACCCGAGACTCTTGCTCTGAGCTGTCTAGGCTATGGAAGCCCCTTGAGTTCACCGACTCTGAACTTGTTTAGTCAAGGCCATATCACAGTGGAGGTTCCTTCCTCCCTTCAGAGAAAGGCGCCTCTCTCCTTGATGACCTGTTCCTTCTGCTGGGGTCTTGTTCACCAGGATCTTTCATTTAGATTGTTTTTTGCCACTGTGTCATGGCTTTCCATGCCTGTGAAACTCTCATGGACCTTTTAGCCAGATCCGAATGTCCCAAGGGTTCATTCTGAGGCCGGAGTGCTGTTTGGGGCATTTACCATTCTATGAGTCTGCTGTGTGTCCTGCTTCCCCCGCAGGATCACGCTCTCCCTTTTAATTCTATCCTTCATTGTTTGCTTACACTGGTCTTATTTGTGAAATCTCTTCGACACATATCCTATCTTTTTGATTGGTTGTGTATTTATACTTATCACTTTACCAAGTGCTCTGGCATTGGTACCTGCCTCCTTGGTAAGATTGAGTTGAAATCCCCTGGCACATTTCTAGTTCCACCATTGGAGGTGGAGTCCGAGTGAGCATGTGCCTACCTATATATCTCTTCCCTCTCTTATTTCCACTCCTATGTTTAACAGAGATCACTTTTCTGTTAATTTTAAATTAACAGAAAAATTAACAGAATGATTGTGCATTGATTACAGAGTTCAACCAGTGGTCTTATGTAGAACAAACAGAGCAACAACAACAACAACAACAACAACAAAAATACTAAAAGGAATAAAATAGTAAGTTGTTCCTCAACAGTCTAGACAAGGGCTGATTATGTCATTGTCTCTCATAGTGTCCATTTCACTTCAATGGGTATCATTTTAGAAGCTCGTTTAGTTGCCATCGATGAGGGAGAACATATGATATTTGTCCCTTTTGGGCTGGCTTATTTCACTCAGCATGATGTTTTCCAGCTTCCTCCATTTTGTTGTAAATGCCCGGATTTCATTGTTTTTTACTGCTGTATAGTGTTCCATAGAGTACATATCCCATAGTTTCTTTATCCAGTCATCCGCTGATGGACATTTAGGTTGATTCCATGTCTTAGCTATTGCGAATTGAGCTGCAACAAATACTGAGGTGCAAATGGCTCTTTTTTTCTCCCCTTTAATTCCATTTGGGTAAATTCCAAGGAGTGGGATGGCTGGGTCCTGTGGTAGTGCTATATTTAGGTTTCTGAGGACTCTCCAAACTGTCTTCCATAGTGGCTTTACCAGTTTGCATTCCCACCAACAGTGGATTAGTGTCCCTTTTTCCCCACATCCTCGCCAGCATCTGTTGTTGGTTGATTTCTGTATGTAAGCCAATCTAACCGGGATGAGGTGAAACCTCATTGTGGTTTTGATCTGTATTTCCCTGATGGCTAGGGATCCTGAGCATTTTTTCATGTGTCTGTTGGCCATTTGGATTTCCTCTTTTGAAAAATGTCTGTTAAGGTCCTTGGCCCATTTTTTTATTCGGATCTGCTTTCCTCTGAGGCCTCACCTGCCTGCCTGTAGATTGCCATCTTCTGTGTCTTCTCCTGAGTACAGCTGTGCCAGAATTTTCTCATATAATGGTACTGCTCAGATTGGATCACAACATACCTCAAATGCCCTCACAGTTTACCTTACCTCTTTAAAGGCCCTTTCTGTAAATAGTCACATTTGAGGTCCTGGTGATTATTTTGAAGAGATACAATATAACCCAAAATATCATATGATATGCATAAACTCATACACATATATACATGAGATCATAATACAGCAAATAAAATTTATGCCATCATAAAGAATAAAGAAAATCAGAGACTGTAGAGCAAAAAGTTTATATTAAATTTAACTTTGAGTAACAGACAAATGTCTCTCCATGGCAAAAATTTAGTACTACGAAACTGGATAAACCTAAGAATATTCATAGAGACAATTTCAATACTTCTATTATATAATGAGTCAGTCTTTACTCCCCTCCACAAAGCTCCTAAAATTAATATGAAGAAGAAAAAAGATCACTGAACAAAGAATATGATGGAGATGAAATGAAAATGGAATACAAAAGGAAAATAAATATATTAGAAGAACTTCATTGCTGATGATCCCTGCCTACCTAGGCTTCGTGTGCTCCTTTTGCATCCCATATGGGCGCTGGGTTCTAGTCCCAGTTGCTCCTCTTCCAGTCCAGCTCTCTGCTGCGGCATGGGAAGGCAGTGGAGGATGGCCCAAGTGCTTGGGCCACTGCACCCACGTGGAAGACCTGGAGGAAGCACCTGGCACCTGGCACCTGGCTCCTGGCTTCGGATAGGCGAAATGCCGGCCATAGCGGCCATTTGGGGTGTGAACCAATGGAAGGAAGACCTGTCTCTCTCCCTCTCTCTCACTGCCTATAACTGTCAAATAAATAAGTGAAAAATAAAAGATCATCCCTCTCTTGGACCAATTATGAGAACTTTCCATTTTATAGCCTATAGGAACACCTCTCACTGCAGCCAGGAGGTTTTTATTTTTGCTTGGTTTTTTGCTTTTGCTTTTGCTTTTTCTCTGCTTCTTTTCAATAAACTAATTAAGCTTTATGCATCTTGCTTGTTCAAATCCCTCATTCTTCATGAACCTGAAAAAGAAACCTGGTGGAGAAAAAGAATTATAATAACCACAGACTCCTACAATATTTCTTAAGGTGATTGTCTGGGATTGTCAGAAGTGTGAGTAAAGACGAATTGCCTCTGCTTCTGTTTTCAGAGATCCTTGTTCTCTACCATAGCCCTATGTCAATTTTTTAAAGGTTTATTTATTTATTTTAAAGGCAGAGTTACAGAAATATAGAGAAGGACGCACACACAGAGAGACCTTCCATTCACTGGTACACTCCTCAAATGGATGCAGCCACCAGACCTGGGCTGATCTGAAGCCAGGAGCCAGTAGCTTCATCCAGGTCTCCCACATGGGTGCAGGGGCCCAAGCACTTGGGCCATCCTCCACTGCTTTCCAAGGTGCATTAGCAGGGATCTGGATGAAAGTTGAGCATCTAGGACTCAAACCAACACCCATATGGCATGCTAGAGTTGTAGGCAGTGGCTTAACTCATACCACAATGGCAGCCTCTTGACAATTCTTTAGATTTAAAGTTATAACTGAGTTCTTTAAACTTGAGACTTCCTGTTGGATCCCCGTAACACTCAAAAGATAAGTCTCTATTGGGAGAGATAATAGCTGTTTGAGCTAATTTAAAATAATGCTAAACTCATGTCATGATTATATAAATGCCTGATGTTTTACCCTTAGGGTCGATGACACATTGTTCCACAGTAAACCCATCCTTGGTTTTATATGAGATAGTTTGTCCTTCAATATCATGTTGGTTGCTTGTAGGAATGTGTGTGCTCTCCCTTACCCTTGGCATCTGACTAGGGCCCAGTCACAGCACTGGAACAAGGAGCTGGCCCACTTTGTCTCTGCACTCCCATCATTGCTTATACCCCTCCTCCACCTAGAGTTTCCTGGCACTAATGCTTAAATTCTACTGGGGTGAAATTGAACCCCTATAATATTAAAGTACAGCACAGCCTCAAGTCTGTCTCTCTTAGCCCAATGTTTCCTTGCCTACCCTTTACAAAAAGGAATTCACTAAACTGAGGGAGAGTCATAACTGACTCTATAAGATTCTAATTGCAAGACTCAAGGAATCATTTGCTGCTCTAACAGGTAAGAATATTAATGGCCAGTATTGTCCAGAGGGGTTCATCTGGGGACACTGCAGGTCTGGACAGAATGTAACTGCTACCTTCATGTAACCCCCAGACCAAATGGAGCCCACCTGGCCATCACAAATTCCCTAAAAAGCACAGCATCACTGCTAATCAAAGGAAGGTCATGAACCCCACTGACCAACCAAGAATATGCACATTAGCTGATCTTGTACCTCTCAGCCCCAATTTCAATCTGTAAGATTCTTCACTCCTAAATCCTCAGGGAGTTTAGGAATCAAGTGATAGCTATCCAGTTCATTGCTCTGTGCTTTTCAATAAATACCTACTTTCACCCACCATCCCACTAGCAGAGATTGGTTTTTGCACATTGAGCAAGTGGTTCTGGTTTGGGGTTTCTACGGCAACACTTCCGACTAGTTCAAAGTGTTGTTAGGCAATAGGTGGGATGTTACTATCAGCGTAGGATCCAGAAGAAGCACCCATGGGGCATCTCTACATCTAGGCAGGGTGTCCACATCAGAGGAAGGTAAATGCCTGTTAAATATGAGCTGAATACATGTACACATCATTCTGGCTGAGCAGCTGCAGCTTGCTGAAGAGAAAAAAAAATTGTAACTCATGTTTTTGTCCTGCTCAAGTCCACAGGCTTGTTGAGCAGGTTGTATTCTTTAAAGACATTCTGACAAAGGCACAGGCAAGCAAATTAATCAAAGGATATCCAGACTATCAGGAGGATGAGAAACTTGGGCCAGGAGGCTTACAGAGCAATTAGATCAAGATATATGGTGCATACTAAGATTTCAGTGTAGTCTATAAAAACAATTCTGAGGAGGGTCATATACCAGCTCCTTCAGGAAGTCTGCTACCAGTTATGGATATATCCTGGCTAGACATTTGCAAGATGTCTTCAGAAAGTCTAGAGGAAAGACAAGAAAACAGAAGGGTAGGTCAAGGTTAGGTACATGGAAGTATAGCTACTATTGTTGGTCAAACCCTCTGACTGTTACTGCTAGGTCACACATGCACTCATGATATACAGGATCAAGGGTTCTAGGGAATCAAGGCCAGAGGTGGAGGCACAGTTAAGAACTTGTTTTCTGACATCTTCCTGCTGCGGACTTCAGGGCATGAGGTTCCCATAGCCCAGGAACTTGAGAGATGCTTCAAGTGTGTAGAAGCAGAGTCCTAGGGATGCCTTTGTTTCTTGTCCTATTATTTCATTTCGGTAATAAAACACCTTCAGCATATGCCCCTTTGTAGTGTATCACTGGGCACTGGGATTCTTTTGACCCTCAAAACTTGAAAAAACACCTGGTATTTTTCTGTATCATGGTGCAACCAAGATATAAGCTGGTCACAAAAGTGGAGAGATTTGGCCTCCAGCAGGAAGTATTAACTATAACACCATCCTCCAACTAGACTTCTTCTGTCACAGAGCAGGGAAATGGTCTGAGATCCCATATGTCCAAGCATTTTTTGCTCTGTGAAAAACGCCAGACCTTTGTCAACTCTGTATATAAAGCTGGTGCTTTTAGCAGCAGTTACCCTCAAGACTGCAGCTCTGCTCTTCTTTGCGCACCACAGAGCTTGCCACACAGTCTATTAAACATCTTGTAGGTATCCTAGGAGACATAGGATTATGTTGTCTCTGGCTTGCCAGATACAGGGAATTATCCTGTTCTTTGTACCAAATGCTGAAAGTTACCCAGAGGGCAGGGACTCTTATTTTGATATGGGGGCTGGAGACTCAACAGGACTTTATCCAATTTAAATATTCCTTATTCAAGTTCCAGGCTTTATTCCTCCAAATGAGCAAAGTCTTCAATCTATGAGTAGCTGAGAGGAAAGGAATGGCTTTAGGGGTGTTGACTCAGCATATGGAACCAGATCTATATCATGTAGGGTATTTTAGCATAAGAACTTGACCTTGTGGCCCCAGTGTGTCCAGCCTGCATCTGAGTCACCATAACTATCACCTTCTCAATCCCTGAAACCACCCAACTGACCATGAGACAAGATCCAATAGTGAACATTCCCTATACTGTGACAGGATTTCCAGAATCAAAAGGAATCTGCTGATTAACAATCCCCTTTTGACATATCAAACATTTCTGATGAAGGGCCCTGCAATCTAGCTCAAGACTTGCTCTTCTCTTAATTTCACTATCTTATTCCCAGAGGAGATGGAGTGCCCAGAACATGACAGAGAACAGGTAGTTCTACAGAACTCTGCATCCAAGGAGGACCTCAAGGAAACCTCTATTGAATACCCAAACTGGGTTCTTTTTACAGGTGGAAGTGTCTTTGTTGAACAAGGAATGCGCCAGGCTGGATAGGCTATAGTCATCTTAAATGAGATGATCAAAATTTCTCACCTTCCTGAGTGCTTGAGTGCTCAATTGGCAGAGCTTGTAGATCTGACAAAAGTCATAAAGCTGAACAAACATAAAAGGGTAAATACTTATAGTGATTCTGAGTGTGCTTATCTAGTTCTCCATGCTCATACTGGCTTTTGAAAGAAAGGTATTTCTGTGGTGAAAATAGCTCCTCTATCAAAAGCCATCAGGAAATAGATCAGCTGTTATCTTCACTGTTCTTCCCCTGTGAATTGCCAGTTATACACTGCAAGAGACACCAAGAAGGGGCCACGAAATAGCTGGGGAAACTGTCAGATTTGGTAGCCACAGTAGCATTCAAGGAGACACTCTCCCTTGAGGCTCATGAAGCCCTTTGATTTGGGAAAACACCCTAAAATAGATCAGGCCACAATACTCCTGTGAAGAGATTCAGTGGTCACTTTCTAGAAGTCATCATCTCCAGCCCAGGGCATGGCTTCTTTCTGAAAAAGAAGAGATCCATCTTCCTTCCTCCTAACAGTGGAAGGTACTCAAAACTCTCCAAAAAGACGCCCACCTGGGGAGGTCTAGGACTTTTCAGCTGGCCAAATTCTATTTAAGGGTAAGGACCTCCTCAGTACTATAAAACAGGTTGTGGGGACCTGTGACCTTTCTCTTAAGAACAACCCCTTAAATCAAAGGTTTACTCTCATGGGAGTACACAGAAGAGAAAGCTTTCCAAGGGAGGACTAACCCTGATTTTACTCACGTGCTTAAAACAAGAAATTCCCAGTACCTCTTAGTTTGAGTAGACACCTTCACTAATTGGATGGAAGCCTTCCTTTTTATTACTTCAGTTACCTTCTGTGTTCTACAGGGTAAGAAAATATTTCTGTAGGTTAAGACTTCCATGTTGCAGAACAGCAGTGCAGTTATTAATATCAATTGACAGTATCTAAGATTAAGAATGCTGAAAACTAGAATACAATAGCATTCCCAATTCTAAGGGTTTTGTGAGGGTAAAAAGATTCACATTGATTAGGAAGGATAAAGCGATGGAGACATATGGATGTAAAGAAACTGTAAGAATCACTCATGGCCGGCGCCGTGGCTCAATAGGCTAATCCTCTGCCTTGCGGTGCTGGCACACCGGGTTCTAGTCCCGGTTGGGGCGCTGGATTCTGTCCTGGTTGCCCCTCTTCCAGGCCACCTCTCTGCTGTGGCCAGGAAGTGCAGTGGAGGATGGCCCAAGTGCTTGGGCCCTGCACCCGCATGGGAGACCAGGAGAAGCACCTGGCTCCTGGCTTCGGATCAGCGCGGTGCGCCGGCCGCAGCGCGCCGGCTGCGGCGGCCATTGGAGGGTGAACCAATTGTTTCTCTCTTCTCACTGTCCACTCTGCCTGTCAAAAAAAAAAAAAAAAAGAATCACTCATTAACAAAGTAATTTTCAGTTTCTCCATTGAACATTCTGACTGTGACAGATATTTAAGAACGTACATTAACATAACCACAATTTCTTAAGTTGATTAAAAGATGATAGCACACAGCTAGTTCAAGAACATCCTTCATACAACTATGTTCCAGAGAGGTACAGATGCCTCTGAAATAGTCTCTCAGTTTGAACTTCCTAAGAGCCTACAAAATGATAATGGCCTCTCCTTTATGGTAAATATCACTCTCAGGAAATCTCTAAGGTACTACATATACAACATCATCTTCATTGTTTCTGGAGGTTCCAATCATCAACAAAGAGAAGTCTAATGACATCCTCAAGAGACACCTCAAGAAACTGTCTCTGGAAACCTCATCTTCCTTAGATTGCTCCTCGTGGCCTTAGGGCATATCAGATACACCCCCCCCCCCTCAAAGTTAGGTTTCAGGCATTTTGAAATATTATATGGTCATCCTTTTCTTTTTTTTTAAGATTTATTTATCTACTTGATAGTCAGAAAGTTACACAGAGAGAAAAGGAGAGACAAAGTGAGAGAGGTCTTCCATCTGCTCAGTCACTCCCCAGTTAGCCGCAACGGCTGGAGTTGCACTGATCCGAAGCCAGGAGCCAGGAGCTTCTTCCAGGTCTCCCATGTGGTTGCAGGGGCCCAAGGACTTGGGCCATCTTCTACTACTTTCTCAGGCCACAGCAGAGAGCTAGATTGGAAGTGGAGCAGCCAGGACTCAAACCGGCACCCATGTGGGATGCTGGCACTGTAGGTGGCGGCCCTACTCGCTACGCCACAGCACCTGCCCCATGGTGATCCTTTTATTACTAACAATCTTCTAATGGAAAATGAGACCACATACATGACTATATCTATCAAAGCACTTGCCAAATTCCAACAGAACATTCAAGAGCTCCCTTAGACACAGCCCAGGAAACCCTAAGTATACCTCAGGAGACTCAGTGTTAATCAAAATCCTTCCGACTTACTCTCCTTCTTTAGAAGGGGTTTCAAGGGATCCTATTCTGTGATTCTATACTCCCCCACTGCAGTAAATGTGTTGGGATTGGATTCCTGGATCTACTTTCCCTGGGTAAAGACCTGAGTTTCCAAACCAACTTCAGATTTGGTTCTGGAAGATGACTTCCTCACCTACAAGGAAAATGAATACTCCTATCAAGTGACTATCCTTCAGTCCCATCAAGCTGCAGTTATTTTGGCAGTAGCCTTGCTGCTCAGTCTACTAGTTCATCTCATCTTATTGTTCACCGGCTTACCTCCACCAACGAAACAGTGCCATGGCTAGAAGTTACTTGACTTTAACCCTGCTGACTCTATGCACATAAGTGAGGGCTTATAAACAGCCCCTTTAATTTGGGGGGCAGGCCCATTATAACATCCTCTTACCTTTTGTATAATTTGCATCTTCTAATCAAGAGACAATAAAACTTCAGATGGCTCTGTAGATGGAATCATGAAGGCCTGCTATCAGGGCCCCCTAGAAAGGCCTCTGTGGAGGAATCCTAACTGCTTGTTTTCAACATCACTAATCTCCAGCCCAAAGTAGCCAGAGTGTTCACCACCCATTCTCCATAGCAGCAGTTAGGGCTAACTCTTCAGAGAGAGGGAGAGGGAGAGAGAGAAAGAGGGAAATAGGGAGAGAGAGAGGGAAAGAGGGAGAGAGGGAGAGGGAGAGGGAGAGAGGGAGAGAGATTTCCAGCTCGGCAGATAGTGGTCAGTAGGACCCTCCTCCACTATGTGGAGGTGACTATCAGAGGACCAGCTTCTGTGAATCTGTTGATCTCATTTGATAGTTCTTGTGGTTTAGGTTTTTCTGTGCTGTGTGACTAATATAGGTGATGAGAATTCTATGTATTTTAAGGGAAAGTTTCATATTTTCTGTTGTATCTATTAAGACTCGATGGAAACTTTCACCATATTAACCAAATAAAATCATCCCTCTTTCAGACCAGTCATGAGGAACCCCCTCTCCATTCTTTTACAGTCTACAAAATCCCCTAGAAATCAGTCCTCAAAACTTTCTTATTCAAGGACCCCTTTGTATAGTCAGGAGTTTGTAGGTTTTTCTTTTTTGTTGCTGTTGTTTTGCTTTTGCTTTTACTTGTTCTCCTTCCCTTCAATAAACTATTTATGCTTTGTATATTCTTCCTTTTCCATGCCCCTTATGGATGCAAGACATGAACTCCGCAGACAAAAAGAATTGTGATACAGACTCCTGCAATGGTCACAGTTTCAGTGGTCTGTGTAAATATACCAAGAAGAAACCAAATCAAGATGGAAGCTCACAATCTACCCTGGCGATTGTACCTCCCTGGAACATGGATAGTCCTATGAAGGATGTTCTTGAACTAGCTGTGTGCTATCATCTTTTAATCAACTTAAGAAATTGTAATTTTGTTAATGTACGTTCTTAAATATCTGTCACAGCCAAAATGTTCAATGGAGAAACTGAAAATTACTTTGTTAATGAGTGATTCTTACAGTTTCTTTACATCCATATGTCTCCATCGCTTTATCCTTCCTAATCAATGTGAATCTTTTTACCCTCACAAAACCCTTAGAATTGGGAATGCTATTGTATTCTAGTTTTCAGCATTCATAATCTTAGATACTTTCAATTGATATTAATAACTGCACTGCTGTTCTGCAATATGGAAGTCTTAGCTTACAAAAATATATTCCAAATGGCTTCATGCTCTTCCTAGGACTGAGGATTCCCCTCTGAAGACTTGATTTTAGAGAACTTTGCTCCCTACTCACACATAGGAGTAATATGCTAACATCTACATTAATTTATAAAGTTTTACTTCTTATCAGATTTCATATATAGGGGACATTTTAATTTTCTTCATCAGTGCCATATTATTTCTCTTTATATTTTAGAGTTGTCACAATACTAAACATTTAATATGATCCTTTGTACAAAGTACAAATACTGCAATATCAACATTTGTGAATTTTATAAAGATTGATCCAATTTCTATGATATGTGACATATTGCTTTCTTATAAAAAGAAAAATCAAATATGAAATAATCAAGTTAATTTGTCTTAAAAGTATTTAGATGTGGTAGAAAAACACTTATGTCACTGAAGAGTTTCAACAAAAATACTGAAAATATAAGTCTGTAGATAGAATTCCAGTAAGAATGGTTTAATTCCAAATCAGTCACAGCTCTGACTCAGGCAGAAAAAAAATATTTTCAATCTACTTTGTGCAAGTAGTTAGTGAACATATTAGTTAATGACCTGAAGGCAAATCCCTGACAATGTGATTTTCTGCTAATTGTGTGGAAAAAATATTTCTAGCCTTTAAAAATGCTACAGCCTGTGATGCTATAGGGAATTCATCTTCCCTGTCTGAGCTATTCTATTCAACCTTCCTCAAGGCCACTGAATCATACTGAATGAGTCATCCTGCATTCACATCATATCTGAAATCAAGGAGAGCTATCAAGAAGCAGTGTTGGAGGTGGAGATTAAAAACTCTCATTCTGTTTACATTTCATTGACAATAAATTGAAAAATAAGTTACAAAATCAATAGGATCAAAACTATATTTTATTATCCCATTTTATAAGGCTTTATATTAGAATGTGAAAGATTTGGATGTAAAAATAATATTTTTAACTTTTCTTTCAAAATAGAATTTTTGATTCATCTTTCAAATGTTTAAATTTAGTAGTAAGTGATTAGAAAAATATTAGATATACACTACAATAAGTATATATTTTTCATGATGCTTATTAAGTTAAGACTAGTGCTTTAACAAACCTTAGGCTGAAAAAATATTAAGTTCAGAAGGCTAAACATGAAGCTATGATAAATTTAAGTGATTGCAATGACATCTACATTTTTAGCCTTAAACAATAAAAAAACTGCATTTACACTATCTGGAGATCAGGAGTCTGAAACCAAGGCTTTGGTGGCACTGTGTTCCCTCTGAGGCCTCCATAGATGACTCCTTCCTTGCCATTTCTTAGCTGCTGCTGTCTTCTGGAAATCTATGTGTTTCTGTGTCTTGTACCTGTACCATTACAGAGTGAAATACATTATCTTTAACTTGATTATACAACCTATGTTATAAATATTGAATCTTTCAATTCATAAAAAAACATGAAATAAAATGACACTAAGTTTATATATAATTTTATTTTGGTTAATTAAATGTAATACAAATGTTGCAAATAATCAGAAAAATACAAGTTCATAAATTAAGATTTCTTGCATTTTCAGTTTTCCTCACCTACATCTTTACTACATTTTCCACATGATATTAACCCTATACTCTCTGTACATACAAATCCCATGGTGCTTTCTCTGGTATAGCCAATATTATTCTTATGTTTTTGAGTCAACATTATATTATTAAGATTAGCCATCTTCTTACAATAAATATAATTCACAGCAGATATAAGTCATTTATTATATGCATATTTCCTTTCTGTCTGTGCTAAGACACCATTATCCAAACTAGGTAACACACACACATGCTTGGCACTCAAGAATAAGAAAATATACAACCTGATATTTTCTAATTTTCTTAGAAAGCTTTTATTTAATGAATCTAAATTTCATAGCTACAGCTTTGGGATTATAGAGATTCTTCTATTCATATCCACCCTCCCACCCCCACTCCTGTCTCATTTCCTACTCTCTCTCATCACATTCTTCATTAAGATTTGTCTTTAATTAATTTTATATACAGAAGACTAACTCTATACTAAGTAAATAATTTGCACCCACAGAGACACACAAAGTATAAAGTACTGTTTGAAAACAAATTTTACAGTTAATTCTCGTAGTACAACTCATTAAGAACAGAGGTCCTACCTGGAGAGTAAGTGAACAGTGACTCCTGTTGTTGATTTAACAGTTGACACTCTTATTTATGATGTCAGTGATCATCCAAGGCTCTCGACATGAGCTGCCAAAGCTATGGAAGCCTTTTGACTCCACAAACTCTTTCAGTATTTAGACAGGGCCATAATCAAAGTGGAAGTTCTCTCCTCCCTTCAGAGAAAGGTACATACTTCTTTAATGGCCCTTTCCACTGGGGTCTCCTCACAGAGATCCTTCATGTAGATCATTTTTTGCCACAGTGTCTTGGCTTTCCATGCCTGAAATGCTCCCATGGGATTTTCAGCCAGATCTGAATGCCTTAAGGGCTGATTCTGAGGTCAGAGTGCTGTTTAGGGCACTTACATAGTTAGATTCTTTGCCAAGTATGTGGGAGTGTGGATTGTGACACTGGATGTTCTGGCTCTAGCCAACTCCCAGCCATCACAGGTATTTGGGAAGTGAACAAGTAGATGGGACCTCTCTCTGTCTCTGTCTCTCTGTCTCTCAAATAAATACATTTTAAAAAAACGGACAAATTTTTTAAATCAAAATGGATTAAAGACATAAATGTAGGATGTGAATCTATGAAACTTCAAGAAGATAACATTGGGAAAAGCTCGACAACATTGGTGTGTAAAAAACTCCCAAAGCTCACTATAGATATAGAGTAGATTTAAGTGCCCATAAATAGATAACAGGCTAAAGAAAAGTGGTACACAGACACACACTCACATACACATTCACAGGATGAAATACTATTTGTCAGTTAAAGGAGGAAATTTTGACATTTGCAACAATGAGGTTGAATCTGGAAGATATTATGTTAAGTGAAATAAGAAAGGCACAGAAAAAATATATGCTATATGATCTCCTTCATATATATATATATATATATATATATATATATAATCTAAAATAATTGATCTAGAATTACAGAATATAAAATGCTGTTACCAAGGTCTAGAGTGTGGGAAAGGGAATTCCGGAGATGTTCAAAAACAGTTACAAAATTTCAGATGGATAGAAGCAATCATTTCAAGGGATCTGTTTTACAACATGGTGACTATAGTTAATAGCAATAGAATTTATTCATAAAAATGAGATGGGAGTGAATTTTAGTTGACTTTACCATAAAAAGAACAACTTTGGGAGTTAATATCCATGTTAATTAGCTTGAATTATCCAGTATTTGTGTGTGTATGTATATATATATATTTAAATGTATGTAGTACACATAAATATTTGCAATTTTGTTTGTGAATTTAAGAGAAAAACATATTTAAAAGAGAAAAAATAGGTCTCATGTGTAAAAGTTCATAGGACTGATTTTTTCCCTTTTTATTTTTTGGGGGGTGGGGGTGGGATATACAGTTCTCTAGCATTTTAAATTGCTGTTTATAATAGTTACTCTATAGTTGTTTTAATATACATAATTGGATTACAAATTTTCTTTAAAAAAAAAGAATATAACATCCTAAATTACCCAAAATTTACTATTGATACTAATTCCTAAAAGTTTGCTGTGTTGTCTGGCACCGTGGCTCACTTGGCTAACCCTCCGGAACCCGGGGTTCTAGTCCCGGTTGGGGCACCGGGTACTAGTCCCGGTTGCACCTCTTCCAGTCCAGCTCTCTGCTGTGGCCCGGGAGGGCAGTGGAGGATGGCCCAAGCGCTTGGGTCCCTGCACCCACATGGGTGACTGGGAGGAAGCACCCGCTCCTGGCTTCGGGTTGGCGCAGCGCCGGCCGTGATGGCCATTGGGGGAGTGAAACAATGGAAAGAAGACCTTTCTCTCTGTCTCTTTCTCACTGTCTATAGCTGGCTCTCTCTCTCTCTCTCACTGTCTAACTCTGTCAAATTTTTTTTTTAAAAAAAGTTTGCTATGTTGTCATACACAAGTCAAGAAATTAGTGGAAATATTAAATATTTAGGAACTTTCAGCATCAAAAACTGTAAAATCTAATTGTATATAGAAGCCCCTCAAAAAGCTACTACCCTACTTTTTTTTTTTAAAAAAAAAAAAGTGTTTTCTCTACAAAGAGTCTTATCAGCTATACAAAAATCTGTCCAGTCTTTTATACCAAAGCTAATATTGAGCTACACTTGAATTCACACTCTTAGCAAAACAATTGCCTGAGCACACATGCACATTCCACACACATCATTACAGGATAGCTGTGCATCCTTCATCTCCATCCTCTTCCTCATCATCTTCTTCCTCTTCTTCCTCCTCATCTTCAGGTTCGTTCTTTTTTGAGCCTATTGCCTTACCAGGTCCCTTCTTTCCAGCTTCACTTTTACCCTTGGCAAGTATGAGGCAATATCCTTTTCATATTTCCTCTTAACCTAGCTGCTGTCTGTTCATATGGTTGTTTACATTTGGCTGACTGTTGAGACTACACCTCACTCAGTGCTTTTGCAGTATCTCCAATGGAAAGGTCCAGGTGTTCACTTTTGATCTTTGGGCAAAGTTCAGAGCAAAACAGGAAGAAGGCAGATGGTGGTCTTGTAGGAGCACTGGAAACTTTTTTTCTTTCCCTTCTTGTCATCTTTAGGGAGAATGTAATTCTTCATCTCCCTGTCTTAATGACTTTTTCACTTGTTGTCATAAATGCAGACTTGGACCTCTTTGCAGACATGGTCCTCCATCCCTCCAAGCATTTCCTGGAGAACTCAATGAAATTGATGGAAGAGTCTGCGTGCTTCCTCTTGTGCTCCTCCCAGCATGTAGGCATGAAAAAGGCACAGGTGGACATTTTGCCCCGGCTTGTTGGGGTTTCCTTTACCCATGATGATGGAACGGTGTCCACCTGGTATGATCTTTTCTTCAGAGTCCTGCAGAGGAGCTGAAGCTCCATTCTCTAGGCTCCAGCCTGAATTCAACAGTTAACTCTTTCAAATTTTCAATTTCTTTTGAAAATGTTAGCATTTTATGGGTGAAGAAATACATCTACTTTAATGTTTCCAAATTTAGAAACATAAGTAAAATAGCATTTTCCTATATTTAAAAAAAACTCCACGGCTACTTTTAGTACAAATCACTAGGACCCTAAAATTGCTTTGCTTTCAATTGTCTTTAAGTTCCACAAGCTAAAGCAAAGTTCACAAGGGTCAGAATGGAGTTAGAAAATTGAGTTATTATTCATAAAAGATAAAAGCAAATATGGGTGGATTTTATAATTTCAACAAGAAATGATAAATATTGGATGTATAAGGATAATCTCAAATACAAATTGAGGCCATTTGGTATATCAAAATAACATGAAATTGTATTGTGGTAACATCACTGATATTTGGATATTGAATGTGGAAGCAACAACAACTGATATGGGCCAGTGTTGTGGCCCAGAGTGTTAAGGCACCATTTGTTACACAAGCATCCCAAATGAGAGCATTGGTTCTAGTTCCAGCTGCTCCATATCTGGTCTAGCTTCCTGTTGGTATGCCTGGAAAGGCAGCAGACAATGGCCCAGGTGTTTGGGTTCCTGCTACTGATGTGGAAGACCAGGTGGGATTCCTGGGCTCCTGGCATCAGCCAGGCCTGGGTATGGATGGCACAATCATTTGTAGAATGGGCCAGTAAAAGGAGGGTCTCTCTCCCTCTCTTTCTCTCTCCCTCTCTCTCTCCTCTGCCTCTGTGTCATTCTAGTTAAATAGAAATTTTCAATTGTCTTTTTTAACTGAAAAGCTAACAAAATGTCTAGTTACATTTATCCCCAAAAAGCCACATACCAAGTACTCACTGAGTCTTTAGGCAATATATTCAAAGCTAAGAGGATTAAAAATAAAAACAAGTCCTCAGATCCAATTAAGGATCTCTACTACATACAAACTAATCAATACCAATGGTACTGCTTGCTACACGCCTGGGAGCTATCCTAATAGCCTTTCTCAGAACATTTACCTCAAGTAGAACTTTTCCAGTTTCCAACTCATGAATAAAGATAATATTTTCTTAATTGTATTTCAGAAAACTTTTGAAAGTTGCTTTATTTGCAATGCCAACTTTTAAAAGATCACTCAAGTTAACTGGACAAAATTGCTTTACAAAAAAAAAAATAAAAGCCCAAAATAACACTTTGTATGGAATACCCACTTTTTTATCTTATTAGAAGACACTCAACCATTGGTCTGGAATCTATATTCAAACTACACAGGTAATGAGGATAATATTCTGCTAAAACAATTGATTTGTTGCTGCATTTGTCTACTGTTTGACTAATATCAACAATTATTAACAGAGCACAGTAAATAGTATTTGGATGAATCCTTACCATGTTACAGTGCGCAACGCAGCATTTCACTTCTCTTCACATCACTGTTCTCTTTCACACCTGGGTTTCCTCTTCAGTAAGGTCGTTTTTTTTTATATTGAAGTTCTCATGAATCTCCTCAGGAGTTTTCCCCTTGATCATATCGGCAACTGTCCTGCATGTGAGATCAAGCAAACCTTTGATGTTTAAATGGTTTGCAGCCAGAATAAGTTCAAAAAGTGTTCCTTGGTCAACTTTCAGGAAATCTTGGTCCCAAGCAGTGATATCATCTCTTGCTTGTTTTTTTAATTCTCATTTTCTTCAGGAGGAAGAAGGTCATCCTTGCATGAGTGTACCATTGAATGACATTTTTTAAAAAAATGGTATTTATTTGAAAGGCAGAATGAGACAGAGAGAGAGGTAGAGAGAGAGAGAGAGAGAGAGAGAGAGAGAGAGAGAGAAATCTTTCATCTGCTGGTTCACCCCCCAAATGGCCTTAATAGCTGGGCTGGGCCGGGCCAAATCCAGGAGTCAGGAGTTGCATCCAAGTTTCTTGCTCTGGTGCTGGGGCCCAAGGGCTTGAGCTATCTTCCTCTGCTTTCCCAGGTGCATTAGCAGGGAGTTGGGTTGGAAGTGGAACAACAGGTACTTACACTAACCCCCATGTGAGTTTCCAGCATTGCAGGTGGCTGTTTAACCCATTATTCCACAACAGTGCTCTCTGAATTATCTTTACAACATTGCTGCATTAACATTTGGTGGAGTAACTGGGTCATCATCTCCTTTACCTTGCATTCCAAAATCTTCCAATATGGTCCTGACAGTCACAGGCTGGCAATTTCCACATCAACTTCAAATATCTCTCCATCAGAACTCTGTAACTCAACTGAAGGCATGCTGCTTGGGCTTGAGATAGCAGACAGGCCCAGGTCTTGTGAGAGAGGGATGAGGTCAGCACAAGGAGAAGGGAGGAGGACAAGGCCACTCCAAATAAATCTTGTTTTAAAAAAGTACAGTTATACTTATAAAACTTACTAAAATCATACTAGCCATATATTAACATACATATAAACTAAAGGCCTAATTTTAAAAATCAGAACATAAAATGTTAGTTGCCTTATTTTCTTTTTCATATCTGGTAAGAATTGAGAGCAGAATTGTTCATCAAAGGTCATACAGTTTTGCTCTAGTGAAATTGGAGTGCCATGATTAGAAGAAGGAAGGAGAGCCAGCGCCGCGGCTCAATAGGCTAATCCTCCACCTTGCGGCACCAGCACACCGGGTTCTAGTCCCGGTCGGGGCTCCGGATTCTGTCCCGGTTGCCCCTCTTCCAGGCCAGCTCTCTGCTGTGGCCAGGGAGTGCAGTGGAGGATGGCCCAAGTCCTTGGGCCCTGCACCCCATGGGAGACCAGAGAAGCACCTGGCTCCTGGCTTCAGATCAGTGCAGTGTGCCGGCCGCAGCGCATCTACTGCGGCGGCCATTGGAGGGTGAACCAATGGCAAAAGGAAGACCTTTCTCTCTGTCTCTCTCTCACTGTCCACTCTGCCTGTCAAAAAATTGAAAAAAAAAAAAAAAAGAAGAAGAAGAAGAAGGAAGGAGAAGGGTGGGATTTATTGAAGTAATTTACTCCGCAAGCTGTTGCAATATCAGCAATCTCTTCTAAAGACTCAGTAAATGCCATCCATATATTTTATAACTACTTGTTATATTTTATATGGATTCCCAGACGGATTGTGACAAAATACTATTTTGTTGAGCAAGTGGCACCTTTTGTCTATGGAGTAGACATATCAACATTTTGTTTTCTGTATTTTGATTCTGGACTCACCCCAGAAGATGCAACACAGTCAGGCACTGGGAGAAATACAAGTACTCTCACAGAGAAAAGACAAAGCCAGATCAGCTTTACTGGCAGGTACATGAGCGGTAGGTCTCATTTTCCTGGTGCTGTTGTTCGTATACTCCTCTTGTGTTGTAGTAGACAGTTCCTGGACTATAAAAATATCTGGAATATTAATAGAAAACAGTCTATAGCTACAGTCTATGCAAAGGCACAGAATACAATTCGGGCGTATGATAGAGGTAAAGGAATTAGTGTGAAAAATGTCAGCTGATAGAAGAACCAAGTGGTGGCATATATAAAGACAGCACAAAATTGTGACAAAATAAAGGATATAGAATAATTGGATTGTAGAGATAAAAGTTATGTATAAAATGCTAAAATTATCCTGTTTTATTTAAAAATTATAATCTGTAACTTTACCTGTATAGTCTTATTTAAAAAAAAATAACTTTTAAAAATTGACAATAATCATGCATTTATTTAGGAAAATGTGATGCTTTGATAAATATAATGTAGAAAGATTAAGTTAGTTGACAGATCCATCACCTGATTCCTACATTACAGTGATTTTAATTCCAGACCTGTGTTAGCTTTTTTG
Organism: Lepus europaeus; assembly: GCF_033115175.1. Classification (NCBI taxonomy): domain Eukaryota; kingdom Metazoa; phylum Chordata; class Mammalia; order Lagomorpha; family Leporidae; genus Lepus; species Lepus europaeus. The sequence continues at coordinate 43,584,416 of NC_084832.1, read as the reverse complement.
GGTCTACCTCATATATTTGTGGTGTAATTGATGTTGGACATTCCATTAACTCTCTTCAATAGAAAATGGTTTAGAAAAAGAAGGTTGACCCCTAGTAAGGAACAGCAGACAGTGGGGAAGACAAAAATAGGCTACCATAAACCCAACTGTGCTCTTTTATGTGGCATCATTGCCAAACCCACTTATCTTCTATTTCCCTGAGTTTTAACTGCCTGAGGCTTGAAAGACACTTTTCTGAGGTGCCATAGCCCCATCCTAACAGGAAAAAAAAATTAGAATCTTACTCTCCCTGGAAGCTGTTTGGCCTCAAAGTGTCATATGCTAAGTCACTTGTCATTGCTGCCAAATCACTCTTTTGGGCATAATGCTACAATTCAACAAAAATAAGTGTTCATTTTCTACCCTTTGGCATGTTTTTGGAATTTATTCCCAACCATGATAATTTAAAGTTTGTGAATCACTTTAAAGTCCTTGAAGTTGGACAGATATTGTAAAAATAGAAACTATATATTAGAAAAAAAAGATTGTTAAGGAATTTCTTAGGTAGTTGGCAGGCTGCAGAAGACATACAAGGTTATCCCAGGGAATACACAGAGGTCATGTTGAAGATCTCCAAAAAATTAGACTAGATTCCTAATTTGCATAAATAGCTCTTTACATAAAATAAAAATATTATTTGCATCTAATACCAAATACTAATTTAAAGTTGTGCTAATATATTGAATCCAGTTTGTATACCATATTTTCAGTTATGTAATCACTTTAGCTACATTTTATTTTAGATTATTGACTCAATTTATTCAGAAGTCAGGAGCCAGTGCTAGATATCCACCCTAGGTACTCTAATATGGGGCATAGACATTTGAACTGGCAACTCAACAGCTGGATCTTTCAAAGTACTGGTCTTCTTAAGATTTATTTGATTATTTAAAAGTGTGGGGGTTGGTGTGAGAGGCGAGCCAGAGAGGGATGACCTGTTGACTAGGTCACTCCCCAAATGTCCTCAACAGCCAGTGCAGGGACAGGAGGAAGCCAGAAGCAAGGAATTACAAAAGTGTCTCCTAAGTGAATGGAAGATACTCAAATACTTTGGCCATCATCTGCTGCTTCCAAGGCATGTTAGCTAGGAACTGGGTCAGAAGTGCAGATCAGGCACTGTGATAAAGGATGCAGGCATCTCAAGTGGTTATTTCAGTTGTTGTACCTCAAAACCCACACTGGCCTTTTATATTCATTTCTAAAATCAAGTAATCTGATAAAACAGCTATAACATTTAAAGTATAACAGTGCACTAAACAGGAAAATGCAAGGTGTTCTGAGCAATCAACCTCATACCTATTAATTTTTCTTGACTTAAAACTTTACATATATGGCATATGTAAAGACAGGAGGAACATTTTGGCTGATAGCTACTCAACAATTTATTTTTTTTTAATTTGACAGGTAGAGTCATAAACAGAGAGAGAGACAGAGAGAAAGGTCTTCCTTTCGCTGGTTCACTCCCCAAATGGCCACAACGGCTGGAATTGTGCCAATCCAAAGCCAGGAGTCAGGTGCCTCCTCCTGGTCTCCCACATGGGTGCAGGTGCCCAAGCACTTGGGCCATCCTTCACTGCCCTCCCAGCAGAGAGCTGGACTGGAAGAGGGGCAACCGGGATTAGAACCCGGCACTCATATGGGATTCCGGCGCCGCAGGCAGAGGATTAACCAAGTGAGCCATGGCGCCGGCCAGCTACTCAACAATTTATATGGATTGGGATTACAGTGTATCTTAAAGGTTCTTTCACAGAGTATATATTTACTCAAGAAAGTAGATGGAAAATGAAAACTTTTTTAAAAACATAAGAACTTCATGAATTATAATGCATCTCTCTCTCTCTCTCTCTTTTTTTTTTTTTTTTTTTTTTTTGACAGGCAGAGTGGACAGTGAGAGAGAGAGACAGAGAGAAAGGTCTTCCTTTTGCCATTGGTTCACCCTCCAATGGCCGCCGCAGCCTGCGCGCTGTGGCCGGCGCACCGCGCTGATCTGAAGCCAGGAGCCAGGTGCTTCTCCTGGTCTCCCATGGGGTGCAGGGCCCAATTGGGCCATCCTCCACTGCACTCCTGGGCCACAGCAGAGAGCTGGCCTGGAAGAGGGGCAACCAGGACAGAATCCGGAGCCCTGACTGGGACTAGAACCTGGTGTGCCGGCGCCACAAGGCGGAGGATTAGCCTATTGAGCCGCAGCACTGCCTATAATGCATCTCTTAAGTTGCTCTAGTTTTAGATAATATTTTCCTATACTTGTATAGTGGTTATTCTCATTTTTGGTCTTTATATTGTTATACAGAAATATCAGTTGGACAGTTAAGAGAATATTCCATATGGATGATATCATCAGAATTTTCCTCATTTTTTTTGTGGGCCTGATCTCAGTATTTCATGGGGTCAGTAGAAAATAAGAAAATATGGCTTCATTGCTTAGCTTACTCATACTCATCTTCAAATATCTGCATGTATTTAATGTTCAAATAACTGAGATTGTACATATAAAATGAGCTTTCAGGGACTGGTGCCATGGCACAGTAGGTTAATCCTCCGCCTGCGGCACCAACATCCCATATGGGCGCCAGTTCTAGTTCCGGCTGCTCCTCTTCCAATCCAGCTCTCTTCTGTGGCCTGGGAAAGCAGTAGAAAATGGAATAAGTGCTTGAGCTCCTGCACCCACATGGCAGACCAGGAAGAAGCACCTGGCTCCTGGCTTTGGATCAGCATAGCTCCGGCCATTGCAGCCATCTGGGGAGTGAACCAATGGAAGGAAGACCTTTCTCTCTGTCTCTCCCTCTCACTGTCTGTAAGTCCACCTCTCAAATAAATAAATAAAATATTTTTAAAAATGAAATGAGCTTTCACTATGTTATTTGACTATATTTATGATATAGGGAATTACATATCCAAATATTTGAAACATAACATGGTGATTATGATGTAATCCATTTTTTTCCCTACATGTTAAATCTACTTTAAACACATTTGGTATATTTTTTCATGTATAAAAAGTAAGGGAAAAAAATGCTGTCATCCTTCTTCCCAGAGTCTATGTGAAACAATACATGAACTGGCCCACTTTCCTTTGCTCATTCCTGAAATACAACATGAATATACATACGTATATCTACTCCTAGCAAAGCAGCCAAATGAACCAGGCAACAGATGGTAAACTTAGAGTCCATGTGTTCACATTCTTACTATGCCAATAACTTGCTGGGTGATTTCAGGCAAGCTACATATCTTCAGCTAATTGCCTTTGCTCTAAAAGAACAGAGCCATAGGGCCTGAATATTAGCTCTCACAAGCCAAGTAATGGATTTGTCCCACCATCCTTCTTAATATGGAAAACATATTCAAATAATAAAGAGCTGGAATTGATCTTATTATTATTGCATAATCTCACTAGTTCTACCCTGCTGTTCTGAAGACTATAAGGAAATGTTTTGCAGCACCCATTTAAAAGAAAAGAATTTTTTCTAATACTGACTCAAGAAACCAACCAAAGGAAAAAAAAAATAGGTACATCTTAGCTTCTCCAAAGAAGCTATACATAGAGACAACAAATGCATGAAATAATTCTCAATAGTAGTAAGGATTGGGGAAATGGAAATTGAAACTTCAGTGAGAAACTGGAATAGCAAAAATAAAAAAGACAGAAAATAACAAAACTTTGTAAGAATATGGAAAATTGGAACCCATGCATTGCTGCTTTGCTGATGGATTATAAAAAGGAGTAGCCACTCTGAAAAACAATTTTCATGTTCTTCAAAATAATACAAAGTGAGCATAAAATTTACCATGCCGGTTATGGATTCAAAAATATTGAAAACATATGTCCACCTAGAAGCACACACACAAATATGTATAATAATCACAAAATGGAATGAACATAAATGCACAACTAATAAATGGGTTCAAGTTGTGATATATTCATATAATGGACTACTACTTAGCCATAGAAAGCAATGAAACACTGCAATATGCTATAATACCTAAAATATATATGAGTATTGGAAACACTGAACTATTCAGAATAGGTAAATCCGTTGAGGCAGAACATAGACAATTAGCAGAGCTAGCTCAATGAGAGCACACATCTCTGCTCCTCACATAATGATGGATGTAAAATGGAGCTCAAAATTATTTCTTTGTGGGAAGGAAGAGGATCATTTATTTCTCAGGATCTACTACTCATTGACCAAAGATTAACTCATGGCATGTTACTACCCTCATATGTTCAGTTAACACATATGCACATAGCTAGTAGGACCCACAACATCCCACACCGAGGGCTCAGAAAGCTGGAGATACAGGCTACAGATCTTGCTGGTGTCAGTCATTTTCAGTTGTTTGTAACATTATGCAGCAATGGCTAAAGATGTTGAGAGACTAAATGCTGAACACAAAGTGTATGTAATACAGTTTCTAGCCCTTCATTCTCAAATAAGTTCAGTGGTGTATTCAAATAGTTTATTCTAGCTTGTGAGAGCTGATTTTATGCACCTCTTGCCAATTCTAAGTTCAGTAACATCTTGTTAGTATTTTGGAATTGACCATGGTGGCAGTATTTACATAATAGAAGTAGGAAAACAACACAAATTGGCTTTTTTTTTCCTCCTTCACAATACACTAACCATTTACCAGTCTTTTTGTTCATTATTCTTCCTAGTTCTGCTATCTAGACACTCCATTAGAAAAATTGTGTTTCCCTATGCCTATAAATAAGAATCTCTGGTTCCTTTATAATTTTCTTTAAAAAAAAAAAAAGTTATTAGCGAGAGAGGCAGAGATCTCATTCATTCCAAGGGCCTGAAGTTGGGCCAAACTGAAGGCAGGACATGGGGATTTACTCCTAGTTATCCACATGAGGCCAGGGACCAAATCACTCGAATGGTCACCTCTTACCCCCCAGGAAGATGGAATCAGAAGGGAACACAGGACTCAAAGCCAGGTACTCCCATATGGGATGCAGGCATTCCAAGCAGTCTTAACTAATAATACTAAATGCCTGCCTCTGCTCTGCTTCTTTGATCTTGTCCTGACAAAATTTGAGGAAAATAAGAGGAGGGAGACTATTGGATACATAAGCATAACAGTCGAGAACTTGACGTATCTAAAAAATATGCTTTTATATATCTGACATTACTACTTTAAATTAGAGATGCATGTAACCTTATGTAAAAGGAAATAAAATCCAAAGAGCACCAAGTATATACAAAAACTGTGACAGATCTTTTACATAATTTACTTTTTGTGGTCCTCATGAGACAAGTGAGATTCTGAGATAAGTAATTGCAGTATTATCATTTTACTGACAAAGCAACGAAGAATCAGAAAGATTCAACTATTTGTCCCATGTAACAGAGATAGAAGCTACTTAACTTGAACACAACCACAATTTTTTCCAGATTTTAAATGTCAGTGGTTTTTTTTACTATGGCTTGGAAAACCTTTATAACATACTGTTATCAAGTGTAAAGTTAGAACTTTATTAAACAAATTTCCTTTTCCTCTTTTGATAGCTGACCACATGGGACTCTCCCCTTATTTTTCTGACTTGTGAAGAAGTCCATTTATAAGTTCATTAATACCAATTATACTGACATGTGTGAATTATATTTTACTCTGCAAGAATAAAGTTTTAGGAAAGTAAAGCTGATAGTTTTGCCTGCTCTTGTTATTCAGAACAAATATTGCAAATCCATACTTTCAGCTGTTCTTATTGTCTTATCTCTAGGATATTCTGCCCATGTTCAGAGGCTAAATCAATGATTACTGCATGTCTGCCAGTGGGCATTATTCAACATCCTAGTGTGCAAGTTTGTTGATTCAAAAAGCAATTACTTTAGGGCCAGTGCTGTGGCATAGAGAGTAGGAACACCACTTGCAGTGCCAGCATCCCATATGGGTACCGGTTCAAGTCCCGGATGCTCCACTTCCGATCCAGCTCTCTGCCATGGCCTGAGAAAGCAGTGAAAGATGACTCAAGTCTTTGGGCTCCTGCACCTGCCAGGGAGACCCAGAAGAAGCTCCTAGCTTCTGGCTTCAGATCAGTGCAGCTCTGGTCTTTGTGGCCAGTTGGGGAGTAAACCAGCAGATGGAAAACCTCGCTATCTCTCCTTTCTCTGTGTAACTCTTTCAAATAAACAAATCAATCTTTTTAAAAAAAGTGACTTTAGGTAGGTAGGTAGGTAGATAGATAGATATAGATGACATATAGATGTGTGTATACATGCCTTTTTTTTTTTCTTCCTGTGTTCTAGCCATTTCCTCATTGCTCTCATTTCTCCACATTAAAACTAGGCTTAGCTGGTGCCAAGCTCTGAACTAAGTAGAGTAGGCTCAGTGGTCAGGCACCTCGTGGCTTAAGACAATTTAATTCCCTAGGAGAGGTCAAGTGTGCCTTTCTTACTATACACTTTATCACTGTGGATGAACTTAAGATCAGCCTTTTAATTTATAATAGTGGTGTAAATTCACATTGAGTTTTGCAGTTGACAAAGACAGGATTCAGTGAATGAAAATAAGAGCATCTCCATTGGCTTCGGACCACTTCAGTTAATCCAGAAATACCTAAAATTGAGTCGAGGAGGAGAGTAAAGACAATCAAAGATACATAAATCTCTTCAAAATCATTATTTGTGTTTTTTTTTTTCCTCTTGACAGTGAAAAAGAGAAATTCCAAAGATAAAGACGTCGCATTTCAGCTGCACTACTCACATATTGGGAGCTAATTTGGGTCAAATGTGTTCACTTTTGAAGCAAAGTTTTGTGATCAGAGACTGAATATCATGGTGTGGTAGAGGTGATGTGGGCAAACCTGTTGCTGAGTTATTGAGAAAAAAGATTTCATTCCAAAAGAGCTCATTCTTACAGGCAGATTCAACTGCATTGCTTAGGAGAATAGTTTTGGCCTTGTTGTTGTTGTTGTTTTCAATGGAGGTATTCAAAATGAGACTCCAAAATGAAAACAAACTAACCAGTGAACAAAACGGATGTAGAGCACTAGTCTATGACTTTGTGGCTCCATAAAGTTTAGAGCATTGATTAGCAGCAGAGTGAGGCTTGCCCTGCTCTGTAAGGTTTGCTTCTGCATCTTGTGTGAACAGCATTCAAGGCCAAGAAAGAGACTGTTGCAAGGCTACCTCTTAACTACTTGTGGCATCCCCTAAAGCTCCATAGTCATCTTCTGACCTCACGTTTTCAAACTTTTTCTGACATTCACCCCAATTACAATGTGAATTCCAAAATCCCACTGTCTGTGAGTAAATTAGCCTCACAGTGGCATAGATTTGCCTTATGAGCAGATAATGTGGGACAGAGATTTTATACCAGGAGATTTTCTCATACTGCTAAGCTGAGATAAAGAAAAGAAATCACTGTAATTATTATAAACCCAAGGGCGAAGTGATAATTTAAAAATACTGTTGTCATAACACTTCATCAGTTGGATTTGGGATTTCAGAGGCATCGTAAAGAATGAATGAGTTTAAAAAGCAGTTTTTCATTTGTTAGTCTCAACCAAAACTGTGTTAAGAATATAAGAAAGGCAAGAAAGACAAAGAAGGAATGTTGGTTTACTAGAGAAGAGAAGACATTTCATAGTAAAAGATAAAGGTCTTAAATAGAAAGGTACAAAATAAAAAAAATAAGAAAATGTGCCTGTATGAAACTGTTTTGGGGTCAAAACTTGCAAAGCTGTAGCTATTTTCTTTTTGATTAATATTCAAAGAGATTTATATACTAAGATAGTTAGTAAGTTAGCAAAGTAAAATAAAAATAAAATTTGAAAGTCTTACAGCAGAAGGCCAAGAGTCAGAAAAAAGCATATGGAATTATCTCCTTTAGCAGAGTTCTTTGTTCATTGGAAAAATTGCATCAGGTTATTACACAATATTTGGATATATTTTAGAAAAAAAAACACTTAGAATATCAGTATGAAATTCAAGTTTCTGCTGACTACATTGATTAAAAATATAAATGAAAAGACAAATAATCCTTTTTTTCTTGGATTCAACTGGAAACCATTATTCTTAGTGAAATAACCCAGTCTCAAAAACACAATATCATTTTCTTTCTCTAATACATGGCAGCTAATATAGAACACAAAAAATTTATAGGAATTAAATGGTCACTTTGGGATATGATTGTCATTTTTAGCTTGTGTTTATACTCCTATGGAACTGTGATATTCCTACTTTTACTTACTGAATATTATGAGTAGTAGCGAATTAAACCAGTAAATATAAAGTGGTTAAAATTAAGTCCTTGCAAAAATTGTTGAAGAGAGGGGAGGGAGTGAGAGTGAAGGTTGGTGGGGGAAAGCAAGAGAGTGAAGGAAGTGTGTCTTTTTGGAACTGTACCTATGGAATGCATAAACTCTGTTCTGCTTGTATTAATAAAATGTAAAAAAAGAATGGTTTAAATTCTAAAAAAAAAAAATAAAGACAGGTAATTCTTATTACATATAAAAGTAGAACTTTTTGTAAGATAAGATGCCAAAAATTAAACAAAGCATGAAAAAAAAAAAACAAAACACAGTACAGTGAACTTTTTGGAATTCTGGAGAGGTTGTTTATGTCTTTCTCAGTAGATTAGTTAAAAACAGTAGATCAGTTAAAAACAGACAAGGTCTGTTTTGAAAGAAGTGGATGCTTTTTCACACTTAGCATTCAAAAACTGTATTTCTTACACCATGAGACCCATACGGTAGAATCAGGAAGAACACATTAATAAAACCAATATCTGTACTCCTGCAGCATGAAAGTGAATGGGAAGATGACTCCAACAGCAGTGTTTTCTTGAGTCAGGTAGAGAAAGAATGTTGTTAATCTTAAAAGGAGGCGCATGTGTTTGGTTCAGTTATAAATCCACCTCCTGGGTTGCTCACATCTCATATCAGTGTCTGGTCCAGTGTCAGCTGTGACTCAGATTCCTACTTCCTGCTAGTGTACTCCCTTGAAGGAAAAAGGTGATGTCTCAAATTCTTGAGTCCCTAGCACCTGTATGGGAAATCAGTATGGTGTCAGAAGAGGCCCAAACCCAGCTGCTGCTGCAGACATTTGGAAAATGAACCAACAGATGAATGATGTCTAACTGTCCCCCTCCTATCTTTCAAATAATAAGTAAATTTTTTTCTTTAATTTTGTCATGGCCTGCTTGAAAGATGTAGAGGACTAATAGAAGGAAATGTTATACATGACACATCTGCTCACAGCAATGTTGGTTTCTTGTGGCTACAATAACAAAGTAATAAAACTGAACAGCTTAAATGGAAATTTATTTTGCATAATTCTGGAGGCCAGAAATTTGAAATTCAGATGTCAGCAAGGTAGATCCCTTCCTTCTACTTCTCTCTTCCATGTCTCTCTCTGAGTTTCTTGTAGCCTTAAGCATCCCTTGACTTGTATTTCCGTTCTCTATGTACACTGCATTACATTGGCTTCCTCTGTGCATGGCCCCCTTGTGTCCAGAGATCTATAAAAACATCAGGCTTATTAGATTTCAGCCCTCTCTCATGGTGCAATCTAACCTTGGTTATCAGTAAACATGCTATCTCCAAATAAGTTCACATTCATAGCCACTGGGGTGAGGACTTCAACATCTTTAGGATGGTACCCAATTCAACTCAACACAACAAGGAAGAATGTCAAATAACAAGAGGTGTTGAACAATGAAGAGTGTAATAGGTAGGAATGTTTCTTATGTTTTTAAATAATGCAAAATAAATGAATGGGCATTTGGCACAGCGGTTAAGGCCATACTTGGGACACTTGCATCCCATATCAGAGAGCCTTAGTTCAAGTCCCAGCTCTGCTTCTAATTCCAGCTTCCTACTGATGTGCATCCTGGGAGACAGTAATGAGAACTCAAGTTCTCAGGTCACCGCCACCCATATGGGAGATGTCATTGCGGTTCCTGAGCTCTGGCCGCAGCCTAACCCTGTCCTAACTGTTGTGACATTTAGAGTCTGAATTAGCAGATGGGAGTTCACTCTCTCTCTATTCTCTCTCTTTCACTCTCCCTCACCCCCTGACTCTCTGCCTTTCAAATAAAAATCTTAAAGAAATACTTCAAAATACTTAATTTCTATGGAATTACAAAGAGAAAAGCTAACAAAAATAAGAGGTTTTGCTGTTTATATAACAACATATTTACAGAGATTCTCATAAGATCTTTGAAGTCATAAGCTTCCGAAGCCCAACAGTTTTAAGTAGGAGTAGTGTTAAGGAGGATTCTCAGACAAAGAAATGGTAAGATCAAGAGGAAAACATTAGGATGAAGGAATCACAGATCTGGAATTATCCTTCAGGGATCTGCAGGAAGCTTATTAACATAAGGATAAAAATGACAGAAATTTCTAAAATAGGAAAAACCTCAGAAAAACCTAAGGAGGACAGGACTTTGAGACTCAGGAATATTGGCCCACGTGGCCCTAAATTTTTATGTTTAAATTCAGGATGTCTTGAAACTGAAAATCTTAAATAGCCTGTTTTCTTACAGAATTCTCATATTAATTTCACCTGTGCAGTGCCTTGAATGAAAGGACGATAGGAATATTTACAGTTATATATATAGGAATATATGAGGTGGAATCAAAGAAATGCAGCTTCCTCAGTGAAGCATAAGAAATAAGAATTGTCACATTTGAAAAATGTACAAAATGTGCAAAAGATGTAATCATGATATGCTGATAGAGAAAGCATGGAAACATGACTTTTAAGCAAGATGCCAGGACTAACAGGATGATAGACCATTATTCCCATTTTGAACAACTGATAGTGATGGGTATCTTGAAAATGCTAAAGCCTAAATGATTTTTTTTCTTCTTTCTCATGCTTTTCATCTGACTGCATGTGGTCTGCACAACAATGATTCATTACCTTTTCTGCAAATGTTACTATAGGAATCACAATAAAGTTAATTTTTGTAGTAACAATACTGTGCCTTTAGAATAGGTGGAGTGTGAAAGACGTTAGGAAATTGAAGTCTGTTTAATTCAACTTTTAAGGAATTATTCTTAGAAAGAACCTACAGAAGTAAGCACCCAGAAATCTCACATGTACCCTCAGACTTATTTTTTACCTTAATTCCAGGTCTATTTCTATAAGTTACTTATTATTGGCTTTTACATACTCATAAAATTCTTTTACATTCTTTGAAATGTTACTATCCAGAAATTATTACTCACAATGTTAACTTGGCATTTTTATACATGTACATATATGTATACATGTCATCATTTTACAGTTCACATGGGCTCATATACCCTTCTTTGAGTTTCTACATTCTGTAATTAAAACTGTAACTAAAATTTTAAAGATTGGTTTAGTTATTTGAAATGCAGAGCCACAAAGAGAGAGAGGGAGAGGTGAAGAGAAAAAAGAGTTCTTCTACCAACCATTTCACTCTTCAGATGGCCACAAAAGCTGCTGTTGGGCCAGGATGAAGCCAGGAGCCAGGAACTCCATTCATTTTTCTCATATGGATGGCAGGCATATAAGTACTTGGGCCATCATCAGCTGACTCAAATTGCATTACCAGGAAAATGGATGAGTTGAGCAGAGTATCTAGGACTGGAACCAAGCACTCTGATATGGGCTGTGGGAATTCCAAACAGCAACTTAATTCCCTGCACCATGACACCTGCCCAACTATTGTTTACTCCAAATATTTCTCATAATGTGCTTTTGTTTAACCTGTGTTTTCTTATTAAAATACAACAGAACTTCAAGAAGTTAATGAAAAATGTAATTAAAATAATTGTTTTTAATGTATGACTTTTTTAGATAATACACATTTCAACAAACTTTCTGAAGACTCCTAACAAGCATGAATTTGAATATTTTTAGCCCAAAATAAATCTATTTTAATACCATTTTTCCTCACATTTACATATATTCATCTTATTCATTCTTCCAGATTCTCTTGACTCAAAGGAGTTCTATCCATGCACTGAACCTTCCTGCAAGTAGAAAGAAGTCCTCTTTTGAATTCTTATTACACAGATTTTTTATCTTTTTATTTGACTGATCATATTTTACCTTGAAGCATAAGATGATTCATTGGATTTGGGTCTTAAAGCAATAATAATCCTATTAATAACAATAAATTAGAATTATATATACACTGATAAAAATATTATTCACCAAATTCTTATTATAAGAGGTAAAATATTGGGGCCAGTGTTGTGGCACAGCAAGTTAAGCTGCCACCTGCTATGCTAGCATCCCATATGTGTGCCATTTTGACTCTGACCTCTCCACTTCAGTTTCTGATTCATGCTGCTGCTTCTGGGAAAGCAGCAGAAGATGGTCCAAGTACTTGGATAATTGGCACACGTGGGAGACTTGGATGGAGTTTCAGGTTTCTGATTTTGGCCTGGCCTAGCCCCAGCTAGTGTGGCCATTTGGGGAGTAAACCAATGGATAGATCTCTCTCTGTCATGCTCTCTGTCTCTCTCTCTTTCTTCCCTTCTCTCAGTCTCAACCTTTCAAATAAATAAATAAATCTATAGAAGGAGGAGGAGGAAGAGGTGGAGAAGGAAAATGAGGTGGAGGAGAAAGCAGAAGAGGAGAAGGAGTTGCTGAGAGGCAGGTATTTGACACAGCAGTTAAGACTACTTTGGAGGCTGGAAATGTGTCAGGATGCCTGTCTGAGACCCAGCTGTTCCACTTCTGATCCAGCCCCTTGCTAACATCTTAGGAAAAACAGCAAAAGATGGCCAAAATGCTTGGGATCCTGTACCCACATGAGTGTAGTGGAATGAGAAGGCCATGCGAAGGTGGCCACTGGCAAGTGAGCGTCAGTTAGTCAGGAATGGCTTTGAAACCCACCTGGCTTTGGAAACTGCCTGGCAACAGGCTGTGATTGGATGGATTTGAAACTGCCTGGCGACAGGCTGTGATTGGATGGCTCTGGAAACTGCCTGGCAACAGGCTGTGATTGGTTGGGGTATAGACCGCCCCTTGACCAGATTGGCTGGTCTTGGCTATATAAGCTGTTGTACCAACTGTAATAAACGAGTCTGCAGGCTGCTCGCCTCAAGCCTGCTTTCACCCGACTCCCGGGGTCTGTGTGTTGACTCTGCGCCTCTTGCCCCCACCACGCTGCTCCTCTCAGAAACGAACCCACTGCAACATTGTTGAGAAATCAACAGCAACACATGAGAGTACCAGAGGGAGTTCTGGGCTTTTGGCTTTGGCCTGGAGCAGACCTAGCTATTAGCCATTTGGGGAGTAAACCAGGTTGAGAAATAAATCTCTCTCTCCTTGTTTCCCTCTCTCTTTCTCTATAACTGCTTTTCAAATAAATAAATACATTTTAAAGAAAAAAAGATACTACTTGAATTTCCGTTGTCCCATATTAGTATTCCTGAGTTCAAGTACCCACCACACTCCCAATTCTAGCTACCTGTTAATGTGCACTATGGGATGTAGCAGATAAATGTATTTATAAGAACATGAGCCTGATAAATAATTTTAAAGATTTTTTTCTGAAAGAAAATTTAGGAGGAATTTAAAAAATATGTCACAATGAGCTAAAGAAGAAAGTTTTAGCAAACTTGGAAAACTTAGGAATGGAAATAAAAAGTTGTTTGGAATCATAGTTACTTAAGAGATTTATTACTTTCTTACCACAAGTCAGAATGTGTGATTAGAGACATGAAACTTTCTTCCCAATATACCCTCCTTTTCCCCTTAGTAAAGTTCATGGATGTTAAGTTTAGAATTCTGAAACCTGACTAAATCCTTGCATTATACGTATCTCCAGCAGCTAGGTGTGATCATTTGCCCCATTTATTACTAATGTGGTGTATGCAGTGAGTGACATTTGTATCTGAAACATCTTTAAAAGATAGGAGTGGGCTGGCTTCTGATCCAACTCCCTTCTAATGTGCTTGGGAAAGCAGTGGAGAATGGCTCAAGCCCTTGGGCCCCTGCACCCACATGAGAGACCCTGAAGAAATTCCTGACCAGCAAATATAAGATCTCTCTCTCCTGCGAGGCCCACACTGTCGGGATGGTGGGGCAACAGCGCATTCTTTGACAAGGAGCACCAGAGACAAGTTTCAGTGAACATATCCATTTATTAACAGTCAGACACAGGCTTTTGTGGGTTGAGCAAAAGGAGAGGAGCTAGTTCAGGGCAACACTAATCCTATAGGATAAAGCAGATACTGGCACCTGTATGCTTCTCCAATTAGCTTGAAAGTCATGTAGCCTACTTAGCCTCCCAGGTGGTCCTTATGGGTCTGGGACACACCCAGGAGCTGTTTACCTGGTTGACAATTACAAGGCCCTTCAACAGGAAGTGGGGATGGGGAAAATGTCCCTGGGGCTCCTGCTTCCTGGCAACAGTCAGGTCATATGTAGCCCAGTGTGCTGAGACTCTGGACCAAGGTCCCAGGAGGCATGATGTACCACTCTCTCTTAACCTCCTGCATGCGCTAGCCAGGCAGTCTCCCAGCCAGGCACAGGATCATACCTACCCACTCTGTGTAGCTATGATTTTCAAATAAGTAAATACATCTTTAAAAAAAAAATGGGAGTGCCAGGGCTGCCTTTGAGGCATAGTGGGTAAAGGCACTTCCTTCAATGCCAGCATCCCATATGGGCGCTGGCTGTTGTCCTAGCTGCTCTGCTTCCAATCCAGCTCCCTGCCAATGTTTCCAGGAAAAGCAGCAGAACATGCCACGTGGGAGACAAGAATGAAGCTCCTGTCCAGCAAATATAAGATCCCCCTCTTTGCCCCTTCCCATCCCTGTGTAGCTCTGACTTTCAAATTTTTTTTTGTTTTTTTTTTTAAAGACTGTATAAATTTTATTAGAAAATACATTGAAAAATAAAAAAAATTAATATAATTTTGTATTTGATAGATATAATTTAGTAAGAATGAACTGGTCTAAAATTCCAAGTTTTACTAAGAAATTCTGCAATATGGGAGGTAGATGTTAAAGCAATACAAAATACCTAAGTTTCTATGGGATACACAAAAGCTACTATGTTTTACTCTTGTGGTTAGATTTATATACATGTGTGAAGTAATATTTTATATCTTCAGAGTAAGGTCTTATTAGATTTCTAGTGGAATGTGATTTTCAAATCTTTGGAAAACATATGAGCAAGCAAAACTTAGCACATTGGCAAAAAAGCTCAAAGCATAGACTTAGCAAAGAATCATAAGGAGTAGATTTTTATGGACAAAAGAAAATATGTGCAACCTAATCTATCTATCTATCTATCTATCAATCAATCATCTATCTATCATCTACCTATCTATCTATCTAGTATGGGCCTGATTTTAGCACATATGTGCACCCATGTCTGTACAAATAAATATTTTTTTATTAAACTTTTATTTAATGAATATAAATTTCCAAAGTATAGCTTATGGGTTACAATGGCTTCCCCCCTCCCATAACTTCCCTCCCGCCCGCAACCCTCCCCCCTCCCGCTCCCTTTCATTTTTTAAAAAGATTGGTGTGCCTTCCCTCTGCTCTCTTTGTGCACTTCCTGAAATGTGGGTATGATATTTTAAAAACCAGGAGCCTTTCTGAAGGTAATTTCACCTAGGGAAAAGCAGTCCTGCACATATGACTCAGAAGAACTGTTCGTGCGTGAATAGCCTTCATATGCCTTAACTGCAATGCTTGGGAACCACAGATTTTTTTCAGAACTTTGAACTTATTTTGAGGCCTGTGCTATTTGTAGTAACCATTATCCTGAGAGTAACTATATAAATATTCTTAAACAAAGATAAAACAAAAAAAAGATAAAAACATAGACATGCAAATAATTTACAAAACTGGAGTTAAAAATTAATAGCATTGGGAATGAGTACAGATTCTATATCTCAAATGGCAAAGAAAACCATTATTTATTCAAAGAATACAAAGAGTAGAGCAGAGAGAAAGGGAAAAGAAAAGGACTGTAGCCTAGAATTGTCACTACATTGAATGTTTGCTTGGAAAATTAACTGAAAGAATAAGAATAATTTGAAATAGTCAATAAAGGGAATACAATATAAAAAGTTAACACAGGCTGAACACATGGACAGGTCTGGTCTAAATTCTTTTCCTTTTGACTCACTTCTACTCTTATTATACTCACAGCAACTTAACTTTATCTGTAAGAAAACAAAAGTGTTTAAGTAACTTTCTATGCCAGACTTTTTTTTGTAAAATAAAGTACGATGCACATGCACATCAGTCTCCAATGCTTTCCTTCATGGCATGTTGCCCTTAGTAACGTTAACATTCAAAATTCAAGTCTACCAGCTGTCTTTTCATTATTTCAATACAGAGTTTCAACTTGACTCTATGAAAATATATACATATTATGTGCAGTGTAAAAGCTATGCAATTTAAAGTCAAACTAATGTTATTTGGACTTGCATCAGATATTTCTAGGTATGTGATTGCAAGAAATTCTCAAAATAACTTATTATTTGTTAATACGTAAAAGTAGATTATTAATGACCCACTGGAAAAAATGTTAAGTATATCAAATAATTCCATCAAGATGAGCGTGTGGATCTTACACATATTATAGTAGATTGTGTGGTCCATGGAACGTCTACACAAGATCAACCTGTAGCATTAATTACAGAAGGAATGGCATAAGGGGTAGAGTTTTTTTAAGGACACTGTAGTCAATTTTTTTAATATTATATTGTGTGATGCATAATTAATTGGCACTCAGTAAGTGTTTGCCATTGTGTTTTTTCTTGCTTTAAAACTACATTACTTGGGGCTGGTGCTGTGGTATAGTGGTTAAAGCTGCCGCCTATAGTGCCAGCATCCCACATGGATGCCGGTTTGAGTCCCGGCTGCTGCATTTCCAATCCAGCTCTCTGCTATGGCCTGGGAAAGCAGTAGAAGATGACTCAAGTCCTTAGGCGCCTGCACCCACATGGGAGACCTGGAAGACTCTCCTGGCTCCTGCCTTCAGATCGACGTAGCTCCAGCCATTGTGGCCAATTGGGGAATGAACCAATAGATGGAAGACCTCTCTCTCTCTCTCTCTTTCTCTCTCTCTCTCTCTCTCTCTCTCTCTTTCTGCCACTCCTTCGTTCTCTGTATAACTCTGACTTTCAAATAAATAAATAAATCTTAAAAACAACTACATTATCAGTCACAAATTATATTAACTTGAAAGTGTTTAAAATGATAAGAATATTGGCATAGATATACACATGGATCGAGACAACTATAAAGATTTAGACAGATATCAATAGGTATATTAAGCAAAACTGGCATAGAAGCTTAATTTTACATTTAAATTTAAATATTGGTCAAACATTTTTATGTTGATTTCAACTGCATACTTTTCTAGCAGTTAGCAATTAATGGATAGTAATCATGTAAACATCAGGGGCCCGTTTTGTGATGTAATGGGTTAAGCCACCATCTTTTATTTTTTAAAGATTTATTTATTTATTTGAAAGTTGGAGTTACACAGAGAGAGAAAGATAGTCAGAGAAGCATAGGTTTCATCCTATTATATATTGTTTTCCTTTTAAGTCCTGTATGTCAGGCTAAAAATAAGAATACTTGTATGGAAGTATGCATTTGGCCTTGTAGCTAAAATACCCACATCTCACATTGAAGTAGGCAGGCATATAGGTTAAAATCAATTAGGTTTGTGAGCTAGAAGACCACACCCTTGTGTGACCTCATTCCCCTACCTGGCCACACCTGGGTGCCTATCAGCCAATCAGGTTAATTAACCACTCCCCTTTGGAAGTAGGTTAAAAGCCTGGGACACCCGCTCTTCTTCCCTGGCTTCTTGCTAGGAGGAGGTTGGCTGTAGCCCTGTGCCTCCAGTGTGCGTGGCCTTCAGGTCACCCGCCCTAGGCTTCCTGGCGTAGATGTTCCTCCATTTGGTTGGTTCCTGGTGCTCGGTATGAACTCAGATTTACCCCCTGCCCTTAGATAAAACTTTCACACCCCTATGATTTCTCTCACTGAATAAAAGCCTAAAATGTACCATGCTGCCTCGTTTATTTATGCCGGTATTTAGAATTCTCTAAATATTAGGCAAGAACCCTCTCAGGCTTATTAATATTGGGGATTTATTAATAAGCATATGTGATATCATATGACACCCCAAATTATGATAGCATATGTGTCACCCCAGATGGGACTTCTGGGGAACTTTAATTAGCCACATTTTATATAGATTTTAGGGGGTCATCTCCGATATCAACATCACAGTACCTAGGTTCAATTTTCTAGCCCCTGACTTTATCTTCTTGACAACGCAGAACATGGCTCAGAGGGGATGGCTCAAGGAATCAGGCTTTTGCCACTCACTTGGGAGACCTGGATTATATTTCCAGTTCACATGTATGGCCTGGTCCAGGGCCAGCAACAGTGGGCATTTGGAGAGTGAACCAATGAATTAGAGCTTCCTTTATCTCACTTTCTCCCTCTCCCTGTTTCTCTCTTTCTTTGCCTCTCAATCTTTGTGTTTCTCTTTAACCCTCAAATTTTTAAAAAATAATATATGTATGTAGATAATTTCCATTGATAAGCAACTCACTATTAGACCAAAGTTAGTGTACATATTAAAAATAATTGAAAACTGAAAATGTGTCATTAACAATAAACTTTTATAAACACGCTCAAAAGACAGATTGTAGAATTTAAGTAACCTTAAGATATATGATTATTTGCATCATACTTATCACTATTATTTCCAAATCTAAAATAAATTATAATGCCAATAACAAGAAATGTTTAAAAATACAATACAATTGAACAAGGAAAAACGTGGTCTTATTTCATATTGCCTGCACAGAAGGAAATGAGAGTTTTCACAAAATGAATAAAAACCTTCCGAAATAACAAGAAAAAGAAAGTGAAAAAGGAAGTGAAAGAAAAAAATAGAAGGTAATAAAAGAGAATGAGGCATTACAAGCATCTTCCTGAGTCAAATTCAGTGTGCCATTTTCTGCAATCCCACATTGTATACAATATTATTCAGTTAATTAAGAATTTTGCTGTATTGAATTTTCTCTTTACTCTTTTATTTTGTTCAGTGCTTTGTGCTATGAATGAACATTCACATTTTTACTTCTAATTAGTTAGAGGCTCCCACATGAAAGTTTTGAAAGTTACCTTTTTAAAAAATCATACATTAATCTTTTGTGCCATGTTATGCATATTTGTGAAGTTTTTATTATGCTAATATACTTGCAAAAATATTTTGACATTTAACATACATATGGGAATGATGGTCAAATTAACTCCTTTGTTCTGGTGATAGACCCAAAGCACAAAAACATAAATGAACTCCCAAAAATCTGATTGTTAATAGGAAGAAAATCAGAACTCAGGCACATTCTTTTCACTTAGATGATTTCTCTATGCACTAAACCTTAGCATATTTTATTTATGGAAAACCTAGAGCTTGTAGAGCTACAAAGTGTGGTGGGAAAAAATAACTATTCATAAAACAATCATATCACTTGCAAGATTAAATTTACAGTTGCTTTTTGAATATGTTTGTTATAAACTAGGAGTGAATTTATTGACTTTCCTAATCCAAAAAATGATTGGATTTTTTATAAATGAAGCAAACTTCTCTCTCACTTGTAACACAATTGATCTTTTATTATTTTAATAACTTTTTACTCATTTATATAAGAAACAGAGCTCCCATCCACTGGTTCTGCTCCCAAATGTTCTCAGTGGCCAAGGTTCCTAATCCGTATGTTGGGAAATCAATGCAGGTTTGTCACAAGGGAAGAAAAAACTTAATCTCCTTTGTCATCGCCTACTGCCTCCCACAGTCTACATTAGCAGAAAGTTGGAATCAGGAGTTGGAGTGGGAACTGGGGTTGAACACAGGAACTCTGATGTGGACATGGATGTCCCAATTGGCATCATAAGCATTAAGCTAAATGCCTCTCATGTTATTTTTTAGAAAGCCACCCAGTTATCAGATGTTTTAATTCCAAATACACGCACACATACATGAGTCTGCTAATTAGGTTTTTGTTTGCTGAACAACTGTCACACACCTTACTTTTCTAACTGAAAGTAGATCTTGTATCATAAAATGCCTGATTGTGATTTTTACCTGGTACCTGAGACAGAATAAAAACTGTGTTATATGTTATCTCTCTATACTTTCTTAGATAATCAGAGTATCTGTACCCTAACTCTGAATATAGCACTATAGTTTTGAATTATTCATCCCCATTACTTATGGAACCTTGAATCTGACTGAACTTCATAGTCATCTCTAGACATGTAGGTACTAGAGAGTAAAATAAAATGACTGTCAATTACCCAAAAGGAAAAGAGCAGAGGAAGTTTGGAAAGAATTCACTTCAACAAACTACAAACCAAACTTAGACACACGAGTACATGCTGTCAAATAACACATAAAAGTTGACGAATTGTGAGACTCAAAGTGATATGCATATAGCATCAAAATAGTATTCAATTCTTCTGAAATTTAATTTCATTTATTTGAAAGGCAAGGAAACAGAGAGAGACAGAGGCAGAAAAAAATAGTGATCTTCCTAGCCCTCTCCCCCCACCCAGTTTTCACTCCCAAAATTTCCACAAAAGCCAAAGTTGAAACAGCCCAAAGCCAGGAGCCTAGAAATTAATCCAGGTCTTCCGGCTTGGTGGCAGAAACAAGGACTTGCCTCTCAGGGTTCTCATTACCAGGATGTGGACATTGCAAGCTGTGATTTAACCTGTTGTGCCACAATGCCACCCTTTACTGTGAATTGTTTGGGACAGTTATACTTACTGTCTCGTCTTGAAAAACAATTGTATAACATCGAAAATAAGAAGAGTGTTTCAAATTCAATGATAGAGAAACATAAGTCATTTTTCTAGGAAATGTGAAAGTGTTTTAATGAAGTACAGATTTATATCTTAGGATGATTCAGTGAAAACTAACTTAAACTTGGATGCAAGCTCCAAAGTGTCTCATAAGGAAGATTTCAACACATTGCTTCTCAGAAGAGAAGTCTGAAATTTATTAGGTAGGGAGGAGTCAAGGTCATGTTTATTCCAGAACTACACAGATTTTAATCAGTATTTAATTTACAAATCCTGAAAGCACATTCTGCAAGAGGTGCTCAAAGGTTTCCATGTTTTAAGGAAACTAATGTCTGCAGTTTTCTCCAGATTGGATGAGTATAAAGGAGTCTGTCTATTGGAGCAAGAATTGCTGATCTTGCTCTGGACTTCTGGATATGGATCTTAGATTAGGAGGAATGCAGCCTGTCATTCTAAAATAAAGTGACAACAAGGCCTGGACCTAATAAATGAGGGCAAAAAAAAATGTTCATTTAGTTTGACAAATGAACTCAGATAAATAGGGGACAACTGAATACATATCCATATTTGAGGTAATATCAAAGTTCTTAACATTGGAAAGATACTTGTAAATGAGAGAAGCATATATTCTGGTTGTGCCTCTGGAATTATACAGTGTTATTGGTAAAACTCAAAATAAAAGAAATACCAATTTCTAGATTTTTTGAGTTGTAGAAAAACATTAATAATATCCAGTGACAAACGTCTCCTCATATCATGTCACAAATTTATCAAGTGAAGCCCTCCAGGTGGTATCATCAGTGTGCCATCTGTGGTTGTTTTCATATATTTTATAACTATCAACTGGGGGCAAAGATAAGTGCTTTCACACTGTAATACAAATATGTTTCTATACATATGTATACACATGTGTGCATATGTGCGCTGAGAAGGGGGGAGAGAGAATGTGTATGGTAGCTCAAACAGATGTATCATGATTTTGATTCTTACTGACAAATAATAAATTTCATATATAAACCAGTGTATTAGCTTTAGATTTTATATAGTATTAATGATAAAAAGTATTTAAATTTAAATAACTTAAATGGAATGAAAAATACAACTATACTTCAGACCAATATTATTTACTGACTCCCATATTCTGTTTTCACTTTTTAAATCATTCATTGAAAAGTTACTATTACCTATGTACCTTATATATGCAAAATTGGGTAAATTACATTGTTATGCTCCATTTTCTCCAGAAATAGTTTATGAAATAACTATCTAACCTTAGAGAGCATTGACTTTTGAGATTTTAATCATTCTCAAAATTCTTTGATACCTGATCTCCAAATAATTTTACAAGATCTCCCTCTTCTGGTCACAACAGTTATTTCATTTCCTTTTATCTATGGTAGCCTTAAAATCTGCTGAAAAGTTAGGGCAAAGTTAATTTATATTAATCTGGCATCAAAGAGATAAATAGACAGGCACTTCTCAAAAATGAAAAACAGGAAGCTCTTTTCAGTATCTCTAATATACACACTGTTCTATTAAGGTCTGTTTATCTAATTTCATTTAAGTTTTCTGCCTCGCTGATGGTCTGAGGATTCATGTGCCAAGCTGAGTAATAAGTTAATAAATGAATTGAATGCTTGAGGTGTTCCAGATGGACTTAAATTGCAAATGCTGTCATTCACAAAAGAGACTGAGCTCTCACAGCTGGAATGTAAGCTTCCAAATGGAGACTTACCTGTGCACCTTTAAAATAGAGGTGTGAAGCAAGCTCCATTAAATGTCCTTTCAGCAGTTAACTTTCTTTTCATTCTCAAATTTTCAAATCTTTTTTCAACAATAAAACATTTCTCAAAAATGTTCATTAACAAAGGGCAATAAATGCTTCCCATACAATTTTCAAAACAACAGTATACTAAAGCAGTTTTAAACTAAGTGCTTGTGTCACTCTCACATATTTGTTAGTCTACTTCAATTATTGGAGTGGATTTTATAGAATTACAGAGAAATGTTCATGAAAATATTGGTGTGAGTTATTGTTCTTATAAAGTACATATTAGAGCATTAGGATCTCAAGAGACAATCACTGATGTTTCTTCATTTCTTCAAGAACTACTGACAATACAATGACCATCTAAAGCAAATACAACTGGTGCTTTTGAGAAATACATATGTTGGGAAAATTGGGTTACACTGAAAAGTTTCAGTGAATTTGAATCAATTCAAATTTTACTCAATTTGCTTGTGCACATATGCTCAGTTTTTAAAAGACAGGATTTATGGATTTCATCATATGGTCAAAGATGTCAGAATGTCTCCCCAAATATAAGAATTATTGAATGAGATAAACAAGTTTAGAAGTTAAATAACATGTTATAGTTTGAGAAGATTTATTTATTTATTTGAAAGAGAGAGAGAGAAAGAGTTATCTTCCATCCACTGTTTCATTCCCCACATTACTGTAACAGCCAGGGCTGGGCCAGGCTGAAGCCAGGAGCCAAGAACTGTATAAAGAGCTCTCATGTGGGTGGCAGGAACTCAAGTACTTGAGATAGCACCTACGACTTTCCCAGTTGCATGAACAGGAAGCTGATTTGAAATCAGAGTACAGGGACTCAAACTGGCACTCTAATATGGGATGTGCAATTCCTAGTGGTAGTTTAACCAAATACACCACAATGCCAGGCCCGCCATTTGATATTTTAAAACATTAATGTGATCAAAAGATGATAATAGTATTTAATTTGGACTGGCTTTGTGATGCACCGAGTTAACCACTGCCTACAATGCCAGCTCCCATAGGAGCTCAGGTTCATGATGTATGTACCTGAGAAGGCAGCAGAAAATGGCCCAAGTGCTTAGGCTCCTGCCTCCCATGTGAGAAGCAGTTGGAGTTCCAGGTACTATTGAGGCTATTCGGGGGAATGAACCAGCAGATAAAATATTTCTCTCTCTCTCTCTCTCTCTTCCTCTATCTCTCTCTATAATAATATTTCAAATGAATAAAATAAGTGTTAGAAGAATGTAATTAAGTCTACATAGGAAAACCAAGGAAAGTTCCTAAGGAATGCATGGTAACACATATTCTGAATTTTCAGGCTCAAGGAGAAGCTTGTCAGGAAGAGAAGACAGAGTACTCAGCATATCTCTTATACGGGATGCATTGTTCACTGATATAGCTTAAAAGAGTCATTGTAGCAAATGTTCTTCAGTGAGACTAAAAGATGCTCATGATAACGGGTAGTCTATTGCATTCATTGCTGTATTTCTTATATGTTAGTAAAAGTATTTAACACACAGTGTGGAGGTGTATCAATGTTTGTTAAAATGAAAAATATGAATGAGTTTAAGTGATGACATTGGGAAAGATAATGAAAGTTCTTGGGACCTCACTGAATTTTGGCATAAATCTATTTATATCCTTTAATTAAAGGAGACTCATCAGAGGCTTGTTATTTGTTTTGCTTGCTATTGCTGTATTTTCAGGAAAAGGGCATCATCATATTTATGTTTTATGCTTAGTACCATATTAACTATGCACAAGACAGGGAAAATGTGGGATGCTAAAAAGCAATGATAGAATGTCAATCAAAACCTTAATAAGTTTGAGGGACCAACAAAAAGGATTTAACTAAGTATTTTGGGAAAAGATTAGATTATTAAGTGAATGAAGTAATGGGAAAAGTAGTGACTGAGAATGAGTCATAGCTTTTTGGCCTAAAACTCTGTGTAGATGATGGTGCTATTTAGTGATGATGAAAAAGGTCAAACACAAAAATGAAAATACATTTGGGGTAGGTCTAGGAAATGTAATCAAGTTTGTAGTGTCATGAATATGAAAATTACAAAGCATGAAGAAATTCCTAAGATCTGCAATCTTTAAAATTTCTTAGTAAACATTAAGTTTGGAGAATATATATGATGTTACTCTCTCTTTTATGTTTTTGGTCTACTTTGCCACTTAGAATACCTCTATTCAGTTGGAAAATAACTGAGATGTTACTAACAACAAAATACCTCTTTTCCCAACTCATTTATAAAAATGTAAATCATAATGGGTCACAAAACAATACAACATCGTATTTGCAATACATGACACTAGTTTTATACATTTTCTCACGTAAGGAATGCATCACATTGTTGATTTCCTGATATAAACTCTTCTTCTAAGTTTTTATCTCATAAGAGAGTTCATGAGACTATTTAAAGACAATAGGTATAAACCGTAAGTACAGAGTGTGGACTATAATTTTAAATATAATCTAAAGAACTATAACTTTTATGTATATAATGATGCATGTTAATTTCATATATAAACTCACATTTATTATAAGTTATAGTAGAGTGTCTATTCTAAAAAAGCATTTTTTCTGTAAAGCATCTGAAATATTATTCTATTGAAAATCAACTTAGAATTTGTATTATATTGACCCCGCTTGAAAAATATTATGAACAATAGATGATAATTAAGTCTCCTTAGGTTACTTTGTGAACTTAATATGAAATGTTCACTTAGCTTTGTATAAAGAAACTACCTCAGGTTGATGTAACGTGTACCTCAAGCTGACATTACCAAATCTGCAATAACTTGGATAATTAGGATTTTAGAGTCATGTTAACAATTTATTTTTCCGCAGTCAATCAAATTAACTGCAATACATTTCAAAGAGCCAAAAATAACTGAAATTTGGTTCTTTTCATTATGTAGCTGCCACACAAAATTGATCATTTTGTTGAAGCAGCTGGGCATGGGAAGGGTGGCTGAGCAGAGCAGAGCACACTGCATTAACCCAATAATAGCTATTTAAAATTCTTGAGCAGGGATTAATTGAGGGAGCAGACAAATAAGAGTATGTTTCTGAAGGGTGCATTATTTCTACTCATTTTATAATGCAGATGTGCTCTGAGTACAATGTAGTAAAACCCACTGCATTGTCATTCCTCAGTGACTCACTAAGTTAGCTGGTTATGGACACAAACTATAGCATATTTCTTTAGCCCATTTTCCAAGTGTCAACATCTTATCTACCCTTTCCCCTCTGCTAGATTCAGTTTCTTATCCCACAGTAAACAAAACCAAGTGGCCAAATCTACCTTTTCCCTTAATCCAGCAAGGAAGTTTTGAGCATTTTGTCATTTTTTTCTTTTCTGTTTTTTTTTTCTTCCTCTCTCTCTCTCTCTCTCTCTCTCTCTCTCTCTCTCTCTCTGTTTTAATGCACCCATACTCTATGGCTAGGGTTTAGTTCCATGGTTTCTGACATTTTTTTATTTATAAGTCCACATCCCTGCACTTGAGGCAGCAGCAATAACAGCTAGTGCTAGTTAGATTTTAAACCTAGCCAAAAAGGAATGTGGGGATTCAAATAGTTGTACTCTAATGCATTATCAAAATCTAAGCAATTCTAGACTATCAACTTTGAATCACATAACAAAGTAACAAAAGGAATTTCAAGAATTATGGGATCATAAAAATGCTTGTTTTTCAATGTTCATCAGCTTACTGAAATGGAACCACTCTTAAAAGTTCAAAATAAATTTTCTTCATATGTCTTTCTTTAATGTAAGACAGCTTTACTTGGAGAAACTCCCAAGCAACACAGATAAAGATAGACTAGTTAGAAAAAAAAAATTACCTTTACAAACTATATCAGAGAATGATTATATTGGTACTGATCAGTCTTTAAATAGTCAAACGTTCTAAATAGCTATACATTCAGCTCATCAATACAGCTATTAAAATTGAAGCTCCAAACTGTATTGATTATTTCAGAAATTCCATCTTCAAATAATATAATATAATATAATATAATATAATATAATATAATATAATATAATATATAACATAACATAATTCTTGGAAAGATATTACATCTAGGCCCAAGTCTTTGGATCCCTGAACCCATGTGGGAGACCTGGATGAAGTTCTTGGCTCCTGGCTTCTCTCTTGCCCAACCCAAGCCATTCCAGCCAATTCAGAGTGAGCCAGCATATGGAAGATCTCTCTCTCTCTTTCCATCTCTCCCTCTGTTTCTGTAATTCTGCCTTTCCAATAAATAAATCTTTTAAAAAAGATATTACATCTAATTTTACTTATAAGAAATAACCTATATTTAATGATAAATGACATATTAAAAATAAATATAACTGGGCTAATGCTCTGCCTGTGGCGCCAGCATCCCATATAGGCACCAGGTTCTAGTCCTGGTTGCTCCTCTTCTAGTCCAGCTCTCTGCTGTGGCCCAGGAAGGCAATGGAGGATGGCCCAAGTGCTTGGGACCTTGCACCTGCATGGGAGACCAGGAGGAAGCACCTGGCTCCTGGCTTCGGATCGGTGTAGCGCCAGATGTAGAGGCCATTTGGGGAGTGAACCAACGGAAGGAAGATCTTTCTCTCTGTCTCTCTCTCACTCTCTGTAACTCTACCAGTCAAATAAATAAATAAATAAATAAATCTTTAAAAAATAAATAAATAAATATAACTGATTTCTTCCCATATATGCATGGTTTAAAAAATTCAGTTAAGGTTATTTCCACATTTTTTGGTATAATATCAACATCTCTAAAATGAGTATAAGGGGAAAAGATTAGAATGAAGGTTGACATGCTTTTTCTTTACTCTTTAATTCTGTGGATGTAGATATTACCTGGATATAATCAACTTCTAATTACACACATACAAATAATATCAAATAAAAAATGGATATCAGTAAGAGGTTTTATTTATTTATTTATTTGACAGATAGAGTGAGACAGTGAGAAAGAGACAGAGAGAAATGTCTTCCTTCTGTTGTTTCACCCCCAAATGGCCGCCACGGCCAGAGCTATGCCAATCTGAAGCCAGGAGCCAGGTGCTTCTTCCTGGTCTCCCACGTGAGTGCAGGCGCCCAAGCACTTGGGCCATCCTCCTTTGCCTTCCCGGGCCACAGCAGAGAGCTGGACTGGAAGAGGAACAGCCAGGACTAACTAGAACCTGGTGCGCATATGGGATGCCGGCGCTGCAGGTGGAGGATTAACCAAGTGAGCCACAGCTCCGGCCCCAAAAGTTTGTTTTAAATTCTTGTTTTATAATTGCTCCTTTCCCCAAATCTCACTGTTTTCAGAATTCAGTCTTCCCTAAAATATCTGTTAATATTCATTTTTCTTTAATTATTTCATTTAATACCTCTAATAGAAGATTGCAAACACTTTCTAGAAGAATCTGTAGATAATTTTTGATAACTCTAGCATATATTTAATAAAGCAATAACAGAGTGTGATAAAATTATCACTAGTGTTTGAACTCCAAACTCCCCAAAGACAAACAGAAAACCCAAAATGTCTTGTTTTCCAAACAATGGGTCCAATAGATAAATATATATGCTCCATTTGTTAACTAGATTTGCTATCCATGAGTCAAGAATCTTAATTTTCAAATTTCCTTGAATTTTGATTTGACACTTATATTAGAACAAACAATGGGATACTCAATATAAAATGTGGTTAAAAATTAAGAAAATAATTCTAAATTATTTATTATTTATTATATTATTTATAATTTTTTTGATAGGCAGAGTTAGACATAGAGAGACAGAGAGAAAGGCCTTCCTTCCATTGGTTCACCCCCAAAATGACCCCTTCGGCTGGCGTGTTGTGCCGATCTGAAGCCAGGAGCCAGGTGCTTCCTCCTGGTCTCCCATGCAGGTGCAGGGCCCAAGCACTTGGGCCATCCTCCATTGCCTTCCCGGGCCACAGCAGAGAGATGGATTGGAAAAGGACCAACCGGGACAGAATCTGACACCCCAACCGGGACTAGATCCCAGGGTGCCGGCGCCGCAGATGGATGATTAGCCTAGTGAGCCGCGGCGCCAGTCTTATTTTTGCTTTTTAAATCTTTTATTTATTTGAAAGAGTACAGAGAGGAGTAGAGAAAGAGAGAAAGAGAGGTCCTTCATCCACTGGTTTACTCCCCAAATGCCTGCAACCACTGGAGCTGAACCACCTGAAGCCAGGAGCCAGGAGCTTCTTCCAGGTCCCCCACGAAGGTGCAGGGGCCCAAGGACTTGGTCCATTCTCCACTGCTTTCCCAGGCAGATTAATAGTGAGCTGGATTAGAAGTGTAGCAACTAGGACTTGAACTAGTGGCCATATGAGATGCCAGTACTGTAGGCCAGGCTTTAACCCGCTGCGCCACAGTGCTGGCCCCTGTAATTTATTTATTAATATAAAGAGAAAAATTTCTTGTAGTTTATAGATACAGTTCCAAGAATATAATGATCCTGGGAAGCAGTATGATCAAATTGATGTTTAAAATATATACATAACAAAACATTACCAACTGTAATATAATGTTATTTGAAAGTCTTTTTATGGAATATTTGACAGTTTATCCTTGTACTTCTGTACTGGACATCCCTATATGTACAGATTTTATAATTTGTTAGAAATAGATAACCAGAGACATGAAGATATAGGTCAATGTTAACTATGATGATGAATGGTGGATGGTCAAGGATAATAATATACAGTGAGTACTAGGAAATAGCAAAAGAGTTAAAAAAGAATCTCAGGCTGACATGGAATATCTCCCAAGTTTGCTGGTGAGTGTCTTAACTTGTGAACAGGAGTAAGGTAAATGAAGTCAGGTCATCTGGAGCCATTCTAAATATGCACATGTGGAACAGACAATACATACATAGTATTTAAAGCATTTCATCATTATTGGGATGTGAAGTGTCAGACACTGGTTTTAAGTCTGTATGGTGGACGTCTTATTAAAGAAATTAGAATCAGTCCAATAAAATTACGGAGATACTGAGAAGATTTAGATACTTGAATTGAATTGCATTTGAGAGGTCAATCTGACATGTGTGAGAAGGACAGATGTGAGAAGAATAAGAATGGAAGACAAGAAAATCTAAATCAGTGATAACAGGTTTCTAAGTCATGATGAATTAGATTCTGAATGAGGCCAAAAGCAAAATGGAAGGACACAGAGAACAAGGGAGGGAAGAGTGGAGGGAGGAACAAAGGGAATATCGTTATATTCTTAGAATTATGCTTATGAACAATCTGATCTCTTTGTATTAATATCACATTAATATGAAAAAAAGAAAGCAAGAAAAAATTAGTAAAATCGGTGGAAAAGATGGATTGATTCAAAAATAAATGGAGAGTAAACTCAGGGAAACGGATGAACTGTAAGAGAGAGGAAGAAAAAGTCAAGAATAACTTCTATATCCTAACTGGATTAATAAACACAAAACTCCCAGCACAAGGGGAAAGCAATAAAATGGGTCCTGGGAGGAAGAACATTTGTTCAATTTTGACATTTTTGAAGCTTTTGTGTGTTGCCTATGTTTGTGTAGCCAGCAGATTGTTGGGTTAATTAATCCTAGACTGCAAAGAGAGGTCTAGGAGGACAAATAAATTTGGACAAAAGAAGCATATTATTAGTAATTGAAACAAGGAACGTCAATGGAATCACTTAAAAGTAGTAGATGAGAAGAAAGAAGTCTTGTGTAAGGAAACACATTTTAGGATGAATACAAAGATGTTCTTGAGAGAGAGAGAGAGACTAGAAACCCTCAAACATGGAAAACAATAGAATGAGTTGTCTCCACCAGGAAAGCTAACAAGAAACTGGCATAAAGGTAGGATTTTCCAAACTTGTCTCTGACACTGAGCTTCCTAATGGCCAGCCACATCCTGGCCCACAGCCTGGCAAACAGCAAGAATTTAGGACAAAGTCAGTACAAAAAAAATGCAAAGAAAAGAAGCAAACAAAAGCAAAAATTAAAGTCAAAATTTTCAAATATAAAGATCACTGGATATAATGACTGGAGATAAGAGTCTCAGCTTTTAGAAATAACGTGGCCAACGCCATAGGAAAGCTAATGAGAGTCTATCAGCCCCTCCTGCCCCCCGTTTTTTGAGATTTTTTTTTAAAACATTTTATTCAAAATTCAAAGTTGAAGAGAGAGAAGGAGAGATGGAGAGAGATCTTACATCAGCTGGTTCACTTCCCAGGTGGTCACAACAGCTTGGGCTGGGCCAGGCCAAAGTCAGGAGCCTCTTCCAGGCCTCCCCATGTAGGTGGCAGGGATCCAAACACTGGGCCATCTTCTTTTGTTCTTTCTAGATCATTAGCAGGGAGCTGGATTGGAAATGGAGAAGCTAGGATATGAACCAGCGCTCATGTGGTGTGGCAGCTTTTACCAGCTCCACCACCCCAAGTTTATCTACATTGTCAGCATTCCAACCACCTTCTGACTATCTTAAGCCTTGCCAATGAGAGAAGAAAAAAAAAAAGTTTCTGTAAAAAATAAAACTATCAGGCTTACTGTGGCAGAATGCATCTGACCTGACCTAGGCCCAGGAAATACAAGCCAAACAGTTTTTAAATGAGTATTGGAAAGTCTTCTAAAGTGGTCAGATTCTAGCCAGAAATCATATATTCCACGGCAGTAAATTTTCATTTATCATTGCAAAGTAAACATGCATTGGCTCGGCCTGAAAAGGTATACCTTAGGCAACTGATAATTTTTAGATAATTTTTCACTGATGGGATTATGTTTTCACAGCATGATTGGTTCTAAACATCTTCAGAGACCGGGTCTCCTGGAAAGAAGGCTATTGAATATTTTTAAGGAAGACATTTCTGAGAATAGACAAGAAAGGTATAGAAAAAGGACAAAGGATTGCACAAGGTTGCTCCAGTTATGTAAGACAAAACAAACCATTATGTGCACATCCTGCAAGCCAAATTGACCTGGTAGAAAAGATTAGTAGCTGTTGGGACACCCCTCAGATAGGTCACAGTAAGTATGTTCTCTTGAATCATTTGTAGGCTTTTTAGGGGTCATTTGCTCTCACTCCCTAACCTATTGAAAATTTTTGAAACTAATGAAAGGTAGTATATTTTGGGGAAAATATGCAAAAATCAAAACAGAGGAGAAAAAGGCCTCATCCATGTAAATCGTTTGCCCCCAAAGTTAGTTACAAATTGATTGATAGAAAGTAAAATTTACAATAAAGGAAAGTAGTATTAAGCGGTTGAAATTCACCATCCTTACAATAAGAATCCATCATTTGATGTCTTTGAATTCTAGCAAAAATAATTTTTCTGAGACATTGAAAACTGGTTATTTTGTGACTGCATAAACACGGATTAACTAGGAAATTAAAGTGGAAATAAGAAGTGATTGCTGGGAAAATGAACTAGGTAAAAAATCTGATTCTGTAATTGACCTTGGACAAATTAGTTGGTCTTTTTGCATCTAATTCTTCATTCTTGTATAAAATAAGACAGTATAACTATATCACCTTGATTTTCACTGCTAAAAGTAAATGGTTTTAAAATTGCACCTATGGTCAATGTGTCAGATAAAATCTTTCTTAACCTCACACTCTGTCACATACAATATTATATAAAGATAAAATGGCATAAATGATATAAAACCATAAATGGAATGATGGAGGTATGAAAAGAGAGAGGGAAAGAAAAGAGAAAAAATTACAAAAAAGAAAAATAAGAAATATGTTCATATATTCCGAAGAAAATTGCAGGAGTAATAAGAAAATGTACTTGAGGGGCCAGTGCTGTGGCGCAGTGGGGTAATGTCCTGGCCTGAAGCACCAGCATCCTGTATTGGGCTCCAGTTCTAATCCCGGCTGCTACTCTTCCGATCCAGCTCTCTGCTATGGCCTGAGGAAGCAGTAGAAGATGGCCCAAGTCCTTGGGCCCATGCACCTGCATGGGAGACCCAGAAGAAGCTCTTGGCTCCTGGCTTTGGATCAGCACAGCTGCTGCCATTGCGGCCATCTGGGGAGTAAACCAGCGGATGGGTGACCTCTCTCTCTGTCTGCCTCTCTCTCTGTGTAACTCTGTCCAGCACCTCTCTTTGCCCACACTTGGCGAGACAGCAAGCTACTGCGAAAAGCACCTGGAAGAATTGGAGGATAGGAGAGAAGTGACGTTGAGGAAAAGGCTTCCGTTCTTGGAGATGAGTGTGTGTGTGCACACGCATGTGTGTGTGCCACATACGGAGTTCTGAGAAAGGACCGCCTCTGTAGGTTTGCTTTTGAAATTCCTTGGAACAGATGAAAACCAAAACGGTTTGATTTACTGACTGACGTTGGAGCTGCACCTGCCAGCTACACCCCAGTGGCTTTAATCCCCTCTAGGGCTCGTCTGCCCTTTGCGATTGGATCAGGCTGTGGACTCAACTCCGAGGGTGGGGGTGGGGGTCGGGGTCGGGGTCGGAGTCTGGGTAGGATAGAGCCAGTGTGACGGACGGCGACTGTCCCCTTTCCACCTGTCCTCCAGACTCTTCTCAGCCTTGCTCTCCTTTCCCTGCGCTCCCCGCTTCTGGGGGCAGTTGAGAGCTGTTCTTTTATGTAAGCCTTGCTCTTGGCACTGACCCCACGTCCAGCCCAGAGAACACTGGAGGAGGACACTCTGGTTGGTTCTGCGTGTCCGTTTTCCTCTGTGCCAAAGACAGAGGCTGAGAGGCCACTTTCAGGTCCTCGCAGGAGCCAGGTTTCTCCCAGAGCCGGACTGCTAGGGAGGGGCTGCCACCCCCCCGGGGTGGTATTACCAAGAGGGAAGGGGTCTGTGGGCTCAGTCGTTGCACTTTGGGGAAGGCTGGGAGCTCCTTCCTGGGTGACCCCTGCTCATCCCCGTCCCCACTGCAGAGATGGCTCTGGGCAGCTCCCTCCTGGCTTGGCAGACCTGCCGTGGGGAGGGGCCTGTTAGCTGTCAAGGGTGCCTTCCCCTCCCTCCCCGCCCCAGGCGGACCCTCTGCCCAGCTGGGAGCCAGCCGCACTGCCAACTACCCCGCAGAGCCCACAGGGCCTGCTCCAGCCTCCCATCCCCGGGGGCCGCCCCCTCCCGCGCCTCAGGCACTCCCCGTGAAGTGTTGGTGGGAGGGGTTCCTAGTGGCCTTGTGGTTCCAACTCTGTGGCTGTTTTCCTAACTCGTTGACATCCAGTAGGAGGAAAACACGGCCGGTCCTAGTGACTGCAGGAAGCAGAGGAGACCCCAACCCGTGCCAGGGGACGCGACAGCCATCTTCCTTCCAGGGATTCCACGGCTTGGATGCATGTTCTTTTGCATTTCTACGTATACTTCCACAAGTGGGAATCTCTGCGGTGTCTTTCCTTTGGATACAAAAGGCTTCTCCCTTGGGTAGCAGGAAGGGGGAGCCTCGTCGAAGGCGGCTGGAGAGGGTGGGCAGGGCCCTGGCCCCAGCCCGCCGCAGGCACTGCGACCCTCTTGGCACTGTCAGCAGGTTCAATACGGACTGACAAGACGAAAAGGATTTTTTGTTGTTCTTCTAAAATGAAATAGCAAGGAGCTCCTTGGGAGCATGTATTTTGAGTAACCACAGGTAATGGATGCTACGAGTATAAATGGATTAACTACCTCAATCCTTACAGTCAGACTGGAAGCTGAGGGCAGGGACTCGTGCGTCAGGGTATGGATCCCAGCTGGAAGTGAATTTGAAGCTTGTGCCATGAAAGGTTTGTCCTTGGGGGACTGACAGGCCACCCAGGACCCCCACTCAGACAGGTTGGGTCCCGGGGGGCTGCTTCTTCCGGCCCCCACCCCCGACCTTCCTTGCCCATGTTCCACCCCATCAGCTCTCACTGCTATAGCCTTGTTGGACCAGATGGTGAGAAAAGGCATAGCCGCCCCCGCTCCCAAAGGGATTGGCCGGGCTGGGGCTGGGGTCTGGGCCTGGCCTGGCGCCCATCAATCTGCCCCAACATCAGGAAGCTAGGGGGGCAGAGCTGAGACCCTTTTCAGCCGTGTCTATGGAGTCCCCGCCTCCCCTGTGGTTCCCCCCACGGTCTTCAGCAGGGGACGACCTCCGCCGCGCGCAGGCAGCTTGGTAGTGGAGAAGCATCACCTGGCGAAGCCGGCCCCTCCCCACACGCTGATGGACCTCCTCCTGGAAGCCCCGTTTCACTTTATCTGCCCCTTAGCAGGCAATAGAGATGAATTAGTAGTGGCAACTCCACTTGCTTAGGTTTGGGGGGGAAAAGATGTCGTTTTCCAAAGGACAAAAAAAAAAGTTACCTTAAAAATACTTTCCAAAAAACTACCAAAAAAAAATTTTTTTTTTGTAAAAAGAGGAATATATTTTCCAGTGATCACTGGATTGTTTTAATTTCCCCCCCCATAATGAAGTTTCACTCTTTGGCGATTTTCTTCACGTGTTTAAGATGATGCTCTAGCTGTTCCGACAGGTACACCTGTCACTCTGTCCCCTTGGCTCGTCTCACCCGTACCCCGTTCCAAGGAGCCCTACCTGGACCCCTCACCTCCTCCGCCTCCCAGCCAGGTAACTTCCGGGGGCTTCACCAGGGACGAAGGCGTGTGTGTATGTGTGTGTCGTGGGCACTGACGTCTGGGCCCTGCACTGCCTCTGGAGGGGCTGGGGGATCCCTTGTAACATTTCTGTGTGGATCTCCTGGAAGCCACTGGAGGGTGTTCGGAATGAATTTCAGCAGCTCATGAGTTGGCATAACGAATGAACCACCTCTGTTACTGTGTGAGTTCTCTCTCTTTTTCCAGAATCTGAAGCCAGAATGTGTCACAAGAGCCCCTTTCCTGATGTCGGGTGGGTTGGTGTGCGGGAGAGCGGCAGGTGTATTTTTATGAATGTGGGTGGGGAAGGGCTGAGCACTCCCTCTTGTGACTTGTGATTTTCAGAACGAGTGCTACCTTACTCTGTAATCGCGATAACTTTGAAAACTGTACATGACTGGAAATCTGCCAGCCATCGCCACCCCAATTCTGATTGTATCTCTCTTCCCAGCCTTGAGTCTGTTCTGTGCTTGTCTAGGGGGTGGGGCAGCTGGCTCTGACCTTCGCAGGGCACACCCTCCGCTTCTCTTCCCCGTGACAAACCGCTGCATTCTGCTGTTTCAATTTCAAAATAAAAGGAAACTTATATTTTAAAAAAATGTACTTGAAAAGTTTTTTTTCTCAAAGAGTAAGAAATTAAACTGAATTGGCCAGTGTCGTGGCTCACTAGGCTAATCCTCCACCTGTGGCGCCTGTACCCTGGGTTCTAGTCCAGGTTGGGGCACTGGGTTCTGTCCCGGTTGCTCCTCTTCTAGTACAGCTCCCAGCTGTGGCCCGGGAAGGCAGGGGAGGATGGCCCAAGTGCTTGGGCCTTGCACCTGCATGGGAGACCAGGAAGAAGCACCTGGCTCCTGGCTTTGGATCGGCACAGCGCGCCGACCATAGTGGCTATTTGGGGGGTGAACAAATGGAAGGAAGACCTTTCTGTCTCTCTCTCACTGTCTAACTCTGCCTGTAAAAAAAAAAAAAAAGAAAGAAAGAAAGAAAGAAAGAAACTGAATTGACATTTGGGAAACAGGTATTAATAACATGTCTGCCATTGCTTTGGCTCTATTGCTGGATGGGGTGAAACTGAAGTGTGCTGAATGGTGTCTTTAATTAAATGAGTTTTGGTTGTCCTTATTTTTTCAGACTACACCAAATTTCAGACCTGGTAATGAATTTTAGGATTTACTTTTTTTCAGAACTCAGAAACAGGCAATGTGATGAACACAGAACATCAAGAAATAAAATATGGTGTGATGAAGTGGAAGGACTATGATGTCAGTAACACTGGAAAATTGAAAAATCTAACTGAAGCTTATCTTCTGGGCTAAAGACCCAGTGTTCAGATTACAAACTCCTTCCTCCATCACAGTCCCAAAGCGCAGGTAAATAGCATTTTTAAGTGTATTATTTCAGTAGTTACTTCTTGGGCGTTTGGGTTCTATGAGGTTTTCATGCAGCAGAATTTGGCAAGTAAACATGAAATTCTTTGCTTTGCAGAGTCTACTTCAAAAGTGAAAATGGTGTCCTTAACTCTGGAATATAATTCTTTAGTGAAACTCTATCATTCATCTTCTGTCTACCACTGAAGATTTTTCTAATACAGCACCACTAAACATGTAATATTGCCATGTTTTTGGTCAACTCTTCACCTGCATATGTTTTGGCTCTGTAACAATTTTAGTTACAAGATGCAGATATAGGATACAATTGATAAAACTTGGGAAAACCTAAAGCCTCTTCACTGTGCAAACTCTTGTGTTAGAAAGTAGGAGATGATAGGTTATATGGAGTTACTTATAGTTTTTACACAGTTTGAAAACATCATTTTGGGATGGACCAGAAACTGGAGAAAACTTTGACTCCTAAAACTCAGAAAGAATAACTTAAATATACATAATATATTCAGGTTAGGAACTTTTTTGGAGAACTAATAGCTAAAACTTTCCTAACTAGAAATCAACTTTTTGTCAAACTTAAGTACCATATAGGGGAAATATTTCATTAAATTTTTCTCTAGCCTTCAACTGAATAATATTCATACTATAACAACACTATTTACAGTTTTCTTATATATGGATTCTCAAGAATCTTGAGGCAAATAAGATTTATTTGTTTGTTTTTGTAAATTTAAATATAGCACTGTTTTTTATTGGGGCACATTTTTAGTTTCTATTAAAAATAATATACTAGATACCCACCAGATGGCAGTAAAGGTCTGCAATGTTTTATTTCCAAAAACGAAGAGTAAAACTTTTACAAAATGGCACTCCTAAACGAAATATATCATAAATGACTTGCACTGGAAAAATTAAAATTTTTAAATCATCTAAGCTTCACATACATCTACTCTAAATTTTTTGAAAATCAGTTTCTTTTAGGTTTTTATTCAAACCAAATACAAATATTTCATGTTGTCAATCTGATATGCTTTTCCTTGCACTGGATTGATAATAAGTGTTTACTTAAAGTTATAGAGTTAGAGAACTACTAATTAAAAGTTTTTGTAAAAATGAATCTACTCACGTTTGGTTAATAAAATTGCATGCCTGGAAAATTATAGAAAATAATTTCATATTCAATTAACATAATAAAGGAATTCTATAAGGTGATCAGCTATAAAATTATGGGATAAAATATGTTTATTTCCTATATTCTTGACAAAAATAGAAAATATATGGAAGGAAATAAAGCATTATAAACAGAAAGATAAATATGCTTTACCTACCAGAGGAATAATTTATAACTTTGCTAGAAAACATTAAATAGTACAAAAAAATGGGGTTAGTGTTGTGGTGTTGCATGTTAAGCCTCCACTTACAATGCTGACAGCACATATGGGTGCAGGCTCAGGTCCTGGCTGCTCCACTTCTGGTCCAGCTCCCTGCTAATGTACTTGGGAAAGCAGTGGAAGATGGTTCATGTGTTTGGGCAACTCTGGCCTTTGCGGCCATTTGGAGAGTGAACCAACGGAAGGAAGATTTTTCTCTTTGTCTCTCCCTCTCACTGTCTGTAACTTTACCTCTTAAATGAATAAATAAAATCTTAAACACACACACACACACACACATATGGGCCAGCACCGTGGCTCAATAAGCTAATCCTCCGCCTGCGGCACTGGCACACCAGGTTCTAGTCCCGGTCGGAGCGCCAGATTCTGTCCCAGTTGCTCCTCTTCCAATCTAGCTCTCTGCTGTGGTCTGGGAAGGCAGTGGAGGATGGCCCAAGTTCTTGGGCCCTGCACCCCATGGGAGACCAGGAGAAGCACCTGGTCCTGGCTAAGGATCAGTGCAGTGCGCCGGCCTCAGTGCGCCGGCCACAGCGGCCACTGGAGGGTGAACCAATGGAAAAAGGAAGACCTTTCTCTCTGTCTCTCTCTCTCTCTCTCTCTCTCACTGTCCGCTCTGCCTGTCAAAAAACAAAACAAAACAAAAAACAAAAACAAAAAACAAACAAACAAACAAAAAACCACATAGGAAAGATTAAATATACTTGGAAAATAGGATGAAACTAGAAGCCATTATACTTAGTGAAATAAGCCAATCTCAAAACTACAAACACCATATGTTGTCCCTAATCTGTGGTAACTAATAGAGTACAAAAACATGTAATGTATGTGAGTGGAGTTGACATTTTGATACTTGATTATTGTTTATAGCCCTTGTCTCTACTATTGTGGAACAATGTTCTCAATTTCTTATTTTTTCGTCTAGTTTTTGAATTCTTTACTTAGTGATGGGTTAAGTTTATGATAAAATCAGCTGAAAGCATGTCAATATAAAATATAAGAAAGAAAGGAGGAGGGAAGGAGGATGGGGTGAGAAGCATCATTATGCTCCTAAATCTGCATATATGAAATATGTGGTTTGTTCATCTTATATAAATAAAATATTTTTAAAAGGTTATATGATATGACATAGTTGACATAAAACAACAATATAATGCATAAAGAAATTGATGAAAGAATGTAAACAATGAGATAAAGGTCATAATCATGGCAAAAATACAAGAAAATAGTAATTAATTAGAAGTGATTATTTGTCATCAGAATAGGGAGAAAACCCCACAACTTATTCTATTTGAGTTTGAGAAAACAAAATTTTAACCAGTTGTTAATCCAGTCAAAAAACAATAACATTCTAGGCCCCTGATATTTTTCTGCCTAGAACTTTTGCTATTCAATCTGTAGTAATACCTGGAGTAATTAAATTAGTTCTTCATGAAAACACATATGTCAAGTTCCCACTATGCATCAAGTACTGTTTAAAAGCTCAATAAACATTTGTGCATAAAATAAAAAGTTCTGCTCTACAATTTGCACCATTCATGCATAATATATTCAGATTAGGGACTTCTTTGCAAAAGTGATAACTAAAGCTTTTCTAATTAGAAATAAACATTTTTTCAAACTTAAGTGCCATATGTAGGGGATATGTTTCATTAAATATTTCTCCTCACCTTCAATAGCATAACTACTTGAAATATGCAAGATGACTACCTGACATGGGCTGGATTTACCTGGGTTATTTACCCTCTTATTACCATTTTGGTTTCCTTCTATACACTACCTGCTTCTATGGTCCCTCACTTATCTTCTCTGTAAGGACATTCTTTGCCTCTGACAAACAGACATTTTCATGAATGTCATTGATGGAAACTTCTCTCAATACTACTGGTCATCCATTCAATATGCTTAATTGTAATCTTTGCATTATCTCAATTTTCACCACAAGGTACATCTTCTCGGATTAGAAATATATACTGAGCCTTCAAAGTGAGTATCCACAAATATAAGGAGACCAAACAGTACATAAGCTATGTATATTTTTTAAATTATCATATTTTCCTTCTGATTCTTCTGTCAGCTCTATACCTGCATTTTCTTGCCCATTATTCATTTCAAAATTCTTTTTCAGTGGCTACATGGTATTTAAATTTTATGAACATGGTTATATAAGTTCAAATCAAATATCATAACTATGTATAGTTTTATATAATACAGATGCTATTTTTCACAGCAAAATACTCTTCAGAGTATTGTGGCCTCACCTCATAAAGGAATTTTTCCCAAATCAAAGGGGCCTCTAAAAATTTCAAAGTAGGGAGTCTCTTTG
Organism: Lepus europaeus; assembly: GCF_033115175.1. NCBI lineage: Eukaryota > Metazoa > Chordata > Mammalia > Lagomorpha > Leporidae > Lepus > Lepus europaeus. Next base: position 43,544,135 of record NC_084832.1, on the reverse strand, counting down.
TCTGCTGATCTGACCACCAAAATTGCCAATTGGTTTCCCCCAGTTATTTCATCAGTCCCCTTTTTGTGTCTCTTACTGTGTAAAACTGCCAGTTTCAGGGGAGGGACACAAAAGATAATAGTTGATGCATTTTCTAATGGTATTTGATAAAGGATCCATTCTCAGGAAGGGAATGCCTCACCTTCCAAATATCCACATAAGCTTGGAGAACTTGGCAGGCATATTTAGAATCAGAATAGATTTTTACCCATGTCTCCTTGCCCAGTTGGATGAATCTTGTCAGAGCTACCAGATTTGCCAATTAGGCACTCATGCCAGGAGGAAGATGACAGCTCTAAATGATCTCATTTAAGGTGACTACAGCAAGTCCAGCCCAGCAGTTTCCTTGTTAGGGATTTATTCCAGACAGAGTTTGGTGACTTAAGGGATTGGGACTTTGATAGCTGTCAAGTCTCAGAGGCAGATTGGCCTCCCTTTACTACCAGATAAGTTCTTTGCTAAGATACCTTAAAGGCTGCTGAGCTGGATCCTTGTGCTGAGCCAACAGAATGGAAAAACCTTAATTACAAGGAGTAGCACATGATATCAATATATGCTTTACAGAAGCTGATTACTTGACTGATCTCCAAATGATGGTGGAGAAGGCCACTGGTCCCTATCTACCTAGCTGGGAATGTATTTCTCTCTCTCTCTCTCTCTCTCTCTCTCTCTCTCTCTCTGAATTACCCTTTTGAAGAGGTAAATCTAAGTGCTATCAGGGAGATGGGACAATGACCATTATGGTTACTTCAAGCTTAGGAGGGACAATGTTGAATACAGCAGTCATGGTTTCTCCTCCAGAGAGAGCCAACACCCATAAAGTCACTTATTTTCTATCTGTTACACATAGATTGAAGACTTATCTTTGGGAGTTGTAAGTCTGGTCCTTGAGTATTTCCTGTTTAAGTTGGCTGAAGGTCCATTGGGACTCTGAGCATCATGTCAAAATGTGGTTCCTAATGTGTGAGTATCTTTTATTAGTAGGTAAAAAGTACAGTCTATTCCTCCAGTCTGGGAATTTAGAATGCCCAGAATTATTTATGGGTTTTAGAAAATGTTATTGTGGCTATGGGCTTAATTCTTTCTTATCCCAGTATCCAAGTTTCTTCAGATAAGTTTAGAACTGCATATTTACAGAAGGCTGGCAAAGTTGGACTTCAGATTTGGAGACTTTATAGCCTCTTTTTCCCTGGATTGCCCAAACTTTTAGACTAATATCTGTCTTCATTAGGGGAAGACATAAAGGTGGTCTTGGAGCCATGAGGCCAATGGGTCCCATCTGGGCTAGAAGATTTCTCCCTAGAAGAGACATTGGGCTCTCCAATATTATAAGGAAGGCGTTTTGAAAAAACAAATAAGTCATTCTAGTTACAGCCTAGGGGCTGGGTACAATATCTAACCAAAGGTTTTCTATTATGCATCTCATTGTCATACTAAGGGAAGAAGGGAGACCTGGATTTGAGATGAAATAAGGGTAGCTCCAGTTTCTAAAAGAAAGTCAACTTGTATTCCTTCTATGGTTAGGACCAGCTGGAGTACTGAATACTAATGATCTGGAAAGTAGGAACCATAGGAAAAGCCCCATGTCCCTTCAGTCCTTTTGGGACTCTGAGGAGGGGGACTAGAGGCCTTGGTCTCTAGCAGTCAATCCTCCATTGACACCGATTACAAATAAGACAGAGCTCTGGGAGCTTTCTCTGGTGACAGAATATGGACATTCATTCTTGAAGTACATCATCTGACCAGACCCATAGTACTTTGGAGATTCCTGGAGACCCTAAGGTAGGAAAGGGCTTGGGGCCTTAACCAGAGCTGTGAGCTTTCCAATACCCAGTTTCGGAATATTTATCTTAATATTTGAATTTGATTGATTACTAAACTTATCCTTCAAGTCTTCATTCCCTTCTTTAGAATTGGGGGATAGGGAAGTGTGCTTTTCTCAGTTTCTATAGGAAGATGGACGGGTTTTCCTCTGAACTTTGGTCTACGATGGACAGCTTGAAATAGTTTATAGGGTTGTTCCTGGTTCTTCTTAATTCTTCGAAGACACAAATAATTAAATGTTTTTATTTCCATTCACTTACAGAATCAACTGGTGTCCATGTTGGGTAAGGCTTTTCCTGAAAAACAGCCTGTTTTATATAACTATTCCATGCTTCCTTAATCAAGAAAATATGTAAATGTTATAAAAAGTTTGTCTTTGAAAGTTTCTGCAGATTGGTGACCATCCTGTTTCTTAGTCTCTGTTGGGGTCTGATTTTACATCCTGTCATTTTACCAATCTCCTCTATAAGTTCCAATAGTCTCTCATTAGAGTCTTTTGGAGAGGGGCAATGTTGGAGACAGCAGTTAGGATTCCTGATACCTCAAGACAAGAAGAGACTAGTCGCACAAGAAGATAAGAGGGTGTTGTCATGGGCATGTTCCCCAAAATATAGGGGGTGTTTGTAAGCCCTCACCATGTTGCATACAGACAACAGGATTAAAGTCAAGTAAAGTCTAGCCATGGCATCATACTATTAGTTGAGGTAAGCAGGTGAACACTCAGATGAAAAGAACTAGAATCCTGAGTAGTGCTATTACTAAAACAACTGCTGCTCGATGATATAATTGAGGGAGGATGTATAGGGAAGAGTGAACATAACAGATTTACTTACCTTTTAAGGAGGTTTGAGTCATTCGGTGACTGTACACGAGTGTTCATCTTCCTTGAAAGTGTTAAAGTATCCTCAGGAACTGAATCTGAAGTTGGTCTGGAAACCCAGGCCTTCATTCAGGAAAGGTGAATCCAGGAATTCAGTCCGAACAATTTTATCACAGTGGTAGTGAAAAAAATCATAGTGTATCATCCCTCCTAACAAACCTCTAATGAGACAGAATGGTTTGGAAAAGGCTTGGCTGAGTCTTCTTTGGTTAAATGTAGGATTTTCTGCAACCCTAGACTGTGTCCCCAGGAGATCTTGAATGTTCTGTTGTAATTTGTCAAGTGTTGTGATGGATTGATCATGCAGGTATTTTATTGTCTATTAAGGGATCATTAGTAAGGAAATGATGAACATACAGTACTCTGGAGGATTCAAACCTAACTTTGAGGGGGTATTTTTGATGTGCACTAAGGCTATGGGCAGCAGCGACATCGAGGAAAGTGAACTTCCTGAGATAGCTTCTTGACGTGTTTCTTGAGGATGTCATTAGTCCTTTGCAGTCACGACTGGGGCCTCCAGGCACAATGATTATATTGTACAATTAGCACCTTGGAGACTCTCTGAGTGATGGTCCCTTGAAGAAACAGCCATTGTCACTTTGTAGGCTCCTCAGAAGTTCAAACTGATGGATTATTTCAGAGTTCATCACCTTTACTACTTCAGTAGTCTTCTCAGTTCTACAGGGGAAGACTTCCACCTAATTACTGAATGTGTCTACCCATACCAAGAGGTACTGTATATTTCTGGTTTTAGGCATATGGATAAAATCTACTTGTCATTTCTCCCATGGATAGTTTCCTTTTCTTGATACTTGAGTGAGAGGGAGATTTTGACTTAAGATATTGTTCTTAAGACAAAGTTTACAAAAGCAAAATTAGACAGATGAAATTATATCAAATTAGGAATCTTTTGCATAGGTAATGTCACAAAAAATAAATTGCCAGGCGGGGAGAAAGTATTCACCTGACAAAGGAGGGAACATAGGGCTTGATCTCTGCAGCTTACTATAGAACTGGACACACTATGGTCTCACAAATCTTTTCCAGTATTTGAGAATCTCCAATTAAAAAATAAATAAATAAAGACAGAATTTTGGACATTCCCTGTTCCTCTATGAGTCACCGAAGTCCAGGACCTGGAATAATAATCATCATACAGGACACGACTGCTCTTAAGCTAGCATTTGCAGAGAAACTTATAGAATACTGGGCCAGTAAATAAAATATTTTTTCATATTTATGAAGACAAAAAGGGTAAGAAAGGTATAGCACAGATTGAAATCAAGTATTTACTTGTTCCAATTTGAAGTCCTTACTCTTCAGTTTAAAGGATTCATTGCTAAGATAGCCAGTTTATCTCAAAGATGAAACATGTGTGCTATCTATAAGCCTGCAGTATATACTGTTCTTTATATTTCGTTTTCTCACAGGTTGACAGTATGCATTACTATAACAGAATCAGAATCATGATTTTTTTTTTTTGACAGGCAGAATGGACAGTGAGAGCTAGAGACAAAGATCTTCTTTTTTCCGTTGGTTCACCCCTCAAAGGCCGCTGCAGGTGGCATGCTTCGGCCGGCAAATCGCACTGATCTGGAGCCAGGAACCAGGTGCTTCTGGTCTCCCATGCCGGTGCAGGGCCCAAGGACCTGGGCCATCCTCCACTGCACTCCCGGGCCACAGCAAAGAGCTGGACTGGAAGAGGAGCAACTGGGACAGAATCCGGCACCCCGACCGGGACTAGAACCCGGGGTGCCGGCACCGCAGGCAGAAGATTAGCCTATTGAGCAGGAGCACTGGCCCAGAGTCATGATTTAAAAAATGATGTCAACAAAGATTTCTCTTTAATTTTTATAAAGATTATTTTAAAAAGTTTATCGGGGGTGGCGAAAGGGAGAGAGAGAAGGAGGGAGGGAGGGAGAGAGAGAGAGAAAGGAGGGAGAGAAAAGCCCATTTGCTGGTTTATCTGGTTTACTCCCCCAGATGTCTGCGTTAGCTTGGACTGGATGTTAGGAGCCACAGACTCAATCCAGATCTTCCATGTGGGTGTCAGGAATCCAATCAGTTGGGTTATTACCACCATCTCCCATTGTCTGCTTCAGCAGGAAGCTAGAATCAGGAGTCAGATCTGGGAATCAAACACAGGCTCTCTGATGTGGGATGCAGACATCTTAAGTGCTGACCCAAATGCCCACTCCAGGATGTATGTTGAACTTCATGAGTGATTAAAGTCTGAATAAAGCCTTCCTATAACAATTTACCATAAGTCTTATATTTTCTGGGAAATATTTGATGTGTTTAATTTGACCAAAAGAATAATAATAATTACTGAAGGAAAAATTGGGAAGATGTAACAAAAGACATTAAAAGAATTTCTTTACTTTGGACATATATTGAGTTGTTTCAGATCAATTAATTTACAACCTGGAGGTAAAATCTTGATCACAGATTGGTTTTAGCTAATTCTCCTCCATAATCCATAGAAGAAACACATTTTAAGGATGGTCATTTGATACAGCAGGTTACATCAATGCTTGGGATATTTGCATTCCATGTCGGAGATACCTGGGTTCAAGTATTTCTTCTCATCCAAATTCCTGATAATGCACACCCTGCCACCCAGATGGGGTTCTTCTCTCTTTATTTCAGCCTGGTCAATCCCCATTTGGGGAGTTGGCCAGTAGATGGAAGACTTCCCCCCACCTCGCTCCCTCTCCCTCTCCTTCTCCTTCTCTCTCTCTCTCTCTCTCTCTCTCTCCCTCTCCCTCTCTCTCTCTCTTCCAAGTGAATAAAAATAAACAAACTTAAAGAAATGAATTTTGCCTTCCAATTTTGGTATCTTTCTCCTATAATTTATGTGGATTTTTGTTTGTTCATTTTATAACATCTTACAAACCAACGAAGTAACCAAATGATCACCCAAGCATTCAAATCATGTCTCTGTAGTTTTAGTCACCAAATGCTCTTCATTTCTGATTATTTTTAATAAAAATCAGAGCCATGAGATTAAAAAATTACCTTTTCTTAGTACATACACTGTATTCTAACAAATTTTTTAAAAAAGAAATATTACCTAAAAGAATTTCTAAACAAAGTACCTAAAACATTCTCTCCAAAAGTAGATTCACTTCATATTGAATAATTAATGCTTGTCTTGTCCAGGAGTCATGCAAATTAAATGAGTAAATCAAATAATTTTCCTTTCCAACCCTCACATATTATTCATGAAAGGTGCTTTTTCATTTTGTGTTTTATTCTATAAACTTAGAGAGGGTTGAGGAAATACATACATATATCATAGAAAGCAGAATTCAGGCTTCTTGTAAGTGGAGAAAGAAGTTACAAATAAATAATGGGGAGTGGAGGTAGGCAGAGAGTACAGATTGAACCACATGATACTGAATTCAAGTTGAGGCATATCAGCATAAGTTTATCTTTTAATATACTTTTGTTTTAATACATCAGACATAGAAATAACTAGATGAGTATATATATGTTAGAGTATCCACATATTTCCTAGCTTTATCCAATGAAATTTCTTAGTGCAGTGTCACCCCAGCAGCACTGGACACAATTAACACTCAGATCTTCGTTTCTAATACCATTCTCCAAATAAATAAATAAATAAATAAAGTCACAACTCCTTGGAAGGGTGGATGATTTCCTACAGAGGTAGAAAATATGAAAGATGTGCATAGGGCATCTATGGGGGACAGAAAACAGATGCTAAAAAATAAATAAAGGTCGGGGCTATATTGAAAGAAATATAGAAAGCAAAGTAATCCTAGGGACCAATGCTGGAACAATTTGAGTTACAGATTAAATGGAAGTAGCACTGAATTATAACAAACTAAAATAAATTATCTCTAAATCCTTATGAATCTCAATAAATATTTGAATAAAAAGTAAATTGGGGATAAAGGACTATTCTTTGCAGACAAATTCCAATAATAATATAAAAAGAAAAAAATGAAATAGAACACTAAAGTAATATTTGCAGTAAGCCAGCCCTCCATATGGATATTAAAATTAATAATAAAACTTTAAGGAACAATGAAATCTTTTGTAATCTGAAGATACCTCCTCCAAAGTAAGTTTTTATTAGTTATAAATGGCAAACCATTGCCACAATGTGGAGAAACTGTCACAAAACTGGTAAATATATGAATGACTAATTAAGAACTATATATTGGAGTGGGTGTTTAACTTAGTGGTTAGGATCCAGTGTCCCAGATCTGAGAACCTGGGTTCAGTTCTCATCTCTGGTTCCTGACCACAGCTTCTTTACAATGCAGACCTGGGAGGCAGCAGTGATGACTCCAGTAACTGGGTTCCTGTCATTCATGTGGGAAACCTGGATTGAGTTTGGCTCCCGGCTTTGACTCACTCAGTGCTGGTGGGCATTTGGGAAGTGAACCAGAGGATGGAAGCTTTGCCTCTGTCTCTCTGCCTCTTTAATACATTTTAAAAAGAACAACCCTTTAAATCAAGGGCATCCTGTTCCTCAAGTACAAAGATAAGTAAACACCCAAGGGAGAACTGACAAGATTTTACCGCATGCCTAAACCAAAAATATCCAGCACCTCTCGGCATGGGTAGGCACCTTTAATAATTAGGTGGAAGCCTTCCCCTGTAGAGCTGAGAAGGCTACCAAAGTGGTAAAGGTGTTGATCTCTAAACTTCCAAAGGGCCTACAAAGTGACCATGGGCTTTCTTTCAAGGTACCACCATTCAGGGAGCCTCCAAGGTGGTAGGTGGACTATATTATATTAATTGTGCCTGGAGGGCCCAGTCATCACGGAAAGTGGAAAAGACTAATGACTTCCTTAAGAAACACCTCAAGAAGCTATAAGGAAATTCGCCTTCCCTGGAGCTCTCTCCTGTCTATAGCCTTAAGGCATATCAGAAATGCTCCCTCAAAGTTAGATTTGAGCCCTTTTGGAACGTTGTACAGTCATCTTCTTCTTAAAAGTGATCCCCTAATGGACAATGAGACCTCATATATGATTAGATGCATCACAGCACTTGTAAAATTCCAACAAAACATTCAAGATCTCCCAGAGACACAAGGGTATCAGGAAGCCCCAAGTATAACCCAGTGTTAGTCAAGGCCCTTCCAATTTACTCTCCATATTTATATTGTAATCTTTCTACTCATGTTGTGGTAAAATTGTCCAGATTGGACTTGGGTCCACCAGTCCTGAGTGGAACTCTGGGTTTCCAAACCAACTTCAAACTTGATCCCACAGGATGACTTCAGCAACACCAAGAAAGATGATACTCCCGAAAAGTCACTGATGGTGTCAAATATTTCCTTAAAAGATAAATAAGTCTGTTATGTAACATCCTTCCTAGCCATCATTTCTCAATCCCATCATCTGTCAATCCCATCGTCAAACTGCAGTTATTTGGGGAATAGCCTTGCTACGTGTGAGTGCTAACTCCTTTTATCTTATTGTTTAACTGCTTACCTCCATTAATGGTATGGTGTCATGGCTAGATTTTACATGGCTTTAATCCTGCTGACTGTTTGCATATATGTAACACAGTAAGGGCTTCCCCTTCACTTCTGTGTACATGCCCATGACAGATCCCCTTTACATTCTTGCATGGCTTGTCTCTTCTTATCTAGAGGTTATCAAACTACAGATGGTCCTGAAAATGAATCAAGGATGCAGGCCTTCTATGAGAGAACTCTGGAGGAGGAACTCAGATTGCTGATCTAATGTTGCCCCTTCCAAGCTTGAAGTAGCCAAAGTGGTCATTGCCCCTTCTTCCTCTTAGCACTTAGATTTACCTCTTCAGAAGGGGAATTGAGAGAGGGGTGGGTGGGAGGAGTGGGGGGGGGGGGGAGAGAGAGAGAGAGAGAGAGAGAGAGAGAGAAAGAGAAAACGATTCATTGCCAGCTTGGTAGATAGGGACCAGTGGCTTTCTTCCCCATCATTTGGAGATGTGTATTGGAGGACCTGAGAAAAGGCAAGCAACAGCTTTTGTGAAAGATACTGATATCATGTGCTGTTCCTTATAATCAAGGTTGTTCCATGCTATTGTAACTGGTCTTGGTAAAGAAAATGTTGCATAACTGGGAGAAAAGTTTTGTGTATTTTCTGTATTTCTCTGTTGAGTCTAAATTGGATCTTTCACCCAATTAACTGATCAAACCTCTCCCTATCATAGACCAATCATGAAAAATTCTTCTTTTATGGCCTATGCAAAAAAAAAAAAAAAACCCTAGATAATCAGCCTTCAATGACTCCCAGTAAAAAAAAAAAAAATTAATTGTAATAATTGCAGACTCCTGCAAACAAGTATTTGGGCCATCTTTTGCTACCTTCCCAGGAACATTAGCAGGGAGCTGGATCAGAAGCAGAGCAGCCAGTACTCAAACAGATGTTCTAACGTGTGATGCCTACATCTAACTCAGCAGCTCAACTGTCTTCCCACAATGTCAGCCCTGATGCAAATATTATGCCAATAAAATTAAAGATATTTGAGTGAGCAAGATTCACTTCTAAAAGCAATGAGAAGTCTGAAAAATGTCAAGCAGTGAAGTAGCTTAAATAATCTATGTCTTTGAAAAATGATACCAGATGCAATATAAAAAATAAATTAAAGAACCAGAGCACTTTCTTAGTATATTCTTTTAGTAAACACAATCCATTTAACATAATTCAACTATGCTTGTCCTAGGATAATTATAATTGATGAAACATTTGTGATTTTTTTAATTAAAACTTGGTAAGGTTTTACTTTTATTTGAAAAAAAAAAGAGAGAGAGAGAGAGAAATGGAAAGACAGATGTCTCATCCTCTTGTTCATTTCCCCAGATACACAAAATAGTCGAGGCTGAGCCATCTTGAAGCCAGAAGACAGTAACTCCATCCAGGTCTTGAATGTAAGTGGTCAGCACCCAAATACTTCACCCATTGTCGGATGTCCCCCAGGGTACACATTAGCAAGAATCTGGAATGGAGAGTAGAGTTAGGACTCAAACCCGTGCACTCCAACAAGGAACACAGGTGTCCTACACAACATCATAATCCTTGGGACAAATGCTCAACCCTAGATTTTTTTTTAAGTAAGTATTTCTTACTACTGATACTCCTCATAGCTTTGACTTTGATTCCAATGGTAACTACTATCCAGAGATTTACTGTGTAAAACATCATCCACATTATAAATATTACAAAATCTGGGAGAAAACAGTTTTGTGACAACAGTGTTCTGATGAAAACAGTTTTGTGACAAGTCTAAGACCTTTGTGAGACCTATTCTCCTTCTTGCTGAAAAAATTCTACTCTATTGCTGTATTATGCTTGTGTTGTGTTTGTTGTTGATAAATAATTAACTATATGATGATACTGTTTTATATGAACTCATATATTTTCTTCTACCTACCCCAAAATATAAATTACTTTGCTTTACTTTGAAACTGTTTATATATAGAAAAATATGAAATGATCATATTTAAATATTTATTTTGTTTTCATGAAAGTGATATGCTAGCTTGAAGGCTGGCTAGATTTGCTGAACACTAAGAATTTCATTATAGAGTGCCAAATACTACCTCAATGGTGAAATTATAGGTGTAATACTAGGACAAACATTTTCTACAAATGGACAGCAATTGAAGCTAGAATACATGAAATTCACAGTGTCTTTGAAAGTATAAAAGATATTGTGCAGTGATGCTATAACTAGTACTGAAACAGTATTTTTACACTTTGTGTTTCTGTGTGGGTACAAACTGATGAGATCTTTACTAATTATATACTGAATCGATCTTCTTATATAAAGATAATTGGAAATGAAAAAAAAAAACCTGGTGTTAAATTGGAAATGGCATAGAAAATTAATTAAATTAAAAAAATTATGTAGGATCTCTGTCTTTAATGTGCTGTACACTGTTATTTAATGCTATAACTAGTACTCCAACAATATTTTTTTCACTTTGTGTTGCTATATGGGGGCAAACTGTTGAAATCTTTACCTAATATATACTAAACTGATCTTCTGTATTTAAAGAGAATTGAAAATGAATCTTGATGTGAATGGAAGGGGAGAGGGAGCGGGAAAGGGGAGGGATGTGGGTGGGAGGGAAGTTATGGGGGGGGGAAGCCATTGTAACCCATAAGCTGTACTTTGGAAATTTATATTCATTAAATAAAAGTTTAATAAATGAAAAAAAGATATTTGATTTAAATTATTATAAAATTATGGGCTTTTTCCTCAGGCATATGAAATTTCCTATTGTTAGTATATGCTGACCTTTATTCCAATTTCTAAAAAGGAGAAAGCTTATGAGTGCATTTTATTTTATTGTTAATGTAAAATTTTAACGTTTTAAATTTTTTATTGTGAAATTCAAAAAAGCGCCAGTTTTCTAGAGCATGTTATTTCCCCCTCTAATACTAAGGAAATGTGAATCACCTGGCTGTGCTTCTGTTTTGTCTTCCCTTATGTGAGTCAAATTGACATCTTGGGATTTGATTATTGCTTACAGCCCTTTTCTATGTGGTCTTTCTGGTTATCACTTTCCAAACTATTTATTTAGTAGAGAATTAAGCCTATGATTATAAAACAAGGTAAAACTTATTATCACAAAAATTAAAAAAAAAATTAAGAAAGGAAGAAGAAGGGGGAAAGGAAGGGAGGGAAGTATTATATTCTTTTTTTTTCTTTTCAACTTTTATTTAATAAATATAAATTTCCAAAGTACAACTTTTGAATTATAGAAGCTTTTCCCCACATAACCTCCCTCCCACCCACAACCATTCCATCTCCCACTCCCTCTCCCATCCCATTCTTCATCATGATTCATTTTCAATTATCTTTATATATAGATCAACTTAGTATATACTAAGTAAAGATTTCAACAGATTGCATCCACAAAGACACACAAAGCATAGAATACTGTTTGAATAGTAGTTTTACCATTAATTCTCATAGTACAATACATTAAGGGCAGAAGTCCTATATGGGGAGCAGATGCACAGTGACTCCTGTTGTTGATTTAACAATTGACACTCTTCCTTATGGCATCAGTAATCACCCAAGGCTCTTGTCATGAGCTTCAAAGGCTATGGAAGCCTCTTGAGTTCACCAACTCAAGGTCATATTCAAAGTAGAAGTTCTCTCCTTCCTTCAGAGAAAGGTACTGCCTTCTTTGATGGCCCATTCTTTCTGCTGGGATCTCACTCACAGTGATCTTTCATTTAGGTAAATTTTTTTCCAGAGCGTCTTGGCTTTCCATGCCTGTGAAACTCTCATGGGTTTTTTAGCCAGATCCAAATGCTTTAAGGGCTGATTCTGAGGCCAGAGTGCTGTTTAGGGCATTTGCCATTCTATGAGTCTGCTGTGTATCCTGCAGGAAGCATTATATTCTTGGAGTTGTTATCTATGAACTATTTAAAATCTGTCCTCTTTATATTAATAAAAATTAAGAAAAAGATATCAATGACAAAAGCCACTTTTGTTTACCCATAAATATGTCTTATGGGACTGTCAGTTATTTAAATTTTCTAGAATCTTAATTCCTCTTATTTCTTTCCTAGAAATCTTTTTCTATGTCAGCTGACCCAGAAAAATTAACCTCTTTGTAATTCTATTTAAGTGATATTGCATCTTAAAGGCCAGTTCTGACCCCAAATTCTCAAATAGAAATTGTCCCTGCTATCTTTTCTACTTCTTTATATCCCATGCATATTTAAATCATAAAATCTATCAAAATTTATTATAGTGTTTTCATCTGCCTCTGAGGGATTTTGGAAGCAGCATCTATATCTGCATTTGCTTTCATAATCTTCAAACATATGTGGCATATTTAAGTCATTAAATAGCATTGAGAACTTCAGTCACTGCTCACACCATGTAAATCCCAAAGAACAACATGTTCCATGTTACATAATAAAAATGACCTTCATTGTATATTTGATCATTTTATTAGTAAATACTTAAAATCATCATCACTAACTTTACAGAAAATTGTTTTAAAACTTCCCCACGTAATGCATATAAGCATATATGCATATAAACATATATGTGGTACATATAAGCATATATATATATATTTATGTGTGTATAATTTTACAATAATTATCCTCATATAATTTAACCATGCAACTATTTACAAGACAATGAGAGATAATTTTTCAAAATGTTTCAAGAAATTTACTTTATCTTCAATAAAATATACTATTGTTTTGCTCCACATCTTTATCAACCCTCTCCTGGAGAGTGTTATCTTGTGTAAAACTGACTGGGAAACTACCCATACCTTTCCATGGATACAAAGGTCTAGGTTGCTGTTTAAGAACATATTAAAAATGTCATCTTGGTCTCAGGCACAATTGCAGCATCCTATTTTTTTTCTTTATCTCATTCAATATTTATGTCCTCATTGTTTGGGAAATTGAATTTTATATGTATGTACAAAGTTATTATTTTCAGAATCTAACACATGGGATCTTGGCATGGAAACTGAGGAACTGTCAAAAAAAATGGTGTTTGGGGACCAAAATATATCATGCTGAGAACTAGTCCCTTGATGCAGCTGTTGCATCAGGTGTGTTCAGGCAGGTGAATATTTGTAACAGGTGCAGGTTTGAGCAATGCAAGTTGCCCAGCCCTGGTGAACAGATTGTGCAGATCTCAGCATCCAAAAAACTTCAGCACTTGGCCTAAGCTGCCACAGGTAAGGGGACAGATAAAACCACATTATGATGAGAAGAAAAATGATTTCAAAGCAAGACCAGACTCAGTTCAAAAATGACATAGGTTCAAAATATATTGAATGTCAAGCATTAGTGGGTTGGACAATTTTTACTTATTTCATTTTATTTCTCAGCCAAGTTTATATTCTTCAATTAAAACTACACAAGTGGCTAAAGTTGGCATATATTATAGAATAATCAGAATAATTTTATTTCATAATTTGACCTATTAAATTAATAGGGCTTGTGGTTTTTTTACTTACAAATTTGTTGATTTCTTTGTTTAGTGGAGGATTGTCATTATAAAATAACCTGAAAATATATCATTGTAAAAATTAAAAGAAAAAATAAGAAAGGAATAAGGGGGAGGGAAGATGGGGGCGTGGATGGGAGGGACGGTAGGATGGGAAGTATCATTATGCTATTAAATATGTATTATATGGGGGCTGGGGCTGTGGCGTAGCAGGTAAAGCAATGGCCTGTGGCACCAGCATCCCATATGGGGGCTGGTTCAAGACCAGGTTGCCCCATATCCGATCCATCTCTCTGCTATGGCCTAGGAAAGCAGTAGAAGATGGCCCAAGTGTTTGAGCCCCGGAACCCACGTGGGAGACCCATAAGAAGCTCCTGGCTCCTGATAAGCCCAGCTCTGTCCATTGTGGCCGTTTGGGGAGTGAACCGGAAGATGGAAGATCTGTCTCTTTCTCTCTCTGCCTCTGCCTCTGCATCTCTGTAACTCTGCCTTTTAAACAAATAAATACATCTTTTTTAAAAAAAAATTGTATATATGAAATACATGAAATTTTTTCACCTTATATAATAGCAATATTTAAAGAAAATAGTGCCGTATGTTGGTAATCAACAAATGCATCATTCATATAAAATGACAATAAAATTAACACTCCTAAATTCACTACATAAGAGTAAAGATTTATTTATTTGAAAGAAAGAGTTACAGAGAGGGGGGAGAGAGGGAGAGAGTGCTTCCATTCACTGGTTCACTCCCAAAATGGCCAGAATGGCTATGGCTGGGCCAGTCTTGAAGCCTGGAGTCAAGAGCTTCATGTGGATCTACCATGTGGGTGGCAGGGGCCCATGCACTTGGGACATCTTCTGCTGCTTTTCTAGGTGCATTAGCAGGGAGCAGGATTGGAAGTAGAGCAGCTGGGACTCAAACTGGTGCTTATATTGGATGCTAGCATTGCAGGCATCAGCTAATACATCAAGCCACAATGCTGGCCCAAGCCAAATTAAAAAACAGGAAAACAAACACACACAGGGGCAGGCAGTCATTTGGTGTAGCAGTTAAGATGCTCCTTGGCATGTCTGCATCCCATATCAGAGTTCCTGAATTCTAGTCCTGGTTCTGCTACCAATTCCAGCTTTCTGCTAAAAGGCACCCTTGGAGGTGGCAAGAGGATGGCTCAAATACTAGGATTTCTGCCTCCCATATTAAGACAGAATTAAATTCCTAGTCCCTGACTTTGGCTTGGCCTAGTCCTGGCAGTTGAAGGTATTTGGGGAGTGAACCACAAGATGGAAACTCTCTCTCTTTTTTAATTTGTGTGTGTGTGTTTCAAATAATACAAATAAATATTTTTTTTAAAATTTGTTTAAATTATAAACAAAAATATATTTCAGAAAATTCACAGAACATGTGTATTCTGAAAAATAATGCATAGATTTCTAAAAAATTTTTAGATTGATTGATTGATTTATTTGAAAGGCAGAGTTACAGAGAAGGAGGGAGAGAGAGAGAGAGAGAGAGAGAGAGAGAGAAAGTGTGAGATTTCCATCTGCTGGTTTACTCCCCAAATGACCACAATGGCCAGAGCTGGGCCAACCCTGAGTCAGGAGCTTCCTTCAGGTTTCTGACATGTGTGCAGGGGCCCTTGCACTCAGTCCGTCTTCTACTGCTTTCACAGGCACTTTAGCAGGGAGCTGGATCAGAAGTGGAGTAGCCGGGACTCAAACTGGTAGCCATATAGGATGCCGGCACCACACACAGTGGCTTTACCTGTTATGCCAAAACGCTGGCCCCAGATTTTAAAATTTTTTCAAAAATAAATTTACCTTTTAAGTCCATCTTTTCATGAACTTTTCAAAGTACTCTTGTATGTACACTATTTACCCTCATTTCCTGCCTGCACTTCACAGGTAGCATTTCTTTACCTTTTTTCAACATTTCATATATATCAATATTGAATTAACATATTAAACACTTTTCATGTTTATTCTTGTGGAATACCATTACACAGAGAATATCAGTTTGTGACTTGTTTTTTTTTTTTAATTAAAGTATTTCCTTATTTCAGAAGTAGTAATGATAAATATTTATGGAATATTGATGCATGACAATACAGTATAATGGTGAAATTAAAATACTTAGTTTAGGAATGGGTTTTGTAGTGCCATAGGTTAAACCATTCCTTGGTAAATCTGCATGCCATATCAAAGAACCTGGTTTGAGTCCTGAATACTGTGCTTCCTATCTAGCTTCTTGATAATACACTTAGGAGGAAGTGGGTGATAGCCCAAATATTTGGGTTCCTGCCACCCATTTGGGATGCCTGGATGGAGTTCTGTCTCTTGGTTTCAACTTGACCCAGGGAGAGTTGATACAGGCTTTGGGAAGTGAATCAGCAGAGTGAACATCTGTCTCTCTCTTTCATTTCTCTTTGTGTCTCTCCCTATCACTGTGTCTTTCAAGTAAATATATCTTTTTAAAAAGATATCTAGCTTATCCATTCTTGAAAACATTTGTTATTTATTACTGGTAAGATCTTTCAGATCATTTGGTAATATATGATATAATAATGGCAACTATAATCACCATTGTATGGACAAGTACACTAGAATATATTCGCCAATCTAGCTGTGACTTTGGTCCTATTAAACAATATCCCTTCAGTGCCCCTCCCACCACCCCTGTCTCTAATTGGCACTATTCTACTCTTATATAAAATCAACTCTTTTAGATTCCACATATGAATGAATCAATGCAGTTTAAAGTTTCTTTCTTTCTATAATTAATCTGTCACCTTTTAATTCCATGTATTTTCCATGCTTTTAAAATTTTTATATATTTATTGTTTTTATTTGAGAGGCCAAGAGACAGAAATATAGCTTGTTTCCATCTTCTGGTTCACTCTTCAAATGCCACAACCAACAGGGTTGCATCAATCTTTAGCCAGTAGCCAGGAACTCCATCCAGATGTCCCACATGGGTGGCAGAAGCCTAAGTACGGAGGCAATCCATCAACTGCTTTCCCAGATGCAGTTGGTGGAAGCTGGAGTTAGAAGCACAGCCAGTACTCAAACACAGAATACGTGTATACCAAACTGGCAATTTAGCCACTCGGCCAAATGCCCTCCTTCAATCTTAATAATATTTCATGTTGTGAATACATCACAATTTATTGTTAATTGTCCTACTGAGTGACAGTATTTCTATATTTTTGCTATTACGAATATTTCTATTTATTACTGTTCATATTATGCCTGTACTTAAGACTGAATGTATGTTTTATACCCAGGAATGGAGTCACTTGACTGAAGGTGCTTGGAGAATTTTATGTGTTAATACTAAATTGTTTTTCACAGTGTTTGTAACAAATTAACCTCCAGCAACATAGAAAAGTTTTTCTTGTTTAATCCTCCCACTAATTTATATTTTCACACATTCTAAGAGGTTACTCTCATTTGATGTAAAATCTGACATCATTGCTGTCTTAATTTGCGTTTTAATGACTATCAAGGAGATCAAGAATTTTAAAAATACTTTTAATCCAATTTTGCTTTTCTTGTGTATGACATGTTTATAGTTATTCTCTGTTCTGTTTACTTTTATCCTGTAATGTGTCATACTTAGCTTTTGTTTTTTTAGTTGACTTGAATTTATCTGTTGAAAGTTTAATAGTAACATGTATATTTTCACTTTTTTGTCTCATTTGCTAAACAAAATGTCTTCATTGTCATATATTTTCAGTTTTTTTCCAGTATTATAACTATATTTTCACTTAGTTTCTTTTTGTTTTGTCATTCATGTTTATTTATTTAATTGATTATGATGAATGATTTAATGTATACCTTAATTCTATCTTTTTTTTCATAAGGAAATTTAATGACTGGTCCTTTCTATTAATCTAAATTTTCTTTATTGATCTTGAACATATGTCACCTCTGCAAGAAACAAAGTTTCTATAATTGTGTGCTTTTTAAATTTATCATTTTTTGACTAATTTATAGCCCTATTTTCTGGAACATTGTTAAAAAAAATACTGATACCCAATAAAGTAATCACTCTTAGATTTTTTTTTAATTGATTTATTTGAAAGGCAGACACACACACACACACACACAGATCTTTCATCTCCTGATTCACTCCCCAAATGGTCATAGAAACAAGTTGGGGCTAGGCCAAAACCGAGCCAGAAGTTCCACCTTGGTCTCCCACTTTGGTGGCTGGTGCCAAGTACTTGGGCCATCTTCTCCCGCCTTCTCAAACATGTCAGTAAGAAGCGGAATTGGAAGCAAAGGAGATAGGTCTCTTAACTGGATGCGGCAACACAGACGGAAGGTTAACTTGCTGTGCCACCTTGCTGGCCCCAGATATCTCTCCTTGTAAGGAGTGCTTTAAGGGTTTTTCTGTTCGTATGTTTGTATATGAGTATTTCTTGCTCTGGGGGAGTATTGGGCTTTCCCTGTAGCACAAGTTTATAAATTTCCTTGGAAAATACTTTGAAATTTTGATTGAAAGGATATTAAATAGGTCAACAAATTTGAGAAGGGATACTTTTTTATTAGAGCAAATATGAATGTTTTCTCTACTTCCTTGAAATTTGAAATACTTTCTTAGTATCCATAATTGTCTAAATCATTTTCTGATTTCTGAGTGGCGACTTACACACTATATGAATTATGATAGACAGTATTATGGATCGAATATTGCTATTACCCCAAAATTTGTATGTTGATGTCTTCTCAGTGTTGGCTGTATTAGAAGATGGAAGTTGAGAATTATATTAAGTGAAGTCATAAAGATAGGACCCTAATTTGATAGCAGTAATGTCTTCATAATAAGAGACATTACAGAGTCGACGCCCACACTCCCCATAGCCTCATATGCACTGAGGCAATGCCATGTGAATGCAGAGCAAGAAAACCATCACCTTTGAACCAGAAAGAGTGTCCCTACCTGAAACCTAGCCTGTCCAATCTTGACCTATGACTTCTCTTCTCTAAAACCATGAGAAAATAAATTTCTATTATGTAAGCCATCAACTTCTATTTTATTTGGTTATGCCAACACTAGCAGAGTAATATAGAATGGTTGCATTCTTTCTTTTTTTTATTTTATTTATTTTTTTTTTGACAGGCAGAGTGGACAGTGAGAGAGAGAGACAGAGAGAAAGGTCTTCCTTTGCCATTGGTTCATCCTCCAATGGCCACCACGGCCAGCGCGCTGCTGATCCGAAGGCAGGAGCCAGGTGCTTCTCCTGGTCTCCCATGGGGTGCAGGGCCCAAGCATTTGGGCCATCCTCCACTGCACTCCTGGGCCACAGCAGAGAGCTGGCCTGGAAGAGGGGCAACCGGGACAGAATCCGGTGCCCCGACCGGGACTAGAACCTAGTGTGCCAGCGCCGCAAGGCGGAGGATTAGCCTATTGAGCCGCGGCGCCGGCCTGGTTTCATTCTTTCTAATATGTAATAGTAATTGTTCTATCTTTGGTCAGAACCAACAATACAGTTCTTAATAGATCTCGCAATTGGCCCGTTTTGTTTTCAGAAGACTCTTGGGGTAAATCTGCTCTACTAATTCCAGAACAAACTTCAAGTGATATCAGCAAAAAGGTAGGATAAGAGTTCTCTGGGTTCACTCCACCATGCAAAAATCAGCTAGCAGAGGCAAAACACAATCCTCAACATCCCAGAAATCAAAGGTGAAGCTAATTAACACATTTAAACTGCAGAACTGAGGAAAGTCCCTATTGACAAATAAAATTAATTTTCCCCATTTGAATTCCTTCTTTTTGAGAAATATCTACTCAGATCTTTTGTTCATTTCTCAACTAGTTGCCTAGCATTTTTGTTGTCATTGTTGAGTTTTCCTAACTTCTTCTATATTCTGAATATAAATTTTCTGCCAGGTGAATATTTTGCAAATATTTTCTCCCATTCTGTCACTTGTCTCCTCATTCTACTAACTGCTTTCTTTGTTAGAAGAACTTCCCAATTTGATAAAATATCATTTCTCTAATTGTGCTTTTTTTTTTTTTTGCTTTGGCTTTGGAATCTAATCCAATAATGCATTCCCCATAACAGTGTCTTAAAGTGTTTACCTTATGTTTTCTTCTAGTAGTTTCATACTTTCTAATCTTACATTTAGATTTTTGATGCATTTTGATTCAATTTTATGTAATATGAGAGATAAAAAAATACTCAACATCACTAGTCTTTAGGAAAATACAAAGCAAGGTCTCAATAATGTATTATCCCACTGTTGTTAAAATGGCTATTATCAAAAAGACTAAAAAATACTTTGTAAGACACAGGTATCCTTGTTCTAGGTATGGATCAGAAATAAATGAAATCAACACATAAAAAGATACCTTGCAGTCCCATGTTCATTGTAGCAGTATCCACAATAACTGAGATATGGGGTCAACTTGGGTGTTCGCTGATGGATGAATGGATAAAAAAAAATGTTGTACGCATACACAATGGAATATTATTGAATCTTAAAAAAAGAGTGAAATTCAGGGGCCAGTGCCGTAGTGCAGTATATTAACACCTTGGCCTGAAGTGCCAACATTCCATATGGGTGCCGGTTCGAGACTCAGCTGCTCTACTTCTGATCTAGTTTTCTGCTATGGCCTGCGAAAGCAGTAGAAGATGGCTCAAGTGCTTGGGACCCTGCACCCACATGGAAGACCCGGAAGAAGCTCCTGGCGCCTGGCTCCTGGCTTCGGATTTGCACAGCTCTGGCCATTGCAGCCAATTGGGAAGTGAACCATCAGATAAAGACCTTTCCCTCTCTCTTTCTCTGCCTCTCCTCTCTCTGTGTAACTCTGACTTTTAAATAAATAAATAAATTTTTTGAAAAAAAAGAAATCCTGAAATTTGCGGAAAAATGGGTAGAATTAAAGATCATTATATTAAGTAAAATAAGCCTGACACAGAAAGAAAAATACCACATTTTCTCTTTTATAAATGAATGTTTAAAAAAAAAAAAGGAGGTTGAAGGGCCAGCGTTGTGGCCTAACAGATAAAACTGCCACTTTTGATGCCTGCATCCCGTATGGACACTGGTTCAAGTCCCAGCTGCTTCACTTCTGATGCAGCTTCATGCTAATGCACCTGAGAAAGCAGCAGAAGATGGCACAAGTGCTTGGGCCACTGCATTCATGTGGGAAACCTGGAAGAAGCTCCTGGCTCCCGGCTTCGGCCTGGACCAGTCCTGGCCTTTGTGGCCATTTGAGGAGAGAACCAGCAGATTGTAAACGTCTCTGTCTTGCTCTCTGGAACTCTGCCTTTCAGATAAATAAAATAAATCTTTTTAAAAAGAGAGGTGGATCTGAACATAGAATATTGATTAGTAGATAGTAGAGGCTGGGAAGGGCTGGGAAAAGGGATTGAAGGAAAATTTAATAATGAGTACCACAACACTCAGAAATGATAACTTGTAGTGTTTCCCACCGCAGCACTGTGACTGCTCCACGTGTGATTCAGCTTCCTGCTTAGGGAGATAGCAGAAGATGACCAAGTATTTGCCGCCCCCTCCCCCCCCACCCCGAGAGACCCAGATTGAACTCCCAGCCCTTGACTTTGACCAGAGTGAACCAACACCAGGGAATGGGGAATGTGAGATCTCTCTTTTTTCCTCTGTCTCTCCCTCCTATCCCCTTCACTACCCGAGCCCCTCCAAAGTCAGTCCCTCTGTCACTTTGATTTCTGATAAACAAACAATCATTTAAAAATAAAACTGGGGAAAAAAAGGAGCTGGTATCCTCCAAGTACTAAGCAAAGGTCAGGCTAGTTACTAGGTTACATTGATTTACACTCTGTATATGATAAATTACCTTCTTGTATCCTGTGATAATGTTTAAGTACATCTTGTGGGTCAAAAACTTTAACAATTTTTTGTATAAAACAATGTTTCTCACTGACAGAACTGCCCCTGACCCATGCCAGTGTGTGCCGCACAAAGAGAATTAATATGATCCCCATTTATTTTTTTGACAGGCAGAGTGGATAGTGAGAGAGAGAGACAGAGAGAAAGGTCTTCCTTTTGCCCTTGGTTCACCCTCCAATGGCCACTGCGGCCGGCGCATCTCGCTGATCCGAAGCCAGGAGCCAGGTGCTTCTCCTGGTCTCCCATGCTGGCGCAGGGCCCAAGCACTTCGGCCATCCTCCACTGCCTTACCGGGCCACAGCAGAGAGCTGGCCTGGAAGAGGGGCAACCGGGACAGAATCCGGCGCCCCGACCGGGACTAGAACCCAGTGTGCCGGCGCCTCAGGCAGAGGATTAGCCTAGTGAGCTGCGGTGCTGGTTCATGATCCCCATTTTTAAAACATGATAAGTGAATTGGAAACAATCCACTCCCTCATTATCCTAGGATTCCAAATTTCTATTCCATTGAACCATGAAAACTTGACTTCAGTCACTCCATTTTGTCTCTGGATAACCTCTAGTCACTCCCTTTGTCCTTAAGTGCCCTCTATTTTTTTTTCTAACCAGTCGCACAACTACTATCTACTCAAAACTAATCTTGTTAGAATGTTATTTGTTTACATTAAGTACTGGGAAAATGTGTTTGATGCCCCCGGAGATAAGCTTAACCTTGCTTATTCTGGCTTCCATAATGAATTCTTGGCTTGTAATTAACTTCCAACAAATGTGGTTTTTGCCTTTATAAGCCCACCCCTGAGCTGAATGGGGGCTGCATGATTTGGAGAGCACATGTCCCCGAGCAGCCGCCAGCTTTCTGGAATAAAGACTAAATAGTCAGCCCTGAGACTTTGCAGTCTTATGTAACTCCCTTTTTCAAATATAACAACATCATCCTTGAGCATTGTATTAAAATTTCTATATCTTTGTATTATCATGGGTGTTATTTGGTATTTTCTGTAGCCATCAATATGAAAGAGAGGTAAGTAAAAATCATTTCAGGGGCCAGCACCGTGAAGTAGCAGATAAAGCTGCAGCCTGCAGTGGTAAGCATCCTATATGGGCATCATTCCAAGTCCCAGCTGCTCCACCTCAGATCCAACTCTCTGTTATGGCCTGGGATAGCAGTAGAAGATGGCCTAAGTTCTTGGGCATTTGCATTCATAAGTGAGATCTGGAAGAAGCTCCTGGCTTTTGAAGGGGTAGGGGGGAGTGAACCAGTGGAGGGAAGACCTTTCTCTCTGTCTCTCCCTCCCCTATCTATAACTGTACTTCTCAAAATAAAATAATTAAATCCTAAAAAAAAAAAAGAAAGACAAAAAGGAGACTTCCCATTTCTTTTTAATTGCTTTAAAATGCTTGCAATTAGAAGTGCAATGCTCCTGATTACAAGTTCTCCCTCTTTTAAATGTATATTACCCTTTGTAAATCAAAAAGACTTTGTCAGCCTTCCAGTTCAGGAATGTCTTTTTCAAGGGCCTGGAAGCCATTTGTTAGAAATGTAAGGGAATAGAGCCCCATTCCCATACTACAGAAGTGTGGGAGCCTAACTGCAGTGAGTGCCTTACTCCAAGCTGCAAAGCTACCTCTTGAGGTCTGAGCGGCAGCCTGTTGAGTAAAGCTACTACCGGAACTGCCGCCATCCCATATGGTAGCCGGTTCGAGTCCCAGCTGCTCCAATCTGGCTATATGCTATGGTCTGGAAAAGCGTGGAAGATGGCCCAAATCCTTGGGCCCTTACAGCCCTGTGGGAAACCTGAAAGAAGTTCTTAACTCCTTTGTTTCTTATATGAAATTCTATTATTGATACACCTATTTTTGTTTATGTTAATATTTATTTATCTGCTTGAAAGAGCAACAGAAAAAAGAGAGAGAGAGAGAGAGAAAGGGAGAGTGATCTCTTCCATACTCTGGTTCATTCTCCAAATGAGAGACAGAGGCTATCTTCTATTCTCTGATTAACTTCCCAACTGCCTGCAACATCCAATTCTGAGTCAGGTTGAAACCAGAAGCCTGGAACTTCTGAGTTTTCTACATGAATGAAACAGCCCCAAGCAATGAGCCCACATCTTCCGGCTCCTGAGGATGCATTAGCATGAAGCTAGATTGGTAGTGGCCAGCACTCAGATATGGGACAAAGGCATCGTAAACAAAGTCTTAACCCACTGATACAGTACATTTGTTGCAGAACACCACCACAAATTAGTTGGAGATGTTGCTGTAGAACTTCCAAATCAGGTACCCTAGCCAGATGTACAGAAAAGCCAGTCACTGACATCAGAATGGTGGAGCAAAGTATGTATTTATTGCAAAGTGCAGAGCAAGGAGCCAGGCAGCTATTGCTTAATTCCAGCCTCCCAAATGAGTTAGAGGTGAGGATTTTTATAGGTTTAAATTTAGGCTGAGAGGTATGTGATGAGGTCATGCCTAAGTTCCTGGTTGTTCAGTGGTGCTCATGACCTTCCTTTGATTGACCAATGCTCTACAGAGAATTTATAACGGCCTGGTGGGCCCCAGTTCATCTCTGGGTTATATGAAGGTGGAGGTTACATTCTGCCCAGACCTGAAACTGCCCTAAACAAACCCCTCTGGACAGTGCAGGCCATCACTTTTCTTATCTAGTGGAGAAGCAAATGATTCTTTTGTCCAGTGATTAGAATCTTGTAAGGTAAGCTGTTATCACTCCCTCAAATCAGTGATTTCCTTTTGATTAAGGAAAGGCAAGGACATCTTTGTCTAAGGGAGACAGACAAGAGGCTGGGTCCTGCTTTTTACATTATAGGGATTTGGTTTCACCCTTGCCTCAAACATGCTTTTGCTTTATAAAAACATCTTTATATTCTTATTGTTCTCAAAAGATTTATCCAAGGTAACAAAGAAAAGTGATAACAAGAAAATTAAAATATCGGATATTCAGCTGAACTTGTCTGAATGGAGAAGACCATGAGGGCTGAAATCCACGCCTCTATTGGTCATTGATAAATCCCTGTTACCCAGTGTGCTTGTGCATCCAATTTTAGCAAAAATCCCTTCAGAGGTGAAATCTGTGATCATATAGAACTGGAATCTTTGAAGTATATCCTTCACCTCAAAGAAAAGAATGAAATACAAGTTTTGTCATTAAATTATAAAGTCACCCAGGCCCAGAAAAATCTAATTTGGGAAGTAGAATGTTTGGGAAAACAAATTAACTAAGTTCTTGTTCCTCCCTGGGCCTTGTGAGCTTTGCCTCTGTAAATGCATATACAATTGCCTCAGAAAATTAATTAACAAGTGATTCTCTCACTGATATAAAACAGGTAATATGAGAGAAGCTTTGTTTCTATTTTTATTTTTATGCTAAATGGCACATAAAATGGATGTATTAATCAGGTACTGTGTGATAGTCTCAAGGTTGTGTACATTGTGTAATGCTTAAATCAGAGTAAATTTATCAATTTGATTGCATTTAATTGGTCGAGGAAGTTTCAGAGCTAGCAGCTTTAACCAAATGTTTTTACATTCCTATTGTTCTAGTTTACTTTGAAGATAGCCTGAAAAGGATGTGCCACCACTGTTACAGGATAGAAAGGAAGCTTTAGCAAGGTAGCTTATATAATTGTTTCATGAAGTGGTGTCAAGGATACAAGGTTGAGGAATGATGGAAATTGTGTCGTTTTAAATATATTGAATCAGGACACACAGCTTTCAGATTTGATGACTTAGGTTCATCATGATAAATTTCTAAACATACCAAGTAGACAAGGATATATAAAATCCACTTCAGTATGTGATGGTGGAGAGCACGCTCTTCCATCACTTAACTGATGGACTATTACTCCTAATTAAATTTAAAGTCTAAAGGAATTATATCCATTACAATGATTAATTTATATGTCACCTTGACTGGGCTACCATGCCCAAAGAGGGAATCAAATATTATTTTGGAAGTTTCTGTGAGGGTAGTTTCTGATGGTATTAACATTTAAATCAGTGGAATGGCCTTTAAATGCAATGTATATGATCAAAATTGATGTTTTGAGATCTTATTGTTTACAGCCTCATCTCTACTGTTGAAAAATAGTGTTTTTTTCTTATTATCTGTTTTCTTCTTATTATTTACTTAGTAGAGGGTTAAGCTCATGATTATAAAATTAACTAAAAATATGTCATTGTAAAAATTAAAAGAAAGAATAAGAAATGAAGGAGGAGGATGGGTGCAGGGTGGGAAGTATCACTATGCTCCTAAATCTGTATATATGAAATACATGAAATCTGTTCAGCTTATATAAACAAAAATTTATATATTTTCAAATAATATATAATATATACAAAAATATAATATATATTTATATTCTGAATTAGCCTTGATTCATTGTGTTCTTTATCCCATAGCTGGGATTTACAGTCCATGTATGAAAGAATAGAAATGGAAATGGTGGGACCCTAGTGACACAGTAGTAAAATTTTTGCTTCTTTTCTTAAACGCTAATCCTCTACTTGCCTAACCATATGAATTCTAAAGTGAGGAATGCTTCAGGTAGGAGACACGACACAGTCCCATTAAACTGAAAGATAAAATCACCACCCAGTAACTTTGGACTCTTCATCCTCTTGAATCAACAGATAAAACAGCGTCTGTGTTGGCTGAGGAAACTGATGCAGATCATCACAGGGAAATTGGGCTATTACTTCACAATAGAGATAAAGAAGTCTATGTAGTGAATACAGGAAATTATTTAGGGCTTCTCTTAGTATTATAATGATCTATGATTATAGTTGATAGAAAACTACAACCCAATCCAGGCAGCACTACTAATAGTCCAGACTCTTCAGAAATAAAAACTTAGATCACCATACATAGGTGGAAAACTATGACCAGCTGAATGCTTGCTAAAGGCAAAGAGAATACAACATGAGTAGTGGAAAAATATATTTATAAATACCAGTCATGTCCATGTGACCAGTTAGCAAAAGGACTACTGTCATCATCACAAGCATGTCTACCTGTTTTTATTATGAATGTGTGTGTATGTATCCTTGATTCCTTCCCTTTCTTATCCATTAAGCATGCAGCATTAAAATACTGACATTACATTAGTATTTAGATGTTGTTAGCTCTCTATCGTAGCTTTTATGCTACGGGATATTAAGAAGAAAGGTAAACCTTACTCAAAGAATTGTCATTCTCTTCTGGAGGAATGATTAGGTGCATTTTTGGTTATATATGGGACAGTTGTATCATATTATTATCTTTATCTCAGCGCAAATTGCTGTCAAGTTGACGAAGGTGGACTTGTGATGATTAATTTTATGTGTGAGCTTCACTGCACCACCATATCTTGATTTATACTTGAATGGTAAGATTTTTTAGGGAAGATGCTTTTGGATGATATTAACATTTAAATTATTGACCTTGAGTAAAACAGAATGTCCTCCAAAACATGGGTAGGCATCTTTTAATTAGTTGAATGCCTGTGAGGAAAAAAAAATATGACTCCCTCACCAACAGGGCATTCTGCCAGCACACAGCCACCTGATAGGAACTGCAGAATGAGTTCTTTGGGTCTCTGCCTAAAACACCTTTAGATTTAAAGTGCCCTATCGGCCCTACTCTGTTCTGAAGCTCCAAGCCCACTGTGCAGATTTTGGAGTTACCAGTATTTATAATAATATGAGCTAAATACACTTATTTCTATGCATAAATATATCCTATAGTTTTTCCTTTTGGGGGAGATATACTCATTGAGACAGAAAACAGTACAGTTTGTTTCTGCCAATGAATCCTAAACTCCAGCACATAAGCAAATGAGATCCTCTAAGACAGACAGAATGAAAATTAGAGAAAGAATAATTGTGGGTAAACCCTGGACATTTAATGTCTATACAGCTTATTTCTAGATTTCACATCTCTCCTATAATTTGCTAATGTAAGACCAAAAACATACTTCTTATCTTAATATTATTAGCACTTTATTATTTGAATTCAGTAATGTCATTCATACAAATTATGTAGCTTCACAAGAGCAACATCAGATAATATTCTGGTGAAAATTAGAGATGGTAAATGAAATAGGTAGTTAATGTTCAGCCCATAGTAAAGTAGGGCCTGAGGGTTCATTGTTTAAAGTCCTCTTATGAATTGTTTTTAGGTCTTACTGAGGTAGAAGCAGAACTATGTACTAATAACCAAAGGGAACATTTGTTTAAATTGGTGGGAGGATTTTGTAGAGAAAAGGATAACAGCAAGTTCTCCAGTAGGTACTAAAATGCCTATAGGTGTTTGATATGTTATTTTCTGGGTTGAATCATCTTTGAACTCTAGTTTTAGAAAAATTGAAAAATAAAATTGGTTAAAGAATTTCCCAAAAGAATAGGTAACCTAAAAAAACACCTAGCAATTCAAATTTTATAAACAAATTTAAAAGAAACAAGTGCTTTGGTCTACCAAATAAATATTTAAATAATCTAGCAATTCCACTGTTGTGTATATTAGAGGTCTTCAAATAGTTCATAGAAAATATGTTTTATGAGGGTTGGATGTTGCAGTTCAGTGGTTAGGATGTCTGAATCCCATATCGGAGTGCCTTCGTTAAGTCCCAGCTACTCTGTTTCTGATTCAACTTCAAGTTACTACATATCTGGGAGACCAATGATTCAAGTACTTGGGTCCCTGCCACCCAAAATGGGAAACAGGGCTAGAATTCTATGATCTGGGCTTTATCTTATCTGAGTCCAGCTCTTGTGGGCATTTGGTCAGTGAACTAGCAGCTGAAAGATTCTCTCTCTCTCTCTCTCTCTCTCTCTGGAGTTATACTTTTCAAGTAAATGAAAATAAACAAATTTTAAAAGAAAATAAAATGTGTATAATAATAAATCTATTCGTGGACTTCAAAAACATATTCTAACAATTAAATTTATTTTATAATTTCATTTTTGTGAACTTTTTGAGCTTCCCACATACATTTAATAAAAATTAATACTTATGTTTGTTAATACATACTTGTTTACATTTCTGATAATTTTATTCATCATAACCAAAAATTGGAAAACTAGAAACTATAACAAACATTTATTAACACTGTAATGAGTAAGTAGAATTTGTTCCAAAAGTTCACAGTAAAATGTGCAACCCTACTTCAAAAGTTCATTTTGGGAATGGCATTGTGGCACAGTGGGTTAAGCTGCCACTTGCGATGCAGGCATATTATATGAGAGCTGGTTTGAGTTCTGGCTGCTCCACTCTGATCCAGCTCCCTGCTAGTGCACCTGGAAATTAGCAGAGGATGGTCCAAGAATGATCCTAGTCCTAACATTGTGGAGAATTCAACAGCAACATCTGGCGCGCCAACGTGACTGAGAAAGAGACAGTGTGTCGGACTCGGCGAGGTCCCCCCTGGATTTCGGCAAATAGGCCCCTCGGTGTTTTGTGTGCTGTTCGGTTCTGTGAGGGTGAGCACAGAACCCCCCCCTACGCCCCTTTCCTTGTCCTTGTCCTCGGTCTAAGTGACCCCAGGTTAGCACACACCGCCCAGAAGCGTACGTCGCTTCTCGGCTCCTCCTTTTACTTTCGGTTCTCCCGGCGAATTCACATAAGGGACTGATCATCCCAGAATTCGGAACCAAGTCATCTTCCCTCATTCGAGAGAGGTGACGCTCCGGAGACACCGTGTGGGCATACGGCCTTGACCTAACGAATCAAGGAAGTCCCCCACTAAGCACAAGACATACGTACGATCTGATACACCACTGTCTGTTTGTCTAACGTAGGGAAACCTCCTACAAAATGCCATCCACAGTTGAGGTGCTAGGAATTTGCTTTGTTACGGTAGCAGTGCTATACGTGTCTTTCCTCTGGCTAGAGTTGGCGTACCGTGCCGCTCTTAAGCGCTCAGACATGGGAAAGATACCCCCCTCTCAGAATCCTGTGCAGATTATCAAAGATAGTGAATCTGTGAGTGATAGGAGCCTGACACTCCAGGTCCCTGTTTCACAGACAACGGTTGCTGACTTAGGGAGAGAGAACTCCGACAGTGAAAAAAGCAACGTAGCAAACAAGGTAGCAATGCCTAATCAGCCACCCCCCACATACCCGTGGGATGAACTAAGAGGACCTCTAGACAATAACTCATGCAATGTCATCCCATCTGCACCCAGTGAGGATCCCCACATTTGTGGAAGTCCCCAGGCACCCCAATATCTCAGGGCAGCCGCTAGATCCCATGCCATCAGCATGTTTGCTGCTAATGTCGAAGTGTACGCAAAATTCAGGCCCTGGATTCCAACGCCTGTAAAAAGGCTTCTATTAACCAAAGGTCGAGGATATGCTTGTGTCTTTCCAGAGAATGCGGAACAGCCCATTTGGGTACCAGCCAGAAACATCAAGCCTGCAACTGACAGCCAACCAGAACCAGCTGAACAAGACCGAGATTCCGCCTTGTTAGCAGACGCACCTGCCCTATCATCCTACCCTGAGAAACTGCCTTGTTAGCAGATGCACCTGCCCTATCATCCTACCCTGAGAAACTGCCCAAAGCCATATCTGTTACTGTTGTGTACCCCACTAGCTCTGGTCAGCCACTCCAATGGCCCACAGCCTGTGTGCGGTCATGCCACTCCTGATAACCATTATTCCTCATTCCTACCCCTATCTGAGCAAGCAATCCTGTGGTCTCTCGATTTGAGTGCTGGTTAGTCAATGACGGGTAAGATCCCCTGGGGGACAACCTAAGACAGGCACAGCTGCGTACGGAGACCACATGGAAACGGGGTCAACAATGGTATGGCCAAGAATCATGCCTCCCGTTGCTCAAAAATAAACGAAAAGGGGGAAATGTAGTGGAATGAGAAGGCCATGCCAAGGTGGCCACTGGCAAGCGAGCGTCAGTTAGTCAGGAATGGCTTTGAAACCCACCTGGCTCTGGAAACTGTCTGGTGACAGGCTGTGATTAGATGGATTTGAAACTGCCTGGCGACAGGCTGTGATTGGATGGCTCTGGAAACTGCCTGGCGACAGGCTGTGATTGGATGGCTCTGGAAACTGCCTGGCAACAGGCTGTGATTGGTTGGGGTATAGACCGCCCCTTGACCAGATTGGCTGGTCTTGGCTATATAAGCTGTTGTATCAACTGTAATAAACGAGTCTGCAGGCTGCTCGCCTCAAGCCTGCTCTCACCGGACTCCCGGGGTCTGTGTGTTGACTCCGCTCCTCTTGCCCCCACCACGCTGCTCTTCTCAGAAACGAACCCACTGCAACATTGTGGAGAATTCAACAGCAACACGTGGGCCCTTGCACTCATGTAGGAGACCTGCATGAAGCTCCTGGCTCCTGGCTTTGGCCTAGCACACAGATCTGGACATTGCAGCTGTTTGGGGGAGGGAATCAACTAATGGAAGATCTCTCTCTCTCTCTCTCTCTCTCTCTCTCTAACACTGCTTTTCAAATAAATAAAAGTAAATGATATTTTAAAAAGTCATGGAAGATTAAAATATATGTTTAGGAACAAACATTTAGTTAGCCTAGTAGGTATCCCATATCAAAATACAAAGGTTCTATTCCTGACTCTAGCTCCTGACTCCGCCTTCCTGCTGATGTAGGCCCTGGGATACTGCAGCATGACTCAAGTAATTGGGATTCTATCACATATGTGGGAGACTTGGATTGAGTTCCCAACTGCTGACTTCAACCTCAGTCCAGCTCCAGCCATGGCAGACATTTTGGGAGAGAACCATAAAGCAGGATTTCTCCCTCTCTGTGTGTCTGTCTCATTCTGCTGATCAGATAAACCACTTTTAATAAAATATAAGATTATTTTACTCCCCAAATTTTAAAGTCAATTCATTGTATCTTCACAGTGTGCATTTTCCAGGAACTTTTTGAACTAGGAGCAAGAGATAGATCAAACCTGGGTACTCTGACATGGGACACACGGATTTTACTTGCCAGTCTAGTGTTTTAGATGCTGGTTAAGACACCCATGTCCCACATCAGAGTCTTGGGTTTGATTCCCAGCTCCAGTTCCCAACTTTCTAAGCAACCCTCAAAGGCAGTGGTCACGACTCAAGTAAATGGGTTTCTGACACCCATAAGGGAAATACAGGTTGCACATTATCAGATCTCGGCCTAAATTCCAGTTGAGCATCAGTCATTGCATGCATTTGGAGAATAAGCCAGTTGATTGGAGGGCTCTCTCTGTCTGTCTCTCTTTCTGTGTCTCTGTGCTCAAATAAATAAGTAACATTTTAAAAGCTGAAAGAATATTAGGCATGACATCAATAACTTAGAACCTGTATCAGAATAGCATTTTAATAAATGTAGCTTTTATTATCATACTATTATCAATTGCAATTATTTTTGAATACACCAAAAGGAGAAAATTAGACACCCTGTGGCTATGTTGATTAAAAATGTCCAACCATGTGAGAGTGGAATTAAGGCTACACTTTTCTTTACCGTTTTATAATTCATGATAATGAAGTAGCAGAAATTGTTCCTTAAACATGATTTTATCGTACCTCCACTGATTATTATCCCATATATATAAATAATCCAACAGTGAAATTCTTTTTACGCCATAAAATGAAAGATGGTACAGGCATATGTGACATTTTGCAAATCAAAATCTTAATGTTTAAATTTATTTGAAACCTACTGTTTCAGGTGTGCTCAATCTTCAGTGACTTTAAAGAATACTTAAAGCACAATTTTGTCATACTACATTTTCTTATAATTCTTATACATAAAATTTTTTAAATTTACTACTTGGTCTGTGGCATGGTTTAAATATACGTGTTCTTCCAATAAACAGCCTACAAGTGATGGTTTTTAGGATGTGAGGATTTGGGGACATTGATTGGGCCATGAAGGAACTTCTCTTACACAAGATTTGTACTCTTAAGAAAGGGATTAAGGGAGACAGACCTTCTTGTAGTTACTTTCCTTCTGCCATGTAAGGATAGTATTTGTCCCCTCCAGAGTACATAGCAATGAGTTGGCATCTTGGAAGCAGACAGCCAGTCTTTGCCAGACACCAAATCTGCTAGCACCTTGATCTTGGATTGCAGCCTCCAGAATTGTGATAAATGAATTTGTGTTATTTATTTGTGTTACTGTGTTATTATTGTGTTATTGAATTTGTGTTATTACCAAGCTTGTGTTATTTTATTATGTTGTTTCCATTGTTTAGTTTATTTCTGTACTGTTAATTCAGGGAGAAGAAACTTTGAGCCATGAGTAAGGCAATCTTGGGCAGTGAGCCATGGAGCTCCACTTGTATGCTGGGAAATAAATATTAACAGAAATAGACTAAGACAGAAATGGATACCAAGAAGTGGATTTCTGCTATGATAATAACCTAAAGCTTTGGAATTGGGTAGTTAATAGAGGCTATAGAATAAAGGACAATTCTGGTGAGGGCTCAGAAGCAAAAGAGAGTTACAGGGACAGTTTGAACTTTTTATATGTGATCCAAGTGTTTATGAATGGAATGTCCATAGCAATAAATTGCTGGAAATTCTGTTGATGTCTTAGACATAAATGAGGAACAAGATCATGGAAATCCTTATTATAAAAAGTCCATCCTTGTTATAAAAAGTCAAAGAACTTGGCATAATTGTGCCCATGTCTTAGCAGTATATGAAAGACAGAACCTGCAAACAATAAATTAGAATATTTTGGTAGAAGAAATTTCTTTGCAAAGCGTTCAGGGTACTAAATGGTTTCTCCTGGCTGTTTAAAGTAAAATATGAAAACAGAGAAATGAGTTGATGTCAGAATTTATAATCAAATTAGACGGAGAACTTAAAGATTTGGAGAATTCTCAGCCTGTTCATGCTAAACAGAATTAAGCATGTGCTGTGTTGAAGAATTAAACATCAAGCTCAAGCAGGTATTTGTTAAGGAAATAAATACAGGTTCCAAGCACCAAAATAAATTAAGAATGATGCCCCAAATTTCTGAGTTCTTGGATTCCGCACCCATCACATGCCCAGAATTCCTGACATTTGAGATAGAGCTGTTTCAAAGGAGGGCTCAGTGCATATGTGGAATCCAAGGGCTCATAGCTCAAAGTCACCTCAAGTTTCTATTCTTGGCATTGCTTTACACAGCTCCTCATTATCCCAGATGTGACTCAAGCAAGCCAGGTACAGCTCAATCTGAGATCCAGAAGGCATATGCTATAATCCACGATTGTGTCCATGAGTGCCAACTCCATAGGTGAACAGAGTGCATGAAGCGTAGGGACAAGACCACTTCTACCTAGATTTTAAAGGATGCTCTGAGGCTTATGAGGCCCAAGCAGAGAACTCCCATAGCAGCAGTGATACCCAAGAGTCTTCTAGAGCAATGTTGATAGATTCTGTGGGGTCAGGGTCACTCCTGATAACCCAGATGAGTAGAGCCATGATCATGTAACTCTAGTCTGAAACAGCCACAGTCACACAATTCCAACCTGTGGAACCTGTGCTGTGGACTATGACCAGAAAAGCCCTGAGATTCTGGGGCCATCAGGATCACTTATCAACCAGATCTAATAGTCATCTACAGGCCCCTCCAGCCCACAATGACAGAATAGCAATTCTTCTTAAGCACATATTGTACATTCCCGAAGACATGGTTGACCATATAAAAATCTCCATATTTTCAGTGATCCAACTCCAGGGCTCTTCACAAGCTGACTTCTGCTGAAGCCCAGGCTTACCACTTTGAAAGCCACTGCAGTGGACTGGCCTGTTGGGTCTCCTTGAGGGCAGATCACTGTACAGATCAGCCAGTAATATGGACCTGCCCTGGAGTCGAAGGATGCCCAGGTCAGAGCCACAGATCTTATTGGCTCTAAGCTGAAAAGCCCTTCACTCAGCCCAGCTTCCAAAGTGACCACTGCAGCTGAGGATATGGTCAAGTAGGGTCAGCAACATTGCAGGCAGAACTGTAAATTTCTTCTTAGAGATGCCCCCTGCCTTTACCTGGCCAGCTCTCCTCCCAGGCCAGCCAAGTAATGAAAGTCAACAGAGTGCCTTCCCCTAGGAGGTTCACACCTCCCTTAGGATATACCCCATGTGAAGAGATAGATAGGTCTGGGTCTCTTAACTTACAAGGCCTAAAGCCCAACAGATTATTATCAAGCCCCTTCTATCAGGTTCTATTTGCCTCTCAATCAGAAAACTTAATTGTAGCTTAGACAGCACCTTTCTTAGCTCCTCTAATAATGACTCTGTCCTTTGTTCTAGACCCTGTCTAGTGCACTTGGGCCTCATTCCTTTGTAATCATAACCTCTACTCTACCACCAATGGCTCTACTCCCAACCTGTGTGTACTGATGGTCCTCTTCCCCACTTAATGCTGTATAATTGTTCAAACCTGGTAAATGCCACTCTTAGGATCATTGGTTACTATCCTCACTCTGTCTTTTATGACCATGTCTAAATATGATCAGAGTCAGCAAACTTGGAAGGCTTCCATAGCCTTGGCAACTCATGATGAGAGCCTAGGGTGGTTACTGGCGCCATAAACTAGAGTGTCAATTTGTTGGGTCAACAATAAGAGCCACTGTGCACTTGCTCCTCATGTGGGATCTCTGTCCTTAATGTGCTGTCCATTGCGATTTAATGCTATAACTAGTACTCAAACAGTTTGTTTCACTTTGTGTTTCTATGTGGGTACAAACTGTTGAAATCTTTATACTAAATTGATCTTCTGTATATAAAGAGAATTGAAAATGAATCTTGATGTGAATGGAAGGGGAGAGGGAGCGGGAGAGGGGAGGGTTGTGGGTGGGAGGGAAGTTATGGGAGGGGGAAGCCATTGTAATCCATAAGCTGTACACTGGAAATTTATATTCATTAAATAAAAGTTAAAAAAAAATCTCCATATTTTTTAAAAAGATTCAAATCATACAAAACATGTTACCTCATCATCATGAAAATAAATTAGAAATCAACAGAAACAATATTTGGGAAATTTGCCAATATATAGGAAATTAAATAACCTTAAAGTAATTAATGAACAATGAAGTATATCCAACATAAATATAAAGTACTTTGACAATGCTGGCATTGTTGTTTAGGAGGTAAAGATACCATATGTGATCACATATGGGTATGTACTTGTGTCTCAGATGCTCCACTTCCAATCCAGCTCCCTGATAATGGCCTAAGAAAAGCAATGGATGATGGCTCAAGTCTTTGGCCCTGGACACTCATGGGATACTAGGATGAAGCTACTGGCTCCTGGCTTCTGCCTACCCCAGTCCTGGCAATTGTGGCCATCTGGGGAGTGAAGAAGCATAACATTGCTCTCTCTTTCTTTTTCTCCTTCCCTTTTTCCTTCTCTATAACGCTGACTTCCAAATAAAATAAATAAATCTTTTAAAAATATATAAAATATTTTGAGATGTATTAAAACAAAAAGAAAATAATTAAATGTATGCTGTGCAGCAGTGTTTAGACTGAAATTTATAGCTATAAATGCATATATAACATGATATTAAATATATCAAATATGAACAATCTTCCACTTTAGAAGCTATAAAATCAAGAACAACCTAAAAATAAAGCAAGCAGAGAAAAGAACTAACAAAGATTAGGGATTGAATAAATGCAATTGAGAATAGGAATAAAATAGAACAAATGAGAAAAAGTTGATTCTCTGAAAGGTTCAATAAAATTGCAAAAGGGGGGGAAGAGCATTGTGGAGTAGTAGGTTAAGCCTCTGCCTGTGGCACTGGCATCCCACATGGGTGCTGGTTTAGGTTCTGGCTGCTCCACTTCCAACCCAGATCCCTGCTGATGGCCTGGAAAAGCAGTGGAAGATGGCCTAAGTGCTTGGACACCTGCACCCATGTGGGGAAGGTCCTGGCTCCTGACTTCAGATCAACGCAGTTCTGACCATTATGGCCATTTGGGTAGTAAACCAGAAAATGGAAGAGTTCTCTCTCTGTCTCTCCCTCTCTCTCTTTCTGACTATAACTCTGCCTCTCAAATAAGTAAATAAATCTTTTTAAAAAAACCTACAGTAAAGTGACCAAAAATCCCAGAGGAAACAAAACCTATTTATAAGTTTTTAAATAAACAGAATATATATCTCACTGAAAGTAAAGAATTTAAAAGGACTGTGAGAATACTAGGGACAACTGTATTCCAATCAAACAGAAACTTAAATGAATTGCACAAATGGGTCTCCCATGCAGGTGTGAGGAGCCCAAATGCTTGGGCCATCTTCTGCTGCTCTCCCAGCAGTTAGTAGAGAGCTGATTCTAAAGTGTAGTAGCTGGGGCAGTAACCAGTGCCCATGTGGGATGCCAGAGTCACAGGCATCAAACCACACACCAATCACTTTTGGCCACTTCTCAACATTTCCAGCTGGAGAACAAGTTTCCAATTATTGATCCTTTGGAGGCACACTGTAACCAAATCCCAACCCCAGCAAGTAATTTCCAACTCACTATGTGAGACCATTATTATCTTGATATTAAAACCAGACAGAAAGCACATGAAAATTATCTACTAATGGCTCTTATAAAGATATAGAAATGCAAATAATCAATAAAACCCTGACAAAAAAGGAATATATAAAAGGACTGTACAACATGACCACATGGGATTTTTTAGGAATGGAAATTGGCAAAACAAAAATTCATTGTGAAATATACCATACTGGCCGGTGCCGTGGCTTAACAGGCTAATCCTCCGCCTTGCGGCGCCGGCACACCGGGTTCTAGTCCTGGTTGGGGCTCTGGATTCTATCCTGGTTGCCCCTCTTCCAGGCCAGCTCTCTGCTATAGCCCAGGAGTGCAGTGGAGGATGGCCCAAGTCCTTGGGCCCTGCACCCCATGGGAGACCAGGAGAAGCACCTGGCTCCTGGCTTCGGATCAGCGAGATGCGCCGGCCACAGCGGCCATTGGAGGGTGAACCAAGGGCAAAAGGAAGACCTTTCTCTCTGTCTCTCTCTCTCACTATCCACTCTGCCTGTCAAAAAAAAAAAAAAATACCATACTGAAATAACAAAGATCAAAATGCACCTATCATGAAGAAAGAAAATTTGACTATATTGACACCTTTTCACAATAGAAACAACCAGCTTAAGAACAGAATCGGATTTCCTTAACTGGAAAGAGAGCATCTACAAGAAATCCACAATGCGATGATTGTTTACAGCTCTTGTGCCTACTGTTGAGGAACAATGGTTTTTTTTTTTTCCCAAACTATTTTTTGTACTCTTTAATTAGTGTGGTGTTAATCTTATGATTATAAAGTAAACTAAAAATAAATCTTTGTAAAAATTAAGAGTGGGAATAGGAGAGGGAGGAGTAAGAAGAGTGGGAGCATGGACAGGCAGGAGGTAGGGTAGGAAGAATCACTATATTCCTAAATCTGTATATATGAAATACATGGGATTTGTGTAGCTTAAATAGAATTTGTTCCCCAAAAGTTCAGAAATAATCCAAGAAGCAATTTTCATCTCTGCCACCACTGTTCAGTATTGCATTGGAAGCTCTATCCTGGGCAATCACAAGAAAGTAAATAAAAGACATATAGTTTCAAGTGGGCCAATTCTACAGTATGTAAAACTATGCACAGAAGGATTCAATCAGAAGCCCTATGTTACTAACATAATGCATATTCACAATATAATGCTATCTGCATGACATCTTGGCTATCATTGGCACCCTTGGCATATTCTGAATAAGAATATTTTTGTATTTCTGAGTACTTGTGCCAGTGTATCAACTTTGAGTGCTAGTTTTGGTTAACTATGTGATTTATAACTAATGCCTATTTGTTGATGTTATTTGAGTTTGATTTTAGAGACAGGAGCAACGGATTCTGAGTCGCTGGACTCGTTCAGACAGGTACTGCATAACTACGAGAATGACTTCCAGGAAAAACCTTTCACAGCAAGCCTCAAGTGAGTTTTCTAGCTGGCAAAACTTATGACACAGTGTTTCACACTACTGCTAAGAGAAAGAAGCACATCTGTGCAATTCTGTTGGATGACATCTCAATATTTGTGCTTGGTTTCTTCCAAACTTCTTCCCATGTGACATTTTCCTTGTTAATTTAAATCATTTTGTTTTTCTAAACCATAAATGTGAACACAAGCTGCTAAGTCATCTGAGTTTTTCTAGTGAATCAGTGACCTTGAGTGTGGATTTGGAATTTTGATAGAAATTATTTCTGTAAATCTATAAGAATAAAAATTAAATTATAATCACCACAAATAAAAAGCTAAACCAGGTTGTCAGCTACTTATCACAGTACAGAATGATTTGGTAGTTTAAACCTCACCAATTATATTATGAAATGCCTCAGAATTTTCCTTAGATACACTAAAGAAACACTTAGAGAGTAAAAAATAGGTGTAAAAAAACTCAAAGGCAAAATAACTCAATATGAAAGATTAAGGAGGGGGGGGCAGCACTGTGGTACAGTGGGTTAACACCCTGGCCTGAAGCGCTGGCATCCCATATGGGTGTCATTTCTAGTCCTGGCTGCTCCTCTTCCTCTTCTCATCCAGCTCCCTGTTATGGCCTGGGATGGCAGTGGAAGATGGCCCAAGTCCTTGGGCCCCTGCACCCATGTGGGAGTCCCAGAAGAAGCTCCTGGCTCCTGGCTTCTGATTGGCACAGCTTTGGCCATTGCGGCCATCTGGGGAGTGAATCAGCGGATGAAAGACCTTTCTCTCTGTCTCTTACCTCTCTCTGTAACTCTGTCTTTCAAATAAATAAAATAAAGCTTTAAAAAACAAAGAAAGAAATATTAAGGGGACTTCCAAGATAGCTGAATGGGGGAGAAATGTACTG
Organism: Lepus europaeus; assembly: GCF_033115175.1. Lineage (NCBI taxonomy): Eukaryota > Metazoa > Chordata > Mammalia > Lagomorpha > Leporidae > Lepus > Lepus europaeus. Next base: position 43,504,731 of record NC_084832.1, on the reverse strand, counting down.
CTAAACACGAGGGGAAAATAGTAGAAAAAAAAAAAAGGGAGGCAGTCCATTCTCAGGGGAGAGTTGGAGAACAATCTGCAGTGGAAAATCCGCAGAAGAAAGAGTGATGCTGTGGATCAATGTGGAAGTGCAGACACACAACAATGTGCTCCAACACAACACACAATCCCCACAGCTGAGGCTGGTGGATAAGCCAGTTTTGGAGAGCAAGATGAAAGCTGACTGCAGCAGCCATGCCACTGGTGATATTGCCAGAGGGAGAGAATCGCAGACCACATTATCTTTGAGTCGAGTCTGGAACCCTAACCCAGAGGGAAAAAAAGCATATTTTTTTTCTCCCCATCACCCCACAAAAGCTTCCAGCAACTGATGGGGATAAGGCACTGTTTTGACAATAGTAGCAGCTACAGAGGCTCTTGAACATGCACACGTGATCTGAGGATTTTACCCGAGGTAAAATTCTACCTTTCCCACTGACTTTGAATCTGACTTGGGAGGACTAACAGGTGCTGGGCACCCACTTAGGACTGAGGTTCCTCCAGCCTCTCACTATATTACAAGCTCCAGGGCTCAAACCTCCGAGTTGAGCTTCCAGACAACTGATCTTGGAATGTCTTGGCACTCTTCGTAGATGGGACAGGCTATCAGGGTAGAGTGGATACTCTGCAACCCACCACTGTGAGAAACTTGTGTGCTAGGGATGTGGAAACTGTGACTGCACAAGAGAACTCAGGCTATAGTCTCTGGGGAATCACTGTGTCAAGTGCCAGAAGCTCAGAGTTCCTCAATTGCCTGGGGTAGGGCATTACAGTGGGATTCATGCCCACACTGATGACTGCACAAATCCTTTGCATGTTTCATGTGGCAACCCAGGTGAGTGTTGCACCCACTGAGGGTTAACAGGTGGGAATTGATCACCTTGGAAGAGAGGAGGTGGGAATGTAATTACAACAACAAAGATGATAATATCCCAACCTTCTGCTTACAATAAAGGAGATACACCAAGCCTAATTTGAGTAGGACTCTGGATACCTTGGAACACTGAAAAAAACTCACTGCCCACATCTGCATACCACTCTAAATATTCATGGAAAGATCAGACACTCCACCAAGCCACAGAGGCAAAGTTCAAAGATAAAATCCATCAGAGGAGAAAAACAACAAGTATTTCCACAAATGCCCAAATATAAATTCAGAAATTTAAGAAAAAAGAATAAGGAAGACAACATGACTCTCCCCTAAAGGAACACAACAACTCTTCAATATTAGAATGAGCAGAGGAAGAGACTGATGAAATGCCTGAAAAGCAATTCAAGAGATCAATCATTTAATCACTCAGAAGCAATGAGAAGCAAATTCCCTAGTTAAATAAATCCATACAAGGCATGGAGGAAAACATTCCCAAGCGATAGAGATTTTGAATAGAAATAAAACTGAAATATTATAAATGAAGAATTCAATATATCAAATAAAAATGCAGTGGAAAGCCTTAGCAACAGACATGATGAGGAAGAAGAAAGAACATCAAGGCTAGAAAACAAATCTTTGGAAATATCTCATCAGACCAAAAAAAAAGGGGGGGGGGAGAAGAAATTAGAATTAGAAAAATTAAAAACAATGTTCAAGATTTATGGGATACTATCAAAAGACTCAACATACAGGTCTTAAGAGTTCCAGAAGGTGTGGAAAGAGAGAATGGATTAGAGACATAATCCATGAAATAATTATAAATAACTTCCCTGATTTGGATAAAGAAAAGGATGCCCAAATTCAGAAAGCACATAAAACTCCTGATAGACTTGACCAGGAAAGATCTTCACCATGACACATTGTAGTCATACTTTCAAAAGTAAAACATAAAGAAAAGATTCTAAAACATGCATAAGAGAAATGCCATATTGCTTTCAGAGGATCTCCAACTAGACTCTCATCTGATTTCTCAACAGAAAGCATACAAACTAGGAGAGAATGGAGAGAAATAGTTCAAATCATTAAAGAAAAATATCTGTCATCCCAGAATACTTCCATAACAGAAATTGAAATAATTTGTCACCACTCACCCAGCCTTAGAAAGGATAGTTAAGAATGTGCTACAGAAACACAGAAAGATAGCCATCATTCGAAAGAATGTGATGACCGAAAATCCCCCAGTAACAGTACAAAGAAAATCCAAAGCAAAAAATAGGAATATTTATGGGAAAATGGCAGAGTCAAGTCATTACTAACCAATAATAATCTTGAATATAAATAGTCTAAATTCTCTAACTAAAAGATATAGGCTGGCTGAATGGATTAACAAAAATAAGACCTATCTGTTTATTGCCAATGAGAAAGACACCTCATCAACAACGATAGAATCAGACAGAGTGAAAGGGGCAAAAAAGTAATTCCGTGCTAATGGAAAGTAAAAAGGAGCAGGTGTAGCCATCCAAATATCAGACACAATACACTTTAACACCAAAACTGTAAAAAGGAAAAAGAAGGGGACTAGTAAAGATTAACGGGTCAATTCAACAGGAAGATGTGACTATAATAAATGTATATGCACCCAATGGTAGGTTGCCTGCTTAATTAAAAAAATGTTAGTGGATCTAAAGGGAGACATAGACTCCAGTACAATAGGAATGGTGGACTTCAACACACTACTTTAATCAATGGACAGAAAAACAAGACATAAAATCAACAAAGAAACAATAGAGCTAATCTACACAATGGACCAAGCTGACTTAACTCATATCTATGGATGTCCCACAGTTGCAGAATAGACATTCTTTGCATCAGTGCTTGGAACTTTCTCTAGGATAGACCATATGCTAGGGCATAAAGCAAGTCAGTAAATTCAAAAAAATTGAAATCATATCATGCATCTTTCCTAACCACAATGGAATGAAGCTGGAAATCAGCAACTCAAGAATTTCTACAAAATATCCAAACACATGAAGATAGAACTACATGCTCCTAAATGAACAGTGGGTCATAGCAAATATCAAAAGGGAAATAAAAAATTCTGGAAATGAATGAATAGAACAATACAACATTTCAAAATATAGGAAACAGCAAAACCAGTGTTTAGAGGGAATTTTATGGCAATTGGTTTGTTCATCAAGAAACTGGAAAGGTACTAAATAAATGACCTATCAATTCATCTCAAGAACTAGAAAAACAACAAGAAAGAGACCCAAAATTAGTAGGAAGAAAGAAATAATTAAAATTAGAGAAGAAATTAATTAAACCAAATAAACCAATACAAAATATCATTCAAGAGCTGTTTTTTTTTTTAAATAAACAAAATTGACACAGTGTTGGCCCAATGAACTGAAAAAAAAAGTGGGATGGGGGAGAAGACTCAAATCAATAGAATCAGAAATGAAAAAGGAAACATAACAACAGAAACCACAGAAATAAAAAGAAACATCAGGAATTACTTCAAAGAGCTGTATGCCAACAAATTGGAAAATCTAGAAGAAATGGAATGATTCCTGAACACATACAATCTACAAAAATTGAGTCATGAAGATACAGAAAATCTGAACTGTTCATTAACCATGATGGAGACTGAATCATTAATTCAATACACTTTCATGATAAAAAAAAATAAGCAATTTGAGTATAGAAAGAATATTCTCCAATCAAGGTAAATCATGATGAACCAATAGTCAGCATCTTACTGAGTGGGGAAAAGTTGGAAGCATTACCACTATGTTCCAGAACCGGATAAGGATGCTCAGTCTCACTAATGCTATTGAATTAGTCCTGGAAGTTTTAGCCAGAGTCATTAGGAAAGAAATAGGAGTCAAGGGGATATATTTTGGAAAGGAGGAAATTAAAATAGTTCTATTTGTAGATGACATGATTCTATATAGATGGCAACCAAAAGACTCTACCTTGAGACTATTGGAACTCATAAAAGAATTTAGTAAATGAGCAGTATATAAAATCAACACACAGAAATCAATAACCTTTGTATACACAGACAATGCCGTGGTTGAGCAAGAACTTCTAAGATAAATCCCATTCACGATAGCGTCACAAAAATCAATTATCTTGGAATGAATTAAACCAAGGAGCTAGACCATCTCTATAAGGAAAATTGCAAAAGTCAAGAAATAAATAAAAGAAGACACACACACACACATAAAAAGGAAAACTCTAAAAATACAGATACTCCAGAAATAAATCTTTGTTTTTACACTCAATGAATCTTTGATAAAGGAGCTAAAATCAACCTCTGGATAAAAGGACAGTCTCTTCAATAAATGGTGCTGGTAAAACTGGATCTCCACATGCAGAAGTATGACACAAGACCCTTAGCTTCCATTTTATATAAAAATCAATCAAATTGATCAAAGATCTAAATCTGTAGCCTGATATCATCAAATTGGTAAAGGAGAAATTTGGGGAAACTCTGCAAAACATTGATATAGGCAGAGATTCCTTGGAAAAGACCCCAGAAGCACAGAAAATAAAAGCCAAAGTAAGCAAATCGGATAAAATTAAGCTAAGAAGTTTCTGCATTGCAAAGAAAACACTAAGAAAAGTAAAAGGGCAACTAACAGAATGGGAGCAAATATTTGCAAACTATGAAACAGATGAAAGAATAATATCCAGTATTTACAAAAAGTTAATGAAACAACAAAACAAAGAATTCAGTTATGAAATGGGCAAAGGACTTGAACAGACATTTTTCCAAAGATAAATTGCAAATGGCCAGAAGACACATGAGAAAATGTTCAGGATCACTAGCCATCAGGGAAACACAAATCAAAGTCACAACAAGATTTTACCTCGCCCCCTTTAAAATGGCTTTCATACAGAAGTCAACAAACAATAAATGCTTGTGAGTATATGGAGAAAAAGGTATCCTAATTCACTGTTGGTGAGAATGTACACTAGTACACCCATTATGGAATACATTATGGAGATAACTGAGAAATTGAAAATAGATCTATGTATGACTCAGCTGTGTAATATTCCATAGTGTATATATCCCATAATTTCTTTATCCAGTCTTTGGTTGACAGGCATTTAGGTTGATTCTACGTCTTAGCTATTGTGAATTGAGTTGCAATAAATGTTGGGGGTTCAGAAAACTCTTTAATTTATTGATTTCGTTTCTCTTTGGTAAATTGTGAGGAGTGGGTTGGCTGGGTCAAATGGTAGGTCTATATTCAGATTTCTGAGGTATCTCCATACTGTTCTCCAAAGTGATTTTATCAGTCTACAATCCCATCAACAGAGGATTAGGGTACCTTTTCCTTACATCCACATCAGCATTTGTTGTTTTTCTATTTCTGCATGAAAGCTATTATAACTAAGGTGGTTATAACCTCGCTATAACCTCATTGTGGTTTTTCTTTGCATTTCCTTGATGGCTAGTGATCCTGAACATTTTTCATGTTTCTGTTAGCCATTTAGATTTCCTCTTTTGAGAACTGTCTGTTTAAGTCCTTTGCTCATCTCTTAATTGGTTGTTTGTTTTTTTGTTGTGGAGTTTCTTGATCTCTTTGTATATTCTGGTTATTAATCCTTTATCAGTTGCATAGTTTGCAAATAATTTCTCACATTCTATTGGTTGCCTCTTCACTTTCCTGTTTCTTTTGCAATACAGAAACTTCCCAATTTTATGTAATCCCATTTGTTAATTTTGGCTTTGACCACCTGTGCCTCTGGATTCTTTTCCAAGAATTCTTTGCCTATGCAATGTCTTGCAGGTTTTCCTGAATGTTCTCTACTAATTTGGTGTTGTTGGGTCATAGATTTAGATCTTTAACCCATTTTGAATGGATTTTTGTTTAAGGTGTAAGGTAGGGATCTTGCATGTGGAAATCCAGTTGTCACAGCACCATTTGTTGAATAGATAATCCTTGCTCCAGGGATTAATTTTAGACCCTTGGTCAAATATAAATTGGTTGTAGATGCTTGGATTGATTTCTTGTAATTGTGTTCTTTTGCATTGGTCTATCCCTCTGTTTTTGTATCAGTACAAGGGTGTTTTGATTATAACTGCCTTGTAATATGTCTTGAAATTTGGTATAGTGAAGCTTCCAGCTTTGTTTTTGTTGTGTAAGATTGTTTTAGCTATTTGATGCTCCTTTGTTTTCATATGAACTTCAGTATCATTTTTGCTGTATCTGATAAGAATGTCTTTGTTATTTTGATTGGTATCGCATTGAATCTGTAAACTGCTTTTACAAGAATGGACATTTTTATGATATTGATCCTTGCAATACATGAACATGGAATATTTTTCCATTTTTATCTTTTATTTCTTTCTTTAATGTTTTATAATTCTCATCATAGTGATCTTAGATTTCTTGGTTAAATTTATTCCAAGGTATTTTTGTAGCTATTGCTATTGGGATTGTTCTTAGAAGTTCAGTCTCAGCCTTGGCATTGTCTGTATATACAAAGGCTATTTATTTTTGTGTATCAATTTTATATCCTGGTACTTTACCAAACTCTTCTATGAGTTACAATAATCTCTTGGTGGAGTCTTTTGGATATCCTATATATAGAATCATGTCATCTGTAAATAGGATAGTTTTACTTCCTCCTTCACAATGTGTATCCCTTTGATTTCTTTTTCTTGCCTAATGGCTCTAATACTTCCAGGACTATAATGAATAGCAATGATGAAAGTGGGCATCTTTGTGTGGTACCAGGTCTCAGTAGGAATGCTTTCAACTTTGCCTCATTTGATAGGACACTGGCAATGGGTTTGTCATAAATTGCCTTGATTGTGTTGAGGAATGCTCCTTCTATACCCAATTTGCTTAGAGTTTTCATCATGAAAGGGTATTGTATTTTCTCAAATGCTTTCTCTGCATCTATTGAGATAATCATATGATTTTTGTTCTGCAGTTTGTTAGTGTGATGTATCACATTGATTGATTTGTGAATGTTGAAGCATTCCTGAATACCAAGGATAAATCTTGCTTGTTCTAGGTGGATGATATTTCTGATGTGTTGTTGGATTGGATTGGCAAGAATTTCATTGAGGATTTTTGCTTCTATGTTCATCAGGGAATTTGATCTTTAATTCTCTTTGTTGCATCTTTTTCAGGTTTAGGAATGAGGGTGATGCTGGCTTCATAGAAAGAATTTGTGATGATTCCCTCCCTTTCCATTATTTTGAATAACTTGAGAAGAATTGGAGTTAGTTCTTCTTTAAATGTCTGATAGAATTAAGCAGTGAAGGCATCTGGTCTTGAGCTTTTTTGGTTGGGAGGGTCTTTATTACAGATTCAATATCTGTCTTGGTTATGGGTCTGTTTAGGTTTTCTATGTCTTCATGGATCAATTTGGGTAAGCTGTATGTTTCTAGGAATCTATCCATTTTTTTAAGTTTCCTAGTTTGTTCACATACAGTTCTTTGTAGTAATTTCTGATGACTCTTTTTATTTCTGTAGTGTGTGTTGTTACATTTCCTTTTTCCTCTCATTTTGTTGTTTCGGGTCTTCTCTCTACTTGTTTTGGTTAGTTGGTCCAACAGTGTGTCAATTTTGTTTATTTTTTCAAAAACTAGCTCTTCATTTTGCTGATCTTTTGTATTTTTTATTCAATCTTGTTGATTTCTTCTATAATTTTAATTTTTTCTTTTCTCCTACTAGTTTGTTTTTGCTTGCTGTTGTTTTTCTAGATCCTTGAGATGCATTGATAGCTCATTTATTTGGTCCCTTTCCAATTTCTTGAGGTAGACACCAATTGCTATAAACTTTCCTGTTAATACTGCTTTTTCTGTATCCCATAGGTTTTGATATGCTGTATTGTCATCTTCATTTATTTCCAGGAATTTTTTATTTCTCTTTTGATTTTTTCTATGAGCCACTGTTCATTCAGAGGCATGTTGTTCAGTCTTCATGTGTTTGCATATATTCTAGAGACTTCTGAGTTGTTGATTTTCAGATTCATTTCATTGTGGTCTGAGAAGATGCATGGTATGGTTTTGATATTTTTGAATTTCCTGAGACCTGCTTCATGTCCTAGCATGTGGTCAGTTCTAGAGAAAGACACATGTACTGCTGAGAAGAATGTGTATTCTGCAACTGTAGGATGAAAAGTCATGTAGATATGTGTAATATTTGGCCTATAGTGCTAATTAACTCTACTGTTTCCTTGCTGATTTTGTCTGGTTGATCTGTCCATTGCTGAAAGTAGGGTATTGAAGTTTCCCATTACTATTTTTTTTTTGACAGGCAGAGTAGACAGAGAGAGAGAAAGAGAGAAAGGTCATCCTTTTCCATTGGTTCACCTCCCAATAGCCACTGCGGCTGGCGCGCTGTCGCCGGCACATTGCGCTGATCCGAAGGCAGGAGCCAGGTGTTTCTCCTGGTCTCCCATGTGGGTGCAGGGCCCAAGCACTTGGGCCATCCTCCACTGCCTTCCCGGGCCACAGCAGAGCACTGGACTGGAAGAGGAGCAACCGGGACAGAATCTAGCACCCCGACCGTGACTAGAACCCAGTGTGCCGGTGCTGCAGGTGGAGGATTAGCCTATTGAGCCACGACGCTGGCTTCCCATTACTATTGTATTGGAGTTATGACTCCCTTTAGATTGCTTAACATATCTCTTATATAGTCAGGTGACTTGTAATTAGGTACATATAAATTTATAATAGTTACATGTTCCTGTTGAATTGATTCCTTAATCAATTCATAGTGCCCTTCTTTATTTCTTTTAACAGTTTTGTGTTAAAGTATATTTTTGTCTGATATTCAGATGGTTATACCAGCTCTTTTTCAGTTTCTGTTATCATGGAATATCTTTTTCCATCCTTTCACTTTCAGTCTGCATTCATCTTTGTTGAAGAGATGTGTTTCTTGTAGGCAGAAAATAGATGGGTTTCGTATTTTTAATCCATTAGCCAGTCTGTGTCTTTTAACTGGAGAGTTGAGGCTATTTACATTCAAAGTGACTATTAATAAGTAACAATTTTACCCTCCATTTTTCCAAATATATTCCTATTTTTTACTTGAATTTTCTTTGAACTTTTACTGGGAGATTTTCTTCCTTTCTTTTTAGTGATCATATTTCTGTGTTTCTGTGTGCAGCACATCCTTAAGTATCTTCTGTAGGGCCAGGCTAGTGATGACAAGTTCAATTTCTGTTTGTTATGAAAGGTCTTTATTTCACCTGCATTCTTAAATGATACTTGTGCAGGGTATAATATTTTGGGTTGACAATTCTTTTCTCTTAAGACATGGAATATATCTTGCCATTCTCTCCTAGGCTGTAGGGTTTCTGATGAGAAGTCTACTGTGTCTAATTGGAGATCCCCTGAAAGTAATCTGACATTTCTCTCATGCACATTTTAGAATCTTTTCTTTATGTTTTTCTGTGGTGAGTTTGATTACTATGTATTATGGTGAAGATCTTTTCTGCTAATGTCTATTAGGAGTTCTATTTGCATCCTGTACTTAGATGTACCTTTCTTTCTCCAAATTAGGGAAGTTTTCTGTTATTATTTCACTAAAAAGGCCTTCTAATCCTTTCTCTCTTTCCACACCTTCAGGAAATCCTAGAACTCATATGTTGGATTGTTTGATCATATCCTGTAGATTCCCAACAGTGTTTTTCAGTTTTCTAATTTCTCTTCTTTTTGGTTTGACTGTACAATTTCCTGTGTTTAATCTTCTGAGTCAGATATTCTTTCTTTTGCTTCAATGATTCTGTTGTTGAGACTTTTCACTGCAGTTTTTATTTATTCTATTGAATTCTTCATTTCATTTTTATTTCTCTTTAAGATCTCAACTTTTTGGGAGAAATTTTCATATACAGAGTTCAGTAGCTTGTGCATTTGCTTCTGATTACTTCTGTTTAATATTATGATCAATGTTTTTAATTCCACTTCTGGCATTTCTTCATTTCTTCAGTCTCATCATTTTTCACAATCTAGTGTTGAACTGCTATGTTCTTTTGGGGGCATAATATTGTCTTCCTTATTCTTGTTTCTCGAATTGGTGCACTTTATTTGGCATTTGTGGAGATACTCAATGGTTTCTTCTTTGTTTTTTTTTTCCCTTGTGGCAGCTTTTATCTTTGTACTATGCCCCTGTAGATATGTGGAGTGTCTGCTTTCAGTGAATATCTAAAGGTGTGTGGTGGTGTGGCCAGGGAGCTCTCTCTTTTTCTTTTTTTTTAATCAGAAGGGAGATTTATTCTGCTCAGCTGAGCTCCTCTCCTCAAAGGAGACCAGTGCCTGAGAGCTAGCCTCAGTGGAGGTAATATTTGTCTGCTTTGTCCCAAGGATCACGCTAAGGAACTGTTCTGTCTTCAGTGTAAGCTCAAATTCCCTGGCAAGGCCCTTTACCAGGTAATCAGGAAGCCCTGAGAATGTAGAGTCTCCCACAGTGACTGCCCAAAATCCCAGGCACACTGTGAGTTCTCCCACTCAGTCTCAGATTTTTTTTTTTTTTAAGTTCTGGCACACAGCCTCCCAGAGTCACAAGCACTCAGCCCCATGTCAGTTCTCCACACCATAGTCACACGTTTATACTTGGCTGCTTGCTGGGCATGGATACAAACTGGCACAGCTGTTATATATGTCCAAAATGACACCCGCTCTATCAGCTCGTTACAGGATACCAGTTGTGAGGAGATTGGAGAGAGAGAAATGTTTCCCTCCTTTTTTTTTTTTTTCCTCTAGTTCGGTTGGTATACTATCCCCCATGGGGCTCCAAGTCAGGTTCCCTCTAGGCTCTTCCTGAAGCATTTTTGCCAGTGGCTTGGGCTGCAGTCTGGTCTCACTTCACTCTCCCATGCTGATATGGGAGCTCTTGGCTGCTGGATTCATGCCCTCCAAGTAGATCTACTGTGTCCCTCTAATTTGCATAGAATTTCCTCTACCATTTTCTTCCCAACTCTTCCCTGAGACTGTACTCTCTCCACTTTTTTTAAGCTATCCTCTCCTAGAACAGAGCATAATGTTCCCTCCCTACTCCACCATCTTGGAGCCTCCTATCTATTCTTGATGTTACAATTCTCTAACTAAAAATTTGTAAAAGAAACAAGAATAAAAGAAGGAAGGAAGGAAGGAAGGAAGGAAGGAAGGAAGGTTAAAGGAAGTGTCACTACAGTCTTAGAATTCTATCTGTGAACTACATTGAATCTGTCTGTTTATATTAACTTCACACCAACATGAGAGTTGATGAAAACTGTGTAGTAGTAATTATTGTACATTGGCTATGATCTTAAGAATCTAATGTTTTAATAAATTCCTTAAAATTAAAATATAAAAGTTAACTAATGAGAAATGAAGAAATAAAGAAGAGGGAAAGTTGAGATAGAGAAGATAGAAGAAGAGAGGGGAGGGTATGGGAGAAAAAGAGGAGAACAAGGGCAATAAGAGAGGAAAGTAAATAAAATGAGCCACATATTGTGTTTCAGTTCTGTGGAACATAATTTTGTATTCTTGTTGACGCATAGCTTGATTTCGTTAATATTGCACACTTTTTATTTCCAATGTATTAAACATATTCTTCAAAAAACCTACTAATTAAATCACCCTTTCATATATACTTTCAGGATTTTCCTAACATATTTTCATAATTATATATTTCATAATTCCTATTTTATATTTTCATTATTAGATATGCTTCTGCAGGAGTCAGGTTAAATAAATGATTGAAGCCACCTGTATGATAAATCACGTGCCAAAACTACAGGAGATTGGGACTGCTCAATACTGGGTAATGCTGCCAGACAGAAACGTGGAATTAGTATAGCCAGAGCTACTGATTCTGAAAGAGAAATCATCAATGTTATTTTTATTTGTTGTCTTTTGAAATCAAATGTTGGCTCCAATTTTCATATTATCCAAACCAAATAAACATGTGCACCCCATGTGATCTTTTATCCAATTAGTCAATTTATAAGCAATAAATGACTTCCAAAAAATGAATGTTTCTAAATATCCCTTGAATCAAAAGAAGAAAGGAATTTTATAAACTTATACTATTCTATGACATCTGGAAATGGGAGAGATTGTGTTTCCTCTAATGGCTCTGTGATACTTAGAGGTACAAAAACAAGTAATAGAATTTATATTTCTAGATAATCTCTCACAGAGGCTTAAAACATAAAACTTTTAATCTATTATAATTTTTATGTGTTCATTGCTCCCCTTGTACAATAAAGAATTTACTGTGTAGTCTCAAGATATTTATAATTTTTATCCTAAGTTGGTGTTATGACTTGTGTAAACCATACAGTTCTTCTTTCATAAAAACCTACCTGGAAAGCTGTATTTCTTTTTTTTTTTTTTTTTTTTTTTTTGACAGGCAGAGTGGACAGTGAGAGAGAGACAGAGAGAAAGGTCTTCCTTTTGCCGTTGGTTCACCCTCCAATGGCCGCCGCGGCTGGCGGGCTGCGGCTGGCGCACCGTGCTGATCCGATGGCAGGAGCCAGGTGCTTCTCCTGGTCTCCCATGGGGTGCAGGGCCCAAGGACTTGGGCCATCCTCCACTGTACTCCCTGGCCACAGCAGAGAGCTGGCCTGGAAGAGGGGCAACCAGGACAGGATCGGTGCCCCGACCGGGACTAGAACCGGGCGTGCCGGTGCCGCAAGGTGGAGGATTAGCCTAGTGAGCCGCAGCACCGGCTATAATGCATCTCTTAAGTTGCTCTCGTTTTAGATAATATTTTCCTATACTTGTATAGTGGTTATTCAGAAAGCTGTATTTCTAGGCTATTGCCTGTCATTGACCTTAGGACACACGAAAGAGTGCACAGACTATAAAATGTTTTGCAATCAGTGGACAGCTCACCATTGTTGATTACTTTATAAAATATTTCACTTTTTTATTTCCATTCTCACTTTTAAATTTTGCTTAACTTAGAAGGTAATTTACTGGGAGCTTGAGTGAGTGTATTATCATTGCAAGTACAAAATAAGTGGTAATATTCAAGTGAATTTTAAATTTTAAAAAAGCAGTAATTATAGAAAAGAAAGTAAGCCAGAGACCTAAGATGATAAACATATGCTGACATTATAGAGAAAACATGACTTCTTACTTTGCCTTTAACATAGAGACTGAAAAATTTTAAAATTAAAAATCATGTACATGTTCCCTCTTATATGTGGGAGCAAAAATTTAAAAAAAAAAAAAAAAAACCTCTATCTGAACAGGTATGTTGATTACTAGAGGCAGGGAGGTATGCAGGGGTTCGCATAAAGAAAATAAGAAAGCTGGGTTTGATTCATTAACTGTGACAAATATATTGATATGAGACATTCATAGTGGAAATGAGGTAAGAGGTATATGAGAATTCAGTACTAGATCAGATGTTTTGTTTTTAAGCTTAAACTCGATACTAAAAAAGAATAACTGGAAAGAAAAACATTTGAAACCAACAATACCCATGTAACCTATTTCTAGCCCTAAACACAGGAGTAGAGGTCACCTGGCACTTCCTCCAGGCCTTTTTCTTCTTCTTTCTTAGAGTACAGGTGTAAATTCACACTACAACAATCATTGATGAGGAAAATATGGAAAAAATTAAGAGATCAACTCCTTGATACTATTAGCGACGCATAATTCCTGTCTCAGAGTACCCACCTGTAAGTTTATTTTTGCATGATAAAAATAAATCCATATTTTCTTCATCTACTGTAATCAGGTCTCTCTTAGGAAACACAGATTTACACAAAATATAGTAAGAAGAGAACTTTAAAAATGGTATCATGTACACCAAAGAAGCAGAGACATGGTCTTAAATGTCCAGCATTATTAGAAAAATAAAATGCATTTAAGTATGGAGAGAAATTCATTTGTGCTAGAGCAGAAAATATTCCTGCTAAAACATGAAATGCATTATCATACTTTATTATACATAATTATAATGAAAAATACCAACATTTTGAAAATGTCAGCTACATTGATTAGTATCATTGAGAAAATTCAGATTAGTCTAAAAGAAAATTTTTATAATACTTCTGTACATATCTTTTATTGTCATAGTGAATTCTACTTATAGTCAGCTAATTAATGATAAGTTATGACAACAAAGCAAGCTTATCACTTCTGGATCTCAGCTCACTGATGGACGTATGTGCAATCATTTACTCTGACAGTTGGTCTTGGGGCACTGATACTCATCACTGAGAATACCTTGCTCGTTGTGGAAACTCTCCCTATTTGTAAAAGGTCGGGGATGGGTGAGCTTAAAAACAAGTATTTAAAGAATTTCGACATTCTTGAATTGGAAAAAACACCAGAAACTTCTAGCTTGCACTGGAAAATGAATCTCTAACAGAAAGGGGTTTCTGATGCACATGACCTTGTCCATCAATCGCTGAACATCTTCTTACTCCTCTGGGATATCATCCTCCATGGCAACACCTCTCCATCAGCAGTGCACAGAGAACAAGCCCACACAAAAATGTTTGCTTTGAATTCACATCGCTAAAAAGTTGAGAAGTATAAGAAATATGAGCTAGTTGCAAGTCTTAACAAGGAAGGAAAATGGAGTTTTATTTTATTCTTACCATGTAGCTCTCTACTCCCAGAGAAATGTCTTAAAACAAAAAAAGAAATATTGATTTGTGCGATCTGTTCTAATGTCAGTCAAACAAAGAATTTTAGCATTCTATTCCTTACTTAACTTTTAGGAAAGAAGCTATTGATTTTTTTTCTTTATAGAACATAAGGCAAAAATAGCTCCTTTAAAACATTTCTCTTAGTCTATTTTGCAGAACAATAGAAAAAAGGAGAATAATATAAAATAGGGTCTTCATTGCACATGAAAATGCTTGTCATGAGTGTATGTTAAAGAATCACAGCAGGCATTGTAACTAAATAGTTAAAGAGAAAATAATGAATTGTTTTGGGCAATAAATCTTATCTGTAAAGTAAGTGTATTTTTATTTTTAAAATAATTAAGATATGGCGTTTTATATTGATTTTTGTTCATGATAATAGGTGAAGATAGTTGAACTGAAATGATATGGGGTTATAACCACTGTGTTTTCTTCATACCATAATTAATGATGAATTTACCTCCTGTTGATTTAGGCACCTAAATCTCTTAATAAAGTACTAACAACACTTAGTGGCAGCAGGGTGCATGTACAATTAGTTTACACTAGATGGCAATATTTCCTAATCAGGGGCCTCATTTTTTGCTTATAGAAAGTATCCCTTTTACAATGTCAGCCAAATGTGTTTCCTTCCTCTTCCCTCTTCCTTATTACTCTGAATATACGTTTTCACTACTGGTTTACTTTAATATTTTGGTGAACAGCATTGATTCTCTTGCTGCAGGCTTTGTTCCTTCATGTAGAGTGGCCTTTGTCCCCAGTTGTGATAATCTATGAAGACCATGGAAAGAAATATGCTAGCATATTGGAAAGGTTCCCCACATGGTGGGAAAAATGGGTGCCTTGATAGAAATGAAGAGTGATTTTGAGACATTGCCTCAGATATTAAGAGGTCAACAATCCAGTATAAAGTATGAAGGCACCCTGTAAATTGAAGTTTGGTTCCACTACCTTTTTAAAAGAATATGTTTTAGATAATTGAGTTTATTTTCTTTGTATATTGCGTTAAGGGTTTTCATTTTATCACTTATACTTTATTTGCTGTTTTAAAGTTAATAATAATATACATTTTTGCCTATTTCAGTTTATTAAATAGATCAGCAAAATTTGCCAACTAATGCAACTTATACTATTTAAAATAACCTGATTTTTTTTCAAATTTTATTTTTGACAGGCAGAGTGGACAGTGAGAGAGAGAGACAGAGAGAAAGGTCTTCCTTTGCCGTTGGTTCACCCTCCAATGGCCGCCGCGGCTGGCATGCTGTGGCCGGCGCACCGCGCTGATCTGATGGCAGGAGCCAGGTGCTTCTCCTGGTCTCCCATGGGGTGCAGGGCCCAAGCACTTGGGCCATCCTCCACTGCCTTCCCTGGCCACAGCAGAGAGCTGGCCTGGAAGAGGGGCAACTGGGACAGAATCCGGTGCCCCGACTGGGACTAGAACCTGTTGTGCCGGCGCCGCAAGGCGGAGGATTAGCCTGTTAAGCCACGGCGCCGGCTAATAATCTGATCTTATTTTTTGCTCTGGAGAGGTTATAAGTTCATGGGAGATGGTCAGAGACATTTAAAGTGTGCCATTCATGAGCTACTTCTTTATCCTGCTGGACAGCCTAATGCCTTAGTATCTGACTGCTCATTGGGATTCGCTTTCACAGCAAACTTGCTTGAACTGGAGTATGTTCTGAGATTCTTTTCTGACTTGTGTCCAGTTTAGTTTTGTCAAGGTAGCTACTCTCTAGGAGAACCATTACTGGGAGGAATATCAAGTTTAGATGTTATCTGTAACATCTAAACATCCCTATGCAGATGTAGAAATGTTCTTTGTTATTCATGAGAGAAGAAGGGTGCCCATGAGGACCAGTAGGAAGTCCAGATACAGTAGGGAACTCAACCAGTAGGTGAAGAGAAAGATGAGAGACAGAGACTTTTGTGTCAACCATTAGTTTTTATCATGGTCATCACCTGTGGGATATTTTGGGTTTTGACCACAGAGAAGGGAAATAAGCAGAGTGTACTGCAAAGAACCATGCTGGGAGTAAAAGTTTTCACTAGACCAAAGGTGCCCCACATCCAGCTGGATTTCGAATAACCTATCAGGCCTGAAATATGAATGTTGAGGAAGTTACTATGTCAATCAAAATTGCGACACAAATATGAGACTTGTATCAACACATTTGTGTTTATCAACAAGTAATGGCTGAAATATTGAGGTCAAGATATTCCTTCTGTGTTTAAAATGCTCCGTGGTATAAGAAGTAAATGCTAGTTCTTGTTATTGCCAATTTACAGCTTCTGTGAGTCATCTAGTTGGATAGGGATGTCCCAGCAGCAGGAATACAGACAGAAGGACATAGATATCAGAGACAATGCTGCTTTGGTAGGCAGTACTTCATGTGTTAAAAATAGAGCTGGAATGGGTGATTGGTCTAGTGGTTACGCCTTCAGCTAGGATACAACATCCCATACTGGAGTGCCTGAGCTCAAGCCCAGCTTTGCTACTGACATTGCAGCTTCCTGAACATGTACAAGCTGGGAGGCAACAATCACAGCTCAAGTGGTTGGGCTCCTGGCATCCACATAAAATTTCAAGATTGAATTGTCAGCTTCCAGTAATAGAAAGTTTTAAAAATTAAATTAAATTAAGGAGCTGGAAGTATAAATATATCACATTTTTACTATGGCCATCATTTATTCTGCTTAATACAAGAGGGCTTCAAAACATTCATGGAAATGGTATTAAAAGTTAATTTTGTCACCAAAACTTTTAAATCTGCCCATAATTTTGTAACATGTTTCCATACAGACTTCTTTGTGAAGACTTCTCATATTGATCAGACACTACATATGCTAATTTTTCTATTACATTTAACCCTCATAGCAAACCTAGTCCCTGTTCTTTGAAAGGTTTCAATCAAGTTGCCCAAAATTCAAAGCAGATAATATGATAACAAACAGAAGGAGATATTCAATAGGAAAAATTGACATCATTAAAACCAGTGCAATGCAATGGGTGTGTTTTGGGAAAAAAAGTGATTATATTATACAAATAATAGAGTATTCCCTACAACTATGTATTAACAAATCGATCTTCCTCACTTAGTAGTGGAATAATTTGTTTGATTAGACTATCATCCTGTCTCTGCTCTGTTCTCTAGAGGACTTCCCTGATCTGTTATTCTTCATGTGAATAGAGAGGAGAATTGGCAAGGATGTCTCATTTGGAGGGCTGTACCTGTTTAGTACCATTTCTTTTTAGGTTTGAGGATCCAGGTACTGGCTTAAGAGTTGAATATTACTGCTCTGATTCTTTCTTTCGAGATTCTCTGAAAACAAATTTATATTTGATTTATTCCATACATTAACTCAATCCAGAGAACTTGGTGCTTAGGGACCCTTTGCTAGAATAAATTCTGAATTTGTTGAATTCAACTGAAAATCATTCTTCCATTGTTTGTCTCCCTTTTAGCTACAATGATCTTCTTGTCTTATAATGCGTGGGATAAGAAAGAGGGGGTGGGCGGTGCCGTGGCGCAGTGGGTTAATCCTCCACCTAGGGCCCCAGCATCCCAATGGGCACTGGTTCTAGTCCTGGCTGCTCCTCTTCCAATCCGTCTCTTTGCTGTGGCCCGGGAAAGCAGTAGAAGATGGCCCAAGTGCTTGGGCCCCTGCACCCGCATGGAAGACCAGGAAGAGGCTCCTGGCTCCTGGCTTCCGATAGGTGCAGTTCCAGCCTTTGCGGCCATTTGGGAAGTGAACTAACGGAAGGAAGACCTTTCTCTCTGTCTCTCCCTCTCACTGTCTGTAACTCTACCTCTCAAATAAATAAATAAAATCTTAAAAAAAAGAAAGAAAGAAAAGTGCAGGGGTAATCAGATATAATCAGATAAGCATTCTGTAATGTGATCCATCTGCTCAGGCAGCTACTGCTCCTTTAGAGCCTGTCCCAGCCTCTTTTTGCAATCTGGGCATCAATACTCCTATTGGTAGACTAGATCAATGCATTCTGATGATCAGATAATGTCATAAACTTTTACTGAATCATTTTTTAAAAAGTTTTTATTTGCTTTGAAAGGCTGTGTGGGTGGGGTGGATCTCCCATCCACTAGATCATTCCCCAAATACCCATAACAGCCAGGCACAGGAGCTAGGAGCCAAGAACTTCATCTGGGTTTCTTCCATAAATGATAGTGGCCTAAGTACTTGAGCCATCTCCCAGGTGCATTAGTAGGAAACTGGTTCAGAAGCAGAGTAGCAGGGACTGGAACCAGCACTTTGATATGGGATACAAGAATCCCAAGCAGTGGTGTAATCTACTGCTCTATAGCACCTGTCCCTGTCTTCCTCAATTATTTTTTTCATTTTTTAATTTTTTTTCTGGGGCTCAGGTTGTTCTCCAGAGAGGTTTCTTATAAAACAATTATAAGGAGGCTTTTTACATTTTCTGTAAAACATTCTGTTTTCACCATAGACATTTCCAACTCCTCTAAGTGGTTGCTTATACAACATATTGGCTCACCTGGAACTTGTTTTCTTGTCCTTTGCAATATTCAGGGATAGTAGACTTTTGGATTCCTTTGTGAGCAAATAGGAGAAGCATACTTAAATGAGTTTTTTGCATCTTCCAAATCCTAAAAGACCAATAGGGAAGAATGTTTGTCAGGAGGAGATGTTCCTTAAACTTTATGTTCTGGTTCTTAGATCCTAGTTCTTGGAACAATTAATTTACAAATTAAGAACTGACAAATTCTAGTAATATAGTAAACCATCTTCTATGCTGGATGATAAGCTATTATTGTACAGTTCAACATCCACCATCTTATAGACTGCTGTATGGTACAAGAAACTCCATTTATTTAATTACTTGAAACTGAGAGTTACAGACAGAGAGGGAGAGACAGACAGAGGTCTTTCATCCTCTGGTTCACTCAAGTGGACTCAGTGGCTAAGGCTAAGTAAGGCCAAAGCCAGGAATCAGGAGATTCATCTAGTTCTCCCACATTGGTGGCAGGGGCCCAAGCATTTGGGTTATCTTCTGCTGTTACCACTATGGGATGCTGGCATCTCAGGCAGTGGCTTTACCAGCTATGCCACAATGCTGGCCTTTTGTTTGTTATTTTTACATCAGATTACTCTGCCAAATAATAACAAAGGGCTCAGAATTATTTTAGGAAAATTATAAAATCCTGAATTTCAGCCCATGCCTTAATATGTACATTTAAGATTTGAGCTTATCTTCTTTCTTAAAGACAGCTGGAGCCAATAGAAAAGTCACTTCTCCCTTTGCCTTTCATATTATTTATTCTGTTAACAACTTGATTCTCTAATACACTTACAAAAGTTATATTTTAATTTAATATTCCACCAGTGCATACCAGCAGCTACCATAGTTTCAGCCTATAAAATAGATTTTTTACTTACTTTATTCTTATGCAACTAGTAGATCAATTCCTGATTCCTCAACACCTGAGAGAACCTGTTATCTTCATTAACCATGTCAGAGTCTATGTCTGGTGCACAGCTTAGCTTGCCCTCTCTGCTTACTGTATCCCAACATGGTGGAAGAGGCAAACCGTGCCAGAGTCTTACTCACTGATATTGGTAATAAAGTCAGACTGATCTTTGAAAAAATTAACTGATTAAAATAATATTCAACCAAAATAAACAGAAAGAATGGACACATTCAGAACTTGAGCATACAAAAATAAATAAATAAATAAAAATAAATAAATAAATAACAGGGCCAGCACAGTGGCACAGTAGGTTATTCCTCTGCTTGTGGCACCAGCATCCCATACGGGCACCAGTTCTAGTCCTGGCTGTTCCTCTTCCAGGCCAGCTCTCTGCTGTGGCCTGGGAAAGCAGTAGAAGATGGCCCAAGTGCTTGGGCCCTTGAACCTACATGGGAGACCAGGAAGAAGCACCTGGCTCCTGGGTTTGGATTGGTGTAGCTCCGGCCTTTACGGCCATTTGGGGAGTGAACCAGGGGATGGAAGACCTTTCTCTCTGTCTCTCCCTCTCACTGTCTGTAACTCTACCTCTCAAATAAATAAATAAAATCTTTTTAAAAAAGCAATACAAATGCTGTATCAAAATTCTAATCGCACACTAAAACCAAACCAGTGAGCTGCGTCTGCTGAAAGTTGAGTGCTGCAGTTTCCACTTCCAATCCTCCAGCATAGGCTCCATGACTGTTATTGTATCTATACCACCCCATAACACAAGGTAACACTACTGGAAACAATTCCTTCTGGCTCCTTCTGTCGCTATCATCAAATTTTAAAAATTGGCTCCCTGTATCTGACTGTAAAGCCAAATCCATCAACTCATGCCTTAGCTTCCAAGAGAGCAGTTATTTTCAGCCTCAGGAGTAGGATGTTTGTCACCTGCCAAAATTGAGAAAATGGAAATTCATCAATTCTAAGAAGATAGTTCACCTGTCAAATAACAAAATAATGAATGAGACTCACATTCATCTCCAATATTACTTCTCATTGACTTCCAAAACAGTCACAAAAAACTTAATTGGACTATTAAAATGCCATCTTATGATTATATTTATGACAGTTCCCAATATTTTAGGAAAGTATCCAGTCCTTGGTTGTAATAATTTTTCAAACATGGAATTTACAATTTCTGAAACTTCATTTTCAATTTTCTTTCATCTCTGGGAGCACTCTTATCTTATGTGTTCAAGTTATTTTCCTGATGTTGTGAATCTCTGTTAAGGTTAATCTTATACATAAACTGGAACTCTAATGCACTAGTGTTGTGCCCATGTTCATGAAATCTGCTGTCAGATCACAGTATTTTCATTTCCATTTTTATTATTTACTAAATGTAGAACATTCTTCTCTTCAATTTACTCACTTAAAAATCATGGTATTCACTATACCTGTTATATGGCTGATTTAATACATTATTCTCATATTTACTAAATTCAACATGGAACAGTGTTCATAAAAGTTTTATTATTTTAATATAATTACGTTAAATTAAAAGTGATGAAATTTTCCAAATTTTTGAAAAAAGAAACTTGTGTTTGTAGGACTTCTCCATATCTGACTGAAATACTAACTACACTCGTATTAAACATAATCATGTTCTGCTTTTCCCTAAACAGATTCAGTCTTCCTTTTTGTTTCAATTTCTATCAACGAATTTAGTTCAATGTTATTTACTTTACACCAATCCCATGGCAGACAAGGTGAAATAATAATGCTTGAATGAATCAAAAGTTGCTCCCCTCCAGTAATTTGTATCTTGGTGTCAGAATGAAGATAAAACATCACTGATTTCTATGTACTGTAGTGTACATAAGATGGCAAATATTCAGAGTGCTGAAGAAGAAGAACACTTAAATCATTCAGGTATTCCTGGAAAGCACCAACAGCAGGCATGAGACAAAACTTGAAGAAACAGAATCAAAGAGGCTAAAGAAAATTGTGGAATTGACATTTCTGCCAAAGAAAACTCTATGAATGAAAAACCAGAACTGTGAAATGACATACTATATGAGGTATTTTGTAAGAAGTTTGTGATATAAAATAGCAAGAAACAAAGAACTACCTATGGAAATGGGACAGTTTACTGAAGAACTTGTGCATCACACTTACAATATTAGATTTAATGTGCTAAATAGTAGAAAGCAATTAAAACAGAGGCATGATATGGGCAAATTTCGATTTCGAACTATGTATCCATGCCAAAAGGACTTGCATGAGAAATCTGCTTCAGTCACATATTAATGTCAATATATTTGCAGAAATCCTCAAAACTTCAAAAATCCAGGACTACTACCCATAACAATACTGACCACACTTCTTTTGTATGAACAATCAAATCGGATTGATTTATATTCCTCTGGATAAATAGGCTAGCTCAAAGAAAGTCAAGTAATTCAGTCATCAAAGTCACACAGTTGACTGCAAGTTTATTCCTATAAGAAAATTGAAAACAACATTGTTGAAAACAGGTCATAATAATGCATTTGGCTGAAAACAGCAACTCAAAAATAAACTTTGCTCTAACCAATGGCATTATAACTATTGAAAACCTGAAGATAATGCCTCCCAAAATGCTCATTGTTCTTTAAACATTATACAAAGATCCCAGCTCATCTAAATCTTAGGACTGTGTACTTTGCTCAATTCACTGTTTATTATGGATTATAAGTCTCATTGGTACATAGCATGTTAAGTTGTGAATTCTTGAGCAGTGGAGATATAAAATAACTTTTTTTTAGTGTCAAAAACAAGGTTATCACTTATGATCCTACATGTTTTTGACCAGTTTTATATCAATCTTGGCAGCCTTATGTTAACATTATATTTAATTGGCTATAAATGCATGGAATTCTCTTTAGACTAAATATATTACTATTATCGTCATTAATTTATTTGTTGAAGTCTTTGAAATTTTTAAATCTTTGCAAAAGAACTTGATTTTTTTTTTGTTTTTAATTAAACTTTTATTTAATGAATATAAATTTCCAAAGTATAGCTTGTGGGTTACAATGGCTTCCCCCCTCCCATAACCTCCCTCCCGCCCGCAACCCTCCCCCCTCCCGCTCCCTTTCCCCCTCCATTCGTGTAAAGATTCATTTTCAATTCTTTTTGTATACAGAAGATCAGTTTAGTATATATTAGGTAAAGATTTCAACATTTTGCCCATATAGCAACATCAAGTGAAAAAACTACCATTGGATTACTAATTATAGCATAAAATAGCAATGTACAGCACATTAAAGACAGAGATCCCACATAATTTTTTTTCAAAATAATTAATTTTCTATGCCATTTCCATTTTAACACCAGGTTGTTTTTTTTTTTTTTTCATTTCCAATTCTCTTTATATACAGAAGATCACTTCAGTATATAATTAGCAAAGACCTCATCAGTCTGCGCCCACACAGAAACGCAAAGTATAAAAATACTGTTTCAGTACCAGTCATAGCATCACTTGGCTTTAGACGACACATTGGGGACAGATCCCGCATGGGGTGTAAGTACACAGTGACTCCTGTTGCTGACTTAACAATTTGACACTCCTGTTCATGGCGTCAGTAATCTCCCTGGGCTCTAGTCATGAGTTGCAAGGGCTATGGAAGCCTTTAGGGTTCGCTGACTTTGATCTTATTCCGATAGGGTCATAGTCAAAGTGGATGTTCTCTCCTCCCTTCGGAGAAGGGTACCTCCTTCTTTGATGGCCCCGTAAAAGAACTTGATTTTTCATTTTTGAAAACTATGATTTACAACTGATGTCCACAAATATTCTCTTTCCCTTACGTGTTTCCAAAAACAACTCTGATAATGTAATTGTCACTCATCGCTTCCTTGAAATTCTGTTTTGTGACTGTGTCCATCTCATTTCTGGGTAAGATGTGATCTTTTGAAGTCAACCTAGCATGTGTCTCCATGTGGTATAGAGTCCTGAGGATAAATGCTAGTTTACATCAACTAACACAACAAAAAATGGAAGATTAAAACATTAAAAAAGTATGAAAAGTCATTGTAAAAATAAGGTAATTGGAAAAGAAGCAAAAGGTGCATTGTTGAATACCTCACATTCTGTTGTAAATAGCATGCATTCTACCACAGTATTATTAGTCTGGAAAGATCTTTATTGTCCATTGCTCCAGTCTCAACGTCTTTGCATTTTGGTTCTTGGATCTGAGAAAAATTCTCTATTTGATGTTATCAATGCCCACATCTGAGAAGAAAAATCAAAGGACAAATATGCAGGTTGCTGAGTCTCTCAAACATCTCATTTCCTGCTCCTCTCTGTTCATAAGTCTTCTTTTGTGTGTGAGGAAAGCAGATAATAAAGGATGTTATAATTACTAAGAGGAAGAACAATCAAAATCTTTTAACCCCAGACACTGGGAAAGAAACTCTATTAAGCCAGATGCTGTGTTGATTCACGCTTCCTGATTTTAGAACTGGAACTTGGAGTTTATGTTTCTTAGCAACAGTTCTCAGTTATATGCTTGCTTCGCTCACTTCACCTTAATTTAATGACCTCCTCTGGGGCAACTGCTTTGGACATTGTGAGACAGAGATTTGGGATGGTGAGGGGACGCAGGTGATCTGATCTTCCCCCTACCATCTACACTTATACAATAAAGATAATTATCTCCTGTGTCTGCCTGGTGATACATGACAGGAGACCCATGGAAAGGACCTATGGGAAACTGGTTTCTCTCATGTCAAAATTTTTGGCTAATTTTTATTCTTACTTCCTAAATTTTGCTTACATTAACAAGCTTTCCTTCAAATAATTTAGCATTTTTATCTCTCCAAAACTCCAAGTTCTTATCCTCTCAGTTACCCTTGAAGGCTAGCCAGAAGTAAAACATGAATTTTCTTTCAAAACGATTCAATTCAATTTTAATCTAAGTCTGTCTTTATTTTAGGGTATTACTGATTTTGTTAGAGTAAAATAAATGTAATAATTCATTCCAATATTCTGAATTTTCCATAATAAATCCCATTAACAAAAATCATGTTAGAAACATGGTTTATACTGCAAAGCACAGTGGACAGTACAACAAACAACATGTTGCCCATTTATCTGATAACAGATAACAAGATTGCAACTTCACTTCTTTGGATTGTCGTGATTCTAATCATCTCTTGAACTATTTATACAGAAGCAATTTCAATTTTACAGGTTGCCACTTCATGATACATGATACATGATATCATGATACATGATACATCATGATTCATGATGAATTTTCAGCATCAATTAGGTTAGGTTCTGATACATAATACTTAATCTAAAATGCTATGATGGTAAGATATATTACTCATTGTCACAGTCCATTCAGGCTAATATTAAAAATACCATAAGGAGGGTAATTTATGAATAACAGAAACTTATTTCTCATAGTCGCTGGTTGGTTTGTTCAATAGTTGCCATCAGATTCTATGTCTGGTGCATAGCTTAGCTTGCCTTCTCTTGCTTACTGTGTCTCGACATGGTGGAAGAGGCAAAGCAGACCTCTGGGCCTTTTTGATAAGAGCACTAATTTCATTCATGAGATTCCTCATGAGCTAATCATCTCCCAAAAGGCCCTCCTTCTGAATATTTTGGAGACAGATTTTTTAAACATTTAATTATGTATTTATTTGAAAGAGTAACAGAGCGAGAGAGAGAAAGAGTTCTTCCATCAGCTGGTTCACTCCACAAATGGCTGACTCAGGCAGGGCTGGGCCAGGCTGGGGCCAGGCTGAAGCCAGGAGCCAGAGGATTCTTCCAGGTCACACACAAGGGTGGCCAGGACCCAAGTACTTGGGCCATCTTCCACTGCTTTCCCAAGCACATTTGCAGGGAGCTGAAGCAGAAGTGGAGCAGCCAGGACACAAACTGGTGACCATATGGTATACAGACATCACAGGCAGAAGCTTAATCCACTACACCACAAGGTCAGCCCCAAAGTAAACTTTTTAAAGTATGAATCTTGTAGGAACACAAACATGTATACCGTAGCATCCACCATACAACATTTTTCTTAATGCACTGGGTTTTGAAAGCTTTTCATGCATAATTATTTCACTTATTTCAGGATTACTGTTTTTTTTTTCAATGACAAATTTAACCCAGTTTTTAAATGTAAGTTCAGTAAAAGATGCTTTACTTTCTATTTTATGTGTGACATTATCATATATGCAAGGCAAATAGACTGAAGAAACAATTTGCAGAGAGAGAAATTTTTTCCAAGTATATTGTCCCAGGTCAACTAAAACTATACCTCCATTGATCAAACAGAATTTATAATGAATATTCCACATGTGTTCTTTTTTTGAAAATCCTTCATTTAAGTGCAAGAGATTGAAACAATAGTAACATCTCTCTGTATCAAGGCCTTGGTGAAGTTCTGTCTTCAGATGTTCTGTCCAAATATTCCAAGTCCAATTCTTCCAGCACCTTTTGTGAAGGAGCACTGTGAAGCTCTCTACTCCAATGTTGAAGGGGAAAATTACTGAGAATATTGTAAACAGATTTAACCTTCAGAAACCAAGAGATGGTTCAGTCTATACATACTCTGATCATGGGTGAGACAAGTTCAAAGCTATTCAATTCTATTATAATATCACTAGATACTGCCTAAAGAAGTTTTCAATGTTTTTTTTTGTATTGGTATCTACAGAAATTCTTGTAAACAATTCCTTAAAATGTCACAGCTGACATTGAAAACCCCTTAATTAGCTGTCTCAGATGACTCCAAACATCCCATTCCCATTAACCTGCTTTGCTGATTTTTATCACAGTTTAAAATGACTGCTATGACTATGGATCTAAAATGAGCATGCATTTACATATGGTTTATTCTTTCTCTTGTGTCTGGATTAGAGTGATTTTTACAATAAGTATTAAGAAAATGCTTATAAAGACAATTGAAAAATATTGTATTGAATAAAAATGATATAACCTTAATACCAAAAACATCAAATATATATAACAATGAAAATAAATTAAAAATAAAATATAAATACAGATAATATATCATCCAATGGAACATTGTGTTTCCAGTGTGCTGCGCCAATCCAAAGCCAGGAGGTAGGTACTTCCTCCTGGTCTCCCATGCGGGTACAGGGCCCAAGCACTTGGGCCATCCTCCACTGCACTCCCAGGCCACAGCAGAGAGCTGGCCTGGAAGAGGGGCAACCGGGACAGAACCGGCGTCCCAACCGGGACTAGAACCCGGAGTGCTAGCGCCACAGGTGGAGGATTAGCCTAGTGATCCGCGGCGCAGGCCAGCATTGTGTTTAATATTTTATATATTAAGATTCTTCACATTTTGCTTAAGTAATCATACATTGTAAATTATAGGAAGTTTCTTAACTCCTCAATTTTTAAGTAATAGCATGGGTCCTTTGTCCATGATAATTACTCAGTAATTATTAATGAAGTATTTATTATGCTAAGGAAGAAACTGACTGACCTTCCACCTAATCTACTTTCTCTACCTCCTAGGTCTAGATATGGACTACAAATTCTCTGTATTAATTGTGGTAATGGAACCCAAGTTTTGACCATGAAAAATAGAGACAATGTGTACTGCTTTCAGATATAACCCATTAAGAATTTCCCACTCTGATAGATCCTTCTCTTTTCATACTGATTTTGAAGATGTGTATTGAAAATTTGAGGTCTAGACAGTCAAAGGACTCAGCCTCTGACTCTCTGCTGGGAGGAAAATTGGCTTCCAATCCAAAACTGTCTCCTTTGGACAGTTACAAACATGAGAAATGTGTTAATCCTTTTAAAATCATTATATATTTTTGGAAATATTACAGAAAGTATAATTATCTTATTTATTCAGATTCTTTTTTAAAATATAGGAACTCTCTCCCCCTTTATTAGAAGAAATAAATGTTATCTTTCAAACCCACTATTAAACATTAGAAGTATATGGTACCCTGCTTCTTCTGAGAGTTCCTAGAGCTTTCTCCTTTTACTTAACTTGACAAAAATTATTTTGCTAAACATCTGCTTGCATACGTGGTTTCTTTTTCACATGAAACTAGTTTTTTAGCTTCATAGATGCCCATAGAGCTATGCTCCCTGTTAAGACTCAAGAGAAAAATCCTTCTTTGCCTGTTCACGATTCCTGTAACTGTTGGTGATCTTTGGTGTTTGATAGTTTTAGTTGCATCACTCCAGTATTTGCCCCATCTCCATGTGGCTTTCTCTCATGTGTTTCTGAGTCTCTCAGTCTATATTTCCAGTTTTACAACAAAGGTCATATTGGGTCAGGACCCACCCTAAACCGTATAACCTCATCTTTAAATTTTTTACATCTGCTTACCCTCTATTTCCCAGGAAGGTCACATTTTGAGGAGCAAGTAGACACGAACATTAGGAAAGCAATAATCAGTACAGTTTGGGATGAAATAAGAAAGGCATTACAGAGTTAGAGGATAAGTAAACTTATAATAATTAGAATAAATTTCTACATAGAAATAATATTATAAAACCTCACTATTTTTATGAGGAGATGTAAATGAAGGGTGCATATTGAGTTGCAGAAGGCACCATGAGTAGATACAATTATACTTTTATGCTTAATTTGTGAACTTGTTCAAGGTCAATATTGTAGTCTTCAACATCTTAATTTTTAATCTAATTTTGAAAATTATTATTTATATTGATCAGGCTTTTGGAATTTATGTTACAGTTATTGGCTCATGATATGCTCTCATGAGTTTATAAATTCATTAAATTATATAATGAGTCTATAAATTCAAAACAAAATATAAATGACCAGGAAAAATGCCATTCAAAGCTTCATCTCACAGTGACAAAGCATAAAATTGGAATTGCTTAACAGAGTTCAAAATGAGCTGATATAAAGACATACCTGTCACTTCTCATTTCCCCAATAGCTCTTGCCTTTCTACAGCAAATAAATATGCATATTTTCTCTTTTGTTAGTCTTATTCCAGGAACTGACACCAGTTTTGAGTGAAATAAAATTAAAAAAGAAAAATGTTCTTGTTTCAAAGAAGATGTCATAAATATATTCTATAAATACTGAGTCAGCTATATTATATGCTATATTCTATGCAAGGCATATGAGACATAATGTTGAATAAACTTTCTAGGTATACTTGAAGGTTCCCTGTTTTTTTCCTGACTTTCTACATTTTAACAACAAATGAGCTTTTGATTACTGCTAAAACTTTCCTTTTTACAAATGAGGCACATTAACTTTCTCAAGTTATATACTTAAATCAGGATCCTACTTGCAAAGTGAAGTTCTGAGTGTGCTTCATTCTTTACTTCAGTTTTATGATACTTGACTGCCTTTTTCAGATTTTTACAATAGCAAGATATGTATTGTTTAGTGTTTTGAAATCTAGGCCAATATTAAAATGAAAGCTGATTTGTTATTCTGATCCTCCTTTTACTAAAACAGTATACATTAAAGATCTGTAATTTGGAAGTAACCCTAAATCTATTTATGATTTGGAAATATAGATTTACATGAATTATTGTCTGTAACAATTTTTCATCAACTTCAGTTATAACTAATCATTTAAAATGGAGTTTTGGAGTATAAAACAAATCTAGATCTAGGTAAGGAGAGATTTTGCTCTAAGTGGTTATTGTGATAGAGGGGAAGTATTACAAGAGGGTGGACACTGTCAACATAAAATATGCAATGATCTCAAAGTTAAGCAGAAATGTATATTATTTATAGGGTGTTGAGGAGTTGAATGTGGTGTGGTCAAGGAACATTGATCCTTGATGTCAGCTGATCCCCTGAAAAGGGCTTGTAAAAAATGGGACAAAGTTCAAAAGTCTGGGGAAACAGACTGAATTTTGATCAAGTTGTTGAGCATTTTGTCCATATTGATCAATAGAAAAGAGGAGTACTGCTAATTATTTATGAATCAGAGAGTTGGTAATTCGGAACATCTGTATTGAGCCTTAAGGTAGACAAGTGGGTCATCTATGAATCTAAGTAAGGGATAGCTGGGTATTTGTAGTAGGCACTATCCTAGAATCCACAATGGCAAAGAGAGGGGATATTGAGGTGGAGCAAGACAAAATATTCCTTAACTGTTGCTTTGTAGAAACACATGGCTCAGATGAATTTCAACATGGTCAGGGGAAATTAAGTCAATAGGCATGAAAGGTCAACTAATTTGCAAAATGAGTTAACTTATACTCTAAACCTAACTCTTAATTACTGAGTAGTTAGTCTGAATCACTCATTTTTTAAGGTGAGTTGCATTCTACATAAACAATTCACAAGTAATTTTTAATATTTACCATAACATTAAAAATAGAGTAACATTTCTTAGTTTTTTTCCACAATTTGTAAAAAAAAAAAGTATCTCGTCTGAAAAAATTAGAATATAACTCAGATGATTAGGCATAATACCCTCATTTGGAAAAACAATTATCTTAATTGCAAATCCATTAAGCAATACTGGTTTTTTTCTACCTTAAATTGTAGATTGTTAGTTGATTAGAAATAATTGTATATGTTCTAATGAACAAAAATGTTTATGAAATATAGCATGTATAAATTAGATACAATTTAATGCTACTTCATCTCATACATTTCATATATTTTATAAACATAATTTTATACAATTGAGTTATCTATATCTTAAGGGAACATGATATCTAATACACATCAAAATTAGTATTTAATAAGCACTTTTTTCTTATTAATATTTAGAAAAATTTAAAATAATTTCTAGAATACAAGTAACTGATTATAAAATAGCTTTCTTTCTGTTCAGTTTCTTAGAAATTCCAAAGATCATAATATATTATTTCATCATTGAGAAGAATTGATAATTAAAACATAAGAATTAAATCAGAATATGGGAGATGAATAAGTCTCAAAACAAGTGGTGGGGCGGTAGTGATTTAGCTGCTTAGTAGTGTGCCTGAGGAAAATCTCGACAACAGATATTTCAGAAAATTTGTCTATTTATAGTTGCAGAAAGATTTTAATAATTTATTTCTGACACAAAATTTATTAGACAATATTATAAAAAGCTTATTTCCTTACACTGTTGCATGTATAAGTGGGTGAGTGTGTGTGAGTATGAAGAGACAGAGAGATATTTTGCTAAGTGGTGTTTGAGATAACATAAGAATAGACTAACAGGACTAGAGAAAAGCCTCAAAAAATTCTGCATTCCACACCCTTTAGGCATATGCAATAACTGACAGAATTCTTAGAGTAATCGTTTCACAAAAGCTCAGAGTATAGAGATGAAAAATGCTACATTTGCAAGAATCAACACTTTGAGTGGATTACAAGATGGTGGAATGGGGAAAAGTCAAACTGCTTTAGGTTAGAGGAAAATAGTAAAAAAAGGGGGGCAGTGGAGGGTGTGTGTGGGAGGAAGTGTATTCTCAGGGGAGAGTTGGAGAGAAAACTGCAGGGGAAATTTCTACAGGAGAAAGAGGGATGCCATGGATCAGTTTGAAAGGCGTGGGTGCACAGTAAAGTGCACGAACACAACATACAACCCCAGCAGCTGAGAGCTGGAGGAAGTGCCAACTTCAGAAAGCAAGATGAGATCAGACTGCCGCAACCTGTGTCACTGGTGATACAGTCAGAGGGAGAGTCTGGCAGATTATGCTGTCTATGAGTCATTCCTGGAGCCCTAAGGGGGACAGGGTATTGGCTAACACAGCAAAAGTAAAGAACTATATTTCTCTCTCTCCATCCCTCCCACAATGGCTCCTGGTAATTGGCTGACAGGGAGGCAACATTTTAAACATAAGTAGCAGCTGTGGCAGCTGTTTTGTGTGCG
This sequence comes from Lepus europaeus, assembly GCF_033115175.1. Classification (NCBI taxonomy): domain Eukaryota; kingdom Metazoa; phylum Chordata; class Mammalia; order Lagomorpha; family Leporidae; genus Lepus; species Lepus europaeus. Next base: position 43,472,908 of record NC_084832.1, on the reverse strand, counting down.
CTCAGCAACTGGCAGGTTCAAGATGCCATGTTGGACAGCAGTGGGGGCGTGGCAGCAGCTCTGGTGCACACACTGGGCAATGGGCAGGGAGAAGGGGCCATTCTAACATCAGTAGCAGCTGCAGAGGCTCTTGTGCATGCCCAGCAACTGGCTGGGAGAAGGTGCCATTGTGAAATGAATAGGGGCTGTGGCCAGCACCTCTTGAAAACTTATGTAATCCAGGATTTTTACCAGAGGGAAAAATCTATGTTCCCCACTGACTTTGAGTCTGGTTGAGAAGATTGACAGGGGTCTTGGTGCCCACATGGGACTGTGAGGTGCCCCCACCCTCTTAACATACCACAGCTCTGAGGCTCAAATTGCCTAAGCAGAGCATCCATAGGCAGTTGACTCTGGGAATGTTTCTGCTTCTCTGTGAATAAGACAGGCTAGCAGGGAAGAGCAGATCCTCTGTACCCTATGACCATTGTAGACTTGCATATTCAGACTGTGGGAACTCTGTGACTGGATGAGAGGGTGCAGGGCATAGATGGTTCTTGGGGCAATCACTGTAAGCCGTTCCACATACTCAGTGATCCCTGATTGCCTGGGGTTGGCCATTGCAGTGGGATCTCTGTTCACACTGAGAACTAGACAGATTCCAGATTCTTTGTGTGGCTCATGCAGCAGCACAGGTGTGTTATACACACTGTGGGCTATACCTCAGCACGGATCACCTTGGAAGAGAAGTGAGGGTGTGATTACACCAACAGAGATTCCTATATCTTCCTTTCTGCTAACAAGAGGAGAACTGCCATGCCCAACTTGGCTGTGACCCTGGATAGTCACACCATCACAGAATACTGACCAGAACTCCCTGGCCACACCCAGCACATGCCATCTGATCATAGAAGAAATCAAAAGAGACATAAAAATGGAAAAAATCTTCATGTTCATGTATTGGAAGAATCAATATCATCAAAATTGTCCATACTACCCAAAACAATGTATAGATTCGATGTGATCCCATTCAAAATACCAGTGACATTCTTCTTAGATCTGGAATAAACAATGGCAAAATTCATAAGGAAACACTAGAGACTCCGAATAGCTAAAGCAATCTTAAACAACAAAAACAAAGCTAGAGGCATCAAAATACTAGGTTTCAAGACATCCTGCAGAGCAGTTACCATCAATACAAACCTGGTAATTACAAAAAAAAAAAAAAAAAAAAAAAGGTAGACCAATGGAACAAAAAAACTTCAGAAATCAAACCATGCATCTACAACCAATTTGTCTATGACATAGCAGCTAAAATCAGTTCCTGGATCAAGGACCCTCTCATAAACAAATGCTGCTGAGAAAACTGAATCTCTGAATGCAGAAGTTTGAAACAATATCCTTACATTACACCTTACACAAAAATCCACTCAAAATAGATTAAAGACCTAAATTTATGACCTGATATCATCAAATTACTAGAGAACATTGTGGAAACCCTACAAGACATTCATCTATGGAAAGACTTCTTATAAAATACTCTGGAAGCACAGGCAATCAAAGCCAAAACTGACAAATGAGATTACATTAAGGTGAGAAGCTTCTGCAACTGCAAAAGAAACACTCAGTAAAGAGAAGAGGCAACTGACAGAATGGGAGAAAACATTTGCAAATGATGTAACTGATATAGGGTTAATATCCAGAATCTATAAATATATAATATAAAAATATACAATATATAATATATAAATATTATATAATAATGTATAAAATATGTTATATATTATTTATATTTATATAATGCAATATATAAATGTATTATATATTTATATAATATGTAAATAAATATATATATAAAACTCAATAAACCCTACAACAACAAAACAAACAATCCAGTGAAGAAATGGGCAAAGGACTTGAGCAGGCATTTTTTCAAAAGAGCAATTTCAAATAGCCAACAGACACATGAAAAACACTTAGGATCACTATCCATCAGGGAAATGCAAATGAAAATCACAATGAAGTTTCACCTCAACCTATTAAGAATGGCTCTCATACAGAAATAAACATATAACAAATGCTGATGAGGATGTGAGAAAAGGTACTTTAGCCCACTGTTGGTGGGAATATAAACTGGTCCAGCCCCTGTGGAAGGCAGTATGGAGATATGTCAGAAATCTGAATATAGAGCTACCATAGTACCTAGCCATCCTATTCTTGGGAATTTACCCAAAAGTAAAAAAGAAATCAGCATCTGAAAGATTTATCTGTATCCCCTTGTTTATGGCGGCTCAATCACAATAGCTAAGATACAGAATTAACCCAGATGTCCATCAACTGAAAACTGGAAAAATAAATTATGGTACATATACACTGTGGAATAATAAACAGTGGTTATAAAAACAAAATTCTGTCATTTTCAACAAAACAGATGCAACTGAAAGCCATTATTCTTAGTGAAATAAGCAACTCCCCAAAATATAAATACCGTATGTTCTCTTGATCTGTGGTAGCTAATAGAGTACTTAAAAGATAATATAGAGGAGTGAAATTGACACTTTGAAGTGTGATTATTTTTAAAAGTCTTTGTTCCCACTGTTGAGGAGCAGTGTTGTTTTCTTCATTCTATCTGTTTAACTCTTTACTTAGTATAGGGTTAATCTTATGAGTATAAAGGTAATTAAAAATAGATCTTTGTAAAAAAAAGAATGGGAATGGAAAAGGGAGGAGAAAGTACAATGGGAATAAGGGTGGGAAGGAAGATAGGAGGAAAAGAATCACTATGTTCCTAAATTTGTATATATGAAATGCATGGTTTGTATTTCTTAAATAAAATTAAAAAAAAAGAAAAAACAATGTTAAGGCAGAAGATAATAGCTCTGGGGGCCTACATCAAGAAATTGGAATGGCACTAAGTAAATGAGCTATCAATGCATCTCAAAGAACTAGGTAAACAACAGTAAACCAAACCACAAATTATCAGGAGGAATTAAGTAATTAAAATTAGAGAAGAAATAAAGAAAACTGTAACCAAAGTAGCCAATATAAAACATCATTCAATTAAAGAGCTGGCTGTTTGAAAAAATGAACAAAATTGGCACACCATTGGTCCAACTAACAAAATAAAAGGTTTGGGGGAGAAGATGCAAATCAATATATTCAGAGATGAAAAAGAAAATGTAACAACAGTCACAACAGAAAGGAAATGAAGCATCCTGAATTACTACAAAAAGTTGTATGCCAACAAATTGGAAAATCTAGAAAAAATGGATAGATTCCTGGAAACATACAATCTACCAAATTTGAGACATGAGACATAGAAAACCTAAACAGACCAATAACTAAGATGGAGATTGAATCAATAATAAAGACCCCCCCAAAAAAAGAAAACCCCAGGACCAGATGGCATTACTGCTAAATTCTACAAGGCATTTAAAGAAGACCCAACTTCAATTATTCACAAGCTATTCAAAACAATTGAAAGGGAGAGAATCCTCTAAAACTCCTTCAATGTGGACAGCATCACCTTAATTCTTATTTTTTAACTTTTATTTAATAAATATAAATTTCCAAAGTACAGCTTATGGATTACAATGGCTTCCCCTCCCCCATAACTTCCCTCCCATCTCCCACTCCCTCTCCCCTTCCATTCACATCAAGATTCATTTTCAATTCTCTTTATATACAGAAGATCAACTTAGTATATACTAAGTAAAGCTTTTAACAGTTTGCACCCACACAAAAACACAAAATATAAAGTACTGTTTGAGTACTAGTTATACCATTAATTCACATTGAACAACACATTAAGGACAGAGATCCTACATGAGGAGTAAGTGCACAGTGACTCCTGTTGTTGACTTAACAAATTGACACTCTTGTTTATGGCGTCAGTAATCACCCTAGGCTCTTGTCATGAGTTGCCAAGGCTATGGAAGCCTTTGAGTTCGCCCACTCTGATCTTATTTAGACAAGGTCATAGTCAAAGTGGAAGTTCTCTCCTCCCTTCAGAAAAAGGTAAAAGGTACTTCCTTCTTTGATGGCCCCATTCTTTCCACTGGGATCTCACTCACAGAGATCTTTCATTTAGGTTTTTTTTTTTTTTTTCCCCCAGAGTGTCTTGGCTTTCCATGCCTGAAATACTCTCATGGGATCTTCAGCCAGATAAGAATGCCTTAAGGGCTGATTCTGAGGCAGAGTGCTGTTTAGGACATCTGCCATTCTATGAGTCTGCTATGTATACCACTCCCCATGTTGGATTGTTCTGTCCTTTTTAATTCTATTAGTCAGTTAATATTAGCAGACACTAGTCTTGTTTATGTGATCCCTTTGACTTTTAGACCTATCAGTGTGTTCAATTGTGAGCTGAAAATGATCACTTGGACTAGTGAGATGGCATTGGTACATGCCACCTTGATGTGATTGTATTGGAATCCCCTGGCACATTTCTAACTCTACTGTTTGGGGCAAGTCATATTGAGAATGTCCCAAATTGTACATCTCATCTTAATTCTTTTTTTTTTTTTGACAGGCAGAGTGGATAGTGAGAGAGAGAGACAGAGAGAAATGTCTTCCTTTTTGCCGTTGGTTCACCCTCCAATGGCCGCTGCAGCCGGCGCATCGCGCTGATCCGAAGGCAGGAGCCAGGTGCTTCTCCTGGTCTCCCACGCGGGTGCAGGGCCCAAGGACTTTCGGGCTATCCTCCACTGCCTTCCCGGGCCATAGCAGAGAGCTGGCCTGGAAGAGGGGCAACCAGGATAGAATCCGGCACCCCAACCGGGACTAGAACCCGGTGTGCCAGCGCCACAAGGCGGAGGATTAGCCTGTTAAGCCACGGCGCCGGCATCATCTTAATTCTTAAACCAGAAAAAGATACAACAGAGAAAGAGAACTGTAGAACAATATCCTTGATGAACATAGATGCATCAATCCTCAATATACTAGCCAATCAAATACATCAACATATCAGAATGATCAATCTCCCAGACCAAGTGCAAATTATCCCTGGTATGCAGATATTATTCAACATTCACAAATCAATAAATGTGATACATCAAATTATTGGAATGAAGAATAAGAACCATATGATTATCTAAAAGATGCAGAGAAAGTATTTAATAAAATGCAACATCCTTCCATGATGCAAATCTTAAGCAAATTGGGTATAGAAGGAATATTCCTCAATACAATCAAGAGAATTTGTGATAAACCCACAACAAACATCTTATTGAATGTGGAAAATTTGGAAGCATTTCTCCTAAGATCCTGAACCAGACAATGCTTCCTACTCTCAGCATTGATATTCAATATAGTCCTGGATGTTTTAGCCATAGCTATTTGGCAAGGAAAAGAAATCAAAGTGATGTAAATTGAAAATGAGGACATCAAACTATCCTTATTTGCAGATTATTGACTCTATATATAGGAGAACCAAAAGACACCACTAAGACTATTGGAACTCATAAAAGAGTTTGATAAATTGGAAGGATACTAACATACGCAAGAAAATCAGTAGCCTTTTATACACAGGTAATGTAATGGCTGAGAAAGAGATTCTAAGATCAATCCCTTTCACAAAAGCTACAAAAAATTAAATACCTTGGAATAAATTTAACCAAGGAATTCAATGATCTCTATGATAAAAATTTCAAAACATTAAAGAAAGAAATAGCAGAGAACAAAGCAAAGGAAAAATCTCTCATGTTCATATATTAGAAGAATTAATATCACCAAAATGTCTAAAATACCAAAAGAAATGTACAGATTCAATGTAATCCCAATGAAAACACCAACAACATTCTTCTCAGATCTAGAAAAAAAAGACACCAAATTTTAAATTTGGTATTAAAATGATATAGAAACACAAGAGAGCCTGGACAGCTAAAGCAATCTTATACAACAAAACAAAGCCACGGGAATCACAATACCAGATTTCAATACGTACTACAAGGCAGTTATAATCAAAACAGTCTGGTACTGGCAAAAAATAGATATGTAGACCAATGGCACAAATAGACACACCAGAAATCAATGCATACATGTACAAACTACTAATCTTGGGCAAGGGGTGCAAAATTAATCTCTGGAGCGTGGACAGTCTTTTTAATAAATGGTTCTGGGAAGATTGGGTCTCTGCATGTGGAAGAACAAGGAAAAAAATAGGAAAATATGTACACCAGAATTAGAGAGCAAAATATGTAAGATTTCATGGTTTTACTGTGTCATGTTCCAGTATATTCCCTTTCTGGCATACAGAATAAGAATTTAAAAGTCATCAATAAAGAGTAAGTTCCAAAACTCCCTTTATTATGCATTCTCTTATTGGGGTACTTAGATTTTTCAATACAGAGGTCTTTGGTCAACATCAACCTCAGTTAATAAGTCAAGCTTCAGAATGTCTAAATTGTTTACCAACCACATATGAGATCTCAAATCTGCCTAGATTTCTAAATACCCAAACTTGCATAACCTAGTGAATAAGAATTTTCAACAAGTAACTATAAAAAGAATAATTAATATATGCAAACTGACAAGGAAAAAAAACTCTACATTTTAAAATATTGATTGTTTGAGAGAGAAATAGAGAGACAGGGACACTGAAAGAGTCAGAGAGAGAGAGAGAGCGAATTCTCATCTGCTGGCTTCACTCCCTAAATGACTGTACTTGACAGGACACAGATCTCTTTCATGAAAGACAAAACTGAATTACTTGAGCCATCACTGCTGCTTCCCAGGATTTATATTACTAGGAAGCTGGGATCAGGTGCCAGAGTCAAGTACTGAACATAGGTATACTATATGCTTAACCACTAGTCCAAACACCTGATCCCCATGGCTCTAAAATTTAAGATGAAATAAAAACAAAAAACAGAGTCCAAGCATCCCCTTTTGTGCCCCTAGGAACCAACTTTGACATACTTTAAGTGTGTCAGTGTTTGCCAATTTTAATTCATTTGTGGAAAATTTTATTTTAACATTCCTCATCATGGATTGACTAGCTACTTGGTTGCTTTCCAGAAATGAGCATCAGAACACTAATCCATCAATGTTTATTTATTCATATATATCTTAAAACAAAAGAAAGTATCATTATATTCTTAGAATTTTATCTATGTACTACATTAAAGCTGTTCTCCTTGTACAAATATCACATTAACAGGATAAAACAAGAAATAAAGTTATATTACTTGTGTTATAGCATCAAGCATCATTTTGCAAGTACAGGATGTTTTCCTGTAAAAATTGTTATAATTATGCATAATTATGCAATTTTGACTTCTACAAAATGGCAGAAATGCCCAAAAGTTTTATTTATTTTGAATTTTAGCACACATTTTTATTTTCTATAGCAATTCTACCCATTCTGCAAAATAGATATGAGTGTATGTTTGTATGATCATTGCTTTAAAACACTTTACAGATTAAAATACTTACGATTTTAATTATAATTTTAATCTCTTAAGATGAAAGATTTTGGGGCTGGTGCCATGGCTCACTTGGTTAATCCTCCGCCTTAGGTACCAGCATCCCATATGGGTGCCAGGTTCTAGTCCCGGTTGCTTTTCTTCCAGTCCAGCTCTCTACTGTGGCCCGGGAAGAAAGTGGAAGATGGCCCAAGTGCTTGGGCGCCTGCACCCGCGTGGGAGACCAGGAAGAAGCACCTGGCTCCTGGTTTTGGATCAGTGCAGCGCTGGCCGCAGCAGCCATTTAGAAAGTGAACCAACGGAAGGAAGACCTTTCTCTCTCTCTCTCTCTCTTTGTCTATAACTACCTGTCAAAATAAAATTTTAAAAAAAGATGAAAGATTTCTCCAATAATGTGCACTCGGGTTTTTATATTCACATAACGTTGTTGTATAGAATTTTACAAAAACATGAGATATTTTTCTCACCCTGAAGAAAATAGCTCAAGTATGAAGTGCTGCAAAATAACCTAATCACTAAAGCATTGTGGAAGTGCTTTGGAATTTTAATATTCGTTTGTATCATAGAATTCTTTATAAACTTCCAGTAGAATGCTACTTTCTTTTTTATAAGTTGTTTTGTTTTTTTTTTGGCAGGCATAGTGGACAGTGAGAGAGAGAGACAGAGAGAAAGGTCTTCCTTTTCTGTTGGTTCACCTCACAATGGCTGCTGCTGCCGGCGCGCCACGCTGATATGAAGCCAGGAGCCAGGAGCCTCTCCTGGTCTCCCATGTGAGTGCAGGGCCCAAGGACTTGGGCCATCCTCCACTGCACTCCAGGGCCACAGCAGAGAGCTGGACAGGAAGAGGAGCGATGGGGACAGAATCCAGCACCCCAACCGGGACTAGAACCCGGTGTGCCAGCGCTGCAGGCAGAGGATTAGCCTATCAAGCCGCGGCGCTGGCCAAGAATGCTACTTGCACTGATTATTTTTTCATATCCCATTCTTTGAGTCAGAAGGTAGATAAGAATAATGAGTAAGGAGTGAAATATAATTAAAATGATAGACTATTTCCATCTAAATGCCAGATGTTTAAGAAGTAGGCAGTTGTTTATTGAATAGTTTTAAAAATTTAACATAAGAAAGATGCATTGAAATTCATCAAAACATAAAATTTGAATCTATTTAAAAAAAAAAATTTGAAGTCTTGCCATGCATTGTCCCAGATCATAAGGAATAAAACTAGAAGTCAGCAATAAGGACAGTATGCTTTTTTTTTTTTTACAGGCAGAGTGGACAGTGAGAGAGACAGAGAGAAAGGTCTTCCTTTTGCCTTTGGTTCACCCTCCAATGGCCGCCACGGCGGGCGCGCTGTGGCCAGTGCACTGCGCTGATCCGATGGCAGGAGCCAGGTGCTTCTCCTGGTCTACCATGGGGTGCAGGGCCCAAGCACTTGAGCCATCCTCCACTGCACTCCCGGGCCACAGCAGAGAGCTGGCCTGGAAGAGGGGCAACCAGGGCAGAATCCAGTGCCCCAACTGGGACTAGAACCCCGGGTGCCGGTGCCACAAGGCGGAGGATTAGCCTATTGAGCTGCGGCGCCGGCCAGAACAGTATGCTCTTGAACAAATAGATCATTGCAGCAATTTTAGAAAGAAACATAGAATATTAAAACAAAAGAATATGAAAACACACTATATCAAAATCCATGGGAAACTACAAAAGCAGTATTAAGAGGAAAATTTATAGTAATGAGTACATTCATTTAATTTTTTATATTTAAATATTTATATTTATATTTAAAAAATAGAGGGGCAGACATTGTCAGTGGGTTCAGCTACTGTTTGGGATATCCACATACCTTTTGGAGTCTCAGTTCAAGTCCTGGCTACTCTGCTTCTAATAAAGCTTCCTGGGAGCCAACTGAAGACATATCAAGTGCTTGGACTCCTGTCAACCACATGGGAGACCTGATGGATTTCTAAGCTCCTGTTTTTGGCCTGTCCCAGTGCTGGCTGTTGCAGACATTTTGTGAGTGAACCAGAGGACAGAAAATCTTCTCTATCTCCCTTTTTGTCTTTCTCACTCTGCCTTTCAAGTAAATGGAAAATAAATAAACATTCTTTAAAAAAGAAAATTTCAAACAAGCCTAGCAATACATCTCAAGTACTTAGAAAAGCAAGAACAAATTAAATCCCAAATTAGCAGTAGGTGAGAAATATTAAGGTTTAGAGCAGGAATAAACAAAACTGAAACTAAAAAAAAAAAAATACAAAATATCAACAGACTTTTTGAAAAGATAAGCAGAATAGCCATCGTTTAGCCAGACTAAAAAAGAAAAAAGCTAAAATTCTCAAATAATTAAAATCAGAGATGAGAAAAGAGACATTACAACTGATACTACAGAAATGCAAAGGAGCAGGGCAGGGGCTGTGGAATAGCTGGTACAGCTGTTGCTGCGACACGGCATCACATAAGAGTGATGGTTCGAGTCCTGGCTGCTCCGTTTCTGATCTAGCTCCCTACTAATGAGCCTCTGAAAGCAACGGAAGATGATTCAAATTCATGGGCCTCTGCACCCACGTGGGAGACCCAGAAGAAGCTCTGGACTCCTGGTCTCCGATCAGCCTTGCTCTGGCTGTTGCAGCCATTCAGGGAGTGAACTAGTAGATAAAAGATTCTCTCTTTCTCTCTTTGTCACTCTTTCTCTCTCTTTTTCCCCATCCTTCTCTCTCTCTTCTCTCTCACTCTCTCACTTTTGCTCTGCATTTCAAATAAATAAATAAATCTAAAAAAAAGTAATGCAAAGGAATAAAAAGGAAGTACCATGAGCAACTGTATGCTAAGACATTGGAAACTTTTGAAGAAAGGATATTGAAGAAGTGAGAAATTCTTGGATATGTATAATCTACCAAGATTAAATCAGGAAGATGCAGAAGATCTAAACAGAACTGTAGCAAGTAAATTCTACAGATTCAGTGTAATCCTATCAAAACACTGATGAAATTCTTTATTGAATTAGAAAAAGTCCTAAAGTTCATATGCAACCACAAAAGATACAGAATACAAGAAATGATCCTGAGTAAAGATAAATCAATAAAACTAGAGGCATAAGAATATCTGACTTCAAAGCATACTACAGAGCTGTAGTAATTAAAACAACATGGTACTTGCATAAAAACCAATATATAGAACAATGAATAGCAAACCCAGAATAAAGGACAATTCAGAAATTAATCCATAAACATACAGTCAACTGTTGACCAAGTTGTCAATAATACACATCAGAGAATGGTAATCTTCTCAATAAATGGTGTTGGCAACACAGGATACACATTTGTGGAAAAATGAAGTTAGATCCCTACCTCTAACCATCCACAAAACTCAACTCAAGATGGATCAAAGGCCTAAATGTAAGACTTCAAAGTATGAAATTGCTTGAAAACATAAGCAAAGCATTGCAGGACATTGATGTAGGCAATGGTTTTTGGGTAAAACCCCAAAACTGCACGCAACAAAACAAAAGGTAGACAAATGGGATTATATGAAACTCAGAAACTAGCATATAATGAAGGAATCAGTAGAGTGAAGATGTACCTAACAGAATTGAGCAAATATGGGGCAGCATTTCATGCAGCAGTTAAGATGTTACTGACGATGCCCAATTCCGTATCAGAAGGCCTGGGACTGAGTCTTTGCTTATTTCCCATTCCAACTCTCTGCTAATGAAATACCATGGGAAGCAGCAGGTGATACCCAAAGCTACTTGGGTTCTTGCCATTCACATAGGAGACCTGATCTGAGTTCCCGGAACCTGGCTTTATCCTGGCCCAACGCTGGCTGTTGCTTGCATTTCAGGAGCTAACCAGGGAATGGAAGATTGGAAGCTTGCTCGCTCTCTCCTTTATAAATAAATATGTTTCAAAAGTAAAATGTAATTACAGCAAAAAAGTTATTCCAGGCGCATTAAACAAGGATTAATATATATGTAGTGAAATAAAATCAACTCAACCTCCACTTCTCCCAAAGCCAATTCTATTCTCTCCTTCAGTATTTCCTACTAATATTAAAAATACATTAGTAAAGATGTTTATTCTTTCCATATTTTAGATCAGATATGAATTTCTGAGTATCTAAGTGATTTTTTTATTCTATTACAACATATATGAATAGACTTAGTATCATTTCCCAGTTGCCTTAGATGATAGAATTCCTTTGTTTTCTAGAATATATATTTGAAAGTAACCAAAACACTTTCCCTCTTTCTGGCTAATGCTTTCTCCATTTAATTGAATTGTAAAACATCAAGTTTGATTAGGTATGTTTCTTTTTATTTGTTTGGCACTGCTTGGATCATTTCAGTCTAAAGATTCTAAACATTCAACTCAGGGGAAATTTAGTTTATTAGTTCTTTGATTATTTTACCTCCTCAAGAGTCTCTCTCCCACTCTCTGACAGTTTTCATTAGGTAAAATTGGAAATTCAGGACATTTTCTCTTTGAGTTTGTCTTTTCTATCTTTACCTCCTAAAAATAAAAAGTATGTAATTAACTTATTTTTATAGAGCATTTACTAAAGTGCATATACTCTAAGCTCTTCAATTTAATCCAATTATCTCTGAGGCATATGAGGTAGATTTATATTTAATTCATTTTGGCCTACTAGATGTCAAAATATTTATAAGATTGAATTTTCTTAGGTAATAGAATTCAAAAATTCTGTGAATAATGATAGTGGCTGAAGAGATGAGTTACACACCTACCTCTTTTTCTCTTCTAAAGTATATAACTATAGACAGACATGGATAGATTTGTTTCAATTTTTTTTTCTAATTGTTCAGTTTAGCCTTCACATATATGCATTTTTTATCATTTTCTTTGAAATTCACTTATGGAGGCAATTATATCTTGTTATTAACTGTGTCTTATTTCTTTATGGAGAAATTAATGCACAGATCATTGAAGTACAACTTGGTAATTTTGATAAATATGCATACCCATGTAGCTAGCACCTATTTCTCCCCAGAAATTTCTGTCATGCTTCTATCCAATCACCAACAACAAAATCAAATGTTCTGATTTCTGTCATTATAGATGGTACATTGTCTAGTCTTAAACCTTATATAAATAAGGTCAAATATAAGGGAAGACTTGGCTTCTTCAGTCAACCCAGTATCCTTAAGACTCTTGAACTTTGTTTTATTCATCAGTGGTTTGCTTCTTTTTATTGCTAGGTAGTTTTCACTTATATGCATGTGAAGCGACTTATTTTATTCTCTGTTGAGATAGTTATCTTGATATTCTTACACACTTATCTCTGTGGGCTTATGCCTCCATTTCTTTTGGGTGTACACCTAGGAATAGCATTTCTGGAACTGGTTGTAAGTAAGTATTTAATGGTGTAAGGAAATGCCTATTTTTCATTTCATTGCTTTTAAAAAATGAATGCAATTTTTATTTAGTCTAATAATTTCAATAATCTCTGCAAAGATCTTTTACATTGGACCCCTAGACCATGGAAAGAGAAAACTGTTGGCTTTGCTGACTTGGATAATAAATCTCACTCCAGAATCATGTTGGTAAATGTTTAGCAATTGCTTTTCCCTACTAATTTGTAAAATAATGTCCCATTCTGGCCAGTGCAAGGCTACCAACATGATGTCAAACCAACTCCCAAAATTTCCTAAAATTACATGTTATTTCCCCCAGTAGAAGTCAGCTTCAATACTGCACTGGTCTTATTATCTTATTTCTAGCAATGGAAAAAATAAAGCTAGACAATTCACTGCACCATTAGGTCTCACTTCTCCCCAGGCATTTCTGAACAATGGAGTTCATAATCAGCAATATTTATAGAATTATGACTAGATATCAAGTACCATACCAAATGCATCAAATGCTGTGACTTTAAAATCACTTGTACACACAACAATCGTGGGAAAAATGCACATTTTCATAGATGATAGTGTCTATATATAGCTTCCATTCTTCTACAACACAGAATATTGATGAATTGGAAGAACAGATTCTTGATAATGCAAATTATTTAAATATACCTACTTTACAGAATCAACGTTATTTTTAATTTGTGAAAGAAACTTAAGTTTAAAATTATATGTAAAGACAAACTTGAAATCCAAAATCAAACAATCATGAGGAGAAAAAGAGACTTCATATTGTATTCAAAAGCAATTCAAGTTAAATTATTATCTTAAGTAACTTCTAAAAATATTTTAAAAAATAAAAATATATTTTCTTACTCTAAATTTTTTTAAAAGATTCATTTATTTATTTGAAAGTCAAAATTGCAGAGAGAGAGAGAGAGAGAGGGAGAAACAGAGAAAGAGAGAGATCTTCCATCTGCTGGTTCACACCCCAGATGGTCCCAATAGCTGGGGCTGGGCCAGACAGAAACCAAGAGCCAAGAGCTTCTTCCAGGTCTCCCACTTGAGTGGCAAGGGCCCAAGAACTTGGGCCATCTTTGGCTGCTTCCCCCAGGCCATTAGCAGAGAGCTGGATCAGAAGTGAAACAGCCGAAACATGAACCAATGCCTATATGGGATGCCAGCATTGCGGGCAATAGCTTTACCAGCTATGTCACAAGACCAGTCCTCTCAGTTTTTACATATATAAAAACATTGCTTCTTTGAAAATTCATCTATCTAAGATAGATAGATAGATAATAGACAGGCAGCTAGACAAACATACTGATTTTACTGGAGAGTAGAAACTATGTCTCAAGTTCACCAAAGTTCAGCTCATAAAAAAACTGAAATGCCAACTGTCTGCAGGAAGAACTGATCCCTGAATGTCAATGCCCTGAGCAAGTCTGACTTGTGCACCAGAGATAAAGGAAGAAAAAGGCAGCTAGCCTTGCCTAAAGACTTTGTTGGTCCCTAAAATAATCTTGATTAGGAGATTACCTTCTGATTTATCCTTACTTTGAGACCACATCTTAGAAATTTTCATGTAATAGCTAAATTTTATAAAAGCTTTTAGTGTCTCTGATTTCTTCATTAACTAAAAAGTCTCCCAAAACTGAAATTGAAATATATTTTATCCTTATACAAGTAAAAATAAATTCAAAACATGGGAATGTTGTGCACTTTTTTTTTTTTTGAGGTTCATTTTATTTGTTTGAAGGGAGGAGAGAGAGAGAGAGAGAGAGAGAGAGAGAGAGAGAAAGGAAGGAGAGGTACATCTTCCATCTGATGGTTCACTCTCCAAATGAACAAAATGGCCAGGTGTGGGCCAGACCAGACAGAAGTCTGGAACTCCATCCAAGTCCTCCGTGTGGGTGGCTATCGTATGCTGCTTTCCCAGGCACAATAGCAGGGAACTGGATGGGACCAGAGCAGCCAGTACTGGAACTGTCATTCTGATATACGGGCTCATCCCACGAGACCTGCACTGTCAGGATCAGGTGGGGCAACGGCACTCTCCAGCAAGAAGCATGGGAGACAAGTTTCAGTGAACGTGTCCATTTATTAACAATCAAGCATAAGCTTTTAAAGGGTAGTAGAGGGGACATAGCTAATTCAGGGCCACACTAATTCTATAGGATAGAGCCAATATTGGCACCTCTTCCTTCTCCAATCATCTTCAAGTCACATAGGCTACGGTAGCTTTCCTAATAGGCCTGGGCCATACCCGGGAACAGTTTACCTGATTGGCAGAGGTGGGGGGAACATGCTTGGGGCTCCTGCCACCTGCCAGCAGCCAGGCTGCGGGATCCCTCCTGGGAGGCATGGCGCACCATGCCCTCTCAACCTCTGGCATGGGCAGGGCAGGCATCCTCAACGGGATCACCCACACTGATAAGGGATACAGATGGCTTAACCACCATGCTCTTAAATAAGTACTGCTTCCCTGTTTTTAGCTTTCCTTTTCTGCGTTCTTATACTTTTAGTATCATCTTCTAAATACTCTTTGAGGTCTAAGTCCCAAGTTATTGTCCATAATAATTTTAGGTGCTATTTTGGAATTAATCACCCAGTAAAAATGTCTGGGATATTGTCTTTCCCTGAAGTCTTCTATGGTTATGTGAAACCCAAACAACTTCACATGGAATACAAACACTTTCCTGACTTAAAATCTGTCTTCCTCTGTGGGCTGTGGTATGGAGGGCCTCTGAGATACTACAGGCAGGAACTCCAGGGACCCCAGACCCCCTGCGTGTGTGCCTTTATATGAGGGACACTGCTTTTCCATTTCTTTGTGCTAGTTTCTATTAGAACTCACTCACTGCACATGCTGCTCCTTTTTGTTACCTTTTTAATGATGTGCCCAATATCATAGATGCTCTCCTTTTTGTGGCGTCAAGCTCAGTACTGTGTATTGATCTGCCTATGTTCTTATCACTTCAGTAAAGGATAAGTCCTTGAGGGAAGAAATAGCTAACTTATTGTCTGCCACATCCTCCTACCAACACTGATCTTTGTTTTTCTCCTCTTACCATCACAATTACTAATAGGTAAAATGTGCTAAGAGATTACCAAGTGCTAAGTATACTTTTAATCTCTTCATATACCTACATTTCACCTAACATTGTATTTCAGGAACTCTATATATCTCTGTATTATGGATACAGAAATTGAGACTCAAAAAAGTAGAAGTCACTTACCCACAGTCACATAGCTAGTAGGGGGTGGATCGAAAAGACAGTTGGGACAGCTTAGGGGTGGGTTTTGAGAACAGCAGTTAGGCCCCTTGTCTTGATGACAACACCCCATATTGGAGTGCCTGGGTTTAGCCTTGACTTAACTCTTGATTCTGGCTTCCTGCTAATGTTGATTCTGGGAGGCAGTGGTCATGGTGCGAATAGTTGGGTCCTGTTACTCATGTGGGAGATCTGGATTGAGTTTACAGCAGCTGACTTCAGCTTGGCCTTGCCTTGGTCACTGTGGGTATTTGGGGAATAGAGCAACAGATGGGAGCTACTCTCTCACTCTAGTTCTTTCTCTCTCTCTCTCTCTCTCCCCTCTTCTTCCTCTATCTCTCAAATAAATAAAATTCAAAATAGTTATGTGACTATCACCGATACCGAAAATATTTTTTAAAAATTAAGTAAGTCTGTTCTCAGAGGTTGACCTTTAATCACAATAAATCATTATTCATAACTGCTGCATTAGGACTACTGAATAAGTAGCTTCCACACTTTTAAGTATAATCATAAATCTACATATTTAGGACCAACTACAGTTATATAAAGCCTTATTTTGCTTTAAGATAAATCTGATGCATAATAAATTTGATTTAGGTAAGAAAAAAGTCATATATGAATTTGAACAAGCATGTAGTGGATTTTGTTAATGAACAACTAAAGAGTATGATTTTCTTCTCCAATGCCCTCATATTTTTTTTTAAATTTATTTGACAGGTAGAGATACAGACAGTGAGAGAGAGAGACAGAGAGAAATGTCTTCCTTCCTTTGGCTCACCCCGCAAATGACCGCTATGGCTGTTGCTGTGTTGCTCCAAAGCCAGGAGCCAGGTGCTTCCTCTTGATCTCCCATCTGGGTGCAGGTGCCCAAGCACTTGGGCCATCCTCCACTGCCCTCCCAGGCCACAGCAGAGAGCTGGCCTGGAAGAGGGGCAGCCAGGACTAGAACCCGGCGCCCATATGGGATGCTGGCAGTGCAGGCAGAGGATTAACCTAGCAAGCCATGGCGCCAGATCTGTCCTTATACTAACTTACTACTAATTTTAGTAGTAAGAAAGTGTTTATGGGAAGGGATAAATGGGAGAAATCCCACAATGGAGGCCATGTTAAGCCTGGTCTTGCATATCGAAGACACAGGCAGAGAAAGCAAAAAAGGCATTCGAATTTGCTAAACACATGAATAGAAAAAATGGAACTGCAAATCTGTTTTTATGTGCAAAGGAAAGAAGTTTGGCATGTCAAAAATACTAAAGGTGTCAAGAGGAGAGATAGATAGTGTTAGGAACATACAGGAAGAAAGGTTTCAGGATGAACTGTGAGCAGCATTCTTAAAAACTCTGTGAAGGAATATGCCTTTTATTTTACAGGAAGAAAAAGCCACAGGGCTTTTAAGAAGTCTTTACTCAGCTGATTTCAAAAGGCTAGTAGCAATGTTTGTTCCCTATTAAAACACAAATATTTCCACAAGGAAAAGAAATGATTCTGATACAATCACTTTTGGCACCTTGCGGTATAAAAGTATGGCAGATATGAATCAGAGTCTAAAATCTCTAGTATTTGTAAGAAATGTAACTATTTTCTTGCATCTCAAAATTATTTCCATTTTTAAGCTCCATTTTGCCAGAATGGCAGTCATTCAATTATAGTCATTTGGGATCCAAACCTTTCCTGGGGTCATGGTGACTAATCTGCAAGATTTTAGAAGATAGTTGAAGGTAGGGGAACCTGATCCTTCTATTATTCCTTAAAGCCTTACTTGGTCCCAGAGTCAAGCCTGGAGTTTTTGTGCCATATCCTCATATCCTTTTTGCTTCCTGCATTTTTTACCTTAGCTTTTCTTTTTTTTTTCTTTTCTTTTCTTTTTTTTTTTTTTTTTGGACAGGCAGAGTGGATAGAGAGAGAGACAGAGAGAAAGGTCTTCCTTTTGCCGTTGGTTCACCCTCCAATGGCCGCTATGGCCGGCACATTGTTCTGATCCGAAGCCAGGAGCCAGGTGCTTCTCCTGGTCTCCCATGTGGGTGCAGGGCCCAAGCACTTGGGCCATCCTCCACTGCCTTGCCGGGCCATAGCAGAGAGCTGGCCTGGAAGAGGGGCAACCGGGATAGAATCCGGCACCCCAACCGGGACTAGAACCCGGTATGCCGGCACTGCAAGGTGGAGGATTAGCCTGTTAAGCCACGGCGCAGGCCAGCTTTTCTAAAATTATAATTGACTATATATTTGTACAGATATGCTATTCACTATCTTGTCCATTCACTTGGAATATAAACTCCCTGAGGTCAGGGGAAGGATCTGATTGTTCATCACTGTGTCTTTGTACTTAGCTTCATACCTAAAGACTCTCAATGTTTGAATACATTTTGATAAATGAGTGAATTCAATGAAACCTCCACTGTGAAAATTAACCAAAGATTGGATTAGTAGCAGGAATATTTCTATACAGGAAGTACTTTTTATTGACCACCTATTTAATTTGTACTTAATTTCTTTTTTGGTTTAACCCATTTATTCAACAAGAATTCATTGAGAAGACACATTTTCACAAAAAGTATTTGTTATACATAAATGACTAAAAAGGTTATCCCCAGCCTTATTTGTATGGAAATAAATGAAGACAACCCAAATGAGAAAAAAAGAAAAACAAAACAGAGATTATTTAAGAGTTTACTGTGGCGAAGGAATGAGCCACAATCACTTGTGTTTAGTAGAGATTCAGGGGAGATAGTGTAGTGGGAAAATTTTGCAATGAGAAAAAGGGAGGCTTTGGGGCCAGCGCTGTGGTGTAATGGTCTAAGCTTCCACTTGCATCGCAAGCTTCCCATATTGGTGCCAGTTTATGTCCCAGATGCTTCTCTTCCCATCCAGCTCTCTACTTACAACTTCAGAAAGTAGTAGAAGATGGCTCAAGTTTTTGGGCCCCTGCACTCACGTGGAAGACCTAGAAGAAGCACCTGGTTCCTGGCCTTGCATTGGCCGAGCTCCAGCCATTGCAGCCATTTGAGGAGTGATCAGCAGTTGGAAGACCTTTTTCCTCTTTCTCTTTCTGTCTGTGACTCTGCCTCTCAAATAAATAAAATCTTTAAAAAAGGAAGAAAGAAAAGGGGAGGCTTTTAACATGGACTGTTTGGGGGTTGTTGGAATGAGAAAACTAGAGGCAGGTTAACTGTAAGGTAGGGATCTACCTTAAATTTGTCTTTCCTTTTTTGGTCCTCAGTTGGTAACAGAGTACAAAACAGGGAAGCTAGCAAACATTGACCAAGTTCTTGGTAGGGAGTGATTGTAGTTTGTCTTCTTGGAGTGGATGCTACAGGGTTTGCACATCAGAGTTCTATCTTCATTTGTTGTCTGGCCATTGTGCATATTTATAATCAGTCTCACATGGCACAAATCACATTTCAAGGCAAGAACTGATTAGAACAGTACTACTGATATATTAGGTACTTTTTAATTTAATACAGATTCAATCTGAAATATGTGTTAAGAAGCTTTCTTATTTGTTGAATACAGCTAGATAGGGAAAATATGACAGTAAACAAGATAGGCACATTGATAATATGCCTACTTTTAGGATCATACTATCCAATTGCAGTTGTCCATACGAGGACAGCTTCCTTCTTGTTGATTTAAATGTCCAAGTATTTTTGGGGCAGGCATTCAGTGCAGTGATTACTATACCATGTGGGATATGTTAATCCCACTTCGGAGTGCATGGTATAAGTCTCAACTCCACTCCTAATTCAGCTCCCTGCTAATGTGTACCTTTGGGAACAGCAGATGATGATCAAGTACTTGGGTACCTGTCAACCTTGAGGGAGACAGAGTATGAGTTCCAGGTTCCTGGTTTTGGCCTGGCCCGATCCTGAGTCACTTTCTGTTGCTCTGCCTTTCAACTAAACAATATTTTTCTTCAAATGTATATTCGAGAATTTATTTTAAAATTTAGTTTTCAAAAAAGAATATATAAAACATTGCTCTTGTCTGCAGTCCACCTACTCTGCAATAGAACACCAGACTTATTAAGCTAGAAGAAAATGTTTTGAATATTTGACCATAAGTAAAGCATAAATGTTTGATGATATAGAATGTTTTCCCGACTTCAACATTACACAGTGTATACATGTATCAAAACATTACATGGTATTCCATAAGCATGTACAATATATAGGCATAAATTTAAAATTTTAAGATGAAACAATTAAATTTTGTACAAAATTGTTATGTTAATCATCAATTGCTTCCTGCTACAAGTAACAGAAAACTGTTTTCAATAATAAAAGGAATATTTATTCTTGTATAATTGTAACAGTATTTAATTATTGCAGGTTTCAAGTTAGTTTTGACCAGAGCTGTGATCCTGCTTCTCTAATTTTGTTTGCTTTTTTACTTCTCTACACTTGTTAGCTTCAAATTCAGGATGACCTCAGCTACCATGGTCAGTGATTAACATGTTTTCACTTCTCCCATTCATTCTATATACCATACAGAAACAGAAGGTGATTTTGTAACTAAGCACACAGAAAAGTTCACCAATCAGATTCTAATGCCATATTAGTTTTCTGTTGTCATTCTAATAAATCAGCATAAATTTATTGGCATAAATAACATAAATTTACTTTTTATAGTTCTGCAAGTAAAAAAGTCTGAAATCAATTTCTCCGTGCTAAAGTCAGGGTATCTGCAGAATTAGTTTTTTCTAGGGAACCAAAGAGAATAATTCTCTTGCCTTTTTCCGTATCTATTATCTCCATACAGTGGGTGTTTCCATTCCTTGATTGTGAGCCCCCTCTTTATCTTCAAAATGCAGTACTCCAATATCTGCTTCCCTTATCACATCACCTTCTGCTTAAACTCTGGTTCCTCCTGAGTCCTCCAAACATAGACTTTTGTGGTTACATTTAGAATCCAATAATCTGAATAATCCTGAGTAAGTGGGTAGTGAGGGGGATAATTTAATTTTTGAAAGATGAGAGAGAAAACTTAATCAGCCGCATGGTGTTAATCTCTCAATATCTGCTGTTTAAAATAGCTTTGATCCAACAATTAGTGTCTTGAATTGTAAGACTAGAATAAAATGCTTCATAAAATGAAATGGAGTTACAACATTTTATACGATGTTTAATTCTCGTGGTGAGCTATGAATAACAGCAGTGATACTTGATTTTACAAAGAAAAACCACATTTGGAAAGTTAGCCTTCACGTAACATATTCAGTCAAGATTTATTTTTATTGATGAGAAGAAAACAGAAAGGAACAAAGATGTGTATTGTGTTTATTGCTGTGCTGCAAGTGATAAAGCATGCTAATTAAACCATCAGTTCTTGTTTATCTACACACGAATTCACTTTACAGATGCCATTTTAGGAAATATTTCTCAATATCTGAACTAAATAGTCTTAAGATATTTAAGTCATTATTTCTTTTAATTTGTTTGTAATTTCATTAAAATAGAAAACAAATATTCACTGATTAGTAGATCTCACTCCTAAAAAAAAAAAAGGTAGCTTTAAAACATGTTATAAGAATTTTATTTTTATAAATGTTACAGGGGAGTGGGTGTTCAGCCTAGTGATTAAGAATGCCCACATCCCACATCAGAGTCTCTCTTGGATTCCTGGTTCTAGGTCCTGACTCCAGCTTCTGGCCAATGGGAGGCAATCCCTGGGAGGCAATGTTGATGGCTGAAGTAATTGGTTCCTGATACACAAACAATGGAGAGCCGGGTTTCATTCTCAGATCCTGGCTCTGACTTTGGCTGTTGTGCGATTATGGATATTTGCTAAGTGAACCAGCAGATGGAAAATCTTTGTCTATTGCTTTCTTTTTCTCTCTCTCTGTCTCTGTGTCTCTCTTCCCCTTGCCTTTCAAATAAATAAAAATAAATGAAAAAATAAACATAAATTTAATTTTGCTGCCTTCCAATTCTCATAAAATGTAAGGGGCATGAAGAAATATTTTTGAAAGTCAAAAAGAAATCAGAAAAATTGTGATATTAGAAGTGCACAATGTTAATTGCTATAAAATTTAAATGATGAAATTTATAAGAATACAAATTCTTAACTCAATTATTTCAAATAATTCCAAATAACTAAAATTTTACATGCACAGGAATAGCATTGTATTTTTCAGATTTTTAAAATTATCAATAATAAAATAAAGTATGTGAATGTCAAAATAAAGTTATTATCATCATTGAGGTTCAATGAAAATTATTACCCTATAGGCAATGTCTCCCAAAATTCTTTCTCATATCACTAAAATAATACTTTCTTCATGAAAGTCTTTAATATATATAGAAGATTTTATCTTATCTTTTCAATATTCATTTTTCTATCAAATTAAATATCCTGTGAGACTACATTTTTAAAAATCTTTAAATATCATTTTCATAAAGGACAATTGGTATTTTTAACAGTCATTGTTTCTTAAAGTAAAGTCTTGAAGTTAAGCCCCATGATCTATTCAGATAAAGTAGGTTTCTATAAAAGTTGAAAAATAGTACACAGAATATTTATACTTTTCATGAACTCAAGACATTCGGAACTGAATAAACATACTTTATTGTTTTTACCCACAATTTGACAAAATTAATTGCCTGTGGAATCCTTCTCCCCTCCCTGTAACATCTCACAGAACTCTGCCATGAACTATGCTTTAAAATTTGCTGTAACTTTCCCTCCATATGGCACTCATTCTCTGCAAATTGCATGTCCCCTGAAAAGTTAATTACATCTACCAGATGCATGGTTTTGGTAGCCAGAATCTGGGTTTGGAGAGGAGCTGATGAGTTCAAACTCTACTGCTGATTCTTATGCTCACCATGTGCCTTTTATGGCTTGCGTTCCTGTTTACCAGTTCATCAGCCAAGAAATCTGGTTCAGGAGATTATAGGAAGAATATAGGTTATAGCAGTGATAAATTTTCCTCTCCAAATTAGGTAGAGTATTTGGGTAAATACCTTCTGCACAGGAAGGATAGAATAAAGATTAATAAGTATCATCCATCAGTATGTTTGTTCTGAAATCTGTGTCACCTAAAAGCCAGGACCAGTGCATTGAAAATAAGAGGCAGACACCACTAATACTTTTTACTATTTTAATTTAGTTTTTTAGACCAATTTACATGATTACAGGACATCCAAGCATTAGTAGACTGCAAGAATATTGTTACTGAGAAAGCAAACTATATAAAGAAAACAGAATAATATTAGATTTAATAAAAGAACGTCAGATTTCAAAATAACATTTAAAATTCTATATAGAAGCATAGGTCAGATCAATAAGAAGTGAACAAGCAACGTACAAATAAAAATGCATGCAAAAGCAGAAAGACTTGAATTCTAAGCAGTTAAGCATATTTTGCATGAGAAGGAGAGATGCTTTGTGCACGGTAGGCAAAAGATCTTTTAAAATAATAGAGAAGCGTTTCACTTTTTATTAAAAATTAAATTAGTGCTGACCTGAAGGTTTTCATTTCACCTTTCCAGATGAATTGTTCCTTGACCTTGGTTAGTTAACTCCATGCTGTAACCATAAAATGAGCTGATACTTTATGAAACAGCTTTCAGATTTATATTGTATATTCTATGCCCCATAGTAACTGTATACAGATAATCATCACAGTATAATTTCCACTACTTGGAAGAAATATACACACGTACCTGCATATCCACCTAAATACAGACTCTAACCACTTTAAATACTACAAAGCTAAAATGGGTCAAGAGTCTGATGGCTACTCATGACAAAAATTCTTCAAATTAGAATTGAACAATTACTTCTTGTGAAGAAGGATAATAAATCAATAGGTTCTGAAAAAGTATTATATATATATATATATATATATATATATATATATAAACTATGTAGTGTTTGAGAAACTTCTCGGAAAAGTGTATATTAGCAGGAACCGGGATGAGTAGTGGGGACAGGACTTGATGCCAGATACTCAGTTATATAACATAGGAGTTCAATGTAGCAGCTTAACCCGCCATGCCACAGCACCTGTTCCAATATCCTTTATTCTTAATGTAGAAGAAATAAGCATTCATTTAAAGTTTTATCACAATTTATACTAAGCGATTGGTAAATCTCATTCAGTGGGGGAAAGGATTCTTCCTTTTCAGCAAGATATTATCCAATAACATTGGTTCTTGTTCCCACAAAAGGTGGTTTTTGAACATTATTGAATTCTCCAGTCAGTGTAGCTAATGTTTTAGGTTTCTATGCCTCTTCTAAAGGAATGCCAGGACAACAGAAAGAACATTTTGTGATATTATTGCATTACCTCAGCTTCACAGTTTTCACGACACTAAGGTGGAAAAAGATCACTGAAACTCAATTCCTCTACCTTTATTTGTAATGATATTATTAACCTCTCTCACAGAAATGGTTTGATTTTTAATGCTTCATGTCTGCAATGTTAAAAAAGGCTGAAAGTTTCCAGAACCTTAATCTAACCAGCCCTTCTTCACATCATCGGAGAAAATCATATTACTTTAGGGTATCAAGAAACAGCATTGGAGGAAAAAAAGAAGAAAGATGGTTTTTGCTTTTATAGCCCTTTGCTCTTGAAATTCAACAGTAAATCAACAGTGAACATTTGGTTTGCCTGAGGCAAACATGAAGTCAGCTTGCCTGTTTGGAGTTTATATTATCTTTTGTTCTTATCTGATAACTCTTCAAAATAAGCACAAACTCTCCTCTCTTAGAGACCCTCAGCACCAGTGGTTGTCCCCACTGAATTTATTCATTTCATCAAAATGAAATGAAATTCAGCTGCCCAACTTTATATTCGCAAGGAATATTGGTAATATAGTTCAAAAGAGAGCCACAGAGAAGAATTCACTGAGCACACAGATATTTTCCCCTACAGCTAATCTTGTTTTTATTCACACCACAAGGGTATTGCTCTCTCATGGAAGAACTCACATTTGTTGAGGGAAAATCATCTGATTCAACAGATATTTAAGCACACAGACAAAAAAACTCATTTGAGACAATTTTATAACCAAAAAAAAAAAAAATCTTCAATGTGTCACGACTCATACCTTTGATCAATGCCAGATGTGCAGCTGATGGAACAGGTTAGAAGCTTTATGAAAAAACACTCAGACAGGGGAAGCAGAGAGGATGAGCAAAACATGGAGAAATTTTAAGTGATGAACCTAAAATAGTAGCTTCTTCACGAAGCACTACTTTGATTTGTTACAAAGGTATGCTGAAGAGTTAGCTTAAGTATATTTCCTTTACTATTTAATTTTGCCTGTAGAAAAATGTATTCCAAAAACTACTCTCATTGTAAAACAATGAATCTGATTGGAGCAAAGCATATATGATGGGAATGAACACACACAAGTGAAATTAAACATATTCTCAACAAAGCTAATGAAATGGCTGTGTAACCTATCAATCAGGGTGAAAACATTAAAATTGTTATAAACAAAATGTTGATTGGGCATCTGATCTACTTTACTATTGAGGGTGAAAAGAGATTGTGGTCTCACCCTCCATTTTAATTTTTATTTATTTACTTTACTTTTTTAAAAAAAAGATTTGTTTGTTATTTATTTGAAAGACAGAGAGGGAGAGAGAGAGAGAGAAAGAGAGAAAGAGAGAGAGAGAGAGAGGTACCTTCCATCCACTGGCTCACTCTCCAAATGGCCACAATGTTTCATGCCAAAGCCAGGAGCTTCTTCTGCATCTCCCACATGGATGCAGGAACTCAAGCACTTAGACCATCTCTGCTGCTTTCCCAGGTACACCAGCAGGTAGCCAGATTGGAAGCAGAATAGCCGGACTCCAACCAGCACCCACAGAGTCCCAACCCACTAAACCACAACACTAGTTCCTATTTGCTTTCTTTATTTAAAAGACAGAGAGACAAATTACATGTACACAGAGACAGAGATCTATCTACCGTTTCACTCCCCAGACTCCCACAACAGCAAGAACTGGGCCAGTCCAAAGCCAAGAACATGGAACTCAATCTAACTTTCCCACATAGATGATAGGGCCCCAAGTGATTGAGCCATAACCTAGGACTAGCCATAGTATAAGTCAGCAAAAAGCTGAAATCATGAATGGAGCAAGGACTCATACCCAGACACTCTGATATTGGGAGCAAGCATCCAAAGCCACATCTTAACTTCCCTAAATGCTCACCCTCTATCCTCCATTTTAAAGAGAGCACAAGTAAATGGATATTTTCCGTGGAGCTGATGGTAAAATAAGGGTTCTATGTCAGTACTTCCGTAAGGGACTGTTTCTATGTCCTGTTTTCTTAAATATCAAATTTCATTTTTTTTCCCTGATCGGCGACAACTGAGTACCAAAGGGGAAACCTGTGGAAGTGAAATGGACACTATAAGAAACTATGACCTGATCAGCTCTTGTCCTGGCTCTAGATGTACAATGTAATACTTTATCCTTTTTAGTATTTGTTGTTGTTGTTGTAGTTGTTGTTCTAGTACTAGTGGTTGAACTCTGTAATTAACACACAATTATTCTTAGGTGTTTAAATTTTAACTGAAAAGTGATCCCTGTTAAATATAAGAGTGGGAATAAGAGAGGGAGGAGATGTACAATTTGGGACATGCACAATCTGACTTGCCACAAATGATGGAGTTAGAAATGTACCAGGGGATTCCAATTCAATCCCATCAAGGTGGCATGTACCAATGCCATCTCACTAGTCCAAGTGATCAATTTCAGTTCACATTCGATGGCTCTGATAGGTCTAAGAATCAAAGGGATCACACAAACAAGACAAGTGTCTGCTAATACTAACTGATAGAATCAAAAAGGGAGAGAAGGATCCAACATGGGAAGCGGGATACACAGCAGACTCATAGAAAGGGAGGCATCCTAAACAACACTCTGGCCTCAGAATCAGCCCTTAAGGCATTCGGATCTGGCTGAAGAGCCCATGAGAGTATTGTAGGCATGGAAAGCCAAGACACCATGGAAAAGAAAAAAAAAAAAAAAAAGAAGAAGAAGACCTAAATGAAAGATCTCTGTGAGTGAAATCCCAGTGGAAAGAACGGGGCCATCAAAGAAGGAGGTACCTTTCTCCGAAGGGAGGAGAGAACTTCCACTTTGACTATGACCCTATCAGAATAAGATCAAAGTCAGCGAACTCTAAAGGCTTCCATAGCCCTGGCAACTCATGACTAGAGCCTAGGGAGATTACTGACGCCATGAACAGGAGTGTCAAATTGTTAAGTCAGCAACAGAAGTCACTGTGTACTTACATCCCATGTGGGATCTGTCCTTAATGTGTTATCTAATGTGCAGTGATGCTATAACTAGTACTGAAACATTATTTTTACACTTTGTGTTTCTGCGTGGGTACAAACTGATGTGGTCTTTACTAATTATATACTGAATCGATCTTCTGTATATAAAGATAATTGGAAATGAAAAAAAAAAAAAACCCTGGTGTTAAATTGGAAATGGCATAGAAAATTAATTAATTTTTTTAAAAAAAATATTATGTAGGATCTCTGTCTTTAATGTGCTGTACACTGTTATTTAATGCTATAACTAGTACTCCAACAGTATTTTTTTTTTCACTATGTGTTGCTGTATGGCGGCAAACTATTGAAATCGTTACCTAATATATACTAAACTGATCTTCTGTATATAAAGAGAATTGAAAATGAATCATGATGTGATTGGAAGGGGAGAGGGAGCGGGAAAGGGGAGGATTGCGGGTGGGAGGGAAGTTTTGGGAGGGGGAAGCCATTGTAACCCATAAGCTGTACTTTGGAAATTTATATTCATTAAATAAAAGTTTAATTAAAAAAATATCAAGACTGAATATTTTAGATAAAAGAATAGGATGGAAGTGATCTGGCTTCTCTCTCTGCCCAAAATGTCATATTGTGAGGAAGCTAAGCAGTCCCATGAAGAGGCCAATGTGGCAAAGAACTTTTGATAATGCTATGGCTGAGTGTCCAAGTGGTAATCAACACCAACTTTTAGCTGTATTGCTTGAGCCACCCCTGGAAGTGTACCCTCCAGCCCCAGTCCAGCTGCTGTGACTGATGCTACATATATCAGACACAGATTCTCTATAAAGCCATGATCAAACTCATGTGGGTGAGGAAAAGAAATTAGCCCTATTGTTACAACTTAGAAGTGAGACTGGCTTAATGCTAGTGTTTCTCTTTAAATTTAAATTAACTTTTTTAAATCTAGGAAAATATGTAGAGAGAAATCTCTCAAAATCTTAATTAACCTTCCCTAGTTCTTGGTATGCCAAAGGTTAGGAAATAGAGATAAAATATTGACAAATATTTTGCAAAGCATTTAGATAACTATTTTCTAGTTATGCATTTTCTAAGTCATAAAATGTGTTTTTCTTATAGTCTTGACAAGGAATATGAGCAGGAAAGCATCATTGTAAGTTTTTTCATTATTTACTAAAGGTTGGTAGCACAGGTAGTTATCTGTGCCCACATTTTCAAACTTCTGTAGTGAGAGGCTTCATAAAGGATCCTAAAACCACAGGATGAGTAAGGCTTCATTTTTAGAAAAAGGAGAATGGCAGAAGTGCTTTCCCAAGCCACCACAGCTTTCAGAGGCTTCAGAAAAAAAATCAGTTCTAAAAATATGAGCCATCAGGAAGTATTGATCATGCTGAAAATTGACCCCCATCTCTGTACAGTTCCATTTCAGGGGAACTGATGTGTGACAAAGAGAGTCAGAGCCAATCAGACTAAGACCACTGATATACTTACAAGTTTTTAGGAAGTGGCCTGGCACATACTTTTCCCTTTTCAGTACACAACATCAGCGAGCTAGACACAGGTAAGAAAGAAAGAAGAAAAGAATAACAGAAATAGATGTGGCTCCAATACACTAGCCTCCATAGAAAAAAGATGAAAACGAGGAAAAAAATAGAACTTGCCCTCTCTTCACTTCAAATTTTTGTGACCAAACCTACTATGCAATGGCTGGTTGAAGAAAGATGATATATAACTTGAAGTGAAATTCAATTGGAGTTTTAAGCACAGGATTACCTTGAAGTTAATGACAAAAAGTGTGTATATAAGGTGTGCAGAAACTCAGATAATTTTATAAGTAAGAAATTTGCTGTCCATGATGAAAGAGAGATTCCACATTATAGACTTTGGGACACGTTAAAAAAAGACACAAACAAAACACAAGCGTGAGCAAAATCACTAATATATACCTTCCCTAAATTAACATTCTCTATGTTAAATAAGCCAGTTGTGTATCTAAAAGATAAAGTGAATGATGACAACAGATCACAAGGGCAACAGAGTCATAGTTTTATAAGCTAAAGTATGGAATTAACAAATCAAAAAGAGTAGGAAGCAAACTGAACAAGACATCATTGTGGATGTGAAACTTAATTCACCTAGAAATAGCTGAGGTGTTGCAGAATATCATGCTGTAAACCCCCATCAATAATTGGTTAAATCATATTGGGGAGTAGTAAATGCAAATTTGTCTGAATTTCTATCTTCAGTTGCACTAAATAAAGTCTTCAGGCAATGAAACACAGGACATAGAAACTCGGGCCACCTTGCTTTAATGTAGTAAAGGCTGAGGGGAATCTGAATGGAGCACCGACAGCATCTACTAGAGTAGACCACTTATATCGCATGTATCTATTTGTATGTAAGTGAACTTCACTCTGTTCTATCACAATTGTTCAAGATTGTTGTTGGTCTAGTTTCTTTAAAAATAAAATGAAACCAGCCAAAACAAAGAAACAAAACAAAACCTTCCCAAAATATTTTATAAGAAGATTTTTAGGATGTCTGCAATACCCATTTGCTTAAACAGTTCCCAAGACCATAATATCCATTATGTAGTTCCCAGATCCCCCTCACCCATAAAATAGCAGGTTTGCTGATCCAGATTATATGGATGGTGGAACTTGAACCCTGGCAAATCTGCCCTCTTATGTCAGGCCATGCATCAATACTTTAAGGTAAATTTAACCAAGGATGTCAAAGATCTCTACAATGAAAATTATAAAACTTTAAGGAAAGAAACAGAATGCATGCACACACAAAATGTACATATTACCCAAAGCAATTTATAATTTAATATGATCCCAATTAAGATAGCAAAGATGTTGTACTGAGAGCTGGAAAAAATGACCCTAAAATTCATATGAATCACGAGACCACAAGGAGCTAAAACACACATGAACAATAAAAATAAATTTGGAAGCATCATAATACCAGAGGAGAAAATGAGCTAGAGCTGGGACTGCTCCCTAGTCTCATCATCACCTTATGCCAAGAAACCAGAGGAGTCACTAAATTGGCAGGAAAAATGGACCATGCTTACATATAAAGGACAGAGAAAACAATGACTGAAACTGAGGGGATTGGTATTCTGATGACTAGTTATCTGGTATTATGATGCCATCATCCATGCATTCCCACATGCATTATTAACATGGAACTAGGTTGGGAATGCAGTAGCTGAGACTTGAATTGATGCTTGGTTTAACCTGTGTGCCACAATACACATTCCTAAAGTCTATTTCTTAAACAGCACTGGAATTCCCTTCAATCAAAGGATCTTGCCTAGGAGGAGTAGTTCTGGCCTGAAAATTGGGACAAAGATTATGATTTTTTACCATGGAAGTTGCCTTTAGTTTCTGCGACCATACTCGTAAACTATTTTTATTATAAGAGTTAAAAAATGTATTCAATGGCTGTCCACATGCCCTGCCTCTAAGGATGGTATATTCTCATAGCCATCCACAGATCCTTGAAGGGAAGGGAGAGTAATTTTAGCCCTGCCAATAGTCTCATAGTTATGCTCTCTTGTCTGTAATGGTTAAATGCTAAAATATGACTTCTGTCCTTTTGGTCATCTGTTCTTCCACAATGAAATTATACTATACAGTTACATAGCAATCTTTTCTGCCATCAATCTCAACCTGTAGGTGACAGCCACTGATGGCTTTTCAACAATAGTAGTGTCTCCTACTTGCCATAGTATTCTTATTTTCTTTAGGGAAGTGATTATACTTAGAGTCCTCCTGGAGATCAGAGTCAGTTGCTGGGATCTCTAATTTTCTCTAATACATTTCTATCTTGCTACCAACTCAGCCTTTTGATTCCAAGGCAATTCTGGCATTTGCACATCATTTCCACTAATCAAATAAGCTGTCTTATTTTCTGTTGTCTCATGCTTGAAGCATTCATTACACTAGGATATTAGGGCTAGTCCCAGTATTCATGACAAGGTGCTAATTATGAAATCATATGATGGGAACACAATCACTGTTGAACTCATCTTTATTCAGCATATATTCAACTTCCTTCTATTAATAACCAACATAATCCATTCCAAATTTTGATAACTTGGTTATAATTTATTTTTTAAAGATTTATTTATTTGTTTGAAAAACAGTTACACAGAAGCAGACACACACACACACACACACACAGAGGTCTTCCATCCGCTGGTTCACTCCCCAGTTGGCCACAATGGTCAGAGATTCCTCCTGGTCTCCCACATGGGTGCAGGGGCCCAAGAACTTGGGCCATCTTCTACTGCTTTCCCAGGCCATAGAAGAGAGCTGGATCGGAAGAGGAGCATTCAGGACTCGAACTGCGCCCAAATGGGATGCCGGCACTGCATGCGGTGGCTTTGCCTCCTATGCCACAGCACTGGCCCCATGATTTACTTTTAATCACTTCGTTCTTCTGTTCTTATGGTAAACTATGTTCTTCCTATAAAGCAGAGATGTGCTTCCTTCATGAAGCTATAATGAGGCTTAATCCTCTATATTAGTCTTGAAGAAATGAGGGAAATCTGAAGATTTCATTTTGATATGCATCGACTTTTGCATAATTGTTAGGTAAGGAGTTAGGGTTTCCACATAAGTGGAGACTAAATTAGGGAAATAAGGATTCAAAAGCAAGTTTTTTATTTGGGAATTGATCTTATGAAACTTTGGACGTGAGGAATCCAAGTGAAGAAATAGTCTATGTTTTAAAGTATCACCCCAAAATTTATGTCAGCCTGTAAGATGACCTTCTTTAGAAATAGCCTTTACATATTTTTTTCTTTCTTGGCTCCATTCCTCCTTCTCTCCCTCCCTCTCTTCCTTCCTTCCTTTCTCTCTCTCTCTTTTTCTCTCCCTCTCTCCTCTCTCTCTTCTTTGCTTCCTTCCTTCTTCACATGTTTAAAGGATGAAATACAAATGGCTAACAGGTTCATGAAAAAGTTATTAGAATCACTGGTCATCAGGTAACAAGTTCTGGCAAGAATGTGGAGAAAATGCTACCCTAATACACTACTGATTGAAATGTAAACAAGTTCAGCCACTATGGAAGACAGTATGGAGATTCCTCAGAAATCTGAAAGTAGACATCCCATAGGACCTAGTTATCCCCCTCCTGGGAATATACCCAATGGTAATGGAATCACCATATGAAAGTTATCTGTTCCCCCACATTCATAGCATCTAATTTGTGATAGCAAATATGTACAGTACAAAAATAATTGAATGCACGTGTAAAATTGATATCTTGTGATTTGATTATTGATAGCCCTTGTCTATATTTTGGCAAAATAATGGTCTTTCTACTTTTTACTTGTTGAACATTATATGTAGTGTAGCATTAAGCCTATGCTTATAAAATAAATTAATATTATATTATTGAAAAAATTAAAAAAGAAAAGAAAGGAGAGAGGGAGGAAAATATTGTTATATTCTTAGAATTGTATCTATGAAATACATTAAATGTGTTCTCTTTATATTAATAAAAAGTAAAAGAAAATAACACACACTCACACACACACACATTAAATAGACTTTGATTTTGCCAGTGCTGTAGTGCAGTGGGTTAAGGCTCTGCCTGTGGTGCCAGCATCCCAATGGACACCAGTTTGTGTCCCATAGCTTTCTGCTATGGCCTGGCAAAGCAGCAGAAGATGGCCCAAGTGCTTGGGCCTCTGTATCTGCATGCGGGACCCAGAAGAACCTTTAACTCCAGGATTTGGATTGGCCCAGCTCCAAATTTGGCCATTTGGGGATTGAGTCAGTAGATGCAAGACCTCTCTCTGTCTCTCCCTCTTTTGTCTGTAACTCTACCTCTGAAATAAATAAATAAAATCTTAAAAAAAAAGAAATAGCCTTTGCAAATGTGAATAAGATGAGGTCATAACAGGTTAGAGTGGACTCTACGTCCAGTAATTTCTATATAGGACAGAAGAGAAGCTTTGGGACACAGAGATGAACACAGGAAGGAAGGCCAGAAGATGATTGCAGTAGAGATCCAAGAACTGTAGCAGTCACATAACAAATGGCAAAGACTGTTGGAAACTGTCAGATTCAAGGAGGAGGTAGGGAAGGATTCTTTCCCAGAGCCTTACTCACACCTTGATTCCTCACTTCTGAACTCCAGCACTATGAGAGAATAAACAAATACATTTTTATAGCTTTAAGTCATCCAGTTTGATATGGCAGTCCTAGGACGGTAATACAGACAGGTAGAAGAAAGAAGTCAATAAACAGTATAACAAACTCTGAGTCACTGGAACTTAATCCCATCTGGAATCTTATGAGCCAATGGAAAATGTATTCTTTAGTTAATTCCTGTTGACAGATTCAGGAGTTGAGGTAATTATTTACCAATTCTCTTGAAAGTAATCTAGGAGGGATGGTATTATCTGCTACTGGCAGACCACAGAGGTCTGTGAGAAAATGTGTCTATCTGATGCATTAGAGCAAGCTTGTGTTGAGTTGTGGATGACTAGTTTTATTCCCCAACTCTTCCAACATAAAGAACTTGCTTTAGTGATCATTTAGCCCTCAATCAAGAAGACAGATAGACTGGCAGTTTGAACTCGGGCATTTGAGCATAGAGATGGCAATGACAGGTAGAATGTAGATGGTCGCTGAGAGCACCTGCTATAGATGTTAAAAAAAAATTGATATTTTTCAACATTCAAATTAAAATGATGGTTCACATACAAATATTTTCATATCTAACTTTCCTGAACTTCTAGGCTAAGTTTTTCTACATTGGGTAAGACGCTAGGGGACAAGATTTTGTCAGCCGTTGCTTCTGCAATGATTTTTGTAGAAAAATAGTCTTTACAATTTAATGCAAGGTTTCTCATTACTGTGATGATACCAGTCACATTGTCTCACAGATTCAGGGTCTTCCATAGAAAACAATGCCATCACTCTTGGTTTACTTTCAGATAGTCCCCTCTAAGCAGATGGTGGTTTTTTAGTTCACAATCTCATGAATATCCACATTGCCAAGTGTTCCCTGTATGCCAGCCTCCCAGCACAGCCACATCTTGTGTCCAAGCTAGCCCCCCCCCCCCCCCCCAGTTTTCTTTTGTCCTAGTGCTGAACGTGGATTACCTACACAAACTCCTCTCATCCCTTGTGGCTGTTTCTGTTACACAGTCCTATTGACTGCCAACTGGGATAACTTTTTAAATCACAAATGTCCTAATAGCATTATTAAAAAAAAAAAAAAAAGGCTCCATAGCTCAGGGGTTAGAGCACTGGTCTTGTAAACCAGGGATCGCGAGTTCATATGAGTTCATATCTCGCTGAGGCCTATTTGAATTTTCCTGCTTCCTGCCTGATAAATCTTCCACAATCTCCCAGGTGCAGCCCAGTATCTGCATCTCAAACACCCTGCTCCCTTCCTCAGGTCTGATAACATTTGCATCCATAAAGTCCTTTGTTTCAGACCTTCAAGAGAAGTTTTTCTATTTACATCCAAAAAGCCCTTTGTTCCAAGAGGAGCAGAGGTGGGGAAGCAAGACCCATCTCCTTAAAACCCCCAGCCTCAACTGGACTGCGCGCTCAGCTCTCTGCATCTTTGCTGAGTTGCCCGCCTGGCCTGGCCTGGCCTGGCCAGGTGTACTCTCCACTCACCCATGCAGCCCCCCCCCCTTTCCCAGTCTGAGGGACTGGGCACTCTCTCTCAGGTCCTGTCTGGAGAGGTGCCCATCCGTCCTTACAGATGTTCCTTCTTAATAAACCTTGCTATTTTACCTCCCACAAAAAAAAAAAAAAGACTGCTATTACCTCTACTAGGAGATCCCTTGATTTTGCAAAAATTTGTCTATTTCTTCACCTTGACCTTCTGGAGTTTCTTACCAAGGGGCTATTAGAAGGAATTATATTAATGGCATAAATTTGGTACTTATATAAATTCTATGTATATTCATTATTCTTAAAAAACAACTTGCTAATGAATACAACTAGTCTCACAAGGAAGTGGGCATGAGGGTATAAGTAGATTGCTTTCATTTTCACCAAGGCTATTAGGAAAACAAGGTGACTTTTTTCTAATAATAAAATATTAATATTATTGTGGAATACATTAAATATTAATCATCCAGATGTTTGACAAGAATGATTTATTTATTTAAAATAGCTAATATCGACCTATTTGTGCCAATGTTGGTTTGTCTGGATTGATAAAGACAAACAAGCTCCTACCCTATATAATTTATAGTATGAAAGAGAATACATGAATATAGTCAACCAAATAAAAATTAAAAATTATGACCAGTACTATTAGAAAAGGAAGAAATTGTGATAATTCTGACTACAAAGTAGCAGAATCCACCTAAATCTGAATATAATCTGTTTGAAGAAGAGCTTTCAGAATTTACATTTATTCTGAAAGCTAAAGGAATAAACAGTGATGGAGTGTTAGGGAAAGAGCTCCTAGCAGGAAGAAAATGCTGTATAAAGAGTCTGATACTGCAAAAGTTTGGAATAATATTGAATCTAAAAACAGGTGGTATGCATGAGATATTGTACTTTGACATCAGGTTGCAATCTTCTGCAGTGATCAAAAAAAAAAAAAATAGGGCATTAAAAGTGATAGAAATGTCGACTCATTTCCAAGTAATTTGTGTTTTAAGCCAGTGGATGACATGATACAGTTTATGTTTTAGGAAGATTTTTCTTTGTTTTTTGCAATGCCTTGAAGAAAAATTAAGAGAAAGCAGAGGGCAGAGTTAAGATCCTATGAGACTTGCCCACTTGAGTGGCCAATCATTTTTAATTGGGAGATATTATGGTTTATGTCTTTCTTCTTCATTCAACTTTGTTTTTTACTATATTGATATAACTTGTTTCACTATATTTGTGCAAAACAATCCAATGATAGTGAACCACAGATTTCACACTGATTAAGATGAATGAGCTTCTTCATTTAGGAATCCCAAAAAAGTTACTGCAAAATGATGATAAATAAGGTTTAATGATTTTTAGAACTGCCATTAGAATATTGGATTGAAGCCAAATATAGATGCACTTTAATATTTGCCTCAAATGTGACAGCAATAGCATTTATAAGCAATGCATTCAGTACATGATATTTAATAATGCTCAGATGAATGTGAGTAAATATATATTAAATGGTAAAAGTTGTCATGAAAGGATAAATTTTCCATTAAAACAAAGACATAAAAGAACAAAGAGATACATTAATTTCTCAGCTTTTGTTTTTGTTTAGCCATGGTTAATTGTGACTTTATATTGTTGATAGTATTTTTAGTTTTCATTTATTTTTGAGGGGAATGGGAGAGAAAGCACTTCCATTCACTGCTTCACTACCCAAATGCACTCAATAGCCATGGTCAGCACAGGTCCAAATCCAGAAGCCAGGAAATCAATCCAGTCTCCCATGTGGGTATCAGGGACCCAAGTAATTGAGCCATTGTCTGCTGTCTTTCATTGTACGTATTAGCAGGATACTGAAATTAAGAATGGAATTGCAAGTGAGCCTCACACCCTGATATTGGATGTGGACATCTTTTTTTTTTTTTTGACAGGCAGAGTTAGACAGTGAGAGAGGGAGACAGAGAGAAAAGTCTTCCTTTTTCCGTTGGTTCACCTCCCAATGGCTGCTGCGGCTGGCGCACTGCGGCTGGCACAGCGCGCTGATCCGAAGCCAGGAGCCAGGTGCATCTCATGGTCTCCCATGTGGGTGCAGGGCCCAAGGACCTAAGCCATCCTCCACTGCACTCCTGGGCCACAGCAGAGAGCTGGACTGGAAGAGGAGCAACTAGGAAAGAATCCGGCACCCCGACTGGGCCTAGAAGCCAGTGTGCTGGCGCTGCAAGGCAGAAGATTAGCCTATTGAGCCGCGGCACAAGCTGGATGTGAACATCTTATTACATTAAACCAAACACCTACCTCTGTATATTCTTATTTTTACATCCAAAGTCACAAATTCATTTGATGAATAACTCTTGATAACTTCAGCTCAATTTCATAGTAAACAATTTACTATATGGTATATTCCTTAATGATTGATATGCAAGCGGCACCACTAGATGTCTCATTTAATGGGTAAATTAGCATAAGAATTTGACATTTTTTACTTGATGAATTACATATTGACTTAACAGAACTCCTCAGCAATAACTTATAACTTTCAAAGATACACGATGGGGCCAGCACTGTGGTGTAGCTGGTAAAGCTGCCGCCTGCTGCTCCACTTCCAATACAGCTCTCTGCTGTGGCCTAGGAGAGCAGTGGAAGATGAGACAAGTCTTTGGGCCCTTGCACTCGTGTGGGAGACCTGAAAGAAGCTCCTGGCTCCTGGCTTCGGATTGGCGCAGGTCTGACCCTTGCAGCTATGTGGGAAGTGAACCAGCAGATGGAAGACCTGTCTCTCTCTGCCTATGCCTCTCTATAACTCTGCCTTTCAAATAAGTAAATAAATCTTTTTTTAAAAAAAATACAGGATAGGCCGGTGCGGCGGCTCAATAGGCTAATCCTCTGCCTGCGGCGCCAGCACACCGGGTTCTAGTCCTGGTCGGGGCGCTGGATTCTGTCCTGGTTGCCCCTCTTCCAGGCCAGCTCTCTGCTGTGGCCAGGGAGTGCAGTGGAGGATGGCCCAAGTGCTTGGGCCCTGCACCCCATGGGAGATCAGGAGAAGCACCTGGCTCCTGCCTTCAGATCAGTGTGGTGCACCGGCCACAGCAAACTGGCCGCAGAGGCTATTGGGGAGTGAACCAATGGCAAAAGGAAGACTTTTCTCTCTCTCTCTCTCACTGTCCACTCTGCCTGTCAAAAAAAAAAATACAGGATAGCATAAATAATTTCTAGACCATACTTGATCATAATATCTCAATTTAATACTTAAAACTTATAGCTATAGTTATGTTAAAGGTCATATTAATTGATAGGTTAATTGGCTATACATAGACACAATTTGAACTCTGTAGTACATTTTAACACAAATATGTCTAGCAATTTCCTTTTCTGATATTGTCATCTAACTGTCTCTTCTTCTTAATGAAATAATGAAAAATTTATTTTTTTGTAAAGTAAATAGAGTTGGTCTTATTCCTTGAGATGATCTAAAGGAGTTGAAGATATTAAAAACACAACCAGGATATATGCATGCAGGCAGTGAGACAGAGCTGTGGGGGACATATATATTTTAAAATAACATGCATAAAGCTGTTTGTCAAGCTGAAGGACTAAAACAAAAGGATTGAGTTACTGTGGAATGCTCAAGCCAATAACAGTAACAAAATGATGTACTGAAGTGCAAATAAATCAATCTGGCAGTTCTGAAACTATTTTTGGAACATGAAATGGTCCAAGAATCTTGCCTTGGGTGGAAACATAATATAGACTCTAAAATTTATTCAGATATCCCTGGCCTAAGAGTGGACAGCATTTTCTTAAGCCTTCTATATAGAATATGTCATCTCTTATCAAAACAGTCACCGAAGGTGAACTTAACAGTTCTTTGAATCTAAGGTGACCTATACTAAATGCTTGTTTAGATAGATAGATACATAGATGCTCTGCCTTTCAAATAAAAATAAAATATAAATAAAATTGTGATTTTTCCACTGTAAAAATAGTTTAGAAATATTAAAAACATGTTGAAAAACAGGAACCTAAAATGAATATAGCAAGTCATTTTAGATGAGATTTACAATCTATTCTTATACTTTTCATTGAGCCAGAAGTTTTATGTATATGGAACGAAAAGAGTAGTATCATACCTTGTGTGAACTTCATGATGCACTCTGGCTTAAGGTGTTTATATTTTGGTGTCACAACACCATCTTTGCTATAAGAATTGAATGAATCAATAATATAACCCATGTCTGGGGCCAGCATTATTGCCAGCAGGTTAAGGTGCTTTCTGTAATTTCAACATACTCTATGGGTGACAGTTCAAGTCATGGCTACTCCTGTTCTGATCCAGCTCCTTGCTAATGCACCCAGGAAATCAGCAGAAGATGCTCCAAGTCCTTGGACCCCTGCACCCATGTGGGAGATCTGTATAGAGTACCAGGTCCTGGCTTCAGCCTGCCTAGTCCAAGCCATTGCAGCCATCTGGGGAGTAAACCAGCAGATGGAAGATTACTCTCTCTATTGTTCTCCCTCTCATTTTCCATCTTCCTCTCTCTGCAACTCTTTCAAATAAACATTTTAGATATATAATGAAAATTAATAGGAATGAAGAAACTGTGCATAATAATTTTTTTCTGGGCTTAAGACTAGTAGCCTTTTCCAAACGTCAGTTTGCTGGGATACTAAAATACTTAGTCTTTTTTTTATTTAAAGTGAGCTGTACAATTTCTCTGAATGGTGTATAGAGGGCATTGTGAAATTTACTCTCTGATATAGTCATGTAAGGAATGAGAAAGGGGACATCTCTGCATATCCTACAGACACTGAATGAATAACAATAGGATTTTATGAGTAAATTAATGCAAATAAATTTGCTACTACAGACGAAAAAGATGATTTCCTTGAAAGACAAAGTCCAAAAGTTCACTTAGAAACAAAAACATTACATGAAAACCCTATATAATATTGTCATGGAATTTGAACTTGTAGTTAGGTATCTTCCACACACACAGACACATGTACACACAAAACACATAAGCACCTACATAATTAACTGTGAGTTCCACCAAACATTTAAAGGAGAAATAGTACCAATTGTATACAGCACATGCAGAAAACAGAAGATGAGGGAACACTTCCCAACACTCTATGAGGCAGTTGTATTGTTGAAAAAATACCACAAGAAAGATAATACAAGAAAACAACTTATGAGCATGTATGCAAAACATCTCAATAAAAATTTAGAAAAATGAATTTAACATTTAAGAGTCATTTAGTGGGCTCTTGGTATTTCCAGTGATGCCTGTCTGGTCTGTTAGGTATACTATCTTCAATATTACTCTTCATTAAACGTTGCTAACATGCTTACTGCTACTCTTGTCTTGCAGCTGAATTCTTCCTTGCATGAAGACGAGAACTCCTGAGCAGCCAATCCCCAGTAACTTATCCAGTGACCATGAATGGACAAGCATGAGTGTAGCAGTAAGTTCTGTCCAACCTCAACCTGCAGAACGCTACATCCAGCCTTTCTCTTACCTCATCTAGTAGCAACCAAAGTCTCTTTGCCAATATTTCGTGGAGATAGAAATTTTCTTTTAACCGAACCATCTTGGTCTTTCCCTGTTCTGTCTCTTTCAGCCAAAGTCTCTTTGTCACACTCATGTAGGAGAAGGTCGAGGCCTTACTCGTTTCCAACTTTCTACCTAGGTTCTTCTGACTCTATCTGTTTTGCCTGTCCAGTCCAGAGTCTGCTCACTACCCTCTCTCCTTTGTTTCAAAGTTCAGGATGTGGGGAAATATTATGTCTGTCAGGCAGCTGAGGTCAAGTGCCTGGTGTCAATCAGTACATCCTGCTGAAGTATGCCATGTGCCTCCTTTCTCCTTCTTCCTCTGTCACGATAAAAAAAAAAAAAAAAGAAACTAGCAAGAACAGGTCATATATGGTTAATATTAACTGTTATTTTTAAGAATACTAATAAGCTGTAAAAAAAAGAATGAAATCCTATCTTTTGTAACAAAATGAATGCAACTGTAAACCATTACGCTTAGTATATCATGTTTTCTCTGATATGTGGGAATCAATATAGGCACAAAAAATATATAAGAATGAAAATGACATCTTACAATTTGATTGCCATTGTTTAGCCCTTGTCTATACTCTTGTGGAACAGTGGTCCTTCTACTTTTTACTTGTTGAAAATATTGGTTAGTGGTCCATTAGGCCTGTGATTATAAAATAAATTGAAATTATGCTATTGCAAAAATTAAAGGAAAAAAAGAAAGGAAGGAAGGAGTGGGGATTGAGAGGGGTAGTATGGTTATCTTCTTAGAACTGTATCTATGAAATCTGTTGCCTTTATATTAATCTATTTTAAAAGCATAACTTATTTTTCAATGCAATTCCACTTTCAGATGTCAGCCTTAAAATCAATATATTGTATTTCAATAAATTTATCCAATAGGATAGAAAAAAAAAACCTGCTATTTTTAATCCCTAACCAGACCCCTTCAGGGCCATGTGTTTCAACTGCCTCCAAAGTTTTTCTAGACTAGTAAGCGTGGGCTTCTTGGACCATCTGACCCAAAGAGTTCCCATTTTCTTGCTTACTAAATTATGGAAGTTTCTCCGCCTACCTGGTTAAGATCACTCTATGATGGGTTCAACCCTGAGTTCTCCAGTCATCACTGCCCTCCACTGTAGGTCCTGAGTCCTGAAAGGATAAGTCTGAAATCCTGTTATACCTTCTAAAATGTTCTAAAGCACTGAGTTATTGTGAACATTTGTTTTAAGTCTTTTTGACATCCAGTTGTAATCCTCTGAAAATATTATCTATGTCTTAATGTGGTTGGTTCTATACCTAAATGTTCTGTCTTCTAGGCTTAAAGATACTGGGGCTGGTGCTATGTCGTAGCTGGTAAAGCTGCCGCTTGCAGTGCCGGCATCCCATTTAGGTGCCAGTTCTAGTCCCGGCTGCTCCTCTTCTGATCCAGCTCTCTGCTATGGCCTGGGAACACAGTGGAGGATGACCCAAGTGTTTGGGCCCCTGCACCTATGTGGGAGACCCGGAAGAGGCTCCTGGCTCCTGGCTTCGGATCAGCGCAGCTCTGGCCATTGCAGCCATCTGGGGAGTGAACCATCGGATGGAAGACCTCTCTCTTTCTCTGCCTCTCCTCTCTCTGTGTAACTCTGACTTTCAAGTAAATAAATATTTTAAAAAATGCTGATTTCATGTGCTAATCTTTTTAATCAAGCTTTTTTTGTGGTATTGTATCTGATCTAAGTAAAGAGAATTTTATGTATCTTGGGGAAGGTTGCATGTTTTTTATGTTGCCATTATTGAGTCTGA
Organism: Lepus europaeus; assembly: GCF_033115175.1. Classification (NCBI taxonomy): domain Eukaryota; kingdom Metazoa; phylum Chordata; class Mammalia; order Lagomorpha; family Leporidae; genus Lepus; species Lepus europaeus. The sequence continues at coordinate 43,430,648 of NC_084832.1, read as the reverse complement.
TGGTAACAAGTGAGTCTTAAAGGAGTTAACATTATCTGCCTGTTTTTGATAATTGATGATTTACCTTAATTCTGATTAGTTCTAGTTCACAGCTTTGGTTAACATGCTCAGATTAAATGTACAGTATCAGTCTATTTTTATTTTGACTAAATGGCTTGAACCTCTAACAATGCTTTAAGTTTAAAAGTATAAACTCAGTCTTCTTACTTTTGGGCTTCCAAAGAATGAGATGCTCACCTTGGTGAGATAAGGGTTGTTTGGGTTAATTCAGGTTATGTAAAATATATTGTAAGGTAATAAAATTATGGCAAATTTATTTCATGCTTCTATAAAGATCTGATTTTTTTATTGGCTGGGGTTAGTCACTGGAGACAGAATGGAATCTCAGAGTTGATCCCATTCCCTGCAGGTTTTTACCTGAGTGAGCTTTTCCTGTGCATAGTATTGGTTGTGGGATGGAAAGGGTAATTGTGCTCTCCCTCAATCCTGGTGTCTGACAAGGGCCTGGCTGGTGCTGAGACAGGGAGCTGTCTGCTTTTCCCACTTCAGTCCCATCTTTGCTTACAACCCTCCCCCGTCCCTTCCTGACACCTAAGGCCCATGGTTCTAGGGCTCAAAACCTCATGAATGTGGTGGGGGTGATGTACCAACTGGGGCCTGTACACTGGAAGGACAGTCACATTTTGGATGAGGAGTTATCCAGCAGTCATGAGCATTTATTATTTAGACACTGGACCATAGCTGGCTCAAATAAGGAAAAAATAACAAAAGTGGCTATTGTTTCACCCAAGCCAGCAGGCTTTCAGTTCAGATTCTTTACCTGGACAAAGGGTCAGTCAAACAAACATTGAATAGCCAGGCATTCCCAGGTCAAAATATGGTTCAAAGGGGAGGTCCAACCAAAAGGGAGAAGGGATTCCAAAACAGGCTTAGAGATGACTGGGGATGGTAATACCAAATACTATACAGCCAAGTTCTGGGAACCCAAGGACACTAGGATTCACAGGGTACATGTGAAAATCCAGAAGCACAGGGAACTTACTAGATAAATCCAAAACTTAGTTTTGAGTTAGACTATAAGCTCCTGAACAGATTTACAAGTTACATGGTAATACCAGTTAAACCCAGCAACCCAAGCCCATAAGCCACTGGCCATGTGGTGAAAATCCAGAAGCCAAATGATGGTGAAGACATCTGCCATCAGTTTCCTCTAAGTCAGGGTCTGTGATTGGCCCCAGTGGTTAGCCCAGAAAGTCAGGCTATGCAATCAGGGAGGCCTGATTTGTTGCCTTACTTCTCCTCTATTCTCTTCCAAATGGGAAATTGACAGTCTAATATGTGGGACTCTCCACTAGGATGTACAGTTTGACCCCCAGACCTTATAAAAGGGATTATTCTTCTTTTTCTGTATTAATTACTGGCTACAATACACAGGACCAAATAGTATAGCTGGGAAATGAGAACTTAAGCTGTGATACAATCCTACTACTAGATTTATTTTGCTGTGGACACAGTAAAAGTTAAGAACTCCATTTTTTAAATTAAAATAAGTGAGATAAATGTTTTACTGATGACCTCAAAATTTCTAAACAGCTTGTTTGATTTTACCTAGAAGGACATAGCACTCCTCATGGGCACTGCCTTAACTCACAGGAAAAAAACAGTGTCAGAACATGCATAATCATAGACTTATGGTCCAAGTACCCTGATATTAGGGGGAAAAAGCTTCAAAAATTAGGAGTGGGCAAACACCCCTTGGCTGACATCCACTGTCTATTTTAACAGAGGTCAGGAGAAGGAAGAGTAAGCTTGGCAGCAGAAGTAACATAAAGTTAAGTGATTGGCCAGTTAATTGCGCCTTTACATGGTGATCTGCTGTCAAAGGGACTACAAGGCCAGTTAACCCCAAACAGCTCCTATCACCAATGTGAAAAGCCAGGACATTGGGCAAACAGCTGTAGTGACAGAAACGATTGTGAAGAGCCATGTCCACTCTGCCAAAAGCTGGGTCACTTCCCCACGTTCTAATCCCAGTTGGGGCGCTGGGTACTAGTCCCGGTTGCTCCTCTTCCAGTCCAGCTCTCTGCTATGGCCTGAGAGGGCAGTGGAGGATGGTCCAAGTGCTTGGGTCCCTGCACCCGCATGGGAGACTGGGAGGAAGCACCCGGCTCCTGACTTTGGATTGGCGCAGTGTCGGCCGTAGCGGCCATTAGGGGAGTGAACCAACAGAAGGAAGACCTTTCTCTCTGTCTGTCTCTCACTGTCTATAACTCTACCTGTCAAATAAAAAAAATAAATAAAAAATAAAAATAAAAAGCTGGGTCACTGGAAATGGAGCTGCCCTCAGGTCAAAGGACTCCCAGGTCAGAACCACAGAACTCGTGGGCCCTACATTATAGAACAGGCTCTTTACTCTGCCCAGCCTCCAAAGTAATCACTACTGTTGAGGTAATGGCCTAGAGTCAGTGATGTTGCAGGTAGGACGGTAAATTACCGTTAATAGGCACCATCTATTCTGTGCTAAGCTCCTATTTGGTGAGCCCTCCTCCCAGTGCAGCCAGGTAATGGGAATCAATGGGGTGCCTACCCTAAGGAAGTTCGCACCTCTTTTATAATGTCTCTTCCAATATCTCAAGTGAAGAGACAGACAAGTCTGGGCCTTACACATTAAGGCCAGGCCTTAATGCCCACCTGATCATTAAGCTTAAAACTCCCTCTTGTCCATTCTGATTTAACTTTAAGTTGGTTAGCAAACAAGGTATAAAGTCACAGCTAACCTGTACAGTGCTGCCAAACAAGGATTTATAGACAGCTCCCACCTATTTGAACAGGTCCATTGCAGAGGACCTGAAGGATTAATTACTTGAGGGAGGTGGAGAGATGCCTTAAAATGTAGGTGGTTTACTACTCTGTTCTCCACCTAAGTCTCCTATTTTAAGCATTTGAATAGCACCCTCAACTTCTTAGCAGAACATGGCTACTAGGAATCAAAAAAATAAATAAATAAAAGGACAACTGGTCTGCCAGGAAATAAAATATCAGGTGTTCACCTTCACTACTGGAAAACAGAAACTGGCCACCAGAAAAAAATATAATCTACATACAAGATTTCTGTTCCTATAACCTTAAGACAGCTCCCACTAACAGATTATGGATATGTAGGTACAGGGAAATAGCAAATCTTCCACCTGCCTCCTCACTCCCCAAAAGCCTGCAACAACTGAGCCATGTCAAAGCCAAGAACCAGAACTTCATCTCGGTCTCCCACAGGGGCCTAAGCAAATGAGTTATCACTTGCTGCCTCCCAGGATGCTTTAGCAGAAAGCTGAATCAGAATCAGAGTAGACAGGACTCAAATTGACATTCTGATATGGGTGGGATTACAGATATCCCAAGAGGTAGCTTCACTCACTGTGTCACAACAGCCATCCCCGTATTTTACACTCTAAGTTGTTTTTGTATCAGGGATGTTTGGTTAAGTTTTGCTTTTATTGTCTCAGTCTGACAATCTTGTCTTTTAATTGAGGTGTTGAGGCCCCAATTCCATGTGATTATTCATATGCTTGGTTTCAATATACTCTCTTGCTGGTTTTTATTTTTGTTTTTATTTTTGCAACGTTTCATTGGTTTTTGTTTTCCTTCTGTTATTTTCCAGCTTTACATTAGATAACCAACAAAATTCTGTTTACTCATATACTTTGCTGTGTTGTGTAGAAATAGGTTTCTATGTGAATTATTCTCCCTCTGCTTGAAGGAATTTCTTGCACATTTTGTGAACTATTCTCCCTCTGCTTGAAGGAATTTTTTGCACATTTTTCCCCCTCTCTTTCTCTCCCCCCCCACACTTCTCCTTCTCTCCTTCCCTCCTTCCTTCATTCTCATTCTGCCTTTCATTTCTTTATTTAAATGAATGAATGAATGAATATTTTAAAATACAAATCTGTTAAAAGTAAAGGGATGGGAAATGCAATTATTATGCTAACATCAATCAGGAGAAAGCTAGAATGGACTAATCGCTATCAGAAAAGATGCATTTCAGATCAGAGCAAGAATATGAGGAAAGAAAAGCCATTTCATAATGACAAAGAGGTTAATTCATAGATTCTCTGAGGATGAAAACTTTGGAATGTGGAAATCAGCCTTTACTACATTTTTTCTTTTGATTGATATATTTCCTGCATGTATATATTTTAGATTGATGGTCTGAACATTCTCGGTGATTTCATTTACTACATTGTTGGCTGCTTTGTGTTGCATTGGTTCAGATGAGAAGTCTGTTGTCAGTTTTTGTGTTTTTTCTGTATACAACATTTCTTTTTATTACTCTGGCTCCTTTGAACAATATTGACCACTGGCTATAAGAAATTTGATTATAATGCAGTCTGGTGTAGTTTCCTTCAGGTTTATTGCAATTGAGTTTAGTTGTCCTTACTGGATCTGGGGGTTTATCTATTCCTTATGGTTGAGGATAATTCAATCATTATTTCTTAAAACATCTTTGGCGTTCTACTCTGTTTTATGTAGTACAGATCCATGTCTGACTGGAATCACCTCAAACCTCACCTACAACCTAACCATAGTCTTCAGTTTCTTTCCCTTATGTTTCACGTTGGATAGTTCTTAATGCTATGTTGTAAGTTCACAATGATTCCTACTATAACATCTAATGTGCCATTTATTCCCATCTAGTGTGCTTTTTTCATCTCAGGAAATATTAATTTTCACTTCTAGAAGTTTTATTTAACTGTTTCTATATCTCCAATGTCACTTTTAAATATTTTTATGATTTCCACTTCCATTTTGAACATATGGAAAATGGTTATAGTCTCTCTCTCCTCTCCCTGCCTCTCAAACAAGAAAATTTTAAAATATGTATATTAAAATGGTCCAATTTAACTCTATTTTTATATTTTTATTATTTGTTTTACTTGAAAGGCATAGTTAGAGAGAGAGAGAGATCTTCCATCTGCTAGTTCACTCCACAAATGGCTGCAATGGCTGGGGCTGGGCCAGGCCAAAACCAAGAGCCAGGAACTTCATCTGGCTCTTCTATCTGGATGGCAGGGGCCTCAAGGACTTGTACTATCTTCTACTGTTTTCCCAGGCATTAGTATGGAGCTGGATTGGAAGTGGAGCAGCAGGTAACAGAACTGGTGCCCGTACGGGATGCTGGCATTGCAGATGGTGGCTTAGTGCACTGCACCATGCCAGCCCCCAAATCAGTGCAGTTTAAGATAAATTTCCATCACAATTATGCACGTACAACTTAATTTCACTTTTACCATTTTTTAGTCAGCAAATTCAACTGACAGGACTTAAATCACTGCAAAACATTGAGTTCCCTCCCCTAAATGAAAATATCTCTAAACTTTTTCCAAAGTATTACCTTCATTTACTCAATAAACCTCCAGCAAACATTTCAACTAGTACAATACCATGAAATCACTCATGTAAGTGATAAGGACTTGTTACTTTTGAAAGCATATTTCCCACTGGATGAAAGAGTTGGTAAAGAGTCATATTGTTCAGACATAGCAGATGATGGTTATGAGCGGTACAGGAGGATGACATTGAACTTTCCACAAGTGCAGAGATGCAGTTCCATTTAACAAGCAGAGATACCAAAGATAGAAAAAATTCTTTAAATTTTTTAATTATAAATGATTGTATATGTCTATGGGATAAAGCACAATATTTTAAAACATGAGTACAATGTGTATGGTTCAAATCTGGATAATCAACATTTCTCTTTTTAAATTTTTTAAAAAATGTTTTCCAGGCACTGGATCCTATTTATATGATTTCTTTAACACTTAATCCTTTCTATATGTTCACTTTAACACTTAATAGGATCATTTTAACAATTAAGATGGCATTTTTACCACCAAGCTTAATGGGATTTGGAGTCACATGACAAGTTTTTAAACTGTACCCTTAGAATTAAGTCTGTAGGAATGTACGCAGAACTGTACAGCTTTACAGTTACAAGCTTCCTCCTCCATCCCTTATTCCCACTTTATTTTTTACTGAGATCTATTTTCAATTGATTTAATACACATATGATTAACTCTATGTTAAGTATAAGTGCCTGGTAATAATAATAGATAGAATTAAAAAGGAGAGAATGTCCAACATTGGAAGCAGTCCACACAGCAGACTCATAGAATGACAATCGCTTTAATAAACTCTGACCTCAGGATCAGCCCTTAAGGCTTCCTGGTCTGGCTGAAAAGCACATGAGAGCATTTCTGGCATGAAAAGCCAAAACACTGTGGCAAAAAATGTTCTACATGAAGGGTCTCTGTAAGAGAGACCCCAGTGGAAAGAAGTGACCATCAAAAAGGATGTACTTTTCTTTAAAGAAGAGAGAACTTCCACTTTGCTTATGGCCTTGATCAAATACTTATAGAGTTTGTGGATTCAAAGGGTTTCCATAGCCTAGGCAGCTCATGTCAAGAGCCTCGAGTGGTCACTGATGTCATACGTAACAGTGTTAATTGTTAAATTACCAGCAGGAATCATTGTGCACTCCTCATGCAGGACCTCTGTCTTCAATGAGTTGTATTGAGAGTTAACTGTAAAACTAGTTCTCAAAGTTTGTGTGTGTGTGTGTGCAAATTGTTGAAATCTTTACTTAGTATAGAGTTTGTCTTCTATTACAAAGTTAATTGAAAATGATTTTTAATGGAGAATGGGACTGGGAATGGGAGAGGAAGGAGGAGGAATGGTGGGAGTATGGGTGAGAGGGCTAGTATGATGGTAAGAATAATTATATCCCTAAAGTTGTACTTATGAAATTTGTATTCCTTAAAAAACAAATTAAACAATATTTCCATGTACCCTATTTATTTTCATTCTAATGTAATATTAATACAAAAAATCAGATTCTCCCTAGTTCATAAATACAATTCTAATATCTTGATATACTTTTCTTTCTTTCCACCTTTTCCTTCCTTCCCATTCTCCCTCATTCCTCTTTCTTTCCCCTTCCTTCCTCCTTCCTTCTTTCCTTTATTCTTCTCTAATTTTTGATTTAACATATTTTAACTAATATTACAGTTAAGAACTTAATGCTCTAATAAATGAAAGCTCAACAAGTGTCAAGTAAATAGACCCAAATTCAGTGGTAATACTGGCAAGGGCTGTAAATATTAATCAAGTTGAAAGATGGCCATCTCACTCATATATAGTAAATTTTGAAGTAATCACAGATCATAAAATCTGTAGCAGTATATCAGTCTTAACATTGGTTTGACAAAGATAGAAAATAAAGTTTGACAAAAATATATTTGCAGCAATACTGATACACACAAGCATTTCTTTCTTTCTTTTTTAAAAAAATTTTAGCTACCATATAGTGTCCAAATTATTTCACTCAGGATTATGTCCTGCAGTTGTATCAGTTTTGATGTCAATGATAAATTTCATTATTTTTAAAAACTGAATAATATTCCATTATGTATTCCATTATGTATTCCATTATGTATCACATTTTCTTTATCCATTCATCTGATTATGGACACCTTAGTTGATTCCATATTTTGGCTATTGTGAACAATGATGTTATATACATTATGGTACAGGTATCTCTTTGATACAATTTCTCAATCGTCTAGTAGTGGGATTGCAAGATCATATAAGATCATAACACATATAATCCACAAGACCTTATAGTTTTAAAGAAATCTCCATATTGTTTTCCATAGTGGCTGCACAAATTTACATATTCACCAACAGTGTATAAGTGTACAGCATTTGCTTCTCTGTGTCTTTTGGATATAGCCATTCTGACAGGAATGAGGTGATATTTCATTGTAGTTTTGATTTGCATTTCCCTGATGACTAGTGATATTAAGCATTTTATCAGATATTTATTGGCCACTTTTACCTATTCTTTTGAGAACTGTCAGCTGAGATCCTTTGCCCAATTCTTAACTGGATTTTTTGTTGTTGTTGTTGTGGTTCCTGAGTTCTTTCAGTTGGTAATTTATTCTGGATATTAATTCTTGGTTGGATATATACATTGCAGATGTTTGTCCCATTCTGTTTGGTGTTCCTTCACTCTATTGATAATTTCTGCTGTGCAGAAACTTCCGAGTTTGATGTAATCCCATTTTTCTGATTTTTCTTTTATTACCTGTGCTTTGGAGGTGTTATCTAACAAGTCATCACTTGCCCCAACATTTGGAGGGCTTCCCCTACATGTTCTTCCAACGAGTTTAATATTTCACATCTTAAATTTAGGTCTCTGATCCATCTTGAGTTATATATGGTGAGAGGCATGGATCTAATTTCATTATTCTGTATGTATATACACAGTTTTGCCAGGACAATTTATTGAAGAGAGTAACCTTACTCCAATGTATTGTCTGGACACTTTTTCTTTTTTTTTTTTTTTTTTTTTTTTTTATTTTTTTTTTTTTAACTTTTATTTAATGAATATAAATTTCCAGTATACAGCTTATGGATTACAATGGCTTCCCCTTCCCATAATTTCCCTCCCACCCGCAACCCTCCCCTCTCCCGCCCCCTCTCCCCTTCCATTCACATCAAGATTCATTTTCAATTCTATTTATATACAGAAGATCAATTTAGTATAAATACTTCAACAGTTTGCACCCACATAGAAACACAAAGTGAAACATACTGTTTGAGTACTAGTTATAGCATTAAATCAAAATGTACAGTACATTAAGGACAGAGATCCCACATCAGGAGCAAGCGCACAGTGGCTCCTGTTGTTGACCCAACAAATTGACACTCTAGTTTATGGCGCCAGTAACCACCCTAGGCTGTCGTCATGAGTTGCCAAGGCTATGGAAGCCTTCCAAGTTCCCCGACTCTGATCATATTTAGACAAGGTCATAAAAGACAGGTTGAGGATAGTAACCAATGATCCTAAGAGTGGCCTTAACCAGGTCTGAACAATTATACAGCATTAAGTGGGGAAGAGGACCATCAGTACACACAGGTTGGGAGTAGAGCCATTGGTGGTAGAGTAGAGGTTATGATTACAAAGGAATGAGGCCCAAGTGCACTAGACAGGGTCTAGAACAAAGGACAGAGTCATTATTAGAGGAGCTAAGAAAGGTGCTGTCTAAGCTACAATTAAGTTTTCTGGTTGAGAGGCAAATAGAACTGATAGAAGGGGCTTGATAATAATCTGGTGGGCTTTAGGCCTTGTAAGTTAAGAGGCCCAGACCTATCTATCTCTTCACATGGGGTATATCCTAAGGGAGGTGTGAACCTCCTAGGGGAAGGCACTCTGTTGACTTTCATTACTTGGCTGGCCTGGGAGGAGAGCTGGACACTTTTTCAAAAACTGGTTGGATCTATATAAATGGATTAATTGCTGGCCTCTCTATTCTGATCTATTGACCCATGAGTCAGTTTTAATGCCAGTATCATGTACTTTAATTACTACTGCTTTGTATTTTGCTTTCAAGTCAGATATTTTGATGTCTCTAGCTTGATTTTTTTTGTTGTTGTTCCTTTTTTGTTGTTTTTCCTATTTTGTGTCTCTTGTGATTCATTATGAATTTTAGGATTGTTTTTATGAATTCTGGAAAGAATGTCATTGGTGTTTCAGTAGGGATTGCATTGAATCTGAGGATTGCTCTAGGCAATATAGACATATAATGATATTGACTTTTTCAATCCTTGAGCAACGAATACTTTTCCAGTGGGATTGAGGGAATTCCAACTGATTGTTATAGGTTTGGTGTTGCAGAGTACAGTGGGGTCATTACCCAGAACTCCCAGGATATTTTTTATGTACTGCTGTTGGTGCTAGCACCCAAAAGCTAAGGAGAAAACCCTGGCTCATGTAGAGTGGGCTAATACCCCCAAAATCTCACAGTTTCAGGATGCGGGGGATCTGTCCTCTGTCTACAATTGCCCTGACTCTGACTCTGATTGCTTTTAGTAGCCGTGGTGCAGAGATCACTTGTGTGACTTTTCACGGCTGAGCCCAGCACTCTGTGGGGATAGGAGAGGTGAGAGAGGACATGTGGCTTCCCTTTTCAGACCCCAGCAGTTTCTCAATTCAAAAGGCTAAAGTTAAGTCAGTGGGTGACTGTGGAATTTTACCTCTATTAGAGTTCTGGGTAGGGAGAAACGTGGCAACTTCTTCCTACTTGAATTGGTTAGATGACAATTACCAGTTGATAGCTGGCTATGTCACACTGCTGGCCTCAGCCATATCTATTATTGCCTTCCTTCCTTGTTCCATGGAGTCATTATTTTTGTTATGCCTCTACTGAAACTTTCTGTCAGAGTCCTGGAAACATGGTCCTTTCTTTTCTTTTTGTTGTATACTAGTGTGGCTGAGATCATTGTGGCTTCATCTTATTCATTCATCTTGGATTCTGCTGAAAATCTAGGCTTTTTCAGAGTCACAGCAAACTCTAGGCAACAAGAACCCTGCAGGTACACAGAGCTGACAACATCCCCTGCAGCTGTGAGAATTAGGCAGTAGAGGATGTGGCTTCAAATCTGAGCCTTTGGCTCCTCACTCCTCTCACCAAACACAATCTCCAAGTCCATTTTCCTTCTTTGACATTGCTTTGTGATTGCAGTCTTGGTTGTCCTTTCTTCTATTTGTTTATAAAATATATACTACACTGTTGTGCACTATAGTCACCTACCTGCAATGTAATATTTATAAATTATTCCTTCAATCTAACTCTGATTTGATACTCAACCTCCCTCTGTCCTTACCCCTCCTCCCACATATTCTTTCCAGTCTGTAGTCACTACTCCTGTCCAGATTGAGATTCTTAGTTTCAGCATATCAGGGATAATAGGAGAAAAATTTCCTGAGTCTGTCTTAATTTATTTAATGCAATGCCCTTCTGTTTCATCCATGACAGGATTCCATTCTTCTACATATAGATATACAATTTTGCTATCACAATTATTGAAATATTATTCTCTATCCTATATATGTTCTTGATACCTTTGTTAAAAATCAGTTATCTCTATATTTGTGGGTTAATTTATGTGTTCTGTATTCTGTTCCATTGAGCTACTATGTCAATTTTTATCTCAGTACCATACTATTATAACTACTATGGTTTTTGCAGTGTGCTTCAAATCAGTATTTTTATGTCACCATCTATATTGTTATTATTATTATTATTATTGCTCAGAATCTCTTGGCTATCCTGGGATTTTTGTGTTCCATATGAATTTCACGATTGATTTTTCTAATTCTGAAAAGAATGTGACTTATTTTGATGAAGATTGCATTGAATATGTAGAATGCTTTAGATAGTAGGGATATTTTAATAATATTAATTGTTCCACTCAATATAAATTGAATACTTTTCCATTTAAGGGAATCATACCTGCTGGTCCTCCAGCACCAGGAACACGGCTATTGCTATAACAAACTCCAGTGTGATTGATGCTCATCTTTTTGAGGCTAAAAGAACACATATTGGAAAGTACACATCAACTTAAAAATCATGCTACTACCTCTACAAACTACTGAGACTATAAAATTGAGGTGCTTGTTGCACTGCTAACATTGATTACAACCAAAGAAATAACTCAGAAGTTACAGTTCTGGAGTCATCTAGAACCAATGCCAAAGCAACTGCCCAACTGACTTCCTATATCTCACCTCAAACAAGTTTCTGAGAAATTATAAATTTCAGTTTCTGATTGTTATTTCTGTGGCTCCTATGAGACTTTTGAATAGATATCTTGTACTTCAATGGAGATACAGATTCAGGGCATGAGATAGAGATCTGAGACACAAATGTAATGAGGAAGTTGTTTTGCTTGTAGGAAATGCAACGGTATATCCCAGTAATAATAGAGGACAGGTAGATAGAATAGTGTCTAAACCTTAAGAAAAACTAAATCTAAATTATGTAGAGATGAAAATCCGTAAAACAAAAATAAATCATGGTCAGAAAATGGGAATAGATTGAGAGGGTACAGACACATCTTTAAGCTCTTTGAAGGAAAGTGCTGTGCTTGTCCATCATTGCACTATGACAAATGGCAAAAAGTTTTTAATAAATATTTATTGAACTAAAAATGGCTATACTTTGTATTGCATTAAACATGTTTTTGTAATAGTATTTTCAGTATTACAGCATTTTCTGTAAGAATGTTTTCAAATTTCTGAAGTGATAAATATTTTTCCATGTACTATTTATCCAAATATCATACCATCTTTTATAACATATTTGAAAAAATAAAATGCCCATCTCTTAAGTGGGTTGTTTGTTTTGTTGTTGTGGATTTTCTTGATTTCTTTGTAGATTTTGGTTATCAACCCTTTATCTGTAGTATAGTTTGCAAATATTTTTTCCCATTCTGTCGGTTGCCTCTTCACTTTGCTGACTGTTTCTTTTGAAGTACAGAAACTTCTCAATCTGAAGCAATCCCAAATGTTAATTTTGGTTTTGACTGCCTGTGCTCCTGGGGGTCTTTTCCAAGAAGTCTTTGCCTATACCTATATCTTGCAGGGTTTCTCCAATGCTCTCTTATAATTTGATGGTTTCGAGTCGTAGATTTAAGTCTTTAATCCATGTTGAGTGAATTTTTTGTGTAAGGTGAAAGGTATGGGTCTTGCTTCAAGCTTCTGCACGTGGAAATCCAATTTTTCCAGCACCATTTATTGAATAGGCTGTCCTTATTCCAGGGATTAGTTTTGGATCTTTGATCAAATATAAGTTGGCTGTAGATGTTTGGATTGATTTCTGGTGTTTCTATTCTGTTCCATTGGTCTATCCATCTGTTTCTGTACCAGTACCATGCTGTTTTGATAACAACTGCCCTGTAGTATGTGCTGAAATCTGATATTGTGATGCCTCCGGCTTTGTTTTTGTTATACAAGATTGCTTTGGCTATTCGAGGTCTTCTGTGTCTCCATATGAATTTCAGCATTATTTTATCCAGATCTGAGAAGAATGTCTTTGGTATCTTGATTGGTATTGCATTGAATGTATAAATTGCTTTTGAGAGAATAGGCATTTTGATGATATTGATTCTTCCAATCCATGAGCATGGAAGATTTCTCCATTTTTGGGTATCCTCTTCTATTTCTTTCTCTAAGGTTTTGTAGTTTTCAACGTAGAGATCTTTAACGTCCTTGGTTAAGTTTATTCCAATGTATTTGATTGTTTTTGTAGCTATTGTGAATGGGATTGATCTTAGAAGTTCTTCCTCAGCCGTGGCATTGCCTGTGTATACAAAGGCTGTTGATTTTTGTGCATTGATTTTACATCCTGCTACTTTGCCAAACTCTTCGATGAGTTCCAGTAGTCTCTTAGTAGAGTTCTTTGGGTCCTCTAAATAAAGAATCATATCATCTGCAAAGAGGGATAGTTTGAGTTCTTCCTTCCCAATTTGTATCCCTTTAATTTCTTTTTCTTGCCTAATAGCTCTAGCTAAAACTTCCAGAACTATATTGAATAGCAGTGGTGAGAGTGGGCATCCCTGTCTGGTACCAGATCTCAGCAGAAATGCTTCCAACTTTTCCCCATTCAAAAGGATGTTGGCCATAGGTTTTTCATAAATTGCTTTGATTGTATTGAGGAATGTTCCTTCCATACCCAAGGACCTCAATAGACATTTTTCGAAAGAGGAAATCCAAATGGCCAACAGACACATGAAAAAATGTTCAAGATCACTAGCAATCAGAGAAATGCAAATCAAAGCCACAATGAGGTTTCACCTCATCCCCGTGAGAATGGCTCACATTCAGAAATCTACCAACAATAGATGCTGGAGAGGATGTGGGGAAAAAGGGACACTAACCCACTGTTGGTGGGAATGCAAACTGGTTAAGCCACTATGGAAGTCAGTCTGGAGATCCTCAGAAACCTGAACATAACCCTACCATACAACCCAGCCATCCCACTCCTTGGAATTTACCCAAAGGAAATTAATTTGGCTAATAAAAAGCCATCTGCACATTAATGTTTATTGCAGCTCAATTCACAATAGCTAAGACCTGGAACCAACCCAAATGCCCATCAACAGTAGACTGGATAAAGAAATTATGGGACATGTACTCCATAGAATACTATACAGCAGTAAGAAACAATGAAACCCGGTCATTTGCAACAAGATGGAGCAATCTGGAAAACCTCATGCTGAGTGAATTAAGCCAGTCCCAAAGAGACAAATTTCATTTGTTTTCCCTGATCGGTGACAACTGAGCACCAAAGGGGAAACCTGTGGAAGTGAAATGGACACTATAAGAAACAATGACCTGATCAGCTCTTGTCCTGATCTTGTTGTACAATGTAATACTTTATCCTTTTTAGTATTTGTTGTTGTTGTTATTGTTCTAGTACTAGTGGTTGAACTCTGTAATTAACACACAATTATTCTTAGGTGTTTAAATTTTAACTGAAAAGTGATCCCTGTTAAATATAAGAGTGGGAAAAAGAGAGGGAGGAGATGTACAATTTGGGACAGGCTCAATCAGACTTGCCCCAAATGATGGAGTTAGAAATGTGCCAGGGGATTCCAATACAATCCCATCAAGGTGGCATGTACCAATGACATCTCACTAGTCCAAGTGATCAATTTCAGTTCACAATTGATCACTCTGATAGGTCTAAGAGTCAAAGGGATCACACAAACAAGACAAGTGTCTGCTAATACTAACTGATAGAATCAAAAAGGAAGAGAAAGATCCAACATGGGAATTGGGATACACAGCAGACTCATAGAATGGCAGATGTCCTAAACAGCACTCTGGCCTCAGTATCAACCCTTAAGGCATTCGGATCTGGCTGAAGAGCCCATGAAAGTATTGTAGGCATGGAAAGCCAAGATACCATGGAAAAGAAAAAAAAAAAAAAAACCACAAAGAAGAAGACCTAAATGAAAGATCTCTGTGAGTGAGATCCCAGTGGAAAGAATGGGGCCATCAAAGAAGGTACCTTTCTCTGAAGGGAGGAAAGAACTTCCACTTTGACTATGAACCTATCGGAATAAGATCAAAGTCAGCCAACTCTAAAGGCTTCCATAGCCCTGACAACTCATGACTAGAGCCTAGGGAGATTACTGACGCCATGAACAGGAGTGTCAAATTGTTAAGTCAGCAACAGGAGTCACTGTGTACTTACATCCCATGTGGGATCTGTCCTTAATGTGTTGTCTAATGTGAAGTGATGCTATAACTAATACTGAAACATTATTATTACACTTCGTGTTTCTGCGTGGATACAAACTGATGAGATCTTTACTAATTATATACTGAATCGATCTTCTGTATATAAAGGTAATTGGAAATGAAAAAAAAAAACACCTGGTATTAAATTGGAAATGGCATAGAAAATTAATTTTTAAAAAAATATTATATAGGATCTCTGTCTTTAATGTGCTGTACACTCTTATTTAATGCTATAACTAGTACTCCAACAGTATTTTTTTTTCACTTTGTGTTGCTATATGGGGGCAAACTGTTGAAATCTTTACCTAATATATACTAAACTGATCTTCTGTATATAAAGAGAATTGAAAATGAATCTTGATGTGATTGGAAGGGGAGAGGGAGCAGAGGGAAGTTTGGGAGGGGGGAAGCCATTGTAACCCATAAGCTGTACTTTGGAAATTTATATTCATTAAATAAAAGTTTAATAATTAAAAAAAAGAAAAAAGAAAATGCCACAGTCAAAGGTATAAATAACTGAAGAATATTGATATGTATTTATTAAAATTTCCAAAAAAATATTTATCACCTTATATCTCTACCATCGTTAAACAAAGAGGGCCAATATAAGCACTAATTCTAATTTTTAATTCAGCTAATTTGATAGGAAAATTTTATTTTCTGAATATATCATGTGTTGTTGATTCTATGCCAGCAGTGAGTTGACCATTGTATTCCGAATGTAGCTAACTTACAACGTGTATTTCATTCCGTTAATTATATCTTCATGAGTATTTATGCCCATGAATATGCTGTTTGTCAGACTTTTCTTCTGAGAGGAAGGATATCCAATAAAGGAATGTAACAACTACTCATTAGTTACCATATGTTGTCAAATCTGAGGATATATCAAAAAGTTTGTGGAAAATGGAATTAAAAGACAAATTTAATCTAGGCCAAAAAATTTTGAAATCCATGAATTGTTTTCATAAAATGTATTTTTCCATAATCTTTTAGATGAATCATTGTGTTACATAGTATATCCAAAAATCAGTTACAATTTTATTGATACTACCAATTTTTTTAAGTAAATATTTTTTTCTGTTTTGCTATTCTGATTTTTTTCCATATCAAGTCAATTCTGCTCTAGAAAGGACACATTCAATGAATCTAAATTCGAATAATAGAAAATGTACTTTTCACTCACTTTTTTATATTTG
Source organism: Lepus europaeus (assembly GCF_033115175.1). Classification (NCBI taxonomy): domain Eukaryota; kingdom Metazoa; phylum Chordata; class Mammalia; order Lagomorpha; family Leporidae; genus Lepus; species Lepus europaeus. The sequence goes on along the minus strand of NC_084832.1, from coordinate 43,414,304 downwards.
TTATACATTTTTACTGTTGATTTCTGAGAATTCAAGCAACGAAAATTACATACATGACTTGAGAAAGGTTTGAGGAGCTCGGTTAATGTTTTCAAAATTATATTACATATGTATTTCTGTATGTGTGAATGTTCATATATGTATTTGTGGCTGTGGATGTAAATAGTCTTTCTCACTAAAAATTGACTGTCTGAAACTTTGTCTAATCTCCCAATTCGTGCTTTGACTCATTGGTCAATTTTTTTTGTCATATTTTGTAATACATATTACCAAAACAGTCAAACCAGAATTAGAATTTATTTCTCAACTCAATAATCTAAGAATATCTCTGATAATTTTTCTACTAATATGTGTTTGATAATTCAAGGAATGAAAACATAATGGAAGTAACAGGATATCTATATCTTGAAGGATGGTACTCTCTATTTTTTTCATCACTATATTTTTGGCGCCCATTGCAGGCCAAACTCACTATTTCAAGGTGATCATCTCAAAAATCTCACCCTGATGCGTGCACATATTGTTATTTTTATTGAAAAAAGAGTGATAGACAACACTGTTTTTCTTTAAAACTGTAACCATTCCACAATTCATTTACAAACCTCACATAGAACAATCTGTGACTCGAGGTAAGGGAATGCACATACCCCATAAGAAACCTACAAAAAATGAAGTTCTTTTTTTTTCTAGAATTTCTGGTATTTATTAATTTATGTGATTCTCACTTTTGGTTTAGGGCATCTGTAAAAGTACAGCTGTAGAATATCAATAATTGATAATGCTGAATGGACCCCATGAAAGATTTTGTCTGTAGACATAAGCACTTGGGAAAAAGCAGCTCTGGATCAAACTAGACTCTCCGAAAATTAATAAACAAAGGGAAGCCAGAGATTGGAGAAAAACAGATCTTAACTAAGAATGTATTACAAAGTATGGGCATTCCAACTAGAGATTGTAAATCTCTAAATAACATCTTTAGAACTCCCTAAATATATATCTGTATTTATCAGACAGAAATAATTTTAACCAAAACCAAAACAAGACACAGAAGCATTTTAGGAGTAATTTTTTTCTGCTTTCCAAAATGTTTATATATAACCATATTATAATAAGTTGCATTATACAATATAAATATTTTTCTCAATTTTCAAATTTTCTCAATTTACAAATAGGTGAGAAAAAAGGAAGTTGCAGAACAGTAGTAAACATTCTTAAAGCTTTACAAATAACAAAAATGATCTTGTTAATTTATTGCTTGCTTATTTTCTTTCTATCCCACAATAAAGAAAATTCACTGATACAGGGATCTCTGCATTTTCAACACTCTGTTCCAAGGTCTAATGCATTATCTGGCTCACATTAAATGCTTTTGTAAAACTTTGCTGACTAAACATTTACCTTGAATTCATGTAAAAGAATGAAGGATGAAAGGAATAAATGAATAAATAAAAATTAATTATTCAGAGGCTTGCTCTTTCACAAAAACATAATAGTTTGAAGGAAAATATAAATGGGGCATATACTCTACTTTTTGACTTAAATAAGCATTTGAATGAAACACTATAGTGTCAGTTAAAATATGTATTTATTTTTATTTTTATTTATAATAATAAAATTATACAAATAATATATAATGCATACTAAAGTTCATGAAGTTTTAGAAAAATTGTAACCTGTATATAGTAATGGTGGTTTTATTTCTTATTGAATAGTGTCACATAGAATATATTAACATAGAAATTTTTCATGCACATGAAATATGGACACATTTAGTTCTCTGCATGAAAGAAAAAGGAAGGTTCTCATATTCTTTGCCATTTCTGTATATAAGAAAGTTGAATGCAATGTTGAATATTAATACTACCAAAGAAACTGAGTTTTGTACCATATAAGCATACACACATGAGACAGCACATGCTGAGTACTGCGTGCAATGGTCAATATCAGATTTATCAGTTGTGAGTCTGATGTTCCTTCCTTGTTATACAACTTATTCCCAACTTTGCCATAGTAGTTTCTACAGGTAGTGTGATGGTAATTGCTTGTATAACATCAAAAGCAAAGCATTAAGCATTCTTTCTTTCTAGACAATTTCCTGTCCTGTGATTTTTTTTTTGCCATAATGATTGCTAAACAGTATGAAAGACTTATGTGATGTAATACTTGAAGATTAATACTTGTTAATGTATTCAGATTTGACTTTTAAACTTGATGGTTTGGGGCAGAGGCTGTAGCATAGTGCGTTAAGCCACTGCCTACTGTGCCAGCCTCCAGTGTGGGTGGATGGCGGTTAGGCTCCCAGCTGCTTCACTTCAGATCCAATTCTCTGCTGGTCTGTCTGGCAAGGTAGCGGAGGATGGGCCAAGTGCTTAGGCCCTGGCATCCATGTGAGAGACCCAGATGAGGCCGCTGGTTCCTGACTTAGGTGTGGCTCAGCCCTGGCTGTTGCAGCTATTTGAGTGGTGAACCAGTAGATGGAGGACTGACTTCCCTCTCTCTGCCTCTGCCTATCCCTCTCTATAGCTCTGCCTTTCAAATAAGCCAATCTTTAAAAAGATGAGAGAGAGTGAGAGAGAGAGATTTAAAAAAAAAAAAAAAAAAACTTGATGCTTTACCATCCAAGTAAGTTTTTCATACTTGTTATACTATGCAAATCTTTAAGAAAGTGTAATTCTTCCTATCATTAGACAATTAAGTAAATAATTTAAAACACTAATTTTGATCCCATAATCTCTATTTCTCTATTTGGTACCTTATTGCCCTGATCAAGTGATTTTTTTAAAAGATTTTATTTATGTATTTATTTATTTGAGAGGTAGAGTTACAGACAGTGAGAGGGAGAGACAGAGAAAGGTCTTCCTTCCGTTGGTTCACTCCTCAAATGGCCGCAATGGCCGGAGCTGCGCCAATCCAAAACCAGTAGGCAGGTGCTTCTTCCTGGTCTCCCATGTGGGTGCAGGAGCCCAAGCACTTGGGCCATCCTCCACTGCCTTCCTGGGCCACAGCAGAGAGCTGGACTGGAAGAGGAGCAACCGGGACTAGAACTAGTGCCCATATGGGATGCCAGCGCTGCAGGTGGAGGATTGACCTACTATGCCATGGCGCCGGCCCATCAAGTGGTGTTTTTAATACAATTTTTTTAAAAAGCCACAGCTTCACTGAGAGTCTTGGAGGCATATGAAAAATTCTCTCTCTCTCTTTCTCTCTCTCTCTCTCTCTCTCTCTCTCTCACACACACACACACACACACACACACATACACACACACAGTGGCTCTACCTCTCCAAAAAGTATACTAGTGGAAAGATCAGCCTATAGAAGAAACAAAAATGCAGGCTCTAGGGTGGAAATTGCCATATAGCCTATTAAAATTTTTCTCTCAGCATCTTTATTGCTCTGCTGTGATGGAAAAAAAATGAGAATTACTGCGAAGAGTGAAGCTTGCTGAGTTTTTATGGTCCTCACTGTGTTGGCTATTGTTTTAATATCTATAAAATTGAAAAATCTATCCACATGAATTTAAAAGTAGCAAAAAATTAAGCTAAGTTTCTATGTGCATGTGGAGGCAACTGTTCACTTTTAAATAAACACAGCATTAACAGCTCTATTAAGCTCTATAAAATAAATGCAAATGCATAAAGTTTTAAGATATTCTTCAAAATCCTATTTATAATCCCTTTAACCTACCTTTTTAGTAAAAATTAAGATAATTGGGGAAAGGAAAATATATTTTTATTTTAATTAAATTTTAGAATTCATAGAAATTAAATAGTTTTATCCTATTTAGTATTTATTTTTTCTTTTGTCAGTGGTTTTGAAACAACATTTTGTTCCTACTAATGATTTCCTAAGTCAGTTCTTAGTATAAAACTGAGCTAAAACAGCCATTTCACCATCAAATATGCCAGCATTGTGGCATAGATGGGTAAGCTGCTCCCTGTGATGCTGGCATCCCATAGTAGAGTTCTGATTCAAGTATGACTGCACTGTTTCTAATACAGCTTCTTGCTAATATTCCTTAGAAGGCAGTGGATGATGGACCAAAGACTTTGGCACCTGTTATCCCTGTTGGAGACCAGAATGGAGTTCTTGTCTCTTGGCTTCAGCCTGGCCTAGACCTGACTTTTGCTGCCATTTGAGAAGTAAACCAATGGATGGAAAATCTCTCTCTCTCATTCTGCCTTTCTAATGATAAATAAGTTTTTTAAAGCCCAATTATTTTAATATCAATGAATGTAAGATTTCCACAAGTTGCAGGAGAGAAAAGAAGGGTGCAAACAATAATTTAGAAAAAAAAATATTTTGCCTGATGTGCTGGAAAACCTTGCAAAATATTTGAGTAAGTTTACCAATGTAATGATAGACTTAGTGACATTCTATTAGTGCATTCCTTAGCCATTTTTTCAACAAAGATGACAATATTAAGTTCAAATAAACTCAGAATTTCACACTGAAGTTTGTATAGAACTTAGTTTGTGGTCCTTGCTAAAGTTGAGAAAAACACAACATAGTAATGGTCTCTACATCAGTGTAAAACAATAGAATGGAATAACATATTATACTTCCCTCCATTTTCTTTTCCTAACACAGAGATTTTGCAAAACTTAGAGGAAATCTTTCAACTGTGTACCCACAGTCTCTCCAAGAACCAACCCAAAGGGACATCAAAGCAACTGTTAATGTTCACTCCTTGTTAGAGCCAGCTGAGGCTCTACAGGAATCATTTCCTTGAAGAGATTTTCTCAGCTAACATTTTTAAATATCACTGTCAAGAAGTTATTATCATTGACACCTGGCAGAATTTCAGAGTGCACCATGTTGTCTCACACCTGCCAAAGTCTATGTATAAGGCTCAGAAGTTTATTAGGAACTGTTCAAATTAATTACTGTTTCATTGGTGATTTTATAGTACTCTTACACATGATACAGCCACACATCTCCAGACACAAGCTATTTTTCCATGAAATTGAAAAAAACTTAGTTTATCATTATTGAATGATAATGTGGGTTTGATCAAATATCTACCTAATTAGTTCTGATTTCTAGTCTTCTTATACCTTTCCACTCCCAAAAACAATTCATAGTAAGAAAAAAAGTCATTAGAGAATGACTTAGATACTAAAAAAATTAATTCACATATATTGAATTGTCCTTCCCAGTACCTTTTATTACATAAAATAAACCATTAAGAAAGCAAGTGAGCAGTGTGGTTAAAGTAGAATTTACGTTATATACTGTTGGTTTTCAACATTCTCTCTATATTGTAACCATTAGATTTATGTTTACAACTTTCCATTCCCCACTGCAACTGGAAATTCATACTGCATATCATTCCATCTATGACAAGAAAATTCAGCATGCTCATAGAAGAGTTTATAAATGTGATGAAAATGCCTGCCTTAACCTTACCAATGCAAGGGATAACTATAAAGTTCTGGAAACTTTGGACTTTGCCCTTATAGCAAGCCAAAATATTCCTCTGTGCTACTGGTAACTACAATATTTTTTTATCTTTTTTAAAAAAGATTTATTTATTTATTTGAAAAATAGAGTTACAGAGAGAAAGAGACAGAGACAGGTTATCCATCCACTGATTCACTCCCCAGATGGCACCAACAGCCAGAACTGCCAGAATGGGACCAATCCAAAGTCAAGAGCTAGGCACTTCTTCTATGTCTTCCACGTGGGGGCAGGGACACAAGTACTTGGATCACCCTTTGCTGTTTTCCCAGGTGCATTAGCACAGAGCTGGATCAGAAGTGGAGCAGCTGGAACTCCAACTGGTACCCCACATGAGATGCTGGTGCTACAGGTAGCAGCTTTACCTGCTAATCCACAGCGCTGGCATCAGCACAATGATTACCATGTCTCTAAAAATTAGGAAGGTGTTCACCTAGTTAATTTATATTTTCCATAATTTAAAGGGCGTTTCCTTTCAATTTGTTAATTCATGAGAATGCAGAAAACAAATGCAACTTCAAATGAACTAACTAAATTAAAAAAACTGATTAGTTTCAGGTATTGAACTGTGAAAAATCAAAGAACTCAAACAACCAAGAGAGCAGCAAGGGTGCCCTCTTAAAGCTTTGCTCCTCACAGACTGTCCAAGAGTTCATTTCTTGAAGTCTTTCTTTTACCCAACATTTGGAGACATTGGTGTAATCAAGGAACTCTTTATCACAAGTGGATGCTGATAATTAGTGCAGCTATTTTACAAACCTTAGCTTATTATGATAGAAATCTTTGATGTTCTTTGACAACAGACTTTGGGGAAAAAGAAACAAAAAGCAAAAAGTAAATACAAACATGGCATTGTGTTTCATGGTTCCTTAGATTTTTTTTTTTAAACTAGTTGTCTAAACAGAATCCTCAAATGCTCTGTTAATGCAGATTTGAACAATGTTTACTCCACAGTAAGATATACCACATAAGTAAAATAAAACAACTAGAGGAAATAAGTAGTAGAGCGTCATCATTTTGGAACAAGAAAATTAAAATATACTTAGCTGTGCTTCAAAGGTAAATTCAGGGTCCAGCATTATTGCCCAGCACTTGCAATGTGGGCATCTCTTATCAGAGTCCTAGGTGCTCTGCTTCCAGTCCAGCTTCCTGATAATGCAACTAGAAAGGCAGCAGATATTGACCCAAGCAATTGGGTCCCTGAAACTCATAAAGTAGACCTTCATGGAGTTTTGGGTGAAATTGATCTCTCTCTCTGTCTCTCCCTTTTCAATCACTCTACCTTCCAGAAAAATAAATAAATAAATAAATCTTTAGGGAAAAAAGCTAAGTTCACATTATTTGGACCTTAGCCCAACTTATCTCTATAAAAGCCAAAAAAGTGATGTTTAGCAAATTTTCTTTCATATTTCCAGTAGCTTAATAACGTAGCCACATTAAGTATGTATCCACATATGCTTCTATCTCTCTTTCACAGTTTAATAGTTCATCAATCTAATTTATTAATGCATAAATAGCTGAACATTTATATGTATATATATATATACACATTAGGATAGCCAACTAATAAATTACCATGTTTGTAAATATAATATTTTCTTATTCAAAATAGTATATACATGAGAAATTTAATGGTTACTAAAGGACTGTTGGCCTGAAAGAAAAGCATATAAATAAAGACATGGTCAATTGCACTATCTGGCATTTTTCTACCATTTAAGTCTTCAAATTTACATCTGCTGTATGAAGTTATTACTAGCCATATTTTATACTGTAAGGAATTGCATATCAGCACATTTACATATTTATGTAACTTGATTCAGTTTCTTGAGTAATGTAATGTTTTGTTTCATGCTACCACTTGAAACTCTTGTATGCTTCTCCATATCTCTACTTACCTGAGAATTATCATCATGTTCCTGTGTGTCCAGGAAGGAGGAGAAGAACTGAATACACATGGTGGAGTGGGGGCAGCCGGCTGTCTTTCACAATCAATCTGGATTGCATACATGTATTTGTGACAGGAAAAAAAAAACATTTTTCTATGACCAAAGTGACTTTTTCAATATATATTCCAAATAATTCAAATTTTCAATAGATTTTTGAAAAAGATTCTGTGTATTTAAAAATAATGACAAAAGAATGGCATTATGAAAGTAAAGATGTCAGAATTATTGAAGTACAAACATTTCATAGACTTTATTTTTGAAAGATAGTTTAAATAATCATAATGTCTCCTTGATTATAAGGCATAGCTTGCATTGCTTAAAATACTATCCTTCAGCCTTTGTAATAATATGAATCTCCTATAGAGAATAAAAAATATGAGGTGTACATGATGGCACAGCATGATAAGCTTCTGATTGGCATGTTCTCATCTAATACTGCCTGGGTTTGAATACTGCTTCCAGTCCAGCTTCTTACTAATGTGCCTGAAAGCCAGCAAATGATGATTCAAGTACATGAGTTCCTTTCCCAACATGGGACACCTGCACAGCTTTCGTTGTTTCAGCCTGATCCAGCGGTGGCTGCTGTATGCTCAGGAGCATACGTTTCCAGCATATTCTACTGTCATTGTTGACAACCACAAGGAGAAAGCAGTGGGTTGATTCAAAGCTACAAAGGAATTATACTGCAAGAGTTGACAACCTCATATTCATTCAACAAACATATACTGAATTATATTTGAGCTTGCCCCTGTACTAGAGCACATTCAGTGGAATAAATACAATGCCTGCTATCTTATTTCTTATAATCCTACTGGAGGCTAACTAAGAAAATAAAAAAGTAACTACCAGAAAGTGAAGATATCTACTCTTAAAAGAATATGGCTGAATCTATTAAGTGCATTGAATCTATTCTCTTGTTATTATCACATTAACATGAAAAAAAGCATCAGACGGTACGAAACGGTGGGGAGGTATAGGAGAAAACTTTAAAGTCTCCCAAATAGGCAGAAATATTCTTTGCTTATTACATAATCCTTGAAAAACAGCAACTTGCTGAGCAGAAAATAACTGATTCAAAGACATATGATAAAATATGTTTGATTTCTTAAAAAAATGACAAGGTTCTTGATAAATTTGTGGAAAAAGGGGGTTTGATGACTTAAATTTCTACAGATTAGTTTGGAATATAAAAACAAAGCAAATTCTGTAGTAAAATAATTTTTAAAACTATTTTTATCATATTTACTGATGTTCTATTGACTAACGTAAGTGACACGGCAATATAAAGAGTCACTGTTGGGAAGGACTATGTGAGGATATGGACACTTAGTGTTGTGTCACTTGGAACCAATACAAAAAAAGTATATTACAATAAATAAACATTATCCAAAATTTTCCTATGGAATTTAAGGTATATGAAAGAACGAAATATTCTAATGAAAATACTAACATGGATGCCTGTGTAGTACATCCAAATTAATGAGAAAATAATTAAAATCACTAAAGTCTTTTTTATAGTGTTGATTCTAGTGACAAAATTATGCTTCTTTCTTGGAACATATTTATTTGAACATATTTATTTATTTAGACCATATTTATTTACCATGTTTTTTGAACAATATTTGAACAGTCATAAAATTTTACCATATTTATTTAAACAATCATAAAATTTCAAATTGTTTCTTTGCAGTAACATTTTGATAAAATTAGCAATATTTCCAATAATCCTAAAATTATGGATAAATCAAGTTACAAAATCAATTAATAACTAAAACATGAATAGTTGAACTGTAGACTACATACTGTCCCTGCTTATATGTAACCATTGTGAGGTTTTCTAAAACTTTAAAGGGCTAGTGCTGTGGTATAGTAGGCTGAGCCTCCACCTGTGGCACTGGCATCCCATATGGGTGCCAGTTTGTGTCCCAGCTGCTCCTCTTCTAATTCAGCTCTCTGGTAACAGCCTGGGAAAGCAGTAGAAGATGGTCCAAGTGCTCTGGTCCCTGCTCTCGTATGGGAGACCTGGAAGAAGCTCCTGGCTCCTGGCTTTGGATCAGCTCAGCTCCAGCCATTGCTGAAACTTGGGGAGAGATCCAGAAAATGGAAGACTTTTTCTGTCTCTATCTGTAACTCTACCTCTCAAATAAATAAAAATAAAAATCTTAAAAAATGACTTAAAATTGGTAAGTGAAAAAGCAAACAATTTTCTCAAAGTTTCTCTCAACACACAACATCTTAAAATCAATTACTGCTGTGAATCAACTTTTATTCAAGTTTGTAATGATCTCCCCAGAGGAATCAAGTCATGTTTTACATCAATAAGTACCTTATCAAATGATAATTATTTATTCAAAATATTTATCAATATGTTTTGAATATACATAAATACATATAGAAAAATATTTTGTGACTAAACATAATTTGATTTTATATACACATAATGTGTAAAATATGTGCTTTATATACATAAACATATACAAATGCACACAATTACATTTGGGATAGTGATTGAAAAAGACACTTTCCTGATCTCATGAAGTTTAGTAAACAAGAAAATTGAATCAACAGTATGTAGGTAAACATATATTTATAAAAGTATATAATTAAAATTTGAGAAAATTGAGATGTTTTTAATAAAATTGTGATCTTCTGACTTAATTTTGGAAATGTTGCTGGCATTTATTGAGCTCAGTATGGATTGGTCTTTAGGAATAAAGGAATTAGAACATTCTGCTCTTTGAATGATAATGTTGTGCCTGAGCGAGTGCTGACTGAGGAGTGCACATACACACATTTTGGAATCCTTTATTGCTGACAGCTGAGAGCAGGCTGATGCCCCAGAGAACACCCTACCCTGCAGCCCAAAGCAACAGGATTTATAAAGGCAAAAACCATAAAAATGAGAGGGGAAATATATGGTTGCTAGGATCAGGGAGGAATACATGGTTACTGGGGTTAAGCTAACCTAAGACCTATGCAAAACTATTATCAAATTATAATCTTGACAATACCAGTTAAAACAACAATTGAATTATAATCTTGACGTTAATCCAGGTATTGACCTAAATCTTATGAGTGTCATATACAAATTAGAATCTTATCATTAACCCCGATGATATCTGCTTTCAAACTTGAACAATCATGCTAGGGGGTTTCTATGCTCTGCCAAGTGTGATGTAGTGGACTGTTATTGTCTGAGTCTTTAGATCACACTTTCTGACCAAAATCTCACAGTGCAGAGTGCTTTTTCAAGATGGAGTCCCAGGTGCTCCAAAATGGAGTCCCTACTGTCAAGGTGTTACTTCAATAATAAGATATAAATGTCAACTAAAAAGTAGGATTACTGATGCCATAAACAAGAGTGTCAAATTGTTAAGTCAACAACAGGAGTCACTGTGTACCTACTCCTCATGTGGGATCTGTCCTTAATGTGTTGTCCAATGTGAAATAATGCTATAACTAGTTCTGAAACAGTATTTTGCACTTTGTGTTTCTGTGTGAGTGCAAACTGATGAAATCTTTACTTAATATATACTAAATCGATCTTCTGTATATAAAGATGATTGAAAATGAATCTTGAAGTGAATGGAATGGGAGAGGGAGTGGGAGATGGGAGGGGTGCGAGTGGGAGGGAAATTATGGGGGGGGAAGCCATTGTAATCCATAAACTGTACTTTGGAAATTTATATTTACTAAATAAATTTTTTTAAAAAAGTAGGATAAATATATCTGAAGCAAATCATTAGTTTTTTGATGGAGATGCCAGTAAACAAATTTGGAATGGCATCATTTGTTTGACATTCAATTTTTTTAAAATGTAATCTAACAGTGCAGAGAGAGAACAAAGAAAGAAGTTAGAAAATAATACCAAGTTGGGGATACGAGGTGGAGGATATAAGAGTCAGGATATAAGCAGACACTTTGTGTAACAGACCTGCAGATTGTCATAGGGAGAGAGTCGTTCACGCTGTCACAGCAGCTGAAACACTGAGCAGAAATTATTCATTTGACAAACACTGACTCCACATCCACCATGTGCCAGGAACAATTCTAAGTGCCAAAGATATATCAGTGAAATCAAAGATTCTGTCTTTGTGGAACTTTCTTTCTCCTCATCTTCGGGAAACATGAAGTAAACAAAGTATTGATTACATAAATTATGAAGTATTTTGGATATGATAAGTGCTATGAATAGAACAGATATTTGAGAGTACTGCAACTTGGTAGAGTGTAATAAAGATAAGCTCAGAGAGATAACAGTAATCGACTTTCACTAAGAATTTGTGTAGATTGGTGATATGGTGTTAGTTATTACTTGGGAGCTTACTCCTGTAACTTGCTAGAAAATATGCTGTAGAAGATGAGGGTAGAAGTCACATTTCCATTTAGAGAGCTATTATTACAATCCACAAAAAATAATGACTGACCAAAACAAGTGCATAGGAATAATGAATTGTGAGTGGATTCTGGACATATTTTGAAAAGAATCACCCACAAGATTTGCACCTGAATTACATGACAACAGGGAAATTTCAGGAAAACTAATTTTTCCTTGCCTGAACAACCAGAGAGATGGGCTCGCTTGCTCTCTCTCTCTCTCTCTCTCTCTTTCTCTCTTTCGTTGCTTTGCTTTCATATAAATAAATAAATCTTAAAAAAAAGTAAGTTGACTGATACAGGCTGCAGATATGTTAGGTTTAAAGACTCAAGAAGGAGGGTCATACAAGGCTAAAATATTTTAAATTTGAAATTTTTTATTTTTACATCTGCCACTTCATTTATTGTTTTTATTTGCAGGAGGAGTTGAAACAAATTTTAAGTATGTTTTTCATTTTCCCCTTCCTAAACATGAATCATCCAAGTAAAACCAAGTTAATTATAGAAATGTAGCAAAGTAAGGGTAAAGTAGCACAACAACCCAATAGGCAGAGGCACGGGGAAGACATGGGTACAGTCTGCATATAACGTGTGGATAAATGCCATATGATTCACCTGTTCAGAACTGCCTCTGCAGAAGGTAAGCACAAGCACCCATTTTAAGAGGATGTTGTGGCTTCAAATATCCGAATGTTTCAGCTTAAAGCTTAAGGTTGAAAAGAGAAAAAAGGGAAGGAAGAATAAAACTAAAACACACACCATAATAACCCCATAAACCACCCAGCCATAATCACCTTCCTTAATCAATCATGGAAGTTTTTTTTTATTTTATTAAAAAATTAAAAGTACTGAAAAATTATTTTCTCAGCTTATGTTTGTAAAAATAATACTCTGAAGTTTTATAGATAACAGACCAGAAACTTCCGTCCAGTTTACACCATTGGCAGAGAGGATCAGGAGGAATAGAAAGTTGAGGAACTGGAATTGCTGGTGAATGGGAAGCCCTGCCCAGAAGAAATTTCAAGAGCAGCGTGTCGGGGTGTGTATGGGGCATCTCCATGGGTACATGGCTACCCGGAAAAGGGAACACTGGGTGGACAGAAAGGCCTTAAACTCCTCCTTGACATACAAATCCAGTTTTTATAAAGATCCAAGCTGTTTGGTCCCAAGCGGAGGTGAACACATCAACGTTTATTCACATGTTTTGTTTTTTTCTTTTAAGGATCCAAGTTGCCCAAGTTAAATCTTTCTGCTTTTACTACATATGCCCAAAAAAGAACAGGAAGGGCTTTTACAATCAGGTCAGGGGAGAAGAGAATTGGTCCTCTTAGCCTCAAATGAAATGAAATTAATAAACTGGTGGCTTCTAAGCATTGCTCTCCCTCCTTACCGCAGCCCGCATCCTCCATCCCACATCCCCCACCCCACATCCTCACAGCACATAGGAAACACAGCTGCAGCCCAGTACGTGGTGTCCCCTTGAGAGCTCTGTGTCCACTCCCTTCTGTCCAGCGGGACGCAGAGTCAAGGATGCTTTCCGCTGTCACAGGATTCTGCGCCGCTGGTAGGGGTTGTGGGTGAGAGTTTCACAATCTTCTTGAGGCTCCTCAGCAGCCATCTTCCCAGCGCAGCGCTCCCCTGGACAAGGGCTTTCTCCAAGAGCAGAGCCTCCTCGGTTGTGGCCTGTAAACTGTTCTTCTCTTCTGGGTTCTCGGTCCCACTCTCGTCATCTTCAATCTCCCCTGGACTTGTCATGGGTCCATTTGGGGCTGGTACCGGATTTCCGGAAGATGAACCGCCCCGACCACGAAAGGCCCCCTGGCCCCGTCCTTGGCTCACCCATCTGTCACTGCCTTCACGCTCCTGGTCATCACGCCAACAACACTTCTTGCTTGTGTACTCTGGGTGCCCTGCCTCTTCCTGGTTTCTCCTTTGGAAATCCTTGTTGCTGCTGTTGCTATTGTTACCAGAGTAGTTGCCTCTGCCCCAGCCTCTCACTCTGGCTCCACTGCCGCCTCTTCCACCGAGACCCACCAAGTCTGTGGTCCGTGTGGACTTAAAGCCTGTGGTGCTTTCCTCTCTCTCCTCCGTCTCTTGGGTTACTCCTGCGCTCTGAGGGAGTGAGATAACTGGGAGGAGGAGGAGCATCTGGACCAGTCTCCTGCTCTCCTGTGTTTTCTTCTGCTGCTTTGATCCTTTATGAGTTTTCTCAATTGACCTCTCCCTCGAATGAGCTTGAGTCTCGGGGTCCAGTGATTGCTCTAAATTTACCTCGTTTCAGATCTCTCTCCTTATGTTTTTTACGACACTCAAATCAAAATTATTTTAGGCCCTAACCAATTAGCTCAGGTGTTTGGCTATAAATATCTGTTACCATAAAAAAGAATTAAATCCCTACTCATTGATCACTGTAATATTTAAGAGAGTTTTTTTAACCCTGGGTCATTGCTAATCAACCATAGAACAATTGTTCAACAATGAAAATATAAAATCAATATGTGCTCAGTAAAGTACATAATTATCACACCCGTTAATAAATAATTATTGTAATAAATCCACCACTCAAATGTGAATTTTGATCACTGTCAAAAATTTTTTTGTATCTGTTTTCATAAACCAAATGAGTTCTGAGCAAATAAATATTACTGCTAAATATAGGGCTACATGAAATAGACATTGTTTCTTCTTTTTTTTTTAACTTTTATTTAATGAATATAAATTTCCAGTATACAGCTTATGGATTACAATGGCTTCCCCTTCCCATAATTTCCCTCCCACCCGCAACCCTCCCCTCTCCCGCTCCCTCTCCCCTTCCATTCACATTAAGATTCATTTTCAATTCTCTTTATATACAGAAGATCAATTTAGTATACATTAAGTAAAGATTTCAACAGTTTGCACCCACATAGAAACACAAAGTGAAACATACTGTTTGAGTACTAGTTATAGCATTAAATCAAAATGTACAGTACATTAAGGACAGAGATCCCACATCAGGAGCAAGCGCACAGTGACTCCTGTTGTTGACCCAACAAATTGACACTCTAGTTTATGGCACCAGTAACCACCCTAGGCTGTCGTCATGAGTTGCCAAGGCTATGGAAGCCTTCCAAGTTCCCCGACTCTGATCATATTTAGACAAGGTCATAAAAGACAGGGTGAGGATAGTAACCAATGATCCTAAGAGTGGCATTTACCAGGTCTGAACAATTATACAGCATTAAGTGGGGAAGAGGAACATCAGTACACACAGGTTGGGAGTAGAGCCATTGGTGGTAGAGTAGAGGTTATGATTACAAAGGAATGAGGCCCAAGTGCACTAGACAGGGTCTAGAACAAAGGACAGAGTCATTATTAGAGGAGCTAAGAAAGGTGCTGTCTAAGCTACAATTAAGTTTTCTGATTGAGAGGCAAATAGAACCTGATAGAAGGGGCTTGATAATAATCTGGTGGGCTTTAGGCCTTGTAAGTTAAGAGGCCCAGACCTATCTATCTCTTCACATGGGGTATATCCTAAGGGAGGTGTGAACCTCCTAGGGGAAGGCACTCTGTTGACTTTCATTACTTGGCTGGCCTGGGAGGAGAGCTGGCCAGGTAAAGGCAGGTGGCATCTCTAACAAGAAATTTACAGTTCTGCCTGCAATGTTGCTGACCCTACTTGACCATACCCTCAGCTGCAGTGGTCACTTTGGAAGTTGGGCTGAGTGAAGGGCTTTTCAGCTTGGAGCCAATAAGATCTGTGGCTCTGACCTGGGCATCCTTCGACTCCAGGGCAGGTCCATTTCCAGTGACCCAACTCTTGGCAGAGCTGTCAGGGCTCTTCACAAGCTGACTTCTGCTGAAGCCCAGGCTTACCACATTGAAAGCCACTGCAGTGGACTGGCCTGTTGGGTCTCCTTGAGGGCAGATCACCGTACAGATCAGCCATTAATAGGCCTGCCACCCATTGCTTCTGATGCCTAGCTTTCTTTTCCTCCTGGTTTGTGTTAAAGCAGACCAGAGGATGCAAGTCAAGGGAGTGCTCATGTCCCATCTCTAATCTTCGGTGGCCTGAACTACAAGTCTATAGTCACAGGCATGTTCTGTAGTAGTTTTTCTAAGGTAGACAATGCCCATGAGGAAAATTATATTCTCACTTTAAAACTTTCTTTCCCTTTGGTCTGAAAGGGAGGTTTTTTTTTTTCTACTTACTGTATACTTCGCTGATGGCGATGTGAATCTAGCTATGAGATTATTATTTAAGCTCTTATTTTGGCTATGCTATTACAGAAAAATGTTAGCCATCTCTTATAAGGTCTAAAGATTAAATTGTGCGTCCTATAGATTCCTTCATAATAGAATTAGTTCCCTACCTTGAAGAGAATAGAGAAATGAAAGAACAAGTTGGGTTTAGAATAGAGAAATGAGGGAGCAAGTCCTAGATCACTTGCTGACAATAGCAATATTACATGAATACTTAGCAAACCGTTTCAACCATTAGATAACAACTTAAGAAAACATTTACCAGAAGGTCCAATGCCTTCTATAAATTTTAAGAATCATGTATTTGAAAACACCTCTTAAATATCTAACATGGTGTAGTTTGTTTAACCAGTAAACTTAAGCACAACCATATAAAATATTTTTAGTTTCTTTCTACCAACAAGTTTAAAACATATGATACACAGATTCAGGTCACACAAATTAAAATGTATCTTTGATTGATTTTAGCAGCTTAAATTTATGGACAATCTTATCTAAAAGCCATTTAAAATAAAACTCTTAATAAAATTTCCCCATGTGGACATACAATATGTACGCCCATATAACATAGCATAATAGACCAATATCAAAATCCAAAATATCTGGTTGAACTAAGATTCCTTAAAATCATGACATAACATAGACCAAATTTGATCATTGTTACAAGGTGATTATTCAAGTCTTTGAAAATAAGCACATAGTTAAATAACCCATAGCTCTTAATAAAAATTCAGCTGTTTTTGAACAATTAGAATTTAACAGACATCAAGAGAACATAATAGATTACTTTAACACATTGCTCTAACAGTGCATCAGAGTTTAATTCTATGTCAAAGAGAAATTGAGCTTCCTGTGATCTTTTGCTGTGAGGTTTCCTTCCTTTACCTTCTTTCATATTGGTGACCATGTTTCTGTGTTTCTGTGTGTAAGACATCTTTAAGCATCTTTTGCAGGGCAGGATGAGTGGCAACAAATTCTTTCAGTTTCTGTTTGCTATGAAAAGTCTTAATTTCACCTTCATTCACAAATGAGAGCTTTGCAGGATATAGTATTCTGGGCTGGCAGTTTTTCTCTCTTAGTACCTGGGCTATATCTCGCCATTCCCTTCTAGCTTGTAGGGTTTCTGATGAGAAGTCTGCTGTGAGTCTAATTGGAGATCCTCTGAGAGTAATCTGACGATTCTCTCTTGCACCTTTTAGAATCTTTTCTTTATGTTTCACTGTGGTGAGTTTGATTATGACGTGTCGTGGTGAGGATCTCTTTTGGTCATGTTTATTAGGCGTTCTATAAGCTTCCTGTACTAAGATGCCTCTGTCCTCCAAACCTGGGAAATTTTCTGCTAGTATCTCACTGAAAATGCCTTCTAATCCTTTCTCCCTCTCCATGCCTTCAGGAACTCCTAGAACCCGAATGTTAGATTTTTTAATAGTATCCTGTAGATTCCCGACATTATTTTTTAGATTTCTAATTTCTTCTTCTTTTCTTTGGTTTGCCTGTTTCCTTTCCTGTTCTCTGTCTTCTAAGTCTGATATTCTCTCTTCTGCTTCGCCCATTCTGTTTTTAAGGCTCTCAAATGTGTTTGTCATTTGATCTATTGAATTCTTCATTTCATTATGATTTCTCGTCACAATCACCATTTCTTGTTCCACTAGTTGTTTCATTTCATTTTGATTCCTCCTTAACATTTCACTTTCACGAGAGAGATTTTCTATCTTGTCCTTTAAGGATTTCTGTAGTTCAAGAATTTGTTTTTGAGAAGTTCTTAATGTTCTTATCAATTTTTTGAGATCTGCTTCTTGCATTTCTTCTATCTCGTCATCTTCATAATCTTGAGTTGGGGTGTCTTTTTCATTTGGGGGCGTCATAGTGTCTTCCTTGTTCTTGTTACCTCGGTTTTTGCGTTTGTTGTATGGCATGTTGGAGATATTTGGTTTCTTCACTGTGGTGTTTTTTTTTTTCTTGTTATACTATGACTCTAGATTAAGTGGACTGTCTGCTTTTGGTGGAGCCTTAGAGGCTTGAGATGGGTGTGGACTGAGAGCTGTGTTTGGTTCCTCAGGGTTGAGGGTGTGTCAAGATGACACTCCCAGGTTAGGTGTGGTAAATGTCTCTTTCTTTTGTTGATTCAAAAGGGAAGTAATTCCGCACAGCTGAATGTAATTGGAGGTAGTTAGCAGGCAAATGATATACCCACAGGAGCCAGAGATTGGAAGCTCTTTCCCAAGGACCACACAGGGAATCTCTGCTGCCCTCGGTGTGGGCTCCAATTCTCCTGCAGTCTCCCACTGGGTTGCCAAGTTAGATGCTAATCTCCAGTTATTTCACCCCTCCCCCCAGAGTCAGGTTTTTCTGCTAGGCTCAGGGCCGGTGCAGACCTGAGGTCGCCCTGCTTATGACGTATGTCCAAAATGGTGCCTGCTCTTTGTCTTGCTCGCCCTTGAGGGGTGACTGGAGAGAGAGAAACTCGTGTCCGTTTCGGTCACTTTCTTTTTCCCTCTCTCTCTTCTAGTTAGCCTGGTGAACTTTTCCCCGTGGAGTTTCAAGCCTCGTTCCCTCTAGCCTCCTCTTTCCGCTTGCCCGCTGGTGTCTCGGGCTATTGAGGTTCGGCTCACCTCGCGTTCCAGCGCTGGTGCGTTGAGTCTGCCGCTGGTGTCCCGAACTTGGACTCCCACGCTCTCCACGCAGGTCCACTGTGAATCACTAGTTCCGGAAGAGTTTCCTCTGCTGTTTCATCCCCTACTCTTCCTTGACCCTGCAGTATCTCCACTTTTATTAACCTGTGTCTTGCCGAAGAATATCAATGTGCTCCCTTCCTATTCCGCCATCTTGGATTTTCCCCCAGCATACAGAACTCTTGTAAACTGCTTCTCTCTACTGCTAGGCTACAGCGCTGCTGTATACAGCGTCGGCCAACTCGTGAGCTACTGAACTCCCATATAGTGCGTATGCCTAACCCCAAGTTACAGAACTCCCGTAAGCTGACTCTTCCGCCCAAATGTTACAGAACGCCATTAACAGCGCCTCTCTACACTCAGGCTACAGAATGCGACATTGTTTCTTCTCTCAGAAGAATTTTATATGCTTGAAAATCAAAATAATTTTAAAAGGATTTGTTAGTATACCTTCATTGAACTTGAGGGGTAACACTTTCAACCCCAAATTTGAACCCTAAATGAGAACTTTCCTTAAAATACATTAAAAACTTTATGAAAGCTTTACCTAGCACTATACTGTAGTATGGGGGAGGGGGGGCGGTGGAGAGAAAGCGATAGGGAGGAGAGAGTAGGAGAGAGACAAGGTTGCAGAAGGGCAGAGGAAAGAACAGTAAAATAGTTCAACAGACTTTAGCCTTAAAAATCAGTTTCATGTGGACTTAATATTTAGTAACAGCAATGAAACGTTAGATAGCTCAACTTAATGAACCTCTAGTAAAATCCCTTCCAGCATGATTATTTACAGTGAATGGAAAGGAAAAGGAAAAGGAAAAGGAAAAGGAAAAGGAAAGGAAAGGAAAGGAAAGAAAGAAAAGAAAAGAAAGGAAGAGGGGAGGGGAGGGGAGGGAAAGAGTATTTATGAAAGCCCACTTCACCTTGTTTTGGTAAGGGTTTCCTAAATTTCCTCAAGTACATTCTAAATGAGCTGGGGAGATGAAACATTTCTAGATTCAGAAAAGCAATCATGCAACCTGAACTTAAGAAAACCATTAGATACTGCCACACAGGACAGAATTTGAACACATGATTCACCCATATACTTCTGTCCTTTCCTCTGAGGAAGAGAGGTAATTAACTATATGAATGACTCAGTGAACACAACACAAAAACAATGTCCAGTCTTATTGGTGAACATAAGAACACAATGTTTTAAGAATTGAAAATATATTCCTTTTTATATATTTAATTTTAAATAATAAAATTAAGCAGTTAAGATGCTGGATCGCATATTGAAGAACCTGGGCTCAAGTCCCAGCTACATCTCCTGCCTCCAGTTTCCTGCCAATGCAGATCCCGGGAAGCAGCAGTGATGGCTCAAGTAATTGGGTTCTTGCCAATCATCTGGGAGACCTTGAATATGTTCGCACCTCTTGGCTTAGACCCTAGTCCAGCACCTGCTATTATGGGCATTTTGAGAGTGAATTAGAAGTTGGGAGTGCTTCTCTCTTCTCTCTCTCTCATAAATAATAACAATTAAAAGCATAGGCTGGAAACAACCAGGCTATAGCATACATAACAGCTTCTCATCAGCTTAAGGACCACTCACATGCCAACCCTCATCAGCAGACCAGAACAGAAAATGACTCCCAACTATGGATCTCTGCTGTAGAGGGCACCAATCTGAGGCCCTGCTGGGCTTTACCCATACTTCATCTGATAATAATTTAGGGTTGAATGTGGCTTTGTCTTAACAGTGTATTGATTTTTCAGTTCTTTCTTCAAATTCTCTATTTTATATGAATGGCTATTTCAATTTTTATTTTCCTAGTGCTTTCAACTCCCTAGTCTGTCAATCATAACTTCAATAATTAATCAGCTAAATAATGAATACATATTTTGTTCTTCATATCCTATGTACCAAGTATATGTTGTTTATAAAATCTAAAGCTGCTTATATTTCTTTGCAAGCCTTTTATATAGGTTCCATTTAAAGCTTATCATAACTCCAATCTATACTATGTGTCTGGCAATATTTTACTTAATGCATGTTTATTTTAACACATAATTAAATAACAAATTAAGAAAGAGGGAGCAGGAAAGGGGAGGGTTGTGGGTGGGAGGGAAGTTTTGGGAGGGGAAAGCCATTGTAACCCATGAGCTGTACTTTGGAAATTTATATTCATTAAATAAAAGTTAAAAAAAAATTAAGAAGATGGTATAGAGATACCTGAGAAAGCTGAATATAGACCTACTATATAATTCCTACTCCTGGGAATTTATCCAAAGGAAATGAAATCAACATATGAAAGAGTTATCTGTACCACCTTGTTTACTGCAGTTCAATTTACAATAGCTAAGATATGGAATCAACTCAGGTGTCCATCAACTGAAGACTGGATAAAGAAAATATCGTATCTATACACTATGGGATACTACACAGCAGTAAAAAATGAAATCCTGTCATTTGCAAAAAAAAATGGATACAGCTGAAAACCATTATATTTAGTGAAATAAGCCAGTCACAAAAAGACAAATACTGTTCTCTCTAATCTGTGGTAACTAAGAAACTACCTGAAAGGTAGTCTATAAGAGTGAAACTGACACTTTGAGATGTAATTGTTTTGAACAGCACTTGTCTTGACTGCTGAAGAACAATGTTTTTTTTTGTTTGTTTGTTTTTCTTTTTTTTTTTTTTCATACTATTTGGTGAACTCTCTACTTAGTGCAGGGTTAATCTTATGAATATAAAATTAACTGATTAATTTGTAAAAAATAAGAATGGGAATGGTAGAGGGAGGAAGGAGAAAGGTGGAAGTATGAGTGGGATGTAGAGTGGGAAGAATCACCATGTTCCCAAATTTGTATATATGAAATGCATGAAGTCATATTCCTTAAATAAAGTTTAAAAAAAGAAAAATTCTAACTGAATGGGGACAACCATTAATCATAGAAATTTGCCATACATTTTATATATCAAATTATCACCACTCTTAACTTTCAAATCTTGTATTTTCAAGAGGAAAGAACAGAAACATCTTTATATATACTTCTTGAACCATTTTTGAAGGAATTTTACTTCAGTGTACAAAATCTCTGGCAGATAGTACGAACACACATTTTTCTGTTTTAATGAATAAGTCCATTTTGAAAGATAAGTACAAAAGAAAAGAAAGAAGATATGAAATGCAAGGAATTTTGAAACTAATATGGCACATCTTAGAGACTTGCAAAAAGTATGGCAAATTCAAGGCTAAATATTCTGCCACACGAGCAGTTACTAATTAGATCATGACGTGAGAATACTGTTAGTTGTCTCTAAAAGGTGAGCCCCAGCCCTCAAAATTTTAGATTCTTTTTTCTACTTAGAAAAAAAGACTACATTTCCCCTTGGTCTACTAATAAAGTTCTGATCCATATGATAACATGGAAATATCATGTGATTATGTAAAGTCCCTGTCAAAAACAAGTCATAATAAGCAAAGTTAAACAGGCAAACTATTTTATTCAGGATTGTTGCAATAGTGGAGAGAAATTGAAAGCAACTTTACTAAATAAAGTAGGTGTGGAAGGAGGGTGTTTAAGCTCTTAGATGAATAGTGGAAAACTACAGTGAGGACAAGACTTTCCTTGCCAGAGGCTGACACTTGTGATGTGTTGAGTACACTGAATTATTCCTGAGTTTGCTAATGGTTTTCTCTGTTATGAGCCTATCTCTGTTCCTGGGTGAGTCCTTCAAAGTGGATCCCCACAAACCCCTAGGAACTAGGACAGAGGGACACTATCTTTCCTGATGATTTAACCTCAAAAGGATGGTCCGAAGGCATAGAGAAAGACATTCCTATGTTGTAAAACTGGCCAGAGGCTGGGAAAACCTTTACACATATTTTAAATAAGGGGCAGGAAAAATAGTCACATTTGCAAATGCAAGTTTTTGAAATAAATATTCTAATAAGAAAGAAGTTAGGTACCTACACACAGAAAGTTAAATTTTAGTCAAGCTGGGAGGAACATTAGGGTGGTCTTGATCATCGTTTAACAACAAATAAAGGTATGCAGCATGGATTTATTCATTCCTTCTTCTTCCATACTATCTGGAAAGAATATTTTTGGATGACAAGTTTATGGACCATACTTTGGGATTAGCATAGAAGTGAACCAAACAGATTCTATACCTGTGAGGATTTTGTGGAGAAGCATGTGCCATATCAGCTCCGAACTTGACACGTGCATATATTTTCAGTGTTTAAAACACTGTGGGAATTTATTAGATATTATCCTAACTGCCAGTGTGTGTTTGCTGAATTGTACTGAATAAAAATTGATTCTAAAATAGCTTCCCTGAATTTAACACATGGAAATTCCCTGTACTTTCAAATTCCTGCATTTGTAAATTCTCTATCCTCACTTATTAATTTGTACATAAATCTATTTAATTTTCCAATTTAACTCAAATCTGATTTTCATATTTTTATATATCATAGAGGGTAATGTAACTACTACATAAGTTACTTTCAAATAATTGTTTTATTAGCTAATAGCATCTACATTTCATAATTGTTGAAAATTCAATATGTGTATATATATATATGTATGGATGGAACTATACTCAGAGAATATGCAAATTTGTAAATATGTGACTGTCTTTGATGACAACCATAAAGGATAAATTGAAAATATAGCATAAGAAAATAGAGGACAATATCTATGGCTAATTATTAGTTTACTGCTTTATTTGAGATAATACCAATCTCAAAAATAAAAGGCAAAAAGAGAGGCTGGTGTTTTGCTGCAGCGGGTTAAAGCCGTGGCTTGCAATGCTGGCATCCCATATCGGCGCCAGTTCATGTCCCGGCTGCTCCACTTCCAATCCAGCTCTCTGCTTGGCCTGGGAAAGCAGTGGAAGATTGCCCAAGTCCTTGGACCCCTTCACCCATGTAGGAGACACAGAAGAAGCTCCTGGCTCCTGGCTTCAGATCAGCTCAGCTCTGGCCGTTGTGGTCATTTGGGGAGTGAGCCAGTGGATGGAAGACCTTTTTCTCTCTTTCTCTGGCTCAACCTCTCTCTGTAACTGTCTTTCAAATAAATAAAATAAATCTAAAAAAATAATAATAATAAAGGCAAAAAGAATACAGAGAAATTTTTACATAGTTTAGAAATCTTTGAAATTACTTAGCTTAATTTTCCTGTCACTTTTTGTTAAAATAAAATTTTGCTTCAGAGTATGGAGAAACATAAGCTTAAAAATTATGAGGCTGGTGCTGCGGCTCAATAGGCTAATCCTCCGCCTTGCGGCACCGGCACACAGGGTTCTAGTCCCAATTGGGGCGCCGGATTCTGTCCCAGTTGCCCCTCTTCCAGGCCAGCTCTCTGCTGTGGCCAGGAAGTGCAGTGGAGGATGGCCCAGGTGTTTGGGCCCTGCACCCCATGGGAGACCAGGATAAGCATCTGGCTCCTGGCTTCGGATCAGCGTGGTGCACCGGCCACAGTGTGCCAGCCGCAGCAGCAATTGGAGGGTGAACCAATGGCAAAATGAAGACCTTTCTCTCTGTCTCTCTCTCTCACTGTCCACTCTGCCTGTCAAAAAAAAAATTACGAAAAACTTGTTTAAACATTATGACGTTATGCTTGAGCAAATAAAAAATTGTCTCATTTTTGTTATAGGTAACCTTATCGAAACTTTTATAGGAAAGCTAAATAATGTCAAAGCTTTGTGAAAAATGTGGTCTACAATAAATATTAAACAAGATAATGATGATAATGATTTTTTCACTGTTGACAGATTTTGAATTTCTGATTCATGCAAACTATTAACTTCAGACTTTAATAGAGTATTGATTACATATAAGAGTTTAAATAGCAATAAAGTGATCCTCACAAATGAAAAATATCCCACGAGAGAGCATCTAATTAAAGTTCTAATTTATTATCATAAAAAATAAATGTTATTGCTATAATTTATAAGCACTATACCTGAATAGCTAACTCTGATTGTGATCCATAAATATTGACTAATAGAACTGAGTCAGCTACTCTTTATTCCAAGCATGCAAACCAGAACGCTTGTGTAAAGACCAAAATTGTCTTTCTTCAAGTAGTGCATTGGGTTAGCTAAGTAAAATATATAATGAAATGAAACCAACTTAACTATTGCTTTTTTAAAAATATGAGTCTGAATTATTTAAATTGTGAAGTGCATTTTCTTATCAAAATTCAATTTAAATATCTCCATAGATATAAGGGAGAGTAAGGAAAATATACTTGAAACGAGATATCCCTAAAGAGAAAGCACATTTTAAACACGCTTTTTTTCTGAAAATGAAAAGAATTAGATCAGCCACTTCTTTTTGCTAGGTAATCATCAATGTTGAGACAATCACCTTTCTGTTCAATCTTAGTTTAGGATTTATGGATTTGTAAATGAGAGTAAAGGCTGTGCATATTGCTATTTTTCTACAAAAGTGTTTATTGAGTACTTACTATTTACTGAACACTGTTTTGTGTGTTTTAGATCCTTTGTATCATTGTCTTAAGAACTCAGGCTAAGCAAAAAGACCTCAATGGTTGACAACTTACTTTAATTAACAGTGGTTAGGCAGTAATTGTAAACATTTGTATTAACCAACACATTATTGAATGGTGGAGATTTCAAGAGATGAAAATATGTAATGACCCACCTTAGTGGTTCTTGTCTCACTTTCATAAAATACTTGAATCATTTCCAGCATGCATAAATGCTTATATCTCATATCTTATATGTTAGCAGTTATATAGGATGCTTCTGGACACTGTCACTTGGAAAATCATTGATTCCCAGGAGTAAATCACATTGGCGTTACATCATTGCTTTTGCTAGTGATTACAAGTACATTAGCTGGGCTTTATCTCTTTTCTGGTAATCCCAGTGGACAATTATTTGGCTTTTAATAAATGATGTTATCAGTACTGATGACTACTGGAATCATTAATTTGCGAAAAGTTGTGAGGTGATATGTGGTTGAATTGAAGAGAATGTCATTTAGTGTTCTGTTTTAGAAAAACCAAAAGCCTGGTCCTCAAGGTTTATTATAGTTGTTTGGACAAAAACCAGTCTTGGTGTCAATTGAAGGTATTTTCTAGATGTAATTGACATTCCTAACCAGTAATTTTAAGTAAAGCAAATATCTCATCTTAATGTGAATGGGTTCCTTTGAGTCAGATACAAAGCCTTAGGAATAGCAAATTGCAGCAACTGCTTAGCAGTTAAGACACCTGCATTCCACATGAGAATGCCTGAGTAAAATCCTGGCCCTGGCTTCTTTCTCCAGTTTTCTGGTAATATAGACCATAGGAGACAGCAGCTGATGGCCCGAGTAATTGTGCTCCTGCCACTGACGAGGACTGAATTCTCAACTCCTGGCCTCAACCCAGCCCATCCCTGGTTGTTGAGGGCATTTTTGGTGTGGACCAGTAAATGGGAGATCTCCACTATCTGTCTATCTAACAGATAAAAAAATAGAGAAGGAAGAGATCCTTATGAATAAAAACAGGTTTCCTGGGGAAGAAGAAATTCTGCCTCATGACTATAATTTAGAAATCCCATATGAGTTTTCAGTCTACTGTCCTGTCCTATGGATTTCAGATTTGAGGCACTGCAATATCAACTTTCACAAGAATTTTCAGACTGCCATTATTTCTCCCTCCTCCCCTCCCTCCTTCCCTCTCTCTTTCCCTGCATCCCCCCCCCCAACTCTTTTCTTCCCTATATATACAATGGTTCTGTTTCTCTGGAGAAATCTAATACAAGGGCATACAAGATTAATTCTTTAAAGTTCTGGTTTTCTGCAAAAAAAAAAAAAACTAATTTCTATGCAAAGTAGTCTACTTTGATATTAGCTCCTTAATAAAGGGCAACTTAATTAGAATAATAATATCAGCTATGCAAAATAGAGATATTATCAGTGTCAATGAAATGGACTCAAAGCTATCATGTTTTCACCCTTATACAAGTGTCACCTATTAAAGTTCCAAGATAATTTGTATATTTTTAAAGACTACTACAGAGACTATTAGACCCACAGGTGCTCAATTAGAACAGTATCTAGAAAAATGTCTGGTAGTTAGAAGCAAAAAACAACAATAACAACAATATTAAAACACACCTTTTGCTGATTAAATTAATGAATGGGAATGAAGGAGAGATTTTTAAGGAAGTATTGGCAAACAGATCTTTTTAAATATTTATTTATTTTATTTGAAAGTCAGAGTTACACAGAGAGAGAAGTAGAGGCAGAGAGAGAGGTCTTCCATCCACTGGTTCACTCCCAAATTGGCCGCAAGGGCAAGAGCTGCCTGGGTCTGAAGCCAGGAGCCAGGAGCTTCTTCTGGGTTTCCCACATGGGTGCAGGGTCCCAAGGACTTGGGCCATCTTCCACTACTTTCCCAGGCCATAACAGAGAGCTGTATCGGAAGTGGAACAACTGGGACATGAACCGGCACCCATGTGGAATGCCGGCATTGCAGGCAATGGCTTTACCCGCTTTACCACAGTGCCAGCCCTCCTCTTTTTTTTTTTTTTTTTTAAGATTTATTTATTTTATTTGAAAGTCAGAGTTAAATACAGAGACAAGAGGAGGCAGAGAGAGAACATCTTAGCCTTAATTATAGTACATATTGTATGTGAAAGATTCTGAATATTCTTAAAATAAATAAAATTTTTTAAGTTTTATCTTCAATTTCCTACAGAATCTTTTATCACCTGTAGAAATCAACTGGAATATATGTCCAATGAATGTGGTTTGAAATGGCAAATTGTACAACTCAATTTACATAAAGTCATAAAATTGGCTAAAACTAATTTAAAATATTAGCTTAGTGTGCGTATTATTCAGCCAAAATTGCTGTTTTGGTGTGGATCCTTTCAGAAGCATCGTTTACTCACCCTGAGAATTCAGTATGTTAGGTAGATGCAATCAGTTGCTTTTTGTTGGCTGTTTTCTGTCATCCTTACTCTAATCTGACAGACTACTCTGAATTTCCTCCTTCTGATTCCAACTCATTCATCTAGAGTTAATTGCCTGACCACTCTCTTTTTTAGAATTGCTCTTCCTTTTTCTATAAAGAAATCCATGAATGTTCACTTAATATTCAGTTTGCTAGAGATGTCTTCGCAGCTCACTACGCTTAATGCGGTGAGCCACAAGCCCAGGACTCGTATGAAACAGGTTAAGAGCAGGTCTTGGCTTCTCGTTCTCATGATTGTGCTTTTGCAGTTGATTACTAAGGGCCTAACTGAAAACTTTACACACAGATTGACATTGACTGGCTACTTCCTTAGGCTTTATAATGGACTGCAAAAGAGAAGCACAATCTCCAATTCAACTGTTTCCACCTAGAAAAATGGGAGATGCATTGATCCTAGAAACACAAAACGTCAAGCACTTAGAAAATCCAATCCACTTAAAAATTAAGGCTGTATCATTTTTCAGTCAAATCTTTTTATTCTGGGAAGACTTATTATTTTACAACCTCATTGCAAGCAATTTACTGAATAGATTTGTACATTGACAAACTAAGTAACTCTTTCATTTCCAGCTGTATTTATTTGCTTTCTTTCCATTGATTTCTTATTTAAAAATAGTAATGAAATAATAAGCACAGTTGGAAGCTATCATTGTACTTTAAAATTGACAGAACAATTTTAATTCAATCAAATCTTTTTAGTAAAAATTCCTTTCAATTATTTTCTTCATATATCAAAAGTTCAAGTGCATTGACTATGTGTAGTTCTGGTTTACTTCATTTCAGTTTCTAGAACAGAAGTACATTAGACTGTGTGTCTTAGAAAACAAACTACGCTTCAGAATTCTAGAGACTGTGGATTCCAAGAGCAAGGCCCTTGGGCCCGTTTCTCACTCAGAACTGGCAGTCTGTGTCCTCACCAGGCAGAGAGGTGAGACTGTTCTCTACGATCCCTTTTCTAAGAACAGTAACCCCACTCATGGGATCCCCCTTGAATCACCTCCCAAGACCCCAAGTCTTAATGCTATCACATTGGTATTTAGGAAGCAGCATATGAATTCAGGGAGGGGAGACCAGGGGATGGGGTGGAAGGGGTAAAGGAGAGATGCAAACATTCAGTCTACAGCAGCTGCTAAATTTAAAGGAAGGGCCATTAAACTAAATCTTGAATATGAGTCAAGTTTGTTTTTTTTTCTTCAAGATTTGTTTTGCACACAGAAGAGCGAACATTAAAATATTTATAGGCTCAAATATAGACTATGGTAATCGAACTTACATAGTATTTCTTGTGTTTCTTTTTACATCTGGGGTCTTGTTACAGTACTTCTATAGTTCATGTCTTACATAGTTTGTAATAAGATGGGGGTTTAAAGTGACAATAGATTGGTAGCACAGTTAGTACAAATGAAAATAACCTCAAGCACATTATTTATCTTTGCCATTAAACCATATCCTTCACTGATTCTCTAAAATTATTTCTGCAACATACAATGTGTGGAAAACAAGAGGAAAAGGAGCTATACTAACATTTTTATCACTTAATGCATAATATATAACTTATCCACTTACTGTGCATCCATTTCTGCTTCTTATTACAGTAGCATATATAATAATGATGTTAAAATAATTATTTGCAAAATATTTTTAGTTTTCTTCCTTCAATTCAAATATTATCTTCATTTAGAATTTTAAATGACTGAATTTTTTTGTCATAGTGTCCAGATATTGAACACACAAAGTCAAAATGTTTCAACATTACAGAGGTTAAAGGAAATATGCTAGAACCTTGTGTTCATAATCCTATTTTTTTTTTATTTTTTTTATTTATTTATTTTTTTTTATTTAACAAACATTTATTAAATGTCCATATACCAACAGCTGTGCCATGGAGATGCCCAGGTGAACAGTTCCTTTTCCTGCCCTTAAGGAGCTCACATTCTAGTAAAGGAGACTCTGAAACACAAATACAGTACAGTAAGCACGGTAGAGGTAGGCTGTAATTACAGTGGCGACGGGGAAGAGGAAGGTACGGTTTCGCGGTGGAGATGTCTTGCTGGGCTTGCAAGGATGTCTGGAATTTTCCTGGCAGCAACATGGTTACGGCATTTGATGCAAAGAATCCAGCACTGGGGTCACTGGAGAATGCGTAAGCCTGTTTTCTCAGAACACTGGACAGGGAAGACATTTGAGAAGAATTTGTACAGGAAGCAAAGGAGTCTGGCTTTCTCCTGAAAGTTCAGGAGGTCACAGAGAGGTGTTAAGGAGGGAGTCATGTTTTCAGAGGGCTTCTGGTAATACCGTGCAATGGCAGCAGGGAGATAGGCTGGTTCTAAGTAGACAGGTCTGTGTAGCACTTCCAGGAACAGCAATGGAGATGGTAAGACAACGATGTAACAGAAAGGTGATGGGAAAACCTTTAAATACCAGATTTTAGTTAAGGAGCAAGTGGGAGGTGACAAAGTGAAAGGAATATTCTTTCAAAATGATTGGCTATTTAAAAAAAAAAAAAAAGAGGATGGCATAAAATGAGAGTGAGTGAGGTATCTGCATAATGTTGCCATCTACGTCCATCTTCCGTATTTCAGAATCCAAAAAGCATCCTTAAACTTTTAGAGAAGGCCATCACGTCAAGTCCTCCGAGTCTCCAGGACGACTGGTTTAAATTAGTTCATGTCTTTTTTTTTTTTTTCCTGCCCTACTCGAGCAAATGAGGGGGAAAGGAAAAGAGGACACACACAGTTCAACAGGCCCTTTGCTGGTTCCCTTCAGGTACACTGCATATCCGCCACTCACGGCTGACAAAGATTTACTGGATCCCGGCCACAAGGGACGCAAGTAGACAGAAGTGTACACTGACATTTGTACACATTACATACACAAGCCCTGCTTTACTAACGAGGGGACATCTCAGCGTGTCACACCTGCTAAGACGCACACACAGAGGGCACACTGAGTTTGAGGTATACAGTTTCTTTTTCCTTACAATCGCTTGTGATATTAATTCCTAAACCTCTTCAAATATTTTTATCAATAAAGAGTTTTCACTGATGAAAAACTCCCAGAGTTACAGTGCAGCTTTAGGGAGGCAAGGAAAATGAGCTTTGTGTATAAAAAACTAAAATTATCACTGTGTCAGATCAAGCATAAAGACAGTGACAAAACGCAAGAACTTTAGGTTGGAGCTTGACACGATTCTTTATTCTAAGGCTTAGTGTAGGATTTTTTTGTTTTTTTTTTCTGAGAAAATCGTTTCTAGAAAATTACTCACTTTTATACACTGAAGGTTTTACGGTTAAACGGGCATGATCCTGGAACAGACTTCTAAATGACTGAGGGAAAAATCGTGTGTGTGTATATAAATCCAGAGAGCAGAAAGGATAAAGCAAACTTGCTGACTGTTATTTGTCCTGTTGTTGAAATATTTCTGTAAATTTGAAATTATATAAAAATAAAGTCTCCTCAAAATTGTATTCAGGATTAGGGTCAGCATCTTGAGAATATATAATCTGTTAATTTTTCACATCTTTAGAAATCTCCTGTGATCACTGCACCTTTCTACCACCAAAACAACCCAAAATAAGTAGCAGTAGAATCCTAAAAGTGACTCTTTTTATACCAATACATTTTCAGGTTGCCAGATAAAACACAGGACTTTCAGTTAAATCTGAATTTCAAACAATGAATAAATTTTAGTATAAATAAGCTTGAAATAGTGCATGCAAGACACTTTTTAAAAAAAACTAGTTTTTCTGAAATTCAAATCTAACTGGATATTCTGTGTTTTTATTTGCACAACCTGGCAACTCTGAGTGTACTGAAACACCCCGGGTGGCTAATGGGGAGTCCCTCCCAGCTCGAGCTGTCTGTGCATAATCCTATTTTTGTAATGCATTCTTGTAATTCAGTCTTTCAGTTAATAAGATTACAAATGATGACTTACACTATTGATAAAATAATACAAGTCATTTTGAAAAATGTTAAAATATTAGAATATAATGATTATTATAATTTTAGAAGAGTCTAATAGTTTGACTTGTCTTTCTTCATATTTATCTTTCATGGACTGTTTATTCCCTAAACATCTACTAACAGCATTTTCATTAGCATATAGTTGTCAAGCCTTTGAAGTGTTTGAGAAATCATTCCATGCAGTACACTAACAAATTGTTCTGCATTTGCTAGGCCATTATTTAAAGAGAAAAGAATGCTGCTTCTGTAGTCATCAATGAGAAAACTTCTAATTTTCCTTTCGTAAAACCTATAAAGATTAAGCTAGGAATATTCCCTTCTGCTGGAAAAAATAAACTAAACATTGTTCAAATAATAAAATCATATTTTCCTTCTTAAATAATACTAAAATCTCAGAAATATATAAAATATCTTTATTTATGAAAAGATGTATAGATGTTTCATTATATAGTGCTCATAAATGTATTCTTCATTCAATCGATTAACATTTATTATAAACTTAACATCTGATCAAAGTACCATGAGTATTCTCAACTTGTGAATATATATCAAATTTCTTAAATATGCCCAACACCTTACATATATATTCCTATCATGCACAAATTAATTCTTAATATAATGTGGATGTGTTTATATGCATATGTACTCACATATGCAAATATGAATTCTTTAACTGAGTACAGTTATACAGTCTGGATGCTATTCTCAGTTTGCATCAAGATGAAATTAAAGTAATATAACTGGGACTGAGATTATCATCTAGAACTTGAGACTGCTTCTAAATTCATCCAGATGGTAGAATCCCATTGCTTGTGGCTGTGTGATTGAAGTTGACATTTTCCTAGTGGCTGCCAAATCTGGGTTGTTAGCTCCTACATGACACTCTCAGGTTCTTAATATGTGGCCTTCTTCATTGACCTTTGACATTAAAATCTTTCTCAGTTCAGGAGGACCCAGACCTTTAGTCACTTGATTAGTTCAGGCCCATCCATGCACACCTTTTTGATTAACCCACAGTCAACTAACCCAGCATTCCCATCACAAACGGGAATTCACAAATCTCTGATCTCAGGAAGAGAGTACTGTACAGAGCATGAACATTAAGGGTCAGGTTTTTGGGGGTTGTCTTAGAATGATGCCTAATCATAATCTTTGTGTGCCAGCCCAGGTACCAAGTGAAATCACCCCACTTTGTGCTCCACTGTGGACGTTCCTTGAGTTCATACTAGAGGTCACATTTACAACAGCAGTAGAAACTACTTCTGTTTTGATAAAGAGAGACCACAGAAATACTTTGGAAATAAATATCAAATGATCATACTCATTCTCCCACTAAAAATAACTTCATAGCTCCTTAGTTTTCATGTAAATAAGGCCATCAATATCTAAAACCTGCAGAAGTGTCTTATACTGCAGCAGCTACTCATACTAGGATTGCACCTGCTCATAGCCCCCAGACACTCTGGACTATGAGCAAGTTATGTTTCCCCTGTGTAGTATTTTGCAGGGGACTTCCTCTCTTTGGAGGTTCTTCTTGTCCCTGTTCTCCTCATTAAGTCTCGTCATTCTTCATGAAACTGCATCACTCGTTCAGACACTGTCTCTATTTTCTGTAATTGTCAGATTCTGTATGTAGCCCTTTCACAGTGTGGAAATTTGTTATTTTCACCACTAGATCATGAGTTCTGACGGCTTGGTATGACTATGTTCATTAAACCATGAAAACTTAAGAACATTTTAAATAAAGAATAAATGACTGAAGTAATATAGAAAATTAAGAAATCTTATAGCGTCAATAAATAATATTGCTAAGAAAAACTTGTTCATAATTAGAATAATTCTTAATTGATTCTCATATAAACATTATACCAGGAGATTTTTCTCTAAATTGTTCTGCTTCCTTGCCTATTCTATGCCATTTTAGGAAACAGATTATAAGCTATAATAAATATAGACAATATATCACTTCCTAGACACATCAGAGTAAAGTAAAAATTGTCCTACTCTTCTGAGGAATATTTGCTTTCATTCTAAGTAATAAATTTACATACATCTTTCTGTCTTACTGAAAGACCTTTAACTTTCAAGTTAATAAAGTCACAGAACTTCTCCCCATATACACAAATTACTTCTTGATATTCCAGTTTAAAGATTAAGAGTATTTCTTTTTCCAGCAGGGAGGACAGACAGAGGTACTACTGTCCTTATAGGGATTTAGGGTTGTAGTTTTGGAGTTCCTCTCCTGTGATGCAAATCCATCACAGCCAGACACCCAGTTCTCACCATATGAGGACAGGGCTTCAAGAGAGTTTTAATATGCTGCCCCATTAACATTTGTTTTAAATAGCCAGTTTCCCTCAAATTAGGTGCATATACATTTATTATAATCACATCCTCTTGTTGAATTGATCCTTTAATCTTTACATTGTGCCTTTCTTTGTCTCTTTTTTAATAGTTTTTGTGTTAAAGTCTATTTTGTCTGATATTAGGATGGTGACACCAATCATCCTTGTTTTCCATTAACATGGAATTTCATTTTCCATCCTTTCACTTAAGTCTGCCTGTATCTTTGTTGGTGAGGTATGTTTCTTATAGGCAAAAAATATATGGTCTTACTTTTTAATCCATTCAGTCAGTCTGTATCTTTTAACTGGAGGGTTGGGGCCATTTTAATTCAAGGTAACTACTTATAAGTGATGACTTGGCCTTGCATTTTCCCATAAATATTCATATTGTTTGCTTTGGATTTCCTTTGTATTTTAATTTGCAGATATTCTACCTTCACATTCTTTCTTTTTTTTTTAACTTTTATTTAATGAATATAAATTTCCAATGTACAACTTATGGATTACAATGGCTTCCCCTTCCCATAACTTCCCTCCCACCCACAACCCTCCCCTCTCCCGCACCCTCTCCCATTCCATTCACATCAAGATTCATTTTCAGTTATCTTTATATACAGAAGATCAATTTAGTATATATTAAGTAAAGATTTCAACAGTTTGCACCCACATAGAAACACAAAGTGAAACATACTGTTTGAGTACTAGTTATAGCATTAAATCAAAATGTATAGCACATTAAGGACAGAGATCCCACATGAGGAGCAACTGCACAGTGACTCCTGTTGTTGACCCAACAAATTGACACTCTAGTTTATGGCGCCAGTAACCACCCTAGGCTCTCGTCATGAGTTGCCAAGGCTATGGAAGCCTTCCGAGTTCGCCGACTCTGATCATATTTAGACAAGGTCATAAAAGACAGGGTGAGGATAGTAACCAATGATCCTAAGAGTGGCATTAACCAGGTCTGAACAATTATACAGCATTAAGTGGGGAAGAGGACCATCACTACACACAGGTTGGGAGTAGAGCCATTGGTGGTAGAGTAGAGGTTATGATTACAAAGGACTGAGGCCCAAGTGAGCTAGACAGGGTCTAGAAGAAAGGACAGTCATTATTAGAGGAGCTAAGAAAGGTGCTGTCTAAGCTACAATTAAGTTCTTAATTAGACATTCTTTCTTAATGATGAC
Source organism: Lepus europaeus (assembly GCF_033115175.1). Classification (NCBI taxonomy): domain Eukaryota; kingdom Metazoa; phylum Chordata; class Mammalia; order Lagomorpha; family Leporidae; genus Lepus; species Lepus europaeus. Next base: position 43,379,124 of record NC_084832.1, on the reverse strand, counting down.
TATCTTTCTATGTTCTATGTGTTTAGCACATGCTTAAGTATCATTTGTAAAGCTGGATGAGTGGTGACAAATTCTTTCAATTTTTGTTTGCTATGTAAGGTCTTTATTTCACCTTCATTCATAATGAGACATTTGCAGGGTACAGTATTCTGAGTTGACAGGTTTTTTTTTTTTTTTTCTTTTAAACACTTGGACTATGTCTCTTCATTCTCTTTTAGTCTGTAGGATTTCTGATGAGAAATCAGCTGAGTCTAATTGAAGATCCTCTGAAAATAATCGCATTTCTTTTGTGCACATCTTAAAATATATTTTATGTTTTATCGTTGAAACTTTGACTACAATATGTCGTGGTGAACATCTTTTCTGGTAATGTCTATAATGTGCCTTGTGTACTTGAATATCCCTTTCTTTCTACAAATTAGGGAAGCTTTCTATAATTCTTTCATTGACTAATCCTTTTAATGTATTCTCTTTCCACACCTTCAGGAACTCTTAAGACCCATATGTTGGGTTGCTTGATATTATGCAATAAATCTCCAAAATTGTTTTTATTTTTCTAATTTTTTTATTCTTTTTTTTTTCATTCTCAGAAATTTGTCTTCAAGCTCAAATATTCTTTCTTCTGCCTCATAAAGTCTGTTGTTAAGGCTTTCCACTGTATTTTGATTTGACATTTTGAATTCTTCATTTCTAATATTTCAGTTTGATTTATCTTCAAAATTTTTCTTCCATGTATAGGTTTCTTTAATTTGTGAAACTGCTTCTCACTGCTTCTAAGGTATCCAATTATTAATCTTTGAATTCTTTTTCACACATTTCAGAAATTTCGCATTCTAATATTGAAATGGTGTTGTTTTCCATTGGGGGAGTTTTATTGTCTTCCATATTTTTATTTTTTGAATTTCTGCATTTATTTTTTGCATTTATGGAAATATTTGTTGATTTTTTTTTCCTCTGATGGCTTTTATCTTTGAACTATGCCTCTGTGGCTTTGTGGAGTGTCTGTTCTTTCAGTCAATACTCAGAGGTGTGTGCTGGGTGTTGCCAGGTTACTCTAGTCAATGCTCTAGAGTGGAGTGAGTATCCAGATTAACACTCAAGTTAGGCATGGTAGATGTTGTCTATTGTCAGTGGGGGCAGGGGGAGTATCTGATCACCATTGTTGACAGAATCACACCTTCATCTCCTCTCTCCCAAGACGATCAATGCCTTGGCTTGACCCACAGTAGCTAGAACACTCACTCATGCTGCCAAATGAACTGCACTACCTTGCCAGGGTGCCTGGCTTACCAAAACAAAAGTTAATGTATCTAAAAGGAGACATAGACTCCAAATCAATAGTAATGGGGATTTCAACCTCCACTGTCATCAGTGGACAAATCAACTAGACAGAAAATCAGAAAAGAAACAACAGAGCTAACCTACACTATAGACCAAATGGACCTAAACTCATATCTGCAGAACTTCTCATCCCACAGACCCTTCTCAATTTTCTATATAATATATAATACATACAATATTCTACCTGACAAAACAGAAGTATCTGTCCTCAAGAGGGAATTATTTAACATGCTATCACTGTGAATAATACAGTTAATATTTAGGTAAATTTTTTCAACATTAAGGTATGTATACATTTTAGTTTGTGATACTATCAAAAAATAAGCATGAACAATGTAAAAATTTGAAGAAAAAGACATGTAATTAAATTGAAATAAAATAAAATAATAGAGATGCATTTATGTGATGATTTCTACAAATCAAACACCTAGTGTTAGGCTAAATGTCAGAAATTAAGGACAGGGTCTGGCATAGTAACATTCTGGTAAAGCTAACACCTGTGTTTTCCAGAAACCCTTGTGGGTGCTGGTTCACGTCCAGGCTGCTCTATTTTTGATCCAGCTCCCTGCTAATGCACTTGGGAAAGCTGTAGTAGATAGTCCAATTGCTGGGCCCCTGCACCCAAGTGGAAGACCTGGATGAAGCTGTTGGCTCCATCTCAGAAGTCATATACTTTAGTCAAAGTTAAAACAGTAATCTTGTATCCTATTTTTTTTCCCTTCAGAAAATGAGACTGTTGGGGAAATGATTGTTCAGTGATGTCAAAGTCACGGAGAAAAAGAAATTAACTTTATCTAATATCTCATAGAGAGTCACTGGACTATATTAAAATTAAATCTGCAGTTTATTTCTTGGAATGGACAGAATCTGAGCAGAAATTGAGCATTAGCAATTTCAACTTAAGGGCAAAAAGTTGCTTCTCTACTATTTCCGAAGTTTTGAAGGATAAATAATTTTTACTGTAAATCTATACATAATGAATAAAATGCATAATACTGGGAGCTCTTTAAACACTGAATTGTGTCTATTCCGTTATGTAGCAAGTCTGGCTACTTTCTCTCTCTCTTTTCTAAGATTTATTATTTATTTAATTTAAAAGTCATAGTTACACAGAGAGAGAAGGAGAAGCAGAGAGAGAGAGAAAGAGAGAAAGAGAGAGACAGAGAGGTCTTCCATCCGCTGGTTCACTCACCAGTTGGCCGCAATGGCAGGAGTTGAGCTGATCTGAAGCAGGAGCCAGGATCTTCTTCCAGGTCTCCCACGTGGGTGCAGGGGCCCAAGGACTTGGGCCATCTTCTACTGTTTTCTCAGGCGGTAGCAAAGAGTTGGATCAGAAGTGGAGCAGCCAGGAACCTCCCTTCTTTTGAAGTGATCAAACTCCCCATGATAGACTAAATTTCACATGCTCTTTTATAGTTACATTTTGCTATGTAAGCAATTTTTGTTATTAGATTTAAAATGCAAGTACCATGTGCCAGTTGCTTCAAATTTCTTTGAATGACAGCTAACATGAGTTTTAGTCTTTTTATTTGTCCTATTCTTGCTCCTGCTACCTTTATAGAGATGTGTTGGCAAGTACTGATGTTACCTGCTTGCACCTAGGGAAGATTCATCTAGGCCTATCAACAATGAAGTGGAAGAGGCCTGGATATCTGGGGACTCTTTGAAGAAGATTTACCAAACCAACCCTGGAATGCATATCTTAAAATTTAACAAGAAAGGGATTTATACTTTTATCATCTCATTTTTATGACAGTTCATTTTAACCCTCCTGGTAAAACCGATTCCAATAGAGATAGTGATGTTTCCATGAGAACAATGATGTTCAGGTCAGTGCTACTAAAATTGGTCTGCAACAAATTGTTTCTTATAGATTTTTGACAAGATAAGTACAGAAATAGGCAATAAACATTAAGAAATATATTTAAAATGTATAATCACATAATATTTTGTCATATTTTAGAAAATAATATATCTGCAATAATTTGGAATTCTTTAAAAAAGGAGTCCTTAATAAAAATAGAGACCCAACAACAAATGAAGTTGTTGTTATTTCTACTTATACACAAACATCTAATAGAATTCAGGCTGTACCTAGAGAGTCTAAAATTGCTAAATAGACATGGAAATTCACTGTGTGCACCCTAAGTTTCTGTTGGCCCTAGAAGACAGTTAGGGAACCCATTTCAGTTACTCTTGAAATCACATTTCTTACATCAAACATATTCCAAAACCTACATGTGTAAAGGGACCTGTATTAATCAGCTTTCATCAATACAACTAAATATCTGACACAGGTTATTTATGAAGGAAGGAGGTTTATGTTAGCTAAGGTTTTAGTATTTCATAGTTCAGGATCAGGTAACCCCATTTGTTCACCATCTGGTAAGGCCAGAGAATTGCAGTGGCAGAACAAGTGTGGAAGCAAGATCCCATGGTGAGCAGACTGGGAGAAAACAGCTAGGTAACTCAGGCTATATAACCAACCCACTCAGAAGCACTACCATCAGAGGACAAGCATTTTCATTATAAATCTCTGGCCTCACTTGATGGCCAAATGAATGATGCCTGCCCAGTATGGGGCTGCAGACCTCTAAAATCCTGAGTCAAATTTAACCTCCTTAGCCTGAGTTAGGTATTTAGTTAAAATGATGAAAACATGACTAAAACAGAAAATTGGTCCTGGGAGTGTGACTGCTGGTCTAAGTTCTGGAGCCTAATGTTTGTCCTAGCGTGTACTGTCCAAGCAAGGATTAAATGTGCCCCAGCTCTCAGAGCGAGAGACCAACTCATCTATGTTTATTCCTCCACATGTCCAGCCAGTTAATGGTGCCTGTTCACGCTGAGGTTAGGGCTTCCCGCCTAGTCTATGAGACTAACACATCAGTCTTATTTGGAAATGCATCAGTGACACAGCCAAAATTATGCCCTTAGGTATACAGATGATTTCTAAGCATTTATTAATCCTGTCAAGTTAACACCTCAACTTAGCTATCCCAAGAACCAAGAGTCTATCTAAGTCTTGAGACTGATAGAAATGAAAAGATGTTCTCATTGCAAAAGTATTCATGTGGGGATCACTCAGGCTCATGATATGAGTATAATCCAAATATGAACAGTTTTCTACCGCAAAACAAGTTACCTTTGGCCAAGAAAATAGGTGAAAATGAATTATAGTTATTGAATAACCTGGAAAGAGAAAGGAAGAAAGGGTGAGAGGGAGAAAAAAAGAAGGGGAGTGAAAGTTGTTATATTTGCTATAGCACCTGTCTACACTTGGTGATGATAGGACATTGTATCAGAAGAAGTTTAAATAACACAGTGGCCAGGTTATTAAATGATTACATCACTATTTTTTTCTTTTTTTGACAGGCAGAGTGGACAGTGAGAGAGAGACAGAGAGAAAGGTCTTCCTTTTGCCGTTGGTTCACCCTCCAATGGCCGCCACGGCTGGCGCACTGCTCTGATCCAAAGCCAGGAGCCAGGTGCTTCCTCCTGGTCTCCCGTGGGGTGCAGGGCCCAAGCACCTGGGCCATCCTCCACTGCACTCCTGGGCCATAGCAGAGAGCTGGCTTGGAAGAGGGGCAACCGGGACAGAATCCAGCACCCCAACCGGGACTAGAACCCGGTGTGCTGACGCCGCAGGCGGAGGATTAGCCTATTGAGCCACAGCACCAGCCGATTACATCACTCTTAAGCAAAGAGGAAATAAAACTTTAAGATAACAATCACCATCTTTCTAAAATATATTGTTCCCTCTGAAATGGTCTTATCAAACAAAAACGAAAAGCAAGCAATGAATGCTTCACAAGCAACAGAATTTTCCTGTTCCTTGTTTTCACGGTTTCCCACACAATGTGTGGTTCATTTCAATTTTGTTGCTTTATTTATTGCTCAATTTTGTTTCTTTCTTATTTGCTATTGAAGATTACTTTATAAAGTCTATCAAATATACAGCTTAATGAGTGCTTCAGCTTCTCTTTTTATTGCCAACCATGAACAATGCAGGAAAAAAAAAACAAAAAACAGAAAGACAGCTTTCTTATTACCGACTGCCACTTAAAGATAAACCATGGCTCTGTTATTAGGGAGAATTGGATGTCTTTTCCAATCCGATATGAAGAGAATATAATTCTTGAGGGTAAATAACATTTAACTAAGAGAGAAGTGTAGACATAATTAAATTACAATTCTCAAAACAAAACAGTGATGTTTTCTCTATGAGCAAAGTAAAAACATAGTGTAATTTTACTGATATATAACTGGGATTTTTTTTCAAGTAGCAAATACAAATAAGGGAAATTTCATTAAAAATTAAATAATAATGTAATTATTGGATGTACCTAATATAGGCATGACTAATCTTTATTATGTGCTTCCTTTGTTTTAAGTACTATAAGGGCAAAATCTCATTTCACAGATAGAATCCTGCACCAATTTTATATGGCTTTTAAGAATAACAAAGTATAGTATAATTTTAAGGGAATATAAAGAGAATCAAACTATAATATAGTAAAAATGATAATTATAACAAAATAGGAAGAAATTTTGAGAAGTCAGAAATGAAAATTGCATTTTTTCTAGGAGTTATTGGGAAGATGTTAAGCCTGGGAGAAGTAACATTGGGTTTTTTTCTTTTTTTATTTATTTTATTAATTGGAAAGGTGTTTGTGTGAGTGTGTGTGTGTGTGAGAGAGAGAGAGAGAGAGAGAAAGAGAGAGAGTGATCTTCCATCTGTTAATTCACTCCTCAAAACAAAAACTCAAATGTCATAGATTGACATAGAGTGGTTCTCAGATTCCAAATTATAAGTTGTATTTATTAATTTACTTTTGTAATTTTTGAAATACTTATTTATTTAAGAGAAAAAAAAAGAGAGATTGTGTCTGCTGGTTCACTCCCCAAATAGCCAGAATAGCCAGGGTGATGCCTGGGCCACTCTGATACTAGAATCCAGGAGACCCACATGGAGGGCAGGGGCAAAGTACCTGAGCTATCATCCATTGCTTACCAAGTTCATTAGCAGGGAGCTATATATAGAAAGCAGAGTAGCTGAGAGTTGGACCAGTACTCCAATATGGGATGCTGTTTAACTCACCGTGCCATAATGCTCATCTCTACTTTATGGTTTTTGAATAGGAAATCAATCATCAGAGGACTTAGCTAAGCATATAAAAACATTGGAATGTATAAGATAACTGCACTAACCATACTTAACACTATTTTTACCTCCTTTAGAACTCATTACCAATGACATAAGGCAAAATATTCTTCCTAAAACAACATTCAAAATGTCTCATGCATCTCTGTACTTGCCAGTCATATTCAAAATGACAGTCAAGAAATTCAAAACATTATTTGCAATTCTGACTTGTGGGTTTTTCAAATGAGGAGACAGGACAGGGGAGCGTCCATTGTGAGAGCATGCTTCTGGATAGCTGTGTGCTCCCACTTTTATTTAGAGGGTACCAGCATATCTACAAGCCAACAGGCATGTAGTCAAGGTTACACATCAACTTAAGGATTTGGGAAAAGGAATTTGGTCTGAAGGTCTAAGGCCCATTTAGATGCTTATGCAAATTTACAAGTTCACAGGTACCAATTAACATCCATTAGCCCCTGCTGCTCCAGCTATCACATTCCTTTGGGGGTGGCTGTGTCCATCCCTGGCCTGTTTTGGCATGAGCAGAAACTGTGGCTATGCCTCTAATTTCAGGGGCTGTGCCCCCCTGAGAAGCCCTTAGACAGCATCTCTACACTGAATCCTCCAGCTTAAAATTTTCCTACAGTAATTTCAAAAACTCCAGTAGATTGGGACACAGTGACAGGTGGTAGCTTTGGGATCCGCAAGGAGGGAAGGCCTACACTTCCAGGAATGGAAAGTTCCTACCTGTACTTCCAGGGAAGAAAAGTCCTTGTCAAGGTCCCACGGGTGCCTAAAGGTCAACCAATGAGGATCAGACCTGCCTCAACCTTTAACCCCCATGCCCTGAATCTATAAAAGGCGCCCTCCCAATCTCTGACGCGCGACTTCCCTGGCCCCCACTCTGTTGCTCTGTTGGGACCAGTGAACCTCACCCGGGAGTGGAATCCTAATAAAAGCCTGTGAATTAATTTTGATTTGTCTACCTGGGAAGATTTGTTACGCACCGGACACCTTGCAACAGGGTCTTAAATTTAATAAAAGTCTCTCTCTCTCTCTCCCTCCCTTCTTCTCTCTCTCTCTCTCTCTCTCTCTCTCTCTCTCTCTCACACACACACACACACACACATTCATTTTAGGTGTCTCTCTTTTAAATACTTGGTCTTACCTCTAGGACCCTAAAACAACTGCTCTCTCTTAACACTTAATAGAGGCTTCAAATGGCTTTACAGAAACAGTGCCAGCAAGAATCTTAGGACATTTCCTTTAATCTTTTGGATCTTGATTTACTCTACTCAGGAGTTTGAGGGTTACCTCTGAATATTCCATTGTTGAATGGTACTCATCTTCAAGGAATAGGCCCAGCCACTTGAACTTCATCTGAGCCCTAACTTCCTGGAAGATAACTGCCACAGATCGCCCTGCCAGGTTGTGTTCTGAGAATCCTGTGTCTCATCCTTGAAATGAGTATGCCGTTCTTCAGGAAGCCCTTGCTATTTGGCCCTTCGAAACTTCATGTTCTTACTTTTATTTTTTATATTATCACCACAAATCAATAAGCATTTTTTCTATTTCAATGGCCTGAATTAAATCATCTCTATAGCTGTGTTTGTAAGTGCTTTGTTACTAATAAAGTACTTGATAAATGACTATAGGAGGCAGAGTTTCAGAATGAGATAGAAATAATTGTATTTATATCTTTGATTTAACGTTTGATAATTTTTAAAGATTCTTAGAAAATATTTTTTTTAACTCTCAAAATTTTCTATTACTCAGATTGCTCTCAGGGCCAGCCCTGTGGATAAGCCTTCACCTGTAGTGGAAGTATTCCATATGGGTGCTGGTTCTGCCCTGGCTGCTCCACTTCTGATCCAGCTCTCTGCTATGGTCTGGGAAAGCAGTGGAAGATGGCCCAAGTTCTTGGGTCCCTGCATACACCTGGGAGATTGGAAAGAAGCTCCCTGCTCCTGGCTTTGGATCGGCTCAGCTCTGGTCCTTGCAGCCATATAGGGAGTGAACCAGAGGATGAAAGACCTCTCTCTTGTGTCTCCCTCTCTCTGACTGTAAATCTGCCTCTTAAATAAATAAATAAATTTCAAAAAGTGATTGCTCTCAAGTTTATGAAATTAGTGGGTAATGTAGTTATTTGCATAGTGTTAATATTTTCTTCCTGATTCAGACATGGTGCTAATAATAATTTGAGTTTTATTAATATGCATGTATTTCTGAGACAATAAATAAAATTTATAGAAAACATATTTGTATACTGTGTTAACATTTTAACAAGTGGTTGACATGGGATAGGTAATGAGCTAAGTGCTTTAAGTAATTTTCTTTTTTTTAAATTTTTTTTTATTTATTTGACAGGCAAAGTTAGACAGTGAGAGAGAGAGAGAGAGAGACAGAGAGAGAGGTCTTCGTTCTGCTGGGTCACCCCACAAAAGGCAGCTATGGCCGGCACACTGCGCGGGTCCAAAGCCAGGAGCCAGGTGCTTCCTCCTGGTCTCCCATGCGGGTGCAGGTGCCCAATGACCAGGCCATCCTCCACTGCCCTCCCAGGCCACAGCAGAGAGCTGGACTGGAAGAGCAGCAGCCAGGACTAGAACCCAGCACCCACATGGGATGACGGCGCTGCAGGCGGAGGATTAGCCAAGTGAGCCACAGCGCTGGCCCCACTTTAAGTAATGTTCGCAATTAATCTTCTCAATGTTCTGACACATGAGGAAATTCAGAAATAAGGAGACTAAGTAATTTGCTTGAAGTCCCACATCTGGAAAAAAGCAATCTTAATGAGTTTTAATGAGTGACAGGATATGCTTAAAAGAGGAATTCTGGCAAACTGATGAAATCTTTACTTACTATATGCTAAATCAATCTTCTGTATCTAAAGATAATTGAAAATGAATCTTGATGTGAATGGAATGGAAGAGGGAGTGGGAAATGGGAGGGGTGCAGGTGGGAGGGAAGTTATGGGGGGAAAAAGCCATTGTAATCCATAAGCTGTACTTTGGAAATTTATATTTACTAAATAAAAGTTAAAAAAGAAAGAGGAATTCTGGGGACAACATTGTGGCACAGAGTGTAGGGCTGCCTGGGATGCCAGCATCCCATTTTGGCAATAGTTCATGTCCCTGCTGCTCCACTTCTGATTCAGTTACCTGCTAATGAACTGGGGAAGGGAGCAGAATATGGCCCAAGTGTTTGGTCCCCTGCCACACATTAAAGACACCCAGAAGAACCTCCTGACTCCTAGCTTCAGCCTGGCTCAGCCCTGGTCATTGCAGATATCTTCGAAGTAAACTACTAGATGAAAGATCTCTCTTTCTCTCTCTTTGTCTCTCCCCCTCTCACTGTAACTCTGATTTTCAAATAAGTAAAAAAAAAAATTTAAAAAATAAATAAAAAGGAATTCCTAAAAGATATAAAAATCTTGAGTGTTTTTTGCAGAATTATTCCAATTTAGAAATAGAAGACTATAGGAAGTTCAATATTATATCTTAGTCCACATTTTATTATTAGTTCTTCATAGAACTTATTATCATAAATTTTAGCAAATTAGCTGCATTTTTTAAATTCTATCTAGTAACATTTGTGATTATATGTTTTTTTTTTTTTTTAATTTGAAAGGCAGAGTTATAGAGAGAGGGAGAGATAATGAGGTCTTCCATTCATTGATTCATTCCCCAATGGCTGCAATGGCTAAAACTGTGCCAATCTGAAGCCAAGAGTGTTAGTAAAAGGGTGCCATCTTATCTGTGGCACCATCTATGCCCCAGACACCATCCTAGGCTCTAGTCCCCACTGCCAGTGCTAGAAGCTAGGTGACCAAATGGTCCAACCACAGGTGTCAGCTCCACCCCCACCCTAATGGGATTCATTGCTCCTACTTCCCTGTCCCCTCAAAGGTATAATAGGACCTGCTTCCTTTAAATGTACTCTCTCTCTCTCTTACTCTCTCACCCTCTCCCCACCACCTGTTGGGCTTCCCCCACCCAATAAACTTTTCTCTTAACTCCAGTGTTTGGTGTATTTTGTGGTGGCCTTACATTGGTGCCATGACTCAGATTCAGGCTCTTCTGTCAACCTTACTCTCCCCCCAGGGATCTGAGCTGCTTCAGGATCCTGGATTTCTGTCAGCTACAAAACACATCCCTGGGCCTCCTTCCATGCCATCAAATGCTGTGTGATTTCCATCCACACACCAGCCTTTCAAAATCTTGAGGTAAGACTAGGATTGGGGGATTTTTCTCATGGCGACCTCTACCACAGGTTGTGATTCTGCTCTACTTTGTCTTGAAGTCCTGGTACTAGGCACCACAACCTACCATGGGTTTTATGCCTTCCTTGGACCTTCTGGCTTTCCCTGGGCTCTACACCTTTCCACAGGCTCTATGTCTTTCCATTGGCTCTAAACCTCGGGCTCCAGAAGGTACATGGGTAATGACCCTCACTCTCTGTTCCTAGAATGCCCTCCCCATCAGATGGCCCTGATCTTGGGGACACCCAATATCCACCAGTCTGACTCCATGGTCGACATGGGAAATTCTCCTCTTGGTTGTCTCACAGCTCAACAATCAATCCACATTTACACTGATACTATTCAAGATCTTTATTACTTATGTGAGCATTCATGAAAGTGGAAAAAATTTCCTATGTCTAAGCTTTCTCCTAAAGCAGCTCTAAACCTTCTCCAGCTCAAGTGCTCTCAACTTCCAAAGCTCTCCCTAAAAAGCCAAAACCCCTTTCTTCTACTTTCACTGCTCTGGCTAGCTCATTGTACCTCCTCCTCCTGCCTGGGAATTCAACCTCATCTCAGAACAAGCCTTTGTCCAAAGTCTACTCCCCCTGCCTTATCTATGATCCTCTCTAACACCCTTCTCCATGCCATCATCTTTTGTCTTAGTTCTCCAACCAGTCTTTGCCCCTCCCCTTCCTGTCCAGTTTTACCATAAGAATAGCATCATTCTGAGCTCTCAAGTTACCTATCCCACCTTTCTGATGGCTCTTTCGTTTTATCATGAGCAAGCCTACAGGATAATCAGGTCTTTTGATGGATTTTGGGTCTGTTAGGGTGATGGTTGAAAACTAACTACATTCTGTTCTTCCTTCCTCAGAGAGTAATTTGTCAATGAGACTGGGCACAGCCTGGAGCAATGCTTTCATACCTAGTCAGAGCTCCTCAATTCCTACAAACTTGATTTTCTCGTCCCCTTAGTGAGCATTTCCTAGACTGGCCCTACAAACCAGCTGGCTCACCAGATTAATTACTATTTTCAGACATACATCCTTTTTCTTAATTGCCCCTTACTCTGTCACCTATCAGATTCTCCTCCTTTGGAATCTCTGGAGGGGTGCCCATCTGCTCTGATGGATGCCCTCTCCTGTTAAACCTAATATATTGATGACCAATCTCCAGTGGACATCTTGTCCCTGGCACATCAGCCCCTAACCCATAATCACCTGTAGGACTTGGCTGGCAACTGCCTGAACTTTTGTTTCAAAGGCAATCCCAAGTAGCTGACTGTTGACTAGGGTATCATTGGACTAAGGTGTTCTTTGGGTAAAAGGAAAACTAGATCCAAATTCAATTAAAATATAAAAAGATGTCTTTGGTGAATAACAATCTCATGCATGAGAATTTTGTTCAGCTGTAACTAGACATTGGGTTTAAAAGAATTTCTCTTTTGAATCTAGGAAAACCACTGCCTTTAAAAATATTGATTTGTAACTTACCGAACTTGTTTTGCAATTTTTAAAATAGATTTCCAATGATATAGCAAATCAGTAATCAATACTTGTTGTAGCCCCTAAGGTACATTTTGTAGTTTCTGGTTTAATGTCAATCATTTATAGCTAGAGTTTTCTAAAAGGAGTAGAATTCCATATGAATGCAATTTTGACCTTAATTCAGTTAGAAGCATGATACAATATCAGCATCTTCAGTCATCCAGGCTTGATTGCTAAATGTAAATTGGGTAAAGGCAAATGAGATAAAAGTCTCTAAATGTAAACTTTGGTACTCTTAGCACCTTATACTCTACAGAAAAACTATTTGAGTTTGCTAACATGTTTTCATAAATTGTCCATGTGAAAATAGTTCAACACTGCTTGAAAGTAACTAAGGTTGAAATCCAATGTGTTATCTTATTTAGAAAATATTTTCTTAATTTGGAAATTTCTAAAGGTTATTTCAAAATGTACATCAGGGAAATCAGCAGATGGAAAGCAAAAACTATTGTCTGACAAAGAGCTAGAATCTGATCCTCCGTAAAAGCAATGAGGTTCTTAACAATATTTTGAAATCATCTTAAAAACTATTTAAAACCTGCAGCATCTTTTAATAGTTTTGTTTAATAGGTAACTGTTAGTTTTATAGCCAGCTCTAGCAAACTATTTTCTCTTCCCTAGTTCCAACTCTAATTGTCCCAAGTTATGGGGTAATTCCATGTACTAAATAATTGAGTTTTTATTTGTGATTCTTGGTATGAACAAAGAGACAGATTTTGTGTTCTGTTGAAGTAATCTATTGTGTCTTTTATTGTCCCATTAAGCTCTGACTAGTTAGGAAAAACTGAGTTTTACAAGAGCTATGGTTTCATAGGAGTTGACAGCACTAAAATTCAGAACAAGAGATGTGAAACCACAAAAGAAAAGCATACGCAGAAACAGCAGGAGAAGGGAGCGTCACAGAAGGAAAAATCAGTCCTGACACCGCTTCAGGGAGCTGCCCAAGGGGTGGCATCACCAGTGCTCCCTGCTGTGCCTGGGGGCCCATGGCACCTGGCCAAGTGGCTTCCCACAAAGGTAACCCAGAAGGTGGAGGTGGAAACCTTAGGGACTGGGGACTCGATATTGAATGTGAAATGTGCAGCACAGACCTTGGAGAAAAGAGGTAAAGTTAAACCCAAAGTGAATGTGAAGCCATCTGTGGTTAAAGTTGGCTCCTCCTCCAAGTCGGCTCCGAAATGCAAGGCGTTGGAGATGCACCCTGCTGTCGTGGCGGCCGTGAAGCCCCTCAGCGCCAGCAGTGTCCTGGATAACAGCCCCGCCAAGAGGGCGGCTGTGGCTGTCGTCCCACTCCTCACGGAGGACACATCAGTCACCATGCCTGGGACAGAAGAGCCTGGAGACAGTCTTGTGCTGCCTCCTGCTCAGTCCTCTTCAGAGCCCCCACCCCCAGAAGGCTCTGGCCCCTCCTCATCCCAAGTGGCCACGAAAACTCGCCGGCTCAGCTCTGCCTCCACAGGGAAGCCCCCGCTGTCTGTGGTGGACGACTTCGAGAAGCTCATATGGGAGATTTCAGGAGGCAAATTGGAAGCAGAGATTGACCCGGACTCAGGGAAGAATGAAGATGACCTTCTTCTTGAGAAGCAGAAATGATCGATAGCTGAAGTCGGCAGTGAGAACACTTTATTTATTTATTTATTTATTTAATTTATTTATTTATTTTTGACAGGCAGAGTGGATAGTGAGAGAGAGAGAGACAGAGAGAAAGGTCTTCCTTTTTGCCGTTGGTTCACCCTTCAATGGCCGCTGCGGCCGGCACATCGTGCTGATCTGAAGCCAGGAGCCAGGTGCTTCTCCTGGTCTCCCTTGCGAGTGCAGGGCCCAAGCACTTGGGCCATCCTCCACTGCCTTCCCGGGCCATAGCAGAGAGCTGGCCTGGAAGAGGGGCAACCGGGATAGAATCCGGAGCCCCAACCGGGACTAGAACCCGGTGTGCTGGCGCCACAAGGCGGAGGATTAGCCCGTTAAGCCAGGGCGCCGGCCGAGAACACTTTAAAAAAAAAAAAAAAAAAAAACTTACCAAAAAACTGGACTTAGTTTCATCTATTACAATATTTACCTGAAATGATTATCTCTTTAGTCTAGAATTTGCCCCGAATCAGAAGTATACCTCTGAATTACCTGTATGTGTCCTGGATTCCTTAGGGTCCGATTTTTAAAGTCCCTTGGTAACCATTTTGTCCACTTGATACCAATGTCTGGCATCTTTGAGAAGAAGTTCTGTCCTACCCTACTCCACAGCGAGAGGCTGAGCCGGGAATCCACGCGGAAGGGGGCAAAAGGACTTGGGCGCTCCTTGAGGTGTTCATCAGCTTTGGCTTTTTTGCCCGTTGTCGTATCCTTTCTTTTGTGTATTGTCTGATGTACTTGATAGTACCTGAGTTTGAAATGGATGAGGACAGCTGCTACCATTAAGGACCAAATTTCATGCTGCCACTAAACAGAAACCCAACTGAGTCCGTGTTGAATTGCATGTCTTTGTAAAGGTGTTGGGAGACTCAGCCGAGCTCCACAGAGGGCTGAGCGGCTCCGGAGGCCCTACCGGAGGCACGCAGCTCTGTGAACCTGGCGTTGATGCTTCTGCTGCTCCGTCAGCCTCTGAAGAGCAATAGCTAATTTACTATTACTGTAATTTTTTAAGGCTTTAAAGTGCCTCGGGGGTCCCCTGAAACTAATTTTCTGTTTCTGGGCTGCCCTGGATTCTTTGTAAGAGACGGTGACGTGTTCAAAGAACTATTTCTGAGTATGGACGCTGTCCCTTCTCTAGTACTCGCCTCTTACGGGCACTGAATTATCACAGGGACAAAAATTGGTTAACTTTTTTATTTCTAACTTGCCCAGCAAACTCTCCTTGCCCAATATTTATTTGGTGCCCTTTAACCAGCTGAGAGAAAAGAGAAATGGACTTCCTCAAGCTGCCAGTAACGTCTGTGTCTCCTGGCGGTGCGCTGTGCAGGGGCGCCGAGACGCTCGGGGGTGTATTGGATACCTTCCAGCTCCCTTCGTTTCTGGACGGATTTTCTGTTCTTGATGTTCGTCTCCTTCATCTCACCTCAAGGTTTCGACTTGGGAAGGCACCACATGGGATGGGGTACTGGGCTGGAAGGAGGAGGAGTTGTCCATTCTGCTGTTCGGCTGCAGGTGGCCACTTCTGTTTCTCGGATGGCAGTCTGACCCACCTGTCGTGTTGGCTCCTAAGGAACTGCTGTTCTGAGCGGCTCATCAGGAGTTGCGCCTCTGTAGCCTTGTTGAGAATGTGGAAAAGGAAAAAAGCCACAGGACTGCACGTTCAGTCTTGGGAAGAGCTGGATGACTGCACAGGCAACCGCGACTTGGAACTGATGTACAGACACACCTCTCCCAGCCCATCTCCAGCCGACTGAGTGCTGTGTGACGCCCTCCTCTGCAGCAGGGCTGGAATGTTCTGGCTTCACCACGGATTTTCTATTCATTTCATTTTTGGAATCAGCTTATAGGTTCCAGGTCCTTATTTTCTATATAACCTCTTTCTTTTGCTTTTTTTTTTTTAAATTGTTTCATATTTAAACCCCTCGTATTAGTCAATGATTCATGTTTTGCATTATTTGAACTATTTGCCATTACAGAAAGACTCATATGTGTTTTAAAATAAAACTGGTGTAGGAAAAAAAAAAAAAGAAGAGCTATGGTTTGAATATACACCTATTCTAAAGCATTTGAGTAATCACTTTGTAACAATGAACAAATCTGTTTTATTATACCAGGATGTTAAGGGATATTAATTCAACTAGATATTTTAAGCCTTCTTGACATCCTTGACAGTCATTCAAAAAATATCAAATTTCCAAAGAACTTGGACTTTGATATTTCCAGTTGGATCCCTGGAAATATCAAAGGATATAAGTCTCTCATCTTGTAGATACACCAACTGATCAAGCTATTTGGATTATATTACAGGTACTGTCAAGACATGAAGTGGTGCTAAATTTTAAGTTATGATAATATAAAATGCTACTGATAACAAACATCCAAAGTTAAAAAGTCTAAAGATCTTGTGTAACCAGACATGATGGTTATCTTAATGAGAAAGGCCTAGAGGCCGAAAAGGGTTAAGTGTTCTATAAAACCTTCAGATGCTTTCAAAAATATTAAAAAAATATTGTATGGAGTAAGCATACAATAACACATTTATAATTTTAAAACATGGCTATTTGAAGTCTTTCATCATCCACAATTTGTGTTCCCCTCCAAACACTAAAAATCAGATTTTCTGCTCATAAAACTAAAACATTGTTGGTTCTGTGTTTAACTGTCCCCTATATGTTCTGAAGGACTTTTTCCTATGACTTCTATTGTATTCAGTACTTTGGGATTGCTATGTGAGCAGATGAAGCCAATAATGCAATAAAGGTTCCTGTTGAGAGAAAGCATAGTTAATCAAGAATACTAAAAGCAGAAAGTAATTTGAATTAATTGGTAATTTAAAAGACAGTTAAGGATTTGAAGAAGCTATTCCTGAAACTATTTTATTGTTCTATGTTGCATGTTATTTATACATGTATACATACAATATGTCTACATGGGAAAATTTATTAAGAATTCTGTTTTAATTGGCTTATAGATAAATATTGCTCATAAATTTAAATTGCTAAAGTAATCGAAGGTACATTTTGGGTCATGTGACCTGAATCTCTGTTTCAAATGTTTTAAATTTGTTGTTAGGAAGAAACTAAAATTGCAGCCAGCGCCGCGGCTCAATAGGCTAATCCTCCACCTTGTGGTGCCGGCACACCGGGTTCTAGTCCCAGTCAGGGTGCCGGATTCTGTCCCGGTTGCCCCTCTTCCAGGCCAGCTCTCTGCTATGGCCCGGGAAGGCAGTGGAGGATGGCCCAAGTGTTTGGGCCCTGCACCCGCAAGGGAGACCAGGAGAAGCACCTGGCTCCTGCTTTCGGATCAGCGTGGTGTGCCGGCTGCGGCGGCCATTGGAGGGTGAACCAACGGCAAAAGGAAGACCTTTCTCTCTATCTCTCTCACTGACCACTATGTCAAAAAAATAAAAAAAAAAAAACTAAAATTGCTTCAGCTGTTGATATGCTTGTACTTGAGTTTGCTGGTCAAACAACTTACATGCTATTAGATATTTAAGAGATGTCACTGAATACATGTATTCTTGTCTTAAAATTTATATAATGCATTGGACCTTCTGCTAAATGTTTTCATAAGTTGTTATTTAATGGTCCAAATTGTTTGCTAAGTTTTCATTTGACATTGTTATTGTTAGTAAGTGATCTGGGAAGCCTGACTTCCTCCCTCATTTCTCTATTCTCTTCAAGATGGGAAACCAACTTTATACTGAAGGACTCTTGAGGATGTTCAGTTTGATTTTAAGATCTTAGAAAATGGACGGCTAACATTCTTCTGTAATAATAGCATAGGCAAAATGAGAGCTTAAATTATGATGCCATGGCTAGATTTACTTTGCCATGGGCACAGTAAACAGGCAAAACCTCCCTTTCAGACTAAACAGAGAGAAAACTTTTAAAGTGAGGACATAGCTTTCCTCATGGGCATTGTCTATCTCAAAGAAAAACCGCTATCAAAACATGCCTGTGTCTACAGACTTCTAGTCTTGGCCACCAAAGATTAGAGATGGGAATTGAGCACCCCTTGACTTGCATCCTCTTCAAGGTTTCCTCTGGTCTGCTTTAACAAAAACCAGGAGAAGGAGAAAGCTAGGCATCAGAAGCAATGTAAAGATAGGTGATAGGCTAATTAATGGCTGCTTTGCACAATGATCTACCATAAAAGATATCCAACAGGCAAGTCCACTGCAGTGGCTTTTGATGTGGAAAGCCAGGACTTCTGAAGAAGGCAGCTTATGACAAGCCCAGGCAGCTCTGCTAGCCAAGAGATGGACCACTGGAAACAAAACTGCCCTGGAGTTGAAGGATGCCCGGGTCAGAGTCATAGACCTTGGCTCTAAGCTGAAAAGCCCTTCATTTGGCCCAGCTTCTAAAGTAACCACCGCTGCCAAGGTTGACAGCAAAGTAGAGTTAGTGACATTGTAGGCAGAACTGTAAATTTCCCGTTAGAGATGCTACCTGCCTTTACCTGGCCAGCTCCCCTTTCAGGCCAGCTAGGTAATGGAAGTCAACAGGGTGCCTTTCCAAGGAGGTTACACCTCCCTTATGATCTACTCCATATGGAGAGATAGATAGGTCTGGGCTTCATAACTGGCAAAGCCTTAAAGCCCACCTTTTATCCAGCCCCTTCTGTCAGTTTCTATTTGGTTTAGACAACTCCAATCTTAGGTTCTTCAATAATGACTCCGTCCTTTGTTCTAGACTGTCTAGCCCACTCGGGGTCTTATTCCTTTGTAATCATACCCTCTACTCTTACATTAATGGCTCTACTCCCAACACATGTGTATTGGTGGCCCTCTCCCCCACAACGTTGTATGATTGTTCAGAATTTTTCTACAGGCAAGCCCCTTACCCACAAGAGATGTCGCCTTTCTCCCATCTTGGTTGAGATCAGCTTCACAGCCTCTCTCTCAGTAGTGATCTCAGGAACAGCTTTGGGCCACAACATGATTTTGACTACAATTTTGATTGCCCAACCACAGGTGTCAGCTCCATCCCCATACTAAAGGGATTTACTGTTCCTACTCCCCTGCTTCTCACCCCCTTCCCGCAGCAAAGGAATAATAGGACCTCCTTCTCATATACATGCTCTCTCTCTTACTCTCTTGCTTGCTCCCCCTTGGCCCATTGGGCTTCCCCCACCCAACAATAAACCTTTCCTTTAACTTTGGTGTTTGGTGTATTTTATGGCAGCCTTTAAAGGAGCCAGGAGCTTCTTCTGGGTCTCCTACATGAGCGAAGGGACTCTTTTATTTGGGCAGGCTTCTGCTGCTTTCCTGGGTACATTAGCAGAGAACTGGATCCCAAGTGCAGTAGCAGGACTCAAGCCCATATTGGATGCTGGCATCAGAGGTGGATTTCTAGCACATTGCACAACACTGGCCCTATTGTATCCATTCTTAGTCATCCTGGTATCCAGGTGAAAATTACGTATATCTTCCTGTTGATTTTTATTTATCTTTAAAATTCATTGTCTTGGCCGGCGCCGTGGCTTAACAGGCTAATCCTCCGCCTTGCGGTGCCGGCACACCGGGTTCTAGTCCCGGTTGGGGCACTGGATTCTATCCCGGTTGCCCCTCTTCCAGGCCAGCTCTCTGCTATGGCCCGGGAAGGCAGTGGAGGATGGCCCAAGTGCTTGGGCCCTGCACCTGCATGGGAGACCAGGAGAAGCACTTGGCTCCTGGCTTCGGATCAGCGAGATGCGCTGGCCGCAGCGGCCATTGGAGGGTGAACCAACGGCAAAAAGGAAGACCTTTCTCTCTCTCTCTCTTTCTCTCTCACTATCCACTCTGCCTGTCAATAAAAAATAAATAAAAAAAAATAAAAAAAATTCATTGTCTTAGTTGCTTTTCATGTGCACTGATCTAGAGCAAAATAAATCCAGCTTTATCATGTTGAAGGTTTGATAATGATTACATTATAAACAGTTTATTTGCATGGTAATAATAATTATTCATTATCACAATGGAAATTGAAACTATGTGTCATGTATTCTAAAATTTCAAGTTATTCATAAAAATAAATTGTATTCAAGAGATACCAATGTAATACAAAAACAATGTCTCCAAAAAAACTAGCCATATGAATGATTTTTTCTATGCTTTCTGCATTCAGTTACACCTTATTAATTACAAATATAGTAAATCTATGTCTAGCACTAATTTCAACTCAAAGTGGGGTGCTTATTGTTGGCATAGTCAATTTTCAGATTTACTGTGGATTGGAGTCATGAGAAGTTGTCAGTAAAGTTAGGAACTAATTTAATATGTGACATTTATAGATAGTTTCCTTTTCAGAAAAAAGGCACAATGACATTACTCTCTGAAACTCACAGTGTGGCTTTAAGGATCATCTCAGGTGTGAAGAACACCTGCATAGATGGTCTTACTTTGCTCACAAGAAGAATGTATATGTTTATCTTCATTTTATTGCTGCTCAAAACAGGTTATTTTAATATCTTCATTTTATCTTGAACTACTTCATTTTGTCATTGCTAACATTCAGCATATTGATTTTAATGACAAGATCAATTATAACCAGTTGTAAAGCATAAAATAAATCTTCTTTAGGGAAAAGCACTCAACAAACCCAGCAGAAGGTGTTCCTAAGACTAATCAGGAGTAGTTCCAAACTTTGTCACATCTAAATTTAATGACCTAATTGCACTCTTCATCATTGACACCAAACCTAGTAATGAAATTTACCTTATAGTTGGTCTCGTGTCAGAAATAATTGAATGAAATAGGATTTGTATAATAGTTATGTGTATGTATATGTATATACATATATATCTTTATCTGAGTTGTACATGTATGTGTGTGCATATATGTATGTCCTATGGTTCCTCAGAAGATTACATTCTTGGAAATAGACATCCAGGATCAAATAACTTACCTTGTAAACTTATTTTCAGAGATTTCTTTACCTTATTGATTTCAATATCCCTGGTCAATCTCACAGTGCTTTGTGTGCAAAAGAGTTGACTATGTGTTTCTTGAATAGATTGTACAGAAGAAGCAGAGATGGGTATGTGTTAACAAAATGATTTAATGTTATTGCAACCTAAATAATAAACCCTCTGGAACATCACAAAAATATTAAAGAAAGTATAGGAATATCTAAGTTGAGCTGGGTGCAATCTGTATCTTATAAATATAGAAAATGATTAGATAGGAAGATAGATGATATCCCATGTAAATTGATAGAAGTTTTGGGTGGAACAATAACTTGAAGTACACTTCAGCAGAGAGAGGGAGGAAATAACATTAAAAAGATGAAGATTTAGGAAGTTTTCAGCGAAAAGAGCAATCACAGAAATCACAGAATTCACCTATAAAAATTAAAGATGGGTTCTTAGGAACTAAGGCTGAAAAGATGGATCAAGTAACTGTAGAAACAAAATTAAGAGATTTGTCTCTCATTGTCTATAGGGTAACATCTATTAGTCTCCTGAGAAAAAAACATGACAATGTAAAATTAATTTTTAATAAGGATAGAATGCTTTTTGTAAAGGCTATATATCTGTGGATTAGTTTCTTACTGGGAAGGATTTTAAAATTTATAATATTATAATTAATAGACAATAATAACTATGACTTTTTCAGGAGGCATTTGCCATCCCAAATTACCCATTTTCTGAGTATACATATTATGTTTTAGTTATTTTTGTTGTTATATTTTGTATTTTTAGTGAGGTTATATGACAATAACTACTGATCCAAATTTGGGAGAACGTTGTCTTTCTTAAACAATAATTCCTAAATTTAATTGATGAGAGAATCAGACTCATAAATTTGAGTAAACTTTGCAACGTAGGCACTGCACTTATATTTGGACCCAAATAAATGTGAATTATATTAACATACTCATCAATTATTCAAACCAAACTGGTATCTCTATTGTTATAAACATTCCTTATACATGATGATTTTAAATTTGCAAAAGTATTTAGTTTTGAAATATATATTTTACACATCTAGTAGGTCAGTTTCCTGTTTTGATATCTAAAAAAACTATTTTTTTTATTTTTCCACATTAAATTTCAATCATTATCATGATTTTTGGGTGTTAAAAAAACATGTTATTATGTTTAGATTTTAATTCCTCTGAAATATTTAAAAAGTTTATCCCAGCATATCTTAGATTTCCTCCCTTTATTTGCAGTATCTCTTTGCCAAGATACTTAACAAATGCATTCTCTTTTCATGGATGCTTGGCATATAATTGCTATGTATTCATGAATGTTGAATGCATCACTCAGAATTTTTTATGTGCTTTATTAAGATTTCATTTTTTAACTTCATAGCTTAAATGTATTATCAAAGATTAGGATAGTGTTTTTTCTTTTTTATAAACTATAAAGTTGATATAATCAAAATCAATATTATTTTATTACCTTTTGAGAATTCATGGATTTATTTCTAGTTATTTTGTCAAAGACACATCCATTTAGTCTGCCCAGATTTCCCAGGATACCACTGTTTTGTGAAATGGGGATACCTCTGCAAAGAAGGCACACTGGATGCCTGTCAAGAGCCTCATATTCTGTGCACTGAGAAAATGACCTTGTAAACAACAATGACAGAATGTAATAATCATTGCATGGTAATTGGCTTTCTTTTTCCTGTTTTGCAAGGCTTTATGTGTTCTGTTTTTAATAGTAGGAATACATTCCTTAATGGTTGATGTTATTCAATAGTCCAGTATTTTATTTATTTTTTTGTTTGTTTTATTTTTGGAATTTTCTTGGAAACATACAGGTTTCCACATGACTCTGGGACAGTTTAAGAGTATTTTTCATTGGGAATGTATTCACTTGAATTTACATAAAAATAGAGCTTTATTCTTTGTAAGCTTAAAGGAAAACTGTTGAAGTGAAATGGACACTATGAGAAACAATGACTTGATCAGCCCTTGTCCTGACTATCGAGGAACAACTTACTATTTTATTCCTTTTATTATTTTTTGTTCTACTTAATACCATTGGGTGAACTCTTTAATTAACACACAATTATTCTTAGGTGTTTAAATTTAACTGAAAAGTGATCCCTCTTAAATATAAGAATGGGAATAAGAGACGGAGGAGATGTACAGTTCAGCACATGCTCACTCAGGCTTACCTCTAATGGTAGAACTAGAAACGTGCCAGGGGATTCCAAATCAATCCCATCAAGGTGGCATGTACCAATGCCATCTCACTAGTCCAAGTGATCAATTTCAGTTCACAATTGATCACTCTGATAGGTCTAAGAGTCAAAGGGATCACACAAACAAGACTAGTGTCTGCTAATACTAACTGATAGAATCAAAAAGGGAGAGAAGGATCCAACATGGGAAGCGGGATACACTGTAGACTTATAGAATGGCAGATGTCCTAAATAGCACTCTGGCTTCAGAATCAGCCCTTAAGGCATTCGGATCTGGCTCAAAAGCCCATGAGAGTATTTCAGGCTTGGAAAGCCAAGACCCTCTGGCAAAAAAGAATGATTAAATGAAAGATTCTCTGTGAGTGAGATCCCAGCAGAAACAATGGGCCATCAAAGAAGGAGGTACCTTTCTCTGAAGGGAGGAGAGAACTTCCACTTTGACTACAGCCTTGTCTAAATAATATTGGAGTTGGTGAACTCAGGAGGCTTCCATAGCCTTGGAAGCTCATGATAAGAGCCTCAGGTGATTACTGACATAATAAATAAGAGTGTCAATTGTTAAATCAACAACAGGAGTCACTGTGCACTTTCTCCCTATGTAGGATCTCTGTCCTTAATGTGTTATACTATATGAATTAGTGGTATAACTAGTGCTCAAACAGTACCTTATACTTTATGTTTCTATGTAGGTGCAAACTGTTGAAATATTTACATAGTATATACTAAGTTGATCTTCTGTATATAAAGATAATTGAAAATGGATCTTGATGAAGAATGGGATCGGAGAGAGAGTGGGAGATGGGATGGTTGCGAGTCGGAGTTAGGTTATGGGGGAAAAAGCCGCTACAATCCAAAAGTTGTACTTTGGAAATTTATATTTATTAAATAAAAGTTAAAAAAAAAGAAATAATGAAGACAAAACATCAAGGTGGTCAAACCAGGAACTGAAGCTTTAATTTCATATACAACAAATATGTTATGTCCTGAACATTTGATGATTACAGAAGTATTCTAGAGTTGACAGGATAAAATACCACAGGCTGGATGACCTTAACAACAGAACTTTATTTCTTATAGTCCAGAGGCTAGAAATCCCAGATCAAGGTCCTACAGCATTGATTTTTCCCATGTAAGCTCTCTTTCCAGCTTGGAAATGCCCACCTTGTCCTCATTTGGTCTTTCCTCTGAACATGTGACATGAAGGGTATGAGCAAATGAAATGAGCTTTCTGTAGTCTTTCCTGAAATGGATACTAACAGGATCATCCATTGTGAAGTCATTTAATCATAATTCCTTCCTTTGAACCCCCATTAGTAAACGCAGTAATAATGGCAGTTAGGACTTCAGTGTATTGTTTGCAATAACACCAACATTTTGCCCATAAAAATGGTATAGCAGAACCTAACTTCAGAGGAAATTTTTATGATAGCCAAGGCAAAAAATAAATATTATTTGAAAAATTCACAGTAATCCTTAAAGTATAATTATCCTATATACTCTGCACAGTGAACTGTCATTTGATGAAGTAATGCTGAACTTATGGTAAACCTTAAAACCCTTTAAAATACATGTGCCAAAGTGTTGCTTTGGTCTCCGTGGTAATCTCATTAAAAGTATATGTACAGTGATTGAAGGAATCAAATGTGTGTGTAGGAATAATATTTAGCCAATACAAATAAAGAGAAAGTCTACCATGAATTGTCTTTTAAAAATAGTTATCAATTATCCTCATGTATGTTAGGACTTATCTATCAATAACCACTTCATGATAATGAAATTATATTTTCTGCATCAAAAACAGTTCTGCATTCTTTAATCTCTAGAAGGTAAGTAGAGAGAAGAAGTATAACTTCCCTTAAGTGGGCAAATATGGAGTGTTCATTTTAGAATATTTTTCTTACATGTATGAATAAAACAAGACCATTTTGTTGAGAATAGAATCATCAGAATAGTTAAGGAGCTAGATATTTTTTCTGCATCTATTTTTACAAATAACACAGGTGCATGCAGAAGAATCAGAAATTTACTGAGGGAGGAAGCATGTTCATATATAGAACTCTTACTCCATATTCTAAGGTTAACACAGAATAGCTTTCCCATTCTATATTTATAGTGCTATATAATAGAAATTGATGTTATCCTCATGAAACATTGGAAAATTGCTTAAACTGACCACAAGGCATTGTATATATTAGCATTTTGAACAATCATGAATGGGGAAAGGATTTTTCATGTGCATTGATATTAAAAATATTTTGTTTTGCCCCATTCTTTTATAAAATGTTAATTTAGTTTGGCACATGCAGTAACTCTCAGTAAACTAGGATCTGATTACAGAGGATGTACATTCTTCATTTGAATATGGGTCAAACAATGCCTGAGAGTCAGAGAAAGGAGTAAAAAAAACAGTGTCATATTAATTCTCATTATAGATAAGACACATTCCTGAACTTAAAACTGAGATAATTCATGAAAGACAGGAGTCAGAAAAATGTCATTATTACTGAATCAGTGTCATAACTTAGTTGCAATTCCTCTGTATATACCATGAAAAAATTCTGACAATGATACATCTTACTAGTTTTAAAAATTGTTATTTTATGGAAGAAGTTGATAGTTAATAGTTAAAATTTGATTTAGTTTATTCTGTCTTAGAAAAATACTTGGTATAGTCTCTGAACTCATTCTCTAAACTGCTCTTTATTGTCTGTGTCTGATAAATTGGGTATAACACTTCCTTTATGCTATATAAGCAGTAGTGGGTCAATATCATTTGTACAGGGGCCAGCACTGTGGTGCAGCTGGTTAATGCTCTGGCCTGAAGTGCTGGTATCCCATATGGGTGCCAGTTTGAGACCTGGCTGCTCCGCTTCCGATATAGCTCTGTTAGGGCCTGGGAAAGCAGTAGAAGATAGCCCAAGGCCTTAGGCTCATACACCTGTGTGGGAGACCTGGAAGAAGCTCCTGGCTCCTGGCTTCAGATCGGGGCAGCTCGTGCTGTTGTGGCCAATTCAGGAGTGAAACATTGGATGGAAGACCTCTCTTTCTCTGCCTTTCCTCTGTGTAACTCTGACTTTCAAATAAATAAGTAAAACTGTAAAAAAATCATCTCTGTATAGAATCCATTGAACACAGAAAATTTATGGATAATTCCTTCTCAGAAAAATATTTATTTATTAAAATTATGATTGATTTATGAAACAACTTTTGAATATGGCTACTACAAAACTTTATCCAACTTTGCTGGATTATAGAAAAGGACCATTTTGCCTCCTCCATTCTTTAATGTTTCAAAATTCAGCTTTCCATTCCAGTTTGCTAATATTGTCTGTGTGTTCTGAGTGTTGAAGAAACTATGTGGTCAGGAATAATTACCCACTATGAAGGGAGTGCACAAGAGTGTAAGCAAAGGATATCAGAAGTAACTAGAAGAAGTCAACACCTTCTAAATTATAATTAATGGACTAAAAGTAAAGTGAGCTTAATCATGGCTACTTGGTAGCATTTGATGTGTTGAACTCTCCTAATCAAGAATATAAATATTTTAGCTTATATTATGTTGACATTTATTATTCTTTACCACTGTTAATAAGACATTTTAATTACAAATTTAACAGATAGGAGACAAAGTTTTAGTATAAAATGACAGGAAATTTCTGTAGGGGTTATTCAACATTAGATATTTTTATGTCTATGATAGTTAAATGATGTCAGTATAAGCTTGAATACATACTTTGTATGGTATAAATGAAATAAATTTGTTATCTGTTTATGAAAAATTATAATTAACCTAAAATCTAAACTCACTGTTTCATCTGGATTTTTAAATAAATGTGACTAATTTAATTTCATTTAAGAGAATTTTTATTTTGTCCTGGTTTCTCTCTCTCTGTCTCTGTCTCTGTCTGTCTCTGTCTCTCTTTTTTTTTAAGTGAAAAACAAAAAGAGGTCTTCTGTCTACTCGTTCACTCTCCAAATGGCAGCAACCAGGACTGGGCCAGGCTGAAGTCAGGAACCAGGAACTTGAACCAGGTCTCCCATGTGGGTAGCAGGGACCCAGCAACTTGAAACATGACCTGCTTCCTGATTTGGGAAATTGCTACATTCAAGAACAAAGCTAGGAGGCAAACTCAGGCGCACCGAAATGGGATGAGGGTGTCTTAATCAGTAATTAAATGCCTGGTCACCTACCTTTTTAATTAAAATTTATTTATTTGAAAGTCAGAGTTACAGAGATAAGAGGAGAGACAGAGATCTTCCATCTGCTGGTTCACTCCCCAGATGGCCACAATGGCCAAAGTAGGGCCAGCCAAAGAAGCCAGGAGCCAAAGTTTCATCTGTGTCTCCCATGTCAGTTGCAGGGACACAAGCACTCGAGCCATCTTCTTCTGCTTTTCCCAGGCCATTAGCAAGGAGATGGATTGGAAGTAGAGCAGTAAAGACATTAACTGTCACCCAAATGGCATGCTAGCATCATGGGCTGTGACTTCATCCACTATGCCACAAGGGCCTGCCTTCTTTTTTTTTTTTTTTTTTCCAAAAGGGGTAATAGCTTGTACTGTTACAGTTAACTAGATCAAATGTCTTTTTATTAGCCAATTATAAAGCAGTACTTAAGTATAGGTTAAAAATCGCAGAGTACAATTTATTTAAAAAGTTGTTAAAAAAAAGCAATTTTTTTCATAATAACACTGAAGCTAGGAAAAGTTTTTTCTCATTAACACAGGCTTTGAAATACGTAAATTCTAAACTACACTTGTATTTATAATGAGTATGTGGTGATAACACAATTTTCATTTTTAAAACTCTAATTAATATTAATGTCCCCAATAAAATACTCCAACAGTTCCTTTAAAAAGAAATTCTAATGGTAGGACCTAAAAGTTTAAATGTTTTGTTTTAAAATATATTCATCATAGTTAGTATTTTAATACATTTTAATAAGCCAGTTCTGATGACCAATTTTTATTTTCAGAATATAAAATATAAAACAATCAGATTAATTAGGTTTTTCATTACCAAAATTTTGTTTGTGAAATAAAAACTTAAATGTATGGGGCTGGCACTATGGTGCAGTAGGTAAAGCTGCCACCTACAGTGCTAGCATCCTGTATGGGCTGGAGTCCCAGCTGCTCCACTTCAGATCCAGCTCTCTGCTATGGCCTGAGAAAGCAGTAGAAGATGGCCCAAGTCTTTGGGCCCCTGCACCCTCATAGAAGACCTAGAAGAAGCTCTTGGCTCCTGGCTTCAGATTGGTTCAGATCAGGCCATTGCAACCATCTAGGGAATAGCCAGTGGATAGAAGACCTCTCTCTCTTTCACTCTCTCTCTGCCTCTGCCTCTCTGTAACTCTGCCTTTGAAATAAAAATAAATCTTTAAAAATAAATAATAAATAAAAGTATTTCTTGAAAATTAAGCAAATTATATTACTTTGTTGATCATTGGTAATTAATTGCTCATTTAAATGGTCAAATATTTTCCAATAGAATGAATAGGTAACCTGAAGAGCAAGAGAAAATAAGAGTGTAAATCATATATAAAAATAATTTTTACAATTTAGCAGTAAAACTCAATAAACCAGTTTAAAAATGTACAAAATACTTGCATAAATGTTTCTCAGAAGATGATACAGAAATGGCCAGAAAGTATATGAAAATATGTTCAAAATTACTAATAAAAAGGGAAATGCAAATCAAAGTCACAAATAACTACTACTTAGACTTATCAGGATGGCCACTATCTAAAACACCAGCAAACATAAAAAAGCTGAAAATAAGTGTTTGTGAGACTGTAGAGTAATGGGAATCCAGTTGGTGGTAATGTAAAATGGTGCAGTTACTATGCAAAATATTAAAGAAGATTTCTCAAAAAATAATCCCAGGTGGGGAGGAACTATTTTGTCTAATGGTGAAGACATGGGTTAGGAAGCCTGCATCAAGTGTTAGAGTGTCTGGGTTTCAGTTTAGGCTCTGCCTTCTGACTCCAGCTTCCTGATAATGCATATCCTGGAATGCAGCAGTAATGGTTCAAATAGTTGGTTTCCCATCAACCCAATGGGAGACCTGATTGAGTTTCCAACTCTGAGACTGAGCCAGGCCCAGTCTCTGCCTTTGTGAGTATATTGAGAGTGAACCAGTGGATGGCAGATCTCTTTCTCTTTCTTTCTCTCCCCCTCCAACGCAGTGTGTGTGTATGTGTGTGTGTCTGTCTCCTCATATAAAGAAATATAAATTAAAAAAAAACGTTGTTATATGATTTAGTAATTCCATTTCTGAACATAACCCAAAAGAACTTGAAAGTATGTTCTTGCAGCGATATTTGTATTCACTATTCAGAACAGCATTATTCACAAAAGTTAAGATGTACAAGCAATTCATTGCCCATGAACAGATGAGTGGATAAACAGAATGTAGTATAAATATTCAATGTAGTATAAATATTCAATTCCTTTTAAAAGGAAGGATATTATGTCACATGCTACAACACAGATAAACCTTGAAATATTAGTAATGATCGATCACAAAAAGACAAATACTATGGTATTCCAGTTACATGAGGTGTCTAGAGTAGTCAAATTCATAGAAACAGGACAACATTGTTGGTTGCCAGGGCTGGTGGGAGAAGAAGATGAGGAGTTATAATAGGTACAGAGTTAGGGTTTTTAAAAATTAAAGCATCCTGGAGAGTGGTTACATAACAACATGTAAACACTTAACACAATTGAACTGTACAATTATAAATAGTTGATTGTTAACTGAGTATTATACAATGTTTAATCACAATTTTAAAGTAATCTGTGACACTTCCTTAACATCTGACTACAATGACATTTTTTTAAGAAACTGTACCTAATAAATATGACCACAAAGTACATTTTAGGGAACTTTAGATTTCCTAATATTTCCTTGAGGAAAAAATATTTATTAATATTTCCATGCCTGTTAAGTTTCCAGCATTTTTTTTTTTGCCATTCAACAAAAAACTTAATTTCATGGTTTACATTGATTCAACTCCAAAAGGGGAGTAAACTTGCCTTTCCTAGCCCTTGCACAATTCCTAGGAATCCTGTGTGAAATGTTTTGCAGGGACTAATGCTGTCTCAACCGAATAACTATAGAGAAAAATTGCAAATTGCATTTTGTTTTGGCATGGCATTGTGCTTAGGATAAAACACACTTATGTTTTGATGGGAATATATGTTTATTTTGGAAAAGCAAGGGCAGAGAAATTTGCTTGTCTCTTCAATACTCTTGTACATTTTTGACTTGGATATAGATTAAAGTTTATTGAAGAAAAATACACTGATAAAAGCAAATGTTCTAACATTTATTAACTATTTTCAAAATTTACATAGATCTATTATTTACTAAGAATATTATGTAATGTTTCCACTTTATGCTTTAAACAATTACAAACATTTAGCTTAAACTAATATACATATCAACATAACAAGTTAAAACGTGGGTAATGAGAAGCTGAATTCTGTTTTCCTTCTAGCAATAATCCTAAGCACTCCAATTTAATGCAGCATATATTTCCCCCTCAAAATTCTAAGTCTGTTTAATAACAAAATTTTAAAGAACTTCAACATGCAATGAATATTTATTAACATTCAGAATAGCTAGCTTCCATGCTTACACTGAACTCAACATAAGGCAAATGCCCATAATAGTTCTGATTCTTTGGCTCAGTGTGTTCAAAACACAAAGCAATGTGGCAAGCCTAACAAAAATAGTCCTTTATGTCTGCCAGTTTCAGATGTTAATATGGGTACAATAAAATTCAACCATCATCTCTGATGAAATATACAGCTTTGATTAGCAGGACAGCTTGTTTTCTGAATGCAAGAGAAAAGCGTGAATCCGTTTCTCTAATTGTTCTCAAAGCTTAGGAAAATAAAGAGGAAGCAGGTTTGTTTTAATAAAATCAGTGAACTTCCTCCTGTGACCATATCTGATTAGGAAAATAGTAAGCTAATCAGATTCTGTCAGATGAAATATCATGTTTTCTACTCTTGGCAACCTGTTGTATATTGCCATAGATTACAGAACATTTGAATGAGTTGGAGTCATGAAATTACTGATGTCGCAAATAATGTTTTTCCCTTTCAACTGATAAAAAAAAGGAATCCTTTGGTACCTCTAGTTATTGTATGCTACAATATAAAGCAAATTATCAACAACCATTCTTGAACTAACTCACGTATGGCCACACATTACTCTTGTATTTGCTCCATGTTTTCTTTTTTCCAATAATTCTGTGATTCTCTACCTCTTTAGATGTCAGTAGGTAAATCTATGTAAATCGTTCTAGAAGAGTCTTCATCTCATGAAGTCCTCATTCTTGCCATGTGATATAAAAATAACCACTCCAGCAAATGAAATACATCCAAATAAAATCAAAATAAGTCAAGGCTGCTTGATGACCACCACACAGGCACCTGCTCTCCCAATATTCAAGGAAGCCATCTGTTAAAAAAAGACACAAAATTTAGGAAAAAATTTTACTGTCACACAAAAATATGCTAATTATAATGTTTAAAAGGTTCATATACTTGAAAATCTTGAAAAACTGTGCTGATATTTCCTCATTTTAGCCAGAACTAGTACAATAAAATGGAAATGTTGATAACGACATTAAAAAAGCAATGGTTTACATATTGAAATTTAAACTCTGCAATCACTATTGAATTCTTAAAACAGTAATGAAATATTTAGTTTTTTCAGTAAAATGAATTTGCTATACAAAAGTTTGTAAGAAAGATTCATTCTGGGGGCCAACGTTGTGGTGTAGTGGGTAAAGCCATCTCCTGCAATGCCTGCAATCCATATGATCACCAGCTTCTCCACTTCTAATTCAGCTCCCTGCTAATGTATCTGGGAAAGCAGCAGATGGTGGCCCAAGTGCTTGGGCCCTTGCACTTTTGTGGGAGATGTGGAAGAAGCTTCTAGCTCCTGGCTTCACACTGGTTCAGCCCTGGCCATTTGCAGCTATCTAGGGAATAAACCATTGGGATGGAATATCTTACTCTCTCTGTGTCTCTGCCTCCCTATGATTCTGCTTTTGAGATAAATAAATAAATAAATAAATCTTTAAATAATTATAATAATTATTTTTATATCAATTCTCATTAGGGCTTTATAAAGTTATCAAGGTAGTTTAGAAATTATGAGAGTTTTTTTTTAACTAAAAAGAAAGAAAAAATATAAGAAATAAAACAGTTAAGAACAAAATACCCTCAGATCACATATTATCTTATTGATTGAGAAAGAACATGTTCTCATTCTCCAAATAGGAAAGTTACTTCCATTATCTACTAGTTCTTTTTTTTTTCATCTTGAAATATACAATGACACCCAGGGAGCGGAGGAGTTTTGTCTCTTGGTTCACTCCCCAAACGCCTGGACCAGATCAAAGTACTCCATCTGCATCTCTAATGTGGTGGCAGGGGCTCAAGTCCTTGATCCATTACCTGTGGACTTCCAAATGTATCAGAAAGAAGCTGTATGGGAAATGGAAGTGTTGGTACTTCACTGACACTCCTATATGGGATGTGGGCATTGTAAAAGGCAACTTAACCCACTACCCTTCAATGCCACTCCATACCAGTTCCCTAAAAATGTATTTATGGTTACCAATTATCCTACTGCAGGAAAAAATAAATCCGATATAATATTTATTTTTATTCCTTTCATTTAACAGATTATGTATAAAAGTTAATTTAATATATCTTGCACTCCTCATTAAATAATTGCATGAAGTGAAAGATAAAATGTTGCCTGTAAATATATTGTTATATTGGTAGTTTAATTTCTGGTTAGAATTATTGTAAAGTTGTCACAGTTATCTTCATAACTGCATCATGTATAGTTATCTTCATTTGATAGATGAATGAATGGAATATCCAAATAAAGTATGGAAATCTCACAAAATCAAAGTATTACAAACTGTGTGTATCTGACTCCAAATCACATGTTCTTTCCATTGTATTTCTTTTATAGTTTAGTGATTTTCAAGTATCATTTCACAGCTGATTCATCTGAGGAGCTTTTACAAAATATATGAGTATAATTCTTATCATTTAATAGGAATAGGATGAGTACAGTATCGTCATATTTTTGAGAATTTTTCTAAAGGCCCTTAGATGTACAATCAACACTGAGAAGTACTATGAATTGCACACATACAGTGAGTAGATCCACTTTATGTCTAGCTCACATCTGTATCTGTATCTCATACATGTTGATGAGCATCAGTTTGTGTGAAAATAAATCCCTTCTATTTTTTTTTCTTCAAAGGAATATAGTATTTCCTAAGTCTGTGAAAGATATCATTCTTCCCCTTTGCTGAAGACAGGGCACCATAGCACATCCATGGGGCTTCATTTTCTGTCACTAAAACCTACATCTGAAACATCATGAAATCCTCCAAGGAACTCTCCAACTAGTCTAATGCTGTCCATTCCTTAGTTCAAGGTGCAACTTTATTTTGAGAGAATTAATAAAATACCCTCCTTACAGATTCTCTCACTCCAATATTGCTTTCCCCTAATTGTTTTTCACATTCTAACAAGTGCAATCATTTTATTAAATGTGTATTTACTTGTTTTTACTTATATTAATTGCAAAGTTTGAGAGCAAAAGTGAGAGCATGAGAGAGAGAGATCTTCCCCCTACATGTTCACTCTCCAAATGCCTGCAACAGCTAGAGCTGGGTTGGGCAGAAACCAGGAGCCAAGAGCTGCATCTGAGTCTCCAACATGAGACACAGGGGCTATGCACCTGAGTCAACACTTTCTGCCTCTTAGATGCATTAGCAAGAAGCTGGATCAGGAGCAGAGTGGTCACAACTTCAACCCAAATTGGAGATGCTGCTCACTGTGCAACAGCACCTCCTCTAGTGCAATCTTAGAATATAATTCTGATTGTTCACTCAGCCTGCTGAAAAATTCTTCATTACCTTCCCTTCTTTCTCAAAGTCAAGACTCTTTGACATAGTTCCTGCTCCTGTATCATAAAGATCATCTTGTGATTTGATTGTTGTTTTTAGCCCTTGTCTATACCCCTGTGGAACAGTGTCTTTCTAATTTTTGCTTGTTCAACATTATGGCTAGTGGTACATTAAGCCTGTGAATTTAAAGTAAATTGAAATTATGTTATTGCAAAAATTAAAGGGAGAGGCCAGTGCTGTGGCATAGCAGGTACCTCTGTCTGCAGTGCCAGCATCCTATATGGGCACCGGTTAAAGTCCTGGCTGCTCCACTTCTAATCCAGCTCTCTGCTATGACCTTGGAAAGCAGCAGAAGATGGCCCAAGTTCTTGGGCTTCTGCATCCATGTCAGAGACCTGGAAGAAGGTCCAAGCTCCTGGCTTCAGATTGGTTCAGCTCCCACTGTTTCGGCCATTTAAAGAGTGAACCAGCAGATAGAAGACCTTTTTCTCTCTCTCTATCTGTCCCTCTCTCTCTCCCCCCAACTCTCTCTCTCCCTCTCTCTCTCTGACTCTGTAACTCTGCCTTTCAAATAAGTAAATGAATCTTTAAAAAAATTAAAGGGAAAAAAGAGAAAGGAAGGAAGGAGGGAGGAATGAGGGAGGGAGTGAAAGATGAAGGAAAATATGGTTACCTTCTGAGAATTATATCTATGAAATACATGAAATTTGCTCTCTTTATATTAATAAAATTCAAAAAAAGGGCCGGTGCCACAGCTCACTAGGCTAATCCTCTGCCTGCGACACTGGTACTCCGGGTTCTAGTCCCGGTTGCTCCTCCTCCAGTCCAGCTCTCTGCTGTGACCAAGGAAGGCAGTGGAGGATGGCCTAAGTCCTTGGGAACTGCACTCGCATGGGAGACCAGGAGGAAGCACATGGCTCCTGGCTTAGGATTGGCCCAGCGTGCCGGCCATAGCAGCCATTTGAAGGGTGAACCAATGGAAGGAAGACCTTTCTCTCTGTCTTTCTCTCTCACTAACTCTGCCTGTCAAAAAAAAAAAAAAAAAAAGAATGTTATACTACTATAGTTTTAATGATCTGTGATTGCTTTGCAATTGACTGTGTATGGGTGAAATAGTCATTTTTTCCATTTGATTATTATCTATAGACCTTGCCTATATTTCCACTCAGCTAAGATCTTTTTGCTTTTTCTTGTTGAACTCCTTATTTATTAAAGCATTAAACCCTTGACAACATTGTAAATTGAAGATATGTTATCTCAAAAGTGAAGGAGAGAAGGGGGAAAGGGAGAGGGAGGGGGAGAGAAAGGGAACATAATTTTAGTCTCAGAAGTATACCCATGAAATACATCAAACCTGTTAAAAACTACAAGAAAAACAAACAAACAAAACCCTCTGTGTATCTCCCTAAATACTCTTTGCTCATCTCTATTTCCTGCCTAATTAAATGCCACATGCTCTTCCTTCAACTCTTCAAATGCTCTTCTTCAATACAACATATTCCCTATGTTTTGATCTGGTTAATTTGTTAGGCCCTATTATGCATATCAATTCTTGAAGGAAGATTTCTCTACCCAATACACTTAAGTTCTATTTCCCTTTCCAAAAATGTATCATGCCATTTTAAGTATTTGCTATTTCCTACATAAATGTGTATTAAACATTTAAGAGAGATTTGTCTTTTTTACCATAATCCAATATAAATTAGTATATATGTTGTATTTATAAATATTTACATTTATACATATATTTTATTCTATATTTAAAGTTTATAACTTCAGCCTCACTAGTATGATAGCCTAAAAGGATGGACCATGAAACCAGTTAGAAGAAAGCAACTGAGAAAGTAAATATATTACCTGAATTCCATGCAACTCCCTATACATCCATGTATACAAATAAACTGAACTAAGCCCAACTTAGTTGCAACAACAGTTCTCAATTAATTTATGCAGAAACATTCACATATCTTCTATTGCATACTGGTAACAAGACTAGTCTTAGGAGATATGATAGTAAATGGCATATTATCTGATTCCTTAAAGCTTAATGCATCATGACAGTGTATGGAGAAAACAGATAAAACAGTAATTTTATTCATGATAGGGAAAATTAGATAAAATTCTCTCTATATCTTGAAGTACATATATATATATATATTTGAAATCAAATGCAAGAAAGAAGCTCAATGTTAAATAATAATATAAAATTTATTTAAAATACACATGCTCATACACATGTGTGTGTGTTATGTAAAACACATTAAGACATAAATCTGTCATGACTATTTAGTCTATTTCCATTATTCACAATTAGTCAACCTGGGGAATTTTCCCACAAACATATTCTTGGATAGTTTAAGTTACTTATGCTAATCATCAATAATTGTGGATGCCAATTGTATATAGGCTAGTCAATCTGTTTCATACACATAGTGGGCAAACTGAGTGATAGTAATAGAATCTATCTGATAAATATGGAAAACAGTTCTAGTAACCTATAATCTTGGAAGTTTTAAAAGAGATTTTGTGTGGGTCTGCTATAGTCCCTTGAGAGTCTTAAAAATATAAATAATGAAAAGATATAAGCATAAAATCTTAAAGTAATTCAAGAGTTTTACAATTAATGTTTATTGTACTAAAATCAAGTGGTTATAAAACATTTTAAATACTCCTTTGTTGTTTGTAAGATATTATATGGTCCAAACATACAATAAAACAGATGAGAGAAATTGGTCTTTAGGAGAGTTTTACCAATTATAACTACATATATAACTTTGATTTCAATTTTAGAGGTATGGTAAGCAAAGTGTTTTTTTACTATAAATATATAATGAAGATGTTATACTACATCATTTATATACCCATAAAATTCCTTTATTTAATGTTCATTTGTATAATGGCACATTTAAAAACATACCAGCAAAATAGCACATTTCCTTAGCAAATCAACAATGATTAACCATGCAGTGGTCTCTGGAAACACTAGGGACCCATCAAGGAAAGAAGTAAAAATATATTCTTGAAAATTTAATTAAAATAATGTTGAAGGCAATCATCACTAACTTATTTTATATTTACTATCCTTTGGATAAGGAATGCTCCTTTTCTCACAGTTAAAGTCAAATGTAGAACTCAGAGGACTTGTTTCTTGTAATATTTCCCTTTTATTTCTTCTATTCCTCTTTATTTGATCTTCCTCAAAAATGTTATCATTTTTGCTGAGTTCAGGACTTTTCCATTAGGGAAGAGGGAAATTCATAATGCAGGCACCTTAGCCTGGCATTAGGAATTTGGTGTTACTAAAGTCAGTCTATCTAAATGTTGCCAAACACATACTATCAAAATTGGCACAATCAGGAAGGTGTGTCTATTTAAAAGTAAGTGTTTTAAAATAAATTTACTTCAGTGACTGTTTAAGTTCCTCAGAGAGATTTTAGTTAATTTCTGTGCTCAAAAATCAGAACTTTCCACCCACTAAGGTATACAGAAGATGCAAATATTATTCTGCCTCAATTAAATAAGGCTTCAGAACATCAATGCATTCATTGTTGAAGTTTATTTATTTATTTAAATAATTCCCCACTTTTATATTTCTAATAAAAGAAAAATACTAGAAATATTAAGAGAGGAAAGAAGAAAAGGAAAGGGGAATCATATGTGGGATCAAAAGTCAGAGTTACCCATTTTCACCATTATTCTAAGTAATGTCACAGTAGCTTTAAAGAAGAAGGTATTTTCTACTACAATTAGATTGTCCTGCCTTCTCCTTGAGCCCCCTGGTATACTTGCCCAGCCCAACACATCTTCTAGCTAAGTGCTGCCTCATTCTAGTATGATCCCAAGTCTCCAGCTTCAGTGTCTATCAAGAGATAATGCTGCACCTAAGATAAGCCACTGATTTTACTCCATGTTCCTGAACAAATGGATTGTCAAGGAGTGAGAAACTGACATAAAATGCCATTCAGAGCCAGTGCTTTTTATTTTTTAAATTGTAATGGAACAAAAAAATTTCACTTTCTGTTTATGACTGTGAACATTACTACTTCTAGTTTCCAGCAGCACAACCAGGAGGGAAAAAAAAAATCTCTCTGTAGTAGGTCAAAGTTGACCTAACCCACATACACAAGTGAAAAATGAGTAGAGGAAAGATCGAGTTATATACGCTCCCATCCTCTTTTACCAGTTATTTCTAAAACCAAATATCCTTAGAGCTCAAGTTTTTGAACCAATCTATTAAGCTTTTATTTTTTGCTTCAGATAATGCAAATTCAGTTCCTGTCACTTGTTATGACTTAATAAAGCCAGAAACAGAATGCCATCTTTCAACAAATATTTTGTGAAAATATCATTTGTGTAAGAGAAATGTGTACAGAATCACAATTCAATGAGTATTTTACACATATCCCAATTTTAACACAATATTCTAAATTAATCATGATGGATTCATAGTAGTTAATTAGATAGATTACTACAGTACTTGAGATAAATTCTTACATTTGAAATAAATTGTGCTGATCACAACCTTACCTGTGTCCACTCATTGGTTTGTGGATCATAGGATTCCATAGTGTTGAGGTATGTCTGCCCATCATAGCCACCAACAGCATACAGTCTATCTCCGAGGAGACAGACCCCAACAGCATCTCTAGGCATACTCAATGGGGCTACCATGGTCCAGGTGTCTGTTTTGGGATCATACCTGAAATTCAAATAACAGAACACAGCATAATCTAATAACATTTGACTTTCATTGTATAAATGATAATCTTTGAAAAGCATGTGATGAAAAAGAAAACAAAGCTTTTCCTAAAAACTCAATCGTTGAACAGGTATTCTGAGCAAATACCCATGCTGTTTGACTTCATAAATTTTAAAGTATTTTTCAAAAGATACCTAGACTTCTAGATGGAGATAGATTCATTGAAAAAATAGATGTCATGATCTCTTTCCATAATGAAAGTCATATATTATATATTTATTTCTATAGGAAAATTCACCTTCATACCAGATATATGCAAAGTGCTATGGTCATCAAACAGAAGGAATGATTAATAATCCAGGAGAATCATAGTATGATCCTTATCTGGAGTTTCATTTAAATCAGTTCTGAAAGTGAAGCCTAAATTTGTTAGAAAGTAAAGTAAAAAGAAATATGCAAAAAAAAAGTATATTTTAAAAATCGATGAGTACCTTTGAGGAAACAGGTCTGTAAGGATGCATAAGCCAAGAAGTGTGTGGGAGCAGTATGCCTGAAAAACCAGGTTATGATCAGCTTATGAATTGTTTGATTCCCTGGATAAGGAGTTCTGTGTTTACTCAAGAAGAAAATGGGTAATCTTTGACACTTGGAAAAATACTAATTATAATGCAAACAGAGCTTTGTTTTAGTGAATTGCTCAGAATTCACCAGGATGGAGAAATTATTATATCAAGATATTGAAGTCAGAGAGCCCAAGTAATTATTACCGAATTTAAACAAAAATTTAATTCTCAAAAATATGTAATTAGCATGTATTATATAAAAATATTTTATATTTTGAGTGACAACTACCTGAAGACTATATTAGTGAATGTGCTTTATTTCAGTCAAGAATGAATAAACCACCCCTTTGTCTTGTTCCTGTAACTGCAGTTCAGATACCAGAACAAAACAGCCATTAAGAATTCTGTACAATAATGTATTTTCTGACAAAAACAGTAAATACAGTCTTAGTTTGTTTAGCTGAGCCAATCCTTTTTCACCACTTGAAGTTTTCAACCTACAGATTCCTAAAACAAATGACTAAACAGCAACAACACAATCAAGTATTGAAAATGAAGAAGGTTGTTTACACAACCTCTGGAGTTTATATTTCATAGAGAACATTCACATTACCCAGGATGTTATATGCATTTGCACACCATGATTGGAGGGGTTGTACATGGCTAAGACGACACGTGCAAAATGAGATCTTGACTGAACGCCTGCAAAACCAGGGTGACCTTGAAACATTGACAGTTCAGAACACAAGAATCTACTTTTGCATGCTGTAGCAAATACATGCAAAGCATCAAATACAGGCACAGGCACACAAATACACATACACACACTATCTGTGCTACAACATCTTCTTTAAGAAAGATTGTTAAACCTTATCCGTAAACATGTTCAAATATATGAAGATACTTTTAAAATGAACTTTAAAAGGAGAAAGAAAGGGATACCACAAGAAAGCAAATACTGAAGTCCAGAATGCAGAATCTTATACAAGATAATGGCTTAATTTTTGAAAATGCCAATGAGTAAATGTGTCATGACAAATAAATAAATGGGAAGAGGTTAACCATTCTAAATAAAATGAGAATGAGAAACAATAGAGTAGAGTAGAATTTATTTCGATCTTACTTCATATCGACCAACTGTTAAAAGATGTTTGAGACATTTTGGAAATTTTAATATATCCTAGGCACTACATTTTAAAAATGAATTGCTGGAGTTTCTATTAGTGGGATAATAGCATTGTGGTAATGTTAAAAACATGAAGTCCAGATCATTTTTGTTTCTTCACTTGTTTTTAGAATTCAGAAATGTTTCCGTTAAAATCCTGTTTAAGAATTTCTTTAAAATGCCTGAGGGAAAAAGAAAGAACTGAATATGGATACAAGAATGATGAACTGGTGATGGCTGTTGAAGCTGGGTAATGAGGTTAGAAGAGACTGTTGACTTTTTGTATGTCAGGAAACTTCTGGTAGAAATCAATTTAAAAGAAAGAATATCTAAAACATTTTAATTTCAGGGAAACTCAATGTTCTTTACATTTTATTCATTCTTAAATGAAATCCACTGTGACTTTTCTCACAATGACTTCAACCTAAATTTTTTTTCTGAAGTCATATTTTGGTTTCCATTTAGTTATTATTCTACTCCATAGAGTTCTGATTTTTCAAATGCTGTCTGCAAAACAGACTTCATGATTTTACAAATGCACAAGAAAGTCAGAAACATGGAGAAAACAACTAATAGTGTTCTAAGCAATAATAAAAGAATTTTGAACTTACTCTTTGTGTGAAACTCAAATATTCACACAAATCAGGCATTTGTGGTAGTGAACCAGCGAATAAAAAATCTCTGCCTGCCTCTCTTTCTCTATTTCTTCCTTTCACATAAAATAAAAATAACATTTTGAAAATTATAAGTTCAACACATTTCTCAAACACTCATATTGCACAGGAAAGGAAGAGAACACAAGTATGTCTTACATTTAGCTAAACATTTAAAAATACTAATCTACATTTGTAAACACACATCCATTTTTTCCACTTCGAAATTATCTGTGGGGTTAGCGCTGTAGGTTAAGCATCTACCTGCAGTGCCGGCATCCCAAATGGGTGCCACTTCGAGTCTCAGCAGCTCATCTTCCAATCCGGCTCCCTGATGATGGCTTGGGAAAACAGCAGAGGATGGCAAAAGTCTTTGGGCTCCTGCCTCAGATCAGCCCAGCTCTGGCCCTTGCAGCCATCTGGGGAGTTTACCAGCAGATGGGAGACCTTTTTCTGCCTCTCCCTTTCTCTTCTGTAACTGCCTCTCAAGCAAATAAATAAGTCTTTCTTCTTCTTCTTCTTCTTCTTCTTCTTCTTCTTCTTCTTCTTCTTCTTCTTCTTTTTTCCTTTTTTTCTTTTTTTGACAGGCAGAGTTAGACAGTGAGAGAGAGAGACAGAGAGAAAGGTCTTCCTTTGCAGTTGGTTCACCCCCCAAATGGCTGCTACGGCCGGTGAGCTGTGGCCGGCACACTGCGCCGATCTGAAGCCAGGAGCCAGGTGCTTCCTCCTGGTCTCCCATGCAGGTACAGGGCCCAACGACTTGGGCCATCCTCCACTGCATTCCTGGGCCACAGCAGAGAGCTGGACTGGAAAAGGAGCAGCCAAGACAGAATCCGGCGCCCTAACCAGGACTAGAACCCGGGTGCTGGCACCGCAGGCAGGGGATTAGCCTAATGAGCCGCAGCACCGTCCAATAAATCTTTTTTTAAATAAAAAAATTATCTGGAAGTAATTTTAAAATTTAAATATATTTTTCTAGAAAATAGCATTGAATTAGATGTACCTGTTTTCAGCAGTAGGTGACTTTTTTTAAAGACTTGTTTATTCATTTGAAAGGCAGAGTAACAGAGAGGCAGAGGCAGAGAGAGAGAGAGAGAGAGAGAGAGAGAGAGAGGGAGAGAGGTCTTCATCTGCTGGTTCACTCCACAAATGACTGCAATGGCTAGACCCAAAGCTAGGAGTCAGGAGCTTCTTCCAGGTCTCCCATGCGGGTGCAGGGGCTCAAGGACTGGGGCGGGCCATCTTCCACTGCTTTCCCAGGCCATAGCAGAGAGCTGGATCAGAAGTGGAGCAGCCCCGACTATATCCCATTATGGGATAGTGGCACTGCAGGCTACGGATTTACCATTTATGCCACAGTGCCAGCTCCTAGGTTACATATTTTAAATTTATAATAACACTATTTCAATTAACATCTGGCAATGATGACAGCATTTAAATTTATATGACCAGTGAAACCAAACCAAAACAATACTCATGTCTTCAACCTTCTGTTGAAGACCCCAGTTACACAGAAAGTGATCACACAAATTCAAAATTCTTATTCTAATGTTAATGAATACCTCATCTGTTTTCCTGTATCTAGGAACTCTGTGGATTCACCTCAGCCTGGGGACATATAATGTTATTATCCCAAAGACGAAATAAATATCTGCTTTTAGCTTAGAAGAGGGCCTACAGATGTTTAAGCAGTTTTCACACAATTACCACCACTGAACTCTTATCATTGTTAGGTCACATTTTGAGAAAATTTAATTCTAAGCATTGTTTTTTTTCTTTTTCTTTTTTTTTTGACTCTGATAGCTAGTTTATTTTAAAAAGGAGGCAGAAGGAGTGCTGGCATTGGTGGCATTTTGCGTGTAGGCTTTCTGCCTTTTCTACATCTCACTTCGGCCTTCCTGGTCAGAGTGAGCTCTATATCACAGACTCTATTAAAGTAATAGCCCTCAGGCAAGAGAATTGCCACTGTGTAGTGGCTAAAATTGGCTATAAAATGAAAACTTGCTCTTAGTCAAGAATATAACTTAGTTTCTCATTGAAAATTTTTATTGAATTGTTTGAGGGATACTAATTTTCAACCATAATTGTTATTTCCATATGTTAAGGATAAAAATTGATCATAAAATATTTATAGGAAATTATTACTTTGGTAACAAATATAGTTGAGATTGCCTGTTTTCTGAAATCTTTACAAGCAATACTCACATAGAAAATTCAGCAATATAGGAGTCATTTATAGCCAGTTATGTTTGCTTGAAAAACAAATAAGAAAACAAAGAAGCAAGGAAACAAAAAATGATATCTGTGCTGTGAGAATGAATAAGAATGATATTAATTAAATGACTTACGCAAAGTATATTTAAATTATTATTAACAAAATAATTGGATTTGGGGAATGATGAATGATAATAGTGCTGTTTAAAAATGAAAAAGCTACAAAATTTGTCCTGTAAATAAAAGCAACATCAGCAAGGTTTCATTAGATTTTAAAAGAAAGTTCTTTGACACTGAAGCATTAGTATGTAGTAGACATGTAAAAAATTCTAATAAAAATTTTTAAAAACTGAATAACTCTAATAATATTTTTATAAATATAATTATTCACATATTTCCATGTATATTCATTACTTATGGGTATTCATTAACAGGATTTCAGGGTCATTTCTTATGAGCTTCTTTTATGGACATAGTCTTTGCAGTATCACAGATCCTCATGGCTTGTCTGTGTCTACGAGCCTAGAAAGAGAGGCCCTAGACATGATTCAGTCTGAATTGTAATCAGTAAGCCCTGATGCTGTTGATGCCCCTGGTTCTCCTTATCCAAGGGTCCACGGCAAGCAGTGTCACCTACAAAAAGTGAGTGACCTACACATTGGCTTCCCAAACAGCAGCTAAAAGAAGTCAGGCTAAATGACTTCCATAGCTTCTTGAGACTATTTCAATATGTACTGCCCCATGAAGCATCTATGAAAATAATTTGAATGATTGACCAATGAGCTCTGTTATTTATTTATCTTTTGTTAAACTTTAGCTTTGCAACAGCTTGTGTTTGAACTCTTCCTCCTCCCCTCCCCTCCCCTTCCCTTCCCTTCCCTTCCTTCTTTTTTTTATTTTCCTTTCCTTTCATTTTTTTTTCTTTCCTTTGTTCTTTTTCCTATCTTCTGCTTCCACAAATTGATTCCCCCTCAAGAGCATTGACATATAAGGTGTTGGTTTAAGTTCTACATAAGGAACATGATCTACAAAATCTGATAAGAGATGACCACTTCATTCATATGCAGTAAAAAAATAAAAATAAGAAAACAAAAAGGAAAGAAATGTCTATGTGTATCAATATTGCTACAAATATAGTTTTGTCAAACATTGTTTTATATCTTTGTCAAACCGATGGTTAATATATAATACTATAGCTTTAATGATCTGTGATTATTTTAACCTTTATCCTGTATGACCAAAAT
Source organism: Lepus europaeus (assembly GCF_033115175.1). Classification (NCBI taxonomy): domain Eukaryota; kingdom Metazoa; phylum Chordata; class Mammalia; order Lagomorpha; family Leporidae; genus Lepus; species Lepus europaeus. The sequence continues at coordinate 43,334,596 of NC_084832.1, read as the reverse complement.
GGTCATATTTTCATACATACATATATATATATATATATATATTCTTTATAGCCAAGACAATACTTTTAAATACCAGTCCCAGTCAAATTTAAGATCAGAAGATCACCTCCATCATATATTCCACATTTATCTGTCCATTTATTTATTTAGCCAATATTTTAAGCACTCAGTATATGCTATATTCCTGATATATCCAGGAATCTAAAAGGTAAATTATAAGAAAGAGATAAACAGCAAGAGTAAAGTTGTACAGAGTTTTTCTGCTATAAAGTGCAACTTAAAACCCAGATAGGCAATCAAATGTAGCTATCAGTTTCATAAACAAATATGAATACAAATCTATGGATGAAATTGTGACACTTCTAAGTTGAGAAAATAAAAAACTTTTAACTGATTTAAAGATCATGTTGTAAGCATCTAATGCAGGATTTCTTAGCTTCAAACTCAGTCTCAGTATCTGATTTATTCTTTGATGGGAATATGCATGTATTACTTAACATAAGATCTCCCACACATTACATAAGGGTGTGTTTCCTGTTCTGATTCAGCTACAGCAGTCCTGTTATTCAGGGTCACAGAAGGTGAGAAAGTTTTGAATTGACTGTTGATTTATTTATTTATTTATTTATTTATTTTAGTTTCATGGCAGAATAAGAAGAGGTCAGTAATCACAGTGATAGAAAAAGAAGCTTCTTGACAATACTCAGTGTTTCTAGCTTTCATGTTGATTATGTGCTTCATGTAGAATAAGGCAAGTTCATGAATGTAGAGTGGAGAAGTGATCTTTCTCACTACAGCACATGAAATCAAGTTTACTGGGAAAATTTGTGTAAAATATTTTAAATTAGAATATTGATAGTTGGTCCCATAATAAGCAAGCATTCATTGTTCTTCCAGGTCAAATCTGCATTATCACAAGATCCCTCTGACAATTTTAAGGAGTGTCAATTGGAGGAAGTAGAAGCAGAAATAGCAAAGACTGTGTTAGGAGGTTCCTACTATCTTGACCCCCTCTGTCTAACCTGGCTTCATAACTGGGATGTAGATGTGAGGGTAAATGTAGACTTTTTTAAAAGATTTTATTTTATTTATTTCAAAGGCAGAGTTATAGAGAGGTAGCGGCAGAGACAGAGAGGGGTCTTCCAACTGCTGATTCACTCCCTAGATTGCCACAACGGCCAGAGCTGTGCCAATCTGAAGCCAGGCTTCTTCCTGGTCTCTCACGTGGGTGCAGGGACCTAAGGACTTGGGCCACCTTCAACTGCTTTCCCAGGCCATAGCAGAGAGCTGGATCAGAAGAGGAGCATCATGGACTCAAACTGGCGCCCTCATGAGATGTTGGCACTGCAGGTGGCAGCTTTACCCACTATGCTACAGCTCTGGCCCAAATGTAGTCTTAATCTGTTGTTAGCCAACAGAGGAACTGAGAGAGAGAGACAGCCATACAGACAGAGAAAGAAGGATCTCTTCCTTTTGCTGGTTCATTCTGTAAATGTCTGCAACTGTCAAGGTTGGGCCAGGCCAAAATCAGGAGCCAGGAACTTTATCTGGGACTCCCACATGGGTAGCAGGGAAACAAGTACTTGAACCAACATCTATTGCCCCACAGGATGTACATTGGTACAAAAATGGGTGGGATACAACGTAGACTGGAACCAGGCATTCAGATATGTGAGGCTGGTGTCCCAGCGGTGATAATCTGTTGTGCATAAACGTCCACACTTACTTCTTACTTTAGGGCTCTAATCATTTATTTCTTCACATCTTTCTCCTAATATATAGTAAGCTCTGTACAGCACAATGCAAAAATACATGCAAAACCAACAGATGGGTACAAGCTCTTTGTCTAACGAATTGCATGTTGTAGGCCTAAATTCTCCTTGAACTTACTGCACATTTTGGACACTGAGTTCTTCAGCCAATATGCTCTCACAAGAGTGAGGCTTGGTCACAAAATTAATTTTTATTTGTCCATACACTTTTTATTCTCACTCACCTCTGCCTTTCTTAGCTACTCTTATTTGAGATGCCGATATACTTTGTGCCAAACAGCCTGACTGAGAAAAAATTGTTATAAGTGTTATATAACTGTGCTTAACATCACCACTACATAATACATTGGCACTTCCATAAAGCATCATTGTGATATACAATTTCTTCTATCCACCTACTCATTTACAAAATGTAGCTCTATATATTACTCTTGCTATTTCTAATGATCTGCTTGCATATCATTATATACTAAGAACACTGCTAATATTATATGTAGAAAATAGATGCACCATTATATATCTTTATTTATCGACAATTCACATGTAAGACATTGATATAAAATGTCACAGAAAGTACAAAACTGCTATTAATCTGACAAGTAGTATGAATTTGGATAAGAATCATGATAAAACTGTGTGCTCCTGCATTACTTAAGCTGCTCATATCCTCTGCACTTCTATAATTTAACATAGCTATGCTTATTTCAATCTAATTTTTGTCTCATGAATGTATTCTCAGGCTGAGTTATTTGTGCCTTGTCTCACAAACAGCATTTCAATATATTATACTGTAAAGTAATGAGAATATTTGGATGAAATATCATTTCATTAGCAGCATTTATTCAAGGTAAAAGAACCTCATCTTATTCATCTTCCTTTTTTGTTTTCAAAATAATTTAGCAAAAGAAACTATGAATGAGTTGTAAGTCTATTAGTATTTTTAAATAACAGATTGTATGCATATCTGTATAAAGTACAAATAATTTATTGGTCTCCTACCACAGGTCTCACTATAACACCTGTATTTACTGATTTCAGTTGATCAGAGAATAAGAAAGAGAAAATGTGGTGAACTTAATTCCCTTCTCTTTGCATGTATATATAGCCAAACCTCGATAGCTCATTTCACAGTAATATCATTGTTAAACATCGTTTCTCTGTTTTATCAAAGAATTAGCCAAATTTGAATATTTCCTAATTACCAAAAGCTATTTCTTGTCAATAGACTTATCCTCAGTAAAACATCACATATCCTTGGGGGAAAAAAAAAAAATCCTCGTTTGTTCCAAGATGGCGGAATAATGACAGGACGGTCCGAATCATGTGGAGAAAATTAATAATTTAAAAAAGGACAGAAACTACATATCTGACAGAAATCCATGGAGAATTCACAGTGGGAAACCCAGCAAGAATAGCAGAGTTGGTCCAAGTCCACGCCAAAAGAGCAAAAACAAAAAACAGCGGAGTTCGGACCCAGAGAGGACAGCACCAGCCCCAGCCCCAGCGCATTAGGTAAGAGAAGAATCTGTGGGCCCCTGAAGCTGCAGATAGCAATGGGAGGGAGTGCTTGGCAGACTGCTTTTGAAGTTCCACATGGGGGAAAAAAATAAATGAACAATTAGGGAAGTGGCACCTCAATCCACTTGCCCTACCCTCCAGGGACCAGCAGCCAGCTGGCTGGGAGAAACCACCCTGCTGCTTTGTTTGCTTTTTTTTTCCTTCTATTTTTAGATGCAGGTAGGTGACATAAGGCAAGGGGAAGCCATGCCTATCAAAAGCTCATCCACCCACCACCATTGAGACATAGGCAAGGGCTATGTGTACATGCCCATGAACCACAGACCTATAGAAACTCATACCAGAGGGAAAGGTGCTCACAGGAAAGATGCCACAGATCAAATGTGCATTTTATTAAGCAGTGCAAACTGGTGCTGAAAACACCAGAGACTAACACCAAGGTGTCCCACAGCTGTGAGAAGGGCGGGTCACACCAATTGAGGTGAACACCCTCCTCCATCCAGATAACCAGAGGAGAGTCACAAAGCCTCATGGGGGTCTTACCTTGGATAGTTGCTCCACCCTGGAATACTGAACAGTACAAGCGGGCCACACTCAGCACATACCTCTTGGTAGTCACTGAAAGTATAGATGTCCCACTAAGGCACAAAGACACAAAACAAAGATAAAAGCTACCAGACAGGGGCCAGCACCATGGCACAGTAGGTTATCCTCTGCCTGCAGTGCCGGCATCCCATATGGGCGCTGGTTCCAGTCCTGGCTGTTCCTCTTCCAAGTCAGCTCTCTGCTATTGCCTGGGAAAGCAGTAGAAGATGGCCAAAGTGCTTGGGCCCCTGCACTCATGTGGGAGACTAGGAAGAAGCAACTGGCTCCTGGTTTCAGATCGGCGCAGAATCAGCCATTGTGGCCATTTGGGGAGTGAACCAATGGAAGGAAGACCTTTCTCTCTGTCTCTTCCTCTCACTGTCTGTAACTCTACCTCTCAAATAAATAAATAAAATCTTTTTTAAAAAAGCTACCAGACAAAAAATCCTACACAAATGCTGAAAAACAAAAGAAGACACTTAAATAAGAATAAGGAAGACGTGGGCTAGTGCCGTGGCACAGTAGGTTAATCCTGCACCTATGGTGCTGGCATCCATATGGGTGCTGGTTCTAGTCCCAGCTGCTCCTCTTCCAATCCAGCTCTCTGCTATGGCCTGAGAAAGCAGTAGAAGATGGCCCAACTCCTTGCGCCCCTGCACCTGCATGTAGGACTTGGAGGAAGCAACTGGCTCCTGGCTTCGGATCAGCACAGCTCCAGCCATTGCGGCCATTTGGGGAATGAACCAACAGAAGGAAGACCTTTCTCTCTGTCTCTCCCTCTCACTGTCTGTAACTATACCTTTCAAATAAATAAATAAAACCTTTAAAAAAAAGAATAAAGAAGACACTATGAGCACCCCGAAGAGACTCTACAAAACTTCCATAGTAGATGAAGATGAAGAGATTGATTATATGACAGAAATGGAATTCAGAAAATTAATCATCACATTACTTAGAAGCAACCAGAAGCAAATTCACAAACTAAATGTAAAATTTTCCCATAAAATTGAGAAATTAAGGAGAAATCAGAATGAAATACTAGAAACGAGGTACTCAATAGATCAAATAAAAAACGTAGTGGAAATTCTTAAAAACAGGGTAGGGGAAACAAAAGAAAAATATCATAAATAGAAGACAAATTTTTTTGAAATTTACAATCAACCCACCTTCCCTCTCCCCCCCCCCCAAAAAAAAAAGAAGAAGAAAGTAGAAAAACTAAAAATCACTGTTGGAGATTTACAAGATACTATCAAACAACCCAATATACAGGTCCTAGGTGTTTCTGAGGGGTGGAAAAAGATAAAGAATTAGAAGCCTTTTTAATGAAATAGCAACAGAAAACTTACCAAATTTAGAGAAAGAAAGGGACATCCAAGTACAGGAAGCATGCAGAACTCCCAATAGACACGACCAGAAAAGATCTTCACCACAACACATTGCATAGTAAAACTCTCCACAATAAAACATAAAGAAAAGATTCTAAAATGTGCATGAGAGAAATGCCAGATCACATTCAGAGGAACTCCAATTAGACTCACAGCAGACTTCTCATCAGAAACCCTACAGCTTAGAAGAGAATGGTGAGAAATATTCCAAGTCCTGAGAGAAAAAAAACTGTCAATCCAGATTACTATACCCTGCAAAGCTCTCATTTGTGAATAAAGGTGAAATAAAGATCTTCCATAACAAACAGAAATTCATAAAATTTGTAACCATGCACTTAGCCTGACAAAGGATGCTCAAAGATGTGGTACACACAGAAATACAGAAACAAAAATATCACTACAAAAGAAGGTGAAGGCAGAAAAATGCTCAGTAAAAGTACAAAGGAAACCCTAAGTAAAAATACTCACAGACTGAAAATGAAAGAATGGAAAAAGGTAATCCATGCCAACAGAAAAAAAAAAAAAAGAGAGAGAGGGAGAGCTGGTATAGCCATCCTAATATCAGACAAAATATATTTTAACACAAAAACTATTAAGAGACAAAGAAGGGCATTATATAATGTTTAAGAGATCAATTAAAAAGGAAGATGTGACTATTATAAATATATATGCACCTAATTACAGGGCACCTGGTTATTTAAAAGAAATTTTTATGGATTTAAAGGGAGATAGCGACTCAAATACAATAATAATGGGGGATTTAAATACCCCAGTTTCAGCAATGGACAGTTCAACCAGACAGAAAATCAGCAAGGAGACAACAGACTTAATTGATACTGTAGATCAAATAGATCTAACAGGTATCTACAGAGCTTTACACCCTACAAAGACAGAATACATGTTCACCTCATCAGTGCATGGGACTTTCTCTAGAATTGACCACATGCTAGGCCATAAAGAAAATCTTAGCAAATTAAAAAAAAATCTGAAATCATACCATGCATATTCTCTGACCACAGTGGAATTAAGTTGGCAATCAACTACTCAGGAATCCCCAGAACATATGCAAACACATGGAGACTGAACAACTGCTCCTGAATGGACACTGAGTCATTGAAGAAATCAAAATAGAAATAAAAAAATTCTGGAAACAAATGAAGATGACAACACAACATATCAAAACTTATGTGATACAGCAAAACAAAGGGTAACAGGAAAGTTTATAGCAATTGGAATCTGCATCAAGAAATTAGAAAGGCACCAAATAAATGATCTATAAATACATCTCAAGGACCTTGATAAACAACAGCAAACCAAACACAAAACTAGTAGGAGAAAAGAAATAATTAAAATTAGAGAAAAAAAACAAAAAAATTGAAATCAATAAAACAATACAAAAAATGTACAAAATGAAGAACAGGTTGGCCGGCGCCGTGGCTCAACAGGCTAATCCTCCACCTTGTGGTGCCGGCACACCGGGTTCTAGTCCCAGTTGGGGCACCGGATTCTATCCAGGTTGCCCTTCTTCCAGGCCAGCTCTCTGCTATGGCCCAGGAAGGCAGTGGAGGATGGCCCAAGTGCTTGGGCCCTGCACCCGCATTGGAGACCAGCAGAAGCACCTGGCTCCTGGCTTCGGATCAGCGCGATGCGCTGGCCACAGCGGCCATTGGAGGGTGAACCAACAGCAAAAAGGAAGACCTTTCTCTCTGTCTGTCTCTCTCTCTATCCATTCTGCCTGTCAAAAAAAAAAAAAAAGAAAGAAAGAAAGAACAGGTTTTTCCAAAAAAAAATAAAATAAAATTGATATACCACTTGCCCAACTAACCAAAAAAAGGAAGACCCAAATTAACAACATCAGAGATGAAAAAGGAAATGTAATGACAGACAGCACATAAATAAAAAAAGAATCATCAAAAATTACTACAAAGAACTTTATGCCAACAAAATGGGTAACCTAGAAGAAATAGATAGATTCCTGGGCACATATGACCTACCTAAATTGAGCCATGAACACATAGAAAACCTAAACAGGTAAATAACCAAGAAAGAACTGGAATCAGTAATTAAGACCTTCTCAACAAAGAAATACTCAAGAACAGGTGACTTCACCAATGAATTCTACCAAACATTTAAAGAAGAACTAATTATGATTCTTCAAATCAAAACAATCAAAAAGGAAGGAATTCTCCCAAATTCCTTCCAAGAATCCAGTATCACCTTAATTCCTAAACCCAAAAAAAGATACTACAGAGAAAGAAAAACTACTTATCAATCTCTCTGATGAACATAGACACAAAAATCCTCAACAAAATACTAGCCAGTCAAATCCAACAACATATCATATCATTCACCCAGACCAAATGGGATTTATCCCCGGTATGCAGGGATGGTTCAATATTCACAAATCAATCAATGTGACACATCATATTAACAAAATGAAGAATATAAACATGATTATCTCAATAGACACAGAGAAAACATTTGACAAAATATAACACTCCTTCATGATGAAAATTTTAAGCAAATTGGGATGAAGAAACATTTCTCAACACAATTAAGGCAATTTATGACAAACCCACAAGCAGCACCCTATTGAATGAGGAAAAGTTGGAAGCAATCCCACTCAGATCCAGAACCAGACAAGGATGTCCACTCTCACTATTGCTTTTCAATATAGTCCTGGAAGTTCTAGCCAGAGCCATTAGACAAAAGAAATCAAAGGGATACAAATTGGGGAGGAAGACATCAAACTATTTCTGTTTGCAGATGACATGATCCTTTACTTAGGAGAACCAAAAGACTCCACTAAACAACTATTGGCACTCATAGAAGAGTTTGGAAATGTAGCTGGATATAAAATCAACACATAAAATTCAACAGCCTTTGTATACACAGATAATGCCACAGCTGAGAAAGTGCTTCTAAAATCAATCACATTCACAATATCTACCAAAAAAATCAAATACGTTGGAATAAATTTAACCAAGGGTGTCAAAGATCTTTATGATGAGAATTACAAAACATTAAAGAAAGAAATAGAAGAAGATAGCAAAAAAAAGGAAAAATCTTCCATGTTCATGGATTGGAAGAATCAATATCATCAAAATGTCCATTTTTCTGAAAGCAATCTGCAGATTCAATGTAATATCAATCAAAATACCCAAGATATTCTTCTCAGATCTAGAAAAAATTATGTTGAAATTCATATGGAAACATAGGAGACCCCAAATAGTTAAAGCAATCTCATATAACAAAAACAAAGCCAGAGGCATTATAATATCAGATTTCAAGATATACTACAAGGTAGTTATAATCAAAATAGCCTGGTACTGGTACAAAAAGATATGGATAGACCAAGGAAACAGAATAGAATCACCAAAAATCAATCCAAACATCTACAACCAACTTATCTTTGACAAAGGAGCTAAAATTAACCCCTGGAGCAAGGACAGTACAAATGGTGCTGGGAAAACTGTATCTCCACATGAAGAAGCATGAAGCGAGACCTTTACCAGACACCTTTTACCAAAATCCACTCAAAATGGATGAAAGACCTAAACCTATGACCCACCACAATCAAATTATTAGAGAACATTGGGGAAACCCTACAAGTCATCAGCACAGACAAAGAGTTCTTGGAAAAGACCCCAGAGGCACAGGCAACCAAAGCCAAAATTGACAAATGGGATTACATCAAACTGAGAGGCTTCTGCACTGCAAAAGACACAATCAGCAAAGTGAAGGGACAACTAACAGAATCAGAGAAAATATTTGCAAACTATACAACTGATAAAGGATTAATAACCAGAATATATAAAGAGATCAAGAAACTCAACAACAACAAAACAAACCATCCAGTTAATAAATGGGCAAAGGCCTCAGATATTTTTTTTCAAAAGAAGAAATCCAAATGGCCAACAGACACATGAAAAAATGCTCAGGATTTCTAGCCATCAGAAAATGCAGATCCAAACCTCAATGAGGTTTCAAGTCACTTCAATTAAAATGACTTTCATACAGAAATCAACAAACAACTGATGCTGGCAAGGATATAGGGAAAAAGATACCCTAATACACTATTGGTGGGAATGTAAACTGGAAAAGCCACTATGGAAGACAGTGTGGAGATACCTCAGAGGTATGAATATAGACCTACCATATGATCCAGCCATCCCACTCCTGGGAATCTACCCAAGGGAAATGATCAGCATAGGAAAGAGCTATCTGTACCTCTATGATTTTTTTAACATTTATTTAATAAATATAAATGTCCAAAGTACAGCTTTTGGATTACAGTGGCTTTTTCCCCCCATAACATCCCTCCCACCCACAACCATCTCATCTCCCGCTCCCTCTCCCATCCCATTCACATCAAGATTCATTTTCAATTATCATTATATACAGAAGATCAATTTAGTATATATTAAGTAAAGATTTCAACAGTTTGCACCCACACAGAAACACGAAGTGTAAGGTACTATTTGAGTACTAGTTATACCATTAATTCACATAATTCAACACATTAAGGACAGAGATCCTACATGGGAAGTAATCGCACAGTGACTCACGTTGTTGATTTAACAATTGACACTCTTGTTTATGGCATCAGTAATCACCCGAGGCTCTTGTCATGAGTTGCCAAGGCTATGGAAGCCTTTTGAGTTTGACAACTCTGATCTTATTTAGACAAGGTCATAGTCAAAGTGGAAGTTCTCTCCTCCATTCAGAGAAAAGTACCTCCTTCTTTGATGGCCCATTCTTTCTGCTGGGATCTCACAGAGATCTTTCATTTAGTAATTTTTTTTTTTTTGCCAGAGTATCTTGGCATTTTTTCCAGAGTGTCTCATGCCTGAGAAACTCTCATGGACTTTTTAGCTAGATCTGAACGCCTTAAGGGCTGATCCTGAGGCCAAAGTGCTGTTTAGGACATCTGCCATTCTATTAATCTGCTATATATCCCGCTTCCCATGTTGGATTGTTCTCTCCTTTTTAATTCTATCAGTCAGTTATTATTAGCAGACACTAGTCTTGTTTATGTGATCCCTTTGACACTTAATCCTATAATCATGATCAATTATGAACTGGAACTGATCACTTGACTAGTGAGATGGCATTGGTACATGTCACCTTGATGGGATTGAATTGGAATCCCCTGGCATGTTTCTAACTCTACCATTTGGAGCAAGACCAATTGAGCATCTGACGAACTGTACATCTCCTCCCTCTCTTATTCCCACTCTTATATTTAACAAGGATCACTTTTCAGTAAAATTTAAATGCCTAAGAATAATTGTGTGTTAATTACAGAGTTCACCCAATAGTATTAAGTAGAACAAAAAAATAATAATAAAAGGAAATAAGTAGCAAGTTGTTCCTTGACAGTCAGGACAAGGGCTGATCAAGTCATTGTTTCTCATAGTGTCCATTTCATGTCAACAAGTTTCCTTTTTGGTGCTTGGTTATTTGTCATTGATTAGGGAGAATATATGATATTTGTCCCTTTGGGTCTGGCTTATTTCAATCAGCATGATGTTTTCCAGATTCCTCCATTTTGTTGCAAATGACTGGATTTCATTTTTACTGCTGTATAGTATTCTTTAGAGTACATGTCCCATAATTTCTTTATCCAGTCTACTGTTGATGGACATTTAGGTTGATTCCAGGTCTTAGGTATTGTGAATTGAGCTGTAATAAACATTGAGGTGCAGACAGCTATTTTATTTGCCAATTTCATTTCCTTTGGGTAAATTCCAAGGAATGGGATGGCTGGGTTGTATGGTAGGGTTATATTCAGGTTTCTGAGGAATCTCCAAACTGACTTCCATAGTTAAAGATCTAAATCTATGACCCGACACCATCAAATTATTAGAGAACATTGGAAAAACCCTGCAAGATATAGGCACAGGCAAAGACTTCTTGGAAAAGACCCTGGAGGTACAGGCAGTTAAAGCCAAAATTAACAATTGGGGTTACAACAAATTGAGAAGTTTCTTACTATAAAAGAAACAGTTAGGAAAATGAAGAGGCAACCAACAGAATGGGAAAAATTATTTGCAAACTATGCAACTGATAAAGGATTACTAACTAGAATCTACAAAGAGATCAAGAAACTCCTCAACAACAAAACAAACAACCCACTTAAGAGATGGGCCGAGGACCTCAATAGCCATTTTTCAAAAGAGGAAATCCAAATGGCCAACAGACACATGAAAAAATGTTCAAGATCCCTTGCAATCAGGGAAATGCAAATCAAAACCACAATGAGGTTTCACCTCACCCCTGTGAGAATGGCTCACATACAGAAATCTACCAATGCTGGTGAGGATGTGGGGAAAAAGGGACACTAACCCACTGTTGGTGGGAATGCAAACTGTACCTCTAAGTTTACTGCACTCAATTCACAATAGCTAAGACATGGAATCAACCCAAATGCCTATCAACTGAAAACTGGATAAAGAAATTATGAGATACGTACATGATGTTATCCTGTGGTTTTGTCTTTTGACAAGGAGTCCAAAGGGCTTATTATTTTATTTTATGAGTCAGGCAGAGGACCAGTGATAACATCATTTAGCATAAGTAAGAAAAAATATTACAATAGAGTTAAACCACTGAGGATATTGAAATTACCTGCTATTGTAAAATCCCATTCCAAATTTTAAGTTAATTAACCTGTTTTCTTATCATTTGCCCCTAAGTCATCATATATCTCTCAGTAATAGGAAATATCACTGCAAATCTTACTAAGAATTCAATCCTCACTCAACAATATAACAGTTCTAACTGATGCACAGCACTTAAAGAAAAATTCAGTCATCAACATGCTAGAGCATGTTTCTGTTGCTAGAGTACAGCTGAAGCCAAGCTGTCTTTCCATTCTAACCTCTGTACAACTGGTCATTTTCAATGAGAGTTAAAAAAGAAATTATGTTTCCTCCATACTCATGGAGATCTGTGTTACATAAAGTAAAGTATGTCATGAAACAAAGCTTAAAATTTACCTTAGAGAGTTTAAAAGAGTGGAATTAGTAAGGATGAACAGCACAAATAAAGTATGTGATACTTTAGAAGACTTAAACATAAATACTCAATAATTTCCATAGAATTTTGTTTTTAAAAAACTTATAAAAGCACATTTTTGAGAAATTTAAAGATTACTGATGGATCTAGTGAAAAAATTTGGACTTTTAGTAATTATTAGAAAAATAAGAATAGAAGTAGGGAAGGGAGGCAAGCAAAATGAGAAAATCAAAGTTATTGAGAATTTGTCTGGAAGAGAAACAGAGAGGCCTGCATGGGGATTGGGGTGGGGAGAGACTAATAAAGCAGCTTTATTATTTAAATCTGGCTTTCTTAAATTATGCAGTTTTTACAATCTCTCAAATTAGGCATCAAAGAAATTTGCATTTTGTTTTTCATGATAACAATGTCCTTGGGAGTCTTACCTTTCAACGTAGTCTAACAGCCTGGAGCAGTGATTAGAAGCAGGTGCATCGTGACCTCCTACTGCATAAAGAAAGCCATCACATGTGGCCACTCCAACACCCCCTCTCCTCTTACACATAGGAGCACACATGTTCCATTTATTTGTGTGAGGATCATAATATTCCATTGAACTCAAACAGGAACTTCCATCACGACCTCCAACTGAATACAACCTAAAAACACAATGGGAAAAGAATGATGTAATCTCACAGTCAGGATGATAACAAGTGGAGAAGAAAAGATGCTTTAAAAATAATTTTCGGGGCCGGCGCCATGGTGTAGTAGGTTAATTCTCCACCTGCAGTGCCAGTATCCCATGTGGGCGTTGGTTCTGGTCCTGGCTGCCCCTCTTCCAATCCAGCTCTCTGCTGTGGCCTGGGAAAGTAGTGGAAGATGGACCAAGTGCTTGGGCCCCTGCACCCGCATGGGAAGAAACACCTGGCTTCTGGCTTTGGATTGGTGCAGCTCCAGCCGTTGTGGCCACCTGGGGAGTAAACCAAAGGAAGGAAGACCTTTCTCTCTTTCTCTCTTTCTCTCCCTATCACTGTCTGTAACTCTACCTCTCAAATAAATTTTTTTTAAAAATCTTTAAAAAAAAGTAATTTTCACAGTATGAGACTTAAATATGTTCTAAATGGAGTCTTTGTTATATATACTCTACATATAATTTTAAAATCTGGAATTCTCATTATTTTAATATATAATATACTTGATGAAATTTAAAAACTGCAATTTTCTGGCTTCTATTGTTTCTAGAAACTTGGATTTAAATTATTCATTGCTGAAATAATTCAGTAGTACATTAATATTACTATATATTGAGATACATCTACTAAACATAGAATAAGATATAAGAAAATAATCATAGTTAAAAAATGATTCTAGAGTCGGCACTGTGGCATAGTAAGCTAAGCTTCCACCTGTGGTGCCAGCATCCCAAATGGGTACCAGTTCTAGTACTGGCTGCTCTTCTTCTGATCCAGTTATCTGCTATGGCCTGGAAAAGCAGTAGAAGATGGCCCAAGTACATGGGCCCCTGACTCCACATGGGTAACCTGAAAGAAGTTCCTGGCTCCTGCTCCGGATTGGCCCAGCTCTGGCCTTTGGAGCCATTTGGAGAGTGAACCAGCGGATGAAAGACCTTTCTCTGTCTCTCCTTCTCTCTGTCTATAAATCTACCTCTCAGATAAATAAATAAAATATTTTTTTAAAAAGTGATTCTATTACTTGTTAATGGGAAATGTATTCACAGTGTATAAATCATGCCTGATCCTTGTATTTCATCTCCACAATTTAAGACACAAGACAGTTGGAATAATTAAGCAAATATGGTCACAACAACTTTCTTAATCAGTACCTATACAATAGATAAAAATAAGCTTTCACATGGAGAAATAATGCAAGGATGTTGGTCTGGTTGAATACTGATGAAACTCACAATACATTCACTTGTCTGTAGTTGTTTTATTAATGAGATGTATGATAGGAATCAAGGAAATAGGTTTGAAACCACAAATAGAACTTAAATTCCTATAAGTATATGATATAATTCTAGTAAAATAATTCTTCCCAGTTTGATGACAGCCATGAAGATTGCATCACAGTGAAGTACACTGTTGCATCATATTACCCATATATTTTCTACTTTTTTATTTCTAAAATTTTTATTTTAATTGGCACATAATAAATGAATATATTTGAGGGCTACAGTGAAATTTTTCAATTCATGTACATTTTATGTAGTGTTAAAATTATGGCAATTAGCATATCCATCACCTTAAGCATTTATCATTGTGGTAAAAGCATTCAAAATCCTCTCTTCTAGCTGTTTGAAATACTTAATTCATTATTAATTACAGTCGTCTTACTGTTCAATAGAGAACCAGAACTGTTTTCTCTTATTAAACTGTGTCAATGTATCCTTTAACAGCCTCTCTTCTATCCTCCTCAGTCTCTGCTGACCGCTATTCTACCCTCCACTTCCAAGAGTAGCTTTATGCTTTACCTGCCACATAGGAGTAACAACTTGGAGTCTTCGTCATTTTTTGACTGATTCATTTCATTTAATGTTTAAGTTTGGTCATGTTGTTGCACATGACAAGATTGATAAGATTTCATTCTTTTTTTTTTTCAAGATTTATTTATTTATTTGAAAGTCAGAGTTACACAGAGAGAGAAGGAGAGGCAGGGAGAGAGCAGGAGGGAGGGAGAGAGAAAGAGAAAGAGAGAGAGGGGAGAGAGGTCTTCCATCTGCTGGTTCACTCCCCAGTTGGCTGCAACAGCTGGAGCTGTGCCGATCTGAAGCCGGGAGCCAGCAGTTTCTTTTGGGTCTCCCACGTGGCTGCAGGGACCAAGGACTTGGGCCATCTTCTACTGCTTTCTCAGGCCACAGCAGAGAGCAGGATCAGAAGAAGAGCAGCCGGGACACGAATTGGTGACCATATGGGATGCCAGCACTGCAGGCTGTAGTTTTACCTTCTACATAACAGCACCGGCCCCAATTTATTTCTTTTTAATGCCTAAATATTATTCTTTTGTTAATATATTCCAGACTTTCTTTATCCATTCATCCACTGATAAACATTTAGGTTGATTCCATATGTTGGCTACTGTGAATAGTGCTGCAATAAATGCAAGAGCAGATGTCTCCTTGAAATTTGAATTTAAACCCACAGTGGGATGACTATATCATATGAAAGTTTAGTTGTTATGTTTTTGAGGAACATCCATATTGTTTTCTGTAATGGAAATTGTATTATTTTACATAGTTGTACCATACACTCTCCAAAACTTTGTCCATATAACCAGGAATAAAATGGGTGAAAAAAATCCCTGTGCTCAATTCTACCAAAGTGAGGGTAGACATAACACATGAAATAAACGCACCATGGAAGATGCTAGCTGCTATAGACATTGATGGGTCACAGAAGCAGGATCAAGTATCCAACTAAGGGGAGTGGATTTGTGGTTACAGTTTTAAATAATGATTAGGAAAGGTCTCACCAGGAAAAGAATGCTTGCACTTGGAGACCGTGTTAGAAGTTAGTTCAGAAATATCCGAAGGAGGAAGTTGAGGCTGAATGAATAGCGACTACAAAGTTTCTGGAGCAATAAGAACAGAGTTGCTGGAGGGGAAGTCGAAGGTGGTGTGGCAGGTGTTTATGGACCTTCCCCTGAGAGAAACAGGAAACTGAGAGATTTTTGAGTACAGGATTTACTTATATTTAAAGAGATTAGATGTCATAGAATTTTGTTTTTACTACAGATAACTAATATATTGAAAAGTAGACTTAATTCTGTACTGCTGAGTTTTGTAAAAATGCATAGAAAGACAGTGTTACTTAATATATAAACATTCAGGTCTTACATTTATAAATCCGTGCTCTGGTATCCTTCAATAATTCTATGGTATGATTTTTTGAAAATGTTTATTTATTTATTTGAAAGGCAGAGTCACAGAGAGGCAGAGGAAGAGAGAGGGGGAGAGAGAGAGAGAGAGAGAGAGAGAGAGAGAGAGAGAGAGGACTTCCATGGCTGGTTCACTTCCCCAATGGCCACAATGGCTAGAGTTTAGCTGATCTGAAGCTAGGAAACTGGAGCTTCTTCTGGGTCTCCCAGATGGATGCAGGCACCCAAAGACCTGGGCCATGTGATGTGATATTTAATCTGATTTCAAATTTAGGAACCTTTTAAAAATAAAGCTGTTTATGTTTCTGATGATGCCTGCCATGACAAAATGTTGATGGCCCAAATGTTTCCTTTTCTTAAAAGTTATGCCTCTTTTCTTGATTACTCCTAAGTGTCTGTTGCTCCTCAATCTTGCAGTGTGTTAAAATTAACCATTGGAACATATTAAAAGATATGTGTTGGATAATTTAGACTATTTAGACTGCAAAATCATCCAGAAGTAAAATAAATATTCCCTCAGACATTTTTATCATTCAAAACACCTCATGATCTTAACCTCACTTAAACTGGAGATCTTACTTCGAAGTATGAAATAATTTTGAAACATTATTAAAATGCAATTAAATATATTTTGCAGAGATTTTCAATACTGAATACACATCTTCATGAAAAGCACCTGGTTGGGCAGGCGCCGCAGCTCACTAGGCTAATCCTCCGCCTGCGGCACCAGCACCTTGGGTTCTAGTCCCGGTTGGGGCGCCGGATTCTGTCCTAGTTGCCCCTCTTCCAGTCCAGCTCTCTGCTGTGGCCCGAGAGTGCAATGGAGGATGGCCCAAGTCCTTGGGCCCTGCACCCACATGGGAGACCAGGAGGAGGCACCTGGCTCCTGGTTTCGGATCAGTGCGGCACGCCGGCTGCAGCGGCCATTGGGGGGTGAACCAACAGAAAAAAGGAAGACCTTTCTCTCTGTCTCTCTCTCTCACTGTCTATTCTGCCTGTCAAAAAAAAAAAAAAAAAAAAAAGGCACCTGGCAAGTCCCCTGTATTTAGCTTACAAATAAAAATTGTATCTATTTTTCCTATTGTTTTAAGGATAATGTTGACTTTGAGGTTCTCCACTTTTTGATATACTTTATAGTTTTAAAGTATGCCCTTGAGTTGTCTCAACACAGGATTTCTGATAATTGATAATAATAAAAGTTACACTCAATAACATATCACACTTATTTTCTTTTTCTGAATCTATGGGGGCGGGAATTAAACCTTATTTATTTTCTTTAAGACCAAACAAGTAGGAAAATATATCACAACATTCAAACAGTGAATAGACAATGATATATTATCATTTCAGCAAGTTCTTAAAAAAAAGGTCCTTATCAAAAATGATAAGGTGCCATGCTGGGGCACATTGCATGATGCAATGACCCCAGACAAAAATAGAATTTGGTAACGTGGAGCTGCCTTCCCTTCCTTCACTCTCAGGCAGTCGAGGATTATCCTAGCCCAGGTTGCTTGCTTTTTCTCCCTTGATGTTTCTGTTGCCAAGGAATTCTCTGAATAAGGCTCTGTTAATTTGGGGACTAAGCAAGCAATGCTCTGTTTAGGGCTTAACTTCATTCTGTCACACAAAACTCACGTTTGTCCAAACCCAGAACTTCAGAGCTCTCTTAATTATGTAGCCAACAGTTCATCTTTTACCATTCATTCCTGGATACTGGTATAGATCACGGTCCAAATCCCTTTCCTTTTAAGGGAAAACTGTCACCTCAAGTTTACCCTGGGACTCTGCAAGAGGGGAGCTGTGCTTCCCATACCCTGGGTGACATCACTTCTCCTGGGTTTGCTTGTCTCTGGGCTGAAAGATGCAGTGTATAAGAATCTCAGAAAATGCACATACACATCTTGGGAGCCAGAAAAGGATAGCCACAAGGAGTCCTTCAAAATTCTTTCCCAAACTACCTTCCCTCCCAATTCCACATCTTAAATCAACTTCATGCCCTTGTATATAAAACAAAACTGAGCAACACAAAGGCCCAGAAACATATGTTTTCATTTTACATTAGTGACCTCGTGAATTTTGTGTTACAGCATATGGAAAACGGTGTGGTGACACCTCTGCCCAGCAAGAGGCTGGCAATGCACAGAAGCTCCTCTCCTCAAACTGCACAAGACATCAGGCGTATGAGAGCAACACACCCGCCTATTGGTACCTGGGCAGGTAAGAAGAATCTGGTGCTTTTAGAGCTCAGAATTGGTACAAGGGAGGGCCCTACTGCCAGCACAAACATTTGCCATATGAAATTTAGGCTCGAATACACTCCCTTGTGCTATTTCTGACCCAGATATTAGCACTAGTTCTTTTTCATTTCACTTCCAAGGATTGAAATATAAAGGTATTAGTGTCCAGAGGCAAGTGACATATGCTTTATTTTTTAAAAGATTTATTTATTTATTTGAAAGTCAGAGTTACAGAGAGGAGAGGCAGAGAGAGAGGGAGGTCTTCCATCTGCTGGTTCACTCCCCAATTGATCGCAACAGCCGGAGCTGCGCCTATCTGAACTCAGGAAGCAGGAGCTACTTCCGGGTCTCCCACATGAGTGCAAACATACAAACATACACATAAATGTATATAAATGTACTGAGTCCAACCTGAAAGCCTAAGTCATGGATAAATAGAAAGTCTGAACAGACCAAAATCTATTATAGTATTATAGTATAATCTATTATAATATCCATCCCGATATAGGTCTGTTCACTTTTGAGATTGAATCAGCAATCAGAACTACAGCAAAAAAGGTCTGCAAATGCCTTTCTCCCAAATTCTCACAAGCACTTAGAGAAGAATTAACGATAATCCTTGAATTCTTCTAAAAACTGAAAAGGAAGGGACATTTCCTAACATTTTATGAGGCCATCATTTGCCAATAAAAATGCCAGAAAAGAAAGCAAAAGGCCAGTGTCCCTTATGAGCAGAGGTGTAAAAGTCACCACTTCACAATAAAGCAAGTCCGACAGCACATTAAAAGTCTAATACATCATGACCAGATAGAATTTAAACACAAATGGAAGGATGTTTGGCTCAATATGCAAAAATCTATTAATGTGATACAGATTCCACACTAACAAAATAAAAGGTTAAAATTACGTGATTATATCAACAGGAAAAAAAGCATTTCACAAAATTCATCAAACTTTCACAAAAAACACAAAGAATAAAATGAGTTTATTAAAATTAAATAACTCACATTATATTAATATAAATTTGTTAAATGCAAAGTCTACTTATTATGCAGGAGGAAGAAAGGAGTTAATAAATATTCCACATTTTTATATTCCAGAATATAAGAAAGAACATGTTATCATTATGAAACATACTGCTTATGTTGTAAAAGTTAAATATTGGGTCTGTTAGCATATTTTTAGTTAATAGCACATATATACTAGCCTATATTTTCTTTGGAAATCAAATGTTTCTGCAAAGTAGAGGTCACCATGTCATTGAATTCTTAGAAATAATTATACATATTATGAATGCATTCCTAATAAATTCAGTAACACAACGATTTATACATACAAGAAATTTATGTATTATTTTGATAAAGTGAGACATTTGACAATTGCATTTGAAAAATATGTTTGATAGATACTAGCTGCTGTTTTATTAATAAATTAGTAAAGTCTAGGTTACGTTATTGGCAGTTTCTTTCATTTGCTGTGTGGTATGCTCTTTTTATGTAATTCACAATATGGTATATTTTATAGATTAAAATGATTAAAATTTAATTATAATTTTAATAATATAAAATATTGGTTTATATTAAGGGAAAGTTGCTTGAAAGGAGAAAGTACATTGAGCCTTTCTCCGAGAAACAGCTTTGAAAAAGAAATCTGGCGGTGCCAGTATTGTGGCACAGCAGATTAAGCTGCCCATGGGCACCTGGCTGTCCTGGCTGTTCCATTTCTGATCTAGATCCTTGATAATGTGCCTAGGAAAGTAGCAGAAGGTGGCCCATGTGCTTAGGCACCTGCATCCATGTGGGAGATTTGGATGAAGCTCCTGGTTCCTGGCTTCAGCCTGGCCCTGTGTAAACCATTACAGCTATTTGGGAGATAAACCAATAGATGGAAGACTCTCTCTCTCCCTTCTGCTTTGGCCTCTCTGTAACTCTTTCAAATAAATAAGTCTTTTTTAAAAAGAAAGAAAGAAATGAGGAAATTAGAATTTGTGGAAAAGAGGTAATAACATCCTAAAGGATTATTTAAGGAACTTAAGAGACCTTCCTATTGATGTGTACTTTGGAAGGAGCAGATAATAGCTCACTACTTGAACCCCTTCTACTATAGTGGAAGAACCAGATGGAGTTCCTGGCTCCTGGCTTCACTTCCTCCCTGCCCAGTGTCTGCTATTGCTGACATTTGGTAATGAGCCAGTGAATGGAAGATCTCTCCTTATCTCTCCTCTCTCTCTCTTACTTTCCCTCTCCTTCTTCCTCCTTTTCTCCCTCCCTCCCTTCTAAATAAATTGAAAAAAATAAAAAATTAAAATTAAAATAACAAGCCAATAACTGAAAATATTCAAATGATTTGTTGTCTGAATATATGCCATTAATGAGCCTTATCTATGATCCACTCACTTGTAAAAACAAATTTATGAAGTGACTATGTGCTAGGATTTAAAATAAATAACAATAATAATAACTATTAAAAAAAGTTATAGGTCTGGCGCTGTGGTATAGCAGGTAAAGCTGCCGCCTGTGGAGCCAGCATCCCGTATGGGCACCAGTTCAAGTCCTGGCTGCTCCACTTCCTATCTACCTCTCTGTTATAGCCTAGAAAAGCAGTAGAAGATGGCCCAAGTCCTTGGACCCCTGCACCCTTGTGGGAGACCCAGAAAAAACTCCTGGCTCCTGGCTTCAGATTGGCCTAGCCCCTGCTGTTACAGTCACTTAGGGAGTGAACCAGTGGATGGAAGACCTATCTCTCTCTCTTTCTTTCTCTCTCTCTGCCTCTGCCTCTCTGTAACTCTGCGTTTCAAATAAATAAATATTTTTTAAAAGTTATTAAATAAAAACAAGAATTATAGAGGATCTCTCTCTGTGTTTCTCCCTCTCACTGTTACTCTACCTCTCATGTAAAGAAATAAATCTTTAAAAAGAATAACCAAGGAGTGGAAATAATATACTCTGAGCAGCTAGAATGTCATCATGTATACACAAGCCTTCATGAACAATTATCAAAGGTTATCTTCTCAGTCTATTTACTCATCATTTAGACTGACTCCCTGCTTTCTTTTTCTCTGCAATGACAAATTAGATGTTGAGAATCTGTAGAGCAGAGAAAGATCTGATGCTGGAGGAAAATGCTCTGACAACATAGGAAGTGACGGCTGACAATTTCACAGCAAGTAAAGGAACATGACATTCAACTTAGGGTTGAAAGATGAGTAAAAATTTGTAAGATGAAGAAAGCAGGGGGAGCATTACAGCCATGAAAAGCATGATCGGTAAAGACAAGGGCCTTGCAAGGTCACTGTAGGTGATGAATGAAGAGTGGCAGGTATGTCATATTGATGGAAGGGGTATTTGTGAAGGACGGGTGGTAGGATGAAAAGATTAGACTGAGAGTGATGGGTACTTTATGGCAAGTTATGAAGTTGGGATTTCATTTTGAAGCAATGAAAAAAGAACAGAAAAATAACATTTATAGGAATCATTAGGTTCACGGTTCATTGTGCTGTGAGTAGAGACAATGTATCTCTGTATGCTAGGAAAGCGCAGAACATCCACCAACATCCCAGACTTAAGTAAGTTTTTCTAGAAGTTTGCTGAGAATAGCAAGAGTCCTCCCTACTATTTTCCCTAACTTAACATGTTTAATCAAAACACGGGAGATTTCACCTAGTGTTTAGGCCATCATGGCTCACTGTCCTTATTACAGTGTCTCACAAGCTTTCCATCCAGGTTAGTATTGCATATATGTTGTACTACCTCCAATATAGCACAAGAAATCAGGGCTGTATTATTTGAGATACGAATCCAAATGTGTGTAAATAGTATGTAGCTTTTTTGGTGTGGAGATCGGTTTCCTTCCCTCTTTTACAGACACCATCTCTAGAGTGAATTATCTGTAAAACGTCTAAATTTTACCTATTTTCTAGCAGAGAATCTGGCTGCTGCAGTTTCATAGATGCTGGTAAGTGACACAAGACTCTTGAGTCTTAGAGAAATGACCTTATTGCTTAAAATACAACAGGCAGAAAGAGCTTCATGCTTACACCGTTTTCCATTTACTCCCAGGTTCCACCAGGACAATACAGAGTGACTCAGGTGAATGTGGCACACACACTGATTTTGTTGCCTGTCGGAGGAACCTAAGGTTCAGGGAATACCAAGCCTTTAAAGGAGGTTGTCAGCAAATTGCTTACACCTTGCCTGAAAGGAGACATTATCTTTATCATTCTGGTTAAAGAACAAATCTGTCTTGTGTCTCGAGAGAAGGCACTATCTCTGTATTCTAATAAGATTTGAAGTACAAGTACCCTTGAAAAAAGTCTTTAAAAATATACCAGTTTTTCTTTCTTGGGAAATGTGCTACAATAGAGAACAATCTTGCTCTACTGTTTCAGGGTAGAGTTCCAGCTATCACAAGCATGATATGAATAGCAGAATGAAAGAAAGGTGGAAGAAAGGGTGAAAGGAGACCACCTTTTAAATTGCAAGCTCATTTCTTATATATCCATTTGTCAGAACTCAAGCACATGATGATATGAACTTGTAAGAAGCTGGAAAATGATATCTATTTTAGGTGGTCACATGCCTCTTTAAATATTGCTGTTTAAGTTTTCATATAAAAAGGGAGAATGTGTATTGGTAGACATTTGGATGTTTCTGCCACAATATCAGACTTTTCCCAGAACCATGTACCATTCTGCATGCATCTTTCCTCCACTCTAGATACCTTTTACTACATATACAGGGCCACTTCTGCCCATTTTTCATTAGTCAATTGATGTATATCTCCACTGGAAAGTCTTTCCCAACCCCACTTTTTCATACTCTTACTCCCAGATATTTAACTGTATTTAATATCTATATTTTAGGAAAAATTATTTATTATTTTACATAGTTTATCAATAATATACTTCAGGGATGGCTACAGATAGGGCTTCCAATATCAATATCTAAATATTAGAATATTTTGTTAATTAGCTTGTGATATTAGTTATAGTTTACACTCACTATATTTGTTTATCCACCAAAAATTGTTGAGGCAGCCTTTTCCCTTAGCAAAATCGAAGTGTTAGAATCCCACAACCCCAGAAGTATGTGTGTCAACTTTGGAACACTTCCTAGATCCAAAAATGTTTGGTCCTTTGTTTCCCAAATAACAGAGAAGGCTTTCACCTGATCCCACGAGAAGCCTTGCGGAGCCTGCTGTTGAAGCACTCCTGTGAGTGTCTTTCAGTGGAACTTTTCCTAGGAAGCAGTTGTTAGAGTGCCTGAGCAGGATTCCACAAGCTTTCAACAATATACGTGAGTGCCTTTATTCCTGCTTTTACAAAAATGTGAGTGCATGTTGAAAATCAGCCTGAAACCCTCACCATTGTAAGGCCCAAATGATCAGCAGCGTTGTGAGCTCAACCCTCATGGAGCCCACTTATCTTTATTCATCAGAATGTACCCATGTTTACCAAGGGACTCCTCCAACTGTAAATCCAAAACTCAATTCAGGTCAATTTACCACATCCAAAATTTGGTAGATTAACCTACCCAAAACATGGTCACTTCACTCTTAATTTCTCCATTTTGCTTTGCTAACTCCCACTCTACACTTGTTATGATTCTGCAACTTCTTTTTTTTGTTGTTAGGTTTCCTATTTTACTTTAACACAACATAAGATCTTTGAGGGAAGATTTCATTTTTTTCTTTGAAATATCACCATGGGGCCAGTGCTGTGGCATGGTAAGTTAAGATTCCACCTGCAGTGCCAGCATCCCATATAGCCTCTGGTTCAAGTCCCAGCTGCCACGCTTCTGATCCATCTCCCTGTTAACATTCCTGGGAAAGCAGTGGAAGATGGTCCAAGTCCCTGGGGTCCTGCACCCATGTGGAGACCTGGAAGAAGCTCCTGGCTCCTAGCTCCCGGCTTCAGATTGGCAGAGCTCTAGCAATTGAGGCCATTTTGGGAGTGAACCAGCAGATGGAAGACCTCTCTCTCCCTATCTCTCCCTTTTTCTGTCTGTAACTCTGACTCTCAGATAAACAAATAAATCTTTAAAAATAAAAAGAAAAGAAATATCACCATGGCCAATGTTTGCTTCTGAAGTTTAAAAAAAAAAAAAACAACAAGTGTTAGTTTCCGATTCTAGAGTACGATGATTCATCTGTGGAAACTTGTCAATGAAAAAACATCTGCTTAATTTCTAGTAAAGTAAGACTTTGACAAATGGTAGATAAAATTATTATTATTTTTATTTATTTTTGACAGGCAGAGTGGACAGTGAGAGAGAGAGAGAGAGAGAGAGAGAGAAAGGTCTTCCTTTGCCATTGGTTCACCCTCCAATGGCCGCCGCTGCCGGCGCACTGCGGCTGGCACACTGCGCTGATCCGAAGCCAGGAGCCAGGTGCTTCTCCTGGTCTCCCATGGGGTGCAGGGCCCAAGCACTTGGGCCATCCTCCACTGCACTCCCGGGCCATAGCAGAGAGCTGGCCTGGAAGAGGGGCAACCAGGACAGAATCCGGCGCCCTGGACTAGAACCTGGTGTGCCGGTGCCGCTAGGCGGAGGATTAGCCTGTTGAGCCACGGCACCAGCAGATAAAATTATTAACCATGTGTTTTGGGAACACACACACAAAAGAAATAATTTTAATGGAATGAATTAAACAACTCTTTGTGGAAAGGGTACAGATTAAATGAGGCTATATATGGCAAAAATATTATAAATAATTTTATTTAGATTTTATGCAAAGACTTCTGACATTTTTCTCAAGTACAATTCACAGTTTGATTGATCCTCATCTAGCATACAAAACTTAATGCATATGGGGAACTAGAGTTGTGTTATATAATTAGAGAATTTTCCTATGCAGTAAAAGATCAGGTGTCTATCCAAGGAGACATACTAAGTGGACAGTGGGCAGTAAAGAGCACAAGTTATTAAGAAAGCATCATCGAAGGATCTAGGTAGAAATTAGTATGTGAAAAGGCAAATGGTGGTGAACAATCAGGCTTCTTAGGTTATTGGAGTGATTTAGTATGGCTGGATAAGGTAAGTGGTGATAATGAAGATGGAAAAGAAAAGTTAGGTCTAAATCAATAAAGTCACCTGGATCCTACATTGAGGAATCTGGCATAGCTGACACTCAAATATGGAGCCAAAATGAATTGTTAGTCATTCCAACATTTTGTAATGTTGAGGCATGTTTTATCAAGTAATCCTTCGGACCACTGGAATACACTTGGCCAGAAAGCTATTGTGATAGCATTATAATGATTTTACAATTTTCCTTGAGGAATTATATATTATTTTTGAGCCAAAGTGAATATTTATAAAATAGGAATGATTCATGTCACTGCCCTTTCTAAAACTTTTACACAATCATTATCTTGTCCAAGTTGGTAGATTACATGGGGCTCTCCCCCTTTTTTTTTTTTTTTTAACAATCTTTTGGGCTACTCTTTCCATGGTCTAGCTAATTGGAGCTTTTCTTCATTTTCCTTTCATTTCATTCTCAATGACTACATACAAAGTGCTCATTCCTGTTGGAATGCTTCTAGACTTTCTGAAAATCTGGTAAATGCATCAAATCCTGTGTAAAAAATCTTTTTTTTTCTAGTAGACAAGCTAAAAATCTCTGGAGTGCTTAAGCACCAAGTTAGAGTCAATAAGAAACCAATTTTTTTAAAGTGGGTGAGTCTAAGACTAAAAGAATTTTAGGCTGTGCGTTTAGGAAAAACAATGCCAAAATTTGAACATACCAATACACAGAGAATCCTAGAAGACACAATGCAAGTGATGGACCCTGAGGTTTAAAGACCTGTGCTTGATTCTGGGACATAATAGAGAAAGCAACAGATATTGATGCTTTTTCTTAAGCATTTGTTTACTAGGAGGGAGAGAGAAATACAGAGCTCCTGTCCACTGGTTCATTCTCCAAATGCCTGGTGGCCAGGAACCCAATCTAAATCTCCCATATAACATGGCAGGGGCCCAACTACTACTCTGTCACCTGCTGCTTCCCACTGTGCACGTCAGCAGGAACCTGGAATTGGTGTCAAATACAGACACTTCCACAGGGAAAGGGCGGCCTCCCAACCTACCATCTTAAATACTCTGCTGCACATCTTCCTTCCAGCATTGGTTCTTTCAGCTGTGCGTGGTTCAGATTGAACAGAAATTGCAATTATCTCATGATATTTCAACATGAGGTTTTGAAAGAATGCATTCATTTTGTTAGGATAAATCATGAAATAAATGCATTGGCTTTTCTATGTTTTGAAGACTCTCTAGGAACAGCAACACACATTTATTAAAACTTAAAGCTATCTACAGATTGTTGCAGTAGCAGTATTTATTTTGTGAGATAACACAGAAAGGAAAAAGAAAAACAAGAAAGACTTCCTGGCTATGATATAAAGTTTGAAAGAATCAAGAGGAGTCAGGGATCAAAGCAGAAACATAAGAATCACTAACATACACAGTTTTAAGGAGTCAGGCTCTTTACGACCAACCACCACAACGCAACATTTATTCACTGTTTGGTTATATTTTCTTAATTCACCAAGTGAGTCTTTGGCTGTGCTGTCCTGAGATGACCCATCTGTCCCTTATTGGAAAACCACCCACATTTTCAGGAAATTGATATAATTTTGCTTCTGAGTCCATCAGAACACACTCATCCATTTTAAGCCATGAGCTGATGTATTATTTTTCCACAAATAAAGGTATATTTAAAAAGCCTAAATTTAAGACAGAGGTTCATTGTCTTTTATTACTCTTAATTGAAAAAATTATTCAAAATAAATTTCGAGGAAACATTAGCCAGGTTAGAATGACCCGTTATGTGCTGAATCTAAAACAAGAACATTCACATTAGCAGAGGCGAGAAAAAAATTTAAAAATCTGTCAGAGGATGATGCTGAAATATTATCTGCTATGAGTCTGAAGTGAAAGAGCTCTTTCTAATGACTATGTTCTGAGTAACACAGGAAAAGCATTCTGCATTAAGAGACAGTCATCAAACTACAAGATTTAGAGGCCCTTCAATCACACCTGGGGGAGAAAAAGGAGCCCCAAAGAGAGCTTTTACCTTTAAAAGGGAACGAGTATTGGACTTAAAAAATTTTTAAAAATAACCATTCAAGACATTTTCTTAGAATAGTACTAAAGCTTGGCAAATCGCAATTAAAATGTAACTTATTTTAGTCAAAATACATCATAACTAATTTGATCTGTATATGTGCGTTTTCATAGCAAAATAATGTGACAAATGAATAAGATAAGGAAAGAGCAAGAATACTTCTGATCCATGTTGAGTAAATTTGCTGTGTTGACAAGTATTTTTTCTAATAATTCAAGAACTAGTCACATTACTATAAGTGATAAGAAAAACCCACTAAATAAGCAAACTACTTACATAAAATTATTATAAAGAATAGAGAGGTAAGAAAAAGGACTATGCTTTTTGCTACAGGAATTATGCAGATTAACATTCTAGGGGCCAGCACTGTGGTGCAGCGGGCTAAAGCCCTGGCCCGAAGCGCTAGCATCTCACATGGGTGCCAGTTCTAGTCTCAGTTGCTCCTCTTCCAATCCAACTCTCTGCTATGGCCTAGGAAAGCAGTGGAAGATGGCCCAAAACCTTGGGCCCCTGCACCCACGTGGGAGACCTGGAAGAAGCTTCTGGCTCCCGGCTTCAGATCTGCACAGCTCCTGCCGTTGTGGCCATCTGGGGAGTGAACCAGCAGATAGAAGACCTCTCTCTCTGTCTCTGCCTCTCTTTGTAACTCTTTCATATAAATTTTTAAAAATCTTAAAAAAATTAACTTTCTAGAGAACGCACATTCTACTATTTTAAGTTTTACTGGCTTTGAGTAGACACACCACCAGGTTAGTTTTGGTTTCAATATTTAATATAGAAATTTGAATTTTGCTACTTATTTTATGTGCTTATTAATAAACTGAATTTTTTTAGGTAGATAAATCATTTTAAGAGGAAATATAAATAGAGATAGAAAATCATTAAACATTTATTGTATGTCATTATTCTAAAAATTAAAGAGATATAATAAAAATGAAATAAATACAAATATTTAGGAAATAGAGACAAGATTTTACTATTAGCTTACTCTATGTTTATCTTCTTGGAAAACCTATTATTTCATCAAAAAACAAATGGAATTATCTTATGCATTTAATAAAATGACTATTACAAACACACAAAAATTATCTTGTCCATTTTAATGCTGCAATTAATATACACATATTTACGATAAACATCCAATATATAAAATATTCAAAAACAAAAATCAATGTTAATAAACTTAGAATAACTTATGCCAAAGTTAAAAGGTTCTAAAACACATTCAGTATGATTTTAAAAGATACGATACTCAAATGAAAATATTTCAAATTTAAAAAGCTTATATTTCTTGTAAATATGCAAATATTTATTTGCAGATAAAATCCTAAAGGTATTTTTTTAGAGAGTGGCTTTTCAAAATGATAAATCTATACTAGAGTTAAAATGGAAGAGCTTAAATAATGTTTAGATTCATTATTTATTTATTCTTCATTGATAAATCTGAGCCTAAAACAAATCTGAATGAAGCGTGAAGAAGACTAACCCTTGAGAATCAAAAAATAATAAAATGCTATAAATACATAGGCATGAAATTAGCATAGCAAAAAGGCATTCAATTAGAAAAAGGAGAAAATTAGAAAGATGCTTGAGAAAGCCTTTCCAGCATTCACACCTGCCAATATCCCCTTCCAGAAAAATACAGGTTAGAATAATTAGAATAACTATCCATAAACAAAATCCCCTTCACAAAAGCTGAGGAACAAGATGAGAGATCACAGATCCTACATGCAGCCGAGAAGTAAGAAATGACACATTGACAAAGATCAGGAGGATTGTCTCACTTACATTACATTTGCCCCAACTCCAGACTCCACAGCAAGGAAAGAGACACCCTCCATGTGGGGAAGAAGAGCAAATGAACTCTAGACTGCAAAGCCAGGAGCCAGGAGCTTCTTCCTGGTTTCCCAAGAGGATACAGGGGCCCAAGGACTTGGGCCATCTTCTCCTGCTTTCCCAGGACATAGCAGAGAGCTGGATTTGAAGTGGAGCAGCCGGCACTGCAGACGGTGGCTCTACCCGCTATGCCACAGCGCCGGCCCCAGTTTATTTAATTTTAATCAATGTACTAAGTAATAATTTTGTATTTATACACACATATTTAGAAAAACTAGATTATCAAAAGATGGATAGAGCAAATCATTCGATATTTACTTGACAGATATTGTGAATATGTACTACACCTAAGGATATAACAATGAATGATGTAGACAAAAAACATTTAGATATGCTTTCACATACCATATATACACACGTGAAAACAGAAAAGAACGCGTGAGTAAACTCAAGAACTATGAGTACAGACAGTTTGGACTAGTGTACATGATGACCTATTTTAAGTAAGATTGGCAATAATGATTCTCTGGTCAGAACATCTGGGTAGGCCATCTGACATATGGAAGTGCAGGATGCTGCTAAACATCTTACAATGCATATGGCTGCACCTTACTCTCAACCAAAAAAAATTATCTGGCCCAGAATATCAAGATTGAGAATTATTTCCAATTTAAGGTGATAATAATTGAATGCTTGAAAAAAGAATAGACTGATAAAATCATGCAAATAAATATACATTGAGTATTGCATATTTGATAGTCTCCTGAAGATCCCGTGGCTATTTTAAAAGAAAGTAAATATTCTCATTATATGTGTTTGTGTGTAAATATATGTGTGTGTGTGCTTATATGTAATACTTCTTAATCAGCCTTAAAGTGAAGACATTTTGGAAAGTGTTTTATGTGTAGAGGGCACTGTTCTTTATTTGTCAATTACCCATAAATTTATAAACACCTAAAAACCAAAATATATTTTAGAAGTAATTTAAAAAATCAACAGACACATGTAACTTGTACAGACTTATGAGATACTACCTGATGCTTCAAAAAGTATATACATTGTATAATGTGCAATCAGGGTAAATAACCCTATCCCCTCAAATATTTAGTATTTATTTATGGTTGAAGCATTCAAAATCCTGTCTTCTATATTTTAATATAAACATTATCTATGGTCACTCTATTGTGCAATATATCCCCAGAAATTGTGATTCCTGTCTATCTATAACTTTGAACACACTAATTAAAGTGTTTATTGAGGGGTTGATGTTATGGAGAAGAAAGTAAAACTGCCGTCTGCAACACCAGCATCTTATATGGGCACTGGTTCCAGTCCTGGCTGCTCCACTTCTGATCTAGCTACCTGCTAATGGTCTTGGAAAAAGCAGCGGGGAATGGCTCAAGTGTTCGAGCCCATGCCCTACCCACATAGAAAACTTGAAAGGAGCTCCTGGCTCCTGGCTTCAGCCTGGATCAGGCCCTGCTGTTGTAGCTACCTCCTGAGTGAACCAGTTGATGCACAATCTCTCTCTCTCTTTCTCTCTCTCCCCCCCCCCAACTCTGACTTTCAAATAAAGGAATAAATCTTTACCAAAAAAAAAAAGTGTTTATTGAACAAGCATACTAAAAATTACTTTCAAAAATATTCATTTGGCGGCCGGCATGGTGGCACAGCAGGTTAAGCCACCTCTTGGGACACTGACATCCCATATGAGTGCTGGTTCAAATCCTGGCTGCTTCACCTCCAATCCAGCTCCCTGCTCATGTGCTTGGGAAAACAACAGAAGATGACCCAGTTTCTTGGACCTCTGCAGCCACATGGGAGACCTGGATGAAGCTCCTGGCTCCTGGCTTCGATCAGGTCTCTTCCTGGCTATTGTGGCCACTTGGGGAGTGAAACAATTGATGGAAGATCTATCTCTCTTTTATTCCTTCTCTCCCTCTGTAACTCTACTTTTCAAATAAATAATCTTTTGAAAATATATCCCTATATTATTTATTTGAAAGAGTTACAAATAGGGCCAGTGCTGCGGCTCACTAGGCTAATCCTCCACCTGCGGCGCCGGCACCCCGAGTTCAAGTCCTGGTTGGGGCACTGGATTCTGTCCCAGTTACCTCTCTTCCCATCCAGCTTTCTGCTGTGGCCCAGGGAAGGCAGTGGAGGATGGCCCAAGTCATTGGGCCCTGAACCCGCATGGGAAACTAAGAGGAAGCACCTGGCTCCTGGCTTCGGATCAGCGCAGTGCGCCGGCTGTAGCGGCCATTTGCAGGGTGAACCCACGGAAGGAAGACCTTTCTCTCTTTCTCTCTCTCTGTCTAACTCTGTGTGTCAAAAAGAAAAAAAAAGAGTTATAAATAGGTAGAGACAATGAGAGAGGTCTTCCATTCGCTGGTTCACTTTGCAGATGGTTGCAATGGCCAGAGCTGCACCAATCTGAAGCCAGGTCTCCCACATGGGTGTAGGGGCCCAAGGACTTGGACCATTTTCCAGTAGTATTCCAGGTCACAGCAGAGAGCTGGATTTGAAGAGGAGCAGCTGGGACTAGAACCAGTGCTCATATGGGATGCCGGCATTTCAGGCCAGGGCTTTAACCCACTGCGCCACAGCACTGGCCCAAATAAATAATCTTTAAAATTATATATTCATTTGAAAATGTTTAACATATATAGTCACTTGATATCATTTTTATTTTCCCAGAAAAACAAAGAGAAATCTACTCACTTGCCATTCAATGCTGCTACACCAACTGTGCTTCGAGCAATAGACATGCTGGCCACAAATGTCCACTGTTGGCTCTGTGGATCCCACCTCTCCACAGTATTCAGATAGCTCCAGCCATCATGGCCACCCACAGCATAAATAGGGCCTTCAAGTACTGTTACACCTAGGATGATGGGGAAATGAAGATTGTGCCTAAAGTTAATAATATATTATATACTTAAAAACTTGTTAAGAGTGTAGATCTCGCATTACATGTTCTCATCCCAATAAAATAAAAATTTAAACACTTGGAATGGATTTATTTCAGTGAGCTTTCTTAAATCAAATGAACAATGCAAAAACTATGATCACATTCAGTGTAGACTGCAATTGCTCAAAACCATTTGCAATCAGGAAGAAACTGCCTGCCATTAATCGATTCATTACATTAAAGTGCAAAAAGAATGTTTACAAGTAAAACTATATTTGATCTGGATGTTTTATAAAAGAAAATCAATTCCCTTATTTAAGAAGAATAAAAGTTAAAAAAAAAAAAAAGAAGAATCAAATCTAAACATCAGAGATGGTATTTCTTTTTTTTTTTTTTTTTTTTTTTTTTTGACAGGCAGAGTGGACAGTGAGAGAGAGAGAGAGAGAGAGAGAGAGAAAGGTCTTCCTTTGCCGTTGGTTCACCCTCCAATGGCTGCCGCGGTTGGCATGCTGCGGCCGGCACACCGCGCTGATCCGATGGCAGGAGCCAGGTGTTTATCCTGGTCTCCCATGGGGTGCAGGGCCCAAGCCCTTGGGCCATCCTCCACTGCACTCCTGGGCCATAGCAGAGAGCTGGCCTGGAAGAGGGGCAACCGGGACAGAATCTGGCACCCCGACCGGGACTAGAACCCCGTGTGCCGGCGCCGCAAGGTGGAGGATTAGCCTGTTGAGCCATGGCGCCAGCCAGAGATGGTATTTCTTGTGCCTCTTCTATAGAAGAATATTTTGATACTGTGGTTTATATCACTTTAAGCAATGTTACGTTAATGCAATATGATATCATTAATCTAAATTTCAGGGCACTTTCCTCTGTGTTTTTGCTTTCTAATACTTTAAAATGAACTTACATGAAGGTCAGAAAAAAAAATCTGACAATTCATTTTATTCAGTGAAGTCACTCAACCTGAGCAATTCCAACAAATAAAATTAACATGAGTCATTAATAGAAGAAGTATATATGCTTAGCCTCTGGTTTCCCAGGAAATTCACTTTTTCATACATAAATTTCATAAATGCTAAACAGATGCTAAATGTTAAATACCATGTTAATATTGACTGAAGTGGTCGCTTTTAACTATAAAAAATATGGTACGTATTTCCCAAAAGGATAAAATTCAATGTCTGATTGTCAAGAACTATGAAGTGTCTGTAATTTTCCTCTGCTCCCAAGCTGACAAGTTAGACAGCTACAAAGTTATGCATATTAATAGAAGACAGGGTCAAAGAGGAAGGGCAGTTTATTGCTCATAGCAACAACAGTAGTCAGAGCACCATCAGTTGTCGCTTCTTTTGCTGACTCGCCAAGTCCCAACTCCCACATGGTGCCCCAGAGAAGATGACCAAGGTGGCCTTTATGTTTTCTCTGCCTGTCCAAACTTTAGACAGGTTCCTCCTGCCTCTAGAGCCCTGACCTCATTTTCCTTAGAGCATTTACTTTAGATAACTTGTAATTGCAAATTACTTCTCTGCTCCTTTGAGATGTAAATCTTTTCAAAAAGCCTCTTCTTAGTTTAATAACCTAGGACTATCTTTCTCAATGACCTGAGAGTCATTCCTTTGAAATGCAATCATCAAGTAACACATCCCTTCTCCCAGTTTATCTGGGAGAACAGGAGTCTAATTGCAGTTAGCACCTTTTACTAGTGAAACTAGAGACCTCAAGATAGGAGAAAGTTGACTTTTCCCTCCAGTAAAGCCAATTAGCAAACAGTTTGTCTAGGATCTCCATCTACTTCAGGTATTGAAAACTCAACTACCTGTGTCTTAGAAGAATTGAGTTCAGCTGCTTTTCTGGTCGCTCTTCTGTATTACAATACCATCGAATAAAGGCTATCTTCCATGTATTTTTTTCCTTTCTTTCCTTTTTATTTATTTATATTTTCTGAGAGGGAAGGAGGGAAAGGGGGAGGAAGAAAATGAGGGGACTAGAAAGAAAGAGACAGAAATACAGAGACAGAAAAAGAGGGAGAGAGAGGGAGAGAAAGGATTTCCACTTGCTGGTTTACTCCCCAAACAGCCACAAAGGGCAGTACTAGATCTAACAGAAGCCTGGAGTCAGGAACTCAATCTAGATCTCCTGGATTGGTGAAAGAAATCCAATTCTTTAAACCATCACCTATAGCCTCCCAAGGTGGGCATTATCAGAAAGCTGGAGTCAGAAGCTGGGAATTAGACTCAGTGAAACTAATGTGGCACACGAGCATCTTAACTGATAGGCCAGGCATATGCCTCTCCTATTTATGCTTGCCTGAGAAGTGTAAACTGAAACTTATACTTGCAGTAGGTTGTATTGCAGGAGAGGAAAGTAATTTTTATTGCCAATAAATATATGTATCCATTGCTTGCAAAATAAGTTTTTCAGTATCTATGAGTTTTACTTTGGAAAGAAACCATCTTTTTCATCCTAGTGTTTGTTTTAGTAACTTTGCTTTGAAATACAGTCCAGAACAAAGGGTAGTGACTTGACTTAAAAGATGCTTAGAGGGTCCAGTGTTGTGTCCTCCAACACCGGTATCTGATATGTGTGCTGGTGTGATTCCCAGCTACTCCACTTCTCATCTAGCTCTCTGCTAATAACACCTAGGAAAGAAATGTAAGGTGGTGCAAATATTTGGGACTCTGCACTCATGTGGGAGACTCAGAAGCTCCTGGCTCCTGACTTAGTCCTGGCTCAGTCCTGGCACTTGCAGCCTTTTAGGGAGTAAAGGAATGGATGGAAGAAGATCTCTCTCTCTCTCTCTCTTGCTCTGTCACTTTGACTTTCAAATAAATAAAATAAATCTTTTTAAAAAATTGGGGCTGGTGCTCTGGTGTAGCAAGTTATGCCACCATCTGCAACACAAGTATCCCATATGGGCACCAGTTCAATTCCCAGCTGCTCCACTTATGATCCAGCTCCAGCTCCATGATAATGTGTCTGGGAAAGCAGCAAAGGATGGTCCAAGTGCTTGGGTCCCTGCACTGGCATAAGAGACCAAGATAAACTTCTTGGCTCCTGGCTTTTGCCTGGCCCAGCCGTGACCACTGTGTTCATTTGGGTACTGAAAGAGCAGATGGATGGAAGATATTTTCTCTCTCAGTAATTCTTTCAAATAAATAAATTAATCTTTAAAAATATATATGAAAGCCTACATTCTAGAGGAGAATACAGACAGTAAAAACATACATAATGTTGAAATAAGTTACATATTTGTTTTTTAAAAAAGATTTATTTATTTATTTGAAAGTCACAGTTACTCCCAGAAGGAGAGTGAGAGTGAGAGAGGTCTTCCATATGTGGTTCACTCCCCAGTTGGCTGCAATGGCTGGAGCTGTGCAGATCTGAAGCCAGGAGCCAGGAACTTCTTCCAGGTCTCTCATGTGGGTGCAGGGGCCCAAGGACTTGGGCTAACTTCTACTGCTTTCCCAGGCCATAGCAGAGAGCTGGATCAGAAGTGGAGCAGCCGGACTAGAACTAGCACCCATATGGAAATGCCAGCACTGCAAGCGGAGGCTTTAACCGCTACGTCACAGTGCCAGCCCCAGAAGTTATATATTCTTTAATTATTCAAGTACTGCTGGTGAGAATATCTGGGTTGAGGGTGAGGGAAATGCAGAAGAATGCTGTAGTTAGATTTCTGGGGAACGGCACTGGGCACCACTCACAACACTGGCATCCCATATCAGAGAGGGCTTCCAATCCAGCTCCCTACTAATGCTCCTAAGAAAGCAGCAGATGATGTCACAAGTACTTGTGTTCCTGCCTCCCATGTGGGAAACTTGAATGTGCTTCCAGGATCCTGACTTTGACCTGGCCCAGCCATGGCCATTGTGGCTATCCACTGATCCAGTGGATGAAAGATCTTCCTCTCTGCGTCTTCCTGTCTGACACTCTGCTTTTCAAATACATAAAATAAACTTTTAAAGAAAAGATTTTTTACTTTGGAGTGTAAATCCCCAGGCTCATATTCCAATTTATTATTACCAGCTGTATGACACTGTAAAACTATATAAATTCTTTACATCTTAGTATCCTCATTTTCAAGAATACATATATTATAGCATTTGTGTGATTATTAAATATAAAACACCACATAACAGTACTTGACAACTAATAATCTCTTAATCAATTTTAGTTATTTTGTAAGTCAATCATCAGTATGATCTCTGTTAGGTGAGGTTGTTAAAGCTAAGAAACTTGGGATACTAAGCAGGATGACAGAGTACTGTAAGATATATCATTACTCTAAGAACTTAAATTCCTCTCCCAAACATCTCTACTCTATATTAAATTAAATCATTGACAAAGTAATATATTTCCGAGAGTATTATTTAATAAACTATTTTTGGAAAGTATCAATTTCTTGAAAATATTCAAGTGTTATACTTCCATATTATAGAGAAAGATATTTTTGTGGGTAGTCACAGGATTTCTGAACTATGCCTTATAATGTCATTTGCACATTTCTTGCAGCTCTGATGATTTCATTTCAGAAAGGCCTCATTAAGTAGAGTGAATAATTAGACCAGAATAATTTCAAAATCAGAATGATACAATCAACTACTTCCTCTTGTTTACTAAAAATACCTTTGGAGATGCATCAAGGTGAAGAGTACAAATGTATTTTCCTTTGGTTTGTTCAGAGTCAATATTAATCTTGTATTAAAAAAATAACTTAGGGTTGGGCATTTGACCTTGAAATTTAGGTGCTACTTGGGACACCTATATCCCATCTCAGAGTGCCTGGGTTTGAGTTCCAGCTTCACTTCCTATTCCAAGTACCCACTAATGTTAAGCCTATATGATAGCATTGATAGCTCAAGTACTTGGTCTCTGCCACCCACAAGAAAAGATCCAGATTAAGTTCCAGAATATTGGCTTTGACTTAGCAGTGAATGAAAAAGATTCTTCTCTGTGTGTGTCTCCTTGATTTTCCAATAAAACAAAAATACATATTTATAAAATAAAAAATCCTGGGCTGCACATATGGCACACGATTAAGCTGCACATGGGGACATTTATTCCATATCAGAGTTCCTGGGTTCAACAGCTGTCTCAACTTTCAATTGCAGCTTCCTGAAGTGGCAGGTGTTGGCCCAAGTACTTGGGTCCCCTTCAACCCACCTAGGAGACCCAGATTACATTTTAGGTTATTAACTTTAGCCTAGCCATCCCCAGCTTTTGTAGCTGCTGCATTTGGGGACTGAACCAGAGGATGGAAGAATTCTTTCTCTTTCTCCCTCTATGCCTCTATCTGCCTTTCAAATAAATAAAATTAGTAAATAAATAAAATCTAATTAAAAGAACAGAAAAGATTAAGCAATTTTTGTGTGACTCAAGTTTAATTATTTCATGTTTATTTCTGGTAATTTTTAAAAAGAGTCTCTTATATGTTTCACATTGCCAAAATGTATTTATTTCAATATACATAATTACATATGAATTTTAATCTATAATTTCTAGCAAATAGAGTTCTTGAGAATTCTATAGCAAAATATTTATCAGAATTTTTCTGTATCATTTTTCTGAAAGAAGTAAGCCTTCCCTAATTTTCATGTAAAATATCACAAGTTAAAACTGAGAAACTTCCATTTGTGAAATTTAGTATAAAAAAACGTAACGGAGATTTACATCTTTGGATAAGGAGAAAATGAGTAGGTCATGGTCTGTCTACAGAGAGATGTCCACAAAATGTTTTCACCTAAAAGAAACCTATGGAGCTTTCACAACTTAACTCTAGATGTTTATTTCACCATCTCTCTATAAATGCACTGATAGACAACATTTTTTTCTGAAAAATAAATTACTGTTTCTTTGTATTCTTGTTAATATAATCCACAAAGATGCTGCTATATTTATTTTAAGATATAAACTGATCCAATTTATAAATAACATCGTTTTAATTACATAAAATAATGACAAATCTCATTTTAGCATTGCTTAACTGGTCGCATACTTGCCATGAATTTCAAATTACAAAAGTTGAGCTGTAGAAGACCTTTTCTGTATGAACTTAGTGTATTTTCTCTAATAATCCTACCTTGCCCCCTCTTGATTAGTGAACTTGAAATTACAGAGAAACTAAGAGAAAAAAAAAAAAAGAAAACTAAAAAACGTTTTAGTTAAGGAAAAATAACATAAGTAACTTTGGGGTCCAATAGAAAATAGAAGCATCTATGATCAGTTAAAAAAAAAGTAAATTTTCTATGAGAATCTAAGGAACGTTGAAGGTTTTTGCACTGGACAATGATGTTGGAAGTGTACTCTATTAGTTTAATATGATCTTGGCCTTTAGGACTAGTGTAGAAAATATGTGGAGAAGCAAGTGATGATATTGTTAATTTTTGTTCTCTGTCTATATATTTTCCCCAATAAGCTCTTATTTAAGGAATACAAACTTCATGCATTTCATAAGTACAACTTTAGGTATATATTGATTCTTCCCACCATACCTACCCCCCCACCCACACTCCCATTCCTCTTCCTCCTTCCTTTCCCATTCCCAGTCTCACTCTCCATTAAGAACCATTTGCCATTAACTTTGTACACAGAATTTGCATACACACACACACACACACAAACTATTCCTCAACAGCTGAGACAAGGGCTGTTTAAAGTCATTGCATGTTGAAATTAATCTCACTTTTTTGGAAATTTAACTTTAAAGAAACACCCAAGAATGAACATCTTCTGTGAGCACTTAGACATAATTATAATACAACACTTTGAGGACAGAGGTCCTGCAGGGGAAGTTAGTGCACAGTGATTTCTGTTGTTAATTTAACAATTAACACTCTTATGTATGACGTCAATGATCACCACAGGTTCTTGACATGAACTGTCTAGGCTATGAAAGACTTTTGAATTCACAAACTCCGTCAATATTTAGACAAGACCATAAGCAAAGTGGAAGTTCTCACCTCCTTTCAGAGATAAATACCTCCTTCTTCGATGACCACTTCTTTCCACTGGGGTCTCACCCACTGATTATTATTCTATGAGACTGCTGTGTGGACTGCTTCCCATGCTGGAGCATTCATTCCTTTTTAATTCTATCTATTGTGATTACCAGACACTTAATCCTACCCATTTGATCACTTTAACACTTAAGATGGCATTTCTACCATCTAGCTTAAGGGGATTTGGGGTCCCATGGCAAGTTTTAACTGTACGCTTAGAAGTAAGTCCAAAGGAATGTATGTAGAACTCTACAGCTTTACAGTTACAAAATTCATATACTTAATAATTACGATTTTAGGAATATGGTGATTCTTTTCACCCATACTCCCACTCCTCTTCCTTCTCCCTCTCTTATGTTTTGTTGAGATCTATTTTCAATTTACTTTATACACCTATGTTTAACTCTATGTTAAGCATCTGACAAATAGTAAAGATACGAAAATGTAATTGTTGCCATGGTGATTAAGTAGTTCAGGTGGAAGATACATTGTGGAGATAATATTAACAGAACAAAAGAAGATTTTTTTTATCCAATGTGATAGGTCAATAAAAAAATTAGAAAAAAATATATTTGTTTAAATTGCCACAACAGATATTGAGTTCTCAAAGTATCCCATCAGACTTTTGGCAACAATACCATGAATTACACTGGCACTATATTGATATAGGAAGAATTGTACTACTTGAAGACTGTTCCTTACTGCATCACAGCAGGGCTCTGTGGCCATACACAAGTCTGTATATGACATTAGCATCTTGAGATTCCAAGCTTGCTATCCTTAATGACATAGAAATATTTGAAAATAGATATTCTTTTTTTAAAGATGTATTTTACTTATTTGAATGACAAAATGACAGTGATAAAGTAAGAGAAAGAAATCTTCCATCAATTGGTTCACTACTCAAATGGCTGCAATGGCAAGGACTGGGAGTACCAACCTGGAACTCCATTTAGATTTCTCATGTGGGTGGCCAGGACCCAGGTACTTGTGCCATGTTCTGCTGCTTTCTTGGGCATGTTAGCAAGGAAGCAGTTCAGAAGTGGAGCCGCAGGCCTCAAGCTCACACTCTAATATGGGATGCTGGTGTCATTGGTGGCTGCTTAACCTTTTGCACCTCACAAATGGAAAATCTCTCTCTCGCCCTCTCCCTATTTCTCCCTCTTAAGTTCCTCTGCCTTTCAAATAAATACATCTTTAAAAGAAAAAAAAATTACCAGTCTGCATCAACGGATTCTCCTACTTTCAAATCATTCTTTACATTGCCACTAGAAAAATCATCCTAACACAACTGAAGTAAGGCATTTTCTTGCTCAAACTCAAATTTTATAGGCTTTCAAGCATTGCAGAGACTATGTATAACCCAGGCTTATTCCACCTTTCCAATCTTATTTTCACTACAGCTCCAAATGCTTTATCATTTGATGTATTGCCATTGCCCACATGTTCTTGCACTTTAACACTATGTATCTGGGCTCCTCTGATGAAATTTTACTGCTCTTTTCAGATATGATTCAAAGCGGAAGCTTTCTGTAAGACTTTTGATTCTTTTAGTAACATTTTATCCATCTTGCAACATTATGCTGCAATAATTCACTTATTTGAATCATGACTGTAGATACTATAAGTGCACTGGATATTTTAGAAATCATGGTATTCATATTACTTACAAAGTAACATTATACATATCTCCTTTAAATGGTGAGGGCTGTCAAAGAAGTTCTGCTGTTAGGATATGTCAATTTTCTGGGGAACTGAGAAATAGTTTGGGGTCAAAATGTGAACTATCTCACCAGTGTCAAAAGAACTACAAGTTCTTCACCTCTGCGATGAAGAGGTAATAGAATTTTTAGACAACAGACTTGAAGTGAAGCTGAGATAATTAGGATCCACCTGGAGAATTTTGGCATTGGAATTCTACTTTGTGGCCTGCATAATTTTCTGGAAGTCACACTACAGTCTAGGGCAGAGGTGGAGAAGTTCCAGCCCACAGGCAATATAAGGCCCATGAAATCATTTGGTCTGTTCCTGCCAAGGAAACTACCAGTGGGACTCAAAATTCAGTAAATCAATAGCAGAATAATTTTTAAGCAGATAATTTTGTATGGCCTGTGAATGATGTCATAATTGCCCAAATGATCCTTGGCAGAATAAAGTTCCTTACCCCAGGAGACAGGAACCAGAAAAAAAAATCATAAAGTTGGTTTAATAGATGTTTAATCATCAAAAAGATGCTTGACATTTACTTCAAGTGGTTATGAAGATTTCCCTGACAACTGAAGAACAGCTGGCTTCAGTCTTTACAGGGAAAGAGCAGAACAGAGATCTCCTCTCTGTCCAGGAGCCACTAAAGAGAACTGACAGTTTCACTGCTACTTAAAAAATAGACACTCTGAGATCTGAGATCCTGCCGCCTTTTTCACAATCTGCCAGAATTCCATCAATCAGGATATTCCACTCAACTCAATCTGTGGCAACAGGAGCCTAAAAATAGCAGTTCTTGGGTTAATCAAGATATTTTTTAAAAACTATGTTTCTGCATGAGCTTCACCTGAAAGAATGATACATTTCCTTGAACTCAGATTTCAAAATGTTAAAATCCCCGGGATAATTTCCATGTACAGCCACGATTGAGAACTACTGCCATAAGGGAAAAAGACACCAATGTAGGTTAGATAAGAAAGTAAGCACCAAAGAGAAACTGAGAGAAATTGCTATAAGAGAAATGAAAATTTAAAATTTTTTGAAAGAAAAGTAACTCATTGAAGTTAATTACAATGGAAATTGTGAGTGATTTCAGATAAAAATGAACAGCCTTGAGAAATCATGAGGAAAAATTAAAGTGTGAAAAAATATATAAATGGATATGGATATGGAATTACAGTTTATAGCCATTGTCTATATTCTTATTAAGCTAAGGTATTTCTGCATTTTACTTGCTAAACTTCTTATTCTGTGAAGTATTAAGACTTTTACTTTAATGTAAATTTAAAATATTTTATCTCAAAAACTAAATAAAAAAAGGAGAAGGAAGGAAGGTGGGAGGGAGAGATGGAGAGCGAGGGAGGGAGGGAATATCATGTTCTCAGAGTTGTATCTACAAAGCACAGTGAATCTGTTAAAAACTAATTAAAAACTAAAATAAAATAAAATATAAAAATAAAAATAAACCAAAATTTAAGAAAAGAGTCTCAAGGTGGGTGGGGTGGTGGAAGATCTTATTTCTTGCAATGAAACAGATTATTAGATTGGCCTTCTGACAAAACTCAAACATATATTTTTCGTAAGTACACATAAAATGACAAACACCAAAAATAAATAAGTAAGTAAAAAATTGAAGAATGTGAAAATACAATAAAATATAATATTTGTGTTAGTGTTAGTGTTATACAAGGACAGAGAGGGACATTATATTGTGCTAAATTTATTTTGAATTTATACAGATTTTTGAAGTTACTCCTCTAGTTTGGCAGGCACACTGTCCCCCAGAGGGCTCCAAGCTGGAATCCTGCCAGGCTCTTCCCACAGCTTT
The DNA here is from genome assembly GCF_033115175.1 of Lepus europaeus. Taxonomy (NCBI): domain Eukaryota; kingdom Metazoa; phylum Chordata; class Mammalia; order Lagomorpha; family Leporidae; genus Lepus; species Lepus europaeus. Next base: position 43,291,806 of record NC_084832.1, on the reverse strand, counting down.
ATTGCCAGTGGCTTGGGCTGCTGAAGACTGCTCTTACTTCACTCCAGAGATGATGCTGAGGTTCTTGGCTGCTGGGGTCCTGAGTTGTGCTTGTCCATACCCTCCATGTAGGTACACAATATCTCTCTAATTTGTGTGTAGTTTCCTCTGCCATTTTTTCCCTAACTCTTCCATGGGACTACACTCTCTCCTTTGTTAAAAAACTAACTTCTCCTAGACTAGAGCAGTAAGTTCCCTCCCTATTCTGCCATCCTAATCTAATCTCACTCAGTAATAAAGACCCTCCCAACAAAGGAAAGCCCAGGACCAGATGGCTTCATTGCTGAATTCTATCATACATTTAAAGAAGAACTAACTCCCAATTCTCAAGATATTCAAAACAATTGAAAGGGAGGGAATCCTCCCAAATTCTTTCTATAAAACCAGAATCACCTTAATTCCTAAACCTGAAAAAGATACAACAGAGAAAGAGAACTACAAAACTATTTCACTGATGGACACAGATGTAAAATTCCTCAACAAAATACTAGCCAATCGAATCCAAAAACACATCAGAAAGATCATTCACTCAGACAAAGTGGGATTTAGTCCTGGTATGCAAGGATGTTTCAACATTCACAAATCAACCAATGTGATACATCACATTAACAAATTGAAGAACAAAAACCATATGATTATCTCAATAGATGCAGAGAAAACATTTGATAAAATAAAATACCCTTTCATGATGAATATTCTAAGCAAATTTGGTTTAGAAAGAACATTCCAAAACACTGTCAAGGCAATTTATAACAAACAGTAGCCATCATCCTACTGAATGGGTAAAAGTTGGAAGCATTCCCAGTGAGATTTGGAACCAGACAAGGATGCCCACTCTCACTATTGCTATTCAATATAGTTCTGAAAGTTTTAGCCAGAGGTGTTGGGCAAGAAAAAGAAATCAAAGGGATACAAATTGGGAAAATCATATAAATATGATTAAGTGTTTGGTAATAAAAATAGATAGAATTAAAAAGGAGCCAATGCTCCAACATGGGAAAGCAGTCCATAGAATGACAATTGCTTTAAGTGGCATTCTCTCCTCAGAATCAGCACTTAAGACATTCTGATCTGGCTGAAAATCCCATAAGAGCATTTCAGGCATGAAAAGCCAAGGCACTGTGGCAAAAAATGTCCTACATGAAGAACCTCTGTGGGTGAGACACCAATGGAAAGAAGTAGTCATCAAAGAAGTACATACTTTTCTCTTGTAGGGGGGAGAGTACTGCCAATATGCTTATGGCCTTTTCTAAGTTCTGAAGGAGTTTGTGGATTCAAAAGGCTCCCTAGCCTAGGCAGCTCATGTCAAGAGCCTTGGGTGATCAGTGACATCATACATAAGAGTATTAATTATTAAATTAACAATAGGAGTTATTGTGTACTAACTTCCCATGCTGGACCTCTGTTCTCAAAGAGTTGCATTATGAAAGTTAATAGTAAAACTTATTCTCAAAGATTTACATTGTTGTAATGCATTAAGTGGAGAATATTATTAAAAAGAGTGCTTAAAAAATAAAAGAAGTGAAAACAACTTTGAGATGCACTGATTTTGAACAATCCTTGTCTTGACAATTGAGGAATAGTATTTTTTTTCATACAATTTGTTCAACTCTTTACTTAGTATAGAGCTAACTTTTTTGTGTATAAAGTTAATTGAGAATAGAGCTTAGTAAAAACTAAGACTGGGAATAGGAGAGGGAGGAGGAATAGGGGTGCAAATGTGTTTGGAGGGCAGGTACAGTGGGAAGGATCACTATGTTCCTGAAGTTGTATTTTGAAATGCATGAAGTTTGTATTCCTTAAATAAAAGGTTTCTTTGGGGAAAAAAAGTTGAAATTAAAGTAAAACAAAACAAAATGCAGATATTATACATATATCAAAAGCTTTTTCTTTGAAGATGTCATTAAAATAATTTGATTACTATTCCTAATTAAGAAAATAAAAAGAGAATGACATTACCAGAGACTCATGAGAGTTTTTGGGGAGGTGGAACAGTCAGGCCTGCAAAATCATTTGATCTGGTCCTGCCAAAGCAGCTATAGGGAGGACAAGAAATTCAGTAAGTCTATAGTAGACTAATTTTTAAGTTGATAATTTTGTATAGCTTGTAAATTATGCTATAAATATCCAAATGGACCTTGGAAGAAAAAAGACTCCTAACTCCTTAAAGATAAGGAAGATAAGATAGTATAACTCTAATGCAATATGAGTGATCTGGTGTGAGTTTCATACTTCCACTTCCATATTCATGTGCTGAAAGCTTAATAACCAGTGTGATAATATTTTGAGGTACAACTTGGGGAGATAATTGGAGTTAGATAAGGTTATGAGGATCTGGTCCTCAAAATTAAGTTAGTGAAGAGGCAGACAAAGAGATTTTTCTGTGAGAAGGCAGGAAGAGATCACTTATCAGAAATTGAATCAGTTGCTCTGCTCTTGGCCTTGAGAAGTGTAAGAAATAAATTTTTGTTGTTTAATTCACTTAATTATGACATTTTATAGTAGCTTACATAAACTTACACAATGTATAATGCTCTTGAAAACTTAATGTAACTGAAAAACTTTAAAGAGAACATAAATGAAGAAAAATGCCCCCAAAAGTTAGAAACTTCAATGAGTCAAATAATATTAATAATTTAAAATGTGACTAAATACCTTTGCAATATAATCATGAGTAGATTAGTTCATAGGAGAGTATAGCACTATCTTAAAGGGAAAATCATCTCAATGGAACTTAGATGTCATTTAAGTGTATCATTATATGATGATATGAGCACAGAGAAAATTATGGATTGGTTCATACTTGGCTTACATTGTGTTGGAGCTGATATGTATGAGAAGGAAGAGAAGATAAAGAAGAAAAATAATTACTAAAAAGACAAATAAAAGATCTAAAAAGATGTATAATAATTGTATATTATACATTTTTTCTGTGTATACTCATATATTTGAATTAAGACAATGACATATTTTTAAAAAATGAAATGTTCTTTTTCTTTGACGCAATAACTCTTTTTCCAGACATCCACTCCCTCAGATCAGTACATAAATATGGACTGTTAGGTATAGGCAACTATTTTGATTATGGCATTATTTATGCTACTGAAAAGAAATTCAATAATTGAAATTAATTTTAGTATATGTTATAGCATACATGTATGTAACCCTCCAAAATCCTTTCTTGTTGATGAACCTCTAACCTACAATTTGAGGATATTTGGTAATAGGGCCTTTGGGAAGTAATCAGATTTAGATAAGATCAATAAGATAAAGCTCCAATAATTAGGTTAGCATTCTTATAAGAAGAGGGGTCTATTAAAGCTTGTTGTCTCCTGGCCCTGTAAGGACATAGCTAGAAGGTTCAGCCATCTTTAAATCAGGTTTTCACAAATACCTAATCATGCCTTCACTGTTCTCAGATTCCCAGGCTACAGAATTGCTAGAAATAATATTTGTTGACTGAGCATCACAGTCCTTGTCTAAGCTGATCAAGAAAATTTCATAAAAATGTAATAAAATGGCCGGTGCCGTGGCTCAATAGGCTAATCCCCCACCTTGTGGTGCCAGCACACCGGGTTCTAGTCCCGGTCAGGGCGCCGGATTCTGTCCCGGTTGCCCCTCTTCCAGGCCAGCTCTCTGCTGTGGCCCAGGAGTGCAGTGGAGGATGGCCCAAGTGCTTGGGCCCTGCACCCCATGGGAGACCAGGAGAAGCACCTGGCTCCTGCCTTCGCATCAGCACGGTGCGCCAGTCGCAGCACGCCAGCAGCGGCGGCCATTGGAGGGTGAACCAACGGCACAAGGAAGACCTTTCTCTCTGTCTCTCTCTCTCACTGTCCACTCTGCCTGTCAAAAAAAAAAAAAAATTTAAAAATGTAATAAAATGTCTTGCAAATACATAATACTATACACTTCAGGAGGTAGATCTTTCTGAAACTTAACCATATTAAATAAGAAAAAGCTACAGATTTTATATGGTTGCATAACTCTCATGAAAAAGAAAAAAAAAATACACAAATACACAGAACAGAATTCAGAGTCAAATCCTCACTCAAACTCCCCAGGACTTTTGGCACTTCATTTCAGACTTCTCCCAGTTGCCAAGTCCATTTTGTTTCTTGAGCAAATTTCTTGTTACAGGCCTCAATGAGTCTCTTTGCCATTGAGTCTTAGATAGAATTTTCTTTGTTTAGCCCAGCAGATTCCTCTTACTTCACATCTGGATGATCCTCATCTTATTTTTTTCTAAAGGATCTTGAGTTGTTTATGTAAGAGGCCATTGTTAAGGGTACTTGTCATACCTTTATTCAGAGACATTACTACTTAGATACTCTGCTGATGCATAACTGTGGTGCTCATTAGTGATTTACGTAGACAGAACTTATAATGAAGGGGATAATTATTATACAATGTATCAGTGGATATCTTGAATAATTCTATACGAGGCTAGTGAAAAAATTCTTTGCCCTTTCATCTTATATAGAGAGTTAGGTCCTTAAAAAATACAAAATATAATTCAATAATGAATTCATCAAAAATTTCAAGTAAATTAGTCAAAGCTTAGTTCCATAAACCTTATATTTACACTGAACTTTATGACTGAAATAAGTACCTAGAATCATCAATATTTTGTTAATGAATTTGCAATTTCTTTGTTGCTACCAGTAACGAGAAACTTTACTTTCAAATACACTGACAAATTTTGCAGAAACTAATTTTTCATCCTAACCATAATTCTGAAAATTCAATTTCATTTAATTGAGTTTTTGTCAGTCTAAATACTAGCCATTTCTCTTTCAAAGATGTATTTTGTAAGCAAACTAATTTTAAAATGTCATGAATTTTTATATTTATGTGTTTTAAGAAAACCCAACATCAAAGATGATGATGGCAAAAGTAACAATTATGTATAATGGGGAAAAGAAGTTATGATGAGAAGGTTTATTAAATCCAAAGAAATATTTTTCACATACTTGAGAAACAAGGCAATACAATGATAATAAACAAAGTCCAGTTAAAGCAATATTCCAATTAGCAGACATGATTTAACAGGAAGGTCTGTTGGAGATACTTCCTGAATTAGCTCTGCAGAGCTGTTGCATAAAGCTTTAAGCACCAACATAAAAATCATTGACTTCAGAAAGATTATAGCAGACAAGAAGTGGGAAAAATAGAAAAACAGAAATCTGAATATTGAATACAGTAAAATAAACAAATTAAGAACTTTGTGGGATGATTCAGCAAGAGTGTCAGTTGAGGGACACATAATATAGCCTTTGCAATGTTTTCTAGCAGTAGATGGTCTGAAAAAATCCTATTAAAACAATTATAGCTGAATGCATTAGATAACAAAGAAACATGCAAATAATTCAAATAAAATTTACCTGTGAAAAGTTAATGAGCACTCTTTGAGCTACATTGATTAGGAATCTCCAGTGTAAATTAAAAAAAAAAAAGTCATTAAGATTGCTCTTTGTAAATATCATCAACTTCTCAATAATACAAACAAAAAAATCTTATCTATTACAGGCACACAACATATATATTTTGTGAAATAGAGGGTTAATAAGGAGAAATATGAGTTTACTAAATATTATTTATATGTGTTTTAAACATTTAAAATTTAAAACTTTGTTCAATAATCTAATTCTAGTCTTCTAAAAATATCAATTTATACTAATGAAGCCACTATGTACCATAAATGCAGAGGAGACAATCTCCAGGATTGCACAGTAAAGGGAGACTTTACCAAGCCCACTGTTATGGGTTAAGAGCTCTTAAGACAGAACACAGAAGAAGGGTCAGCCTCATGAAGGCAACAGTTTTTACAAAGCTGGGGCTAAAGCTGTGGTGCTGCGGGTTAATACCCTGGCCTGAGGCGCCAGCATTCCATATGGGCATCGGTTCAAGCCCCGGCTGCTCCACTTCCAATCTAGCTCTCTGCTATGGCCTGGAAAAGCAGTAGAAGATGGCCCAAGTCCTTGGGTCCTTACACCCACATGGGAGACCCGGAAGAAGATCTTGGCTCCTGGCTTTGGTTAGGTGCAGCTCCTGCCATTGCAGCCAATTGGGGAGTGAACCAGCAGATGGAAGACTCTCTCTCTCTCTCTCTCTCTATCTTTATCTTTCTATCTCTGCCTCTCCTCTCTCTGTGTAACTCTTTCAAATAAATAAATTAAAATATTTTTTAAAAAAAGCTGTCAATAAGACAACTTTGAGGTGTTTTCAACCTGGTTAGGTATGTGGTGTGACAAATCTCAAGATACAAAACAAAGGTACTTCAAAAAGTTGATGGAAAAATGCCGTTAAAAATAATTTTATTTTCATAAAAAACTTTTTGAAATTCCTCCATATTTTCCATAATATGTACTTTCCATGAACTTTTTTCAAGAACATTTTTCATTCTCCACATGCCTGCAACTGGCCACATCTGGGCCATATCTGGGAGTTAGAAACTCAATCCAGGTCTCCCATGTGGATGCCAGGAACCCAATCACATGAGCCATCACTGCAGCCTCTCATTTTCTGGAACAAGGACTTGAACCCAAGTATCTAATGGGGATGTGGGCGTCCAAACTTATGTCTGAACAGTGCTAGACTTCATGAAATTTTTCAATACCCCTCAGATTCATAGATTTCAAAATATTTGGTAATAAAATAAATTTATCTTTTAATTAAGTCTCCATGAATTTGTTGAAAAACTCTCTTAAGAGATTGAATTGGCAGAGTTAAGGCAAAGGATAATTAATGACAAGCTATAATTGTCACATTAAGAGGTTTGTACTTTCTGGATAAATAAATCAGTTTTAAGGAGTTAACTTTGGAATTATGGGAATAAATAAAGGGAGAGAGACTAAGGTAGTAAGTATCTGCTATGTAATAGAATATTAAATAGTATTCTAACCACTTTTTGTTAGTAGTAGACCTCACTGTTGCTTTTATATCATGAGTCTGTATAGCATAACCAAATATAAAAAAACAACATATTCTTTTTGGTGTTCTTTGGGCACTTATGATTAGCCAGTCTCATGATCATATTATCTAGTCATCAAGACAATGCTGATATATCGTTATATACAGAGCACTTCAAGAAGTTGGTAGAAACCGAATACAGTTGTTTTTGTTTTTTGAAGTCTCAAATTTGTGAGATCCATGCGTAGTTTTTTCCTAACACACATTTCCAAGAAGTTTTTTGAAGACCCTTTGAAAAGGTAGATTTCTTTTTTCTTAAAGATTTATTTATTTACTTGAATGAGAAAAACAGAGATAGAGGTCTTCCACTCTCCAAGTGACTGTAGCACCTGGGGCTGGGCCAGGGGGAAGCTAGGAGCCTAGAAGTCCCTCTAGTTTTCTCACATGTGTGGCAGGAACTCAAGTACTTGAGCTATCATTTACTTCTTCCCATGCACATTAGCAGGGAGTTGGATTGGAAGAAGAGTGACTGGCACTCCAGTTTAGAATTTGGGCATCCCAAGAGACGGCCTAACCTGCTGAGCCACAATGAATTTACTGAAGTGCCCTCTTTTGTTTTCAGGCTTAACCAACCTCTTTCTCTATACTTCATAAGTCTTCGCATCAACACACCTGTTTTCAATCCAACTCATTACATTTCAGGTACCCTATTAGTTACCACAGGTCGGGAAAAACATATGGTATCTGTATTTTTGGGGACTGGTTTATTTCACTAAGTATAATGTTTCCAATGCATCCATTTTGTTTGCAAAAGACAGGATTTCATTGATATTTTGAGCTTCTATGACCATTTACAGCTCTTTTTTTTCTTTCATCCTATTTATTGAATACTTAGTGTAGGGTTACTCTTTTTTTTTATCTTTTTTTTTGGGGGGGGTTACTCTTTTTTAAAGATTTATTTATTTATTTGAAAGTCAGAGCTACACAGAGAGAAGAGAGAGAGAGAGAGAGGTCTTCCATCGGATGGTTCACTCCCCAATTGGCCACAACGGGGCGGAGCTGCACCAATCTGAAACCAGGAGCCAGGAATTTCCTCCGGGTCTCCCACTCGAGTGCAGGGGCCCAAGGACTTGGGCCATCTCCTACTGCTATCCCAGGCCATAGCAGAGAGCTGGACAGGAAGAGGAGCTGCCGGGTCTCGAACCCACGCCCATATGGGATGCCTGCGCTTCAGGCCAGGGCATTAATCCACTATGCCACAGTGCTGGCCCCAGGGTTACTCTTATGAGTATAAAGTTAACTGAAAATAGATCTTTGTAAAAATTGAGAGAGGGAAAAGGAGAGGGAGTAGAAAGAAGGGTGGGTGTGGGGGCATGGGTGGGAGGGAGGGTAAGGTGGGATGTATCACTATGTTCGCCAATCTGTATATATGAAATACATGAAATTTGTATACCTTTAATACAATTAAGAGATACCTCTGAATAATCACTTCATGTTAACCAGAATCTAATACCTCATCTCTACCTTACAGACTCCTGTTTTGTGTTGTGTAATCAGTCATTCCAGCCTGTTAGCTAATGCCATAAAAGAACACTGTGCCTCTAGCAACTTTCGAAGATAATAACCAAAACACAGTCACCTCATCTTGAATATCTTATAATATTAAAATGTTTAATTCATCTTCCTAAAAAGCAGATTAAGCATTACAAAACAGCCAGAAAATTACTTTTAATGAGCTACTTATCTTTATCTTCCCTTCTAGAAACATTTAGGGTAAGCTGACAAGTTAATATGCCTTCTATAAATTTCTAAATGTAAGGTCCAAGGTTAGAGACCCCATTTACAGACTTTTCAGCTAAGGGTCCCTGTCTGTCATTTCATGTTTCCCTACATTCTAGCAGCAGTTGACCTTTGTCAGCACAGATTCACTATGGCTACTTTTAGTCAAAAGTGGTAATGAAAAATCTAAAATAAAAATCAGATAATTTTTTTTTCTTTTTTAACTAAGAGGAACAAAAGCTAAGTGTATAGCTTTTGACTTTAGGGCTTCCCATAGGCAAAAATTGAAAGGTTATATATTTTGTAAAAATTTCCTTGAATTAATACTTAAAAATGATAATATAATATGTGTTTATTCTTTGACAAAACGATCAAAAGCACTCATGAAACAAATTGTGGAGACATGCTTTCAAAATAGAAAATTTGGCTTTTTTTCTGATTTATTTGCTTTTTAGCATTACAAGATAGAAATAAATAAGGTAAATTAGCTAAACATAATTGGATTAAGAAAAGGATATCAGGAAACAGTTTTATTGTGATAGATTTGCATGGTTCTTAACAGACACTAGGAAATGTTAGTTTTTAAAAATTTATTTGTGTATTTTATTCATTTGAGAAGGAGGTAGAAAGAAAGAAAGAGCGAAAAACCTCCCACCCACTAGTTCATTCCTCAATTGTCCACAATATCTGGGGCTGTGCCAGGCCTGAGCTAGGAGCTGATAACTCAATCCAGGTACCCCACATGAGTAGAGGGATCCAATCAGCTGAACTATCATTTACTGCCTCCTAAGGTCCACACTGGTGGAAAGCTTGAATCAGGAACAAAGCCAGGAATTGAATCCAGGCACCTTGACATGGTACACAGGTGTACTAACTAACTGGTGTCTTAACCACTAGGGCGAAATCCTACAATTGGGAAATGTTATTTAAGGAACAACAAAGAAAAGCATGCCAATTTACTAGTCCAAACTCTGCTATACTTATGCTAGGTGTGTTTAATTAAACTGAAAAAGATAAACTAAGTGAAATAAGTAATTCCTGATGTTACAATGAGGGCACACTCTAAAATGTCTCTAAAATGTCTTTTCTTGTTGACCCTTCCCTTTGGTATTCCAGCTGAATACGCATTTTTCCATTAAAAAGCCTCTAGGGATTTGCCCTTTGCATGGGACTGACAGAGAGGTGTTTTTCAAGCTAACTCCAGAGGAAGAATGTTCTGGTAATATAAAATAACCCTAAGAGCATGGACTCCAGTACCAAATGTTCTGAGTGTCCTTATAACTGTGAATAAATTCCTGAAACTCTTTGAGCTTCACGTTCTTATTTGTAAAATAGTGATAATAATACTTCAAGGGGCTGTTGTGAAGATTAAATGAAAAATTGTGTTTAAAGGATGTGAGAGAGTTTTAAGCATCTAGCTTTTAAAACAAATTTATAGTTTAATATGATTTCACATACTGAGGACAAAAAATAAGATCAAGTTCAAAACTTTGCTTAGAATGGAACGAAGAAATAAACTAGAAATGATTTAGTCAGTTCTTCTGGTGTCAATATTCCTATTATTCTCCTCTTCATTCTTCTTTAACTTCTATCTTTAATATTGCTAGTTTACACATATTCATCATGTTTTGCAAGTTGCTGCTTGAGGATGATGAATATGTATTTGAATCAATTTATGGAATATGCAAATATCTATATTTTTATGTCAAAACAGGAAGTCTATTGAAATATGTATCCATTGTAATATAGAAGATTACACAGTCATTGAGGATTGAGGAATGTAAATATTTTATAATAAACATAAAATAAAATGATAGACTGTTTTGAAAAGAAAAATTCATGGGACTCTTATTTAAAGGATAAAGACATTAATGAAAGAGCAAAAATTCTAAATCAAAGCGTTTATCTTTTCACTGATAAATAGTAAGAGAATCTATACATTTAACATGAGATAATACAGTAGGAAGAGGTTAAAGTTGTCTTTTTAATTGAGTTAATTAACATATGTGTAACCTCATTTCTGCTCAGTTTTGTGCCTAATCCTTTTGTTTTTATTTTGTTTTATTATATTTATTTGAAAGGCAGAGTTACAGAGAGAGATGGAAACATAGAGACAGAGGTCTTCCACCTGCTGGGTCACTCCCAAATGGCCACAATGATCTGGGCTGGGACCGGCCAAAACCAGGAGTCAAGAGCTTCTTCAAGATCTCCCACATTGGTGTGGGGGCCAAGCACTTGGGCCACCCCCTACTGCTTTCACAGGCCATTAGCAGGGAACTGGATCAGAAGCGGAGCAGCCAGGACTTGAACAAGCACCCATACGGGATGCCAGCGCTGCAGGCTGGGACTTTAACCCACTGCACCACAGTGCTGGTCTCAAGGTTAAAGTTGTGGGGTTTTTTTTGTTTTTTTTTTTTGTTTGTTTGTTTTTTTCATAAAAATCCACAAATTCTAATTTCTACATTCTATCACTTATTTTAGAATAAGACAAGTGTTACAGGATCTTATTCATATGTATAGTCCCCCACCCCTCCTCCCCCCCCAAAAAAAAAAGAAAAAAAAGAGAGAGGTACTCTCATAGAAGGTAAAAGCATAAGGATGGATAGCAGAGACTGGGAAGAGGAGTGGGATAGGAGGGATGATACTAACCTACAGTTAGATAGGAGCAAGTAGTTCTGTAGTTTTTTTGCTCTGTAAGGTGACAACAATGTACTGTATATTTTTCTGTTAAAAACAACAGAAGGTAGACAGGATTTTCACAATATGGAATATTTTCACTATATATATATATATATTATCTATATGTATATGATGTATATGAACACATCTCATAGGAGGCTGGTGTGCTAGCTCAGCCTGTTAAACCACTGCTTTGCCAGCATCCCAAATTGAGTGCCAGTTTGTGTTTTGACTGCTTAGCTTCCTGGTAATGTACCTGGGAAAGCAGCAGATGGTGGCCCAAGTGCTTGGGTCCCTGCCACCTGTTTTGGAGATCGGATACAGTTCCTGGCTCCTGGCCTGAGGTTAGCCTAGTCTTGGCTGTTGGAGACATCTGTGCAGTGAATTGGCAGATGGAAATTCTCTCTCTCTCTTCCCCCTCCCTCCCTCCCTCCCTCTGTGTGTTTGTTGCTCTCTCTGTCACTGTGATTTTCAAATAAATAAATGAACAAATAAAAACATTACTTAGTATCCCATTCCCATGAATATGTATAATTTTATGTGTCTCTTAAAATATTTTACATTTAAGATTAAGAATCAATAACATATTTTAAAAAGAATATATCCATATATGGAACATAATGTACTTTTCATGTCTATTTGTTTCAAGTGTTATTCAGAGAAACTAATTCATATTGGAATTGTCCTTATCTGAGAACAATGTTGAGGGAAGAGCTGCTGGAGAATATTTAGTTAATGAAATAATGCAACTCAGGAGTTGAGATTCAGTTATAGAGTCTGAAGTTAGCTTCAGCTAATAAAATTCCAGATTTTTTAAGGTGTAATTTGTTACAAACATTTTCTGGCCCTTGTTGAAATAGCTGGCCTTTAAAAGTTATAATCTAAGGCAAAACATTTTACAAGAATATATGACTTTGTGCTATAAGGTTTTAAGATAATAAAAGAGGAATAGTCATTTGATCTGGTAGTTAAGATGCTGATGTCACCCGCAATCCCACATGGAGTCTCTGAATCTGATGCTTGTCCCCACTACAGATTCAAGTTCCTGTCAATGCATGCCTTGAGAAGCAGTCAGTGGTGATGGCTCAAGTAATTGGGTCCCTGAGACTAATGATATTTGTTTATGCCTAATGTGTATAAACCATTGTTTCTGGAATGTAGGATTTAATTGCAATGGTAGCTGTTTCTGTTGTTTTAGAATGGGGTTAAAAATCTCCTTAAAATGAATTAATGCCACCAACCAGCTTCTCTTAATACAGGAAATATTTTCCATGAGTTTATATCAGACTATCTTCATAGCGTAACTATAAAAAGGAATTAAAATGTTTGATTTGGGAGATGGAGAGATCTTGTAGCAGCATTGATCAATGAAGGTTGAATCAGGGAAGAAATTCTGGGACTTCCTGAAGGGTACAGGATTTCAAGAAGCACACATGGTAATGTTTTGGATATAAGAGAAGTCATTTGGCAGTTTTATAGTGCACTGTATATGCAGAAAACAGGACAACTGAAGGAAGAGAATAAAATATCAAAAGCTGAGGAAATGACAAATGATTCCTTCTGAGGAGAGGAGTATATACGGCAAATCAGGAAAAAAACTAGTTGAAACCTCATAGGAATTATTAACAGGGCAGAAGTACTCTCTTTATAATGCTCAGGGCCTTAATACTAGGCCTTTTTGACCAAGGAGAAGAATAAACCATAGTGTACCTTTCTTTGTAATAATATACAAAGTCACAGAGTTATATGTAATTCAAAATGCAGAAAGGGTCTAATTCAAATGTTTTAATAGAATGTATAACATGAAAAAGCAAATTGTTATGCAAACATACATATGGATTTATACATTGAGATCCACTTTCATTTTTTAGAATTCAACATATTATTTGTATATTACATTTTAGCAATATTACTTATTTTACAATTTGCCAATCTTTCAGATGTTAAATAGCATAGCATAAAAAAGTAATGGGAGTGATTTTTGCTTTATTCTCTCCCTACTCCCTGTTATATAATGTGAGCTAATTTTTGCATTGCTCTTTTCTTTTTATCCCAAAGTCCAAAATACACTATGAATCTGAATGATTAAAAGCAAATTTAGATAGTCTGTATAATTCTATTCAATTTCAACATATGCTATAATATTTTGTTTATTAACTTTGTGTATTAACATTTCACATACTAACTTTTCAGGATTATCTACCTCTGAAGTAGTCATTGAACTGATCAGCTATGAGTTATCTTTTATCACATGAGTCAGCTTCCCAGTAAAGCCGCCTATGAATTCTATTGGAACTCCTACATTTAACACCATCTTTTAACTGAAATGATCATGGAAGAAAAATCTTCTAGGACATCATTTTTCATCTTTATTGTTTCTTGAACAGAAGTTTCATGTTCTCTGAAAAGGTGAAATATTTTTGGAATGAACTGTTGTCTACGTTAAATCTGACAATCTAATCTCTACAGACAAGGGAAAAAAAACACACAAAATCAACTTTGCTTAGGTCTTCCTGGGAGTTCTAACTCATGAAATATGAAGGGGAAATTGTAAAAAATGGAACTAAAATGTTTATTTTAAGTGAAAACACCTTGAAATCTTTGCATATTTGATGAAATTAATTGATAAATTACTCCTAAACGTAGGTTATCTGCCAATGCATGATGCTACTAATGCATTTTTTGTTGAAATACTGAGGGTCTTAGAATGTTCTCTATGTTATAAAAATGCCATCTAAAGAGGAAGAGTCAGACCACATCATTAGTCAACTGCCATGAAAAACAGACACTATATTTTGGATGTCTAAATATTTATAGAAATAAAGCTCATAAGAATCTATAAATAAAATAGCAAGTAAGAGCATTCCCTATTTTCATAACATTGCCTAGAAAGAGGTATTGATAGTCTCAAGGTATCTCTAAGTAATTCACAAACATGAAGCTTACATGAACTATGAATTTAATGATTTGAAATACTATACTGAATCAGTCATTCAAACAGAATAAGCGTGGATATTGACAGAATATCAATTAGATGCTTATCTATTTGTTTGTAACATTTAAGCCTTAATAAATGTGTAACCTAAAGGGAATAACACTCAAGGTTTATAACATTTCACATTAGATGAAATAATAACTTTTAGAAAATAGTACACTATATATAGTCTTTAATGAAAGGTGAAATTACAAGTACTATAATCCAGTCAGTAGTGCTTATGAAATGAAAATATTTAAATTATATAATTTATTAACATCTATGATCTATTAATAATAACAATAATCTGTTAATAATACATAATAATATTATTTATCTAATATCTATTAGTCTATATAATATCTATAGGTTTACCTATCTATTAATCTGCATAATATCTATTCATCTACATAAATTTTGGTTTTTATTGATTTAGTGTTCCATTAGCACATATACATTGATTGGAAACTTTTAAAGATGAAGGAATTTTCTATTAATTTGCATTTAATGTTGAGACATAGATTTGTATGATCATTCAGGTTGAATGTAACCTATAAAAAAGATAATAGATAAAATACAAAATAAAATTATTTCCCAGAACAGTTAACAAAATTAAAAGCAAGAAATAAAGTATCACTCATAATCAGAATAATAGGAAGTGGTGAACTTACTGTAGTTGCCACCATTTTCTTCTCTGTTAATAATTCATTCTCTGATTTACCTATGTAGAAAGATTGCCTTCATGTTTTATAATATCAAAATTTATAACTTTTTATTCATAAGGAGAGGTTATTATATGTGTTTATACTTTCAAAAAATTATTTATTTGAAAGTCAGAGTTCCAGAGATAGAGAGACAGAAAGAGAGAGGTCTTCCATCCACTAGTTTACTCCCCAAATGGCTGCGATGGCCAGGGCTGGGCCAGGCCAAAGCCAGGAGCCAGGAGCTTCATTTGGATCTTGCATGTAGGTGGCAAAGGCCCAAATGCTTGGGCCACCTTCTGCTACTTTTCCCAGACCATTAACAGGGAGCTGGATTAGAAGTGGAGCAGGTTGGACACAAATCTGTGCCCATATGGGATGCTGCCATCATAGGCAGTGATTTTATCTGCTACACGACAATGCTGAACTCCAAGTTTCAATTTCCATTATTTTAAATTTGGGCTAACCTTAATTATGCAGGGCCTATTATGGACAATTGCCCCTAGATAAATATTTCATTATTAAATTAAGAAATCCTGTTGAAATATTATCAGAGTGAGATTAATTAGGTCATATTGATAGAGGGATACTACTCCCAGGTTGGTAGATAGGGAACAGGGAACTCTCAACCCTACACCATTTGGACATGAGTCTCAAAGGACCTGAAAAAATTGAAGCAAGGGCTTCTGTGAAGGATGTTGCTATGTGCTAATCATTTAATCAAGTTTTTTTTTTCTTGTGCTGTTGCAACTGATCTAAGTAAAGAGAATTTTATTCATCTTGAGCGAATGTTACATGTGTTTTCTGTTGTCTTTACTGAGTCTATATTGCAGACTTATCTTTAACCCACTGAACCAGTCTAAACCATCACTTCCCAAGGACCAATCCTGAGAACTTCCCAATGTACAACCTATAAAATCCTCTAGTGGCTGCTGCTGTGGCATAGCAGATTAAGCTTTTGCCTGCGACTTTGGCATCCCATGTGGGTGCCAGTTTGAGTCCTGGATGCTTCAGTTCTGTCCCAGCTCCCTGCTAATGAACACCAGAAAACAGAAGGAGATGACCCAAGTGCTTGGGCACTTGTACCCACATGGGAGACCCAGAAGCAGCTCTGGGCTCCTGGCTTCAGCCTGACCCAGACCCAGCCATTGAGGTCATTTGGGGAGTGAACCAGAGGATCTCTCTCTCTCTCTCTCTGTGTGTGTGTGTGTGTGTGTGTGTCTCCCCTCCTCTCTCAGTGACTCTGTATTTCAAATAAATTAAAAAGTAAACTTAAAAAAAATCCCTAGACTCATTCAGGGACTCCTCTTGGCACTACCCCCAATAAACTTCTGCTTTATATACTCTTCCTTGTCTGCGCTCCCAATTCTTCAGGGTAATGAGATATAAACCCAATCAATTAGAACCAGAGTTCCCTGCAACATTTTTTGGGAGTTCATCTGGAATCATGAGGAGGCTGAGTGAAATTGACAATTTTTCCATTTTTTTTTTCTGAAAATTCTGAACCCAATCATCATCCTCCATTAAAACACTGGTGCAAGAGATTACATCCAAGGACTGACTGTTCACATAGGAGAAGGTCCAGTGAAGGAGTTGGCATAAGGCCATGCATCCAACAGTCGTCAAGGATGTCTGCCTCTGTATCAACAGACCTCCATCAAACAGATGGTGCAAACGAGGCAGCCAGGCCTTGACTGATAAATCCCCATATAAGGTAGCAAGAGAGAGAGAGAGAGATTTCTTTTTTAGGTTTTCTAATTTATTCAATATGCTGTATTAAGAGAGAGAGGGAGAGACAGAGAGCGATATTCCATCTTCTAATTCACTCACCAAATGCTCACAATGGCCAGAGGATGGGCCAGGCCAAAGCCAGGAACCAGGCCCCAGAAACATCATCCTGCTCCCCTCATGGGTGGCAGGGGCCCCAGAACGTTGGCCATCTTCTGTTGCTTTTTCAAGGCCATTGACAGGGAGCTGGAGCAGAAGTGGAGCAGCCAGGACAGGAACCAGTGTCAATATGGGATGCTGGCATTGCAGGCAGCACATTTACCCGCTATGCCACAACACCAGTCCCAAGAGTGGTATTAATCCATTAACACTTTTTAACCTGATAGATGTTTTTCTCTTTTTTATGCAGCTTACATTTTGTTGTTGACTTTTTCTTCAGCTTCTGACAACAGGATTCTCTAATTCTGTGTTACTTAGGAGAACTGAGCCTTAAACGAGCTAGCAATATCAGTCTATTTTTGATTGCTTAAGTGATTATAGTAACTCTGGTTAGTGCTGGCTTTGAATAAAAGTATTCAGGTTAAGTAAATTATTAGCTTTGAACAAATGGCTTAAACCTCTGACAATTCAGTGGATTTAAAACTCTAAACTGAGTCTTTTGAACTTGAAGCTTCTATTTGTATCCTTGGAACTCTCAAGAGAAAAGGCTCTCAATTGGGAGAGGTAATAACTGAACTAGTTTAAACTTTGTAAAATACATTGCTGGGTCATGAGATGATGCCAGACTTATGTTATTCCTATGTTAAACTCTGACGTTTTGTGTGCTGGGGTGAATGGAATATGATTACAGAGCAGACTCATCCCCCATGCTTTTGTACCAGACATAGCTTGTCATACATGTTTTATTGGTAGGTTGATGGGGGGAGTATTGGGGATGTATGAATTCCCTCTCATACCCAGTGTTTGCAGCTGGCTTGGTGCTGGGACAAGGAACTGCCTGTCTTCCCTTATTGCACTCCCATTCCTGCTCACAAGTCTCCCCGATCTAGTGTATCCTGACACTAAGGGTTAACCCCTGTATGGGTGAATGTAACCATCAGGAATGTCGAGTTACCCAACAACTATGTGAGGGGCATACATGTCATTCTGTACTACTGTGGCTGTACTACTGTGGCTGGCTAAAGAGAAATATGAAACAGTAAAAAGTACTTAAGTCTGCCCAAGCCGGTAGCTATAGTTAGCAGGCTGGATTATTTAAAGAGGTACTAACAAAAACACACAGGCAAGCTATCCAATAAATAGTTTGGCACTGCCAGGTCAAAATATAGATAAAAAATTAAGTCTGGATAGAAGAGAGGCAACTACTACAAGCTTCAACCTTGTTGGTCATGAGTGATATGTCGCATTTGCACCCATGATCTACAGAATCAAGTGTCCCAGGGATACATGGGATGGGTTGATTGCACAGGTAAGAGTGTTGACTCCTATTCTCTGACCTCTCCCTGCTGTGGTCTGCAGTATACTATGTTCCCACAGCCCAGGAACTTGAAGGATGTTTCAAGTGTGTAGGAGCAGAAACTGAGAGATGCCTTTGTTTTTTATTTCAGATGGTAATAAACAATCTTTGGCATGCACCACTCAGGAGTGTATCCTCAGTCAAGGGGATTGCTTTGACCCCTAAACCTCGAATAAAGAATGCCTGGTCTTTTTCTGCACCATGGCATGCCCACTATATAAGCTGAAGGACAGAGATTTGGCTCCCAGAGGACAGTATTAACTGTAACACCATCATCTAAGTTGTATGTCATTGAACAGGAGAATAGCATGAGATCTCTTATGTCCAAGCATTTTTTCTGTCAAATATGTAAGGTTGATCTAGTGCTTTTAGCAACAATTACCCTCAAGAAATCAGATGCTCATCTTCCTTTGCCCACCATGAGGCTTGTCACACAACCTACACCCATTGCTCCATCTACCTCTCCTGTTCATTATCCCATCCTCCTCACTGGGAATTAGTAAGAAAGACACATGACTGCCAACTTCTACTTTATCCTTTTAAGAAGTTCCTGGAGAATTTATTGGTCCTATGTGGGTCCTGGTCCCCCTGTTTCTTGCAGGGTCTTAGACAGATAAAGGGGAAAGATTTTCAGATAACTCTGACAAACATATTGTGGCTTTTCAGAGTTTGTCCCATATCTGTGACTCACTAAGAAAGATGTAATGTTATTCCTAAATCACATCCTAACAAGAATTGAGAAACAAGCTGCTCTCCAAGTTTCAGAAACTTTCAGGGGTAAACTTTCTATGATATGTATATCATTGTCTGATCAGGAAAGCCAGGAATAGTTACATCTTAAAGGAAAACAGGTATTACTTAGGAAGAGCCTCACCCTAAATGGAACCAGATGACCCTGTAGATGAACGAAAATGAAAATATTTGTTTGTGTCATAAAGACATTAAGGAGAACCAGAACCAAGCCCCTAAACTACTCCAGCTGTGTGTGGTAGACTAAGTTCCATAGAAGAAGCCCTCTGGCTTCTGGAAATACTGAGGGAGGCATTAGTTAAGTACCCTTCCCCATCTCCCAATTCAATAAAAGGATAGGCAAGCTTAATGGATCAGTTCATTACTCCACCAGCCTTATATATTAGAAGAAAGCTTCAAAAACAGTTTACTGTATCTGAGAGTCATTAAAAAAACCTCCTGAAGGTTATCACTTTTGTCCTTTACAGTCGGGACCAGGAGTAGACCCAACAATGAGAGAGAAGGGATGAGAAAAAGATCACAGGACTGATAGCAGCCTTAAGGCCACACCAACCTGAGGGTTGCCTGGGGTCTCCAAAGTGCTAAGGCTATGGTTGGGTGGGGCACTTCATGCAAGCAATATCCACATTCCCATCACCAGAGGAAATTCCCATGGCCCTGTCCTATTTGCAATGGGGATCGTTAGAGGGACGACTGCCCGAGACCAATGCATCTGGGATCAGGATCCCTTCTTCGGCCGGCGCCGCGGCTCACTAGGCTAATCCTCCGCCTTGCGGCACCGGCACACCGGGTTCTAGTCCCGGTCAGGGCACTGGTCCTGTCCCGGATGCCCCTCTTCCAGGCCAGCTCTCTGCTATGGCCCAGGAGTGCAGTGGAGGATGGCCCAAGTGCTTGGGCCCTGCACCCCATGGGAGACCGGGATAAGCACCTGGCTCCTGCCATCGGATCAGCGCGGTGCACCGGCCGCAGCGCGCCAACCGCGGCGGCCATTGGAGGGTGAACCAACGGCAAAAGGAAGACCTTTCTCTCTGTCTCTCTCTCTCACTGTCCACTCTGCCTCTAAAAAAAAAAAAAAAAAAAAAAATCCCTTCTTCAGATGACCCAACAGAACTGAAGGCTTCTTAAACCCAGACCATCAGTATGCAGAAGTCCTGGGTGGTTCTAACTATTGAATGGGAGGAAGTTGGCTTCCTCATAACAGCTCAAAGTAGCAGTTGGACTTACCTCTTCACAAGGATATTGATAGATAAACTGCAAGTGAGGTAACATGGGCCAAGGGCCACACCCCATCATGTGAATATTAGTCTCAGAGCACCTGAGAGAAGTTAAACAACTGGTTTCTGTGAAGGATATTGATATGTGTTCATCCTTTTAATCAAGGTTTTTCTGTGCTGTTGTAACTAATGTAGGTGATGAGAAGTTTATGCATCTTGTGGGAAAGTTACATGTGCTTTCTGTTGTCTTTATGGCATACTGATTGGAGAATTAACTTTCACCCAATTAGACAATCTAAATCATTACTTATCAATAACAAATCATGAAAACTTCCCATTTTGCAGCCTATAAAAAACCCTAGACAATTAGCTTTCAATTGTTCTCTCCTTCAGGGATCCCTGTATCCCTGTTGGTGTTGCCACTGGCTTTTTCTTTTTCTTTTACTATCTCTGCCCACCCCCACCCCCACAATGAACTACTTCTGTTTATACACTATTCCTGTCTGTTCTCCTAATTGTTCATGGCCATGAGACAAGAAACCTGTAATTAGAACCCTAGACTCTTGCAACAATATTATGTATTATCTTTGTATCTTTTGTACTAGAGATTAAACATGGCAAAGGATATTTGTCACAATTTAAAATATTTTCATAAGATTACCCAATATCACTGAAACAAATTTGTTTCCCAATAATAACACCTGTTTTTAACTACTTAAATATGCTGCACTTCCTTATCAGATTTGTGGTTTTATATACTTTGCTTCTTTGTTTGATATGTCCTTTTCTTCAAGTTTCTTGTTTATCCTTAAGGCTCAATTTAGGCATCATTTTTCTTTGGAAATTTTTCTTAATTATCCTTCTTGACTTAATGTTATTATAGCATCCTTACTTATACTATGTCCAATTCTTCATTTTAATTATTCAATAATGTATCCGGACTATCTACTCAACATGCTATTGTTTTTTTATCCCATCACGAATATGGTAGTGTGAAGTAAGACAACTTTGATATTAGTTGAATGAAGAAACGATTAAGTCAATGAACATTTTTACATACATCTACCTTATATTTTATTCGACTAATTCTGCTTGCTTTCTCTTTAGCTTTATAATGTTTATACTTCACATTATTAACTGAGATTTTAAGGTTATTGTAAACATTGTAAAATAAAAATAATTGACTAAACTGCTAAAGAATATAACAAAACAAGTAGAAAGATTTAAATTACAGCCCAACGTGAGACTGCTATACATTTTTAACACACACTTGTTACACTCAGGCAGGGAATTTAATTTTGGACTTTCCAGTATTTAACTTACAGAGGAAAATTTTGTTAGAACCATTATCTGCAAGGTTCTTAAGATAAAAACTGACCTGTTTATCAGGACGATAAAATTAATACTAGGACTCAGATCAAACTCCTCTATCTCTTAAAGTTTTTTTATAAAATGGAAATTGTTGAAATTAAAACCCTGTTTAAAGTTCTAGTGTCCTCCGATATACTGTATGAACATTCAGCATCTTATCAAAATGCAATATAGGAAAAGGAATTCTCTCTGTGCAGTCCAGAAATTCTTAAAACCCTTGAAGAACACAATAGTCTATATTCCTTTATAAAATGCTATGAAGATGTTTAAACATGTTTATTAATATTTAAGTTAAGCAATATCTATGGGTAGCAGAGAAATTGTGTTGAAAATGAATCACACATCAGATGTTATGATATTTTACTTTCTGTAATGAATAATACATCAAGTAAATGATTATTAAATAATAAATAGGGCACACAGTCTCTGTGAAGGGAAATATATCATTTTATTTGCCAGAGAGTTGTTTTTTTTTGACAGGCAGATTTAGACAGTGAGAGAGAGAGAGAGACAGAGAAAAAGGTCTTCCTTCCGTTGGTTCACCCCCAAAATGGCCACTACAGCCGGCACGCTGTGCTGATCCGAATCCAGGAACAGGTGCTTCCTCCCTGGTCTCCCATGCGGGTACAAGAGCCCAAGCACTTGGGCCATCCTCCACTGCCTTCCTGGGCCACCTCAGAGAGCTGGACTGGAAGAGGAGCAACCGGGACAGAATCCGGTGCCCCAACTGGGACTAGAACCCGGGGTGCCGGCGCTATAGGTGGAGGATTAGCCTAGTGAGCCACAGTGCCAGCCCAGAGTTTTTTAAAATACTTTATTAAACTAGTATATACTAATGTGACTAGTGTATATAATATTGATGACAGATAGTTTCTTATTCATCTTTTCCGCTAGAAACTAATGGGATTCTTAGTACTAAAAAAAGTGTTCAATAAATGTTTATCAATTTAGGAATGTGAGTCAGTGAAAAGACACGAGGGAGGCCAAGGCTGCTGTTTACTAGGCTATTCCTCTGCCTGTGGTGCCGGCACTCCTGGTTCTAGTCCCTGTTGGGGCGCCAGTTCTGTCCCAGTTGCTCCTCTTCCAGTCCAGCTCTCTGAAGTGGCCCAGGGAAGGCAGTGGAGGATGGCCCAAGTGCTTGGGCCCTGCACCCGCATGGGAGACCAGGAGGAAGCACCTGGCTCCTGGCTTCGGATCAGCGCAGCACGCAGGCTGTAGCAGCCATTGGGGGGTGAACCAACAGAAAAGGAAGACCTTTTTCTCTGTCTCTCTCACTAACTCTGCCTGTCCAAAAAAAAAGAAAGAAAACTAAAGAAAAGACACCAGGGAATATATAAGAATTCATCATATGGCAGGAAATTTTGTGTACAAAAGTCTAAATATATAATGAAGAATTTTCTAATATTCAGAAATTTGTAAAGTGAATTATATAATATGTTCTATAGAAAGTTTTTTTATATAGAAAGCTTTTATTTAATAAATTTCATAAGTACAACTTTTGGATTGTAGCTGTTCTTCCCCCTCATACCCACCCTCCTACTTCCAAACTATCCCACCCCTACTCCTTTTCCCACCCCATTCTTTATTAAAATAAGATGATGTTCTGTTAATACTCTTAGTTTTCCTGCCTTCTATTACTCTGTCTCTTCTTCTGTTCTTTCCTCCCTCCCTCCCTCCCTCCCTTCCTCCCTTTCTTCCTTTCCTGAGATTAATAATCTACTTCCACATATATACTGTATATAGTATATAATATTTCCAAGAAGAAATGATAAAATGAGAGAAAGTAAATGAAAGTTTCAAAGTATTTTTGTTATACATGTATATGTATATCATATCTGCATAATAACAAATGTGACATTATGATGATTTTTTATTTACTCAAGTATTTAGGCTATAAAGGAAGATGGTAAAGCTGTCCTCTCTAATGGTATTTTTATGTCTCAAGACCAGTTGAGAATTTTACTTATTTTATAAATCAGATATGTGTAATACTGAAAACTTTGGGTTGGTGTGTATATTTGTATAGTGATATTGTTATACATATATTGGTGTATTTCAAGAGAATTAAGAGAATTAGACCTTTATTTCCATCCCAAATCCACTGCCCCCTATCCTTTCCATTTTATTATTTTATAATATCTGACACATAACACTGAGTGGGTAGATTTAAATTTTGCCTTGTTGAAAACTTGCACAAAGTTGAAGAAAACAAACTTTTTAAAGAAATATACCTTGTCTTGATCTGGTAATAGATGCTATTTCTTAAGTAAAAGAGACATGAAGAGAACAAACACATACTGATTCAATTAGGGAGAGAGTGGTTATGTTGAAGCAAGTGTTCCTTTTAAAATAATGAAAAATGACAGCTTAAAATGAGATTTTCTATTCTAACAGATTACATCACAAATAAATACAATATTGCATTATATTGAAATATTATTCAGTGTATTCATTACTTGCTATATATATGGCTTCTAAAACCCAAGAAAAATACTGAAAATGCATATCACTTTGGGTTTTCTTTCTTCATACTTGTTTATTTAGTATGTATTACAGTGTCAAATGCACTTAAATAAGATGCTGAATATTCATAATAACATACATTATTATTGTTTCAAACACATAAAGTTGTTTAAAGCTATCATTTGCTATTTTAATTTTCACATCGCATTTTCTCCATATAGTATGTATGTAAAACTTAATTTGTTTTGTTTCCTTGGTACATGAGTGTTTCTGGATATTAACAGATTCCCCCACTGCCAGCCCTGTCTCACCCCTTGTTCTGAAAAGAGCATTCAAGATTTTTATAGTAATTTTACTCCAGTTTAGTAAAACGGGTCTGCAGTAGAATCTGACTCCATGTAAGCAACAAGGAAGAGGGTGACTGTGCCACATTACAGGGCCCAACTCTTTGCAGTTAGGAGATAGCCCTGAATTTGCTTTTGGCAGAAAACTCTAATGACTACCATTCTAGGAGTCCAAGAATGTTGTGACTGTCCAACAAATTTGGTTTCTCCCCCTACCTTTTCTGTCATTAAAAGATTTTCAAATCTTAATGCCAGAATGTTTAGACTTATTTTTTTGTTCAAAATTTTATTTTATTTATTTGACAGGCAGAGTTATAGAGAGAAAGTGAGAGTCAGAAAGAGAGAGATCTTCCATCTGCTAGTTCATTCCACAGATGGCTGCAATGGCTAGTGCTGGGCCAGGCCAAAGCCAGGAGCCAGAAGCTTCATCCTGGTCTTCCCCAGGGGTGCAGGGGCTAAGCACTTTGGCCATCCTCTGCTGCTTTCCCAGGCACATTAGCAGGGAGCTATATAGTATTAGAGCAGTCAGAACTTGAACCAGCGCTCCTATGGGATGCTGGTGTTCCAAGAGGCAGCTTAGCCTATTACACCACAATGCAAGTCCTGACTTCATACTTCTTTTAAAGCTCATTTTATTTTGAAATCTCAAGTTTATGAGAAAGATGTATCCTTGCCAAGATTGGCATAATCAACAACATATGAATATATTGAACAGCATCTGAACATGTGTTGTTTCTTCTTTTATACTTGAGAATAGTTTGACTAAGTAGAAGATCTTAGCTCATCACAAGTTAGGTGCTCACTATTTCCTACCATTAAAGACTAGTACTAAAAAGCAGTTTAATAATCTGAATATCAAGTAACATCATAAACTATATTAATAGAATAAAGGTCAAAATCACTTGTTCATTTCACTCAATACAGTAAAACACATTAATTTTTTTATGACAAACACCCTGACCAAACAACTAATGTAAGAGACTTTCTTTAATCTGGTCACAATATCTGCAAAAAAAAAAAAGAGAAAAAAGAACCATCATAACCCATCATAATTAATATTGAATGATATGATTCAATATTACACTGCATACTGGTTTGTTTAGCCAAGCAGATAGGCAAGAGAAAGATATAAATCACGTGATTTGATGGAAAGAACTAAAATCATTTATTATTCAGACAGCATGATCTAATATATAAAACCCTAAGAAATATATAGAAAATCTAGTAAGATACAACTTCAATACACAGAAACTGAGTTCTATACTAGCACTGGAAAATCAGAAAATTAAATGAATGATCCCTTTTAAAATTTTATCAAAAATAATAAATTAGTTAGGAATAAATTTGAAAAATAAGAACAAGAACATGGGTCTAAATCAATAGACAGGAGCTCATTTTCATGGATTGTAGATATATTTTAAAGCAACAATATTCACAAATTGACCTACTGACCCAAGATAGTTAATATGTAAATCCTAGCTATGAATCCATGCAATGGAAGACAGCTCACAATACCCAATTCCAAAACTTGCAAGAGAAGAAGTACTTATACAACCAAATTTCAAGACCTACTACATGGTTAAAATAATCAACACAATGGAGTGCTGTCATAAAGAGAGAGATGCTAGGTAGGTAGGTAGGTATAGTTTGAGATAGTTGATATAGATAGATAGAAAGGGCAAAATGACATTTAATTTAAAGTCCATAAAAGGGACCTACATTGTGATGCGGTGGTGTCAGCTACCATTTGGAACACTGACAGCCCAAAGCAGAATGTCCGAGTTTGAGTCCCACCTATGCTTCTGCTGTAGCATTCTTGCCATTGCACAGTAGATAATAACTTAAGTACGTTAGTACCTTACATCCATTTTGGAGCTGTGGATGGAGCTCTTAGATCCCAGCTTCAGCCTGTTCCAGCCTTTGCTATTTATTTGGGGGACAGCAAAACAGCAGATAAAGGATCTCTTCATTCCTTCTTTCCTTTCTTCTCTCTCTCTCACTCCCTCTCTCCCTCCCTCCCTTCCTTCCTCTTGCAAATATTTACAAGTAAATAAACTTTTAAAAATTCCATGAAAATTTCTTCACACTGATGACTAACTGATTTTTCATAACAATGCCAAGATAATGTAATGGGAAAAAAAGAACTTTTCAGCAACTGATACTAGGAAAAAGTGCAAAAGAATGAGGTAGAACTGCAACTTCAAAGTATATATAGGACTAAATGAGGTAGATTATACTTTCTAAGTCCTAATTATATAAAATTTCTTAAAGAAAGCAGGTATAAATCTTCCCATTGATGGGTTATGCAATGATTTCTTAGGTATGTTGTTAAAAGAAAACCACAAGTGACAACAAAAACATGAATACATTGAACTGTATAAAATTAATAACTTCTGTGCTTTAAAGAACATTATTAAGAAAATAGAACCCATGTGAAGAGAAAAATTTACAAATGTTATACCTGACAGAGGAATTGTATGCATAAAATAAAGAGCACTTAGTACTCTACAATAAAATGAAAAATAAATAACAAAAGGCAAATACATATTTTAAGTTTTCATGAAAGTACCAAGATTTATTTTACCTATGATTTTCTTTGTTAATTAACAGGAGCATATTCCATTAAGAATTAATAAATCATTATTATATTTGATTTTAAATTTGAATTTTTATTTTATTTTAATGAAAAAATGTTTTTTAAGTCTGATTTTTGGTAAATATTAAAATAATCACAGATCACTAAAACTGCAGTGGTAAATAATTCTTATTTGTTTAACAGTGACTAAAACAAAGGTTTGGCAAAACAATATATTTTCAGGAAAAACAAAACTTCATTTTGACGAAATGATAAAATTCTGAAGATATAAAAATGACCAATAAACATATGAAAAGATACTCAAAAACAATCATCACAAAATGCCTATAAACTCACAGGGAGATACTGCTTTAAATATGAGTATACTGAGATAAGAAAAGCTTTGATAGGCATGTGGAGAAAATAGCAGTCACACAATGCTTGTGTGAATAGAAAAATCATGTAGCCATTTTGGAAAACATTTTGTCAGTTCCTCTAAAAGTGAAATGTATAGTGACTATATGACTCAACTGTGCTATATCTATGTGTATACAAAGAGAATTGATTCAAACATCCAAGTAAAAAGGTATATATGAATGTTCCAAGCAGTTCCATTCACTATAACCAAAAAGTGGAAATGACTGATAAAAATATAGTAAAACTCAACAATAGACTACCCAGCTATACAAGGAAGAAAATTCTCATACATACTAATTTGAATGAACCTTGAAAATGTCATGGTACATAGAAGCCATAAACAAAGTGCTACATACTATGATTCTATTTCTATAAGAAATTCAGAATAGACAAAATTCATACAAATAGAAAGTAGATTAATTACTGCTGATGGGGAATGTGTAGTAAAGTGGGTATAGGGCTTCCTTTTAGGATGACAAAAATGTTCTGGATTTCAGTAGTGGTAATGATTGGAAAACTTGGTGAATATATTCAAATCACTGCACATTTTAAAACTTAAGTTCATGATATATGAATTATATTTCAAGTAAAACAAACTAAAGCAAAATGAAAACTACCACTAACAGATATCTATATTTCACAAATAACATGGTACCTGGAATACAATGAATTGTCATGTGTATTACTATCAATTATCTCCTCAGAAGACTTAAATGTTAAATGTGCATTATAGTAATGTCTGCTTCAAGTTTTACATTATGACATGCTATAAAAATAATTTGTTTCATAGAATTATGTGCTTTAAAGACATAAATGATAAAATAAGAGCTCATAACATATCAAGATAACTATGGTCTTAATTAGTTTAATTCTCTAGGCAGACACATTTCTGCTCCCTTGATGTCACAGATTTAATATACATGTAACTTTTAGATGTTATTTCATCCAGCAGAAGGAGATTTCTTCATTTATTGACAGCTTTGGAATATTTCTAACCACATAATGGACTTTAGCAATTAAAGAACTCATGTAACTTTTTCATAAAATACATTCTTTTATCACAAAAATTAAAGTGGGAAAAGCTACATAGGTAAAAAAATGTTCTGCATTTCATTTAATAAAAATTTTACTTTAAAATCCAGCTTCTTGCCACTTAAATGTATAATGTGGTACTATATATTCCAATTTGTAATTCTACTACATTACACAAGTAGCTACTGGTTAGCCATGAGGGAAATAAAATGAGATATTTTAGTTTCTAAATAAACAGAAAGCTAGCACAGGCTGTTGGTCATAGTCAAATCAAATACCAGCTGTTATACTGAAGTGAGAACTGTGGTGTATATATGAGAAACTAACATCAAGACTGTAAAAAGGACTAGACAAACAGAAGTCATTTGTGAGTTCCTGAGAGACAAAAGCTTAGATCATTCATCTGGGCTCCTTTTTACTGTCCTATATTGTTCTTATAAGATGTTTCTGCATTTTATGTACTACTAGGCAGTGAAACATCAGCGCTGGGGGGGAACTTCTTGGCATTGGTTTGTTAACATCAAGATGCCATCACGGACCAACTTAGTTGAAGAACTGCTAAGGGCAGAAGCAAATAGACTTACTGATCTGGTCCTTGCCTTTTCATCTTTTCATTTTAGCTACCAGCTCAAAGATTTGGGTATCACAGACAAGGAAGAAAAGTTCAAGGAGATTTATGTACAAATAGAGGTATAGAAGTAAGTAGGTAGGGCTAACAACAGATAGTTTGGGCAGTTTGCAGGATTAGGGTTCATGTTCAAGTGTAGTACCCTCACACTCTCCTGATTGTTTTAGGAAGTTATGGAGAATATCACCCACCCAAGCCCTTCACACAACTTGCCAAAGTGACAGATACACTCATATGAGTGTTGAGATTAATATAAAGAAATTATTTCAGTGAAAAGGAGGATGAACAAGTGGGGGCAAAAGAAGTAGAGGAAGAAGAAAAGAAAGAAGAAATAAAAAAAGAAGAGTGGCAAAAGAGGAGAGAGAAGGGAGAGGAGAAAGAGGATGAGTAAGAGGCACGAGAAGAGAAATGGAGGAGCAGAAGGTGATCATCTACAGTAAAGAAAAAAGAATCTACTGAATAAACAGATACAGATGTAGTAAGCACTCTTACAGACACAAGGGAAACTACTGATACCATCAAGAAGAAGGAAGTAACTACAATGAATTGCCAACAAAGGATAGTGAAAACGTAATCAAACAAAATTAAGCAACATTATGATATCAATATATAGTGTAAATGTGATTACACACACATATGAAAGACCATTTTGATGACTATATACTACACTTATCTCTAAAGAAGGGACAAAGAGAAAAATATAAAGCTAAATTTTAAGAACACGATGGGATATGTAAGAAATAACAATATATCTGCAATGGAAGCCCCTGAAATATAGAAGAAGGTAAATCAAAGACTGATATGTCACATTGAAGGA
Source organism: Lepus europaeus (assembly GCF_033115175.1). Taxonomy (NCBI): domain Eukaryota; kingdom Metazoa; phylum Chordata; class Mammalia; order Lagomorpha; family Leporidae; genus Lepus; species Lepus europaeus. The sequence continues at coordinate 43,261,870 of NC_084832.1, read as the reverse complement.
TTAGTAATTTGGGCAAAGGATGTTTATTGTATTTCAGTTGTATTCAGGTGTGTCTTGATGGATCATAACTGAATTTGGTTATAAAGAATCCCACCCTGTCTCATGCTAGAATACAGATATGTTATATTTTTCAATCTGGTTTCAACTGATTAAACCTTGGTTAGTGTCAACATTAAAGGGAGTTTTCTATACACATAACATTGCCAGCCATCTATGAGGTGCTTGAGAATCCTGCTAGAAATGTTTTCTGTATTATGCCTTTACTAGTAATTCAGTCATGTCAGATCTTGGGGAATACTGAAGTACAGCACTTTTTTTTTTTTTTTTCCTAAATGGCAGTAAGCAGTGACCACTAAAAGTGAAATAGAGGATAGTCTATGATGAAATAAAGAGGATACATGATCCACTTGATAATGGAAAACAAAACAAAACAATAATAAAACACAGAGAGGCTTAGACATGACTGTTAGAATTGTTAATGACACTAAAAGCTGTAGGAAACCCTGCATTACATTTCAGTTTACTGTGATATTTGCCTCATGTAATTGTGCAGTCTTGCTTCCTCATTTAACTTTACAGAAAACTCAATAAATAGGAAAAACTAAAAGGAATTCTTCAAGAGAATCCCTTTATCACCCTACTCATCAGGGGTGCCTACTGAATCAGCAGATTTTGTGATAAGACTTGAGGCAAACAATTACCCCACACACTTGAACTCCTGAAATTACATTATTTTAATTTTTAAATTTTCATTTATTTATTTTATTTATTTGAAAGGCAGACAGACAGACATATTACTAGACAGTTATCTACCATCTACTGTGGTTTACTACTCAAATGCCCTCATATCTAGGGCTGGGCTAAGCTAGTACAAATTTAATCTGGGTCACTCAAGTGGGAAGCAGGGACCCAAGTACTTGAGCTAATACCTGATGCCTCTCAAAGTCTTCAGTAGCAGGAAACTAGAATCAGGAGTGAAGCCAAGAACTGAACCCAAGTACTCCAAACGGAATTTGGGGGCCTCAGGGGAGATCTTAACCACTGAATCACTCAACTCATATACTTAATAACAGTACTCAAAGTGTAGTGTGGATGAATTATTTTTAGGTTTGTTTTGTTGACACACAAATATCCTACATAACTGAGCTTTAGCCTGTATTAATACTGTAAATTTAACTGTTCAAAGCAAAAGAGGCAAGAAGACACTGAATTCTAAAATTTCCAATCCAGGGTGCTTAATCTCTATATTTCTCCCAGACAGTAACATAGATAATTAATTCTCTAGCTAATAAAAACAACACACAGAGGATTTACATGTGTATGAAAACCAAAATCCTCCAATGTCTTTGAAAAAACTGCTATTATAAGAAACCTTTATACAATATTAGAAAAATTTGCTATTAGGTGTTCCATATTACAACTGTATCCAAGATTATTTAAAGAATTTATATACATACATTTAAAACAGAATTTTATTATCTTGAAAATGCTCTCAGGCATTTATTAGTACTTCTCTATTAATGAAGAAATAAAGAAAAAGGAAATTGATCATCTTAGTACAAATCAAAATGGTAATTTTCTTTAATTCAGAGAAATTTTAAATCTCTTATACTTTCTCTATTTTTATTTTTTAGTTTGCTTACTTTCATGGTAGATTAGAGGTGAATGGGAAATACAGTGATGGAAACCTCAAGAATAAATAATTTTTGGTATTTATTTTAGGAATACTTTATAATTTTTCTTGCCAGTGAATGTCTAAAATGTGGATCTGCAATTGTGCCACTGCACCTTGTTATTCCCTAGTTAGATATAGATGATATATATGATTTAGATATAAATATAGATATAGATATATGTGTACTTATGGATATTTCACGGCTTTATAAAATGTAGTTTTCACTATTCTTTAATTGCAATATCCATGACACAAAGGACAAATTCATAAACCACTATTCTTATTATGTTTCTATTAAAAAATTGCACAGGACTTCACAATTGACAAAGCAATATCATAGCCATTATAGTTAGATTTTAATCTTCTTAATAACCTTGAATCAGTAGCAAAACAGGAAACTGAGATTGATTTAAGTACTAACCCCCAAATCTTTCTTATAGAAAGGTACATTCAAGACTTACAGTCAGGCCTCTGAATTCAAACATAGATCACATATTTTACAGGTACTTTATATAGAGAACATATGAATCCTATCACAATGTCCTATGCTGCCAGCAGAAGTGCTACTTTGTCTCTAAACATATGTTACTCTCTTCCTCACAGATTTTTTAAGGTAGAATAAAGTCCCTAACCAGTAATATAAGAGGGGGCAAACTTTAATTATTTTTCAGGAAACAGTCACTATTTCTTCTTGTAAGCTGCATTTTACTGGCCTCTATGTGCTACTTCATTTTTTCCATTTCATTTTACATATTGTATAAATGACAGACTGAAAACTTTGAGAACAGCTTGAGATCTAATCATTTTGCAGTCTTTAACATCTCTCAGCAATTTTAATTCACCTTAGTCAACACAGGAAAATGTCAAGAACTTTTAAGAAAAGAAATGCATCAAATAATTCCAAAAATTACCTAAAGGTAATGGTAATTTATAACTTTAATGTACATTTTAATATATGTAATTACAATTTCACACTTTTTTTTTCCTAAGCAGATATCAATAAAGTAAGAAATCTTACCTAGGCCATGTCTATGTGTTGACATTGGTGGTAAGACAGTCCAAGTCTTGGTTTTGGGATTGTAACATTCAACAGTGTTCAATGTCTTTAAGCCATCTCGACCTCCAATTACAAAGAGTTTGTCATCAATAACAGCCACACCAAACTGCAACCTCCTTCCGTTCATCACCCCTGCCTGGATCCACAGATTTGTTCTGAGATCATATTTTTCTATTGTTGTAGCTCCTGATAAAACATAAAATCAGATTGTCACCAATTGCTACTAATACAATATTCAACCAGCCCAAGGTATTGTACAAATTAGGATATGAAAACATTCTTGTCACATTTATTTTTCTTAAAGAATAAAGTGTCAGGGAAACAAAAGGAGTAGTAATTCAACTATTTAATTTTCTTTTCTTAGAAGACATTGATGATCAAAATAGTCATAAATGCTCAGCTTATTTGAGTTAGTTAAGGTTTTCAGCTAAACTATTGATTCCATAGAAACACTGTGGCATGATACATTTCTGTCAGTAGATTTTACAACTTTATTCTATCATTGCTTGCTATTAAAAAATACACTTAATCTCAGCCTGAGAAAAAAATGGATGAAAGTGCTTTAAATGACTACATTATGTATATTACCTGTATAATTTATAAAAATGAAGAGAGGATAATGGAATAAAATACTGTTACGTTTTTCTTTAAATTTGTCATATTCTTTGAGTAAATGAAGACTTATAAGTCAATTGTGCATATAAGTGAATGCTATGCTTTTTAAATCAAGATTTTTGAAAATTATCTGAAGAATGGCTTAATAGAATTTGCATATATGAATTTTCCCTATAGCAATCGTGTTATAATCTCTAAAAATAACATATTCCTTAAACGCTTTTTATTGATAGATGAGAAATACAATAACTGTAATAACAGAAAAAAGGTAATAAGCTAAATTGCTGGTAACACATTTTAAAATGGTCTTAATTTCACATTTCACATTGAAAACTTATGCCTAGAATCAGTTCACAGATGTTTCTATGATATATTGTGAGCTAACAAACAGCGATTTTGCTACTGTGTTTGATCTTAATGTTCAGACTCACATTCACCAATGTTTCATCTTCAGTGATTAAACATGCATACAAAGGAAATCTACACTCTTGTGTACTTTCCTTTAAGCATCATCTATTTTACTTGTATGGTAATAAAACTTTGCAAATCTAGGAGAAATATTCCTCTGGGGACTCGTTTACTCTTCAGAATCTAAGCAGCAATTAGCTAAACAATATAAACACCTTGTTAGCAGAGGTTTTGCTAATTGAAGTAAAAATAATATGGTGTATGCTCAAATTTTATTCAGAGATAGTAGCAGTGATAGCATATAATGAATTAAATCATTAAATCCACTTTCTAATGTTATTCAAGGTAATTAATAGCTAATTTATATAAAGCACACTTGAATTAGAAAGCTACAATATTTTAGAATAAAAATTACACTATTCAAAATTATTTGATATTATTTATTAGCATGTTATGTAACATTAAATAGAAATGTTTATGTTTTAATATATTGATTACATTTTATAGTGAATATTTTATTCAACCTTATACAAATCAAAATTCCAAAGCCAATTATATTGTTATATATTTTCAAGGTCATCTGAATTCTCAAAGCCTGATAGCACTGGCATTGTATGAATACCTACCTAAAAATTAAGTTATATGCTGGCACTTATCTCTTGGGAGTAAGTCTTGAGAAATGATGGCATGAAGAGTTAAACCTATTTCTAATTAAGCCAATCTCATTAGATTCACATTTGGCAGGTATAAGTAAATAAGAAAAAAAAACTGCATTTTTTAATCATTTGCTGAAATCCTTGCAGAAGTATTACTGTATTAAAATTATGATGTTTACGGGGCTATGTCCCTTTCAAGAGGTTCTAGGGGGTAAATTGGTTTTATTTTCTTTTCATCTTCTAGAGACCACTCTCATTCATAAGCGTTCCTTCTTCCATTTAAAGCTGCAACAATGAAATTTTTTGATGTTGGCACTTGTGATTACATTAGGCTTACTCCAATTTAATTTTCCATGATGTAGATTAACCTTAATTTCCCCATAAATATGATACATAACCTAACATATTCACAAGTTCCAGGGATTAGGATTTGGACATTGGATATGGACAGCATTATTCCTCTTGCCCTTCAAACTGAGACATATCTTCACTCCCTCTTCAAATGTGCTTAGTCTTAAAAAATTCAGTATGTAAAATGAAGGCCTTTCATATTTGTAGAGCTTACTTATACTAGCCTATGTCATTGATATTTTCATATTTACTCAGTGTGTATTACACATGTTTTGCTTTTTAACATAGTTGAACATGGGCTTTCTCATTTCTAATCATAGTAATTAATAATAGTGTCTGTTATAAATTTCCACATTGATATATTTTATCAAATCCTCCTAATTCTATTACTGTTAGATTATCATATCTATTTACATGAGCACTTGTATTCCCTTGGCTATTTTCTGAGCAAGAGGTAGAAGGATACAGTCATTGTGAGTAACTGTAGCTTTTGTTGTCCATTAAAGACCATACTTATCATTGCACAGATTAAAAACAAAGCATGAGTAAAAAAATGGATTACTGAGGTGGTAAATAACAAATGTGCAAGAGAGTCAAAACAGGAGTTTTTTTTGTTTTGTTTTGTTTTTTTGTTTTTTGTTTTTTTTTTAAGAAAAGATTTATTTATTTGAAAGGTAGAGAGGCAGAGGCAGAGAGAGAGAGAGAGAGAGAGAGAGAGAGAGAGAGATCTTCCATCTGCTGGTTCACTCCTCAAATGGCCACAATGGCCAGGATTGAGCCAGGCAGAAGCCAGGAGCCAGGAGCTTCTTCTGGGTCTCTCACATGGGTGCAGGGGTGTAAGTATTGGGCTATTTTCCACTGCTTGGATTGGAAGTAGTGCAGCCAGGATTTGAACCAGTGCCCATATGGGATGCTCACTCTGCAGAGGCCCAGAGTTTCTTTTAAGACAGAGTTGGTTTTTTGTAACTCTACTAATGAAACCACAATTGATTATCTATATGCTTAGAAAGTGAAAGCAGGATGTTAAAATGTGTGACTTCAGGCAATATGCAGTTCTGGAAACTTCCATAGCTGGAGAGTACTCACTAAGTCTAAAGGGAACAGTTACTACTTTACTATTGTCATTCAGAATTTTTGGCTCTGTGTTGCCAGGTTTCCTTATGTGTTGAAACAAGATAGAAATCTAAATTTTTTTAAAGATTTTATCTATATATTTGAGAAAAAGGGTTTCAGACAGTGAGAGGGAAAGACAGAGAGAAAGATCTTCCAAAGGCTGGTTCACTCCCCAAATGGCTGCAATTGCCAGAGCTGTTGATCCAAAGCCAGGAGCCAGGAGCCAGACGCTTTTTCCGGGTCTCCCATGTGAGTGCAGGGGCCCAAGCACTTCGGCTATCTTCTACTGCTTTCCCAGGCCATAGCAGAGAGCTGGATTGGAAGAGGAGCAGCTGGGACTAGAACCGGTGATCATATGCGATGCCGGCGCTGCAGGCAGAGGATTAACCTACTGCAACACAGTGTTGGCCCCCTAGATTGTTGGATTACTCAGCAATCAATGTATGCAAGTAATTAATATAACACTTAGGACATTAAAACAGTATATGCTGAGCCTAGAGGACTATTATTAGAAGTGGTTAGAGAGGCTGATGCTGTGGCCTGTAGTGTCGGTATCCCATAATGGCACCGGTTCAAGTCCTGGCTGCTCCACTTCCAATCCAGCTCTCTGCAATGGCCTAGGAAAGCAGTAGAAAGAAGATGGCCCATGTTCTTAGGCCCCTGCGCCCACGTGGGAGACCCAGAAGAAGCTCCTGGCCCCTGGTTTTGGATTGGCCCAACTCGCCATTACGGCCATTTGGGGAATGAACCAGCAGATGTAAGACCCCTTTCTCTCTGCCTCTTCTTCTAACTAGCCTTTCAAATAAATAAATAATTTTTTTTTAAAAGAAGTGGTTAGATCCATGATGTTTCACATCTTACCTTAAACCACTGCTGTTATAGCTCTAAAGAGCTAACGTTGGTCATTCTGTGAGCTAATGTTCTGTGCATATTATTTTTAAATGTATAGCATGGTTGTTAAAAAAAATTCAAGAACAAATTTGTAAAGATTTGCTAACTTAATGTGATTATGTAACTCAAAGATGAATCTTATTATCGGCATATAGAAAATGTGAAATATAATTAGATGGGGAGGGCGATGTAGACCATCAGGTTAAATACAGATTGAAATGCTCGCATCTTGTATTGGAATGCCTGGGATCAAGTTCCACTTCCACTTCAGATCCAGTTTACTGCTAATGCACCTGGGAGGCAGTGGATGATGACCAAAGTACTTCTTTTGCTGCCACTTGTGTGGGAAACGCGGATGGAGTTCTTGGTTCCCAACTTCAGCCTAGGCCAGCTCAGGCTGTAGTGGGTATTTAGGGAAGTGCTCAATGGACGGACAATCTGTCTTTCTGTCTCTCCTTCTTTCTTTCACTCTGCATTTCAAATAAATAAATAAATAAATATTTAAAAATAAAATATAGTTCAATATTCTGAGGACTATATTTACAATTTAAAATTATGAATATTTACGTGCATTTTATATACTGCACAATTTGTGTATCTCAGATATTTTATGCCATGACTGAGAGTCTAGCATTTGGAGTAATATGAAATTTTGATTTTGTGTTATTTAAAATGCCTAGCATTTGTAGTGATACAAATTTTGATGTTGTGTTATTTGAAATCATTCCTTACATGATCATGATCTGTAAAAAGTAGTCCTGATGCCAAGAAAAATCATCACATGTGTGTTATCCCTTACTACTTGACACATAATGTATGTATATATATATATATATGTGTGTGTGTGTGTGTGTATACATATATATATATATACTTATTTGTTTACTTGAATGGCAGAGTTACAGAGATAGAAAGATGCAGGGCAAAAGCCAGGGTTTGGCCAGGTCAAAGCCAGGAGCCAGAAGCTTCATCTGAGTCTCCCATGTTGGTGGCAGGGGCTCAAACACTTGGGCCATCTTATACTGGTTTCCCAGGCCATTATCAGAGAGCTGGATCAGAAGTGGAGAAGCCAGGATACAAACTGACTCCCACATGGGATGCCAGCCTCACAGGCAGTGGCTTTACCAGCTATGCCACGATGCCAGTCCCTACACATTATGTATATCTTTTATTGAAATATGTTAGGTAAGTAGATAGTGAGTCAAAGTGTCTTTAAAAAGTGTTTGTAGGCCGGCGCCGCGGCTCAATAAGCTAATCCTCTACCTTGCGGCACCAGCACACCGGGTTCTAGTCCCTGTCGGGGCGCCGGATTCTGTCCCAGTTGCCCCTCTTTCCAGGCCAGCTCTCTGCTGTGGCCAGGGAGTGCAGTGGAGGATGGCCCAAGTGCTTGGGCCCTGCACCCCGTGGGAGACCAGGAGAAGCACCTGGCTCCTGCCATCGGATCAGCGCGGTGCGCCGGCCACAGCATGCCAACCGCGGCGGCCATTGGAGGGTGAACCAATGGCAAAGGAAGACCTTTCTCTCTCTCTCTCTCTCTCTCTCACTGTCCACTCTGCCTGTCAAAAAAAAAAAAAGTGTTTGTAAAGAAGACATTAACAAATGATATTGAGTACTTCCTTGATTCTAAGAGCATTATCTGAATTAATATATTTCATTTTCATAGAAACTTGAGATAGACATAATAATTATGTCAATTTTACAAAAAAAAAGAGACAAATTAGAGATAACTTTAGTTACTTCTTAGTTATCTCTCAGTAGCTTGAGTATCCACAGCTAACCTGGCTCTAGAGATCATTCTGATGAATGCTCCTTTTTAATCAACTCATCCCAATTAAAAAAAAAGTTTTTTACAATGAATATATATGTTAACCAGAATTTTTAAATCCCCTTTTCTGATATTTCATGACTCATTTTGTAGAACTCGTGAATATGATGAAATAGTTCACTGACATAGTTGGCCTTGTAATTGAGATATTGCCTTGGTGGCCCTGATGACATACACCTAGAAAATTTAGAAATTTCTCTAGCTAGCAGTGGAAGAGCAAAGAGAACTGTCTCTGGGACAGTGGTAAATGGGGATATCAAAGAGATGTGAAGCACGAGCAGGACTCTGTTTGCTGTTGGTTTAACAGTAGAGGGACCACATGAGAAAAATGCAGGTGGCCTCTAGGAGCTGAAAGTGATGCTCATCTAACAACAGCCAGCAGGGAAACAGCACCTCAGTTCTACCACGACTAGAAAAGAACCCTGCCAACAATCTGAATGAGCTTGGATGAAGACGCTGGGCTCCAGATGAGAGTGTATTCTAGCCAACATCTTAACTTCATCTTTTGTAGATTTTGAACCAAAAATTCAGGTCTACCATCCCAGACTTTCAACCCGCAGAGATGAGTTAATACATGGCAGTTGTTTTAAGCTACTAAGTTTGTGGTGATTTGTTACAGCAATCAAACAAAATAGTTTGTTATATTTGCATTTTTAAATGTAAAAAGTATTTGTTTTTCAAGTTCAGTAATACAACTTGTAAGTATTTATTCATGATAAAATAGAATGCTTTCTCAATATAAAAACAGGAAAAAAGATTATCAAGGTATTACCAAAGTAGAGTTCTGGGTCTCTTCAGAGTTTTCCATTCATACAGGCAAAAATGACTATTTTAGGGGGAGGAATGACAGGAATTCATGCTTGTACATTCTAATTTGACATTATAGATGGCAGGATTTGTTTCAATATGTAATATTCAAATATTGAGCAACCTCATTTATCTTGAATACAGCACAGAATGAAGGGATAAGGGTTTTATGAACTGGCAAAACAGATGTCACAAAAGCTTTTTAAAAGAAGGTAAAACTTCTTTTAACTCACTGGAAAGCCCTTCAGGTCTTATCACAAAGCTTTAATGCAATATTAATAGACTGAGTTACCTGACTTCCAAGTCCTTTTAAAAACCCATAAATTAGAATTATCTGGGAAGCTGAAAACAACAATAGCTTACCATGAGGGAGTAATCTGCAGAAAAATGCATTTATTTAGTTTAAGTACAATCACCATTAATGAATATTAAACAATAACAACAGTAAAATTATATAATGCCTATCGAGCATCTTGGTCCAAAACTGATGGTGATTTTGAGGCCATAAAATTGTTTGGCAAGTGTTACATGGTGTCAGATTCTGTTTAAAATAGAAGTAAATAATGATAAGCATTTTGGAAAATTTTGAAACTAAACATATAATTTAAGAGTTTTAAAGAAGATATGGTACTAAAAATGACTTATTTCTTTGATATTTTATAGTATAAGCATTTAATTCATGTTCATCTGTCTACATATTTGTTAAAGATATAGCTTTGAGATAATATTCCTGTAATACATAGATGAAGGTATCATTGTAGGGGCAATGTGTTTTGTTTTGTTTTGTTTATAGATTTATTTATTTACTTGAAAGGGAGAGTTACACAGAAAGAGAAGGAGAGGCAGAGGAGGAGAGAGACAGAGACAGAGACAGAGGTCCTCCATCCACTGGTTTACTTCCCAGAAGGCTGCAACGACCGGAGCTGCACTGATCTGAAGCCAGGAGCCAGGAGCCTCCTCCGGCTCTCCCACGTGGGTGTAGGGGCCGAAGGACTTAGGCCATCCTCCACTGCTTTCCCTGGCGAGAGCAGAGAGCCGGATCGGAAGTGGAGCAGCCGGGACTCGAACCAGCGCCCACGTGGGATGCCAACACTGCAGGTGGCAGCTTTACCCACTTTGCCACAGTGCCAGTCCCAAGCATGTTTTCCAAGCATAAATGAGAGTCTTTATTTTCTGGGCTGGCACTATGGCATAGCAGGCTAAGCCTGCACCTGTAGTGCCAATCCCATATGGATGCCAGTTCGTGTCTCAGATGCTCCTCTTCTGATCCAGCTCTCAGTTTATGGCCTGAGAAAGCAATAGAAGATTGTCCAAGTGCTTAGGCCCATGCATCTGCATGGGAGACCCGGAGAAAGCTCTTGGCTACAGGTTGGCCCAGTTCCAGTCATTATGGTCATTTGGGGAGTAAACCCTCAGACGGAAGATATTTCTCCCTGTTTCTCCCTCTCTCTGTAACTCTACCTCTCAAATAAACAGATATAATCTTTAAAAAGTCTATCTTCTAGTCAATTTATTATTTCTATGAAGATAGTCTTAAAAACATATTTTAATCATTGTTAAAGTTACATATGCCAACTAAACAGCCAATGATATTACATATCTATTATTGGTACAAAATATTTGTAAAGTGGTAATAGACTAATATATATATATATATATATGTATGGATATAAATGTAAATTTATTATTAAGCTTAATGCTCTGTTTAGATATAATTTTTCATAATACAGCATTTTTCTTAAGATTAAACCAATGTATTAAAACAAGTAAACACAGAAGGAAACCTACTTCTTGGCTTATAGCCAAGGGAAAGAAAAGTATGGAAAAAGTTTTAATTATGCATAACATCATGGAAGTTGAAACGTAAAATATTAGGGATGACCTCTTAAAATCCAATCTGGGGGCCAGCACTGTGGTGCAACAGGTTAATGCCCTGGCCTGAAGCGCCAGTCTCCCATGTGGGCGCCTGTTCAAGACCCGGTTGCTCCACTTCCAGTCCGGCTCTCTGCTAAGACCTGGGAAAGCAGTAGAAGATGGCTCAAGTCCTTGGGCCCCTGCACCCACATGGGAGACCCAGAGGAGGCTCCTGGCTCCTGGCTTCGGATTGGCACAGCTCCATCCATTGTGGACAATTGGGGAGTGAACCATCAGATGGAGGACTTCTCTTTCTCTCTCTCTGCCTCTCCTCCTGTCTCTAACTCTGACTTTCAAATAAATAAATAAATCTTAAAAAAATCCAATCTGGATTTTTTTAAAAGAGCACACAGGTTAGGACATTATTGTGAATATATTTTTTTATTATATTACATCTTCTTAAATGCTCATTGAAGATTAACTCACACTACTTGACATTTTCAAATTAAATGTTTCTTTTCATTTATTTCATTCATTTCTTTTCATTTTGGCATCATTTGCCAATAATGATCCAAGCCCTTGCTAGTTATATTACTAAAAATACCCCATATTTTAATAAATACTGTCCCTATAATGTTTATAATTTTTCTAACCTTTTTTTTAACTTTTATTTAATGAATATAACTTTCCAGTGTACAGCTTATGGATTACAATGGCTTCCCCCTCCCATAACTTCCCTCCCACCCGCAACCCTCCCCTCTCCTGCTCCCTCTCCCCTTCCATTCACATCAAGATTCGTTTTCAATTCTCTTTATATACAGCAGATCAATTTAGTATAAAGATTTCAACAGTTTGCGAATATTTTTTCCCATTCTGTTGGTTGCCTCTTCACTTTCCTGACTGTTTCTTTTGAAGTACAGAAACTTCTCAATTTGATGCAGTCCCAAATGTTAATTTTGGTTTTGACTGCCTGTGCTGTTGGAGTATTTTCCAGGAAGTCTTTGCCTGTGCCTATATCTTGCAGGGTTTCTCCAATGCTCTCTAATAATTTGATGGTTTCGGGTCGTAGATTTAAGTCTAATCCATGTTGAGTGAATTTTTGTGTAAGGTGATAGGTATGGGTCTTGCTTCAAGCTTCTGCACGTGGAAATCCAATTTTCCCAGCACCATGTATTGAATAGACTGTCCTTATTCCAGGGATTAGATTTGGATCTTTGGTCAAATATAAGTTGGCTGTAGATGTTTGGATTGATTTCTGGTGTTTCTATTCTGTTCCATTGGTCTATCCATCTGTTTCTGTACCAGTACCATGTGTTTTGATAACAACTGCCCTGTAGTATGTCCTAAAATCAGGTATTGTGATGCCTCCGGCTTTGTTTTTGTTGTACAGGATTGCTTTGGCTATTCGAGGTCTTCTGTGTCTCCATATGAATTTCAGCATCATTTTTTCCAGATCTGAGAAGAATGTCTTTGGTATCTTGATTGGTATTGTATTGAATGTATAAATTGCTTTTGGGAGAATAGACATTTTGATGATATTGATTCTTCGAATCCATGAGCATGGAAGATTTCTCCATTTTTTGGTATCCTCTTCTATTTCTTTCTGTAAGGTTTTGTAGTTTTCATCGTAGAGATCTTTAACGTCTTTGGTTAAGTTTATTCCAAGGTATTTGATTGTTTTTGTAGCTATTGTGAATGGCATTGATTTTAGAAGTTCTTCCTCAGCCGTGGCATTGCCTGTGTATACAAAGGCTGTTGATTTTTGTGCATTGATTTTATATCCTGCTACTTTGCCAAACTCTTCGATGAGTTCCAGCAGTCTCTTAGTAGAGTTCTTTGGGTCCCCTAAATAAATAATCATATAATCTGCAAAGAGGGATAGCTTGAGTTCTTCCTTCCCAATTTGTATCCCTTTAATTTCTTTTTCTTGCCTAATAGCTCTGGCTAAAACTTCCAGAACTATATTGAATAGCAGTGGTGAGAGTGGGCATCCCTGTCTGGTACCAGATTTCAGTGGAAATGCTTCCAACTTTTCCCCATTCAATAGGATGTTGGCCATGGGTTTTTCATAAATTGCTTTGATTGTATTAAGGAATGTTCCTTCCATACCCAGTTTGCTTAGAGTTTTCATCATGAAAGGGTGTTGTATTTTATCAAATGCTTTCTCTGCGTCTATTGAGAGAATCATATGGTTTTTCTTCTGCAGTCTGTTAATGTAGTGTATTACGTTGATTGTTTTGCGAATGTTGAACCATCCCTGCATACCGGGGATGAATCCCACTTGGTCTGGGTGGATGATCTTTCTGATGTGTTGTTGCATTCTATTGGCCAGAATTTTATTGAGTATTTTTGCATCTATGTTCATCAGGGATATTGGTCTGTAATTCTTTTTCAATGTTGTGTCTCTTTCTGGCTTAGGAATTAAGGTGATGGTGGCTTCATAGAAAGAATTTGGGAGGATTCCCTCTTTTTCGATTGCTCTGAATAGTTTGAGAAGAATTGGAGTTAGTTCTTCTCTAAATGTCTGGTAGAACTCAGCAGTGAATCCATCTGGCCCTGGGCTTTTCTTTGTTGGGAGGGCTTTATTACTGCTTCAATTTCTGTGTCAGTTATTGGTCTGTTTAGGTTTTCTATGTCTTCCTGGCTCAATTTAGGGAGGTTGTATGTGTCCAAGAATCTGTCCATTTCTGATAGATTTCCCTGTTTGCTGGCATACAAGTCCTTGTAGTAATTTCTGATGATTCTTTTTATTTCTGTGGCGTTTGCACCCACATAGCAACACAAAGTGAAACATACTGTTTGAGTACTAGTTATAGCATTAAATCACAATGTACAGCATATTAAGGACAGAGATCCCGCATGAGGAGCAAGTGCACAGTGGCTCCTGTTGTTGACCCAACAAATTGACACTCTAGTTTATGGCGCCAGTAACCACCCTAGGCTGTCGTCATGAGTTGCCAAGGCTATGGAAGCCTTCCAAGTTCGCCGACTCTGATCATATTTAGACAAGGTCATAAAAGACAGAGTGAGGATAGTAACCAATGATCCTAAGAGTGGTATTTACCAGGTTTGAACAATTATACAGCATTAAGTGGGGAAGAGGACCATCAGTACACACAGGTTGGGAGTAGAGCCATTGGAGGTAGAGTAGAGGTTATGATTACAAAGGAATGAGGCCCAAGTGGACTAGACAGGGTCTAGAACAAAGGACAGAGTCATTATTAGAGGAGCTAAGAAAGGTGCTGTCTAAGCTACAATTAAGTTTTCTGATTGAGAGGCAAATAGAACCTGGTAGAAGGGGCTTGATAATAATCTGGTGGGCTTTAGGCCTTGTAAATTCAGAGGCCCAGACCAATCTATCTCTTCACATGGGGTATATCCTAAGGGAGGTGTGAACCTCCTAGGGGAAGGCACTCTGTTGACTTTCATTACTTGGCTGGCCTGGGAGGAGAGCTGGCCAGGTAAAGGCAAAGGGCATCTCTAACAAGAAATTTACAGTTCTGCCTGTAATGTTGCTGACCCTACTTGACCATCCCCTCAGCTGCAGTGGTCACTTTGGAAGTTGGGCTAACCTTTGTTGAAAATGTGTGCACCAGTAAACGGGAGCAAAAAATGACATATAAGACAAATGTGTTCTAGTGTTATTGAATGTATCACAAAAACAGTTATAAATATTATTTTTCAGAAGCATATCCCTAAAAATATTTGTGCATTTATTTATTTGAAAGGCTGACAAAGAGAGAGAGAGAGACAGAGACAGAGACAGAGACAGAGAGAGAGACAGAGACAGAGAGATCTTCCATCTGCTAGTTCACTCCCCAAATGGCTATAATGGCTAAGGGTGAGCAAGGCCAAAGCCAGGAGCCAAGAACTCCATCCTCATCTCCCACAAGGGTACAGGGACCCAAGAAATTGGAACATCTTCTGCAGCCTTCCCAGGTGCATTAGTAGGAAATTAGATTGGAATCAGAGCAGCCAGGTCTCAGATCAGCACTCATATCAGATGCCAATGTCTCAAGTATCAGCACAACCAGCTGTGGCACAATGATAACTTTCAGAAGTGTATTTCTTTACTTTTTTTTTTAAAGATACCATTACTCTCGACCTAAGCTATAAGTCTTTGGAAAATACATGTTCTACTTATGTTTCATAAGTGAGCACCCACCCTTACAAATAAATATTAATGAAGTCTATCTGTGATCAATTGGTTTATTCATTTCCAAATGAAGGCTTACATTAGCACCACATTAAGTGACAGAGCAGTGACATGTAAATTTTTTTTTTATGATCCTAAATGAGTCTCTGTCATACAAGAAATTTAGCATAGCCCTGGGAAGTCTCCTTTTTCTTTGCCAGAGAGTAACCACCCTTTGGAGAATTAAGATTTCATGTTCATGAAACATGTAAAAACACACTCAGTATTATTCCTCTGTGCATCTACAAAAGGATATTGTGTGGAAGAGGAACTATTTATCATTTACTGAGTACTCATAGGAAGATTGATTAAGAAAAAGAATGTGCTGAGAATTTACGAATTTATACTTAAGGTGGACATTTTATCATAACACACTAATTTGTCATTCAATCTGCATTCACTGAAAGATCTAGAAAATACATAATGATGAACTCCATTCCTTTGTTTTTTAAGGAGCAAAATAAACTTATTGTTAGGCTAATTTAAAACTTTACTTTTCAACTGACAGAATCTCCTGTCATACTTTGATTAAAAAAAAAAAAAGAATAGAAAGAAAGGAAAAAAAATGAAAGAAAACATGGCTATCATGGGCTGAAAGTCCCATTTCTGCAGGCTCACTTGGGATAACATAAACAACAATTTAACAATGCACGTGCAGGTTTCCTAATTTTAAAGACTGCTGAGGAAGTACATACCCTGAATTAATTTAGTTCTTTCCCAAAGACTTAAGGAGAAGTGAAATTCTCCTTTATAGATCCTTTGGCAACCAAGTAAGGGATGTTTTTTCCAGAAGTCAACTCTTAGTGTGTGAAAAGCAAACTGCCTTTGGGTGACATGATGCCATTCATGGTTTTGAGTTCTTTCTACAGCACTGTGTGAACAAGTGACCTTGAACGGGTAGTCTCCAATGATATACTTCAAGTTCAAAGTGAAAGTGCTGAAGTGGAACCAAAGTGCCTGAATGCAGTTACTGAGGCAGACATCAAGTAGAGCAGAACTCGAAAGGGCAAAATGAAAAAGTAAGGTTTCTTTTCTTATGTGGCTTTCCTTCAGAAAAGAAGTCACACAGTATTTTAAAGTTACTTTACCCACCTAATCACAAATGCTCAGGTTTTCCTGACAGAATTTTAAGGTATCATTTTCTTAAAGCCATGTGATGATTACTATTGAGTTCAGTGCTTCAAAAATTATTCAGTTATAGAATTGCTGAATGAAAATCTATTCCTGAAAAGTTCTTGATGGTGTGCCTTGTCCAGATCAAGGGAGTAAAAATCAGATTAAGATGGCTAATTCCACCTAGATATTTCACTTTCCTCTTTTGCCTTTCAACAATACTGATGCAGATAATGATGAGATAACAATGACACAGAAAATGATGAGACAAATTCAGAATAAAATGATCTGGCCAAGTTCTTTGAAGAGAAAGAAAAGAAAATACTCAGGAGTTTACCTCTAAAGTTAGATAATTCCCCAATTTAAAGTATGTGGAAATCCAAGGCAAACACTGAATGTGAAGATATCATATTATATGCTTGATAATAAATTATTCAATAGAAACTCTCTATGAAATTTATTTTCATTTTAAAATCTCCTTTATTTTTCTATCTCCTTTCTGCTGCATTCTTATTACTGGTAGTCGCATTACAAAACATTTGAGTTCACAGGAAAGATTTGGGGCTAACTGACCGGATATTTGACTGTCAATTAAAATCAATAACATCCGCTATTGTACCTAGGTTATCAATAAGAAAGAAATTCAGAAACGATATAGAAATAATGCATACTTTAGTCCCCTTTTCTCATACACACTCAGTTGAACATTGGGCATCAATCACTGCTTTTGTGAGATATCCATGCCATCAGCACAGTTGATGTTTCTTCGAGCTATCATGCATGAGGTAAAAAACAGAACAATGTAACAGTGCAATTTTCTTATTATTTTCTCCATTTCACCACCAAAGAATATAAATTTGAAAGATTCACAGCTTTTAACTTGGGTTATTCTTTCTTTGAAACTAAATAGTCTTTTATGAATGCCTTAATTGTAGCCAGAGGACTCACTGCTTGCCTCCTGGTATCTGTAGGTGGGAAAGTGCATGGTGGCTGCTTTGTGTCAGGAAGAGAATGATTCTCCCTAGAATCCTGATTTCCTTGCAGCCAAATAAAAACAGTGCTGCTCCTCCACAGGTTTGTGCCTTTAAAGCAGAACCTTACAGTAGCCATCAGCACCATACCCTGACATTCTAGACCATTTTCTCCATATTAAGCAGCATAATTTTATAATGTCTCCTGAATTATAGTCCTCACTTTTTAGGTATGATAGGCATAAAATTAATTTACTATGGATTAGGCAAACAACACCTGCACCCTCATAAGATTCACTTTTAAGTTACAATATATTTGCATGAATAGTATACTTAGAAACAAAATTTGCTACTAGCTCTTCAGTCCACAAGTCACTATTCAAAAGGTCATATCAGGATCCATATCTTATCATGTCACAACTTTTCTAATTTCTATGGAGACTGCTTTTGAATTCACAGAACATTTTTTGTTTCTTTTTTGTCTCCTAGTGATAAATCCAATGACATTTCACACACATACACACAAAGAGTTGGAGATAGACACACACACACAGAGAGAGAGAGAGAAAGAGAGAGAGAGAGAGAATTGAAGAAGGAATTAACCAAGAAAAATAAGGTGTAATATAAAAAGAAGTAATAATACTAGAAGTGAAATAAAAACAGCATCACATACTTTCATAACCAATTGGTTGAGCATTGCCTATCTAGAGTCAACTTTATCTGTTACATTACTGGGCATCTTGTGTAAGGGTTGTACAATCTGAGCTTACTCTCAATACCTCTGAGCTCTTAGGCAGGGAAGCAGGTAGACCAGGAGACTGCTTATAGTGTGACATTGGAAATACGCATAGAAACTGTGTGTTCCAGCTGCTAATAAATTAGATTTGGGTCAAGTGAATGTGACATTTGGCACCACAAGCTTCCTGGAAATATGGAGTAGAGATTTCTTTGCAATAGGAGTTCTAAAACTGTTTTCTGTTTAGGGTCAGACAGTAAAAATGGTAGACTTTGTGAGTTTCTTTGATACAAGCACATGATCACTACAGAGTTCAAGTAGCCACAGACAATGAGAGTGAGAGACTCAATAAATCCTTTGGACACTGAAAGTTGAAATTCTTGAAACTTAAATTTTAAAATGAAATTTTATTGTTATTATTATCATTTCAATAATTATAATATAAAATCCACTAGTGTACAAACTATAAAAAACATATGGCAGGCTAGATTTGGGCATCAGATCATAATTTGACCATTCTTCCTTTTGAAGTACTCATGAAATGTAAATATTATTATAAAACATACATAATAATTAACAAATATGAGCTGCTCACAATAAAGAGAAAACTTTTGTGGAGTGTATTTGGCATTGGTGATTAAGATGTCTGCATCCTGTATAGATTCCCCTAGGTTCAATGCTGGTCTCTAGTTCCCATTTCCAACATACTACTGATGTGGTCCCTGAGAGGCAGAGGGATAGTTCAAGTATTTGTATTCCTGTGTTCCCGGCTCCCAGTTTCAG
Source organism: Lepus europaeus (assembly GCF_033115175.1). NCBI lineage: Eukaryota > Metazoa > Chordata > Mammalia > Lagomorpha > Leporidae > Lepus > Lepus europaeus. The sequence goes on along the minus strand of NC_084832.1, from coordinate 43,242,820 downwards.
CCTGGCCTGGCCTCCAACTCCCAACATGTGAATATTTTGGGAAGTGAACTAATATATGGGGGCTTTCTCTCTCTCCCTCTCTCACTCTCTTTCCCTCTCTCTCTCTCTCTTTTAAATAGATAAATTGTAAATGAGTGAAAGAAAGAATGAATGAATTAATAAAAGCCCTCTCCACTTTTAGGAAGATGGGTTTTCAGATAACAATTCATATATCACACATAATTTGCCTGAATGGCCTTCCTGAACCAACCAACATAAAAAAAAGACTCTCCATTCCTGTCTCTCTCTCTCTCTCTCTCTCTGTCCCCTTCCTGCCTCCCTACCTCTCTTTCAAATATATAAATAAAATTTAGGAAAAGAATGAACTGTGAAATATCTTTGAGAAAAAAGAGCAAATCATGCAATTCTAATCAAATGATGTTCAAGAACAGGAAAAAATTTAAATTGAAAAAAGCAAAAGAAATCACTGCATTTGGGATGTGGAAGGAGTTTGAATGGGAAGAGAGAAGAGGGAAGGGGTAAAAGGAATGGAGTAATGGTAGAACTCCACCTTTGTTAAGAGTTTGGATTGTACAGAAGTATCTATTTGTCAAAAATCACTTAAGGGATACTGAAGATTTCATTGAATTTAAATTTTGTTTAAATCTCTAAACAAATACTGAAATCTAGTTAATAACATGCATGTTGATGTGTTTAGAACTGTACATTCATGCCTATATGTTTAAAATATATTGAACACTGAGTATTAGAACAATGTTGGGTGGATGCTAAGTTTGTTGTAAAATAATGCAGGATACTGGTAACCCTATAACTTAGATGAATATATGGGTTATTGATTTTGATTTTTTAAAAAATATTTTATTTATTTGAGAGGCAAAGTTACAAGATATATATAGATATAGATATAGATACAGCTATATATACATAGAGAGATACATATATATATATATATATACATATACATATACGTATATATAGAGAGACAGAGACAGAGACAGGAGAGACAGAGAGAGCAAGAGAATCTTCCATCCACTGGTTCATTCCCCAAATGGCTCCAACGGCCATGGCTGGGCCAGGTTGAAACCAGGAGCCAGGAGCTTCTTCTGGGTCTCCCACATGGGTGCAGGGAACCAAGCACTTGGGCCATTTTCCACTGCTTTCTTAGGCATATTAGCATTAGCAGGGAGCTGTAATAGAGTGGAGTAGCCAAGACTCTAACCAGCATCCCTGCAGGCAAAGGCTTAACCAACTACCCATAGTGCTGGCCCACTTTTGACTTTTATGTAACAAACTTTATACTAAGGTGATGGACAAATGAAAGTGGTTAAAAACAGCTCTGTCCAATACTGGATCAGCAGGCTACTGAGAAACCAGGGATGGGATGATTTTAAAGTAGGATTAGACAAGCGAAGAAAGGAAGAGAGAAAGAAAAAGACACTGAAGCATAAGATATGTGAGTGAACAGTACTGCTATTAGTGTGTGGAGCTTCAGATTTGGGAAATCGAGTGGTGAGGTGATAAGCATTTATAGAGATGAGAAGCATCACATCAAATTTTTAATGGGAGCCAACACTGTGGTGCAACAAGTTAAGCCACTGCTGGCATCTCATACTGGAGAACAGGTGTTAGTCCTGGCTGCTCCTCCTCCAATCCAGCTCCCTGTTAATGCACATGGGAAAACAATGGATGAGCCAAGTACTTGGGAACTTGTCACCCATCAGGGAGACCCAGATGGAGTTCCTGTCTCCTGGCTTCAGGCAGGCCCAGCACTGGCTGCTGAATCTATTTGGGGAGTGACCCACAGGATATAATTCTCTCTCCCTCTCTCTTTCTCTCTCCCTCCCTCTCTTCCTCCCCTCCCTTCCTCCCTCCCTCACTCTTTCTCTCCCTCCCTCTCCCTCCCTCTTCCTTTCCCTCTCCCTCTCCTTCTCTCTCTCTCTGTGTGCCTGTGTGTGTATGTGTGTGTGTGTCTCCTACTTTGTCTTTTAAGTAAATTTTTATGCATTTTTTAAAGACAATAGGAAGAAACTTCTGTTTAAAATTAGAAATAGTACTCATACAAGGTAAAGGTAGATTTGCTCACATGTATTTGGCCCTAAGGGGGATGGAGGACTGCTAAGGATTCTTTTATTTCATTCCAGTTACCACCCTACAGGTGTGATAAATTCATTTGGCAGTAGTGAGCTGGACAAGTGGGATTGAAATTACAGAAATCATAATACAGCATACTTCTCTGTGTAGGAACAAATTAAGTCTGTTTGAGAAGAACATGCAGTATCCCAAGACAGTAAGAATGAGGTGATAAAGCCTCAGCAAAGGTAGTTGAAGCAGATGTAAGTCAGACAACTCTTGATAACTGTTAGGCTATGGAGGGCAGAACAAATCTGATGACTGAAATTCAAATAAAATTAGGTGAAAGTATCACTGGTAGTGTATATCCTAGAGAAGGTATTAGTAGTTTTCTTATAGTAGGGACTGCAATAAGCTTTCATTGAATTATACAACATTTATTTGACAACTACACTATGTGTATTATAGCCTTGATATACTCACATAATGAAATGAAAATGTATTTTATATGTAAATGTTGCTTTTGTTGAGTAAACAACATGCTAAGTGCAATGCACCAGGCACAGAAAGACAAGTACCACACAATCTGATTTACATTTGGATTCCAAGAAAGTAAGCTCATAAAAGCAGAGTAGAATGATGGGGTTGATGGTAGGGTGTTGGACAGGAGAAAGATGTGGGTCAAGGATATAAAATTTCAGTTACACAGTGGAATAAGTTCAAGAAACCTATCATATAATGCAGTGACTATAGTTAATAACAATGTTAACAACAATGTATCATCTCTCTGAAAATAGCTAATACGTAGATTTTGACAGTTCTAGCCACAAGAAAGATTAGTATGTGCAGTAATGTATAAGCTAATTAGTATAATTCAGATATTCTCTAATATATACTTTAAAGCATGTTAGAAAATATAAACTTTTTTTTATAATAAATAAATAAGTGCTGTTTTTGATTATGGATAATTTACTCCTTGAAGAAAAAAATATGACCATGAACTAAAAAAAGAAAAATGAATATTTTAACATTTATAATATTTATTTTAATAAAATATTCTTTATAAATTTTATGCACACACATACATTTTTGTGAATATTAAGTATGCACATTTTTCATTTAAGATAATAATTATATGCTTCTTCATCAATCCCTAGAATGAAATTTTATATGTAGGCAGAATTTTAATGAAATTTCTGTTATATTACATTTTGAAGATATGTTATTAAAATGTAAAACTCATCAGAAATTGATCAAATGGGAAATTTGAAAGTAGAGGGAGTATTGAAATATTTATAATTCTGCACACATAAAATTAATTGACAAAACTTGAAAGAGAGATAAATATAATAGACCTTATTCCATTTTTAAAATTCTCTATTTTCTTATATTCTTAATGTGTTCTGTAAAATCATACAATTAGGTTTATTTGGTTGGTCTGACAATTTTGTTCATATTCTTCTTTAGATAAGTAATTCTAATCTTCAGTAAAATCTTAAACAAAATAATAAAACAAAAACTAAATCACATGAGGATTGTGCTGGTGCAAAAAAATCATTATCTAATCTTTAGTAGGTTAAATGTGTAACAAATAATAGGAGAAACAGCATTCATTTTAAAATTACACAGGCCCTACAGTTAAATTCTATCATAACTTCTTCACAAATAGTAGAAATTAAGACAACATCTCAACTTCTGTCAAAAACAAAAGGAACTAGAAAAATACAACATAAGCACGTCCTCAGAAGCAATCTGCAATTTTAAATATGGCATGGTTTGTAAGTATTCAAATGGCACTGGTGAAATACTTTTATTATTTTCAATTTATCAGTCACTAAAGACAAATATTTTAGATCCATAATATTTTCTTCTGGGTCTTTTAGGGATAATTATTTAGGCAACAGCAATCTCCTATTAACATTTCCCTTTCATATCTTCAAAATATTAGCAGGAAGGCAGAATTTTATATTAATATAAAGGCTATATTGATAAAGAGTTTATTAACCAGCAAAGCCATTTTTAGATCCATTGATAACTCTTAATTTAGTTATCAGATGTGCATGAAAAATCTACAATAAGCAACAACTATTTCTATTATTGGAAATAGCTCCTGTTTTCATGTTGCTTATATTTAGGAAAGGGAATTAATCTACTATAGCTGAAGGAATTAATATTCATAAATATCCACTTATAATTCTGAATATTTGCTACTGATCACTCAGATTCAAGACATGTATTAACTTCTATTTAATCTCTGGATTTTGAATTACATGGACTATCAGAAGAATGTGTGGGGTTTGGTCAAACCGTTAATGTATAATCATCTATACTGTAATTAGAACTGGTCTAGGCTGATACATGACATAATTTAACACTTTGAGATCGGATTAGTATCTACATTTTAAAGATGTAATAATTTTATCTGAATCTAGCACTGCCACATTTATGAATACTCCAAAATCAATGTGTCAATGGTGTCCTTTATAGATATGTAAAATGTTTGAAAAAAATTGCTTTGTTATTATTTAGTTATAAACAAAATATACGATTTCCAAAAATAACAGAACATAAAACAAGTAAACTATCTATGGAGTAAAATTCCTAGCAGAACAGAATTCTTCAATTCTGTTTGGATATTTGAGGATTCATGGAGCAACGTTCAATAATTATGTCTGCACACTTGTATTAAGTTACAAGAAAACTATTTTTGTATTGCTGGACTTAAAACTATTTTTAAATTGCTAGACTTAAATAAAAAAAAATCCTTAATGGTAAAACCAAATAACTGAGGAGCAGTTAGGCGACCACTGGAAAACAGTGAGATGAATACTAAAGGCAGCATGCCTGAGGGATGAGCTCCATACAAAAGATCAGATCTGCAGCATCTACCTTAGGTCCAATGCCAGGTGGGAGGAAAAGAACAGAGAAGCTACAGGAAGTCTCATCATTGAAGAGAGTGGGAATGGCTCTAAACTACTGATATCTTGGTTCTTAGTTAAACTCATCTTCAATGGGGGAAAATGTCCGCACACTAGGGCCACAAAGTCCCTCAGAGCAAAGAAACTTAACTAAGACTTCAAAGAAGAATCAAGCTGCATAAATGAGAATGTCCAGGAACAACTCACAACACATTTATAGTCTCACGATTTCAGAGGCTGGTTGTAGGCTACAAAACACGAAATGTGAAATAAGAAATAGATGAAAAAAAAGGTAAGATAGTGACATAAAAGTCATATAAATCTGAAAGAAGCTAAATAGAAATTTTAGAAATAGTGCTGAATTAGAAAACATACATGGCTGGTTGCTTTCTGCTATGATGAATTCACTTGTATCAGACATATTATCCTTTCGAGAGTCACAACAAAGCTTGTTTTAAATTAAAAAAAAAAATTACCTGTTGAAAGATGTTCAGAGGCCAAAGCCTTAGGAAAAAAAGATATGGATTAAGATGAGCCTAACTTCCTTTGCCATATCTCCTTGAGAAGTGGCTGATTCACAAGTAGTTCTGAGTTGAAAGACCTTGCTACATGTATGGGCTGAAGACTCCCGGGGTGGGGAAGACAATGAATTATAGTGCAGAGTAGTCAGACTTTTATACTCAGAATTCTCAGGAAAGAGAACGGCAAGCCATTGTAACTTTTCTTCTTAGGCATTTGCTGATTTCTATGACATGTAATAAGGGAGGCAAAAATCCAGGGAGAAAGCAGAAGGTAAGAAATCTAAGGACAGTTCAAAGGCACATTTCCTTCTCAGAAGTAGGTAGAGGTAGATCTTAGTAAAAATGAAACAACATTCAGGCACACCAAGGTTGAGTGGCCCTAGTATAAATATAGAGAGAAAAACAGGAGTACAGAAGACTTCACAATCACTAAATGTTAGTCTCAAATCGCTCAATCTTATTTGGAAGAGAAGGTGATTTTTTTTCTTATCCTAAGCATTTGTTTGACACATAGCACATTTTGTCAGAGAGAATTCAATGTTATCCAAAGCCTGTCTCTGTTATTTCTATAGTTTTCTGAGCTATCTTAGGTTTAGTACACAAGAATTATACTTATTGTACTTGCAATTCCCTTCTTGTAACATTCATTTTCTTCATAAATGCTTTATTTACTGTTTGATTTCCTAGGTAAACTTGGCAGCTCTACAAGACAGGATTATATCATGATGTTCATTATGCTACACTAGCTCTTAACATAGATCCTGACAATAAAAAAATGTGCAAATATGAGCATCATTATTGAATGCATGTATAAGTGAAAAAGAAGAAAGGGGGAGAGAAGACAATGCTATGAATTTTCAAATACTGCAGATCATTTTTAAGAGTTGCTACCCATAGATTTAAACCCCATGAAATGTTATCTGATTGCCAGTAATTACGAAGTTGAATAGAAAACCAATTAAATTTTTACATAGCCCTTAATAGGGCATTATACAAATATATAAAGAATTCCAAAGATCATACTGAGTATTGTGTAGTTCTACAAATAAGTTATGAAAATGAATGCTGAAAATGAATGCTGAATTTTTGTTATAGTGTTGTATAGTTTTAATTTCTCTCTTCTATCTGTAAGTTGTTTTTTCTTTCATCTGAGAATATGTATGTACACACACAGAGAGAGAGAGAGAGAGAGAGTGCTTCCATCCTTTGGTTCATTTTCCAAATGCCCACAATGGCCAGGTGATTTCTGGGCCAAAGCCAGAATTGGGGAACTAAATCCAGGTCTTTCACATGGGTGGCAAAAACTCAACAACTTGAGCCATCATCACTGCATTAGCAAGAAGCTGCAATCAGGAACTGGAGCCAGGAATGAAATTGCAACAAGCATGTTCACCACTAGGTCAGATCCCTACCACTCTCTTACTTCTTCAGTTTTTTTGTTTTTCCTTTTCATTTTCATTCCTTTTGCCTCACTAGCTTTCAAGGAAAGAGAAGATTATTTTGATGCTAAAATCTTAAACACAAGTCAGTAAGGTATAGAACAAAGCAAGATACAGATACAAGGGGTTACTCTGAAAATGTCAGAGTTGTTGTTTAAATTCTTTGAAAAAATTGACCTCTATACATTTCTGTAAGTTTCCCAAAAATAATAATTTCTTTGAATTTGGTATTATTAGATTTTTATCTAACTTTATGGGTTGCACTTAATGTAGAACTGCTTTAGTACTAAAGATTTTGTAAGAATTTCCAAAAACCTCCCAGACACCTTTTTCCTCTAAGACAATACAACTTCTTGGGAGATAAATACCAGCGACTTAAGACTGACGTTAATGACGCATCATGCTCTGACCTCTTTCTTATGAGTATTCATTCTGCAATGGTATAGGTTACCAGACATTATGCTGAAGTGAGAAGCTGTTTACTTCACTGTTGAAAATTTGACTGCAATATACATACATTGGAGTGTCACATCACAGGGACGTATGTCCGGGACCATTTGGAAAATTTCTTTCATGGATGTATATTATTTGGTTTGTTATTACAACTCTGTTCAATTATTTTTAAACTTTTATTTAATGAATATAAATTTCCGAAGTACAGCTTATGGATTACAATGGCTCCCCACCCCCATAACTTCCCTCCCACCCGCAACCCTCCCCTTTCCCGCTCCCTCTCCCCTTCTATTCACATCAAGATTCATTTTCAATTCTCTTTATATACAGAAGATCAGTTTAGTATATATTAAGTAAATATTTCAACAGTTTTCCCTCACATAGCAACACAAAGTGAAAAAATACTGTTGGAGTACTAGTTATAGCATGAAATAACAGTGTACAGCACATTAAAGACAGAGATCCTACATGATATTTTTTTAAAAAAATTAATTAATTTTCTATGCAATTTCCAATTTAATACCAGGATTTTTTTTTCATTTTCAATTATCTTTATATACAGAAGATCGATTCTGTATATACTAAGTAAAGATTTCATCAGTTTGGACAGATTTCATCAATTGGACACTCTTGTTTATGACGTCAGTAATCTCCCTAGGCTCTAGTCATGAGTTGCCAAGTTACCTGTAGTTTCTTATACTTTGTCCTAACTTTTGCTTATTCTGCTTCTGTGTGCATTTCAAGAAACTGACTACTGTGGGGATAATCTGTTTTACTTAGCTTATCATTTGATTAAACAATAAAGAGATCCACACATCTTAGAAAAATTATAATCTGGAGATTAAAACTCATCAGATGTTAGGGAACTATGATACCTTGGCTTGTCCAGGGCTATAATCTAATAGAAACAGGATATTTTTAATATACATTACAAAAATTGGAATATGCATCACTTTTATTGATAACAAATTATTTTCTTTTAATTGCTATTTTCAAATTTCATTTCTCATTCGAGTAAATTTCACTGATTCATTGATTCATTTTGACTTTTAAGAACAAATATCTCTAAAGACAGGTTTACTATGTGGTAACACTATGGCTTGTCAATTGAATGTTGTTACATATACTTGAAATATATTAATTATATAACTTATTAAATGAAAACATATGAGCTTTACATTATGCATATTATTTGTCTCAGTGTACTTGTGCAAGGCAAGGCATATGTAAGAAACGTTGATGAGATATGTATTAATGGAAATCTTTCCAGTAACTTAGGAAAGTCAGGAGAAAGTTTTCAAATGCATGTGGTCATTTTCTAAATAACTCATTGATTTTCCTTTAGGATCTAAATTGCTCAATTTTTATAACATTGATTGACAGTTGTTTCCTTATGTTTTTGATTTTTCTGTAAGATATGCAACTCCCAGAGGTAGACTCCCTTCGTAATTGTGTCATTATCAACTGTGTGCCTGTCACATTGTGTTTCCTTTAATGGTACTTAAATTATAGCTTTTAACATTATGTGTCCTTTGCTTTCTAGTTGTTTCCAATCCCCTTTTCATTTCATATGGATTCTTGACTATAATGAGCAAAATATGGACTTAAATGTGGAGAAAAACCAAGACTAGCAAATATTGATTAAAAATAAAAAGTCATAATTTTCCCCAATCACAAATCATAGTGATTAACACTAAGTTCAGCAACTATTTTTGGACTTAAAGATCACAATAATAAAATTGTGCCATAGCTGGAAACAAAGTATATGTATCAATGCACAGCTATATTACAGACCTTTGTTGTTATCCATTCCTCCCACTGCATACAGAGTTCCAACTGTAGATTTTCTAGGTTTTGTTCTTGGACTTTGCATTAAAGTTCTTCTTTCTGGCAATAGATGATATTTCATTGCTTCCAGAATCAGCTTTTGGCATTCTAGATCATTCTTAAATAATGCATGGTTTTCTAGGTCAGCCAATATCTGTGGATAATATGCAATCATTGTTAATAGTACTTTTAAAAGCTATGAGACCATTTTAGTAGTTAAAAGTTTAATGCCTGTAACATAAATGGATATTATTTTTATTCAATGTCATTTGTTATCATCATATTGCATAGAGTAAAAAATAAATCTAAGGTTCATTTTTCCATTCTCTTGCTTAAATGTTGAATGATAGCTCATAAAAATGTATAATTATTACATGCTAATCAAAACTTTAAGATAAACTATTGTTGATAACCATAAATACATCTGATAAAGGAAATTAAACATTAACCTTCAAGAAATTAGATCACAATAAGCCTATTATAAATATTAACATATGTAAATTAATATATTCCAAGTACATTTTAAACCTCCTGTAAATTCTAATTTGATTAAAATGGAAAAAATCTTCATTGCAAATCTCTAAATTTGCAAGCTATAGAAAATCTATATAAGACAAAATAGAAATTTCCAATAGTGAAACTAAGAAATACTAAACAAAAATCTTCAATTGAGCACACAACACAATGAGATCAGCAGTGTTTTTATTTTAATTTTTTTTTTTTTTTGACAGGCAGAGTGGACAGTGAGAGAGAGAGACAGAGAGAAAGGTCTTCCTTTGCCGTTGGTTCACCCTCCAATGGCCGCCGCAGCTGGCGCGCTGCGGCCAGCGCACAGCGCTGATCCGATGGCAGGAGCCAGATACTTCTCCTGGTCTCCCATGGGGTGCAGGGCCCAAGCACTTGGGCCATCCTCCACTGCACTCCCTGGCCACAGCAGAGAGCTGGCCTGGAAGAGGGGCAACCGGGACAGAATCCGGCGCCCCGACCGGAACTAGAACCCGATGTGCCGGCACCGCAAGGCGGAGGATTAGCCTAGTGAGCCGCGGCGCCGGCTTTTATTTTAATTTTTAAAAATTTTGACTAACAAGTAATACTTACATATTTGTGTGGAATACGTTAGAGTATTTCAACACAGGTATTCAGTAAAAATTGATAAAATCAAGGTATTAACCTTTTCATTTCCTTATTTTTTCTTTATATTTGTATCCTATCAGCACCCCTGTTCTTCTACACTATATATTATTGTGAACTACTGTCACCCCAACATAGCACCTGATGCTTTTAATTGAATGTGTTTTGGTACCAATAATACAACTTAACTCAATTTCCCCTTTCTCTACTCTTCTTAGCCTCTAGTAATAATTTTTGCTGCAACACATTTTTGTCTCTTCCTAACTTTTGTGTAAATTTCATTGAAAATTATTCTATCTTTATTTTCCTCTTCCTCTGTCTCTCTTTAGATTATCTTATTCTTTGTTTCAATCTCACTTTCTATTTTTTGTGAATCTAGTTTCATTGTGATGACAGTAAAACCTGTCACATAGAATGTTTTTGAATCACAACTTTAATATTTACTTCTTGATCTTTTCTTGTTCATTGATAAAACCATACCCTACCTATATACAAATGTTTGAGTGGATAACTTAAATATAATGATGACTTGTACAAACTGATCAATTTAAAGTTTATAATTTTAACCTTAATGGATTCATTTAACCAAATACATAAATTACTGGTACAGGTATCAGGAAAAATATAAAAACAGTAAGAAACTCATGTAGGACATCTGGGAAAGATGACAGAATATGTCTAACATTAAGAACATAAAAGACTGTATTAGAAGTCCTAGATGTTTTGGAATACCATATGTTGTAATATCTAATTATACTATGTTTCATTTTAATTATTTTTATAACTATATTCTTGGTTCTGTTTCTCTTCTTGTATGTTGAAACTTTAGCTGCTTTCTCATTCATTTTTACTATGAACACCAAATAAAAGAGGAGAAGGGGATTGGAATGTAATAAGGAATCTTCAGTGCAGTTTTTTTAAAGACTACTCTTTATTATTTCAGTAGAACTTTCGTCTGTAATCAGTAAAGGGAATATTTTTAAAAGGTCCCTTTTGATCTGGTGGTCTTAATAAGCATATACATTGACTTTTATTTTCTCTGTGTTAAAATATTTTCTCATATTTTTTGGAAAATTTAGCATCAGTTGATCTTGAAAGATGCTCTTTCATTTTTAAAAATTTTATCTTTGTTTTATTATTTTTCATTTTACCAGGTAAACAGTTAATAAATTACAAATAAAAGGAATAAAATGAAAAGAGTTGATGTACTTCAAAACATCAAACCTGGAGTTAAAAGCTAAATTTGTTTTGATGCACAAGCATCTTGAAATCCATGCATGAAACAGGTCTTCAGAAAATTCATGGAAAATACATATTATGAAAAAACTCATGCGTTGAATTCAAAATGTTTTTCATCAAAAGAAAGTTATCCTTTCATTTTTTCATGAGTTTTTTGAAGTTCCCTTCTATATGCTTCTATTCTGCTTTTCTTTAGAAAAATATTAACTTGGAATAAAAATGTTTGAGAGGTTGGAGGATGTCTGAGATTTTGGGTAGATTAACCACATATATACTAATACTTTGTCTTTAATTTTTAAAATAATGTTACCTTCTTTTAAAAATTATTTTTTATTTATTTGGAAGACAGAATGACAGAGAGAGAAAGAGAAAGAGAGAGAGAGAGAAAGGTCTTTCATCCACTGGTTCACTACTCAAATGGTTACAATGGCTGGAGCTGAGCCAATCCTAAGCTAGGAGCCAAGAGCTTCTTCCTGGTCTCCCACATGGGTACAGGGGCCCTAAGAAGTGGGCCATCCCCGGCTGCTTTCCCAGATGCACTAGCAGGGAACTGGATCAGAAATGGACCAGTTGGGGTTCAAACTGATGTCCGTTTGGGATGCCGGTGCTGTAGGCCAGGACTTCAACCTACTGCACCACAGCTTCGGCCCCTATCTTTAAATTTTGACACGTGGAAAAGAAAGGCATCTTATGTTTACCTGAGTTAATATACTCTTCCTCATATTTAGATGATTCTTTTAACTAACTGGGTGAATTAATTTTAGTTAATTTAGTTCAATTTTAGTTAATTTTAATTAATTCTAGTAACGGTTCACATTCTTGATTTTATCATCATAAACAACTTATGTTAAGAACAATATTTTAATAAATACAAGATTTTAGTTTAATTTCTTATATTTTAAACCAAATAGACATGAGTTTATAAATCCAGAACATTGTAATTAATTTGATAAATATTTTAGGATTACCAAAATGCAAAATTATTTAAATTCCAATAAGTGATACTTTATACTGTGGTCTAATTTCATGAATTCTTGTACAGCCACACATAAAATGATAATTGTGTATTGAGTTACACTATAATTTTTGTTACTTTGGACCACCTTAAGAAAATAAACTAATATTAATTGATTAATTAATGATAATTCTTGAATTATTTTTAATTTTTAAGAAAAGTCACAAACATTAGTCCATACCTTGCATGTATAGAGGAAGTCCACTACAAAATGGAATATAATATTGAATAAACACTTAAATAAAAATTGAAATTTTCTATATACCAAAAAGTGTATTAATCGTCTAACACTTTATTTTGGGCCATTGCTGTTGTGGGAACATTCCCATACTGGTAACAAAGTGACAAATTTTTATATGTTTCATGTATTTCATAATATTTTAAACCTGTGTTTTGCAATTGGATTTGTGCTTAAACAAATCTACTCACAGAATTTGAACCCATAAAACAAAATTGATTCCTATAGAAGTGACAGTCCTTAGAGAATAATTGACAGGTTTGTACATAGTCTTTGAAGCTTTCTGCTTGACAAAATGAGTAAGGTAAAAGATAAAACATCATATTAAATTAAGCTGCAGATAAAAAAGGATTTCTACTTCAATGTCTTATTTATAGGCCTGAAAAATAAAATATTTTTGTATATATATATATATAGAGAGAGAGCAGTTTGATTTTTTAAGATTCTTTATCGATTTTGAAAGGCACAAAGAAAGAGAGAGAGAGAGAGACAGACAGAAAGAGATCTTCCATCCACTGCATTATTTCCCAAATTGCTACAACAGCTAGGTTTTTTGTACCACGATGAGACCAGGAGCCTAGCACTCCATTCAGGTCTTAAATGTAGGTGGCAGGGATCCAAGTACTTGGGTCATCTTACTCTGCTTCCCAGGAGCAGTAGGAAGCTGGTGTCCAAGCAGAGCTATCAGGACTCCAGCTGGTAAACTTATATGGGATATGGGCATCACAGGAAGTTGCCTAATCTGCGGCACCACAACACTGGCCCTAACACATTCCACAGAGAAACAGTGGTTGCAGTCAGTGCCACGTAGCCCCAATGTGTTTAACGGTCAGTGTAATGTGCTGGTGAAAGGAGATAGTTCAGTTGTCACAGAAATTTGTACCAGCACAATAAAGAGTGAGCTCTTCAGCAGGGCTGTTCAGCTGCATAAAGGAAAACAGCAATTGCCTTTGCCTAGGGAGGTTTTCAGTATATTTAACTCCTTCAGAATTTGTCTTTGATCAGAGACATGCAGAGAGGGAAAATGGACAAGATTGCTGAAAACTTCATAATGTTAGTTTGTTCACTTCATCAGTGACTACGGAAGTATCAGATGTGATTGAAACAGCACATGTTTCAACGAGGAGAACAAGCCCAACCATAGCTTGAATATCTACCTGCAGGCTGAAAGAAACTCATCACCCAGGTATAAGTAGGTCCTTATGTTACATATCAAGTTCCATCACCTTCTTCTGAAAATAATTTTGGCAAAGGAGCGAATCATAAAGTTTTAAGAGATTGGCATATTTCACATTCTGTTCTACTGAGATGATCACTCTTTTTGCCAATTATTGAAGATTTTATTTATATTTTTGATTAAATGAGAAAAATAGATACAATGGAATTTTCCAAATTCCCTTCCTGTGTTCCATTTCAAAAGAAAAGCACAGATTACTATCTTGCTAAAGCTTGCATCAGATACATATGAATGATTTTTCTTCTGTGTGTACAAAGTAAGGGCAGGTTCATTAATTTTATTTTAAATGCAGAAATATTTGATTGCCTTAAGATGAAAAACATTGGTTAAGTTTACAGTACAAATAAAGAATAATGGCATAATCAAGCAAGTAGAGCTCATAGAATTAACCAAAATAATAGGTCTTATTAGCAACAAATAAAATGGGTTTTTTGATGCTACAGTTTATAATTAACATTTACTTATTTAACATGGGTTTACCCTTCCATAGATTGAAAGTTCAAAAAAGATTTAAAACTCCAGGAAATAATTCTGTATCCTATTTCAACATCACCTTACCCTAGACAATGATATATTATTCTAAATTAGTATCTGGACTTTTCATTCATTTATTTTTCATTCAGCAAATACACATTGAGTACCAATTTTGTTCAAGGTGTTATAACATGCTACCAGCAGTTTCAGTCAGCACAAATCTCTTATACGCATGTCTATGCTTCCTATTCTTCTACATTATCTTCCTTAATTACCATGTTTAGGCTATATTTAAATGCATGACTTAGATTTGTATTGTTTGTAGATATTATTCAACAATCTTGACTACTATGCCAAACATTCTGTAATACAACCAAAATCATTTCCTCTTCAATCACTTTCCCCTATACTTGATATTTTAGTTGTTCTGGTCACTTTTGTCTAACTAGAATAAATCATGCTGTTTCCTAAATTTAAGCCTTATTCTATCTCTGTTTATCTCTCTGTTCCATAACAACATTAATGTCTTTTCCTTCGTGGCCTTCCATTAAAATATAACCCAATCTTCACAGTCCAGTTTAAGGTCTTTTTATTTCCAGAAGACTAACCTAATTGCTTAGGCTAAGGTAAAAAAAAAAATATGTTTTCATCAGTCATTCAGATATAAACATTCACCATATATATATATATAAACAATTAAAAGCTCCATATACATGCAAACCATAAACTTATTGGAAACCAAAAAAAAAAAAAAAAACATTTCCTGGTACCTCGTTTTAGGTATCACTAAGAAGGTTAAAGGTTTTAAGATTGGTTCAAAAATTATTTTAGTTGATTCATTATTTACTATCATTAGTGTACTTACCAAGTAATTTCAATTAATTTATTCAGTATTGAAGTCTAGAAATACACAATAGACAGGCAAAAATATATTCAATATCACATTTCAAATTCAATGCATAAATTAATCACTATGAATATTTATGGCCTTTCAGAAACATCTTTGCTTAATAGCCAATCATATATCTATTAATCTGATTTTTCCCAGATGCAGCTGTTATCATGTATATTTCCAGTCATAGTCATTACAGAAATAACTCAGGCCCTTGAACTGTAAGGTGGTCAGACTCTTAATTACAAAGTATCAAACCTGGATGTAACTGAAAATGGCATATTGAAATCTGCACTTAATTATTATTTCCTATCACTGTGCTCCCCCTATATTTGATTTGCTTTTTGTTTTTATTGATGATTTAGAGTTTTTTTATGTGAATAAAAATACCCCAATTTTTTCCTTCCTGAGATCGCTGATCCAATAATAATTGTCTTAGTAAAGTTTCTTGTTTTCTCTATATCACATCCAAAGTATCATCAAATAATTTTAATTATTATAATACTGTCTAAGACTCTTTCAGTCTATTCTTCCCTTTCCATTATAAAAGCCACTTCACTGGATGATATTATTAATGACTTTATTGTGAATTTTTCAAAAGGATTAGTAAGTTGAATTCTTGTCTGTTGTACAGAGAATCATATAACAGAATTCAGAACATCCCCACAAGGTGTCCTACAACATACATATTTATCACGCATAGTCATGCTGTCTTGTTTAAATTCCTTCCACTACAATGCATGTATTTCTTAATGTAACTTAAAACATATAGTTCAGGCTCAATTTTTATTGTACCTTCAATCAATCCTCTATTTTGACAAGGCTATTTATTTGAATATGCCTCCCATGAACAATTTATTGTGTTTTACATGTGACTTTTCCTTCTTCTTGACTGACATGTAGTTGAGAGTATTTGTTTTACTCTGTGTTTTTAAAGAGCTTTCTGAATATTCATCCTTTCATCCATAAATGAATCTCTTGAAGAAAAAGACTTATCTTACTCTTGTACTTTAATTTTCTTAATTAACTATTTAGTACTTTATTCTTTACACTTAGTAGTCACCGATGGAAATTATGTGTATGTGAAATTTTACTTTGTACACACACACACACACACAAACACAGAGGGAGGAAAATAGAGAGGGAGAGAGAGGGTTCTCATCCACTGATTGACTTCCCCTGCCACCCACATGACTAGCTGAGACTACACTGGGTTGAAGCTGGCATCCTGGAACTCAATCCAGGCGACCCACGTGAGTAGTAGGAACCCAATTACTTAAGCTGTGGTCAAGCCAATTTCCTTCAGTGTCTGCACTAACAGGAAGCTAGAGTCAGGACCTGAAGCTGGAAATCAAATCCAGGTTCTCTGACATGGGTCACAGGCATCTTATCTGCTAGGCTAAACACCATTTCTAGTTGTCTCTTTCTTAAACATCACATTTATTTATTTGAATTCTAAGGGTGAAATGAAAACAATATATAAAGTTCTGTTGTTTGTAATCTTTTTGTGAAGGGCCCAATTGAAAAGAATATGTTCAAAAGTGTGCAGGTTCATCATGAGTACTGTTATGTATGTTTATTCTTCCCTTTAGCACTTTTCAAAAACATTTCTGATTGGGCAACACAGACCTTGGGAATTGGTAAACTATCTTTGACAACTCAGTGGGGAGTCAAACATGGAGTCAAATTTAGAGGAATGTAAATTGCACATTCATGAATTTTGAGAATATTCTGGGACATGAAAGAAATCTTTGCTTGATCTGTTGCTGTGTATTAAAGATATTATTGACCTTTGGGATGCAGGAAGCAATAACTCTCAGCTTATTAATATGTTTATGATGATTAGCTGTGCTACAGCCTGCATCACAGACAGATGTTTAACATCCATTACTTATCTACAAAGATATTACACATCTGGGTTTTACTATAGTGTTTGATATTTTTGATTCTTTGATAAAATTAATTTTTTTCTTACTATAAGTTATAAATAGATATTTGTATTTACATCAATTTTATGAACTCTCCATTCTTTAAGAAGATTTCCAGCAACCCCTCTATGCCTGGTTTCTGTTATAGACCTTCCCTGACCTGGAAAAACTCCCAGACTATAATTTATGTCAACTTTCTGGATCACACTTTTTTAACGATCTCCTGTATCTATTAATTACCAAATTAGAAAAAAAACAGTTTTATAAGAAAAAATATTAAAAACATTTAATTATTACTAACCAAATTGCCTTACTAACATATCACAGAAAAAATATATTTTAATACTAGCTATTATTGTCTGAAATTGGTGGGCTGTATTATAGCTACATGGAGTCTCACATCAAACCTAAATTCAGATCATCTTGTTAAGACAGAAAAAAATACTCGTGAAAGAATAAAAAACTGTGATTCTCAGGGTTATTCTGAAATGCTTAATTTTACTTATAAGGAACTGTTTCAATTAAGAGACAAGACTAAACATCCACCACCTTAGAATGACTATAGAAAATAAGGGCAATATATTATTTGCAATGGTCATTCTTCAAAACACCTTTCTTGAGAGGCATACATCTGCCAGTGGCCTGCACACTGTGTCCAGCAAAGATAACTTGCCTTTGGGCCTTTAAAGAGCACTGAGGGACGGGCATATGGCACAGCAGGTTGTGGCTGCATGAGATGCCTGTATCTTGTAAAGGAATGCCTGCACTGAGGTTCGGCTCCTCCACTTGCAAACAAGCTTCCTACCAACACTCCATCTGGAAGGCAGAAGATGATGATTCAATTATTTGAGTACTCACCACCCATATGGGAGACCCAGATGGAGTTCCAGGCTTTGGCCTGGCATAGCCCTGGCTCCTACTGGCATTAGGAGAGTGAACTGAAATATGGAAGATATTTCAGTCTCCCCCTCTCTTTCTCTGTGTTTCCATTTATCTATGACTTTCAAAAAATTAAAATATAAGAACTTTTTAAAAATTAGTATGTCATGCTGCAAGAAGGACTGCCTGTTTGTCCTTTACTTCTTGTTCATCTCAAAGAATTAATGCTAACAAAAAGAAGCTCCTGGAAGCATTCAAATACAGCTGTGCAATACAGCAACTGAAGAGACGGTAATTTGGTTAAATATTCGAAAAACTGGATTTCCTAATTCCAATAATAATGTAGACCTTGTATGAAATTTCTGCTTTGTTTCAGCCCTATCTCAATTATCTTTAAATAAAAACAGTTTATTTTGTCTCACACTAATTATAAGGTATGTCAGTATTTTTGCTTCCTTCACTTCACTAAGGGAAGATGGAGAAAGAATTTTAATCACTTCATATTTGCAGATCTCCAGTTTTCTTTAGATTTACTCTGATCAAAGCCCAACATATCTCTTTTGATCATCATCAGTGAAATAAGTTCCTGTGGAAACATCAAGGTGGACGCATCTTGCAAGTCAATAAGTTATTAAAATCATTCTCTCAAGTAAAGATAATTCCATAGGGCATACACTTTGTAGAGTTTCTAAAGTTTGAATATGAAGCGAGTTGCTCAAACATCTTTAATGAAAAAAAAAGCTTCAGGGATGAGGAAAACAGAAATTTATAATTTTTAATAGTATGGCCATTAAAAAATTTGGAATGTGTTAAACCCTATGTCATACACATTGAAGTATATGGAAAGTAATATATCAGTTCCTATTTAAAATTGTTTATAAGAGTGTTTGCCATTATCCAGTACTTACAATAAGGTAGCAGTATATTGAAGTGATGTTGTGAATCTGCTTGTTCTATCTCCAACTGAAAGCCAATTCTTGGTTGCCTTGTTTAAAACAGGAATATTAAACTGTCCACTACTCCGTTCTTTACACATGACTCTCTTGGATTTGTGTAGCAGTTGAAATTCATTGCAAGCAGCTACAATAACCAATTTAAAGTGTATATACTTATGGAAAGATGATTATTTAAAGTATAATTTATCCACATTATAGATTTTAACATTTCCAAATATATATTATCATTCCATTATTGTTGTAAAATAGATACTGTCTACCAATTAAATATCAACAATACAATGTTGTACTGTTAAATTGAAACATTCCATTTTCAATTTAATTTACAAATTTCTAGCATTTAATTCTGTTGACCATTTCTTTCTAATCTCTCAAAAATTTCCCTTGCACTTCTTTTACAATTCTCTAACTACTTTTCCATTTAAAAAATACTTTTCTAGGCACTTATTTACATTTATCTCCAAGGACTTTTTCTTTCCCACTCTTAATACATCCAAGCATTGCCTAAAATTCCAGTTACACACTTTACATGACAAATTATAATGTCTCAGTAAAAAATAATTCCAAAAGTCAGAATGCAGGCTCTGGAGTGAGTTTACCTGTTTTCAAGTCTCATCTTACTCATTCAGAAAGTTTTAGAATTCAATTGGATTCTGTGCATTTTCTCTGTACATAGCAATCGAATGCAATGTTTAAATGTTAGCTGCTGTTATCAGTATACCAATTATGATTATTTAGTTCTCTTTTGAATATCAGAGATTTTTCTTACCTATCTGTTAAAAAACTTTATCTGTCATCAGTATATTCTATTATTGAACAATAATCTCATATTTTAATTACATAGCTCATATTTTCCAAAACTTCCATATGTTTATATACTTAGTTTTGAAATAGAACCATAAGGTAAGTACAGATTCTAGGAAAGTATAATACAATTCTAGAAACTCTAAAAACAAATCTAGGAACAACTGACAGACTCTATACTGAGCTTTCAACTTTCTTTTTTTTCCAACAACATCTTTCATTGTGTTCACAGGACTTCCTGACTGCATATTACTGGACACCCTGCAGTAGTCTGACTATAACATTTAGTTCATGATGCCTGAATTACCTCCTTCGGTCTAAAAAACCCTGTTATGGGAGACCTCGAACAGCTAAAGCAATCTTGTACAACAAAAACAAAGCCGGAGGCATCACAATACCAGATTTCAGCACATACTACAGGGCAGTTGTTATCAAAACAGCATGGTACTGGTACAGAAACAGATGGGTAGACCAATGGAACAGAATAGAAACACCAGAAATCAATCCAAACATCTACAGCCAACTTATATTTGATCAAAGATCCAAAACCAATCCCTGGAGTAAGGACAGTCTATTCAATAAATGGTGCTGGGAAAATTGGATTTCCATGTGCAGAAGCATGAAGCAAGACCCCTACCTTTCACCTTACACAAAAATTCACTCAACATGGATTAAAGATTAAATCTACGACCTGACACCATCAAATTATTAGAGAGCATTGGAGACACCCTGCAAGATATAGGTACTGGCAAAGACTTCTTGGAAAAGACCCCAGAAGCACAGGCAGTCAAAGCCAAAACTAACATTTGGGATTGCATCAAATTGAGAAGTTTCTGTACTTCAAAAGAAACAGTCAGGAAAGTGAATAGGCAACTGACAGAATGGGAAAAAATATTTGCAAACTATGCAACAGATAATAGTCAGATAATAATTAAAACTCTCATACAATTAGTAGAGATGGTAATTAACAGAGATAGAGGGAAGTTCCTTTAAGAAATAGATGAAGATATTATTAAACAGGTATTAAGTGATCCAGAAATCTTCCCAGCAGTGGTTTGCCAGGAATAGAAAAGAATAAAGCTTTTCAAGAAGAAAAATATCTATAGGAATGAAAGGACATCTAGTAGAATGATGTTTATTAAAAATATACCCTATTTAGTGAGATCATACTAAATTGTTTCTCATAATAATATATGTATGTATGTATATAATTTTGCACTTTAAATAATATGTGAGATGTCTTCAAAAAGTCCATGGAAAAAGTATATTATATAAGTCTGTGCAGGGATTCAAAATATTTATGCACCAAACAATAAACTGTTTAAATTTATTTCCATGAACTCTTTGAAGTGCTCTTGTATGTGTAAAATAAATACAAATTTCAAAATTAAGAAATTATGTAAAATATTTCTAAGAAGCTTAAAATGCATGGTATCTCATAACTGTGATAAGAATTGAAATCAGAAGAATTGCGAATGAGAAAAACGTGGACTTTTACATCTATACGTGATATTAACATCATTGGAAAGCATGAAAAGTCTGAAAGAATGAGGATAGAGGAAAACAATGAAGCACAGGCTCAACTTGAGAGAATATCTACTGTTACAAGAGGATAATAAAGAAATAAGGAAGGCCAAAAATTACAATGAAATAAATGTGTAAATTAAACAGTGCCCAAAGAGAAATAAGAATAGTACAAACAAGAGAGGTCTACTATACTAAATATGGTGGGAAGATCAAAAAGGAAAAATAATTATTTTAGCTATTTATCTTGAACATTAGAAAATGCCTGTGGATCATTGAAGACATTGATAAACTAGATCAGGCTGTTTTAGAAACAGAATTCTTTACAAATAAATGGAGAAAATTCAAGACTTCCTTCATATAAGAGGAATTTGGAAATGAGCCAATTTACCCACATGAATCCTATGTTCTTATCTATCAAAATATATTTATTTGATTTGCATAATCATAGATTATATTTATATTCTGTAAAACTTAATATATATATGTATCTATTAACTCTTTTTTCTGATTGTTGTGTGATTGAATTGTTTTATATAAGGAATAATTCTTGGAAAAGGAAATCCTCAATGCATCTCTCTACAAATGAGGTTTTGGTATTTTTGTACTTTTAGAAAAATTTGAAGAAACAAAACAAACATCAGTCAATTAAATAAGCAATAATCTGAGAATTCTTAGGTAATTTAACCAAATAAAAGAAAAATGAATACTTAAATATGAGCAGGCAATAAATAATCATCATATAAGTGTAATACATTTTGTGTAGGAAAACTTAGTTACAATTTCAGAAAAATGCATGCTAAATGGTTATTATTGTATTATAAGTATGTAAATGTAAACTCTAATCTTGGTAATAACACAGAAATACCAGAAAAACTCAATTTATCACTTGGAAAGCATAAACAGCATTTACCTTCTGTGATATGCTCACTGACTCATTCGCTCTTGAGATAAAAAAATTTAATCATTATTTTGAAGTTATCTAATGTATTTGATTGTGTGACCCAAATTTTGATTTACATTAATGACATTACTGCTATTAGTAGCAGGAGCCACAACTTAGGCAAAGTGTGTATCAATAAATATATTGATTAGGTATATATTAATATTCACTACAACAGTAACTACCATTGAGAATATGGAGTGATAGAAGATATAGTTTCTTTTGACATGATGAGAAACTATAATTGGACCTAAACATCCCCCCCTGACAATTTTAGCACAAAAAAGAAGCAAATAAACACATAAAAACATGTCAATTTTTCTTAAGCTTAATATTGGCTATTGATTCAGTTTCTAAGGGCAACTGTCTCAGAAAAAAAGAATATTAGTGACAGTACTTTTGGTTGTTTAAAAAAAGAACAAACTTATCTATAGACTTTATGGATATCTCTGACATATTATAGATAATATAGCGCAGAAATAAAAATGAATACATTTTAAGGAATGTTCACAGTTTCAAGAGTTTAAAGTCTTAGATATGACTTCTGGCACTAACTCTTTTAAGTTTAATGAATTTAAGCAAGCCTCACATAATTTTATGATTTTTAATTCCTTCATGCATAATATAGTGATGCTATTTTACATTCCTCAGAACATTAACATGAGATCAAGCATGTGAAAATATACTGTATATATTTGAATCATTTATCATTATTTTAAATTATTGTTCTAGTTTTACTAGTCCTATTTAAGGAAGATGGAAGATGATGTACAATATGAAACAAATGAATTTTATAATATTTTTTGAAATCTATTTCTATATGATTTTAATTGCTAATTATGTTTACAATTATATTGTTTAAAATAAACTTAGCATCAGAACTCCAAATTCAAAACAAATTCATGATATTTGGCTAAGTGAAAGATGCCTTTTATTCTATGATATTAATAGGTAGGCAGTTTATAAATTCTAGATAATTTCTTATACCACCTATCTTATCTCTCTCCTCCATATAATATGTTCTGAACAGACTACATAGGCAATAGTGAGATTCTAGTAATCAGAGTAATATTTTTAAATGGCAGCTAAACTATTTTGGAATTGGTTCAAGAGACATTAACTGCTAAATATTATTCAATGT
The DNA here is from genome assembly GCF_033115175.1 of Lepus europaeus. Taxonomy (NCBI): domain Eukaryota; kingdom Metazoa; phylum Chordata; class Mammalia; order Lagomorpha; family Leporidae; genus Lepus; species Lepus europaeus. The sequence goes on along the minus strand of NC_084832.1, from coordinate 43,219,191 downwards.
GCTATTCCCTTACTATCTTTTCGTCTACATTACCAGCTACTAAGTGAAATTATATCCTGGGCTGAGAGAAGTGTGAAATGCTCATAGACAAATGAGTAATATAGTGTCATTTATGTTTTACTCTATATGTGTTTTCAGCTACCTTAAAAGATATTTTTTCAGCTTTTCAATTTAGTTATAAATATGCTATTTTTTCTTCTTATGAATTTGTGAAAAAAACTACTAGCTATTAGATTCAGATCTTTCTTACTACTCAGGTTCATTCAGTTGTGTTTCCATTCTCTGTATGTTAAAATTCTTTATTTTTTTCTGATATATCCTAATCAATACTTAGAGACACTGAAAGAATAGGACACTTATTAATTGCATTTTAACCAAAGGAAACAAATATTTGGAAATGTTTTAAATATAATTCACAGCTTAGAAATATGAAAATTTCTGGTGCCATACAAGTAAGGGAAACGATGAAACTGAAAGATGGATGAAGACAGAAATGTTAAGGAATGAAAACACAGCTAAATTGCTCATTTTTCTTCTCTCCTAGAAGTTGGGAAGTTGAATGAATTCTGAAAACAAGAGTTACATGAAAAAGCTTTACAAGATGAATTTGTTTTTCTTTTTGGTTCATTCTTGGGTTAAAAAATATTACCTCAACTTAGAAGAGGGCTTTAGTGTATGTAGTTACAATATTTAATCACTTTTAATGATCCCTAAATATAAGTATTAGTTTATATTGTGGAAATAGGTTCATGTTATTTAAAATTAAATTAAACTGTTGCTTTTATTTTACAAATACACATGTTCACTGTCTATTGCTTACTGCAAAAAAACACTACACAGTCTTCTTTATTAGAGAGCCTTAAGCTGACTTGAACTATGTAATTCATTCTAAAACCTTCTCACTAATATGTTAAGGAGTTTTTAGGCTTATATTCCATTTTAAAAGCTAAAAGCTTGTCTTAAAATCTTCTTATGTCTTCCACAAGATAAATAATTAGCTGTTTGTTACAGATGATATGTCAAAAGGCTCATATTACATATGTTATTACATCAATTAAAACTACTTGCAGTGAGCAATACATTATTTAGATTTAGATATGCCTCAGCCAGAGGACACAGTCATGGAATGCTCAAGTATTTTAGGGTCAATGTTATTCTGAAAATAATTATTTTCCTTAAAGAATCACATTGTTTTTATAACATCTTCCTGTTGTTCTGGTAACTGCTATACAAGCGAAGGAGTATCATGACCTTCTTGGAGAATCACTCTTGAAACTTCATTGCTATCACAAGGACAAAATGAATTGTATTTTTCAATGAAAGATCAGTGAGTCATTTTCCGTATAGCTTAAGTGTTTCATGTGGCAAAATATGAGTAACAAAATTAAAATGTTAGAGCTATAAGAAAAAATATTAAATATAAATCCTCTCTTCATCTATAAACATGCATGCATATTCCTGTGGATTTATTTATATATATGCACTTATATGTACAACTATGTATATATACACACATGCATATTCCCCCTAAAGAAAAATTAAAACTTGAAAAATTCCTATGAAATTTTTAGAAATGTTAATTTTAAAAAGTCAAATTTTTAATGATACCTATGGGTTTATTTTTGTTTTTAAAATTTTATTAATATAAGAAGAACAAATTTTATGCATTCCATAGGTACAGTTCCAAGAAGACAACCATACTTCCCTCACTCCTTTGGTCCTCCTTATCATCCCTCCCTGCCTTCATCAGTTTTTGCAAAGATGTTTTAATCCGCCCTGTATTAATTTGCCAGTTACCTGTGTTAATTTGCCAGTAATCATAATATTCAACAAGTAAAAAGTAGGATGACCACAGTTCCATAGGAATATAAACAAGGGCTAAAAACGACAATCATATACACAAATGACAATTTCATTCCTATACGCTTTTTGTATTCTATATTAACTGCCATAAAAGTCAAAAGTTTAATTGGTTGCAGATTTTATTGCTGTTTATTAAGTTGTACTTCATTCATGGTTTTTATCTTTCCCAATATTAAAAAAGTTAATGGCAAAATGGAATTTAAAGATATGCTTATTTGGGTGCAAAAATTTGAAACTAATAAAAATTTTTCTGCCATTTACATTTCCCACGAATTTTAAAAAAGACCTTACATGCATGAATCTCAATTTTTTTTTGCTTCAAAATGAACTCATCTGCTAATTCCATTTTCCATGGATTTTTTGAACTCCCTCCCATACAAGAAAAAGTTGAAACTCACAAGATAAAGTTGAATCAAATTTAGAATAACCTGTGTAAAATTCAGCTATAAGTGACATTAATAAGCAATGTTTGCAAAAATTCTTTACACTGTGAGATGCACTCAGTTATTAGGTCTCCTATGTATTCCAGTGGTAGAAGTGAGCTCTTGCACAACTTGCAGTATATAGTGCAAGTAGGTATATGTCTCCAAATCATCCAAATAAAACATTACCTCTTCTAAGAAGGGAGCTAATACAGGGTACTAGAGGAGCACTGAAGATGACCAACAATTTTTGAAAATGGTTAGAAGAGTGGTGAAAGAAATGCTTCTTAGGAAAGTCAATCCGAGTTGAGCTTTTGGTGGCTAACTAGGCAGTTAATCATGGGTATGCATGTTTCAGCATGAGTGTCAAGGTATAGAAATTGTTATGGGGAGGCTCATCACGTGCTAAAACAGAAATGATCTTAAAAAGACTATTCTAATTTCTATAAGTAAGAAGGTGGTAACAAAGAACATTGTATATATCACAAGGCATTTGACAAGCCATATACATGTATGTGACACACACATCCTAAAACCATTGGTTATTACAATTAAGTATGTATTTTTTTATTTATTTGACAGTGAGTGAGAGAGAGAGAAAGGTCTTCCTTCCGTTGGCTCACCCCCAAAATGGCCACAATGACCAGAGGTACGCCAATCCGAAGCCAGGAGCCAGGTGCTTCTTCCTGGTCTCCTATGTGGGTGCAAGGGCCCAAGTACTTGGGTCGTCCTCCACTGCCCTCCCAGGCCACAGCAGAGAGATGGACTGGAAGAGGAGGAACCGGGACTAGAACCCGACGCCCATATGGGATGCCGGTGCCGCAGGCAGAGGATTAACCAAGTGATCCACGGCACTGGCCCCTAAATATGTGTTTTTAAAAGTTTCATTGTGGAGGCATTATGAAGAATAGATACAGGTAAGGAAAGATATCATTGAGTTTAAGCAACTATCATAGAGTATATTAGAAACAATGATGTCCAGTTCACAGAAAGAGGAGTGTTGAAACCTTTCAAAGAGGGACGTTGACAAGCACGAGAGAAATGACTGGTGATAATGTAGTAAAAGATAATAACTGAGAACAAATTTTCTGAAAGAGAAAACAAATTTTTAGACTTTGTTTCTGGACATGGGATCAGGACGAAACGTTGTTCCACTCTCCTAAAACACCGGCCAGTCTGATGAAATGGGTATTTACCATTCACATAGACCTCTACTTCAGAGTTCAGGCATAACCTATTTATCTGTCCAGTGTTATACACATTTTAGCATGTACTAAGAATGACAAAGATCATATATTAGCAGGGGGTAAAAACTAAGAGTCAAGGTACAATTCCATCTTTATTTTTTAGTAGGTGAATATTGCAAGTGACTATTTGCTAAAACCGGATTTCAGTTGTTCAGGTGTTCATTTTGAATAAATATTCATCACTTTCCAAATTTTTACTTCATATTTGCCATCTCTTATTCTTAGCCTCTTTTTGAAATGAGTACAGCACTTAGCTGAATTGTAGCAAATTGCGAAGTTGTTTAATGGTTTGGAAAACTCTCACAGCTGACTGAATAGAGAATAACACACTCATTATTATTTATGACTCTATTTCCAGGTCTTTATAGGTCAGCTTATTGAATTCACTGAATATGCTGCTTTTCCAGCTCAGCAAAGCCAATTTGGCAGGCTACTTTGTAGCAGACAGACTCGTAGAAATGGAAGTAAGTCAATTTCTTTAAGTATAAAAATACCTAAACACCCCTTAATTTAGGATAATTTACTCTAAATGAAAATTCATTAAGTTTATAAGCCTTTACTCTTGAGAATTTTATGACTCTAAGAAAAAATGTAGCTACCGAAAACAGTGTTTTTGTAAATGAGTCTATAAAAGATACTAAAAGTGTTCAGAAAAGTCAGGAATTAGGGTTAAGTAGGTTTCTGTACTAAGATACTTGACATTCTGAAATTTCAAAAGGGGCATATGGCATAATGGATTTATGGGCCTATCCTTTTTTAAAAAAACATGAAACACTTATTTGATGAACACCTTCAAACAATATTTGTCCAGGGACAAAGCACTGGGAAATGCTAATCTAGAGCAACTAATTGCAAACATTTCAGAGACCAAATGTAGAGATATTACAAAGTCTTACTAACACAAAATACAGAATGTTTTAGTAATCACTAGTGACAGCATTAACATTTGACACCTAATTGTGGTGGAAAACCGGATATTTCGATTTAAAAGATCACAGGTTTAATCCTTATATATGTATATTTAATCTGCCAAATTATTGAACAATAAGCAGCTCTAGAGTTCTTGAAGTATCAAAAATAACAAGGAAGGACTATGAAGAATTTGACTTTGCTGAAGTATCATAATAGGAACATTTAATAACCTTAGAAATGGCATTTTGTCAAAATCCCCTTGTAAATAAAAACAAAGCTTCCTTAAAAGAATCTATTATGGGGCTGGCATCGTGGCTCACTTGGTTAATCCTCTGCCTGCAGCGCCGGCATCCCATATGGGTGCCGGGTTCTAGTCCCGGTTCCTCCTCTTCCAGTCCAGCTCTCTGCTGTGGCCTGGGAGGGCAGTGGAGGATGGCCCAAGTGCTTGGGCCCTGTACTCGCATGGGAGACCAGGAAGAAGCACCGGGCTCCTGCCTTTGGATTGGCATAGCTCTGGCTGTTGTGGCCATTTTGGGGGGGTGAATCAACGGAAGGAAGACCTTTCTATCTGTCTGTCTCTCTCACTAACTCTATCTGTCAAATAAATAATAATAATAATAATAAAAAGAATCTATCAAATAATGCTTTCATATGAAAAGTATTTTAAGTATTTCAGAAAAATAATATGTGTCTCTGTAAACATAGTTTTTTTAAAAAAATCAAGAATTATATAGTGCAATATATGACAATTTAAAAATACAAAATTAAATTATTTTGTTCAATCAATCTTTTCTTCTATTTTTGCTTTCTGGTTAGAACTGATTAACTCTCCCTCATCCCCAGTCATGATTTGTTTATGTTAGTTTTAGTTATTTTTCACACCAGAAAAAAGAAACTTATATGTCCTCTAAGCTAGAACAAAGACAAATTAGCGATGACTTCACATTTAGATTGTGCTTTTTTTTTAAAAGCTAATTTTCAATTGACAATTGACAGTGGAAGTGTCTGTTTTAAACATTCTTGAGAAGAAATAATTTATTTAATAGTAATTAAACTTGATTGTTTAAAATCTATGTATTGAGTCTGGCATTGTGGTATACCAGGTTAAGTCTACCTGTGTTGCCAGAGTCTCATATGGGAACCGTTTCCAGTCCCCCTGCTGCTACACTTCCAATCCAGCATTCTGCTGATGCGCCTGGGAAAACAAAGAAAGATGACCCAAATGCTTGGGCCCCTGCCATTCACATGAGAGACCTGGATGAAGATCCTTGCTTCGGCTTCAGCCTGGACCAGCCCTGGCCTTTGTAGCCATTTGGGGCATGAACCAGTGGATGGAAGATTTTCTCTCTCCCTGCCTCCCTCTCTGTGTCTCTTCTTTTCTCTCTGTAACTCTCTGCCATTTGAATAAATAAATAAATCTTGAGAAAAATAAAATCCATGTATTATATTGCTACTCCATACCAAATAAACATTTTCTTTAGTCAAAAAAAGCTACCAGTAGTACACCTGAAATACTTTTTACTGTCCTGAAGTATGTTTGGATTATTGTTCTATAATTCATTTATAATCAAAGAAATACATGCTGTGTAATATTGATAAATAGATGAGTTTTTGATAAATATAAAAGAATTTTGAAATTTAAATATTTTGCATGTAGACTATTTTAATTAATTTTTATAATATCATTTTGCATAATTAAATGTCTGTCTTCTTATGTGTACATTAACTATTCATAATATAACCATAAATATATAATGAAATATTTAAGGACAAAATATAAAGAAAACACTTAGCATTATATTTAGTATATTTTAACTGCTAAATAAATTTTAACTTAGTATATTTTAACTGCTAAATAAATAATAATATATAGCATGTCTATGGAAAATATCAATAAATGTAGATATTACATACATATTTGCCAAAATGTAATTGGCAGTTTAAAATGTACACATAGTGACAATTTGCATTTATGATACAATAAAACATACTTAAAGAGGGCATTTACTCAAATAAACAACATGAATAACATTCATTAAGATGATGAATATAATATCTATTAGAATCAGAAAATAATTTTGTGATTATAAATTTCAAAGAAATTTTTATAGGTAGCTAATATTAACTTCCAGAAAAACTTTTTCTCCTAATTACAATAAAATTAGGCTTTGTACTTAAAACAATCTTGCTTTCTCTTTTACATATAACCTGAAACCCTGAGGTGTTCAGTATCCATGTTTTTGCTGGGAATTATGGTGAGCTTATGCTTCAGAAGGTTCTTAATGCCTAGACACAGCTCAAAAAATAATTTTCTTTGATTTGCATATGGATTCTCATGAGCATAAAATATTCTTCTTTGAGAGTTAGGATTATGAAATTCCCTTTCACAAACATCAAAAAGTTATTAAATTAGAAAGATTATCCAAAATATTCTGCTTTAATTCTCAGAGGCTCAATGTCTGCTAAAAATACTAGGGAATGAATGAATGAATCTGAAGGCATTTTCTGTAATAAAATCTATGAAAGTAAAGTGATATAGAAACAAATGTATAGCATCATATGATCAGTTACATACATTTATTTATAGAAAAATAAATTCTAGGCTGAACTGAATTGGTCTGATACAGAAGCTAATAGTGGAGTACACATAACTTCAACTCAACAGTGCTAAAAAAAAAAAAACTGCAATCTCTTTTTTTTTTTTTAAGATTTATTTATTTACTTGAAAGTCAGAGTTACACAGAGAGAGGAGAGGCAGAAAGAAAGAGAGAAGTCATCCATCCGCTGGTTCGCTCCCCTACTGGCCACAATAACTGGAGCTGCATGGATCCAAAGCCAGGAGCCAAGAGCCAGGAGCTTCTTCTGGGTCTTCCATGCAAGCGCAGGGGCCCAATGACTTGGGCCATCTTCTACTGCTTTCCCAGGCCATAGCAGAGAGCTGGATCAGAAATGGAGCAGCTGGGACTTGAAGCGGCGCCCATATGGGATGCCAGCACTGCAGGCAGCAGCTTTACCTGCTATGCCACAGTGCCGGCCCCCACAATATTTCACAAATTGTTTTCGAAAAAAAAAAGAAGGAGAACGAATATATCTACTTAATGAATTAAATCTGATGAAATAAAGTGATGAAGCTAACAAAAGGTTCTGATAAAGGCAAATCCTGAATTATTGTTGTTAACTTCAAATTGAGCATATGGAAAGTAAATAAAATTTGTTCAAATATATCAGAAGCATTTCATTTGCAAATTTTATTTGTATGTGAGAAATACTAAGTTAACATGTACACCACAATCTTAATGGTTAGAATACAAAATCATGATACAAACACCAATACAATTGTTCTACAATAATTTTCGATAATTTTTAAAAAGATGGGGCTGGCGCTGTGGCATAGCTGGTAAAGCTGCCAACTGCAGTGCCAGCATCTCACATGGGCACTGGTTCAGGTCCTAGCTGCTCCACTTCTGAATCAGCTCTCTGCTATGACCTGGGAAAGCAGTATAAGATGGCCCAAATCCTTGGGTCCCTGCACCCGCTTGGGAAGCCCAAATCCTTGGATTCCTGCATCCACTTGGGAGACCCAAAAGAAGTTCTTGGCTCCTGGCTTCAGATGGGCGCAGCTCCAGCTGTTGCGGCCATCTGGGGAATGAACCAGTGGATCTCTCTCTGCCTTTGCCTCTCTGTAACTCTTCCTTTCAAATAAATAAATCTTTAAAGAAAATTTTTAAAAAGACACAATTAATTTCAAATGCATATAAAAATACTAAGCAAGTATGTATCATTTTTAGCATGAAGAGTGTACTACTTTTTGAAAGTTATTAAAATAATAACTTCTTTTTAAAGATTCATTTATTTATTTTTTGAAAGGCAGAGAGAGAAACAGAGAGAATTCCATCCTAGTATCCCATATGCTATTAGGGGCCAAAGTACTTGAGCTACCTTCTGCTGCCTTCTCAGGTCTATTAGAAGGAAGCTGATTCCAAAACTGAATAGCCAAAACTGGCACAGTGCTATAGAATGTTGGCATCACAAGCAGATGCTAACCCACTGTTCTACCCTGTCAGCCACAGTAGTAACTTTTATTTTTATTGACATGTATATTTTCCACTTAAACTAGAATGGAAAAGAATATACATGCTTGGTCATCTGTATAAGTCATTAATTCTGAATTGATATTCTCTACCCAGTTTCTTTAATTTGTAACATCATTTATATCTCACTTCCAAGTTATGAATAATGGCTGTTATAAGCAAATGACTACAATGTCAAGTATCTATATTTTGTTAGACAGAATTTATTACAGAAAACTTCATGTGTGTTTTTGTTTCCTTCTAGTATATTTTGAAATTAATGAAAGGTATATGAAAGATTTGAGATGTTGTGAATTTTTTCATACATATATTATTTCTCTATAAAACTGTTTTTTCACAAACTTTTGAGCAGACATTAATTCTTATGATATTAAAACCAACTTTTACTCCTGCAATGTTGCTATTGGAGGATTCTTTCAATTATGGTTCCAGTATCCTTCTTGCCCTAAGTTGAAAACTGAGGTCCAAATAAATTAAATAAACTATCATGATCAACAGTGAATTAATGTGTCAAAAGCACTATTTAAATAAACACATACTTACATCATTGCATCTACTGTCTACCAGCATCTGTGTACACACACAGATTGCCTTTCTACTGTTAACACAGAAAACTTCTCAATTTTCATTTCTAAAGACAATTTATCCACTTGTACATTAAATTTTATCCACTATAGTTCAAGAAAAATAGCCCAAAAATTCTTTTTGCATTTTCTGATTTCTTATTTTTTCTTGTTAATGTAATATTAATAAATTCAATGTAGTTCATACATACAATTCAAAGGATATTCTCTTCCTCTCTCAACCCTCCCTTTCTTCCTTCCATCCTTCCTTCCTTCCCTCCCTTCCTCCTTCCTTCCTTCCTTCCTTCTTTCTTTCCTTCTTCCTGACTTCCTTCCATGTTTAGTTTTTGAAATAAGACATTTTCAATGTACAAACATGCTTTTCCCCACTTCCCCACTATGCCATGGTCAGTATATTTGACCCCAGATCAAAAATCATACTTTCAGATTTACATGAAAATGGATCTGGACCCATTATTGTGTCATGGACAACTGGTGTTATGCTAAACTCTGTCAAGGGGGGGCTTTGCAGAGACACTGCAGGAGCAAAGATTGTGCAATCCAGTAGGCCTGTGCCCAGGCATCAGGAGCCGGTAGTGAATGCAGCTTCTGCAGTGCCTGCCTGCTCCAGTACACAGCAGCCAATAGCACCTACCTCATTCTCCCTCAGGTGTTTTTGCAGCAGTCTCTGATGGGACAGCCTAGTGGGAAGAATCTAGTAAATTCTAGAGGATGGGTTTTCACCTAGTTCTGCTACTGCAAGGCCACAGTGAGTTCTGTGAGCGTACTTCAAAAAGCTTGTGGAAATGCAGAATTAAAAGACTTATTTTGAGGTAAACAAAGTTTGATATTCAGGCGTAGTTCATAGTTTCGGTCATAATACAACATTTACATAAACTTTCTGAAGACCTTTTAAATGTATTCACTCTTTTAAATTCCAGTTTTCTTGATTTTGTTCAACTCTATTTCCCAAAAATTCAATTTGCCAAAACCACCAATGACCTTCCTGTTGTCATAATTTAAAAATCAGTGATCAAGCCTGTTCTGTTTGACCCATCTGCAGCATTTGGTACAGTGAGTCAGTCACTCCTGTGTCATGATTTCCATCTCTAAAATCCCAGAACATCTAGCTTCCTTGCACTTACTGTATTTGATTAGTTACTCCATTTTATTCTAGGCCTTTTCTTCACAACTTTATAATGTTTGAATACTCCAGAGCTTCATCCTTAGCTCTCTTCCCCTTTATATCTACACTGACTTCTTTGGTGATGATACCATCTTAAGTCACGCTGTTAAATTATATCTATTCTATTCTAAGAGCTTCCTAATTAACATGTCTTTTGCATACTTCCACAACTCCTTAATGATAGATCCCATTACCTATTTAACATCTCCACATAAAATATTAAAGTAGCTTCGATGATTAATTCAGTTTTCCATGTAGTAGATTAAAATCACTGAAAAAGTTCTAATGATTTAAATAGTTTTCCTATCATAAACACTTGCCACATGTTTTCTTACAAATTATTTCAAACTATTATATTTTATTTCAATTTTATCATCTTATATAAAACAGATATAAGTAAAAGTCTCTTTGAAGTTTGAGAGAGAAAATTATACTTTATGGCTTCCTTATAAATGTCATGTTAAAATTCTTTAACACATACAAAAGAGCTTTGAACCAATTTAAAAGTTTTTAATGAGGCATATTTTGTTTTCCTGATTAATAATACTAATGATGTAGCCAATTTGTTTTTTAAATATACAACTGCCTTAAGTATCAGAATAATTCAAATTTATACTTTATAAATGTATCTAATTGAGCAATAAGATGAGATATTATTTGTCTTCTCATTGTTCAATCAGTAAGAATTTTAGCGAAGTCTGAACCAAAGTGTTCTAGCTCTGTCTATAGCAGCATTCTTAACTACCCACTGTTTGTTCCATTATAATACATCATTGTAGAGATTTATCTCATATTCCAGAGAAACCCTATATCAACAGATAATTAAAATAAACAAAGGTAAAATCCCTAAGGCCTAGAGTAAACTTTTAATTTTTTTATTTAGCAAAAGATTTAGTACTGACTATGCCAGCATTTTATGAGCATGATCTTGAAGTCCACTTTTCTGAAAAATATATAGATTCAAGAAAGAGATAAAAGCAAACAAACTAAACAGTAAGAAATAGGTAAGAAGACTAAGAAAAGGAAGCATTTCCGATGAAAGAGAATGAATAAGAAAGAGTCATCCTTGCTGAGTGAGTGCTTTCCAGGAAGAAGAGTACCAATGAAGTGTGGGTTGCTCATCCCAACACAGAAGAATCTTATCAATGGCATTGTTTAGAATTGACAAGCTATAGAAAAATGCAATAATAAAATAATTGTCTTTGATTATAGGCTAGAGATCCTTTTTTAGTGCATAGCTTTCTGTAGACTTTCCCAACTGCCAGCATTATCTCCCTTTGGCTTGTCACTGATTCTAGTGCCTAAGGTCCTCTGTTACAAATGGACTATAGAACAGATAACCCTGACTTCCTCAAGAAACAGAAGGAAGTTCAGTTTAACAGATCTGCAGGAAATGAAGTTGAAGAATACCCTTGGGATAAATGAAGTAGGACTTTATAATACATATAGGGATATTAAGATTTTCTTCTAAGTGTGCAGATCATAAATTTGAGATAAATGGATTCACAATATAAAATTCTGTGTGGTTGCTAAATGGTTAATCACAAACTTAAGAGTAGTAAGTAGCAGGCTATTTCTAAGTTTCAGAAAAAAAATGCTAATGACTTGATTTAGAATAGGGCTCTGAAGATGACTTTAGAAAGGACAAATTTAGGATATGGTTGAAGTAGAGTCAAAAGGAATTCCTAAGGGACTGGGTGTTAAACACAAGCAAAAGGAATTAAATGTGACCTTAAGATTTAGGCCTGAGAAATTGGAAAGAAAAGTCTTGAGAATTTAAAATATCCCATTTGAATATCTGAAGCCTCAGATTTGATATCCAATTTGATATCCAGTTGAAGTTACCCAACAGTTAATTAAGCATTGGAGTCTTCTTTTTAGAAAAAGCTGAGGACTAGAAGCAAAAATTCAGAATTTAAAATTGGCTTCTATATTGCATTTAAAAGTAAGTAAATAGTATTCTCTAAGCAGAAAATGTGTGATCTAGGGCTTGCAACACTGTAGAATAGAATGAATTAGCAATGATAATTGAGCAAGAGTGTCTAGCTAAACTTTATCAAAAGCTAAGAGAAACCAACAGATATAAAAGTGACATGAGAAAAAAATGACAGCATATGGAGTTTTTTGATGATTTTGTTTAGTCCAAGTGAGTGACTGGAATGAGTTGAAGAGAGAGTGATGGTTATTAATAAGGAAACTGAATGATCATTAAAAAGTACATATTTTGTTGGAAATGGAAAAATTAGAGCAGTTGGTGGAAAGGAATATGTCTTTTGTTTTGTTTTAATATATTTGAAATAATATAATACAAAAATAAAACAATACAATACTGTAAGTTAATTGAAATTATACAATATTTTTTAAGAATATCAAAAAATTTGCAAAAAATATAGGAGCAATTTTTAAAAATTTCATTTAAAGTATACAAATTTCATGTATTTCATATACACAGATTTAGGAACATAGTGATACTCAACCACTCTACCCTCCCTCTGGTATATGACCCTACCTTTCCTCCTCCTCCCTCTCCGATTCCACTCTTAATTTTTACAAAGATCTGTTTTCAGTTTACTTTATTCTCATAAGATTAACCCTACACTAAGTAAAGAGTTCAACAAATACTATGAAGAAAAAACACACTGTTCCTCAACAGTAGAGAGAAGGGCTGCAAACAATCATTGAATCTCAAAATGCCTATTTCACTCAAATACATTACACTAAAGGTACTCTGTTACCACAGATTAAGGAAAATATACAGCATCTGTCTTTTTGGGGCTGGCTTATTTCACAAAGTATAATGGTTTACAGTTGGATCCATTTTGTTACAATATAGGATTTCATATTTTTTTCTTTTTTTACAGCTTAGTATTCCATAGTGTATATATACCATAATTTATTAATGCAGTCATCAGTTGATGGACATCTGGGTTGATACCATATCTTAGCTATTGTGAATTGTGCTGTAATGAACATGTTAAGATAACTCTTTCATCTGATGATTTAATTTGCTTTGGGTAAATTCCCAGGACTGGGATTGCTGGGTCAAATGGTGGATCTCTTTCCAGATTCCTAAGATATCCCTATACCATCTTTTCCAGTGGCTGCACCAGTTTATATTACCACCAACAGTGGATTAGGGTACCTTTTTCCCTCACATCCTCAACAGAATCTATTGTTTGTTGATTTCTGTATGAGAACCATTCTAACTGGTGAAATCTGATTGTGATTTTGATTTGTATTTCCCTGATGGTTATTGATCTTGAGCATTTTTTCACCTGCCTGTTGGACATTTGAATTTCCACTTTTGAAAAATGCTTGTTCAAGTACAAGAGTAATTGTATAAAGATATTCCCATGGCAAGTAGAATGGGATACAAAACATTTCCAGTTGAGTTAGCACTGCATCATGCACAGGAAGTTCATGAAGACATAATCAAGTCTTCCAGATCATGTTCTCATGTTCCACCTTTTCCATTCCTTTTGTTGTTGGTTTTTGTTTTGTTTTGTTTTGTTTTTTTGTAAGGGAAAGGGTTTATTGGGGAACACCCTACAGACCAGAATGAAGGGGCGGCGAAGGAAAAAGAGAAGGAGACTTGTAAGAGAGAGAGAGACAGAGAGGAGGGAGAAGAGAGACGAGAGGAGGAGAGAGGCCAAGAGAGCAGGGAGCAGAGCCAAGAGAGCACGTGTTCAGGAACAGGCCCTTTTAAAACTTTGCCTGATAGTGGGCAGGGAATCCCATCAGGATGGGGGTGGAGCCTGGCTCAGGTAGCTGGGCTGTGCAGCCACCTGGCTAAAACTAACATTCCCCCCTTTTGTTTTTTATAAAGCAGGATTTGTATGGGGAATGTAACCCCATTCCTTTTGTTATACCAGAGAAATGTGTCCTAGCTTGAGCTTGCACATCTGAATATCTTTGCATATCTTTTATTGCTTTGATTCTCTTGCTGATTCAAAGATTATTGAAGTAAAAGAGAATCTTATATTTACTTAATGTTGTAACTTGAACTGTGGATGTCATAGTGGATTAAATGATCATGAGTGTAAGTAATGATTAAGGTAATCTATACTATTATAATTATGCATGCATTTCTGCTTTAGAAATCTCTGTTTTTAAGGTGTTTTAGAGAAAATAACACTCTCCTATTAGTTCCTATATTCTATATTAGTTAACCTATTAACTAATATAATTATTATAGTTATATCAATTAATTATGGCAGTTAATATACAAAATATTAACTAATGAGATAATAAGCAAATCAGATGGAAATACTGAATAAACAGAGTAACAATGTCTGATACTAAATTATATTAATGTAGTTGAATGATTCTGTTGGCCTTACTCATTAAGAGCTTTTTAATTTTTCCTTTTTCAAGATAAGAAAAACAATAAACAGTGAGCACTTAGGTAGACAGATTACTGTTGGACTTACTATGGAGTAGTTGAGGGATGTAAAACCAAACAAGACATATAAGTTACTCAGGAATATAACTTACTCTTTATGTCCTACATTGTGATTTATGATTACTCTTTTTGTACTGATTTCCTCTTTGTTATTTTGCTTGTTTTTCATTAAGTGTTGTTAGCTGTGTCTAATATTTTTTGCACATCAGTGGTATCTGATCAATTGTAACTTTTCCAGTGGTGTAAAACATTAGAGACTTTGCCTTTACTTTTTATATAAATATTACTACAAGAATCCTTTGAATAAATTTATTAAAGCTTTGTACAGAAATCATTAATTCTTACCAACTAGAGATGTTATCTATTTTATAAAGTTAAAACACTTGAGTGTTTTGTTACTTTACTGTGTTTGTAATATTTGTTTAAGAATTTACCAAAAAATTTCTTTTCTTGTCTTACAAGATAAACATTATTAGCTATCAGATATGAAGTAAGGTCTGTCTATATGTCTCCAATCTTCTAAATAATCTCTGAATGTAAAAAACTGAATTTCCCAGAAAAATTTATAGATTGATTATATGGAGAATTATATTCACTTGATTTTAGAGTAACATGTGTCCAATTTCTAAATCATTAATTATAACAGAAATCAGTCAAAAGTTGATATCTGTGTGTATTTTTAAAACAGATATATATTTACATGTAATACAAAATTTTTTACAAAATCATTTAAATCAGTTGAAATGATAGTCACAAAATATCAAAGTATGTTATTTATCACATATGAACATGATCTTTAGTTGTATCTCTGGGAGAAGAGTAACAGAAAAATCAAATTGATTATTCTTATAATCACACACACACACACATGCATTCACACATACACACCAATTTTCTAAAATGATTGACATGTTCATAATTTTTTCTATCCTACTGAAATTTTCAAACATCAAGGTATTCAAGAAAACTAGGGAAACTATTATGCAAAATTCTAGTCCTCACTTACTTTAATAGATAAAAGAGTTCATTCTTGGAAAATAACTCAATTATATCTACTTTTCATTTTGCATTTTCCTCTGCTCTTTTCTGTGGTAAAGTAAAATAGCTGAATTTATTTCACTATTAACTTTTGCATACAGGTTAAAAGAGACATGGTTACCTATGAATCTTTTTATGTATTTTTTCTTTTCTGAAGCTGTCTACCACTTTTCTAATCTAACATTTATATTCTTTATGAAAATTGATACATTCATTACATTGTCTAACCAAATTACCATAACTTATACTTCATATCTGCATGTTTTAATTTATAGTTCATAAAGAATATCAGAATGAATGTTCTCTTGTGTGTTTAAGAAATAACAAAAACAGATACACATAATGGTTCTAGTAATAAAAACTGTGAGAATGCAGAGTATGAGCAAAAATTATGAAATATACCCAAATAAAAAGATATTAAAATACTCAAATCAAACAGCTCAATTGCCTCATGAATGTAAGAAATGACTACTACTTCAACAAAGTCTTTATTCTTGTTTTTTAGCTTTATTGTTCTAGAACTGTTTTCCACGTATTTAAATATACTCAAGGAAATTACCAGCTATAAACCATAACCAGCTATAAACCAAACATACAAGGTGCTGGTTTAACTTGATGAGGGAAGCTTATGTTTTTGATTTTCTATTTTATTTTTTATCCTAAAGATCGCTTTAAATTTTCTGCAATTTTTCTACTCTTTCCTTGTCAGTGCTTTGCTATGCTTTGCTTACCAATATTGTAACCAGTTCACATGGATCTTTCAAATATTATTTTCTCATTTACCTGAAACCTGTCATTTACATCTGAAAGAATGAACTTATAAGACCACAAACAAATTCTTTAAGTCTACATCAAAAATTAGTTCAATTACTCTTTCCTTTTAAAAGTAATCTTCACTAAAACCTATTCATTATTCCTCCATTTTAAATTATAGTGCTGTGTCTTGTTACATATCAATTAAATAGTATATAGTTATTATAACATATGTAACATACTACATGTATTTGTTATACATGTGCATAAATATGTACACAAGCATACATATATAAATATATGTAGTGAGATTGAAATTCTGATTATTTTATTACTAATTATTATTTATTACTTTGAATCATAGGGATGTTAACATTCCAAGTTTTATATATACGAAAGCTTGCTGTAGTATGTCTTCCAAATAATTTACCCTACCATTACAATAGTTTTTTTAAATTCCTTTTTTCCTTCATTTACTACATTGAGTTAGTAATTCTACAAATTCTAAATGCTTCTTAATTTTTATGTTTTTAATTGTTTTACTTATTTGAAAGGCAAAGATAGTAAAAGAGATACATAGGTAAAGACACAGAGATAGATGATTGATTACAGATAGATAATAGATGGATGATGGATAGATGCTAGATAAATCTCCCATATATTAGTACAGTTCCAAATATCCACAACAGTCTTGGGTAGGCCAGGTCAAACCTGGAGGAGCCTAAAACTCAACATATGACTACCATATGGATAACAGGGACATAGTTACTTGAGTCCTCATCTGATGCTTTCCAGGGTACTCCTTAGCAGGAAGCTACAGTAGCGAGTGAAGTCAGGGCTAGAATCCACACTCTGGGATATGAAATGAGAATGTTCCAAATGCTGTCTGTTACTGCAGTCACTCACCCCTCCTACCCACTCTTGGTGACAATTCACACATGCAAACATGTCACCTGAACCTGTCAACATGAACATCATAGACACACAGATCATTTAAAAACAATAAAAGGCTTATACACTTATACACTAATTATTGCAAGAATTGTGGACCAAATTTTAATTAATGGTTCAAGGATTAAGATAAAAGTTTTCCTGAAAATTTTGATAGTTTTTCAAAAGTACTGTAAGATGCTCAGCAGCTTTGAAAGTCCACAAAAGAGGATAGAAAAATCCTAGATTCAATCAGACTCTTTTTTTTTTTTTAATTCTGATTGAACATTCAGGCAAATATCAAGCTAACCACAAATAAACATTGCACGAATTTCCCCTTAGTGAAAGAAGACCCGCACTGTTATCAAATATAACTGGAGTAATAACTCTGCTCTGGAACTTAGTAGAAGATGCTAATCATGCTGAGTCTCAATTTACTCACTTGTCAATGGGCATAACCATATCTACTACTATACCTTATGTCTGGTGACAAAACAAATAAATAGAGCCATGTCACTTCCTATTTTCCCCATTTTTCTTCCTATGCTAGTATCTTTACAGGAACTGTAAACATTGCTAAAATCAAGAATTTTTTTACGGACTTCTGGGCTAGAGAGAAAATAAGAAAACAGCATGCTTTACAGTGAAAGTGTCTGTGATATATTCATATCTGAGCAGTACAAATTATAGGAAATCTAAACTTTCCATCAGCTCCGAGAATTCTTTTAGTCACTTAGAACCTGTTTCTCTTTATTTACAACAATTTCTAATCATCGTCTTACATCTGAGTTTTCAAGGTTGGAAACCTTATATGTACAATACTTAAAGTAAAATGCAATTCATTAATATTATGCTTGTAAATGATAGCCCCTTTTATAACCAAAGACATTTTATTGCTTTTTTCCTGAATATCTCTTGTATGAAAGTATGAAGTTATGAGTATAATATCCTCAATTTGAGAGATGAAGAATGAAGACTACATATATCTTTCTATCATATCCTATGAGTTAACTTCACAACCTTTTATTAGTTACACAAAATGAAAGAATATTTTATTTCTTTTTTAATTTTTAAATTTTTTTATTTTTTAAAATTTTTAAATTTTTGACAGGCAGAGTGGACAGTGAGAGAGAGAGATAGAGAGAAGGGTCTTTCTTTTGCCATTGGTTCACCCTCCAATGGCCACCATGGCTGGCATGCTGCGGCCAGCGCACCACGCTGATCCGAAGGCAGGAGCCAGGTGCTTCTCCTGGTCTCCCATGGGGTGCAGGGCCCAAGCACTTGGGTTATCCTCCACTGCACTCCTGGGCCATAGCAGAGAGCTGGCCTGGAAGAGGGGCAACTGGGACAGAATCCGGCGCCCCGACCGGGACTAGAACCCGATGTGCCGGCGCCGCAAGGCAGAGGATTAGCCTGTTGAGCCACGGTGCCGGCCCTTATTTCTTAATTTTAATAAATATTACTCCACTAAGCAATATAAAGCAGCTGAACCAATAACAAAAACCAAATGTGTAGTATGTAGCCTTGGGAAAAAAATAGCCAATAGAAATTATGACAGTGTTATTTAACAGTTTAAATGAGATTGAGAGGAAAGGCAGCATCTCATTTCTGTCAGAAGAATGAGTAAAGAGAGCAGGAAGTAAAGACATTTCATGAGAACACTGAGCCTCGATCATATTCTCAGTGTCCTTTAATGTGGGTTTTTTATTTCTGATAATTTTGGACACTAGTTTAACTCCAAGTCCTCTGTACCTCCTCATTCAAAATGTGAATGGGTGGACAGTAATGGCTATGCCAAGGCTAAATGATCCCATGGCCACAGAATGTGCCATTGGCTCATGGCCATTTTCCTATCATTGGCTTTTGTTTGCTAATACTGATCTTTGCCTATTTCTGACCTGAAAGAGGATTCCAAACTCTGAAATCAACTAGCATCAGAATCCAGCTAGGAGATCTGGAAAAATTCAGTATTTGACATCATGATTTACCCTTTTTCACTCAGCAAAATATATGTTTGGGTTTTTTTTGGAAGATCTTGGTGTTAGGACAAACTCATATAATCTGTTTCGGCAGAGCTTATGTAAGTTCTTTCACTCTGTTTTTATTCCTTCACCCATCTCAGCAGAATAATGAATCGCAATTATTGCTTTCTTTATAAAACTTGACCTTTCCTTCAATTTTGGTGTAGAGATGTGTTTTTAACTTTCCAATTTTAATATATGACCCAAAATTTCACTTCTTCATTTGTTATTAACACTTCATGTACTTGCCTGTTATTCTTTTCCTTAGATCATATTTCTTTATCTTATATTAATAATATATATTAGTGAAAACTTTGATAACAGTCTGGATACAAATAAATAATCTAATGAATAACAGAGTTCTCACTATCCCCACTTTCCTCGATGTACATGCACACACAATTTTGCATATCAGTCCAGTCTCATATACACCTTCAAGTTTATTTTTAGATACCCTGAGACCCTAGAGATCCTAGATAAGCAACAGTACTGTGCACTGATACTTTTCCAATATTGTTAAATTAATTTAAAGATACAGGACAGAATCAGAGAGAACTAGCCACTGTCCCACTTATAAAATAATTGAACTTACCATTTTTATCAGTCTTCTTGTGTCCTCCTTATCAATAAAATGAGTTGGTTGACTCACTTGGTGTCTGGAGCCTTCTTAGCTCCAGATATCAGAGATCCCACAATTTCCATTGCTAAGTTCTTTTACCTTACAACTCCCTATCATTCAGGAATGTGTGCTGTCCCATAGGGGCTGGAACAGTATGCATTGGACATTCACAATTACACATAAAAATTTTACTCATAAAGCTTTTGGGTGGCAGTACAGTCATATTTTATGATGAAAAACTGAAAATCAGAGGAGTCAAATGCTTTTACTGTAGTCTTGCAGGTTAATATCAGTCAATAAGTGGTAAAAATGGAATTCAGACCAATGATCCTTCACCCATTATTTTTTCCCATAATTTATTTTAGAATATTTGCTGAAAACTCTAAAAATGTGAATAAATAATTTAAAATATGTTATGGTGTTTATTTTTAATGCAGGAATTTTTAATAGGTCATACCCACTAAAACAGCATTACACATTACCTGTGGTGGAAGCAATGGCAATCTTATGAAGGCAAGGAGCATACTCAGGTCATTGCATCTCCTCTGAGTGTCATACTTGACCCACATCATTAATGCATGGAAGATGGTTTCTTCATCAGGAACATTTACATCATCACTGGCCAATAGTTTATGGAGCTCCTCGGCTGGAAGGAGTAAAAACTCTTGATTTCTGATTACTTCCATTATATTTTCCTGCAGGGAGAAAACATCTTGGCATAAATTCTCCTTCACTTTTATTTAGCTAGTAAAGCATCGCTGAACGAAATGAGAAAAGTAGTCAATAACCTTTGTTCTCATTATAACATAATCCTTGAGACTCAATTTTTCAGAAACTAGAAGCTGTTAAGATGAAAGCATTGTAATTGTAATTGAAGTGTAAATGTATCCCAGGCAGCACAGACCTTGTAATAACTGGAGGATTATAAAGTTGAGCTTTGTTATGCAGGCAGAATGTACTAAGTGATTAAACGTTCAAGTTTCAAGTGCACTGCTATGTAAGATTTGGTGAATATGAAAAGAATAACATTTCACATTTTAAAAGCTTAACTACATGTATTTGAATTAGAAAATGGCAACAAAAGTGCATAGAGAAAATGTTGTATGATGCATCATTATTTATTCAAAGGAAAAAAAATGACAAGTTGGCCAGAGAAGTCACAAAATTTCATATATTCTATCCTCTCAGTATTGCTTATACCTCTTTCCTCTCATGACAATTTCTTTGGCTTAGATTCACATTTCTTTTCTTTGAGATTGCTGCCATAACCTCCTAATTACTCTGCTTGCATCTATTTTTAGTTTCTCAATTGCATCCTCTATACCAATGCCAAAGTGGTATTTCTAAAACATAAATGAGCTCATGGAATAACTCTGATATTTTTGTTTTATGGTCTCTCTTTGTCCTTTGATTCAGACTTCTTATTTCGGTACACTGATTCATTGTGATCTGATCTCTTGCAATCCTAATATTCATTACTTCCTGAAGTTGCATATCAGTCCCCCAAATTATTTAATTTTTTTGAATTTATCATGCTGTTTGTCATGCCCTCCCTTATTCACTCCATTGATGAAAATAACCTTCATCTACATCATTTTCCTAATTTCTGTCACATTTCAAGGTTTAGTTTAAGAGCATATTATGGTCTTTAAAGTGCTCTGTTCAGTTTTATTTGATGTGGCCACACCTCTGCCATCTCTTCACAATGATGACATTTCTATCCCTTCCACAGCAGCCACCAAACTGCAGGCAAATTTTTGGTGCACTTGGGAGCTTTAACACCAAGACTGTAAGAGCCAGCATTATGTAAATTTGTATAACTAAATCTTGGCAGAGAGCTAGATTGTAGCCAGGGGCCATTAATATGCATACTGAATAGACAAAATGATGATCTTTGTAGAGGAAAATAAAATTGTGCAAAGAGCACCAAATAACAGTGTTTTTCAAATATACTTTTTAATTTTTTTACTATTTATTAAAGATCTGTTTCTTTGAAAGGCAGAGTTACTCAGAGAGAAGGGGAGAGAGCAAGAGAGAGCAAGAGAGAGAGAAAGAATCTTTTATCAACTTGTTCACTCTGTAATGACCAGGGATGGACCAGGGTTGGACCAGGAGTTAGCAACTTCCTCTGCATCTCCCATGGGCATGCAGGGCCCCAACTATCTGGACCATCTTCTACTGCTTTTCCAGGCACATATGAAGAGAAATGGATTAGAGATGGAGAAAAAAGGACTAAAACCAGGGCCAATGTGGGGTGATCATATCACAATCATCGTCCAAACCCACGATGTCAAAACACCAGCATTTTTAAAACTAGTTATCAAACACTGTTTACATTTTAAACAGAAAGGCTTCTGTGGATGATGGACGTTTAGAGAAGGCAGGATCCCACTGTCTGGCCTGCTTTTGCCTCACCTCCCTCCATGCCATCTGAGACAGCTTCAAGGTAGATACAACTATACCTCTAAGATCATAAGTTTGAAGCCAAGGTATAGAAGAAAATTCAATAAGATGTATATTTTAGGATAAAAACCTTAAGTATGGTAGGGATAAGTTTTTTTAAAAAGGTTCAGTGACTATACTAAAACAGATCATTTAGCAAGTGGCCATGAAATTGTATGTTGGATTCAAATTTATTTTTTAAGAAATCTGATCCATATTATAGTTTGTTCTTGTAGTTGATGTGCCTTATTTTTTTTCACATCAGCTGACATGCAGTTATATGTTATACAATGATAATATAATTTGTAAGTAATATAAAGTGCTTATATTAATTAGTATCACAAGATAACAAAAGTTATTTTTGTTCTTGAAAACAGTTTGGTACTCTGAGTTTCCTCAGGGCTTTAAACAGTATTGGGATTCTGTTATCCCATTACTGAGTGTTGATTCAAGTCCCAGTTGTCCTGCTTCCTGAGTCAGCATCCTATTGATGTGCCAAGGAAAGCAGATGATTATGGCCCAAGTATTTGGGTCCCTGTCACCCACATGGGAAACCCAGATTGAATTTCGGGATCCTGACTTTTTCCTGGTCCAGCTCTGGCTATTGTGGGCATTTGAGGTGTGAACCAGTCATGGAAGTGCTCTCTCTCTCTCTCTCTCTCTCACCCCTCCCTTTTGCATTCTGTTACTATGCCTATAAATAAATAAATCTTTTTTAAAAAGTGCTATGTTAAATGGATCAAAGACCTAAATCTATGACCCAATATCATCAAATTATTAGAGAACATGGGGAAAACCTGCAAGACATTAGCATAAGCAAAGACTTCTTGTCAAAGACTCTGGAAGCACAGGCAATCAAAGCAAAATGGACAAATAGGACTATATCAAGCTGAGAAGCTTCTGCACTGCAAAAGAAACACTCAGCAAAGTGAAGAGGCAACAGACAGAATAGGAGAAAGTATTTGTAAACTATGCTACTGGTAAAGAGTTATTACCCAGAATCTATAAAGAGATCAAGAAATTCAACAACAAAACAAATAATCCAGTTAAGAAATGGGCAAAGGACATGAATAGGCATTTTTTTAAGAGAGAAAATCCAAATGGCCAAAAGACACCTGAGAATATGCTCAGGATCATTAACCATCAGGGGAATGCAACTCAAAACCAAGGTGAGGTTTCACCTTACTCCAGTTAGAATGGCTCTCATATAGAAATCAACAAATGACAAACGCTGCTCAGGTTATGGGGAAAAGGTACCCTGGTCCACTGCTGGTGGGAATATAAACTGGTGCAGCCACTGTGGAAGATAGTATGGAGAAATCTGAATATAAACCTACCATGTGATGCAGCCATCCCACTCCTCAGAATTTACCCAAACCAAAAGAAATCAGTATATGAAAGAGTTATCTATTTCTTTTTTTAAACGTAGATAAAGCTTAATGATACACCATTTCTTTATATTTGATTAATGTTGTGATTAAAGTAGAAGTGTCACTTGGTTGTGGAGCTATGTTTCTCATGAAATTGAGTCCATAGCACAGAGTTGAAGAATGTTAAGCATTCTACTTTACAAAGTTTGGTTCTTGACAAATACCATTGTCATTAATTTTGGAATAAAAATAGATTCTGATACACTTTGTAAAATATTAAGAGAAGGATAAACAAAGCTAATGTGGTTATGGGTCATGGGCAAAGTTTCTAGAGTTTTGTATTGCTGCATTATTCATTGTCTCCTGTACAATAGCTCTATGTTTATCATTTTCATTTGTGATCAAATGATATAATATTTTATGAGTTTTGTTTTTCTCTTAACAAGTAAATATCATATTTTTGTGTATTACTTTTGTTGTTTAATTTTCACCAGTTTAAAGTGGATACTAAAAATAAAGAAAACTTGCCATGCAGAGATTAAAAAAAAAAGAAAGTTATCTGTACCCCAATGTTCATTGCAACACAATTCACAATAGCTAAAATATGGAATGAACCCAGATGTCTATCAACTGCTGACTGGATAAAGAAATTATTGTTGGCTGTGGCATAGCAGGTAAAGAAATTATGGAGTATATACACTACATAGTACTACTCAGCAATAATAAAAAAATGAAATCCTGTCATTTGCAACAAAATGCATGCAACTGGAAACCATTATAATTAGTGAAATAAGCCAGTGCCAAAAAGACAGATATGTCTTCCCTGATCTGAGGTAACTAATAGAGCACCTGAAATGTAATATATTTGAGTGAAATAGAATTTGAGATCCAATGATTATTTATAGCCCTTGTCTATTTTGTTGAGGGGCAGTTTTTTTTTCCTCTTTATACTATATGCTGAACTTTTTTACTTAGTGTAGGGTTAACTATATGATCATTAAGTAAACTGAAAATAGATCTTTGTAAAAGTTAAGAGTGGGAATGTAAAAGGGAAGAGGAAGAAAGGTTGGAGCATGGGTGGCAGGGAAGTGTCACTATGTTCCCAAATCTGTATATATGAATACATGAAACTTGTATAACTTAAAAGAATTAAAAAGTGCTATGTTAAATTATAATTGTTCAATAATTGCTATTGAGTTAACAAATGAGGAATTATGAGATTCAGTGAAATCAGATTGCTCTAAATAGCTAAAAGAAGAGAAAGACATTTTTGAGGAAACTTTGAAAGTTTTTGTCCATTTGCTTTTCCAGTTACCCAAGAACCCCTTGCTCTAATAAACTACAGATGGAATTGTGTAGCTATACCATCAAGATACAGTGAGAAATATCATTAAAAAACAGCTCTGTGAAACTCTTATGAGTCTATATTAAAGATATTTTTCACAGCATGTTTCATTTTATTTTATAGTGTCCTCTTTATGACAACTTTGGGAGAAATTTCTTTTTGGGTGTTAGAAGTGGGAATAATCATATTTCTCTTGAATAAATTGATGTGCTTTTATCATGGATGTTTTAAATTATGAAATTGATCTCCTTTTATTTAGCCTTAAGAAATGTTAGAATCAAATTGAAATTTTTGTGGCAGAAAGGCCACAGCCTTGTGTAGCCTGATTTCTTTTACAGACATCTCCAATAATAGCTTCATTTAATATCACTGCAGCAGTTTTAGTGCCCTTTTTACCTTTTATTCCTGCACTTAATTTGGGTTATATTCCTATAATGGTGGATCTTTGTGAGTCATGCTAAATCTTTTGGGGGCCATTAACGTTGTTTCTTAAAAAGTGCTAAACTGGACAGGATGAGCTGGTAACAGTTATTATTGAATATGTCACTGGCTTATATATTATGTTACTCATGGTTTTCTTTGCATATTTTGAAGTTCTGAAGTTCTCTTTGTTCATTGTTTCCCCTCTCCACCAAGTTTCCTTTAATAGTACCCTGCCTAATTTTCCTATGGTATTCACAGTCTAACTTCTAGAATTAATTCTTTTAGTTTCATTATGTTTCACCCATGAAAGAAATACCAATTTACACTAATTTATTTTGTTTTGTTTTGTTTTGCTTTGGTTGTTTTGTTTTTTGACAGGTAGAGTGGATAGTGAGAGAGAGAGAGACAGAGAGAAAGGTCTTCCTTTGCCGTTGGTTCACCCTCCAATGGCCGCCGCGGCTGGCATGCTGCGGCCAGCGCACCGTGCTGATCCAAAGGCAGGAGCCAGGTGCTTCTCCTGGCCTCCCATGGGGTGCAGGGCCCAAGCACTTGGGCCATCCTCCACTGCACTCCCTGGCCACAGCAGAGAGCTGGCCTGGAAGAGGGGCAACCGGGACAGAATCCGGCACCCCGACTGGGACTAGAACCCGGTGTGCCGGTGCTGCAAGGTGGAGGATTAACCTATTGAGCCATGGCGCCGGACCTACACTAATTTACTTTTAAATTACTTTGGCACAGCAGCTAATTCATTGTTACTTGTGATGATCTTTCAAAAAAGACAACTAAACTTTTGGCTGATTTCAGTATAACACATTTTTCTAATTTTAACCAGACATTCATTCAGCATAAATATACTAAACACCTGATGCATGGCCTTCTTCACCACTGTTGTGAAGAGGACTATGTGAATTTGAATCTAAACATTTATCATGGAGGATACATATATAAATGTGCAATGTAGTTGTCCCTTAGTATTCATGAGGGATTGGTTACAGGACAATCCATGGATAATGCAATCTACAGGTGTGGAAGTTCATTGTAAACAATGAGTTAGTCTTCACATATAACATACGTACATCCTTTTTTATACTTAAATCATCTCTACATTTCTTATAATACCAAATTTAACACATATGCTATGTGAACAGTTGCTACACAGTACTCTTTTTTTTTTTTTTTTTGACAAGCAGAGTAGACAGTGAGAAAGAGAGAGACAGAGAGAAAGGTCTTCCTTTGCCGTGGATTCACCCTCCAATGGCCGCCGCGGCGTGTGCGCTGCGGCCGGCGCACCGTGCTGATCTGATGGCAGGAGCCAGGTGCTTCTCCTGGTCTCCCATGGGGTGCAGGCCCAAGCACTTGGGCTATCTTCCACTGCACTCCCTGGCCACAGCAGAGAGTTGGCCTGGAAGAGGGGCAACCGGGAAAGAATCTGGCGTCCTGACCGGGACTAGTATCCGGTGTGCCGGCGCCACGAGGCGGAGGATTAGCCTATTGAGCCACGGTGCCAATGCTTCACAGTACTCTTTAGGGGGTAATTCTAAGAAAAAAAATATGTATGCATTTAGTACAGACACATTTTTAAACATTTTAGAGAAGTTCCTACCTGAGTTTGGTTAAATACTCACATATAGAGCCCACCAATATGGAGGGGTAAATACCCCTAGAAAACAATACTAGTGAGCTTTTTAGGAACTGGATTTTCAAATGTTCCTAGTTTAGGGAAAATCTAAACTGGAAATTGGGTAATGAGAGATACTTGTCAGAGGAAAGCGTAGAAAGACCTGATAGTTGGTAATTAAGTATATGTGTGTGACACCATCATTGTTATGTCACAGAAAAATGGTAAAAATTAACATTGAAAGGGCTGTTGAAATGAAACAAAACAGTAATTTATTCTAAAACTTTTAGTTTCCCCATTAAATGGAATAATATATTCTTTTTCAAATTATTTATTACCATTGAAACACACATAGACATAAATATTTTCTAGATAGATATCAAAAATATCTACTGTAAAGGACAATTTTCCTATTAAATGTAAATTATCACTATGTAAGGCATAATAATGACAGAAATAAAGATTAAATTATACTATTAACTTTTGCTCCTTCACAATACTTTAAAATAATTTTGTGTTGGCCAGCGCTGCGGCTCAATAGGCTAATCCTCCACCTGCAGCGCTGGCACACCGGCTTCTAGTCCAGGTCTGGGTGCCGGATTCTGTCCCGGTTGCCCCTCTTCCAGTCCAGCTCTCTGCTATGGCCTGGGAGTGCAGTGGAGGATGGCCCAAGTGTTTGGGCCCTGTACCCGCAAGGGAGACCAGGAGAAACACCTGGCTCCTGGCTACGGATCAGTGCGGTGCGCCGGCCGCAGCGGCCGTTGAGGGGTGAACCAACGGCAAAAAGGAAGACCTTTTTCTCTGTCTCTCTCTCTCACTGTCCACTCTGCCTGTCAAAAAATAAATAAATAATAAATAAATAAATACAAATAAAAATAATTTTGTGAACTTAAAAAAAGTAGCTTTATTATAAATAGGCATAAGATCCTTTCCATCATTTTTGTCTAATAATTTCCTGAATTGAATATAAATATATTCTATAATATTAATTTCCTCTGTCATTTAGTTCTATTTCTGGTTTCTGTCATATTACTGCTAATAAATCAATAAGTAGTAATTTCTTTGAAATTTTACTAGTGATATCACTTTTCTGTGTCACATAAAATATTAACTAAAAATTAATGCTAACATTACATCAAAAAGATTGCAAATAAATTCTTTCAATTATCATTTTTTATTAAGTTTATGGTATGAATATTAAAATATAACAAAATCTTTCATCATTGTTCAAATAATTTTACATAAGATTATTTTTACATCATTAACGACTACTATTAAAACAACAGATTGTATAGCATTATAAGAGATCTCTCCCTTATGTAAGTATGCTGAGTTAATAACAAAATTTCTTATCACAGTTAGAGTAATCCTCTAATCATTATTTAAAGTATTATAGAAAGTTCAATTTATATGAGAGCCACCACATACTCTCTCCTTGATTTCAATGCACCAGAGTATAAAAAATTTACTTAATTTTAATGCAATAGACAACAGCGATTTCAATGTACCAGAGTATGGGGAATTTATTTTATTAGTTTGAAAGATGAGTTCCTAGGAGGCTCTTATAGCCATGTACACAGAAAACTGAAAAAAGAGTTTGCTTGAGGTTTACTATTGTCTGTATAAAACATGTGACCTTTGGATTTAATATCATAGAAATTTAATATAATTTTAAGCATACTTTATAAATGAAAATTTGAGTTTCAGGATACATATGTGATTCTACCATTTTCCGGAAGGAGATTGAAACCATCTCTTCTTGCCTTCATAAACAGTGTTCTTTCTGCTATATGAGGTCCTGGACAGAAATGAAGGTTTTCATCTTTGATGACAATATACCCACATATGTGGTGTATGCCACAGCAGCTGTCTCTCTGGAGGGCACAGGTGATAAACCTTGGCCATTCCTTTAATGTTCTATCCCAAACATATACTTTAATTCTTTACAAGAGGATGGCACTGAGAATTCTCCAAAACTTTAATTTCTGCCTCCCTTTTGATTATAAATTGTCTTTTAATTATTCCTTTAACCTCACCTTTTACTATAAGCAGGCAAGAGAAGCCATCACTTTTTCAGCACCTTGCTTAGAGATGTCTTCCACGAAATACCTTATTTTATCATCCACCTGTTCTTCCTTGCACAAAACACTAAGACATGAACACATTTCACCTAAATTGTTTTACCAATTCATGGTCCAAATTCTCTTTCACAAAGTTTAATTATGTGATTTCCACTGCCATCTGACATCTTATTTGAATGGCTTTTACCATCCATATTTTTACCAATATTCTGATCATGAATACTTATGTAATCTTTAAGAAAACTGAGGCTTTCTCACAGCTCTCCTCTCTTTCCCTTCATCTGAACTGCACTTGACATTCTGTTCACAGCAATACAGACTTTTCTAGTAATTCATCTTAAATATCTTCAAGTCTCTCTACTAATCTGATTAAAAGATTATTTCCAAAGGTTTAGATAATTTGTTATAGCCACACCTGGACTCTTGGTACCAATTTCTATCTTTGTCCATTCAGGTTGCTGTAGCAAAATACCTTATATTGAGTTATTTATCAACAAGAGAAACTTGCTGTTTATTGTTCTTAAGGCTAGAAACTCCAAGATCAAGTCACCAACGTATTTGGTCACTGGCAAGGAGTTATTTCTCATGAATGTTGCCTTCTTGCTGCATCCAGACAGACCAAAGGAGTGAAGGAGTTCCCTATGCATTCTTTATTAAGGGTACTAGAAGCAGTCATGACAGTACCACCCTCCTGGCCCAAAGTCCTCCCAAATCCCCCATCTCTTACCACAAGTAAATGGGATTCAGATTTCAACATATAAATCTGAGGGTTCAAAACATTCAGACAACAGTAGTGTCCCCCCAAACCTCAGAGTGTGACTTTATGTGGAAATGTTAACTTTTTAAAATTTTTTCTTTAAATATTTTAATTTTAAACTTAATTAGTTTTTAACAGATTCAATGTGCTTTGTAGATACAATTCTAGGAACATAATGATAATCCCTTCCTCCCTCCCTTCTCCCCACCCTCTTTCTTACTCCCTTTCATTTTGTTTTTTACTTGAGATTACATAATTTAAATTTACACTACAGTAAAAAGCCTTAATACTTCACTGAATAAGAAGGTAGCAATTAAAAAGCAAAGAGATCCTAATTTAGTGGGGCTACAGACAATGGCTATAAACAATTGTTGAAAAGAAAAATGACCATTTCATCCATATATAGCAAATTTTAAAGTAAATAAAATTATAAATGAAAAAGGAGACATTACAACTGAAACCACTGGAATATAAATGGTCATAAGAAAATATTAGCAAGAAGTATATTCTAATGAACTGGAAAATTTCAAAGGCATAGATAAATTCCTGGATTCATAAAATCTACCAAGATTAAATCAAGCATATATATATATATATATATATATATATATATATATATATAATCTGACCCACAACAAGGAATGAGATTGAAGCAGTAATCAAAAGTTTTTATCAAGCAAACTATTTTACTACTGAATTTTACAAAATATTCAAAGGGAAAAAAAAAAAAAAAAAAGGGCCGTCGCTTGGCTAATCTTCCACTTGTAGTGCCAGCACTCCGGGTTCTAGTCCCATTTGGGGAGCCGGATTCTGTCCTGGTTGCTCCTCTTCCAGTCTAGCTCTCTGCTGTGGTCCCGGAAGGCAGTGGAGGATGGCCCAGGTGCTTAGGCCCTGCACCCTCATGGGAGACCAGGAGGAGGCACCTGGCTCCTGACTCCGGATCGTTGCAGCACGCTAGCCATAGCAGCCATTTGGGGGGTGAACCAACAGAGGGAAGACCTTTCTCTCTGTCTTTCCCTCTCTCACTGTCTAACTCTGTTTGTCAAAAAAAATATGCAAAGAAGAAGTAACTCAAATACTCTACAATCTATTCCAAAATACTGAACAAGATGGAACCCTGCCAAACTCTATGAGGCAGCATTAATTTGATATCAAAACCAAAGACACAACATTTATTTATGAAAATAAAAGAACAGATTATATCCTTAATGGCAAAATGGCAGCTCACAGCCTTTAGAACTTTGAGAGTAAACTTGTTATTTTTAGTCACTCATCTTGAGTGACTATGGAGCAAACTAGTAATGGTAAGGCAACAGAAATCCTATGAAAGATTCATAAAATTGATGTATAAAACATTTCACATAAACCTATGAAGGCACGGGAATTACTGCCAAGCTTTTCAATGATACTCTCTCAGTTCTCTAATTGAATATTTTAAAGAAATATTAGTTTTCCCATGCCAAACATTGATTACAAGAAAATAATCTTATTACAAAACCAACTTCTATTTACATATTTTTCTATCCTGGACTTTTAAACTTCTCAAAATTTTGGGTGAACAGAAGCACTTCTCCTCAATTATCAGACTTCTTGTGGAAATTACCTTAAAGTTGCTATGTTAATATATTGTTGTCAAGCATCTAACTAGTTTTCCTGGGCTTTGATTTTTTCCTTTGCTTGAATTTTTAACACCTATGTTGAAATTGCTGACTAAATCCTCGACCACAACCTCAGAATTTCAAAAGGAATAGAAACTTATGAAATAGTGATACCTTGTTGAAGTTCAGAGGGGCTGGTATGGTATCATAACACTAGTCTAGGGGAGGTTTAAGAATTTAATCTGTTGCTAATATGATGCTTCTCCATTTGTTATTTTGGCTCTCTATTTTTTGATTAATTTCCTTCTGGTTCTGCTCTGCCCATCAAGTTTGAATTCAGTATTACTTGGATGACCTATGCCATGTGTGTGCCTCCTGATTTCTAGTTGTTCACCAGGATCTTGATGCTTCTTTGTTCCATGATGTAGTATGGTGATCATGGTGTTTTACTTTACAGAGTTGGCCAGAGTTTGGATTCTAACCATTCTCCTTATTGGCTTTATTGGCTGTGTGATTATAGAAGTTTCTTGTGGGTAAATGAAGACAAAAATAGTATCAACCCTAAACACTCTTGTGAATATTAAGTTTGAAGACTAAAATAAACTTGGTATGCTTAGAGTACGACCTGACTCACAGCATGCATTATATAAACGTAAGCCACTACATTTTCTCATTGGACCCTACCCTTCACTTCAGCCTCCTTTTGCTGTCTATACAGTCTATATCCACATTACTGTATCTTTGCTAATTTTCTTTCTGATCATTCAAGCAATAAAAGCTATTGAGTGATTATTCTATGCCTTGTATAACTGTCTCATCTTATCCATAGGGAATACATTCAAAGACCCCAGTAAATGTGTGAAACCATAGATAGTAGCAAACCCCACACATACTGTTGTTTTCTATGCATCTGTGCAATACAGAATAAATATGCACACAGGGATGATTCACACTGGGTATGACACAGTGGGATAGCAAAAGATTTCATCACTCTACTCAAAATGCTTCAAAAGTTAAAATTTATACATTATTTATATCTGAAATTTACTACTTAATATACTTGGAGCACAGTTGACTGAAACCACAGAAGACCAAACTTCAGATAAGGGAGGAATACTGTACGTGTTTCATACCAGGAGCACAGAGGCTATATATCTATCAATCTATCACCTAACATCTTTGTATTTTCTGTCCCTAAAAACCTAACTTTATAGTGAGGGGAAATTTTTATGACATCAAAGAAATAAGAGGAAAAATGAGGGATGTAATGGGTTAAAAAGGATAAGAATGAGAAGGGAATAAAAGAGACCAAGGAGGGGGAAATGAATTAGGAGTTAATCACATTTTTTTTCTCTAGAATTATAATTTCCAAGACAAGGAAATGTCTAGGATGGAGTTATGCATTCAGAAACTCTTAAAGAAATATTGATGCATTCAGTCCAATTCTCCAAAATCTCCATTCTGTAAATTTCTTCCATGAATCCCAGGGAAAATAAATTGGCACTACATGTATCATCTTTTAATTACTTGAAAGTTAATATTTTCCCTGTGTTATATATTTTAAAGGCTAAAGGACTACTATTCTTTAATCTCTCCAAAGGGTCCTAATTTTTCAACCAGATGACAGAGTTTTAGCTGATTTTTTTCTTTGAAATATCTGCATTTTTATTGTCTCATAAATAAAAATAAATTAAACAAAAATAGATATGTACACTGACTCTATGCTGTTTATTTATAGTTTTTTATCTTTCCCAAAAGCATTTGCTAAATAAAGGCAGAAAGAACTAATATAAAGCAATCACTATATAAAATCTTTAGTTTGCTATTGTATCTATATCTATATATTTCATTAAATAAATATAGTGATGTGAATATATAATAAAATAAACATGTTTAATATTGTTATTACTACTTTCTAAAAATTTATTTGTTTGAAAGTCAGAGTTACAGAGAGAAGGAGAGACAGAGGTATATCTTCCATGTTCTGGTTCACTCCTCAGATAGACTCAACTGCCAGGATTGGGCCAGGCTGAACCCAGGAACCAGGAGCTTCTCCAAGATCTCCCATGTTGGTAGCAGGGGCCCAAGAATTTGAGGCATCCTCTGCTGCTTGTCTCGGGCCATTAGCAGGCAGCTAGTTCAGAAGTGGAGCAGCTGAGATGCAAAGTGGTGCCCAAAGGGGATTCTGGCATTTTAGGCAGTGGCTTTACCCCTATGCCACAATGCCAGCCCCTATTTAATATTATTAGACAATACAAGGAAAAATGTGTTCAAGTAGTTGTGAATATATACTAAACTAACAGTATTCTCCTGGTACCAGCGTTGTGGCTTAACAGTTAATGCCACTTCCTGCAACGCTATCATCCCATATGGGCATTGATTTGTGCCCTGGCTGTTCCACTTCCAATCCAGCTCCCTGATAATGGCATGGGAAAAGCAAGGGAAGATGGCCCAAGTATTTGGGTCCCTGTCACCCATAGAGTAGTCCCAGATGAAGCTCTTGGCTCCTGACTTTGGCTTGGTTCAGCCCTGGTCATTGTGGCCATCTGGAAAGTAAACCAGCAGATGGATGATCTCTCTCTGTCTCGTCCTTTCTCTAACTCTTTAATAAATAAATAAATCTTAAAAAAAAATTAAAATTCCGGTATCCTCCTGTTTCTGTTCTTTTTGTCATCAGCTTTTAGAAAATGAACAAAGATTAGAATTTCTTTAATTATTCAAGTTATAGATCAACCCCTTGATTAACAATATAGTATTCAGACTGAATATTTAATAAGTGTCATAGACTTATTATACATGTACACCTTCTTCCAAGTTTCCCTCAGTGGTAGTTAAATTGCCTCCATGCAAACTTACCAGAGGAGGTGACTGGCTTTCAATATTTTCTATGCTTTTTTTTTTAAATTTAAACTTTAACTTACATACAAAATTGCACACATTTAATGGGTACCATCTGATGTTTCTATATATGTATATACTTTTTATATAAAAGGAATATTGCCCTGATTCTGGTATTTCCTAATCATGATTTCTCAAGAAGACTCTTAGTAATTCTAAGACATCATAATCTCATTTTGGAACATGGATTCTTTAACTACATCTAGTAAATAAACCTGTTTTCAAGATTAACTGGTACTAGGAAATATCTTAAACAAACTTTAAAACATTAAACATGTGTACTTATATTTAGGGTATTTTTAAAATCTGGGTATTTCTGATACTGGATTATACATTGGTCAAAAGTTTAATTGTGGTAAATATTATCTGCTAACATAAGAGCAAGTTCTTGGTTCCAATAATTTATAAATTTCACTACTATGAAAATAGTCCAGTCATCTGAACAGTTATACCTCATTTTCATCTAAAAAAATTACCAACTATTCCTAAATATTTTAACTGTGTCATAAACTGTAAACTATGTTTACATTTGTCAATATAGTAGTATTGATTTTTATAATTATTGTTAGACACTTGCTTCTTGGTAGAGCCTAAATGTATATATATCTTCTTCATTTCTGTAAATTGTACCACAACAGTATTTACCAAGTTTACTTAGTTGTCTAATAGATATCATTGAGAAAGGCAGTAGTCGAAAATGTTAGAAGGAAAGTAAAAAATTCTGCATAATGTTTAAAATCATATGCTTATGAAAACCCACGGGAGAAATGTTATTGTTGTCAATCAAATCATTATACAATAGCATGCTATTTATTAAAACATGTTTCTTGGTGTTGACACTGTGGTGCAGCTGGTTGAAGCCCTGGTCTGAGATGCCAGCATCCCATATGGACGCAGGTTCAGGATCTGGCTGCTCCATTTCTGATCCAACACTCTGCTGTGGCCTGGGCAAGCAGAAGATGGCCCAAGTCCTTGGGCCCCTGCACCCACGTGGGAGACCCAGAAAAGGCTCCTGGCTCCTGGCTTCAGATTGGCGCAGCTCTGGCCATCGCGACCAATTGGGGAGTGAACCAGCAGATGGAAAACCTCTCTCTCTCTCTCTGTGTAACTCTTTCAAATAAATAAATAAATCTTTTTAAAAAATGTTTCTTTTCACTACAGTAAAGTGTTAGAAAACCTGAACATGTAACCTCTTTTTTTTTTTTTAACAGATTTACAACGTTTGATGAAAGCATAAAGAGTGAACCTTGGGCAAACGCTGTGATGTAGTTGGTAAAGCTGTCATCTGCAGTGCTGGCATCCCATGTGGGTACCGGTTCGAGTCATGGCTGCTCTACTTCCAATCCAGCTCTCTGCTATGGCCTGAGAAAGTAGTGGAAGATGGCCCAAGTCCTTGGCCCCCTACACCCACATGGGAGACCTGGAAGAAGCTCCTGGCTCCTGGCTTTAGATCTGCACAGCCCCAGCCATTGAGGCCATCTGGGCAGTGAACCAGCTGATGGAAGACACACCTGCTTCTCTGTCTCTGCCTCTCTGTAACTCTGCCTTTCAAATACATAAATGAATCTTAAGAAAAAAAAAAAAGAGTGATCCTCTACAGCTTTGCTGGAAAAAGAAAAGCTTCAATGCAAGATAATATTTCTTCTTCATTCCAGCTAGGACATCTTACAGAAATTTGGATATAAGAATCTACCTTGATCTATAAGAATGTATGTATATTTTATCAAATAGTGTTCATTCTCTATTTACAGAATTCTGAAAGAAAGTTTGTATCTTAACAGGTGATAATTTTTTAAAGCCAAAAATAATTGTAATGTCGACTGAGATTTATACTCTTGTGCTCATGCTTATGAACATAAATATTCCTTCAGGAGAGTTTTTATGTGCATAACCTGAAATAGCTAGACAAAGAGGCATGAGTATGAAGCCTGCTTGAGTAAGCACATTGATTATTTTGCAATAAAAATATGCATAGCTTTATCTAACAAATAATACATTACAATTTTTCAAACTTAAAGTCTAAATGTTCTCCATAGAAGCATTTAAAATTATAATTTTGTACTTAGTTACTGCTTCAAGAAAAATTTAGACTAATTCCTTTCCGGAATGGATTGATTAATTAGTTGCTTTCAACCAACATTTTAAAATCACAGTCTGGGTTCCATGCTGCAGTATGGCTCCTGACTCCCCTGACTCCTGCTTCCTGCTAATACCGACCCTGGAAAGCAATTGTAATGGCTCAAATAATTTGTCCTTGCCATGTACATGGGAGACATGGGATGGCATTCCCTACTCCTATCTTGGGATCCAGCCTGGGCCATTGCAGGCATTTGAGGAGTGAACCAGTGGAA
This sequence comes from Lepus europaeus, assembly GCF_033115175.1. Lineage (NCBI taxonomy): Eukaryota > Metazoa > Chordata > Mammalia > Lagomorpha > Leporidae > Lepus > Lepus europaeus. The sequence continues at coordinate 43,182,261 of NC_084832.1, read as the reverse complement.
AGGAGTTCCTTTTTCTTTCTCTATGTCATGATCCTCTCCCTTTGAAATTCATTCATTAAAACACAGCAGAGTATATCCTATTATATTTAACACATCTAAAGCTTTTTTAACAGCATAAATAACTGTAATACTTTTAAAGGAAAATCAGGTAAAAATTAAAAGCTATAAAAATTATTCCTAACAAAACCCTAAAATGCAAATTAATGAAAGAACATACTTTGTGAAAAATATTTGGTGGGACAGCATTGTGTTATAGAAGGTTAAGCCAACACCTGCAATGTAGGCATCCCATTTCCGCACAGATTGGAGTCTTGGCTCCTCTACTTATGACCCATCTCTCTGCTAGGAAAGTGGTAGAAGATGGCTACAGAGCTTAGGCCCCTGCCATCCTTGTGGAAGACCCTGATGAAGCTCCTGGCTCCTGGCTTCAGCCTGGCCCAGCCCTGGCTATTGTAGTTATTTGGGGAGTGAATGAACATATAGAAGCTCTCTCTCTCTTTCTCAGTCTCTCCCTCTTAATATCATGGCTTTTGAATAAAAAAAGTTTTTAAAAAAATTGTAAGAAAGGGACAATTATCTTGGTAGCTACCAAATTTAAAATCAATATTCCTCACATTTGAAAAATAATAATTAGGGCATGATATTAACTTATCGTCCAGAAAATAATTAATCATAGCTTATTCACTATGTGTTTGTATAGTTCTTGACTGTGTATCAAATATGAAAGTTGCTATTAAAGGTAAAACATTAATATATTTTCTAAATAACAAGGAATAAAAAGAAACAAGAATGATTGCGAAAAAATAGTGTCTAACTCATGTTAACATCCCAGAGAGTTTTAATATGGAAATGGGTATTCATTATTTCTTCAAATGTCATGCTATATGTTAATGATATAAATGCTTTTACATTTAAAAAAGCACTGAATAACTATTGATCTTTAAATTATTGAATGTAGAAAGTGACTGATTTGTATTGATTTCCTTTGATTCTTGTAATAAGTCATGATGCATTGTGACTTAACAAACTACCCTTTTTTAAAAATTTATTTGACAGGTAGAGTTACAAACAGTGAGAGAGACAGAGAGAAAGGTCTTCCTTCCATTGGTTCACTCCCCAAATGGCCACCATGGCCGGCACTGCGCCGATCTGAAGCCAGGAGCCAGGTGCTTCTTCCTGGTCTCCCATGCGGGTGCAGTGGCCCAAGCACTTGGGCCATCCTCCACTGCCTTCCCGGGCTACAGCAGAGAGCTAGACGGGAAGAGGAGGAACCAGGACTAGAACCCGGCACCCATATGGGATGCCGGTGCTGCAGGTGGAGGATTAATCAAGCGAGCCACAGCGCCGGGCCACAAGCTACCTATTTTTAATCTCACAGTTCTCAAATTTAAAAAAAAAAAAAAGGTAGCTCAGCTGATATTCTGTTTCAGAGCCAAAATCATAGTGTTAGCAAGAATCCATTATTTTTTATATCTTTGGGAATTATTTGTTTTCAAGCTCACTCAATTTGGTAATAACATTCAGTTCTATGTGGTTGAGAACTGAGGTCTCAATTTCCTTGCCGGTTGTTGGCTAGAGGTCATCCTAAACTTGTAGATTCCTCTTACATTGTTTGGGTAGCTGTCCTTTTGGCATCTTTACATGCAACAATGACAGGTTGGATCTTTCCCATACTTTGAATCTCTTTCCTCGTTTTCTGCCTCATTCCTCCTCTGTGTTAATATCTTAGCTCTGGATGATCTCTGGCTTTCATTTCTGCTATTGGAGAGTCATGCCATTATATTTAAATAATCTGGGCTGAACCCTTTATCTTTTTTTTTTCATTTATTAAACTTTTATTTAATGAGTATAAATTTCCAAAGTACAGCTTATGGGTTACAATGGCTTCCCCCTTCCCATAACTTCCCTCCCGCCCGCAACCCTCCCCTTTCCCGCTCCCTCTCCCCTTCCATTCACATCAAGATTCATTTTCAATTCTCTTTATATACAGAAGATCAGTTTAGTATATATTAGGTAAAGATTTCAACAGTTTGCCCCCATATAGCAACACAAAGTGAAAAAACTACCGTTGGAGTACTAGTTATAGCATTAAATAACAGTGTACAGCACATTAAAGACATAGATCCTATATAATATTTTTTTAAATTAATTAATTTTCTATTCCATTTCCAATTTAACACCAGGTTGTTTTTTTTCATTTCCAATTATCTTTATATACAGAAGATCAATTCAGTATATAATTAGTAAAGACCTCATCAGTTTGTACCCACACAGAAACACAAAGTATAAAAATACTGTTTCAGTACTAGTTAAAGCATCACTTCACATTAGACAACACATTAAGGACAGATCCCACATGGGGTGTAAGTACACAGTGACTCCTGTTGCTGACTTAACAATTTGTCTACAGCCATACCACCCTGAACGCGCCTGATCTCATCTGAACCCTTTATCTTAAAGTGGTTTGATTACTGACTTTAGTTTGATCTGCAAAATGCATTTACAGTTATGCTCAGGTTGGTGTTTGAATAACCAGCCAATCTTGGCAAATGGGAGAATCCTTATAAATTTGCCAATCATAATTTCTTTGCTTTTCAAGGTCATCAATTTTTCATGCTTGCTATTCAAAAACTTAGAACGTATATCTGATAAATGAAGCGTAACAGTCACCAAGTTTTAGTCATTGAACTCAAATTTATCATACATCTAAATATGCTAAGCACTCAATTAGAGAATACAAACTTGAAGATGAAAAGGCATAGATATACCCTGAAGGAACTGAAAAAAATGAAAGTTTTTATAAATTGAAGATATGAGAGAATAAATTAAATCATTTATCAATGGAATACTAATATGATGTACTCAATTAAATCCCTTATAAAGGTACTCCATTTATAATTTATTTAGATTCAAACAATAAAACCTTATTTCAAAAATCTATTACAGAAATTTCTTTAACTCTCAAGAAAACCATGTGTTCTTCTCTTTAGTAAGCTCCATTGACTCTCTTCAAAATCCAACAGAGAGATTCTTCAGAACCTGGAGAAGCAAATATCTTGTTATGGCTCATGGCCCTTTGGCAATGCGACTTCAAGCTGCTAACCTGTAGAGAACTGAGCTGATTTAAATGATGCTCTAATTTAGTGCTAAGCACTTCCCTGACATATATGGGCATCCTACAATGCAACAAGTAATTGAGGCTTGTGATCTTAATGAGAGCGTAGAGTCATTCAGAATCACTTGTTGAGTAGCCTGAAGAGACATGAGACTTGGTTATTTTAACTTCTTGATGTGTAAGACAATATTGCTAAAATTAGTGAGAGGCAGAGGTGCATTATTGGACATATCTCTACAGATCCTTTCCTCCAGATTGCTTTGATCACCTGAGGAAGAGGGAGAATGGAAGCTGTCTGGGGAAATGAAGGCCTGAGTTCCTTGCCTTCCTCATGTCATGACTATTTAGGCTGCGACAGGCTGAGTGCCTCTGGAGTGAGTTCATGGGTGCCATTGAAAAAACCTGTCTAGAACACTCTCATAGAGGCTACAGGAACCCTGCAAGCCAAATTGCTTACCCTTTGGGGCTGAAATTTTAAAGTGGAGACAACATATAATTTTGTTGACTAGATTCGGATCTTTAGGTTTGTCAGATTGGTTATCAAGTCCAGTCAAACCTCCTCATGAGGTCAAGTCAATCAGACTACAACATAATCTAAGTTTTAACTGACAAACCTGAGTATAAAAGTTGTCATGGCCAAATCAGCAAAGATAGACTAGCAGAAATATCAGCATAAGTGTAGTAACTGGGTGCACTCTCTTGGGTGGCCTGGGAAAAGATCTTTTAGAAGATCTCTTTGGAACTGGTTGTTCAATAACAAAGTCTCAAAAGAAATTGATGTGCTTCCTATCAAAGAGTTTGTGACCAGGGGTCTGCCTGATAATGACCACTGCGATTGACATAAATGCTAGCACATTCTCCCATCCCAGCGAGTTTAGAGATGATTTGTAGAGCCTTACCACCTTTTATATCCCCTGCTTCCAAGTTCTGGTGAGAATTTCTGCATTTAGGCCCATTTTAGGTATATGTAAAGCTGAGAATCTATCCAACTAAATAGTGCCTAGTACTATTGTCTCCTCAACAAAATACCAGCTGACTCTGGAATGGGAAGGACCTTTATTGCCCAAGTTCTCTGTGAGACTATTTTCCCTTTGCAAGAGCCATGTCGTAACTATGGGCAAGGCCCAGAGAGTCATCATTTTCATGGGCGGCTCAATGTTGCAGACTTTGATGTCAGAAGTATCTGATATGATAACTGTCATAGAGGCTGTTGCTGAAGTTGAAGGAATTTGGTTTGCAGCAATTACCACTAAAAATGCCTTTTACAAAATTTCTGTCTACCTGGATGATCAAATTCAATTTTCCTGTATTTGGAAGGGGTCACAAATGCCTTGAAAGCTTTTCCACAAGATTAGTTAAATTTACTATCTGACATATGTTGGCAGGCCATTATCTGAATTTTTTTTTTCTCTGAGAGGGATAACCAGCCTTCACGTTTCAGGCTGAGTCAAGGGCACTGATGTACAAGGACTAAAAGGCCTGATATCCTACACGTGGCAATATGGTTGGGTCTCTAACATAGATAAAGTATAAGAGTTTCTTACCCAAGTGAAATTCCTTTGTGAAATCAGGAAATAAATATCTCATTCTAGAAGAGACACTATGAAGCTTTTGACTCTTTCTGATCTGACAAATAAAAAGTGCCTGGAAGACCCATTTGGCTACTTGGGGTCTCACAGGCCCCACACTATATTTCTGATAGTACCATCTACTGAATTACCAGAGAGTCTGCTACCTTGCTTAAGACCCTGATCAATTGGATGCACTGATGATTCTGCATCAGTCAACTTAATCTTCCCTCTTCTTCAACCCCATGAATCCCACCTGCAGATCCCAAAAACTTCTTATTTTGCTGATGTGAGCCTCTTGCTGATTGGAAACCAATAGTGGCTAGTGGCTCCCATTGGGATTCTGGACCTTTAAGTACCTAAAGTTGGCTGAAAGATATATACCCTATGAGATGAAATTATTGGTCTATCGTTTGGCCTTGGTGCATAATGAACATATGACTTATGGCTATGAAATAGTCTTACTATTATAAATGCAGTCATATCACTGGTCCCAGTAGAGGATGTGATTTGGTTTGAAGTCTCTAGTGAAGAGAAAGTGGTATATATAGAGAAGTGAGTGAAACCTTTATCATCTAGGATCTTACAACTTCATGAAAGGTCTCACAGCTCCTCCTCTGCTTCCCAGGGAAATCACCAAAAAAGCCAATGTCTCCAATGGCCCACTGGAGCCTCAGACATAGAGGCCAGGGCCTCAGCCACTAATATTTGTCCCCAGATATGTTCTACTAGGATGAAGGAGGGAGAGATTTTTGTTTAAACCAAGAGAAAAAACCTGTAAAGTTATTGAGTGCAGTAGAAGACATTTGGTATAATGAGCAGGAATCATGTGGTATAGATGGATACCCAAACAACTACATATTCATATTTCACTGAATCATATTCTTTCTCTAGTAGACTGGCTCTTTTGCATAGGCACCAGCAAGCTACAGACTGGCATATAAAATAAGTCCTTGCCACCACTATGAGAATAATAAATTGGAATAAGGATTGTCCTAACAAGTATTTTTTTTATTCATATGGATTTTATTCTGAAAAAAGGAATTATAGCAAGTAAGAGCAACTTCTTTGACAATGAAACATGGAAATAATATTTTTTCTGTGCCCAAGAATAATTGTATTTACTTGGATACATGGAGGACCTCTCATGAAAACTTAGACAACATACTAAATATAGCCAACACTTTCAGACTGCTATCGCTGTTAGAAGATGCTGAATTGCATGAGAAATCTGTCTCATTTGCCAAAGTCTGGCCAAAGCTAAAAATACTGTTCATGGACAGATCCCTTGAGTCAATAAGCCAGAGGATTCTTTGCAGATACATCAAATTGAACCTCTCATTCCATCTGGAGGGTGTTTGTTGTATACTGACTATTTGACACTTTCTCTAGGTTTGGCCTTACTCTTCTTGACTGTACACTCCACTGACCTAGGCCATAGTTTCCAGGCCCTAAAAGGCAACATTATTTTCCTTTTTGTATTCTCTGAGTATATTAAACCAGAAAAAGCTCCAGATCTGTGGTCCATGCTATATATTAATCAGTTGAATCATGAGGAATATAATGCATTAAAGGGGGTCCATAGCATTCCCAAGCTACAGGTATGCTTGATGTTTAAGTTGAAAACTAAAAGAAATGCTTATGTGATGGCTAGGAGTGGACAAAATAACCCCAGCCTAGACGTCAAGGCTCCAGTTAGTAGTATAAATTGATGTTGCAATTCCATGGAACAATAGTCATTTGCACTCAGTGTTTGATCAGGTTCTCCACACTTCTCCTTTAACTGTGCACCCAATTTATACAATTTTTGCCTCTTCAGTCTTTTTTTTTTTTTTTCTAATTTTTTTCTCATGGAACTCCCATCTCACAAAATGCTCTAACTATTGATCTTTCAGGTAACTCAAGTGTCCAAGTTGATTAATCTGGACTCAATGAACTCATGCAGTGTTGATGTCACAGAAATGAAACATTTTCATCAATGTAAACTCTTATCTGTCAGAGATAAGGAAAACAAGGACATCTAGAATTGGGATAGATGGGTGGCACAGGATCTACCATCAAGACTATTTTGTTAATAATAGTGGGGCCCTCTTCTTCTCTCACTCACCCCTACCATAATGTATGTTCACCATGACCTCATAATACTCCTGGATGAATGACACTGGTAATGCACACTTCATTACAAAGCTTTGACACAAGGGTTCCTGGCTTTCTAATAGACCTGCAGGAAAACATCTTTCTTTACTTAGTAGTAGTTTGGGGCTCATGGCTATGTTTATTCCTCTGGCATAAATGGTCTTCTGACTGATAATGATTTTGATCATGGCCCATTCAGTCGTTGTCTCAGAAGCATTAACCAGTTATGGTCAGAGCCCCCTATATATCTGTCTTGTTTGAGGTCTTAGTGGGTACTCTGTCCTGGTTTGGGACTGGTAAGGTCAAAACAGTTTTATTTGTGGTTAAGGCATTTTACTTGCTATACAAAACCTATAATTCAGGCTCAACTATAGGCAACTGCAAATCTTTGCCTCATAAGACCCATAGAGAGAAGCTGCCCTTCCCATACCAGATGAGGTACAAGCCAGTGCACTGGAGTTTCCTATCGAAAGTTGTAGTCAAGGGCTCAGGACTCTCTGGACCAGCCATGCTCATGCAGGTATCTTTACTCCTATTCCAGTATCCTCCATTCAGATGACTCCTATTAGAAGCCATGATTGAGACAGTATTTGCCACATTGGGTATTTGCCAACACTTGGTGCTTCCTCCTTTCCTCCTGCCAACTCATGGTTCCATAAAGTGGCAGGACTCTTATTCTAGGTGATTTGGCATTAAAACATTGACTACTATCTGTGCTGATTGACATAACCACCACCTGGTGCTGCTCTGTGGGGAAACACAGGATACTGAATAGCCAGTGCCATACTAGTTTACCCTATACACTGTCCCAGTAGGTGAATAAAGGCTCAGTTGCTACCTTCAGTTTAATTCATCAACCTGTTACACACCATGACCTCTGGCTGCTTGATGATAGACATATAAGGCTTTTAGAAATACAATATTTTTTACTTACGATGAATGAATTTATTTTGTTTTTACTCCCTCTAATTTCATCCTGCCTATGAAGGACATCAGCCATAAGTGCAACTCTAAATCCTGTGACCATTCATGTTGAAAATCTAGTTAGTTCAATGTTGTAAAATCTATATACAAATTACATAATTACATAATTTCCCATCAAATATTTTATAGAAAAATCACATTTATCTACATTATATTCCCTAAAGCACTTGACACACAGATACAGTGTTTAATTAAATCTTTACTCAATAGCTACCTCTATTATTATGATTACCACAAATTGAAAGAAAGATCAATTGCAATGTGATTGGTCACTTCATGAGTTTTGAGTAATATGGAATGCTTTTAGTGAAATTATTACCTCTACACATACCTCCATTGATTCATAATTTTTATAAATGTTAACAGTTCAACACCTGGATTGACTCTATACAACAAAGAAAAGTGTCCTATATTTACAGAAAGAAATAGATATCTCGAACAATAGATAACTAGAGAGGGAGAAGAGTGGGAGGAGAGAGAGATTTTAATTTTTTAATCTGTAAATTATTAAAGGCAATTTGCTTTTCTATAACAAAGCTGGCAGTATATTTTCTCAGAGCTCTTGTTTTCTATGATAACACAGTCTACAAAAACCTTGATTGTCCTGATATATATATATATATATATATATCTCAACTCTATTGATGATATTATCATGTTAATTGATTCAGTATGTAGGAAGTGGTTGGCACTCTAGAAAACCTAGTAAGACACAAGTATATTAGCAAGTGAGGGATAAATCCCATGATATTTTAAGGATCTTCCGCATGAGTAGACTTCTAATAATTATATAGTCTGGAGTGTAGCAGGAAAGTTTCACTGGGTAGAGAGCAAGGGATTGCTCCTTATGCATCTAAGCTGTGAGAATGTGGCACAAACTTTATTTAGATCCTTTGAAATTTGAAAGTGCTTTGGAATATGATTATAATATATTTGTTACATAGCTCATCAGGATACATGTCTCAAATGGCCTTAGAGCAAGCATGAGCACGTTATGCAAGCTTTCCTTGTCATTCATTTCATATAAAGAACAAATCAGTACTGGAAATACCCATAATGGGCCGGCGCCGTGGCTTAACAGGCTAATCCTCTGCCTTGTGGCGCCGGCACACCGGGTTCTAGTCCCGGTTGGGGCACCGGATTCTATCCCGGTTGCCTCTCTTCCAGGCCAGCTCTCTGCTATGGCCCAGGAAGGCAGTGGAGGATGGCCCAAGTGCTAGGGCCCTGCACCCACATGGGAGACCGGGAGAAGCGCCTGGCTCCTGGCTTCGGATCAGCAAGATGCACAGGCCGCAGCGGCCATTGGAGGGTGAACCAACGGCAAAAAGGAAGACCTTTCTCTCTGTCTCTCTCTCTCACTATCCATTCTGCCTGTCAAAAAATTTAAAAAATAAATAAATAAAATAAATAAAAAGAAAAAAAAGAAATACCCATAATGGATAAGAATATTGAGAAGAGAGCCAAGCAAGTCTCAATGAAAAAATTATGGGTCACACTTCTAAAGTTGCATAGAGTCAGCATTTGGGCTAGCAATCAAGTCTTTGGCTAAAATAACTGCATCACATATCAGAGTGCCTGACTTTGATACTGGACTCTGAATCCTGACTCCAGTTTCCTGCTAATACAGATTTTGGAAGGCTGCATTGGTAGTTGAGATAATTGAATCCCTGCCATACATAGGGGATGACTGGATTGTCTTTCCAGGCCCCAGGCTTGTGATGTTGCAGACATCTGGGGAGCAAACCAGTGGATCTGAGTTCTCTTTATCTGTCACTGTGTGCCTCTTTTATTTTATATCTTTCTGCTTTTAAAATAAATGCATACAAATTTTTCTATAGATATTAAAAATAAAGTTATATAATAAAACCATCCTCTGCACTAAGAAGTATATGCTTACCCCTTGACTCAAATGTATGGCATCAAATAGAATACCTTACAATAAATTTGTTGAAGAGGAAAAAAATAATTAAATTTAACTGACACATGAATTGGTTTGGTATATTGGTTATAGCTATGATAGTGATGTAAAAAATCATTCTAAAAGGCAATGCTGAAAACAGTATACTTGGATGTCCACTTTGAATGAAGAGAGATGATCGAATATATGAAAGTGTATGGTCTTTTGAGATCTGTCAAATGGGTTGGCTGGCTGGTGAGCAGCCTGAAACAAAAGAGAATGATCAGTGGCAAGGAGGCCTGTAACAATCAGCTGTGCTTAATCCACTGCAGTGATACCAATGTGAGGCTCTCCCTTGAATACTTAATATATAGCATTCATTACAGAGAAGGATTGCAACAAACAGTGATACAGAATAATCTAAACTATGGACATCAGCTATCTTCCCCCCTTAGCCATCTCAGTGTTACTACAATAGTCCTACAAACAGATAATCATGATACAAATGATAGAAACATAAGCTGCTTTTAACCAAAACTGATTTAACTATAACAATACTGTCCTTAATATTACACACTTCTCTGGAGACATAAGTCAGCCATAAGGTAAAAAGTGTGTTACATATGTTACATAGGTTCCCTTTTTGTCTTGGAAGAGGCAGACATTCATCAATCCTGGAATAGATAAATATTCTAGATATGAATTTGCCTTCTTTGCCCTTCAACATCATATACTGCCTTAGAAAATTCCTGGACAATTGATATAATAAGCCTGATAAAATTTTCTTGGAAAAATAAAAGATTTTCATGACAAAAACAATTTAAAATTAGTTCATGCCCATGATATTCTTAGGTCTTACTGTATATTCATCACCTGAAAATTTGTAACCTGAAGAATGGTGAAACAGCATTAGGTTTCAATAAAAATATTTGAAAATGATATGATGCATAGCTAGGACAAGGTCCTGCCAACTACTATATCTCTTAACCGTTAGAATTTATGTGTAACAAAATACAGATTTAGAATTCACCTTTTTTACCATTATTCTCACATTAATGTGTGTTTTGTTTGCTACAGTGGTTAGTGAGAGAGAGAGAGAGAGAGAAATGTCTTCCTTTTTGCCGTTGGTTCACCCTCCAATGGCTACCACGGCCGGCGCATCTTGCTGATCCGAAGCCAGGAGCCAGGCGCTTCTCCTGGTCTCCCATGCGGGTGCAGGGCCCAAGGACTTGGGCCATCCTGCACTGCCTTCCCGGGCCACAACAGAGAGCTGGCCTGGAAGAGGGGCAACCGGGATAGAATCCGGCGCCCCAACCGGGACTAGAACCCAGTGTGCCGGCGCCACAAGACTGAGGATTAGCCTGTTAAGCCACGGCGCCGGCCAGTTTGCCACAATTTTAAGATGATTTTGGAACAGGAGATCCTGGGACCAAATAGGTTCAGAGCACGTATGCCAGTAGAAACTAATGATTTTACTGATCTAGCATCTAGAGATGCAAACTGGTCAAGTAGCATGAATCAAAAAAAGGTAGAAAAGAGAAAAATAACATACAATGTGGCAGACTTTGACCCATGAGAAACAGAAGACAAGATGTTTTCACAGTTAATTCCTTTCCTTGTATTCCTTTGATAGACATCTCCAAGTCAGAGCAGTTCCACATGGCCTGGTCAGAGGACATTTCTTATCAAACTGTCAGCTGTGTTTTCTTGTTAAGTTGTGAATAACTCAGCAATATACCAACTTGCACTAGCTTTCCTTCCTTCCTGAGCCATTTTCTCCTTTTCCTTCAATTTGCTACCTTAAGATTGCAATTCTTCATAAAGCCATGGTCCATTAGCTCCTTCTTGGGTTCTGTTTTCCAGAGAAAACACAAATATTTCTATGTTGGAAGGAAGTACTTAAGAAGTGATCCAATTCTCACCATAAGCACAAATTAGCAACTCATGGAATATTTACATTTATCTTCATAAGATATTCTCTATGCAAATAGCTAGAATAGAATGAAAATAACTACAAAGAGAAGCAGTTATATGTGAAAACTTCCTTTACTTTACATTATGATGGCTTTGATGACATATCCTACTTTCTAATTATGAAGATAAAAATTATGAAAAAAATCACATAAAAATGTTCAAAGTAACATTAAGGCAAATAGTAATAATTTTATTGTGACAAACACTTTATTTCCTCTTTATAGAAGATTTCATTGCTTGAGATTGTTTTATACTAACAAAATTAGGATAGGTTAGAAATTTCTCCGGTAACAAAGGTACAACATTATGGAACTATTTACCAGAAAGCTAGAAATCTAAGTTCATGGCAAGTTAAAAACTGGATAGAAAGGGTCTAGAGTCTTTTTAATTGGCGGAGTGTTGAAGTCCTTTTTTTTTTTTTTCCCTTTGTTTTGGTCAAAATGGCTGATGCAGGAAAAAGAAAAAAGGAAAAAAAAAAAAAGCCTTATGAGACAAAGAAGGTAAGGACAGGACATTTTAGGGAGAGGTCAATTAGCAACATTGATACACAGAGATCAGATCTTTTCTTGGCCTTTTGGCTAAGATCAAGTGATAAACAGAGAAAGTTCACAGAAAATGAGTCCTGAGAAAAATCTTATAGATTTCTCATTCGTATCATTAAAGAGCACTCTCAGGCAAGCTTGACTGAGAGAAGTTAAAAGCTGAATGGTGAATATGGTAGAAGCACAAGTAGAGTGTTATCTTTTGGAGAATTACTATGCTAAGGGATTCGATATCATCTTTGCCATGGTGTTTATTTCTTTTAAAGATAAGATCTATCAACTTGCCTGTATCTTCAATATCCATCTCAAATCCTGGAACACTGCAGGCTCTCCAAATGCTTTCTGAATAAAAGTGTGCTTTGAATCTATTGCAGAGTGGAGAGAGGTACCAATAGAGGAGAAACAACATACTCACGAGAAGGAAAATCAAATGGGGATAAAAGGAGATAAAGGGAATGAAGAAGCAAATGTGAGATTATTAAAAATCCTTCCTATTTAAGAAGAGTGGTAGTAATCATGTTAATCAAAACTTACAAAAACTAAGTTGTCCATATTTTAAAACAGACCATGAGCATTCTCGGTAGAACTGTTTTATTTTAGTTTATATACATAATTTCAAAAGACGGAGGGTGGGTAAAGAAATATTAAAGCACACTGATAAACACAGAAACTAGATGGAGAGAACCACTATTTCATTTAAGGAACCTAGTATACAGAGCATAGAGAATATAGATTCATTTAAAAATATCCTATTGTACTACATTAGGCTTGTGTGAATGATCGCACACTATTTCATTGCATTAGGTTTAATAAAAATAACTATTTAAAATTATTTACCTATTTATTATTAATTTGTATAATTTTATAATTATAAAGTTAGATAAAGACAAACAGTGATCTTGCATCTGCTGTTTCACTCCCTATGTGTCTATACAAGACAGTGTCATACCCAACAGAAGCCAGGGGCCTGAAACTCAATCTGGGACTTCTATATGGGTGGCAAGGGCTCAAGCACTCAAGGATCTGCACCCTTCTAGGGTATGCATTAGCAGGAAACTGTAATTACAAGGGGATCTGGAATTCAAACCCAGGCACTCCAGTGTCAGATGTATGTACACCAAGTGGTGCTTTAAACATTGATAAAAATGCCTGCCCCAACATATTATATTTAAATTTTTTCTTGTTTATTTAAAGAAATTCTTACTGCATGCCCCATTTATTAATAGGCACATTTGAAATTTTCAGTAAACACCACTTTTCATTTAATTTCTTTTTAATTTTTTAAAACTTTAATTTTTAACTGATATAATTCTAAGAATGAAATATTCCCTCACTCTCTCTCCCTCTTTTCTTCCAGCCCTGACTCTTCTCCCTCTTTCTTTTTTTAATTTTTGAGTTAACATATTTTAAATTTCTATTACAGCAAAAAGGCTTAATGCTTCATCAAATAAGTTTAACAAGTAAAAGGCAAAAAGACCCTAGTTTAGTGGGAACATAGGCAATAGCCATAAATAATAACTGATGGAAAAATGAGTGCTTCAGCAACATACAGTAATTTTAAATTATCACAGACCATTAACACTCTAGTAGTATACCATTCTTTTTGTTTTTAAAAGATTTGCTTATTGGAGCCATCATTGGGGCATAGCGGGTAAAGCCACTGTCTGCAGCACCAGAGTCCCAGCTGCTCCACTTCCAATCCAGCTCCCTTCTGGAGTGCCTGGGAGGGTGTAGGAGAATGGCTCAGGTCCTTGGGGCCCTTTGACAATGTGGGAGACCTGAAGGAAGCTTCTGGCTACCAGCTTCAGTCTGGTCCATCCCTGGCCATTGCAGCCATTTGGGAAGTGAAGGAGTGGATGAAGGATCTTTCTCTTTCTCTCTCTTTTTTTTTTTTTTTCTCTCGCTCTCAAATAAATTAGGTAAATCTTCAAAAAAAATTTACTTATTTGAAAGTGAGAGAGAGAGAGAGAGAGATTGATTTTCCATCTATGTTTTACTCCCCAGATGGCTGCAGCATCCAGGGCTATGCCAGGTGGAAGTCAGGAGCCAGGATCTTCTTCCAGTTTTCTGTGTGGTTGTCAGGGGCCCAAACACTTAGGATATCTTCTGCTACTTTTCCCAGCCATTAATAAGAAGCTAGATGGGAAGAAGAGCAGCCAGAACATGAACTTGTGCCCATATGGGATGCTGGTGTTGCAGGTGGTGACTTTACTCACTACACCACAATGCTGGCGCCAGTGTAACATTTTTAACCATTGATTTGACAAACATAAAGCAAAGTTTTACAAAACTGTGTTTGTGACAATATTGATATACACAGGAATTTTTTCTCCCTTTGGTTTTCTTTTCTGATTTTTTTCTTTTAATTTTTGCTTCCATATATAAGGGAGAGCATATTGTACTTGTCTGCGTCCAGCTTATTTTGCTTAACATTATGTCCTCCATTTGCATATATTTTGAAGTAAATAATAGGATTTCATTCTTTTTATAGCTGAATTATATTCCATTGTGTAAATATGCCACATTTTCTTTATCCATTCATCTTATGATAGATTTTTTTAGTTGATTCCAAATTTGGGGTATAGTGAAGAATGCTGATATAAACAGGGCGTGCAGCTATCTCTTTGATACATGTTCATTTCTTCTGGGTATATACCCAGTAATGGGAGTTGATTTTTATATATGGATAGACATGGATCTAATTTCATTATTTTACATTTATACATCCAATTTTGCTAGCGCCATTTGTTAAAGAGATTATCCTTACTCCACTGTATGGGCTGTGCACTTCTGCCAAAGATCAGTTGGCTCTAGGTATATGGATTAATTTCTGAAATTCTGCTTTGTTCCATTGATTTATGTGTCAGTTTTTATGCCAGTACCATGCTGTTTTAATTACTATATCTCTGTAGTAAGCCTTGAAGTCAGGTATGTTGACCCCTCCAGCTTGATTTTTCCTTGACTATTCTGAATCTTTTGTAATTTTGTATGAATTTTAGGGTTGCTCGTTTTAGTTCTATAAGGAATGCCCCTGATATTTGGACAGAGATTGCACTAGATTTGTAGATTGCTTCAGGTAGTATAGACATTTTAATGATACCAATTTTTTTCCAGTCCAAAAGCAAGGAATAATATTCAATTTTTTGTGTCCTTGATGATTTTTTTTATCAATGTTTTGTAATTGCCATAGTAGATAGCGCCTGCAGCACTGGCATCTCATGTGGGTGCTATTTCGAGTCCCAACTTCTCCACTTCAAGTTCAGTTCCCTGCCAGTGTGCAGAGAAACAGCAGAAGTTAGTGGCCCAGGTGCTTGGGCCCCTGCACCCACATGGGAAATAAGAAGGAAGCTTCTGGCACCTGGCTTTGGATTGGCCCTGTTCTGGCCATAGAGGCTATTTGGGCAATGAACCAGCCAATGAAAGAGCTCTCTCTGTCTCACCCCCTCTCTCTAACTCTGCCTTTCAAATGGATAGATAAATCCTAAATAAATAAATTATTGAATTGAAATCACTTATTTTACACTTATTTCCACTGATCCTGGAATCATGTAAAATAGATTTCCCTATAAAAGTATAATGCATATTTTATGGGTTTCATTCTCACATTTGATATATATGGTTGAAACTTGTATGGCCATTCATATTTGTAACTCATGAAAAGTCAAGAACAGAGTTTAAATAAATATTCTAAGCTTATACAAACAGTATGTGATTGGAAAGAGCTGTAAAGCTAGGGATTCTGGCTCCAGGTTACACACTTACTCAAGGTATTTTGTCTTGCACTGTGGCTCAAATAAAATGCTGCATAATTATATTAGATTTTCATCAATATCCTGGTATGGTTTCTTTAATACTCCTGGGAGCTCTACTACCAGTGGTTTGTGGTTAATATCTTCTTCATGACTTCTATAGCTACAATTACTGCAGTAATGGAGTGTCTTACTAAAATAACTGAAGAAACAAAATTGACTGTCTCATAATTATCCTGAAGTAGCAAATAAAAAAAAAACATTTAAACCTGATTTTGTTACAATTTTTCCATTTTGAGCAAATTTTATTTGTTTCATACCTCTACCACATAAAGCACACTGAAATAATTATCTGGGTTATTTCAATTCTATGGCTCATATAGATGGCTCTCTCTCTCCCTTCCTCCCTCCCCCCTTTCTCTCTCTCTCTCTCTCTCTCTCTCTCTCTCTCTCTCTTTCCTTCCTTCTCTCTCTTTCCTTCCTTCTCTCCTTCTTTCTTTCTTTGAGAAAGAGTTTTCATCCTCTTCCCACAGCAGCTAGGGCTAGGCCAGGCTGAATCCAGGAGGACAAAACCCAATCTGGTTATTCCATGAGGGTGTTGGGGGTCCAATTTCTTGAGCCATCACCTACTGCCTCCCAAGATGTACATTAGCTGGATGGGAAGCTGGAAGGGAAGCAGAGCCCGGACCTGTACTTAGGCATTCTGATATGGGATGTAGTCATCCCAAATGTTGTCTTAACTGCTTTGTCAAAGCCCTCCCTATTAAATATATATTTTAACACTCATAGCTTAATAAGATGATGGGGATGATTATGGACTTTCATTGGTGAGAAAAGTGAGGCACAATAAGTATTATTGCTTTGGGTAGTTTTCCCTGGTGGTAATATTGAAAATACAATCTCCAGGGGCTGACACCATGGCTCACTTGGTTAATCCTCTGCCTGCAGTGCTGGCATCCCATATGGGCACCGGGTTCTAGTCCTGGTTGCTCCTCTTCCAGTACAGCTCTTTGCTGTGGCCCGGGAAGGCAGTGGAGGATGGCACAGGTGCTTGGGCCCCTGGCTCCTGGCTTCAGATCAGTGTAGCTCCAGCCATAGCGGCCATTTGGGGGATGAACCAATGGAAGGAAGACCGTTCTTTCTGTCTCTCTCTCTCTCTCTCACAATGTCTAACTCTATCTGTCAAATAAAAAAAAAAAAAAAAGAAAGAAAAAGAAAACATAATCTCCAAAGCCCATGTTCATAATCACATATCACACTGCCTCCTTGCCTAAAATTAATGACTGTTATAAATGGTTACAACTC
Organism: Lepus europaeus; assembly: GCF_033115175.1. Taxonomy (NCBI): domain Eukaryota; kingdom Metazoa; phylum Chordata; class Mammalia; order Lagomorpha; family Leporidae; genus Lepus; species Lepus europaeus. The sequence continues at coordinate 43,164,991 of NC_084832.1, read as the reverse complement.
TGACCAATCAATGGATTATCAAGGAACTAAATATCTCTAAGTATCTCTCAAAGAACTAAAATAACCAGCAGAAGAATGTTGATTATCAACGTGGCCACACATAGTGAATTTTTAGTAGGTAATACACTGCATTCTTTCTTTCCTTCTCAATCCCCCATGAGAACTATCCATGTACTAAGCAGTCCTTGAACTTCTAGAAGATATACCTAATGAGTACTGGACTGGACTGGACATTTTAATTACAGAAATGAGGCTTTTTCTGACTCCAGATTGTTGAGGACACATTCATTAGCTATTAATCATCAGAAGAGTCACAGTGGCTATACTTGTTTTTATTCCATGGGGCAAGAAACAGGGGTCCCTCAAAGTAGATTTACAGGTATAGTGGTGAGAATTATTTTGGTGTTTTTATTGTCCTATCTAAGAGCCAATTGCTCAAGGTATGAATTAAAATTTAAATCAGGAAAACAAGGCTGGAACATCATACAATTAATACTAAAGTTCTTATTGTGTAGTGATGGTATTTTGAATGTTTTCTCAATTCTGCTTCCTTGGTTTGGCCTTTTAAAATGTTCTTCAATTAGTATTCTTTCAATTATACAAACTAATTAAAATTTTAGGATTACATTTTTTGTCCTTACTTTATTTTAAATAGAAAATTCATTTAAATATGTTTTATTTAAATATTCATCATTTCAATCTTTCCAGAACTAGATAGAATGCAAACAAAAGAGAAAAAGAAGCCTCTATGCTGATTTTCATGCAAGGCAGGTTTTTCACTTAAAATAAAAATTCATTTAACTAAAGTTATTACACGCACTTTTGACATCTTTCTCTATCTAATCAAGTCCACATAAAGTAGTATAATTCTCAAAGTAAAGGAAAATATATATTTAATTTGAATTTTAGGTCACATTAGCAAGCTTTCTAAGCTAATAATATAAACATAATTTGAAACCATCTTTTCTATGCTTCAAACAATATGTTTTCCTTGTTCTGACTAAGATATTTCTTTTCATACTAACAATGATTTATGATATCCATATTTTCTCTTAAGTTCTAGAATTGTATCTTTACATTCTCTATCATGGATTTCTTCATGAAGTATTCATTGAATCCTTGATATTTTTTTTAGACTTTATTTGTTTATTTGAGATGTAGAGTTACAGATAGAGAGAGAAGTCTTCCATCTGCTGTTTCACTCCCTAAAATGGCTACAACAGCCATTCTGAAGCGAGGAGCCAGGAATTTCTTCCCACTCTCCCATGCAGGTACATGGACCCAAGCACTTGGGCCATCTGCCACCGACTTCCCAGGTCATAGCAGAGAGCTGGATTGGAAGTAGAGTCACTGGGACACAAACCAGTGCCAATATGGGAAGCCAGCACCACAGGAGGAGGCTTAGCCTATGGCCCCGCATTCAATGAATCTTGGATTTATTTAAAAATGAATAATGGGGGCCTGCATGTGGCATAGTGGGTTCAGCTGCCGCCTACAATGCCGGCATCCCATATTGGCACTGGTCCATGTCAAGGCTGCTCTGCTTCAAATACAGCTCCCTGCTAATGACCTGGGAAAAGCAGGAGAAGATGGCCCAAGCAAGCGTTTTGGGACCCTGCCACACATGTGGGAGACCTAGATGAAGCACTTGGCTTCAGCTGGGCACGGTCCCAATTATTGTGGCCATTTGGGGAGTAAATTAGCAGATGAAAGGTCTCTCTCTCTCTCTCCCTCTCTCTCTCTATATATACATAACTTTTACTCTCTCTCTCTCCGTAACTCTTCTTTTCAAATAAATAAATAAATTTTTAAGAATACAAATGATGACAACAAAGTCAAAAGGTTGGCAATGTAGGCCCATTGCTGACTTACATTTGTGGAAAATCTCTAAAATGCAATTTGAACAGTTAAATGATTATCATTTATTTGATACAATATGTGACTTTTTAAAGTATTACATGAGACTATCTATATCTGTCTATGTATGCTTCTATATTTTCCATCAGTATAAAGCTTACAAAGAAATGTATATCAGCAATTCAAATACCATGGGCAGAGTTGCTGTTAGTATTCTAAGTTTTCAAAGTGCCAAAGTGGTTATTATATTTTAAGCTAAAAATTATTTAGTCTTCCCTCTATTTAAATGATGGTTTCATTCTTTAAAAATTTCTTGGAAATACTTAATTTATGTCCAATATTAATAATAGTTTATGCTTGTAAGTAAATTTAAAATTTAGTTTCAGGTAATGAAATATGTTGAAATTCCTGGATAGAAATGGAAAATATAGCAAGAAAGTTAACTGGCAATCTAGATAATCAACTTCCTGTATTCTATTACAGGAAGTTGATTACTTAAATCATGATGATTACATGAAATATGCCCTTGAAGAGGAGGGCTTTTGGGTTCCTACTAGGAGTGACAACTTTATTCTACATAGAATAGGAACCAATTCACAGAATCTTCAGGCTTTAAAATAGGAATGATTAAGCTGGCATAAAAATCTATTAGAAAAATGTAATATAGATTAGAATTTTGTAAAATAGAGATGGATGAAATGTCAAAGGCATTTAAAAATAAGAATTCTCCTATGTAAAAGTTATTTGGATGGTAGGGATGAAGAAGGAGAAGTATATCTCTTAGCATAGGTTACCTTGTAGATAGTGAAGATAACAAATGAAATGCTATCAATTGTAGTAATTTTATTAGAGAACCTAAAATACAATATACCAAATACTGTATTCCTCCCTTATTGATGATTTTCTTTTCCAACAATTTCAATCACACCTAGTAATCTACAATCTGAAAATATTAATTAGAAAATTACAGACGTAAAAATTCCAAGTTTTAAATTGTGTTCTGATCAGAGTAGAGTGATGAAATCTAGTGCCAGCCCAATATTTTTCACCTAAGATATGAATCATCCCTGTGTCCAGTGCATCTACATTTTCTATGCTACCCACCCATTAGTCACTTAGTAGCTGTCTCATTTATCAGGTGTATGGTTACATTGCTACAGTGCCTATGTTCAAGTAATACTTACTTTACCTAAAAATGATTGTAAAGTGCAAGATTAGTGACACAAAGGAGACACCAAGGCACAAAATATGGAAGGGAAGATTATTATTGTTATGTTGCAGTGCTGCAAAGCATATAGGGGAAAAAGATGGTATATATGGAGTTCAGTGCAATCTACTGCTTTGGATAACTACTGGAGATCTTGAAATATATTCCCTGTGAATAAAGGGGGACTACTACTATCAGTCCATGTCATATATGGAGATTGTCAAATAACCTCTGGAGCTCAGAAGTGAGGTCTCAGTCTGTGGGAAGGTTTTGAATACATATTGAAGTCATAGCTCCTGGCCCTGTAAGGAGGGCATCCTGATAGAATAAGAGAGGTCAGTGCCCTGGAGGTTACTGAGTGTTGGTGGAGGGAGGGGGAGTGTAGCCAAGGGAAAACACTGAGAAACATTTGTCAGACATCCAGGAAGATGAGAAACTGAATAATAAAATGTAAGCATCACTATTCGAGTTGTAATTTCAGTCTGAATGTGATTTAAAAAGGTTTGAGAGAACAGGTAATACAAAAACCTGTTGCTGGGATATTTATCCTTTCTCTTTCTACATCTGAAGTCAGCAGTTTACAATCAGTTCCAACAATAGAAAATATAGCAATTGCATAGTTTAGTTATTCCTGAAATCAAGTATATGAAATATTTAAGGATAAGTGTAAAAATGAAAGTTTTGCTAAAATATAAAAGATCCTTTTGCTGACAAAAAAAGAAATATATATTTAACTTGTAAATTATATGTTTTCAAATTGTATAAGTTGTACAATTATACAATGACCAAAATGATGCATATGAATCAAAATGGCTGATTTAGACATCAACTTCCAATGTTATATGGGATATTGGTTTACGTTATTTTCATTTTCTTTCACAAATAAAGGTTGAGCAAAATATTAAATGAATTTCTTTAGAATTCAGTAAATAGTAAGGAGCTGACTATACTATTTTTGACTATTATTCTATAATAGTGAAATAATTTGTCTTTTGGGCTATATTTAAATATATATCTAAAATACATTTTAAAATGATTTTAAATATTAATGTACTGATGTAATACTTATTCATATAAAATGAATAAATAAGTATGAATCCTATATATAATAAAATTGTCTATAAAAAGGAGGATAATTTATTGCATATTAGAAAGGATAGGGGGAGAAGGAGACAGAGAGAGAGCAAGAGAGAGCACAAAGCAGGTGCAATAAAACTTAAGTTAGATGCTTACTCTCCATATTTTAGCCCAGAGGAAATCTTAATGCCTCTGCTTTATGGCAAAACTTGTGCAGAATAAGCACACTTTTAGATGCACACAGATTTTGTTCCAAATTAATATATAGCCACATAAATAATGTTTCTAGATTGAAAAAATAACCCAGGTATAAATTTTTCACATACTATTCCATTTTTTTGTTACATTGCGAAGTTGGAGGAGGCTAAAACAGCAAATACCCAATGTAAAAAAGGGGAAGGCCAGTTAATCTAAATACACTGAGTCATGATTTGGCAAGTCAAAGCACACCATTCATTTATATTGTTTTTCCTTTGAGATAAACAAAACAAAACACAAAATCCTACCTTAAAGTCCATATATTTTTCTCATACCTTCAAAATACTTTCCCCATTATTTCTTTTTAAAAAGCAATGATACACATCAGTAAAATTCTCTAATTATTCTGTGTCCTTTTTTGTCTTGGGAATGTTTTATATTTTTAAATGGAATAAAACTGCCTATGGCTTAAGATATAACTATATGGTGAAGATAGCACACAAATCGGTTATTAAATACTCTTATTTTTTGAAAAATGATTAAAAAGCTGAAAAAGCAATATATTATATCCAGAAACTATCAGTTATTTTGTTATTAAACACCTGTTACCAATGGCTATTGCTTTTTCCCCTGGAACTAGACATTAAATAATTTGTGTGAAGTCTTCCTTAATTTCCTCAAAGACAGTCAAAGGTCCCTTCTTTGTGACCCCTAGCTTAGCAAATCTCATTGCACTAAAACTTCTTTAGAAAGAAAAAAAACTTCTCAGTCTTGTAAGTTCTTAAAGTATATTATTGAACTATCTTAACCTCTATATTAAGAAAAAATCACAAATGTTCTGTTTGTAAACTACTCAGTGGGTGGTCAATACACCATGGGTAAATAATTTCATACTAAGTTAAAATAAAGACACATTGGAAGACCCATTATAGGAGAGGACAGTTGGCCTAGTTATAAAGAGGATTGCCTCCCATATAGGAGTGCTGGGTTTGATGCCTTGCTCCAGCTCCTGATTCCAGTTTCAGGCAAATGCAGAGACAACAGTGACAGCTCAAGTAGCTGGGTTCCTGACACTCACATGGGAGACTTGGATTGATTTTCCAGTCCCATGCTTTGGCCCGGCCCAGCCCCAGCAATTGGAAGCATTTGGGAAGTAAACCAGTAGATAGGAGCTCTCTCACTTCTATTTTCATCTCCCTCTCTCTCTCTGCCCCTCAAACAAACAAAAAAACCTCATCATATATATCATTTAGATAGAAATGAAATATAAATTCAAAAGAACAGATAAATCATCTGATATCAGTAAACCGCATTATATTATTTGAGTCAAAACACATGTGGGTGTACTTTATGTAGGATAATTTACTGTAGGCTAAGTTCCATGCCAGTCGAACTACTATTTTCTACTCTTATCTTTTTGGCAATTAGTAAATCATAATTTTCTCTTTGGGTTATTAAGGAAAGCAACAGAGGTTTGGCAAGTCTATTTAATTGTTTTTTAATACAATGACCATCTAAAGCATGTATTAAAAGCTATCTATTATTTCCTGATACTGTTGTAAGTGTGGAGATAAACCAGACAAACATGGTGAATAATATTCTAGAACTCCAATGAAACATGGACTGAGAAATCATGATGAATTTTTCTCACCGAAGTACATAATGAATCCTTTAGCACATGAAAATTTCATGAACCAATAATGCTCAAAAACTGAATAATGGCTGTTTCAACTTAATATGTTAAAGCATATTTCCTTTAAAAAGTAAAATAATGACTCTCATACAAATACAGAATAAGCACAGGTAAAACATTTCACTTAATTCATAAGGAACTTGATAAGGTGTTAAAAAATAGTTCAAATGAGAAATGAGAGGACACACATAAGCAAAAGCAGTCAGAAATGAGAAAAAATGTACTAGCAGTGGAACAACTGACTTCTGATGGAATATGGCAGGACTCAATCTCACTTTTATTTGACAAAACTTTCTTAAATCTCCATAAGCAAAAATATTTTGCGTTGCTATAAATAACATGATTAATGGAGTCTAAAATAGCTTGAAGAAGCTAGACCATTGTAACATCAGATAATTCAGAAGGTACACTAAACTAGCATTCTTTAGAATTACACTCACTCACTCCCTCCATTCTTTTCTCTCCCTTTCTCTTTTGCATTCTTACTTTTTAATTTGCCACTTCAAGGTTTTTCACATTTTTTTTTCTGACTGATAACAATGAATGGATTCCTAATACTGAATTTTCCTTTAAGATATCCTATTTGAATATCATTTTTTACTATCGTAAAAATTTGTAATATTAGAAATAATTATTGGCATAATTTTTCAATCTTGGAAAGAATCAATTGTTTAAAAAGTTTTAAATGTCTACGTATTTGAAAATCACAGAGTGATATTTTTAAAATTCTTCATTCAGGGCTGGCTCTGTGATGCAGTGGGTTAAGCTGCCTGCAGCATATGGATGCTAGTTTCAGTTCTGGCTGTTCCACTCCCGGTCCAGGTCCCTTCTAATGTGCTGGGAAAGCAGCAGAAGATGGCTGAAATGCTTGGGCCCTTGCTCCTGTCTTTGGCCCTTCCCAGTCCTAGCCATTGTGACCATTTGGAGATCTGTCTGTCTTTTCTTCTCTCACTGTAACTCTTTCAAATCCATAAATAAATCTTAAAACTAAACAAAGAACACTATCTCATCCTGAGTATCAACCATTTTGACATCCTGCTCTGAGGTGATTAGTTTACACTCTTCCAGCTATCAAGCATATTGCTGATATAAACAAAAGCTTAATTTAAGCAAATCATTAGGGGTATGTTAATGGATTCCCTTTGAAGCCAAGCTGTATTTGCTTCAGTAGGCGTCAGTCTGCTCAGTTGCAGCCAGGGAGAGGCACACCATCAAGAAAATAAAGCTGCCAGAAGTACAAGTAGTAGTTAGTAGTGATAAATGTTAAGAAAGTTGACTCTGGGTCTGGCATTGTGGGGTGGTGGGTTAAGCCACAACCTGTGATGCATTCATCCCATGTGGGTGCCACTTTGAGTCCTGGCTGCTCCACTAGCGATCAAGTTCCCTGTAATGCACCTGGGAAAGCAGCAGATGATGGCCTAGGTTCTTGGATCTCTGTACTCATGTAGGAGACCTGGAAGAAGCTCCTGCTCCTGGTGTGCACCTGGACCAGCTCCAGTAGTTACAACTATTTGGGGACTTAACCAGCGGATGAAAGATATCACTCTCTGTCTCTCCCTCTCTCTCCAACTCTATCTTTCAAATACATAAAATGAATCTAAAAAAAGAGAGAAAGAAAATTAATTCTGACATTTCCCAGTACTGAATCTTTTTCCCAGTTCTGAATATTTCTTCTACACACTAAGGACTCCTAAATAATGGAAGTTGTATTTTACACCAACTGTGGGAAAACTCAGTTTGTAGTACAGAAAATATACTGAGATACTAGGCCAAGTAAGTCTCTTTCATTTGAAACCCAGGTTTATACCCTTGTAATCTCTCCTTGGTCAACTGTACAAATCCTCCAAATTTTCCTTTTCCATTCCTCCAAGGTAAAGCTTGTAAATAGATAGTCCTTTGGTGGATTTTCTTTTTACGGTAAGATGCCACTTGGGATGATCATATTCTGTATTAAAGCACCTGGGCTTGAGCCCAGCCCCCTTCGGATTTCAGATTCTCACTGATGATCACCCTGGAAAGCAGAGGATGATTGCTCAAGCACTTGGGTTCCTGCTATCCACATAGAACCCAGATTGAGTTCTGGGCTTCTGGCTGTAGTCTGGTCTGGCCACAACTGTTGTTGGCTTTTGGCAAATGAACCAGTTTATGGACATCTCTCTCTGATTCTGTTTCTCTCTCATCCCCTCCCCATGTGTATCTGTCTCTCTGTGTCTTTCAAATAAATAAAAATTTGAAAACAATTTTAAAAAGATAATTATTTATTCTCTTTCTCCTAATATTCTTTTTTTAAAAAAGATTTTATTTATTTGAAAGGCAGAGTTACAGAGAGGCAGAGGCAGAGAGAGAGAGAGAGAGAGAGAGAGAGAAAGAGAGACATCTTCCATCCACTGGTTCACTCCCCAAATGGCCACAATAGCTGGAGTTGGGCAGATCAGAAGCCAGGAGCAAGGAGCTTCTTCCAGGTCTCCCACATGGGTGCAGGGGCCCAAGAATTGGGTCATCTTCCACTGCTTTCGCAGGCCATAGCAAAGAGCTACATCAGAAGTAGAGCAACTGGGACTCGAACCGGCACCCATATGGGATACCGGGGCTGCAGATGGTGGTTTTACCAGCTACACCACAGCACCTGACCCTCTCCTAATATTCTAAATCCAGAAAATATTTAGAATGAATAATTTTCAGCAAGTTGAGGTAAAGATGTGAAATGGCTCTTGGATAATGGAATTTCATTGCAAACTGTGAGCTGAGGCAAACAGCCTCAGGATTGATGGTTATATATAAAATGTAGAATGTTCTCATAGTTGTGGTCTCAAAGCTTCTGTCCACTGTGTTAGAGTGCAAAGAGTTGACAGTTTTTTTCCTCTTGGTTTCATCCAAGCTCTGTTGTAAATCCATTGACTTAATGTAGTCCATTTCTTTATTATCTAAACCTTCTATTGTGTTTCTCGCTTCAGATATCATACTTTTCTCTGACCAGCAGTCTTAAGAAAATAGTAATACCCATTGTTTGGTAGTATCAGGAAATTAATTGTATTTAGTGGCTTTTTAATCTTTACACTAAAATGACAAAGTAATATTACTTAATCATAACTTTTATGGTTTCTTTAAATAACAAATAAATATCAGGGAATATCCACTGTTTATTTTGTGAAAGTAAGATAAAAAATATCAACTGTTCTCCACAAATTAAAAAGCTTGGACTTGCCAACTGAGAATCAACTACCTTGACCTCTAGGACCATGTTTCCTTGCTGCCTGGGAATGGCTTTTCACAAGTAGGATTCCTCTGAACATTTTTTTCTGTTACTAAAGAGTCAAGAGTAGGTACTATGCAGATAAGTAATAAGGCACTTTTGGCAAGATATTTTAGTAATATGCTAAGGATACTTCTGTCATATGGATACCATGGAGTTGCCAAAACCTGAGCCATATTCTGTGCATTAGATGTTTTATTTAAGTATCAAGGTTTAGACAAGTCATGCATTTTCACATCATGTCCAGTGAATACAATGTGGAATAAAATGTTGCCATTTTATCATATGAAAATTGGAGAGCTGACTTCTGTTTTTAAAGAAAAAAATATTTTTTTGCCTTAGGGGAGCAATAACCAGTCTATTTCAAGGCTACCTGTTTTTAAGAAATCTGACACAACCTCTGGCTCCAGCAGAGAAGTACAAGGTTTGCTGTAAATAAGGCTAATTGGAACAGTTCTCCAGACACTACTTGAAGTGTTACGCAGGCAGACTTGCTTTTCCAGGTAATGGGTCATGGATCATGAAGTGTTTGAGATAGGAACCAACCCAGAGAATGCAAGTATGAAAGAGAAAACTTAATTTTGTCAACTGAATAAAACATTAGGACATTTCTAAAGCTAAATTAGCTTTTGTCCTTTTCAGTTATGTGAAACAACTTTGAATTGTTTTTTTTTTCCCCCTGTCTTCAAGGAATGACCTGCTGTGTTTGGTACAGAAAGTTTGTTAATAGCTTATACCACATTTCCCCTGAGATACTATTTTACTAGTTATTAACAACTTTGGTGTGTTATTTTCACTATTTATATAAATGCTATATTTTCAATAAATAAAATGTAATGCCCAAAACCAAATAGGAGTCCTAGAAATTGAAATTAATAGTAGCCAACTAACAAAGATATCTGTGAAACAGAGAATATAATCACAAAATGTAAGAATTAAAATGGTAAATATTTGAAGTAATAGATATGATTAGCCTGATTCGGCAATTCTACAACGTATATATGTATCTAAAGATCACATTATACTCCACAAATATATACAATTATCACTTGTCAATTAAAAACTTATCTTAAAATAAGCATATAATTGTACAAAGTAAAAACACTCTAAGTATTAAATTTATAATGATACTAGTAGGAAATAAGTGATTTTAAATATCTGCTGTCTTACACTGTCCATTTAAAAGGACTGGGGTTTAAAATACTCTTACTTACATTCATTGTGATAGCTGAATGACAATATAATTTCTTTCACTTGTGAAGCTTATGGATAGTCAGATTTTTTTCAGGACTTTACTATATTAAAGTTGAATTATTAATACTTTTAATTTATAGCATTGATTCCTAAAATTGGAAGTGATCTTTCATAAATTACCTCATACTTGAAACTTTGATTAGTAAGGCCAAGTTACTTCCAGAGTTTACATTCAAAACAATGATACTTGAAATACAGTTTATGCTTTACTCTATATTTTAAAATTTATTTTTGATAGCGTAATAGTAGAAAAGCAAAAAAAAAAAAAAAAAGCAATCTGCATTCATTTTCAGTTCCATACTACTGAAATTTAAACCTTGGTGATTCTCTGAAAATATTGTGAAATGTTAGTACTATGCTGCCTTGTTTTAATACCTTTTGGCAAGTTTTAAAAATATTTTCTGTATTTATTTATTTACATGAGAAAGAGGGAAGTAGAGAAAGAGTAAGAGAGCAAGAGAAATCACTCTCAGCCACTGGTTTCCTTCACAAGTTCCTGAGACAGCAGGGATTGGCCTGGACCAAAGCTGGGACTGGGGTCCTCAACCGTGATCTCCCATGTGACTGGCAGGAAACCATTTACTTGAGTCATCCTGTTGTCTCCCAGGGCTCACACTAGCAGGAAACTCAACTGGAGAGTGGAGTTGGGACGCAGGACCAATCAGTCTCATATGGGATGTGGGTATCCCCTGTGGCTTCTTAACCAATATGCCAGATGCCTGCACCAGAAATGGGCACCTTAACTAATGCTTGGTGTCAACCACTAGGCTAAACACTCCCCCTATTTTTTGATTGGTTGACTTATTAAAACTTATTTCTACTATGAACATAATTGTTTTTTATTAAAGGTTTTAATTATTTTCCTTGAAATATCATTTGAATTTTATCACATAGAGCTGAACTTTTACAGGCGCTCTATTTTTTCTCTAGGCAACCCCATCTGTTACCAGGATACCAAATACTACATGTGGAAAAAGAAACATAGATGGCATTTTTTCTTTTTACCCTCCCCCCTTACTAGTAATTCCTGAAAAGATGTCAGTTTATGGCAGCTAATTATAGATGTTTGTGAGACTGCACATGTATCATCAAACCACAAGTCTAATATAATCAGAATCTGCCAACCAATATAATGAAATTCAAATCAGATTCAACTGGACTTAGTTTTTAGTCTCTATCAGGTGCTTTTTGCCGTTATAAGCTCTCCCAAATCCTTGGTATTCCTAAGAGTTTAATGTAGCCACCTAATAAGAAGGTAATTTCAGGGGCTGGCATTGTGCCATAGCACGTAAAGCTGCCCCCTGCAATGGGTGCTGGTTCATGTCTTCATTGCTCCACTTCTAATTCAGCTCCCTGCTAGTGGCTAGGAAAAGCAGCAGAACATGGCCCAAGTGTTTGGGCAGACCTTGCCACCTAGATGGGAGATCTGGATGAAGCGCCTGGCTCCTGGCTTCAGCTTGGCTTAGCTCTGGCCATTGCAGCCATTGGGGAATGAATCAACAGATGGAAAATCTCTGTTTTTCCCTCTCTTACTGTAACAATGACTTTCAATTAAATAAGTAAATCTTAAAAAAAAAAGCAGGTAATTGCAGTGGCATGAAGCAATTCTCCTGAGTTTGTGTGTCCTTTCTGTAATCAATCCACTACATTCTACTTGCCATCATCTTTTCTAAAGCACAGTTTGTGGTATTCTCACACTGCAAAGCTTTCCTTGCCTCCCATTCAATTACAAGAAATATATTGTAAATGCTTAATACTATAGCTTCATTAGAGTTGATCTCTTTTCCAGTTTTTACTGACACTACTTCTCATATACTTTGTGACTAAACATAGATTCCTAATTATTCATATTTCTGACCAACATTTTGTGCTCATGCTAATTTTTGGAAATAGAGCTGCTGTGTTCTGGTTGTATTTTATCTGAAACATGAAATTTTAAGAAAAAAACTGCCCTAGGTTGTCTAACACCACAATGAACAAAGTAGGCACTTTGCCCCAGAAGTAGCAATTATCTGACCACTGATTATTCTACTCTTTTATGCTTTACTGACTAAAATTAAAAAATCCTGGAACTTGTATTTTTATGCTAAGTAGATATACTGTAAAAACATATTTTTGCATACAATATTCATTTACTTTTTATTTCCAGAAGTTTGTGCTTGTTGCTAAAAAGCTGTTTCTTCTTAATATTATTATTTTAAATGTAGATATTTGCATCTGGCCTTGATATGTGTCCCAGACTGATGTTACAATTTTTTCATAACTGGGTTATTTTATTTTTTATTTATTTAAAAGATATTTAGCTATTTATTTGTAAGCCAGAGTGACAGAGAGAGATTGTCCTTCTGCCGTTCACTCCAGGTGGCCACAAACAACCAGAGCTGGGTCAAGCCGAAGCCAGGAGCTCAGAGTTCCATCCAGGTCTCTCACATGGGGAGCAGGGGCCCAAGCACTTGTGCTATTCTCCTTTATTTATTTATTTATTGTTTTTTAAAAATATATTTATTTATTTGAAAGCCTTGGTAACAGGAAAAGAGAGAAAGAAAGGGAGAGAGAAAGAGAGAGCTCTTCCACCATCTGCTAGTTCAGTCCCCAGATGCCTCAATGGCATTGCTGGGCCTGGCTAAAACCAGAGACAAAGGCTTCACTGAGGATTCCCACAAGGGTGGCAGGTGCGGAAACACTTGGACCATCTCCCGCTGCTTTTACCAGGCCATTAGCAGGAAGCAGCTGAGGCATAAACCAGCACCCATGTGGGATGCTGGTATCACAGACAGCAGCTTTATCCACTTCATCAGAATGCCAGCCCCTAGATTCTTTTGCCTTTTAATTCATGTTATTTAAATGCTATCCATATAATTTACACTGGATATTTAGATATCAGTGATTTGTTTTTATTTTGTTCATCTCTGAAGTGTTTGAGTGGAAAAGATTAAGACAATTGCCAGGAAAATACATTCTGCATATATAAACTTAATCAATTTTCTCTCCAAATGGATAGAGTCCCAGATGGCACTAGCATGGCCAGTCCTGCAGGGAGGTGTGACATCAATTATAGGGAATGTCATTAGAGTTCTACCTTGTCCCATTTCTGAGCAAGTAGCTACAGGACAAGTAGGCCAGAGATGCCTGATGCAGTATTGAGGGTCCACCTCCCAGATTTAGATAACAGTTTGTTTTCTGTTTACTACTTGTCCTTGACTCACCTTAAGGGTTAGTTTATAATTTCTAGAGGAAAAAAAAAATAAAAAGGTTGAACATGTTTCTTGCAGTTCTGTCTCTTCCATTACTGCAATTTGACTCTTGGGGCATAAATGGAGTGCCCTCATTTTTTTAATAGCCCAGCTTGTCCTTTCATGTCACCAAGTTAGAAGCTACTTCTTCACATAACTCACCTGCTCATATAATGACATAAATTAAAGAAGATATATGTCAAGTCAGTGCCTGCTTGTTCATGTGATCCAATTTTAGATTTGCAAGTTTTTATTTCCTTCAGAAGTTATATTATTCATTTATATTATGTTTTATATATAATATTGGATTGTTATATTAGTTTAACAAAAATGGAAAACACTTTCTTCTTTAGATTGTCTTTCTATTTATTTGAAAGAGTTTTATGATAGGTATGAAGAGTGCTTGTTACCTTTCCCATTCAGTTTAATATATGTGAGATTGTCAGTTCCCAAATTTTGAAAGACAAAAATGTGGTTCTTAGCTTAACAACATGTAAAACATTTTAGGATAGCTAAACCAATGTCACCATGTAAGATTTGGCAAAATTACTTTACATATAATAAGAAAGGAAAAGGAATTAAAAATACTGCAAATTATCCTTGAATTAAAAAAATTTAGAAAGCTGATAATAAGGCATACATGGGATTTTTCATATTTTTATGTTTGTTTTGACATATCCATAGAAAGTATTGAATTTTATATTAATTTATGACAGCTTTGACATGTTTACATTATTGACATGTATATGAATATGCTTTTTTGCACTTAAACAGTCAAAGAACAAGAGGTAACAATAAATGCAAATTATTCTTGTTCATTGAGATTTTTCGTTCGCAATTGCTCTTGAGAGAAAGAGATCAGCTAAAATATTTGTTCATGTATTATCTCTGACATACAACCTCTCACAAATATTAATTGTATGTACTCATAAAATAAAGGTTGCACATGAAATAAACAGAAACGTTAAATATACAAATAAATAAGCAGTCATAAATGCTAACCCCCATCTTATTTTAGCATATCTATAAAATCCATTTCTGCATAACAACTAACCAGCTCATGCTGTTTCAGCAGCCACTTGGCAGATAAAATGATGAGATTTCTGCATGTTAAAAATGTAAATGATCTCACTGACCAAATAACAGGAGACACATTTCTTTTCTGTGTGAAAATCTGGCCAGAAAAGTTTAAAACAAGGTTGCAATTACAACAGCATTTTCTTCAGAATAAACAAAAAACTTCTTTCTTCAGGAAAAAGCATTATAAACACTTAACTAGAAATCTGATAAGGAAAGGCCACATAGCAGGTCAAGTCACTCCTATTGTGAGCAACCTGATTTGTCATGCACATTTTGGTGGAAAACCTAACTCAGGCATAATCCCTGTCCTCCAATGTGAATATGATGATGGAACTCTGTCCAGCAGATCTCAGTCTTGCACAGCAGTGGTGTAGGTGTTTCAGATGAACATCTGCTACAGAAATTCTGTGGTATGTGGATCAGGAGTTGGCCTAAGCTAATTACTTCAGGCTTATAATTATTTTTAAAACGATTATATAGTTCCCCAAACCCATGCAGCAAATCTGTTTCAAAGTTTAGTTTTGCCTATTTTGTCAAACTTGATCAACTCAAATTCAACGTGAACTCAAGCTTCCAAATCCTACTCCTCCTCTTTTTTCACTTTTATAAATATTGTATGTGTGTATGTGTGGATGTGTATGAGTGTGGATGGGGGTGGGGTGTGTTATTCCTCTTTTTTTCTTACTCATGTGCTTGCATTAATATTCATTTACTTGTTTGGTCAGTAAATCAAAATAATGCATTTTTAGCATTTAGTGGAAATTAGGAATAAATATTGAATATAAAATATTACAAGTTCTGCATCAGATGTAATGACAAGGCTACATTAAAACATGATAAAAAAGTTTTCTGGAAACTAGGATATATGTATGAAAGTACTTTAGTTTGGAAGTTGCATTTTAGGGTTGCAAATTAAACTGAAATTTCAAGGGCATATTGTTTGAAGGAGAATGATGTATAACAGCATAGAGTGGCTATCACGTAATGATGGGGAACAACTATCTGGTATGGTGAAATAGCAGCAGTTATATGAACACAGGGAATAGGATGACATGATTTGAAAAGCAGGCGTGCACCAGAGTATAAGATGACTAAACATTAACACCTTATAGTTATGAAAACCTCTAGAAAAAAATGAAGCTGGAAAGAGACGGAATCAGATTTGATTTAAGGAAAATAACCACCTGATTTCATAAAAGTAAATAACAACATATGATTTTACCTCTATCAAAAACTGTGGCTTAACACAATTTTTAGAAAGTTCAATATGAAACAAAGTTAAATTATTCTTGGCAATACCTACATTTATGGTAACTACATTGCAAAGAAAGAATATGTTGAAAATGCAAAAATCTCACTATTATCAAAAGATAGTTTTACTATTGAGAGAAAGAGATGATAGTATCTGAAGAACAGGTTGAATTGTAGCCCAGAAATTGTTTCTTATATAATATTAATACATAGTATAAATATTACATATTAATACATATTAAAAATATAAATACATATGAATACATATTATAAATGGCAACTATTGTGAAATAAAGCATTATAAATATAACATTTAAAATAAAATATTTGAAATACTACAAACTAAAGTCAAATGTTACAAGTGAGAAAGAATGAGAGATTTAACTGGGCAGTGAATTCCAGGCAGCCCCACCCCCACCTCTTTTTTTAAACTATAGACTACCTATCTCATAACCTTGTTAGTGTTAAAACAGTTTAACATCTACAAAACACTTAGAACAGTCACTGAGATAAACTATTATAATTATTAGCAATATTTCAGTGCAACTGATAAGAAATCATGATACCTTGATTTTTTTGTTGCTTTCTATTTGTTAAGAAATATTCTACAATGCTTATAGATAAAACAAAGAAATTATTTGTCATTTTAATTCATATAGAAACATTGGTATTTACCTGTGAAGGATTATTTAAAATGCGAATGTACCTTCTCCTGATTTACCATTTCTCTTGTCTAGGACTTAAGATTTGCAAAATTACACATTAACTTGGAGAAGATTCATAGTTTAAGTAATTTCTGCCTTGTGGCAACAACAACAACAACAAAAAAAACCCTTAAAATTTAAAGTTTTATTGTCTTACATTACTTTAAAAAAGTTTTGTCTTTAACTTTAGAAACTTTTTGCAGGATTCTTTTTCATAGTGACTTTGGTCACCTTATATCGGTAATACCTTCCTGTTAATATACTCAACATTTTATAGAGACAAATTATTTGGAATATTGTGTGGGTCAAGGTTTTTGTGTTAGTCATATTTTAACTTTGTGAAAATATAAACCCATATGTTTATATGACAAACAGCTGTCTTTTCACCTCATATAGCAGCATTAACTCAATATAAAATAAGTCACAATATTAAATGTTGTGATATCTGAAATTGGGTTATCCATATCTGGATATGGAAAAGCTATTATAATTTATGGGGAGCTTATTTTTTAATACCAAGGGAATAATCAAACTATCTATAATCTCATAGGCAATTACTTCCCTACTTTATTACAAGATATGAAGGCCTAGAGAATCAAAGTGCTCTAAAGCTTAGACATACCTCTATTCTGTTCCGTTTCTTATGTCCACTGAAAATTTTGAGGGCTTATTTTTTGTGCCTAGATCATAAATAACTCAGTCACTATGAAATTATTAGAATTAGCAGGTGTCCTGTTTTAGACACTACACAGGTCTGTTTTTCACCATTTGGGCAGGATCTTTTTAAAATAATGATTCCTGATGAGATCCAGATCAAACAAATTCATCAGTTGATGTTTGTATAAATTCTGGGGATTGCAGGTTCTGTTAGAAGGTAGGTCTTTAGATGTAAGTGTGAATGGGTCTAAGAGGTTGAGGTGGGTAGAGGATAAATCACCCTTCCTCAATTATTGACTATCCACAAATCCCTTGGAAATGTAAATCTCAGCCAAATTTGATCTTTCTATCACCATTAAAAAGACTCAGAGTAAATTAAGCTGAATTATCTCCATTCATTCCTTTCTCATTGCTAGCCATCACAGTATCTTTAAGATTATAATTTGAAATTAGATGAAGATGAAAACAAAAAGAGAAAGAAAGATATGTTGGCTATATTTGTTTGACCAAATTAAGTTGATAATTTAAGAAAGAAGATACTTAATAGAAAAATATTTCTAATGATATTTGAGGATTGAGATCTAGAAGAGGAGGAATTCTTCCTCTTCCAAGATTAAAGGTTAATGCAAATGTGATGATAAAAATTTAATAGTAAGCTTCATTTGCTTGCATTTTATATTTCAAAAAATGTATGGTTCAGTTCATATTTTATATCTACTGTAATGATTACCTTATGTATTATTTCCTTAATTTGTGACCAAAATATTTTAATTCCCTGATTTCTTAAAAATATCTTTTGAAAGATTAACTCCAACTTTGGATAAAATATCTCCCCAATAAACTAATTATTATATCAATTAAGTTATATCAATAGTCATATAATAATTATTTTTATATAATTATACATAATCTGTAAAAGTATATCATCTATGATTATAATCTTGAATGATATAAAACAGTGGTATATAGTATTTAATACTTGGTGCTATATATAGATTCAAACTCACAGTTAACAATTCATTAGCTAACTGGTTTTAGGTAAAACATTTAATCTTATTATTCCTTAAATTACTTATCTACAAAATGAGAACAGTAATTTTATTTATGCCATAGAGCTGTTGCATTAATGCAAGCAAAGGTCTTTTTGCTAAGTATGGGGAAGTTCTCCAATAATTGATAAGCAGTAGTATTCAGTGTGAGGTCTCAGACATTTCAGAAACTTTGTAAATACTAGTGCCTTCTTTTGTAGTAGGCAACAGTTGAAAATATTAGATATAATAAATATAAATTACACATATGCTAAAGAATATTATCTGTATTATTAAATGCATTGCCATAAACATAATTAAATGAGCTATTTCACTCTCAAATACCTTGTGTAAATGATTTTAAATATTTGTTTTTGTGTTTGTTTGTATTTATACTACATTAAATATAACATAATGAGAAAAATATTATTCATTGTAAGTGTATGTACACCTAAAATTTATTAATATTTTAATGTTAGGACAATGTAGTACTGTTAGGAAATTAATCATTATTTTTATTTATCCCAAAGCCATAATAAGAGATGATTTTCTGCATTATCATCTATATTTGGACATTTTTATTTTATGGAATGATTTCTACTTTCCCTCCAAAATTTTTAATGATGCATACTAATTCCCAAAATGTTGTAGTTAACTGTGTTGCTTTTAAAATGAAGTGATTTTGAATGTTTTAGCCCTTCCTGAAATCTGCATTAAAAGAAACAAGCAAACAAATCTGAAACACAGAGAAATTGATTACTAGGGTCAGTGACTAATCATAAAATTTGTTACTTTGCAAAACAGTTGCAATGACCAAATACACTATGTATGCATTAATCAACAACTGGTAAGCCGCCTTTTAAGGCAGTTTATAGTAAAGATTCATTTTCTTTTAAATGTACTTGATATTTTATAAGTGTAAATATTGACCCAATGAATATTTGATGTTTTTGATAATTAAAGTAATAATACGTTCATAGGTGGTTGGTTTAATAGAATACACACCTCCAAGCATCTTAAACCATGTGTTTTTCAAGTTATGGATTAAACTTCCTATTACAAAAGTGACATAGAGTATACAACAAACCATTCAGAAGTGCTATCTTTTGGGGAATTCAGGGATGAGTATATAGGTCAAGCAATAATGATCATATGCTATGAAAATGTGTATATTAAATATAATATTAAAAGTTAAGCAATATGAGAAACTAATACTGTTAACAGTTAGAAAAAATAATTATCACATTAGACTATTTGAAAAGCTCCTATCTACACAATAACAATGTCTGGGGACAAAGTTGTTGAGATTGAATGTAATTATTTCAAACTGAAGTTTTTGTGTAGATATGCTGCCAAAAAGAACATTAAGAAATGAGATAGAAAATGTGTCATTTGGAGTAACAAGCAATCGAACTACAGTTAATATCACAATGCTGTGTATGATAGTATCAAAAGGAATAAAATGTTTAGAAAAATATAACAAAATGAATGTAAAACTTATACTTTGAAAATGAAAGAATGTTGTTAGAAATATTACAGTTGAAAATAAATAAAAAATACAAAAATATTTCATGTCCATGAAATGGTAGATTTAATGTGTTAAGATGGTGATATTTGGCTGGCACTGTGGTTCATTTGGCTAATCCTCCGCCTGCAGCGCCGGCATCCCATATGGGCACCGGGTTCTAGTCCTGGTTGCACCTCTTCTAGTCCAGCTCTCTGCTGTGACCCGGGAGGGCAGTGGAGGATGGCCCAAGTGCTTGGGCCCCTGCACCCACATGGGAGACCAGGAAGAAGCACCTGGCTCCTGGCTCCGGATCAGCATAGCACTGGTGGTAGCGGCCATTTGGGGGGTAAACCAACAGAAGGAAGACCTTTCTCTCTGTCTAATCTCTCTCACTATCTATATCTCTACCTGTCAAATAAAAAAAAAACTTAAAAAAATTTAAAAAAAAGATGGTGATATTCTCTACATTATAAATTTATCTTCAATTTCATATAAAGTGCAGGGTATCAAAAAGTGCTAAAAGATCTTAAGAAAGAACAAAGTTGGAGAGCTGACACTTCCTCGTTTTAAAGTTTTCTGGACTTCAATTTACATTAAGTCACAAATATACTGGCATAAGAACAGAGTGATCAATGGAAAAACAATTGAGAATTCAGAATAAAACTCACAATTTTTGATAAGTGTACAACACACTTCAGTGGGGAAAGAATGATCATTTCAACATATGATCATATGATATTAGAACAAATATATATATAATATATAATAAATAATATATATATCAGAAAGGATAGTTAGGTTTCTACTATAAAACAATTAACTCAGAAATATTAAAAAAAATAAGAGCCAACATTTGCTTAGAAAACAACATGTGTGGAAATATTTATGGTCTTGAATCAGCCAGTGGTTTGGTGAATATGAAACCAAACACACAAGCAAAAATGCAAAAACTGGGTATCATCAGTATAAAAAAATTTGTCCTCAAAATTCACCATCAGGCAAGTGAGAAGATGACTGACAGAATCGTAGAAATATTTGCAAGTCATAGAGTTGTTAAAGAACTTATTTGCAGAATATTTTAAGAATGATATCAAATCAGTAATAAAAGAACAAAAATTCAATTTAAAAAAATGTATAGGGAGTAGACATGTAGCCTAGTTGTTAAGATTTCTGCAACCTATTCCAGAGTATAGGAATGATTGCCTGCTCTAACGATTCGTGTCCTGCTAAGGAAGATCCTGAGAGGCAAGAGTGATGGCACAAGTCATTGGGTTCCTGCCACCTACACGGGAGATCTGGAATTGCGTTTCTGGCTCCTGGCTGCCCTGGGTTATTACAGGCATTTGGAGAATAAACCAACAGATAAGAGCTCTCTGTCTCTTTTTCTCTCTCTTTCTCTCAAATAAATAAATATAACAAATTTCTTAAATGGACAAAATATTTGAACAGATATTGCTCCAAAGAAAATATATAAATGTCCAATAAATACATTAGAAGATGCTAAATTTCAATAGTCATCTTGGGAAATGCAAGTCCAAAACCACAAGACACCAATCTATATCCACTAGGATGGCTATAAGAATTGTTGGCAAGGATATTGATAAGCTGAACTCTCATATTCTGACGTATGGAATGTGACTTAGTGCAATTAAATTGAAAAACAGTATGGCAATTCTTCAAAACGTTAAATATAGGGCCCATATAGAGAGGCAGATAGGATAAATTGATTAGATTTGTGAAATGGAGACCACACCCTCCACCACGCTCCCTGTGTGAGCTCAAGTCCCTACCTGACCCCACCTGAATGCCATCTGCCAATCAGACTGCATAACCACTCCCACTTGGGAATGAATAAAAGGCCTAGAATAAGGTAGGCCCCTTCCCTTGTTGCCCTTCTTAAGTCCTTTTTGCACCATGCCTCTGGGCGTGAGGCCTTATGGCCTCCACCCTGCCTCTGTTTTCCTACCTGTCATGTCATTTGGTATTTAGTCATAAATATACCTTCCTGAATCATATCCTGTAAGTGACAATATACCTTGCTTTCCCCTGTTATGATCACTGTCATGAATCCCTTCTTCTATGATATTAACATCTGTGATTTCTAGAAAAATGTTATACATGCATATGAATATAAAGTCTGTGTTTGAAATGAGTATGCAACATGTCAAAAATACTGTAAAATATAGGTCATAGAAAATGGAATTAAAAAATGATCAGATTATAATTAAAATTTTTAAAGAAAACCAGTTAAAATGGAGAATGTTGGCCAAAATGAAATCACCAGAGATGGAGATCTATTGTGGCCAAAATTAAAAAGTAAATAAAAGAACATGGCTTAGGTGTTTGGTAAGTGGTTTAAAAAACTACTTGCGAAATTATCTCTTGAACTATCTTTCTAGTTACAATTACCCAAACAATATATGTGCCAAGATTATAACCATATATTTCCTTTCAACTTGGTGGTGATACATTGTTTCAGTAATGAATGTTAATAAATCTCATACATTTTAAGTAGTTATTAATAAAATTTTGGCTCATAATATTTGTTAAGAAAATTATATACTGTTTGTACTAAATAAAAATTAGTCATTTTTAAACTTAAAAGAACAAAAAATACTTAGAAGGAATTATGAAACATAAAATCTAATTCTCATATACACTATATTGGCTTTTCTAAATAAAACATGGGGAACTCTTGATTATCATACATAGTCAGGGTTTTTGTTCTTCGGCCAATAAGATAAATTTTTTTATAATTGTTGTTTGATACTGAAGGATACTTCTGAATGTAGAATTGACGTTTTTCTTGTGTTATCCTCTTCATCACAGCCCATTTTCTCAAGTTGGTAAGTCTTTCCATCTATTGTTCTGTCAAACAATCATTCCATTTTGGTTTAGAAGCTGAAGCTTTATTGATTCATATCACATATTGCCTAGACTGCCAAAGGATACATGTGCTCTGAGGTACTTAGATATCTTAGCATTGTTTAGTTCACATTATTACAAAGTTTTATTTGTATTAAGTTCAAATACATAAATCATATTTCTGCCTTATGAAATAAAGTAGTAATTCTCAGAGAATTTTATGAGGTTAAAAAAAGTAGCATATCAATTTACTAGGATGTATTCCAAGTGAGTTCTTCAAATAGTACTTTTTAAATTCTAAGTTCAGTAAACATTCTGTCCTGTTCCAATTGATGTTTTAGATTATTGAAAAGGAAAGTATCACCAATCGCTAAATGCCTTTCACCTATTAAAGTGGCCATTCAAAGGTACACTACATTCTTGGACTCTTAAAAAAGAAAAAAAGCAAGCTTTGACAATTGTTGGGATTTTTAAGGTTTCAATACTTAATAACATCCTATCCTATTATCATTCTGAATTAAAGAAATGCAGTTTGCTAAGGCCTCTTTAGAATGAGAAACAAGTACTCCATTTCATTCTCAAATGACAGCTGTCAGTGCATATGAAATAAAGGAAACTTAACTAATGAAGAAAACATGCACATATCCATATTTCATTATTTTTCTTGTTCTTTATCAAATGTATAACAGCTTAAAATGTAAAACTTAATGGGATAATGATAGTCATAAGAGCATAATTTATAATCTGGAAAATCATGATGTGAAAATTGTATAAACTAAAATTATTAGAGTTCACTATTTAAAATACAGCCTTTCTTCTTAGTAATATATAATCAGTGTTGACACAGATATCTATTAGTGTATGTAAGTGTAAGCATATAAGACTTAATCAATGCCTACATGTAATAAATCCTAGTGTTACTTTTACAACTTTAGTTTGATTGTGGTGTATTTACTAAGCATCCTTTTTATTACATACATTTTACTATCACCTGATCATATAGTTATTTAATCATTTATTGTTAACAAAATGCCATAAGTGAAAATAGAAATGCTAATTTATCAGTTGGTAATTAACTTAATCTCTTTTCAAATAGAATTGGATAAGAAACTGATCTACATCTCCATCCTGTATTTGGAAATCCTCTTCATGTTATTTCAACTTTAGATCCAATTAAAATGTAAATTGTTTTTATCAAACAAAATAATGCAATATCTTGTTTAGACCTCTATTCGTCTTAAATAAATCTACCTAAATTGAATATCGATGAAATAGTCCATTTTGCTTAAAAAGTGTTTACTTTTCATTATTTCCAACAAATCAGCCTTTTCTTTGCAAATTCTGTATGCTAATGGAACTAAAATATCTCATTCATGTTGCTGAAATAACCAATCTAACATTAAAAAATAGTTATATCAGTGCTTATGAGAATAAAGCCCATCAATTAAAATGCATATGTTGAGTTTATTTGGGTCATAGCTGAATCTCATTTGTCAAATGTTTCTCAATTCTATTTATTATTATTCAGTATTTTTTTATTTAGTAAATATAAATTTCCAAAGTACAGTTTATGGATTACAATGGCTTCCCCCCACCCATAATTTCCCTCCCACCCACACCCCCCAATCTCCCGCTCCCTCTCCCATTCCATTCACATCAAGATTCATTTTCAATTATCTTTATATACAGAAGATCGTTTCAGTATATACTAAGTAAAGATTTTATCAGTTTGCACCCACACAGAAACACAAAGTGTAAAATACTGTTTCAGTACTAGTTATAGCATTACTTCACATTGGACAACACATTAAGGACAGATCCCACATGAGAAGTAAGTACACAGTGACTCCTGTTGCTGACTTAACAATTTGACACTCTTGTTTATGGAGTCAGTAATCTCCCTAGGCTCTTGTCATGAGTTGCCAAGGCTGTGGAAGCCTTTTGAGTTCGTCAACTTCGATCTTATTCAGCAATTTTTCATTACAATGTGTTTTATACAATTTGCAACCGCAGATAACAGAATACATTTGATCTAATATTAATCCTTCTCTTAGTATATGCCTTTGTGCTGGACCACTTAACATGGTGAGTCTTCCATGAAAACTCCATTAAATAACTTTGATTTCCAATTGTAGTACTAAACAATTAAATGTGGACCTTGAATATAAAATAGATTCACCAAAAACTTACTGTAAATTAAAAATTACACACATATAGTCAGTAGAATATTGTTACCCATTATACAGTTCTGAAATAGCTAATAAAGATGTTAGTCAGTTCTAAGTTTCATAAGTGCATCTTATAAATATTTATTTAAATATTTATTTATATATTTGTTTGAATAAGCAATTATGAAAAATAAAACTAGACAGAATAAAGATTTTAAACAAATGGGTTACAACTAAAATATTGTCATTCAAATTATTCATACCCATAACATTTAATTTAGTACTATTAGAATTCAAATGTCTCTATTATTCACATCTGAAAGCATTTATCTATCTTTACTTTCTTTCTGACATCATTTATTGTGTTCCTAAAATGAAAAATGTGCTATAGTATACACAAACAGTAAAGTCTCATATAAGGCAGATGTAGTTTTTATATGTAACATACAATCTAGCTTTATGCATATTATTAGATTTAGAAAAAAATGAAGTCTGAGAGAATGTCAAGTACAATATTGGAAGTTATTTTTTTCTTGACTTTTACCTGATTCTACACTAAATTTCTGAAAATCATCTTTTAAGAAGAGAGGTGCTCTGTTTCTATCCTGCCTTGTGCACAAAGGGCCAAGTGGTTTTCTCCTCAGGCAAAGATTGATTTAACATGTTTCTTTTGAAATATAACTGATCCCTGTATCTCTTATTTCTCATAAAAATTATTGCTAAAGATTTTAGACACAGGTAATTTCCTTAACAGAGAAATAATATTAAAGAAGAAATATAAAAAGGAAATTAAAAGAAACTAGTTCCATAGCATGTGATTCATTACCTCATAATAAAAATATTTGACATTACAAATGATGAGTCAATTATTATAACAAAGTGACACTTTCATATACATAAAATGAGAAATGTTTTGTCTCAATTGTAAATATTAAATAATTGGTTTCACTTTTTGGAGACTGTGCTTCATAGACTGAAAGGGCCCTATAATGAAAAATTTCTGAATTTCTTCCTAGTGACATCTCTTAGGGATATCTTTTGAACTGTTTTAATAATGTAAGAATATTACAGGTTGATGTTAAGATTCAAAAATGGCAGATTAAGGAACAACATACTATGCTAGGCTAGGCTAAATAGTAAAAACAAAAAATAAAAGTCCCAAATTGTACATCTTCTCCCTCTCTTTTCCCACTCTCATATTTAACAAGGATCACTTTTCAGTTAAAATTTAAACACCTAAGAATAATTGTGTGTTAATTACAGAGTTCAACCACTAGTACTGGAACAACAACAACAAAAAATACTAAAAAGGATAAAGTATTACACTGTACATCAACAGTCAGGACAAGAGCTGATCAGGTCATTGTTTCTGATAGTGTCCATTTCATTTCAACAGGTTTCCCCTTTGGTGCTCAGTTAGTTGTCGCCAATCAGGGAAAACAAATGATATTTGTCTCTTTGGGACTGGCTTAATTCACTCAGCATGATGTTTTCCAGATTCCTCCATCTTGTTGAAAATGACCAGATTTCATTGTTTATGACTGCTGTATAGTATTCTATAGAGTACATGTCCCATAATTTCTTTATCCAGTCTACTGTTGATGGGCATTTGGGTTGGTTCCAAGTCTTAGCTATTGTGAATTGAGCTGCAATAAACATTAATGTGCAGATGGCTTTTTTGTTTGCCAAATTAATTTCCTTTGGGTAAATTCCAAGGAGTGGGATGGCTGGGTTGTATGGTAGGGTTGTATTCAGGTTTCTGAGGAATCTCCAGACTGACTTCCATAGTGGCTTAACCAGTTTGCATTCCCACCAACAGTGGGTTAGTGTCCCTTTACCCCAAATAGTGGAGTTAGAAACGTGCCAGGGGATTCCAATACAATCCCATCAAGGTGGCATGTACCAATGCCATCTCACTAGTCCAAGTGATCTTCTTCAGTTCACAACTGATCACAGTGATAGGTCTAAGTGTCAAAGGGATCACACAAACAAGACTAGTGTCTGCTAATACTAACTGATAGAATCAAAAAGGGAAAAAACAATCCAACATGGGAAGTGGGATACACTGCAGACTCATAGAATGGCTGATGTCCTAAATAGCACTCTGGCCTCAGAATCAGCCCTTAAGGAATTCGGATCTGGCTGAAGAGCCCATGAGAGTATTGTAGGCATGGAAAGCCAAGACACTCTGAAAAAAAAAAAAAAAAAAGACCTAACTGAAAGATCTCTGCTTGTGAGATCCCAGTGGAAAGAACGGGGCCATCAAAGAAGGAGGTACCTTTCTCTGAAGGGGGGAGAGAACTTCCACTTTGACTATGACCCTGTTGGAATAAGATCGAAGTCGGCAAACCCTAAAGGCTTCCATAGCCTTGGCAACTCATGACTGGAGCCTATGGAGATTACTGACGCCATAAACAAGAGTGTTAAAGTGTTAAATCAACATCAAGAGTCACTGTGTACTTACTTCTCATGTGGGATCTGTCCTTAATGTGTTGTCCAATGTGAAGTAATGCTATAACTAGTACTGAAACAGTATTTTACACTTTGTGTTTCTGTGTGGGTGCAAACTGATAAAATCTTTACTTAGTATATACTGAAACGATCTTCTGTATATAAAGATAATTGAAAATGAAAAAAAAATCCTGGTGTTAAATTGGAAATTGCATAGAATATTAATTAATTTTTTAAAAATATCATGCAGGATCTCTGTCTTTAATGTGCTGTTATTTAATGCTATAACTAGTACTCCAACATTATTTTTTCACTTTGTATTGCTATGTGGGGGCAAACTGTTGAAATCTTTACTTAATATATACTAAACTGATCTTCTGTATATAAAGAGAATTGAAAATGAATCTTGATGTGAATGGAAGGGGAGAAGGAGCGGGAAAGGGGAGGGTTGCAGGTGGGAGGGAAGTTATGGGGTCGGGGAAGCCATTGTAATCCATAAGCTGTATTTTGGAAATTTATATTCATTAAATAAAAATTTTTAAAAAAAGTGTAGGAAGTGAACTCTTGGGTAAGAATTGGAGAGAAAACCACACTGAAAATCCTAAAAGAGAAAGAGGAATGCTGTGGACTTGTATGGAGGGTGTAGAAGGGCAGCATGAACACAACACAAGCACACCTGCAGTAGTCAAGAGCTGGAGTGGGCAGCAGCTTGGAGATGAAGGTGAGATTGGACCGCAGCATTGTATGGTGATAGAGTTACAGGGAGAGTGTGGCATGAGTCCAGACTGTAGCCCTGGGGGCTAGCAGTTGCTGGCGGTTGCCCACACACCCAGTGGAAGTAGAGGGGGCACATTTATCTCACCCTACCTTCCCCACAGCAGCACCCACTGCACAGCTAAGAAACACTCACCAAAGTGAAGAACAACTGAGAGAATGGGAGAAAATATTTGCAAACTATGTAACTGATAAAGGGCTATCCCCTAGAATCTATAAAGAGTTCAAGAAATTCCACAACAAAACAAACCCAGTTAAGAAATGGGCAAGAGCCGGCGCCGCGGCTCACTAGGCTAATCCTCCGCTTTGCGGCACAGGCAGACCGGGTTCTAGTCCCGGTCAGGGTGCCGGATTCTGTCCCGGTTGCCCCTCTTCCAGTCCAGCTCTCTGCTGTGGCCTGGGAGTGCAGTGGAGGATGGCCCAAGTGCTTGGGCCCTGCACCCCATGGAAGACCAGGAGGAAGCACCTGGCTCCTGGCTTCGGATCAGTGTGGTGCGCTGGCCTGTCTCTCTCTCTCACTGTCCACTCTGCCTGTCAAAATAAATAAATAAATAAAAAAGAAATGGGCAAAGGACTTGAATAAGTATTTTTCAAGAGAGGACATTCAAATGACCAACAGACACTTGTGAAAATCCTCAGGATCACTAACCATCAGGGAAATGCAAGTCAAAACCACAATGAGGTTTTACCTCACTGCAGTTAGACTGACTCTCATACAGAACTCAATAAGCAACAAATGCTGATGAGGATGTGGGGAGAAAGGTACCCTAATTATCCATGTATTACTTTTATTCATTACAGACAATAATGGTCTTTTCAACATTTCTCTAGGTTACATGATTATAAAAGATTCACCAGGGCTGGCATTGCTGAATTTCTGGCTGCTCCACTTCCTATCCATCTCCCCGCTGATGTGTCTGGTAAAACAGCAGAAGATGTCTCAAGTACTTGATTCCCTGCCACCCATATGGGAGACTCAGATGATGATCCTGGCTTCTTCATCCTGGCCCAACCCCAGATGTTCAGCCATCTGGTGAAGAACCAGGGAATGGAAGATTTCTCTGTCTCTCTGTGTGTGTTGTGTCTGTGTGTGCATGTGTGTGTACTTCTCTCTGTAACTGTTTTTCAAATAAATCTTTAAAAAATTGACCATTTTTGTTATTCTGATTTGGTTCTGTTTGTTCCTCTCTATTGCTTTTTAACTGTGATATCCAGAATTAAGCACCAGTCTCATAATGAAATCTAATAGAGCACAATAGGATGGCTTTCTTCAATGATTTTGGTGCAGTCTGTAAATTCATGCAGCCAGTATTTAAATCAATGTTTTAGAATTAGTTTCACACTTCTTCCCAAGGCTTGCTATCAGAATTTTTCAGTATTTTGCACATGAACCACTGCAAAGCTGGATCACGTTCCCTGAATAGATTTTGGAGTCATTTGCATAAAATCAATAGCTGAAGCCAAATAAGTGAATGAAATCTGCAAAGGAAAGCTATCAAATCATATAAATGGCAAGGAAACATAGACAGCAATTAAAGTCCTTTGAAGATGCAGCTCGTATCTAAAAAGTTTAGTAAGGGGCCAGCAATGTGGCATATCGGGTAAAGCTACTGCCTACCGTGCTGACATCCCAAATGGGCCAGTTTGAGTCTTGGCTGCTCCATTTCTAATCCAGCTCTCTGCTATGGCCTGAGAAAGCAGTAGAAGATGGCCCAAGACCTTGGGAGACCAGGAAGAAACTCCTGACTCCTGGCTTCAAATCAGCCTAGCTCTAGCCATTGCGCCCATTTGGGGAGTGAAGCAGCAGATGGAAGACCTCTCTTTCTCTGCCTCTCCTTCTCTCTCTGTGTAATTCTGACTTTCAAATAAATAAATAAAACTTAAAAAAAATTCCCTCCAGCAGACACTGCTTAAAATAAATAGTTTAGTAAGAAAGTCGAAAACTAAAAAAAAAAAAAAAAATGTTACTTATGTACTAAACAGTGAACCAAATAATTGAAGCCAATAAAGAAGCTAATTTCATCCCCCATATAGTGGGAAAACTGGGATGATTTGTTATTAAACCAGCCAAGAAGAAAAAGAAAATAAAGCACATAGGTTAGCTTTAAAAGCACAGATTATAGAAATTAGGTGAGAACAGATTCCTGATTAGACAAGGATCAGTGGCAAATATGTGATGAGAAATGATAATATCAGATGTGAATAACTCAAAGTGATGGAAACAGAGCTCTATGAAGATAATCAGTAAATAAATCTCCTTGACACAATTCTCAAAATTAAATAACAAAAAGCTCTTCAGAACACAGAGTGTGTTAACTAGAACCCTTCCATATTTATATTTTAAGTATATTTTCCTGTAGAATATGTACTGTAAGGCTCTAAAGAGAATATATCTTTGCTACTATCTGACAGATTGCAGAACAGTCCAAGCAGCTGCTAGGAAAACATTTTTATTTACTAAATTAATAATTTCAAACTGGACCAGAAGGGACTAGTATCCCTCTGGATAGGGGCTCATATTGTTCCTTTGTTTAACTAAGACAGAAGCTCCTAATTGTCATGAAATGTGCCTAATTAAATGACAGAATTTGAACTTTGGTATTTTGGTTGTTGAAGTATTTGTTTATATTGATTTTTTATGCTTCATATTATCTCAAAAGAACAACCATACCCTTTCATGGAATATTTCTAAAGAAGGAATTATCAATCCAATTACATATCATATATCTACTTCCTTTCATTTTTATACTTTCATCTAATTTACTAATCTGCTTAAGAGATTAAAGAATGAAATGAAAGTAATATTGAAACTGTTCAAGAATAGCAACTACTTTTAAGTGATTGATTTGTATTAGTGATTTCAAAACCATTAAATTTGATGATAGGAGTTTTAAAGTACATAAAAACCATAAAACTTAAGACATATCTTGTATCAATTATTTCTTTGAGCTGGAAAATAAAAGTTTTATAATATTTCACTCTGGCTTTTTAATAATAACATTCAACATATTAATAACATTAATAATACTAGAAAAAATGACTAACATCTATATAGAACTTATTCCAAGAACTATATTTACTGATTTTAGAATAGTTATTTCTAGTAAATGAAATATTATAGGTAACTGTTTCCTCTAGAATTAAAATAATGTAAAAAAGCCACACCATAAGGTCCATGCATTCAAAGTATACAATTCTAATGTCTTCTACAATCTTTATGGAGCTATTAAAGATACATATATACACAGATGGGAAGAAAATCAAAGAAAAATATATAATTGGCTTACTAAGTGATAGTCATTCAGTTTCAACTTTTGAATCATGAAAATGGTACAGAAAATTAAGCTTATAAAACATAGATCAATTGCATCACATATATATGAATATTTTCCTTTAATAAAGAAGCTCCCAGGATTTCTAGCCTCTAGCATTGATTATACAAATAAATGCTATACAATATAACTTTAAGATCATTTTCTCCACAAATTGCACAGTCCTACCCATGCCAAGTATAACATGGTATGATGGAGGGATTGAAAGAAAAATTCAGAATACAAAAATGTAGCAGCTATAGAAGTGGACATAACAAAATAGATCTGCTTCAAGTAATTAAGAATTGAGGAACAAACATTTGACCTGGAGATTAAGACATCTGACTTCCATATTTGATTTTCAGGGTTTGATTCCCAGTTTACTCCTGATTCCAGCTTCCTACCAATGTAGACCCTGCAAGGCAGCAGCTAATGGATCTGGTAATCAGCTCCCTGCCACCCATGCATGAAACCTATATTGATTTCCATTCTGATACCAGGACAGCTCTGGCCACAGTGGGCATTTGAAGTTGAGCCAGAAGATGAGGACTCTGCATCTGTCTGTTTCTCTCTCTGTCTTTCCATCTCTGCCTGCCTCTCAAGTGACACAAATTTGTAACTACAGAAATGCTAAATATTTGAGGAGATGGACATACTTATCCTGAATAGGAATGACACAATGTTTACATGCATTGAATCATCACATTGTACCCCCAAAATATGTCGATTTTAGTGTTGTTAAAAAGATAAAATCAATACAAATAAAAAATTAAATCCCATCAATATTAGTACCTGTATTGTCTGCAAAATGTAAATAAGGACAAAAACAATAATGAAAATCTCTATGAATACTTTTTCATTTGAAATTATAAAATACTGTGTGGTACACTATATCTCATAATAAAAAGTATACTGTATATCTCTCATACTAAAATATTAAATTTTCTTACCATTGTGTAGCTGTGGGCCACCTTCATTAACTCAATGCATCCCTGAGCATCTGCAAATGCCCTGATTCCTAAACAGTTAGATGGGTGCAAAAGCTTCATGAGGAAGTGGCAGCACACTTCTACTACTTGAGGAAGCTGAAGAAGGCATGCTGCAGCCAGCAGATTTTCAATAGTGTCTTCTTTTAACTCCAAGCAACCTAAACATAAGTGAATTATGAAAACATCAAATAACACGTACCATTCTGTTCTTAAAGCATGAAAATTATCTGAACCTTAACTGATAATCAAAGTAAGTATAATTCAATGTAAGGGAGTAATTGTTTTAACTACTTTACCTTTCTCACTTCAGGTAATATTTACAATCACCCAGTACATATATGCAGTTTAAACTAAATTCAATACATATATACAGCTTTAACCACATTGTCTCTATACATTTTGGTGTAATTATAGTTCTTATTTGGGTTGTGAAATAAAAAGAAGAGAAAAATAAGATTCAAATTATATGTCTTCAAGCTTAAGGGAGCAGAAAAATCCATGTTTATGAAAAAAATCTATATTTGTAAATGAATGTGGAATACTTGTGTGTATTAATATATGTATATAAATTTATATATGCATGTTTATAGATTTAACTCTTTATATATAGTATTTATATAGTTTTAGTATTTAACTCATGTTTACAATTTTCTGTAATATTTACTTACTTTTGGTCAATTATCATAGCTGTAATATTTTCTGTTTTGTTTTCTTATATTAATAAGATATGATGTAGAGTAATGAACAGGGATTTATAGGGGTATATTTATTTTCTTAATTTTTTTCAGCAATTACTGGCTCTATTGATCTAATAAAAGACCACACATTCCATTTATGTTCCTCTGATCTCTTTAAATCTAAAGCAGTTCTCAGGATTTGTTTTTTCATCCATGATATTTATATTGGTGAAGAAGTCAGGTGACTTGTTTTGTTGCATTCCTCAGTGTTGTCTTGCCACTATATTTACCCATTATTGGATTTGATGAAACCTTTTTGGCCATAGAGGTGTTTTGCGCTCTTAGTGCACCATCAGAAGCCTGCGATGTCATTATGCTCCACTACTGGTGGTGCTAAGTTTGGTCCCTTGTTTAAGGCAGTATCTGCCAGATTTCCTCATTTCAAAGAAACGTTTTCTTTCATAATTAATAAACAATCTCTTGAGTGAGGAATAGCTTTCCTAGCAAGCATGACATTTCACCCATAACTTAACATGTTTAATAGATAAAGTGTACTATATTTTATTTATGAGTTTCACTGAAAGAAGAAGATGCCAAAGGAATCCAGAGTGAGCTTCTAAGTGTAGCAGCAAATTTGGAGAATAAAAAAAAAGGAGCAAATTGGGCACACTAAATTGAAAGGGACTGTGAGCTGAGTAAAACTAAGATACTTTTAAATATCTATTAATACGCAGTTAAACTTAACATCTACATTTTAATTTCAGTATAAAATACAAATACTATGCCAATGATACACTTTAAAGTTGTTATTTAAAGTCACAAGATTTTAATTAACTTTCAAGGAGCCTGTTACTTAGATATTAAAAAGCACAAGAACACTGA
Source organism: Lepus europaeus (assembly GCF_033115175.1). Lineage (NCBI taxonomy): Eukaryota > Metazoa > Chordata > Mammalia > Lagomorpha > Leporidae > Lepus > Lepus europaeus. Next base: position 43,130,875 of record NC_084832.1, on the reverse strand, counting down.
AAATAATAATGGAGGAGAGGAGACATTAAGCAGAGGAGACATTTATCTACAGAAACAGAATTCTTTGTGATGTTTATACCTCATAGTTTTGACAATATTGTAAGGGAGCCATAATGATTTGAGAGATTTTAAGAAAGCTTATATTAATGATAATTATTGACATACAGTTAGATGGATAATATATAAGTATAATGATCTATAGAAGATCAAAGACACTTGCTTTTAAAACAACTATTCAGTACAATTTCAAATGGTGGGTTAGCACTGAACCACATAAAAATTCAATCATAATTTTAGCAGACCCTCTTCTTTTCTTTTAAAAATGGAAAAAAAATGAATGTTAACAGGTTATGTGGAATAATTTTTAAAAGTTACCTATTGGTATCTTTGGAAATAAATTTTGGAGTTATAACGATTATCTCAAGAAGTTTAAAATGTTCGATTATTTTCAACTTAGAATAAGTCTAATGAATGGTTCCATTTGTAAATGCCAGAAAGGTGCAGGTGGGATATTAGCAAGAGTTGAGCTTGAATACACACAAATTGAGCTACCTCATGCATGATATATTTCTTTGCATGTATAACCTGGCTATTTCTCTGACAGACTTAGATGGCAAAATACAAAAATCTTCTAAGTGTTTGACTTAAAACTTAACTTTAAATAAACATGAATACTGTTGAAGAAAAAATAAATTCTACATATCCATTCTATTTTCAAGAGATAATATTGTTAAATAGATTCACTAAGAGATAGGTATCCTAGAAATATTTAGCTTAGAAATACCTTTTAGCTGCTTGAAATGTAAGATAACTAAGGAACCTATGATTTTAGTGAAAGGAAACTCTTAGGATTTGTTTTTAAATAAAGCAGAAATAGTTATCATCTCTCCTAACAAGTCCAAAGCGAGACCATCTCCTGATTTAATTAAAGGGTCAACACATCTTCAAGACACAGATGCATTCTCAAACCATATTCTCAATTACCCTCACAGCTGCTCCTGTTAACACCTGTGATATATTATCATTTTTATCTATAATATTGGTTATGTTGAACAAATTACCCCCAAAAGTATATTAGAAATAAATATTTTACTAGACAAGTGCAAAAACTATATAAAACCAGAGTAAATTAAATATTATCTATTAACTACCATTAATTCTTTCTAATGAATAAGAGTTATATAAGTTACTCTAGAAACTAAACTTCAAAATTGATGTTTTATTAAATTATAAGGATTTACAGATAATATTAATACATATAAGAATTTACAGATATTTTAAATACATATAAATTTACAGAAAATTGCAAAAATTTTCGAGAAATTTTCCATATAATGTAGATATGGTTTCCACTGTTATTAACATCCAGATTTCTCTAGTGGGTGGCATGGACCCAACTATTTGAGCCGTTATTGCTGTCTCTGAGAGTGCACATTAGCAGGAAGCTGGTATCAAGTGAGGAGTTGGGACTTGAATCCAGGTACTCTGTTATGGGGCTCCCAAGCTGTGTCTTAGCCAATAGGACAAACGCCTGTCCTGACTTTGACAATTTTGAGGAGCATGAATCCATTATAAGTATAGTGTTACATGTGTGTTCAAACTATTTTTGAATATTTTTAAAACTCAAAGCAAATCTGAGTGTCAGATTTTAATACCAGAAAACATGTGGTTATGTTTGCTTTTATTTTATACAAATTGATTATTCCTTTCCCTTTGTTCTGGTAACTGAGAAACTGACAGATTGGTATTCCATTTCTAAGAAGAAAAATAATGCACTAATTTATGGTGCAAATCATATCATGAATGATTTGAAGTTTGAATGGCATTTACTGGTATTTTATTTTAATTTTGGAGGTTGATATATCACAGGTATTGTAAAACCAAATTCAACTTGATAATTTTTTTATCTATACCACTTCAATCAGGAGAACAGAAGGGGGATTAAAAAGGCTAAGTATAAGAGAATGTAACTTCCATTGGCAGATTTTAGCAATGGTAATCAGAAGCAAGTTCCCAAAGAACCAAACTGAACTGAAGTGATCTGCAAAGCTTTTCCATCTTGAGGTGCTTAAATATTTTATGCACTGTCTCAGGGGTGTGCTGTAAAAAGGAAAAAGTAGGTAGTTTTGATATTTTAGTATCAGATATTCTGCTGATTTGAAAATTCTATCATCTACCTGTTTGTGAGACCACAATTCCCACTTCCTTTTCACTCTAGGGCTTCTGTTTTGACCTTGTTTGTTTGCTTAACAGATCATTTTCTTTTGGGTTCTATCTTGCTTCCCAATTATGCTTAATACATTATCTTCTTCTGTTTGTGCTATCATCTGAGATCATCATTTACATTCTGACTATATTCAATTTTTTTCTTAAAAATCTTCATGTAAACATTCTTCATAGTATTTCTTAGCCCCAGTGAACTGGAAAAGAAATAGTTGCAAAATGTTGTTGCAGGATTATGTGGTATTGCTCCAAGGAGGGTGAAATTCTTTCCTAAAACACTACACCAGCATGTGTACCTGCATCCTACATCTTCTCTTCCTTCATATATTTTACTTTATTTAAGATAAATAAATGTAAGAAGAGGAGTCTGTACCTAGGTCTTAAATTTGTTTTATTTACCTTAATTTGGCAAATAGAATAATGCTTTTTCAAAAAAAATTTTCTTTTTTTTTTTTTGACAGGCAGAGTGGATAGTGAGAGAGAGACAGAGAGAAAGGTCTTCCTTTTTGCCATTGGTTCACGCTCCAATGGCTGCCGCGGCTGGCACATCGCGCTGATCCGATGGCAGGAGCCAGGTGGTTATCCTGGTCTCCCATGGGGTACAGGGCCCAAGGACTTGGGCCATCCTCCACTGCCTTCCTGGAGGGCCATAGCAGAGAGGTGGCCTGGAAGAGGGGCAACAGGGATAGAATCCGGCGCCCCGACCGGGACTAGAACCCGGTGTGCCGGCGCCGCAAGGCAGAGGATTAGCCTGTTAAGCCACAGCGCCGGCCTCAAAAAAATTTTAAAAATGTCTTGTAACATCATTTTTAGGTTAGTCTGATTTTCCAAATGCTCGTGAAATGCTCATTAGTCAGAAATATTATTTACTTCCATCACTACTGTTTAGAATGTCTTTATTGTTTTTTTATTCTCTTTGTACTGCTAAACATTTCTTCAGAGAAGAAAAGATGGCATGAGACAAGTCAGACTCACGTGAATGCCTTTTGGCTGGGTTATGTTCTCTGGTTGAGCAATGTAAGAGGAATGCAATAGCATCTACAGTGTGCCAGAGAAGGAAATTCAAGTATTTAGTTCAGAGGAATCAGCAATCAAGCATTCATTCAGCATATCTTGTAGAGTACACCATCCACTTCTGGCTTAAATCTGTTTTTGTTTGTGTTTTATTGACTAGCACTTACCGTCCATCATCCGAGAGAAACAAGACGTTTAAAATTAAAGTGCTTAGCATTCTCATTACAAATTTTCTTTCCATATGAAGGGTAGGCAAATTTGTCAATGAAGATGACAATTGGTCTTTTATGGAAGTATAAAGAATAGTTTAGTGAAGGGGTTCTTTGGCTTACTTTTAATTGTTTCAGTTGTTTTCCTCACATAACACCTGCAAAAGTAAAATCTGTACCTAATTTTAATAGAAATATTAAGAAATAGTCAAAGCATAAGCAAAATAGTATTTTTGATGATGTGTTATCTTGGGGTGAGCATTTGGCCTAGTAGTTAAGATACTCCTTAAGACACCTGCATTCCATATTGGAGTACCTGAGTTCATATCTTGGCTGTGATTCCCAATTACAGCTTATAAACCTCAAGTGGTTGGGTCCCTGTCACCTATTTCTGAGACCTGCTTTGAGATCCTGGCAGCCAGGCCCAGCCTTTGCCATTGTAGCTTGGAGAATTAACCAGCAACCAGCAGATGAGAGCATTCTTTCTCTTTGTTTTTCTGGCTGGCTAGTGCATCCTCTCTCTCTCTCTCTCTCTCCCTCTCTCTCTCTCACTGTTGCTCTCTTTTTTTGACCTCTCAAAAATAAAAAAGAGAGAAAAAGAAATGTTTAATGTTTTCTTTAGAAACACATAGGAAGCAATGCTTTTGTTTCCCCAAGTGTAAGATATTGTTATACTGTTGATATCATGGGGCACAGCTAAGATGTATGCAACAATACTCTAAAAATGTTAAATACTAAGCACAAATAACTTTTTAAAAGATTTATTTATTTAGGCCGGTGCCGTGGTTCAATAGGCTATTCCTCTGCTTGTGGCGCCGGCACACCGGGTTCTAGTCCCGGTCAAGGCGCCAGATTCCGTCCCAGTTGCCCCTCTTCCAGTCCAGCTCTCTGCTGTGGCCCAGGAATGCAGTGGAGGATGGCCCAAGTGCTTGCGCCCTGCACCCCATGGGAGACCAGGATAAGCACCTGGCTCCTGGCTTCGGATCAGCGCGGTGCGCCGGCCGCAGTGAGCTGGCCGTGGCAGCCATTGGAGGGTGAACCAATGGTTAAGGAAGACCTTTCTCCCTGTCTCTCTCTCTCATTGTCTACTCTGCCTGTCAGAAAAAAAATATATATATATTTATTTGACATACAAAGCCACAGAGAGGGAGAGGCAGGGACAAAGGCAGAGAGAGAAGTCTTCTATCTATTGGTTCCCTCCCCAAATGGCAACAATGGCCAGGGCTGGGCCAGACTGAAGCCAGGAGCCAGAGGCTTCTTCTAGATCTCCCACATGGGTGCAGAGGCCCAAGGGCTTGGGCCATCTTCCACTGCTTTCCCAGGCCATAGCAGAGAGCTGGATGGAAAATGGAGCAGCCAGGACTTGAACCAGCACCCACATGGGAATCTGGAGCAGCAGGAGGCAGCTTAACCTCAATGCTATGAGGCTGGCCCTGCATGTATAAGTTTTAAATAATTCTTAGTTAGGTGAATATAACAAGAGTCAATGTAGACTTAAAACCATGAAGTACAATATTATGAAACTCAAAGACTGAGGATGTGCTACTATTACGAATCTCAAAGACTGAGATAGTGCTACTATCGTAAAAAATCTGAATATTTTCTCTATTTTTTTCTCAAGTTGTTCATGATTTCATGTACAGTGATATTAAGTGTAAAAAATTATATTTGACAATAGTTCATACAAGACTAATTCTAAAGTCATGTTTTTCAATCATTGTGGTAATGACAAAAGCACATAGGAGCTATATCATTTATACTAAGTAGACAGGATGTTCATTAACTCTTAGTAGAAACGTTGTTGAAATTATAAGCGGAATATTGGGCCATGGTTCCACCCTTGTGTATTTTTGTCAACCCATAAGTAAACATACGATTTTTGTATAACATATTAAGTGTCCATTCCAGAATGTTTGTAAAGTTCAAATATAATTAATGAATTGCATAAATGAAACTCATTTCAAATATATAAGGCAGAAAGTTTGTAAAGACATATGTACTATATATTTGTACTATATAACATATAATACTATATGTTATATACACACACCTATATATATTATATATGTATATAACATATAAATTATATAGTACTATATGTTATATAGTACATATATCTTTGTACTATAATACTATATGTTATATATATGCACACATATATAGTGCTATATGTTATATAGTACATAGATACATAGTACATAGATATATGTATGTATACATATCTATATATGCATACATAGATATGCATATAGTACATAGATATACAGTATATATCTATGTACTATATATATGTACTATATGTTACATAGTACATATATATAGTACATATATCTTTACAAACACCCTCCTTGTAATTTTGCAAAAATTACAGAAATGAATATTATGAACAATCTTTATAACTGAGTGCTGACTATGCTTATGAAATGCTAATCATTATGTTGAAAATTAATTTTATGAGTTCATTTATGCCTTAAAAATACCCTTCTCAAAGACTAATATTTTCCTTTCTTTCTGTTGAAGAATCTTAAAATTCCTTAAAGTTTTGTAATTTGAACAAAATTCATAACTGCAAAGTAGGGGAGTCCAAAGGGTACTCAAATACTTAATGAGAAAAGAAATAGGCCATTGCCAATTTGAATAAATGCCCACCAACCAGAATAAACTCTAGGCTGCCCATAGCACAGTATATTCTATTTGAATATCAGTCCCACAAAAGGCAAAGGTCAATCCCCATATTTGAGGTTAAATCTACGCACTCCACAGTACTGCCTCTCAAGTAGAACATAGTAACATAGGCAGAAATTTTAGAATTGCACTGGAGGTGACATTAACTTCAGGGAGCCAATACTGTGGTATAGTGGGTTAAGCCTCCTCCTGCCATGCTTTCATCTCATATTGGCTGTTCCACTTCTGATCCAAGTATCTACTAATGTGCCTGGGAAAGCAACAGAAGATGGAACAAGTGCTTGTGCCCCTGGCACCCATGTGGGAAACCTGGAAGAAGTTCCTGACTCCTGGCTTCAGCTTGGCCCAGCCTTGGCCATTGTGGAAATTTGGAAGAATGAGCCAGTGGATGGAAGCTATTTCTCTCTCCTTCTCTCTATGTGTAACTCTGTCTCTCAAATAAATGAATAAATATTTTAAAAAATTATCTTGAGAACACATAGTCAATCCATGTGATAAATGCTGAAGCATTCATCAGGAAAGTTACAAGGTGACAATTCTTCCCTTCTAGTACCCAAAGTACAGGATATGTTAGCAGTCACAATCCTGGAGAAAACAATAAAATAAAATTGAAACTTTTTTTAAGGAAGTAATGCTGATTACAAGATGGGCTCTTGGGGGCGGCGCCGTGGCTCAACAGGCTAATCCTCCGCCTTGCAGCGCTGGTACACCAGGTTCTAGTCCCGGTCGGGGCACGGATCCTGTCCCGGTTGCCCCTCCTCCAGGCCAGCTCTCTGCTGTGGCCAGGGAGTGCAGTGGAGGATGGCCCAGGTACTTGGGCCCTGCACCCCATGGGAGACCAGGATAAGCACCTGGCTCCTGCCACCAGATCAGCGCAGTGCGCTGGCCGCAGCACGCCTACTGCGGTGGCCATTGGAGGGTGAACCAACGCAAAAAGGAAGACCTTTCTCTCTGTCTCTCTCTCACTGTCCACTCTGCCTGTCAAAAAAAAAAAAGATGGGCTCTTGGAGATTTTCAGAAAGTAGATCTAGGACATATTGCAATAAAACCTAACTCTTACTCTACAGCTTGCAAACATCAATATTTACATAGTTATTCATTTGCAGTCCCTCTGTTAAAGCACATAGTATAAAGCCAATATATTCTTCAGTAACAAAATAAAAAACACTGTAATTGTACAAAGCATACCTATTTTTGATGACATATTTTGATATAATAATTTCCTACAAACTAAGTTTACACAAAATTTGTCAGTTTTGAATGTTTTCATGAGCATGTTAGTACATGTGCGCGCACACACACACACACTCAGAGATTACTTGTTAAAATAATGGAAAAGTAGAATCATAATGTCAAAACACATCTTATACCAGAGATTTTATTTTTATTATTCTCGCTTTCTTCTTATTTAATATATAGGCTGTTCCAATATCCTGGGAAAATTGCTTAAATCAGTACTTTTAAATAATGGGTAATAATATATAAAAACATTCTTTGAAGGCTCAGTTTCTTAAATTGAGAGTACAATTTCTCATCTAGTAAAAATCCTGTTTAAAACTAGTATATAATATAATATATATATATTATATAATGTGTATATAATATATATAATATATAATAATAATGTGCTTGCATAATTCATGCCACTTGAATTAGACCTGTATTAAAAATGATAAAAAAATAATTTACTTTTAATGACAATAAAAAATTCTGAAGGGAGTTAAGATGGTAAAATTCATGCTGAATATATTGACGTATGCCTTTTAATATTAAAGCAGAACATTAAATATCTCAACTTCTGTGTATATGTAAGTCATTCAAATATTTGGCAGTAAGCAGAAATGATCTTAACATTCCTTTAGCATGTACACAGACTCTGACAAACCATTTTTTTTCTTTTTAACAAGGATGCTACCTCTTTAGCATGATTAAAGGTAAGCTATTTGGCAGTTTAATTTTCTACCCCTCTTCTAAATACCACTACTAGATGGGCAGCTTCCTTTATTTAAACCTTGTCCTTATCAGTTTTCTACAGGACCTGACACTTTGTTAGTAACCCTGCAATTCCATCTCCCATATTTGTTAGAACTCTATTACCTTACACATCAATGCACACAGTACATTTTCAAGTATGTCAGGATAGTAACGATTATGTAAGAGATAAGCATAGAAGAAATTTCTATCACTATGAAGGCAACATAAAAATGTAGTGAATCTCAATGCATCATTTTAAAAATATTATATTTCCTCCTTTCTTTTCACAATATGATCAACTTTTGCTTTATACTGAAATAAGTGTGCGTGTACGTGTGTGTAAGCAAGAGGACTTAAAATAGTTCATGAACAGTGCACATTATGGAATAACTATTCATGAACTTCAATGATATTGGCATTAAATAATCTTAATTTTTGAAGAAACTGTGTGTGTGTGTGAAATCAATATATTAACCCTCTTTTAAACTATTCTCAAATAAGAAAATAGTAGCTATGAATATCAAAAGTATGTTTATGGGGCAGCACTGAGGACCTGCAGGTTAAGCGGCTACACCAGGCAGCCACATCTAACATCTGACTGCTGGTCCTTGCCCTGTTTAATATGCTTCTGATCCAAGTGCCTGCTGATGTATCAGGGAGGCCGTGGATGATGGCTAAGATATTTGAGTCCCTGCCACTCCATGGGAGACCAGATTGGTGTTCTCGCCTCCTGACTTATGCTTGGTCCAGCCCCGGTTGTTGCTATTGGTGGAGTGAACTAGCATGTGGAAGATCTCGGCTCATTCTCGCTTTCACTCACACTCTATCATTGTGCCTTTCAAATGAACAAATAAATATTATTAAACAGCATGTTTATACTGAAAGAAGATAACTGAAGATAGTTACTTTGAGTTTTATATTTGAAATTTCTTAAAGGTAAGGAATATCTGTAATTCAAAACACTGTACTTCAGAGCCCAATGTAGGGCATTAGCAGATAGTAGACTCATAGGAAAACAAGAGAGTTCTTCAACGCATTCAGAAGGACCATTGGGCAATAATATGCCTAAATGCTCAGGCAGCTCTGCTATCTGAGGAACAAACCATGTATGTAGAACAATATACTTTGGAAATTTATATTCATTAAATAAAAGTTTAATAAAAAAATCTAATAAAAAAATAATAATAATAAAAAAGAACAATAAACTATTTGAGAACAAGGCTATCCTGAGTCATTCCAACAAACTCCTGAATTAACTGATACTCTGCAGAATAGCAGTAATATTGCAGAGAAAATACCATTCTATTTATCTCATGATGATTTTTGCCAACCCATATTTGAGATATCACAAGTATAATTCTCAATTTTTTAATGTTGTTTTTTACATCTATTCTGTATGTGCAAATTTTCATCTGTAAAATGTATAACATTCAGTATGGAACATCTTTTTATTTTTAAATTGTTTTATTTATAAAAAGGGAACAAATTTCAAGCATTTCATATATACAGTTTTGAGAACAGTTTTAAGAACTTTCCACCCTACCCTTCCTTCCTCCCTCCCTCTCATTCTTCTTCCTGCTTCATTTCTTGTTTTCCTTGAATTTTTCAATGAAACATTTTCGATTTATTTTATAATCACAAGATTAACTGTCAACCAAATAAAAATTCAACAAGTAAGTAGAAAAACCACTTTTCCTCAGGAGTATTGACAAGGGCTATAAGGAATATTCAAATTTCAAAATATAAATTTCACTCATTTTTATACTCTGTATATTAGTTATCACAAGTCATGGTAGAGTATCTAAAATGTAGACATCTGAATTTTCCAAGTGGTTTCAAAAAATAGGGATACAAAAGCATAAAGCCTAATTATAATTTTCTTCTCTGACTCCATGCTCCTGAGGATGTTCCATGGAATAACTCCAGAATAGTTTTGACTTTTCTCAATCAAAGGTATCACTGCAGACTAAATAACATTCTATGTCATTTTTTTCTAAGTGAGTTGAACTACAGAACAGAAGCTCCATTACATACAGCAAAATATTTGTATAAAAGCTGTTTCAAATTCCAATTGACACTATCCAACTGAGAATGACATGAAGTGGATAGAATTTCAGTGATTTGCTTTTGGTAAGAAGGAAGAAGAATGGGAGGGGGAGGATGAAAGGGAGAAGGAAGAGGAGGAAGAGGAAGGTGAGGGCAAGGAGGAGGGGGAGGGGGAAGGAGAGGAGGAGGAGAAGAAGGAGAAGGAGGAAGGGGGGAGGCGGAAGGGGAGGAGGAGAAGGAGAAGCAGGGGGAGGGGGAAGGGGAAAGGGAGGAGGAGGAGAAGAAAGGGAAAAGGAAGGGGGAAGGGGGAGTAGAGGGGGAGGGGGAAAAGGAGGAAGAGGAGGAGAGAAGGAGGAGGAGGAGAGAAGGAGGAGGAGGAAGAGGAGGAGGAGAAGGAAGAGGAGGAGAGAAAGAAAAGAAGAAAAGAGAAGAAGAAGAAGAAGAAGAAGAAGAAGAAGAAGAAGAAGAAGAAGAAGAAGAAGAAGAAGAAGAAGAAAAAGAATAAACAGCTTTTCTTTTATACCTTGTTCTAAATATTCTGTGGATATAAAATTTGTTTAAAGGATTATTGAGTTTTAAGCCGTATCCTACCAATTACAATTTATATTCTCACAATATTCAGTGAGGTTGTCTTCATGAAATAAGTTGTTAAATATCATTTATGGTTTGATTTTGAAAAAAATTAAATAAAAACATACAATTACATATTTCCTGTATTACAACTGACAATCCAATTAAAAATGTTAAGGGACCAATTGTAAAAGGTTTTTGCTTTGGACTGTGAATGGCTAAGATTACAAGCTAATTTTCTAGTGAAAAATTATGAAGTAACCCAGTGTAAATTTTTACATGAAGAAATTTTACAACTGGATACATAGGTAGTTAAGAATTAGAAAAGAGATATGAGCCTTAAATTAAATACACAATTATACTAACACCAGCATATATTTTAATTTCCTTTAAATTTCAGATATATTATAATGTGTGAAAAATTGATCTTATGTTGATTTGTAACTTAAGTACAGAAGTAATTGCAATAGGTAGTCATCCTCTTTTCATAATTAGGTCATTATCCTGCATTTTTCCAAGAATATGTCTTTAATTTTGTCAACATAAAGACCCTAGTGGTTTTCTTTATTCTGTGTTACATTTTGCTAAATATTAAGCTTTTCTTCATTATATATTTCTCTTACAAAATAAAACCTAATTACTATGCCTTTTGAGCTACTATGACTATTGCACTCACCCCTTGGTATTCACATCCGTCTTCCTGGTAACCATAAAAAATTTCAAAAAAGTATAAATAATTGCTTTAGTTCATACTTAAACTCACTTAAACCCCTTAATTCCTTCTCACTTCATTTGCTGAATGTGGTTTAAAAAAAAAGTAAATTCAGCTGGTATACCCCATGTCTTACTAACCACAAATTTTTAATATATGAAATTCTAAAATTTTTAAAAGATACTTCTTTCTTCCAACAGTGATGAAATTGTGTATTTCCTGAAGCTACACTTGGTACTACACTTGATCTTAGCCAAAAGGCCAAGAAGCGATAATCCCTGAAGCTTACTCCACTCAAAAATGCATTTCAGTCTTCTTTGCCCTATTATCCTTTCCTTAATTTCTAAATGTCAATCAAATATATTAGCTACATATTTCTTTCAAATCTTATGAACTTTCCAGAGATCATGGAAATGTTTTTGTTGAAATCACTTTAAAGCACTCTGATCCATCTCTGTTGAACACACTGCTTTTAGAGCTAAAAGTTAACTATAAATTTTTGACAATTGATTCTTGTGAGATTCTTCCAAGCCACTCAACCTTAAAATTTAAGAAAATATTCTATTCTGAAATTGCTGCCCTTTAAGTGTATTCTTGTTCATTCATTTTCCTCTCCTTTCTGGGATGCATTTATTTTTAGACTTTTTTTCAAATAGCAGTTAGCTGGCTAGCTTAACACTCCTAGACACATAGACTGCCTCTTTTCTTCCCTTTCTCAGAAACTGTAAACTTTTCTCTACAATTGTTGGAATTTTTAAATTGTATATAGCAAGAAACAAGGTACATATTATATATCATGCCTGCAAATCCCCCAATAATACCACATAAATTATTTGCACATCTAGCACATGGCTGTTAACTCACAATTGGAATTTATATCTCACTTGGAAGACAGGGGTATTGGTGCAAAGGCCAAAATGGCAGGGCACCCGAAAGGCAGCATTTTGTTCCATCTACCTTCCACAAAGCAGAGCCAAATATGGGTCATTACAGTCAGCAGGGAGCCTTGAAACACCTTCTAACTTTGTGCAGTAGGATGCTGAGAGTCTTTTGACCTAGTTTTTTACATAAGAAATGCAAGGCTGCCAGGCCATGGTGACTGGAAGTGATAGATCTATGTATTTCCATTATTGCAAAGATTCTGAAAAGTGTTAGCTTTGTGATTTTTCTCATTCCAGAAAACAAAAATGTGATGTTTTTCTCTATATATATTTCTGTTTTTGCAAATTGAAATTGAACTGAGATCGTCCTAATATTCTCCTCAGTTTTACTACTCTAGATAGGTTTCTTCCTAAGTCTCTACCTCTGTTGTCTTAGCATTCACTTTAGGAAACTTTGAATCATAATTTTTTTTTCTCTCTTTTGAATATGGAAAGCTATTTAAAAGCTGGCATTTGGTTCAGTGCTTAATATGCTACTTGGCAGGGGGAGGGGTAGGACTGTGGTGCAGAGGGTTAAAGACCCCGCCTGCAGTGCCTGTATCTCATATGGGAGCCAGTTCAAGTACCAGCTACTCTATTTGCAATCCAGTTCCCTACTAATGCACCTGAGAAAGCAGCAGAGATTGGCCCAGTCATTGGGCCCGTTTACCCACGTGGGAGACCCAGAAGAAGCTCCTGACACCTGGCTTCAGATTGGCGCGACTCCAGCCATTGTCGCCACTTGATGAGTGAAATCAGCAGATAGAAGACATCTCTCTCTCTGTCTCCACCTCTCTCTGTAACTCTTTCAGATAAATAAAATAAATCTTCTTAAAAAGATACTTCTTGGGGTACCCAAATTCCATAGTTTGAGTCCTGACTTGCTTCTAATCCAGCTTCTTGGTAAGGAACACCAGGGGAGGCAGCAGGGGATGACTCAAGTATGTGAATCCCTGCCACACATGGGAGAGACTCGTTTTGTGTTATGAGACCTTGGCTTCCACCTGGAAAAGTCTTTGACTCTGAAGACACTTGGGGAGTGAACCAGAAGATGGACAATTTCTGCCTCTTTATCTGTCTCTCTACCTTCTGGGTAAAGTGAAAATAAGTAAATGAATTTTTTTTTAAATAGGGCATCTTGTCACTTTTACAATTCAATACTGTTTTTAATAAAGGTCTGAAAACCATATCTTTCATGTAATTTTTATTTAATTTTTACTTGGAAGACAGAGAGATAAAGAGAGAGAGAACGCGCGCGCGAGAGAAGGAATTTTCTATCCATCTAGTTCATTTCTCCAATGCTCCCAGTTGTTGGGGCTGGACCAGGCCAAACCCAGGAGAGCTTAGAACTCAGTCTGGTTCTCCGACCTGAGTCACAATAACCAAGTATTGACCCATCATCTTTTGCCTCCTAGGATGTGCATTGGCAGGAAGCTAGACTCTGAAATGGAATCAGGATTCAAATCTAGACACTTTCATATGGGATGCAGGTGATTCAAGCAGTATCTAATCACTGTACATTGGGCCTAGTGTTGTGGTTCAGCAAGTTAAGCTGCCTGAGATGCTAGCATCCCATATGAGTACCAGTTCAGGTCCCAGCTACTCCACTTCTAATCCATACTAATGCACCCGAGAAAGCAATAAAGATGGCCCAAGTACATGACTCCTGCCACCCATGTGGGAGACAACTGGATAAAATTCCTGGATCCTGGCTTCGGCCTGGCCCAGCACTGGCTGTTGCAGCAATATGAGAAGCGAATCAGTAGATGGAAGATCTCTCTGTGTGTCTCTTTTCCATTTTCTCTGTAATTCTTTCAAATAAATAAATATTTGAAAAATGTAAACATCAAGAAGAGAACTCCTCTATCTTTCCAATTATGTGAGAGGACAAGAGCCTAACTTAACATGACACATTTCTCCTAGTTGGAAAACTACCCTGATCACAAAGCTATGAGAAAGTTTACTTTCCCTTTGGTATTGTCAATTAGCATCCATCCATCCAAAGCTTAAAAATTCTCCCATCCTTTGTTTCAGAATATGAAGTTCAGACTTCTTGTATGTCCCCCATTACAATAGCCTTGAATACAGACTTGCTTACCTGCCTAACCCTGTCTAGTTCAACTTTTGCTTTATCAAAATATTATTTAAAAGTTATTGATGTTAAGAAATGTTTATATCTTTCCATTACATGGCTGCTTTGAAATTGAGCACTCAGAATGTGTGTATCCTCTACCCTCTTGATACATATCACACAGATGCTTCATTTACTTAATATTTTAGTAATGTTAGGAAATTTTCTCTCTACACTAAGCCAAATCTTCCAAACACACACATTCCCCCTAGTTCCAAGGTATCTTGGATCGAATGACTCATATTCAGAAAACCATCTTTTCTACCCCAATACCGGAAATATTGCAAAAATATAGCTCCTTAAACTGAGATCCTGAGGCCTGTTACAATCAAACGCCAGCTTGCTTCCCTTTCCTGGTCTTAGACCATAATGAAGAATTTATGTAAAATGAAGCACATGCTGTTTCTAAAAATATTTTATCAAGCAACCATTCACCTTCACTGTACCTACTCACAAGATTTTGTTATGTCTTCCATCCTTTTACTAACCTTGAAAATTTATTAAAATATTGTTAATGAATATAAAATGTTATTAATGAATATATGTCCTTTAATGCTCTGTGCAGCATGTTTTATCCTTATAACTCCCTCTTTGTGAATGTGTGGAAAGGTACCTCCTTCTTTGATGGCCCCGTTCTTTCCACTGGGATCTCACAAGCAGAGATCTTTCAGTTAGGTCTTCAACTTCTTCTTCTTCTTCTTTTTTTTTTTTTTTTTTCCAGAGTGTCTTGGCTTTCCATGCCTAAAATACTCTCATGGGCTCTTCAGCCAGATCCAAATGCCTTAAGGGCTGATTCTGAGGCCAGAGTGCTATTTAGGACATCAGCCATTCTATGAGTCTGCTGTGTATCCCGCTTCCCACGTTGGATCGTTTTTTTCCCTTTTTGATTCTATCAGTTAGTATTCCCAGTCACTAGTCTTATTTGTGTGATCCCTTTGACTCTTAGACCTATCAGAGTGATCAATTGTGAACTGAAGATGATCACTTGGACTAGTGAGATGGCATTGGTACATGCCACCTTGATGGGATTGTATTGGAATCCCCTGGCACGGTTCTAACTCCACCATTTCGGGCAAGTCCGATTGAGCATGTCCCAAATTGTACATCTCCTCCCTCTCTTTTTCCCACTCTTATATTTAACAGGGATCACTTTTCAGTTAAAATTTAAACATCTAAGAATAATTGTGTATTAATTACAGAGTTCAGCCACTGGGGTACCTCCTTCTTTGATGACCTGTTCTTTCCACTGGGATCTCACTCGCACAGATCTTTCATTTAGGTCATTTTTTTTTTTGACAGAGTGTCTTGGTTTTCCATGCCTCAACAAAGTTTTGAAAAACTGGAAAGATTACTTGAGTACACTACATTAAGTATGGTGCAAAGTCCAAAAGGAAATCTCAGCATAATATATCACAAAAATTTTCAAAATCAATCATTTTCATAACTATAAGTATGTTCATTGTCGAGTGCATGTTAATTAATCTGAAATGTTAACTTTAAAAACAATACAACACAAGAAATGGATGTTTCTCAAACTCATTACTTTCAAAGGGAAAGGCATCAGAATATCTTGTCCTTCCTAATGTTTTCAGCAAATACAGCTTAAAACTGAAAGCATTTAAATTGTTAGTGTCTTCTCTGCTCCTCTCACAAGCTCATTCCATCAGTTGTCTATTTTATTTAATTGTATAAGCCTGTTTAAGTCCTTTTTGGAAAGGGGAGAGAGAAAAGGGGGGAGAGAAAGAAAGAGAATATGTGTATGCATTTGCAGTTCTTATTTCAGTGACAAATGGAAAATTAATCTGAATTTTCTCCCCACCAGACAGGGGTCACTTGAAAAAATGCATATAGACTTAAGGTTTCTGTTGTTTGTTTTCAGTTTTTTAAACCCTGTACTTAGGGAAAATGAGTTAAATTCTTAAGAAGACAGTAATGTGCTATGGTTCTTTTACTGTACCTGTGTATGCAAATTGGACAAGATCCCAGAGAGCATTGGGGTCTATGCCTTCCATCTTGATTTCCTCTTGCTTGGCTTCACAAACATCACTTGTAAACATGGCCGCAAAATAGTCGGAGACCGAACTCAGAACAAGCCTGAAAGAGTCACAGAGTCTAATTTAGGCCATGAATGTAAAACATGTAAACACAGTGTCAACCAGAGCTCAATATAGAGAGCCAAAGTTATGATTAATTTACCAATCCATGTATTTATTTATTGCCTGTGGATCTTTGTTTTTAAAAACTAATTCAAGTAACCCTGTTCTACCCTTTGCTTCCAGAGAATTCTCCTGCATTTCTTTCCTATTATTTTAATGATTACTCTTTCACATTTTAGGCTTATCTTTATGAATGAGAATCAAATTTTTCCCATCTTTATATTCTCATATACTTTCCACTTTGATGATTGGATCCTTTGAATTATGATGACACTTTTGTCATGCATTTGACTCCTGAAGGCATATTGGGCTTTTTCTGAGATTTCTTTTTCTGCTTATTTATTCTTGTGCACTAAATTTTCTAAAGGGTAATTGCAAATGCATGATAATCACTGCAACACAATTCTGTTAATGATGCATTAATACAAAGAGAAAAGTCAATGTAGTTCATAGACACAATTTTAAGAGCATAGTATTTTAATGTTATCATTCTAAATACGTCTCTATAACTAAAGAGGCAATTTCTTCTTATTTATATTTTCTGTTTATTTAACTATCAGTGGAATTTTATTCTTTCACAAGTGTAATAAGCATTCAAATTTAAAGTAAGTTCTTTCAATAATTCCTACATAATTTTGATTTAAAATATATTACACATGTTTTAGATATTTAAGCAATGTTTCCAAATAAGTGCACTCTTGCCTTAAAGAAGATATTGGACCTTCTTCCAAATGTTTTCATGCTTGTTATTTAACAGTTAAAATTGTTTGCTAAGTTTTCATTTGATGTTGTTATTATCAGTAAGTCATCTGGGAAGCCTGACTTGTTCCTTCACTTCTCTATTCTCTTCAAGATGGGAAACTTACTCTGAAGGACTTTCAAGGATGTACAGTTTGATCTTTAGACCTTATAAAAGGAATGGCTAATGTTTTCAGTAATAATAGTATAACCAGGGGCCGGTGCTGTGGCATAGTGGGTAAAGCCACCACCTGCAGTGCCAGCATCCCATATGAGTGCCAGTTCAAATCCCGGCTGCTCCACTTTCAATCCAGCTCTCTACTATGGCCTGGGAAAGCAGTAGAAGATGGCCCAAGTCCTTGGGCTCCTGCATCCGTGTGGGAGACCCAGAAGAAGCTCCTGGATCCTGGCTTCGGATCGGCACAGCTCCGGCCATTGCAGCCATCTGGGGAGTGTGCCAAGGATGGAAGACCTCTCTCTTTCTCTCTCTGACTCTTCCACTCTGTAACTCTGCCTTTCAAATAAAATAAATAAATATTTAAAAAAATAATAATAGCATAGCAGAATGAGAGCTTAAATTATGATTCCACAGGCAAAATCTCCCTTTCAGACAAAAGGGAGAGAAAGTTTTAAAGTGAGGGCATAGCTTTCCTCATGGGCATTGTCTACCTCACCGGAAAACCACTATCAGAACATGCCTATGACTATAGACCTCTAGTTTAGGCTACCAAAGATTTGAGCACCCCTTGACTTGCAGCCTGTTAATGGTTTCCTCTGGTCTGTCTTAACAAAAAACAGGAAGAAGAGAAACAAAAAATAGGCTGCAGAAGCAATGTAAAGATAGGTGGCAGGCCCATTAATGGCTGCTTTACACAATGATCTCACACATCAAGGAGAGCCAACAGGTCAGTCTACTGCACTTGTTTTTGATGTGGACAGCCAGGGCTTCTGCAGAAGACAGCTTATGAAGAGCCCTGGCAGCTCTGCCAGCCAAGAGCTGAATCACTGGAAACAGAATTGCCCAGGAGTCAACGGACCTCAGGTCAGAACCACAGGCCTTGGTGGCTCTAAGTGGAAAAGCTCCTCACTCTGCCCAGCTTCCAAAGTAACTACTGCTGTTGAGTGGATGGCCAAGTAGGATCAGAAACATTACAGGTAGAACCGTAAATTTCCTATTAGAGATGCGATCTGCCTTTACCTGGCAAGCTCTCCTCCCAGGCCAGCTAGGTATTAGAAGTCATTAGGGTGTGTTCTCTAATGAGGTTCACAACTCCATTAGGATATACCCCTTGTAAAGAGATAGATAGGCCTGTGCCTTTAACTGTCAGGCCTTAAAGCCAAGCTGATTATGTTAAAGCCCTTTCTGTCAGTTTCTATTTGCCTCTCAATGAGAAAATTTGCTCATAGGTTACATACCTTTTTACAGGCCTCTGATATTGACTCTGTCCTCAGTATTAGATCCCATGAGTTTAAACTGCTTGTTAGATTCGTTTTTTTCCAGACTTAAAACAACACAAACCTGATTTACAATTCTTTATCCGAAGTAGCCAGGCACATGAAACCTCAGATGGAAACAGCTTCTGCAAGCTGGCACAGTGGTCCCCTAGAGAAGCTACCTCCTGCTGGAACCCTGTCTTGACTGCACTTTCCTACAACACCCCTTTTCAACATGAAGCAGCCAGAGTGATCATCACCCAGTACCCCTAACAGATGTTAGGGCCCATTCTTGTTGAAGGGGTAATGTTAGGAGTCAGATGGGTTAATAAGCAGTCAGGGTGGTCCCAGTGGAATTTAGGGTGTAGAATGTTTGCCCCCCCCCCCCTTCAAAGGTCATCTTTAGGAAGAACAAACTGACCCACTCTCTTCCTTAAGAATCTCCAAATTTACCATGTGAATAGCAAGGGAGTGGTAATACAGTTTATTGTGAAAACAAGTTACCTATTCCACCCTTGTAATGGTATTTTGTTTTATCCTGTCTTAAGAAAACTATGATGAGGAGTTTAAACTGGAGTTTTCAATGTAAGTTCTTTTTTCTGACCATAAACATACAGAAATATAACTTTTGGGATATATATGTGTGTATATACATTAATAGGCAGCCCATTATATAAAGAACAGGTCACAGACCTGGAAAAGGGAAAGCACAAGATGAGCCTATTTCAGGAAGAAGAAAGTACTCCAATCTGATGGGGAAATGTCAAATGAATTAATCATGGTATTTATATCTGTAAGCAAAGCAAAAGTAAACTTGGAATGTATTTTTTTCTAATAACACTGCAAGACAAACAAAGAAAGTCAGGACATTGTTATCAAATTTCCCTAATTTTCTGATCAGGATGATTTTTTAAATCAATTATCATGGAGTATTTATTTGCTATGTATTTTATCTTCGCATAATATAAGTGAAAGGGCATGGTGAAATTTCACATGAACAGAAAGACATTCCTTCTTTTCACTGGAAAAAACTCCTTAAGTGTATAACATATGCATTTATAAAGTACCTATGGTATCCACGTTTTAAAATATTTAATTAATTATAATGCCTAGGATGTTAACTTGTTAAAATGTGTAAGTTAATCCGTTTCTAATGAATTTAACTGATAGTTACTAACATGTCAATTCTATATTAAGTTTGACAAAATTATTAAGGTACAGGTATTATCAGGTATTTATATCATAATAATAGGATAAATCAATGTTAAATAATCAGTACTATCTAAGGGACTAAATATAGCTTTGTAGGTTATGTATTCTCACGCACTCAGTGGGTTATATCCATACCAGTGGAAAGAAGTATATCTACATAAATTTAACCAGTTTGTACTTACACATAAAGCCTATATCTTCAGCAGGGCTACGTCACATGGAGCAAAATATTTTGTGGCCTATATTATGCAATTTTACATCATTACATAAAATTTTCTCCATCAACAATGCTGTACAAAATACTGCTAAGTCAGTAAAGGAAGTACAGGAAAGTTTATACTGCATTTAGATTTAGTGGCACATAAGATTTAAATTAGATTTTAAAAGAGGGATTTAATGCATAAATAAATTAACAACTTTATATGTACATATTTAGCTTCTATTAATTCTAGAGGCAGGAGCAAGAAATTCATAAATAAGAGCATGAATACAACCACTTTTGAAATATTCTTATTGAGGTCACTACAAATTTATTTCCTTCTGAATCTGTTAAACTTTTCTAAGTGCCACATCAATTTATTATGGTGTTTGACATTGTTGACCTCCCACTACTTCAACTTCTTTAAATCCGTTTTTTAGCTAAAGCAGTGCAGGCTTTCTTATCTCAGCTTACCTCTAACTCAAGGATTTCTTTTCTGACTCCTACGCCTTGACCCTCTCAGTGCCGTAGGATTTATTCAGGCCTCTGAGTTTTGCCCTAACACTCACAGTTTCAGAATCATTCTTGAGGAGTCCCTTAATTATTGTTGTTATGGTAGTTTGAAATCTAATCTTGGATCTCAAAGGCCTGTAGAAACTGCTCATCAATATTCCAGTAGCATTTCAGTGTGCTTAAAGACAGCTCAAAGTCATCCCCACTTAGATTTCCTTTCATTTAGACTTTCCTGTTTCTGATAGGTACACAGTCAACAATTTGAAACTATGAAATTATCATTATGATTCAATCTGCTTCATGGTTCTGTATCAAATATGCCACAAAACTCATCTTTCTTTCCAAGTTGGGATTTGTCATTGCTCTCTTTTATGAGGCACACTCATGTCCCCAGTGGCAAGATATTAGCACCAAACAGCAAAAAAAATTCTGCTTTTCAGAAAATTGTATTTGCCGCAACAGGAGTTGCCTCATTTCTTGGGAGTTTCTTGAGTTCCTTCAACTCTCACTGTGTCCTGCAATCACCACAGCCTCTCAAACTGTGAGTGGATCTGGTGGCAGTGACAAAGAGAATCAAGCTATAAAACGTTACTCCTTGATTCAGAGTGTGACTAACTCTGCACCAGGTCACGGTTCAGGCATTCCTGGGAGATACGGATGAGGCAAGCCTCCATCCTTGACGTCCTCTGTCCAATTCTGCTTCCCTTTCCTCTCAAGTCACTCTTCAAATCAATCACACACAGCTGAATTCCAGGTTCACACACTATTAGCAGGGAACCTGACTTATGACACCATTCTGCAAAATTTTTCTCAGTTCATCTCTTTATGTCCATCTAGTCCTCATTTCATGTCTGGACTAAATAAAACAGCCTCTCGGTTCATTAACCACTTTCAGCTGTGTCTGTCCTGGAATGCCACATTTCTAAATTATGTTAGTCATTCTGTTGCAGAAGTTAAGGCATTACTCAGACATTCTGGGTTTGAATTCTATCTCTGCCAATAACTGACTGTGTAACAAGGATGAGTTGTTTTAATTTCTCCATGCCCAGTTCTCTATCCCATATATATAAACATATATATTATATAATATTATAATATATAAATGTACATATAGATGCATAATATGGGAACAATAAGGATTTCTTTTTCCTTCAATAAGAGTTAGTATATACAAAGCACCTCAAATAGGGTCTAGAACTTGATGAATACCATGAGTGTTAGCTATTACTATTATCATTATTAATAGTAATTATTTATGTTACTCTTCTTCTGAAGAACCTACTAATGAAACCCACTACTTCAAATTCTAACTTCTCTAATTATTTTCAAGGTCTATTATAATCACTCTCATTCTATGTTTAAGGTTTATTCTCCCAATATTTCCAACACAAACCTACTATTTTCACCAAGCCATTTTCTTCACAATTTCCCAAATTATTTTTTGTTAAAGATTTATTGTATTTATTTCAAGAGACAGAGAGAACAAGGTAAAGACAGAGAGAAAGAGATCTTCTATCCTCTGGTTCACTCCCAGATGACTGTAACAATCAGAACTCTCGGGAAGGCTGAAACTGGGAGTCAGGAAATCCATCCTGGTCTCCTTTGTTGGTGGCAGGAACCCAAGTACTTGGTTGGGTCTCTAATGCCATCCCAGGTACAGTAGCAAAGAGCTGGATGGGAAGTGGAACAGCCAGGGCTTGAACCAATATTCATATATGGGATCTTTCATTACTGGCAGCAGCTTAATTCACCACACCACAACAAACAAATTCTTTAATTCTCTATTTTTTTTTTCAAATTACCCTCACTAATATATAGCCACATTTCTTCTCCACTATTGACCTCAAACTTAGCCTTTCCAGAAAATTTTCATAATATTCTGTCATATGCCATTCATTCCCTTATTAGATTATGCCTCACACTTGGAATCAGAATTATGTATTTCAGTTTGCAATTATTTGAAACTATAATAATTTCCTTAACTACCATATAGAATATTCTTATCTTCTAAATTATACTGGAAACTCCATGAGGAAAAGTATCAAGTTTTATAATCCTTTGCACCATCTGCAGGGCATAACTAGTGTTTATTTAATAAATATATTTCAAGAAGTACAAAGAAAGATTCTTCATGTACTGCTGAAAATAAACAGCAGACATAAACAGGACATTAAAAATGATAGCCACATTATGAAGAAAAAAAACAAGTTTTTAGTGTCTCTAGTACTGAGTTCTTTTCAGAAGTTACAGAACTATTATGAACAATCAAAGTGAGTTAGAGATTTAAGAGGGTGTTGGATTTAATAAAATGAAAGAAATGAGTTATTCCTATCCTAGAAAAGATATTCTATGCAAATAAACTTTCTTTTTTTAATTTTATTTAATAAATATAAATTTCCAAAGTACAACTTTTGGCCCATCAACAGTAGACTGGATAAAGAAATTATGGGATATGTACTCTATTGAATGCTATACAACAGTAAAAAAACAATGAAATCTGGTCATTTGGAACAAAACGGAGGAATCTGGAATACATTATGCTGAGTGAAATAAGCCAGTCCAAAAGGGACAAATATCATATGTTCTCCCTGATCTGTGACAACTAACCGAGCACCAAAAAGGAAACCTGTTGAAGTGAAATGGACACTATGAGAAACAATGACTTGATCAGCCCTTGCCCTGACTGTTGATGAACAACTTAATACTTTATCCCTCTAAGTATTTTTTTCGTCTGTTCTACTTAATACTATTGGTTGAATTCTGTAATTAATACACAGTTATTCTTAAGTGTTGAAACTTAACTGAAAAGTGATCCCTGTTAAATATAAGAGAGGGAATAAAAGAGGGAAGAGATGTACAATTTGGGACATGCTCAAGCTGACTTGCCCCAAATGGTAGAGTTACAAACATACCAGGGGATTACAATTCAATCCCATCAAGGTCGCATGTACCAATGCCATCTCACTAGTCTATTTGATCAATTTCTGTTCACAATTGATCATAATGATAGGACTAAGAATCAAAGGTATCACATAAACAAGACTAGCGTTTGAAAATACTAACCGATAGAACAAAAAAAGGGAGAGAACAATCCAACATGGGAAGTGGGATACACAGCAGACTCAAAGAATGGTGGATGTCCTCAACAGCACTCTGGCCTCAGAATCAGCACTTAAGGCATTTGGATCCAGCTGAAAAGCCCATGAGAGTATTTCAGGCATGGAAAGCCAAGACACTCTGTCAAAAAAAAAAAAAAAATGACCTAAATGAAAGATCTCCGCAAGTGAGATCCCAGTGGAAAGAACAGGTCATCAAAGAAGGAGGTACCTTTCTCTGAAGGGAGGAGAGAACTTCCACTTTGACTATGACCTTGTCTAAATATGATCAGAGTCGGTGAACTCAAAAGGCTTCCATAGCTTTGGCAACTCATGACAAGAGCCTAGGGTGATTACTGACGCCATAAACAAGAGTGTCAAATTGTTAAGTCAACAACAGGAGTCACTGTGTACTTACATCTCATATAAGATCTCTGTCCTTAATGTGCTGTACATTGTGATTTAATGCTGTAACTAGTACTCAAACAGTATTTTTCACTTTGTGTTTCTATGTGGGTGCAAACTGTTGAAATCTTTACTTAATATATACTAAGCTGATCTTCTGTATATAAAGAGAATTGAAAATGAATCTTGATGTGAATGGAAGGGGAGAAGGAGTGGGAAAGGGGAGGGTTGCGGGTGGGAGGGAAGTTATGGGGAAGTTATAAGCTGTACTTTGGAAATTTACATGCATTAAATAAAAGTTAAAAATTTTTTTAAAAAAATCAGCCACTAACAAAGCAATCAATAATGCTAAATAAATGCTGAAACATATCCTGAGCTTCTTCTACTTGGGTAAAATGGAAGAAAATTGTCATAACTCCTTTACACAGATTATTAATCAGTTACAAAAAAAAACAAAGTAAAACTTTTGAATTATAATGGATTTTCTCCCCCATAACCTCCCTCCTACCCACAACCATCCCATCTCCCACTACCTCTCCCATCCCATTCTTCCTCACGATTCATTTTCAATTATCTTTATATACAGAAGATCAACTTAGTATAAACTAAGTAAAGATTTCAACAGACTGCACCACAAAGACACACAAAGTATAGAGTACTGTTTGGGTAGTAGTTTTACCATTAATTCACATAATACAACACATTAACGACAGAGATCCTACATAGAGAGTAGGTGTACAGTGATTCTTATTGTTGATTTAACAACTGGCACTCTTTTTGATCAATTATGAACTTAAACTGATCACTTTAACAAGTAAGATGGCGTTGGTACCCGCCACCTTGATGGGATTGAATTGCAATTCCCTGGCATATTTCTAGCTCTACCATTAGGGGTAAGTCGGAATGAGCATGTGCCAAAATGTACATCCTTTCCCTGTCTTATTCCCACTCTTTTATTTAACAGGGAGCATTTTCAGGTAAATTTAAACACCTAAGAATAATTGTGTGTTAATTAAAGAGTTCAACCAATGCTATTAAGTAGCACCAAAAAATACTAAAAGGAATGAATATTAAGTTATTCCTCGACAGTCAGGACAAGGGCTAATCAAGTCATTGTTTCTCATAGTGTCCATTTCACTTCAACAGGTTTCCTTTTATGTGCTCGGTTAGTTGTCACAGATCAGGGAGAACATATGATATTTGTCCATTTGTCACTGGTTCATTTCACTCAGCATGATGTTTCCCAGATTCCTCCATTTTGTTGCAAATGACTAGATTTCATTTTTTTTAACTGTTGTATATTATTCTAGAGAGTACATATACCATAGTTACTTCATCCAGTCTTCTACTGATGGGCATATAGGTTGATTCCAGGTCTTAGCTATTGTGAATTGAGCTGTAATAAACATTGAGGTGCAGACAGCTCTTTTATTTACCAATTTAATTTCCTTTGGGTAAATTCCAAGGAGTGGGATGGCTCCATCATGAGGTAGGGCTATATTCAGGTTTCTGAGGAATCTCCAAAGTGTCTTCCATGGTACTTTTATCAGTTTGCATCCCTACCAATTGTGGATTGGTGTCTATTTTTCCCCACATCCTCGCTAGCATCTGTTGTTGGTAGATTTCTGTATGTGAGCCATTCTAACTGGGGTGAGGTGAAACCTCATTGTGGTTTTGATTTGCATTTCCCTGGTTGCTAGTGATCTTAAACATTTTTTCATGTGCCTGTTGGCCATTTGGATGTCCTCTTTTAAAACATGTCTATTGAGGTCCTTGGCCCATCTCTTAAGTGGGTTGTTTGTTTTGTTGTTGTGGAGTTTCTTGATCACTTTGTAGATTCTAGCTGTTAATCCTTTTCGGTTGCATAATTTGCAAATATTTTTTCCATTCTCTTGGTTGCCTCTTCACTTTCCTGTTTATTTTGCAGTACAGAAACTTCTCAATCTTATGTAAGCCCAATTTTTAATTTTGGCTTTGACTATCTGTGACTCTGGGGTCTTTTCCAAGAAGTCTTTGCCTGTGCCTATATCTTGCATGGTTTCTCTGATGTTCTCTAATAATTTGATGGTATCTGGTTGTAGATTTAGATCTTTAATACATGCTGAGTGGATTTTTCTGTAAGGTGTAAGGTAGGGGTCTAGCTTCATGCTTCTGCATGTGGAAATCCAGTTTTCCCAGCACCATTTGTTGAATAGACTGTCCTTGCTCCAAGAATTGGTTTTAGATCCTTGATCAAATATAAGTTGGCTGTAGATGTTTGGATTGATTTCTGATGTTTCTATTCTATTCCATTGGTCTATCCATCTGTTTCTGTACCAGTACCATGCTGTTTCAATTATAACTGCCCTATAGTATGTCCTGAAATGTGGTATTGTGATGCCTCTGGCTTTTTGTTGTACAAGATTGCTTTAGCTTTCCAGGTCTCCTGTGCCTCTGTATGAATTTCAGCATCATTGTTTCCAGATCTGAGAAGCTTGTCTTTGGTATTTTGTTTGGTATTGCATTGAATGTATAAATTGCTTTTGGGAGAATGGACATTTTGATGATATTGATTCTTCCAATCCATGAGCATGGAAGATTTTCATTTCTTGATATCATCTTCTATTTCTTTAAGATTTTGTAATCTCATCGTAGAGGTCTTTGAAATCTTTGGTTAAGTTTATTCAAAGATATTTGATTGTTTTTGTAGCTATTGTGAATGGGATTGATCTTAGCAGTTCTTCCTCAGCCATGACATTACCTGTGTATATAAAGGCTGTTGATTTTTGTGCATTGATTTTATATCCTGCTATTTTGCCAAACTCTTCTGTGAGTTCCAATAGTTCTAGTAGAGTTCTTTGGATCCCCTAAATAAAGAATCATATCATGTGCAAAGAGGGATAGTTTGACTTCTTCCTCCAATTTGTATCCCTTTAATTACTTTTTCTTGCCTAATGGCTCTGGCAATACTTCCAGTACTATATTGACCAGCAAAGGTTAGAGTGGCATCCCTGTCTGGTACCAGATCTCAGTGGAAATGCTTCCAACTTTTCCCCATTCAACAGGATGGTGATCATGGGTTTTCCATAAATTGCTTTGATTGTACTGAGGAATGTTCTTCTATACCCAATTTGCTTAGAGTTTTCATCATGAAAAGGTGTTGTATTTTATAAAATGCTTTCTCTGCATCTATTGAGATAATAATATGTTTTTCTTCTACAGTTTGTTAATGTGGTGTATAACATTGATTGATTTGCAAACATTGAATCATCCCTGAATACCAGGGATAAATCCTACTTGGTCTTGGCGGATGTTCTTTCTGATGTATTGTTGCATTCTATTTGCCTGAATTTTCTTGAGGATTTTTGCATCTATGTTCATCAGGGAAATTGGTCTGTAATTCTCTGTCAGTGTTGCATCTTTTTCCAGCTTAGGGATTAAGGTGATGCTGGCTTCATAGAAAGAATTTTGGGGGGATTCCCTCTTTTTCTATTGTTCTTAATCGTTTGAGAATAATTGGAGTTAGTTCTTCTTTAAATATCTGGTAAAATTCAGCAGTGAATCCATCTGGTCCTGGGCTTTTCTTTGCTGGGATGGCCTTTATAACTTATTCAATTTCTGACTCAGTTATGGGTCTGTTTAGGTTTTCCATGTCTTCATTGCTCAATTTAGGTAGGTTGCATGTGTCCAGGAATCTATCCATTTCTGATAGATGTTCCTGTTTGCTGGCATACAGCTCTTTGTATTAATTTCTGATGACTGTTTTTATTTCTGTGGTGTCTGTTGTTACATTCCCTTTTTCTTCTCTGAATTTATTGATATGGGTCTTTTTTTTTTAGTTAGTTGTGCCAATGGTGTATCAATTTTATTTTTCAAAAAACAACTGTTTTGCTGATCTTTTGCAATTTTTTTTGGATTCTATTCTTCTCAAACTTAATTATTTCCTTTCTCCTACTAGTTTTGGGTCTGCTTTGCCACAGTTTTTCTAGATCCTTGAGATGCATTGATAGATCATTTGTTTGGTGCCTTTCAAATTTCTTGATGTAGGTACCTATTGCTATAAACTTTCCTCTTAACACTGCTTCTGCTGTATCCCATAAGTTTTGATATGTTGTGTTGTTATCCTCATTTACTTCCAGAAAGTTTTTGATTTCTCTTTTGATTTCTTCTATGACCCAGTGTTCATTCAGGAGCATGCTCTTCAGTCTCCATATGTTTGCATATGCTCTAGGGATTCCTGAGTTGCTAATTTCCAGCTTCATTCCACGGTGGTCTGAGAAGCTGCATGGTATGATTTCAATTCTTTTGAATTTACCGAGACTTGCTTTATGGCCTAGTATGTGGTCAATCCTTGAGTAGATTCCATGTACTGCTGAGAAGAATGCACATTCTTAAGTGTAGGATGAAAAGTTCTGTTGATACCTGTTAGATTCATTTGATCTACAGTGTCAATTAAATCTGCTGTTTCCTTGTTGATCTTCTGTCTGCTTGATCTGTCTATTGCTGAAAGTGGAGTATTGAAGTACCCTAATGCTAATGTATTGTAGTCTAAGTATCCCTTTAAGTTCCTTAGCATATATCTAAATGACCCGGTGCCCTGTAATTAGGTGCATATACATTTATAATAGTTACATCTTCCTGTTGAATTGATCCCTTAATCATTATATAGTGCCCCTCTTTGTCTCTCTTAACAGTTTTTGTGTTAAAGTTTATTTTATCTGATGTTAAGATGGCTACACCAGCTCTTTTTTGGTTTCTGTTGGCATGGAATATCTTTTTCCAATCTTTCACTTTCAGTCTGCATGCATCTTTGTTGGAAAGATGTGTTTCTTGTAAGCAGCAAATAGATGTGTTTGTTTTTTAATCCATTCAGCCAGTCTGTGTCTTTTAATTGGAGAGTTGAGGCCATTTACATTCAATGTGACTATTGATAAATAGTAACTTTGCCCTGCCATTTTCTCAAAGATATTTCTAATACATGCTTTGAACTTCCTGTGATCTTTTACTGAGAGATTTTCTTCCTTTATCTTGTTTAGTATTGATGGCCATGTTTCTGTGTTTCTGTGTGTAACACATCTTTAAACATCTTTTGCAGGGCTGGATGAGTGATAACAAATTCTTTCAATTTTTGTTTGCTATGAAAGGTCTTTATTTCACCTTCATCCACAAATGAGAGCTTTGTTGGATATAATATTCTGGGCTGGCAGTTTTTCTCTCTGAGTGCCTGGGCTATATCTCGCCATTCCCTCCTACCCTTTAGGGTTTCTGATGAGAAGTCTGCTGTGAGTCTTATTCGAGATCCTCTGCGAGTAATCTGGCGTTTCTCTCTTACACATTTTAGAATCTTTTCTTTATGTTTCACTGTGGTGAGTTTGATTATAATATGTCGTGGTGAGGATCTCTTTTGGTCAGTTTATTGGAGGTTCTATGTACTTCCTGTACTTGGATGTCTCTTTCCTTCTCCAAACTCGGGAAGTTTTCTGCTAGTATCTCACTAAAAGGCCTTCTAATCCTTTCTCTCTCCATGCCTTCAGGAACTCCTAGAACCCAAATGTTGTGTTTTTTAATAGTATCCTGTAGATTCCCGACAATATTTTTAGATTTCTAATTTCCTCTTCTTGTCTTTGGTTTGACTGTATATATTCCTGTGCTCTGTCTTCTAAGTCCAATATTCTCTCTTCTGTCTCACTGATTCTGTTTTTAAGGCTCTCAAATGTGTGTCATTTATTCTATTGAATTATTTCTATCATTTTGATTCCTCTTCAATATCTCAATTCCATGTTCTACTAAATTCCTCATTTCATATTGATTCCTCCATATTTCATTTTCATGAGTGAGATTTTCTGTCCTGTCCTTCATGGATTTCTGTAGATCATGCATTTGTTTTTGATAATTTCTAAATGTTCTTATCATAAATTTTTTGAATTCTGTATCTTGCATTTCTTCTATCTCATCATCTCCATAATTTGTATTGGAGTGTCATGTTCATTTGGGAGAGTAATGGTGTCTTCCTTGTTCTTATTTCCTTGGTTTTTGCATTTGCTGTTGGCTTTGGCTTTGTGGAGATATTCTTTAGTTTCTTCTTTTTTTTCAGCTGTGGTGGCGTTTCTCGTTATACTATGACTCTAGATTAAGTGGACTGTCTGCTTTTGGTGAATCTCTAGAGGCTTGTGGTGGGTGTAGTCACAGAGCTCTGTTCAGTTCTTCAGGGTTAATGATGTGCCAAAGGTGATGCACCCAGGTTTGGCATGGTAAATCTTCTCTCTCTCTCTCTTTTTTTTTTTTTTTTTGTTCAGAAGGGAAGTAATTCCACTCAGCTGAGCTCTTCTCCTCCATGGCAATCAGTCCCTGAGTGCTAGCCCCAGTGGGTACAATATTTGTCTGCTCTGTCCCAAGGACCACACAAAGGATCTGTGCAGTCCTCAGTGTAAGCTCAGATTCCCCTGCAATGTCTCTCACCAGGTAGCCAAGGCAGCCTGAGTTTGTCGTGTCTCCCACCGAAACTACTCATACCTCAGCCACACTGTGAGTTCTCCCACACACTCTTAGTTTTTGTTTTTGTTTTTTCACAATCCCCATTCATAAGCTCCACACATTCACTTGGTCTTAGTCTCCTGCTATTATTTCCCACCAGAGACAGGTTTTTCTGCTTGGCTGAGGGCAGGCATGCCCCAAGCTGGCACAGCTGTTACATATATCCAAAATGGCACCTGCTCTATTGTCTTGCCTGCCTTTGTAAGGTGTGTGGAGAAAGAGAATTGTGTCCATACCATCCCTTTATTTTTTTCTCTCCTTTAGTTAGGCTGGTGTACTTTCCCCCACAGGGATTCAAACTTCGCTCCCTCTAGGCTCTTCCTGCCGCTTTTCCGCTAGTGTCTCAGGCTACTGTGGTTTTGTCTCATCTCTCAAGCACTGTTGTGGAGCCTCTCGGCAACTGGGGTCCTGAGCTGTGGGCGCCCATGCCCTATGTGTAGATCCACCAAGTCCCTCTAATTATGGAAGAGTTTCTTCTGTTGTTTTTTCCCTAATTCTTCCCTGCGACTATACTATCTTCACTTTTATTAATCTGTCATCTCCCGGACTATCAGTAAGCTCCCTCCCTATTCCACCATATTGGCTCCTCCCTGCAAATAAACTTTCTACAAGCAAAGAGAAGCATTAGAATTTACTGAATCTTAGATATTATTATTTCAGTTACTTAGGAAAATAATTTTTTATTGCATTAGTATAGTTTCAGGTGCTACCAAATACTTAATTTCAATTGTTACTTTTATCCTTGACTATTTACCTGATTTTGGTGTACTATAAGGAACATCATTGTAATAAATATATTCTTGAAATTAAATAAACTCATTATCAAATACGGCCAAAGAAATATAATGAAATACATCTTAAAATGCACAATGTTTTAATCGGCAGAACAGCTTGTCCCTCTAAAATATAATTTTCCTCTTGTTTAAGTTTCCATTGGATTGTGAATTATTGAACCTTTTAGAGTGTTCATATAAAATATGTTTATAGATTAAAGAAAAGACAGCCCTGTGTTCATGTGATTCTATAAACCCTACACTCCAGGAATAAACTTTGAGTTTACCTTGTATATCCTTCCATAAAGCTTCTATGCAAATAAAATTATAAATATCATAATTTTAAACTCAGTATGTGAGCTGTTAGATTTTTTCCTGATTAATGTTTATTCAATGTACTTGATTTTTTTCTTTTGCAATTATTTCTTTACTTTCATTTTATTTGAAGGCAGAGAAAGAATGAGAGAGAGAAATAAATCTCTCATCCACTGGTTCATTTCCCAAATGCCTACAACAGCTGAAGCTGTGGCAGTCTGAAGCCAGGAGCCCAGATTCAATCTGAGTATTCCACAAGAGGGGCAGGGACACAATTACTTAAGCCATTAGATATTGCCTCCCAGGGTATACATCAGCAGAAACTGGAATCAGAAGCAGAGGCAGAGCCAGAACTCAAATGCAGGCACTGAGGCATGAGATGTGGGCAGCCCAAGTGGCATCTTAACCACTGCACCAAATGCCTGATCCCACTAAAAATTAAAAATGGCTAAAGAGGGAGAAAATTTTCAGAAGTTGGATTATAGGGTATCAGTCAAGGTAATGAGACCTTAATTTTATCACTATTGAAAATTCAAATGTCCAGTTGCTGATTTTTTTTATTTGACATTTATGATTACAGGTAACCCATCGCATTAAAAATACCTCATGTTTGGTATTCAGAGATTTACATTCAAGTGTTTTGGTTTACTTGTTAATCACTTATCCCAGACTATTTATGATAAATCCATATTAATCTTAGGATTTATATGACAACTTAATGCACAAATGAATTCAGAATTTTGATTGTTTTTCATGCAAAACATATACAAATGTTTTATGTTAAGTGTTAGTCTTTCATAACTTACCCACTTAAAATATGAATAGCAATAAACTAACGTGTCTGCATAGACACCTTTCATAAATAGATTGATAATCATGAGCTAAATCTGGGAAAAACTCAATACATAATAATAACTAGAACATAAAAACTCAATACATAATAATAACTGAAACATAGTTTTATGGTGAACCTCTTAAGGTGATACTTTGTTAACTTAAGAATTTATTTTTGGGACCAGTGCTGTGGCATAGCAGATGAAACCACTACCTGCAGTGCCCACATAAGATGTGGGCACTGGTTTGAGTCCTGGCTGATAAATTTCCAATCCAGCTCCTTGCTGGTGTGCCTGGGCAGGCAGTGAAGATGGCCCAAGAGTTTAGGCCCTTATGACCCATGTAGGAGACCCGAAGGAAGCTCCTGGCTTCAGCCTGGCCCAGCCTTGGCTGTTGTGCCAGCAGATTGAGGATCTGTGTGTGTGTGTGTGTGTGTATGTGTGTCTGCCTCTGCCTCTCTGTAACTCTGCTTTTTGAATAAATAATGAGATAATTAAAATGAATTAAGTATATATGAACTTTAAAATATTTAGTAAGTGCTTCTGATATTAACTTGCAAGACCACTCCTGAAATAGCATTAGATTATAACATAACATTTCTTTTTACATAATTTGAAGTTGGTATAATAGTCTCATATTTTCCAATGTTAATGATTGCAACACCATATGTATTTTGCCCAATGATAAAAATTTCTCTGCTAAACAAAATATAAGAGGAAAATTTTAAAATCCATTAGTTTGTTTGATAATATGATTAGTTTTAAACTAAAAGCTAGATTTGCATTAAGTAAATTGATTTTATCATCTATTTACCTACAATTATTCAAAAGACTGCTTGCCTTTTTCACATGCTCAACAAATGTTTTTCACATATTTGCTAAAATTTATTTAAATTAGATTTCTAAAGATGGAGCCCATTTTTAAAATATTGCTAAATTTTAGATTATACCATTTTGGAAAATGGATTGGAAAGCCATTAGGTGGAGAGAGTTCCAGTGTTCTGGGCTCATAGGAAACAAATCAAATCCCAAAGTGTAGTAGCTTAACCAATCAGAACCACCAACTAACCTCTCTAACATTTCAAATTTAATTAATCTTCTTTGTATTGCTTCTTTGAACACCTTTTAGAAGATTTTTTCTTGTCACTTGTTGTCTGTATCTCTTGTGGTCTGGAGTTGCCTGAATCATGAATCGCTGTTTGCTTAAATGAATTTCAATTTTTTTGTGCCTAAAATTACCTCCTAATACTATAAAGAGAATAGAAAGCATTTGAATTCATTTAGCCATGATGATTAAAATGTAAATTTTTTCTTACCACACATATATGATTGACAATACTGGATTTAATTCAATATGAGCTAAATATTTAAAATATCTAAGTGTTCAGAATGCAACATATAAAATCAATATACTGATCTGATTTTCAAGATTTATTATATTATTCATTATTATTTCAAAATAAATTTAATTTTTATCCATTGGAGTACTATAAAATAATTTTCATTACTAAATAAGCCATTTGTTTATTTTTAAAACTTATTTTCATTTGAAAGGCAGAGAGGAAATCAGGAAGATAGAGAGAGAGGGAGACAGAAAGATAGATAAGAGATCATCCATCCTCCAATTTACTCTCCAAATGCCTGCAATAGCACAGGCTGGTGTAGGCCAAAGTCCTGAGCCCAGAGCTCAATTCACATTTCCCTTGTGACAGGGAAGCAAGTACTTGAGTAATCATCTGCTACCTCTCAGGGTGCATGCACTTTAGCTGGAAGCTGGATCAGAAGAGAAGTAGCCAAAACTCAAACCAAACACTCTAATATGGGTTATGATTGTTGCAAGCAATGACTACTGTAACAAATGCCTGCCCTAAATGAATCATTTAGAAATAATAAAAAATCCATATAAAGAGTAATAAAGCCAACCATGTGGAATATTATGAATACAAAGAAAACATAAAAGTAATGCCAGTGAAAATATTCAAAATTATATGAATTATTTTAAACACTCTCTTCAAAAAAAACTAACAACATTTTGTTTGTTAACATACTTTTGAGTTGATTGTGCCCTTCTGTCTTCATAAGCGAATGTATAACTATTTAATTTATAAGCTAGATGAAGTAAATTTAATTACATGCTAACATTAAGAATATATTTCTCTCTGAAAAAAAATTATGTGCAAAATAAACTATATTTCTTTAAATTTTGACAGAATACCCTGTCTCATTTCAGATTTTAATCACTCTTCCTAAATTATAATTTGATTTCTATTTAATATGATTGTGAATCATACAAAAAGAATATCTTTCTCCAGAGTTATAAGAAGAATTATTTTTAAACTTTTGTGTTTATTTCCTAAAATGATTCGGCAATTAAAATATTATAACTTCCTCAGGAAGAAAATGAATAAATGAGTAACAACAACAAAAACCCAATGTTTCACAGAAATGTGGATCCTTGTTTGTGCAACCATAGAGTAGTGTGCAATCTACATGTCAGTGTGTCACCTCTGAATGCATGTTTCCAACAAAGACAGACTATCCTACCTATGTGCAGGTATCTTTCTGTTTCCAACAATCAGGATAACATCACAGAGCTGCTGTTGTTTCAAGTAGCTTTCCATTTTTCTGAAGGTTTGCTCAGCATGGTGAACAGCTTGATAGAATTCTTCAGAACAACTTGAGTCCAAATCACTTTGAGGTGCCAGTGAATGGCTGGTTGCTGACAGCCTGTAAACCACAAAAAATGATGGTATCATCAATTGTCCAGAATGACACATATTTTTTGGCATATTTTGAGAACTATCAATGTATCTTGTGTTCATTTTCATAACTTTTTAAAACACAAATCCAATAAAACAAGTCTAAAATCTCTACTTTCAGTTAAAAACTCTACTTTCAGTTAAAAACTCTACTTTCAGCTCTAAAAACAAATAATGAATTAAAAATGACTTTTAACATTTTCATATTAACAAATAAAATTTGTAAGTTCGTAAGGGGCAATGTGATGTTTCAGTGTATGTACATAATATCACATCCAATCAGAATAAACATATCAATCTTCTCTAACATTCAACATTTCTTCATGGTAAAAACATATAAAATCAGTTCTTTTGGTTTATATATGAGAAATATAGAGCACACTATCATGATCTATAATCACCCTACCATGCAGTTGAACACCATAACTCCTCACTATGTAACTAAAACTTAATGCTGGTTAACCAATGATTCCCCCATTCTTCTCTCCTTAGCCTCTTTTTTCTTGCATTATAAAAATTATTTTAAAATGTATTTCCTATATTTATTAGGACACTAAGTCAGAAAACCTGAATATTAACATCTTTAAATTAATGAATGGCTAATTTCATCAATTTGATGGAATTTAAATGAGCTATTAAAGTGATAATTTGATCACATTGTTATAGTGTGATTCTTCAGATATACTAAATAGTATTCTGTGCAACAAGTGATTTTTTATCATGAAAAGTTATGAAACATGGTTTGTAAAAAAACAATTATATTTGAAAGTAAATTCTTGAGTTTGATGTACTGTATCCAACTGATTAACAAAATACATGGAATGTACTAGCTTAGGATATACAGATGTTTTAATTACTGTAATATGTAATAAATGTCATGGTTTTATGAAGTCTGTGAAATTTAAGCTAGGCTACGGTATCTCTTCCTAGCATATGCTATTTCACAAAGAACTTATAAAACAGCATACTCCATCAAGGAGTAAATCTCAGTATGCTTAGATACATGATACAGCCTACCAGACCCAATTAAGTGCTCAGGTAATAAATATTTTAAAAAATTAAAATCAAAAACAAATCACATAAGTAAAATAACAAATTGCTTATCATATCTAGTGTCTTAATATCATAATTATACTTCCAGTTGCAACGTAAGAATTTGTAGCTAACTGAATCTCCTACCCAGGACACTAGAAAGCAAGTTATATTTATTATCAAAGGAGTCATGTGAATCAAGTAAAACCTAAGAAAGCAACTAGGACTTAAAGGTTCAAAATCCTACAATAAGGG
This sequence comes from Lepus europaeus, assembly GCF_033115175.1. Classification (NCBI taxonomy): domain Eukaryota; kingdom Metazoa; phylum Chordata; class Mammalia; order Lagomorpha; family Leporidae; genus Lepus; species Lepus europaeus. The sequence continues at coordinate 43,094,159 of NC_084832.1, read as the reverse complement.
CAAATCTATTCAAATTAGCTCAAAATTCTTCACTGCATTTTCTTTCCTTCTCAAAAGTATTTACTAAATGTAAATGATGGGGCCGGCGCCGTGGCTTAACAGGCTAATCCTCCACCTTGTGGCGCCGGCACACCGGGTTCTAGTCCCGGTCGGGGCACCGGATTCTATCCTGGTTGCCCCTCTTCCAGGCCAGCTCTCTGCTATGGCTCGGGAAGGCAGTGGAAGATGGCCCAAGTCCTTGGGCCCTGCACCCGCATGGGAGACCAGGAGAAGCACCTGGCTCCTGGCTTCGGATCAGCGAGATGTGCCGGCCGCAGCGGCCATTGGAGGGTGAACCAACGGCAAAAAGGAAGACCTTTCTCTCTGTCTCTCTCTCTCACTATCCACTCTGCCTGTCAAAAAAAAAAAAAAATGTAAATGATGGAATGGAAGTCTAAAAAGTTCAGCAAATGTGGTAATTACACAGAATTTCTGGTGGTAGCATGCGATTTGGAGGAGAGATTAGATATTAGAATCATGGGCTTCAAAGGTATTCAGAGCCTGAGAGTTGAAGCAGACGCCATAAAAGACAAAAGTTCAAGAAGCAATAATGCCTCCTTAACAATTTGCATTTAGAAGAATTTGCTAGTTATTGAGCAGTACCTAACAGGCAACCAAGACTTACAGGAAGTTGAGAAATTAGAGTTTGAAGGATACATTTTTGAATTGACTGTGAATGAGGGTCTCTGAGTAAACCAATTCTCATCTGGACTCTCTGAAGGGCTACATTCTAGGAATTAGGAAACTTGATATAGGGAAGATAATACAAAGATTGAAACCTGTATCTGAATCAGTGAAAATCTGATTGCACTAGGGTGATCTTCTAATCTATGATCGAGCAAATAGTTAAAATAATTTCTCTTTATAAAAAGACAATCTCATGCATACCCTCTGGTTCTTACATATAATTCCTGGCATTAAAGGAAAAAATAAAAGGCTCGTGAAGGAGCAGAATCTAGAGAAGAAAAGTAGACATAGAAGCAGTCTTATGGGTGCTACAAATATTTGAATATATAGGTAACAATTATTACGTACTAGATGGAAATACACTTTTTTTTTTTAATTTGACAAATAGAGTTAGACAGTGAGAGAGAGACAGAGAGAAAGATAGCTAATCCAAAGCCAGGAGCGAGGTGCCTCATCCTGGTCTCCCAAGCGAGTGCAGGGACCCAAGCAATTTGGCCATCCTCCACTACATTTCAGGGCAACAGCAGAGACTGGAATGGAAGAGGAGCAACCAGGACAGAATCCGGCACTCCAACTGGGACTAGAACCCAGTGTCCATATGGGATGCTGGCGCAGCAGGTAGAGGATTAACCAAATGAGCTACGGTGCTGGCCCCACATCCGTTAATACATTTAAATACAAAATTAAAACTGGAAAACTTTACTGGAATATTAAGTTTCTGAAAAATTTAAATGGAAATAAGGAAATATAATAAATTAAAGATTTCAATAGATGTAATAAGATTGGCTGAAGGTGAAGATAAACATAGGGGTCTAGGAAATAAATTAATAGAAAATGCATAACCTAAAACATTGAGATAAAAAGAATAAATAAATCAGAGTCTCAAAAACAAATAAAAAATAATTTTTTTCATTCTTGATTATCTTTATATACAGAAAATCAACTTAGTGTATACTAAGTAAAGATTTCAACAGACTGCACCCACAAAGACACACAAAGTATAGAATACTGTTTGGATAGTAGTTTTACTGTTAATTCACATGGAACAACACATTAAGGACAGAGATCCTACATGGGGAGCAGGTGCACAGTGACTCCCATTGTTGATTTAATAACTGACACTCTTATTATGACGTCAGTAATCACCCGAGGCTCTTGTCAAGAGCTGCCAAGGCAATGGAAGCCTCTTGAGTTCTCCAACTCCGATCTTGTTTGACAAGGCCTTATTAAAAGTGGAAATTCTCTTCTCCCTTCAGAGAAAGGTATTGTTTTCTTTGATGGCCCATACTTTCCGCTGGGATCTCACTCACAGAGATCTTAGGTCATTTTTTTTTCCCACTGTGTCTTGGGTTTCCATGCCTGCGAAGCTCTCATGGGCTTTTTAGGCATATCTGAATGCCTTAAGGGCTGATTCTGAGGCCAGAGTACTGCTTAGGACAGCTGCCATTCTATGAGTTTGCTGTGAATCCTGCTTACCATATAGGATCATTCTCTCCTTTTTAATTTTATCAAGCATTATTTGCAGACATTGGTCTTATTTATGTAATCCCTTTGACACTTAATCCTATCTTTTCTATCAATTATGAACGTAAACTGATGACTTAAACAAGTAAGATGGCACTGGTATGTGCCACCTTGATGGGATTGAATTGCAATTCCCTGGCATATTTCTAACTCTACCATTAGGGGTAAGTCCGAGTGAGCATGTACTGAAATGTTCATCTCTTCTCCTTCTTATTCCCACTCTTATATTTAACAGGGATCACTTTTCAGTTAAATTTAAATGCCTAAGAATTATTGTGTGTTAAGTAAAGAGTTCAACCAATGGCATTAATTAAAACAAAAAAATACTAAAAATAAAATAAAATATGAAGTTGTTCCTCGACAGTCAGGACAAGGGCTGATCAAGACATTGTTTCTCATAGTGTCCATTTCACTTCAACAGGTTTCCTTTTAGGTGCTCAGTTAGTTGTCACCGATCAGGGAACAACTTATGATATTTGACTCCTTGGGACTGGCTTATTACATTCAACATGATGTTTTCCAGATTCCTCCATTTTTAGTGCAAATGACTGGATTTAATGGAGAAAAGTTGGAAGAATTTCCACTGAGATCTGGTACCAGACAGGGATGCCCACTCTTACCATTATTAGTCAATATAGTACTGGAAGATTTAGCCAGAGCCATTAGGCATGAAAAAGAAATTAAAGGGATACAAATTGGGAAGGAAGAAGTCAAACTATCCCTCTTTGCAAATGATATGATTCTTTATTTAGGGGATCTAAGAATTCTACTAAGAGACTATTGGAACTCATAGAAGAGTTTGGCAAAATACCAGGATATAAAATCAATGCACAAAAATCAACAGCCTTTGTATACACAGGCAATGCCATGGCTGAGAAAGAACTGCTACGATCAATCCCATTCACAATAGCTACAAAAACAATCAAATACCATGGAATAAACTTAACCAAAGATGTCAAAGATCTCTACGATGAGAATTACAAAATCTTAAAGAAATAGAAGATGATATCAAGAAATGAAAATCTTCCATGCTCATGGATTGGAAGAATCAATATCATCAAAATGTCCATTCTCCCAAAAGCAATTTATAGATTCAATGCAATACCAATCAAAATACAAAAGACATTCTTCTCAGATCTGGAAACAATGATGCTGAAATTCATATGGAGGCATAGAGACCTGGAAAGCTAAAGCAATCTTGTACAACAAAAACAAAGCCAGAGGCATCACAATACCACATTTCAGGACATACTATAGGGCAGTTATAATCGAAACAGCATGGTACTGGTACAGAAACAGATGGATAGACCAATGGAATAGAATAGAAACATCAGAAATCAATCCAAACATCTACAGCCAACTTATATTTGATCGAGGATCTAAAACCAATTCCTGGAGCAAGGACAGTCTATTCAACAAATGGTGCTGGGAAAACTGGATTTCCACATGCAGAAGCATGAAGCTAGACCCCTACCTTACACCTTACAGAAAAATCCACTCAGCATGTATTAAAGATCTAAATCTACAACCAGACACCATCAAATTATTAGAGAACATCGGAGAAACCATGCAAGATATAGGCACAGGCAAAGACTTCTTGGAAAAGACCCCAGAGTCACAGATAGTCAAAGCCAAAATTAAAAATTGGGCTTACATAAGATTGAGAAGTTTCTGTACTGCCAAAAATGCCAGGAGAGTGAAGAGGCAACCAACAGAATGTGAAAAATATTTGCAAATTATACAACTGATAAAGGATTAATAACTAGAATCTACAAAGAGATCAAGAAACTCTGCAACAACAAAACAAACAACCCACTTAAGAGATGGGCCAAGGACCTCAATAGACATTTTTCAAAAGAGGACATCCAAATGGCCACCAGACACATGAAAAAATGTTCAGGATCACTAACCAACAGGGAAATGCAAATCAAAACCACCATGAGGTTTCACCTCACCCTGGTTAGAATGGCTCACATACAGAAATCAACTAACAACAGATTCTGGTGAGGATGGGAGGAAAAAGGGACACTAATCAACTATTGGTGGGAATGCAAATTGGTAAGCCATTATGGAAGTCAGTTTGGAGAATGCTTAGAAACCTGAATATAGCCCTACCATACAACCGAGCTATCCCACTCCTTGGAATTTACCCAAAGGAAATTAAATTGGTGAATAAAAGAGCTGTCTGCACCTCAATGTTTATTGCAGCTCAATTCACAATAGCTAAGACATGGAATCAACCTAAATGTCCATCAATGAAGACTGGATAAAAAATTATGGGATATGTACTCTATAAAATACTATACAGCAGTAAAAAAAAATAATTATAATACTCATGTGCTCAAAATAGTGATAATCCTAAAAGTAGGGGTAGTTGAAGGAATAAAGAAATATTGAAATGATAGCCAAGAATATTAAAACAGTTAAAAGAAGAAGAAATGGATTCAAAATTCACTATAAAGCCTAGCATAGGCTCAAAAAATTACATATCATAAAATCAATGAAAAGTGAAGAAAAATGAATTTCTTAAAAGTTGCAAAGTAAAAAAAAAATAGGATATTTCCACCAGCTTATTTAATCAGCAAAATGTAAATTCAAATCAGGGCAGCATGTTTCAAGGGAGAACAATTGTAGGTCATTCTTTCTAATTTATGTGTAAAAGTCTTAAACAAAACATTGAATTGAATACAGAAATACAGATTTGAAAAGTATAAAATGTTACAATGAAATTGGACTTAATGAGGAAACATGTTTTAATCACATCAAGCCATCTAATGCAATTATTTGGTAAAAGTCATATTTAATTGAAACATTTTCCTCTTTGATATTCAGAATGTGATCGGTTAAAACATTTTAGTTCTATTTATATATTTTAAATTCTTTTTCTTTTCATTCCTTTTCTTTTTGAGAGGTGTACAAAGAGAGAGACAGACAGACAGAGAAAATGAGACCAAGACATGCAAGTTCCAATTCAATGGTTAGCTCCCAAAATGCCCACAAAGGCAAAGGCAGTGCTGGTCCAGATGCCAGAAGCTGAGAACTCAATCTGTGTCACCTATGTAAGTGGTAAGAACTCAATTACTTGAGTAATTACTACCGCCTCCTGGAACCTTCCTTGGCAGGAAGTTGGAGATAAGAACTAGAGCCAAGAATTGAATCCAGTTACTCCAATATGAGATGTGGATATCTTAAGTGCTGGACTAAATACTCTTCTCTTAGTATCAATTCTACACAACACTGCTTGGAAGACTTTGACAGTGTAATGTAAAAGAAGAAAAAATAAACTCATTACTTTTAGGTAAGAAAATACATAATTCATAGTTTTCTAGAAGATGTGTTTATGTACGTAGAAAAACATCTGGAGAAGCTTACATGTCTAAATCCATTAGAATTATGGTGTTTCCCCTGTTATCTACAGTATTTGTCTATAAAATAGGGTTATTTTCATGAGACTTTACAAGTTTTTTCTTTAAATATTTGAAGCTAATACAAATTTTGCTATACCATATGTTTGCCTTTCACAAGTTTGCAAATTACAAGCCCAGAATATGGTCATTTCTCAGCAAATGTTTTAGGAATTCAAGCTTAGGAATATCTAACAAGGCAGCCAAATTCTTTCACACATTAACACATTGAACAGAAAAGACACAAAATGCACTCCTGGGTACATTTTTATGTTGAGAATGAATATATTATTATTATTGGTTCTTATATACCAAAGAGGAGCTGATTCAGGACTGTGGGCTGCCAAAAATATCAAAATTGCCCCAAAAAGAGCCCTTGATATTTTTGGTCTAGTACCCAGACCGAATGAACAAAGTCTAAAATCTGAGATATCAGAAATAGCCCTGCAGGATGTCTCTAGATTTGAAGTTTTTGGTATAAGGACTCCATTTAGGTACTTATATTAATTATCCATGAGTTAAATGGACTACTTAAGGCAGAAGTTCTGAGTATCACTAAGAATTTCATAATCTTGGAAGAGTTAACAAGAAAGTAATTTATTATATATTCAAATCATGGAAGTTGTGGATGCAATAGTAAATAGAGTAAAATGTGCTTTTATAGATTGGTGAGACCCTAGAAATTTGAAAAAAGAGCATGGTATTTGAAAGGATTTATTCAAAATCATAAACATAATTAATATCATGGTAGTACTATCTAGGGGCCAGCACTGTGGCATAGTGGAGTAAGCTGCAACTTGTAAAACCAGCATCCTGTATTGGACTTCTGGTTCAAGTTCCTACTGCTGTACTTCTGATCCAGCTTCATGCTAATGTGCCTACAAAGACAATGGAAGTTGGGAGATGGCTGGAGTGCTTGGCCCCCTGTTACCCATGTGGGAGACCTAGATGAATACCTGGCTCTTGCCTTCAGCCTGGCCTAGACCTGCCGTTACAGCCATCTGCAGAGTGAACCAGTGGATAGATCTGTATGGCTCTCTCACCTCGCTCCATCCCCTTCTTCCTACTTTGTCACTATGTCTTCAAATAAATAAATGTTTTGAAAAAATATTAGTTTCTTTTATCTAGTTTATCCACACTAACCAACCTGAATAAAAAATATTGATTTGGGGCTTTTTTTTCTGAAAACTTTAAAGCAACAAGTTCTTAAAATATTGTGCAAGGGCTTAGGCCACCATCTAATGCCAGATTCCACATGAGCACTAGTTCAGGTCCTGGCTGCTTCACTTCCTATCCATTTCCCTGCTAAATTTCCTGGAAAAGCAGCTGAAGATGGCCCAAGTGCTTGGATCCCTGCCATCCATATAGGAAACCTGGATGGGGTTCCAAAGTCCTGGCTTTGGCCTGGCCCAGCCCTGGCTGTTCCAAACATTTTGGGAGCGAAGCAATGGATGGAAGATACCTATCTCTCCCTCTTTCTGTAACTCTGCCTTTCAAGCAAATAAATGTCTTTAACAAAAATTTGTTTTTAAAAAATGGAGGGCTAACAACTAGACTTCAAAGCAACTTTTTATTAAAGATTTTATTCATCAATCCCAATCACAATAGCCACAAAAACAATCAAATACCTTGGAATAAACTTAACCACAGACGTCAAAAATCTCTATAATGTGAATTACAAAATCTTAAAGAAAGAAATAGAAGAGGATACCAAAAAATGAAAACTCTTCCATGCTCATGGAATAGAAGAATCAATATCATCAAGATGTCCATTCTCCCAAAAGCAATTTATAGATTCAATGTGATACCAATCAAAAAACCAAAGACATTCTTCTCAAATCTGGAAAAAAATGATACTAAAATTCATACGGAGGCACAGAAGTCCTCGAAATGTAAAGCAATCTCGTACAACAAAAACAAAGCTGGAGGCATCACAATACCACATTTCAGGACATACTACAGGGCAGTTGTAACAAAAACAGCATGGTACTGGTACACAAACAGATGGATAGACCAATGAAACAGAATAGAAACACCAGAAATTAATCCAAACATCTACAGCCAACTTATATTTGATTGAGGATCTAAAACCAATTCCTGGAGCAAGGACAGTCTATTCAACAAATGGTGCTGGGAAAACTGGATTTCCATGTGCAGAAGCATGAAGCAAGACCTCTACCTTACACCTTACACAAAATCCACTCAACATGGATCAAAGACCTAAATCCATGACCCAGCACCATCAAATTATTAGAAAACATTGGAGAAACCCTGCAAGATATTGGCACAGGCAAAGACTTCTTGGAAAAGACCCCGGTGGCAAAGGCAGTCAAAGCCAAAATTAACATTTGGGATTGCATCAAATTGAGACATTTCTGTACTGCAAAAGAAACATTCAGGAAAGTGAAGAGGCAACCAACAGAATGGGAAAAAATATTTGCAAACTATGCAACAAATAAAGAATTAATAACCAGAATCTACAAAGAGATCAAGAAACTCCATAACAACAAAACAAACAACCCACTTAAGAGATGGGCCAAGGATCTTAATAGACATTTTTCAAAAGAGGAAATCCAAATGGCCAACAGGCACATGAAAAAATGCTTAAGATCACTAGCAATCAGGGAAATTCAAATCAAAACCACAATGAGGTTTCACCTCACCCCAGTTAGAATGGCTCACATACAGAAATCTACCAACAACAGATGCTGGAGAGGATGTGGGGAAAAGGGGACACTAACCAACTGTTGGTGGGAATGCAAACTGGCTAAGCCACTATGGAAGTCAGTCTGGAGAGTCCTCAGAAACCTGAATATAACCCTACCATACAACCCAGCCATCCCACTCCTTGGAATTTACCCAAAGGAAATTAAATTGGCAAACAAAAGAGCTGTCTACACCTGTTTACTGCAGCTAAATTCACAATAGCTAAGACATGGAATCAACCTAAATGCCCATCAACAGTAAACTGGATAAAGAAATTATGGGATATATACTCTATCGAATGTTATACAGCAGTAAAAAGAAAAAAAAAAAACAATGAAATCTGGTAATTTGCAACAAAATGGAGGAATCTGGAACACATCATGCTGAGTGAAATAAGGCAGTACCAAAGGGACAAATATCATATATTCTCCCTGATCTGTGACAACTAATCAAGTACCAAAAAGGAAACCTGTTGAAGTAAAATGGACACTATGAGAAACAATGACTTGATCAGCCCTTTTCCTGACTGTAGGTGAACAATTTAATACTTTATCCCTCTTAGTATTTTTTTGTCTGTTCTACTTAATACTATTGGTTGAATTCTGTAATTAATACACAGTTATTCTTAAGTGTTGAAACTTAACTGAAAAGTGATCCCTGTTAAATATAAGAGTGGGAATAAGAGAGGGAAGAGATGTACAATTTGGGACATGCTCAATCGGACTTGCCCCAAATGGTAGAGTTACAAACATGCCAGGGGATTCCAATTCAATCCCATCAAGGTGGCATGTACCAATGTCAATTCACTAGTCTATTTGATCAATTTCAGTTCACAATTGATCATACTGATAGGTCTAAGAGTCAAAGGAATCACATAAATAAGACTAGTGTCTGCAAATACTAACTGATTTAATCAAAAAGGGAGAGAACGATCCAACATGGTGGGGAGGATACACAGCAGACTCACAGAATGGCAGATGTCCTAAACAGCACTCTGGCCTCAGAATAAGCCTTTAAGCAGCTGAAGAGCCCATGAGAGTATTTCAGGCATGGAAAGCCAAGACACTGTTGCAAAACAAAACAACAACAACAAAATAAATAAATAAATAAAATGACCTAAATGAAAAATCTCTGTGAGTGAGATCCCAGTGGAAAGAACAGGCCATCAAAGAAGGAGGTACCTTTCTCCAAAGAGAGGAGAAACCTTCCACTTTGACTATGACCTTGTCTAAATATGACCAGAGTCAGCGAACTCAAAAGGCCTCCATAGCCTTAGCAACTCATGATAAGAGCCTAGGGAGATTACTGACGCCAGAAGCAAGAGTGTCAATTTGTTAATTCAACAACAGGAGTCACTGTGTACTTACTCCTCATGTAGGATCTCTGTCCTAAATGTGCTGTACATCGTGATTTAATGCTATAACTAGTACTCAAACAGTATTTTTCACTTTGTGTTTCTGTGTGGGTGCAAACTGTTGAAAGCTTTACTTAATATATGCTAAATTGATCTTCTGTATATAAAGATAATTGAAAATGAATCTTGATGTGAATGCAAGGGGAGAGGAAGTGGGAGAGGGGAGGGTTGCGGGTGGGAGGGAAGTTATGTGGGGGCAAAAGCCATTGTAATCCATAAGCTTTATTCATTAAATAAATTTAAAAAAAGGGGACAGTGACAGTACAGGTAACTAGAGTACTCTAAATGTTATATTTAACTGATAAAATAAGCTACTAATAATGCCCTGATTATCTGGGACGAAGTACAAAGGAATCACTGGACATTTGTGTGCTTAAAAGTATTATTTAACAAATGTAAATATTTTACAGAGCTTTTTGTTATAAGTTATTTTATAATACTAGGCAAGTCTTAGAAAAAGAGATAAAAGTACATTCATAGAATCACTATACTGAATTGTATCTATTTAACACATTATTCAAAACATAAATTATTTTTATTTGAAAACAATTATGGAATTACATAAAAGATTATTTTTATAACTCTTCAATAAAGAAGATAATCATAAAAAAGATGCTTCTAAGCATACTAGAGAATGTGGGTAGATTGTTTGCAACTACTACACCATCCTATATATAGGACTACAGCATCTTCAGATTTTAGTACCTGCAGGGTAGGATATGGGGCGAAGGAACAGACATCTGTAATGACTACCCTGAGTCATCAAGAACAGAGCTTGATGGGATGGGCATTTTGTTTAGCAGTGAAGATACTGCTTGAGATACCAATATATCATATCAGAGTGCCTGGGTTCAAGTCAGCTCTGCTTCCTGTCCAGCTTCCCGCTACTGTACATGTTGCTAGGCAATATGTAAAAAAAAAAAAGAGAGAGATTTTAATCATTTATTTGAGAAGCAGAGTTACAGACAATTACCAGAACTGTGCCAATTCGAAGCTAGGATCCAGGAGCTTTCTCCAGGTCTCCCATTTGGGTGCAGGGGCCCAAACCAGTTCCACTGGTTTCCCAGGCTATAGCAGAGAGCTGGATCAGAAGAGGAGCACCCAGGAATAGAACTGGTGCCCATAAAGGATGCCAACACCGGAGGTAGACGATTAACCCACTATGCCACAGTGTCAGCCCCTCAAAGCTACTTTTTTTTTTTTAATGGTTTCAGCACTTAGTTTTTTTCTAAAAGTTCTTGAGCTTTGAGTCTCCACATATAACATTTGAGAACAAGTCACTTTTCTTCAAGGTCATTCGATCTGTTAAGATAAATAGTTATTTCAGCTTGACTTGATTTTCTCTTGTACATTTCTTCATAAATCATTTCTTGATCTCAGATCTGGGCAGGACTTTTTCTCCTACACCTTTGATTCTTTGTATATTTTAAAAATGTGTTTTCACACTGCAATGCGGAGGATTTTTAAATTAAGCTTCATTATTTAAACTTCTTTTCATCAGATATCTAAATTGACTAATTTGACAAGTAAGAACTTACAGTTTGAGGAAATACAAATTAATATTTACAAAGTTTCCTGTAAGTATTCAATAAAAATCTAGTATATTATTTCATTTTACTGTCTAAATTTCTCTATCTTCAGCATTAAATAAGTAGCCTCTTTTCAGTCTACTTCTAAGGGTCCTTAATAGAATGATCTGACATTCCAAAATCTTTATTTTGTCCAACATAAATCTTGAAGTTATGAGAAATATAACTGAAAATTTTACATACTTGGGGCGAGCCTGTGGCACAGTGATCAAGCTGCTTCTTGGGATGCCTGCATCCCACATGAAGGTGCCTGCTTTAAGAACAAGCTATTCATCTTCTGATTCAGCTTCCTGCTAATGCGTACTGTAGGGCACAGCAGTGATAGCTCAGGTACTTGGATGCTTTCCAACCACATGGGAGACCCAGATGGAGTTCTAGCTTCCTGGCTTCATCTGGCCCAGCTCTGGCTGCTATGTGCATTTGAGGAGAAACCAGTTGATGGACTTTCTCTCTCTTTCTCTCTGTTCCCTCTCACACTCTATGTTGCTCTGTCTTTCAAATAACAATAAATATCTTTTTAAATTTAGATATAATGAAAGTTACCCCATCTGAACATATGTAAAATATAGAATCAATGAAAATTGCCTTTGATCTCATTATTCAAGCCACACTATACTGCTATTTCCTTTACAATTGTATGTCTTTTTTTTTTTTTTAAGATTATCTCTTTATTTGAAAGGCAGAGTTTCAGAGAGAGAGAGAGAGAGAGAGAGAAAGAGACAGAGACATTCCATTTGCTGGTGTACTCCCCAAATGGCTGCAATAGCCAAGACTGGGCCGGGCCAAAGCCAAGAGCCAGGAGCTTCATCTCCCATGTAGACGGCAGGGGCCTAAATGCTTGGGCCATCTTCCACTGCTTTCCAGCTGAATTAGCAGGGAGAGGATTGAAAGTGGAACAATCAGAACTTGAACTGGTTCCCCATGAGATGCTGCCATCACAGGCTGTGGCTTTATCTGTTACACCACAATGCTGGTCTTTTGATATATATATATATATATATATATATATATATATATATACACACACATATATATATATATATAAATTTTTTTTTTTGACAGGCAGAGTGGACAGTGAGAGAGAGAGACAGAGAGAAAGGTCTTCCTTTGCCATTGGTTCACCCTCCAATGGCCACCGCGGTAGCACACTGCGGCCGGCGCACCGCGCTGATCCGATGGCAGGAGCCAGGTGCCTATCCTGGTCTCCCATGAGGTGCAAGGCCCAAGCACTTGGGCCATCCTCCACTGCACTCCCTGGCCACAGCAGAGAGCTTGCCTGGAAGAGGGGCAGCCGGGACAGAACCGGCGCCCCGACCGGGACTAGAACCTGGTGCGCCGGCACCGCAAGGCAGAGGATTAGCCTAGTGAGCCGTGGCGCCAGCCATTTTTTTATATTTTATTAACATATATTGCTTGTAAATTTTATAAGGTCTGGTGTATTATTCTAACACATATACAGAGAATAAATCAATCAGACCAGGTACCTAGCATTTCATTTCTTTCGATTTTCTTTGTATATGGAGACTATCAGTGCCTCGTTTCCAGTTCTGTAGGACATAATGTCATTTTGAACTATTGCTACCCCACTGTGCTTTACGTGACTACTATGTTTTGAAAGAGTTGTCTTCACTCATTTACTTCAAACATGACCCTCTCCAAATCCTCTTCAACTCATTGTACCCACATCTTTAACCACCATTTAATGAAATTGTTGTTTTAGTTAGATGTTGATTAGCATATTTTTTACTTATTTGGGTGTGGCATTGTGGCTTAGCAGGTCAACTTGCCGCTTATAGGTCAGGGATGCTGGATTGAGTCCTGGCTGCTCCACTTCTGATCCAGCTCCCTGTTAATGCTTCTGGAAAAGTAATGGATGATGGATCAAGAGGTTGGTCCCCAGCACTCACCTGGGAGATATGGAAGAAGCTCCTGGCTTCAGCCTGGCCCAGCACTGGCCGTTGCTGCCATTTGAAGAGTGAATCACTGGATAGAAGATGTGTTTCTCTGTCTCTCTCTGTACCTCTAACTTTCAAATAAAAAATAAATTCTAACAAACTAACACATATTTTTACTTATTTGAAAGAATGAAAGAGAAATAGAGAGAGAAAAAATTTCCATCAGCTGGGTCACCCCAAATGCTCATAACACCCAGGGCTGTGTCAGGCCAATGCCAAGGAGTCCAGAATTCAATCCAGGTCTGCCACATGGATGGAGAGGAATCAAGTGTTTAAGTCAACACCTGTTGCCTCCCAGGGTGAGCATTAGCAGGAAGCTTCGTCAGAAGTAGGATCCATGGGACCAGTGCTGTAGCTTAGTGGGTAAAGCTGCCATCTGCAGTGCTGGCATCCCATATGGTTGCTGGTTAGAGTCCCAGCTGCTCCACTTCTGATCCAGCTCCCTGCTGATGCACCTGGGAAAGCAGTGGAAGGTGGCCCAAGTACTTGGACCCCTGCACCCACGTAGGCTTCGAAACAGCCCAGCTCCAGCCATTGAGGCCATTTGGGGAGTGAACTAGCAGATCGAAGGTCTCTCCCTCTCTATGTAACTCTACCTTTCAAATACAAAAACAAATTTAAAAAAAAAAAAAAAAAGAGGACAGACTTGATCCCTGACTCTGGTATGGGATGTGGATATCCCAAGTGGTAGCTTTAACCACTGTGCAACAATGCCTTCCCCAAAACTGCTCTTGACAAGGTTAGAGACTTTCTTGTCACTTTTTTCAGCTTTCATTTTCATTTCATATCCCAAAACCTTACAGAGTGCCTAGGACACAGAGAGTAGTTGTTAAAGGTTTGTATTGTGAATTGCCATTATTGAGGATCCACTAGCTTCCAGAGGCCATGGGACAGGGGAAGAAAATGTGAAATAATAGCTACAACTATAATATCTACCTTTTGCATTTCTCTGGTAGTACATTGATGTACCTCACAAAAGTATGAGCTTATACACTAGAGAAAAAAATTTTTAAATCCTTTAAATAGGTATAATATATTCATTTCAATCAAGGGTCACTAATGATAAGATTTCTATTTTATTAATTCTTTAACGTCAGTGATGAAGAATCCAGCTGAAATGACAAAACAAAGTTACAGGGCAGTTTGCTAATTTGTAGTTTCTCTTAAGTAGTAATAGTTAAGTTTTGTTTTGAGAAAAAAAATATTTTCAAGTTCCATTTATTTATTTGAAAGGCAGAGTAACAGAAAGAAAAGGACAGAGACAGAGATCTTTTATCTACTGGTTCACTCCCCGAATGCCTGCAACAGCTAGGGCTGGGCCAAGCTGAAACATGGAGCCAGGAACTCCATCTGGGCCCCCATGAGGGTGGACAGAATACAAATGGGCTATCATCTGCCTTATCAAAGGTACACAAGCAGGAAATTGCATCAAAAGCAGAGGTGGGACATGGCCCCAGGAACTCCAATAGGAAGTGTGGGTATCTCAATTGGTGGCTTAACCCACTGCGCCACAAGCTGCCCTGAGATAATTATTTTAAAGAATATTCTGTAATGTCAAATAAAGGAACACTTACGCATACACATTCCTGAGCAAAGACCTGAATGCAGCAAAAGATGTCCTTTTGTAAGTGAAAAATTAACTGTTTACTATAGCCCAGTATATTTAGTGCGTAATTCAGGCAACATATATCTGTTTATATTCTGTTTACAGTAGAGCTATATTTGTTTTAGTTTTACAATTTTTCTGAATATAATGGGAAATTGAAAGTTTGCCATTTTCTCATTTTGAGTTTAAGTGTTTCAAAGTGTCTATCCTTTTTTAATGCTTAGATATTTTATATAAGGCACATATTATTTTAATTAAAATGTACAGTTACTACTGCAAAAATATCAAAATTCAGAAACAAGAAAAGAAAAATGTGAACACATAATCCATTTTGCATAACAATATCACGGGAGGGAACATCATCACATATCAGCATAAACCAGTGTTCAAAATAAATGCTTAGTTATGTTAAACACACTAATTTTCAAATCTTTTATTAACCCCCAAGGGAGAGGTTTAGATCCAGGAAATATTGTAATGAATAAAGTTCAAGTACCAGGTGCTGCTACTTACAAACTAGAAAAATGAATATAATTATTAACAGTGCCTCAGGGCATAATTTTATTTTATAAGATAATTGGAATTTTAAGTAAGGCTTTTTATCAGAAGTATTGAAAAAGAGACACATACAAAAATTAGTAGGAAAGAAGTCTTTTAAAAAAAAGGATAACTTATGAACCAGAGAAAAAGAATACATATTCTGACTGCATTTTTTAATTACTTTTAAATCTCAATTAGTGTAGAGATAAGGGGTCGGCACTGTGGTGTAGCAAGTAAAGCTGCTGACTGTAGTCCAGCATCCCATATGGGTACCAGTTCAAGTCCCAGCTGCACCACTTTAGATCAAGCTCCCTACTAATGCACCTGAGAATGCAATGCAGGATGGTCCAAGTGCTTGGGCCTCTGTACCCACATGGGAGACCAGGAGAAGCTCCTGGCTTCAGCCTGGGCCAGCCCCATCAGCTGATGGAAGATCTCTCTTTGTCTCCTCTTTCTCTGTGTGTAACTCTGCCTTCCAAATAAATAAATAAACCATTAATTAAAAAAAAGTAGGGATAAAATAGGATACTATTTTTTAAAAATTCCTCATTTGATAATTATAGAAAAAAAGATGTGTATTTGAAAGTGCTTTGTAATATGAACTTTTATTTCCAGAGGGACACAAGATGTGAATTTGTAATCAATAGTATTTGTGAAATAAAAAGAATACCTTTATGAATTAAGGATAAATCAGTGCAGTGCAGCATGCAACTTGAGAAAAGATATCTATTGATAGTAAATAATAATATGAAATCAATAATGTATTTGCTATTTCTAACTTTAAACTGCACAATCTTTAAGTATAACAAAGTATTTTTACATTTTTGAAATTTAAAATTTGAAATATTGTCAAGAGCTTTAAACCTAAAATAAAAAGTGTAGTTGAGGAACTGATGAGGATGGTTGACATATGAATCACAGTAGATGACAATTCTCAATAGAAAAAGAGAAAAATTTGAGGCGACAACCTATAGAAGATTAGGGCAATACGAAATGTGATAAAATTTTTGAAGTGCTTGTGCTTCTACTATTAAATGAAGTTTGTAATTATTATGTAAATTATTAACAAAGTAAAACCTATGTATTCTATTTTATGCTTTTTCTTTAACAAAGCTTTCCATCAGTCTAAGATTTTAAAATTAAAATAAATGTATATTTAAGTCTGATATTGAAATTGATCTTATTTGCACATGTAATTGCCATAACTATCTTTTTTAATAAACTGCACAGCCTCAGGAATTTTTTTCTAACAATGGGAATAGACTGTTAACACTTAGATGAATAATAATTTTATTAGTGTCTTCATTTGAAACAGCTAGAATGAATTTACTCAATGAAGAGACCTTTTTTATTTGGAATAATTGATACCAGAAGCACTTCCAGGACGCTGACATCAAAATGGGAATCTGAATGCCTCAACTACTTTGAAAACACACAGATGATCCTAAAGGCTAGAAATGAAATTTTAAAAACCCATTGCTTATGCATCATATTTATTCAAAATATCCAAAGTCAAGATATAAAGCATTGAACAGGTGAAAGATTTGGAATGTCTTTTGGCTGGTAAAGTAGGTTGATTTAGCAATTGTATTAGCCATTACAAGTCCCAGCACCTAGTCTCAGTTGGCCCTTCCTACTAAAAGATGCCAGCTGTCTCATTTCCCTACCTCCTTAGTCACAATTCTGAAAAAACACTAGGAAGAACTTGTAATAACAGGGATCGTTTTAAACTACTTTTTACCACCAAGCAGACTCCCTGCAGAACTGTGCTGTTCAATCTCCCTCTACGTTTGCTCCTAGACTGACAAGAGTGAGCACCCTGGCTGCTCTGACTGGAACAGTTCTCATTTTCTCACTTACTAAATTACAAAAAATTCTCTGCCACCTATTTAAGATTATTCTGATCTCCAATTGTCAATAATTGCCTCGTTAAACTATAGAGTTCTCCACTAGAACACCACTGCCCTAAGAGGTATAAAAGTCTGTGAAACCCTGCTCTATGTTCCAAGATGCTCTAAATTATTGAATTATTGTAATCATAGTAGTTTAAATATTTTGCCAAAAAATTTACATATGTCTTTTAACAAAGCATTGTTGGTACCATGCTTAAGTGTCTTGTCTTCTAGTGTTGCAGGCTAGGTTTGGCCAAAATTAATATTTCAGGCTCTTGCCTTTTACTCAGAGAAGAATTCTAAGCACAAGCTCAAACATGGCATGCAGCATGGTAGGTTTATTTAGAAAGGCTGGCGCTGCGGCTCACTAGGCTAATCCTCCACCTTGCGGCGCCGGCACACCGGGTTCTAGTCCCGGTCGGGGCGCCGGATTCTGTCCTGGTTGCCCCTCTTCCAGGCCAGCTCTCTGCTGTGGTCCAGGAGTGCAGTGGAGGATGGCCCAAGTGCTTGGGCCCTGCACCCCATGGGAGACCAGGAGAAGCACCTGGCTCCTGCCTTTGGATCAGGGCGGTGCGCCAGCGGCAGCGCACCAGCCGCGGTGGCCATTGGAGGGTGAACCAATGGCAAAGGAAGACCTTTCTCTCTCTCTCTCTCTCTCTCTCTCTCTCTCTCACTATCCACTCTGCCTGTCAAAAAAATAAATTAATTAATTTAAAAAAAAAAAAAAGAAAGTGAAAAGAGCTTTTGGGTCCCTGGTTCCAAGTTGACAAAGAAAAGAGGGAACAGCCTTGCTAAAAAGGGCTGCAGCCACGTGCAACCTATTCACTGCACTAAATGCACTTGCTATGTGCCCAAGGAGAAGGCCATTAAGAAGTTGGGGAGAGGGAGTAGGAGGTAGGACAGGAGTGGGGGTGGGAGGGTGGGTATTGGGGGAAGAACCACTATAGTCGTACCTATGAAATTTGCATTCATTAAATAAAAGCTTTTAAAAAAAAAGTTCATCTGCAACATAGTGGAGGCTGCAGCTGTCAGGGAGGTCCCCGAAGGGAGTGATTTCAACCCCTACGTGCTTCCCAAGCTGTATGTGAAGCTACATTATTGTGTGAGTTGCCCCATTCACAGCAAGATGGTCAGAAACTGATGTGAAGCTTGATAGGATCCGACACCACCACCCCAATTTAGACCTGCTGGTGCTACCCCACAGCCTCCACCTAAGCCCATGTATGGAGTGTAATCTTTAAGAGCTAAAGAAAAATGATTTTCTGGAAAAATAAAGTGGAAATTTATGCTTAAAAAAAAAGAAAGTGAGAAGAATACACAGGCACATGAGGGCTTCATTTAGGGAAAGTGGGCCAGGAAAGGTGAAAGAGAGCATACCATACCCTGGTTGGCTTGTCATGGGTCCATGAGGTGAGGAGAGAGTAGAGGGAGAGCTCCTCCTCATTCCCCTGGATTTCTATTAGCTTTCAAAAGGGGAGTGGTTACATAGTACTGCCCCCAGGTCTCAGGTAAGGGGAGTTGCCTTTTGGGAAGGGGTCATCTAATTGATGATAGGATTTACTGGGGCTGGGGCATGCCTGGCCTCCAGCTCACGCACTTAATCTATCTCCCTGACATTTCGCACTTCACCAGGCTAAGCATTTTCCTGAGAATCCTACAGTTTGCAGCACTTTGGTAAAGTATAATTGTGTAAAAATCATTTACCTATTTCTTACCTGGATTCAAAAGCTGCTTTAACATTTTCAAAATTCAAAAATGGCCTTAGCGTAACTATGGGTTAAAGTTCCATATATTCTTTTAAAGTTTCTGTTTTCTTAATTTAGAGGTGCCAAGGATTGTTTTATTTTGGTTAGCTCTTCTTAAAAGACAGCAGGTTTACCTGGTTCTCTACCTCTTTGTGACATGATGTTTTCAACTGTCCTGGGAGGTGGGCTCATGCTGATATTACATGCTCATTCTTTTCAATCAAGGTTTTTCTGGGTTACCTAACTGACCTAGGTAACAAAGTTTTATGTATCTCAGGAAAGTTTCTTATGTTTTCTTTTGTCTATTGAGTTTAATTGCCTTAAATATCTGAATCTTAAAGGAGTTAGCTTTACCTGATTAGATCTGGTCCACAGCTTTGGATAAAATGCTCAGGTTTAACTTACTTTGACCAAATGGTTTAAACC
This sequence comes from Lepus europaeus, assembly GCF_033115175.1. Lineage (NCBI taxonomy): Eukaryota > Metazoa > Chordata > Mammalia > Lagomorpha > Leporidae > Lepus > Lepus europaeus. Next base: position 43,074,632 of record NC_084832.1, on the reverse strand, counting down.
TCTGATGATTCTTTTACATCTAAAGCCCTGACACTTTCTCTGACCTTGAGGCTTCCAACTGGATCCCTGGAACTCTCAAAAGATGAGACTCCCAATTCAATTCAGAGAGAAGTAACTACCTTATGCTTTATGTTATCCAGGACTATACAACTGTAAGCCATCAAACTCCAGGAGGTACTCCAGAAAACGTCCCCAAGGAATCTGCATTCTACCAGGGACCCTAGATCAACTCTCAGAGGAATGCCCTGCTGCTGCCCCTCAATGATGCTCCTTTTCAGCATGAAAAGTGTAAGATCCTAAAATAATGTTAACGAAGGTAAAAGAAATTGGGCAGGTTTAAAATGGAGTTGCTTGTGAGCTAACTGCATACTGTTCTGCTTCTGTGCAAAATGGCTGGGCTTGCAAAATGCTTTCATGAGATAATTGAACTTTAGTTGAACCTGTAGCATGTGATAATTATTTTAGGAGCTATGTTAAGTTTTTGGGAACCATAAAAGCAGAAGTTGATCGAAAATGTACCCAACCTATGTCCTGATGACCCCGTATTTGTGCTTGCTCAAGTACTTTGTTCCTTTACCCTGGAAAAACCCTTTACTTTGTGATCTTTTGTCATGCTGTGAAAATATGCTAATGTTGTGGTTTTAAGCCTTAAATACTCTGTGCAATTGATGGTCGGGGTCGTTCTCTCTGCACTGCTTTGTAGTGTTACTGAGACGACCCATTTGCAAATGAAATAAACTTTCCTCTGCTTTTGCATCGATTGGAGTGGAATTCGTGCTTCTGGGGGTCTCTCTCTCTGTGGGACACCGATTTTAGGGTCCTACATCTTGGGGGCTCGTCCGGGATTCGAGACCCCAGACCCACGCTCCATTCTCCAATCGGAGGTAAGTTCTCACTGTTCTGTGTATTTTTGCGTGTTTGTACGGGCGGCTAGGGCGTCCGGGCGGCTAGGCGCCGAAAGAATTGAGCCAGTAGTAGGTGAGGACAGACGTGTCCGTGACCCCTGGCTCGGGCCCTGGGGGACGCTCCAGTGGTGGTGTCTCGGGGGAGGCTGGCCAGGCAGCTCTCCCACCAGGTAAAAGGTCTTCTTCCCCGGGAGAAGGGCTGGTGGCAGCAGCCACTCCCGCCGGAAGTTTTGGTTTCAGTTTTGTCTTGGTTTTGCGCGCAGTGTCTTTGTGAGTCTTGTGATTGTTTTCTGTGTTCTAATATACTTTCCTTATTTGCCTTTCCCTTTCAATATGGGACAAGAATTAACTACACCTTTGAGTCTTACTTTAGGTCATTGGAGAGAGGTCCGGGAGCGGGCCCAAAACTTGTCTATAAGAGTGCAGAAGAAGAACTGGACAGGTTTTTGTACGTCCGAGTGGCCAGCCTTAAACATCGGGTGGCCACGGGATGGGACTTTTGACTCTCGAATTATCTTACAGGTGAAGAGCCAGGTCTGCAGGGGAGGTAAAGAAGGGCGCCCGAATCAAGTGCCCTACATCTTTGTGTGGGAGGACCTGGCGAAAAATCCCCCAGACTGGGTAAAACCTTTCCTCCTTTCCAACAGGGCAGTGGCAGAGCTCGATCCTGCTATACCCACCACCGCCCTGAGGATGAAGCCCAGTTCTGAGTTGTCAGCAGTTGCCCTGGGGGTGACGTCGAGCCCCAAACCCACTCCGATCCTACCCGCAACACCCCTAGTATCGGAACTTGCAGACCAGGGCAAATACCCTACCTCAACCCTCTATCCATTACAGGAGTTGGACACCCTCAAACCTGAAAAACCCTTAGCTCCAAACCTGAAAAACCCTTAGCTCCTCCAGGCGAGCAGGAGGATATTCCACCACCTTATTCCCCCCGCCTCCTTAGAAGGGCACCTTATATCCCCCGCTTCCCAAAAAGGCCCGCGGTGCCCTTTTTGGAAACCAGAAGAGAAATGGAGGAGGAAGAATCCGATAAAATAGAGGAGGGAGGACCCCCGGCCCGTTCTAACTGGCCGTCCTCCTCCTCCATATAACTGGGATCACAAGCCCTGACAGGACTTGCAGGGCCTGTTTTACTAACATTAATTTTACTACACTTAAATGGAACTCAGTAGGAGACTCAGACTCTACTGCCAGACTCTCCTGAGAGGCTCAGCTAAAGGGGTTACAGGGGTAAAAATTGACATTGCTTAGCTTAAAAGTTATTTAGTTAAAAAAGGGGAAGTTTAAGATGGGCTGAGGGGAAGGAACTAACTAGGATCCTGGCCACCACAGTTAAAAGGAAGCAGAGTAAGGGAGAATCAGGATAAGGCAGGGACCCCGGAGACTGACAAAAGCACAGAGAAGTGCCCAAAAGGACAAGTCTGCCTAAGGTCCGGCTAACAACGGGAAGATCCGACTAACAACGAGAATCTAGTGGTGTACGACTGCCACACGAGACTGAACTGACCGAAACGGCCCCTGCAAGACGACAAGAGAAAAGACGACAGCAGCGGAGTGGTGAGACTGGGCGACAGCAGCCCCTCGGCCCCTCCCTCGTTGGGACACGTGTGGTCCGACACGGTTAGGGATAGTGTTGGGGATGCGGGCTCTGCCCAGGTTCCCGTGGATAATGCTCCATCACCCCCTGCGGTGTCTGGGATGGGCCCACGTGATATCCCCCTAGCGTCCAGAGTTCAACGGAGATAACAGTGGGAGACGGCCGAACGAGGACAATGGTCTGGGTTTCCACCTTCAACCCCCGAGGACTCTGCTCAGCAGGCAGGGCTGATCGCTATGGACCATGCACTCCATAATGGACAGAGGCTTTATCGACCAAGAAGAAAAATTGCGCCAATGTTTCCCTGATTTGGACTACCAAAGGTACTGGGGTCAGACACCGGTCCGGCTTTCGTCTCCAGGGTAAGTCAGATGATGGCACAGGTGTTGGAAATAGAAAGTTGCATTATGTTTATAGGGTAAGTCAGATGGTGGTAGCGGTAGCCAAGGTACTGGGGATATAGTTAGGTAAAACGTATGATTAATGGTGGAGACTGGCACTGGAGACTGGGTCAAATTGCTGCTACACAATTTTTATATAACACTACATTTTTATACTGCCACCCTTTTGCAACTTTCCCTACCCTGCTGACTTGCTTCCGTGCCTTGTAGCTGACTTGCTTCCGTGTCTTGTAGCTGGCTTACGAGCACATAGGGAAGCGGCTGGCTGCCGTATACCAGTCCAAGTGCCCTGTGCTCCCACACTCGTTCCAGGCTGGAACATCGTCTACACTCGTAAGCATCTGACCGAGACTTCTGAGCCGTGCTGAAGTACTGACCACGCCAACAGCAATAAAAGTGGACGGGATTGCCGCCTGGGTTCACGTTAGGAGGGCAGCAGCTGAACAGAGTCAAGGGACCGGCAGTCCTGCCGACAAGCCGACACCGGAATGGAGACGACAACGCACCCAAAATCTCCTCAAGATAAGACTTACTTGCGCCTCATTGTTCTTTTCTCCCTCATTCTGTACCCCCTAATTGTTAAACCTGTTAAGACTAGCATAAGTCCCCATCAAATTTACAATTTTACTTGGTTAATCTATAACCAAGCTGGGGATGTGGTTAACTCCACCTCCAAAGTACAAGCTACCATCCCTTGGGATCCTCTCCAGGTGGACCTTTGTGCGTTAGCGCTGGGGGCTGGGCCCGAATGGGGAACCCCTGATCTTTTTTACCCACAGTTGTCTGCTCCCAAGCAACACTCTTCGGGTACAGGCCCCGGGTGCGGGAGTGACACCCAGAGGGCAGTGCTGGCCCTTCAAGACGGGATATACGTTTGCCCTGGAAGTCACCGGCCCAGGGAAACTCATTATCGTTGTGGGTGGGTACCTCACTATTGTGGCTCATGGGGATGTGAAACCACCGGGGATGCCTACTGGAAGCCTTCCTCTAAGTGGGACTACATATTAGTCAAAAGAACTAACCCCCCTCGGTGGACGTATGGGTCCCCCGACCAGTGGCCGTTAAATTCCCAATGTGGCTCAACCTCGCAACGGAAAGGGTGGTGCAACCCACTTGAAATCTCCTTTACTCAAGCAGGACAAAAGGCTCCATGGGGCACCACGGCCCGAGGGTTCGAGTGGAGCCTTTGCCTCTACCAAGATGGTCGGGATTCTTGTCTCAATTTTAGGCTTAAACTCAAAATGACATCCCCATCCAAAATGGCAGTTGGGCCAAATAAAGTATTAACAAATCAAAAGAGCCCGAGCTCCCCATATCTCGCGAGGGGACATTTCCTTGGGCAGGGGCCTGTTAAAACTCAGTCCAGTCAGGAGCCTGCCAAAAATCAGTCCAGTCCGATTTCCCCGACACCCACCTTTTCAAATGTGGTAACGCCTCCTCCGTTAGGCCATAAAAACTCCTCCTTACCTTCCTTACCTGGGACAGGAGATAGGCTCCTCAACCTAATACATGGGGCCTTCCAAGCACTAAATGGCTCAGTCCCCGATAGGACCCAGGATTGCTGGCTGTGCCTTGCCTCACCTCCCCCTTATTATGAGGGAATAGCTGTTATTGGAAATTGGACTAACCATACCACTGTCCCTCCCCGGTGCTCCCATCTGCCATCCCACCGACTAACTCTCACAGAAGTGTCAGGACAGGGATCTTGCGTAGGCTCCGTCCCCTCTCAATATCAAGGCCTCTGTAATAAAACTGAGACTCTCAAGCCTGGTACCTACTACCTGACAGGACCAAATGGGACATTTTGGGCGTGCAATATGGGCCTAACCCCCTGTTTGGCAGGACAAGTTCATAATCAAACTCATGAATGGTGTGTCTTAGTTGAGGTGTGGCCTCGAGTCACAGTACATAACCCCGAGGAAGTCTACCGACAGTATGAGGGAAACCTTCGGCTCCCTAGAGAGCCCCTGACCATGACGTTAGCCCTCATATTAGGAGGACTCACAGTCGGGGGCATCGGGGCAGGCATAGGTACTGGAGCCACTGCCCTTTCAAAGGCAAATCATTATCACCAGTTACAGCAAGCCATGCATTTAGACTTACAAGCTCTAGAAGAATCGGTCAGTGCATTAGAAAAATCCTTAACCTCACTCTCGGAGGTAGTATTACAAAATAGACGGGGGCTGGATTTGATATTTCTAAAGGAAGGAGGACTTTGTGCAGCCTTAAAGGAAGAGTGTTGTTTCTATGCGGATCACACTGGGGTGGTCAGAGATAGCATGGCAAAATTAAGGGAAAGACTAAAACAACGGCAGAGCCAATTTGAGGCAGGGCAGTCATGGTTTCAGAGCTGGTTTAACTCATCCCCTTGGCTTACAACTTTAATTTCCTCTATCGCAGGGCCCTTGGTAATATTACTCTTAATTTTAACCATTGGACCCTGCATAATAAATAGGCTTATTCAGTTTGTTAACAATAGATTGTCTGTCACCCACGCCTTGATCCTAACTCAACAACACCAAAGTTTAAAACTGAAGGACATAGAAGATAAACTTTAAAATGCAGCTATCTCTTAAATTTTAAGATTAAAATTAGTACAAAAAGAAGAGGAGGGAATGTAAGATCCTAAAATAATGTTAACGAAGGTAAAAGAAATTGGGCAGGTTTAAAATGGAGTTGCTTGTGAGCTAACTGCATACTGTTCTGCTTCTGTGCAAAATGGCTGGGCTTGCAAAATGCTTTCATGAGATAATTGAACTTTAGTTGAACCTGTAGCATGTGATAATTATTTTAGGAGCTATGTTAAGTTTTTGGGAACCATAAAAGCAGAAGTTGATCGAAAATGTACCCAACCTATGTCCTGATGACCCCGTATTTGTGCTTGCTCAAGTACTTTGTTCCTTTACCCTGGAAAAACCCTTTACTTTGTGATCTTTTGTCATGCTGTGAAAATATGCTAATGTTGTGGTTTTAAGCCTTAAATACTCTGTGCAATTGATGGTCGGGGTCGTTCTCTCTGCACTGCTTTGTAGTGTTACTGAGACGACCCATTTGCAAATGAAATAAACTTTCCTCTGCTTTTGCATCGATTGGAGTGGAATCCGTGCTTCTGGGGGTCTCTCTCTCTGTGGGACACCAATTTTAGGGTCCTACAAAAGAGTTATTGTCACCCCCTCCACACTCCTAAGAGCAGTTATGGTCCATTATTCTGGGGAGATGGGAATGTGACAATTAGATGGACTAATAGTAGGTCAGGTCCCTGTTGGAATGAGAAAAGGGTGAGTCCCTTTAGGAGTGTATAAGATGCATACTTCTCCCCAGAATCACCAATCCCACCCTTCTGAGTTTCTAGTTTTATCATGAAAATAGAAAGATAAAGTTACCAACCTACCCTTCTGATGGCTTTTTTGCTTTACATAAAGCAGGCTAGACAGGATTACAACTCCAGTCCTCTGATGGGTTTTATCCCTACCCCTTGATTGACCATTCCCAGAATTATGGTTAAAAGACTACTTCCACTAGTTTCTTAGGTTGGCTTCTCTTGGAGCCTGACTCCTGGCTGCTGCAGGAGGTTAATGACTTAAATAAATCTTGCTTTGCAAAATAAAAACTTGTAAGTTAGGCCTCAGAGTTTGCAAAGGGCTGATGATAGGCTTAAGGCCTGGGATTCCAATTTTAAAGCAAAACTGAAGACCTAGAAAGTTGCCATGAACTGGAAGAACACTTACCACCCACATGGGAGACCTGAAAGAATCTCAAGGCTCCTGGCTTTGGCCTGGCTGAGCCCAGGCCACTGTGGCCATCTGGGGGGTAAACCAGTGGACAGAAGATCTCTCCATCTCACTCTGTAACTCTTTCAGAAAAAAAATGAATCTTTAAAAAACAATTGAGTTCCTTAATTTCAATGACAAAATTGTACCGAAGACAATGTTGGGGAAAAGCGTCATCATACAACACTGCTAGTAATTTAATCAAGTCTGCTATACTTTTTTAGTGAACAAAAACTATTGAAACATAGTCATACTCATTTAATAAAACTGTCTATGTCTATTCACTTGCCACAACAAAATTGAGTAGTTATAATAGGGACAAAATCTCCAAAAGCCTACATTCTCCGCTCTTTGAAGGTCCTTGTTACACTCTAAGAACAGAGTGGCTATTAGTGGATTTTGTGTACCTATTTACATTGGTGGAGGGAACAAGTTGATCCTGAGGTAACTGCATGAAACAGATGGACAGTCCATTAGTTGTTACTTAGTCTATGTAATCGAAAAAGGTTTGTGTAGAAATCACTATTCTTTCTCACGTATCTTTATACTCTTGCCAAGTTACTTTATTTAAATTAGTTCAGAGATTCAGAGCAGCTTCACTGTTTGTAAAACTGGATGCTTTTACAAAAGAATCCTGTAATATTCTTGCAAATACATTATGGAAATATTTACCCAGATATTAGATGTTAGAAAATGCAAAACACAAAAATATTACAAGATTTATTTAATATTCTCTCTGATGTGAAACAAGTAACTTACAAATCCTAACACCCAACCAAATCCAGCAGACATTCAGAAAATCTTTAAAACCTGAGTAATAAATGGTGCATTTGCCTGCATCAGAGTGCCAGTTCAAATGCCAGCTACTCTGCTTCTGATCCAGCTTCCTGCTAATGTGCCTGCAAAAGCAGAAGATGATGGCTCAAGTATTTGAGTCCCTGCCACCATGTGGAGGGACCAAGATGGAGTTTCTGGCTCCTGGCTTTGGCCTGGCTCAGACCTGGTTGTTGCAGTTGTGGCCATTTAAGGACTCAACTAGTTGATGGGAGATTCTCTCTCTCTCTCTCTCTCTCTCTCTCTCTCTCTCTCTCATTCTGCCCTTCAGAACAAATAAGTGCATCTTTTATAAAAACTTAAAGTATCCAAAGTAGAGATTCTATTATAATACAAGCTAATTAATTCATTTGGGAAACACAAACCAGATGTATCTTGAATAATAACTAGATTATTACAAATGTAATCAGGCAATGATGATAATTGAAGCTGATATTCCAGATGTGATATCATTAGGGCAAAAAAATCAGCACATCCTTGGAATTTAGTATGCAACTATCAACTTCTCATAATGCTTTTAAAAAAAATTGACATTAGCAAATTCAGAACTTGTTTTCATTCTCCTAACATGGAGAGAAGTATCATTTCAATGTCATATCAAAGAATAATAACAATTCTACTTTTCCATACTGTTTACTGGAATCTTGATCTCCTTGATAAAACACAGAACAGTGCACTTAATAACAATATTTGTGTCACTGTGATCATTGGATCTGGTAAGCAGAAATGAGCAAATATGATTGATGTCCTACTTGCCAGAGAATAGGGTAAAAACCTTGCAAAATTAAGGGACCTGCCACATTGATAAGAATCCTTTTATTATTGGCTGGTGCCGTGGCTCAATAGGGTAATCCTCCGCCTGCGGCACCGGCACACCGGGTTCTCGTCCCGGTCGGGGCACCAGATTCTGTCCCGGTTGCTCCTCTTCCAGTCCAGCTCTCTGCTGTGGCCTGGGAAGGTAGTGGAGGATGGCCCAAGTCCTTGGGCCCTGCACCCACATGGGAGAAGCACCTGGCTCCTGGCTTCAGATCAGCGCGGTGCGCTGGCCGCAGAGGGCCGGCTGCAGCGGCCACTGGAGGGTGAACCAACGGCAAAGGAAGACCTTTCTCTCTGTCTCTCACTGTCCACTCTTCCTGTCCAAAAAAAAAAAAAAAAATAGCATGCGCTCTCTCTCTTTGTCTCTCCCTCTCTCTCTCTCTGTAACTCTCCCTTTCAAGTAAATAAATCAATCCTTTAAAAATTTTTTTTTTAAAAAATAAGAAAAAGAATCCTTTTACTATAGTACAAAAGTTGGGACATATCAAGAAATTGCCATTTAAAAAATAATTCTTGGGACTGGTGTTGTGGTGTAATGGGTTAAGCTGCCAACTGTGATGCCAGCATCTCATATGGGCATTGGTTTGAGTCCCAGCTGTTCCACTTCTGATCCAGCTCATTCCTAATGCACCTGGGAAAGCAGTGGAAGAGGATACTTGGTCTTCTGTCACCTAAGTGAGAGATGTGGATGGGATTATAGTTTCCTGGCTTCATCCTAGCCCTGTCCTGGCTGTTGTGGTCATTTGGGGAGTGAACCAACAGGTAGAAGACCTCTCTCTCTCTCTCTCTGTCTCCTTCTCTCTTTGTAACTCTTTCATATAGATACATCTTTACAAGTAATTCTTATTATATTCAGTTTATATTTTTCCTCTTTTTAAACTTTTAATTATTTAATAATACTCTGGTAATCAATATAATGCTTAAGGGCATCATACTGTATTGTTAAATAAAGGCACAATGTTGCTCTACAGATCTCTAGGACTTACTTGACTTGAATAACTGCAATTTTATACCTATTGAACTACAAGTTCACTTTCCCCCTCTCCTCCTCAGCCTCCAGTAAACACCATTCTACTTTCTGTTTCTGTGGGTTTGTGATTATTTTAAATTTTCTATGTAAAATAATCTTGCAATATTTGTGCTGTAATTGGCCTATTTCACTTAACCTAATATGATCTAAGCTTATCCATATTGTTGCATATGTTAGGGATATTATTCATACACAATCATAGTATATCAAAAAGTTCATGGAAATACGCCTTTCTTCCAATTTAATTTCTAATGAATCTGCCAAATTATTTAATGTCAATGTACATTTACTTCAAAATTTAGGCGTTGTGATTAAGTGTGTGATGAAGATGTGACTGCATATACACCTCTTTGAGATTCTGATTGCAATTCTTTTGCACATATACCCAGAAGTGGGGCTGCTAAACCACATGACAATTAGATTTTTAACTTGAGGAGCTGCCATATTGCCTATCTATAATGACTATATTATTTGACACTCTCACCATATTACCTTTAATGTGAAAACCTTAAGTAATTCACCTTGTATCACCTGCCAATAAGAAAAAGGTATGTGTTTTAATAAGTTTTTTTGAAGACATATGTGTAATATTTAGGTGTTCTATGCTAACCACTTTATGAATACACTCAAAAGTCTGCCAGTTTTTCCTGAAGCCCAAGAAAAAAAGTCTGGTTTATTGGACAAGGTATACTGCCCCTTATGGTGCAGAAGATTAAACAGTAGTAGAAATATCCTTGACTGACAGTGATATTTTATTGGGCCTTGGTCAATCCCATGAGAACATCAGAGCCTAGAAAGTCAGTGGAAGAGTAATCTTAATTCTTCTTGGCCAACAACATTCTCTATTTGAGAATCATCCCCTAGAATATGTTGAGTACTTACCAGGAGGCAACTGCGAACTGATTAACCGATTATGATTCCCCAAACTGTTCAGAAGGATATGTGCATCAACATTCCATCATTATATAGAAATGGATCTTTAAATGAGCCCAAATATATCCAGAAGTAAACTACATGAAACTGTGTTTCAATCTCCTCAGTATGTATTTCTATTTTTTCATGTCCATCTCAACCAAAACATAGAACATTTTATCAATTTTCTATTGATAATATCTAATGACCCTACCACATATCAGCTTAAAGCAACCCAACTCCTGTAGATAGAGTCCAGAGATAGCTTAGATTATTTGACCAGGGTCTCAGATGGCTGCAAAAAAGGGTATTGGCCAGACTACTCTCTAGTCAGTTCAGTGGAGAGGAGAGAATTTGTATTACATTTTTGGAAATCTATTGGCAAACACACTTCTTTGTGTCTACAGAACTGGGAACCCTGAATTCCTTCTGACTTTTATTTGGAGGATTGTCTGAACTCTTGGAGGTTGTTCTTAGCTTCTAGGGCATACTCCTGACTCTCGGAGTGCTCCTAGTCCCTACAGGACATATTTCTTTCCCAAGTGGGCTTTCTAAGCATGGCTGCTTTCTTCATCAGGTAAGCACAGAGGATCTCCAAAATCAGTCTGGATGCCAATGGCACATTGTACAACAAAATGCAATCAGGAAAGTGAAAATCTGTCATTTTTTGCCATATAATGTTGGTTATAACCAAGCTACAGTTCTCCTCATACTTAAGCAGAGAGTGTTATATAAGAGGATGATTATTAAAAAAAGCAGCGATCTTTGGTGGTTATTTTAGTCCATATCTGCCACAGACCTCATGATGAGGTACCTAGGACCAGTTTTCAAGAACAGTAAATCACAGATCTGCTTTATTGACAGACCTGACATAAGTGTCTTCTTGCATTATGATGATAACAAATTGAAATTTTATTTTATATTATGGAAACTGTTTAAAATTTCTAGTTTCAAGTATAAACTTCATCTTGAATACTGTGGACTTCCCAATCCACTGAATCAATAGTATGATGAATAAATCCAACATCCGGGGGAAAATTGGGTTGTTTGGAAAATGGGGCTAATAAGGACTAGTTCTGGAAACCATGAAACTCACTGGGGTGCTACTTAACTATCCTGTAGCCAATGGAGAAGATCAGTGGGGATCCATGGCAACCCATTATGAGCAGCAAGGACTCCAAAACCTTTATGAACAAATTTTGGCTCAGCACACCAGGTGAATATTACTGACAAAATATGGTGTTATCAGAGGACAAGATGTACATGCAATAAACAGAAACAATTTGGAAAAAATCCCAACCATGTGAGAAATTATAAGTTAACATTCTCACTGAAAATACTAACCAATATATAAAGTAATGAGAAATAAGCCTGCTATAAAATTTACAAAATCTATACTTAAATATATCACACAAACACAATTATATGTGAAAAACGATATAAACAGAGCTACTTTTTGTTCTTTAATGGAAAAGTTTAATATTGCACTGATATCAAATGTAAAATTTCAGTATATTATTGAGTTAAACTAATTTTCACATTCATCTGAAATTAGGGTGATTTCAAAAAGCAGAATCAAGGCATTAATGTATAAACTGATATAGAATTACTGTGAGATACTAAAACAGATCAGGATAAACAGAAAGAACATTGATTTAAAACTATGGAAATCTACTCATAAGTTGACTATTCATATTTGTGACAGGCTTTAGCCATGGCAAACAAGTTGTATCAGCCTTGCTCTTTTGCCATGAATAAATATAAAGGTAGATGAAATAGCATAGGTTACCATTTCCAGAAATTGGATCAGGCATGGACAGTGCGGACTACAATCTCTTTGAGAAGGGAAACAGACAAGGCAAATTGTACTCAAGCTGTTGCCTGGGGGCAATAAAATAACTGTGGCACAGAAAGGGGAAAACTAGGAAGAGTTTGTTGATTGTATTCAGCTATGGAAGCAGAATCTGGGTTAACTCTGTTAAAGCAATTTGGATTATTATTGGATGGTGCAATGCAGAGAACAGTCCTGCCCAGAAGCTGAGGTGAAAATAATAGTTATAAACATGTAAGAATATTCAATGAAAATCCTTGGCCAAGGATTTGAGTGCATCTGTGCTGGCTATGATGTTGTGTGGCTTATCTGAGAGTAGCTGTTATGGGACCAAAAACAGAATCCTTTGAGGTGACAGGATGTTGGGGGCAATGACTTTGGAGTTTTGATTCAACCGCAATAGGAGACCTTCTAATACTTCTACTGAGATACCAGAAAGAGCATATCTTAACAGTAAGAACCATACAAGAGAGTAAGAGCTAATCTGTGTCCATATTACCAAAGTGAAAAATCACTTGCCAAGGGCTGGTGTTGAGGTGCAGTGAGTTAAGCCACTACTTGAAACAATGGCATTCCATACTGGACTGCAGTTTTGAGTCCCAGCTTGCTCTGCTTCCAGTCCAGCTTCCTGCTAATGTGTCTGGAAGGGAGTTCCAGTGCGTGGGTCCATTACCCATGTTGTAGACCAAGATGGATTTCCTGGCTCCTGGCTTCAGCCTTGCTCGGACCTGGCTTTTGTGGTCATTTGAGGATTAAGACAGTGGATAGAAGATTCTCTCTCTCTCTCCCCCCACTCTCTTCCCCCTCTCTTTCTCTTACTCTCTCTTTGCCTTTCAAATAAATAAACAAATCCTTAAATAATAAAATCAATCTCTAATGATATCAAACAAGACATTAGGAATATAACTGCTTGAAAAAACAAAATTCAACATACTGTATAGAAGGATAACATTAAGAAATTCCTTATTACATAAAATCAGTATTATTTATGTAAAAAGTTATCAGACATACAAAGATGAAAAATATGACAAATAAGAAGGAAAATTGAAAGCCAAAGACTAAAGCAATTCAAATGTTTGAAGAGCAGACAAGACATTTAAATAATTATAAATATGTTCAAACAATTAGAGGTAGTTAGGGTCTTAAAACATGAATAGAGTCAGTAAATGGAATGTAGCAGAAAATAAGCAAATTCTAGGGGCAGGCACACAGTGTAGTGATGCCACTTGTTATGTTCTCATCTCATATTGGAATGCCTGAGTCTGAGTCCTGACTCCACTCCCAATTCTGGGTTCTTGCTAATGCACAAACTGGAAGGTAGCAGGTGATAGCACAAGTACTTGGGTCCCTGGACTCCACCTTGGAGATCTCAGTGAGATCCTGGTTTTGGCCTGGCCCAGCTCCAGCTGTTGCAGGCATTTGTGTTGTGAGCTCAGCCAATGGGAGCTATTTTTTCTCTCTCTGACTTCCAAATACAATAGGTAGATAAATGAAAACCTCTCTAAATGCCCTCAAATTCTAGAACTGAAAAGCATAATATCTGAAATAAAAACGTCATTGATTGGTTGCAATTGGCAGAAAATGGTAGATAGCAGAAAAAATGGGCCAACAATAAAAAGAAAGGAGAAGAACTGAAAATATGAACAGAGTGAGATGCTGGAAAATACCAAGTAGCACACTACACTATAATTTGATTCCCAGGAGTTAATCTGACAAATAGAGCATAAATAGAAAATATTTAAAGAAATGATAATCTAAAATACTCCCAAATTTAACTTACAGATCCAAAATTCCAGAGAAACCATATCAAGATAAATATAAATAAATAAATAGTAAATCTCCAACTGGGCACTTCAAATCAATAAGAAAAGAATAGACTTTAATCAAATATCTTGTCATAACTTGTTTTACATTTAACATAGCTTAAGTCAATGTGTGGCATGATAAATTCAAATATGTTAAACTGCTAAGCATACAAGACAAAGCTGTTAATGAATAAAAGAAAAGTCAGTGGGGATGAGGAATATTTCTATAATATTTGTGTGGAACATGTTCTTAAACAAGCTATAAATTCCAGATGATCTGGAGGAAAAAGAATAATAGAAATATTTTAATTTTTAGGCGAGAAAATACCATACTTTCATTTAAATGCTTGTTATTCACTTGAAAAGACTATTTAACTTGTATATACTTGAAGAAATAATTCTCAGAATTTACACAACACTTTTAAAATTTAACAATAAAAATTTAGCATGTTTGTATTCCATTCAAAAGAGCAGAAAATGGAAAACTCATGAAACTATGAGTGTGTTGCCTTCTCTTCAATTTTTTCAAAGAACTTGAGAATAATGAATGTTATTTTTTGTTCATTTTTTAAAAGATTTTAATTATTTATATGATGGGCAGAATTACACACAGAGAGAGATAGAGGAAGACAGATCTTCCATCTGCTAGTTCACTCCCCAAATGGCCACAAGAGCCAGAGTTGGGTCAGGCTGAAGCTGCAAATCAGAAATTCTATCCAGGTCTTCCAGGTGGGTGGCAGGAGCCCAAGCACTTGGACCCATCTTCCACTGCCTTCCAAGATGCATTATCAGGAAGCTGGATCAGAAGTAGAACAGCCAGGACATGAGCTGGGGACCACATGGGACATCAGCATCACAAGCTGCAGCTTAACCCGCTGTGGCATGTTGCTGGTCCTCTTTGTTAACTCTTAACTGGCAGAATACATCAGTGAAGCCATCTAGTCTTGGGCTTTTGCAGCTTCATTCACGCATTATTTTGTAAGATGTTCCACACTGGAGTTCGATTGGTATTCTTTGCATAGATATATTGGGATTGCCAGTTTTTATATACAGTCAAGAAGTAAGTCATATAATGCCAATGACACATGATAATGTATGATATTACAGTTGTCATCTACCTAAATCACCTGGAAGAGGGAGTATTTTTAAAATGTCTTTACTGAGTGTTCACTGTGGCACAGTGGATTGAACAGTTGATTGAAACAACCACATCTCATACCAAAATGCGATTTCAAGTTCTGCTACTTTGATTCCAATCCAGATTCCTGATGCATCCTGGAGGGCAGCACGCTATGGCCAACGCATTTAGGTCCTCATATCACCTGTGGGAGACCTAAATGGAGTTCCAGACTCCTAGCTTCAGCTTGGGCCATTCCCTATCAACATTTAGAAGATTCTGTCCCTCCCTCCCTCCCTCCCCTCTGTTTTCCTATCTTTCAAGTAGATTTAAAACACAAATATTTTAAAATTTTAAAAAATTCTTTTCTGAAAACTTACAATTTAATTATAATTTTTATGAAACTGTGTTTATATTTACATGGCCAGGTAAACACCAAAAATAGAATCACCCTTTGGTAGACACAGAGTGTTTCTAACTTATGTTGGATAAAGGAAAACCGTAGTTAAGAACTTCATTATTCTTCTGCTTACTTGTCATCTCTAGATAGAACTCTTCCCCATGATTTACCATTCAGTGACAAGACAATATTTTCTGTCTTTGATGGGTGAAAAAGGTACTATTTTACTTACATGCTGTTACCATTTTAAGTAGGCCGAACAAATTTGTCATGTGGAAACCCATTTAGGAATATGCTGTAGCTCCATAGCTCCTCTCTCAAGAATTAATAAATCAGCATTTTATTTTATTTTTTAAAAGATTTATTTTATTTATTTGAAAGTCAGAGTTACAGAGAGAGGAGAGGCAGAGAAAGAAAGGTCCTCCATCTGCAGGTTCACTCCCCAATTGGCTTCAACAGCTGGAGCTGTGCTGATCCAAAGCCAGGAGCCAGGAGCTTCTTTCAGGTCTCCCACATGGGTACAGGGGCCCAAGGACTTGGGCCATCCTCCACTGCTTTTCCAGGCCATAGCAGAGAGCTGCATCAGAAATGGAGCAGCTGGGACCCGAACCAGCATGCATATAGGATGCTGGCACTGCAGGCAGCAGCTTTACCTGCTACGCCACAGCACTGGCCCCAGCATCTTATTTTTAACATATGAAAGGTTATAAAAACTTTGGGATAGCTGAACTTTTAATTAACCAAGTAAAGAAAATGATGCAATTTAACAATTTGACATTTCAGTAAATTCCTTTTACAGACATTCTATAGACAGTCTTTGGGGATAAATATGTCTTATTCAAATTTTGTTTTTAATTTTTATTATATTTAATCTCCTTATGTCCCCCAAGATATGTGTTTCTTTTAACATCATGACCTACACTTAGCAAATCCTAAAGTGAGTTGTTTTTGTAGACTCTTACTGTTCTCTGTAAACATCATCAAATCCCTTAAGTGATGCCAAAATAAATGGGAAAAGATAAATTTTGAAGGAAAGATAATGGAGAAAAAGAACAAGACATATAATTTCATGAAGCATAAAGGTTTTAAAAGGACATAGAGTGGGGCCAGTGCTGTGACTTAAAGGGTAAAGTCACAGCCTACAGTGCCGGCATTCCATATGGGCACCGGTTCAAGTTCCAGTTGCTCCACTTTTTACCCAGCTCTCTGCTTTGGCCTGGAAAAGCAGTAGAAGATGGCCCAGGTCCTTGGGCCCCTGCACCCGCGTGGAAAGACCTGGAGGAAGATCCTGGCTCCTGGCTTCAGATCAGCACAGATCATTGCAGACTACTGGGGAGTGAACCAGCAGATGGAAGACCTCTCTCTCTGCCTCTCCTTCTCTCTCTGTGTAACTCTGACTTTCAAATAAATAAATAAATCTTAAAAAAAAAAAAAAGGACATGGGGTGGTTATGAGAAAATGGAAGAACGAGATGAAAAACAGAGGGCATTCAGTTTGGGTTGATAATTTGATATTTGCAGTGAGATCCATACTTTTTTAAAGTATAAGTTTAAAAATAATGCTAATTATAACTAGATTGTCAGACCTTCTCATCCAGTGTCTATTGGTTTGCATTCACTACTACATACGTTGAATAGAATTAGTTTAATCTCTTTACCAGGAAAACAACTGATGCATGGAAGAAAATGGCCTCTTCCCAAGTCAATAACAGGCAAGTGGACATGTGTAGAAAGAACAATGGAACAGACAAAGCATTACTTTGAAGGTGCAGATATAAACAGATTAGGCTGAAGTCATAACTCTTTGAAACTAAAAAATGGGGTCAGGAACAGGGTTCCCTGATAACTTGTAAAGTCAAGATGTGAAAATTTTCAGGTTCAGTTAATTCAACAAAGATTTGTAAATTCCTGGAGTACTTTTCTTTTTTCAGGATCCTGGGGTATAAACCTGGTATATTAACATAAACACGTGGGGCCATTGCTGTGGTGTAGTGGGTAAAGCCACTGCCTGCAGTGCCAGCATCCCATATGGGTGCCAGTTTGAGTCCTAACTGCTCCACTTTCAATCCAGCTCTCTGCTATGGCCTGGGAAAACAGTAAAAGGCAGCCCAAATCTTTGGGCCCCTGCACCCATGTGAGAGACCCAGAAGCTCCTGGCTCTTAGCTTCGGATCTGCTCAGTTCCATCCATTGTGGCCATCTGGGGAGTGAACCAATGGGATGTAAGACTTTTCTATCTGCCTCTGCCTCTCTGTAGCTCTGCCTTTCAAATAAATAAATAAATCTTATACACACACACACACACACATATATATATATATATATATATATATATATAAACATGCATTTTCTGGTTCTAACCATATTCTTTAAGAGAAAACAAAGGGTGAACTAGTTATTATATCAGGTAAGTTACATTTAATTTACTCAAAACTGAATGTTATATAGTTGCTATGAATCACAAAATCATTTATTCATTCAATTATTTATTTATTTTTAAAGATTATTTATTTGAAAGGTTACAGAGGAGAAGCAGAGTGGGGGACAGAGAGAGAGAAAGAGAGATCTTCCAACTGCTGGTTCACTCCCCAAATGGCCACCACAGTCAGGGCCGGGCCAGGCCAATGCGAGGAGCCAGGAGCTTCATCTGGGTCTCTCATGTGGGTGCAGGGTCCCAAGGACTTGGGCCATATTCCACTGCTTTTCCTGGCACAAAAAGCAGGGAGCTGGATCAGAACTGGAACAGCCAGGACTGGAACAGCACCTAGGTAGGATGCTGGTGCTGCAGGCAGTGGCTTCACCAGCAGAGAGATAGAGAGTGACTGAGAGTGAGGGAGAGAGACCTTACATCCATTTATTCTCTTCCCAAATGACCTCAACAGCTTGGACTGTGTCAGGCTGATGCCAGAAGCCAGGAGCTCCATCATAGTCTCTGTGTGACAGGAACTCAAGTACTTGGGCCATCACCCTCTGTTCCCAGAAACAATGGCAAAGAGCTGGATGGGAAGTAGAGTAGTGGGGACTTGAACTGGCACTCAGACACAGGAAGCAAGCACATGTGCCTTAACCCACTGTGTCATAACACTCACCCTTCCATTATACTTTAAGTGCAATTTTAACCTGAATAAATAATAATTTATGTATGATCTAGTATTTCTCAAGGTTAAACAGTAAAACAAGTAGATTAAATTGCATCCATGTTTAATAAGTTCCTACATGGCTATCCTCACTCTTGTGAATTGTCAGATGTGTCAGTCTGTACTGAATTTTTTATATTGAAGTTCTGTACAAAAGTAAAGATGAATGTGGACAAATTATAATCATAAATGTAACTCTAATTATGCAGCATCAAATTGTCTATAAAACTATCTGCCACTTGGTATTAGGTCAAATATATTTCTTCCAAAAAATTCAGATAAACAGAGTACTAAATTTATTGTAATAATATGAAATTTTAGTCAGCTTTGATGGAACATAATTTATGCCAGTATTAAATGAGATAAGCAAATATTTTCCCCAAAATTTAAATAATTATCTGCATAGAGTCTGGTGAAAACACTAAAGCAATTTAAAATATCTTGGGGATTCAGAATAGTCTTTAAAAAAACAAACAAAAAAACCACTGAGGAGTTGGGTGTGCCTTGAACAAAAGCTCAAAAGATGTGTGGTATGCATGATAGAAGGCATAGTGAGATGAGCTATTTCAGGAAAAGTGATACCCACAAACAGGGTCAGAGAATTATTAATATCATGGTTTTCTGAAAAAGCAATTGCAATTAATTTCACATATGGGAAACAGTGCAGCAAGTGATAAGTTCTGAGAAATAAGCAGGGTGCGGATCATGAAGTCTTTGCTTCCCTAGATATTCTCTGGATGACTGGAGCCATTCATAAATTTAATGCCCTCTCAAATTCCAGCTTAAAAATATCCTCAATACCTCTGAACATAGTGACAATGGATGGAATTTGAATTCTGATTCTGTTAAAGTTTGTGTACTGATCCACATTGAATCTACCTCAGAAGCTGTAAGTATAATACATGTGGAAAAAGCAAAGACCGCAAAATGCTTTTCTTGTGTTTGACATATATTATATCTGATACTGAGCCTTGAGTTTTATCTCTGCATTCTCATCCTTTCAGTCCATTTTCGAGGTTCCAAAACACTGGTTTGGATGACAGGCTATTAAAATTTAAGATCTAGCTTGAACTTTGAGAATCAAGAATTGTCTTTTACTTATAATAGTGCACTTAGCAGTTTATTTGAGTAAACCAACATACAGCAAATGCTTCATATTGTTGAATGAATGGATACTTTCACTAGCAATATTAAAATCGCATAACATCACATAGGTAGAAAGTTCTAATTCCTTGAATTGCAGTAGTTCAATGAAGGATTTTAATGATTTCATTGGATTCAGTGTTTGTTAAATGAAAACTTAGGTTTATCCTCTCAATTTTGAAAAGATATGCTCTAAAGAACATATAATTAATTATTATTTCTATAATAATATTGTTGAAGATATCTTTTGTTTTAATAGACCTCATAGAAAGACTATTTTTAAAATAGTGCCAGGATAAACATTACTACCAAATGAATTTCTACTATTTTTTTTCTCAAATGAAAACTAATATTTAAATTCAAATACATAAGGAAATGCAGAGTCAGAGGTATAGTTCAATATGAATACTGCAATGAAAATTTCTGTATGCTAATTTATGCTCTGCTTTTTTTCTTACCTTTAATAGTCTTATTCTAAATTTAATTTTAATATATCCATATTATTTAATTAATTTCAACAAATGTTTTTTTAGCTTTGCTATTAAAAACATTCCAAAGGGATATTTTTAAATTACATAAACTGAAGCATAATAAAATAAACATGGTAAAGCTGTGTCAAATGTTGTTCTGTGATAAATTTGGATATAAATTTTTCATCTTTTTATTCTGCAATCAGATGTGAAAATGTTATTTTTTCTGGTTTATGAAAAATTACCATTTGGAAGAGAAATATAATAAGTCACAGCAGTGAGTGACTTGTCTAGATGGATTCCAAAAGTTCATTTTGCAATTGTAATGTTGTCTATCAATTTAGCAGCAAAACATATCAATATGTTTTAAATTGATCACAGTGGGAGTGGACTACAAAAAAATCACAATGTGAATATTCTGGTTTTTAAAATGTGATTTCAGAGAGCAGGGTTTGAACTAAAAAATTAACACAAAAACACCATCTGAAGGAAAATCTTGTGATAAATGAATGGATTCTATTATGTGGTAATTATAACAAATGATTTAATATGTATAGAATAATTTAAACCAAAAAAAAAAAAAGCTTAACATCTGTTTTCCATAACATCAATCAATATCTTAAATAACTAGTACCAGATTTCGATTCAGGAATCCTAGCCCTGGTAAAATTCAGAAGGCAATGATAGACTTCCCTACTCATCCTACAGGAAGGTCTTGCACTCTACTGTACATAGTTTCATAGAATTTAGTTAAGGGACAGACCAGCTTCTTTGCTAATGCAATTAGAATATATATTTTTAAATATACTTTTAAAATAATTTAAATATAAAAGATTATGTGTAGCATATACTTAGAAATCTTCCCTCTATATATTTCTTATATATTCACATTAATATTTAGATTTATCAACAGTAATAAACTATAGTTATTATTTAGCAATTTGACACTCTTATTACATCAAAGTGTCAAGTCAAAATACATAATGTAGGGTCTAATTAAATCCATTGTATCATTCATGATTTAAATTCTGCCTTCCCTGGCTGAGAATTGGTATATTTCAAAGAAGAGGAAAGATAATAGGCACTACATGAAATGTCAACATGTATAAATATTTTTAAATGCAACACATGCTCAATTTTTTATTATGAAGTACACTTAGGTTTATCATAGATACAATGTAATGATAGAGTATGATGTTTTAAATTACAACTTTCTTTACAAATATAATAAAATAGTTTAAATTTCTAGTCAAATGTTGATGTTTGTAATATGTTACCAATTATAACATTTATTATATAAAAGTTTCACAGTATGATGAGACAATTTATGTCACTCAATTCCTTACTAGTTGAAGAAAAATAGAAATCTTTAAAAAAGTGAATTATTTTTGTTAAATTACTTCCTTAAAAGATTTACTAAAAGAAAAAACTTTTACATTCATTAACATTAACTTTTTGATTTCTTAATTAGAATATGAACAATGACCAGATGTTCCCAAATTAATCTTTTTTTAAGATTTTTTTAAATTTATTTAAAGACAGAGAGAGTGATTTTCCATCTCCTGGTTCACTCCCCAAACAGTTGCCACAGGCTAGGGTTGGACCAAGCAAAAGCCAGGAGCCTGGAACTCCATCCAGGTCTCCCACATGGATGGCAAGGGCCCACAACACTTGGGCCACATTCTGCTGCTTTCCCAGGCACACTAGCAGGGAGTTGGATCAGAAGTGGATCAGTCAGAGCTCTCATGAAATGCTAGAATCAGGGATAGTGACTCAATCTGCTGCATCCCACTCCAAATGTTCACAACAACTGGGACTGGGGCTGGGCAGAAAGTGACAGCTGGTCAACTAGTTAGTTCTTCCATGTGGATGGCAGGAACCCAACTACTTGAGCCATCACTTCTGCCTCCCAACATCTGCATTAGCAGGAAGTTGAAGTCTGGAGCTAGATTCAGGAATCAAACACAGATATGCAATGTAGGGTGCAGCATCTCAAACACTAGATTTAATGCCCCCAATTTGTTTTTATACCAAAATGAATTCATTTAATTTCACTAAGGTGAATAGAAATTAATGGTATTATGGATAATATTCAAAGGAGTTATGCAGTGATTGTTAACATGTAGGTGTTATGATTAAACTAGATATTGAGTAGTAAAGAATCTTTTCTCACTTTGCACACTGAAGTTACTTTCTAAAAGTTCAATAATGCTAAACCATAACCATTCATTAAAACAAACTATAGGAAAACAAATGCAAACACAAACAGACAAGTACTGAGCAGGAGTTGGAAGGCATAAACATCCTGGTATATATGTATGGACAGAGGACCCTGATTTGAAATGGTTCAATTTATGATTTCTTTTACTTTACAATGGTGAGAAAACCATACATGTTCAGTACAAAATATACTTTTAGTTCTGGATTTTAGTCTTTTCCTAGGGCTCAGATATGCATACAATAGACTGACTCCAGTGATACTGGGCAGCAGCAGTGTGCAGCAGCTGCCAGCCAGTCATTCCATAATAGGGGAAACAACTGACAGTCTACAGTGCACAGTGTTGCTCAGCCAGGATGTCGGCTGTATTAGGTGCATTTTCATCTCAGGAAGGCTATTTTCTATTCATGATGGATTTATCAGGACATAAAGCCATGAGAATCAGAGAATTATCTCTATACATACATATATACTGTGCCTAGCATTATGGGCCCTTATATGTGGTACACTCACATGCATGGGTGGCAATACAACCCAAAAAGCATTTATGTACCCATCTGATAGATATGTATGTATACATATATACATACATACATAGATACACACACAGACACACACACACACACATATATATATATATACATATATATATATATATACATAGAAACACCAATATAAATATACTGGGCATGTCAAAATTGGTCACTTTCCCTAGTATCAGTCTTATATTTTTTGTTAAGTCTTTCATTCACAATTTTGAGGTTGTTATTTAGATCTCACAATAATACTCACACCATTTATCTTCTTTCTTCTCATTTAGACATGGGTAATAATGATTATTTATCATATTTAATCACATAAAGACAAATTATATCAAGTATTCCAATTTCTCTGAATATATATGCCAAAGTATAGATAGGAATTGAATTATTAACCAGTATGAATTAATTTTCATTGATAGAGAAAATAGTATACCTGAGATAGAAAGCAACCCAAAACTAGATCAATCCTATTATAATGTTTCTCACAACACAATGCCCTTCTGTCTCCTTCATGATTTTATATTTGTCATTAATGTTCATGATTATATGATGTTTTAAAAATATAAAGATGAGATTTTATTATGCATTATCTTCTTTAAATTTTCTGTATTTTAGGATTTTGAAAAATTCTATATATTTATACCATAAACATACGAATCATAAGGTAGTGAAAATAAGCTGTTAAAATATACACAAGTCATAGTTTCTGACATTAAGGAGTCTTGTAGGAAAGCAGACAGATAAACTAAAACAACCATGTCACAGTGCTTTGAATGAGGAATACACAGTGCTATGAATCACAGACCTGAAATGCAATGCAATTCAAACTGTAGGGATGAGAATTGAGGGTATCAATCAAAGCTTATTGTAGGAGAAGATTCAGAAATTGTGTTTTATGTTATTTTATTTGTTTTCTTTAAAATATTTCTTTATTTGAGAAGCAGAGAGGGAGGAAAAGGAAGAGAGAGAGAGCTTCCATTATCTGGTTCACTCCCCAGATGTCCATAATGGCCAGAGCCAGACCAGGAACACTAGCCAGGGCTCCCTGTGGGTTGTTAGGAACTCAACTACTTGAGTCATCTCCTGTAAACTCCCAGAAGCTGCATTGGCAGAAAACTGGAATCAGGAGCGGAAGCTGGGGTATGTAACCTAGGTACTATGAGTTAGAAAATGGGTGTCTTAGCTGCTAGGCCAAAAACCATCCCCATTAACTATGTTTTAAAAAATCACTCATAGTGTAAGCAAAGGGCAGCAAAAGTTCTTCTCAATAAGAAGAGAGTGTTTTAAGACACATAATTATGTGGAATAGCAGGGAAAACTTCAGTATTTCACCATTACTTACAAAATGGGTTTTTCTGGTAGAAAGACAGTAGACAGACTGAATAATTAACAAAGGACTAAATTCTATTACTTTCCAATAACTTGACATGGGCTGCTTCAAATAGTAGAGCCATTGAAAACAGTACCTAAAGTTAAAATACGGACATGGATACTTACTGGCAATATAAATATTTTTTTTTTTGACAGGCAGAGTGGACAGTGAGAGAGAGACAGAGAGAAAGGTCTTCCTTTGCCGTTGGTTCACCCTCCAATGGCCGCCGCGGTTGGCGCGCTGCGGCCAGCGCACCACGCTGATCCGATGGCAGGAGCCAGGTGCTTCTCCTGGTCTCCCATGGGGTGCAGGGCCCAAGCACTTGGGCCATCCTCCACTGCACTCCCTGGCCACAGCAGAGAGCTGGCCTGGAAGAGGGGCAACCGGGACAGAAT
The DNA here is from genome assembly GCF_033115175.1 of Lepus europaeus. Classification (NCBI taxonomy): domain Eukaryota; kingdom Metazoa; phylum Chordata; class Mammalia; order Lagomorpha; family Leporidae; genus Lepus; species Lepus europaeus. Next base: position 43,049,933 of record NC_084832.1, on the reverse strand, counting down.
CCGGCGCCCCGACCGGGACTAGAACCCGGTGTGCCGGCGCCGCAAGGCGGAGGATTAGCCTAGTGAGCCGCGGCGCCGGCCGGCAATATAAATATTATCAAGGAAAGGTCTCTTCTTAGGAGTCTACATTTTTTTCATTTGTAATATAAAACCAATATGTATATTTCATTGCTGTTCATTCATTTATTCAACAAACACCTATTAAGTACTATCAGATGTCAGGATTCACTCTACAATTTAGAGACACAGGAATAAGCAAATAGCAACGTTCCCATTCTCAAATAGCTTACGTTTGAGTTGAAAGGGTGAGAGGAAAAATATCCAAACTGAAAAATACTTAATAGTAGAATATAGCTGGAAAGAAGGGATGGCTATCTGAGAATGTGTTATTTTAAGAGTAATCTAAGGATACGAGCAAAGAAGGAATGTATGTATCTGGGAGAGAGCTTTACCAGAAACAGAAAAATAAAAAAGTAAGACAGGAAAATGCTTGATATTTTGAGATGAAAAGAAAGCCCTTGTAGCTGGAGGGGAAGAAGGGAGAATTAGATAGGATATACAGTAAGAAAAACATCACAGGGATCCTGCTTCTGCATCATCTTGTAGGCTTGAATGAGAATTTAGGATTTTATTCTGTATAACATGGAATATTAGTAATGTTATGCTTTAAGAGGATAATTATCTGTTCTGTGCAGAATAGATTACACAAAGAATGAAATAAAGAAATTAGAAGCCTGTTGGCATAAAGTACATGAAATTTGTTCACATAATATAAATAAAAATAAGTAAGTAATAAAATTAATAAAAAAAAAGAAGTCTGTTGCAAGAAACCACCATAAGGAATGAGGGTGGTTTGAACTTAAGTAGTAACTAATAAAGACATATATTAAAAAAAAAAAAACTTGCTTTGGAGTATTTTCCGAAGACACTGTTGAATAAATGGTTCTTTTGAATATAGGATTTGAGAGAATGAGAGCAAGAGGAGGCTCCAGAATGATTTAAAGACTTTCAATTTAGTAAACATGAGTTCAGTAAAGATGTCAATTAGGCTACTGGATATACGCTCTTGAGTTCTAGGTTAAGTTTTGAGTGATATATACGGGTACTCTATTTTTATTAGCAGTATGTAAAATTATTTCACTGGCTAAGATCACATAACAACATCTAGTGAAAGAACTGAGTCCTGGGAAAAAACAGGCAAATGAAGCTCAGAAGAATTTGACAATGAAAAAGGAAGAAAAGAGATATTAGTGTCTCAATTGTCAAGCAAATAAAATATAAAACTGCATTAAATGTTTTTGATAGATCCATTAAAACAAGGAGGGGAAAATATTATGGAAAGCATCAAAATGAAGACATCAGAAAATCTAGAAAATGAAAACATAATTAGTACAGAATGCTTAGTATTTTAGTATATATCTGGATCACATGCTAAACTTATTTTGAGTAACTATTTGCACCCTTTCCTTTTATCTAAGCTTTGTTTGTCCAATTCAATGCATATGTCTTTCATTTTTAAGAATATTTCTTTTCACCAAGAAAAATAGGGATTGAGGAATTAGTTTTCTGTTGTTGTTGTTTTTTCCCTCAACCAGCAACATCAGCTATTTGACAACCTAAACTGAATCAAACCTTGTTTTGAGAGTATTGTTCTGAATGTCACTGTTTTGAAAATACTTTGACAGGTACAGATGCCCACTTGAGAGGGAAGATTAGGTAGATGATGTTACGACAATATTTCTTCTTAAGAAAATATAATTCTTAAAACATTCAGGATTAAGACTCAACATTTTTGCCTTCAAAATATGCATTACTTTAATCAAGCAATTTTGAATTAAATTTTATGGCCTATTATAAAGTGCCTTATAGCATTCTCTAGAGATTGCATGTATGTTCCCAAGCATAGAGAGCAATTATTCATTCTTAATAATCATATAATGCATGAAATACTTGGAGAGCCCTTGAAAAACTTATTGATAATGGGTCTGCAATTGTATTTGTAACATTCTAATAAACTTGAAAAATTTGTAGTCATTGTATTCAGGAAAATTGAATGTCTATGAAGTTTTCCACGCTTTGTTTTACCTTCTATATTTCTCCTCTTTTGCATAATCCTCATATTTTCTGTCACCACTCAGGAGCAAAGAAATTGCCTCAGTAGACATTTCTCTTCTTTCCCATTACTTCATATATGTTTTTAATTTTTAAATTGCTTCAGATTCTTATTAACTACTTTAGATTTTGGACTAGAATGTTGAAATTATATTTACCTATTCGTTTCATTTTCAATTTTATTAACACATTCAAGGACTTTTATTTTAACTTATCAACACAGATTTCAAATTTTGGTCCTCAAGGCAACTTGTGCCTAATAGTCTTACCCTAAGGGGCTGGTGCTGTGGTGTAGCTGCCTGTAGTACTGGCATTCCATATGGGTACCGGTTAGAATCCCAGATCCTTCACTTTGATCCAGCTGTCTGCTATGGCCTGAGAAAGCAGTAGAAAATGGCTCAAGTCCTTGAGCTCCTGCACCCACATGGGGAACCCAGAAGAAGCTCCAGGTCCCTGGCCTCAGAATGGCCCAGCTCTGGCCATTGTGGCCATTTGGAGAATGAACCAGTGGATAGAAGCTCTCTCTATCTGCCTCTGCCTCTGTAAAGCTGCCTTTCAAATAAATAAATAAGTCTTAAAAAAAAAAAAATGGTCTTCTCCTGCATCAGTTCCAGGAATGTCATATAGCAGACTTCTTTGGTAGCCTTTGATGATGGGGAAGGTGACTTGAATGTGCTATTTGATTAGTATTAGCCATTATTAAACTCATGATTATGCTAGAAACTCACAGGGTTTTAAAAATTATCTGTGATGCCTTAATACCATTGACATAAATCAGTTATCACCCGACTTCTTACTCCATAGTCCACAAACTATTTTGTGTATATTACTTACAACTGTCTTCCACAAAGCACTCTGGAAGGAACACTGAAACAAAACACTTAAAATATTATATGATCAGCAAGCAAACCAAGTTTTGGGGCTATGTTTACTTGGAACCTGATAAGTAAAAACTCAACCTATGAGGAAGAAATATAAATAGATACAAACAACACAAAAACAAAAATAGTTTGATGTATGGCACTAAAACTAATTTCAGACTTTAAAATAATATTTTTGAAATATTTTCAGACACAAAGAGAGAAAAAGGTGGAGTACAACTAAGGATAAATATCAGTCTTGATTATATATTACATCGTTACTGATTGTAGAGTTTTTCCACAGTTCTTTAGCTCAGGAAATAGCAAAAGGTTCATCTCCTACCATAGATTTTTTTTTCTTGTTGGTAACTTGGAGAAAAGAAAAGAAGATAGCTTCACAACAGTGGAATATTTCTATTTTAATTTTATCAGAGTGAAAAATACCTCATAAAATTGAAACACTGGTCTGTGTATTTTAGCAACCTGCAACTCTTTTGATTTCTAATAGCTTTGATTTTTCTAAGTAGATTCAAATAAACCATGTTATATATATATATATATATATATATATATATATATATATATATATATATATTTGCCAGGCAGAGTTAGACAGTGAGAGAGAGAGACAGAGAGAAAGGTCTTCTTTCCATTGTTTCACCCTCAAAATGGCCACTACAGCTGGCACGCTGCGCTGATCCGAAGCCAGGAGCCAGGTGCTTATCCTGGTCTCCCATGTGGTTGCAGGGGCCCAAGCACTTGGGCCATCCTCCACTGCATTCCTGGGCCACAGTAGAGAGCTGGACTGGAAGAGGAGCAACAGGGACAGAATCCGGTGCCCCAACCGGGACTAGAACCCCGGGGTACCGGCACCACAGTTCAGAGGATTAGCCTAGTGAGCCACGGTGCCGGCCTATAATTTCTGAATAGAAATTCAATATCATGTTTGCACTTTATAGTCTCTAAAATATTTGATATTTTTAAAAACAAATTTCTATGATATATTTTAGCTCTGGTAGCATATAAACTGTTTATAACATAGATGCCTTTAATTCAGGTTGAACTACACTAGACAACAAATTCCATACACCTAAATGTGAGTTTTTACATGTGGTAAAATGGAGGTTTAACAGAGGAAGCCCACTAAAGCAGGTCAATGTTTTCACTGCTTTTTATAAACACCAAAAGCGGCAATCTCAAGGACCGGATTATGACACAGGAAGTTAAGCTGCTTCTAGGAGCAGGCATCCCATATTGGAGTACTTGTTCAAGTCCTGTCTCCTCTGCTCCTAATCTAGATTACTGTTAAAATGCATGAAAAGTCCTAAGATGGCCAAGTACTTGAGCCCCTGTTGTTCATTCTGGTTTGGGAGACCAGAATGGAGTTCCTGGCTCCTGGCTTTAGACTTGCCCACTCCTGGCTGTTGTGGCCATTTGGGGAAGTGATTTTTTAAAAAATATAAAGGGATAGTTATATTCATTTACCAGTTAACGTTCCCACCAATGTCTGCATGCATCTTTGTTGGTGAGCTGTTTTTTGTAGGCAAAAAATAGATGATTTTTGTTTTTCAACCCATTCAGCCAGTGTCTATCTTTCAACTGGAGAGTTGAGGCCATTTACATTCAAGGTGAGTATAGAAACGTAATGACTTTGCCCTGCCATTTTACCATAAATATATCTATTTTTTACTTTGGATTTCCTTTTTACTTTTACTGGGAGCTTTCCTTCCTTTACCTTATTTCATAGTGGTGACCATGCTTCTGTGTTTCTGTGTGCAGCGCATCTTTAAGCATCTTTTGCAGGGCTGAACCAGTGGTAACAAATTCTTTCAATTTCTGTTTGTCATGCAAGGTCTTTATTTCACCTTGTTTACTAAATGAGAGCTCTGCAGGATATAGTATTCAGGGTTGACAGTTCTTTTCTTTTAAGACTTGGAATATATCTCACCATTTTCTCCTAGGCTGTAGGGTTTCTGATAAGTCAACTGTGAGTGTAACTGGAGATCCTCTGAAAGTAACCTGGCATTTCTCTTGTGCACATTTTACAATCATTTCCTTATGTTTTACTGTGGAGAGTTTGATTACAATGTGTCATGGTGAAGAGCTTTTCTTGACTTGTCTATTAGGAGTTCTATCTGCTTCCTGTACTTGGATGTACCTTTCTTTCTCCAAATTAGGGAAATTTTCTGTTATTATTTCACTAAAATGGCCTTCTAATTTTTTCTCTTTCCATGCCTTCAGGAACTACTAGAACCTGTATGCTGGATCATTTGATAGTATATTGTAAATTACCAACAGTGTTTTTTTTTTTTAGTTTTCTAATTTTTTCTGCTTGTGTTTGGTCTGACTATATAATTTCTGGTGCTTTGTCTTCTATATCAGATATTCTTTTTTTTTGCTTCATTGATTCTGCTGTTAAGGCTTTCCACTGCATTTTTCATTTGTTCTACTGAATTCTGCATTTACAAGATTTCATTTTGGTTTCTCTTTGAGATCTCAATTTTGTGGAATAAATATTCTTTCATGTCATGTATGGATTTCATTAGTTCACGAATTTGCTTCAGATTACCTCTGTGTAATCCTATAATCAATTTTTTGAATTCCATTTCTGGCATTTCTTTAATATCATCTTCACAATCTAATATTGAATTGTTGTGTTCTTTTGGGGTGTCATGTTGTCTTCCCTATTCTTTTGCTTTTAAGGATTTTAAAATTTTGTTTGAAAGAGTTACACAGAGTGAGGAGAGAGAGAAAGAGGTCTTCCATACACTGGTTCACTCCCCAGTTGGCCACCTTGGCCAGAGCTGTGCAGATCCAAAGGCAGGTATCCCACATGGGTGCAGGGGACCAAGCACTTGGGCCATTTCTGCTTCTATCCTAGGTGCATTATCAGGCAGCTGGATCAGAAGTGGAGCAGCCAGGACATCAACTGGCACACATATGGCTTGCTGGCTTCACAGGAGGCAGGATAACCTGCTACACCATAGCACAGGCTCCACTCTAACATGTCAATGTGTTTGTTTCATGGAGAGGCACCTGAAACATGCACAATCCTGGTATAATGTACATAAATATTGTTAATTTGAATTGTTTTAAGCATAAGCTTGAAAGATTATATATATTTCATAATATTTTTGAAGCACAGTAATCTAGTCCAAGAACACAGTTTTTCAACAATTCTTAAGTCACATGCCTCCATATTTTGGGTGAAAATATTATATGTAATGACTCAAAAAATGCATGGGAAGATATATTTTTCTAACACTTCATAGGGAATAAAAACAGAGGTGGGTGCCCAAAAATTTAAGATTGCTGTTAAAACATAGGAAATGTTGAAGATGATACAGATGTATTATCCATATGGAAGACATGGTCCAAACTCCAACATAAATGAGCCATGACAGTGGGTTTTGTGATGTACTTTGTCTAAATGTAGATTTTCCACTTTCTTGAGAACTTCTAATACAGTTAAAGTTTGACAGATTGCTTGCCTTATAAACTATGCATCAAAGACAGTATGAGATTAAGGCATAAAAGGCTTATGCTTCAACATATGCTTAGAAAATAACTACACATCTGTCCATTTCAGATGATAACATGTAAAAGAACTAGCTGTGTTTTGTAAAATTCATCCAACTTCACTGCATAGCCCATTAATTTGCATTTATAAACAGTAAACACATTCACTTATGGAGAATTGCATTTACTTTTAAAATAATGCAAATAGTAATTTTAGTACAAGTCTAAGAAATCAATCTTATATATATTTCTTATATATATCTTACATATATTCTTATATATATATCTCTTATATATACTTTATATATATGTATCAATTCTTATATATTTTCATAATCATTTTGCTTAGCTTACTTTATTAAACACATTAATATTTTAAAAGTAATATTTATATGCAACAAAGATGATGCCATGAAATATTTTGATGCATTCTGATCATGAATACAAAATTCTGTTTTCACCTGATCCCAATAAATAGATGTATATCATTAGTCAGAGCGGTGACAGGAAGGAAGTATATAAGAAACAAATCAATGAGATAGAAAAAATAACCCTGAGCAAGATCCACATAATAAGCTGATGTTTGACAATGGAGCATGGACAAAGCAGTGGGGAAATTTTTTTTCTCAACAGTGGTACTTGAAAACTCAAGGTGTCGCTAGGACTGGGCAGTCACTGTGGGAGGCTCCACACACTCAGCGCTCCCTGATTACATGGGGAGGAACATTGCTGGGGAATCTGAGCTTACACTGAGGGCTGCACAGATCCTTTGTGTAGTCTCTGTGGCAGAACAGACAAATAATATATCCACTGGGGCTAGGGCCCAGGCACTGGTATCCTTTGAGGAGAGGAGCTCAGCTGAATCTATGCCAACCTCCCCTCTGATTAAAAACAAAACAAAAAAAAGTCGGCGAACTCTAAAGGCTTCCATAGCCTTGGCAACTCATGACTAGAGCCTAGGGAGATTACTGACGCCATAAACAAGAGTGTCAAATTGTTAAGTCAGCAACAGGAGACACTGTGTACTTACATCCCATGTGGGATCTGTCCTTAATTTGTTGTCTAATGTGCAGTCATGCTATAACTAGTACTGAAACAGTATTTTTACACTTTGTGTTTCTGTGTGAGTGCAAACTGATGAAATCTTTATTAATTATATACAGAATCGATCTTCTGTATATAAAGATAATTGGAAATGAAAAAAAAGACCTGGTGTTAAATTGGAAATGGCATAGAAAATTAATTAATTTTTTAAAAAATATTATGTAGGATCTCTGTCTTTAATGTGCTGTACACTGTTATTTAATGCTATAACTAGTACTCCAACAGTATTTTTTCACTTTGTGTTGCTATATGGGGGCAAACTGTTGAAATCTTTACTTAATATATACTAAACTGATCTTCTGTATATAAAGAGAATTGAAAATGAAAAAAAAAAAAGATTTACCATGCCAAACCTGGGTGTGTCACCTCAGACACGCCCTTCACCCTGAAGAACTGAACAGAGTTCCCTGGCCACACCCACCACATGCCTCTAGGTATTCACTGAAAGCAGATATTCCACTAATCTACAGGGGAATGGTACAAAGATAAAAGCCACCACAGCGGGGAAAAAAAACAAAGAAGAAACTAATGGGTATCTCCACAAATGCAGAATAACAAATGCACCAATTCAAGAAACAAGAATAAGGAAGACTGTGGCTGGTGCTGTGGCATAGTGAGTAAAGCCGCCGCCTGCAGTGCCAGCATCCCATATGGACACTGGTTCAAGTCCTGGCTTCTCTGATCTAGCTCTCTGCTATTGCCTGGGAAATCAATAGAAGATGGTCCAATTGCTTGGGCCCCTGTACCCATGGAATACCTGGAAGAAGTTCCTGTCTTCTGTCTTCAGCCTGGCCCAGCCCTGGTTTTTGAGGCCATTTGGGGAGTGAACCAGCAAATGGAAGATCTCTCTCTCTCTCATTCTGCCTTTCAAATTAATAATACAATAAATAAATCTTAAAAATAGTTTAGAGTTGATGGAATGAAGGAATGTTCTCAAATATAAGAGCATTGAATGGATAAAGAGGACAAAGTGATTTCGATGGCTTACGTTTAAAAATAATATTATAGTAGCTTTTTATAAAACTTTTTAAAAGTACATTTTTAGAAGGTAGAATAAATTCCTATTCCTGAAAACTGTTCTGGAAATAAAAAGAGAGACATAGTAAGAAGATATAGGGACTCAGTGACTGCTTTGGTGCAAACAATGCCTAAGGAGATCCACAGGAGAATAAATTCTTTTCAGAATCAGTTCAAAGTAAATGTTGTTCCATTCCCTTTCTCCATGTCTCCCAACAAAGCCCACATTTCTTCACAATAGGGCTGTTCAATAACAAAGAGAAGGCAAGATATGAATACAAACACACATTTTATATAGTAGCAGTCAGAGGTGATTGCATTTCATAAAATGGAACAGGGAAAACTAAAACTAAAAGCAACATCACTATTCCACCATGACAGTTAGCTCTCTCTCAAATGTCATTTGAAGTCACTAAACAGGGTCATTCTCAAAGTTCAAAAATACAAAAAAAAAAAAATTATCAGCTGGGTGAAAATTTTATTGTTTGTCAGCTTGGAGCATAACCTTTTCATGAAATCTATATCCTGTGAGTGAGGAGTAAGTGTTTATTGTTGAATGACTCGGGGCTTTGTTAAGCAGCTTTATCACTGAAACCTCAGGGTTGGCCTAGGGGCCACATGATGAATAGTGAAGAATTTTTCGAGTGTGAAAAAATAATGGCCATGTTATAGAGTAGTGAAGTATTTGGTATAGTCTTTACCTGAGAAAATTTAAAGGCACACATTAATGAAATCAGGGTTCTGGCCAACAAAATTCTAAGAAAATAGTCAGAAGGAATTGTAGCAACCCATGAACTGCACTGGATATGATACTACAAAGAGTAAATGAGACAGGAAAAACAAATTGTCCTTTTGCAAAGTGAAAAGAGTAGGAAAAAGTCCAAAACATCCAGGATTTTGAGGGGTACAAAATAAAATTATTGCACCTCTTCTTTCAGGGGTCGATAAAATTCTGATATGTTTTGAGTTAAAAGACACTTGTTACATTTGTGATTCAATTAATATGGACCCAGTAAATGTTTTAGTTGGAAAGGCTGACTCAGTGAAGCAAGGTTACTTTGAGATTCATGGAAGATTGATAATACTAAAATACTTAAAATTTAGATTATGTGGGAAGAGATATGTCTTAGAATTGTTTGTAGGTTATGAACAGATGGAGCTGATGGGATTGACAATTTTTTCAGTGTTATTTGATGGATGACCACTACATTAAGAGACCATGAAAATACAGAATTAAACTTGCCCTTCATTTCTAAACTTTTTACAGACAAGCAGTCCAAGAATTCTTCTCAGACCATAAGGAAGCACATTTTCCAATTTTTTTTTTATTACAGATGGCCAAGGAAGATAAGAGGTGGGGGGACAACTTTTAGGGAACATTAGGGGACTTAATCACATGATATTCACTCCTGAAAGGTAGGGATACTCTGCAGAATTCAATAAACAGTATTTTAGGAATATGATAACCAGGCACTGCTGTGCATCTCCCTTTCTAGATAGGAGTGTTGATCAGAGTTATTTTGGTCCTCTTTCACTATTGTATTTTGAGTGTGTGAAAGTGTGCTGTGTATTAGGGACAAGATACCTCATTTGTGGACTGAAGGAAGAACTATTAGGAGATCCAAAGTTTTGAGATATTTTAAATGAAAATATTTTTGATGTTTTCATTGGAGAGGACTGATGATATGTTGTGTGCAAAAAAGGGGTAGTGATGGTGGGATATGAATGGTGTCACTAGAAGGCAGACCATGGTAGAGTATATTATTGATAAGTACATGTTGATTCTCCATTGTACATCCCAACCTGATGAAAGTGAAGTCTGACAATTGAAATTTTAGATGGTTATTCAGAAAATTGCTCTGGCCAATGGAATGAAGACAGAAGTGGCCATGCTGAAAATCTATCGAAGGGTTTTAAGAAGCATTGCAGGGGCTAGCGCTGTGGCACAACGGGTTAATGCCCAGGCCTGAAGTGCCGGCATCCCATATGGGCATTGGTTCAAGACCCGGCTGCTCCACTTCTGATCCAGCTCTCTGCTATGGCCTGGGAAAGCAGTAGAAGATGGCCCAAATCCTTGGGCCCCTGCAGACACATGGGAAGACCCAGAAGAAGTTCTTCGCTCCTGGCTTCGGGTCGGTGCAGCTCTGACCGTTCCAGCCAATTGGGGAGTGAACCAGTGGATAGAAGACCTCTCTCTCTGCCTCTCCTTCTCTCTGTATAACTCTTTCAAATAAAGCAATAAAACTTAAAAAAAAAAAAAAAGAAAGAAAGAAAGAAAGAAAGAAAGAAAGAAAGAAAGAAAGAAAGAAAGAAGAAAGCAACTGAGATTTGTAAAGTTGTCAGTTACTGAAAATTTGCGGTAGAATCCATATATACTAGGTAAAAATGTCTAGAGACAACATATTTTTTCTTTTGTTTAAACACTGTCTAAGACTTACCTAAAGAAGAAATAGAGTCTAATATCGTAGGCTTCAGATAATCAGCCAAAAACCGGCTGCAGTTTTCTGCAGTCTTTGAAAAATCATGTTAGACTATTAGGATCCTTAGCTGGATATGAGCAGGTTCATCTGAGTAGCCATGTTTCTAACCACAGCTCACATTCTGACAGAGGGTAACAGTCATTAAAGGCTCTAAGACTGCAAGCTGCAATTTCCCCAGTTGTTTTTTTATTCCAGAGTAATAATGCTGCATGCCACTGAAAGATACTAAACTAGGGAATGTAAAAGGTAAGATAAGTAAATAATATGAGTGTTTTCTTCATCCCCTCCATAATGGTGCTAATAATATGCAAATATGACAATAATGTGGAAAAGGGCAAATAAAAAAAAGAGTCAAAGAAGCATAAGGTTTCAAAGGATAAAAAGACACAATGTAGAGAAGAACGATGCCCAGATTTAGCATACAAAAGACCTCAACTTGAAATCTCATTTTGTCACTAATCTGTTATATATGCTTCAGCAACTTCAATATCACAGTCTATAAAATATGGATGTTTATGGCTATTTTCAAGGTTATTATAAACATTTAAAATGTGTGAAGCACAGGATCTAGCACACGTAACAGATATCATGGCTTGGAAGGGTAAAGTGTAACAATAAAGTAAGAAAAGGCTTGATGGGAGATAGAGGTAACTGATTTGTAGAATACACAAGATTTTTGAAGCCTGAAGCCTGTGTCACATCAACAGATCTTTATGTGCTATACAAGAGAAAACTGGTTGTTAACATGCTTAAATATCAGCCTCTAGATCCTAATAATATTCTGCTACATCTTGACTTAGACTAAAACTGGAAAGAAAATAAAAAGACAGAGAAACTCAGGAAAATGAATAAAATGATCTCTAAATTTACAAAACATGTGGAAAATATAATGCCATACAATATTTGGATGTTTCTCTGTGAATCAAATTATATATAGTTTTCTTGGGAAGCATTAATTCTTTATTCTTATATATCATGGCAAATATTAGTACCTTATTCATATACATTATATTATTAAAAAATTCTTAAAGTTTCCTGGTTATTATGTATTTGAATCTGTTCTTCATTTTAAAATGTACAGTTGCCAAAAGTTCTTGAAATAATTAAATAACTTTAAATTTTAAATATTGCTCTATATATTTGGAGACATATCACACATGTGGAAAATTATTTATCTATGTTTGTTTGAATTCCACTCAGAATAATATCCAAAATATTTCATTTTTCAAGCTCTATTTTGAAATTTTCTATTATTTTCAGGAAAACAGCATTTATATGATCATTAAATCCCATTAACACATTTCAATTTCCTAATGTGTCACAACTCTTAATCTTTGAGCATAGGTATTACCTTTGGAATTCATTAGACTGCTTGTTGATTATTTTCTTGTTAATATAAATCAGTAGATACTGATTTTTGAAACAGATTTATATAATATGCAATTCACTATGTTTTAAATATAATTCTTCTGAAATGAAAGTTCCTTTGATTCTCCTTTTCATTTCTGAAATCTTGGAATAATATTGTGTTTTGTTGCCCTATGTTATAAAAAAAGTTTTAATCTTTAGGTAAGCAATGTGGAAAAGGTCCTGTTTGCAGTTTTCTATGCCTCATTCTCGACCTCTCATCATGGCCTGTTCTTAAGCTTCTAATAAGTGCTAATTGACAAAAAATCAATCAATAAGCTGTGACACAGACTAAATATTGAATCTTCAGACACATTCTCTCCTCAGATATATTCTAGAACATTCCTGTGAATAAAAGCAATTAAATAAAATAATGGCAAAAAGCATTACTACTTCGATTATTTACATATTAAGAATCACCTCAAGTGCTCCAGTGAGACTCAGCCCAGTCTTCAAAACTTCCTAGAATTTATGGATCATAAATTCTTTAATAATAAATTTTAATTAAAGTGAATAAATATTTTTAGTATTTCAGCCAATCATATGCATTCATTCTACATAAGTTATTGTTGCTTTCTTACAGAATGTAATTGAAGAATTTTTGAATGTAGAAAATATTCTTGACTTTGGTTTAAAAAAATTCTCTTTGCTAGTCCAAAGTGTATTCTTTAGGTCAGAGAAGTCAGAAAAAATGAAGGACATGAACCTGGGGTCTCCATCTGTCTGCTGAGCATGTCATTGACCAAGGGACTCAGCCATTAGTGTTGATATGGATCTGCCTTAAGTTTGTGGAACAGTTGTCATGGCAACTACATTTCTATGCATTGCAGCTTGTATTGGATCAGGAGCAGTTCCCTGGTCCAAAACAGGAAACACGAAAGTAGAGTGGAAAACCTTCCAGTATTATTCTTCAGGGAAAAAAAAAAGTTTGATATATCTGTACATTTGTGTCTGTGTGAATGTGTTTGCACATATGTTTTTAGAAGAAGGAAGACAGCAATCATTTGGGAAATTATAAAGCATTACTCTTTTCTTGGCATATATTTATATATATATATGGATTTCATTAAATAATTAGCATATAATAAGATTAATAAATTGTAGACTTCAATTGACATTGAAATTGAAACCAGACTGTTTGATTAAACATGATGTTGAATACAATTCTAACCTTTCTATATGTACTTGAAAATAAGTGTTAACAACTGTGTCATGGAAGTATAACAAAGAATTTGTTCATCATAAAATCTGTCACACAATATAAATTAGGAATTTTTTGTATTGACTAATACTAATTTTTATGGTAATTATAGGACAATGAAATTATTCATTAAAGTAGCAAGTAGGTAAGTGAAATACCATTTTCAGGTAATATTAAGTAAATATTACACATCAAATAACATGGTTCCTAGGAGGAACAGGGGTAAGTTCATGAAGTTATTTATCCAGCCTCCACTGATACCATTGGATGATGGCTTTATTAACACTGAGCTATGAAAATTCTGACTCTCTGCTGTTCCTCCTCTGACTCTACACAGGTGAGGTTGGAAAATGTGGCTTGTTACTCCTTAGTGGGGCTAGACATATAGGCTTCCTACATGGTCTCCATTGATGTGATTTGGGGAACAGTTAGGGAGGGACCTTGTTCTTGTCATAAAGAAACAAAGTACCAGACTTCCTATTCAGCCTTCTCTGACACCTCCATAGTGAGATCCTCTTATGGCCTGGCAAGAATTTCCACCTCAGCTCCACTTGCTGAAAGGCATAAAGATGGGAATGTAGTTGTTTCTGCACAATTTGGTTGAAGTAGATATGTTGCTTCTTTAAAATTTTTTGTCATTTTATCACTGATAAGTCTTATAATTCCTGATCTTTGACTATAGAGAACAGGCCTCCCTTAATTTTTTCTAGGTGTGTTGGTCTTGTAAATCAACCAGAATCCCATCTGGAGTATACATGTATATGATGAAAGAAAAAAAGGGAAGGGAAGGGAAGGGAAGGGAAGGGAAGGGAAGGGAAGGGACGGGATGAGAGGGGAAGGGAGGGAAGGGAAGGGGAGGGGAGGGGAGAAGAGGGAAGGGGAGAGGAGAGAAGGGAAAGGGAGGGGAGGGGAGAAGAGGGAAGGGGAGAGGAGGGAAGGGAGGGGAAGGAAGGGGAAGAGAGGAGAGGAGAGGGAAGGGGAAGGGAGGAGAGGGGAGGGGGGGGGGGAGAGGAGGGAAGAGAAGAAGGAAGGAAGGACAAAAATAAAGCCAGAGGCATCACAATACTAGATTTCAAGACTTACTACAGGGCAGTTGTAATCAAAACAGCATGGTACTGGTACAGAAACAGAAGGATAGACCAATGGAACAGAATAAAAACACCAGAAATCAATCCAAACATCTACAGCCAACTTATATTTGTTTGAGGATCTAAAACCAATTCCTGGAGCAAGGATAGTCTATTCAATAAATGGTGCTGGGAAAACTGGATTTCCATATAATGAAGCATGAAGCAAGACCCCTACCTTTCCCCTTACACAAAAATCCACTCAGCATGGATTAAAGATCTAAATCTACAACCTACACCATCAAATTATTAGAGAACATCGGAGAAACCCTGCAAGGTATAGGCACAGGCAAAGATTCTTAGAAAAGACTCCAGAGGCACAGGCAAAGCCAGAATTTACAATTGGGATTGCATCAAATTGAGACGTTTCTGTACTGCAAAATAAACAGTCAGGAAAGCGAAGAGGCAACCAACAGAATGGGAAAAAATATTTGCAAATTATGCAACCAATAAAGGATTAATAACTAGAATCTACAAAGAGATAAAGAAACTCCACAACAACAAAAGAAACAACCCACTTAACAGATGGGCCAAGGACCTCAACAGATATTTTTCAAAAGAGGACATCTAAATGGCCAACAGACACATGAAAAAATGTTCAGGATCACTAGCCAACAGGGAAATGCAAATCAAAACCACAATGAGGTTTCACCTCACCCCGGTTAGAAAGGCTTAAATACAGAAATCAACTAACAACAGATACTGGCGAGTGACGAGGCGAAGGCAACTTCAGCTGGCTGACAAGGTCACAGCAGAAGGCGAGGATGTGGGGAAAAAGGTACACTAATCCACTATTGGTGGGAATGCAAACTGGTAAAACCACTATGGAAGTCTGTCTGGAGATTCCTCAGAAACCTGAATATAGCCCTACCATGCAACCCAGCCTTTCCACTACTTGGAATTTACCCAAAGGAAATTAAATTGGTAAATAAAAGAGCTGTCTGCACCTCAATGTTTATTGCAGCTCAATTCACAATAGCTAAGACCTGGAATCAACCTAAATGCCGATCAACAGAAAACTGGATAAAGAAATTATGGGGTATGCACTCTCTGCTATACAGCAGAAAAAAAAAAAAAAAAAAAAAAAAAACGAATGAAATCCGGTCATTTGCAACAAAATGGAGGAATCTGTAAAACATCATGCTGAGTGAATTAAGCCAGTCCCAAAGGGACAAATATCATGTGTTCTCCCTGATCTGTGACAACTAACTGAGCACCAAAAAGGAAACCTGTTGAAGTGAAATGGACACTATGAGAAACAATGACTTGATCAGCCCTTGTCCTGATTATCGAGGAACACCTTACTACTTTATTCCTTTTAGTAGTTTTTTTTTTTTTTTTTTTTTTGGTCTACTTAATAGCATTGGTTGAACGCTTTAATTAACACACAATTATTCTTAGGTGTTTAATTTTAACTGAAACGTGATCCCTGTTATATATATGAGTGGGAATAAGGGAGGGAGGGGATGTACAGTTCAGCACATGCTCACTTGGACTTAATCCTAATGGTAGAGCTAGAAATGTGCCAGGGGATTCTAATGCAATCCCATCAAGGTGGCATGTACCAAGGCCATCTTACTACTCAAAGTGATCAGTTTCAGTTCAAAATTGATCATAATGATAGGATTGTCTAAAGGATAACATAAACAAGACTAGTGTCTGATAATAATAACTGATTGAATTAAAAAGGAGAGAACAATTTACATGGAAGTGGGATACATAGCAGACTCATAGAATGGCAAATGTCCTAAACAGCACTCTGGCCTCAGAATTAGCCCTTAAGGCATTCAGATCTGGCTGAAGAGCCCATGAGAGTATTTCAAGCATGGGAAGCCAAGACATTTGGCAAAAAAAAAAAAAAAAAAACCCTAAATGAAAGATCTCTGTGAGTGAAATCCCAGTGGAAAGAATGGGGCCATCAAAGAAGGAGGTGCCTTTCTCTGAAGGGAGGAGAGAACTTCCACTTTGAATATGGCCTTGTCTGAATAGGATCAGAGTTTGTGAACTCAGGTGGCCTCCATGGCCTTGGCAGATCATGACAAGAGCCTCAGGTGATTACTGACGTCACAAATAAGAGTGTCAATTGTTAAATCAACAACGGGAGTCACTGTACACCTACTCCCCATGTAGGACCTCTGCCCTTAATGTGTTGTACTATGCAAATTAATGGTAAAACTACTATTCAAAGAGTACTTTATACTTTGTGTTTCTGTGTGGGTGCAAACTGTTGAAATCTTTACTTAGTATATACTAAGTTGATCTTCTGTATATAAAGATAATTGAAAATGAATCTTGATGAAGAATGGGATGGAAGAGGGAGTGGGAGATCGGATGGTTGCGGGTGGGAAGGAGGTTGGGGGGGAAGTCGTTATAATCCAAAAGTTGTACTTTGGAATTTATATTTATTAAATAAAAGTTGAAAAAAAAGAAAGAAAAGAGAAAAGAAAAAGGGAGGAAGGAAGACAAAGGAAAGAAAGAGAGAATGAGAGAGAAAGAAACAAGAAAAGAAAGAAAGAGAGAGAGAGAGAAAGAAAGAGAAAAAAGAAAGAATTTACCACTGTGGACCTATGTCTCTAACAAGACTGCTTTCTTTTCTTCATACTTATGTCTTTTAATGTTTAATTATATATATATATCTTTAAAAAATTTTATTAAAATAAATAGAACAGATTTCATGTATTTCATAGGTGCAATTCTTTTTTTTTTATTTTTATTTTTATTTTGACAGGCAGAGTGGACAGTAAGACAGAGAGACAGAGAGAAAGGTCTTCCTTTTTTCGTTGGTTCACCCTCCAATGGCCGCTGCGGTCGGCGCACCGCGCTGATCCGAAGCCAGGAGCCAGGTGCTTCTCCTGGTCTCCCATGTGGGTGCAGGGCCCAAGAACTTGGGCCACCCTCCACTGCACTCCCGGGCCACAGCAGAGAGCTGGACAGGAAGAGGAGTGACCAGGACAGAATCCGGCTCCCCAACCGGGACTAGAACTCGGTGATCCAGCACCGCAGACAGAGGATTAGCCTATTGAGCCACGGCACCAGCCTCATAGTTGCAATTCTAAAAAAGTAACCATACTTCCTTGCCTCCCACTCTCCCTCCCTCAATCCCCATCCTTGCTTCTCTTTTTTTCTTTAATTTTTATAAAAACATAATTTCAATCTACTCTGTATTTATAGTCTTAATGCACCACTAACCATAGTACTCAACAAGTAAAAAGTAGAAAGACCACAGTTCCGCAGGAGTATAAACAAATTCTAAAAATTTAGTTTAATTAGCTGATGGGATAGGGAAGAAAACATCTACTCCATCTTCCTAGAAGAATTCTGACTACATTTTAAAAAATTTTCAACAATCTGACTGTTTCTCAGCATCTCCATTTTTTCCTTTGAATCATCATCTCTCACCTGCACTTCTGCAATGGCTTCTTACTGGTGTCTTATTGCAATTCTTGTTCACACTTATAAACATTCTTGTCCTAGAACAGCAGCAATTCTACAAAAAGCAAAATCCTGAAATCCCCTTCCAACATTTCCCATTGATTTGTCGACATACTCAAAACCAAATCCCAATTCCTTATTATGGCCCATAAATCCTCATGTATTCTAACTCTTTCTTCTCATCTCACTTTGTTTTACTTTTACTAATGGTTCAGTCCACACTTACCTTGTAGAGGTTTATACTGTTAAAATCCCAAATATTTTCTACCATATAAATTAATTTAATTGTTCTTTTCTCTCTTGAAACCAGCCTTCTGAGTTATTGACATGTCCTATCCCCTCATTAAATTTATGTCTCTGCTCACATGAAGTCACCCAGAGAAGTTCCTTATCAGTCAGTCTGTCTCAAATAGTACTACCCTTTTGGTCATTTATCATCTTATTTCTTTTATTTTTCAATAGAAATAATAAAGTAGCAGTCAATAAACATTAGTTGAATTAAATTATATATAGATAGTATATAAACAAGTTCACATGAAACACATATACATAGAAATTTTGACATTAGTCATTCTGTTTGTCAGACATTCTATTAAAAATACCTAAGAGAAAGTTACTTGCCCAAGATTTGGACACACATTATTTATATGTTGGAAAAATACCATGCAAATTTCCAAATATATAAATATATAACCTTTGGAGTCTCTCTCTTCATATTAATTAATTACTTTTGAGAAAGAGATAGAGAGAGGGGGGTGGAGGGGAAGTCTCCTATCTCTTGGGTCATACTCCAAATGGTCACAATCGCGGGTACTAGGTTGGATTGAAGGCAGGAGCCAGAAACTCAGTCGGCCTCCCATGTTGGTAGCAATTATTCAACTATTGGAACTATCATGAGCTGTTTTGTAGGGTGCACAGTAGCAGGAAGTTGGAGTCAGGAGCTGGATTCACATATCAAACCCAAGTACTCTGATGTGTCCCACAATGTCTTAACCCATATCTTAGCCATTGGGTTACATACCAACACTTCTATACACTAATTTAAATTAGTTTCTCAACATTATTTTTGCAATTTTTCAAATTTTCATTTAATCCTATAATTGAGTTTTATTTTCAGAAAAAAAGTAAGTCTGAACAACTTGCTTTTATTAGAAAGAAATGTTACTACATCCCTGGGCCTCTGGAGCCATAGCCAATCTGTCTGTTTTCAAGAGGCAGCACACCAGGTGTCACGGAACTGAACTGGACTCCTGGGCTCTATTTCCAATTTTGATGATGGCTTATTGAATAACCTTGGGAAAGTCATTTAACCTTCTGTGATCAAGATAATTTGTTATAAAAGGGAAATTGTAACACTGAACTTTCATAGGTGTTATGTACAGCAATTCATATTTGAGATCATTTTGAAGATCTTTATACACATATGGAGCACAAATTGCTATTTGAAATATTAAGCTAAAGTAAATATTCAAAGAAAGCATCCATTACTAATATGTCTATCATCTGAAAGATTATGAGTTCCTTCTCTATCATTATCTTCCCACAAGAAAAATTGGATTACTCTCTAATATCATTAAGTCAAATATACTGTAATTAGAAACAAATAATTTGTGCACACAAACATCATTTTATGCTTTTTCTTGATTTTCATATCCTTATTGTATATTTTTGAAATTCCTTAATTGCCAAGTGTGCTCATACTTACTTAACAAACATTCTCAAAACAATTTCTTCACTGGTTATGTCCCTCAAACAAAACTTTATTTATTACACATTTATGGAAGTATAACATCTTTCAGACATATTGCTGGGAGTAGCAGACACACAGATACATGTCTCACTCTCTTTCAGCAGTAAAGTAAGATAAAAAGAATAAATATCACAATATGAACTCCATTTAAAAATAAAACATAAGACGTTTCTTTTGGACTTCTATATTTGACTGGACACAATACATGTTTAAATGTTTGAAATATTACTCATTTACTCATAAGTACATTTTCAGTTTAATTTTTTTCCTCTAAATAATTATATGACTTCTGCATAACAATGAATCTCCTTATATAACAAAAAACACATTTCTTATAAGTTCTTTTGAGGAGGGGGTTCTGTGTCATCTTTGTTCCTTCATAAGTGAGAGCATCACTATTTAGTTTCAAGACCAAGAAAGAGACTTCCCTGTACCATTTTTGTTAAAAGTTGTAATCAAATTTAAATCCTATATGTGAAAGCTACCCCATTCTAGTGAAGGTCTTTTTCATTTAACCATTTTTTCAACTTACTTCTTTAAAGAAATGTTTTCAATGTTCTTCTACATCTCTTATATAAGTATTTTTCTCTTATGAATGATCTCTGTGAGTGAGATCCCAGTGGAAAGAACGGGGCCATCAAAGAAGGAGGTACCCTTCTCCGAAGGGAGGAGAGAACCTCCACTTTGACTATGACCCTATCGGAATAAGATCAAAGTCAGCGAACTCTAAAGGCTTCCATAGCCCTGGCAACTCATGACTAGAGCCTAGGGAGATTACTGACGCCATGAACAGGAGTGTCAAATTGTTAAGTCAGCAACAGGAGTCACTGTGTACTTACACCCCATGTGGGATCTGTCCCTAATGTGTCGTCTAAAGCCAAGTGATGCTACGACTGGTACTGAAACGGTATTTTTATACTTTGCGTTTCTGTGTGGGCGCAGACTGATGAGGTCTTTGCTAATTAAATACTGAAGTGATCTTCTGTATATAAAGAGAATTGGAAATGAAAAAAAAAATAACCTGGTGTTAAAATGGAAATGGCATAGAAAATTAATTAATTTGAAAAAAAAAATTCTGTAGGATCTCTGTCTTTAATGTGCTGTACATTGCTATTTAATGCTATAATTAGTAATCCAATGGTAGTTTTTTCACTTGATGTTGCTATATGGGCAAAAAGTTGAAATCTTTACCTAATATATACTAAACTGATCTTCTGTATACAAAAAAAAAAAAAAAAAAAAAAAAAAAAAGACAAATTCATTTGTGATATCTTGACTATTTTTCATTAAATAAAAGATCTTTAATACTACTAACGATATTTAGATAACAATTTATAGTTTAGAAAGTACTTTCTTTTCATTATTTAATTTTATTGTTCCTAAAATATTTTTTCTGAAGGTGAATATTAAGGAAATTTTATAAATATGAAAAATCAAGGCACAGAAAAATTAGGTGAATAAATATTTTAGAGCTATGTGACAACTTGTTCTCCTTTTTATAACCAAACCTAATTATTTTCTGTTTTGCCTTTACATTTGAGTTTAAGAAGTATAATTTCATTTCTTTATTCTCTTCAAGGTAGGAAACTAATTCTATTATGAAGGAATCTGTAGGATGCACAATTTAATCTTTAGACCTTATAAAAGAGATGGCTAACACTTTTCTGCAATAGCATAGCCAAAATAAGAACTTAAATAATAACCTCATAGCTAGATTCACTTTGCCATCAGCGAAGTATACAGTAAGTAGAAAAAAACCTCCCTTTCAGACCAAAGGGAAAGAAAGTTTTTAAGTGAGAATATAATTTTCCTCATGGGCATTGTCTACCTTAGAAAAACTACTACAGAACATGCCTGTGACTATAGACTTGTAGTTCAGGCCACCGAAAATTAGAGATGGGACACGGGCACTCCCTTGACTTGCATCCTCTGGTCTGCTTTAACACAAACCAGGAGGAAAAGAAAGCTCGGCATCAGAAGCAATGGGTGGCAGGCCTATTAATGGCTGATCTGTACAGTGATCTGCCCTCAAGGAGACCCAACAGGCCAGTCCACTGCAGTGGCTTTCAATGTGGTAAGCCTGGGCTTCAGTAGAAGTCAGCTTGTGAAGAGCCCTGGCAGCTCTGCCAAGAGTTGGATCACTGGAAATGGACCTGCCCTGGAGTCGAAGGATGCCCAGGTCAGAGCCACAGATCTTATTGGCTCCAAGCTGAAAAGCCCTTCACTCAGCCCAACTTCCAAAGTGACCACTGCAGCTGAGGGGATGGTCAAGTAGGGTCAGCAACATTGCAGGCAGAACTGTAAATTTCTTGTTAGAGATGCCCCCTGTCTTTACCTGGCCAGCTCTCCTCCCAGGCCAGCCAAGTAATGAAAGTCAACAGAGTGCCTTCCCCTAGGAGGTTCACACCTCCCTTAGGATATACCCCATGTGAAGAGATAGATAGGTCTGAGCCTCTTAACTTACAAGGCCTAAAGCCCAACAGATTATTATCAAGCCCCTTCTATCAGGTTCTATTTGCCTCTCAATCAGAAAAATTACTTGTAGCTTAGACAGCACCTTTCTTAGCTCCTCTAATAATGACTCTGTCCTTTGTTCTAGGCCCTGTCTAGTGCACTTGGGCCTCATTCCTTTGTAATCATAACCTCTACTCTACCACCAATGGCTCTACTCCCAACCTGTGTGTACTGATGGTCCTCTTCCCCACTTAATGCTGTATAATTGTTCAAACCTGGTAAATGCCACTCTTAGGATCATTGGTTACTATCCTCACTCTGTCTTTTATGACCTTGTCTAAATATGATCAGAGTCGGCGAACTTGGAAGGCTTCCATAGCCTTGGCAACTCATGACGACAGCCTAGGGTGGTTACTGGTGCCATAAACTAGAGTGTCAATTTGTTGGGTCAACAACAGGAGCCACTGTGCACTTGCTCCTCATGTGGGATCTCTGTCCTTAATGTGCTGTACATTGTAATTTAATGCTATAACTAGTACTCAAACAGTATGTTTCACTTTGTGTTTCTATGTGGGTGCAAACTGTTGAAATCTTTATACTAAATTGATCTTCTGTATATAAAGAGAATTGAAAATGAATCTTGATGCAAATAGAAGGGGAGAGGGAGGGGGAGAGGGGAGGGTTGCGGGTGGGAGGGAAGTTATGGGAGGGGGAAGCCATTGTAATCCATAAGCTGTACACTGGAAATTTATATTCATTAAATAAAAGTTAAAAAAAAAGAAGTATAATTAGCTCTTGATCAGACTACGTTTTCCTTGTTAAGTTCTCTACCTACATTTTAAAAATATTTAGGCAAAATTTTGTCATATTTCAGAGTTTCATATGCACTGCCTGATCTTAACCTGAAATACTAATAAAAGCAGTAATTTCACCCTAAAATAACACACAAGTGATTTGCAGCTATTTCACTTGTGCTCTTATTATCTGTTGAAGGGTGGCTATTCTCACCAAAAACATAAGCAGGTTAATTGATTATACTGCAAGATATGCTATGATCTATAAACTTATGTTAGTTCATGTACATAGATTTTATGTTTCACCATGTATCATAAAGCACATTTTCTCATTTTAATTTCATAACAAACTTAGAAGTATGAGATGAAGTATTTTTATACCCATTTTTATATGTGACAAAAATGAGACCAACACAAAGGATATGTTACTACTAGAACATGAATTAGAAATTCAAATTTACTATTGTTCATATATGTTTACAAAACAAAGCAAAAAAATTTTGTTTGCAGTCTTCTGCTAAAACATTAGTACTGAAAGCAAACTAAATTATCCCCAGACATATCAAAAATTGTGAAACTATAAGGGAAGAAAAGAGGAATAAACAAGAATAATAGATAATTTATTTGGAAAGGACAACTTAAAGAATCATTTTTTGAGAATGTGGAAGATATAATCAAAACTATAAACAAAGCAACTACTTCCTTAATCTTTTCTGTGAAAATATTGTTACTTTTATTAATCATTTAAATTGATCAGGTAAAACTATAACCCAGAAATGACTTCTAATTTTATCATTTTCATATTAGTAATATAATATACCTAAGGTTTAAAACTCATTTCTCAATGCTCTATGCGTCATCAAAGGGAAATATTTTGATTGAAACTGGCTTGTGTTACATAAAATATGCTCACATGATTCTGGCTCCTTCTTCCCTCTTAAGAAATCTTCCCATAAAATTCTTCAGAAACCAGCTTCTACCTCTGTATTAAACTTTTATCCACAGAGTTAATGTTTTATAAGGCTTAGGAATATAAAATATTAAAATGAAGTTTGAAGTTCTGATATGTTCAGTTACAGAAAGTGAGTTGAGGTTTTCTTTAAAAAAAAAAAAAAAACTCTTACTCTTTTCTTCACACAGCTTATGAGAGCTGAAGTACAGTGCACACCAGAAATTCCCTTAAGGGCAATGGTGACTGACTGATTTCCCTCTTACATGTTATAACTGGTATTCCAAGCCTCAGTTAAAATAAATTGGTCCATTTACTACACTGATTTTAATTATTAATTAATTTTTTTATATATAAATGTAGCTCTGGTGATCCAAACTTCCACTTCCCCAGCCCATGTAACATCCTAAAAATATTTCAATTGTGGTCCAAATATAAATACTAATCTGGTGATTAACTAGCACTATAATTAGTACATCTTTTTTTCATTAAATGATTTCACAATACTCTTCATCATATAATTACTAATACCTGAGTGTCATTTTATCCAACTCAAAGTGTTTTCATAGGTCTTAACTAATTTTGTAACAATAATTATGATCACTGAGAAATTGAATCACATTGTTTTCTGTACCTAAATTTAGCAAAGTTTAACTCTGACATCATATTTAGAATTATAATGAGAAATTAATACTGATGACCATAAGTTCAGTCAGTCTTCAATGCCAGGTTTGGTTGGAATATAAAGTATATGAATGAGAAATACATTAGAACTATCTTAAAGTTACAGATTTATAGAAAAATATATGTATAAGGAATATCCCTAAAGGATTCCACAAAATAATCATCCAAATATTTCTCATGCAAATAATTGAAGCCTAAATTATTCTTAATATTGCATACAGATGCCACATAAAGACTTCAGGCATTTTATTTAATAATAACTAGGAATACTGTTCTCTCCCCCACAAACCTCATGTGATGACCCTTTGATGTACTTCTATTTTTGTTTTTATTTAGCAAGTGAAAAGAATGATAGATGATTACCATCATCATTGACAGCTGCTGTTGGATCATTAGCTTTTACTAGTAATGAGATAAAATTTTAGTTTATTCTGTAGTTCTTTTAACATAGCACTGTTACATATTTTTGTTTACTTCAGAAAAATCAGCACATCAAACACTTGATATTCACCATAAAGAAATTATGGATATTTATAGCTAAAAGGTAAGCATTTTATACAAACATTTTATTAATCAAATTTAGTTTAAAAAGAGGAAGACATTTCCGACATTGATATTGTCTAAAGGAGATGTGGGTTAAACACAAACTGAAATATGTAAATTGTGAGTGATGGAGCATAGGAAAAGTAGTAGCAGAATGATTGGATTGCAGGAGTAGATGATTCACTGATTCTGGGGGCCCTTGCCATCTGTGATTTATGAATGTAGGTGCTGTAGACACTGTGGAGTGTCAATCAATGTGTTCTGCCAACCTTTTCGGAGATAGAAGATTGCTAAGAAAACACTTGATATCAACATCTGCTTTTCTTACAAGTAAAAAAATTCCCAATTTTAAAAATGGAAGTAAAAGTATTTTCCACAACTTTGATTATGAAAAATGATTTTTTGATTTGCCAAAATCTGTTAAGCTACATTTTTATAGATTATTCTATTCTTACATAGGAGAAGTATTTCTAATATTTCAGAAATCTACATTTCCTGCTATTTACCTTTGATTACTACTTCCTTAGCAACTCTGCAGGGTACTGACATCAAATTTAGTTCAAATTGGAATCCAAATTCCCAGTGAGTAGCAAAAATTTTGATGTTCAAGTCTTTCTTCAGTCACCAGTGGAGTTCAAAGTTAATGAAGTCACAAAGAAATAGAGTTACGTCTCTCTCTTCTTGATGTATTATACTATTAACACTGTTTTAATAATACAAATTAGCCCCCAAACCATGAAGTATAAAAATCAAATCACTACTTTCCCCTTATAAGAGCTATTCAGAAAGAAGAATGTAATTCTGAAGAATGTTTAAGCCGTTTCTTATTTTTTTATAGTATAGTAAGGAGTTTGTGGTAGATAAAATCTTAAAGAAATGATCTCTTCTGGGTTGATAACTATATGCTAAGTTACAGAAAAAAAAAACCTATATAGATAGATGATAGATAGGTAGATAAATAGATGATGTATTTTATTTATTTGAAATGCAGAGTTACAGGGAAAGAGAGAAGAGAAGATAGAGAGATCACCCATGTACTGTGTTAGTCCCCAAATTGCTGCAATGCCTAGGGCTGGGCCAGACCAAAGCCAGGAGCCAAGAGCTTCATGTGGGTCTCCAACATAGGTACAGGTGCCCAAAGACCTGGGCCATTACCCACTGCCTTTCAGGTCATTAGCAGGAAGCTGGATTGGAAGTGGAACAGCTGGGACTTGAACTGGTGCCCACGAACCTGTTATGCCACAATGCCAGCCCCCTTAACATATTTTACCTTTGAAATTTAAAAGTAACTATCATCAAGCTGATATTTGCTCACATTTGAAGACATACTTAAAATTTGAGTATAATAAAATCACACAATGAATTATGTGAAAGACATAGCAACCAAGTGCAAAGTACTGTTCTTGAATACAGAATGCAAGAGAAATTCAACACAATACTTGATTTTCATTCAAATATTATTGAGAAAAACAGGTAGTGACTGCCAATACCAGGTAAGTACACAAGGCAGAAAGTAATTTTTACAATAAACATACCAAAAATATGGATACACAAAGAAATAGATTGTTAGACTGAAGATAGAAAGGCTAGTGTAAATGGTGAAATTTAACCATAGTGTCAAATAAAATTGTCAAATTTCAAAAAATATGCAATGGTGCTAAGAGGATGAAATTATAGCAGATTTTATAAATAAAACATCAAAAAGAGATATTTACCTAAAGATTGGTTGAAGTCTTAAATATCTAGTAAGTAATTTAAATTGCAAAAAAAGTGAGAATAAGATCTGGAGAGTGTTATATACAACATTAAGCAATTTGTTCTTCATGATGTAAGTAATGTGAGACACTGAAAGGGTTGTAAAGAACTGAAAATAATATATGTGTTTTAGAAATTCAATTCAGAGAATTTTTTCCAGCGGTATATTCTGCAAAGCAAAGAGGTTAAAGATGAGACAATTAATTACCATACTATTGTGAAAATCTATTTAAAGCAATGAATAAAAAAAAAGAATGAAAAAAGATGAAGAAGCATCCATAAATGAAGGAATTAATGCCTAATTTGGTGTGGGAGTAAAAGTAGAGAACTTAATAAATAACTTATACTGCTTAAAGAACTGAGAGACATTAGTAGCTTCCAAATACAAATAATAAGTTGCCCTGTTTGATCAGTTTATGCAGAAGACAATGTTTTGAAATACTGTACTGTACTCCCCCAAAATGTACAAATATTGCACGTTGCTCAAAAATATAATAAAAGAGATCATCCAAGATTCTATATTAACCCTTAATTCAAGTCCAATGTTGGATATTTGAAATTTACTGATCCTAACCTCTCAGGAAGATTGCCAGACGAAACAAATGACTATAGTTGCCTGCATCTTCCTTGAAAATTAGCTTTGCAAGTGTGGTAAGGTCATATAAAAATTTCCCTAACTCCTAACCCTGAGCAGCCTGTCATTCCTTGGTATCCAATGTGGAAAGGCTTTTCTCAGTTAATTCTCACTACCACTGTCAGAAAGGCATAGTCCCAATTCCTCTGTCAATCTGCTTCTTGACTCTGTGTGTGATAATCTTTGTGTAGCCTCAGATGGCACTTGGTGCCTCTTGCTTCCAGAACTGTGAGTATTACAAATTTATACTTATTGGGGTTGGTGGTCAAGACATTGCTTGGGACACCTGACTTCGCTACCAATTCCAGCTTCTTGATAGTATGCACCCTAGGAAGCAGCAGATAATGGCTCAAATAGTTGTATTGCTGCTATTCACTTGGGAAACTGGGACTGAGTTCCCTGCATTTGGTATTGTCCTCTCCAAGCCCTAGATGTTACAGACGTTTAAAGAGGGAACTGGAGTATAGGAGTGTGACCTCTCTCTCTCTCTCTTTCTTATAATAATAATAATAATAATAATAAATGCATGCGTTGCAACATCACAATCTACCCAATAAATATGTGCAGTCAGTCATTATATCAAACAAAACTGTTTAAGGATATGAGAATGCTACATACCCTTATTTGATCATTGCTCATTTTACACAACTATCAAATTATAACACTGTACCCTATAAATATATACAATTAAAACAATAATATCATACTTTCAGTGTCATTGGCCTCTCTGTATCTGCACTCATTCACCTCTAAAAAATATAGTGCAGATAAAATACAGCTTTTTATTCTGAAATATGGCATGCCTGGGACAAAAACTGGTTCTGAATAGAATCGTGAAAAAGTTAAAGGAGAAACCTAATTGACTTTTGATGAATGCCATACACTGTGCTAGTTAATACCCACACAATGATCATTTATGTTCATTGAGAATGGTTTCGAGAATAAAGGCATTGTTATCTCAACTTTATGTGGAAGAAAAAATATTTCAGGAATGATAATCTATCACGTTAAATTTTAACTGATAAAACACAATTTTTTGCAAATTAATAAGCTCATGTTTATTTGAATATTTGATATAAATGCATAATATGTAGTATTTTGTGTTTGAATTTTTCTCAAACTTATGAGTGTGAGAGTCATCCTTACTGTACATTGCTCCAGTTCACTTTTTATTGCTTCATAATACTCCAATGTTTGTATATGCTACATTTCATTTTATTGTTGAATATTTGGTTGTATGCAGTTTGAGTCTTTACATGAATGTTATTATGACCTTTATTTTCTGTATGTCTGCATTCACTTATGTAATTATTTTTGAAGTATACTTCTTTGCAAGTGGAATCTCTAGTTCCTAAGTTGTATGTATATTCATGTTGAGCATATGCTGCCAAGTAGTTTTCATATTAGTTGTACAAGTTTTCACTCACACCAGTAATTGCATTGCATCTTTAAAGATAAAAGACACTGCATATTCTAATTTTTTTTTTTTTGACAGGCAGAGTGGACAGTGAGACAGAGACAGAGAGAAAGGTCTTCCTTTTCTGTTGGTTCACCCCCCAATAGCCGCTGCGGCTGGCGCGCTGTGGCCGGCGCACCACGCCGATCTGAAGCCAGGAGCCAGGTGCTTCTCCTGGTCTCCCATGGGGTGCAGGGCTCAAGGACTTGGGCCATCCTCCACTGCACTCCCAGGCCACAGCAGAGAGCTGTACTGAAGGGGAGCAAACGCAAACGGGACAGAATCCGGCACCCCGACCTGGACTAGAACCCGGTGTGCTGGCGCCGGCGCCGCAGGCAGAGGATTAGCCTATTGAGCCACAGCACCGGCCCAATATTCTAATATTTTAAAACAATTAGCCATTCTGACACCTTCATATATATATATATATATATATATATATATATATATTTCATTGTATAGAGATGCTTGATAATATTGTTTTTTCTAAAGGATTAATTGATCTTTAGATAAGAAGATAACCTATAGAAAGATCGTCTTTTAGCAAGTGGGTCAACTAAGGTACAATTTGCACTTACCCTTAAAATTTAGTTACAAAGGGGTCAAAATGAAAAAACCTTGATTTTTGTCCTTAGTCTTTTATAATTAATAGTACTGAATTTCAACTTTTGTTGAACTGGAAATATAAGACGTCTTGAATTTCTGTTTATATTTTATCCTCCAGTAGCTTTTTTCTGCTTAGTTTTCTGGGATCACTTTTGATAGATGTGTGGTGTATTAATTGGCAATTACCTTAAAGGAAAAACTGTGAACAGAATGTCAGACTTACTCCTCATTGCTTCCCTTTTATCCAGTGAATTAGAGTCTCTAGTTTTGGCTTGGTTGGCAGCTCTAAATCAATTTTCTTATCGCAGTAATCTTGCCACAAACTCTAATTTGTGGCTTTCTACTTAGTATCCATGCCCTGTTCTATGAATTGGCAAAGGACCTGAGAATAAAATAAAAATAAAAAAGCCCTGCAAATAGAGCAGCTCATGCCAATTTCCTTCTCTTCATCTCAGGCCTTTGCATCTCCAAGTTCTTAGTCTCAGATTTCTCTTCTACTTTGTGTTTATTTCTAAGCCCTTCATTAAAAAATACATTCTTAGCTGGAGGACTATCTGATCCCACCTACTATGATACAGTCAAAAGTATAAGTCTTGGGTTCTTCTAAGTATAATAAATTTGAATGTCATCAATAAATCCATATAGAACTATCTTAAGGTTGTGAGAAATTTTAAGGGAAATACAAATATCTTAAATTTGAGATTTACCTATCTGAATTTAGCAGTATTACCAGGTGGAATAATTTGGGGGTAAGATTAATACGAGGTTCTCTAAATGTATTTATATCACATGCAGCCTGTTAGGTAATTTGTTTATAGTGCATGATTGTATTGAACTAGAAACTTAGATTTGAAACATCTCAATACAGTATGCACATTTTTCTGCTATTTTATTTAAATAAAACTTTAAATGTTCACTCTTAATTGAGTAATGTGTAAAACTGATTCTTAATAAAGTATAAATGAATGCATTGATGAGTGTCTAAATATGACATCTATCTATGCCTATCCTCTCAGAACATTATGTGTTGATTTGTTATTATTATTATCATTGATATTTTGTACTCAACTCTGGAGACAAGCATATAATTTTCCTTGGTTTCAATAACCTCATCCCAATTCTCATTTCTATAGCAGAATTATATTACGATATATGAACACAGTTACAGCTTATTAGAAAAAAAAAAGAACTTTCAAATTATATGTTTCTGCTTTTTCAATAATTAACATTTTTCATGTTCAAAGGCATATGATACTTTCCTTGATCTTCTTTTTACTTTGACTTAATAAAGAATTTTATTTTATCCTCTAAGATTCTTTTTCCTTTTTTGCTTTCCTTTGTTGCCTCCCTGGGATATTGAGTTCTGTTAAATTTGGGTACAGATTCTGACCTTTCATAATCACAGTTCAGTTTCAATTCAACACAACTCAAATTTAATTCAACAATAACTCCAAATTTTCATTGACAACTAAGCATCCAGATCCATTTCTGATCGGTTCCCATTCAGCAAACTGCTGTAAGTGGGATCCAGATTATACTGAAGAGATCCAAGTGTTTCCTGCACTTCAACATTACCTTTCATCTAAAAATGATTTTACTCTAGGCAAACAGTCGATGGTATGCATTATTAAATCCATAACTTTTACCTCCATGAAGGAAAAATCTTCAATTTTCTAAAAATTATAACCAGTTTTTGAAGACTGTATTTCCTAATATTTATTGGAATCGTTAAATAGTTTGTTTCTCGATCACTGTAATTAATAAGTTGTTAGATTAGAATACAGTGCTTTTGTTGTCAATTTAACTCATAACTTCATTTCCATCATTTTGTTACACAAAACTAAAATCTAAGAAGTATGACAACACATCTCAGATTCCACCCAATTTATTGACATAAGACATCAGAAACTTAAATGCAAGCAAAATAATATTTTAGATTACTAAAATTCCTTATTGCAGCATCTTGTAACCTTAGCTCTTTGTTTATTTATTTATTTAATTTGAATGGCAGAGCTACAGAGAAAGAGACAGAAAGAGATAGAGAATTTTCCATCCACTGGTTTACTCGCCAAATGTCCTCAACAGCTCATTATGGGCCAGGCCAAAGCCAGGCATGAGGAGCTTCCTCCAGGTCTCCCACATGGGTGCATCCACTGCAGCTTCCCAAGGCACATCAGCAGGGAGCCAGATCTTAAGTGAAGCATCTGGGACTGGAACCAGCACCCATTTAATATGTCTACACTGCTGGCCACAGGATTTGCAGGCTATGCCATAGTGTCAACCCCAACCTTGTTTTAGAACTCTCCTTTCTGCCCCCCCAAAAAGGCACAAGAAAGAAAAGAGGAAAGCTATCAGGATAATAGAAATTCCTTTGTAATTTTGAAAATAAATGCAGGGGCCAGAGCTGTCGTATAGCAGCTAAAGCTATTGCCTGCAGTGTCAACGTCTCATATGGATGCCAGTTCAAGTCCCTCTCCTCCACTTCCCATCCAGCTCTCTGCTAAGGCCTGAGAAAGCAGTAGAAGATGGCCCAAGTCCTTGGGCCCCTGCACGCACGTGGGAGACCAGGAAGAAGCTCCTGGCTCCTGGCTTCAGATCAGCACAGCTCCGGCCGTTGTGGCTAATTGTGGAGTGAAACATTGGATGGCAGACCTCTCTTTTTCTCTGCCTCTGTTGCTTTGTGATTCTGCCTTTCAAAAATCTTCTTTTTTTTTTTTTTAAGAAAGAAAATAAATGCATATAAAAATGTCCAGTGGTTCCTTGTTGACAACATATTCTTCTAAGTTCCCAGACAATTTATTGTGTTTCATGGCATTTGGTACATATTGCCTTAGTGAATAAACTTCCACTTAAATTACGTTTATATGTGGGCATATTTAACCAAATTTTTTCTTCCTAGAGTTTGATTCAACCTTCAATTCAACAGAGCTAATTCAAAACATCAAAACTATGAAATGTTCTTTTGTTCAAGAAAACATTCACTGAAGTATTAATCCAATAATCACAGATTATAAAAAATTATTTCCTCTGAAAACTGATTATCAAGCTTTCCCCAGAGGACAGACATGGAGACAGACTGAACACGGAGAGACCCTGAAGAAAGCAACAATTTATGATGACTGATTAACTACCATGGAACCAGAATGTGGAAAGTAGCAGGTGTTTATTTTAGCCAGTTGGAAACAGAAAGTCTGATAGATGTTATTAAATAACAAACACAATTACTATTAAATTGCAGTCATAAAGAGTAACTTTAGAAGAATGAATTAAAGTTTAAAGGATGGAGAGTGATTTTGGCTGTCACCTAATGAAATCATGGTGACTTCATATTCTAATCATGTTAATTGGCTCTAAGACCACCGTAGTTATCGGAACAATGGTTCTGGAGTCTTGACCTACCAACATTTTTCCTTCATATATCTCTGACTTTAAATATTGGTAAAGGTAAAATTAACTACCACTTAAAGTTATTAAAAACTGACAATATTTTATGGCCTTGGATGATGTGGGACAAGCATCAAGCTTCTAAGAGGTGACCAAAGCAACATTGCCATCCCCAGCTTCTTAGTCAAAACTCTGTGGATTACAGCAAGTTAGGCAATTCTCCCTATACCTTTAGCTACACTAGGGACAGGATAACAGAATGGGAAGAGAAGAGAAGTAGCTGATAAACAGGATGAGGCTGAGTGCTTGCCTACTGCTACCAAAAAACAAAAAAGTGAGAAGAAAGCTGCCATTCATTTAAATACTTTCATCTGTTATTAAATTTGTAAAAGAAATTATCTTGCAGTAGCAATTACTACTCAAGATAAAATGTAAGGACAGTGAAGAGTTTCAGGAACTAAAACAGTTTCCCTTGTATTTTATCTTTTTAATCTATGTGTTTGGGGGTAAAAGACAGTAAAAAACAAACAAACAAACAAACAAAAAAACATAAAGAGTGATACAATCTTTTGAAACCAGAACTTTTGCAGAAACACTTTAATGTCAGAAACAGTGTCTTTGTTCAATGATGCCTGAACATCAGTTGACGCAAAGACATAGCAGGTGGATCAGCAGATGGTATTCAGAATTCCCAGGTTTACCACTAATATTCATTGCTTCATCAAAACCAAGATAAAGCAAAAAATATTTAAAAGAGAAGGCTAAGCATATATCAACTCCTATTACAGAGACTAGTGAGCTAAATTTTGCATTCTATAGTGATTATCTGGGGGAAATTAAAGCATTAACTACAGACATTGATAAATATTTCTATCAATTTGCTCAGACAAAATGTTTTTAAACTACAGACTATAGCATAATTATTCAAAATAAACAGTAATTAACTGAACTAAATCAAGCAACACAAGGGTTTGCAAATTTGCCCTGTGGTTTACCAGCTGTGCTTTTTGCTGTCTGCTCTGTGAATTTACACTCATGTTTTGAGCTCTCAAGAGGTGGTAGGAAACTGAAGCATGTTTTAGAAGCATATTAAGTAAGGTTAAAATTACTAATTTAGTCATTTTAAATTATCTGGCAATGAGAATTTTATTTAAAAAATCATTACAAAACAAATTTAACAGGTGCTTATTGGGCACCTACTACATGCCAGTAGGTATATGAAGAATGGGGACATGTACTTAAGACCTTTGGAGTGCAAATAAAATCTAGAATAGGGATACGATAAAAACCAGGTCAATGGCTTAAATCTAGGTTACTGACTTACTATATCAGAGGAATGAGCAGAATTCCTATTTAAAGCTATATTACACCTAGTTTGGGAATCAGAAACTCTGGATTTCATCTGTATTAATATAATCCTTTCTGAGTAGTGAGGAAGGTTTATTGCAGTCTGATAACGCTGGAAACATGTCTTCATAATCAATTCTTTTGTTTTAATTTTGACAAGATTAAGAGAAAGAGAGAGACAGAAGTATCTTCTATCCACTGATTCACTGCCCAAAGGTCCTCAACAGTTAAGGATTGAGCCAGCCTGAAGCCATGAGACTGGAAGTCAATACATGTCTCCTAGTGGATGGTAGGGACCCAAGCACTTGAATTATCATCTGCTTCTTCCCAGGATGCATTTTAGCAGGAGTGGAGAACCAGAAGCAATGATGGAACTTGAAGCCAAGCACTCCAACATGGGATGCAGGCAACACATGTGCAATCTTAACCACTTTACTAAACACCTTCTTTCTTATTTGATTTGTTGTTGGCACAGAAGGTCCTTGTTGTTGTAAACTTTGAACTATAGTGGGTAATTGATCTGGTATATTGTGCTTATGTTGGATTCTTAGATTGCTACTTATGACCACTATACCTGTTATACTAATGATGAAGGTGACCTAATTAGATCATAACAGAGTAAAATATATAATAGCTCTTAAATATTTATCTATTTGCCTATCTAGGTTTGCTTGCCCTTGTTTATAGTTACATACTATTTATGATTTTAAGAATAAAGTTTTTCAGTATATTATATATCAAATAGTATTTGTCAAGTACATACTATGGTCTTTGCAACCACTTAGGCTCCAGGGATGCAGCATTAAGAAAACCAAGTCCTTGCTCTTAGAGTTCACACATTCTAATTTCCACAATATTTAGGTTTATAAGGTGAGTCAATTGGACAAAGCTGTCATTACATGATCATCCAAACAGTGATTGAACAAGTCAAGTATTCAATATCTACATTAAAATAATGCACTCATAGAAACTTAGGAAACATGTCTAAGCATTTTCACATTATGTTTTGGATGAAAGAGAGAGATTTCACAGAACACCTTATATTCAGTACTCATTGTATATAGTATATTAAAGTAATAGCATTGTCTCATTTGCCTCAGTTTCAATTGGTTTGTTTCCTCCAAAACTCACGTTGAAACTTGGTGGCCATTGTGTTTGTGTTGGGAGGTGCAAACTCGTGAGAGAGGTATTTGAGTGGTGGAAATGGACTTCTCATTAATGGGTTAGTGTCTCTTTTAGCAAACTAAGCTAGCTATCAAGGGAACTAATCTCCCCTATGACTATCCCCTGTCAATTTTTGCCATGAGGTAAAGTAGCATTAGGCCAAAACCAAATGCAGCCCTCAATCTTTGACTTCCCAGTCTACAGGACTATGAGCCAAATTCAACTTTCTCCCTTTAAAATGTCCCAGTCTCAGGTTGTCTGTGACTCTAATAGAAAAATAGAGTCATTCACTTTAATATTTTTCTTTATAGTAAAATGATATTAAGAATAGGAATAGGGGCAGGGCTGCGGTACAGCAAGGTAAGCTGCTGCCTGCAGCACTGGGATCCCATGTGGACACCAGTTCAAATCCTGGCTGATCCACTTCCAATCTAGCTCTCTGTTATTGGCTTTGGAATAGCAGCAGATGACCCATGTCCCTGGGTCCTTGCCACTCACGTGGGAGACTTGGAAGAATATCCTGGCTCCTGGATTCAGCCTGGACCACCCCTGGCTGTTGCAGCCATCTGGGGAGTGAACCAGTGGATGGAAGATCTCTCTCTTTCTCTCTCCTCTCTCTGTTACTCAGGTTTTCAAATAAATAAATAAATCCTTCAAAAAAAAACTTGAATAGGAATATTAAGGCTATGAGAATTTGAAACAGTAACAAAATTTCACACAGCTACTAAATGGTAATACATGGGCCTCGATGTTGCTTTGAAGGAATCTTGGGCAATGAAGAATGAGCCATCCAGATCATCTCCTTCCCAGGCTGTGGTCCAAATATGAGCAGATCATTCAATCTTAATTTCTGTTTAAAGAAACAAAGTTCAGGCAGTGCTAGGGCAGAGGCCAGAGATGACAGATTATTTCATGAAAGGTTCTTGGCATAGCTCTGGATCTGACAGTTCTTTGAAAGGGTGTGAAATACACCATAACAGGACTTTCCAAGAAATGTGAAATTCACAATTGGCATGGGAAACAGTGAGAGCCAAGATTATCTGCATGATAATGACTGTGGTCCTCCAGTAAAATGAGAAGCAGTGGAGTAAAATTTTACCCTCACTGAGAAGCATCTAAAGAGGAAGCTGCATTATCATCAGTTGACATTTAGTGTAAAAAGAACGAATCCAAAAACCCCAGGAGGACTGTAGAGTGACCAGTCCAGAAACACTGACTCTCTTGAATATTCTGATCATTTCAGACACACTTATGATCATCACTTCTCAGCCACACTTGTGGGGAATTGTGAGACAGGTTGGATTACCCTGTAACTCTGAAGGGTCTTCTTAATGCAAATAAAACTCCTGCATCTGTTTTTCTAAGCATCAGGCCAGTGCATATTCAGACACCTAATTATATAAAAACTAAGCTAATTTTAAATTAATTAAATTTTATATTTTAAATAATGTAATTTATAATTTATTAAGTATTACATATATGCATGTGATTGTAACAGCTTAGTTATTTAATATTATTTCTTTTAATATTCAAATATTTTTCAGAAGTAGCAGATGGTAGGCATTTGATGCAGTGGGTAAGATGCTGCTTGAGACCACAACTGGAGTGGTGGGTTTGAGTCCAGGCTCTGCTTCTAATCTCAGCTTCCTGTTTACACACACCTAAGGGGAGGGGGCAGTAGGTGATATTTCAGGTAGTCGGGTTCCTGTCATCTATACTGAAGAGACACTGATTGCATTCCAGGCTCTTGGCTTTAGCTGGCACAGCTCTAGCTGTTGTGGGCACTTAGGGAGTAGAACAGTAGACAGATGATCTCTCTCTCTCTCCACCTCTCCCTCTCTCTCTCTCTCCACCACATATACTCTCTCTCTCTCTCTCTCTCTCTCTCTCTCTCACTCTCTCTGTCACTCTGTTTATGTCTCTGTGTGTCTATTTGCTTTTCCAGCTACAAAAGATTGTGATTTAATCATTGATTAGAGACCTCTTCCACAACCCCTACACCACATCAATGATATTTCTGCTTTCATAAAATAAAATAAGATACAACTATACAAATAAAAACTACAAGTCTTGGTCCATATTAAAGGAATCTCTAGGGACATCCCAAGACAACAGGGGAAATAAAAACAAGTAACCAGAGAACATTTTAGCCTCTAAAACCAGAGCTTAAAGACAAACTAAAAAAACAAAACAAAACTACTACTATCTAGCTTTGTACATGTAAAAATCAGTTCATTTCACCTGACACATCATGGATAGTTTTGAGAAACATTCAAAAGACATGCTAAAAAGACAAAGCTAAGACACAAAATGAAGAAACAAAGCAAGTATCAGAACTGGACTCAGATATAGCAGAGAATTCGAAATTAATAGGCTGGAAATGTAGTAGTTCTCTAATGGACACATTGCAAGTAGTACAGATCAGTAATAAGTAAAGTGACAGAAACTAAAAAAAAAAAAAAATCAAAGAGAAAACTAGCAAAGGAAAAACAACATGAAAGAAATGAAGTCTTCCTTTGATGAGCTGATTAATAGACTGGACACAGTGAGCAGGGAGGCAGTAATCAGTGAGCTTAAATTTATGGCAGAAGAATTTGCCAAACTGAAATGGAAAGAGAACAAAATGATAAACATGAAACATAACATCCAACAACTCTGAGGCAATTACAAAAGATATAACACATACAATGGAAACACTGGGAGAAGAATGAGTGATAATGATGGATGAAATAGTTAATGTATTAATGGCTGAGAATTTTCTAAAATCAGTGGCAGAAATAAAAACAAGTATCCAGGCGATTCTGAGAACCCCAAGTTAGATAAATACCAAAAAAGCATAACTCTAAACATTCTTCACATTTAAACTGTAGAAAATCAAAATGAAAGATAAAATCTTGAAAAAATTCAGGAAAGTGAAAGAAAAACACTCATGTGCGAGAACAAAGATAAGAAATAAACTAAGCTTGTATTGATAAGCTATGAAATCAAGAAAAAAATAGAGTAAAATAGAGTGCTGAAACAAGGCAATACAAATAAAACACAATATCCCAGAATTCTGAAACTAGAGATACTATTATTAAAATGATGAGAAAGGAATCGGCATTGTGGTGTGGTGGGTAAAACTTCTGCCTGCAATGTTGGCACCCCAGGTGGATGACAGTTCATGTCCTGGCTGTTCCACTTCCCATCCAGACCCCTGCTATTAGACTGGAAAGCAGCAAAAGATGACCCAAATGTTTGGACCCCTGCCACCTTTGTGGTAGATTTGGATGAAGCTCCTGACTCCTGGCTTCAGCTTGGCCCAACTCCAGCTATTGTTGCCATCTGGGGAGTGAAACATGGATGGAAGATTCTCTATCCCTTTCCCTCTCTGTATCTCTGCCTTTCAAACACATAAATAAATCTTTTAAAAAATATGCTAAGGAAAAACAAAGAGATTTTTCAGACGATCAAAATTAGAGGAATTTGTCAATAAGTCTACTTCATGAGAAATATTTAAAAAGTAAGAAAAATTTAAAATAATACAGGTCAGAAACTCATTTCAACATTTTTTAAAAAAAGAATAAAAGAAGGAAAGAGCAATGGGGAAGGGAAGAAATGAAAATAAAAGGTAGCTTTTCACTTATAATTAATCTGTTGTTAAAAATAAAGTCAATGTATCAATATATTTGGTTGTTTAGCTCATGGCTAACTGAATCACGTGATGGGCAGGTTTCATGTGCTGGGAAGACAGGCTTGGGGATGCTCCATTCTAAGGCCTTTGTACTACCTGGGAAGCAGGACAATGCCCTTGAAAAGGGAATCTGGACTACACAGAGGTGTATAATACAAACTCTAGCTCAACCATTACATTTTTAAAATAAGTCTGGTTGATATGCTAATAGGAAACAAAAATGGAAGCATATAAAATCTCAAAGGAAACAAGGCAAGAGAAAAAGGAAGCAATGAATAAGGCAACACACACAAAACAGTTACAAATATGACAGATAAAATGCAACTATTCATAATCAGTTAAAATGTAAATGTTGTAAATATAGCAGTTAAAATATAGGGATTATTGGAGTGAAAATATTAAAATCCATCTATATGTTAAGTATAATTAAAACTATTAAAAAGTAAGAGACAGGGAAAGATACACCAGGCTAACACTTACCACAGGACAGTTGGGATATTTGTATTACTTTTAGGCAAAGCAGCCTTCAGAGCATTTAAAATTATAAGGAATAAAGAGCAGCATTATATTATAAGAAGATTAACTTTCTAAGAACTGATATCAATCCTTAATATGTAAATTCCTAGCAACATAAGGTCAAAATATGTGATAAAAGGCTAATAGAATTACAAGGAGATACAGATGAATCTCCTATGTTGGAAACTTCAACATCACTTTATACAGCAAGCAGAAAATCAGTAAGGATGTGACCTTCAATCAAGTGGATCTAATTCATATTTATAGAATACTCCTTCAAACTAGAGCAGAATACACATTCCTCTAAAACTCACATGAACCAATCACCAAGATAGATGACATTCTAGACCACAAAGCCACTTTAGCAAATTTAATATAAAAGATAACATACAAAGCATGCCCTTCAAGTAGAAATAGAAATCAGTAGTGGAAGGCCAGCTGGAGAATCTCAAAGTATGTAGAGATGTTAAGGACTTCTAAATAACACATGAATTAGTAACAAGTTAGAAGAGAAATCTAAAAATATTTTGAACAAAATGAAATTATTCAACCTATAACATATGTAGAATGCATCAAAAGCAGTTCTGATAAGAAAATTTATAACATTGAGCACAGATCTTATTTATTTATTTATTTATTTATTTTTTATTTTTGACAGGCAGAGTGGACAGTGAGAGAGAGAAACAGAGAGAAAGGTCTTCCTTTTGCCGTTGGTTCACCCTCCAATGGTCGCCGCGGTAGCGCGCTGCGGCCGGCGCACCGCGCTGTTCCGATGGCAGGAGCCAGGGGCTTATCCTGGTCTCCCATGGGGTGCAGAGCCCAAACACTTGGGCTATCCTCCACTGCACTCCCTGGCCACAGCAGAGAGCTGGCCTGGAAGAGGGGCAACCGGGACAGGATCGGTGCCCCGACCGGGACTAGAACCCGGTGTGCCGGCGCCGCAAGGCGGAGGATTAGCCTGTTGAGCCACGGCGCCGGCCAGAGATCTTATTTAAAAAGATCTAAAATCAATACTGTATCTTCAACCCTCAGAAACAAAAAGCAGAAGAGCAAGTTAAACTGAAATTTTAGGGCAATCAAATTATTCTGTATAACACTTGAATAACAGACACGTTACCTTATGCATATGATAAAATCTATAAACCTATACAACACAAAGGCAAGTCCTAATGTAATCTATGAATATTAATTAATAATAATGCATAAGCATTGGTTAACAATTATACTAAATATACCACAAAAATGAAGCTATTTAATAATAGAGAAAATTAAGAGAGGGAGAAAGAGAATTCTGTACTTTCTGCTTAATCTTTCTGAAAAACTAAAACTACTCTCAAAAGTATTAATTTGAAAAATTGGTACTAAACTAAAAAAGGTTAAGTACTACATTAAAATGTAAAAATTAAGGAAATACAAATATCTTATCCAATGAAACAGAAGTCATGCAAAACCTCAGGATATGTCGGTGCCCTTTCTGTGATATTTACCTTGTTAGGTTTTGTGTTCTTTTGAAAGACTTTCTTCTCATTAAGTTAAAGGTCAAGTAGAATTCAACCCATATTTATTATTCTTTTCAAAATCCTATACTGGAAAAGATTTCATTAACCTGTTCTCTACAAGTGCCCTTCTAGATGGTCATTTTTTACCTGGTGGAGTCTTGGTATGTGTTCTGCCTGCTGTAGGCTGAGGAAGAAAGTATTCAGAGAGCTGTGAAGTTCACCACCCTTAGTCTTTCTGGCACATCATAATGAGGGAATTAACTCAATCTGGGCAAAGCAGTAAGATAAAATCACAGACTATGTTCTTATTACAAAATTCACAGTGAGAATAGCAGTTATAATTTCAAATGCTTATGTTTAAAAGGTCATATCAAATAGGATTCTCATTTGCAAAATTAAGGTATTTGGGATTAACATTTTAATGATATTCAAGGACTTATTTAAATAGCTAATTAAGTTTTTAATGATAAATTTGATCATAGAAAACTTTCACTTGTGTAACTTCTAATTTTTCTCTCTATTAATAAAAATGCAACAACAGAAAATGTAAACTCAAGAGTTATTTGAAGGCCACAGAGCTTAGTGAAGGGTATTGGCTTGGCAGTCAGACAAACAGTTGTCTAGCATTTGGAAAGCCACTAATGAGATCGGAGACCTTGTAAAGGTCAATTATTATTTGAGAGTTTTAGCCTACTCTCCTTCCCATCTATAAAATGAGAATATGGGCCCAGCTGATCTCCAAACCTATG
The DNA here is from genome assembly GCF_033115175.1 of Lepus europaeus. NCBI lineage: Eukaryota > Metazoa > Chordata > Mammalia > Lagomorpha > Leporidae > Lepus > Lepus europaeus. The sequence goes on along the minus strand of NC_084832.1, from coordinate 43,007,717 downwards.
CTTCCAGTAATATCCTTTTAATGTCATTACTTTTCATAGAAGATGCACAAATGCACTTTTTGCTTAATATAAATAAATGTCAACTGGAATTATTTCACTAAAATAAAATAAATCTCTAATTGCACAAAGTAAATGACACCATACTTCATTAAAAAAGAAACATGAAATGTATTTTTTCAAAATAATTAAACAAGAAATTCTCTAAAATTATCCCCAAGAAATGCACACTGCATTTATTTCTTCATTAACATTAGATTATCAGGCATTTAATCTTGTAAGATGGGCAGTTTTATGGCTGGTAAAGAAATGGTGTTTTAAGATAGTCAACCTAGTGAACTAAAAACAATGTTTTGTATTATGTGACAGAAATGCAAACTGGACAGTTACCAGTGATTTTATACTTATCTGTAATTGATAGACTTTTTCAGGGCTTCTTAACATATAGAACTGGAACAAAGCAGTTTCAATAATCTCAGTAAATTTGTTCCAGGTCAGTGGTATTCAAACCTGGCAACTGACTAGACCTGAGACTCACTTAAGAAGTTTCCCAATAATTTCTATTCCCAGAACCAATCTCAGATTCACTGAACCAGAACTCCCCAGGGTGGGATGGAATACTCATTATTCAAAAATCTTCAGGTAATTCCCTGTACATTTACTGAAGTTCAATGTTATGGTACAAGCCTAGTGACACAGCAAGATACGGAAGGCTCTAAGTGTGCTCATGATGACTGTGTAATCTGTGCTATTTCATTTTCCACTCATAATGTTTTACACATTTTATCTTTGTTAATGTACCATCCAATCAAGGATAAGGACAATATCTTCCTTTTTGAGTGTCATCAATTTAACAAGAACAGAATTCACTAATCCTTTCCCGCCTTATCTGTAGTTTTGCTTTCAGCATTTTTACTTACCAACTTTGCTCTAAAACTACTACATGGTAAATTCCAAAATAAACAATTCATAAGTTTCAACATGAACATTACTGTGGGTTGCAGGATGAAATATTTCAGTATCCTGCCCCAACCTATGTGGGATGTATATTATCTCTTTGTTCAGTGGACCCACACTGTACCTGCCACCCAGCCATTAGTCACTTAGTAGCTATCTCAGTTATCAGATTCACTTAATTATGTTCCCAAAGCAAGGTTAGTGGTCTATTTATACACATGTGAGAAAGTTCAGGAAGTGTTTTTTGGAGCCAGTGCTGTGGCATAGTAGGTTAAGGCACCTGAGGCACCAGCATTCTATATGGATGCCGGTTCAAGTCCTGGCTGCCCCTCTTCTGATTCAGCTCCCTGTTAATGTGCCTGGTAAAGCAGTAGAAGATGGCCCAGGTGCTTAGGCCCCTACACCCATGTGGGAGACCCACAAGAAGCTCCTGGCTGCTGCTTTCGAATCAGCCCAGCTCTGGCAGTCACAGCTCTTTGGGGAGTGAACCAGTAGATGGAATATCTCTATCTGTCTCTCCCTCTCTCTGTAAATTTGTCTCTCAAATAAATAAATAAATCTTTAAAAAAAAGAAAGTGCTTTTTTTAAAAGTGAAAAGTTGAAAGTTTTGTACGTAAAAAGACAAGACTGTATGTTGTGTTTGCTAATAACTACAATAAAATTACTCTAATATCAACAAAACTGAAGAACGAAAAAAGTAAATTCTTACCAGTTTGCTATTGCTTTTCAAAGGGCAAATGTTACAGCCACAGTATGTTATAAGTACTTAGTTAAGATGGAAACAGCATTAATTTTGTGGATGTATGTATAGGAAAAACACAGAGTATATACACTCAAATAGGGTCTAGTACATTGTTTCAGACTTCCTCTGGGGGATCTTGGAACATATTCCTGTGATTGATGGGAAAAATACTGTGATATTTTTGACACTACTTACATATCTTGTGGTGTCAACATTGTCAAGGAAGAAGGAAGGATAATATAAAATATTTACATAATGATTATAATGACAATGAGTTAGATGATGTTCAAAGACTTTAAGAATAATAACCAGGACTTAAAGTAGCAGATAAAGCCTTCACCTGCAGCAATGGCATCCTATATGGGCACCTGTTCCTGTACAGGTTACTCCACTTCCCATCCAGCTCCCTATTAATGTACCTAGGGAAGTAACAGAGGATGGCTGAAGTGCTTGGGCCCTTGCACCCATGTGGGAGACCTCGAAGAAGTTCCTGCTCCTGGCTTTGGCTAGGACAAACACTGGGCATTGAGGCCATTTAGGGGATGAACCAGTGCATGAAAGATCTCTCTTTCTCTCTCTCTCTCTCTCTCTCTCTTTCTCTGTATCGCCCTCTCTCTGTAAGTCTGTCTTTAAAATAAGTAAATATAACTTTCTTTAAAAACTGCTAACCAATTTAGTCTTTACAACAACACAGTGATGTAGGTAATATTACTGTACTGTACCAGTTTTAAGAATGAGAAAAAAGCAGTTGTTCTGAGGTTAAATAATTTACTCACGGCCACACAATTCTAAGGCATTAGAGTTTGGATTTGAAATTAGGCTATTGCACCCTTAATCCATACTCAATATGATTATTTTACTTTTATAAATTTAAAATTTTAAATATGTGTGTGAGAATGAAATGGAAGAGAAAAGAGAGAGAGAGAGAGAGAGAGAGAGAGAGATTGAGAGAAAGAGAGAGAGATTGAGAGAGAGAGATCCTACCCACTACTTCACTCCCCAGATGCTCACAATCTGGGAGCCCAGAACTCAATCCAGGTTTCCCAAATATGCGGCAGCATCCCAATTATTTGAGACATCCCTTTGCTTTTCAGGGCCTGCATTACTGCATTGTCCGAAAGATGGAATCAGGAATTGCAGGCAGGTATCAAATAAATACTGGTACTCAAAATTGAGATAAGGGTGGAGCCAGCGCTGTGGCACCGTGGGTTAATGCCCTGGCCTGAAGCTGCGGCATCGCATATGGGCACTGGTTCTAGTCCAGGTTGCTCCTCTTCCGATCCAGCTCTCTGCTATGGCCTGGGAAAGCAGTACAAGATGGTCCAAGTCCTTGGGCCCCTGCACCTGTGTGGGAGACCCGGAAGAAGCTCCTGGCTCCTGGCTTCAGATCGGCGCAGATCCGGCCGTTGCGGCCAATTGGGGAGTGAACCATCAGATGGAAGACCTCTCTCTCTGCCTTTCCTCTCTCTGTGTAACTCTGACTTTCAAATAAATAAATAAATCTTTTTAAAAAATTGGGATAAGGGTATGTTAACTCAATTTCTTAAACCACTGTGCAACAGTGTCACCCCTGCTTATTTTATTCCAATCTTTTTTTATTAAACTTTTATTTAATGAATATAAATTTCCAATCTTTTAGAAGGTTTTTAGATTGTTTCCATAGCACATATTCATTGCAGAGTCATGTCAGCACATTATAGTGAAACTCATAGTTCTTTTTTTTTTCTTTTTAAGATTTATTTATCTATTTGAAAAGCAGAGTTACACAGAGGCAGAAGCAGACAGAGAGAGAAGGTCTTAAATCCACTGATTCACTCCCCAGAAAGCCATAATGGCCGGAGCTGTGTCGATCATAAGCCAGGATCCAGGAGCCTCCTCCAGGTCTCCCACGCAGGTGCAGGGGCCCAAGGAGTTGGGCCATCCTCCACTGCTTTCCCATGCCACAGCAGAGAGCTGAATCAGAAGTGGAGCAGCCAGGACTCGAACCGGCACCCATATAGGATGCCAGCATTACAGGTGGCGGCGCTACCCACTACGCCACAGCGCCGGCCCCAAAACTTGTAGTTCTTTATTCAGTCTCTGTTTCAGCAGGTGATAGAAGGGATTTGAGGACAGGAACCAAGATGTGTTTTCTGGTAGTTACTGAAACCCATACCACATGCTGTTCATTAGTCAACATGCAGCCTGGTATAAATATCTGGCATAGTCTGAAAGAGTACATGTTGGCATGGGTCTCAGACAGTCTTTCTGTGGATGCTCGTCTGAATGCTATCTGATTGAACCAGGGAATGAATCTGAGGAGTGAGCCAACATGGTTTGGCTCTTATTTCAGAAACCTGTCAACATTTGGCAAGTACTCAGAGAGTGCAGCCATTAAGTGACCACAGGACCGTTTATACTGAAATCAGAAATGCAGAAAGAAGTGAGATCATTTTAAAATAATCTTTAAAATTAAATAATTCATAATTCTCAAAATAAAGTCTAAACACTCCATACCTAGTAGAAAAATCTAGAGGTTATTAGTGCCTCTTTGTCTAATTCTTCTCAAATAGTTCCTACTAAATCTATATAAATATAAGGGCTAGTGTCATGGCACAGCAGGTTAAGCCATGGTCTGCAAAATCAGCAACCCATACTGGTGCCAGTTTGAGTCCTAGCTGCTCCACTTCCAATTAAGCTCCCTGCAAATGTGCCTTGGAAAGCAGGGGAGGATAGCTCAGGTGGTTGGCCCCCAACACCCACATGGGAAACCCAGATGAATCTCTTGGTTCCTGGCTTTGTCCTGGCTCACCTCTGGTCATTCTGGCAATTTGGGGAATGAGCCTGTAGACGAAAGCTTCTCTTTTTCTCTCTCTCTCTCTTCCTCCCTCCCTCACTCCCTTTCCTGCTATAAGTTTGACTTTGAAATAAATAAATTTTTAAAAATAGTAAAGAAATATTAATATATATACACAGTTCATATTAAATACATATAGTTCATATTACATCTGTATACATATATGTGTATGTATAATGACGTAATAATATATTGTCAAACTACAATCATGTTTATAATTTGTTTGTTTACTGATCAATCATTTTAAGACAATTGTCTGGTCATAATTTTATCCCCAAAAATGTAGCAACTTATAATCTTTTTATTCCACCATTCCAATCAAGGACTTCTCTTTTAGGGAATATTGCAAAGTGTATCACTAAAATAAAAGTAATTATTTATGTAAAATTTCTAGAACTTTTAGAAAAAATATACATATAAAGTATTCTTTAAACACACATCTGAAAAAAAAAATCAGAGCCAACAAAGAAGTATAGCAGTTTTAAGGTTACCAACTTCTCCAAGTTTGCTCAAAAAATCCCAGATGTAAAACTGCGAGTCTCATATATTGAGAATCAGGTCGGTTCTAGGGTACCATGGACAGTTTCTATAGTGAGTATTGCTTTGTAGTGGACTACTACAAGTTTTACAAGGTAAGTACATATTTATGGTTCTCACTCTTCTTGGGCCAGGAGGAAGGTGGCTTAGTTTAGCCTCTCCTAAGCGACTCACAAGGCTTGCTCAAGATGTTGGCTGGATTTCATTTAATCTGGAGGCTCAGTGAGATAAGAATCATCTTCTAAATTTATGATAGTCATTGACAGAATTCATTTCCTTGTTGTTTTAGGACTGAAGTCCTCATTTCCTTGCTGTTTGTCAGCCACAGGCTGCTCTTAATGCCTAGCAGCCATCAACACATCCAAGCTGAAAGAATCTTTCCCTAAGTTCTCTCACAATTTGTCAGGCCATTTTTCCTAAGCTAGCGTGGAAGATAAATTCTTCCAGTGATCAACAGGGTTTCAAAACAGAAATTTCCTGTATCAAGCAGTGTTCTATAAATACCCAGGTTGCAGCTATATATATAGTTTTAGTCTTAAGAGGCATGAGAGAATGTAAAAATAACAGCTAGTCACTCTAGAGTTTATCCACAAGTCCTACCCTCCCCTACATAAAATAATAGGAAATTAGAGTAGGTGTTGCTAGATGTGTGTGTGTGGGGGGGGGGGTGGATTTAAGGTCCAGGCAGGTGACAGGGACCAAGTTTGGGGCTTCTGAAAGATGTGATTGAGATTAAAACATTTAAAGAGATTTCTCATTTTATCAACTGAAGCCGAAGCAGTAGAAAAACACTGTAAAAGTTCCGAGAGAAAAACAATTCCCAGTGAACACTTCATAGCCAGTTAAACAATTATTCAAACCAAAACACTTCAGCTCCTTTTTCTGGACACCCAGAAAAAGCTCCTGCCTCCTAGTTCTTGGCTTCTGCTTGTCCCAGTTCCAGATATTGTGGCCATTTGGGGAGTCAGCCAGCAATGGAAGACCTTTCTCTCTTTCTCACCCTCTTACTCTCTGTAACTCTACCTCTCAAATAAATTTTTAAAAATCCTCAAATAAAAGATAAATAAGAATGTCCAGATAAAAGTTGATTGGATTTATATCACTAGATCACTCACAAAAGGAACTTTTAAAGGATGAGAAAAAAGAAGGAAGTAAAATTATCCCAGACTTAAAATCTTACCTGTAGGAAGTGATGGTGAATATATACACTGGTAAATACAGAAAGATGTACACACACATATATACATGTATATTAATATTAAATATTTTTTAACTTTTATTTAATGAATATAAATTTCCAGTGTACAGCTTATGGATTACAATGGCTTCCCCCTCCCATAACTTCCCTCCCACCCGCAACCCTCCCCTCTCCCGCTCCCTCTCCCCTTCCATTTGCATCAAGATTCATTTTCAATTCTCTTTATATACAGAAGATCAATTTAGTATAAAGATTTCAACAGTTTGCACCCACATAGAAACACAAAATGAAACATACTGTTTGAGTACTAGTTATAGCATTAAATCAAAATGTACAGCACATTAAGGACAGAGATCCCACATGAGGAGCAAGTGCACAGTGGCTCCTGTTGTTGACCCAACAAATTGACACTCTAGTTTATGGCGCCAGTAACCATCCTAGGCTGTCGTCATGAGTTGCCAAGGCTATGGAAGCCTTCCAAGTTTGCCGACTCTGCTCATATTTAGACAAGGTCATAAAAGACAGGGTGAGGATAGTAACCAATGATCCTAAGAGTGGCATTTACCAGGTTTGAACAATTATACAGCATTAAGTGGAGAAGAGGACCATCAGTACACACAGGTTGGGAGTAGAGCCATTGGTGGTAGAGTAGAGGTTATGATTACAAAGGAATGAGGCCCAAGTGCACTAGACAGGGCCTAGAACAAAGGACAGAGTCATTATTAGAGGAGCTAAGAAAGGTGCTGTCTAAGCTACAAGTAATTTTTCTGATTGAGAGGCAAATAGAACCTGATAGAAGGGGCTTGATAATAATCTGGTGGGCTTTAGGCCTTGTAAATTCAGAGGCCCAGACCTATCTATCTCTTCACATGGGGTATATCCTAAGGGAGGTGTGAACCTCCTAGGGGAAGGCACTCTGTTGACTTTCATTACTTGGCTGGCCTGGGAGGAGAGCTGGCCAGGTAAAGGCAGGTGGCATCTCTAACAAGAAATTTACAGTTCTGCCTGCAATGTTGCTGACCCTACTTGACCAAACCCTAGCTGCAGTGGTCACTTTGGAAGTTGGGCTGAGTGAAGGGCTTTTCAGCTTAGAGCCAATAAGATCTGTGGCTCTGACCTGGGCATCCTTCGACTCCAGGGCAGGTCCATTTCCAGTGATCCAACTCTTGGCAGAGCTGCCAGGGCTCTTCACAAGCTGACTTCTGCTGAAGCCCAGGCTTACCACATTGAAAGCCACTGCAGTGGACTGGCCTGTTGGGTCTCCTTGAGGGCAGATCACTGTACAGATCAGCCATTAATAGGCCTGCCACCCATTGCTTCTGATGCCGAGCTTTCTTTTCCTCCTGGTTTGTGTTAAAGCAGACCAGAGGATGCAAGTCAAGGGAGTGCCCGTGTCCCATCTCTAATCTTCGGTGGCCTGAACTACAAGTCTATAGTCACAGGCATGTTCTGTAGTAGTTTTTCTAAGGTAGACAATGCCCATGAGGAAAATTATATTCTCACTTTAAAACTTTCTTTCCCTTTGGTCTGAAAGGGAGGTTTTTTTCTACTTACTGTATACTTCGCTGATGGCGAAGTGAATCTAGCTATGAGATTATTATTTAAGTTCTTATTTTGGCTATGCTATTACAGAAAAATGTTAGCCATCTCTTTTATAAGGTCTAAAGATTAAATTGTGCATCCTACAGATTCCTTCATAATAGAATTAGTTTCCTACCTTGAAGAGAATAGAGAAATGAAAGAACAAGTTGGGCTTAGAATAGAGAAATGAGGGAGCAAGTCCTAGATCGCTTGCTGACAATAGCAATATCACACGAATACTTAGCAAACCGTTTCAACCAGGTAAAGGAAGGAAACCTCACAGCAAAAGATCACAGGAAGCTCAATTTCTCTTTGACATAGAATTAAACTCTGATGCTCTGTTAAAGCAATGTGTTAAAGTAATCTATTATGTTCTCTTGATGTCTGTTAAATTCTAATTGTTCAAAAACAGCTGAATTTTTATCAAGAGCTATGGGTTATTTAAATATGTGCTTATTTTCAAAGATTTGAATAATCACCTTGTAACAATGATCAAATTTGGTCTATGTTATGTCATGATTTTAAGAAATCTTATTTCAACCAGATATTTTGGATTTTGAGCCTTCTTGGCATTCTTGACAGGCATTCAAAAAATCAGTTTCAAACAATCTGGTCTCTAAAATTTCCAGTAAATTCTGGACTTTGGTTTTTCCAGTTTGGGCCCAACTGAAAAAATCAAAGGACCTATGTCTCTCATCTTATAGAGACACCAACTAAGCAGTCTATTTGGAGTATATTAGAAGGACTGTCAAGATGTGATGTGGTACCAGACTTTAAGTTTCTATAATGGAAAATGCTATTAATACAAATGTTTGAGAATTAAAAAGTCTAATGATCTTGTGTTACTAGACATGATAGTTATCTTAATGAGAAAGCCCCAGAGGCCTAAAGGGTTAAATACTTGTAAAATCCTACAGGTGCTTTCAAAAATACTGTGAAGTAAGCAAGTGCCTCTTGTTGGTTGATGAGTTTATAATTTTAAACATGGCGACTTAAAGTCTTTTGTCATCCACAGTTATATATGATGTGCTGCTCATAAAACTAAAGCGTTGTTGGTTCTGTGTTTAGCTCTCCTCCTATAGGTTCCTATGGACTTTTTCCAGCCACTTTTATTGTATTCAGTACTTTGGGATGGCTCTGTAAACAGATGAAGCCAATAATGTATTAACAGTACCAACTGAGAGAAAGTATGGTTAACTGAGGTTACTAAAAAGAAAAAGCAATTCAAATCAATTGGCAATCGACAAAAAGAGTTAAAGATTTTAAAAGCTATTATTAAAATTGCTATATTGGTCTATTATGCTATATTATATGTGTGTACATATTGTATGTCCACATGGGGAAATTTTATTAAGAGTTTTATTTTAAAAGGCTTATAGATAAGATTGTCCATAAATTTAAGCTGTTAAAATCAATCAAAGATACATTTTAATTTGAGTGACCTGAATCTGTGTATCATATGGTTTAAACGTGTTGGTAGAAAGAAACTAAAAACATTTTAGATGGTTGTGCTTAAGTTTACTGGCTAAACAAACTACACCATGTTAGATATTTAAGAGGTGTTTTCAAATACATGATTCTTAAAATTTATAGAAGGCATTGGACCTTCTGGTAAATGTTTTCTTAAGTTGTTATCTAGTGGTTGAAACGGTTTGCTAAGTATTCATGTGATAAATATTTATTAATCATTACTAACAGGAGGCATATTTCATGGAACTAAAATAAGTGCATCATTATGTTAAATACGTAAAGACTGACTTAAATGCTTGCATCTTCCTGTATATTCCTGGAGGACAGAAAGATACTTTAAAATGTGCACGCTGACACTACATGAATGTTAAAATAATGAAGATAGTTATTAAAGACCAGAATTTTTTATGTTTTCTGGGGAAAAGAAATATAAAATTATGAAAGAAAAAAGTTAAAACCTTTGATCAATCAAAAAGTCACAAGAATTATCTAAAAAGTAATATGTAAAGATAATAATAGGGGCCAATGCCGTGGCTCACTTGGTTGATCCTCTGCCTGCAGCACCGGCATCCCATGTGGGCACCGGGTTCTAGTCCCTGTTGCTCCTCTTCCAGTCCAGCTCTTTGCTGTGGCCCGGGAAGGCAGTGAAGGATGGCCCAAGTCCTTGGGCCCCTGCACCAGCCTGGGAGACCAGGAGGAAGAACCTGGCTTTGAATCGGCGTAGTTCTGGCCGTAGCAGCCATTTGGGGGGTGAACCAATGGAGGGAAGATCTTTCTCTCTGTCTCTCTCTTTCTCACTGTCTAACTCTATCTGTCAAGTAAAAAAAAAAAAAAGATAATAATAAACAAAATTTTAATAAGTAAAAATGTTTAGAAAGATAATAGAATTACATAAAAATAAATCAATAATCACAATAACTTGACTTGTTGCACTATGACCTCCACTTAAAAACAAATATTGCAAATCTTGATTAAAAATAGGGACCAACATTTTGGCACAGTTGCGTAAGCTGCTACTCGTAATTCCAGCATTTCATATCAGAGTGCCTTTTTGAGTCCCTACTGCTCAGCTTCTGATAGAACTCCCTGTTAATGAACCTGGGAAAGCAGCAGAGGATAACCCGTGCATTGGGCCCAGACCATCCACGTGGGAGACTAAGATGGAGCTCTGGGCTTCTGCCTCAACTTGCCTCCAGTTGTTGTGCCTGAGTGAGTGCAAACAGAGGAGCACCACACATTGATAAAATCTCATAGTCCTTTATTTCTGGCAGTGGAGAGTGAACTCCATTTTAGAGCACCTAAGACTCCATCTTGAGAGAGCACCCCCCACATGAAATTCTGGTCTGATACTATGATCTAAAACTCAGACAATAACAGTACTCATACAATAACAGTACACTGCATCCCACTTGGCAGAGCATAGAAACTCCCTAGCATGATCAATCAAGCTTAAAACAGAGTGTGTCTGGATTAATGTTAAGATTGTAAATTTCTATTGTCAAGATTGTAATTGAAACTAGTTTCAGATAGACCTTAGGTCAGCTTCACCCTAGTAGCCATGTATTCCCCACTCCACCCCAAATCCCAGAACCATGTATCCCTCAAGATCCTAGTGGAGTAGGCAGGTGTACTCTAGTAGGCCAGACCTACGAGATGGGACCCTGGAAAATCCAGATGCCGAATGGTTTACTGATGGCAGCAGCTATATGAAGGAAGGAGTTAGGAAGGCAGACAATAGAAGCCCAAGCACTACCACACAACACTTTAGCCCAAAAGGTGGAGCTTATTGCATTGACTAGGGCTTTACAACTAGGAAAAGGTCAGCGAGTTAATATAGATAGATAGATAGATAGATAGATAGATAGATAGATAGATAGATTGATTCCAGATATGCTTTCCTTGTGTTACAGGCACACACAGCAATCTGGAAAGAGAGGGGCTTACTGACCCCTGTTAAATATGGAAAAGAGATACTGGCTCTACTTCAGGCAGTACTGGAGCTTTTAGAGGTGGCTGTCATCCACTGCAAGGGACATCAGAAGGGAGATAATTATGTTAACCAGAGAAATGCATTAGCAGATAGAGCAGCTACACAGGAAAGTTTGGAAAGGGCCCTTATACCTCAATCTGTGGAAGTCGTTAAGGAACTGCACTATACGGAGCCTGAGTTGAATGGGCCCAACAGCGAGGCTATACTAAAAATGCAAATGGATGGTGGATGCTAAATCATAATTATGCTACCAATGGCCACTCAATGGAAAATTATAAAGGAGATACACAACTCTACCCACTTGGGAAGAGATACCTTAGTACAACTGGTCTCCCGAGCTTTTGGAGGAAAGGGTCTAAATACAGTCATAAAGGAAATGACTCGCTCTTGGCCACTGTGTTTACAGAATAACCCTCCCCATGTAAGGCCACCTCCCCTGTTGACTCCTGTGCAGAGGAGGGGAACAGACAGGTGTAGATTGGCAGGTTGATTTTACCAATATGCTCCCAGTTAGTAATTATAGGTACCTCCTAGTCTTTATTTTACTCTTACAGGATGGATGGAGGCCTTTTCAACCCGAATGGAGAAAGCACACAAGGTGCTTAAAGCCATGTTAAAAGACATTGTGCCACGCTTTGGACTCCCACGGTCACTCCAGAGTTACAATGGACCTTCATTTAAATCTAAAATAACCCAGCAGAACCCGGCAACTTCTGAAAATAATGATGACCATGCAGGAGACAGTGAGGATGGCAGTGACTAAAAGAGATCCAGCTCGTGAAGTGAACTCATTAGATGAGATAGGCAGAGACTCCCAGACCGAGAACAGGCAGGGTCTCCGCCCCTAATCAGCAGGAAGTAGCTACAGAAGATGGAGACTCAACGCCCATCAACATCCCCTTAAGATTAAGGTCTGGAGTCTCTGAGGGGGGAATGAAGTAGGCAGGCATACAGGTTGGAGTTGATCGGATTTGTGAACTGGAAGACCATGCCCCTGTGTGACCTCATGCTCCTACCTGATGCCTTGGCCACGCCCTTGTGTGGCCTCATTCCCCTACCTGGCCTACTGGGGTGCCCACCAGCCAATCAGGTTAATTGACCACTCCCCTTTGGAGTGGGTTAAAAGCCTGGGGCAGAGTGTGCCCAGCTGCTCTTTTTCCCTGGTGTCTTGCTAGGAAGGGGCTTGCTGTAGCCCCATGCCTTTAGGGCACATGGCCTTCGGGCCATGTGCTCTAGGCTTCCTGGCCTAGATGCTCTTCCACACGGCTGGTTCCCGGTGCTCGGTATGAACCCCCCATTCGCTTCTCTCTCTTAAATAAAGCTCTCACTCTCCTATGCATCTTTCTTACTGAATAAAAGCTTAAAACGTACCATGCTGCCTCGTTTATCTGTGCCAGTATTTAGAATTCTTCTCTAAATATTAGGCAAGAACCCTCTTGGGCTTATTAATATCGGGGATTTAGTAATAAGCCCGTGGTGAAATCGTAAGGCACCCCAAATTCTGGTAGTACATGTGGCACCCCGGCTAGCATGTCTATGGAACTTTAAGGGGCCACGTTTTAGTGTGAATTTTAGGGGGTCTTGTCCGATATCACTAGCAACCATGTATCCCCCAACCCCTTGTGGTTTTTGCATTTATAAACCCTGTTGCTTTGGGCTTTGGGGTCAAGAGCTCTTTAGCACATGAGCCAGCTCTCCACAGCAAGCAATAAAGGACCATCAAATTTTATCAATGTGTGGCGCTCCTCTGTTTTGCACTTGTTCAGGTACAACACCATAGGGGATTCTGGTGTTGCAGGCAGTGTGTGTACCTGCTACACCACAATGCCAGCCCTGGGAATGCATGTGTCTTTAAACATATATAAATCACTTAAAACTGACTAGGACCTGAATGCCAGGACCTGAATCATACACCATTTATTCTGTGACTTCAATGAAATTAAGTTCAATTAAGAAAATTCTAAATATAGGAAATCATGCAGAAAATATGATTTAATTTGACCTAAGGTCAAAGAACATTAGCAGAAATTAGAAATTACATAATAGTACAAACAAATCGACCTGGTGCCAGTGTTTTGGTACTGTGGGTTAAATAGCTGCAAGTGATGCTGGTGTACCAAAACGATTTGAATCTTGGCTCATTTCTAATCCAACTTCCTGCTGTGCACCTAGGAAGGCAGTGGATGATGAGTCAAGTGCTTGGGCCTCTGCCGTATATATGGGAGACCTTGAAGGAGTTGCAGATTCCTGGCTACCTCCTGACCCAGGTATCCAAATGTGGCTGTTTGAGGAATGGTCTTTCTAATAGATGGAAGATCCCTATCTCTCTGTCTTTGTCTCTCAACTTATTTATCATCTCTATCACCTATCTTTGTCATTCTCTCAAATAAATAAATAAATGCTTTAAATAAATGAGCTTTTTCTACCTATGAAATCTTGTGAAATTCAGCTAACTCCTGGTTTACATGTAGACTTAAAATCTCACAAAAGCAGAAAAAAAGGGGAAAAAAAATTCAACTGAAAAACCCAAATAAACTACATCTGAATGTAGAAAGTAATGAAAGTGATACTCTAAATAATATCCAGAGATCATCAAAGTAGAAAATTAGTTCTTTGAGAAGTCTAATAAAAAAAAAAAAAAAAAAAAAAAAAAAAAAAAAAAGCCGGCAGGCGCCATGGCTTAACAGGCTAATCCTCCACCTTGCGGCGCCTGCACACCGGGTTCTAGTCCCGGTTGGGGTGCCGGATTCTATCCTGGTTGCCCCTCTTCCAGGCCAGCTCTCTGCTGTGGCCTGGGTCTGCAGTGGAGGATGGCCCAAGTGCTTGGGCCCTGCACCCGCATGGGAGACCAGGAGAAGCACCTGGCTCCTGGCTTCGGATCAGCGCGATGCGCCGGCCGCAGCGGCCATTGGAGGGTGAACCAGTGGCAAAAAGGAAGACCCTTCTCTCTGTCTCTCTCTCTCTCTCACTGTCCACTCTGCCTGTCAAAAAAAAAAAGCCTTTGGTAAATACTTTTATATTATAAACTTAAAAATACTAAAAAAATGGGTTTTGCAGTGTTCTCACCATAAAAATAAAATATAGATGTGAGGTAATATGTATGTTAATTAGAATGGTTTAGCCTTTTCCAAATGTGTACATATATTTAAACATCATGTTGCAAACTGCAAATGTATACAATTTTGTCAATTAAAAAGAAAACATTGGGGTCCAGTGTTGTGGTGCAGCAGGTAAACTGCCACCTGGGATGCCAGCATCCCATATGGGTGTTGGTTTGATTCCCAAATGCTCCACTTCCCATCCAGCTCCCTAATAATGGCATAGGAAAAGCAGGAGAAGATGACCCAAGTCCTTGGGTCTCTGCTACCCACATAAGAAACCCGGAAGAAGCTCTTAGCTCCTATGCTTAAGCCTGGCACAGTCCCAGCTACTGTGGCTCTCTAGAGAGTAAATCAGTGAATGGAAGCCCTCTCTCTGTGTCTCTGTCTCTTTCTGTCTCTTTTTGGAGCTCTTTCAAATAAATAAATAAATAAATAAATCTTTAAAGAAAATTTAAAAGGACAAAGAAAAAGTTTAAAAGTAAAGTCAAATACAACTATACATATATAGTAGTGAAGACGTTAAAGGTCTCTACGATGAAAACTACAAAACCTTACAGAAAGAAATAGAAGAGGATACCAAAAAATGGAGAAATCTTCCATGCTCATGGATTGGAAGAATTAATATCATCAAAATGTCTATTCTCCCAAAAGCAATTTATACATTTATACATTCTTCTCAGATCTGGAAAAAATGATGCTGAAATTCATATGGAGACACAGAAGACCTCGAATAGCCAAAGCAACCTTGTACAACAAAAACAAAGCCGGAGGCATCACAATACCAGATTTCAGGACATACTACAGGGCAGTTGTTATCAAAACAGCATGGTACTGGTACAGAAACAGATGGATAGACCAATGGAACAGAATAGAAACACCAGAAATCAATCCAAACATCTACAGCCAACTTATATTTGACCAAAGATCCAATCTAATCCCTGGAATAAGGACAGTCTATTCAATAAATGGTGCTGGGAAAATTGGATTTCCACGTGCAGAAGCTTGAAGCAAGACCCATACCTTTCACCCTACACAAAAATTCACTCAACATGGATTAAAGACTTAAATCTATGACCTGAAACCATCAAAATATTAGAGAGCATTGGAGAAACCCTGCAAGATATAGGCACAGGCAAAGACTTCTTGGAAAATACTCCAGCAGCACAGGCAGTCAAAAACAAAATTAACATTTGGCATTGCATCAAATTGAGAAGTTTCTGTACTTCAAAAGAAACAGTCAGGAAAGTGAAGAGGCAACCGACAGAATGGGAGAAAATATTTGCAAACTATACTACAGATAAAGGGTTGATAACCAGAATCTACAAAGAAATCAAGAAAATCCACAACAACAGAACAAACAACCCACTTAAGAGATGGGCCAAGGACCTCAATAGACATTTTTCGAAAGAGGAAATCCAAATGGCCAACAGACACATGAACAAATGTTCAAGATCACTAGCAATCAGAGAAATGGAAATCAAAACCACAATGAGGTTCCATCTCACCCCGGTGAGAATGGCTCACATTCAGAAATCTACCAACAGCAGGTGCTAGAGAGGATGTGGGGAAAAAGGGACACTAACCCACTGTTGGTGGGAATGCAAACTGGCTAAGCCACTATGGAAGTCAGTCTGGAGATTCCTCAGAAACCTGAACATAACCCTACCATACAACCCAGCCATCCCACTCCTTGGAATTTACCCAAAGGAAATTAATTTGGCAAATAAAAAAGCCATCTGCACATTAATGTTTATTGCAGCTCAATTCACAATAGCTAAGACCTGGAACCAACCCAAATGCCCATCAACGGTAGACTGGATAAAGAAATTATGGGACATGTACTCCATAGAATACCATACAGCAGTAAGAAACAATGAAACCCAGTCATTCGCAACAAGATGGAGGAATCTGGAAAACATCATGCTGAGTGAATTAAGCCAGTCCCAAAGAGAAAAATATCATTTGTTTTCCCTGATCAGTGACAACTGAGCACCAAAGGGGAAACCTGTGGAAGTGAAATGGACACTATAAGAAACAATGACCTGATCAGCTCTTGTCCTGACTCTAGATGTACAATGTAATACTTTATCCTTTTTAGTATTTGTTGTTGTTGTTGTTGTTCTAGTACTAGTGGTTGAACTCAGTAATTAACACACAATTATTCTTAGGTGTTTAAATTTTAACTGAAAAGTGATCCCTGTTAAATTTAAGAGTGGAAAAAGAGAGGGAGGAGATGTACCATTTGGGACATGCTCCATCAGACTTGCCGCAAATGGTGGGGTTAGAAATGTGCCATGGGATTCCAACACAATCCCATCAAGGTGGCATGTACCAATGCCATCTCACTAGTCCAAGTGATCAATTTCAATTCACAATTGATGGCTCTGATAGGTCTAAGAGTCAAAGGGATCACACAAACAAGACAAGTATCTGCTAATACTAACTGATAGAATCAAAAAGGAAGAGAAGGATCCAACATGGGAAGCGGGATACACAGCAGACTCATGGAATGGCAGATGTCCTAAACAACACTCTGGCCTCAGATTTCAAATACAATTTTAATATATGTTCTATATATTTGTATATGTACACATAACAGATTTGATGAAAATTTTATGAAATACTTCATCAGAAATCTTAGAACTATGGAATATATTAAATACTGGATAATTTTATCTAACAAATGTGATGAACATGAACAGACCATTAAACCTTTCCTTTTTACTGCGATCCTTTCTGGTTGAGTATTTGTACCTCTAAGCACAAAACAAAATGAAAACACATTTCTGCTTTATGACTGCCATTCCTAGTGATATTTCCTAGCTTATTTCTTATGTTTTAAAGCTACCACAAACCTTAACTGAAATTCTAAAGGACAATAAAAGCTTCCTTCAGAGATTCTGTTTTTTTTTTTTATAGTGAATGTAATATTTTAAAAAGACAACAAGATCTGAAATAGACTGATTTTTGCAGCAATTTCTCTGGGTACCTACATATAGGAAACAAAATGTGGAAGAATTTAATTTAGTTCATGATTGGAATATATCATTATTTGATTATATAAATATGATAAATTTTTAATGTCCAAATGTAGATGTTAAAATCATACATCCACATGTGATCATGGGTTATATACCTATAAATATGATGTACATGGATTTTAAAATCTATGAGTGCAAAAATACATGTGTGTGTGTGAATGTGGATACATATGCATATCGCCTGAAAAAATCAGAAACAGACATTCAAAGAAACTAGCCAAAAAGAGAAAGAACAGAAGGTGAGGAATAGACTAATTTCAGGCATTTGACTCTGAATACAATTGACGTTATTGTCCTTTATTGAATTTAAAGGATGTTTTATTATTAAAAAAGCAGATGCATTGTATATAGCTTCCAGATGGTCCTCAAGATAGTCCTTTTAAAGCATGCTCTGAGATTTAATGTACTTTGGAAAATAAATGTATAAGTCAAAGACAGATGAATAAAGATCACCATAGAATAAGACTGCTCATGTTAAAAATTGATTTTTTTCCTTTATTTAATTGAGAGGCAAATATATAATGAAAAAGAGATAGATAGGCAGATAACTCTTGTCTCTGGTTCACTCCTCAAATGCCCATAGTGGCTCAACCTACACCAGGCCTAAGCCAAGAGTCAGAAACTCAATCATGTCCCCATGTTTCTGCCCCGTGAGTGGCAGGAACCCAACCTGTAAGCCATCACTGCTGCCTCCCAGAGTCTGCATTAGCGGAAAGCTGGAGTCAGAAGCCAGAGTTAGGCTTCAAATCCTGGTTCTCTAAGAGGGGACACAGGCATTCTACTTGACTCTTAACCACTAGGTCAGATGCCCATTCCTCTTTTAAACATTAACATATTACATATTAATTCACCTTTGCTGTTTTCATTAGAATTTTCAGAATTAGTCAATCTGAAATTTTTAGTTAATAGTTCAAAACAGCAAAAGGAGATGATTAAATGAATCTTCTATCCTTGTATATAGTGACCAACATTTTAAATGCCTAAACTCCAGTGAGATATGTCTTAATGGTATAACATTTACATTAATTTAATTCAGATTTCATATTACCATACATATCTTATCTTAAAGAAAATATGTATATAAATACATATTTATATTTTATATATATATATATATATATATATATATCTACATATGACAGGCAGAAGATGCTGTCAAGAAAACAAGTACAGACCAGCCATAGTCCAGGGAAAGAATAGGTTAAAAATATATTGTGAAGGAGTGGTCTACACACTCCTGTTTTGAAGACTTAAAGAAATAAAGATGACCCAATTATATTTTTTGATTACTATATTTTAATCAGAGCTCATAATTGTCCTTTTCAATTTCTTTTACATTTTACCTATGTCACAAAGTTACTTCAGATAAAGCAGACTTTCAGTGTGATGAGTAGTCAACATTTTTTGAGAATTTCCCTTAGGTTTTTTTGGGAAATAATGGAACTCTGACCTGATTTTTCTGTCGGGGCTAGTGGCCCTGGCCCAACATGAGATGCAGCAGGCTGAGGCTGTCCCTTATCTAATCCTGTTTCCTGTGCTTATTGAAATGAAGGCACAAGACTTTTCGTCCCACATTCCTGCAGGCAGGATGTGACTTCTGATGAAGGTTTATGATGTTCTTTGCTCTATCAGCAGAGCTTGTACCCTGATCTTTGCTACCTTGTAAACTTGTTTTGTTCCTGTGCTATGCATGATTGCACACAATGAATGTTATCCTTATGGGGCCTGGGGTATATATTCTTGTGTTTCTGTGTGCTCGGGGCTGGAGGTTGAAGAGTTTCCCCAGGGAGACGGCCTCCAGTCCCTCATCGCCGGGCCCCCTACCTTGACCTGGAACACGATGAGGCAATAAACATGGTGATGAACTGACTTGAGTGCTGCGTCTCCGTGTGGTTTGTCCCTTTAATACCAAGGGTCAACATGTGTTGAATACGATACAACTATATGGATAGTATGTGATAACAATGCAGCTCAAACAGGAACAGTGCTATAAAGCAGTCTAAGAAGGGGATTGCTATGTGTAATTCTGAATTTTGAGAAGCTCATATTGATTTGTGTGGATAAGGAACTGATGTGTAGCAAGGGATTGATGTATCTGTGCTTCTATACACTCAAGCAAGAACATGGCCAAGAGTGAAGTACTACCACTGTGGAAGGAAAAAAGTAGAGAAGAAGGGATGGAAGAAACAATTGGTTACTGATTGGCCATTAGTGTAGGAGAGAAAAGTCAGAAGTTAAAATTAATTTTGCTAACTGGGTGAATGTTTTGATAATCAACTGAAATTGGGAATAAAGGAGAAAGTGTAGGTTGGAATTTCCAGCTGCACCTTGAACATCTTATGAGTCAAATCCATCACCACTAGGGCAGGCTGAAGCAAGTGAGGAACCGGAGTCAGCCAAGATACTATATACGTGGGGAGGGAGAAGTAAAATTCACTGTAAACGTGTAGTTTGTACGTGATAAAGACAGCATGAGAATCCATGTCTTTTGTCTCCAGTTTCACTTAGGTTCTACAGGATATGATACTTTGCTATAATTCAAAAAGGAGTCAGAATCTATCAGAGCTACTCAGAAGGTTCCATTCTCCCTGGGAAACTGTATGGGAAAATGTAAAAAACCTACTTAGTGCAAGAGTATCAATAATCACAAAATAGGTGCAGGAGCCTTCTGTTTTCAGTATTCTCCCCAAAACTTTTCACCAATAATCCTCAGTCTCATCTGAGATTTTATCAGATCAATTTTAATTAAATTGACTGCTACCTTCAGATTTAATGTTTTCACTGATCTCATTAACCTCATCCTTAGACTCACTTCGCTTAGGTTCACTGTTGGTGCCATCACAAATTTTTTCTTGACTATTGTCAATAATATTTGTTTTCCTTTCTTCTTCTTCAAAAAGTCATCAGGTGCCCTTGTGTCTTTCAATTTGGATTTTCCAACTTGCTTTCTTACTCAGATTTGCCTTTGAAGCTTTTGTAACGTTCAAGCCTGGCGGCGGTTGTGGCAGCAGCAGCAGCAGCTCCTTCTCCTTCTCCTTCTCCTTCTCCTTCCCCTTCCCCTTCCCCTTCCCCTTCCCCTTCCCCTTCCCCTTCCCCTTCTCCTTCCCCTTCCCCTTCCTCTTCCTCTTCTTCTTTTAGATTTATCTGAAAGAGTTACAGAGAGAGAGAAGGAGAGGCAGAAAGAGAAAGAGAGACAGAGAGAGGTTCTTCATCCTCTGGTTCACTCCCCAGTTGGTTGAATGGCTGGAGCTGCACCCATTGGAAGCCAGGAGTCAGGAACCTCTTCCAGGTCTCCCAAATGGGTGCAAGGGCCCAAGGACTTGGGCCATCTTTCACTGCTTTCCCAGGCCATAGCAGAGAGCTGGATTGGAAGTGGAGCAACTGAGACCTGAACCAGCACCAATATGGGATGCCGGCACTGCAGGTAGTGGCTTTACCTGCTATGCCACAGCGCTGGCCCCCAAGCCTGGCTTCTTAAAAACTTTTTTGATTGTGACTAGAAAGAAGATCTGTGCTTTCTATCTGAAATGGTTCTGCTTCTTTTTCCATATCTACTTCTGCTTCATCTACTGTATCTACTTGCTGAACTTTTCTACTTCTGGGACCTGATGTGTCTTCATTCACAACTTCTGTTTGATTGCCTATTTTATGGATGACTCCTCTTCTTTCTCTTGATCCTTGATCCTTAGCTTTTCTCTTCTTCTTCTTCTCTGTGTTACTATCTCTTCAACTCTTTATTTTTCTGGTTCTTGATTCTTCCTTTTTAAATGTTCATGATCAGAGACTTCTGTACTTTTTCTTAACTTATCTTTAGTCCTTTACAAGTAGCTTGAATTTTGGCATGACCAATGCTGTTTGTCTTAACAAATGATCATCAGGCTTCTCATCAAATGATAATCCCGGGTCAGGGCATCTACCAGTTTCATCATTTCCTGAGGTGCTTCTACGTCATACAGATCATAATGCAGTCTGCTTCAGGAGTACTTTAATTTTAAGTGTGAGAAACTCTTTATGTAGTTATTTACTTAGTCTGTTGGTCTAACTGCCTCTCAGGATTTCTAGTTTGAGAGAATTGCTGAGTTAAATTCTTTACCTCCTATTTCTGCAAGTAAGCTCTGTAGAGACATCCAAAATCTCTTGCATCTGATTTTCATAAAATGAGATATATTATACTGTCTTTTGGTAGATGTTCATCATGAAAATATTAACATGACTTGTGTATTACTTGTCTGGAACTATTCATTCCCTCTAGAAAACAATCCACTTTATCTTCTTCTGAGAGGGATGCAATATCTAGCTGTACTATTCTGGTACCTCCAAATCCTGAGCTTGTCCATGTTCTGCTGATCAGATCTTTGCTCATGTCTCATATCCTCTTTTATTTTTCTAAAAAATTTATTTATTTATTTGAAAGGCAGAGTTACAGAGAGGCAGTGGCAGAGAGAGAAAGAGAAAGTCTTCCATCCACTGGTTTATTCCCCAAATGGCTGCAATGGCTGGAGGTAAGCTGATCCAAAGCCAGGAGCCAGGAGTGTCTTCTAGGTCTCCCATGTGGGTGCAGGGGCCAAAAGATTTGGGCCATTTTCTTCCGCTTTCTCCTGCCATAGGAGAGACCTGAATCAGAAGAGGAGCAGCTGGGACTCAAACCAATGCCCATATGGAATGCTGGCACTTCAGGCAGCAGCTTTACCTGGTGTGCCACAGCAACAGCCCCTCTCTTTTAAAGGGTTTAAGAATATGCATAGCCTTCTCTTTTCTGCTCAGTTTGCTGCTACTTCTCCATCTATTCTATATCTTACAGAAAACTGACATATCTAATGTTTTCTCTTCTACCATATACACTAAGATAAGAGTGAATTTTTGGAATAATTATGTAGAGCAAAATCTGCAGCAATAATATCTACAAACATTCTCATGATCTCACCCTGCTCTGCTCTGTCCAGGTCTCAGTGCTGATCTGTTAACTTGGGCATGAACTGCATAAGCTAAGTCATGCTCATTTCTTTGGATGGCCAGTCCCATTAGATCTCACATCTGTGTAAGAATAGATTTGCAACATCGCCATCAATCTCTTCAGTCAACTCTAAGACAGAAAAGACTACCAAAAGGAGCTGACAAAAAAGATCATTGCTCAAGTGCTTTTCCCTTCTACAAGGAAATGTCCATGTCTGGGTCAGCCTAAAGGTTTTTTTCAGTTTTTATTTTGCTGTGGGTTGGGAGGCCAGCATTGTGGTTTAGTGGGTTAAGCTGTTGCCTGCAGCACCAGATTCTCATATGAGTTTCTCATAGGATTCAAGTCTCAGCTGCTCTACTTCCAATCCAGCTGCCTGCTAATGTGACTGGGAAAGCAGCTGAAGATAATCCTAGTGCTTGAGCCCCTGTACCCACATGGGAGACCTGGATGAAGCTCCTGGCTCCTGGCTTCAGTCTGACCCAGCCATGGTCATTGAGGCCATTTGGGGAGTGAACCAGCAGATAGAAGATCATTCTCTGTCTCCGCCTCTTCCTTTCTGTTATAGATTGACAGCTGTCTTCGGTTTTATCCTGCACAGCTTGTAACAGTCACCTCTTATATATTGTGCATGCAGGGTTAACATAAGCCTATATCTTATAACATCTACTGCTTTAAATTGGCTATGACACTGAATAAATAATACCTCCCAAACCTCACTGTATTCTTTGATTAAGTTTTCCTATTTATAAAGCATTAGGAATAATCAAAATATCTATACAAAAGATTTAATAAATAGCAGCTTTCTTATTATTTCTTTTTTCTTTCTTTGTTAAAATATAAACCACATATCACCCAGTTCACCAGTTTAAAGTAAAATGCAGTGGTTTCTTAAATATTACAGTCGTTCAAAATCATCACCCCATTTAGTCTTAGAGTATTTTTCATCCCAAAATAAATCTGTGACCCACTCATAAGCAATTACACCTAATTTCTCCAGATATATGAAACAACTTTTATGCTGCTTATTTTTATTTTATTTTATTTAAGGTATACAAATTTCATGTATTTCATATATGCAGATTTAGGAACATATTGATACTTCCCACTCTACCCTTGCTCCCACTCATGCTCCCACACTTCCTCCTCCTCCCTCTCTAATTATCTCTCCTAATTTTTTTAAATATTATTTATTTATTTGAAAGTCAGAGTTACTCAGAGAGAGAAGGAAAGGCAGAGAGAGAGGTCTTCTGTCATCTGCTGGGTGACCCCTCAACGGTCGGAGCAGCACCAATCTGAAGCCAGGAGCCAGGAGCTTTGTCCAGGTCTTTCATGAGGTGCAGGGGTCCAAGGACTATGGACCATCTTCTACTGCTTTCCCAGGCCATAGCAGAAAGCTGGATTGGAAGTGGAGCAGCCGGGGCTTGAACCGGCGCCCATATGGGATGCTGGCACTGCAGGCTGCAGCTTTACCTACTACGCCACAGCACTGGCCCCCTCTCCTAATTTTTACAGTGATCTATTTTCAGTCTACTTTACACTCAAAAAATCCACCCTACACTAATTAAGGAGTTCAACAAATAGTAAGAAGAAAAAAACACTGCTCCTCAACAGTAGAGACAAGGGCTGTAAACAAATGTCATGATGCTTAATTTTAAACACTTGAAGCTATTGATGAAACTTCTTTAAAAAAATTCTTCAGGACTGGTGTTGTGGCACAGCAGATAGAGCTGTTGCTTATGACGCTGGCATCCAATAAGGGTGACAGTTTGAGTCCCAGCAGCTCTACTTCTGACCTAGTTCCCTGCTAATGTGTTTCAGAAAGCAGTGGAAGGTGGCCTAAGTACTTGGGCTCTGGTACCCAAGTACAGGATGAAGCTCCTGGTGCCTGGCTTCAGCCTGACCCCAGCCTGGCCCTACCCTGGCTGTTGCAACCATTGGGGAGTAAACCAATGAATGGAATATATTTCTCTCTCTCTCTCTCTCTCTCTCTCTCTCTCTCTCTCTGTAACTCTGATTTTTAAGTAAATATATGAATATTTTTCTTTTTTTTATTTTTATTTTTTATTTTTTGACAGGCAGAGTGGACAGTGAGAGAGAGACAGAGAGAAAGGTCTTCCTTTTGCCGTTGGTTCACCCTCCAATGGCCGCCGCGGTAGCGTGCTGCGGCCGGCGCACCGCGCTGATCCGATGGCAGGAGCCAGGTGCTTCTCCTGGTCTCCCATGCGGGTGCAGGGCCCAAGGACTTGGGCCATCCTCCACTGTACTCCCTGGCCACAGCAGAGAGCTGGCCTGGAAGAGGGGCAACCGGGACAGGATCGGTGCCCCGACCGGGACTAGAACCCGGTGTGCAGGCGCCGCAAGGCGGAGGATTAGCCTAGTGAGCCGCGGTGCCGGCCAATATATGAATATTTTTAAAAAAATCTTTAACTTTGAATAATTTTGTGCCATAGATATTTTCATTTATTGCTCTATCAGCATATTCCTCTTTTTTTCTTTGTTACTCCTATTTTCTTTGTTAAGCTTGCCTTCCTATCTCTGGTTAGATGTATCACTGACATATCTAACAGCTGTGCTCCTGCTCACATTTGCGAGAAAGATGAAACTAGTACCGTCAAATTTCTTTAGTTCCCTTGATAACTACATTAGTTCTTGCACACTACAGAAGTTGTCACCCTAGTATAGAGTTTCCTCACCTTCATATTGACAGTAATCAAGGCATTTCATTTTAATTGAACACTTGGCAATAATACAAATTGATTTCTTCAACTGAGTTGAGATCTATACTAGAAGACTTGAGTTCCTGTCCCCTGAAGTCCACACTAATTTATGTCCCTAGAACATTTATTATTATTTTTTAATATGTGTCTGACAAAAATGAGCAATGGTCAACAGTGGTTTGTAATGTGAACTCTAACACACTCTCACCAAATCCCCAATAGCTTCATGGTAGAAACAGCAAAACATGGCCTCCATTGAGTAACACTATCATTTAATCACCTCCCTTGCATGTACATGGAATTTGAAACCTTCAAGCCCAAGAATGTACAAAGATGACTCCTTGACTGTATTGCACTATATTTGTTCATGTAGCAGTTTATTTGTTCATGTAGCAGGGTGAGATCATGAGAGTGTTTGTAGATATTATTGCTGCATATTTTGTTTTACAAAGTTGTTTCAAAAAACTCATTCTTATCTTAGTGTAAATGGTAGAAGAGAGAACATTAGGCATGCCAGTTATCTGTAAGATAGGGAGTAGATGGAGAAGTATTTTGCTTCTGGATTGGGAGAACCAAACAGGTATATTATAAATGGTCTGTGAAGAAGACCATGTGGCAGGGACAGTAGGTGGCCTCCAGGATCTGAAGAAAGTTTTCATCTTACAACCAGTGACAAGTTCAGATCATCATTCAGATAGCCACAAGGAAATTAATTTTGTCAGTAACCTAGTGATTTTTCAATAACTGACTTGGATTTTTCCCAATCAAGCAACAAGTTGGGGATTAAACACAACCGGCATATTGATTATGATACTAGCCAGAGAACACAACTAAGCCGTATGCCTAATTTTTTACTCATAGTAAAAGACATAGTGAGTGTCTGCTGTTTTATGACACTAATTTTAGGGTGACTGGTTACAGAGAAATCAATGCTAATGTACTTACTAATGTACTTCACAACCCAAATCTACAATGTTCCTGTTCAGCTGGCATTCACTACTTCTAACCTAAGTACTTATTTGACTTGATTCATGTTACTTCCTCCTTCTTTAATGTTTGATCAGTACATCTGTGTCAGATCCTTGTAAACCCAGAACAGAGAAACTGGACACATTAGGTGGCCATTAAGCAGCTCCATCAGGAACACTTTAAAGTAATACCCTTAAATATATGATACTGATTTATGATTATTTCAAGATGAGCTGCTGGGGGAGACATCACAACGTGGGTTTTTATTTCTTATTTTGGGTTAAAGCATGGAGAGAAATCTTCACAAATTCTACCAGCAATATAAGTGGAAGAATGGTCACCCACTGAGGGCTCCTATTACCAGTAGGAAGGGTGTGATCTACATTCTGGATAGGTCACAGCAGACTCCAAGTTGGTTTGAAGCTACATTTGATTCTGTCACTAATACTATGTCTATTAGGTCCCTAAACCAATATTAAGCATATTATCGGGGAGTGATGTTCTCCTATAATCTTCAAGTTGGAACTTCAAAAGCATTTTTAATATGGTGGTTCAACTGTAGTGCAATTATCACACTTTATGAGACTTTTGAGAACTGTCTACCACTTACCACCATCAGGAGAAAATTTAATAGAACACTTTGGAATCATTCTATTTTGGGGATTGGTAATTGTTTCAACTTAATAAGGAAAAGAAAATCTTCCAAATGAAAGAGCCTGATACTCATTTACCATGGCAAGAATAGGTTGAAAAATAAAAGCAAAAAGAACAACAAAGCAAAACCTCAAAGCAGGACAAACAGCCTTTAACCTGTGTATCATGATTTAACTTCATGTGCCAGGTGGGACAGAAATATGTTTAGAATATTTTCATTTCAGATTGTTTTCTGAATGAAGCAGAGTAAATAGGAAATTCAGTCACCACATTAACCTAATTTGAATGAGCTAAAAACTTAATTTGAAAGATTTAAGCAACAATTAGATACATGTGAATACCTTAGTTCTAAGTGCTAGCTTTATGGCAAGGTGGGTTTCTGAAGGAGTTTGACTTTAAAAAGTGTTGCTTACAAAATAACTGCCAAGAGTTGCCCTAATACAGAACTTTAAAAGCCATGTTTATAGGGTCAGTATTTGGCTGAGAAGTTAAGATGCCAGTTAAGATGCCTGTGTCCTTCTTCAAAGTGCTGGGGTTTAACTCCGAGCTCCAGTTCCTGTCTCTAGCTTCCCACTAATACAGATTGTGGTCATGTGAGGACTGAATCACTGAATGGAAGCATTCTCTTGCCCCCCCCCCCCTTTCTCTCTTTCTCTGCACAGCCCATCTCTTTCTCATGTCTATTCATTTGTTGTGTCTCAAGTTAAAAATTCAAAAAACACTGTACTTAAAATAAAAAAATAAAATTACTTTAAAGACAGGCTAGTGTTCTTTTTCCTTTTCTTTCTTTCTTTCAAAAAATGATTTTATTGTCAATGAACATCATGGAAAACACAGTCTGGTTATTAACATTGGTTACATATTGCAAGGTTACATGCTTTGCTAGTGAAGCATTATATTAAAATTCTCATGTAAATCACACATGACGATATGCCACCCTAGATAATGTTTTGTGTAAAGGGGAAAATGTACCATGTTGCTATTACATTCTGTCTAGTTTCAATAACTTTGATATTATGCACCATACTACTCAACAGTTCTGGCGTGTGGTTTTTTGTTTTGTTTTGTTTTTACTTATTTTGACAGGTAGAGTTAGGAGTTAAACAGTGAGAGAGAGAGACAGAAAGGTCTTCCTTCCGTTGGTTCACTCCCCAAATGGTCGCCACGGCCAGCACTGCGCCCATCCGAAGCCAGGAACCAGGCACTTCCCCCAAGTCTCACACACTGGTGCAGGCGCCCAATCACCTGGGCCATCCTCCACTGCCCTCCAGGGCCACAGCAGAGAGCTGGACTGGAAGAGGAGCAGCCGGGACCAGAACCCAGCGCCCATATGGGATGCCGGTGCTGCAGGCGGAGAATTAACCAAGTGAGCCACAGCGCCGGCCCCAACAGTTCTGGTGTTTTAAAGCCTCCTATGTGCTTTCAGATACTCTAACATGATTATATCAATTTATATGCATGTGAAATAGATAAGGCAGGCTGGAACCATCATGCTATTCTTGAAATGAAAGACAGAGTCATTTACAGATGCTACTACAGCAGTATGTCTATTTTTCTTCTAAGTTTCTATATTTCATAAATCTGGCATTCATGATTTGCACATGTGTTTTTTAACTGAAAATTTCATTTCAGATTTAAGGAGTACCCTGTGTTAAGTACATATATATTGTAATGATGTATGATATTCAGTAGTTGAAATCTGTATTTTTTAGAATTTTAAGTAAATTCTCATACATGAATAGTTTATGGGGGAGCTAAAGATTGATTAGTTTATCCACTCTAACAATTCCATGAAAGATCATCACTTTTAGTACTTAATAATACAATATAATCAACTAAATAGGTTAGTGTTTTCCAGAAATATCACTTTAAATAATCAATAAGTAGAGTTTTTATGCTTAGTGTACTAACAATTGAATAGTAAAAATTCCATAGATAATACGTT
Source organism: Lepus europaeus (assembly GCF_033115175.1). NCBI lineage: Eukaryota > Metazoa > Chordata > Mammalia > Lagomorpha > Leporidae > Lepus > Lepus europaeus. Next base: position 42,979,028 of record NC_084832.1, on the reverse strand, counting down.
ATTATCTTAGGATACTGCATGTTCTTATTTATCTTATTTATCTGCTATATTTTATTACCTAAGCATCTCACATCTTTTCCCAAGGGACTATGTAGCTTCACCGTGAATAAATAACCACTAGGGGGCAATATTGCACATTTTTAAGCACCTAATTATGGCTGTTAAAAGTAAGAGGAATACAAGAAAATGAACAACACTAAACTCTCTATAAAATAATTCTCTGAATATTTTATTAAATTTAATTACAGTGTTTTTTTCTACTTAAGAGGCACAGAGACAAACAATAGAGAGAGCTAACACCTACTGGTTCACTCTCCAAAAGCCTACACAACACTGCTTTTTGTTTGTATGTTGAGGGGAAAAAACAAAACAAAACAAAAAAAAACCTGGCTTTGGATTACATAAATATGTTTATTTTTCTTATTAAAATTTGTCAATGTTTTTCAAATTTTTCTAGCACTGCAAAAAAAAAAAGAATTTTATTCTATCAGGCCGTTTATGTTTATTTAAGTTTTGAGCAAATAGCCTGTTTTTTCCATATGGGAAGCCAATTATATAAGTACATTTATTAAATAAAGCATAACTATGTATTTCATCTTTCAGTAATAGTCATTCTAAAAGTTATAATTTGATATTTCATTGTATCATTGTGGTGAGTTTTTTTGGTTGTTGTTATTTACTAGAACTCTAAAACTATCATGCCACATATCAACTTAAGCTCTCTCTTTTGTACATTTTAAATAATTAACATATATGTGTCAAATTGTTAAGTCAGCAACAGGAGTCACTGTGTACTTACATCCCATGTGGGATCTGTCCTTAATGTGTTGTCTAATGTGCAGTGGTGCTATAACTAGTACTGAAACAGTATTTTTATACTTTGTGTTTCTGCGTGGGTACAAACTGATGAGATCTTTACTAATTATATACTGAATCGATCTCCTGTATATAAAGATAATTGGAAATGGAAAAAAACAAAAAACAAAAACCTGGTGTTAAATTGGAAATGGCATAGAAAATTAATTAATTTTTAAAAAAATATTATGTAGGATCTCTGCCTATAATGTGCTGTACACTCTTATTTAATGCTATAACTAGTACTCCAACAGTATTTTTTTTTTCTCACTTTGTGTTGCTATATGGGGGCAAACTGTTGAAATCGTTACCTAATTTATACTAAACTGATCTTTTGTATATAAAGAGAATTGAAAATGAATCATGATGTGATTGGAAGGGGAGAGGGAGCGGGAAAGGGGAGGATTGTGGGTGGGAGGGAAGTTTTGGGAGGGGGAAGCCATTGTAACCCTGAGCTGTACTTTGGAAATTTATATTCATTAAATAAAAGTTTAATAAAAAAATAATTAACATATATGTATTGATCCAACGGTTAACTGAACTAATATATTATTAATTTATTTTTGCAATAAAATGACTAATTCCTGGACTCTAAATTGTTGATTTCTAGCTTCATTGAGTTATGATCACAGAAGGTGATTTGTTACATCTTTGTTATTTTTACTTAAGAACTTTCTATAGAGGGTTGGTGCTGTGGAGCAGTGTGGTTAAGCCATACTTGCAATACTTGCAAACCATGTGGACTCGGTTCAAGTCCCAGCTGATTTACTTCTAACCCAGCTCCTTGCTGGTGTGCCTGGGAGGGCAACAAAGGTTGACCCCAGTGCTTGGGCCCCTGCCACCCAGGTGCAGATCTAGAGGAAGCTCCTGGCTTCTGACTTCAGCCTGGCCCAGCTCTGGCCTTTGCAGCCATTTGGGGAGTAAACCAGCTGATGGTTCTCTCCTTTTCTCTCTCTCTCTGTAATTTTGAATTTCAGATAAAATAAAATAAAATCTTAAAAAAGTTTTCTATTGGACCAAGAATGTGACTGACTCTTTAAAAAATAAGCATGTTTTATGCACGCATTCCTAAATATATTATAGATATTGAGACAATCTACATATAATTTCCTACTTTTAAAAATTAATTCTGAACTATTTTAAAGTTTTCCACAATGTTATTTCAAGGTTTATTTCATTTTTTTTTGTATTTTCAAAAACAACTTTATTCATTACATATAACAAAATCCCCATCCCCTGGAAATGAGCTAAAAAATAAACAAAATCCACTTTTCATCTCTTTCCTCCCATTTTCTCCCATTCCCTCTAAATAAAAGGGGAAAAAAAGGCAAAAGGGGAAAAAAAAAAAAACCTAAACAAAAAATACTCCTAAGTGCCCCCAAAACAAGGTAGTACATCTCCCCAGGAAAAAGAGGAATTTAAACTGGAGTCACTGGGATCTTCTGCCTACAGAAATCTGCAAAGACAGACACTCAAAACAGAAAAGGAAACAATATGGATCACCAGAAAATCTTGAGGGGCAGGAGCCCAAAAAAGAAGGGTCCAGTGACTGGCAGATCTGACAGAACAAGGGCAGGCAGGAGGGGACCGAAAGAAGCAGGAAGACGGAAGGAAGGTGACAAGCAGAAGTTTGGTGTCCTTCCATAGCCCTGCGTAAAAACAATCCCTCCTACCACCCATGCCCACCTACCCTTGAACAGCACCCAAGGGAGTGGGGTGGGGCAGGGAAACACAGGTAGCAGCTTGCACAGCTGAGATGTGTCCATGGTGATTCTCAGAGTGAATGAGCAGCCTCTGCCCCACTCCCTGGGCCTTCCCTTACTCCCCAGAGCAGGTCCCTCCCCAGCAATTAGTTATGGGAATCTCCCCCTTTCCACAGTACATCTTATGTGTTTGTGTGTGTGTGTGTGTGTATACAAACATACATATATACATATATAAAATTTCTAAAGATTTTTATCTTAAGATGTATATATTACATTACTTAACATGCCAACATTAGGATGACATACCATTTTAAGAAATTTATTTATCTATTTGAAAGTAACAGAAACAAAGCAACAGAGTAAGGGAAAGATCTTCGTTCTGTTACTTCAATCCCCAAATGGCCACTATAGTGTGGGCGGAGCCAGGTTGAAGCCAGGTGGCTGGAGCTCCATCTGGGTGACAGGAACCCAAGAACTTAGGTGTTCTCTCTTGCTTTCCAAGCCTCATTGGTAGGGAGCTGGATCAGAAGAGGAGCAACTGGGACTCAAACAGCACTCCAATCAACTGTGCCATAACACCAGGCCTAGGATGATGGATCTTTGGTTTGCATAGACAACTTATTTTCAGTATGAAAAGACCGCTAGCTGTTTGTGTTTTTCTTCTAGATAATACATACTTTTTTGCTTAAATTGCTCAACAAATTTCTGCCCATAAATTTATGTGACTACACATCTATATTATATTTTTATTCATTTAGCTTCTTATTCTGTACAGAATACGGCTTGATGTTTAAAAACCACAATATTTCATTGCCCTTTTATTGATTGTTTTTATTTATTATGAATGTTGGATGTGACTTAAAAAAACCTCTACTTTCTTGTAGTGAACTAAGATTTTTTTTTATATTCTGTCCCTAACAAGCATATAATAATACAGGAGATTAATAAATGTTATGTATTAATTTCTATTAAATACTCTATTAAAGTATTAAAGAGTTGACAGCTAAATACTTGAAAGTGATAGCAATGGAATATTGCATTAATCTGGGGTAATGCCATAACCTTAAGGCCCAGAATTTTTAAGGAGTGGAATCTTTGACATGGTATTTTGAGGATTTCAGATTCCTGGGATTGAATGTTCAAGATTTTGCTGCATGCACCTTAACTCAACACTGAATATCAATGAAATAAAGCTCTAGTATCTTGAAACTCCCATAATTATAATTTTAATAAACTGTACAGTTATGATTTTAAGTGCAGCATCCTTCATTCCAAAACTTCAACTGTTAGTAGCCAGCACTGTGACACAGTGGCCTAAGCCTCTGCCTGTTGCATGGGCATGCCATTTGGCGCCAGTTCAAGTCTGAGCTGCTCCTCTTCCCATTCAGCTCTCTGCTATGGCCTGGGAAAGCAGTGGAAGATGGCCCAAGGATTTGGACCACTGCACTCACATGGGAGACCTGCAGGAGGCTCCTGGCTCCTGGCTTTTGATAGGCTCAGCTCCATCACTTGCAGTCATTTGGGGATTGAACCATGAATGGAAGAACTTTCTGTCTCTCCCTCTCTCTGTCTGTAGCTCTACCTCTTAAATAAATAAAATAAAAATCTTAAAAAAAAAAACTTTTAACTGTCAAGTTAAAAAAAGTCTGAAGTACTTTCTAATATACTTGCATTCATACAGTAAATTTTCCCTTTCTTTTTTTAAAGATTTTATTTATTTATTTATTTATTTAGGAGGTAGAATTACAGAGAGAGGGACAGAAGAAAGGTCTTCCATCCGCTGGTTCACTCCCCAAATGGCCGCAACTGCTGGAGCTGAGCAGAACAGGAACCAGGCACCTCCTACAGGTCTACCCTGTGGGTCCAGGGGTCCAAGCTCTTGGGCTATCTTCCACTGCCTTCCCAGGCCATAGCAGAGAGCTGGATGGGAAGAGAAGCAGCAGGACAAGAACTGACACCCATATGGGATGCCGGCATTGCACGTGGAGGCTTAGCCCACCGCGCCAGAGTGCCGGCCCCAAGTATATTTTATTTTCACACCTTAAATATTATATTTTAAAAGAGAATTTTGGGGTTGGTGCTGTGGTGTAATGAGTTAAGCCTCCACCTGTGATGCCTTCATCCTATATGAGTTCCAGTTCCTGCCCTGGCCGCTCCACTTCCAAACCAGCTCCCTGTTAATATACCTGGGAAAAGCAGTGGAAGATGGTCCAAGTGTTTGGGCCCCTGCACTCATGTGGGAGACACAAAAGAAATTCTGGGCTCCTGGCTTCAGCCTGGCCCAGCTTTAGCCATTGTGGCCATCTGGAGAGTGAATCAGCAGGTGAAAGATATTCTCCATCTTTCCCTCTCTCTCTGTAACTCTGCCCTTCAAATATACAAATATTTAAACAAACAGAAAAGAAACTTTTATCTTATAGTAACAAGTAATTATAATTAATAAGAAATGATAAGAAGAATGATTTCTGAGACTGGTTATGCTTGACTTGTCAACAATGGATGTATTAATCTGGTACCATTGTCTGTATGGGATGATGTTGCTTCCATTCACTATGATATATCCTCTGTGGCTCAGTCCTAAACCAGTTTAATTTTCTGATATAGTAGATATTTGCATAAATTTATAAAGCCATTCATATATTTTTCCAAAGGAATAAACTAGAAATCACTTTTGTTCATATAATGTAATTCTACCTTAAAAATTTCTGCATATGTTTGAATACTGAAAAGAAATATTTTGAAATTGAGCTGACATTCTATGTTTACATTACAGTCAAGCTTTAAGCCATTGACATAAACATCTTGGTTTCTAATAGTCTTTCTTTCAGGTGAACAATGGGTTGGATATTGTATTGTATTACCCTGTCGCTCATTCATCATGTTATATTAGTAACTTAGAGAATCTATTTGTGAATAAATATCTTTTTATTTTGTAATTGCATGTGGTTCTTTATACGTTTGCCTGCTGAAGCATAAGGAAGAAGTAGCTGTTTCATTTGAAAGTGATTTTCCAATCCTGTGCTTGACAATATCTATCTTACTTCTAGTGCTGTGTAAAAAAGGTCCCTTTGAAAACTATGCCAAATTTTTATTTTGGCCTAAGATGCTATGCTCACATTCTTGTTGTAGATGAGCTATGCATTGTGAGTCTCTGCAGTCATACAAGGGTGTATGATTAGCAGAATGCCACCTAAATTTCATACTCTACTGTCTCCAAATTCATAATAATTTCTAACAAGAAGTATTATATTTTCATTTTACATTGAACTCCACAGATAGCATAGCCCATCTCAAGCCTATTGAAAATGATAGCGCCTACCTGACTCTCCTGTGCAACAATTTCCCAACAGTTTAGCAGGATACACAGAGCTCATAAATGAACTGCTTTGAGAGTACTTGAAGAATAACCCAAACTTTACAGACTTTTCACCTTTGAACCATATGGAAATCCATGCAAGTAATCCTACCAGTGTTCCTAACACTTCGCTATCACATAAAATCCAAGCCTCACTACTCATCCACTTTTTCTAATAAAGCTGTGTTCTTTTACCTCAGCCAACTTTCAGAGATCTTCAGTCTGAAAGTTGCAATGTCCCTGCAAAAGAAAATGCTTCACACTTGATATGGCCTATCTTGCAGCCCATTCATAGGTAGGATATTTACATTCTTTTCATCTTTGACAAGTAGTATCCAGAAATATCTTGTAGTATATTTGTAAACTTACACCATAATTCTCTCATCATCAGAAAAAAAAAAAAAGTCATTTTTCCTTGGAAGACTCAAGTGACTTTTTTTTTTTTTTTGACAGGCAGAGTGGAGAGAGAGAGAGAGAGAGAGAGAGAGAGAGAGAGAGAAACTTCAACCTTAAGTCATTTAAATAAAATAGCTCTTTATCTAATTATCTCATTAAAATATGGTAGAAGAGGGGTTGACATTGTGAAACAATGGGTTACCCTGATGCTTGTGACACTGAGGTCACATATTAGAGTTCTGGTTTGAGTCCCAACTTCTCCTCTTCAGACCCAGCTTCCTCCTAATGTATATGGGAAGGCAGGAGAAGATGGCAGTAATACTATGGCTTGATGAGTCATGTATAAAAAATTGAATATTCTCAGGGATTTTGCTGGATTTGAGAGTTCTTAATGTCTTTGATTATTGGAGGACATAATAATAGCAATCTGAGGTACATAAAGAAGTCACGGCTTGTGCCGTGGCTTAACAGGCTAATCCTCCGCCTTGCGGCGCCGGCACACCGGGTTCTAGTCCTGGTCGGGGTGCCGGATTCTATCCCAGTTGCCCCTCTTCCAGGCCAGCTCTCTGCTATGGCCCGGGAAGGCAGTGGAGGATGGCCCAAGTCTTTGGGCCCTGCACCCGCATGGGAGACCTTTCTCTCTCTCTCTCTCTCTCTCTCTCTGTCCTCCTCCTCCTCTCTATAACTCTGTCTTTCAAATAAATAAAACATAAATCTTTAAAAAAATTCTTTTTAGAAAAGAAATAATGCTAAACACAGTTGTTAATTTATACTTTATTTACATTTCTAGTTTATGGCATTATGAAGCCTAAAGATTTTTCTGGAGTTCATTGATGAAAATGAAGTAAAATGTTTAACATACTTGGAGAAAAAATGTATGAAGTAAGTAAAATAATGTGACAGATCATAGGTGTGAGAAAAGACGCAAATGAGTCTTCAACTTCAGTTAAGATTTCAAAAAAAATGTATTAATTGGGGGAAAATTACATTCAGAGAAGATTTTATGTTGTATTGTTTAAGAGTCTCTATCCAAATTTAGTTTTATAATTGAAAAACTGTTCTTCTGATAGATCTATTTAAAAATCATAGGGTGTTTGAAAGTAGTTATGGAGAATAATTATATGTACATATTTTTATCTCTGGACAAAGAGAGAAGAAAATGAGCTCTTTTTTTTTCTGTGGAAAAAATATTCAGTAGTGGTTCCAAGTTGTCTGGTACAACACAAAGAGGACTCAGTGAATAGGATAGCACACTGTTTACATCCCTTCCACACCATTCAGGTAAAGCTTCTGGGCAGTATCCCTGCGTCCCAGCTGCTCCTCTAGTGTTGGCAATGAAGAAAAAAGTCAAAATTCCCTTGTGTTTACATGGCAACGCCTTCTGAGCTTCCTGTGCAGAGCTATTTACTATAAAACTATTCAGCTTTCTCTGCCTTCTCAGCCATTGCCAAGAGGAAAGCAGCAAAAGACTTGATGTGAATATTTCAGCATCAGGTTCTGCAAGACAAATACCAATGATGAAACCTTGGACCATTGTTGAAACTTAAAAAGTAACTGAATCCAACATTTGATGCAAGGCAAGTTAGAATTAAATTTTATTCTGGGTATGGATAGTGAGTAGAATGGCTATGTTTAATGAAATATAATATACAATGATCAGCTTTGTCTCATCACAATATTTTTCATCCAAACAGTATTGATAAGTTGCTTTTTCTTTGCTCTATGACTGAATCTTTTTTAATTATCAAATTATTATTCATATGCTTCTCATTTATGTATCTGACACTGATATAACACTATCTTGATTAATGTACCTTAAAACAAGTCTGAAACTCAGGTATATTAGTCACCACATTTGTTCATCTTCTTCAAAGTTCTTTTGCTTACTGTACTTCTTTTTATTTTTATGCAGATTTTAAAATAAGCCTGTCAATTTTTATGAAAAAGAAAACACATAGAAATTTCCTTTGGAGATAGTTCAGTTTTTAGATAAATTAGGAAAGAATTGACATCTTAATAAAACTGGTATTTCTATGGTATATTTAGGTCTTTAATTTCTTTCTATAATTTTGTTGCTTTTAGAGTATGAATCTTTCTCGCATCTTTTTTCATATTTATTCTTAAGGATTACCCATACCTTATTAACATTACTCACAAAATGTACTATTTTTGTAATCTCAATTGTTTAGTGTTAACTTATAGACAGAAGGTTGCATTTTTGCATGTTGATTCTGTATTCTGCCACTTTACTAAAACTCACTCTCATTTTTCTAGATTCCACTAAATGTTTCCATAGACAATTATGTAAAGTTTTATTTTTTTCATTTCTACATATAAGATCAACTTTGTCTACAAATGAAAAGCTGACTTTAGTTTCTTAGTCTGAGAACTTGGCTGTAGTTTTTTTTATAGATTCCTTTTATCAGATAGATGTTCTGTGCTCTGATATATACTTTGATGATAATATATCCGCTCTACCCTTTTGTGATTAATTTTAACATGTAAAATCTTTTCCATACTTCTACTTATGTGTTTATATTTATATTGAATTTAATAATTTTAAGATTTATTACTGCATTCGGTGCTGTGGCATAATGGGTAAAGCTGCCACTTGCTATGCCGGCATCCCTTACGGGCACTGGTTGGAAAAATGCCTGTCCCACTTCCCATCCAGCTCCCTGCTAATGCAGCTAGAAATGTAGCGTGAATGGGCCAAGCAGCCATATGAGAGACCCGAAGGAAGTCCTGGCTCCTGGCTTCAGATGGGCCCAACTCCAGCTGTTGCAGACATTTGGTGAATAAATCAATGAATGGAAGATCTCTCTCTCTCTGTTTCTCCCCACTCTCTGTCACTCTGCCTTTCAAATAAAAATAAATAAATAAAGGCAGAGTGACAGAAAGATGGGGAGACAGAAAGAAATCATCCATCTACTGACTGACTCCCAAAATGACTGCAATGGTCATGCTAGGTCAAGCTGAAGCCAGGAGCCTGAAATGTCATCCTGGTCTACCCCTTGGATGGCAGGAGACCAAGAACTTGGGCATATTCCTCTGCTTTCCTAGGCATGTCAGCAGGGAGCTGGATTGAAAGCAGTGCAGCTGGTACTACAATTGGTGCTTTGATACAGGATGCCAGCATGGTCCCATAGGACACAGTTCTTCTAATCAGCATAACTGTATTACTTGTTTGTACAATCTGATAATGTTTGCCTTTTGATGGTGGGTTCACAAACCAGAGACTTTTACCATAATTGTTTCTATAGCTAGGCTTCAAACTATCACACTCTGTTTTCTATTTCTTCTATCTTTTCTTTGATACAATTTCCTTTTTTTCTTTTTCAGGTTATTTTATGCAAAATTTCATCTTCTTTCATTATTTACAAGGTATTTTTCTTTTTTTTTATTTTAATGATGTTTCAGGATTTACAATATACTCCCTGGAATGATGAACTGCTTCATATTTAACATAAAACCCTTACCGCTATTATTGTTATTCACTTACCTTATTTGTATGTTAAAGACCTCACAATATAATCTGCTCTTTTTGTTTCAACCATCAATATTCTATCAGATTTTGGAAATAGAATGAGGAAAATATTATTTTTAGCCCACACTTATGTGTTTTTTGTTGTTGTTGTTGCTGTTTGTTTTCTTGCCTTTCCTTCTTTTGTATAGTTCTTGCTACCTGGTGTAATTTTCCTTGTGTCTGAAATATTTCTTTTCATAGTAGCTCAAATTTTTCTACCTCTTTGCTGCCTGATCATCTTTGATTGAATGACAGACATTGCAGATTAAACTTCGGTTGCTGCAGAATATTTTTGAATTTGTGAATGATTCTGGAAATTAATTCTTGTCAGAGTTACATTACTTTCAAATAGATTGACATTCTTGGATCTAGTTTTCAGGATTTGCTACACTGAACCAAAACAGTACATGTCCTGGGACTAGATATCAATCAATGAGGCAAGAAACTTCCAAAAACTTTATCCAATCCCATGAATCATGCAGTTTTCTGTTCTGATTGGTAGAAAAGGACACTATTCCTTCTAATTCTTACAGATGGTTGTTTCCTAAGCATTAAAACATGTATCTGTCATTATTTTACTGAATTCTGATCTGCTTAATATCCAAGAGAGCCCTCTCTAGATTTCTGCACCATTTGTGTGACAGGATGTTTTGTCAAAGTGATGTGCTTCACAGGATTTTCTTTCAAAATTGATATTCTCTTGGAGTCTCACAATCATAGAACATTGTTCTCTCCGGTCAAGCTACATTTGTCAATCTTTCTTAACATTTGTGTTGATGTACTCTCAAACTCTGTCCAAAATCTTCAGCAAAGGTAGTTAGCATCAAATCTATTTAGCGCAACAGGAATTTTGCCTATACTTGAACACCAAGATCTACAAAACCATCTTTAATTCTTCTCAGATTATCTGTTTATATGCCAAAGCTTTTAGTAAAAGTTTTGAACAGCATTTTCTTAAATAAAAAAGATTTTGTTATTACTTGACCTAAACCAATACATGAATTCAACAGCATGGGCTTTTAAAAACTACAATAAAAATATTTAAGGTTATTATGGATGGCAAAATAAAGTCAATAGCATGATGTAATGGTCATTATCTTTAGACTGTTACTGAACTGTTGGATTTCTCATGATTAGAAAATTTATTTCAAAAATATGATGAGATTGTAGTTTTCTATAAATTCTATAAGACCTTTTGGAAAAAATGAAATTTGACTTAATATGTAGTTGTTGGATATCATCTGCAGATATATACTTGTCTTTTGAGCCTTGGAAAAAACAAACACAACTATTTAATCACTATCATATTTTATATTATCCAAATGCTCATGATTTTGATTAAATAAAGATAAGCATTTATTTTTCTAAACAATTAACAATAATATTTACAGCAATTAATAATACAGTTCAAAAAGTATTCATTGGAAATTTATAAATGAAAAACAGAATATGGTTCTTAAATTATCACTCTTTGTTATAATGTAAAGTAGTAATTTTTATTTCATCTTATTCTAATATTATATTCACATCTTTCTCAGATAGCTCTGGGGCATACAGTGCCTGAAAAATCAGGCTTGGTGGTCCCATTTCTTTTCCCCTTATGATCTTCTTAGTTTGCCTGAAGCAACTAGCCCAGAGGATCAAGTGCTTGGAAATTGTGGGCTTCAGAGTAGAACACTATGTAATATTGATAAATCCGTCTTGAAGTAAGTTAAAGAAGCTTTCTCCAAAGACATATCATTTGTGCTAGTTCTATTTTATATAATAGTAGGCTACCTAAAATCCAAGCTTAGAATAAATTAACAAAGAAAACATAAGCTTAAGTAAAATCACCTAACTATACCTTTTTTACAAGCTAAAATTCAAGATAGGAGAAAAGGTAAATATTATTTCATTGTAGTGTTCCATTAAACCGTAGTTCAAGAAAAAATTTCCTGATAGATCATGATTTATTTTCAACTTTTCAATTGATTCTTTTTGTTTCCAAAGTGACAGGTTCAGGTCCTTATAACCTCTGTGAGATTTTAATGGTGTGTGCTATGTTTCAGTGACACTTCTCTTTCAATATTTCTGACTTTCAGAAGCAGATTTTCAAATTAAGAGGCTACCTTTTGCTTTCCAAACTTTTTTTTTTCTTTCCTAGGTTATCCCTGCCTACTATTGATTAATGATAAAATAAAATGTGCTGAATGACTCAAGGCATGAGTGTTTTCCAAGGTGAACTAAGTCTTTTTTTACTGAACCTTATAAGTAGTCTCCATCATTGTCATTTTGAGTAGTCTGTTTAAATATTCAAAGACATAATTTCCACCATGGGAATAAGAAACTGTTCATTCACAACCTTTGAAAGAGCCTGTTTTTTCCTTTGTTCTTTGTGTTTGTTTATGAGAGAAAAGAAGTGTGAAAAAAAAAATGAAGCAAAGAAAATTCAGCAAAATTGTGTGGAATTTGGTATCTGGGGTTAGATACCAAGGATTAAAAGTCCAGCTATATGACATACATGCCTATAATTCTGGGCAAATTAATTACCAAAGCTATCTCTCAGTCTTGTAATTTATGTAATCCTTATACTGATGAAGGCATACATAATTGCACCAAGATGATAGGGTGCTAACGAATTTTAACTTACACGACATAAATATTCAATGCGTTATCTGGAGAAAAAGCAAGTTCTTAATCAATGGCACTCAATATTATTACTACAAATATTTATTCATTCATGAGTATTTGAGTAACTGCATGGTCAGACAAAACATTCTTCTCCACCTGGCAATTTCAGAAAAGACAAACAATAAGATCAATGCAGATATTGATAGTTGGTTACAAGTTTTCATTAAGACTCTTGAGCAAAATGTAGACATCATTTACACTAAGAACATAAAATACAAGCTAGGAATTTGGGAAGGGGGTCACAGAATGCTTCTCTGAGAAAGGTACAGAGCTTTGATCCAATACATTTCAATGGCACCTAAGAATTAACTCTGGAAAGTGTCCTTTGAGGAAGTAGAGATGCTACAGAAGGAGAAGAAACAAGTTTGTATGTCCTTTGGCAGGGGCGCAGGGTAGAGAGTGGAGAAATGGTGGCTTGGTGAAGGATATTGAGTCTGGAAGGCAAAGGGTAAAAGAGTAGTTTGATGAGGGAAGGGCCTAAATACTAGACAAAGGGAAGGGTGATTTAGGCTGAGGTGGACCATGATTAGGATTAGATTGTGATCAAGGAGTGGTAGACATTTTTGGAGAAGCAAACAAATGAGAGCAAAGGATGTGAAAAAATGACTCATCTTTATTTTACAATATCCACTGACTTTCTATTGGATTATAAGAGGCAAACGTAATGAGGGGAGGTGATACAGATGGCAGATACAGAACTCCTATTAAAGGAGTGAAGGGGTATAGTAAACCAGATTACATTAATGTAAAGGAGATGAAGGGGTGCCAAACAAATACATGAAAATTTACTAAGCAAAAGTGACAACTTGGGGAAATTTTGAAAATGATGTTCAAAGAGGAGGCTGAAAAATATAATCCTTACACAACTTATTACATAGAGAAGTACTCTCTCAAAGAAGACAATTAAGCAAAAGAGAAGGGAGATTATAATTTTGATTAGATTATCAATGATAAGATTATCGGTTTTGTATAAGTACTTAAACAATTTTTGTAACATCCACCAGAAAAGTCTTATAGAGAGGTAAATGTGTGATACCAGAGGTTCAAAATACAAATCAGTTTATGGATGATAACTGAAACCATGGAATCAGATGACTGCACTCTGCAAGAATCTAGAGACTAACAAAGCAAGCAGAGAAAACATGACATCTCACAGCACTATAAATTGCAAGGATGAAATACTATTCTCTGGTTTCTTAGTTTACTGAACACAAATATATTGTAATCTGAATATTCAGGAGATTATGCAACTTTTTTAACTTAAATTTCAACAAATAGAAAAAAAATAATGATTGGTATCACATATAAACAACTTACTATTTTAAAAGTTAATATTCTTAATGATATGATTATTGAAATGACAAGGCTTTGGCATTTATTTAAGGTAGGGTAGGGTAGTAATGTTTAGTGTAGTAAACTAGAAAAAGGGAAAGATTGAGTTTTGGCAGTTCATTGTTTTACCATTGTATACTTGCTAACTTTCTGGTTCAAGTCCATAATGATTTGACTAGATTTTCCCAATGTGTTTTCTCCATCAACTGAGCCTCTTTTCTTACCCAATGTTTCCAATTTGTATAAGACTAAATCAGTAAAGAGAAGATTAAAAAATGAATATGCAGAACATCAAAGGGGCCAACTCTTGATACAGGGGAAAATGAATTTAGCATAGAAGTCAGAATCAATACAACCAATGGTAAACACTAAATGTAGCATCAAAGTTTGGTGATCTACTAACCTATGTATTAAAAATAGCATTCAAAAAAAATAAAAAAAATAAAAATGGCATTCATCTTGAATACTATATAGCTTTCCTGGATGTGTTGTTATAGAAACAAAATTTAAGTTCACATTACAGATTCTTTCACATAAAATTATGAAGTACAATAGAATTTCCTCTCAATATTTCACTTCGTAAGTGTAATGATTCCTCTTCTGATCATACATTAAAATATATATTGATAAAAATGAATTACTGTTTACTAATGTGTTTTTCAATCAACCATGGGTGCAGAGTCAATGCTCTATGAAAGTTTAAGAACCAAACACTGTAATTGCTAGCATGTTTCTAGTCAAAAATTCAGATTCAGCTCAAACAGTTAATTGTTCAGAAGATTTTTAAATAAAATTATAACTCTTTTTCAATAGTTTAAACATCCAAAAATATCCTAAGATGTCCTGGTTCTGACAATAAAGATGGTTTTGTTTGAACATGAATTGTTTTCTGATTTCCTGTCACAACTCTTTGTGAATAAAAACAATGAAGTATATTCAAAAGTAAATGACTTGAAGTTAAGTCTTCAAGTGGATGTGGATTTTATCCCATTCTGAGATACCAGTTGTTAGTCTTATAATTTTTAATTCTTTATAATTCTTTAACTTAGTAGAAGTATCATCATTTTCAAATTCTCCAAAGTACATAAACTCTTCAAAAATTACAAACAGGCCTAATTTACTTCAAAACTGTTTTTGCTGTCAAAGAAACTCTTTAAAAATATGAAACATTTCTGATATTTAAAAATTCCCAGAAGATCAGATATTTGAAAGTGGTATGAATATTTTAAAATTATATAAATAAAAATTTGTATATACACATACTCACATATACTCTATTTTGTGTGTTTTCTGATAAATACATTTTAATAAATTAGTAAGTATCAAGCATTTAAAATAACTTGTTCCCTTTCACATATATAAGGTGAATTGCTAGACATCTATAAATAATTTCCCTTCTCCCTTAGAAAGTTTTATATTTACCAAATTAAAAGATAAAAAATGACACATTTTGTTCTTAAAAGTTTAAATTAGAGGTAACTACTTAATGCATAAACCAAATAATTTTGTGGCAATTATAGTAACCAAAGTTATAATCATTTTGGTAAAATATCTTAATTGAATAATAGTTGAACTTTTATCTAAGTCTTCTATATAAGGAAAACATTTGTTATACTTGAACATTACAAATTAAACATTGCCCCCATTAGAATATCAATCTTAGATTATGTTAACCATCATAGAATATAAGAATATGTTCAGGGCTGTTAAAGTTCAAATTAAAATCTATATAATGCATATAAAAGAAAAATTATGAGAATAATTTATGCCTCGCTAATTTCACAATCATCAGCATAATTAAAGAGCTTTTGTACATATCATTTTGTGTTACATATACTTTCTGAAACTTCTGCAACCTAATCAACTCTCGAAGCTACTGATTCAATCAGCCACAAGTTTAAAAAGTTGTTTGTTTCTGTTATTGAGAGGTAATTAAATTTAATTAGCATATTTATTATCTTTTTTTACTTCTATAGTTCTTCTTCAATAATGTATTCTGATATCATAAATCTAAATGCAAATCCTTTCATACCCTCATTAAATGCCAAACATGGAAATGCTGTAGTGTAGAATGATAAACCAATTCCCTGAAAATGTAAAACAGAAGGAGTTTCATGTGTGTGAAGGATGTTCTATAAGTCTTCAAAGCAGCAGAAGCTCACACAAAGGAGTGTAACATTAGAAATAAACTAGAAATAAATATTGACCTTACTTACTAAAGATACAGAATTCCAGCATTGAGTCAATAAATCATGACAGCTAAACACAGAGGGGCTCAGTTACAGTTTAATTCTAAGACTGCAAACAAGGCAAAAGTGACTACAAAGTAAAATGACAAAAGGGAAGTAGAAATAGAGTATAGCACTGTTTTGGGATGGGGGGATGAAAGAAGATAATGTCACTGACCAGTGGCCTCATTTTCTGCACCTCATCACTCTTGGATTATAGATGCAAGTCACATGTATCTTAGGTAATATGCTCTCAGTTACTAGACCAATGCATGGGATGCATTTTGATGGACTTTAAAGCAAAATTCACTCCACATGAGATTATGGTATGATTATTTAATGACAGAACACTATGATCTGAAAAACATGAGAACCAATCCATTCGAAGATTTACCAAAATGCACGTATGTTCAATTGGTGGTCACAACTTTGAAACCTTGCAAAAGAAAGGGTCATATATATGAGCCAATAGAAATTAATGAGCAAATTTATAATGATATTACAACATCAGTATTCAGCACTGGGTGTCTCTTAACCCTAATTTTCAACCTGAAGCACCTGTGATTTAATAACCACAAGAGCATACAGGAAGAAATGAGTGGAAAGGAGAGCTTTGGGTGTTCCATGGAGACTTTACTGTACCTGTGTCCACATGCTTCACCTGTTGCCTGGTTCGAGTTGGCCGGCTCCACTTTGAGCTCTTGAAGGACCAGCCCTTTCTCTTGTGGTCCAGGGAAGTCCATGGAGTCCTCTTCTAGGGACTCCACGTAGAAGAGGGTCCTGGCCGGCTGCTGGGTGCCCTGCCCGGGAGCCCCTTGCTGCAGCCTCGTGGCAACTGGCAGCAGGGTGCCATTCAGCGGATTGAAAGAAGAGGAGGAAGACGATGGGGAGGATGACGAAGAAGAGGAAGAAGACGAAGGCTTCTTCCAGAAAGTGCCGACACTGCCCCTCTCCTGGCTTTTCAGCAGGCGGCTTTGGCTGGGCCCCCAGTGCTCAAAGCTGCCGCTGCCGTCCTGTTGCAGGCAGCCGCCCCCCGCCGTGCCGCCCTGGGACGGCGAGGGATGGCTGAAGAGTTTCCAGCGGAGTCGCAGGATGTGCTTCACATCGAAGTCTTTTCGCCCGGAGCCTGACATGCTTTACGCAGTGAATGGAAAGGGACCTCAGCTGGCGCCAGAGCCGACCGGCCAGCAGGCGGGGGAGGCGAGCACAGCCCGGGGGCGGAGGAGACGGGATGTGCCCTCTGCACCCCCGGAGCCAAAGGAGGCAAGGAGGCGAACACCCGCGAG
Source organism: Lepus europaeus (assembly GCF_033115175.1). Lineage (NCBI taxonomy): Eukaryota > Metazoa > Chordata > Mammalia > Lagomorpha > Leporidae > Lepus > Lepus europaeus. The sequence goes on along the minus strand of NC_084832.1, from coordinate 42,961,674 downwards.
CTGACGGCGAAGGTGCGCGGATCAGCCCCGGTCAGGTCCTGCAGTCCTGGGCTGGGGGAGACCCCCGGCCTGGAGCAGAGGCAAGCGTGGGACGCGGAGGACTGAGACTCTTCTATCCCCGCGCGGGGGCCCCGTGGTTATGGCGAGGAGGGAAGACCCTGAGGCTGGAGATGAGCGAGGGAGGGAGCTCGGAAGACAGCAGCAGCTCGATACACCTCGCAGGGATGCTCTCGAGGCAAAGCCTTAGTCGGGAAGGTGCTGGCGCTCCTGTCCTTGCAGCTCAGAGTTCGGTGCCTGGAGAGCGCGGAAAGAGCCCCAAGTCGCGCAGAACACTGCCACCACCATCAGCTTTCTCCATGCACCTGCGCCCCTGTCCCTGGCCTCTCCGAAGATGCCCCCAGAGCTTGTCGAGTGTCTGAGAAAGTCAGGTGCTTTCTGCAGTGCGAGAAGGGGTGCTGTTATATAGTCAGTTTGTAAAAGCGAAAAATAGATATTCCAGAAAATGTAAGGAGGCAGAAGGAAAAGCCCGCCCATGAAGCTGTCAAGGTCCTCACAGTACAATTTTCTCTCTGCCTCAGCGCCTCCTCCTCCCCCGTAAGTGACGCAGATGTGCTCTGGGGCCTATACCGAGATATGGAGGGAGGGAGGGAAGGCTTCAATCTTCTTTATGCAAGTGAGTCTGCGGCTCTTATTGTCCCCTTGCGTAGATCCTGTCACCTTTTTTCACCTTCCTTCCTCACTACATTACTGTGTAGCAATAAAAGTAAAGCAAACAGGCATTATGCTGTAGCTTCAGTAAACACCGGACATGAATCACGGCAGTGTAAACTTAATAGGATGCCATCGGTTTGCAGGTTGCAGGTTGCAGGTTAATGGCTTGAATTATTTAATAAACCGTATCCTTTAACCTTTACCCTTAGTATCCCTTTAGTAAGACAGAGAGGAAACACGGATGCTGGCATCAAAGTGTGACGATCCCTCTATCCTGACACTTACACTCACATTGTAATTTTGCTATTAATGCACTCAGGCAGCACTTCACCCCAGGAGGCAGAGACACAAAGTAGAAATCTGAAGATGGGCTTCTAAATCCAAGGACCAGTGTTTTGGTAGCACAGCCTCAGAATGAAAGCTGATTTCAGTGTAAACCAAGAATGAAATAAAATGATAAAAGAATTTAAAGGCATAAACTTCTAGCTCATAAATCACCATATAAATTGCATGGAAGACTTTAAGCAATAAGTGGGTATAGCCAAAGGCTACTTTCCTGCAAATGGATATTTCCAGAAGGGAGCGTGAATTTTTCTCTTACACCTGTATCTAGAATGATGAGGACTGTGATCCAAGTTAGATATAAATACTTGGGGAAAATTATCTTTTTTTTAAATAAATATTTTAAAATGGAACCCCAGCAACCTCTGTTGAAGGCAAGGGAGCCAAGAAAGTAGTATGCTCCCTGATTCAGCTAGGGGTATGGTCATTATCTATTCATGAAATTCACAGCTTCAGCAGCCCCTCAAAAAGGGCACAGGAATCAAGCATTACTGTTATGTTACTGCACTGTTACCCCACAGTTGAGCAGCAAGCTAAAGCTGAAGAACTTCTTAGACAAAGTTGGACATTTTAATAATAAAAAACAAAATGAGGCACATAAAAGCCCTACTTTCAAAGAAGAAAAAAAAATCACCGTGGGGCACTTTAAATATTGATTTATGCCACAACAGCTGGACTGTAATCCCCTGTGCCTTGATTTTTCTCTCAGTATTCTACGTTAAAAAAGGAAAAGCAAAGAAAAGCTCTTTTAAAGAAACAATGGTGACAGATCATTTTTATCCAAGTATGGAATTAAGTAAGTAGTTCCCTTAGGGAAGAAAGCAGTGAATGAAATCACACATTGCAAACAAGACAGGAAAACTTTCCATCAGAGGTAATGTAAAAATTTGAAGTTTATATAATTAAATAATTTCAATAGAAATTGATGCTTCATGGATTTTTCAGCTTGATATAATTGATTCATTTAAAATAATAAAACATACTGTATAAAGTAATCTTGTATCTTCATTTTTCATCGACTAATACTATTATCATTAAAACATACAAAATTTTTGCTGTTATTTTGAAATTCATTTTCACATTTTTTTGTTTGTGGTAATTTTTTTATTCCACAGTTTAAAACTTATCTATTTGAAGTTTATTATTGTATATGACACAAAGAGATACAAGATAGGGTTTTGACTTAAAGGAACATAAATTCAAAATAATGTCACATATAGTGAATGATTAGTAAAACCTATTTGTAAGTCATACATATAGTAATATTTGGTCTTTTTAAAAACTGCTACAGCCAATTACTTAAATATAGTTTACCTTTTTATATTTATTAATCTGTAAACTAACTAGGTTTGAAATAGTCACTCTTAATAAAGAGTTTAAATATAATTCATCTAAATTTTCAAATTAAAATATTAAGATTTTGAAAACAAAGTATGTATTAAACTGTGTTAAATTATTGCCAAACATGATTATATTACTTTTACTTTATTGTTACTGTAATATTGTTGGGAAAGAAAGGGTGTAGAGAGGAAGGGAAGAATAAAGGGGAAAAGGGAGGTATGAGGGGAGGATAGGAAAAGCAGGAGGAAGAAAAGAGGGAAGAAAGGAAGAAAGCAAAGGAAGGGATGGAGGGAAGAGAGAGAGGGAGGGAGGAGAGGGAGCAAGGGAGGGAAGGAGGAAAGGGAGAGAGGGAGGGAGGGAAAACCACAGGATGGACAGAGGGAAGGAGAGAGGATAGAAGAAAAGGAGTGGGGAGAGAGGTGGGAAGGAGAAAGGGAAAGATTCTACTTGGATACCATGGCTGTCTTTTCACATATCAGACAAAATCTAATGCCAGGAGCCAGAACTTCCATCTGGATTGCCCACATGGGTGGCAGGGACCCAAGGACTTGAGCCATCACTGGATGCCTCCCAGGTGCATTAGCAGAAAGCTCAATCAGAAGAAGAGGTGGTTCACTCCCCAGTTGACCACAATGGCCAGGGCTGGGCCAACCCAAAGCCAGGAGCCAGGAGTTTCTTCCAGGTCTGTCACATGAGTAGCAGAGGTACAAGTACTCGGGCCATTTTCCATTGCTTTCTCAGGCCATCAGCAGAGAGCCAGATCAGAAGTGGAGCAGCAAGGACATGAACCAGCACCCATATGGTTGTTACTTTCTATGTCATAATGCCGGCCCCATAAATTTTTCATTGATCAGTTACCATATCCCAGTTCTAATTCCAAGTAGTAGTAAATATGGGAGAAGGAAGAAAAAAAAAAAACTGCAGGAGAATGTAAGAGCTCACCAATGGAGACTGTTCAATTAGTCATAATTTATAATTGACTCGTAAGTCAATTTAGTTAAGATATAACAATGCATACCTGGAAGAGTACATAGACATATTCAAGAATTTAAGAATTCCAATAATAACAATATGCTTTGATTTACAGACAAAACCAATTCAGCTGTCCTAACACTGTTATTAAATTAAATTGAATGGTCAGTTCAATTATTGTTTTCCAAATGAGCGACCATAATGTTGCCAGAGTTCCCAATTCATTCTAACTACAAAAAAAAGTAAATCAGGATACCAAATATTTGGAGGTTTCTTGAGGATTTACTATAAAGACAAATATAAAAATCTTCATGTAATTATTAAATCCAATGTGGATGTTAAATATATCACACTGAAAGTGACTACAATTCAAAAATTTCAGCAATGCAAAAATGGATTTGAATCAGTTTTAGTATACATTTTATAAATAATTTTATAAATAAAGTCTCTGAAATGTATATTTATCTAGGAAAAGTTATTCTGATTCCCTGAATGTTTTTTTTAAAGATTTATTTAGAGTTATGCAGAGAGAGAAGGAGAGGCAGAGAGAGAGAGAGAGAGAGCTCTTCCATCCGCTGGTTCACTACACAATTGGCTGCAACGGCCGGAGCTGCACCAATCCGCAGCCAGGAGCTAGGAGCTTCTTCCATGTTTCCCATGCAGGTTCAGGGACCCAAGGACTTGGAAGATATTCTGTTGCTTACCCAGGTCATAGCAAAGAGCCAGATCAGAAGTGGAGCAGCCGGGACTTGAACCAGAGCCCAAATGGGATGCTGGCACTGCAGGCGGCAGCTTTACCCACTATGCCACAACGCTGGACCTGAATGCTTTTGCCAGCTCTTCTACAATGATAACAAAGTTATTTGTACTTAAAAATATCCACCAAAAGCATCCGAATGGCTAATTACGCTACAGTTTGTAAGTTCACACCCCATGATGGCCACTGTGTCTTTATATTAGGTTACGTTTCAAATACAGAAATATTTCTGTAAATATTTACAGTAAGTGTAGCTTAGATATAGGGATATCAATTTTAAAAAGTGTACAGCATTGTGAGTGTATAAATTAAATGAAAATAATTGTGTAATAGCACTTTCTTCCCCCACATGATTGAAATTTACCATCAAATAGCACTAATGCAAGTTATCTCATATGCTATATCAAGGACTTTTATCTGTTAAAACAGGTAATCTGTCAGGATGTATTAATCTTCATTACAGTGTAATTATAGTTAATCTTAGGTAGCAATTAAGTGACTGTTTAATAAACATTTGTATGTATTAATTGATCTTCAGTGGTCATCTTATTCTAATCAATCTCTTTGGTTTATTTGACCTTTTGATTTAGATCTGGCAATACATATGTAAACTAGAAATCCTCATATAAATTATTGAGATAATTGCATGAATACATGAATCCAAAAAGTAAATTAAAAGAAAATTCACATTAACAATGAATCAGTTTTTGTTTGTCTTTTTATTTCCCAAAAGTGAATGAAGAATGCTGATGATGGTTTCTGAAATTCATTATTTTGACTTTTGTACTTTGTCCTATTTTATCATACTATGGAGGAAAGAAAGGAATAATTAAAGAATCCCTTTCTTTATTTATGAAAATATTTATGAACAAAAATCAATATGTAGATATAGACATAGATATGAGCAAATATATTTAAAATAGATATACATAAATTTAATATCTATATTTGCTTTTCAAGAATATTAAAACATATGAGTATGCTCTATTCCTATTTTGTATAACATTGGAATTGTGTTTCTAATTGCTTAACTAATTTTTTGTTTATAAAACAATATTTTCCTACTGTAAAGAAGACTATTACATTATTTTTCAGACAGTATGAAAATTTTCTTATATTACTGTGTATTAATGTTTTGTCTCTGAATTTTAATCATTGTGATCAACATAAAATTGTAAGATTGTTATTTATAAAAAACAGATTTGGATGTTACATGAGTTTATGTCTAGATAAATGTGGATAAAACAAGAGAAATTTAAAATATTGTCTTAAACATTGCTGTAATTATTTTTATCTGTTGAAAAGATTTGAAAATGCCTTCTTCACTGTAAGCTTGCACTGAGTGAACTTTGTAGATGATACTTTATTTTTTCATGTCAGATTTGGGACATGAGCTTTTGAAAACTTGAAAAGATTTTCTCACGTTAGATTTATATACTTTCTATCTATCTATCTATCATCTATCTAATTATCTATCTATTCTATTATCTATCTATCTCAAGGTGCATCTACCAAATCTTTATATTTCCATTTATATGCATTATTACCAGATCTTTTTAAAATCTAAGGGAAATAAAAGTTATCTTTTAAAAGCTAAAATACAAAGTTTGTCTTCATACGATTCTGATAAGAGATAAAACATAATATACAAACAGTTTCAAATGCTTCATTTTTCAGAGGTTCATGTGCATGTAATATGTAAATTCATAGTAACTACAATGGTATTTTTACATATTCTGTTTTAGAAATCACAATACTAGTGATTTTTATTTCAAGTAAATTGTATTTTCAAAGAGTATTGAGGAAATTATTCAAAACCAACAAATCCTTCTCAACCTTATTATTATAAATAAGTTGGTTTCCAATGTCTACTTTGATGATCACGACTTAAGATATTTTCTGTGTTTTTCTCACTATTACTACCAGTCAAGATGCCTATTGTCCCCAGTCCAAAAGAACATCAGTTGCCAGTCCAGCAGGAAGCTAACCACTCCATTTTGTGCAAATGTGGTCACCTGTTCCTTTCTCTACTACTCCAGCTGTTAACCAGAAAGAATAAAAAAAATTCTCTCTTTTTATAGAACAGAAAACATACATAATGTGCCGCCCATAAAAATATGGTAAGGTCTGAAAAATAACAAATTGATAAATCTGAAAATCATAATACTTTATATAGTTTCTGGAATTACAGTCTATTACAGTATATATGTCTAGGAGAAAAAATTAAAAATGAATATGATAGTGGCAAAACAATGATTACTTTGCAGATTGCATTCTTCTAATATCTTCATATTACATGAATTCTAAGGTTACACATAGAACGTTTTCTGTAAAAGTTATATACAGGGGCCGGCACAGTGGTGTAGTGGGCTAAGCCTCTACCTGTGGTGCCAGCATCCCACATGGGCACCAGTTCGTGTCTCAGCAGCTCCTCTTCCCATTCAGCTCTCTGCTATGGCCTGGGAAGGCAGCAAAAGATGGTCCAAGTGCTTATACACCTGCACCCGCATGTGAGATGTGGAAGAAGTTCCTGGCTTCTGGCTTCAGATCGGCCCAGCTCTGACCGTTGCAGCAATTTGAGGAGTGAACCAGGAGATGAAAGACCTTTCTCTCTGTCTCTCCTTCTCTCTGACTGTAACTCTGCCTCTATTACAGAGTGCCATACACATAAGAACATAAATTGATTCTATCACAGTTCTGAGGGCAGGGATGTCTGTAATGAAAGCACTGGCATTTGATCTGGTAAGGACCTTCTTCATGTGTCCCCACACGGCAGAAGAACAGAAAAGAGAAAGCCATATGGGCTTTCAAGAGTTGATGTTTCTCTTTTCTGTTCTTCTGCCGTGTGGGGACACATGAAGAAGGTCCTTACCAGATCAAATGCCAGTGCTTTCATTACAGACATCCCTGCCCTCATTGTAGTTTTAATCCTCTTTGGAGAGCGGGACCCTTTGACATAAACACATCACAAAGGCCCCACCACTGTGGCATGGAGGAATTTGGAGAACACATATTGACCACAGCAATGTGTATTGTTTTCAAGTTTATATGTCCATGAGTGTGTGTGTGCGTGTGTGAGAGACAAAGAGAAGGAGAGGAAGGGAGGGAGGGAGGGAGGGAAAGAGAGAGAGAGAGGAAGAAATGTCTCTATAAAAACAAAAGTGTTTCCCTGTTGGAGACACTAATTTCTAGTACATAAGGATTGTCTTACTGGACTAGGTTGATTCTAGAGAGCAGAGAATATGTCACTTAATTTTGAATTCACATTGCCTAATAGTGCCTATGATTACATGAGAAAACAGTAAACTTTTTTTAAAATTTATGATGAGCAATGGAGAGGAGGAAATGGTATATTAATGTGAAGGAGATTGCAGAAAAATATATAACATTAACTGAAAGTCCTGCAACACTTTTCATCTAGTTATTTAGTATAAGAACAGATAGAATTATAAGACTCAGTGGTTCCAAGAATGTTTCAGTACTCTCATCTACATTCTTAAAGGGCTCTAAAACACTAAGAAATATTCATCATATATTATGCATACTCATTTTAAGAAAGAGGCAATGAAATATGCAATCCATTTAAGAAGATTCTGTATTGTAATTGCAATTTAAAAATTTATTTCAAAGTCTTTACATTTAAATTCCTAAGTTTTAGTTACATGAAAAGTCCCATCCATCTAGTTTCTATCCTTTCATTTATTCAAACACACTTTTTTATTGAGCAGTTACATTGTGTCAGCCTGTGTTCACATGATGGGGATGTGGCACTTCACAATGACAACTACAGAAAGATCAAAATATGTGCCCGTATTGACCTTCCATTCTTGAAGTGAAGGACATAAATTCAAAGTCAACAAATAGTAAGTCTATCAGATGTTAGAGGCATCTTTGGAGATAGGTAAACTAGGAAGTTTTGAAGGAAAAGTGAGTAAACTTTTAGTAATCTGAAGGGATAAGGTGGCACCAAAGCAGTGTTCACAGGAAACAAAAGCAGGTGCTGTTCATGTATCTGGGATAGTACCCCAGGTGGGAAGAACACAAAAGCAAGTTGAATTTTGTCACCTTCAATGGATCGGTAGTGCCACAGCTGAGTCAGCAAGAAAGGAAAGGAGCTTTGTATGAACCTGCAGAGACTTTGGAATTTATTTTACAAATAATGATTATTAACAAAAAGATTAAAACAAACAACAAATATTGGTGAGATTCTGCAGAAAAGTAAGCCCTAATACACCACTGCTAGGAGTAGAAATGAGCACAGCCATTATATGAAACAGTATGGAGACTCCTCAAAAAACTAAAAATAGATCTACCATATGACCCAACTGTCCCACTTCTGGGAATGTATCCAGAGGAAATTAAGTCAGTATATGAAAGTGATATCTGCACTCATATTTATATTTTTAAAATGTTATTTATAATAACATCCAAAAAATGCTATCATATTCCGAGGAATGAATCTTTGAGAGTTGGACAAGACTTGTAACTAAAAACTAAAATGAATTGTTTAAAGTAATTAAAGAAAATATACATAAAAAGGATAAATAGAAGAAAGTGAGAAAGGGAAATGGAAAATAATCAATCAGGACACTATGACAATAAAGAACGTAAAAGATAGTGTAGTCTTAGAACAGGAGCTATAGTACCATCTGGTATTATTAGGGAATGTTTTCCTCAAAGTTCCTTTTGATGGGTAGGTGTTTTAGATTGTTCTCAGAGTTAAACTCTTTTTCTCCCTGTCCTCCTTTACTGATGTAGGATGTTCACATGAAGTCATGCTCAAGTGCTAGTGGTTTATTCCTGTGAGATAAAATAATTTACACAGTTGCAGTTCTGCAGGATGAACAAATATAATCTCTAGTATACAACATAGGGACTATAGTTAATAAATTGTTTTATATATGGAAAATTGACTAAGAGAATAGGTTTTAGGTGCTCTTACTGCTTACCCATACTTATATATACAAAATGCAACTAGGTAGGTAAAGGATAAGTCAATTTAGTTACTACAGTACTCATTTCACTATATATAATACTACATATTATAATTATAATTATATATGCACATCTTATAATTATATATGCACATTATATATATGCACATCTTAATTATATACAATAAAAGTTTTTTTAAAAAAGGTCATTTTTTCTCTGTGTTTTTCAATTCTTGCCACGGGGATATCCAAGGCTTTTGGTCATTTTTGAAGGATTTTCAAAATTGTTAGCAGCAGTGCAAGCTATCACAGTCTGCGTTGTGCACTACGGTTTAAATTAAGACAATTTTGATTTTATTTCTTCTATAAAGTAAGTTTTCTTCTTAATTCTATGTTTCTTAAGGGCTTTTGCTGCTTAAAATATGTGGAAGGCAACTACTGTAAGCTGAATGTGAACTTAATTTAGAAAACTTTAGGCATGTTAATAGGGTAATATGTGGGTTATTCATGGATGAACAGATCTTCTTTCCCTAATTTCTTGAATTTCTCTCATGACATTATCAGATATTACTGTGCATATATTATTATGCATATAATTAAGTTTGACCCTAGGGCTTAGAGCTGAGACATGTTGAATTTTGCATCATACCCTTTTAAGGAATGATCTCCAAAGAGCTTATGATTTGGATATTGATGGGGAACGATAAACTAATTAAAACAAGAGAGTTAGTTTTGTCATTACATATTTCATTCCTTCGATAAATGTTCACTGAACAGCATCTGAATGCCAAAGACAATGGCTGGTAATGCATATACAAATATGACTGCACAAAATTCAGTGAGTATGTAGACTTCTAAGCAAACAACTGTGGAGCACTAAATATTAGAATAATTACTAATAAAATACTAATAATAATGTAAGATAATATTTGTGTCAAGTAGGGTCAGCAACATTGCAGGCAGAACTGTAAATTTCTTGTTAGAGATGCCACCTGCCTTTACCTGGCCAGCTCTCCTCCCAGGCCAGCCAGGTGATGAAAGTCAACAGAGTGCCTTCCCCCAGGAGGTTCACACCTCCCTTAGGATATACCCCATGTGAAGAGGTAGATAGGTCTGGGCCTCTTAACTTATAAGGCCTAAAGCCCACCAGATTATTATCAAGCCCCTTCTATCAGGTTCTATTTGCCTCTCAATCAGAAAACTTCATTGTAGCTTAGACAGCACCTTTCTTAGCTCCTCTAATAATGACTCTGTCCTTTGTTCTAGACCCTGTCTAGCATACTTGGGCCTCATTCCTTCGTAATCATAACCTCTACTCTACCACCAATGGCTCTACTCCCAACCTGTGTGTACTGATGGTCCTCTTCCCCACTTAATGCTTGTATAATTGTTCAAACCTGGTAAATGCCACTCTTAGGATCATTGGTTACTATCCTTACTCTGTCTTTTATGATCTTGTCTAAATATGATCAGAGTCGGCGAACTTGGAAGGCTCCCATAGCCTTGGCAACTCATGACGACAGCCTAGGGTGGTTACTGGCACCATAAACTAGAGTGTCAATTTGTTGGGTCAACAACAGGAGTCACTGTGCACTTGCTCCTCATGTGGGATCTCTGTCCTTAATGTGCTGTACATTTTGATTTAATGCTATAACTAGTACTCAAACAGTATGTTTCACTTTGTGTTTCTATGTGGGTGCAAACTGTTGAAATCTTTATACTAAATTGATCTTCTGTATATAAAGAGAATTGAAAATGAATCTTTATGTGAATAGGAGGGGAGAGGGAGCGGGAGAGGGGAGGGTTGCGGGTGGGAGGGAAGTTATGGGAGGGGGAAGCCATTGTAATCCATAAGCTGTACTTTGGAAATTTATATTCATTAAATAAAAGTTAAAAAAAAAGAAACAGTAAAAAAAAAAAAGAAAAGAATACAAGGGCACCTCAAAAAAAAAAAAGATAATATTTGTTGTATAACATAGTCATATGCAATATGACATGGTAGCAAAAGTAATTATTCATTTAGAAAACAAATAGATACCTAGAAATGCACTGCAGTCTTAAATATTTATCGTAAGACTTACATAAGAATATTTAAATCACATAATTGTTAAAGGATCATGCACATCTTCCTCCTAGTGGACTACTGACAGAGAAGCCACTGAGCGGCAACTTCCCAGGTTTGAAACCAGGTAATGTCTCAAATCCTTCTAGGAAGTATGCTGGCCTGTGACTTTGGGCAATATACTCAATTTCTTCATGTCTCATATTTCTCACTTGCAAAATGAAAGTTAATGAGACAGCCTTAATTCATTAGATTTTTTATGGATCATATGAGATAAAGCTGGCTGAACAACTAATATGGTGTTGCTGATTACATAAATGTAGGTATCTATATTTTCTATGAAATTATTTGTAAATTTAAATAACCTTTATGTTATCATAGAAAAAATTTAGAAGCAATATTTTTAATAGTTGGTCTTGAAATTCACAAGCACTTTATAAAAATGCAAATTACAGGATACTTGAATATTCACAATATGTATTTTTTTTAAGATTTATTTATTTGCAGTCAGTGTTGTGGTGCTGCATTTTTTTTTTACATTTATTTATTTTATTTGGAAGTCAGAGTTACAGAGAGGGTGAGGCAGAGGCAGAGAGAGAGAGAGAAAGAGAGAGAGCGAGCGAGCAAGAATCTTCCATCCTCTGGTTCACTCCCCAGATGGCAGCAACAGTCAGGCCTGGGCCAGGCTAAAGCCAGGAACCAGGAGCCAGGAGTTTTATCTGGGACTCCCACGTAGGTGTAGGGGCCCAAGGACTTGGACCATCTTCTGATGCTTTCCCAGGCACATTAGCAGGGAGCTGGATTGGAAGTGGAACACCCATAGCATCGGAACTGGAGCAATCGGGACTCCAATGGCCTTCCTAGGGGATGCCAGCACTGCAGGTTGCGGCTTTACTTGTTAGGCCACAGTGCAGGCCCCAGCGCAGCAGGTTAAGCTGCCACTTGTGATACTGGCGTCCCACATGAACACTAGTTGGAATTCTGACTATTTTCTACTTCTCCACACCAATATGCCTGGGAAAGCAGCAGAGGATGATGCGAGTACTTAGACCCTGCCACCCTTGAGGGATAACAGAGCACAATTCTAGTTTCCTGACTTCAGCCAGGCCCAGCCTTGACCAGTGCAGCCATTTGGGGAGTCAACCAGTGATGAAAGGTATTTGTTTCACTCTCCTATCTCTGTCTCTCTTTCCCTAACTTTCTGCCACTCTGTTTCAAATAAAAAAGTAATCTTTTTAAAGAAAGTATTATTTATTTGAAAGGTAGAAAGACAGAGAAGGTTAAAAAAAAATGAGTCCTCGATCCATTGTTCACTCTGCAAATGGGACTGGGGCAAGGCTGAAATCAGGAGTCAGAAACCCCATCTGGCTCTCCAATGTAGGAGTCTGCAACTCAAGTATTTGAGCCATTATCTGCTTCCTATGCACATTAATCAGGAAGCTGAATTGGAAGTGCAGTAGCCAGGGCTCAAACTAGTACACCAATATGGGAAGCAGACACACCAAGTGGTGGCTTAACCAGATGCCACAATGCCTTACCTTACAAAATAAGATTTCTTATTGATCACAGTATTCCTTTTTCTAAGGAATTAGGAGTTTTGAATCTAGATAACAAAAATTATTAATCAATCCTTTGCATAATTTCATTCTAGCAAAGGTCAGTTTTCCTATATGCCTTCATATTATATATATATTCTAAAATCATTTCAGGTAGGAACATTTTGCAATATAAACATTTTTGCTTCATTTAAGAAATCAATTAATTTTCCTCTCTTATGTGAGTTGGGAGAATAATAATAAGATAAGTAGATACGTAAAGTAATTTAGAGATTATAAAAATATCTTGTATTAGATCATAAGTATTTTAAAAGAAATGTTGGTGAACTAAGTAAATCCTAATAATGCAAGTGAAGCAACAGAATTTACTAAAGAAGCAAGAGGCTATTTTGGCAGTTATTGAACTTATCTATTTGTATTTATTAAACTGAGTATATCAAATTTATGGATATTAAACACCAGATATGAAGCATTATGAAGCCATCATTATGTTTTTATTTCTAATAAAATTTCATCAAATGAAAAAAAATGTGTTTAGAAAACTGGATTTTGAACAAGAATGATGTATTACATGGAATTTAAAAATTAATTTACTTTAATAGAATAATTTTTCACTAAGTATATGCATACTTCATAATATTATATGAATACAGTAGACTATTACAATAACTCACATCATTATACAGATTGAAAATTTCTTCTAATTTTGCACATTCTTTCCTAAAGAAACTAAGATTGGCACTTAGGACCAACAGAACAAGCTTATGAAAAGGTTCATTTGTTACTTCTCATATAATGAGACAAATTTGTACTTCTCCGTGAGCACGGCAAATCCAGACTATGGATTTTTGACACACAAAAATGTCCAGCTATGCAGAGCTGATTGAAACAACTAGCTATTTCCATAAATCAATAAAATAGTATTGAGAGTCAACTGTGTACTTAGCTCTGCATTCAAGGAAGTAGGGACATGCTTTGGGAGAAGATATACCAATGAAAGATGTTAACTATAACTAACCTCCAAAATAATATATTTTTAGAATTGTTCTAATTCTGATGATGTACACATAGCTCATGGAGTGATTTCTAACAATTATTTCACATGCCCATTTTCCAAACTTGAAAAAATGAAGCTTAGACAGTCATAAATCAGGTCTTTTGATGGGTTTTGTCCTCGCCTGGTAACTGAATGACAATCTGATTGTCAAGTTTTTTTTTCCTTTGAAATTGTACTTAAAAACCCTACTGTCACAGGGTCCTTTGGGTTCTTTCCTCTCTTGGAAGGCCCCCTCCATGTTGCTCTGGTTGGAGGTCTTTGACTCTAATCAATCTTTTTAAATCTCAAAAAAGTCATAGTTAGCATTCATGCAATTCTTTCAACCTCTAGTCAACATAGTCAAAGTTTTTGGCTAACAAGGGAGAATGTTACAGGTCATAAGGACTTTTTTCAAAATGTTAAGATTCATATGCAGTAATAACAGCTAAAGGTGCCTACTTTATCTATGTAAGACCATAATTTGCTAACTCATTTCAGAGTTAGCAAAGGGATTGTTTCCTGTTTAAATGCACATCATGCGTATTTACATGCACATGCATGTATAGTCATAGAGTTTGAAAAGATTCACAGAACAGAGAATGATACAGATGATGACATTAAGGTGAAAACAAGTAGCCTGGCATTTATTTTTTGACAAAGTGTATCAGGTTATATTGAAAATAACAGTTTTAGGCATTTAAAGGATCTAGTTTTAATACTTATAGTGGTATCAATTTACAGGAGACATTGAATTCCACGCAGTAATTTTTCTTATCATTTTATTATTGTTGAGAGGAATTTGACTGTATTTATAGTATTGTTAGCATACATGTCCCATAATATGTCCTCTTTCAATATGAATTACAACAAAAGGTAAGGGAATTTTAAGATGTGAGTGGTGAACAGTGTTGATGATGTCAGGAAGAACCACGGGGATTACAATACAAGGAACAATAAATTGGTCAACAAAGAGAGACCTACTGATGACCTTCAGTAAAATCAACAATTTAATCAAACTGCTGTATAATTAGATCATGAGAATCCAATATTGGTATAGTTCAATTGCTACTAGTAATTTATACTGTCGGATAGAAGTCATTAAATATCTATGATTAAGTTGTTGGAATCATAGGACAAGTATTTATTGAATACTTCTATGGGCTTTTATCTATGCCCAATGAAACAAGCTTCCTATTTCCTCACAGATCTTATCTTTTGTTTAGAAAGAAAAGCTTTATATAATTAAACAAACCAAAAAAAATGAACATTTTGAAAAATGTTAAAGAGTAACCAGTTTGAAGATACTGCAAATGACACTGCACGCGCGCACACACACACACACACACCTGCATGCACACATCTCTATTTTAAATAGACTATTCAGAGAAGTCCTCCATATAAAATTGCTGTTAGATGTCATGTAAAAGACAGATGGGATAGATAAGGGATAGATGAAGAGAGGAAGAAGACATAGCAAAAAAGGGACAGAATCTGAAAAATAGAAGGAACAAATCAACATAAAAGCAAGACAAAGGATAATCCAGAAGAGACTAAGAGAAAGAACATAGGAAATTGGAAAACCAAGAATGTCACTGTTGGTGAGTGTGTGGCAGAAGAAGAAAAAAAAGTGCATTAAATAGTTACAATTAATTGTATACTAATATTTAATTTTAAAATGTATTTGTTTTATTTATTTGAAAAGTAGAGAAATGAAGAGAGAGACAGATAGACAAAGAGAGATCTTCCACCCACTGAATCATCTCCAAATATCTGCAACAGTCCGGGCAGGGCCATGAAGAAGCCTGGAGCACTGAACTCAATCCAGTTCCCCCACATGGATAACAGGGACCCAAGGACCTGAACTATCACCTGTTGCCTCACAGGGTGTCCCTTAGCAGGAAGTTAGAATCATGAGCAGAGCAAGGACTCAAACTTAGACACTTGATACAGGCATCCCAAGTGGCAGCAAAACTACTGTGGCAAATGACTGTCCCTAGAGTTTTAATTTAATTCTAACTGTAATAAAAATGAGTTATCAGTTTAAGGATGGAACTAATGTACAATTAATTATTTTAAGAAAGATAACCTGGGTTGTGTGGAAGAAATACAAGAAGCAAAAGAAAGAAATGAATCATTCAGGAAAACTGTTATGCAACAGGAAGACAAGAATTTAGCTGGGGATCACTTGTTTTGCACGATTTGGCATTAAGACACTAGAAGGGGCCAATATTTGCTTTCAGACAGAAGATCCATCTTAATTTATTTTAGGAAATTTGGAAACAGATTGATATTTATTACATAAATAAATCACAGCATTCAAATTTGTATTTTGAAAAGTGCTTTAATATTTGTTATGTCACCATATAAGTTGAGCTGGATCTTAATAAGAAAATAGGACTCTATAGATGTGAGGGTAAAACTGACCTCAGGGATGAGAAAAATATATGATGAGAAAAGCAAAAATAGGAATGTTCTGTACAAAACAGCTTGGGTCAAAAAGTTATTCTTATAATGAATGAATTAAAAAGAAAGTAATTAAATGTATCTTTCTTTCTAAGGTCCAAAATTTAGAAGCTACTCAGTGAATATAATCTATTTTTTTCTATATATAAGTTTAAATGGTCCATGATAAATGCATTCCTTTGTAATAAATAGTGAAACTTTTAGACTTCACAAAAAGCACAGAATGAAAACTTTGCTGAAGTTTACTTATTAGTGTACTGTGTCAGTGCTCAAATGTAACCTTTTCAAGTTGACATCAAAGAAAATCATATTCTTTGCAATAAGTCCTTGATGACAATTTCAGACTATATCATTGATTAATAGTAAAACGTGACAAGATTTACATTATCAAAATATTGTTTCATCATCCATAGTCATTAGGCTGAATCTTAAGAATGTGAAGGATATTCAAAGTTCCCTTTATTATCAAAAATATTTCAACTACATAAAAATAAAAGAAACAAGTTTTTTGATTTAAAAATGACTAATTTTTACTATTGAAGGATATATATGTTATCATTATGTGGCCTGAGAATAAAACTCACCATGTGAAGACAAAGTTCAGATGGCAAAGATTTGTACTACTGACAGAAAGCAGAACATGCCTGGGTCTGTGACCAAGAAGCAAGTGGTAAGTCTTTGGGTAATGAGAACGATTCCAAATGTATAATGGATCTTCAAAAAGTCCATGGAAAATGTATATTATTAAAAAAAAACTGTGTATGGATTTCAAAATATTTTTGTAGCAAAATACACTGATCTTTTAATTCTATTTTTTACAAGCCTTTGAAGTATCCTCATATTATGTCAAACTCCTAAGAATTCATCACTAAATAATGAGTACCACATATCAAAAAGAGACATCTGGAGAGGAAGGAGTTATTTGTAAACAGAAAATCCTCATAGTAAAGATTTAACTCAGTGTCTGAGGTTGTTACCAAAGATCCCACTACGCTGAATTATTGTTTTTATTTAAGTTCAAAATGTATAAAGAATATAAAACTTTGGTATTATTTGTAATCTGCAATTCAATTGCTGAAATGTCATTTCAGACTATGTTAAATATAGGATCTAGACATTTTGAAAATGAGATTTTCCTTGATGAAACACAAACAAGACTGAATTTATTTTGTTAATTTAGTTTGTAAGTAATAGATTTAGAAATACGATGTTAAAGTGAAAAGCTCTTCTTATTGAGTTTCAAGTCATTTTTGTTCATATTGTTTTAACATTTAAAAGAGACATAAATAACATATCTTCTTGTATTATTTTCTGCTTTTGTGCACTGGAAAGCAACATTGCTTCCCAAAGAAGCATTGGTAGGTTGTCCCAGCACTTTCCTTTCCAAGACAATAAATAATTAATGTTCCTGGTTTCATATGTTGTGCAACCCTGTTCTAGATGCTTTAGTGGAGATAGCATCCCACTGGGAAAAGAAAAACCAGCATTTAAATAAGTAAATAATATCATGAGGATTTAGTTATTTTGTAGAAAAATGAAGCAAGCAAGAAACTGGAGAACGTTGAGGGGACCCAATAGCTACGATGGTTAAAGAAAGTCTGTGTGATAAAGTGACATCTGAAAAGAAGGCTGAATATGGAGGTGGGAGGGTAGAAGGGCAGTTTGCAGTTACCTTGACAAAGGTCATCTATACATAAGGAAAGCAAGTGAAAAGCTCTGAGACGTGCCTGGCCATTGTAGGCAACAGAAATTGGGAGAGAAAAATTAAATAGATGACTCAACTGCAATCCTTAGTAGGAGAAAAACAGCGGCACTTAGTCCCCTTCTTTGTGTGTGTGTGTGTGTGTGTGTGTTGCGGGGCGGGGGGCGGGGGGGGGGGCGTGTTTCAATTCATTTGTTGCTGTTATTGCTTTCTGCTTTCCTTTTCCCTTGGAATCTTCTTCCTTTCAAGTCTTGCCAGTTCAGTCTTTTGTTATTTCTTAACCATTATCAAGCTGAAGATACTATACATGTCTGCGATCTAATCTTCTTATACGAATGGTGGTCTAGCCATAAATTAAATCTACCAGTGGCATTTGGCACAGTGTTTAAGGCACTGCTTGTGACACTCACATCCTATATAGGAGTGTCTGGGTTTGAGTCCCAGCTCTACTCCTTATTCCAGTTTCCTGCTAATGCATGCTATGGGAGACAGAACATGATGGTTCAAGTAGTTGGGTCCCTACCACCCACATGAGAAATCTAGATTGGGCTCCTAGCTCCTTCCAGGCTGTGGCTTGTCCTACTGCCACATGTTAAAGCCACTGAGGAGTAAACAATCAGATGGTAGCTTTCTGTCTCTCCCTGTCTCTCTCTCTCTCCCTGTCTCCCTCTCTCTCTCTGTCTCCCTCACTCTCTCTTGATCTCTCAGTCTCTCATAAACTATTTTTTTGCTTTAAAACTTCTTTAATAGGATTTAAAATTCCTCTACATGTCTTATTCAGCTATTTTTCTGGCATTCATCCTACTTTAAGTCAGTAGCCTTCTCTGAAGACATTCCTCTGTCCTTTTCATCATGTATATTCTATTCTGTTCTGTTCTATTCTATTCTAGTCTATTCTATTCTATTCATTCTTCTTAGAATATCAATTATACAATATTGTGAATTACACAGGCTTTATTCACCATTAAACATTTAGGATATAACTCCCAAATTATGCTCATTTTCTCAAACTATTTTTTCTAACTCATTACTTTTGTATCTTATGCTTTTCTGCCAATTAAAGCACATGCAAAAATATAGCATAATAAGTTCCCTGTGCTCTTCACCCAAACTTCATTATCTGTTTATGGTCAATTGTTTCAAATATATTGCCATCCACATTATACACCTACTCTCTCATGATTTATTTTGAAGCAAATTCTAGAGCTATAAAAATTTGTTAATGTACATCTAAAGAATAAGGACACTCATCTTTAACACACATACAACACAATATATTTCAAGAAAAATAACAGTAATTTAATAATATTATCAAGTATTTAATAACTATTCAAATTTACTCAACTTATATTGATATTCAAACAAGATGATGCAGAGAAAGCATTTGATAAAATACAGTATCCTTTCATGATGAAAACCTTAAGCAAATTGGGTATAGAAGAGCATTCCTCGACACAATAACGGCAGTTTATGACAAACCCATGGCCACCAACTTTTGAATAGGAAAAAGTTGGAAGCATTCCCACTAACATCCAGAACCAAATAATGATGTCCACTCTCAGCATTGGTATTCAATATTTTCCTGGAAGTTTTAGCCAGAGTCATTAGGCAAGAAAAAGAAATCAAAAGGAGATAAATTGGAATGGAGGAACTCAAACTATCCCTAATTGCAGATGACATGATTCTAAATATAGAGGATCCAAAAGACTCTACTAAGAAACTATTGGAATTCATAAAAGAGTTTGAGTAAGGAGAACGAAATTAAATTATCACACAAAAATCAATAGTCTTTGTATAAACAGACAATACCATGGCAGAGAAAGAACTTTAAAGATTAATCCCATTTACAATAGCAACAAAAAGAACTAAAAACCTTAAAATAAATTTAACAAAGTGTAAAAATACTGTTTCGGTACTAGTTATAGCATCACTGCACATTAGACAACACATTAAGGACAGATCCCACATGGGATGTAAGTACACAGTGACTCCTGTTGTTGACTTAACAATTTGACACTCCTGTTCATGGCATCAGTAATCTCCCTAGGCTCTAGTCATGAGTTGCCAGGGCTATGGAAGCCTTTAGAGTTGGCTGACTTTGATCTTATTCCAATAGGGTCATAGTCAAAGTGGAAGTTCTCTCCTCCCTTCAGAGAAAGGTACCTCCTTCTTTGATGGCCCCGTTCTTTCCACTGGGATCTCACTAACAGAGATCTTTCACTTAGGTCTTCTTTTTTTCCTTTTCCATGGTATCTTGGCTTTCCATGCCTACAATACTCTCATGGGCTCTTCAGCCATATCCGAATGCCTTAAGGGCTGATTCTGAGGCCAGAGTGCTGTTTAGGACATCTGCCATTCTATGAAACAGTATTTTTACACTTTGTGTTCCTGTGTGGGTAGAAACTGATGAGATCTTTACTAATTATATACTGAATCGATCTTCTGTATATAAAGAGAATTGGAAATGAAAAAAAAAAAACTGGTGTTAAATTGGAAATGGCATAGAAAATTAATTAATTTTTTAAAAAAATATTATGTAGGATCTCTGAATTTAATGTGCTGTACACTGTTATTTAATGCTATAACTAGTACTCCAACAGTATTTTTTTTTCACTTTGTGTTGCTATATGGCAGCAAACTGTTGAAATCTTTACCTAATATATACTAAACTGATCTTCTGTATATAAAGAGAATTGAAAATGAATCTTGATGTGAATGGAAGGGGAGAGGGAGTGGGAAAGGGGAGGGTTGCGGGTGGGAGGGAAGTTATGGGAGGGGGGAAGCCATTGTAACCCATAGGCTGTACTTTGGAAATTTATATTCATTCAATAAAAGTTTAATAATTGAAAAAAATAAAATAAAAAAATAAAAAATAAATTTAACTAGGATGTCAAAGATCTCTACAATGAAAATTACAAAACACTAAAGAAATAAATATAAGATGACATTTAAAAATGGAGAAATCTTCTATATTCATAGATTGGAAGAATCAATATCATCAAAATGTCCATGCTATTGAAAGCAATCTACCAATTTAATACTATCCCAATCAAAATACTAATGACATTCTACTCAGATCTAGAAAAAAATGATGCTAAAATTCATGTGGAAACACATGGGATCCCAAATAGATAAAACAATCTTATAGAACAAAAACAAAGCTGGAGGAATCACAATACCAGATTTTAAAACATATTCCAGGGAAGCTATAATCAAAACATCCCGGCCGGCGCCGTGGCTCAACAGGCTAATCCTCCGCCTTGCGGCGCCGGCACACCGGGTTCTAGTCCCGGTCGGGGCACCGATCCTGTCCCGGTTGCCCCTCTTCCAGGCCAGCTCTCTGCTATGGCCAGGGAGTGCAGTGGAGGATGGCCCAAGTGTTTGGGCTCTGCACCCCATGGGAGACCAGGAGAAGCACCTGGCTCCTGCCATCGGAACAGCGCGATGCGCCGGCCGCAGCGCGCTACCGCGGCGGCCATTGGAGGGTGAACCAACGGCAAAAGGAAGACCTTTCTCTCTGTCTCTCTCTCACTGTCCACTCTGCCTGTCAAAAATAAAAAAAAAAAAATCCCAGTATTGGCACAAAAATAGACATGTAGACCAATGGAACAGAATAGAAACTCCAGAAATCAATTAAGATGCATGTCACATTACATTTAAAATTTTGATGCTCATATTTCAAATTGTGAAGACCACTTATTTAACAAAATCTTGGGCATCAAATGATTCTATGTACTTCTGTTTTTTTCCCTCCTGTTTCCATAAATACTTATTTTTTCTTTGGATGAGTGTTTTGTCTTGTTGGTTTGCTTGTTTTCTTTCTTTTCTTTTTTTGAAACTTGTGATGATGTTTAGCTGCCTGTTCATGTTTGGTGTGGCAATCTCTGTCTTAATAAGTTGTAGATATTGATTCCAGGGCTATCATGTGGTTGGATACTTTGTGCTATGTTTTATGGTGTGTGGATAATCTGTCTTCTGAATTGCAGATGTCTATATTCTTCTAAGACTTCACTGATAGCCTAGAATACTTACTCTGCTTCTCTTACCCTAAAAATATACTCTCAGGAGTGAACACTGGGGGCAAAAGCAAAGAAATACTAGTAATGCATGCTCTCTTTAGTTGAATAAAAAGAATTTTAAGTGAAAGTGAAGGGGCCAAATAGTATGGTGCTACTAATGCAGGTTCATAATTAGTCATCCTGGCAATTACTGTAAGGGTTTACCTACTTTTATGTTCTTTTGAATCTGTGCCTGACTACATCTAGAATTGTCCCAGTCCATACAACTATACACTCCTGCAACTGTTAAGATCTGGTTTTCTCTGGACATTGTAAACTCAGCATTTTTCTTTTATTAAGAGTATTTATTTATGCATTGAATGGCATGTGCACAAATACACACACACACATGGAGAGAGAGAGAGAGAGAGAGAGAGAGAGAGAGAGAGAGATCCACTGGTTCACTGCCCAAATGGGTAGTCCAAGCTAATGCCAGGAGTCAGGAACATGATATAGGTCTCCTGAGGGGGCATCAGGGACCCAAGACTTGGGTCGTCTTTTTCTGCATTTCCAGAGATTTTAGCAGGAAGCCAGATCTGAAGTTTAGCAGCTGGGAGTCGAATCACAAGAGGTGAGTTAATTAACTATGCTAAAATGCTGATCAGCATATTTCTACCACTATAATATTACTTAAGTTTATTTTCTGTTCTTAATGGCACTAATAGACATGTAAAATAAACAAAAAGCAAACATGTTTTATAAAGAAGTATATGCATCGATAATTTTCCAACATTCTCTCCATGTATAAAAGGAAAGCTACATCCACACAGCATATCTAAAGTCAATTAATTCCTCACTGTATAACAGGAAAGCCTAAGATCCTAATATAAACAAATTCAAATGTATAACAATCTAATAATTATCTTGTTTTTGTCACTTCATTCCATCAATTAGGTATTCATCAATTATTAAAATAAATAATTTGTGCCAGTGCCATGGCGCACTAGGTTAATCCTTCGTCTGCGGCGCCAGCATCCCACATGGGCGCCGGGTTCTAGTCCTGGTTGCTCCTCTTCCAGTCCAGCTCTCTGCTGTGGCCGGGAGGGCAGTAGAAGATGGCCCAAGTGTTTGGGCTCCTGCACTCACATGGAAGACCAGGAAGAAACTTCTGGCTCCTGGCTTCAGATCGGCACAGCTCCGGCCATTGCAGCCATTTGGAGAGTGAACCAAAGGGGAGGAAGACCTTTCTCTCTGTCTCTCTCTCTCTCACTGTCTGTAAACTCTACCTGTCAAATAAACAAATGAATAAATAGATATGATCTAATGAGACACAAATTGCTCAAGGTAGGAAATCAAGATCCTATCAATTTCAGTATTTCAGTAAAAATATTGCTATCTATCCTCTAACAATGAAGTCAAAACTAAACTTTTAATATGAATGTATTAAAGTATGATAAGATGTTGAAAATTATCCAGTTTTAATTGTTAAATATCATGGACAAGAGCAGCAAGAGCAGCAATAATTATGTCCATAAATATGTAAAACAGTGTTTGAGAAATAAACTAATAAAGAGAAGGATATAAGTCTTAACATTTCGAACCACGATTTCTGTAAACATTCCATTTAATAACAAGACTATTTCAAAGTCATAAGGATTTTTCACATAACTTAGGTGGAAAAAGAAATCTCTGGGAAGTGGAGCAGCTGGAATTCAAACTGGCGCCCATATGGGATGCCAGCGGTTTAGACCAGGGTGTTAACCCACTGTGCCACAGCACCGGCCCTGGCTCTTGAGTCTTTGTTGAATTGAGTTTAAAAATATTACTGCTGGAATCTGAGTAGTAAATATTAAAACTTTAGAATTATTGATTCAGATATAGATTTATAAGTCAAAAGTTTAACCTGTATACAATATAATACATACTAACAATTGGCATATCATTTTTCTTCACACAATAGTTCAGTCTTGTCAGCATTATTTCTTCACTAAAATATTGAAATTATCCCTTTACAATGGCCTAAACACTCAATATCCATATACTTGTTTAAGATATCTGAGGCATTTTTGTATAAAATATAACTTTACAATGCTAGATATTTCAGCAAAAAAGGCAGTCTGACACCTGTTCAGATGTTTTAAAGAAATCAGTCCAATAGATTTGAAAAAAACCAGAAAATTGGATATATCAAAATATTGCTCTATAATTGCTTTAAAAGTATTATTGTTTTTCACCACAAACATTTTATTGAAGGATTAGCATGTTGTAAATGCAATATAAAATGTTTTTATATTGGATTATAAATTGTCAAATTAAAAATAATGTTGATGCTTATATGTTCCTACATGTGGGTGTTACACTTGTTCTATTGCAAAAATCTTTTCAAATATTGTTTTCTTGTCTCTTTTTTTTAAACTTTTATTTAAGGAATATAAATTTCCAAAGTACAGCTTAAGGATTACAATGGCTTTTTCCTCCCTATAACTTCCCTCCCACCCGCAACCCTCCCCTCTCCCGTTCCCTCTCCCCTTCCATTCACATCAAGATTCATTTTCAATTCTCTTTATATACAGAAGATCAATTTAGCATATATTAAGTAAAGCTTTCAACAGTTTGCACCCACACAGAAACACGAAGTGTAAAATATTCTTTGAGTACTAGTTATAGCATTAAATCACCATGTACAGCACATTTAGGACAGAGATCCTACATGAGGGGTAAGTGCACAGTGACTCCTGTTGTTGACTTAACAAATTGACACTCTTGTTTATGGCGTCAGTAATCTCCCTAGGCCCTTGTCATGAGTTGCCAAGTCTATGGAGGCCTTTTGAATTCGCTAACTCTGATCTTACTTAGACAAGGTCATAATCAAAGTGGAAGTCTCTCTTCCCTTCAGAGAATGGTACCTCCTTCTTTAATGACCTGTTCTTTCCACTGGGATCTCACTCGCTGAGATCTTTCATTTAGGTAGGTTTCCCCCATACACACACAGTGTCTTGGCTTTCCATGCCTAAAATACTCTCATGGGCTCTTCCGCCAGATCCGAATGCCTTAAGGGCTGATTCTGAGGTCAGAGTGCTGTTTAGGACATCTGCCATTCCATGAGTCTGCTGTGTCTCCAGCTTCCCATGTTGGATGGTTCTCTCCCTTTTTGATTCTATCAGTTAGTATTCACAGACACTAGTCTTGTTTGTGTGATCCTTTTGAATCTTAGACCTATCAGTGTGATCAATTGTGAACTGAAATTGATCACTTGGACTAGTGAGATGGCATTGGTACATGCCACCTTGATGGGATTGAATTGGAATCCCCTGGCACATTTCTAACTCTGCCATTTGGGGCAAGTCTGATTGAGCATGTCCCAAATTGTACATCTCCTCCCTCTTTTATTCCCACTCTTATATTTAACAGGGATCACTTTTCAGTTAATTTTCAACACTTAAGAATAATTGTGTTCTAATTACAGAGATCAACCAATAGTATTAAGTAGAACAAAAAAAAATACTAAAAGGGATAAAGTATTAAGTTGTTCATCAACAGTCAGGGCAAGGGCTGATCAAGTCACTGTTTCTCAAAGTGTCTTTCTTTTCTCTTGGACACAAATTTGTCTTTCTACTAGAGTCATGTCTATGTTAAGATTTATGGATTTCCTTTATGTATATGCACCTAATTTGGGTCTTTGGGCCAGTGCCATGGCTCACTAGGCTAATCCTCCGCCTGTGGCACCAGCACCCCAGGGTCTAGTCCTTGTTTGGGCGCCACATTGTGTCCCGGTTGCTCCTTTTCCAGTCCAGCTCTCTGCTGTGGCCCGGGGAAGGCAGTGGAGATGGCCCAAGTGCTTGGGCCCTGCACCCGCTTGGGAGACCAGGAGGAACTGCCTGGCTCCTGGCTTCGGATCGGCGCAGTGTGCCGGCCGCAGCTGCCATTTGGGGGGTTAACCAACGAAAGGAGGACCTTTCTCTCTGTCTCTCTTTCTCTGTCTAACTCTGCCTGTCAAAAAAAAAAAAAAAAAAGATGGGTCTTCTTCATCTTGTATGTAATACATGATCATGGAATAAAATTTATTTATATAAATGGACTTATATACTTAAAATTACTTTCCTTGGTAGAATCCATCCTCATATGTTATCTTTTAAATATTGGTATGTTCTAAGTGTCTTTGATATTTAAAATACACCACAGTGAAATGTTTTTTAAATGTTTGCTCATAGTTCTCCCTGAACTTTTTCTCCTTTTAAATTATGGTACCTACACAAGCAATTATCGATGACAAAAATTCTTAAAGTATATGTATATAAAAAATTAAAGTGTTGAGAACAGAATGAATCCAGATCAAGGTTGGTACAAGTTAACAACACAAAGTTGTTTCACATAAAGATAATGGAAAAGTGCTAGGACATTTGTGCCCATTTGACATAAAAAAAATAAAAACAAAGTGGGTCAACTACACATGAGTTAATTCCAGTTCAATAATCAGAGTATTTAAAGATGACTTGGGAAAGACTAGCATATGAATCCACTGTATGTATCAAAGAATTACCTCAACCTACCTGAAGATATTTAAGCTTCATGAAGTAGTCAGATTTAACACTAAAAATAAAGAAAATAACATTCCTAGAAAGATCAAAAGATATAACCAGGCACACATGCTGAGATACTAACACATTTCCCTTAGAATAATTAAGTCCTCTGTAGGTAAGAGACAGTCAAAAACAAATAAGTGCTCAATTTTGACTTTGAAATTGTTTTTTAGTATGTGTGTATAGCACAACCTCTAATCTTGAAATCCAGGTTGTGTAGAAACAGACAAAGGTCTACCAATAGCAGAAATTTTTATCTGTATGCCATAAGATTCACACAGTATGGAATACACATGGAGAGATTGAAATATCAATACCATTTCATTAAGCTGTTTTCAAGGAGAACATAGAATGGGTAAATGTATCATATAATGTGAGGGAAATTCCTTCTGACAAGAAATAGGGAAAACTTTTGTAGATAAGGGTGAGTGTGAGTTTGGAGAGAGATGAGTAAGTAATGAAGAGAAACAGCAGCATTTAGGAATGCAAGAACAAGCATTTTGGTTTCCCATTTTAGATGCAAATTTTGTAGTTGTATAGTGAAAAAACACTCAGGTAGATTTGGGATAACAAAAGGTTACTTAAAACAAGCAATCTGTTTTCCCAGTAACAGTATAGTTGTCACTCAGGGTGGTCCTGGGAATACAACCAAGCTGTATGAAGGACACTTTTGGAGACCTAGAAAGGTTAGCAAATCACACAAAAGATCATTTCCCTATGAGAAATGGCATAGACATCTCACATCATCTATGGAAGAAATACAGAAGAGAATTTATATTGATAGAGGTGAATCAGATTGTAATGAGAGGTTAGCCATTCAATTAACAATATCCTAAATTTATAATTGAATATTTTAATTTTGAATGACTGGGTATTTGGAATTGAATCTCCAAATAGGTAACCATCCATTGCAAGTTTTGTATTATTTCTTAACCATATCATTTCTTGCACTTCCCTATACATGTGTAAGGATATGCATGGGAGTAGATATGACATAATAAAGAATACCAGATATTGCCATAAAGAAATGCAATACATAGTGAAAGAAATGTAAGTATATTATATTTAATATATATTCTATATCCTAAATATTTGTCCAATTCATTCACTTGCCTCCATTTCCCAAACTCCTAATCCAAATTATGAATGTTACCTAAAATACTGAAGATGCTTCCTAACTCATTTCCCTGAATCAATTTTGTATGCCAAATTGCAGGCAAGGTTAGATGTTCAAATTGTAGACACTGATTAGATTATTTATCTGCATTTGTATATGGAACAGAAGTCCTCACAAGGCCTGCAGTTGCCTGTCAGTTCTGAACTCTTCCTTGTCTCCTGTCTCATTTCACACATTCATGCCGAAGTCTTAAAATTTCTAGAATTATTTCTAACCAGTGTCTTATGGAGTCCCTCTTTTCTTCCTGTAAAACACCTTCCACCACCTCTCTTGGCTCTCCTAAATCTTCCTCTGTATTTGAAGCTCAGCTCAAGATACTGTTTTATCAGGCAAATATTCTCTAACCAACATAGGTTACATTGTATCCCCTTTCTGTATACTTTTGCACTTCCTTCTGCATTTCTTTCATGTCCCTTTAGTAGTATGTAGTCATAACTTATACCTATTTTATTTCCTCCCTTTCATGTTCTATAGAGTCAATGCAAGCTGAAACTTGCCTATTTATTTCACTACACACAGCGAAGGCAAAGTATTAACTTTACACCTAACTACAAGCAAATTATTAAACATAATAGGTTCCAAAATTTCTCATAAGGCATTGTGTGAATATATAAATGAATGAACATGTGTACACAGATTCACTCACCTGTCTAAACACGTTTGCATGGCATATGCTTACAAGAGTTACAAACAGACAAAAAAACAGAATGAAAATTAATGATGCCACAGAGAATGTTGGTAATACTTTTGCTTTCCAGATATTTAAATAACAATTATGTTAAAATAATTTACATTGGTTCCCTTTTAAAATTCATTAGAACAGTTTATACATAATTATTAGTCACAAGTTTATTTTCATCTTTAAAACAGAGCTTATCTTATCGGGAAAGATTATGTATACCGCATCTTGAGAGAAGTTTAGCCTTGGTTTGTTCCTAGGTTTCAGCACCCAAAAAAAATATATAAAAATTTTAAAAAAGTTTAGCTTATTTCAAGCAAATGTTACATGAACCCCAAGCTGCAGGACTGAGATAATTTTACAAATTCTGGCCTTCATTTTATATATTTCATTAAAGAATTCAATTGTATATTTTTGATAGACTAACCTTCTCTTAATATATATGTTCGTAGTAGTCAAAGAAAGCTATCTGCACTCCATTGGCTTAAGCATTGAAGTCAGCCCAATGATTGTGAATGTAACATTATTTGGCAGTGGCAGTTTGTAGATATAATCAAGTAAATACGAAGTTATAACGGATCAGATTGTGTTCTGTTCCAAGGGTTCTATTTGATTGTTGATCTCTCTGAGAAGAGAAACCAGAAACACATGGAAGAGAAAACCACAAAATTACAGAGCCATAGAAAAAAGATGATCTTATGAAGATGAAGGTCGAGATTAAAGTTACTCTACCATGCATTCAGGATTACCTGAGGCTACCAGTAGTCATAAGAGTCAGGGAGAATCTCCCTGGGAGGTTTATTAAGCACGGTAATGCTGACACATTACATTCTAAATTCCTAGAACGATAACAAGTTCATGTTATTTTAACATAAGCATTTTGTGGTACTTTTCTGTGGCATCCCTAGGTCAGTAATAGAATTTTTTAAATGATTTATTTAATTTATTTGAAGTTAGAGTTACAGACAGATAGAAAGAAAGAAACAGAGAGAGATAGGTCTTCCTTCTGCTGATTCACTCCCCAGATGGCTGCAATGGCCAGGGCTGGGACAGGAAAAAGCCAGGAGCCAGGAGCTTCTTCAAAGTTTCCCACATTGGTGCAGGGTGCTGCTTTTCCTGAGCCATTAGCAGGGAGCTGGATCAGAAGTGGAACATCCAAGACAGGAACTGGTGCCCACATGGGATGCCAAGGTTACAGGATTCAGCTTTATATGCTAAGCCACAACTCCAGCCCCAGTAATATGGATTGTTAAATAAAAGAAAAGAACAAAATGGGAAGTTAATTATATTTTTCCAAAAGTAAAAGATGTGGAATATGAAGTGGAATCACATTTTATTGATTGGACTCAGGATAAATCTAGAAGATTTCTTTGCTGTTCTTGACATTTATAGAACAACACTAAAAAGTATTTGAGCAAAAAAAAAAAAAAAAAAAAAAAAGAGAGAGAGAGAGAGAAAAAATAGGCCAAATGCTAAGTCTATTATGATTTACTAATTAATTAATTTATTTTTAAAGATTTCTCTATCTTTTAAATTTATTTATTTTTGAGAAATCAAAAACAGTAAGAAGCCACACCGACTTCAGAAAAGATACCAGAAAAATGAATGATCACAATCACAGGGTTGGATTGAGATAAGTTTTCAGTAGGGAGTGAACAGAACAGAGCAGAAACTCTCTCTGGAGGAATGAGGAGAGAGGCCAGGCTCATCGCAACCAGCCATTCCTGCATCTACACAGCTTGCACCTGTCCAGAAAGTGCCATCTTCCCACCAACAGCAGATTTGATGCAAGAAAATTCTACAGTCCTCACTGGCTTTGAGTCTGGCCTGGGGACTTTGTCATGGGTCTGGGTGAATACTTTGTTCTGTGAAGTAAGGCCATGCTGCAGCCTTCCTACCAGCCCCCCAATCTGCTGAGGTAGAGCTGCAGCTGAACTCTGTGCTGAGACAAGGAACAACAGGCACTTCCACCACTGCCAGTGGCTGCCAGTGCCAGACCTAGGCAGCTTGCAGGGAGAACACTGGACACCCTGAACCTTGAGTATGGTAGTTCTGGGAATAGGCCACAGAGCTGAGAGGATCATGCAGCTGGGTTCCTGAGTTTGTGTAGACTCAGCTCCCTGAACGCTGGGAAAGGATCTTGTGGAAAGGTGTGGAGACACACTTTAGGCTAGGTCAGTGCTCTCTTTGGTTCTTATACCTGGGAGGATGGGGTGCATTGGCACCATGAGCTCTCTCTAAGCTGTGAATTTCCTGATTCACACTGGCACACAATAAGTCAGTGATTGGGATCACACTAGTCAGCTCCAACTTCCCTTCCTACCAATGGCTGTATTCAGGGGTTCTCCACCATACTCAACTTTGGTGTCACTGTCCACAAATAGCATTCATAATTTTCTGATCCCAGCCAGCACACACTCCCGGAACTCAAGGGTAAACCTTGAGCATGCCATCAATCCTCAGAGGTGCATTTCCAAGCAATAAAACCTTCAAACAAACCAATTGTTGCGGGTGGGAGGGAAGTTATGGAGGGGAAAAAGCCATTGTAATCCATAAGCTGTACTTTGGAAATTTATATTTGCTAAGTGAAAGTTAAAAAAAAATAAAAAGAAACTATACAAAAGATCAGTGAAATAAAGATCTTCCTTTTTGAAAAAAATAAGAAAAATTGATAAGTAGTTAGCTTAAGTAACCATAATAGGGGAGAAAAATCAAATTAATACAGTCAGAGATGAAAAAAGGAAATGTCATTACTGATACCACAGAAATACAAGGCATAATTAAGAATTATTACAGTGACATGTCAATGAATTTGGAGACGTAGACTATGTGGGTAGATTTCTGGACACAAATAATTTATCAAAATTGAGGCATGAAGAAATAAAAGTCTGAATAGACCAAGAACCAGGACTGAGATTTAATCAGTAATAAAGAGCCTCCCAACAAATTAAAATCCTGGACCGGATGGCTTCAATAATTAATCCTACCAAACCTTTAAGGAAGAATTAATGGCAATGTTCTTAAACTATCCAAAACATTTGAACAGGACGGCATCTTTTATAAACTCATTCTATAAGACCAGCATTATCTTAATTCCAAAACCAGGGAAAGGCACAACAAAATCAGAGAACTACAGACCAGTTTCCTTGATGAAATAAATTCAAAAAATCCTCAACAAAATCCTAGAAAATTGAATCCAATAACACATCAAAACACATTGAATTTATATTAGGGATGTAGGGGTGGCTTGACATATGTGAATCAATTAATTAGCTACATCACATCATAAAATGAAGGATAAAAACCATATGATTGTATCAATAGATGCAGAGAAAGCATATGATAACATACAACATCCTTTCTTGATACAAACCTTTCAAAAGCTGGGTACAGAAGGCATATACCACAACATAATCAAGGCAATATATGACAAACACACAGCCAGCCATCATACTGAATGGGGGAAAATGCTGGAAGCATTTCAGATCCAGAATCAGACAAGCAAGCCCACTGTCACCAAAATTATTCAATATAGTTCTGAAAGTTGTAGCCAGTCAATAGACAATAAAAAGAAATCAAAGGGATATGAATTGGCAAGAAAGAAATCAAATTATCCCTGATAGCAGATGGCATTGTTAGGGAACCATTCATGGAGAAAGTAATTGTAGCACCGTTTGAAACAAAGTAACCGTAGCGCCCTTTGAAAGTAACTGCGCAGTAGCGCCCAGCTTGAAAGAAAAGTAGAGTGGTAACCACCCTAGCTGGTAAGATTTGAAAACAGACGGTCTAACTAGACGGCCTAACCACAAACTGCCGTTGCCATGACTACGAGACCCTGGGGGTCGGGAATGTGGGCGGGGCTAGCCTCTGGAAACTGTATATAAGGGGACCCTCAGCCGCTGTAAACCAGAGTTTGCTCAGCCTCTCTCCCCGGGCCGTAGTGCCTAGTGCCCGCAGGAGTAGGCTTGAGCGATCTCTCCTCCTAGTCGCTTAGAGTATCAATAAAGTGTGTTTATCTTGACCTTCCTCAGTCTCCTCGACTCTTCCTTCACAGTAACCTGGCCAGTTCCCTGAGGGGGAGATCCTGACAAGCATGGTCCTTTATATAGGGAGAACTAAAAGACTCCACTAAGAGATTATTAGATCTCATAAGAGAATTCCACAAAGTTGCAGAATATAAAATCAACATACAAAAATCAATAACATTATTATCTAGCAATAAGCTCTGGCTGAGAAATAACTTACAAAATCAGTCCAATTCACAAAAGCTACAAAAAATTAAATTACTTGGGTTAAATCTAACCAAGAATGTGAAAGATCTCTAGAATGAAAATTACAAAACATTAAAGGAAGAGTAGTTCTAAAATTTTGTTCTACATGATATATTTAGGAATACTATAGTTAATAAATGCTACGTTCACTCTAAAAAAATAAAATAACTCCAATCTTTCTCCTTTATACAGGTATCAAGTAAGGAATATTTAAAAGTTCTATGCAGTGATGATAGCAACTTAACGAATTAAGAAACGTTGATGCCTTGGCACCATAGGGAACATAATCTTTGCAGCCATGAATGCTTCACAGGTATGTACAGAATTAGGCACATGTCTGCTAAGGACCAGCAACTTGCCTTCATAGAAGGAGCATTGTTGAGGGGAACACCATGCATTTGTTATTGATGCTAGAAAAGGACTCCAACTACATAGAGCATGGCAAAACATCATAATGCCAGCTACCAGGAATAGAAATCTAAGCACATTTACTCACTACAACTACATATGGGTGCAACCAAGGCCAATGACATACAGCCAAACACAGAATGGAATAATATGTCTACCCACAAAATAGAGAGAGAATGCTCCAAAAGGTGCCTCAGTCCACCAAGGATAACAAGTCCCTCCTAAAGGCAACACAGTGCAACACAGGGCACAGAGCAAAAATCCGGTGTCACTGAGGGCCATTGGCAAACATGCTTAGCAGAATAATGACGAAGGAATTGATGTTGAATCTGAAACACATAGTGGACTAGTAGTGTGGGTGCTTTTTCTTCTGGGAAAGGAGTGTTCTTC
This sequence comes from Lepus europaeus, assembly GCF_033115175.1. NCBI lineage: Eukaryota > Metazoa > Chordata > Mammalia > Lagomorpha > Leporidae > Lepus > Lepus europaeus. The sequence goes on along the minus strand of NC_084832.1, from coordinate 42,928,295 downwards.
TGGGCTTCACATGGGTTGGGAGACTTGCAGATGAGACTGTGTTTCCCAAGAATCATAAACTAGATGTCTGAGTAGAGTTTGCAAAACCACCCAATCTACTATTCTTCCATTTCCTATCCTTTGCCAGACTTTTCAATTATTCCAATTTTGAATGCTTCAGAAACTTACCATAAATCAATATATCAGTTTAGTCACAAGGGCTGTGAGTGAAGAACATGCCCTGTGGGTCACACCAGGTCTTTGGTTCAGGTTTATTAATACTGTTTCCCTACTTATTTTATAAGCGTCTAATTGGATTTCCAGGACACCAGACTCTGCTTCCTATCAAACTGACTACATCATTATTCATCTTCTTGTTAAAAATGGTGTCTTTTATTTAAAAGTCTCTCATTTTATATATACCTTCTTATCTACATCCCCTTTTTGGATAAAGCTGTCTACGCCTATTGCTTAATCTGCCATCTGACTTGTGATAATGTGCAAAGCATAACTACTTTTCTTAATAGTATTCATTCCGCTTATCTGCCCAAGGCAAACGTCACAGCATTCTGGTTCTTACTTTTCTCTACCTCCTTCATATTCAGGAAAGCATCAGGACCACAGACAGAATTCCTTTAAAGACTTAAGACTTCCTTCCTCTTATTCAAATATGAAGGTGAAAGAAATTTTATTTTTCTCAAATTAAAATTATTTTGGGTATTTCTTTTACTGGCAATCAAAGTTTATCCTACATATTAAGTTTAAAATATACTTAATCAAAACAAAACATGTAATTAAATTAAATTAATGAAATATAATTTTTTAAATTCGTGACAATGTATAAAGACATATCCTAATGATGAGAACAATACTACTTAAAAATTCAGAAGCATAGTACTGTTTGACTGAAGCTTGTTCATTTTAAGACCAAAATGCTGTTCCACATCGAGAAACAGATTCCAGGGTTTAGTGGTAATGTTCGTCAAAAGCAGGATTCCTTTCAAGATGCAATCATAGCCATACAGTAGCATAATATAATGAGAAAAATGTGCTAATCTGTCAATTGTGTGAATTTCCTTGCAGGCTGGAGATTTCATCAAGAAAAAATAAAGTTTGCCCAATTTTAGAATATCCAGAACTTTTCCTAATAATTCCCAATAAATAGTAGCATAAAACAGCAATACTTAATAAAATTGTTGATTACTTCAATGTATGATTTAAAAACTGTGAATGGAATGGGATAGGGGGTGGGAGATGGGAGGATTGTGGGTGGGAGGGAAGTTATGAGGGGAGAAGCCATTGTAATCCATAAGCTGTACTTTGGAAATTTATATGTATTAAATAAAAGTTAAAAGAAAAAAAGAGAAAAAAAAAACTTTATTTCAGTGGATTATCCCCATAATGCAATTATAATTTTAGCAGGTTCATTTAAGTACTTAATTTATTTATTTATTTATTTTATTTGACAGGTAGAGTTACAGACAGTGAGAGAGAGAGAGCCAGAGAGAAACGTCTTCCTTCCATTGGTTCACTCCCCAAACGGCCGCTACAGCCGGTGCTGTGCCGATCCAAAGCCAGGAGCCAGGTGTTTCTTCCTGGTCTCCCATGTGGGTGCAGGGGCCCAAGCATTTGGGCCATCCTCCATTGCCTTCCCTGGGCCACAGCAGAGAGCTGGACTAGAACCTGGCGCCCATGTGGGATGCTGGTGCTGCAAGGTGGAGGATTAACCAAGTAAGCCACCACGGTGCCAGCCCCTTAAGTACTTAATTTAACACTTCTTATGTGTCTCCAGGATTAAGTGCCATGACCATGGCTATATTTCTCACCCAAATCAACAGTCTGTCTGTGTGAAGCAGCTCTCAAAGTTTCAGCTGATCCCAATGCACTACTTCAACTTCATGGCTGTTTTTTTCCATGAAGGCATTGAGTCTTTTAAAGATATTCTCCATTCATAAAGGTCCTTGTAATTTGTCAGAACTAAAGTAACTTTGTGACTTAACTTATAACTGACTAACCGGGAAAGATCAGGTGATTGTACAGGTGCACAATTAGTTTACAGTAACTGTTTCAACTTGGTGTTATTGTGGATAATTTAATTTATAATTTGTGAATGTATCTTTCAATCAAAAATGAATAACCTCAAATCAACAATATTGCTTTTTTGGCTTCTGATTGTTTTGAAGCAGGTTTAATAAGGACCCTGAGGCCGGCGCCGCGGCTCACTAGGCTAATCCTCCGCCTTGCGGCGCCGGCACACCGGGTTCTAGTCCCGGTCGGGGCACCGATCCTGTCCCGGTTGCCCCTCTTCCAGGCCAGCTCTCTGCTGTGGCCAGGGAGTGCAGTGGAGGATGGCCCAAGTCCTTGGGTCCTGCACCCCATGGGAGACCAGGATAAGTACCTGGCTCCTGCCATCGGATCGGCACGGTGCGCCGGCCGCAGCGCGCCTACCGCGGCGGCCATTGGAGGGTGAACCAACGGCAAAAGGAAGACCTTTCTCTCTGTCTCTCTCTCTCACTGTCCACTCTGCCTGTCAAAAAAAAAAAATAAAAAAAAAAATAAGGACCCTGAGGGTTATCTCAACAGCTTTGACATTTATAATTAAATATTACAAAATAACTGCCTTAGCATCTGCAGTGTCTTTCCCTTTATGTTGCATATTGTTTTTCTCAAACCCTGAAATCTTCCACTTCAGTTAACAATAGGCTAAGTCTAACTTAGTTATTGTTGTACTTTTAAGTGGTAGTTTAAAATGGATGGCTCTGATTCGGAATTTGTGACCACATCCAAAGAAAGACATTTAAAAAACAAGTTCACTTTCACTATCAAGCCATGAATATTTATAATTTAAAACTTAGAAATTGTTTTCATTATACTCATGTAGTTTTTTAAATTTGCTCTTGAAAATTTTAAAACTCTAAAATACATTTCAGAGTTGTTGTTGTAAGCTTTTAATCTGTCATATAATTAAAACTAATGATATTAATTAATTCATAAAATATCTGAGTGCTCCAGTTTTAGGTGTTACAGATTCATCAATAAAAATAACAGACACAAATATTTGGCATTTTTTGTACAATCACTGAAAATATTCACTTAATTCAACATTTCCCTTTTTAAACTTTTTTTAATGTAAGGTAAACTAAAATACAGATTTAGGAACATAGCGATACTTCTCTTTTAAAAAACACTAATCTCATTTATGGTCTGCACTCCAGAGGGGGAGAAGAAAGAGAAAAGGAACATAACTTAATTACATACTAATTTAATTTAATACTAGTTTATATTTTGTATTCTTATAAAAATTTTCCACACTAAACAACTATCATGTAGAGGTAACATTTTAACCTTTTATTGAAAACAGTGAAACGATGTATTCTGAAATCTAATCCATGAGAATTTTGGTTAATAATTCATTTAATGTGTGCTAGTTACATTAGGTGACTCATGTACCAAAATTTCAAAAGACTTATAGGAATACATGCCTTTAATTCATAAGATGTGACATCCTACCTACCTTACTGTATTCCTAAGAAATGATAATTGAAAATGTTCATTTTATTAGACATGATTATAAATATGTCTGTTTATTTTGATCTACCAGAAGGATCTGTCATGCTTTGGTAAAATGTTGACCCTTCATCTTCTAGTTCTTTGCTCCAGACTTACCATGATGATCTTGTTCTCTATTTTCTTACTTTTGAGACTTTCAAGAGCCTGTTTTGGACAGTCTACTAGTGTTTCTTTTGTCCCTATATTCAGATTGCTTATTTGACACCAGGTTTCCATTGGGACATTCATTCTGTTGTCTGAAGCTCTATTTTTGCCCCCTTTGTAGACCTGGAACACTTCTTGTTAAACAATAGGCCTTACCATTACTACTGTGATTATTATTTTCTATTACATTATTTTACATAAAAATTGCTGTATATTATTATTTTTACATGCTTCCTTAAACCACTTACCTCTTATTTATGAGTTAAGGAGTCAGTTTAAGCATTGTTTCAAAAACATCTTTCCAAAAATTCTCTCATGTTCAGTTAGTTGCTGTCAAGCTTTATGATATTTTTTTTTCTTTTTTTTTTCTTTTATTTTTTTTTTTGACAGGCAGAGTGGACAGTGAGAGAGAGAGACAGAGAGAAAGGTCTTCCTTTGCCATTGGTTCACCCTCCAATGGCCACCGCGGTAGGTGTGCTGCGGCCGGCGCACTGCGCTGATCCGATGGCAGGAGCCAGGTGCTTCTCTTGGTCTCCCATGGGGTGCAGGACCCAAGCACTTGGGCCATCCTCCACTGCACTCCCTGGCCACAGCAGAGAGCTGGCCTGGAAGAGGGGCAACCGGGACAGGATCAGTGCCCCGACCGGGACTAGAACCCGGTGTGCCGGCGCCGCAAGGCAGATATTTTCTTAAATATGATATCTATCAAAGGAAATTGAACAATGAACTGAGATTTTCTCACATTTTTGAATCTATGAACCAATATGAACTATACATTGGTAACTTTAGTTCCAATAGAATGCACACAATGCTATTTAAGGTGTTGAATGCTTTCTTTTCCTTTTAAAAGTAGCATCTTCTGGCTTTACTGAGATTTGAGTGCAACTATTTATAGCCACACTGATTTCCTTACTTTAGTCAGTTTTTCACAGATTTTGAAGGTTTTAGATATTCTTATGTAGATACATTATGAGTAATAATCTGCTGGAACCTAAACACATGCGGTTCTCCTGGTACAATGAAAATCACACTCTAATTTTTAACTTGGTACTTAATAATTAGGGGTATAATACTTCGTGAAAAAATGTTCTGATTGAATCAAGAAAAGTCAGAACTTAATTACTACGTTGCACTTAAAGTGGGAGTAGTGATGGAAAATGATGGAATTAATATATGGTAAGTACATACTGAGTCAATCTCCATACCAAGTACTTTGAACTTACTTCTATGTAACAATTATATATATATATATATATAATGAAATATACATATATATATAATGAAATAACATGATTATAGTTTCCCTTTGTCAAAACAGTAGCTTTTGTATTTGTATTTTCAGATCATCTTACATAACTTTAGTGATAAATGTGCAACAAATTTTTAAAAATAATTTTATTAGTTTAATCGGTACCCAAACAGATTCTTAAGTCTGTTCTCTCTTAAACAAATGAACCTTGAAAAATATACTGATTCTTTGTGACAAAGTGACAAATGTTAGCACAGTTTTAGAGGTTACCATAAAACAAGATCGAGAAAGTGGGAGGAAAATTTAAATCATAAATAAAAGTAATACAAAGGTTTATAGCTATGATAACATATAGAGATGTCTTCATTCCATTATATATTACTAAGAAAATCATTTGACACATATCTTAATATACATGTGCGTGATGTTTTGGAGAGAAAAAAGGAGCAATTTGAAAGAAATCAAATACACAAGTAAAGGGAACTCTTAGTTTGCCTGTGGATGTAAATAGCAGTAATATATCATCATTTGTGTAAGGAAAATACATAAGCTGATACATGAATTTAAATACATAAGAGACACTCAGGCTTGACAAGCTATAGTGAGAAATTTCCAAGAAAAGTTTACCAATCTGTATATGGCTACATGATTCTCTCTGGACACCTCTTCATTTGTCTTCCTTTTGCAGATTAACTTTGTTTTTCTATGCATGTTGTGTGTAAAGGCTGAATACTATTTTTATACCCTCTAATATCTAACCTTATTTTAGTAATTCCAAGGTCAAATTATTTGAAAGGAAGGAAAATAATAAAGCTTATTTCAATTAGGAAATAGGAAAGAAGTCTTGAATGTCCTCATTCTATTAAATATGGTCAATAGAGACAAAGCTAACTACTACAGATATGATTGTCATTTACCTTTAAAGGGACACAGAGTGTCATAATTACCTATAATATTGAATGTAGTTTGCTCAAAACTGTTCCTCAGGAATTATCTGAAATATTTTCCTTGTGAAGTCCTCACTAGTTTTTGCACAGTAAGAGGTATATATTATTTTCTACAAGTTAATGTGCGTTATGTACTTTCAATATTTGTATTTCCATGACATTATATCTACACTTTGTGGTAACCATCATTAGACAATGTTGTCGACTTATTAAATAGATGATAGGAAGAAAGTCTTTTAAACTCTGAACTAGATACTATTATGCTTAGTGAAATAAGTCAGTTTCAAAATGACAAGTACTATATGTTTCCTCTGATATGTGGTAGATAATCCAGAATATAAAAAAGTATAAGAATGAAACTGACATCATATGATTTGATTACTGTTTTTAGCCTTTGTGTATACTACTGTAGAACAGTGGTCTTTATTTTTTACTTGTTGAACTTTATGGTTAGTGGTGCACTATGACTGTGATTATAAAATAAATTGAAATTATGTTATTGTAAAAATTAAAGGAAAACCAAATTATTAAGGAAAGAGAAGGATTGAAGAAGGAAGAGAGGGAGAGAAGGAAGCATAGCTATCTTAGTACTATTTCTATGAAATACACAAAATCTGTTCTCTAAAAATTTCAAAAAATGAAAACAAACATTGTTCAAAGTATATTCAAAATAAAAGAAATGTTACATGTCTGGAATATTAGTTATAAAATAAACAAAACAAAACAAATAGACAACTTTGAACCAGATTATCTGGTCAAGGTGTGATTTTTTTTTAACAGAAGAATTTTAAAATAACCATGAATAGATACTAGACAAAAATTCAAATAATAAATCCGTGTAACATTTTCAAGTATGTACAGATTTTCATGTTACTGCATTTAATCTCCTATTAAAATAGTTCACCAAATTGATAAGATAATTAAAAAAAATTCACAGTTTAAAGATTAGTTTATTTTCCTATTACAAAACTATTTTAATGTTCTGCGATTTAATTTAGATTTCCCAACATGGCCCCTCTGCTACCTTGATGTTTTCTTCAATTCACTCCCTTTTTTTTCCACTAGAGACTTCGCTACTCAGAGGTATCAGTCAGAGGGTTTTACCTATTGATCTTTTAATTCAACTTTAAAATTGTGAAGCATTTGTAATGAATATTTTTAAAATATAAGATGCAAAATATTTCCATTGGTTCATAATTATAAACTTATTTTATTAATGTTGTTTTTTCATACTTAAGACAAATAAAAATTAAGAATGTTTAATGAAATCCAGCTTGTCAAATCTTTGTGTAGATCATGCCATTGGCATTGTATATAAAAAGCATAACCTAATCCAATTTTATATATATTTTTGCAATATTTTCTCCCAGTCATTTAATAGTTTTGTATTTTATATTCAAATCTGTGGTCCATTTTAATTGTTTTTTGTGAAGTCTGTATTGCTTGTTTTTTGGCTAGATAAATTTGTACAGAAAGCAAACATATCCAGTCTGATTTCTTTGTGTGTCAAAGTATTTTGCCTTAGCAAAAAATAGCCATTGACATGATTTATCTTGATATTATCAAGACATATTTTTAAGTCAGAAATACAGAATTTCAATGGCTTTCCATATAAGTGTAAATGTGTTCTTTGTCAAATAGGATTGGCACTGTTGTGTGTCTTCTTTGGTTGTGTATCTAAGTCTAAAAATGGATTCCAAAAGAGTGAAATCAATAGGTCAAAATAATGTGTAGAAAAATCTGACAAAAGATTCCCAAAAGAGACTTATGTTTCAGAAAACAATATTGTTCAATGTCTTAACAAATAATATGACCACAATACTTAAATTTTAGTGATGAAACTAAGGAAAAAAATCCCAAAGTCTTAGAGAAAATAAGTTTAATTTGAAATAACTGGCAAATTAAAATTTTCAAAAATTTTTCTAGTTCTAAATCCGGATAAAGTGTGAATGATCTTAAAATCTGCCAAACATATAATTTGCCCCAATTTACTTGCCTAGCTGATTCTGTCATGAAATAGACAGAACATATGTTGCTTCTCCTATTTCTTCTTTACTGCTAGTCCTGTCTCAAATCTTATGAGATCTTAATGAGTGATCAAAATTGAGCCTGATGACCTCCTTTCCAGGAGAAAAGAAGTTGTTTATATAAACATACATACATAGATACATTTATATGTATATATGTATCTATGTATGTATGTGTATATATATTTTATTCCTTATTATATTTCAGAAATAAAGATGTCACTGATATCAATTTTAAATATTAGTGTTCTATTTCAGTTAAATGAATTATTATTTTACTGCTCTCTTTTTCTCTTAAAGACATGTTTTGCTTTATAATTTGAAATTCTATGAACAAAATTTATGTAAGTTAAACTTGATATTTTGGGATAATTCTCTAGACAAGTGTTTTCATTTGCCAGCAAGAATTTGTAGCCTTTTTATGTCTCTTATTTAACAAAACATGCTTAAAGCACTAGAACTTCTTTGTGTAATCTAAACAGAAGTTTGTACTTTACTCACCTACTTCTTTCCAGAATTTGAACACTTCACTAAAAAGAAATGATAAATGTTTGAAATGATGGCTCCAATATTTACCATCATTTGATTATTGCACAAGTATGCATGTTCTGAAATTTCACATTATACCCCAAATATTTTTATAATTATTGTGGTTCAATTAAATAAATAAATAAATAAAACTCTAACATAGTTTCAGCTTGAAGAAATAAAAGGAAATATTGCAAAAGAAAATATGTGGTTTTCTAAAGATCCAATGTAATATTTCATTCCAGTAGTCAAGAAATAAGCCCTATGAAAAGGTATAGTTAAAGCTAATACAGAAATATCTTTAAGTAAGTAACATCTGTTATATGTCTGTTTTATCTATATGTCTGTTTTACCTGCAGATAATTTTATATGTGTAGAAAATGTATAGAAAAATAGACATGAAACTTAATTTCATGGATTGGAGCTTACTGTGGGTAGGGGCTGTTATCTGACTAAAATTTTGAACACATGGAACAATTGGACATTCAAATTGGATTAGCAACTGGCAGTATTCCTGAAGGTTAAGAGTCCCATTACGATGGGTGCAGCTATTGTGGAATTCAGTATGGAGGTACCTCAGAATTCTGAAAGTAGACCTACTGTATGATCCACCAATCTGACTCCTGGGAATTCACTCAAACAAAATGAAATTGGCAGATGAAAAAGTTATCTGCCCCCCCCATGTTAATTGCAGCTCAATTCACAACAGTTAAGCTATGGAATCAAACCAGATGCCCATCAACTGATAACTGGATAAAGAAATTATGGTATATATACAGTATGGAGCACTACTTAGCTGTAAAAAATATTGAAATCCTCTCTTTTGTAACAAAATGGATGTAACTGGAGACCATTATGCTTAGTGAAATAAGCCACACAAAGACACATACCATATGTTTTTCCTGATCTGCAGTAACTAATAGAGTACCTAAAATGTTATGTATTGGAGTCAAATTGACACTTTGAGATTCAACAATCATTAACAGCTTTGTCTCTACTCTTGAGGAACAGTGTTTTTTTTTTTTTTCATTATATTATTTGTTGAATTCTTTACTTAGTGTAGGCTAGTCTTATGAGTATAAAGTTAACTGAAAATATATCTTTGCAAAAATTAAAAGTGGAAATAGGACAAGGAGGAGAAAGAAGAATGGGAGTATGGGCAAGAGGGGGCTAGGGTGGGAAGTATCACTATGTTCCTAAATCTCTCTATATAAAATTTTTATACCTTAAATAAAATTTAAAAAATAAATTTAAGAAAGATTTCCATTACAGAACTAAAATAAACATAAACTCTCACCCACCTTAGAGAACATTGCTTGTATCAGTTAACAAAAGAAATATGAATAAAAGAAGGAAGGAAGGAAATCAGAAAGAAAGGAGTAGGCTCCCTCACAAAGAATCCTAGAATTACAGACTTTCTTAATTAGTCACTGGCAGCCTTCTACAGATTTGCAGAATCATCCCAAGCCATGTCATAAAAATATGGTAGGTAGGAACAAACAAGAATGAACCATTTCTGCAGTTAGGTAAGCTTCCAAGTAAAACAGGAGTTGAAAGAGCAGAACTATCCTTGTGGGGCTTCTTACTTCACTTTCAATAATGCCACTCTTCCAAAGTATAACTGAAGGAGGTGGCAAAAGGCCAAGTCTAAATTACAATATATGATGCTCCTCAAGGAGGACACTATCTACTCCACACTCCTTCCATAACTTGTCTATTCAGTGACAGTGTGTGCTAGGGACTGAATGAGAAAAGTAATGAGCTTAGATTTGAATCAGGACAATAATAACTGCCTAAGAATACATGGTAGAATGTGACAAGCAAGAGTCCGTAAGATTTTGAACCTTCAAAATATAAAGTTGAAGAGGTTAGGCAGGAAAGGGGTTAATGAATACTGCAGGCTACTGAGTAGACCCAGATCTCAAGATTGCAAATATTCCAGAAGTGGAAAGCTATGAATGGTCATTCTTCCTCTTTGAATTTGCCTTGGCCCTATTTGATAAACTCACAGGTTGTGTTCACAGCCTAAATTGGCAATCCTCCTTTGGAAAGCCATCTCTTACTCCTCTAGCAAATTTAGTGATATTCCTATGAGTGTGTATCTCCACTAGAGGTGTTCTCAGATCATAACACTGATCATAACACATGTTCGCAGATCATAACTCATATATGTCATAACATATAACTTGAGTGAAAGCAACTTGCTAACACAAAATCTAATATTTATCCTTTAAAAAATTTGTGTGCCTTTCATATTACAAATGTGTACTCATTTGTCTAATTAGTTAAACAAAAAAGAAAAAGGAGAAATCTTGTTGAGTTGGTCAAAGAATACTGTGGGACACAGTAGGCACTGTTCTACATTTAAAATTTATTGAGGTACAATTGATACATAATAAATGACAATTCTTCAATGTATATAATTTGATGAATTTGGACTTGAACATGCATCAGTGAAATCATCACTGCAACTGAAAATAATATTATCTCCAAAGGTTTCCATGTGCTTCATTTTAATTTGTTGCTGTTTTTGCTTGATTTTATTGTAAGAACATTTAACATGAAATCTATCCTCTGAAATTCTTAAATTTTAATTAATTAACTTATAATTTTTAAGTCTACAGTACAGTAATGTTGATTTATTGTTGCAGTTGATTTCTCAATAATGTTGCAGTGGATTCGTTTCTGAGAGGAGGAGCGTGGTGGGGGCAAGAGGCTCAGAGTCACCACACAGACCCTGGGAGTCGGGTGAAAGCGGGCTTGAGGCAAGCAGCCCACAGACTCATTTATTTCAGTTAGTACAACAGCTTATATAGCCAAGACTAGCCAATCTGGTCAAGGGGCGGTCTATGCCCCAACCAATCACAGCCTGTTGCCAGGCAGTTTCCAAAGCCATCCAATCACAGCCTGTTGCCAGGCAGGCTCCATTGCCAGGTGGGTTTTAAAGCCATTCCTGAGTAACTGACACTCGCTTGCCAGCGGCCATCTTGGCATGGCCTTCTCATTCCACCACAGATTATATATGATATGTTGTATGGAGGATCCCATATATCACTTATCTTGCAGAACTGAAATCATATATCAGTTGAACAACTACCCTTGTCTCTTTTTTTGCCTAGCCATTGACAAACAATTCTCTTATGAACCTTCTATGAATTTGACTATTTTAAATGTCTCATCTAAGGGGAAAGATGCAGTATATGAATTTCTGTGACTGGCTTATTTTACTTACTATAACATCCTCTATGTTTATCCATTGTCACTATAAATGGCATTACTTATTCATTCCCTGAGAGAATTTGAACATAAAAGAATTCAATAAGAGCAAAGGAAAGTTTGGACAAAAGGATGGGAAGGAATTGTGGCAAATATGTATAGAAAGTTATGAGGCATTCAATTTGATTCCTCCATAAATTATAACATGACATAAAAGAGTAGACAAAAATAGAAATGTTTCATTCCTAGCTAAGGAATGGAGTAACACATATTATAGCTAATGAGGAGTCACTGAATAGAGAATAGAGAGATGATCAAAGTTGTATTTCAATAAGATTTTAAATTTTATAAGTCCTCTAGAAGTCATATGCAATAGTTTAGGTAAGGAGTAATAGGAGCCCAGATTAATGGATTTATTAGAACTATCAACATAGTTGCCTCAGGAATGGAGAGCAAAAAATCACTTTGAGATACATTGTTGAGAAAAAATCAATAAATTTCAAATTGATTGATTATTTTATTCACTAGTTCAAAATATTTCAGTGCTTGTCTTCCAGTGCAGTTAGCATAAATCTTTATCTTGACCCAAAAAATACTTAATTAGTTGGTCTTTTCTTACCTTTTTATCTTCTATCACCTTGTCACTTCCACCCCTTACACACATGCTACACCTATAATGAATTCCTCATAATTTTTCTAAAGTACTTAATTTCTTCTAAGTCTTCTCAAAAACACAATAAATTCACCTGGAAAGCGCCTGTACCTTTTTAATCAGATAACTTTTATATATTCTGAAAGTTTCAACCGTTCAGATTTGTCATATGAAGGACTATCCTGAGATCTCCATCTGGGAACTTCACACTTTGTTCTTTTACCATCAGTTAAGTTTCATTTATAGATGGTATCACAGTTATACTTGTGTATGTGCGTGTTCGTGTGTGTATGACTAATTATTTTATGAAAGTTATTTGGATCTCTTTTTCGTACATTGATAAAGGGATTTTGCCTATTTAATTCCTTTTTTGATGTTAAAGTACTATTTATTTACTAGATCATTAAGTTAAATATCATCTACCATCTATAAGCACCTAATGAATCTAAAAGCAGTAATAGGACATTCAGAGAGCAGATATGAAGCTTTAATTTACTGTGGGTGTTTCTCTGACCAGTCTCAAATTTGATAAAAACTGTTTCATATAGTCTCACCAATACAGCTTTTCCTGTGAAATACCAGTATTCCGTTTAATAAAGGTGTATTACATACAAAATGAACTACTGACTAAATATAAAAGTTGAATACATGTTATAAAGTTTAAATAGTTTTTAAAAATTTATGAAAGGCTGAATATTAAGAAGGTTTACATGTATTATTTATTTAATACTTGCCATGATGTCACAGTGAAAACCCATTATGATAAATTCACAACTGATTTTAGATGATGTTTATATATTCAGGTTTCTAACAATTATTTCCACAAAGTCAAGTCCACATTGTATTTTCACATCTATTCAAGGTAGACCAGCTTTCCAACTGCAGATCAAGTTTCTTGGGTAAAAGGAATTATTATTTTGATTGTGACCACGGGAAACCAAATTTATATTCCTACTATTACACTTGACTCTTGTATAGAGACATTATTCAATATATAACAACAGCAAACTCTTCAGTGGTGCTATTTAAGAGCAATTCAAATAGTAGATGAAAGTGGTTTGGCTACTGCAGTCAACATATTGCCTATTTAATGCATAAAGCATGTAGTCCGTAGGTCAACTGTAGCATTTGGCAATGGGAAGATGATCATTAAAAATATTTTAATAAGGCCGGCGCTGCAGCTCACTAGGCTAATCCTCCGCCTTGGGGCGCCAGCACACCGGGTTCTAGTCCCGGTCGGGGCACCGATCCTGTCCCAGTTGCCCCTCTTCCAGGCCAGCTCTCTGCTGTGGCCAGGGAGTGCAGTGGAGGATGGCCCAAGTCCTTGGGCCCTGCACCCCATGGGAGACCAGGAGAAGAACCTGGCTCCTGCCATCGGATCAGCGCGGTGCGCCGGCCGCAGCCCGCCTGCCGCGGCAGCCATTGGAAGGTGAACCAATGGCAAAGGAAGACCTTTCTCTCTGTCTCTCTCTCTCTCACTGTCCACTCTGCCTGTCAAAAATAATAAAAAAAAATTTTAATAAATGAATGGGGTAGGAAGTCCTCTCACATTTTTTAATTTAGCTAAGAAATCCTCTCAAATTATTAAATTTAAGAATAAAATTATTTCTCTGTTTTAGACATGCTCAGTCTGTCTACAGAAAGAAAAATTGATTATTTATTATGAGGATGTTTGATGGGTTGGGTAGTTGGTTGGTTGACAGATTGTTTTATCTTTATTAGAATAACAGCCAATTTCATAGAGAGTTGCAGCCAACAGACCACTATGTTACTAAAATCATTGAAAGAAAAGTAGCAACTAATTGACATCCACATTTATAAAGTAATATGAGGGAGTAATATATCTATCTATCTGTGTGTGTGTGTGTGTCCCCTCTCTCTCTCTCTCTCTATATATATATATATATAGAGAGAGAGAGAGAGGGAGAGACCATATACATACAAGTATACATACAAGTCAGAAAAAGAGAAAGGAAGAGAAGTAGATTATATGGTAACATTTAGGTGTGTTCATTACATCTCTGAGAGCAGAAGTTCTAGGAAATGAGCAAACTCAATATCAATAGAGCCGGCAAGCATGTAATGCAATTTTTTGGCTTGCTTCTTTTCACAAGGGAGAAATAACTTGAATTCATATTGAAAACTATCACTATTCAAAATTTGGGAATTAGCATAATGTGTTGTCAGCAGGCACTCATTACTCTTCTAATGGCCCCCTACCTTCTATCAGAGACATTCCCAGATTGTCCCTAGGGTCTCACTTACTTCTCCCAGGTGACACCCCGATCATTACAATTTAGCCATATTGGACCAGTGGGATTTAGTTAAAGATGAACATACAGAATTTTAAAGCATGCTCTAGAAGTTTTTCTTTTGGGCCCTTGAATGAAATATCGTGCAGATTCCATAGCTTTTCTTGCTCATGTCAATTGCAAGTAGAATCTCGTGTCAATAATTAAGTAATCCTTTTGTCCACTATCACAGCTTTATTTTTAAATTCTGTTTAATGTTTCTTTCCAATTTCAACTCAATTTTACCTCAGGTCATAAAACCTGTAACTGCAAAAAGCCTTCTTTTTCTTCTTTTTTCTCTTCCTATATAATCCTACAATTGCCACTTTTGGTTCCTCTGGATTGGACTGGATGGGATACAGGAGGGATGAACAACAATGTACTGGATTGCTCTTCTCTTATTGGAAGAGATGTCTTTTGGTGTTGGTTCCTCCTCAACATCAAATATGCAATGGATGAATAATTTTCTCTAATTTCTCATACCATTGCAATTTTTCCCCACATGAAAATATTCTCTATGGTAGGCAGTTTTCTGCTATATCTTTAGCCCCCAAAGTTCCAAAAATCTGATCTCTACCTCTTTAACCCCTAAAGCAAACCTTTAAGGTAATTTTTTAGCAGACTTTCTTTCTCAACTTTCTACTTGGTTCATAAACACATAAAAACATATCAGTTCTATGTGGCCTATTTTCAATCTGCTGTCAGAAAATGGCACCCCCATGTACAATTTCCATATAAAGATTTCTCCTGGAAGGAGTCAAAGAGTACCCCAGTGTCCTTTAAACATCAGGGAACAGCTAACAACCTGTCAAATGGTTGTTTTGAAACTTCTCTGCGTTTCCTTTTTAAAAGGAGCAAGCATTCTTCTCCGCTCTGAAAAAGAAGATTGAAGCTAGGACTATGAAATCATCTCTCCACTTAGATTTTCAAACTTGAAGACATTTGGAGAACAGAAAGAACAAAACCAAATTTCATAGTCGTACTGACTTTCACAGTGCTTTATCTCTTCAGTTTAGGATCTGAAGGTACTTTGCATCTAATCAATTATTTTGACATTTGAGGCATCAACCAAAATGAAGACACCCCCCACAAAAAAACATACATTTTACCTTCTTGTCACACATTGTGCCACCAGAATGAAAGTTTGTTTGTCACTCTCTATTTGCCTCCTTCTTTCTCTTACATAAATGCTTAATACATTAATTTAAAAATTCCATTGTATCCTGCAATACAGGTGTTTTGTCTGTATTTTTGGTTATCCCTGCCAATGGAATATATACCTTGCATAGTTACCAATTAAAACTGTCTCATAACTAATCCAATTGTTTTCTTTCAGTTTTATTCATAGAAAATAATTATTTGAACAGGACTTTGGAGCAGTGGTTAAGACATCACTTTGAACAGCCACATCCCATATCAAGCATCTGGGTTTAATTCCTGACTCTGCTTCAGATTCCAGATTCCTGTTAATGCACATCCTGTGAGGAAACAAGTGATGGATCAAGTACATGGGTCCCTACTCTCCATGCAGGAGACTCACACTGTCTTCTGAGCTCCTGGATTTGGCTTGCTGTTTCAGGTTTTTGGGGAGCAGACCAGTGGAGAAATCTGTCTGTCTTGCTGTCCTTGACATAAATTAAAGTAGTGAGTATAAATTTTTAAAAAGAAAATATTCAATATCTATTACCTGATATATAATATGGCAGATGTGACAATAAGAACAACAAAATCAACATGTTTTTCTTATAATGGGCACTTATTCTTTACTTACTCTCACTATTCTCCCAAGAGCATGTATGTCAACACATTGGCATGTGTGTTTACCTGTGTTTTTGTTAAATGAACTTTCAAAGTAATTTACTCTTTTCTGTGTATCAAATTAAGAAGTGATTTGAAAAATTATCATATAATTATATGAAGATCTACCCCTAAATTATTTATTTCATACTGTGAAATCATTTTAATGTTATTCTATACATGTATAAACATTTCTGGAAATCAAAGCTGCAATAAATAATGTATTAAATTATTTGATGGAAATATGAATATAAAAAGGAAACATACTCTCAATTTGTTCATACACTATCCTGGAAAATAAATTCTCAAATATACATAGTGTAATTGACTTTAGTAAATCATTTATAACATATGTTTTCCCTTTGTTAAAACTAGTCAGTAAAATAAAATTCATCAGCATTCTGAGACAGAGGCAAATTCAGGCTTCTTATTATGTTTTCTATCAAAACCTGAGTTGTCATAAACTATCTTGATAAGGAATTCAGTACTGGAAAAGGATATACCACTCTATCAAATTATCTTCAAATTTGTATTTTGGGGCAGCTAGATTAACTTAAGGGAAGAAGTTGATTGACTGGATTCATGTGGCTAAGATATGCAAAGACTTGCTTGTTTCATGTACTTCTTGTACTAGGAGTCCAAACAATACTATTACACTTGTCACCCTTTATTTTCCTACTCTCTCTGAGTGTGGTGTCCATTCCTAATCATAGAAAGCCACTGAACACACTGATGGAATCTATCATCACTTGGGGCACCTTATATTGTCCTCAGAGCTCAAAACCCTAGAAATGAAAAGAAATAAAATATTTTTTAGACTACTAACATACAATTCCATGACTCCACATGGATCACTAAAGAAAGGCTATCGGCGCCGCTGTCTCTCTCTCTTACAGTCTCCTTCTCTTTTTCCTTCACTGCCCCTTCACTCCAGTCTGTTGGGTATTCCCCAATAAACCCTTTCCCTTAAAAAAAAAAAAAAAGAAAGGCTATTGGGAATACAAGAAATATGTTGGCACTAAATTAATAAAATGGATTATGGATGCCAACTATCCATGCTTTAAATTTGTCAATCAGGACAGCTCTGAAATAAGCTTGCAAAAATAATTAGAGCCATGAGAATCCCATTCAGTATGCAAAATGTCCATTAATCCCAGATGCATTCATTTAATAAAAGAGATATTTGTATGATATTACCAGGTTTTCTAAATGGTAGAATATATGTATAGCTGTTAAGAAGAACTTTGATATAGACGTTTTTATATTTCAGGTGAAAGAGCAGCAATATATAATAGGGTACTAGAAGTATTTGAGTACATCATCAGCTACTTCAATCCCTTTCGAAACAATATTCCTAAATGGCAGTGGTTTTTTTTCTCCCCAGTGCAGTATTAGCTAAAATACACAATTTTAAATATTTTCTGTAAAGGGCTAGATAGTAAATACTTTTGATATTGCAGTCATGGTGTCTGAGTCTCAAAAAGTCAACTCTGCAGTTGTATCATGAAAGACGCTACATACAATACATACACAAACAAAACAGCAGGAATAAGTTTCAATTAATTTATAGGCATTGGATTTTTAATTTTATATGTGTTTCACATGTCATAGAATATCTTCCCTTGTTTCCATAAAGATTTTAAACTTAAATCTACTCTTAGCTTTGGACTGTAAAAAGGTAGAGGACTACATTTAGTTTTTGGTCATAGATTGACAATACCTGTATTAAAAAATTTGGTTTGTAAAAAGGAGAAATGTGCTCAAATTTAATTTGAGATATTTTACTTTGCATGCTTATCTAGATCAATACAACCTTTTGTTTCTACTCCTTGGTTATGTATCCTTCAATGGAAAGATCCATATAAGGATATCTATGACCCACAATTGCAATCCTGAATTCCTAACAGGTAGGTCTAAATAAACAATAGAAGAACTGGGAAGTATAATAGGATTATTATAGGATAGAAAAAAATTAAACTATTTATTTGTTTGTTTGTTTATTGTCTTGAGAGGAAGAGATAGAGAGAAAGTTCCCATTCACCGGTTCTCTTCCTAAATGCCCAGACCTGGGCTGGACCATGCTGAAGCCAAGAGCCAAGAATTCTATCTCAATCTCCCATATGGGTGAGAGGGACCCAACTATTTGAGCCAATACATGCTACCTCTCAGGGTGTATATTAGCAGGAAGGTGGAAACGGGAGCAGACATAAGGATCAAACCCAGGAACTACAAACGGGATACAGGTGTTCAAGCCACATGTTGATTATTACAAGAAGTGCCTACCCCAGGCTATATATTCTGGTAGAGAATAAAGAATTTTATCAGAGGAAGAGACCTTGTTTGGGATTGGGGAATCACAAAAGGAAACAAATGATTTATATTCTGAAGATATGTGTAAGAAAAATCAGTTTCACATTGACTTTTATTCTTAGAAACTTCAGGCAACTTTATATATAGTCCTAAGTGCAAACAGCAAAGTCAGTCTCTGTTTCAAATTCCAGGGAATTACAGCTTATATAGTATGTGGGAAAGTAATGTAATGTATGTAATTTAAATGTGGAAGAATGTTGTAAAGCAACTTTTAGGGGTTAATATTGTGTAAGAGGTAAGCCACCGCTTGCAATGCTGGCATCCCATATGGGTGCCAGCTGGAGTCCCCATTGCTCCACTTCTGATCTACCTCCCTGCTTAATGGTCTGCAAAAAGCATCAGAGATGACCCGAGTATTTGTGTCTTTGCCACCCATGCAGGAGAGTTGGGTGAAGTTCCAGACACCTGGCTTCAGCCTGGCTCAGCTCTGTTCATTGCATTCACTTGGGGAATGAACCAGCAGATGGAAGACATTTTGTCTGTCTTTCTCCCTGTCTCTGTATAACTCTGACCTTAAATAAATAAATAAATAAATAAATAAATATATATCTTTAGGAAAAAAATTTTAAATTCAATTATATATAAAATGAATGAATAGTACTACTTATGATGTATGACTGATTTAGTCATCATATATGTAAAATACATATGAAAACTTTCTACATCTTAGCATTAATTATGAATTAAATTGAGATAAAAAAAATGTGACCGAAAGCATTTTTAGAAATATAGTCGTGAAAATTCAAGGTATTGGTACCGTTACTGTAGCTTTAAGTATTTATTATTATTAACACTACCATTATTTCAGAATACATTGTAACCTGCTCCAAAATACTGTGGAACAAGTTATTTAAAAAACAGAAAAAATGCAAAGGACAGCAAGAAAACTTATTCACATGTTCTTTCTAAGTATTAGATTTAGGATAGAATATGAGTATTGCTTAATAAACAATGAATACAATACCAACAAATAATATACATACTTTATTAATATGCCATCTGTAAAATATATCTTGTATAATATAGAAAAAATATGTCATTTCATTAAAAGTTTTGTAAATACAAACTTATGAAATACTTTATATAAACAAATTTAAAGCTATTATTTTTAAGTGTCTGTTCATGCATGCATATATATATATATGTTTCATTTATACTGGTATATTTACATGAATGCTTTCAAAGACCATTTTTTTAAATGTTTTTGAATTTTTTAATGACAAGGAAAAGGAGAACCAGAAAGAGAGAGATCTTTCATCCCTTAGTTCACTCTCCAAATGCCCTTAATAGTGGGGATGAGCCAGGCTGAATCCAGGAGCCTGAAGTCCCCATCTGGGTCTACTATGTGGGAGGCAGGTTCCAAGTACTTCAGCAATCATATGCTGCCTCTCAAGAACATTACCAGGAAGCAGGACCAAAAGCGCAGCCTGAGGTGGGGCTTCATTTCCAGCCACTTAGATTTGGATGTGGCTGTTCCAAGTAGTAGCTTAGCCTGTAGGTGCCACAATGCCTGTCCCTAAACAATATTTTAGACCCTTAATTTTAACCACAGGGAGGAATGTGATTTATAACAAGTTTCAAATGTATTTTAATTTGAGAAACAGTGAGTGCTTTGAAAGAACAAGATTAGCCTGTAGTGTAATCTTTCCTTTCTTCCTAATGAAAATGCAGAAACTTAAAAATATTAAGGCTTTATAATCAAAACTAAATTATACATATTGAATTTACATTGTGTAATTAGCCATTAAATAAAATTCTCTGCTGTCTTTAGAAGGCAGATTCTCATAATCAATTTGAGAGCTCTGAATTTTGGAAGTAAATTTAACATTTTCAAGTATCTGATTTAATGTAACAATCTCTGGTGTTCTAGTTACTGAAATATGGAAAGTATTTCACAACAATAATCTTAAATAAATGGCATCTATTTATTTATCCAAAATATATTTAGGTTCCACTGTATGTCTTGACTCTGTTAGGCACTGTGAACATGCTAATCACAGCTGTAATATATGCGCTCAGGAAGCTTTTATGTTAGTCCCACAATATAATTGTTGCAGGAGCCTGTGGTTCTAATCATTTGAGTTCATGTCTCATGACCATGAAGAATGTGGACCATGGACAAGGAAGACTGAGCAGAGAAGCAGAGTTTGTTAAAGCAAGAGAAAGTTCCCACTTAAAGGAGGGGGTCCACAAAAGCATTGCCATTAAGGCAAGTTGTCTAGGCGTTTATATCCTTTGGGTTATGAGGAAGTTTGTGTAAGGTTGCATAAAGGTGCCATAAAGTAACCAGTGACCTTCTTGTTGCTGGGAAGTCCATCTCTGGAGCTGGACAGATCTGGCTGCCTCCTGATTTTGGGTTCTTCTATCTTGATTTTGTGTAGTGGAGGTGTTTTGTTCTGGGTTTATTCCTCTGCATATCAGGGTTCAGTCTCCCTCTGCTCATCAAGCTTGAGTCTCTGGGATCCTTTGTCCCTGGCTGTCTACCCTAGACCTCAGCTGTCTCCTGTTTCTATCAACCTGGATTCTGAAGAAGTAACTGTAGGGGTTTATAGCAGGTTAAGCTTCTGCCTGCAATACTGGCAATCCCATGTGGGTGCCAGTTCAAGACTTGGCTACTCCACTGCCAATCCAACTCCTTGCTAATGCACCTTGGAAAGCAGTGGAGGACAGACCAAGTGCTCCAGGATCATAGCATCAGCCTGGCCCAGCCCCAGACATTGTGGCCATTTGAGGTATGAACCAACAAATAGAAGATATCTTTTTCTTTCTCCTCCTTTCCCTCCTCCTCCTCTTCTTCCCTTTCTCTGTAATTCTGCCTTTCAAATAAATAAAAAATCAATCTTAAAAAAAGAGAAATAACTAACTGCCATTATGGAACAGGAGTGATGACTGCTCCAGCTGATTCTTGCCGCTGAGGGAGACTGGCAGAGAGATATCTCTCAGAATGTTCTAAGGGCCCTTGGTAGAAGGAACTGCTTTCTCGTGGATAATTTGCAGCTGAACTGCTTACATGTGGGAGGAAATAAAATGGTTGAGCCAGTTCATTATGTGAGGGGCAAATAGCAAAAGTATGAAGATGATGGCAAGTGGCCTATATTTGGAAGTAAGCCTACTGAAAAATGCTTTCTATTAGGGACATAAGGAAAATAGTATGTAATGATGGGGTGAGTCCCTGGCACCCAGTGAATTTGCAAAGGATTTCCTGGCTCAGAGAGCCTTTATATATAAAAAAAAAACTATATATCTATATATAATATATAGTTTTAATATACAAATATATATTTATAAAATATAAATATATTTTTAAAATATGTATATAAATATAAATATAGATATAGATTTAAATATATATTTTAAATATTTAAATAAAAATAGTTTAATATAAAATATATTTTATATATAAAACTATATATATAGTTTTTTTTAAGTAAAAAAAAAAGAAGAATCAAGATCTCCCATTTCACTCCCTAAATGACCACATTAGTGAGAAGCTGAAGCCAGAACCTGGGAAATCAAACTGGGTCTCCCACATTGACAAGAACCCAAACAATTGCGGCCAATTGGGGAGTGAACCAGCAGATGGAAGACTTCTCTCTCTCTCTCTCTCTCTCTCTCTCTCTCTGCCTCTCCTTCTCTCTCTGTGTAACTCTTTCAAAAATAAATCTTTTAAAAAATGTGTATTGAATATATATTATATTGAATCTCAGAAATTAAGTATTTTTAAACACATTTCAAATACTTTTGTTTAGATTTAGTGAAAATGTGATTTTAAATATAACTGGCCATCAAGCTCTTGATATTTGTAGAGGGGAGATCATTTAAGAACTTAACCACTGGGGCCAGCATTGTGGTGCAGTGGGTTAAGATGCCACCTGTGATGTTGGCATCCCATATGAGTCCTGGTTCTAGTCCCAGCTGTTCCATTGCTCATCCAGCTCCCTGCTAATGCACCAGTTAAGGCAGCAGAGTAATGGCCGAAGTACTTGGGCCCCTGCCACCCACATGGGAGATCCAGATGGCATTCTAACCTCCTAATTTCAGCCTTGCCCAGCCTCAGCCATTGTGGCCATTTGGAGAATGAACCAGCAGATGGAAGCTCATTCTCTCCACCCCACCCCCCTTCCCTCTTTTGGCCCTTCTCTCCCTCTGTCTTTGTAACTCTACCTTTCAAATAGATAAAATAAATTTTAAAAAAGAATATTACCATTTTAATGAGCTCCATTTCAATCAAACAAGCTTAATCCATAAATGTTGCAGATCTGGTCTTTTGCCATCACTGTCCAATTAGTTTTCACCCTTCCGTTGCTATCCATGTTTAGAGCTTATTCTCCCTACAGCAGCCAGAGTGTTGCTCTAAAATTAGGTTCCGGTTATGTTACTCCTTTGCATGAAGATTAGAGTTCTCATCTTGCATCATAAATCCATCTCATAATTTTGTCCTAAATCCCTTCTCTAAGCTTGACCCATGCAACTCTCTTCCTTATTGAGCTATTTCCATGGACATTGGTTACCTTGATAGTGTGTGATTATTTCAAGTCCATGCTGATATACGTTTATTACCTCTTGATATTCCATCTTTTTGAAATGTTCTTTCTCTGAATGTCTGCTAGTAAATGATCCCTACAGTTATTTAAATCTCATCATGGTTCCACCTCCTCACAGATGTCTTCCCTGATTTTCACTTGTTAAATGTTAATTTCTGGGGCTGGTGCTGTGGCTTGTCAGTAAAGCTGCTGCCTGAAGTGCCGGCATCCCTTATGCGTGCTGGTTCGAGTCCTGGCTGCTCCACTTCCGATTCAGCTCTCTGCTATGGCCTGGGAAAGCATTGGAAGATGGCCCAAGTCCTTGGCCCCTGCACCCGTGTGGGAGACCTGAAGAAGTTCCTGGCTCCCGGCATAACACCAGGCATTGTGGCCAACTGGGGAGTGAACCAGCAGATGGAAGACCTCTCTCTCTCTCTCTCTCTGCCTCTCCTCTCTCTGTAACTCTGACTTTCAAATAAATAAATAAATCTTTAAAAAATGTTAATTTCTTACACTCTGTGTCCCCTCAGCATGGCTTTTATCTTTATATCTTTTACCAGTTGAAATGCTATGTATGAATGAATAAATGTATTTCTGCATATGTTGCATTTATCCCTATCAGAATGGAAGCCAGCATTCAATCACCTGAGTTTCAGTCTGATAACTTTATCAAATAAATCCTGAACAACTCCCAAAGCCAAAGACTACACCTTTAAACACCACAGTCAAACTAATTTTCCACTCTCTAAGAGAGTATTAAATTTCAATACTCAACCATGGGATACCCACCCAAACTATATCTAAGCTGTATCTTGTCTGTTTTCTTCACTGTTGACATAGCAATCTTAGAAGAACAAGATTTCCAGTATTTGCATAACCTGTGAAAATGTCCATATAGAATTACCTGAACCAGAGGTAATCAAATATAAACTGCTATAAGTTCCAAAGAAAATGATATTCATATATATCCAGATTATCTATGTTTTTATAATTAATATCATTCAACCATCATCTTTATCCTTGAAGAATTAGATTAGTTAAGCTTCAGATGGATAGCATTTTGCTGTTATTGTTTTTAATGATCCACAGTTATAACAATGATGGTTCACATTAGAGACTCTTCATGGGATAATGATTTTGACATGAAAGAAATTCTGTTTGTGGTTTTTCCTTTAATAATTAATTTTAGCATATTAGATAACTAATGTGCATATATATGCAATTAATTTTGAATTACAATTTATAACAAAGATATTAAACTATTTATAATTATGAACTCCAGAATTATATTGGGAAATATTTTTGAAGATTTAGAATCATATGTGTTGACTTTCACTTCATATTCATGTATATTCATGCATAGCATATTCATGCCATCTAGCACTGAATTTTAATGAATAATTAGAACCATGGATTCACAAACATTAATAAAAATGCATGACTATGTTGGAATATTATGAAAAACAGCAACTGTCCAGGCATAACACTATATTTTTTTCAGGTTTTAGTTCATTGGCTTCTTCTATAGCTACCTGATTAACATAATAGTATAATAGTATATTTTTTTAAGATTTTTGGCTAAGTTTTTTACAAATAAACATCATCACATTAAAATCAAAGTACCTTTTCTGTGACAAAATATCAATACACATAGATTTATTTCATAAGTAAACATATTGAATGGGATAGAAAAATGCAAATATTTTCTTGCATTAGTCATTTCATGTGATGGAAAAATGTAAAACATTGATGAGAAACCTGTGGAGAAATGTACCAGCTACAACTAAACTCAACATTTGATCTTATCCAAAAGGCCGAGAAGCAATTACAACTAAACTCAAAACAAGCTCTTATTTAGTTTATATTCTTCTAGTTCTTATGTCAATGAATAAAGACGTCCTAGAGAGGGAAGTGAGGGCTCCAAACACGAAGTGATGAGATAATCCAGATAAATTCCTATGAAGAAACAAGGTGGGATGAACTATGAATTATAGAACAGATAGAGTTGGTTTACATTAGTTAATTGCATAGATATAGGGCTATATAATGAGAAATTGGTATCTTTAATAATAAAGGCATAGTATAAAGCATATAATAGTAGTCAAATATATTAAAAAGTTATATATGAATACTTAATAGAAAACAAGATTAAAGTACACTAAATATTTTAGAAGGGGATTCTTTAGTATGGATTTTTTGGAAAATTATTTATGGGGCTGGCATTGTGGTGTAGTGGGTTAAGCCACCACCTGCAATCCCGTATGGGTACCAGTTTGAGTCATGGCTGCTTCCCTTCTGATCCAGTTTCCTGCTAATGCACCTGGGAAAGCAGTGGAGGATGGTTCAAATCCTTGGGCCTCTGCACCTTCATGGGAGACCTGAATGAAGCTCCTGGCTCCTGACTTCGTTCTGGCCCAGACCATTGAGGCCATTTGGGAATGAACCAGTGGATGCAAGATCTTTCTTCCTCTGTCTTTCCCTTTCTCTCTCTCTAAATAAAATAAATCTTTTAAAAATTATTCATTTATGTTTAAATTAATTTGCTTACTATTTGCTCCCTCCAGTTATTGGTTCTATGTAAAATACCTTCCTCTTCAGACTAAACCTTTCACTTAGTCAAAACTTCTTTTAAAGCATTTTTCTTTTCCTTTCTTTTCTTTGTTTTGTTTTTACTAAAGGATGAAAAATGTTTTAAAATACCAATTCCAAACACAACAAAGATGTTGATCCCTCATAACAGGCAAAATTCTTTTCTAGAGGGACCAGTCTTAATATATATCTAAATTTTCTCTTCTATCAAGTATTTTAAATCGGTGATTTTATGCCCTACAAATTCTATCCAAATCCACAAAATAGTAAGTCAGATTGTTAGTTCAGAGTTTACCTTTACAACTCCAAATTAACTTTCTCCTGAAGATTCATCTTTCTGTGATCATGTCAATTTTGTGTACAATTTGATTTGAAGGACAAATTTATGGATATATGAATTTGTGAGCATTCCTCTGTATTCTGTACTGGACAATCTGAAAGATTTTTATAAAGCAATATAAGTGTAGTGAGTAGGACTTTAAACTATCCAGGTGCATAAGTTAATAGATTTTCATAGCAACTAATCTTCTTGATATATATATTAGAATAATAGTTACACAAAGAACATTTGGCAGAGTTTTTTTTTTTTATTTTATTTTAGGGCTTGGTGTCTAAATGCTAGCAATAAATAATTTAGTAGTTAAATGCTTCAAGAATTAAAATATAACAGGAATATAATTACCTTTTCTAATGTCTTCATTTAAATAATGCCATCTAACAAGCAATGCAACTAGGTACATAAACAATATATTTTTAAGCTACCAGGATTAATGGAGTAAAAATTAATAAAAGAGAAAAATGACTGAGAGACTAAGAAAAATTGAAGTATGCCAGGTTCCAGAGATTAAAGTTAACTGAGGAGCAATTGTGGTAACTTTGTTTCATTGAATTAAGTAATGTATTTCTTTACACTTAGTAAATAAATTTAAAAATACGCCACAAATGGAAGTTTAATATAATGCCAGGTTTTATAAGATGAGATTCAAGAAATCCTTAGATGTTTTATCTACATGTGAAATCGCATGTATTTCAAATTATCTTCTTCATGACATTAAATGCAGACAAATAGTTAATTTCTTTAATAGATTGAGTTATCCTTTAAATAGAACTCAATATATCCATGGTGTTATATACTACAAAGACTGTCTGTATAATAATGAATGACATGCATAATAGCACAATGATGACAAAAGTTTTCCTAAACAGGCCGGCGCGTGGCTCAACAGGCTAATCCTCCGCCTTGCAGCGCCTGCACACCGGGTTCTAGTTCCGGTCGGGGCGCCGGATTCTGTCCCGGTTGCCCCTCTTCCAGGCCAGCTCTCTGCTGTGGCCTGGGAGTGCAGTGGAGGATGGCCCAAGTGCATGGGCCCTGCACCCCAAGGGAGACCAGGAGAAGCACCTGGCTCCTGGCTTCGGATCAGCACGGTGTGCTGGCCGCAGCACACCAGCCACGGTGGCCACTGGAGGGTAAACCAACGGCAAAGGAAAACCTTTCTCTCTCTCTCTCTCACTGTCCACTCTGCCTGTCAAAAAAATAAATAAATAAAAAATAAAAAAAAGTTTTCCTAAACAAAAATTAGAAGTAATTTGATAATCTGGAAATGAAAACTTTATTAGGACATTTTTTAAATTATGTAATTAGTCCAGATACTGCTGACTAATTAAAAACCATGTGATGCTAATTTAGCAAGTTAATTGTCATAAATTCAAAGTCAGTTTGCTATATATTGATTGAAATGCCATAGTACAGACACTGTCACATACCCTAAAATAGAAAAAAATTAAATATTCATTATTTCAAGTTGTATGCATTATTTAGTCTATTGTTTATGCATTGCAAAATATTTTTAATAAAGTTTTCAGTTTGAAATAAACTTAGGTTTGGGACTGGCACTGTGGTGCAGTATGTTCAGCCTCAGCCTTTGGTGTCAGCATCCCATATAGGCTGCAGTTTGAGTTCCAGCTGCTCCACTTCAAATCCAGCTTCCTACTTATGGCCTAGGAAAGCAGTGGAAGATGGCCTAAGTGCTTGGGCCTCTGCACCCATGTAAAAGACCTGGAAGAAGCTCCTGGTTCCTGGCTTGGGATTGGCCCAGCTCCAGCCATTGTAGCCATTTGGGGAGTGAACCAGTGGATGGACCCCACCCCCCCTTTCTGTAACTCTGCCTCTTAAATAAATAAATAAATTTTAAATAAAAAAGAAACAAACAAGTTTACAAAAAATTGTAAAATAGTAGAGTTTTCATATACAATTCATCTAATTTTCACTGATGTTAAAATAAGCATGATATATTTGTGAAAATAAGAAAGTTATCAGTGATTCAACTGTTGTGAGCAGCTGCTTAAGTTCCCACTTGGGCAGCAACATTCCATATTGGAGTGCCTATGTTGGAGGTACACCTCTCTCTCCACTTCTCACCCATTTTCCTGCTTGTGTATATTCTAGGAGGAAGCAGATGAAGGCCCAAGTTCTTAGGTTCCTGCCACACATGTGTGAGATCTGGATGGAATTCCTGGTTCCTGGCTTCAACTTTGTACAATCCCGGCTGTTGCAGACATTTGGGGAGTGAACCGGCATATGGAAGATGTCTCTCTCTATTTTTGTCTATGTCTTTCTCCATTACTCTACTTATCAAATAAATAGATACATAAGTGATTTTTTAAAGCACTTATCAGTGAACTCCAGACCTTATCTGGATTCACTAGGTTTTATACTAATGTCTTTTTTCCGTGTCTAGATCCAATGTTGGATAACAAGTTGTGTCTTGGTTGCATTTGTCCCTTCAGTTTCCTCTGATCTGTTTCTCACCATTTGTTTGTCATTAGTTTGAAAGTTTTGAGCAATGCTTTTCAAGTATTTTGTAAAATGTTCCCCATATGGGACTTATCTGTTGGTTTACTCATGAATGAATTGAAGCTACGGATTTTGGGGGAAATTCAACAGGGGTTAAAAACCCTTCTCCTCACAGTGTGTCAGAGGTATGTGCTATTCATGGAC
This sequence comes from Lepus europaeus, assembly GCF_033115175.1. Lineage (NCBI taxonomy): Eukaryota > Metazoa > Chordata > Mammalia > Lagomorpha > Leporidae > Lepus > Lepus europaeus. Next base: position 42,899,415 of record NC_084832.1, on the reverse strand, counting down.
ATTAGTGGTGAAGCTAACTTGAACCATTTGGTTAAAGCATGTGTTTTAGGATTGCTTATTGTAAAGTTACTGTTTTTCTCATTTTCATTCTTTTTTGAAAATGATTATCTAAGCTCAGTCCACATGGGACTGTTGGGGAACAGGAAATAAGTCCTCAACAAGGATGCATAACTTTAAATATTTGTAAGTCTGAGAGGAAGATGCCTGGCAGTCATCATTTACCACTCGTTACTTATTTTTAAATTGTGAAGTATAAATGTAAAGTCACTTTAGAATTGCTAACCTATACTCATACTTCTACCAAATAAATTTATCAAATAAACGTAGCACCATGTTTACACACCACATTCCATATGTTTCCAAAGCATCATTTTCCAACGACATTTAAGTCAGTTCCTTTTCTACTTCACCCCTCTAGGTGAGGTGATAGTGTACATTTATAATAGAGTTAGGTGCACTTTTTAAAGTTTCTATTCCATCCTGAGATCTTCTGACACCCTGGCTCATGCTTTTCGTCTTAGTGTTTCACATTTTTCCTGCTGCAGCCTTGTAGGTCTTGTGAAGGCACACCTTCCTAAATGGAATGCAGCTTCAGTAAGCAGGTCTGGGTTAGGACTAGGTACTGCTTTAAGGAACTGATTAGAGATAGTGAATGACCTATTATCAAGAAGAGCACTGAGTTCTCACGGGAACATTGGCTCCCGCAGGGACATGCAGCTACTTTCCCAGACTTCCTTATCCAGTAAACCAAGTCACAAGGCGCCCCATCAATGCCCTGACAATCATGTTCTGAAGATTACCAAGTAATGTTACAAGTAATGTTAAAGCAAAAATGGCTGATGTAATCCTTTCAATAAAAGAAGCACACCGGGAACATTCCGATAGTGTCCTGACTCATCATTTGAAACTCCACAGTCTACTTCAGTTTTCTCAACAAGAAACAAGATGAATAAGTTTTATAAATCAAACAACAATGCCTTAAACTTGATAGTCCATTATAAACTTCACCTCTTACTATTAGTATTTGTGAACAACTATCTGTTTGATAAAGGAGAAATACGGGTAACATTCTAACACTGATTTTTAAAATATTACTTCTAAGTGCCTATTTGAATATTACCAAAAGGAGTCAGACCTGGAAACATGCAAAGTGCACTTTCCACTGTGTTATCTCACCATTCAAAGAAAGTAATAACATTTTTCTGTTAAAATATTGAAGTTATCTTTGCAAATATTGCCACTTTTCTAAGCTTCAGTTATGTGTGAGATTCATATGTACAAAATGAAAGTTAGAAAAGCAACTTATGAAAAGTAACCATAGTATTGATTTTGAATAATTATTGTAATTAATTATTCATTTAAGTTTTTTATAAGATTTATAAAATATTGGGAATCAGAGATTGATTCATTTTGAAATGTTTATCTTACTTTTCAATTCAACTACTTATTTCAAACATTGGTTTGTTTGACATATAGAAACCAAGCTAAATTCATAAAGAAATATAATTTAAATACAGATGACTGACATTTACATGCAAGTGAAAATATTATAGGATCCCTAGCCATCAGGGAAATGCAAGTCAAAACCACAATGAGGGGGTCAGTGCTGTGGCATAGCGGGTAAATCCATCGCCTGCAATGCGGGGCACCAGCTGTTTGAATTCTGATCCAGCTCTCTGCTATGGCCTGGGAAGGCAGTGGAGGATGGCCCAAGTCCTTGGGCCCCTGCAGCCATGTGGGAGACCAAAGAGGCTCCTGGCTCCTGGCTTCAGATCAGTGCAGCTCCTGCCATTGTGGCAAGTTGGGGAGTTAACCAGTGGATGGAAGACCACCCTCTCTCTCTGCCTCTCCTTCTCTCTCTGTATAACTCTTACTTTCAAATAAATAAATAAATCTTAACAAAAATGAAAGAAACGAAGAAAGATGTCACCTGTAGCACTGACATCCCATATGGGAGCCAGTTCGAGTCCTGGCTTTTCCACTTCCAATCCCAGCACCCAGTTAATGTGCCTGGGAAAGCAGTGGAGGATGGCCCAAATACTTGGGCCCCTGCACCCACATAGGAGACTTGGAAGAAGTTCCTGGCTTGGGATCAGCCCAGGTCAGGTAGTTGTGGCCATTTGCAGTGGGGGGGGGGGGGTGAGCTGGTAGATGTAAAATTTCTCTCTGTCTCTGCCTCTCTCCCTCTGTCTCTGTCTCTCTCTCTGTTTCAAATCAACAAAGAAATCTTTAAAACACACACACACACACACACACATTGAAGTTTCACCTCACTCAGGTTAGAGTGGCTCTTATACAGAAATCAACAAAGAATAATTGCTGGTAAGGATGTGGGGAGAAGGGTACTTAATCCACTACTAGTGGGAATATAAACTGGTACAGCCACTGTGGAAGACAGTATGGAGATATTTCAGAAAGCTGGTCTGTATTCATATGACTCAGCCATCCCACTCCTGGGAATTTATCCAAAGGAAATGAAATCAGCATTTGAAAGAGTGATCTGTATACCCATGTTCATTTCAGTTCAATTTACAATAGCTAATATATGGAAACAACCCAGATGTTCATCAAAGGAAGACTGGATAAAGAAATTATGGTATATATACACTATGGAATACTACACAGTGGTAAAAAAAAATGAAATCTTGTCATTTGCAACAAAACGGATGCAACTGGGAACCATTATATTTAGTGAAGTAAGCCAGTTACAAAAAAGATAGATACCATATATTCTCCCTGATCTGTGGTAACTAATAGAGTAACTAAAAGGTAATCTATAAGTGTGAAATTGACATCTTGACATGCGATGTGTTTTATTTTTTATTAATCTCCCAGAAACCTTTTATTTAAGGATTATAAACTTCATGCATTTCATAAGCAAAACTTTAGGAACATAATGAGTGAACAGCCCTTGCCTTGACTGTGGAGGAACAATGTTTTTCTTGTTTGTTTTTGTTCTTTCTTTTATCTTTAAACTATTTGGTGAAGTCTCTAGTTAGTGTAGGGCTAATGTTATGAGTATAAAGTTAACTGAAAATTGATCTTCGTAAAAAATAAGAATGGGAAAGGGAGAAGGCGGAGAAAGAAGGGTAAGAGTATGGATGGTAGGAAGGTAGGGGGGAAGAATTACCATGTTCCCAAATTTATATATATTAAATGCATGAAGTTTATATTCCTTAAATAAAATTTAAAAAATAATTTTTAAATTTAAAAAAAAGGATCAAGAGTCTATGTAGGGGCCGGAGCTGTGGCATAGCGGGTAAAGCTGCCATCTGCAGCACCAGCATCCCATATGGGTGCCTGTTCCAGTCCCGGCTGCTCCACTTCCAATCCAGCTCTTTGCTATGGCCTGGGAAAGCAGTGGAAGATGGCCCAAGTCTTTGGGCCCCTCACCCGTGAGGGAGACTTGGAAGAACTTCTGGATCCTGGCTTCTGATTAGCGCAGCTCCAGCCTTTAGGCCATCTGGGGAGTGAACCAGTGGATGGAAGATCTCTCTCCTTCTCTGCCCCTCTGCCTCTCTGAAACTCTGCCTTTCAAATAAATAAACAAACCTTTTGAAAATAAAAAGTGCCTACGTAATGAAGTCTATGTAATGAAGACAGGTAATACATCAATTTCACAGTCTATACTTCCTTTAAATTTAGACATTATATTTAAAACCAGTCACTGTAATATTTGATTTTGGAATAGATATTTTAATAGTCATCATGTATATAACATAGAATAGTTGCATCTGTGGTAACTATAAGTGTGCAATTGTGTTACTATGAAATATAACAGAATTAAAAGTAACCTAAAATTGTAAGTTGTCTTCAAAAAATAATACTTCACTTAAAAATGATGTCACACCCCAGTCATCTTCCTCTACAGGCCCTCACACATTCACAGGTGAGGTGACTTTTCAAAATCTGTAATATATTCATCCCTAGGTACACATGAGCATCTGTTCTTTATTTAGAATTTTATTCTTTTAAGTTAATAAAGCTGCTGAACATGCAGTTATTTGGTACTTCATTAATTTTAGCTAGATTTTGTTGAGTTGTACAAGATAGTCATAGTTCAGGGGTTACAAACAATAGCGGTGAAGTTAGACTGTACATGTCCTAATCTCCCATCTTTGACTATATTTTATTCCCAACTTTTTAGAATACTCCAGAGTTCATGCAAAAATGCATAATAATGTGTAAATCTTTCTCATGCTATAATTTCTATATTCATCTTAAAATTATAATACTTGGAGAAAAATTAGTTAGGAGTTGACCTAGACAGAAGTATTTTATTTTTTGAGTGTTTTTTTTTTTTAATTTTGGGAAGAAATAGCAAAACAGACTATTCCAGAGCTCAAAATTTTGTTATTTTTAGTGGGCATAAGATATTTTCCAAATCATTTAAGCTTACACTTATACAAACAGCAACAAAATCTCCAAAGATTATTTTTGAAAACAAAGGATTTTTGAAAACAAATGTCTCATTTTATCTTCACATGTGAGAATAGCATATGGTGTTAATTAACCATATATGCTCAATTTTAGCTTCAAATACACAAGAAATTAAGTAGAATATAAACAATTCTCAACTGTGGATTAATACAGATTTCCTTTACCCAGATCTAGACTTATTCATGGATCCCTAATTGAAAAGACACCATCTTCTTAAAGATTTCCTTTAATGTTTCTTTTTGAGAGAAAAAGACACTTTTTCATAGAAATGCAAGAATTAGGGGTCTGTATTGTGGTGAGTAGCTAAAGCTTTTGATGCCAGCACCCAATGTGGGTACCGGTTCTTTCCCTGGCTGCTCTGCTTCTAATCTGGCTCCATGCTAATAGCCTGGGAAAAGCAGTGGAGGACAGCCCATCTGTTTGGGCCCTGCCACCTACATGGGAGACTCAGATGAAGCTCCTGGATCCTGGCTTTGACCTGGCCCAACACTGGCCATTGAGGCCATCTGGAGAGTGAGTCAGCAATTTAAATCTCTCTTTCTCTCTCTGACCTTTAAAATAAATAAATAAATAAGAAATGCAAGCAGAATCACACTGTCTTTTTTCCTAGGCTATACCTTAAGCTATGTCAGAAAACTCATAGGCTTTTATTTTCAGGAACAACATTTTGCCTATTGTTGGCTGATTTTAACTCTTAGCGAGTATTTACATTTTAAAAATAAGGCCATCTCTTATCTTTCTTCTCTAACTTTCTGTGTCCTGCTGCTCCAACTCCCAACTAACCAACCCCCAACTAACCATATGAACTCTAAAACACACAAACACACTTCTCTAATGTTCTGGAATGACAGTTGAACTTAGGCCATTTTTAATGATTCTATTAGTGTTCTTCAGGAAAAGAAAATCAAAGGGTATGTGTGTGTTTGTGTATGAGTGTGTGTGTATGTGTGTGTATACAAAGAAGTGGGGGAAGAGACAGAGACAGAGATTTTAGCAATTTCACTCACATTTGGTGAGTTTATAATTCTTAGGGAAGGTTGACAGGCTCGAAGTTCAGGGGAGAATTCCCATTTAAGTCCAAAGGCAGGCAGCCTGCTGGAAAAATTTGTTCTCCATTTGAAACATCAATCTTTTTCTACTAAGGTCTTCAACTGATTGGTTGAGGCCCACCCACATTATGGAGAGTAATCTGCTTCACTGAAGGCCCACCGATTCAAATGCTGATCTCATCCAAAAATCATCTTGATAGAAGTGTCCAGAATGATGTCTCTTCAAATATATGGGCAACATGGCCTAGCCAAGTTGAGTCATAACATCAATCCTCACACTTACATTAGTACATTAGTTAAAACTGGGACTCTGTAATGTTTATCTCCAGCATACAGAGCATACATTCAAAAAGTGACTAAGGAATCTTCCAGTTGATACTGAGGGACCAAGTCAGAATTATAATTAGATGCCTTCAGAAATTTCTTTTCAAAGGTTCTTTTAACTCTAAAATTACAAAACTCCTAATTTCTCCTTCTAAATAAATTTTTTACTGAGGATAGTGATTGCCCAACTGTTGCCACGGTTTGGATATCATGTGAGTGTATCTCCTTAGGGTTCATGTATTTGCAGATTAGCTGTCAGTGTGGTTATGTTGGAAGATGCCAGAACCTTTCAGAGCAGTAACCTAGGGAAGTGATTTTGTTACTGGAATGCTGTCCTCGAATGAGATTAAGGTAGTTCTCTTGGGACTTGTAGTTAGTTCTCTCAAGAACACATTGCTATAAAAGAACAATTCTGGGCCCATCCCCCTACTCTCTGTCTCATCCTGTGACCTCCCTTCTCATCTACACTCCCACCATGATGCCACATACCTTTAGGCTTTAACAAAGGCTGACCTGAAGGGGCTGCTTGATCTTGACCTTCCAGTCCCCACAACTGTAAAACAAATAAACCTCTTTCCTTCTCAAACATTTTTTATAACAACAGGAAATGAACATCATAGTATTCATAAAAATGGAATTGAGGATAAGTTTATTTTGATACAAAAAATTTTGAACTCTTTGCACATGAGGTCCTGAAAAAAGTTCATGGAATAATGTATTAGGAATAAACTATACATGGATTTCAAAAATATATATGCTTAATTTACAGTGATAGTGCATTTATAGATTATGAACAAGTTTTAATATAATGTTCCCAATCTCTCCATATCCATACGTTTTGAACTGTTAAATATTAATATCAATAAACTGATGAAGTTCATCAAATGTTAGATTTTAGTAATAGCATGATTAAATAATGATATTAATAGGAGATCAAGAGTATTAAATATAAAGTGATATAAAATTAAAATTTTATGTTTTCTGGAGAGTACTCTTTCAAATTAAATTCTGATTTATTTAATGGCATAATCTAACCAGGTAGATAGGCTGAAGTAAATAGATATGTATACACATTTCCACTGCAACTCTCAAATTCTCAACATATTATTAATGAATACATAAAACATGTATGTTTATAATGTGGCTTCAAGAAAATGATGCCTGGACATTGATACCAAATATAGTATCAATAAATATAATTGAATTGTAAGCTTTAAAAAATGACATAAGATTTTAGAAAAATTATTTCCTTAATTTGAATACATATAAGATCAGTCTAGATAAAAATTAGAATGAAACATTTTAATAATTGTGTTAATCACCTTTAATTATTTATTTTCCTTCTTTAACTACAGCTTTAGAGACCCAAAAATGAGTTCATGGTTTCTGTTTTACTACAAATTATTTTCTAAGAAAAACTTCTTTGGCAGATAAGATGCCTAAGCAAAATTATGAACTGTGAATTGGAAGTTAGCCAGGTACAGATGGTGAGAAAACATTTAAGCCCAAGAAGCAGCATGTGCAAAGGCACAGAGGTGAGAAAGCGTGACCTAACCAGGAAAATGCCATTAGTCATCCTGTCTCCTCTTAAAAGTAAAGAAATTGGCTTTGTCTTCATGGAATAGTTAATGACTACATAATTTTTAGTAAAGAATGCAAGTGAATGACAATGTTCTGAAACTTGACATTCAGCTAGCGCTAGTTCTGTTGCTCCTGCTGCTGTTATTTTGTTTGGGATGCATACTTTAAAGGCAGATAGTGGTTTTATATTTGCATTGCTTTGCTGTTGTAGTTCTGGGAAAAATGGCTGCAGTCTATAGTGGATGTGTTTCTAAATTCACATTCTCAGACAATCATGAAATAATGATTTTTTTGTTTGTTTGTTTTCTTTGAAGTCAATTCACTTCTGATAGGATATTCATCCTACCATTCTACAAATGTGGTCACCTGCTTCCATTCCATGTCTGCAAAGGTTCTGGAAATTGCTTATTCATTTATTGACTAAGTACTCATTTACCCAATATCTTCTAGAAACAATGCTGGGAACTGTTTTCCTGTTGTGCATATAGTGCTCAACAGGAAACTCAAGGCCCTACCTTCTCAAAATTTGTATCTTAGTGACTTAAATGCTAAGGCTTATGACCAAAATGCCCTTTGATCTAATTCCTCCAAATCTAAAAATTCTGCTGTTACTGCCATGTTGTGTCTTGGGCCTCAGTTTTTTCAGGAAGTACCACCTTCTTGAGAGGCTCTCTTAGAGCATTGTTTGGGAGATCAATAGGTATTACTGTCTCATTTCTTTCTTTTTTTTTTTTTTTTTGACAGGCAGAGTGGACAGTGAGACAGGCAGAGTGGACAGTGAGAGAGAGAGAGACAGAGAGAAAGGTTTTCCTTTGCCGTTGGTTCACTCTCCAACGGCCGCCACAGCCGGCGCACCGCGCTGATCCAATGGCAGGAGCCAGGTGCTTCTCCTGGTCTCCCATGGGGTGCAGGGCCCAAGCACTGGGGTCATCCTCCACTGCACTCCCTGGCTACAGCAGAGAGCTGGCCTGGAAGAGGGGCAACCGGGACAGAATCCGCACCCCGACAGGGTCTAGAACCTAGAACGCCGCAAGGCAGAGGATTAGCCTATTGAGCCACGGCACCAGCTGTGTCTCATTTCTTAAACCCATTCCTCTGCACTATGACGGTCACCAGAGATACTTTTCCTCTTCATCGGCACACTGTATGATCAAATCAATTTATATCTGAACAAAGACAGGAGATTTTGACTTATGATTGTGTTGGCTTCACACATTACCAAAGCCCTCAAAATAAGAAATTACAAGGCTTCTCAACCTGACAAAAGAATGTGAAGAAAAATATATAAGCTATTAAAAAACTAACATCTTCCAAAATTCCCCTGCCATACTGAAAGATAAATATCTAATTATTATTTTTAGAGCAGGTGTGAGGTAGCAGAATTCAATGGTCCAAATTCTCCTGGGTTAGCATTTTATTCTATAAAGGCCAGAGATAAGGAAAAGGCCAAAGAGTAGGAAGGAAAGCTAGGACTGATCTGAGACTAGTAGGAGTGAGTGGTACTGGTACTGATTTGTAGCTGACTATTGGTCTTTGGGGACCCATAACCACTTTCAGGGGCCATGGCCATGACTGAGTTAGGTAAGTGATGAATCTCAATGAGAAAACTGAGGTACCTGCAAGAGCTGGTGAACTCAAGTGTGATGAGGGATTTGGTACATCAGAGGCAGAATGAACAGAAAGTTGGTGAAGATAATATGATAAAAGATTTGAATATGATATGAACATTTTGTGGGGAGTTACCGTGTTTACTTGTGATGGAAAAGCTAATGAAATAATAGCAACATTTTTCTATGATTTCCATGAGTCAAACACAGTTCTAACCACTTCACCTGTATTAACTATTTTTAACCCTCAGAAAAAGTCTGTGACAGCATTGTTATTATGTCTTATTTTCAGTTGAAGGTTATGAAGCACAGATTAGTTAATTAAGTATTCTTCAATACATTTTTAGCAAACAATAGATTGATTATTGAATGATGTTATATGGTTGTAGAGGAAATGCTTTTAACCACTAGACTGTACTTTCTGAACAGAGAGGGTGCTTAGGATTCACAGCTTGGTAGTAACAAAGAGAAAGCATTCTCTGAAAGCTCAGAGCTGGTTTGTTACTGTCAGCTAGACTGGTGTTTTCCTCTTCCTAGTAATTGCAAAGCAATAAGTTTTCAGCTACTAAACGGATCTAATTTCAAAAAGGAATATTTTTTTTATTTTTAAAAAATAGACTTTATTTTTTTGAGTATTTTAGGCTCACAGCAAAATTGAGCAGGAGGAACAGAAATTTCTCATATAGTCTCTTCCTCTACACATGTGCCCCTCCAAAAAGGAATATTTATACCTGTTTTCAGCTGTGTAAGACCATATTATTTCAGAGTTGGCTTAAAAATAAAAGTTTAGAAACTCACTTTCAAACTGTAATAGCTCTATTTCTCAGCAAAAGCGTGTTGGAAATATTTAAGTTTATAGCTCAAGATTAAATTATGGGGCCGGCGCCGCAGCTCACTAGGCTAATCCTCTGCCTGCGGCGCTGGCACCCCAGGTTCTAGTCCCAGTTGGGGCACCTAATTCTGTCCTGGTGGCCCCTCTTCCAGGACAGCTCTCTGCTGTGGCCCGGGAGTGCAGTGGAGGATGACCCATGTCCTTGGGCCCTGCACCCCATGGGAGACCAGGAGAAGCACCTGGCTCCTGGCTTCGGATCAGTGCAGCGCACCGGCAGCAGCGGCCATTGGGGAGTGAACCAACAGAAAATGGAAGACCTTTCTCTCTCTCTCTCTCTCTCTCTCTCTCTCTCTCACTGTCCACTCTGCCTGTCAAAAAAAAAAAAGATTAAATTATGAAAAAAGGTTAAGTATTAATATACACATACATGGTTCATATTATTACTTTCACATTAATAAATATGCTATATTGTGAGGCTGGATGGAACATGTCAAAAAGTTCATAGTCGCCATTCTTTTTAAGATGACAGTGTTAGCACATAGATCTTAGGGTAAAGGCCCTTGAGGTCCTTCCCTAACCTAACTTTCCCCCAGCAATGAGATCATTAGGTCAGCTCATTGTCACTTCAAATAAAATCAAAATAAGACCCAGATGGAAATAGATCCACTATAATTTTCATCAAGAGTACTGTTTGGTAAATCACTTTCACTCTATTTATTGTAAGAGGTGCAACATACAATGCAATGCCCTCTGTACATAGGAAAAGCAGACTGAACCTATCTGAAAATTCATGTATAGCCAACTGATATCTAAATCAACATAACTTTTAAATGCGAAATCTACAAAAAAAGATTAGCTCAACTAATCTGGAAAAAAAAAAAAAGCAAACAAACATGATAGAGACCAATTCCTCCTTGCCCCACAGCATTTGATGAGAATAAAGGAATTTGGCTTCATTTGCACTGAATTTATGCAAAGATTGAGAGGCGGAATGAGAAATAAACTTTATTCTTACAACTCTTATTTCAGTGACTCTTCTGACACTTATAAGCATATGTATTTAGTATTTATGCATGAACATATATGAGTACATGTGTTTGGATTTGTTTTTAAGCAATTTAATACAATTCAGTTAAAGATAATAGAATACATGCTATAAATACAGATTTGCTGGGGTAAGATGTTTAGCCTAGCAGTTATAATGCTGATTGGAATATATGTGTCCCACGTTAGACCACCTTGGTTTGTGGGTAGTGAATTAGGAGGTGTGAGACTTTCTCTCTCTGCCTCACAAATAAATAACTAAAAAGAAAAATTTGATACAGGTTGAACATACTTTTTCTACATGCAAATCGATCTTTTGTAAAATACATAAATATTAAAGGAAGAAGTATGTTTACTGCAAAAGAAAATTGCTAGGAAGGAAATCAATGTAATGTTCCTTCAGAGTACACTGAGCTACTTCCAACTATTATTTTATTGAGATATTGACAGGTTTTTTAATCATTTCACTAAATTTAGGTAAATTTTAAAACAAAAATCAGTTTTTTCTTAATCTAAAATTATTTCACTTATTTGATTCCTTTACAAATATATCATCCATTAGCCTTTTACTCCTGTAAGATTTTGTTTTAACATTAGATACATATTTTCCCCTGTATTTGCTTTTATCTTTGCACTTCTCTTTCTAGTTTTCTGGGATTTTACAGAATTTCAAACTGTCCTGTATAGTTCAAATCCTTTCTAAAATAGGAAGCTTTCATGAAGTTTCATGTCAAAGGAAATAAGAAAGAAATTCTGAGAAAGCATTTTAAGAAATAATTTCTTTTGGTTAGTATTTTGGAATCCAGGATTCTTTTCTCACTTAACATTTTACTCCAGTCAGTTCCACAAAGTATATCAGTGCTAACTATTTAAACTTTTATTTCATCACCAATGAATATCTACTTGCAAATCCAATGGCAAATTTATGTTAAATATTTATGAGTCTATGGAAGTGAGTCATTCTTATTTATGCTTTTAGGGTTGTGGTTCAATTTCTGGTTCATGATAAAAAAAAATCAACCAGTAGAGTCTATTTGCCAAAACCAGAGTTTAACAAAGAAGAAAATATGTATTAATAAAAGTGAATTATTTGAACATGTTGTTCTTTTTCAGTTTTCAAACTCTTTGTACCATTATTTCCTTTATAACTTCATGGTTTTGTAGGATGCCAAGAATTATCAATCTCTCATTTTTCATTACTTATTTAAACATCTCAGTTTATGTGTTGAAAACTTTCTTAAATTACTTTTATGAATTCTACGTATATTTTTGCAAATGTCTTGATGTTCTTTCTCATCACTACTAGATAGCATGTATTGTGATATAAATCAAACATGAGTTTTCCATTAAGGAGATCATAATCAAGTGAGAAATAAAACACTTTCAGTTCCTAGAAAATAGTCAGTATGTATTAAGGATATGATTAAAATGAGTTGTTAATATTAGATTAATAACAATTCTTATTTGAACAAATGTCAAAGTTAACAGGTTGCCTATATTTTAAGAAGAATCATATATATTTAATTTGAAGGTTAAAGTTAGTATTCCCTTTTAAAGTACAATTTTGTATATAGTTATTTACTTACTCTTTCATTAAAGGTTGGATTCTCTAGATACAGTTTCAAAAGTTCATATTATTTTCCATTAAGACACAGGCAAAAATGTTATTATTTTTTGAAGCCCATATGGTATACTAAACGATCTGTAAATTATTAAGTTTTATTCAGGAGTGTATCATATTGCATAAAACAAACATAATAAGGTGACTAGTATGGAGAAAAGTATTTTTCAATAGTTTTATGAATGCATGAAATGAAAGTTTTATAATAATTGAATAGCAAAAACTCTTTCCATAGCACAGACATAAAAAAACTAATTAGTGCCTGCAGTATATGGAGGTGAACCAATATCTGTGAGCGCTTTCTGTTATGAACTTATTGTCAACAATGTTTTCCTTTTATTCTTCTTACACTACAAGAGAGATTTCCCAAGGATTATTCTTTTCCATGTGCAATTTGCTAGGAATGAGGAAAAAAAAATAAAGATGGATTTAATCGTTTACTTTGCACTATTCTTGTAATGTTTTCACTTATAATAATCTACCAGTACTTGTTCGTGACAGCTTCATTTATCATCATATATCCCACAGGTTATATTTTAATTTCTTGAAACTAATTGAATGTACAAACATCCTTAATATACTTTTTAATAACTTATGCCCTTTCATATAGTACCACATGTAATGGACAGAATAATATTTATTTACTTTAGGCTACTAGTAGTGCCCTGTATTAAATCACAGCTAAGTTTTATTAATCACAATTTTATTCAAAAAATTTCTTAAATTTGGAAAATGATTAGCAAGTTTAATATTCATTAGTTATTATTAAAGGCTGTTAGCATCATTTATTAAATTCTTAACTTTTGTATTTTGTCGGGTTTGATATATAGCACCTTCCATGAAGCAACTGTTCTCATCTTCACTTTATACACATAACATTGTGCTTCTGAATGTTAGTTTAAGTTAACGTAGTAATGAGTCACAAAGTTGAATTTTAAAGGCTTCAAAAGCTATGTTCCTGACGGGTTTCGGAGCAGCAGTTGTAACACTGCTTGGGATATCTACATCCGATATCCAGGTGTCTGAGATCAGTGAGCCTTCACTCTACTTCTGATCCAGCTTTCTGCTAATACGTACTCTGGGACTACACTCAGATAGTCACCCACTTGGGAGACCTGGATTGAGTTCTGGGCTTCTGCCTTTGTCCCGAACCTGGGTGTTCTGGGCCTTTGGAGAGTGAAACAGTGTGAATGGAAGATCCCCATCTGTTTCATCTTTTTGCCTTTCAAATAAAATATAAATAAATTAAAATTCTAATTAAATGAGGTTTGCTGTGTTGAAGTCTATCTGTGCAGATTGTATTTGACCTGAATTTTCTTGATCATGTGCATCTGTGTTGCTTGCATTAACTAAATGAAATAATTCTGACTCAGGAAAGTTCTGGAATTCTGATCACTTAATTTTCACTTAGATCAAATGATCAAGAATTTATTTTTACCATGTTACTATATTCTGTTTAGTTACTTATAGAATGACAAATCTCAATTGTGAGGCAGACCATACTACCTTTTACGTGGGTTGTAATAGTTGAGATGACAATTCAATTAATAATCATGCACAAATTATGTAACTTTTCAAAAGTTTATTTATCTGAAAGGTGAGCAGCAGAGAGAGAGATAAAAAGACAGGGAGGGGCCGTCACCTGCAGTGCCCGCATCCCATATGGGCTCTGGTTTCAGACATGGCTGCTCCACTTCTGATCTAGCTCTCTGCTATGGCCTGAGAAAGCAGTGGAAGATGGCCCAAATCCTTGGGCCCCTGCACCTGTGTGGAAGACCTGAAAGAAGCTCCTGGCTTTGGATCGGCACAGCTCTGGCTATCGTGGCTATAAGGGGAGTGAACCAGCAGATGGAAAGACCCCTCTCCCTCTGCCTCTCTGCCTCTCTGTGGCTCTGCTTTTCAAATAAATAAATCTTAAGGAGAGAGAGAGAGAGAGAGAGAGAGAGAGAGAGAGAGAGAGAAAAGGAGCTCCTCCATCCACAGGCTCACTCTCCAAAACCCACTACAGCCAACACTGGGCCAGGCTGAAGCCAGGAGCCAGAGATTCCAGCTGGGTTTCCCAAGTGGTTGCAGAAACCCTAGTATTTGGGCCATCATCTGCTGCCTCCTGGGTTGCAAATTAGCAAGAAGCTGGATCAGAGGCAGGGTGTAGCTTGATCCCAGGCACTCTGATAAGATGTAATCATGTGTCCCAAGTGCTGCCTTAACCCACTGTGCCATAATGCCCTCTTCAGTTCATAAAATTTGAAGAGTCTAATACATCACAATCAGTTGAAGGCTAATGGAGAGCTCTACGATGATGACCATTTGATCCATTCAGTTATTTTAAGCCAAAAAGCCAATGATTGTCCCAAGTTGATAAAACATGGGGAGAAGCAACTAAAAAGATGTAACATGTCTTTCTTCCTTTACACACAAAACAGCCAGTCATTTAGCATGGGGCATTCATGATGCAGGCATTGTAACAGCATAATTTGAAAAAGAGCTTGATTCACCCAGGTCCTTGCTGAAGTGAAAAGATAAGTCAAAAAATAGAAGCACAGTTTTGATCTCCCTGAGCATAAAAACCGAAAATAAAGACTTGAGTCCATCTCAAAATAAAATGAGGATAAACTGAAGAGATTAGAGAGTAAAGAGAACTTCTGTTGGTGTTTTTATAAAGGTGACAACTTTTTTTTTTGTACTAAGGTTTTTTTTTTTTTTTTCCTTTTAAAATTTTATTTAAGGTATACAAATTTCATGCATTCCACTTAAACAGATTTAGGAACCTCCCAGCCCTTTTTTGTCCCCTCTCTCCTATCCCCACTCTTAATTTTCACAAAGATCTATTTTCAGTTTACTTTATACCCATAAGATTAACCCTACAGTAAGAAGACAACCTTCCTGCTGCAATACATGGGAAGTAGGCCTGAGCATGAGTTCGGACTATTTTCTGGTGATCCTGAACTCTGAGTCTACTCTGACATGAAAAGACTCCTGGGGGCTAGCTCTGTGGCACGGTGGGCTGAGCCCCGGCATGGGGCACCAGCATCCCATATGAGCACTGGTTCCTGTCAGTGCTGTTCCTCTTCCCATCCAGCTCTCTGCCTTTGGCCTGGAAAAGCAGTAGAAGATAACCCAAGTGCTTGGGCCCCTGCTCCAGTGTGGGAGACCCAGAAGAAGCTCCTGGCTCTTGGCTTCAGACCAGCTAAGCTCCGGCTATTGCTGTCCTTTGGGGAGTGGACCAGAGGATGGAGGGCCTTTCCCTCTGTCTCTCCCTCTCTCTGTAACTCTACCTCTCAAATAAATAAAATCTTAATTAAAAAAAAGAATAGACTTCTGATCCTGAGTTTGTGGTAAATTTAACAATGAAAAAAATCTTCTTAAATGTGATGAAACATAAGATACAATAAAGATTCTTTAAAATGAATACTGAATTTGATTTTAAAAATATAATTATCAAGAATTAGAAGTGCTGGTAGCAAATATGGAATGAAAACCATGTGATAAGCAAGCAATATGACACAAGACTGGCACTGATTCAAAGAACCAAAGTTTTAAATGTGAATATTTAAGGAGTATATACATACAATCAATATGTTAAAATATTGACTGGCAGCTGAGATAAACATGTAAGATGGAGAAATGTTGTAATAGAATAAAAAAAGCATTGCAAGCAAATGCTAATAAAATGTTAATAAAGGTATAAACAAATACATATATTTTCATAAATTACATACACATATATACATATTTGCATATAAGTTAATAAAGGCATTAATAAATATAATTAACATGTCATTAAATGCAATGTTATGTTAAATATATTGAATTTGTTTAAAATATATGAATTATTGATAATGAAAAAATGAATAAAATCAAATATAGACATATATGTATATTTTCACAAATTATATACACACATGCAAACACACACACATACACCGTTAAGTCATCTTTGGAAATGCTTACATCTCACGCTAGAGTGCCTGGAATGGAGTCCATTTTTACATATAACAGAGCTTCTTCGTAATGTCCATGTGAGGTAGCAGATGATGGCTGCAATCTTTGCATCCCTACCATCCATGTGGGAGATCTGATGGAGTTACTGGCTCCTCACTTCATCCTGGCCTGGTCCTGGCTGTTGTGAAAGTGAACCAGAAGATGAAAGATCTCTCTCTCTCTCTCTTTCTTTCTCTCTCTTTCCCTCCCTCCCTCCTCTCTTTTTCTCTGCCTTTCAAATAAATAAAAATGAATAAATATATAAATAAGATTGCATATATTATGATTTTATCTCAGCAAAAAAATTTTCCAATCTAAAAACATTTGATTATAACTTGATTATAACTAGTTGCATTAACATAAACACACTCAAGACCATAAATGTGTTATCTTCAAGTTTAAATATGGTATAACCAAGATAATTGGTAAGCTCATTACTATTATTGTTATTATATCAATTAAATTAACACATTCATTTTTAATTTTAGAAGTTTCATATAAAATAGCCATAACTATTCAAAAATTATTCAAAGATTTTTAACCAAACTATTATTAAATTCTATTGCAAAAATGAATTTGTATATAATTTGACATAAGATTTTATGAGGCACTATGACAAAATAATTTTTGGTTCAAATCTGAGAATTGAAGAGGCTAGATTCATATGCTTTCTCTGGCATACACTATCTGTATAATCTTTGAAATATAACTCATGTCTTTTTTTTTTTTTTTTTTTTTTTTTTTTTTTTTTTTTTTTTACAGGCAGAGTGGACAGTGAGAGAGAGAGACAGAGAGAAAGGTTTTCCTTTGCCGTTGGTTCACACTCCAATGGCCGCTGCGGCCGGCGCACCACACTGATCCGAAGCTGGGAGCCAGATGCTTCTCCTGGTCTCCCATGCAGGTGCAGGGCCCAAGCACTTGGGCCATCCTCCACTGCACTCCCGGGGGGCCACAGCAGAGAGCTGGACTGGAAGAGGGGCAACCGGGACAGAACCCAGCACCCCGACCAAGACTAGAACCCCGTGTGCCGGCATCACAAGGCAGAGGATTAGCCTATTGAGCTGCGGTGCCAGCCTACCTCATGTCTTTGTACAACACTTTTATTGTGTAGAATACAAATGATAGCATGAAAAAATAGGAAAATTATGGATGGATAATAGAATTTACCAGTGTATGACCCATGAAACTTTCAAATACTATGAAACACATTAAATGTCAAATATAGATCAGTTGTTAAAATCAGGAAGAAAAACAATCTACAATGAGAAGAAAGAGGGTCACTAACCATAGCTCAGTGCCTAGTGCATGAGTGCTACATGGTTCTGAAGATTCATAAACATCATATCTTATGATTTGCACAACAGCAGAGGACTGCTGACACCTCAAGTTTATGGGTCGCTAATATAATTTCATAAGAAGGAAACAGAAAGGCTTAATGATCTATTCATTGTGATTCAAATTTAGATTCTCCAATTTTTGATCCAAAAATATTACTATACAGCCAGTAAACTTCAAAAATCTTGTTAGATTACAGATACATTTCTGAATATGAACTGTGCAGCATCTTCTGCAGTTTAAGACAAATTTATGTTCAACCTTAATTTTTTTTTTTTAATTAGAGGTAGAGTCACAGACAGTAAGAGGAAAAGACAGAGAGAAAGGTCTTCCTTCCGTTGGTTCACTCCCCAAATGGCCACAATGGCCAGAGCTGCGCAGATCCAAAGCCAGGAGTAGGTGCTTCCTCTTGGTCTCCCATGCAGGTGCAGGAGCCCAAGCACTCAGGCCATCTCCCAGTGTTTTTCCAGCCACAGTAGAGAGCTGGATTGGAAGAGGAGCATCCAGGAGCAGAACCAGTGTCCATAAGGGATGCCGGCACTGTAGGCGGAGGATTAACCCACTGTGCCACAGTGCCAGCCCCTTAACTTTATTTTTATTTTTATTATTTTTAAATATTTATTAATTTATTTGAAAGCTAGAGTTACACAGAGAAAGAAGGAAAGGCAGAGAGAGAGAGAGAGAGAGAGAGGTTTTCCATCTACTGGTTCACTCCCCAGATGGCTGTAACACCTGGAGCTGCACTGATCTGAAGCCAGAAGCCAGAAGCCAGGGTCTTCTTCCAGGTCTCCCACATGGTTGCCGGGGCCCAAGGACTTGGGCCATCTTCTACTGCTTTCCCAGGCCATAGCAGATAGCTGGATCGTACGGAAGTGGAGCAGCCTGGACTCAAACCGGAGCTTATATGAGATGCAGGCACTGCAGGCGGCAGCTTTACTTGGTGAGCCACAGCGCCAGCCCCTCCTCAACTTTATTTTTAAAAACTTCAAATAATTATTTAAAGTTTAACTATTTATGTTTTACCCTTTCCTCAGCATAGGTACATTTCAATTTTAAGAGCTTCAGTTATAACTCAATATTTTTATTTATTATATATTTTATGTTTGTAATCTCCAGAGATATGTATTATCTTCAAATATTTGATATAATAATAATAAAGGCTTGCCAGTGTAGTTCAGTAAGTATTGGGGAAAGTAAATATATATTTGGCTGTGCTCCTGGCTTCATCTCATCTAAACAGAGATAAGCAAGAGCAGATTTAAAGGTTAATCCTGTGTAAATCTACCCTGTCTATTCAGAAGTTGTCAAGGTCATGCCCTTTGTCCCTAGCCAGCAGATCTGTGGATATTCTGGCTTCTTTCTTTTTTAATCCTAATAGCACTTATGCCTCTAATGTGGTTTGTTAGAATTTATTTATTAAATGTCTTGTGATTTTTATATTTGTATACAAAATGTTACCTTTTCAATAATACATTTAAATCAAGAAATATACTTTTACTTTGTCCCTCTGAAATAGAACAAATAATATGATCATGTAATTTTTATTTTATGACTTAAATGGAAAAAATACCAATCCTTTGGAAGCATATATTCAAGTAAAATTAAAACTAGTATTGTTGTTATGACTATTTCCATCAAATGGTTTGTGTGTTTCAGGCAAAAAAAAAAAGTAACTTTCAGGAAATACTTCTACAATTTTTTTTAAGAAAATGGAGTTAACCAAAAGATACTAGAAAAACTAGAAGCTCACAGTATGACCCAGTTTCAGAAATACTAGGCCAAAAAAATAAACTTATTCTTAGACTTATAATTAAATACTTACAGACTTTGGGGATATATTACATTTTTCTGTTATGTTCACATTCACTAGAAATAAGTATTTTATCTAAAAAAGTATACTGTTCTGTCACCTCCCTCCATTCTTTCCATATTCCTGCAGACCAAGCATAATTCAAGATATGTAAGTTCAAAGTGAATAATTAACCATCTGAAAATGTGTTTATCATAGTGTCTTTGCTGACATTATATTGTAATTTATAAATATTGTTTACAGTTTATAGAAAAACTTTTTAGAATACCTGTATCATATTATATCATAAATACAAGAGTAGAAACACAGGGACTCAGGATTCCTACCTCCAGGTCTGGAATTTTTACTAACTGTGTAGACTGTTGTATTCAGCCCCTTTGCTTCTCCTACTTGTCAACTGCAACATGGGAATAAGGAAAAAAATAACTCAAAATTTCTGGAAGGGTCATCCAATGAACTCATTTCTGATAGAAGAAATTATAAGTTGTTATATTCCTTAAGCATCTCAATAATTCTTATTTATTAGCACCTGTCCGTGAAAATCCATAAATGAGACAGAAAGAACAAAAATTGATTGAATATTTTTGTTAATATTTAATAAATTGATCATGTCCATGTTGAAGGAAAATGTTAAATAAATTAGCAAAAAGGAAATATGAAGATTCTGGCATATTATTCATATGCAGTTTTTCTAAAATATCTACGTAAGAGTACTTAATAGTTTTTGTGGGCAAATTAAAAGTTAAGTCCACTTTGTTCCCCAAAAAATGTTTAAATCTTTTTTTTTCATAATATGGATCTTTCATGAATTTTTGAAGATTTTTTATATGCATGGATTTCAATTTTTTGGCTCCAAAATAAACATGCTTTTATTCAACTTTCCAAAAACACTTTGATGTATTCTTGTGCATGTAAAGTTGTCAAAATGTACAAATTATTAAATCTTAAAAACAATAATTTCATTCCATTTATTCTAAAAGTCTCTATATTTGTTATGAGCACCTATCTAACTTCCTTCAAATTAGCATTAAAGTTTGCTTGAAAATTTCCATTTTCTAAGTGAGGAGCTACAAATGATCTGTTAGTTTTGTCAAAGACATCTCCAGAGATCAGTTAGTCTTTTTCTACATGTATCTCACTGCTGTTTACACACACCAGGAGAGAGAGCAGTTGTGTGGCAAATTTCTTATTCCTGTTCTAGAAATGCACACACAACATTACATAAAACCTGGGATGTAAAGCACCTACCTTAAATGTCCTGTTATTTAAAAATTGTCTTACTCTGCTGCTACTGCTACTAATGCTTCCACCACTATTATGGTGATGTGTGTAATAAGGATAATTCAGTCAACTTTCAATCTTATCCTGAAAGTAAATACATATATAGGGATATACAACTGAGTATTTTACTATTTGTCATTAAAAATGCTTTCTCATGTTGAAAATGCTATTTTCCTATCTCTCTCCTAGATATCATCACCTAAAATATCCTTCAAGTAATATTCTTTCTGCTTTTGTCATCAATCTTTCATACTCTAATGCATAATCACATAGAAAATACAAAGGTATTATTATTTCTCTTTTCAAAATTATTGTTTTCCTGAGACAATTAGATATGGGATATACTGACAAATTTTTTTCACTACATTTTAAAACAAAAAGTCTTAGTAGTATAAATACATGTGCACAAATGCACAAACACATATACACGTACCCACATTACAAACTATAATTGTGAAGAAGTATGAATATACACAGATATATAGATACAGACATAGAAACACAAAGAGTTAACTACAAATTTTTTTCCTTGTCCCTTCTTGCTCATACAAAAAGATACCTCATCAAGGTCATCAATGACCTTCCTTTATTTTAAAATGTAATGGATTTTTTTTTTCTAATTTAAACTGTCACTGGCATTTCACACCTTTGGTCACATCCTTGTCCTTGTACTTGACCTTGGGGCATCGCATCCTACAGATCTTCCTTTAAAATTAAGAAAAATCTGTTCTTGGTCATCACAAATATGCTATCTACTATTCTCTGACATTATATCATTTCCATCACTGTATACCAATTTGCATTTATACATTCATTCATTTATATTTTATTTTTGTCATTGTTCTTCTTCAATAAGGTATACATTACATGAGGGTAAAATCCATGACATTTCTTCAACAACTACTCCAAGTTCTTGGAACATGTTAAATGAGTAAAACACATTTGTTTAGGGTCTGGCATTGTGGTGTAGCTGGTTAAGCCACTGCCTGCAATGCCAGCATCCCATATGAGCATGAGTTCAAGTTCAGCTGCACTTCTGATCCAGTTCCCTGCTCATTGCCTCAGAAAGCAACAGAAGATGATCCAAGTAGTTGGGCCTCTGTACCCACATGGAAGACCTAGATGAATTTCCTGGCTCCTAGCATTGGCCCGGACAGGACTGACTGTTGCTGCCATTTGGGGAGTGAACCAGAGGATGGGAATATTTCTCTCTCTCTTCCCCCCTCTTCTTCTCTCTATTTTTCTTTGTTTCTCCATCTCTTTCTGTAACTCTGCCTTTCAAAATAAATAAATAAATATTTAAAAAATAAAAACATTTATTCAATGCTTGAATAAACATGCACATAAACAGATAAAAAATCTTGTTAGAAAAATAGGGGGAAAAAACAGAAACCTCAACAAAAAGATGATAATGAGGTGATAGGAAAATCTCAAGACGATTGTGTCATAGGAAAAAAAAAAGAAATAATAAGTTTAGCAATTCATACAAGCTGCCTATGTTAAGGAAACACAAAGAATGAAAAATGCCCAACAGATATGCTGGGATGAGCATATGTGTCGCTGTCAAAAGAGAACTTTCAGGTTTCTTATGCCAGGGTGTTGAGAAATTAATAAAACCATAATGAAAAGAGGAGAACCACTGTATATAAACTACTCAAGAATATCTCATGCTTGAGAGGATGCAGAGTAAATTACAGCAGATGAAGCAGTAACAGCCTATGATACAACAAGTTTTGTTTTGTTTAAACGCTCTTAAGGTTACCGGCACCAACAGCCTGTTATTCCAAGCTTGACTCATTCCCATTTGGCAGACATGTAGCACGTGAGGCAGAGGAGAGGAACCCACAGATAGCAATCTTGTAAGAACTGATATTTAATTATATAATACAGCTGCTTTTAAAATAATTTGTATGATTACAAAATATTTTAGGTATAATATCATATAGATATATCAATTTTCCTAGAAAACATCAGACAGCATTTTTTTTTAAAGCAGAGTTAGACAGTGAGAGAGAGAGACAGAAAGGTCTTTCTTCTGTTGGTTCACCCCCCAAATGGCCACTGCAATGATCCGAAGCCAGGAGCCAGGTGCTTCCTCCTGGTCTCCCATGCGGGTGCAGGGCCCAAGCACTTGGGCCATCTTCCACTGCCCTACCGGGCCACAGCAGAGAGCTGGACTGGAAGAGAAGCAACTGGAATAGACTCTGGCGCCCCAACTGGGACTAGAACCCGCAGTGCCGGAGATGCAGGTGGAGGATTAGCCAAGTGAGCCACGGCGCCAGCCAGACAGCAATTTTTTTTTTTTTTTTTTGACAGGCAGAGTGGCTAGTGAGAGAGAGAGAGACAGAGAGAGACAGAGAGAAAGGTCTTCCTTTTTGCTGTTGGTTCACCCTCCAATGGCCGCTGCGGCCGGCGCACTGCGGCTTGCGCTTCACACTGATCCGAAGCCAGGAGCCAGGTGCTTCTCCTGGTCTCCCATGCGGGTGCAGGGCCCAGCACTTGGGCCATCCTCCACTGCCTTCCCGGGCCATAGCAGAGAGCTGGCCTGGAAGAGGGGCAACTGGGATAGAATCCGGCGCCCCGATCGGGACTAGAACCCGGTGTGCCGGCGCCGCAAGGTGGAGGATTAGCCTGTTAAGCCACGGCACCGGCCCAGACACAATTTTAAGACTACAGTTTGCAACAGGCTGAAAGAAAATATTTTTCCATAATGTTAGTTAATCACAATGCCTAGCTTCAACACTAACTTGGAGAATTCAAAGTATAATCTCTGATTATCCTCTAGCAGTGTCAAGAAGGAGGTGGGGGGCCTCTGATTTCACGTTTGAGAATATATGGCCTTTATTTTTATTTTAAGTCTTATTTGTCCTATACACTGTATTTCCTTACCTGCCTTCTTTCTTTCTTTTTTTATTTTCATTCAGATAAAAAATACTGTTTGTCAATTAGTAGATAGAAAGAAGGCATTCCTAGTCATTCTTTGCAAAGGGATAAATGAGATAAAAAGATTTACTAAGGAGTAAATGCCATTTTTACTCCAAATACATCAGAACACATGCCTATGCTTGTTATGTTGCTGGGTACTCCACCATCAGGATTTATTTCTCTAGAGAGTTGCCTGGGTGATGTAGGTCAGCTCATTAGAAGCTATATGGAAAAATCTTGTTCCTTTATGAGCTTTGATTTTAGCCTCTTGTGAGGCTTATGATTAAGATTTAAAATTTTTAAAAATTTGTAGCCTAAGATGGATGCACATACCTTTGCTGCTGGCTGATATAGTTGTTTTGTTTTATTTTGTTCTGCTTTCCTTAAAAATAAATCAGTAACAAAGTCTTATTATCGAGATATTTAAACCCCTGAAGTGCACCAATTTTATACAATGAATGTGAT
Organism: Lepus europaeus; assembly: GCF_033115175.1. NCBI lineage: Eukaryota > Metazoa > Chordata > Mammalia > Lagomorpha > Leporidae > Lepus > Lepus europaeus. The sequence continues at coordinate 42,875,120 of NC_084832.1, read as the reverse complement.
AAAGAAAACAAGACATTTATTTAATAGTGGTAATGATTTTGATATGTTAATTGTGCTATAGATGAATCAATCATATTTTATAGATAATTTATAGTTCTTTAAATTAGCTTTGCTCCTTTTATTATACTTTGCTTTAAATCTCTGGTACAAATATCTTGAAATAACCTCCACAGAATCTTACCTGGGCACTCAAACTAGAATAAAATTGTTTATAATTTAAAATGTAAACAAATATTTAGACTTTTTATTTGTCTTACATAAAGCTGCTGAATTTAAGAGATAAATGAGAATACTTTACAAACTATATCTATTTAAAGATTTTTACCTATTTGAACATTTTGGTAAACATGTAACCAAGGATGCCTACAAGTAGAATGCACCTGTGAGCTGCATTGCTCCCAGGATTCACCAGTCGTTTATTTCCAGGCACAAGATTTTTCTGAGAGAATTCAAAATAAAGGCAAATTTTCCTTCTGAGGTACAGTGTAGGTGTTTAGAACTCCCCAATTTTCCTGCAACTCCAGGTCCCAAGAAGCTGTACTGGATGACACACTTCAGCCTCTTTAGGAAGGCCCAGGAATTTCTTCTGGTTTCTACTCTTCTCTTTCTGTTTACTCTGAATTCTGAGGTCCCTGTTTACTTCAAATGACTTTTAATAACTCGGTAGTTATATAATTTGAACATTTTCTGCTCATATCAGGTATTATCCCTAGAATATCCTTAGGAAGGAAATTTTCACAATAATAATCAGATCATTAACTATTTTTCCAACCTCTGTTTATTGCGCTTCCATTTTCATATTTATGAAACTTGTTGCAAGCCATATAATGGCAAGGAAGATAAAAACTTTTGATGATATCCTGCCATCTATTTGTAAATTCAAACATGCACAATGCATACCTGCTGTGTGAAAATACAGTACAGACATGGCTTATTGCAAAGAAGCCAAACTGTGGGTACCTGATCTGGAAGAGATTATGATCTTTCAGCTAAGGCAGGGTTTGAATAAATGAATATTTTCAGAACTGTACATAATGTAAACATTGGCAAAAACGACTTCATCTGTATGAGTCTGTTTCAATGTAACCAAGGATGTAGGCTGTATGAAAACAAGCAAAACCATCTTATTTAAACTCTCATGAAGTGAGATTCAAAATGATACTGGAATTGCACCAAGCTAAACAGGAATATTCCTACACTTGATTTTAGCCAAAAGGCCAAGAAGCAATAGGCATATGCCTTAATCCACTAGAAAACTCTTTCTAATTTATTTCTAGTCTTATTTATATGTTTTACCTTTCATGACTACCAGGTTTTGCTTTTTTTTTTTTTTTTAATACCTCCTTTAAAGAAGAAAGTGTATTTGTAGCTATCACAACAAGGGAGGTTCTTTTGAATGGCCTAAATAAATTATTCTGATGAATGTTTAAAAGACACATCATTGATGCTGTGGTGCAGTGGGTTAAAGCCCTGGCTTGCAGCATCAGCATTCCATATGGGCGCCGATTCAAGACCCGGGTGCTCCACTTCCAATCCAGCTCTCTGATGTGGCAGGGGAGAGCAATGAAAGATGGTGCAAGTCATTGGGCCCCTGCTCCCGTGGGGGAGACAAGAAAGAAGCCCCTGGTTCCCGACTTCAAATCAGCTCTGCTCTGGCCATTGTAGTCATTTGGGGAGTGAATCAGCAGATGGAAGACATCTCTCTCTGGCTCTACCTCTCTCTGTAACTCTGCCTTTCAAGTAAACAAAAATAAATCTAAAAGAAAAAGACTCATAATTATAATGTTGTGGTTATTTGTGGCATGAAGAAACCATATATTTTGGTGGTATCACATTCCTTATCACAAAAACCTACAGCAGGAAATGGAGATTCTTTTACAGGAAATGGTTTTATGCTAAATTCCTTGGGTTGTCATCACCCTGGCATAACATACCAAAAAGAAATTTCTTCAGTCAGAAAACACTTACTAACCACCAACTTTATACTAGGCATTGTAATCTGCAAACATGTTCCAATACAACTTTCTTCTATGAAGGAATTGCTTTGTTCAGTTACACGACTGAACAAATATATGACTATTAAGTATTTTAAATATGGTTAGTACGCCCAAGACACTGAAATTCTCATTGCATTTGGTTTAAATTAAAAAAAATAATTTTAATAATCAAATGTGTATAATGACTGCCATTTTGGACAGTGGAGGTACCAAGGTTTCAATAGTGAATGAAATACACAAGGTTCAGACTTGGAGGTTCCCTTAAAGGAGTTTGGATCAATTTGGCAATGAGAATGTAAACAATCAACTATATATGTTGGCCAACAAGTACTATTTAAAATGGGGGTGAAGAAGTTAAGGAATTACAGTGAGAGTGTAATTTTATGCAGTGCATAGGCAGGATGAAAACTGAGCAAAAACTTGAAGCATTTAAATGAATAATGCTAACATATTGAGGAGAGCATTTAAGGCAGAAAGAGTAGAAACCACAGAAAGGGAGTACATCTCATACATTTAAATAAGAATAAAAGGAGACCGTTGTGACTTAGGAAGAGACAGATTGGCTGCCAAGAATGATTAAGTAGACCAGGGCATTCAGGGCTTTGTGAACTCAGCTAACATCACTGCTTAAACAGTAGTAAGAGGAAAAACCACTAGACAAAGTGGCTTTCTCTTTTTTTAAGCACAGAAATGGCATGATTTGAGTCATGGGTTGAAAAAAAATTATAATACCTAATTAGAAAAGTAATAGAAATAAAAGGTCTTGCACTGAGTATATTGAAAAGCAATTTCCAGGTCGGCACCCTGGCTCACTTGGCTAATCCTCTGCCTGCAGCACTGGGACCCCGGGTTCTAGTCCCAGTTGGGGCGCCGGATTCTGTCCCGGTTGCTCCTCTTCCAGTCCAGCTCTCTGCTGTGGCCCGGGAAGGCAGCGGAGGATGGCCCAAGTCCTTGGCTCCTGCACCCACGTGGGAGACCAGGAGGAAGCACCTGGCTACTGGCTTCAGATCGGTGCAGCGCGCAGGCCGGGGGGGTGAACCAACGGAATGAAGACCCCTCTCTCTCTCTCTCTCTCACTGTCTAACTCTGCTTGTCAAAATAAAAGCAATTTCCAGATCAAGAGAATATTTCTCCACACAGGACATGGCAAATTTCTATGAATCAGCAATTAGAAGAACAAGAGTGTTCTCTCTTCTGGGCCAATATCTTATAGACATAGCAGTGCTTGTTGTTTTTTTTTTTTTTTATCACATTTATAATATATATTTTTCTTATTCTTCATTGTGGGGCTTTTGGTAAATTAAAATAACACAGGAATTTGGAAACTACATTTTTTTGAAAAAAATATCTACGTTTTCTGTTTCTCACTTATTTGGCTTGCAGAGAGAGTTCTCTTAAACTGTTTATACCTAATTCACCTACGGATTTCTAGCTAAATATTTTTTAAGATTTATTTTATTTATTTGAAAGACAGAGAAAGGTAGAGACAGAGAGAGAGGTCTCCCATCCACTGGTTCACTTCACAGATGGCTGTAACAGCTAGAGCTGCGCCGATCCGAAGCCAGAAGCCAGGAGATTCTTTTGGGTCTCCCACAGGGGTGCAGGGGCCCAAGGACTTGGGCCATCTTCTACTGCTTTCCCACGCCATAGCAGAGAGCTGGATTGAAAGAGGAGCAGCCGGGACTAGAACCAGAGCCCATATGGGATGCCATTGCCTCCAGCCAGAGCATTAACCCACTGTGCCACAGCGCTGGCCCTTCTAAATAAATCTTTGTAAAAGACTCATTTATTTCCCTCTCTCACTGATCTCTTGACATCATCTGGTTAAGCCCATTATTGCTCTTATGCTGCACTTTGATTTTGGCTTCTGTGATAAAACCCATCCAGAAGTTCCTTCAAAACGGTCTGTTGTAGAATTCTGTAACTCTGATCATTTCTTTCCAATTGAAGTTTGAGTGCTTGTGCTGTGCTACCACACTCTCAAACCGCATAATTTCCCTTGGATATTTCATTCCATAACATTGGTTGGTAGCTCTGTGCCAAACACAAACACTCAAACGCCTTGATATTACTTAGATAAACCAACCTCAACAAAAAAATAAGACCTTTTTCATTCCCTTCACTTTTTTATGAGTGAGAATCTTCATATGCATATCCAATTCTTAAATTCCAAAATCAAGTGTAATCCACGATTTGTAACAATCATCCTAATTATAATGTTAAAAAACATAAATACTAATAAATGAAAATTTATATTTTCATCTTATGTTACATATATCATATAGGAAAGAAGTGTTTTTCTGTAAACTATGAATCACAGAACTCAGAACCAAGTGTTCAAGAATTTGACTCTAAATAGTTGACAAGTTGATTTACATTTTAATTTCAGTTCCTTTAGACAGTATGATAATTTTTTTTATTGGTTTGGTGCCCATCTTGCACAGAAGGAAAGACTACTTTGTGAGGGAGAAGTGACTTCTCTACTACCATGAGATTTTCAGGATACATCGGATCTTCAAAGAAATAACTGTGATATCTAACAACCTGTTGAGGGTCACTGCCACTCATGGCATGTGATACATTTTGCTTCTTCTGTAACTGACTTGAGAACAAAAACTCTATGAGGACTGATCTTGGACCCATCTACCCTGATGCATTTATGGGATGCCATTGCCTTTTCTCTAAAACTCTAAACATCTCCCAGAGTTTCATGGGTCCATCTAAAACAGTACCATCTCTTTCACTTTGATCTCTGTCAGATTCAGGAATGCTTAGATATGTTTCTTTTGAGAATAAAGCTGGTGAGCCATATCCCAGCAATGTTTCTGCCGAAGACTTTCATCATGTGCCCCAAATTATATTCTTTAATCTATAACTTGCAAAAACACTAACATTCCATGGATATTGACTGATAAAATGAAAGGTGAAAAAAAAAAGTAAGGATATTTCTATTTTATTTATTTCAATGTCTCCTCTCAAAGGTAAAGAAATGTGCTGATGTTTGAACTGGCAGAAAAGATACACCACACACACACACACACACACACAAGTATATCAAAAGCTTGTAGATAGAAAATCTAATTAAAATGTGAATTTATTTTTGTACAATAATTTTGAAACCCATATGTAGTTTGGTCAAAACACACAATTTCCATGAGCTTTTAAAAATCTTTTAATTTGTGCAGATTTTGATTTTTTCACTGAAAGAAACTTTTCTTTAAATTCCACTTTCTATAAATTTTAGGAAATATACAATCATTTAGATAAATCTCTTTTTAAATTATTTTAAAATATTTATTTGGGATTCATAGTATCAGAGAGAGAGACAGAGAGAGAGAGAGAGAGAGACAGAAATGTCTTCCATCCATTGGTTCTGTAAGGCAGCCACAAAACATATCAAACACAGGTGTAAAAGGAAAGGTTTATTCTTGGGTGGGGCAAGCCCAATGGGCTGGGGTGAGAGGGCGAGAGATTAAGACAGAGGGAGAGAAATCAGGAGAGAGGGCACAAGTGCAGGACGCAGGTCTTATACCTTTGCGAGGGGCAGGGAAATAGGAGCAGTAAATCCTGTTATGATGGGGGTGAAGCTGACACCTGTGGTTGGGTCATTTGGTCACCTGACTTCTAGCAATGGCAGTGGGGGCTAGAGCTGAGGATGGTGTCTGGGGCGTAGATCACATCACAGATAAGACTGTGCCATTTTACTTACAAGTTCTCTCATCAAATGCTGACAACAACCAGATTTGGGCCAGTCCAAAGGCAGGAGCCAAGAACTCCATTCTCATCTCCCACATGTGTGGCAGTGGTCCATATACTTAGACCATCTTCTGCTGCCTTCCCAGGAGCATCATAAATACCTCAAAATATTATCTTACTATATCACATATTATAATTTCCCATATACTATCTTCATTTTCCACTAACTCAAAATTATGTAATAAAAGAAGGTACCACACATATCTCCTGCATTCATTTCTTGTTGGTGCCAATGTCAGGGATATTGAAGATAAATATAAATATATATATATATATATATATATATATATATATATGAGTAATATAAATACGTTTCTATTATGAAAAACCCTTCTCTGTCACAATTTCCATGAGTTTTGGGGCAAAATTTCTTACTCCAATGGCCAAATCATGGGTTGAATTCAGATGATAAAGAGGGTCATTACTCTGATTCAAAAGCTTTTGTAAAATTTATCAAATCCTTCAGGGTTACATTTTAAAATAAAATATTATTCAGAGAAGAGTGTTAGATCCAAATGAGAATTTTTTTTTGAAACTAACAATGAAAAGCAGACTAGGCAGATATCTGAATATCATTTGTAAGCCTTTGGCTTCTTTTTATTGGAGATTTAATCTTTTGGATGTGTTATTGGGCATGAACCAAAGCCAAACATATTTAACTAGCAAAGCTTTGCAGTTATTTCAGAATTGCTCAATGGAATGTGTTATTACAGTTACAAAATGAGGCTTTAAATCTGCAAAAATGAGTGCATTTTCCTTAGAAATCATAAATATGGTTAGAATTTTAAGAGACAATATTTATTTGAACAAGAAAATCAGCTTGCTACAACTATTTAGAACATCAGTTCATAGTTATCTATGTTTTCATTTGTTTGAGGAATGAGTTCATGATTCTAATATGCTTGAAAGTTAACTGTTTAACTCCTATTTTAGTTAGATAGCATTTTGGGTTAGTTCCCTGGAAGAGTTACTGACATTTCTCATTTCAAATATGAAATGCACTTTTAAAACTACCAGGGTGTCTTCAGTTATGAGTGAGGGATTTTATTTCATTTTTTATAGTAATTCAATGCCTAGTATGCTCTGTGGACCCTCTGCAGTAAGGGACTGAACAAGATAAAAAACTGTTACTGCACTAATCTATGTCTATTTTGCTATTATCCATCACATCTCCTCTTTGGTTTCTTGAGTGTTGAAGTCTTAACTAATTAAAGTAAGTTAATATTGATTGAGCCAAGCGAGGTTTAAAACATTGTAGCCCACAGAGCATACATGAGAGTACAAACTGGTTTTCATATAAATTGCATGTCAATAAAACCATACTTCCTATGGTGTTTCCAATGCAACTTTTTGATATAATCATGTAGTCCATTAGTTATGACATAAGCCTATTGGCATAAATTATTTACCACATTTGCCACATTTTGTTCAAATATAAGGGGTTTCAAAAGTTTATGGAAAATTTGAATTAAGAGATAAAGATAATGGGGCTTCTATTGTAGCACATCAGGTTAAGTTGCCACCTTTCACATTGGAGTGTTCTATTCTAAATACTTTATTTATGATACAACTCCCTGCTAATGCTTTTGAGAAAGCATCAGAAGATGGCCCAAGTGCTTATTCCCTCGCCACCTACATATGAGATACAGATAGAGTTCCAGGCTCCTGGCTTTGACCAGGTCCATCCCTGACCATTGTTGTGGCTATTTGAGGAGTGAACAAGAAGATGGAAGACCTCTCTGTCTTTCTCTGTCTTTCTGTAACTCTGCCTTTCAAATAAATATGTCTTTAAAAATTATACAGATAAAAAAACTTTATTTCTAATATAAGCTCCATTAAATTTCAGACACTTTAAAGTGATTACACAAGGCATCTAGTTCATTCCTAAAGAACTGAAATCCTGGGGAAGTAATCCTGTCATTGCATTCTGGATTTCCTTTAAGATTAGGGAAAATATAAGTCAGAACAGCCAGATGAGAGCCATATGCTAGCTGCCTAATGATGTGCCATCAAAACTCTCACAAAATATCCTGTTTGATGAAAATAAACCAGATTATTGTCATGGTGGATAAGGACTTTATGATGAAGAATTGCTGAACATAAAGTGTAAAATACTGTTTGAGTACTAGTTATAACATTAATTCACATTGAACAACACATTAAGGACAGAGATCCTAGATGGGGAGTAAGTGCACAGTGACTCCTGTTGACTTAACAAATTGACACTCTTGTTTATGGCATCAGTAATCTCCCTAGGTTCTGGTCATGAGTTGCCAAGGCTATGTAAGTCTTTTGTGTTCATCATCTCTGATCTTATTTAGACAAGGTCATAGTCAAAGTGGAAGTTCTCTCCTCCCTTCAGAGAAAGGTACCTCCTTCTTTGATGGCCCATTCTTTCTGCTGGGATCTCACTCACAGAGATCTTTCATTTAGTTTTTTTTTTTTTTTTTTTCCAGAATGTCTTGGCTTTCCATGCCTAAAATACTCTCATGGGCTCTTAAGCCAGATCTGAATGCCTTAAGTGCTGATTCTGAGGCCAGAGTGCTGTTTAGGACATCTGCCATTCTATGAGTCTGCTGTGTATCCCGCTTCCCATGTTGGATCGTTCTCTCCCTTTTTAATTTTATCTGTTATTATTAGCAGACACTAGTCAGATTCAAGCACTTTAATATAATAAAATCTAAGTCTTATCTTACTTAGCACCTCAAAACAGGTGTTGTTTAAACATGTTGTAGCAAATTAGTACAAGTTTATAATGGTGCAAAAAAGAATAAAATTCACATACATCATTTTTTCAATAAGCACATTTTTCATAAAACTTTGGAGAACTCATCATAGAATATTTTGAATGCAAATCCATATGTCACTGTGCAAAAATTTTTCTGGCTTCAAGTAGACTAAGACATACATGTTGTTACACATTTTCTAAAATGTGATACACAACGATTACAGGTATGAAAGAAAGTGGGCTGAGAAGAGGGGTACTAGCAGGAGATAATTTCAGAAAGAAAAACATTGAAGAAGGAGTACAAATAGAGTACCCAGTACAAATAGAGGCGCAATATGTGTGGTGAAGAAAGCAAGAGGAAAACTACTTGTATAGATTTGGAAGAAACAGTTAATTCTACAAAAGCAAATTGAAATTTAGGTGCATGTCTGTCTCATGGCAACTTTGCCAATGTGAGAGATAACCCCCTTCACACATCAAATTTGGCTGGGTTTAAAGGCAGCTGATGCCACACGAACAAAGAAAGCATGAGAAGCTTGATTACACAAATCTGGAGTCTAGATGCAAGCAGGGCATTCTCTAAAGCCGATCCAAAAATGACTTGAGAGACAGAAGGCAAAGGAAACTGAGTTGGATTTCATTGTGCCTTTGAGGTGGGGGCTGGGATGAGGGCTAGTTTGAATTTTCCTCTGCCATCACCAAAGTACAGAATTGGCCAAGGTGTGGGGCAGAAAGGGAAGCAGGGTGGTGATGTTTCTAAGCAGTGTGCAGTTAGCCAGCACGGGTATAGTTCTCTGAAGTGTCCATGGTTTTTCAATAAAGTCCTTTTTAAAAAGTACAGAGCATTTCAGTTTCAGTTTTGTTTAAACTAGTTGACATGTGGCCTAATCTTTTTAGCCTTGAGTTCAAACTTGAGAAAAATAGAAAAATAGAGCTAGATATCTCCATCTTGTGAAAGTTCTGTGATACTCATAATAATTGTGGCAGAAAACTGGTCAGTATAAAGTCCAGGAGGAACTAGAAACATGATTTTGAATGTTGCTGACTTATATTGTATGACCAAAGCTTGCCTGTTTCAAATATGTTACTGTTTGAGTGAGAAAAATACTGATTATGTGAACGAACTTCTGTAGCTGGATATAAATATTTAGAAAGTAGTTGCAAATCAGTTTTTATTTCATTTTAACAGCAATTTTGGGGAGATCTGAAAAAATAAACATGTTATTTTTGAAATTACTTGAATCATCACTTCTGCAGGCAGAAAGAAAGGATGGTGCTAGACATCTCCAGTTGTATTTTGACACTGTTATGTAGTAAAATTCAGGATGATAATCTTAAACAACAACAATAAAAGAACTAAATAGTTAAACACTGATCAACATAGTTAAACACTGATCAACATAAGATAGATTGTAAAAAAAAAAAAAAAAAAAAAAAACAGTTCTTTACATAAATTCCCTGCTGTCTGCAGGTAGAAGCATGATTAACATCTTCTAATGCAAACATTTTATAACTATTTCTAAAATTTAATTTATGGTTGAAATATGCATTTCAATAGCAATCCACTTGACATTTACAAGCTGAGAAAGAACATGCCTTCCTTATTGATATTGGTTATAAAAATGATAGCAATAAGAGTTGCTAGATACTGCAAACAAATGTTGACTTCCAGGGTCACAACAGTTTAAGATTCTCAATAGTAAATCACTACAGTGAATTTTCAGGCACATGTTTAAATTTAAACAAACAATCTACCTGAATATAAGAGCAAACATACTAAGTCTGCAGTATTTTATCATCACCCTATTGCCTTCCTACACGACCCACCAGAGCCACTTGAAAGACCAGTTCTAGGAATTCACTTCCACCTGCTGCCCACTACCCCCACTCCCATCCCTAGCCCTTCTAAAATATGAAAAGGCCTGGCCCCTTGGGGTCTGGGCTTTCTGCAATGTGTTTCATCAATGTGCAGGCCAGCATTTGGCCACCCATCTCTGCGAATTTATTTTCTGTGAATAAATTCAGTCCATCTGTACATTCATACACTGCCTCCTTTCTGTTTTGTGCCCCTTTTCCTAACATTTATGGTGTCCCTTGTGAGAAGGCACCAATTCTGTGCCTCTTTTCCTAACACTTTAAAAATTCTGCAAAACTCTTATTAAATAATCTATTTCCAGATATTAATTATATTTTATCTTTTTATCATTTTATTTTTGACATTGCCATATAGTTCATTAATATCAATGCTATTATAGAAAACACATTTTATGCTTAATATTTCTTTTTGATTGCTTCAGTAGAAGCAAAATATGACATCACTATGAACGGAATGATTATGTTTTTTAGTTCTCAATATAGTTGTTACTGCTAGATTTAATAATGAAAATATATCTTCAATTCTTTGTGTCTCCTGTATTCTCTAACTGAACTCATGTCTTAATTCCATTCTTTTCACAGTCATTAGAGATTATACTTGATTTAGTATTCTTTACAAATATACCTCAATTTTAGATGTTTACATCCTCTGGGCTTTAAAATAATATTCTTCCATAAAAATTTGAAAATATAGAAAATGTTAAAACATTTTTTTAAAAATCAGCTCCCAAAATTTACATTAAGGATAAGCATTTTTTATTTCAAAATTCATTTATGTTTCATCACTCTATAAGTCACAGTAGAAAATAAGTTGTAAAACTACAAGAAAGGAAATATATTCTTTTTAAAAAGATGCATTTAGTTATTCAAAAGGCAGAGTGACAGAGAGAGAGAGAGAGAGGGAGAGACCGAGCAAGAGCGCTGATTATCTTCCATTCATTGGTTCACTCCCAAATGGCTGCAATAGTCAGCAAAGAGCTGCATCTGGGTCTTCCACATTGGTGGCAGGCATCTAAGTACTAGGTTGTTATCTGCTGTTTCTCAGGCACATTATTAGGGAGTTGGATCAAAAGCAGAGCAGCCAGGACTGCAACTGAAGCCCTGATACAGAATGCTGCTATCCTAAGTGGTTACTTCACCTATTGCACCACAATGCCAGCCCCAATCCATCTTAATTTTAATATTCAAAACTTGAAGGTTCTGGTTATTATATAGAAATTTAAAAAAAAATCTGTACAGATTCTAGATACAGAAAAATAAAATATAATTTTTCCTCCCACCATTACTCCAACATAGATGACTGCATTTAGGGATGAGGGTAGTTGTTGTTTATCTCTCACTACAAGGTAGCATATTCCTACCATAAAATAAGATTACACAATTGATACAAGAGATTATGTCTTAATAGTTCATAGTCACATATGATATCTGCTGATGTTATAGCATTCATGTCCATGCTTTGATAAATTTATGAACACACTAACATAAGATTAAAAGTATTCCAGAGACAGCATAAACATTTGGAATATATTAGAAAAGAGTTGAAATTCTTAAAGTGTTTCCATTATAATCTTAGTAACATGAATATTCATTACATCATATATTTTATAAGTCATTGACTTTATAACTGATGCAATAATGAAGCTATATAGGATTACTATTACAACTGATGTTTAAAAATTTGGAATCTGGAACTTTGATCATTCTTATCACAATTGAAAAAGTGTGTTTTCACTACAAAGGGTTAATGAATGCTTGAGAAGTATATGTCAGTTAAAATGAAAATGAAATGAAATTTTGAAAACTGTAAAGATACAAGCAATTCACAAATAGCATTTGAGAACATTGCATTAGGTCTCAGTAATTTAAACTTAGCTATACACATTATTGACTAACAGAATATATTTGTTTGCACATACTTTTAAACTGAATTAGATATTTTATTATTTCTTATTTTAGAAAACTGCAATGCAGGAATGTAGTATGTACTACCCTAGACATTCTGGATGGAAAAGGCCAATATGATAAACGAATGTACTTTTTTTCATAACAGAGTTTAGTTGAACACAGAAGAACATTAGGAAATAAACTCAGTGAGTGAATTAAATTTTTGGTTGTGTGTGCAGAACTGATTCACTGAAAGCATGAATACTGAAAATTAGGCTGCTACAACAAACAGCATTGTCAATTGTCCCTCAGGTGCCCTTGGCAGGCATTGTTATTGATCACAGCTTTATGCTCAGGTCCCAGCCTTGACCTGGTGACTTCCAGCACAATAATCCATGTTGTCCCTGCCAATCAAAAGGAATTTGCTGGCCATCCAGTTAGGCTCCTCACATTATGACCAAATATTTTAACCAAAATCTAGAGCCTTCATTTTGTATTCTTTAAAAAAAATAATTCTTAACCTGTATCTCTCAGGAATCTATTATGCACCTTTGCAATTTGATCCCACCTTACAAGCCTGCAGTCTTTCACTGGCAGACTGTTCCTAGACTATCAGTGCTGTTGCATCTTATTAAATTATCTTTTCTTCATCTACTTGATAGGATAAGAGTAGCATCCATATGAAAAAGTTGTGTGAGCAAAAACATGAGATAAACCACATCTTTGAAACACAAATTCTGACTCATACTAAATAGATTCTGTCAGAGATGTTTTCTTAAAGTATAAACATAACTTTATATATATATATATATATATATATATATATTCACACATATATGAAGATAGAGACATTTTGGAGAGATAAAGAAATAGTTATATGCATATAAATGTGTTGGTGTGTGCATAGAATATTACCTAGGTCTATACTCCACAGATATAGAAGCCATGAATCCCCCAAAGCATTGGATATGCTCAGTGATCAGACCTGGTTTCTAAATATGTATTCATGATAGAGGGAACAGGACTATTAGTGGAACCACTGATTCTAGGTCTTGAGTGGGAGTTAGGGAGGACAAGAGTGTAGCATCTTGCAGCATCAGAATGTAAGGAAGTGGTAACAGAACATAAACACACACACACACACAATGATGTTGTATATATCAAGGGAATACAATAGCCGACTCCAAGAGCCCTCAGTGGCCAAAGCTGGAAACACTTATTTATTTCAAAGGTAGAGCCACAAAGAGGCAGAGGCAGAGGCAGAGGCAGAGGCAGAGGCAGTGAGAGAGAGAGAGAGAGAGAGAGAGAGAGATCTTCCATCCTCTGGTTCACTCCCCAAATGGCTGCAATGGATGGAGCTGAGCCGATCCAAAGCCAGGAGCCAGGAGCTTCTTCCAGGTCTCCCACATGGGTAGAGAGGCCCAAGGACTTGGCTCATCTTTCACTGCCTTGCCAGGCCACAGCAGAGAGCTGGATAGGAAGTGGAGCAGCCTGGACTTGAACTGGTGCCCATATGGAATGCCAGCACTGCAGGTGGTGGCTTTAACCTGCTATGCCACAGTACAAGCTCCCAAAGCTGGAACCATTATCAAAACAAATATCATAGCACTAGTTGCAGCTCATCATCATAAATTCAAAAAATGTTACATATAACAACAAAATAAGTAAGAGGCACTATCCCTTTCAAAGTAATATCAAATAATTTGCTTAGATACTACTTCCTACATTGGATAAAACTTAATATTCTCCCTTAATTCTCCCTTATCAATTATGGACAAACTAGACTGATGAGTCATTCACAAAGTATGGGGTGGGGAAAACAGTAAGTTCACAGTGGAGAAATCTACCTAAATCTACTTTACAGATATCCTTTACTATCATTGTCATGTGAGTATCATCCATGCATAAAAGTGTGGTGTAATGAGAAGAGCATATAAGCACTGTGATGAGCCACCTTAAACCTGAAACTTCAGCCTAAAATGAAATTAAGGGATTGTCATTTAAAAAAAAAAAAAAAAAACTCCATGTAAACTTCACATCTCTGTAAGTTATAGGAAACAAGGAAATCAGAGTTAAAAAATGTGACATCCTGGATTGGATGATGGAACAAAAAAAAAAAAAAAGAAAGAAAGAAAGAAAGAAAAGTAATGAGAAAACAGGAAAAATCCAAATCATATCAATGGGCCCATATTGGTTTCTTTGTTTTAATAATGTACTCTGGTTAAGATCAAAGTCAGCAAACTCTAAAGGCTTCCATAGCCCTGGCAACTCATGACTAGAGCCTAGGGAGATTACTGACGCCATGAACAGGAGTGTCAAATTGTTAAGTCAGCAACAGGAGTCACTGTGTACTTACACCCCATGTGGGATCTGTCCTTAATGTGTTGTCTAATGTGAAGTGATGCTATAACTAGTACTGAAACAGTATTTTTATACTTTGTGTTTCTGTGTGGGTACAAACTGATGAGGTCTTTACTAATTATATACTGAAGTGATCTTCTGTATATAAAGAGAATTGGAAATGAAAAAAAAACAACCTGGTGTTAAATTGGAAATGGCATAGAAAATTAATTAATTTTAAAAAAATATTATGTAGGATCTCTGTCTTTAATGTGCTGTACATTGTTATTTAATGCTATAATTAGTACTCCAATGGTAGTTTTTTCACTTTATGTTGCTATATGGGGCAAACTGTTGAAATCTTTACCTAATATACTAAACTGATCTTCTGTATATAAAGAGAATTGAAAATGAATCTTGATGTGAATGGAAGGGGAGAGGGAGCGGGAAAGGGGAGGGTTGCGGGCGGGAGGGAAGTTATGGGAGGGGGGAAGCCATTGTAACCCATAAGCTATACTTTGGAAATTTATATTCATTAAATAAAAGTTTAACAAATGAAAAAAAGCTAATTTCCCAGGAGAAAAGAATAATTTAGACATTATGCTTCTTTTTAAAAATTATTTTTTAACAAAATTAATTGCTTTAGTACATAAGGATTGGCATTTGTAAGCAAATAGAAACTGCCATAGTATTAAAGCTGCAGTAATAATATCACCTTTATTGAATATTGCTGAGGGAATAAAATGCTACATTAAAATAAATTTTTACAGTCTCAGAAAAAAAAATAATGTACTCTGGTAATGCATGTTATTCATTGTGCCATCTAACTTTGTTAATTAGCTGTAATACTTTCTATCCTTATTTAGAGATGGAAGCTTTTCTTAGGAATAACATGTGTAAGTCAGAGAAGGGAAATGCATACTGCATGATTCTATTTATAGAGAAATTAGACTATACATACTAACCCATGATCACAGAAGGTAGATCACTAGTTACTGGTGGTGGACAACAAGGAGCAAGTGGCTGCAAAGGAGCAAGAGAAATCTTTCCAGAGTTACAGAAATGTTCTGTACAAAGATTGTGAAAATAGCTAATGGTGCATACATCTGTCAGCACCCATCACATCAACATTTTAAATAAATGTAGTATACCATATATAAATAATATTTTGGTACATTTTGCCATTTTAATAATAATTTAAATGAAACACATTAATATAAAAATGCAATAGTTCTTGAATTCCATTCCTAACACCTATAAATTTGTTTCCCAATTCCTTTACCCAAAGTATCAACATGTTATCAAGTTGTTACTTTTCTTGTTTATATAGCTACTGTTAAGCACACATATCCATATGCACACACAGGGCCATTTTTTAAAGAATCAAACACAAAGTACTTTACATTACACTCTATAGGAGCATATTTTAGCACTAAATTTACATATTTATTAACTAAAATTGATATTTCATTTTACTAATGTAATATAATTCAAGTACTCTCCTCTTTAAAGGAATTTAGATTGCTTTGAGCTTTAACTATAATAAATAATGCTACAATTAGCACAGTGCATGCTTACTCTTTTATTTTCAGTAGTTTCACTGGATGATTTTTTTTACTAGTCTTAATACCAAACATTGAAATACAGACTACTTTTAGGTAAACTTTATTTAAAGAGTGCACTATTCGCTCATTTCTTCTCAAAAATAGAAAATAAAAGAATATGACAACATTATCATCACTTAATTTTTGTTAATTTATTTGTTTGAGAGAGAGAGAATGTCCACTTCTATCTGCAGGTTTACCCCTTTACTCAGTCAAGGTCTGTCACCTGGGTAGCTGGACTACCTACTACTAACTAATCCAACTACTTGAACTATCCCTGCCTTCCCTCAGAGTCTCCATTAGCAGGAATCTGGAATTAGCAGCTGGAACTAGTGACTGAAACCAGGTTCAGTGACATAGGATATAGGCATCTTAACTGGTTTGTTAAGTGTTTGAGCAAATTCCTGCCTAACCATTAGAAAAAATTAAGACACAGAATAACAAAGATGATATTAGAGAGAGAATTCTACAGAGAAGACATTTAGTCACCATAGAAAGAGTTAATTTCATTCTACATTGAAATAAATCCTAGAGTTCACTAGATTTTATACTACCAACTTTTAACGTCTTCTGTGTACATGAAAACAAAAACAGAAAGACTTCAACTTTCCTCAAATTCCTTTGAGATGGATTTTCAGTTCACATATTTCTATATGATCTATATTGCTTTCAAGTAATCAGTAATTGACATGTACAACAGTACTTAAAAAAACATTAGTAACAAAGATACACTATGGAATATGTGACAAATCATTCACAAAGAAAATTTCCATTGTTATTGTACTTATCAAAATAAATTGTGCCAATTAAGATAGGAGGGTAAATGTGAGGTTCCAATATGGCAGAATAGCGACAGGGAAGTCTGATCTAGGCTAAGAGAAATTAATAGAAAAGAAGTTGAGAAAGTACATTTGTGTGCTAAAGCTGCATGGCAAACTGCAGTGGGAAGTCTGTGAAAGCATAATAAATGGACTAGAACTGTGTGGAAGGTGCAGACAGGCAGCAATGAACAAAATAAGAACAAAGGACCCAGTAGTTTGGAACTGAAAAAAACACCCAAGCTGGCAAATCAGGCGAGGTCAAATGTCAAGGACCCGTGCCACTGTTGGTACAGGTGGAGGAAGAACCTAGATGAGTGCACCATTTTTTTTTTAACTTTTATTTAGTAGATATAAATGTCCAAAGTACAGTTTGTGGATTACAATGGATTTTTACCCCCCATAACTTCCCTCCCACCCGTAACCCTCCCCTCTCCCAATCCCTCTCCCATTCCATTCACATCAAGATTCATTTTCAATTACCTTTATATACAGAAGATCAATTTAGTATATATTAAGTAAAGATGTCATCAGTTTGCCGCCACACAGAACACAAAGAACCAAAAACTGTTTGAGCACTAGTCATGTCATTAATTCACATTGAACTACACATTAAGGACAGAGATCCTAGATGGGGAGTAAGTGCACAGTGACTCCTGTAGTTGACTTAACAAATTGACACTCTTGTTTTGGCGTCAGCAATCTTCCCAGGCTCTAGTCATGAGTTGCCAAGGCCACGGAAGCCCCCTGAGCTTGCTGTCTTTGATCTTATTTCGGCAAGGCCATAGTCAAAGTGGAAATTCTCTCTTCCCTTCAGAGAAAGGCACCTCCTTCCTTGATTGCCCGTTCTTTCCAATGGGATCTCACTCGCAGAGATCTTTCATTTAGGTGGTTCGTTGTTTTTTTTTTTTTTTTTTTTTTTTTTTTTTTTTTTTTTTTTTTTTTTTTTTTTTTGCCACAGTGTCTTGGTTTTCCATGCCTAAAATACTCTCATGGGCTCTTCAGCCAGATCCGAATGCCTTAAGGGCTGATTCTGAGGCCAGAATGCTGTTTAGGACAACTGCCATTCTATGAGTCTGCTGTGTATCCCGCTTCCCATGTTGGATCATTCTCTCCCTTTTTGATTCTATCAGTTAGTATTATCAGACACGAGTCTTGTTTATGTGATCCCTTTGACTTTTAGACCTATCATTATGGTCTATTGTGAACTGAAATTGATCACTTGGACTAGTGAGGTGGCATTGGTACATGCAACCTTGATTGGATTGTATTGGAATCCTCTGGCACATTTCTAACTTCACCACTTGGGGCAAGTCAGCTTGAGCATGTCCCAAATTGTACATCCCCTCCCTCTCTTTTTCCCACTCTTATATTTAACAGCAATCACTTCTCAGTTAACTTTAAACACCTAAGAATAATTGTGTGTTAATTACATATCAAAAACCAATGGTATGAAGTAGAACAAACAAAAATACTAAAAGGGTTAAAGTATTAAATTGTCCATCAACATTGATGACAAGGGCTGATCAAGTCATTGTTTCTCATAGTGTCCACTTCACTTCAACAGGTTTCCTATTTGATGCTGTTAGTTGTTACCAATCAGGGAGAACATATGATATTTGTCACTCTGGGACTGGCTTATTTCACTCAGCATGATATTTTTCAGATTCCTCCATTTTGTTGCAAATGACCGGATTTCATTGTTTTTGACTGCTGTATAGTATTCTATAGAGTACATGTCCCATAATTTCTTTATCCAGTCTACTGTTGATGGGCATTTGGGTTGATTCCAGGTCTTAGCTATTGTGAATTGAGCTGCAATAAACATTAAGGTGCAGACGGCTTTTTTGTTTGCCAATTTAATTTCCTTTGAGTAAATTCCAAGGAGTGGGATGGATGGGTTGAATGGTAGGGTTATATTCAGGTTTCTGAGGAATCTCCAGACTGACTTCCATAGTGGCTTTACCAGTTTGCATTCCCACCAAAAGTGGGTTAGTGTCCCTTTTCCCCTACATGCTCTCCAGCATCTGTTGTTGGTAGATTTCTGAATGTGAGCCATTCTCACCGGGGTGAGGTGAAACCTCATTGTGGTTTTGATTTGCATTTCCCTGATGGCTAGTGATCTTGAATATTTTTTTCATGTGCCTGTTGGCCATTTGGATTTCCTTTTTTGAAAAATGTCTATTGAGGTCCTTGGCCCATCTCTTAAGAGGGTTGTTTGTTTTGATGTTGTGGAGTTTCTTGATTTCTTTGTAGATTCTGGTTATCAACCCTTTATCTGTTGCATAGTTTGCAAATACTTTTTCCCATTCTGTTGGTTCCCTATTCACTTTCCTGACTGTTTCTTTTGAAGTACAGAAACTTCTCAATTTGATGCAATCCCAATAGTTAATTTTGGCTTTGACTGCCTGTGATTCCAGGGTCTTTTCCAAGAAGTCTTTGCCTGTGCCTATTTCTTGCAGGGTTTCTCCATTGTTCTCTAATAATTTGATGGTGTCGGGTCATGGATTTAGGTCTTTAATCCATGTTAAGTGGCTTTTTGTATAAGGTGAAAGGTAGGGGTTTTGCTTCATGCTTCTGCACATGGAAATCCAATTTTCCCAGCACCATTTATTGAATAGGCTGTCCTTACTCCAGCGATTGGGTTTGGATCCTTGATCAAATATAAGTTGGCTGTAGATGTCTGCATTGATTTCTGGTGTTTCTATTCTGTTCCATTGGTCTATCCATCTGTTTCTGTACCAGTACCAAGCTGTTTTGATTACAACTGCCCTGTAGTATGCCCTGAAATCTGGTATTGTGATGCCTCCGGCTTTGTTTTTGTTGTACAAGATTGCTTTGGCTATTCGAGGTCTTCTGTGTCTCCATATGAATTTCAACATCATTTTTTCCAGATCTAAGAAGAATGTCTTTGGTATTTTGATTGGTATCGCATTGAATCTCCCAAAATTGCTTTTGGGAGAATTGACATTTTGATGATGTTGATTCTTCCAATCCATGAGCATGGAAGATTTTTCCATTTTTTGGTATCCTCTTCTATTTCTTTCTTTAAGATTTTGTAATTCTCATCGTAGAGGTCTTTAACTTCCTTGGTTAATTTTATTCCAAGGTATTTGATTGTTTTTGTAGCTATTGTGAATGGGATTGATCTTAGAAGTTCTTTCTCTGCAGTGGCATTGCCTGTGTATACAAAGGCTGTTGATTTTTGTGCATTGATTTTATATCCTGCTACTTTGCCAAACTCTTCTATGAGTTCCAATAGTCTCTTAGTAGAGTTCTTTGGATCCCCTAAGTAAAGAATCATATCACCTGCAAAGAGCGATAGTTTGATTATTTCCTTCCCAATTTGTATCCCTTTAATTTCTTTTTCTTGCCTAATAGCTCTGGCTAAAACTTCCAGAACTATATTGACTAGCAGTGGTGAGAGTGGGCATCCCTGTCTGATACCAGATCTCAGTGGAAATGCTTCCAACTTTTCCCTATTCAATAGGATGCTGGCCATGGGTTTTTCATAAATTGCTTTGATTGTATTAAGGAATGTTCCTTCTATTCCCAGTTTGCTTAGGGTTTTCATCATGAAAGAGTGTTGTATTTTATCAAATGCTAAGGAACAAACACAGAAACCGAGGGAACAAGAACAACAAAGACATTATGACGCCCCCAAATGAACAAGACACCCTAAGCCAATATTATGAAGATGATGAGATGGAAGAAATGCAAGATACAGATTTCAAAAAATTTATGATAAGAACATTTAGAAGTTTTCAAAAGCAAATTCTTGAACTACAGAAATCCTTACTGGACAGGATAGAAAATCTCTCTTGTGAAAATGAAATCTTAAGGAGGAATCAAAATGAAACGCAGAAACTAGTAGAGCAGGAATGTGTGATAGTGAAGAGAAATCAAAATGAAATGAAGAATTCAATAGATCAAATGACAAACACATTAGAGAGCCTTAAAAACAGAATGGGTGAAGCAGAATAGAGAATATCAGACTTAGAAGACAGAGCACAGGAAAGTATACAGTCAAACCAAAGAAAAGAAGAGGAAATCAGAAATCTAAAAAATATTGTTGGGCCTCTACAGGACACTATTAAAAAAAAAACCAACATTCGAGTTCTAGGAGTTCTTGAAGGCATGGAGAGAGAGAAAGGATTAGAAGGCCTTTTTAGTGAGATACTAGCAGAAAATTTCCAGGTTTGGAGAAGGACAGAGACATCCTAGTACAGGAAGCTCATAGAACCCCTAGTAAACATGACCAAGAGAGATCCTCAGCATGGCACATTGTAATTAAGCTCACCACAGTGAAACAGAAAGAAAATATCCTAAAATGTGAAAGAGAGAAACGTCAGATTACTCTCAGAGGATCTCCAATTAGACTCACATCTGACTTCTCATCAGAAACCCTACAGTCTTCACCATTTTTGAGTCCTGCCCAGATCCCTCAGGGCAGCAGGGTGACTGCTCACCAGGGAAGAGGGGTGGCAAGGCAGAGCACCTCTCTCCCCATCTCTATCCTACAACAGTGACCCACAGCCAACCCTGGGAGGGCTGCCACCATTTTTTAGACATGAGCAGGTAGTAGCTGCTCCAGCTCTCATGGGTGTACCCAGCAACAATTGAGGACACGCCACCCAGTCAACAACAGCAGTTCAACAGCAAGATTTTAAAGAGAAATCAAATGAAATATTAGATATGAAGAAGTAAAAAGATCAAATTAAAAATGTGATGGAAAGCCTTAAGAACAGATTTGGTAAGGCAGAAAAAAAGAATATCTGAGTTAGAAGACAAATCTCTGGAAACCATTCAGTCAGAGCAAAAACAAACAAACAAGCAAAAAATAATGGGAAGAAATTAGAAAACTTAAAAACAGTGTTGGAGATCTACAGGATCCCATCAAAAGATCCAACACACGGGTTTTGTGAGTTGCTGATGGTGTGGAAAGAGAGAAGGGACTAGAAGACCTTTTTATTACAGAAAACTTCCCTAATTTGGACAAAGAAAGGGACATCCAAGTACAAGAAACAAATAGAATTTCTAATAGACATGACCAGAAAAGATCTTCACCAGAACACATTGTAGTCAAACTTTCCACAGTAAAGCATAAAGAAAAGATTCCTAAAATGTGCTCGACAGAAACCCCAGATTATTTTCAGATAATCTCTAATTAGACTCACAGCTGAGTGATCAGAAACCAGCAGGCTAGTAGACAATGGCATGATACAGCCCAAGTCTTAAGAGAAAAAAACTGTCAACCCAGAATGCTGTACCTTTGAAAGCTCTCACTTATGAATGAAGGTGAACTAAAGACTTTCCAGAACAAACAGAAATCAAAAGAATTTGTCACCACTAGTCTAACCTTACAAAGGATGCTAAAGTATGTGCTACACACAGAAACACAGGAAGAAAGCCATCATCATGAAAGAAGGTCAAGGCAGAAAATTTCCTTGTAAAAGTACAAAAGAAATCCAAAGTAAATGATAGGAATATTTACAGAAAAATAGGGCCAAGTAGTCACATATTAATAGTTACCTTGAAGGTAAATGGCTTAACTCTCCAGTTAAAAGATACTTTTCTTGTTACCAATGTCCCTGGCTCTAACATATCAACAATATTCTAATTTAGGAAAATAAACAATAGAAATTTTAATATATCTATTAAATTACTAACAATATTCAGCAGAATAAAGGATTTTGGAGTAAGTTACAACAGCCTTTTCAAATGGGCAACTTGGTTATTTTATGTTCTTAGAAACAAAGTCTTATTTATACAATTAAATGGTTTCTGTCAACAACAGATTCAGTTAAACTTGAAATATTTTCAACACTGTAGAAAAAAAGGGTAAGATTAAGCATCATTAAAGATTAGAATGGAGTAAAGAAATCTGTTTTAGTTGGCTAAACTATATTGGTGGTCTGTTATTAAGGATACAGGCAAGAGAGATAATATCAAACAACCTTTAGAATCATGACATTACAAACACACATGTATTAATAAAGTCACCCAAAACAACAAAAAAAACAAAACAACCCGAGATATTATCATATTTGTTCTATCTGAATTTATCATTAATCATAGTGTCTAAGCAGTGGGATAATTATACTTATTAAAGCATGTCCTCACTGGAAGAAAAATACTATTTGTACAATTTTGTCTACCAAAGAGTTATTAAAAATAATTCTTCACACAAAACAGGAGAGATCATTGAATGTGCAGCTTACTAAATTGTGACAAGAATATTATACATGACTACAGAGAGACACAAATCAAGTGTCATGGGAGAATAAAGAGTGAGAGATACTGTGATTCATTTAAACAGTGGTTCTCAATCAGGGGCAATTTTGCACACCAAAACTCTCACTTCCATTCCACATGCACAATGAATATTTGGCAATGAATATTTGGACACATTTTAGATTTCACAGCTAGAAAGTGTATGGCATACAATAGATAGAATCCAGATATGCTGCTTTGCATCATACCATGCACAAGACAGCCATTACAACAAAGAATCATTTGGCTCAAACATAAATAGTTCCAAGCTTGAGAATCTCTGCTGCAGGAATTATTAAAAAAACCTTTCTGAAAGTGGTCACATTTGAGTTTACCATTGAGAAATATGTATGATTTCAGAAGGCAGACATGCAATGGAAATACACTGAAATGGAGTGGTCAGTACCCCAAAATTAGCAAAATACATTATTTTTATATTAAATATTGTATTTGTGGAAAAAAAATGGGTATTTGGTTAGTAGCTAGAATATATAGCACATCCCACAAAGAAGACTGGAGGCTGAAAAGTTAAGTAATATTGAATGACATGTTAAAACTTTCTATGTATGTAGAAAATATTTATATATAACCCCAAAAGTGTGCTTTGTTTTATAGAAAACTGCATTATTCCATAATTCTACTTTATAAATATGTTACTAAAATCTTTTTTTACTTTATTAGCTTTGTTTTAATTTGCTGGAATTTCTTTGTAACTTTGCCAGTTCTCCTTCTAATGAGTGAATTATAAACTATAGTCACAGTATCTCCCAAAACAGTACAGCATTTTGACATTGTGGTATTTTAGTGTATTTCTCAATATAAAAGTTGAGACACTGAATTTTAATTATCAAATATTTATTGGAGGAGCCGGAGCTTATGGCATAGCTGGTAAAACTGCCTCCTGCGGTGCCAGCATCCCATATGGGCACCGGTTCACGTCCTGGCGGTTCCACTTCCAATCCAGCTCTCTGCTATGCCTTGGGAAAGCAGTACAAGATGGTCAAAGTCCTTGGGCCCCTGAACCTGCCTGGAAGACCCGGAAGAATCTCCTGGCTCCTGGTTTCAGATTGGCGCAGCTCCAGCCGTTGCGGCCAATTGGGGAGTGAACCAACGGATGGAAGACCTCTCTCTCTCTGCCTCTCCTTTTCTCTCTGTGAAACTCTGACTTTAAAATAAATAAATAAATCTTTTAAAATTATTTATTGTAAATATACCTTTCTTTGTTAAAAATTTTGTGTTCCTCAGTATTTTGTTTTACTTTGTTTTGTTTTCTCTACATACTATTTGTTGAACTCTAACTATATAAGCATTAAGTGTACTAAAAACAGATCATTGTAAAAGTTAAGAGTGAGAAAATGAGAGGGAGGGGGAGGAAGAGTTAGAGCATGGAGGTAGGGTAGGTGCGGGAAGTATCACTAATGTCCCTGTAAGAGTATAAAGAAAATATATGAAACTTGTATAACTTAAATGGAAAATATATTTTAAAAATTTATCTGTTCTTATAAAATATGCCTATTATGTTACCACACACCTATAGTTTGAGAAGACAAGGAAGAAAAAATTTAAAACAATGGTATTGATACCTAGGATGAACTTTTTCAAGTGATTTAGTGAACATAGACGATGTTTCTTGGAATTCTGCAGCCTATTATCTTGGATATATTTTATAGAAGAGCAGCAGATTATAACCTAAGATGTATTTTTTTTTTTTGCTTTTTCTTTTCAGATATTTCTCACATGGATAACCTTTGAAATAAATAGAAGTTAACACTGGTGGGTAGTTATAAAAGTCTTTCACTCAAAAAGTTATTATGGTTCAGAAGTTCTTTCTTTCCTCAAGACACACTATATACTCCATTCAAAGCCAATAGCTGGCAGTTCATGCAGCAAAATGAATGTTTCAGAGATCTCTGTCCTGGTATGCCAGATGTGAACTTTGAAATTGATTAAAATATCAATTTGTAAATCAAAGAACCAAAAAGAAAAAACTCACAAAACTATTTGGCTTATTGAATTTTACATATTGGAAACAAATGCCTTAGTTTTTTGAGGTCTTGTTCTAATGACCTAGTGAAGCCAACACATAATATTTTTAACTTTATTTTCCCATCTATCAAAATGGAATAATTTTTTCTCTCAGTGATATTGTGAAATTTCTAAATGTGGCAATATGGAAAATATTAGCAAAAGAAAAAGTTATTCCTCAGCTCCCATTTCTGTGACAAAAGTTAATTATGTAGGAAATAAGTGAGAAAATATTTAGAATTCTACTCATTATGAATATGAAAATTAATAAGAAGAAAGATAAAAAATCTCAAAGGAAGCTGCCTATATTTAAATTACTAAAAATAATATATCTATTGTGTGGAAGTAGCGATTGCCTACTGTCCTGATTTTATTTCCTTTTGATGAATCAAGCATTGGGGGAGCACAGCAGAATAAGCCTCCAAATGTCACTAGCACTGACACAAAGAACAGTGTTTCCTAAAGCCAGACACACACATTCTCTTATGTTATGGTCCTCTTCATCTGTTGAATAGTTGCTTTCCACATATACCTAAAATGAAAACTAAGAATAGTCACCAATCCCATTCAAAACATAAAAGTAGAATTTTAATGATGAATAGAGGTCTACTGAAAATGACCTGCTGTCCTTTAAAGTTGAAAGGTGGGGACAGTTAGAAAGATCTTGCTAGATACTTGCAGTCACTTTGTGAGTTAAGAGGCAAAGTGATGTGTGAGATAAAACTGTATATTTTTAAAAAAATAAGTGCAATATTTTAAAGTTCACTGACTGGTAGAGAGGTGAGTAATATTCCTCAAATACCTAAATTAGCTCATTTCATAGCACACATGTATACACACACACTGTCTCCCACACAGACACATGCATGCATTTACAACAGAAAAGATGAGAGGTACTGTGAATTATATTTCCCTTTCTTAACATAGTTTTACACTATCCATTAGCATTGTTTATACTTTTGTTTTAAAAATGAATCTACTTACCTCCCTATGTAAAATACTGAAAGCTTAACCTCACCTGTCTTGATTATAAGAAAACTCTGCCTTCAAAGAAATGTTATTAAAATTTTTTAATTATAGTATCTTATGGAAAAGATGTCTTTGATATAATTAAATGGGAATTTCTATTCACATTTGTATTAAATCATGTGATTTCTATTAAATATATTTACATGTGTATTATTTTCACAATAATTAATTTCAAGCTGGCAACCCATTTAGTTTGCATGATTATATCACAAACATTACATTCACTTTCACTCAGTGTTATAACACTAAATAAAACACTTATACACATTTATATATTCATTTTCCAGGTTCTTCACATTTTTTATTACATATTGCTAATGAATGTTTCTGCATAGTTATAGCCAGGCAGATATTAAGCTAAGAAGCTGCCAATTAGGAGGACTAAAGTCAGGAGGGACTGAAGATGAATACATTCTCCAAGGATAAAGTATTGATACAAAGATTGTATGATAGGTTATTAAATCTAGGAAATAACATACTGATAAGTCTCTTGGATAAAGAATGATCTGTTGTGAGAGGTAATAAAATTGATGTGCCTACAAGTTCTTATTTAACAAATATCATTCATTTAAAAATTAATATTGTTTTGATATAATTTTGACGGAGGAAAATATGGAGACAATAATGAATATTTCACATGAAAATCTAAAATAAAAGTCTTTGCTCTGTAAGTTACATGAAATTTTAGTATTTTTAGATGTTTTTAAAAGGTTAATGGTATTAATAAATGCTTCATATAGGATTATTTATTATTTTACTGTGTTCATAACCAATTTTATAAAGGAGAAACTCTTGAAGAAAAACAGTGAACATACCTAAAGAACCATACTCTATATAATTAGAATAGAACATATTGTTTACAATATAGTTAAGATGCATTATTACAGTTTAACTCTTTCATGAAAAAATGATATATTCCTTATTCTAGACACATATTTTTCCTTTGCTGTAAACTATGTAATGAAATATAGTAATATATACTGAGATAATTATATTAATCAATCACAATAGAAAATATTACATATAAAATAAATTTACCTATTTAAGTCATTGAATTTCTTTAAAATAGATTAAGTTGATTCACTGTAGTTAATTTTAGAAATATTAATTTTTTCAGCCCAAATATTGTTTACACAAACACTAGCTAGCAATGCTCTCAATTTCTAGTAGTGCCAATGAAGTGAATTACTACTATAATTTGTATTGTTGAATGAGAATATAGATTAAGTTCAAAGATTAAAAAAATGACAAGAATGGGATATCCATATTCACCTCATTTTAAATATGCTGTCATTTGAGAATTCTTAGTTGTAAGTTGTAAATTCTCCCCTTAATGTACATATACATAAGATCCTTAAGTATTGATACATACTTTACTCTACTCATATTTGTATTGTGTTGACATACAGAGCTTATTATATAGCAACAGCTCATAATAAATACCTTTTAAGTGAATTAATGAATATGTACCATTAGAAGTGAGCTTTGCCTTTGGAAGAATTTAGGCTGGTGTAAAAGTATACATGTACAAATAACTTCTTTATACACTTATATGTTTCATTTGCAAATAATTTGACAAAAGTGTTGTTACCAAAAATGCAACTACAGAAGAAATGATGTTATGTATCATCATATATAAATGAGATACATGTGAGGTTTTCATAGCAAATATAACAATTTGGGAATGAGGAGAAATAGATGTGTATAGAGGCATAAGGCAAATGATAAACCACTTTGTGTTCTCAATACTGTAAACATTCTATTAAGGGGATATAGCTTAGAAAAATAATCAAAAGCACCTTAGAAAGATAACGAGAGGAAAACAGACCATATATTGGAAGAAATGTTTCGATGTGTGAATAGTACTTAATGAAAGCACACATTGAGATGGCTAAATGCCTATCAGCCTCCTGTCCCTCACACTGTACTATTTTGTTAATGAGTTGGCCATAATCCTTCCCTTTGCAGTCAATTTATCTGAATAGCTTTCAACTAAAGTCAGTTTGGAAAATTCTCATAAAATAAGGGTGTTTGCCATACACTAAGGTTGTGGTACCTAAAATGTGATATCTAGGAAATTTATATTTTTAAACAAATCCCTAAATTGTTTACAATATAAAAGCAATAGTTTTGGAGAAACTCTTATTATTGTCTTTCTATAAACTCCCATAACACAGTAGAGAAATACAGACTACCTCTTTGTATAAGAATGAATTTTCCCTTTGCTTTGTTTTTATCTGGTTAGTTTCAAAATTATTGGATCATTCCAGGTGGATTACTCCTAAAACTGCTTTGAAAAGAAGTCATCAAGCCCATCGTAATTATAAAATCCAACACCTTTTACACATAATAATTCAGAATTTATTCACAATGACCATGCTTTTCTCACTCTCAGGACTTGGATGGATCCTTGCATCAGAATCTCATGTTAATGTCACAACTGTTCCTTTTTCAGCTCTCCTTCCCTTTCTCCCACTTACAGACAAATAAAAACCATTTTTATCATCTGCTAAAATATTATTTTCTCCAAAAAAATTCTTCTGTCCTATAGAGATATTTTGCTGATCCTATAGAACCAGGCAGTTTTCTTGGCAAAATACTTTCATCTCACTGGTGATGGCTTTCTGAATGTACTACCTTTCCTCCAAACTGCCAGCTTTTGGAGAATAGGATCTAGAGCTTGCTAAGAGATACTCAAATAAATACTACTGGAGAGAATTATAAGTGCCTTTGATGATAAGTTCTTTTGTACTATAATTCCCAAGGATTTTGTTTTAACTTTCCTCATTCTTCTTTAGAGGTGTTTCAAAACACTATCAGTGCTCTTTCTGTATCTTGCCACTTTCCCACTCATAAATTCTGCCATTCTAATGAAGTCTATGATGTGATTTTTCTTGGGTCTCCTGTATGCAGATACATCTTAGTACTCAAGACCTAAAATTAGGTACATTTGAGTAAGATTTAAGTGCAGCAGAAAAGCAATTTGAAAAAAAAAAATGTGTAACACACCAAATCCATTCTTAATGAAAGGCTTTCTAGGACGACAATACAGAGATTCTATTATCTGATTCTTAATCCAACATGTCAACTGGAAAAGTTTGTGCCCAGTCATGACAGGAGAGTTCTCAGAATCCCTGCAGGGTATTGTGAGCATTATGCATACCTAACTTAGCTTAACAATATAGCCTTCTAGGAGATCCTTCGAACAGATGTCTTTAAATAAATCCATTTTTTATTTAAATTCGTTCACTTGGGTGTAGTTTTGTGCACCTATGAGCTATGAAAGAATGATCCTGTTATCTTAAATTTGTTCTTTTTAAGCCATTCTCCCTATGCCTTGGCCTGGTTATATTCATTCATTTAGTAACTCAAGAAATACAAATTGAGTATCTTTAAACATCAGGTTTCTCAGTAGCTGCTAGGACATCTTCAGCAGACAAAACAGAAGCAATTTCTGCTCAATGCAGCTACTGTTTTGGACTGAGACAGAAAATAATATTTCATGAGTAATTTAAAATAGAGTAGAGCCTAGAAGTTAACATACCAGTTATTGGGGTATCTGGATTCAGTACACACCTCTGGTTCCGGATTCCTGTTCCCCTTCTAATTCAGATCATGGAAGAAAATAGTGATACTTCAAATTACTGGATTCCTGCTACCCATATGAGAAACCTGAACTGGGTTCCCAATTCTGAGTTTTAGCAGAAGCCCAGCCATGATCAGTAGTTGGAGAATGAACCAGCAAATAGTAGTTCTCTCTCTTTCCCGTTAATAAATTAAAAATAAAATAAATGCTGTATGTGAATAATCAGCAAATGGTGGTACAAGAATGATACTTATGGAATATTATCAAGGGAAATCTAAAGCTCCAATACAGACTGTGAATTTCTTTTTTTTTTTTTTAACTTTTATTTAATGAATATAAATTTCCAGTGTACAGCTTAAGGATTACAATGGCTTCCCCCCCCCCCCAATAACTTCCCTCCCACCCGCAACCCTCCCCCCTCCCGCTCCCTCTCCCCTTCCATTTGCATCAAGATTCATTTTCAATTCTCTTTTTATACAGAAGATCAATTTAGTATAAAGATTTCAACAGTTTGCACCCACATAGAAACACAAAGTGAAACATACTGTTTGAGTACTAGTTATAGCATTAAATCACAATGTACAGCACATTAAGGACAGAGATCCCACATGAGGAGCAAGTGCACAGTGGCTCCTGTTGTTGACCCAACAAATTGACACTCTAGTTTATGGTGCCAGTAACCACCCTAGGCTCTCATCATGAGTTGCCAAGGCTATGGAAGCCTTCCAAGTTTGCCGACTCTGATCATATTTAGACAAGGTCATAAAAGACAGAGTGAGGATAGTAACCAATGATCCTAAGAGTGGCATTTACCAGGTTTGAACAATTATACAGCATTAAGTGGGGAAGAGGACCATCAGTACACACAGGTTGGGAGTAGAGCCATTGGTGGTAGAGTAGAGGTTATGATTACAAAGGAATGAGGCCCAAGTGCACTAGACAGGGCCTAGAACAAAGGACAGAGTCATTATTAGATGTGCTAAGAAAGGTGCTGTCTAAGCTACAATGAAGTTTTCTGATTGAGAGGCAAATAGAACCTGATAGAAGGGGCTTGATAATAATCTGGTGGGCTTTAGGCCTTGTAAATTCAGAGGCCCAGACCTATCTATCTCTTCACATGGGGTATATCCTAAGGGAGGTGTGAACCTCCTAGGGGAAGGCACTCTGTTGACTTTCATTACTTGGCTGGCCTGGGAGGAGAGCTGGCCAGGTAAAGGCAGGTGGCATCTCTAACAAGAAATTTACAGTTCTGCCTGCAATGTTGCTGACCCTACTTGACCATCCCCTCAGCTGCAGTGGTCACTTTGGAAGTTGGGCTGAGTGAAGGGCTTTTCAGCTTAGAGCCAATAAGATCTGTGGCTCTGACCTGGGCATCCTTCGACTCCAGGCCAGGTCCATTTCCAGTGATCCAACTCTTGGCAGAGCTGCCAGGGCTCTTCACAAGCTGACTTCTGCTGAAGCCCAGGCTTACCACATTGAAAGCCACTGCAGTGGACTGGCCTGTTGGGTCTCCTTGAGGGCAGATCACTGTACAGATCAGCCATTAATAGGCCTGCCACCCATTGCTTCTGATGCCGAGCTTTCTTTTCCTCCTGGTTTGTGTTAAAGCAGACCAGAGGATGCAAGTCAAGGGAGTGCCCGTTTCCCATCTCTAATCTTCGGTGGCCTGAACTACAAGTCTATAGTCACAGGCATGTTCTGTAGTAGTTTTTCTAAGGTAGACAATGCCCATGAGGAAAATTATATTCTCACTTTAAAACTTTCTTTCCCTTTGGTCTGAAAGGGAGGTTTTTTCTACTTACTGTATACTTCGCTGATGGCGAAGTGAATCTAGCTATGAGATTATTATTTGAGTTCTTATTTTGGCTATGCTATTGCAGAAAAATGTTAGCCATCTCTTTTATAAGGTCTAAAGATTAAATTGTGCATCCTACAGATTCCTTCATAATAGAATTAGTTTCCTACCTTGAAGAGAATAGAGAAATGAAAGAACAAGTTGGGCTTAGAATAGAGAAATGAGGGAGCAAGTCCTAGATCGCTTGCTGACAATAGCAATATCACATGAATACTTAACAAACCGTTTCAACCATTAGATAACAACTTAAGAAAACATTTACCAGAAGGTCCAATGCCTTCTATAAATTTTAAGAATCATGTATTTGAAAACACCTCTTAAATATCTAACATGGTGTAGTTTGTTTAACCAGTAAACTTAAGCACAACCCTCTAAAATGTTTTTAGTTTCTTTCTACCAACAAGTCTAAAACATATGATACACAGATTCAGGTCCCACAAATTAAAATGTATCTTTGATTGATTTTAGCAGCTTAAATTTATGGACAATCTTATCTATAAGCCATTTAAAATAAAACTCTTAATAAAATTTCCCCATGTGGACATACAATATGTACACACATATAATATAGCATAATAGACCAATATATCAATTTTAATAATAGCTTTTAAAATCTTTAACTCTTTTTGTAGATTGCCAATTGATTTGAATTGCTTTTTCTTTTTAGTAACCTCAGTTAACCATACTTTCTCTCAGTTGGTACTGTTAATACATTATTGGCTTCATCTGTTTACAGAGCCATCCCAAAGTACTGAATACAATAAAAGTGGCTGGAAAAAGTCCATAGGAACCTATAGGAGGACAGCTAAACACAGAACCAACAACGCTTTAGTTTTATGAGCAGCAGATATTCAAATTTTTGAAAAAAGCACATATTTAAATAACCCATAGCTCTTAATAAAAATTCAGCTGTTTTTGAACAATTAGAATTTAACAGACATCAAGAGAACATAATAGATTCCTTTAACACATTGCTTTAACAGAGCATCAGAGTTTAATTCTATGTCAAAGAGAAATTGAGCTTCCTGTGATCTTTTGCTGTGAGGTTTCCTTCCTTTACCTTCTTTCATATTGGTGACCATGTTTCTGTGTTTCTGTGTGTAACACATCTTTAAGCATCTTTTGCAGGGCAGGATGAGTGGCAACAAATTCTTTCAGTTTCTGTTTGCTATGAAAAGTCTTAATTTCACCTTCATTCACAAATGAGAGCTTTGCAGGATATAGTATTCTGGGCTGGCAGTTTTTCTCTCTTAGTACCTGGGCTATGTCTCGCCATTCCCTTCTAGCTTGTAGGGTTTCTGATGATAAGTCTGCTGTGAGTCTAATTGGAGATCCTCTAAGAGTGATCTGACGTTTCTCTCTTGCACCTTTTAGGATCTTTTCTTTATGTTTCACTGTGGTGAGTTTGATTACAACATGTCGTGGTGAGGATCTCTTTTGGTCATGTTTATTAGGGGTTCTATAAGCTTCCTGTACTAAGATGCCTCTGTCCTTTTCCAAACCTGGGAAATTTTCTGCTAGTATCTCACTGAAAATGCCTTCTAATCCTTTCTCCCTCTCCATGCCTTCAGGAACTCCTAGAACCCGAATGTTGGGTTTTTTAATAGTATCCTGTAAATTCCTGACAATATTTTTTAGATTTCTAATTTCTTCTTCTTTTCTTTGGTTTGCCTGTTTCCTTTCCTGTTCTCTGTCTTCTAAGTCTGATATTCTCTCTTCTGCTTCGCCCATTCTGTTTTTAAGGCTCTCTAATGTGTTTGTCATTTGATCTATTGAACTCTTCATTTCATTATGATTTCTAGTCACTATCAGAGTTTCTTGTTCTACTAGTTGTTTCATTTCATTTTGATTCCTCCTTAATATTTCACTTTCACGAGAGAGATTTTCTATCTTGTCCATGAAGGATTTCTGTAGTTCAAGAATTTGTTTTTGAGAACTTCTTAATGTTCTTATCAATTTTTTGAGATCCGCTTCTTGCATTTCTTCGATCTCATCATCTTCATAATCTTGAATTGGGGTGTCTTTTTCATTTGGGGGCGTCATAGTTTCTTCCTTGTTCTTGTTACCTTGGTTTTTGCGTTTGTTGTTTGGCATGTTGGAGATATTTGGTTTCTTCACTGTGGGGTTTTTTCTTGTTACACTATGGCTCTATATTAAGTGGACTGTCTGCTTTCAGTGGAGCCTTAGAGGCTTGAGATGAGTGTGGACTGAGAGCTGTGTTTGGTTCCTCAGGGTTGAGGGTGTGTCAAGGATGACACTCCTAGGTTAGGTGTGGTAAATCTCTTTCTTTTTTTTGATTTAAAAGGGAAGTAATTCCGCACAGCTGAACGTAATTGGAGGTAGTTAGCAGGCAAATGATATACCCACAGGAGCCAGAGATCGGAAGCTCTTTCCCAAGGACCACACAGGGAATCTCTGCTGCCCTCAGTGTGGGCTCCAAATCTCCTGCAGTCTCCCACTGGGTTGCCAAGTTAGATGCTAATCTCCTGTTATTTCACCCCTCCCCCCAGAGTCAGGTTTTTCTGCTAGGCTCAGGGCTGGTGCAGAC
Source organism: Lepus europaeus (assembly GCF_033115175.1). Classification (NCBI taxonomy): domain Eukaryota; kingdom Metazoa; phylum Chordata; class Mammalia; order Lagomorpha; family Leporidae; genus Lepus; species Lepus europaeus. Next base: position 42,840,799 of record NC_084832.1, on the reverse strand, counting down.
CTGAGGTCGCCCTGCTTATGACGTATGTCCAAAATGGCGCCTGCTCTGTCTTGCTCGCCTGTGAGAGGTGAGCGGAGAGAGAGAAACTTGTGTCCGTATCAGTCACTTTTTTTATTTTTTTTTCTCTCTCTTCTAGTTAGCCTGGTGAACTTTTCCCCACGGAGTTTCAAGCCTCGTTCCCTCTAGCCTCCTCTTTCCGCTTGCCCGCTGGTATCTCGGGCTATGGAGGTTCGGCTCACCTCGCGTTCCAGCGCTGGTGCGTTGAGTCTGCCGCTGGTGTCCCGAACTTGGGCTCCCACGCTCTCCACGCAGGTCCACTGTGAATCACTAGTTCCGGAAGAGTTTCCTCTGCTGTTTCATCCCCTACTCTTCCTTAACCCTGCAGTATCTCCACTTATATTAAAGTTTCTCTCCCCCCGGACTAAGTGTGCTTCCTGCCTATTCCGCCATCTTGCCGCCTCTCCCCAGACTGTGAATTTCTTAGAGGAAGCACATCATATACACAAAATAGTAAGTTACAGTTTCTGAAGTGACAATGTGAATCATATACTTCAGGGAGAAAAACAAAAACAAAACAAGGGTTCCATTGTGACTGAAAACAAAGAGGGAGAAGTAAAAGAGATGAGAGCAAAAATTTAACTGAGGGCACAGGACAATTCTCCAGGTAGCCTTGGAAAGACCCAATTCTCCCCCACTTTCTAGCTTATAATTTGCAAAAACAGCCATGGGATGTGGGATATGTTGCAAATATATGGGTCTGAGATACAGAGGAACTGACTTAAAACAGCGCTTTTTCTTCCTTTACCTAGAAGAGAATACAATATCTTGAGCAAGGGAGGAAATGCCCAGTCCATGCTTTATCCCACACTCCTTTGGCATTAGTGTCCTTCTAAGGAGTTATATACCACAGAAGCATACCCAGGGCAGGTGGTCTCTCAGGCCTCATCTATGGTACAAGTGGGACATGTACAGTCAAGCCTCATTCTACCCCAGGGCAGTTTTTTTGATACTTGAGGGGTTAGCTCATAATAATTCAAGGACTCTTGGGGCCAGTGCTGTGGCATAGCAGGTAAAGCCGCCACCTGCAGTGCTGGCATCCTAGATGGGCACCCATTTGAGTCCTGGCTACTCCACTTCTGACCCAGCTTTCTGCTATGGCCTGGGAAAGCGGTAGAAGATGATTCAAGTCCTTGGGCCCCTGCATCCACGTGGGAGACCCAGAAGAAGCTCCTGGCTCCTGGCTTCAGATTGGCTCAGCTGTGGCCATTGTGGCCATTTGGGGAGTGAACCAGCAGATAGAAGTCCGTCCTCTCTCTCTCTCTCTCTGTCTCTGTCTCTGTCTCTACCTCTCTGTGGCTCTGCCTTTCAAATAAATAAATAAATCTTTAAAAAAAAAATTCTAGGACTCTTGACTCTTACTGCTTACATTAAGCAATAAAATCACTTCATATATCATGTGCATCTGAGTGCGTTCTATTTCTCTAGACCCAGGTATTGGTAACACAGCAATCCAAAATTCAGTGGGCAAGTGTATTTGGACCCCTGCTTGTGGTAGTTCATATAGAGGTCTCTGCCATCCTGCGCAGAGTCAGAGTACTCTTTTGAAATTGTTCCATAATGAATTTGCTTCACAGAGGGAAAATAATACAAGTTTCATGGGACTCTTAAGTTTTTTTAAAAGGAACACTTTTTAATATTTTATTTATTTATATATTGAGCAGTAGAGTTACAGACAGTGAAAGGGAGAGACAGATAGAGAGGTCTTCCATCTGCTGGTTCACTCACCAAATGGCCGCAGCGGCTGGAGCTGGGCCTATCCGAAACTAGGAGCCATGAGCTTCATCAGGGTCTCCCATGTGGGTGTAGGGGCCCCAACACTTGGGCCAACTGCTACTGCTTCCCCAGGCCACAGCAGAGAGCTGGATTGGAAGTGGAGCAGCCAGGCCTAGAACCAGCACCCTTACGGGATGCCAGCACTGCAGGCAATGGCTTTAGCCCACTACACCACAGTGCCAGCCCATAAGTTCTTATTTTTCACTATAAACAAGTCTGGAAGCCCCTGGCAATTTTAAGCAGAGGTTTGATATTATCTGACTTGTCCTTTAAAACTATCACTCTGATTGCCCTGTGGTAAATACATTGAGAGTATGGTTTAGTAGAGAGACTGAATAGCTTTGGCAGAGGTCAGAGAACTGAACTTTGGACTTTTTCTGTCGCAGGAAGAGAAGGAAGTTCTAGAAAGTGAGAAAGGTAGATACAAAGAAGGGATGTATCATACAGTGAACAGAAAAAATTCAAGAAAGGTGGAGTCAATAATATGGACTGATCAATTTACAAGATAAGGAATGAGAATTGACTATGGTGAAGTTTTGATAGCTTAAACTGAATTATCTCATTTTGCGTACTTATTCCATTATTTTCTACAACTTTATGATCTCTACTTAACATGTCTTTTTTTCTGTCACCTGTATTAGATTACTTGATATTTTTATTCCAAATTACTTCAGTGAAATTCAGATTATTTATCCAAACTCTGCTGGATATTTCCATTGTTGTTTACTATACTCCCTTAAAAAAACCATCCCCTCAGGCCAGTGTTGTTCAGTCACCACCTGCAACACAGGATCCAATGCTGAACACTGGTCCAGCATCATTCTGTGTCCTGGCTGCTGTGCTCCCAATCCAGTGCCCTGCTAATGTGCCTTGGAAAACAGCAGAAAATGGCCCAAGTTCTTGGACTCCTGTATCTGTGGGAGACCCAGATGGATTTCCTGGCTCATGGATTTTACACGGTCCAGCCCCAACCATATTTGGGGAGTAATCCAATGGATAGATTTCTTTATCTTTGTCTCTGTCTTTGCCTCTCTCTCATCTCTCACTATGCCTTTCAAATAAATAAAATAAATCTATTATTAAAAAATTCCCCTTTAAGTCTTCTATGTGTAAGAGAATCTGTAATTTATAATCAATGAAGCTACCATAATTCATAATTGTATTAATTTTATCTCTTAAATATCTCCAAAAATTCCCTCTTTCCATCCCATCAACACATGATAGTTGATGCCTTTATCTCTTGTTTGGGTTATTTCTCATTCTTCCTTACAAACATTTCAGTCTGTTGACCTATTTAACTTCTGATATTATAAACATCCTGCCATATTAATCATTCTAAATAAAAATTTTATAGCATGAGATCCCTTTTTACATTCGGTGGCTTCCCGTTAAATCAGCATGAAAATATATATCACAAAGCATGCTATTCCTTAAGTGTTAATTCATATTGTTTAGGCTTAATTGTCTGTCTGTGCATCTCCGGAACTTTTTTTTTCCCTTGGATTCTCAAAGAATTATATTTAAATGAAATAAGAATCCATTCTGTCATTTTCATTGCTTTCTTCCTTTAGGCTTTCTCTGATTAGACTGTATTTACCCATTTCCCCAAATGGCTTTGGGACACTATATTGACATTCTTAATCCATTTGAAAGTATAATCAATGGAGGCAAGTCTTAACTCATTTATAAAACATCAAACTGAATTTGGGCTAATATATTGGGCTCTCACACTCTATGCAAAATGCAGACCCTTAAATGTGCCATTTCTTTGCATGAATGACTGGTGAACAAAAGGTGTTTATGTGGCCTTTATGCAATTCACAGAAGGAATTTAATTAATTTCAGCACAGTGTTTGAAATATATTTTAACATAGTAAATCTTTAGTTCTAAAAACAGCTAAGAGAAAGTGAAATTGATTTATATACAGAAAGCACAAATATATGGCAGTATGCCCCTCTCACTCAACACACACATGCATATACACACAGATAATTTTTGTACAGCCCTCAGAATCTTAACAGTTTATTATTATGGAAAGAATATGTGCTTGGTACACACATTCCTTTAACAAGGGTGGAGAATGTCTGGCCCACGGACCTTATAAGAACCACCAAATCATTTGGTCTGGCCCTGCCAAGGCAACCGCAGGAAGGACTTGGAATTCAAAATCCACATCAGGCTAATTTTTAAGTTGATAATTCTTTATGGCCTGTGAATGATGTTATAAATATCCAAATAGTGGTTGACAGAAAAAATGGTTCCCTACCCTTACATGTTATTTAACAGTAATTGCGTGAAATATTCACTTAGAAATAAAATCAAGCAGAAGAGTTTTCCTAGATTTTTTCAGAGTGACCTTTAATCCTGGTAATATGAATGTTGAGTACCATAAATTATTTAACATAATTGAAGCATAAAATTATTCAGAGCATTTATGAACCCCTGAAAATTTGACTTAGGAATCATTAAATATTTATTATTATTATTATTATTAGAGGTACCTCAAATACAATATAATACTAAAATATGAATCAAGCAATTTTGCAGATTCTGCAAGCAAATATTTGGTATGCTTTAGTGTGGAAGTAAATGCTAACACTTGGGAAAGCATAGCACAGGAAAATACAGACCTGTCTTTTGTTTCTAAGTATGTAAGTGTAAAAGAAAAAAAAAATGTCAGTTGCATTTTCAGGAAAGTAAGCTTGTAAAATTATTTTTTAAAATAAAATGAAATTTCTTTAGAAAACACCTAAAAAAAAACACCTGTTTCTCACATATGTATCTAAAAAGTTTTGATTGATATCAGTGTACTGATTGCACATATATGTAAACATTAGTTTTGTAAACAAGCATGGCTTGTATTTATAAAAATCACTGTTTAAGATTTTAGGAAAATCTTAAAAATTACATAATATATCATTATATATATAAAACTAATGAAATGAAATATATCAATTGTTTAAAATGATGTGTATGTAAGTAAATTTAGACTAGTTCAGGTAGAAGTCATTCAGAATTATGGATTTACTTTAAGAAAGATTATTTATTTTCATTTTTCTTTTATTTGAAAGGCAGAGAGACAGAAAAAAAAGCGAGAACTTCTACCTCCTGGTTCACTCCCCAGATATCTTCAATAGACAGATGTGGACCAGGAGCCTAGAACTCCATTTAGGTCACTCAAAGGGGTCACAGGGTCTTAATTACTTGAGCAACCACTTGTTGCCTTCCAATGTGTGCATTTGTAGGATGCTAAGTAGGAGGTGGGATAGCAGGAACTTGAACTCCAATATGGGATGTAGGCATTTCAAGTGAAGATCTAAGCCACTGGGTCAAACACCCACCCTGGATTGACTATTATGATGCACACAGGTTTTCTTTAATGTTTTGAAAAATAGAGTTTCTGCAAGTATGATAAAAGAATGATAATTATAACCTCAAATTTATGCTATCATTTATAACTTCAGCAGGCTTTTGCACTATAATTCATAAAATACACAATTGACCTGCTGAACTACACAATTCAAGCTTGGGAATTGGACACATGTTAAAATCCCCTAAGTTTGAGTATCAAGCCTACACCTCTGATTCTAGCTTCTTGCTAGCATGCACCCTGTGAGGCAGCATATGATGGCTTAAGTGGTTGGATTTCTGATTCCTGTCATCTACATGAGAGACCCAGATTGAGTACCTGGGCATTTGTAGAGTGAACCAAAATAAACTAGCTTTCAAACGTATATGATTCAATGTTTTTAGTGGATGCACAGAGTTGTGCAGTCATCAGCACAATTTCATTTTAGAACATTTTTGTCACTTCACAAAGGAATCCTGTAAACATCAATATTCACTCCCCATGATTCCCTGACTTCTCTCCACCAGCTGTAGGTAGTAGCGACTAATCTACTTTCTTTCTCAACATGTTTGCCTATTTTAGACTTTTAAATTGACAATAAATATGTCACCCTTTGCATCTGACTTATTTTGTAGCATATTAAGCTACAATTCATTTTGTTACCAAATGATTCTTCATTGTGTGGAGATACAACATTTTGTTTACGCATCCATCAACTCAAAGACAGATGAGTTATTTAAATTTTTTTCCATTACAACTTATGCAGCTATTACAACTTTATGTACATGTTTTGTGTGGACATGTTTTCATGCCTTGAATATGCACTTAGAAGTAGAACTTAAAGATAATATGGTGACTCTATGTTTAACCATTTGAAGACCTGAAAGACTGTTTTCCAAAGTAACAGTACCATTTCACATTCCTACAAACAAAATATGAGGATTTCAATGGTCTACAACCTTGCAGGCACTTTTTATTAACCAATCTTTTAAAAAGCTATATCTTTTACTGTAGGTGGTATTTTGGATGACTTCCAAAGACCCATAAATTGGGTGATTTGTCCCAAAAGTCTCATGTTAATGGTTAATGGACTAAAGATATAGACTCAGTGTCCTTACGCCATCTAGGATGTGGACTGAGTGGAGGTCTTTACCTCCTTCAAGTGTCTCTGTCCTTCTCTGCTTCTTCGATCATCATGTGATAATTTCTCAATACTCACTTTGCCATTGCTAGCCTCCATCAGATTCCAGACTAATGGGGTTGCCCAATTGTGGATTGTGAACCTGCAAGTCATGTGCCAAAATAAGCTTTCTTCCTTCACAAGCAATTTCTCTCAACTATTTCAGTTAAAGAATGAAAAATTGACTAATACATCATCCTAATGGGTGACATGTAATGCTATTGTGGTTTTATTTGAATATTCATGATGACTAATGAAGTTGAACATCTTTTCATATGCCTATTGGCCATTTGCATATCACCTGGGTAGTAATGTTCTGCCTATCATTTTTTCACTTTTTAACGGGATTGTCTTTTATAGTATTCAGCTGTACACAGTCATTAGCTATTCTGGTTATAATCTCTTATCAAATACAAGATTTGAAATAGTTTTCTCTTTGGGTGCCAGGTTCTAGTCCCAATTGCTCCTCTTCCAGTCCAGCTCTCTGCTGTGGCCCGGGAAGGCAGTGGAGGATGGTCCAAGTCCTAGGGCCCCTGCACCCGCATGGGAGACCAGGAAGAAGGACCTGGCTCATGGCTTCAGATCGGTGCACTGCAGGCCGTAGCGGTCATTTGAGGAGTGAACCAATGAAAAGGAAGACCTTTCTCTCTCTCTCTCTCTCTCTCTCTCTCTCTCTCTCTCTCTCACTGTCCGTAACTCTACTTTTCAAATAAATAAATAAATAATCTTTAAAAAATAAAAGAAATGATACTAGTAGAGATCATTTTTCCCTGACCTTAAAAGAAAAAATTGAGTTTACACTATTAAGCATGATATTGATACCAGCTGTTGATTTTATAGATGTTTTTGTTATAGTGAGGAAGTTTACTTCTTTTCTTAGTTATGTTTTGCTTGATTTTTTAAAGATTTTACTCATTTTATTTGCAAGGCAGATTAACAAAGGGAGGGAGAGGGAAGGGGAGGGGGGGAGAGGGAGGGAGGGGAAGAGGGGAGAAGGGAGAGGAGGGGGAGGGAGGGAGAGGGGAGAGGGGAGAGGAAGACTTTCCATTCACTAGTTCACTCTCCAAATGGCATTAATGGTTTCAGCCAGGCAAGGTAGAAGCCAGGAGCCAGGAATTTTGTCTAGGTCTTCCATGTGTGTGGCAGGGGCTCAGGTACTTTGGCCATCTTCTGCTGCTTTCCCAGGCACATTAGCAAGGAGCCAGATTGGAAGTGGAATGGCTGGGAATCAAACTGGTGCCCCTATGGGATGCCAGTATCACAGGCAGTGGCTTAATCTGCTATGCCACAATTCCAATTCCAGCGCCTAGTTTTGTGTTTTTATCATGAATTATTGGAGTCTGCCAAAGAATTTACTGTATTAAACAAGACAATCAGATGTTTTCTTCTTTATGCCACTAGTCAGATATGTGCTAATTGAATGTAAATGTTCAACTATCCTTCCAGTCTTAGAAATAGCTTCTCATGTTTACAGTATATGCTTCTATTAATAAACTGAAAGATACATTTACTAGTATTTTGAGATAGTATATTGTGCCAGTATTCATAAAGACTATTCAGTAGTTTTATTGGGTATTTTATATCTTTGCTTTCATTTCAGAGTAAGACTGATTTCTTAAATGAAGTAGGAAATACCTTATTCTTTTTTAATTTTTGGAAGTGTTTGTGGAGGACATTATTCATTATTCTTAGTATTTTTGCTATAATTTTGGACCTGCCTTTTTATTTTCAGTAAATTTTTAAATAACAGTTCATTCTCTTTAGCTATTATCTGTCTATTTATATGAAGATTATTCAAATGTATTCAGAAAATTTGTTATAAAAGAAGCATGCAAGAGATTCAAATTTTTGTACCAAAATGACCCTTTTTAAAAATATTTGTTTATTTATTTGAATGTCAGAGTTAAAGAGAAAGGGAGATACAGAGAGAGTGAGAATCTTCCTTCCACCTGCTGGTTCAACTCCCCAGATGGCTACAATGTCCAAGGCTGAGCCAGGCCCAAGCAAGGAGCCAGGAGTTTCCTCCAGGTCTCCCACATGTTTAACAGGGGCCCAAGCACTTGAGCCATTCTCTGCCACTTTTGCCCAACCATTAGAAGGGACCTGGATCAGAACTGGAGTAACCAGGACATGAATGGCACTTAAATGGGATGTCAACATCACAGGTGTCAGCTTTTCCCACTAAACCACAATGCTGGTCTCCAAAGTGATCTTATGTTTTAATTACATTTAAAAATTTTTTTTGAAGTTCCCACTTATTTTCCTCAGTCTTAAGTCAGTTTAATAATTTGTTTTTATCTTTTATTTTTGAAATTTGCACATGTACTGTTAGTTACATGCTTGGTTGAAAAGATTCTCCATAAATTTTCCCTAAAATCCTTTTCACATTTGTAGTTATATACTTTCATTCATATTGGATTTTAATAATTGGAATCTTTCTCTCCCCTTCTCGATTTATTTATTGACTTGAGAGGCAGAGTTACCCAGAGAGAGGGAGAAACATAGCGAGTGCTTCCATCCACTGGTTCACTCCCCATAGTCGCATGGGCAGAGGCTGGACCAGGATGAAGCCAGGAGCCTGGAACTTCATCCAGGTCTCCCAAGTGGGTGCAGGGGCCCAAACACATGGGTCACCTTGTGTTGTTTTCACAGACTCATTAGCAGGAATCTAGATGGGATGTGTTGCCTCCAGGACTCCAACCTGCACTCATATAGGATGCTGGCATCACAGCCAGCAACTCAACATGCTGTGCCACAACTCTGACCCAGGAATCTTCTTTTTTATTGGTCAATCCCTATAAAGGTTTGAATATTTTAAAGTCTATTTAGAGAACAATCTTTACTTTTGTTCAATTTCTCTACTAGTTTTTAAACTCTATTTCATTTATCTACATTTTAATATTGATTTCCTTTCCTCTGTTTGCTTCGGGTTTAATTTGATTCTTTTTTGTTGTTTTGCTAAGTACAGTGTTAGATTATTGATTTAAGATCTATCTTGTTTTTGAATACAGACATTTACAGGTATAAGTTTGCTGTTTGAGCACTGCTTCAGATGCACCTCAAAAGAACTTTCACATCTTGGGTTTTTGTTTTCATCATCATCATATTTTGTAGTTTACTTTGTGATTTCTTTTCTTGGACACACTGGCTATTTGAGTTTATGGTTAAATTTTCACATATCTGTGAATTTACCAAATTCATTTTTGTTACTTATTTATTTGGCATTTATGCTGACAATGATGTGTCTGGATATGGTACTCTTTGAGCTTATCCTACTTCAAAATTCTGTTGCTTGTTGGGTTGTTTTTCAGGACACGGGTGGCATTCTCCTGTTTCTCTGCATTTCTCATAATTGCTTTGTTGAAAATAGGATATTACAAAGATATCATCACAACACTAGATAATAATCTCACTCTGGGAATTGTTTTTCTTTTTCTTTGGTCATCAATTTATTTATGTAGAGATTTGGCTGCATTAAGTTTTGTGATGTGTGTTTCCCACAATATTCTACTTCTCATACACCTGCTCGATTTCCTTTTCTCTTATTTTGTATGTTTTTCAATTACCTAGGGACTGACCCTTAGTTGACATAAGTTCTTTGTTGGCCAAAAGTTGTTATTGAACCTCTCAACCTCGTTAAATTTTTACTCTTTACTATTAGATGAGTGTGTAGCTTGAAGGTTGTTATCACAGCTGTGACAGTTGTTAATTCTCACCCCGTGTCCCCTTAGAGACTAAGAGAAGGAACGTGCACCTCTAAACTGGCACAGTGTTGGTCACGAACACAGGAAATTTGTGTAATTGTATTTTTAATTCTCATTTCATGGAATCCTTCTGGGTTACTTCATCTTATTGTTTAGTCAGTGTTTCAGAGAGGTAGTATTTAAGTGCCTTGCATCAGTGGGCTTCCATCTTGTGTTGATGAGTCTGTGTGTAGCCTAGTAAATGATTTAAAGTCTGTCTCATGTCATTCTTGAATTACTCTTGGTTGGGTCCAATGAAAGGACTGTAAATAAATACTCTTTCTGATTCCCAAAGTTGACTAGGATCTTTTGTACTGTCTCTTTTCTTGGTTCTCTTCCACAGCTGGCTATTTTGTTATTTTACATGTATCATGACACTACCAGCTTCCTCTTTAATGTTCTCCCTCACAGTTTCCCTAGTTTTTGACAATCCTTTAGGTATATAGTTCTCCACACTCAGTTCAAAATAAAGTAAATCATCATAGTCTAGCTGAAGCCACACTTCTGTGTTCTTTGTCTCTACAGAAATTTTGTGCTTTTGCTTAACATTTGCTGGTTTATTTATATTTTTTAAATTAAGATTTGGAAACATTAAATTTAAAAACAGTAATTACTCCAAGGTAGAATTCTAATCCTTTCATTAAAAACAAAAATTTCTGGGCCTGAGCTGTGGCATAGTAACTAAGCTTCTGCCTGTGGTGATGGCATCACATATGAGCACCAGTTTATGTCCTGGCTGCTGCTCTTCCAATCTAGCTCCCTACGTCTGGCCTGGGAAAGTAGTAGAGGATGGCCCAAGTGCTTGGGACCCTGTATCTTCACAGGAGAAATGGAAGAAACTCATGGCTTTGTATCAGCTCGGCTCTGGCAGTTTGCAGCCATTTGTGGTAGTGAACCAGCAGACAGAAGGCCTTTCTCTCTGTCTCTCCCTCTCTTTGTCTATAACTCTAGCTATCAAATAAATAAACAAATCTTTAAAAAAAATTTTTTTAAAACTTTCAAAAACACATATCCAACAGCACGTGTAAGTACAGTTATATCCTCAACCCCTGGGAGAGGTGGTGCAAAGTGGGATTTTGGAGAGTAGGTTATAAATCAGAGTTAGGCATAATCATTAAGTTCTTACTGTTATACAACAAAGTAGAGTGATTACAATTCACTGTAACCTAGTATATATTTTATAAGCAAATAGAAGAAATCAACTCTAAGGCTTGAATCATAAAGGGGAAAAGGGGGATGGAGATGTGGTGCAGCGGGTTAATGCCCTGACCTGAAGCACCAGCATCCCATATAGGTACCATTCATAACCCAGCTGCTCCACTTCTGATCCAGCTCACTGCTATGGCCTGGGAAAGCAGTACAAGATTGCCCAAGTGCTCGGGCCCTTGCACCCACACAGGAGAACCAGAAGAAGCTCCTTGCTCCTGGCTTCAGATCAGCACAGCTCCTGCCATTGCGGCCAATTGAGGAGTGAACCATCGGATGGAAGACCTTCTCTCTCTCTGCCTCTCCTCTCTCTGAGTAACTCTGACAAGCAAATAAATAAATAAATCTTTAAAAAAAAAGTGGGAATCTTAATCACACTAATATAATCAGCCATGTTTCAAATGTATATTGAAATATCTTACTGTAATCCATAAATATGTACACTTATTTTTAATCATTTTTAATAAAAGAAATTATGCCTAGTCCATATTAACCAGTAAGGTGGGATTCAGGTAAATTTGCAAATTTATTTAATCTTGGCTTATTTATACAAGTATTTCTTCAGAAATGTTAGGGTTTAATAATGAGTTTGTCCTATTCTCACACTCACAATTCATTTGTTCTTCTATAGTAAATGACTCATTAAAAAGCAATGTGGAATCAACCCGAATATCTATAGCCAACTTATATTTGATCAAGGATCTAAAACCAATTCCTGGAGTAAGGATAGTCTGTTTAATAAATGGTGCTGGGAAAACTGGATTTCCATGTGTAGAAGCATGAAGCAAGAACCCTACCTTATGACTTACACAAAAAAAATCCACTCAACATGGATTAAAGACCTAAATTTACAACCAGACACCATCAAATTATTAGAGAACACTGGAGAAACCCTGCAAGATATAGGCACAGGCAAAGACTTCCAGGAAAAGACCCCGGTGGCACAGGCAGTCAAAGCCAAAATTAACTATTGGGATTGCATCAAATTGAGAAGTTTCTGTACTACAAAAGAAACAGTCAGGAAAGTGAAGAGGCAACCAACAGAATGGGAAAAAGTATTTGCAAACTATGCAACAGATAAAGAGTTAATAACCAGAATCTACACAGAAATCAAGAAACTCCACAACAACAAAACAAACAACCCACTTAAGAGATGGGCCAAGGACCTCAACAGACATTTTTCAAAAGAGGAAATCCAAATGACCAACAGACACATGAAAAAATGTTCAAGATCACTAGCAATCAGGGAAATGCAAATCAAAACCACAATGAGGTTTCACCTCACCCCAGTGAGAATGGCTCACATTCAGAAATCTACCAACAATAGATGCTGGAGAGGATGTGGGGAAAAAGGTACACTAACCCACTGTTGGTAGGAATGTAAACTGGTTAAGCCACTATGGAAGTCAGTCTGGAGATTCCTCAGAAACCTGAATATAACCCTACCATACAACCCAGCCATCCCACTCCTTGGAATTTACCCAAAGGAAATTAAATTGGCAAACAAAAAAGTGGTCTGCACATTAATGTTTATTGCAACTCAATTCACAATAGCTAAGACCTGGAACCAACCCAAATGCCCATCAACAGTAGACTGGATAAAGAAATTATGGGATATGTACTCTATAGAATACTATACAGCAGTAAAAAACAATGAAATCTGGTCATTTGCAACAAAATGGAGGAATCTGGAAAACATCATGCTGATTGAATTAAGCCAGTCCCAGAGGGATAAATATCATATGTTCTCCCTGATTGGTGACAACTAACTGAGCACCAAAGGGGAAACCTATTGAAGTGAAATGGACACTATGAGAAACGGTGACTTGATCATCCATTGCCCTGATTGTTGATGAACAACTTAATACTTTATCCCTTTTAGTATTTTTTTGTTCTACTTAATATTGGTTGAACTCTGTAATTAATACACAATTATTCTTAAGTGTTGAAACTTAACTGAAAAGTGATCCCTGTTAAATATAAGAGTGGGAATAAGAGAAGGAAGAGATGTACATTTTGGGACATGCTCAACTGGACTTGCCCAAATGGTAGGGTCAGAAACGTGACAGGGGATTCCAATACAATCCCATCAGGGTGGCATGTACCAATTTCATCTCACTAGTCCAAGTGATCAATTTCAGTTCACAGTTGATCACTCTGATAGGTCTAAGAGTCAAAGGGATCACATAAACAAGACTCTTGTCTGATAATACTAACTGATAGAATAAAAAGAGAGAGAGTGATCCAACATGGGAAGCGGGATGAATGGCAGATGTCCTAAACAGCACTCTGGCCTCAGAATCAGCCCTTAAGGCATTCGGATCTGGCTGAAAAGTCCCTGAGAGTATTTCAGGCATGGAAAGCCAAGGCACTGTGGCAAAAAAAAAAAAAAAAAAAAAAGTAAAATCCTAAATGAAAGATCTCTGCAAGTGAGATCCCAGTGGAAAGAATAGGCCATCAAAGAAGGAGGTACCTTTCTCTGAAGGGAGGAGAGAACTTCCACTTTGACTATGACCTTGTCTAAATATGATCAGAGTCGGTGAACTCAAAAGGCCTCCATAGCCTTAGCAACTCATGACAAGAGCCTAGGGAGATTACTAATGCCATAAACAAGAGTGTCAATTTGTTAACTCAACAACAGGAGTCACTGTGCACTTACTCCTCATGTAGGATCTCTGTCCTTAATGTGCTGTACATCATGATTTAATGCTATAACTAGTACTCAAACAGTATTTTTCACTTTGTGTTTCTGTGTGTGTGCTAGCTGTTGAAAGCTTTACTTAAGGTATACTAAATTGATCTTCTGTATATAAAGATAATTGAAAATGAATCTTGATGTGAATGGAAGGGGAGAGGGAGCAGGAGAGGGGAGGGTTGCGGGTGGGAGGGAAGTTATGGGGGGGGGAAAGCCACTGTAATCCATAAGCTGTACTTTGGAAATTTATTTCATTAAATAAACATTAAAAAAAAAAGCAATGTGGAACAGTAGTCTTTGTACTTGTTGAATTCTTTATTTAGTGGAGGATTAAGCCTGTGATTATAAACTAAGTTAAAATTATGTTATCACACACACACACACACACAAAAAAAAAAAACAAAGAAAAGGAAGGCAAAGGTGGAGAAGGAGAGATGGAGGAAAGTATTGTTATATTCTTAATACTGCCATCTATAAAATACACGAAATCTGTTCTCTTCATACCAATAAAAAGGAGTATTGGTAAGTAAATTTTTAGGGTGATAAAGATTTGTCAGAATAATTTTAATTCTCAATTTAAAACCTCATAAATGCAAGGAAGCAATAGATGCACAGTCTCCAAAGGGGTCAAATTGTCACCAAACCTCAGAAAAGATGAATGTGCTCATTGTGTGTATTTCTATCAACAATCATCCCTGAAATATGATTATATTTATGTTTCTCCCTCACTTAATCTACTAGAAAATTCTGTTAACTCAAAATATAGCTCAAATCAATCTACAATCCTATATCTCATAAGCTACAGAGATTTCTGGCTTTTTAACTGAATCTTTCTCATGAAATTTTTATTCAGTAACCAGAGGGAACTGTAACCCATAAGCTGTACTTTGGAAATTTATATTCATTAAATAAAAGTTTAATAATAAAAAAATACATTCTAAAAGAATTGAAATCAATATATCAAAGACATTTCTGATTCCACGTCTATTGCAGCACTATTCTAAATACCAAAAGAAAACAATGAAAGGAATGAATTGGGGGCCTGTGCTGTGGCACAGCGGGTTAATGCCCTGGCCTGAAGCACCAGCATCCCATGTGGACGCCGGTTCTAGTCCCTGCTGCTCCTCTTCCGATCTAGCTCTCGGCTATGACCTGGGAAAGCAGTACAAGATGGCCCAAGTCCTTGGACCCCTGCACCCGTGTGGGAGACCCGGAAGAAGCTCCTGGTTCCTGGCTTCAAATCTGCGAAGCTCCGGCCGTTGCGGCCAATTGGGGAGTGAACCACCGGATGGAAGACCCCTCTCTCTCTCTCTCTGTCTCTCTCTCTCTGCCTCTCTGCCTCTCTGTGTAATTGACTTTCAAATAAATAATTCTTAAAAAAAAAAAGAATGAATTGGATGAATAGATTCAAAATGTGATAAGCATATAGTCAATGGTATATAAAGATATTGTCTTTGAAAAGGGAAATTAAAATGCACTTATTTTGATGAAAAATTATAAGCTTACTTTTTTCATAATTTCCACTTTCCATGAAAATTCAAATTATGAACACCACTTATATGCAGATATAATTGTTGCACAAAAACAAGCCTATCTTTAAATTTAATTTTCCACAAACTTTCTAAGTACCTTCATACTATTCACCTTTCAAAACAGAAGAAAATTTTGTTATTTCTGACAATAAAGCATGTCCCCAGCCCAGATGACATTAAGATGTTTCTTCCTAAACATGAAATCTAACAGAATAAATGTAAAATTACATGATAAATATCAGAATTCTAAACAAATTTAATGTAAAATAATTATCATGAGAGACTTATGCATCAGGGCTGGCACTGTGGCACAGCTAGTCAAGATGCCACCTCAGGGCCAGCACTGTGGCATAGCAAGTAAAGCTGCTGCCTGCAGTGCCAGAATCCCATAAAGGCGCCAGTTCAAGTCTGCTATTCCATTTCTGATCCAGCTCTCTGCTATGACCTGAGAAAGCAGCAGAAAATGGTCCAAGTCCTTGGGTGCCTGCACCCACATGGGAAGACCTGGAGGAAGCTCCTGGCTCTTGGCTCTGGATGGATACATCTCTAGCCAATTGGGGAGTAAACCAGCAGATTGAAGAACTAACTTTCTCTCTCTTTCTCTCTCTCTCTCTCTCTCTCTCTCTGCCTCTCTTTCTGTGTGTAACTCTGCCTTTCAAATAAATCAATAAATCTTAAAAGAAAAGAAAAGAAAAAAAAGGATGCCACCTACAGCACTGACATCCCATATGTGAGCCAGTTTGAGTCCTGGTTTCTCCAATTCCAATCCCAGCTCCCAGTTAATGTGCCTAGGAAAGCAGCAGAGGATGACCCAAATATCTGGGTCCCTGTACCCACACAGGAGACTTGGAAGAAGCTCCTGGCTTGGGATCAGCCCAGCTCAGGCAGTTGTGGCCATTTTGGGAGGGGGTGGTGGTGAACTGGTAGATGTAAAGTCTTTCTCTGTCACTGCCTCTCTCTCACTCTTTCTCTCTCTCTCTAACTCTGGTTTTCAAATAAATAACTCTTTAAAAAACTACTTATGCATTAACTTCAGAATTTTTTTCACAAAAAATGTACTTATTTTTTAATCCATTTAATCCATTTTCCCAAGAACATTTTAGTGCCCCTTGTAACTAAATTTAATCTAAAATTTTATAGAAGAAAGAAAACATGAAATTAAAACAAACTAGGGATATGTGTGGACATACGTTTGTGAATGTGTGTGAGTGTGTTTATTTGAAGATTAAAATCTATTAAACTCCTCTTATATGTGAGTCTAAGAAATTCTTTCATGTGCACTGGGAATTTAATTGCATCAAAATGCTTAAAATCCCTCCTTTATCCGCACTTATTCCTAATACTGTTACTTTCTCTGTAGCTAATACATATTATTAATGTTTGTGTATATTTACATAAATGCTTTCTATGTATTACACAGATTGTTTTACAGCTTGTTTTTTTTTCCCCTTCAGTCATTTGCTTTGGAAATCTATATCTCAATTTATATGACTTTATCATTACTTATAACTGGGAGGCAGCTTGAAAATTTCCATGTTAATGGCTGCTTCAGTAACTTTTTGCAATTCCATGGATATTTTCTGTATTTCTTATTAATAGAAAATTATTTTTTTCAGAACAGCAGTGGGCCTAGCTGAAAGACAAATGAACATAATCTACTTGGCTGCTAGGTTAGACCATTCCACTAAAATCTGGTTAATGAGATATATCAATTTTATAATACTTTCAAGAATCTTTCTTAAGAAAGTACTGTTCCTTCTCATTGCTCTTTTTGACTACCAGCTAGCTGTAACGTTCATACAATCATATAAATCTGTCAAGATGATAGAATCTGTACACTTGTTAATTGCAGAGATGCAATTGAAGCAAAGCACCCAGATGCTCAACAATAGACCAAGAAGATAGCTGCCTATACCTTTATTTTGCACTGTCAAAGCAGTTTTGGCAAACTGTAACATGCTATGCTTTGAAAGGTAGACGACACACTCTCCAAAGTGCTAACACCAAGCAGTGGAACTGTAGAGAGATTCATACAGTTCATGATAGCTAAAAACAAACAAATAAAATCAGTGAGAGACTCAAGAGAAACAAATCAACAGACATAAGTAAGACAAACTCACATTGTGGGTTTGCAGGTTAAAAAGCCAACCGAAGGCAGCCATCGAGGCTCAGCAATATAAGCCACTTCTGGGACCCTTGCATCTCATATCAGAGTGCCCAGTGCTTTCTGATCCAGGTTCCTGTTAGTTTGCCTGCGAAGCAGTACATGGTGGCTCAAGTATGGAATTCCAGGCTCCTGGCTTCAGTCTGACACTGTCCTGGCTGTTGCAGGCATCTGAAGAGGAACACAGCAGATAGAGGATCTCTCTCTCTCTTCTTCCTCTTTCCCTCTCTCCTCTTTTTCTCTCTTCCTTTGTCTCTTTCACTTTGCCTTTCAAATATATAAATAAACCTTTAAAGCAATAGCAACACTTTTTGTGCTAGAGAAGGCAATGTGTGCATGTTCAGCATAGAAATAAAAGAAACACACTTAATATATGATAGATGAAAAATAGATGCATACATGTAGTCAGTTTTCTAGGGTTGTGGTAACAAACTTCGTGGCTTGGAACAACAGAAATTTATTTCTCTTAGTTTTAGAGGCTATAAGTGTAAAAGCACAGTGTCATCCAGGAGAGTATTCTCTGGAACCTGGAAAACAGAACTTTTGTTCCATGCCTTTCTACAGATTTTAATGATTACTGGTGATCTGCAGCCTTTGCTGTTTTTAACTCAAACTCCCCACTCTATGCTTCTGTTGACACATAGACTTTTCCCCTGTTTTCTCTGTGTCTTTACCTGGGCTTCTTATGAATCTTTCTCTAGATTTAGGGCCCACTCTGATCCTGGATGTCTTCATTTTAACCAAGTAAATGTACAATAGCCTTTTATTCAAAAACAATGTTTTAAAGTTTCATGTGGCCATGAATTTTAGGAGTATACTAATTAGTGCAATATCGATGGATAGTAGATAGATGGTAGATTAAAGATAATTGGTAGATATATAGAGAAATATAAATGGGTTGATAGAGTGAAAGATCGATGACAACTATCTAACAGTGACAGGATACTGAAATATTGTTACCTCAGTATAACAACAGAATTTAGGGTGTTGCTTTTCTGTCCATTCTCATTGTTCAGACTTTCTCAATTTTCAAAGAGATGCATATGGGAGAAACACGAGATTAGGAAATAGGCAAGATTACATAATGTTAAATGATCTGTCTACATAATCCCTCTGGCTCTGGTACTTGCTTTTGAGATTGGAAGCAAATAAATCATTAAGTCTACCACATCTCCATTCCTATTCTGATAAAATAGCAGGTTGTAATTGCACCCCTAAAGAAAGTTTATGATTCCAAGGTTATATCACTAGAATAATAATCAAAAAGTGAGAAATCACCAAAAGGACAAAGGTCACATTGCTCACCTTCCTCATGGCAATAGAGGAAAGGGGATCAATGAAACTCAGAGAAGATACAATTAGGGAATGTGGAAGGCAATGGAAAGATCTGGGTTTATCTTTCTGTGCAAACTTCTCAAGGAATAGGACTACAGACATTTATTCCATTTTATATTTTCAGATCGTTGCATTTTAGATTCAAAGCATATACTCACACAGGGGTAGTCATCTCTCATTCCAAAGATAACTTCAGTTTATCTACTGCTATAGCAAGACATAATTGAAATCTAAAACAAGGCGACATGGTAACAGTATCGATGCAAATACAGTTTTGTCAAACTTAGTTTTATATATTTGTCAAGCAGATTGTTTGTACAGTTTCAATGACCTGTGATCATTTTAAAATTTACTGCATACTAATGATATTTCTCCTTTTTTTACCCCTTGCCTATATTCCTGCTGAACTATGATCTATTTACTTTTTATTTGCTGAACTCATTATTTAGTGGGGCATTAAGCTTTTGACTATAATGTAAATAGAAATGTTATCTCAGGGGGCCAGTGCTGTGGCATAGTGCATAAGCCACTGCTTGCAGTGCCAGCATTCCATATGGGTGCCAGTTCGAGTCCTAGCTACTCCACTTATGATACAGCTCTCTGCTATGGTCTGGGAAAGCAGTAGAAGATGGCCCAAGTCCTTGGGCCCCTGCACCCATGTGGGAGACCTGGAGGAAGCTCCTGGCTCCTGGCTTTGGATGGGTGCAGCTCTGGCCATTGCGGACATCTGGGGAGTGAACCAGTGGATGGAAGACCTCTCTGTCTCTGCCTCTGCCTCTCTGCTAACTTTGCCTTTCAAATAAATAAACAAATAAATATTAAGAAAAGAAATATTGTCTCAAAAAGAATAAGCGTACTTTATATGAGTGAAGTGGAAAAATTCCATTTCAAGCATCGGGTTAACTTATGTACAACTATAAAGTAAATATCATTATAAGGCATTTGGATTCTTTGTCAGTTTATGTTGCTATGCTTTCAATTGAGAGTGATCAATAACTCATTGTGATGTTAATTATTTCAGGTTAATTGGAAATGTGCTAGTGAGCTGTATCAAAAGTCACTTGTTATCAAAAGAATTAAAAAAACAGTATAGTGTGGTAGGATCATATGCAAATTTCACATTCTAAAGTTAGATGCGCTCAATTGTTTAATCATAAACCGTTCAAACAAGTTGTTTAATCTTGTAGTCCATAAGTTCATATGATGATTTTTATTCAAATCAAATAACAAATGATAATTCAATTAAACCTGTTAAATGAATACACAGATGTAGTTATTAACATACTTACATAAGTGAATCATGAGTAAACCAGAGATTAATGCATCTGTAGTCAATCTTATTTTCTTTTTTCTTTTTTTTTTTTTTGACAGGCAGCGTGGACAGTGAGAGAGAGAGACAGAGAGAAAGGTCTTCCTTTTGCCTTTGGTTCACCCTCCAATGGCCGCCGCTGACAATAGCAATATTACATGAATACCTAGCAAACAGTTTCAACCATTAGATAACAACTTAAGAAAACATTTACCAGAAGGTCCAATGCCTTCTATAAATTTTAAGAATCATGTATTTGGAAATACCTCTTAAATATCTAACATGGTGTAGTTTGTCTAACCAGTAAACTTAAGCACAACCATATAAAATATTTTTAGTTTCTTTCTACCAACAAGTTTAAAACATATTATGCAGAGATTCAGGTCACATGAATTAAATGTATTATAGCAGTTTTTATCAGAAAGTATATAAAATATCAAGAGAAGTTGGAATTTCATGTATGTCCGCTCATAAATTGCCACTAAAAAAACCTATTCCTAAAGGTCAAGCCTTCTCTATTTTAGGGACTTCGAAGGAAAGAAACTGGTTCCTCTACTTTAGTGCTGCTTCTGTTGTCAGAACTGTCTTATTAGAGAACTCTGTTCATTTAAATTGTAAAAATTTATAAAGGGAATTCCAATTAGCCCAACCCAACTGCTACTTTTCCAAGCAGCCCCAACCTTGAAGGTTGGGATATTTGACATTAAAGTCATTGTGGGACAAAATTTAGTAAATGAATTATCCTGAAACAAAATTCCACAGAACTCACATTGACAATGTGTTCCACTCCTCAAATAGTACACTGCCATTCTGAAAAAAATGAATGGGAAGAATGTGAGCTTCTAAACATTTTGTCTAATTTCTCTCATGCTCTTATACATTTCTTTTAAACCTTAACATATAACCAAATAGATGAGGCATGGAACATATTGAATTTTTAATCACAATTTTGTGAGGGATTGGAAGTATTAGTTAAAGAATAATAATTCTATCAGTAGGTTGCAGAATCATATTGTAGATGACCCAGTTAGGAATTATTTTAAAGAAAGATTGCAAAGTGCAAAATATCAGCTAATTTCTGTGAGCACTACACTTAAAAATGGTAGACAAGGAACACTTGGTTAAGTTCCCAGCATAGTGATAGGGGAGATTTTTGAAAGAAATAGAAATTTCAAAAGACACAGATGAATGTATCTCATGAAAGTCAAAGATTCTAAGAATACTTGGTCAGAAAATACTGAATGTGCTATCTCTGTTGGATTACATAATGTTTTTTTGTTTTGTTTTTTTGTTTTTCTTTTTGTTTTTGTTTTTTTGACAGGCAGAGTAGACAGTGAGAGAGACAGAGACAGAGAGAAAGGTCTTCCTTTTGCCTTTGTTTCACCCTCCAATGGCTGCTGTGGCCAGCACACCACACTGATCCAAAGGCAGGAGCCAGATGCTTCTCCTGGTCTCCCACGGAGTGCAGGGCCCAAGCACTTGGGCCATCCTCCACTTCACTCCCGGGCCACAGCAGAGAGCTGGCCTGGGAGAGGGGCAACCGGGACAGAATCTGGCGCCCCAATTTAAATCTAGAACCCGGGGTGCCGGCGCCACAGGCGGAGGATTAGCCTATTGAGCCGCGGCACTGGCCGGATTACATAATGTTTTAAAAAGTATTTGAAGTTAGAGTAGACATCCTGAAACTATGAACAAAATATATACACATGATAAAGTAAGGTTGGGTCTGAATGTAGGAGGAGTGATTGATTCTCCAAGAGAAGGAAACTTTTTTTTTCAATTCGGATGACTACAATGCAAGGATAAATTAGTTTAAGAACTGCTAATGTTCAAAAAACAGGCTTAGCTGGTTATAATAATATATTAATGATATGATTTAATGATAAGTAAATATTACATTTCCATTTTAATTACTAACGTTCAACAATGAGCCCCAATTGGAACTGAGATTATAAATTTGAAAGGTAGAAAATATTTTTTCTTTCTAAGCACACAGCAGGAGCCCAATAAATGCAACTTGATATTTAAATGATTTTATAGTTCTGAAAATACAAAAACCTTGTTGTTTTGAATGAATATATTTCTGAGTTAGTTCAACGTGAATGAGTCTTCAGATAACTGTTTTGAATTATAAACATAGAAACAGAACACAAATTTAATTAAGAAGCAATGGGTTCAGTGGGTTGAATCAATAAGACTACTTGACTTGAGTTGTTGGTTTTCCATTTAGTTCCTTTCTAATCTTGAAAATCTTATTTTATCTGTCATATCTTCCTATGTAAATGTGGAAATCATAGTAGCTACATCATGGATTGATAATGTTTTAGCACAATTCCTGGCACAGGGTGGGTGTTCAATGTTTCAAGATAATTTCTTTATGGGTGCTATTGTCAGTAATAATTAATGAGTACAATGTATAGAGAAGCATCAAGTAGAAAACTGTACTTTATACCATATGTACTATCAGATAATTCACTGATAAAACATTGTGAAAGCAAGTTATTATTTCTGGTGAAATGATTAGTATGATATTATACTAATCATTCAAAAATCCAGTTTATTTACAATGTGAAAATAAAATCTACACATTCCAGTTATCTTTCAGGAGAATCAAACTATTTTCCCACAAGCTTTCCAAAAATGCTTTAAGTCTTATCTATTTATTTATGTATTTGAAAGGCAGAGTGACAGAGAGAGAAACAAAAAGAGAGCGAGATCAAGAGAGAGAGAGAGAGGTCCCATCCTCTTGTTCATTTTCTAAATACCTCCACATCCAGGACTGGACCAGACTCAAGACAGAAGCCAGGAACTTCAATCCTGGTCTCTCACATGGGTGGCAGAGCCCCAAGTACTTGGGCCTTCTTCCACTGCCTTCTAGGAATTGTATTGGAAGCAGAGCAGGTGGTACTCAAGATGGCACTACATTATGAAATGCTGGTGGCAGCTTAACCTGCTGCACCACAACATTAACCCTCCACACAAACTTTTCTTCTAAAATACATGTCTTCATTCAGTTTTCCAGACTTACTGAGGTATATGACAAATGAAAATTGCACATAACCCAGGTGTGCAAGATGATATATATATATATTTTTTTTTTTTGACAGGCAGAGATAGACAGTGAGAGAGAGAGAGCGAGAGCGAGAGCGAGAGAGAGAGAGAGAGAGAGAGAGAGAAAGGTTGTCTTCCTTTCTGTTGGTTCACCCGCCAAATGGCCGCTATGGCCGGAGTGCTGTGCTCATCTGAATCCAGGAGCCATGTGCTTCTTCCTGGTCTCCCATGAGGGTGCAGGGCCCAAGCACGTGGGACATCCTCCACTGCCTTCCCGGGGCCACAGCAGAGAGCTGGCCTGGAAGAGGAGCAACCGGGACAGAATCTGGTGCCCCAACCGGGACTAGAACCTGGGGTGCCGGAGACACAGGCGGAGGATTAGCCAAGTGAGCCGTGGCGCCGGCCCAAAATGATATATTGATATATGTGTATATTGTGATACAATTTTCACAAATTAACTTTTAAAAATTTTATTTTTCATTAATTTGATTGATTTTTATTGTTCATAGATGGTTTTCATGAAGTTTCTCCTAAATAGATTGAAGTTTTTCTTTGTAAGAGTGGAAATGTCCTCTTTTAAATGTCAAGGTTTAAATAAAAATTCAGTATTATTTATTTTTCTCAAAAAAGAAACTCACTTACTGAAACCTGCTGATTTGAGAAATTATCTATTTGCTTAAGATCATAATAATTTAGAGAGATTTCTTGGTACCAAAGTATTCATTTCTTATGTACATACTAAATATAGAATTGGTACCAGCAGTAATTATGAAGAGAAAATTAAATTGCAGGGTGCCATATGTAGTGACTTTTATAGTTGCATCCATATTGATTACATGTAATTTTTATAGCAGAACTCTTTTAAATTTATAAGAGAATGTGGCAATTAGATGCTTTTACTTTAATACATGATGTATGATCCAATGGAAGTGCTGTAAAACAGCTATCTGAATTTAAGGGTGTATTCTCTCTACATTCAAATCTACTATGCTTTGTATTTTAAGAATTGTAGAGTATATATTCTAACATTGTTATTAGTTTCTATGATTTTTTTTTGTGGAAAAAATCACTGACTTACAGTTTAAAGTTCTGAAATCAAGAAATGTGTTCCACAGAACTACTGATATAAACTGACTAAAATTAAAAATAATAGCTACATTAATGTAGATTGACATTAACAATTTTATAAAATAAATATCTTTTTACTTCTATTAATTACATTTATTTTCTTCTCTCTAATGCTTAAATTCTTCATATTTTAAATGTGACTAACATAGATGCTATAGAATATCCCAACTGAGAATACATTTTTATACTCAAAATATACATGATCCTTTTAAATAATAAATTTAAATTTTGGTCTACTTTTTATGAAATTTTCAAGATAATTCATATTAAAATACCATTATGGATGGTCATTTCATTTTATTCTATACAAATGTAAAATACTTTGGCCATGAAGAATGAATAACCATCCCCATTCAAGTTAATATTTGATGATCAACATTTCAATTTCTTTATTAATTCTCTACTGGCTAGCATGTATTTCATATGTGATGATTTCAACTTAAAAGGTGACAGAGCATCCTCAAATCCACATGACTGGTTTCACAAGGAACACTGGCCTGACGTTTAAGATGATGTGATTCTCCTTCAGTCACTATATAATAATAAAACTTCATGGTATTCTTTTAATATAAAAGCAATTCATTCTAAATACCGTTTATTTCTGGAAAAAAAGCACAGCATAAGAGAGATTTTTTTAAATGTCTATGTAAAGATATTATCCTAAAAAGTATTAAAACGAAGTATACCACCAGCAGTCATGCAACAATACATAGTTAATTGGGCCACATGAGGATCAAACCTCTACTGTTTGCTATAGTAGCACATAGACAAAGAACAAAGATTCTCTCAGATACTTGAACTTGGGACATATCAGTGGTGAACTTTACTCACTGCCTTTCCCACTAAGGCAACACAGGTCTATTTCCTCACAAATTCAATAGAAAATGTTGACATAAAGCAAAAATTTGAACAAAACACTTTTTATTTTTCACCTACTAAAAAGAGAAACTGCCATAACACTATCACCACACATAAGCACAGAAACTTGCAAAAAATAACCTATTAGCAAATACTATGACTGTTGAAAGCAAGGAAGAATACACTGTTCAGATATGTTTGTCTTATTCCCACTTTTGTGAACATCTGACTGCGTAACTAATGGACCTTAATTATTTTCCTAAAGTAAGGGTGTTTGACTACACACAGTCATTAATATTCCTCCACAATATCATATTATTTTCCTCATTCAAATCATTTACTAATTTCTTATCAACTCTACTGATGTAAAAAATAATTTCTGTATGTAAGTATTTATCAAATAGAGCTATGTTTGTGGAGAATTAATACAAATATGGAATGTTTTATTGGCAAGACATAAACATTAACATCTTAGTTTGTTAGTAATCAAAATAAATTATTTGCAAATTTGAATATTGTTTAATAAATTAGTGGGATAATATATACTGCCAGTGTGATGAGCTAATGTAGGTAATGCACATCAAAATAATTTGGATTACAGTTTATTAATTTTATAAAACAAATGTAATTTAGTTTTGAATTAGCCTTATTAACTTTGTAATTTTATCTACTGGTAACTAAGAAATAAAAGATTTTCCAAAATGTTGGTTCCATTGTAGTTTCAACTTTTTGAGATTTGCAATAAAGTACACTGAAAAAGCAACATGGGCAACAACAACAAAAGTTCTATGTGTGTGACTAACTCACCCTCCCCCCAAAAAGGAGAAAGTATCTAAAGGGTAGGTTATTATTGAAATTTATTCCTCTGTATTGATTCATTTATTTTACAAATATTTATAGAACACCTGCACCATTTTAGCTTCTGATAGGACAGTATAAACATGGAATAGTATTTACTTCACACTAAAAACTTCAGGTCAATTTAGGGGATGAACACAGAATAAGTAACTATAAACAAGGAAGATCGAACCCCCCATTCATATCTAACTTTAGAACCTTAAGAAATAAAACTTCTGCCAAAGAAACTTTGGTGTACCATTTTAGTCACATGATATCTGACAAGCATAATAGGAGACAGTCAACTAAAGTCAAGAAATGTATTGACTATAAAAGAATACAACTGGACCAGATTTTGAGACATGCTAAAAAACTACTGTAATCCAAACTGTATGACATTAGCACAGAAAGAGAAACACAGACCAGTGGAACACAGTAGATAGCCCAGAAATAAATTCATATGGCTACAGCCAACTTATCTTTGACAAAATTGCCAAAAATACACAAAGGAGAAAGGTCAGACGGTCTCAAAAATAAATGGTATTTGAAAACTGAATATCCATATGCAGAACATTAAATACCAACCCATCCTGCTTCCTCCCACTCCAATACAAAAATAAACTCAAAATGGACTAAAGACCTAAATGTAAGACCTAAAGTGTTTTACTACAAATAATGGGATTGCATTATTTTTAAATACCACTAACATTATCAGCATTACCATCAACATTGTTACTTAGAAAGTTTCTTTTTTATCCACATTCTCACCAGCATTTGCTATTTTTTTTATTTTTGATAATATCTATGCAGGCTTGGTTTGCATTTTCTTGATAGCCAATAATAATGAACATTTTTCATGTATTTTGGTGATTTGTATTTCTTCATTTGAAAAATGCTTATATCTTTTGCCCAATTCTTAACTGGATTTTTTTATTTGCTGTTTGATTTGTTTTAGTTCATTACATATGTGGATATCAATTTTCTCAGATAAAATATTTTCTAAAACTCTATTGGTAATTTCTCCTTCTGTTTATAGTTTCTTTTGTTGGGCAAAAGTTTCTTAGTTTGACATAATTCCATTTGTCTATTTCTACTTCTGTTGCCTGTGCTTTTTAAGTGTTATCCAAAAAAGTGTTGTCTTTGCTAATGTCTTGAAATATAGTCCCTAAGTTTTATCATGTTAGCTTCATAGAACTGGAATACATTATATTAAGTAAAATACACCAGGCACAGAAAGAAAATACTCAAAAACTTAGTTTTTAAGCAAAGAAAAACACACACACACACATATCTATATATATTCAATGTGACTTTAAAGTAGTGATTACTAGAGGTTGAGAAGTGAGGGTGTGAGGTAGGAGAAGAAAGATTAGATTTTGGGCATCAAAATTCCACTGGTGATGATTTTTATGCAATGTTGTTTGACAGAAGACTAAGCATAACTATAGCTCAAAGGATGATTGTCTGGTATAATCATTTATGCCATGTATACATACTGAAATACTGCACTGCATCCCATGAAACTGTACAGGTATTACATGTTAATCAAAAATTTGACAAGCAAAATTAGATAATTAATTTTAAAATAATATTTGTTAACCATAAAGGTTAGTTGAGATAGGGAATACACAGCTCAGGATGAGTAACTAATTTTCAGAAAAAATCATGACAATTTGCTTCACATATCAAAAGAAACCTTGTGGCAGAAATATTCTGGGAGACTCCTAGATCAGTTGCTCTAAAATATTCTGGGGATATGTTGAGTCAGATTCAATGGCAGTTAAATAGTTCAATACATGAGTACATATATTCTCTAAAGTCATAATGGGCTTGTGGTACTATAACAGAATATACAGACTATATAATTTACAAAGAGCATAAATGTATGTTTCACAGTTCTGGAGGCTGGGACGTCCAAGATCAAGTTGCTGGTATGTTCACTGACTAAGGTGCAGTCTTGACTTACAATGTGGCATCTTGATGTCTACATGCTCCAGAGTGGCAGCACTGAGTCCTCAAGTAACAGAAAGTGAGAGCACCAAAAGTAGCAAACTCCTTCCAAGGAGTCTATAGGAAATCTAATCCCAGCAATCACCTCCCAAAGTCTGCTCCATCCAATAACATTGGATTGCGGATTCAATTTCAAGATGTATTTTGGAGAACAAAAAAATATTCAAACTGTAGCATGTAGGAATGAGGGAGATCATAGTTACAACTAGCATAAAGGGTGAAAGTTTTCAATCACGTGCAAATGTGACTGGTTTCCCAACATGGAGTTCTATAGGTAATTTCTCCACCCTTACATAATAGAAAACACTGGCTAGGCAAATGCAAGGTGGAATAATCAACTTACATATTAACTCACTATTTTACATAATTCAAATGTATTTCAGCCACTTAAGGGAATTGAAGTGTTAATAAAATCCTGATATATTTAAATTATCAATCTATAAAGACTTCCAAACATTTGACATCCATATTTGATTTAAACTAAAAATGGCAAAAGATTAGACAGGTTATAGTATGTTCTCTCATATTGAAAGTGACAAAATTCAGAAAAATATCAATTCAGTGTTTTGTTCAATGTAACCATGCACTTCATCAGTCTAGGACAGATGTTTTAACCCAACTTCATAACATTTAATCTTATTAACAGCTTCCACTGGACCTACTTCTCAGGACTAATTCAGATAACTCATTTACCAAATATTTATGGGAAATTATCTCAAATAAAGCTTACTACAAATTATTTAACTATTTTATTTGTCAAAGAATATAAACTACAGCATAATAAATAATGCATTTAAAATAAGTTTCTGTAATTCTAAATTTAATAGTGAAATTACATTAACATAATAGTGTTTTAGCATTGCAAATAGTTTTTAAAATAACTATATTAACATTTTTTTAAAAAAACGGAGCCAGTATTGTGGCATAGTGGACGAAGCCACCATCTACAGTGTGGGCATCCCATATGGGCGTTGGTTTGTGTCCCAGATGCTCCACTTCTGCCCCAGCTCCCTGTTAATGTCCTGGGAAGAGCAGTGTTTGGGTCCCTGCTAAGTAGGGGATCTGGAAGAAACTCCTGGCTCTTGACTTGTTGTGGCCATCTGGGGAGTGACCTGAGGGACACAGTACCTTTCTCTCTCTCTCTCTCTCTCTCCTTCTCTCCCTCCCTCCTTCTTTCTTTGGAATTCTAACTTCCAAATAAATAAATAGTTTTTAAAAAAACCCATAAGCAAGCATTTAAGAATGAATTTCTGGTTATACAGATATTACTATATACAAATCTATGGAGAAAGATAATTTTTTTCTCTCACAATTATAAAATCTCCTTGTTTCACACCAGCAAACCCACAGTATTTAGGTAATAATTTTCACAGCACTTTATCCAGATTCATATATATATTTCCTGAATATTTCTTATAGTTCTCTGAATTTATCTCCACTTTACATATAAGAATTTATTAGATTTTTACACATGTTTAGTGTGACTTACTACTTAATGTCAGAGTCAAAGAAAATAAATTATGATCTTTTCAATCTTGGTCTTATTATAAATATTGTAAGATATGATTTATGTTATATATTATTTTAATATTAGCATTTAATGATTAATTAAACCCATTTTTCAATTCAAGTGTAATGAAAACATGATGCTTGCATACTGTCACAGTACCATCCCTACAATATAAACTTACAATATATTTAAGTCTTTGTAGTGATCTGTAGTAAAATTTTTCCATCTTTATATATGGTGAATTATTTTCATGCCCTTCATTTTTAGATCTAAATTGAAAATACTTATAATCTTAGTTATTAGTATTTTATTCTGTTTAGATACCTTTTTCATTATGTGGATAATATTATGGTATGAATTCTGTGATTTGAATACATCCAGTAATTCCTCTATGTTGTAAACTGTCACATACACACACACACACAGATGAGTCATGGACACACACAATTTCAAGTGAGACACACATGCTAAGCAGGAGTCTAAGATATAATAAAATTGATCTAAAAAGTAACTATGCTGTGGTCATACTAGATCATTAGTAATAATTAAAATGCCACCGAAGTGTCACTTTCTGTGTCATGAAGCTCTTAAATTTTGGTGTTATCAAGTGCATCATTCCAATATTTTAACATGCATATGACTGATGCTAAAATTAGTTTCCATCTGATTGTGTTTAAAGGTTCTCCAGTGAAATGAATCATTTTTTCAAGTTACTAGAAGCCTGTGTCTACATAAATATTTCTCTGCCCATAATGAATACATATAAGAGAGTACACACCAGTAAAGCCAATTTTTTCCATAGCTGCTATTCATTTTTATTGCATAGTGTGTTCATTCATAACATTCTCTGTTTTATAATACAGTTGTAAAATATTTTCATATAGCCCCTGAATATATTACTTATGATAGTTTCACTTATTTCCATGTATTTTATTTTTTGTAGCTGTTGGAAATGAATTGCTTTCTTGATTTCCTTTTCAGATGATTTCACTGATTTTTGTGCATTGACTTTGTATCCTATAATTTTGCTGAATTGCTTTTAGATCCAACAACTTTTGGTGGAATCTTTTGGGTTTTCTATGTATAGGATTATGTTGTCTGCAAATAGTGATGGTTTGAATTTTCCACTTACAATTTGATGATTTGTTTCTTTCTCTTGCCTAATTGCTAAGACCTTCAGTACTATGTTGGATAAAAAAGACTATTTTTCCCGGTTCAATATGACATTAGCTGTTGGCTTGCTGTAGATAGGCTTTATTATGTTGAGTTATGATCCTTCTATATTGAATTGGGCAGACTTTCTATCATGAAGAGATGATAAATTTTATCAAGATCTCAGCTTTGTAAACTGTTACTCATTAATGAGAGAAACTGAAGAGAATACAAAGAAATGGAAAGACATTCCATCTGTATTCCTGAAGTGGAAGTATCAATATCATCAAAATTAGTATACTACCCAAAGCAATTTATACTCAATGCAATCTCTATCAAAATCCCCCCCCAAAAAAAAGTAAAAAAAAAAAATCCCAATGAAATTTTTCATGGAACTAGAAAACAGTACAATAATTTATAGGGAACCACAAAAGGAAAGTACAGCTACAGAGAGAAAGGAAGGGAGGGAGGGAGGGAGAAGGAGAGGGAGAAGGAGAGGGGGAGACGGGGAGAGAAAGAGAGAGAGAGAGAAAGAGAGAGAGAGTCTTCCATTCACTACTTCACTCTCCAAATGGCCAAAATGACAAGGCCTGGGCCAGGCTAAAGCCAGGAGCCAGGAGCTTCTTCCAGGTCTCCCATGTCAGTACAGGGGTCCAAGTACTTGGGCCATCTTGTGCTGCTTTCTCTGGCACATTAGCAGGGAGCTGGGCCAGAAGTGGAGCAGTGGGGACTTCAACTGGCACCCATATGGGATTCTTGTGTCAAAGGTGGCAGCTGTACCTGCTACACCACAATGCCAGCTCAGTGAAATCAATCTTGAGCAAAAGAAGTAATCAAGTGGAATGAAATGGACATTTTGAGATTAGATAATTATTTACATCCCTTGTCTCCTCTGTTGAGGAACAGTGGTTTTTCCTTCATACTATTTGTTTAGCTCTTTTACTTAGTATAGTGTTAACTTTACAATCATTAAGTAAACTGAAAGTCGATCTTTGAAAAAATTATGAGTAGGAATGGGAGAGGGAGGAGGAAGAAGGGTTGGAGCATGGGCAGGAGGGAGCGTAGGGTAGGAAGTATCACTACGTTCCTAACTATATATATGAAATACATGAAACTCGTATAACTTAAATAAAAAAAATTTAAAAATAAAAAAGTTGAAAAAAAGAAGTAATCAAGTGGCATTATACAACCTGACATCAAAAAGTGTTTGAAAGCTACAGTAATTAAAACAGCATGACATTAACATAAAACAGAACTGTAGACCAATGAAACAGAATAGAGACATTAGAAGTAAACCTATGTGTCTACAATCAACTGCTCTTTTCCAAAGAGGTGGAGAATTTGTATTAGGATTTGCCAAAGGGGCTGAGAATATGAAATTTTAAAAACAGATTCTGTAAAAATGAGATACACACACATACACACACACACCAAAGAATGAAACTATACCCCATAAAGCTCAGCATTTACAAACATCAGCTAAAATTGGATTAAAGATCTAAATGCGAGAACTGAAACTTTGCAGTAGAATCCATAGGCGTAACATTTTTCGTCACTGAAAGAGGAAAATGTTTTCTATATCAGACCCTTAACACATAGGAAATACAAACAAATAGAAACAAATGGAATTTCTCAAACTAATGAGCCATTAAACAGCAAAGGAAATAATCAGTAGAGCAAAGAGGCAACCAATGGAATGGGATAATATATTTTCAAGCAATTTATCTGACATGGGCTTAATATTCAGATTATATAAAGAATTCAAACAACTCAAAAGCAAAAAAAAAATTGGCAATAGATATAAACAGACAATTTTCCAAAGGAAGACATAAAAATAGGCAATTTGTACATGAAAATATACTCAATATCATCAGAAATACAAATGAAAACCACAATGAGATATCACTTCACTACAGTAAGAGTGGCTATTATCAAAAACACAAAAGATAACAAGTGTTGGTGAGACTATATAGAAAAAGGAATCTTTGCACGCTGTTAGTGGGAGTGTAAATTAATATAGCAACTATGGAAAACAGCATAGAGACTTCTCTAAAATGAAAATAGAACTACCATATGACCTAGCAATTCCATTTCTGAGTATATATCCGAAGGAAATGAAAACCATCTGTCAAAGAGACACCTGCACTCCCATGTTTATTGTAGCAGTATTTACAATATCAAGGAAATGGAAACAACCTAAGTGTCCATCAACTGAGAAATGGGTAAAGAAAACGTGATTCATATATACAACGGAATACAACTGAGTCATAAAAAGGATGAAATCTTGTCATTTGAAACAACATAGATGGAACAGAAAGTCATTATGTTAAGTGAAATAAGTGAAACACAGAAAGACAAATATCACATTATCTCACTTGTATGTGGAATCAAAAATAAAAAGTGATATCACAGAATTTTAAAATATAATAGTGGTTACCAAAAGTTGGGAAAGAAAGAAAGTAGGGTAGTTTGGGAAAAGGCTGTTTGATGGGTACTGAGCTGCAATTACATAGGGAAAGAAGTTCTGTGGTTCTACTGCACAGTGGGGTGAACACAGATACTGTTAATTCACTGTCCATTTCTCTCTAAAATATTAGAAGGCATCCATTTTGGATATTCACCATAAGGAAATGTAAAATTCTTGGACAGAAAAATATATTGCCCTGATTGGACATTACAGAATGCATACATATGATGAAACATCACATGGCACACATTAATATATGTAATTTTTATGTCAAATTTTTTTAAAAAATATTTAAACTTAATAGAGTTGAATATTTATACTCTGGAGTATTATAAACAAGTGCTTAGTGTTCAATAAAGTTTTGCATACCTATTTAAATTTAATTTTTAAATTATTTATTTATGTATTTGGGAGATGGAGTGACAGAAGAAGGGAGGAAGGGAGGGAGGGAGAAAGAGAAGGAGGGAGAGAGAGAGAGAGATCTTACATCCACTGGTTCATCCCCCAAATGTCTGCAATATCCAGGGCTTTGCTAGGCCAAATCAGGAGCCAGGCAATCCATCCTGCTCTCCTGCATGGAAAGCAGGAACCCAAGTACTTGGGTCATCTTCTGCTGCCTTCGTAAGCACATTACCAGGGAGCTGGATTGGAAGTGGAGCTGGATTGGAACTGGCACTCTAATATGGATATCAACGTTCCACTATGACGTGAGGTATACCACAATGCTGGCTCCTGAATCTAAATTCTAAACGTTTCTTTTACATGATAGATCATA
Organism: Lepus europaeus; assembly: GCF_033115175.1. Taxonomy (NCBI): domain Eukaryota; kingdom Metazoa; phylum Chordata; class Mammalia; order Lagomorpha; family Leporidae; genus Lepus; species Lepus europaeus. Next base: position 42,806,664 of record NC_084832.1, on the reverse strand, counting down.
CTGGTTCAAAGGAGACATTTTGATCAATTATTTATCCTTTGTTTATATATATGTATACATATTAATTACCATGTATTATATTATCATATCATTTTTCTTCTGTTTATGTATATACATATATATCACTAGGGTAAAATATGGATCAATTTAAAGATAATTTATCACATAAAACAAAATCCATATTAAGGAATCTCGTGCTCTGAAACATAAAATTCAAAAAAATTTTTCTTTCAGTCCAATCAGGCAACTCTTACCATGTCATTTTAATCCTTGAATTTCTTCATGACAATTTTCATAAAACTCACTCAACAAAAGGAAAAAAAAAGGTTTACAGTAAAGGTATTAAACTGGCTTTCACACTCCTTAGACATACTCCATAGGTATCCAATATCATAAAGCTTCTGAAAAGATAAACTAATAAACATTTCTATCTCTGTCCCTATCTCCTCTTCTTCCTCTACTTATCGTAGAAAGTTTGATCATTAAATGACTGTCCCAAGAAACAAATCATCTCCTCTTGTCCACTTTCTTTTTGGCTATGAGACAAAAGGGATGCAGAGTTATAAAGAGTTTAGAATTTTAGGAATTTGCCCTTACTATTTCTGGGAAATTCAATGATTTTTTTCCAATTCTTTGGAAGCACCTCATACCAACCTGGTTGATAGAACCTATAATTGTCAGCATGGTTAAATGGTAGGATGTGAGCAACTAGGGAACTCAAACTTAGTTATGGATAAGTCATACATATCTTCTTAATAGCTATTTAATTGCAGGGCTGCCATGTGAACTCTTGAAGATGCATTTCTTGTGTAGAAGGAAGGCATTAACTTCTTTCTGAATACACATCGTCATATTAAAGGAGTTCAAAATTTCAAGTGTTCTCAAATAAATCATGTCAACTTTAGATGACAACAGAGATTTTTCCAATATTAACCTTTCCTTGGTTACTTACAGGAACTCCTGAAGAATATCTGAACCATTAATTTTGTGCATAATTTAGGTAGTTATTTTCATAATGCAGGTCCTATAAGTGGAAATGTATTATAATATTTGTCTCTAACTACATCTGAAGTGACCTTGGTATTATCACAATCTTAGAGGTCATAGCTGACAGCTACAACTCAGTTGTTTTTTTTTTTAATGGATTATGGAATGGTCTGAGTCTTTTTCCTTTTGAGTCAAGCTGTAGTCTTTAAAATTGCTAAGAATTTCTTGTCTAACTACACTTGTGTCTTAGGACAAGTGGAAAACCCTATTCAGAAACTTAAGATCACTTGCTGGACTTCTAAGGTAGACCCAGAGAGTTTCTTTGGAATTATACAGCTCCTTGTTTCTAGGACCCTGGAAGAATGTTTAAGAAAATTACTTTTGTTGGCTTCATTGTGCTATTCACTGCCATGTTGATAGTGTTTTAAATGATGAGACAGTAAGATAATCAGATTGCCTAGCACTGTGGGATACATATATGAAAAATGACCAGGGGTCAACATGCTCTAGAACTGAGGGGTAAATATTATTGGCTGAATATTCTATACAGATTTCTCACAGTTCCGTATTGTAAATAAGGAATGGATTGCCAATTTATCAGCACTATTTTTTCACGACTGCTTTCATAGTGAACAGCCTTGGTAATTACAGATATCAGAGCAACCAGCAAGAAAGCTTGTTTATGTCATAAGATGTTAGATACTGGAGCAAAGGCAAGGTTTGCTTATTGCTCATTATAAATGATTTAAGTTTTTTAAATCCAGATTTACTTTACTTTAACATGATCTATTATATATGTAAGCGTCATCTAGTCCTTTTGGCATCTCCCAGTAATATATGAAGTTCAGAGTGTAAGCACAAAAATACCAATTGACTTTTCCTAATACTGTGAATGTTGTGTTCCTAACCTTTGACCAATATTCACTAAACTGTGCAAGGCCAATTTGTCAGTTTTGAAGTCAGTTAAAATTTCTGAGAACTCACAGTTCTTAGTGGTAGATTTGTATCATAGAACTGTTCCTTTTATTCAGTAGATGTGTTTCATCCCTATCAAAATAGAGAATCTCAATTTGAATTTGCCCTCTATGCTACAAAATTTTGGCCAATTCAGCAATTCTTAGATTCACAAACTGCCTCATTTGTCACCTATCCCCAAATATTTTTATGTAACGTCCACTGCAATAAATTTCTGATTTCATAGCAGGTATATGGATTTATCTGACTTCTTAAACACTATCTGGTATATCACTCAACATCTGCCATACAATTTCCTTCTTGCTGAGTTTCCCCAGGCATTACAATGCAATATGTTCAGAATGAAGGGTTGTCTTATTCAAGGCTTTGGGAGTTCAATCTTAACCAAATATTAGGCAATCATAATACCACTGATCTCTGACTTAATTGGCATAGGGGCACACATACATCTAAATTCTAATTAATCAGGTATAAAGAGAAGAAATTGAAGAAATTATTAGGAAATACAAGTTTCCATAATAAAAACAGAGATGGAGAAAATCTTGATGTTTTTCAATAAAATTCTAGGACTATATGATGTCTTCATATTCTGCAGCTTTCTTGTGAAGAAATAAACATAGCGATAAAAAAATATAGTAGGGGCCGGCGCTGTGGTGCAGGGAGTTAACACCCTGGCCTGCTGTGCCATCATCCTATATGGGCACAGGTTAGAGACCAGGCTGTTCCCCTTTTGATCCAGCTCTCTGCTATGGCCTGGGAAAGCAGTAAAGGATGGCCCAAGTCCTTGGGCCCCTGCACCCGCGTGGCTCCTGGCTTCAGATCAGCACAGCTCCGGCCATTGTGGCCAATTGAGGAGTGAACCAGCAGATGGAAGACCTCTCTCTCTCTCTCTCTCTCTCTCTCTCTCTCTCCCTCTCTCTGCCTTTCCTCTCTCTATGTAACTCTGACTTTCAAATAAATAAACCTTTAAAAAAGAAATAAAATCATGTAGGATCTCTGTCCTTAATGTGCTATACATTGTGGTGTAATGCTATAACTAGTACTCCAACAGTATTTTTCACTTTGTGTTGCTATGTGGGGGCAAACTGTTGAAATCTTTACTTAATATATACTAAACTGATCTTCTGTATATAAAGAGAATTGAAAATGAATCTTGATGTGAATGGAAGAGGAGAGGGAGCGGGAAAGGGGAGGGTTGCGGGTAGGAGGGAAGTTATGGGCGGGGGGGAAGCCACTGTAACTCATAAGCTGTACTTTTGAAATTTATATTCATTAAATAAAAGTTAAAAAAAAAGAAATAAAAAATATAGTAGAGATGGCTAAGTAAGTTAGCAAAACCTGCATCTTCATGACATTTTAAGCTTCTATACAAATTCTGGCTATTTTGGAAATCTGGCTAAAGTCATATAGCTATATTTTCAAGGCATGTTTAACAGGATATTCTGTTACTTAGATTTTAAATTAACCTGACAGAAATAATATTAAGAAATAAAGTATTATTAGTTATGTCTATTGATGTTATTTTGAACATTTTCAATCTGTTGTGCCAACATTTTATTTCTATTAATGCAAATTCAATGTGTGTGTATGTGCATACACATAATTCATAATGAATTATTTTATTTTGAACTACTCAGTCATGGATCTCTCTTTAATTGAATATTAAGCTTTACATCAATGCCATAATTCTTCAAACTAAAAACTTTGATAACAATTAAAACTTGATATAAATATATTTATTTCTAATAGTAGTGTTTTGAATAATATGTTATTAAATTAAATATCAATATGAATTTTACTAGATTTTAGTTTAGCATTTATGTGTAATGTAAACCCATTATATGCCCTAAATAAAATTTGAAATAGCTTATGACAGAACTGCCTAAATTATTATAAAATTGAGGATTACTATGTGAGGTCTACTATCACAGAATAAACAGAGGATGCTATCATGAATAGAGTGTCATTGTAATATAAGTGTTTCAAGGCACAAGCAAGTCTTGAAAGTGATGGCAAAGTACATGATTTATTAACTTTCATGTTTCAATTCAATATTAACAGTTAAAAGATAATGTTTATTTTTTAACATGTCTTATTTCAATTCCATTTTTCCAAGCATTTAATCTCAGCATATTATCCAATGTTTAATCATTCATTATTTACTCTTATTGAAGGTTTTGTTTAGATTGAACTTACAGAATGCAAACTGCAATCTTTGGGTGCCTTCCCATGTCTTATTTAGAGATATACTTGTAAAATTAGTGTGACTCCACTTTTTTAGATTGCCTCCACAAAAGCTTATTAATAACTTTATTGTGCTGAGCCAAATTATAATGTTCTACTGCTTCAGTGTAATAATTCCTGATTTTGTTATTAAGCCATATTAATTTATTAAATATTAATGAAAATTATTTCAATAAAGAGCAAGCATTTCCAATACTTTATTACTCTATTTTCAAAATGCTATCTGAAAAAGATGAAGGTTCTGACAAAGCAATAGTAAATATGGAGCAATTGTTAACTTTGCCTTAGCAATAAGACTTCTATTTCACAAATTTGTCTAATATGGATAGTATGGTTCTCTTTGCCATTTAGATAATACATCTTTTCTATAAAACCTAAGAAGTATTCTTTCAAATTAATAGATTTTGGGAGGGCAGTTTCAGGTTTACATAAAAATTTAGTAGAAAGTATGTTTCCCAAATACCCCTTAATACCTTCTCTCCTGGATTCCCCTATTATTAGCATCCTGCATTAGTATGGTATATGGTTAAAATAATGATACATTATTAATGAAATTCCATGGCTCATATTAGGTTTATTCTCCATATTGTGTCTTCCATGAGTTCAAATACCAACTGTTACATATGCATTTAATTGACAAATTAAAATTGTATTTATTTATCATATACAACACATTGTTTTGAAATATGTATATATTTTAGAGTGACCAAGTTGAGCTAACATGCATGGCTTCCTTTCAGGCTTATCATTTCTAATAGTGAGAACACTTAACCTCTTCTCAGCAATTTTCAAGAATATATTTTTACTAACAATAGTTGTCATATTGTACAATGTATCTCTTTATTTATTTTTTTTTGACAGGCAGAGTTAGACAGTGAGAGAGAGACAAAGGTCTTCCTTCCGTTGGTTCACCCCCAAATGGCCACTACGGCCAGCGTGCTGTGGCTGCGCACCGCGCTGATCCGAAGCCAGGAGCCAGGTGCTTCCTCCTGGTCTCCCATGCGAGTGCAGGGCCCAAGCACTTGGGCCATCCTCCACTGCCTTCCTGGGCCACAGCAGAGAGCTGGACTGGAAGAGGAGCAACCAGGACAGAATCCGGCGCCACGACTGGGACTAGAACCCAGGGTGCCAACTCTGCAGGCGGAGGATTAGCCTAGTGAGCCGTGGCACCAACCTAACATATCTCTTGAACTTATTCATCCTACATAACTGAAATTTTATATATTTTGACCGACATAACACCAACATAACCACCTGAATTCCAAAAATCACTATTCCCTTTGTTTGCAGATTGTAATTTTTTAGAATATATATAAAAGTAAGACCCAGGAATATTTTTCTTTTTGTACATTGCTGATTTCACTTAACATAATGTCCTCCAGGTACATATATGTTGTTGCCAATGACCAAATTTCCTTCATTTTTAAAGCTAAATAGTGGCTGGCACCGTGGCTCACTTGGCTAATCCTCCGCTTGCGGCGCCAGCACCCCAGGTTCTAGTCCCAGTTGGGGCACCAGATTCTGTCCCAGTTGCTGCTCTTCCAGTCCAGCTCTCTGCTGTGGCACAGGAAGGCAGTGGAGGATGGCCCAAGTCCTTGGGCCCTGCACTCGCATGGGAGACCAGGAGAAGGCACCTGGCTCCTGGCTTCAGATTGGTGTATCATGCCATGCTGTGGTGGCCATTTTGGGGGTGAACCAATGGAAAAGGAAGACCTTTCTCTCTGTCTCTGTCACTCTCACTATCTAACTCTGCCTGTCAAAAAAAAAAAAAAAAGGTAAATAGTATTCTGTTGTGGTTTTTACAATTTCAGTAATTATATTTAGGATTTTAATCCATTGATTTGGAAAATTAAAAACGATTACCAATTATATGAATATTGAATTCATTAGAATTTGATATTCAAATATGTGTAACTAAATATTTATGTATAAGGGCCGGCGCCGTGGCTCAACAGACTAATCCTCCGCCTTGCGGCGCCGGCACACCGGGTTCTAGTCCCGGTTGGGGCACCGATCCTGTCCCGGTTGCCCCTCTTCCAGGCCAGCTCTCTGCTGTGGCTAGGGAGTGCAGTGGAGGATGGCCCAAGTCCTTGGGTCCTGCACCCCATGGGAGACCAGGAGAAACACCTGGCTCCTGCCATCGGAACAGCGCAGTGCGCTGGCCGCAGCGCGCTACCGCGGCGGCCACTGGAGGGTGAACCAACGGCAAAAGGAAGACCTTTCTCTCTGTCTCTCTCTTTCACTGTCCACTCTGCCTGTCAAAAAAAAAAAATTTATGTATAAGAAAACAATAAACAGTAACCAGATGTATGCCCTTTACATAAATACTTATTATAATAAAATGGAAATAACACATGTAAAATTTTGTTAACCAAAACACTCTTACATTATTTATTCAAATATACCTTATCATTTATTTATTTATTCAAAATTGATTTGCTAAACACTAGATGGAAGTAAAAGTCCAAAGTTGTACATTAAAATACACTTAATATATCTATGAACATTTAGCCTAACAGTTACAGTGCTCATTAAGATGCTTGCATTCCACATCAGAGTACTTATTTATATTCCTCATTCTGACTCCTTTTTCTAGCTTCCTGCTAATGCAGACTCTGGTAGGCAGTCATAATGGCTCAGGTAATTGAGTTTCTACCACCCACGCAGAAGACCTGGATTACATTCCTAGTTCTTGGCTGGCATTTTTGGAGAGAACAGGTGGATAGGAGGCAGGCGCTCGCTCTCTCTCTCTCTCTCTCTCTCTCATTCTTAACTAAATAAGAATGGAGTTATCAAAAAAAAAAAAAAAGGAAAGGGATAATTAGCTTAAACTAAGAAGGAGTATTTGCATTATTTAGATTACCAGACAAAGCCCAGGATACTCTGATCCTGCACAAATCTAATACTATCCTTATCTTCAACCCTTCATCTTCAACTGCAAATTTCCCACAGACTGTAATGCCCACTCCAAGGACTCACCAATGTAAAACCAATCTGAAAAGAATACACTTTAGCAAAATAGTATAGTTTCTTTTAACAGTTACCAAACTTGTTTTGTGGAATTGTTTTCCTCTTAAAAGTTTGTTGACACAAAGAAAAGTAATCATAAGCTTGTATTTCAGCTTGTTCACAGAAGAGAAAAATGTTTCTCATGAAATATTTATTTTCAATCGCAAGCCATAAAGAATCCATTTGTTTTATTGTGCCATAGAAACAATACAACATGAAGTTTCATAACAGATAAAGACAGATGAGTGAAGTTACAAGCACACTAAGAAAGTTATGCTGACAGATTGATACAAAGGCATCATTACTCTCATTGACAAGTGGTTCTGGTAACAGTATTTTTTATAGAGTAGGCATGATTTCTCATCTACCCATTTGCCAAATGTGATGGTAAAAAGGCTGCACTCAATCTTCATGGATAAATTGTATGTAAGAAGTGGGCACAAGAAGTCAAATCATATGAGAAGTGCTGTGTATAATAATCCACAGATAGTTTTAGGTGCAGGACATTGATTGTTAGCTAAATGCAAGTTACTCTACAATCTCTCCATCCATCTGTTCCCTTGGAGGAAATAAGGACATATGTAAATGTCTTTATATTTACATTTCCTTCAAGAGTGAGAAATCTAGTTTTAGTAAATATGAACTGTCAGTCAACTTTTGGAACAGAAACTGGGTTATGACTAGAAATAGAAGATAAAGCAGAAGGCTACACAAGAGAATAAATTATATTCCTACTTAAGAAGAACAAAACAAAGGAAGGACCAAGGTCTGAAGTCCATAGGTAAAATATATTTTCACAACATTCAAAACAAAAGTTGAAAACATTCAAAAAATCACTGAGACATAGGGAAACACATATCATCATTTTTTTAGAAAGAAACAGCATAAATAAGAGGATTCAAAAATAACAGTTAATTGACAATGTAGAGTGATACTAGCAATGATAGAAAAATATGCTCATTAAGATAGTGTTTGTAGATCCTAATACTGTCTGAGAGATAAAGGTAAAATTCTCAGAGCCAGAAATAAGTAAATTTGCTCCACAGAGAATAAACAGCACCCAAGACAAATATAAAACATGCTCTTATTGAAGCACCTCCTCAAGGATTTAGCTGTGTGTACCAGTATATATTAGTGAAATTTAAAATAATTCCACAGGTTGTAGTTTACAAAGCAGTAGGAAGAAAAATACTAGGAAGAAACATGAGAATAATATAATAGGAGGAAATATGAGAAATGTTTATTTTGTAGTTAGAAGAATTGTAGAATTAGGTACTTTAATGTTATTTAACTAACTCACTACTGAAATATAAAGCCTGAAGCTAGATAATAACAGACACTGTCCACTAAGTTAAGAGGTTTGAACTTTATCAAGGATCTACTACTCATAAACAATACAATCTTTGCAATCTACTCCACTTACATATGAATCTGCTTTCTTATTTTAACACAATGATGTCAGTAAAAATTGACTTATGCTGTTGTATGGATCTAATAAACACATGTGTAGTGTTAAGGATAATGTTTGACAAATATAAATCTTGAAAAATGTCTCAATAAGAAAAAACTCATGCATTTTCATCATAATTACCAAATTTATGCAGAATGATATCTAGTGTGATGAGAATGTTCATGGAGTAGAAGTAATATGGAGTGTCAGGAAAAGATAGGGTAAAATGGACTTTCCTATTACAGATGTTTTTCTTAACTGGGTATAGAAAAATTAGACAGGGAGCAGGAAATCAACACAGAGTGCAGAAGGATGAATGGCAGTAACCCATAGTCTGAACAAGGTGAAGCTGGCTGGCATCCTTGCAAAGGAGAAGCTGGCAAACAGCAGTGGAACATTAGTTACTTCTAAGATCAGTGATTTAATTAATTAATTAAGGATGTAGGGGAGTCAAATTTCTCACTATTTGAGAAAGAATATGTAAAGCTAGAAACAGAGTAAACTAAAATAAATGCTGTAGTTTATAGATACAAGTCAGAGTTATCAATGTTGAATCCATCGTTTTGACTATATAGATACACAGATAAGCATGTATTTAAGTGTGTGTGTATTGTATGTGTGTGTATACTTGCTAAATCGGCTTAATTTGGAAGCAGTGACAACCCAATAATAATAAACACACATAGCACTGATATCATGTTCTTTTTAAAATCTTCAGCCAACTAGAAATACATAGATCCTTAAAGAAATAGCTGATTACAAGGAGAGTTGTAGGAGGAAAGCATCACTTAAGCCTGGAACATATTCTTAAAGAGAATGCAAAGCATTGTTCAAATCATGACAGAGACATGTCCAAGTTGTCATAGAAGGCAGTGCAAAGGGAATTCTATTGGCAAAATATGGACAGCATCAGATAAATGAGAATAATGATGAAAATTACTTATAACCCATTGAATAAAATGATGAAATAATGCTATATTCAAATAATGAGCCAATTGAAGGTTTAATGAGACTTATGATTTTGCAAAGATCAAACAATTTCTCCACAAACTTTTCATGAAATATTTGGGAATTTCAGGGAACAAAGACATTAACTCACAGAGGAGAAATCTAATAGAGCTCCATGTAAACCAATGATCAAAGAAAATATCATCACTTTTGGGGTAAATTTAAATCATGTCACATTTTATTTGAGAACATTGCATCACTTTTGTAGTGTTTTTCCCAATGATACAACACTTGAATCTATTCACGAGGGAACTCTCGCAAACCTTTTTTTAGTATTTATTTTATTTACTTGAAAGGCAGAGTTACACATAGACACAGAAAGAGAGAGAGAGAGAATTGAGAGAGAGACTTTTTTTTAAAGATTTTATTTATTTATGTGAGAGGTAGAGTTACAGACAGTGAGAGGGAGAGACAGAGAGAAAAGTCTTCCGTCTGTTGATTCACTCCCCAAATGGCTGAAACGGCCCTAGCTTCCCAAAAGGCTGCAATGGCCCTAGCTGCGCTGATCTGAAGCCAGGAGCCAGGTGTCCCTTCCCGGTATCCCATGTGGGTGCAGGGGCCCAAGCACTTGGGTCATCTTCTACTGCTTTCCCAGGCCATAGCAGAGAGCTGGATTGGAAGAGAAGCAGCCAGGACTAGAACCGGCGTCCTTATGGGATGCTGGTGCCGCAGGCGGAGGATTAGTTGGCCCCGAGAGAGTCTTCTATCAACTGGTTCACTCCCCAAATGGCAGCAATAGCTGGAGCTGAGCCAGTTCAAAGCCAGGAGCCAGGAGCTTCTTCCAAGTCTTTCACGTGTGTGCAGGAGCCCATACACTTGGGCCATCCTATGCTGTATTACCAGGTGCATTAGCAGGGAGCTGGATCAGAAATGGGACAGTTTGAACAAGAGTGTCAAATTGTTAAATGAACAACAGGAGTCACTGTGTACTTTCATCTCATGTGGGATCTGTCCTTAATGTGTTGTCCAATGTGAACTAATGCTATAACTAGTACTGAAACAGTATTTTTACACTTTGTGTTTCTGTGTGGGTGCAAACTGATGAAATCCTTACTTAGTATATACCGAATCGATCTTCCGTATATAAAGATAATTGAAAATGAAAAAAAAAAAAAACCTTGGTTTTAAATTGGAAATTGCATAGAAAATTAATCAATTTTTTTTAAATATCATGTAGGATCTCTGTCCTTAATGTGCTGTACATTGTGATTCAATGCTATAACTAGTACTCCAACAGTATTTTCCACTTTGTGTTACTATGTGGGGGCAAACTGTTGAAATCTTTACTTAATATATACTAAACTGGTCTTCTGTATATAAAGAGAATTGAAAATGAATCTTGATGTGAATGGGAGGGGAGAGGGAGTGAGAGATGGGAGGGTTGCGGGTGGGAGGGAAGTTATGGGGGGGGGGAAGCCATTGTAATCCATAAGCTGTACTTTGGAAATTTATATTCATTAAATAAAAGTTCTTTAAAAAAAAGAAATGGGACAGTTTGAACTTGAATCGGTGCCCATATGGGATGCCAGTACTGTAGGCAGAGGCTTTACTGCCTATGCCATAGCACTGACCCCAAGAATTCACGCAAACTTTAACTGAACAAACTTCTCCAAAATAAATTGATCTAGCTTGATCAAAAATCTCAAGCTAATGATGGAAACTGAACACTTATGACAAGTATCTAAAATAACATTACAATAAACGATACACTTGAATCTGACCTGAATATTTTCACAAATACTATGTACAAAACTATCTTTGGGGACAGGCGCTGTGGGGTATAGATTAAAGCCATCACCTGCAGTGTTGGCATCTCATATGGATGCTGGTTTGGGTCCTGGCTGCTCCACTTCTGATCCAGCTCTCTGCTATGGCCTGGGAAAGCAGTAGAAGGCCCAAGTACTTAGGCCCCTGCACCCATGTGGGAGCCCCAGAAGAAGCTCCTGGCTCCTGGCTTCAGATTGGCACAGCTCCGGCCATTGTGGCCATCTGGGGAGTGAACCAGCAGATGGAAGACCTCTCTCTCTCTCTCTCTGCCTCTCCTTCTTTCTCTGTGTAAATCTGTCTTTCAAGTAAATAAATAAATCTTTAAAAAAATAAGTTCATCTTGATGCAAAAAATTAAAAAAAGAAATCTTTGGTTGGAAGAAGCAAATTGAAGTACCTAGGGTGACAGTACTAGGTTATCAATATTGGAACTTATGTGATTCAAGACAAGAACAATTTGTACCATTCTTGCAACCCTTCAATAAGCAAGAAAATGTTTCTTGTGTGTGTTTTTTAATATTTATTTATCTGAAAGAGTTACAAAGAGAGAGAAGGAGAGACAGAGAGAGAGAGAAGTGTTCTATCTGCTGGTTTATTCCCCAATTGCCCACAATGGCCAGAGCTGCACTGATCTGAAACCAGGAGCCAGGAGCTTCCTCTGGGTCTCCCATATGGATGCAGGGGCCCAAGGACTTGGGCCATCCTCTGGTGCTTTCCCAGGCCATAGCAGAGAGCTGGATCAGAAGTTGAGCAGCTGGGACTAGAACCAACGCCCATATGGGATACCGGCACTACAGGCAGTGGTTTTACTTGCAATGCCAAAGTTCTGACCCCATGTTTCTGTGTTTTAAATGTATATATTTAAATTTATTTAAAATGAGGTATATGACAAGTCAGTGAGGGTCATAAGCATGGTCATAGCATGATTAGTTTTGATATTTACAAAGAAGCATGTACTTCCTACACCGTGGCACGTGGATTAAAGGCGATATGAATGAAGACAGGGAAATTAATCAGAGCTTTGTTAGTAACCTCAATTTGAGATGAGATCTATCATATATAAGCAAAGAACACAGAGATGTAAATATAGCTGTGTATTCAGCATGTAAAGAAGAACATAGAAAGCTTAGCAAGGAGTAGTATTAAGGAGAAAAAACTATCAAGAATTATCTCTGAAATCCTACTTGGGTAAGTTATTTTGAAGGAAATGTCATTTGTTGACACAAATAACATTGAAGAATTTGCCATTATATGATTTTGAAGCATAGGAGAAAGTTCTGAATAAAACACAGATTTATAGTTTGCATTTCTGATGTCCCATTGAAGCAAATTCATAATTTTCCCATCTTAAAATTGCAACAATTCATGATTTGACCTATCTTTTCTAGGTCAGAAAGAGTTAGGAATCTATTTTTGGCATAACATCTCAATATGTGAAGCTAATGAGGTTTTCACAGTCATATGAAGAGAAAAAAATGGTGGAATAATTATGACACCTTTGAACATAATAGTTTTAGCTGCATCTAATTCAAAGAAATGTTAGTTCAGTCACTATCATTGTACAAATGTTTGTTTACTTAAGCCAAATATGTACTATATTCAATTGACACTTTAAATATACACCTTAGAAACATAAAGGTGTGTCTATATCCAAGGTAAAAATTCCTTCGTAAATTTTAATTGTGGTTAAAGCAAAATTAGAAACCACTGGCTGTCCATTAATTCATCAGGTAAAGAAACATCCACTTGAAAACACTGACTAGACCATAACAGCCCGAGTTGTGTTTCTATTACAAAATTTTGTGTAAAAAATATTCATATAGTTGCAAATACATTGGTGGAAAACAATTTCAATTTAAAATTTCTTAATATTTACAGAAAATACAAACTATAACAATTAAAACAGCATCATACCATTATAAAAACTGACACATAGATAAGTGGAACAGAATAAAGAATCCAGAAAATAACTCACATGCGTGCAACCTCTTTTTCTCTAACTCTGCCTTTCAAATAAGAAAATAAATCTTTAAAAAAATCAAAAATGTTAAAAAGAAAACAATAGTACCAAGAATTAAAGGGAAATGTCCTCATATTTGTAACAATGTCAATAAGCTCAACCTGCTTTCATTATTTACACAGAAACATAAGCATACACTATTTTATTAGTAATACATCACTTACACGCTATACCTTCATCATCTAGCACACTGCTCATATTTTCTACGTCTTCCAAGAAGTCAGTGATAAAATGGGAAGAATGCAGGCACTGAAAATTAACATAATCTTATCCCTGTTCTCATTATTTTTAAATATTGGATATTATGTAAATCTCCTTTAAGCTACATTTTATTCTTCATAAAATATAGATCCTGGTAACTACCTTGTAGGATTGTATTGAAGACTGAATGCTGGCCGGCGCCGCGACTCACTTGGCTAATCCTCCGCCTGTGGCGCCGGCACCCCGGGGTTCTAGTCCCAGTCAGGGCGCCAGATTCTCTCCCAGTTGCTCCTCTTCCAGTCCAGCTCTCCGCTGTGGCCCGAGAAGGCAGTGGATGATGGCCCAAGTCCTTGGGTCCTGCACCCGCATGGAAGACCAGGAAAAGTACCTGGCTCCTGGCTTCGGATCGGCGCAGCGCGCCGGCCTTAGCAGTCATTTGGGGGGGGTGAATCAACCAAAAGGGAAGACCTTTCTCTCTGTCTCTCTCTCTCTCTGTCTAATGCTGCTTGTCAAAAGAATTTATAAATAAATAAATAAATAAATAAAATAAAAAGTCTGAATGCTGATGACTTACCATATCTTATCATAATGAGCCCCTCCCAAAAACTCTGGTTTCTTTGCATTTAGGTAGTTATAATTTTTTTCAATTAATGCTTTTTGACAATAACCATAATAATACTAAGTTCATGATAAAATAGCTGGCTTCAGACATGGTGTAAATCTTCATGAAAATACACAACATGTTAAAAAATACGCATGAAATTTTCTACAAAATGAAGCACTAATTTCCATAAACACAGAGGATAGAGGAGCAAGCAGAATTATTATATAGGATCAGCCTGAATACCAGTTATTTCTTCATCATAATAAGCAAGATGAGAAAAGCTATAGCAGTAATAACCAAATCTTTTTTGTCAATAAGTGTGTATGTGGGTGCATAAATAGAGAGCACATTATTGTGCTAGAATTGCCAGGACAAAGTATCACAGATTAGGTGGCTTCACCAATAGAACTTTATTTTCTCAGAGTTCTGGAGCACAGCAGTCCAAGATCAAAGTGTTGACAAAGTTCATTGTAAGGCTTCTTCCTTGGTTTATAGACAGTAGTCTTCTCCCTTGGTCAGCACATAGTCCTTGTATGCAGCTTGCTCCTCATCTCTTCTTAAAAATGATTACATTGTTTTAGAACCTTGTCATATGATCTCAAGTTAATTTAACTACCTGTTTAAAGACCTATCTTCAAACAGTCAGTTTTCTAAGCTATGAATAAGAACTTCAACGTGATTTGGGGGAAAACACAATTCAGCTTAAAACAGATGTGAATCTATGGATTAGATGAGATTTCAAGCACATACTAACCACCCACAATGTTTGTACCCAATCTAAAATAAAAACAAATAAATGTAATAAAACAATATCATGGGCAGGAGATATAGTGGATTAAGCCAACACTTGGAATGCCTGCATCCCTTATCAGAGTACTTGGGATTGAATCCCATCTCTGCTCTGATCCAGCTTGTTGATAATCTGCCTAGGAGGCAGAAGATGATGGATGATGCCCCAGGTACTTAGTTACCTGCTACCATCATGGGATACCCAGATGGTGTTCTTTGGTGTTCTTGAAAATTTGCTTAAATGTGGCCCAGTCCCAGCTGTTGTGAACATTTCATGAGCAAATCAGTAGACAGAAGATTTCTCTCTCTCTCTGCAT
The DNA here is from genome assembly GCF_033115175.1 of Lepus europaeus. Classification (NCBI taxonomy): domain Eukaryota; kingdom Metazoa; phylum Chordata; class Mammalia; order Lagomorpha; family Leporidae; genus Lepus; species Lepus europaeus. The sequence continues at coordinate 42,791,294 of NC_084832.1, read as the reverse complement.
TTCAAATACATACATCTTTCAAACACACGTGTATTTGAAATCATTAGTTCTCAAAGCATGGCCCAGAGACCTTGCAATTTACAAAAATTCTTTCAGCACATTCATGAAATAAAGACTGTCAGCATAAGAATAATATGTCTTTATTTTCCTTTTCCGACTTTCGATATTTTTTACTAATACAATAACAAAGCTGATTAAAGTGCTAAGACAATAACATACAAGACCATACAAAGGAGAATCAATTTTATAAATAAGGTACTATAGGTTAGAAGTTCAACATACAAAGTTTGGGGAAACACAATTCAGCAAATATCAGAGAAGTATCTATGAATTACAGGATAGTTAAGCTACATATTAACAAACTACAATGTTTGGAACCAAAACCAAACCAAGCAAATAAAAGCAATAAAACCAAAAAAACACATGAAATTGATATTTAATATTGAATAACTAAATGAATAAGGTCAAATAAACAGATTCTCCACATAGAAGAATATAAAATAACTATTTCTTCTACTCTCACAGAGTAAAGCAGAACTTCTTAGCCCCTAAAAATGAACCGAGCATAGTGACTTATTTCCAAAGAGTACTGTGTGGGATTAATTTAAAGGTGAATTTTCAGGGGAGGAATCTAGAAAATACTGCTTCATCCAGGTAATCAAGGCCAATATCAGTAGGGACAAATCATGTTGACAGTATATATCCTTTACACAATACAATAAAAATGCCACCTTATCTTCCTAAAGCCGTAAGATTACTCTGATTATGAGAAAAACAACAGACAAATCCTAATTAAAGACAGTCTACAAAATACCTAACCAGTAACCTTCAAAAGCATCAAGGTCATCAGAACCAAGGTGACCCTTGGAGGCTACCACAGTCAAAAGGAGTCTAAAGAGAGATTATGACTAATGGTTATGTGACATGGAACAGAAAAGGAACAGCAGGTTACAGTCTCTCCCACTTAGGCCAAGTGCTAATTGGCTTATTTTCTTCTTGACGTTTATTATCTACCATAGCCAACTATATGTTCTCTATAAGTGTCTGCTGAATATGAAATAAATTAATATCGGAGTTAGTGTCTCACTCTCTGCTTCCTTATCTATCCTTCCATTACTCATTCATATTTTAAATACAGCCTCAGAAAGAGAACATTCTTGGTTTGCTAATGGAAACTCAGCAAACAATTTATCTATTGAGGAAAAAAATCTGCTTTGAAACAATCTTGGGAAATGAAAATTATCTTCCAATTTGTTTTCTATGCCTGGTCTTATTAGTTGTGGGCCATGATGGAAGAATGACTCTTATCACATGTGCCAAGGATAAACTGGTCCATGACAGATACCAAATCTAAAAACATGTTCAGGTATCTTAGCAGGACCTTTATTTGTTGTTAGAATACACTGGACTTAAGCCTGGTATTTAAGGAAGCAAAAGTGGATTTACATGTTTTCCAGGTTCCCAAGGAAGACTCCCCATCTCGCAAAATCTAATGTCTCCATTTATTTAGTAACAGGTTTTTTGTTTTTGTTGTTATTGTTTTTAAAGATTTTTTTTTATTTATTTGAAAGGCAGAGTTACAGAGAGGTAGAGGCAGAAAGAGAGAGAGAGAGAGAGAGAGAGAGAGAGAGAAAGAGGTCTTCCATCATTCCACAAGTGGCTGCAATGGCCAGAGCTGAGAGGATCCGAAGCCAGGAGCCAGGAGTTTCTTCTGGGTCTCCCACATGGGTGCAGGGGCCCAAGGACTTGGGCCATCTTCTACTGTTTTCCCAGGCCATAGCAGAGAGCTAGATTGGAAGTGGGGTAGCCAGGACTTGAACCTGCACCCTTATGGGATGCCAGCACTGAGGCAATGGCTTTACCCACTATACCACAGCATTGGCCCCTAATAGTGGTTTTTAATTGTGGTATTAAAGATGTGGCTTAAAACAGAAACATCTCCTGAGCAGTTCAATAGTGATTCATAATAAAGAATGAATATCTACATTTGATTCCTTTCAGAATGCACATTTGACCAAAGCAAAGAATTACAAGAAGGGACTGGATATTTACAAACATGAGGAAACAGATTCTTGAAAGAAAAGAGGTTCAAGAACAAATCCATTCTGATCTAGCATGAATTTTGCTACCCTAAATAAACATAATAGAAACCTACAAATATTGCTCTCAATATAATATCTCAGAGGAAGATGTGCTCTGGCATTCTATTCACTTAGACATTATTTGTTCTGATAACATTTAAATTTAGTCCTATGAAATACCTTAAGGAAAGTATTCTGATATTACTGATATCATTCAAAGGCCTCTTCATTCAAAAATCCCATGGACAGAGTAGTTTCATCATTTATCAAGAGCTGTACTATATCATAGACTTCATCTTTAGCATTGTCAGCAACACAGAGTACAGCATCAATCTTTTTGTCTTTTTAGTAAAGCTTCCTCTGTAACACTGTTGAATGAAGAGTTATGTTCTCACTCAGCAGTGGTGAAGAGTAAAAGAACATTACTAGGAAGCTCAGCTATAAACCCGCTGGAAGGTATGCGGCGAGATTCGTATCTACCTTTGTTCGCTGTTAATATTTTGTTGAATGAGTGAAAATTCAGCATGTATTATGTGAAAATATAGTGGTTTATTATTTTCTGGAGCTGTCATAACAAAATGCTACAAATTAGGTAGCTTAAAAAATGGAAATATATATTCTCAGAGTTCTAGGTACAAGTACAAGATCAAGGTTTGGCTTCTCCTGAGTTCTCTATTTTGCTTGCATATGGCAAACTTCTCACTGCTTCAGAGGTCTTTCCTGAGTATGGATTTCTAGTCTCTCTCTGTTTAGATTTCCTGTTGTTATAAGGACACCAGTCATATTGGCTTATGAAATACTCTAAATGTTTCATTTTAACTGCAACGCCTCTTTGATGGCCCTATACATACAAATACAGTCACATTATGAAGCTCTAGGTGTTAGGACTTCAATAGATCAATCTTGGGGCTAGGAGTTGGGCAGTAATGAGCATGTAACAGTGCTAATCTCTGGAGATATAGCTGTGAGTAAAACAATATCATCCCAGTTTTGATGGTACTTAGTTTTTAATGGGGTCAGGGTTTAATTATGCAGGACAACATATAAAAATTACTATTTGTTATTAAAAATCACTAAAGAAATAATCAAAAACATACTTGTATGCTTCAGTAGGGTGAAGTTGATGTCTCTCCAAGGAGGTGATATATCATATAGATGATGAAATAAGATGAGCTGTTGCTATCCAGTGTAATAGCATCATGTGAAAAAACCTTCAGATGAAGAAAACTCGCACATATTAAAAAACATTCATTTAGGATTATGTTGCTGCAATATACTAAGTGAGGAAGAGAAAGTTATACATTTTTGAAGACTGGCAGAAGTGTGAAGATTATGATAGAGGTTTGAAAAACAATACCAGAAGTGTTATTCAATTGCAGCAATAGACTTACATTTTAGCAGGAGTTGACTTATGTTTTAAACTTTTACTTTGCTCTATTGAGTACAAATAAGGTTATTCATAAAATAAGAAACAGGGATGAGCATTAGGCATAAAAGTGAAGACACTGCATAGGATACTCACATCCCTTATCAAAGTGCTCAGGTTCAAGTTCCAGTCCCACTCACAATTCCAGCTTCTGCTAATGGAGATCCTGGGAGGCAGCAGGTAATGGCTCAATTACTTGGGTCATTGACCCTCAGGTAGCAGACCTGGATTAAGTTAGTGGTTCCCAGTTTTGGCCTGTCCCAGCCCCAGATGTGATATATGTACGTGGAGTTGACCAACAGATGGAAGCTCTGTCTGTCTGTCTTCCTCTGTCTGTCTGCCTGCCTTTCAAATAAATAAATATTTTTTAAAATAAAAAATGAGAAAAGAAATTTCTGTAGCTCATTAGAGATGAAGTATAAATTTGGAAAAGGAGGTAGCAGCAAAGAGGAAAACAGTGGATAGAATTGATACACGTTTTGGAGGAAGATAAAGTGCCCTTGTACTTTGATATTGGTCCACGTCAAAACTGTAAAGGATCTGAATTTTTTTTTTCAACCTGAAAACTTAAAATCTAGCCTATTAGCTTCGTTGATGCTGATAGAGGACATAAGAATTCTAAATCAGAGGCAAAAGACATTATTGCTTCCGGAATTGTCAGTAGCCAGAAAGTCAGTATTTTCTCATATCAGTTCCCAGACCTCTACTTCCTACACAAGGACATGAAGAGGCCCCAGTTTCTCTTGGATTGGCAACAATGCATTTCACAGGAGAGGATCCATGAACTTAGGGAACTCAGCAATTTTTTTTTTTTTTTTTTTTTTTTTTTTTTTTTTTTTTTTTTTTTAGTGAGCAGTAATCACATCTGTCTTTTGTTCTAGGGGAAGATACCATGTATGTATATCATCAAACTCATAAACAACTTGGCTCTTTGTACCCGAGAAGAGATTTTTTTCTATTTTTGTGGGTAGTGTATAATATATACATCATTGAAAAGATAAGCTAAAAAAAGTGAGGGGACAGTCAATGTCACTGCTTACAGTATGTGCAGAAGCTTGAGATACACATGGAGAATTATCCTCCAATAATATGTAACCCTCTGGTCTACCTTGTCCTGGCTGGCATCTGGCAAATTTTCCCATGAGTGCATTGTGACATAGGTCATTCGGACTAATCTGCCTGACAGGCTGGGACCAAATCTGTTCCATTTGTCTCATCTCAAATTTAATTAAGGATACTATCAGTAGGACTCTAAGCAGCAGGATAAGACCAATCTGCAGTACTCACTTCAACTATGACTCCCAAGGGCCCAGGCCTCAAAAGTTGTGAGGCAAGAAAGAAAGAAAAAGAGAGATTATTCATTAGAAAGGCAATGTACTTTCTATTTATATTTGGGAATTGATATTTTTACTTGCCTGAAACACTAATCAAGGTAGAGCTGGATCTATTATCATTTTCTTGGACCTTACTACTATTTGCAAAGGAGGAATATGTGGCATTTCTATCATTCATAGCAGTGCTGTTCAGTTGATGCTAACTTAGAGATCCTTCCCTGGGCTGAAATTGTGACATTGATCATTTCAGCTACAGTCAAGAAAACATTTTTACTACATTCATGAATTAGATCCTTTTTTATTTCAGGAAAAAGAGACTTCAGTGTGGACATAAAGGGAAATTTTGGAAATTCCCCCAGAGAAATCAAGGTATTCGTGTTTTGGAGAGGTCTCTACTGCTGCTGGAGTGTAAAATGATCTTTTAGTAGTGTTTTCTTCAACACTTACAGATCTCTAGTGATAACCCCTAACATGTAAGTTACTTTGTTTTCAAAAAAGAGGCAACTTACCATCTGATCTTCCACCCAAGAAGTATGGCCAGTGGACAAAACAGCCCTCTATCTATCATGTTCAAAATTGTTGGAGGGCCCTAAAGTAGGGGGTTCATCAGTGAGCACCTACAATATGGCCCATTGGCTGCCTGGAATGTCTAAGTGGGCTTGATCACAATCATTTCAAATAGATAAGTATAGTTTTAATGGTTTTGTTTGTGGGGAGAAACTGCTGAGGGAAATTAATACAAATTGTCAAGTTTGTCCATGCTATTCAACCCATGCATTGTAAGACACATGCAGGAGTTGGGTCCTGCCCTGCATTTTCTTATGAGCTTCTCAGTACAACTAAAGGGGGTGACAATACAAAAATCAGAGCCTTCTGAAAGGGTATGACCCAATTCAATAGTTAATTACATTTAAAGAAATTACAATACTTGGGAGAGCTGCACCAAGGAATTTTCTTTATGAGGATTGCTTCAGGGATGATTTTCAAATATGGTCTCTTCATTCCTAGCACTTCTTATGGCTTAAATTATTCTGGGGCTGGTGCTGTGATGTAGTGCATAAAGCCACCTCCTGTAGTGCAAGCATCCCATATGGGCATTGGTTCAAGACCCAGATTTTCCACTCCTGATCCAGCTCTCTGCTATGGCCTGGAACAGCTGTCGAAGGTGGCCCAAGTGCTCGTGCACTTGCATGGGAGATCTGGAATAAGCTCCTGGCTCCTGGCTTTGGATTGGCCCAGATCCAGTAGTTGCAGCCATTTGGGGAGTGAACCAGCAGATGGAAGAGTCTCTCCCTCTCTTTCTCTGCCTTTGCCTCTCTGTAACTCTGCCTTCCAAATAAATAGAACTTTAAAAAAATATTCCTTTCACATTAAGGTCCATATTTTATTACCACAAAATCAGTGTGCTTCATTCCAACAGCTTTGATTTCATTTAACTTTAAATCATATCTTGATCACATCAAACTTTTAGTTGATATAGCCAGATAGAAAGACCACAAGGGAAGTTTTATAAATTTAAAGGTAACTACTATGCCCTCACTTTAGCCTGTATGGGCTACTACTTGGAGAATGAAATAGCAGTATACTAAATCAAGTGGTGATCATACTTAGGGTCTAAAAGTACATCGGTCCAATGAGAGAAATCTAGTTATAGAAGCCGATTTTTGTTTGTGTCCCCTGAGTTCCAGTTTAGCAGGCTATTAACCAGGATGGTATAGAGATGCTGTTAGGAAAAAGAAGGAAGCATTACATCTTTTAATGTTTGGGAAAGAATTCCAAAGTTTCAGAACTGATTTATATAGCCTTTATCGAATTCATACTGACCATGACCCTGGGAATGGCTGTGCTCTCTTACTGGGAAAAGCATTTTCATTATGTTTATTTCCATGATGACTTTCATAGCAGCACCAAAAATGGCATTAGCTCAGTTTATTCCATAAGAGAGGGATGAAGTAAACATAATGGTCTTCTATAAGTCAAGGACTAATTCCATTTCAAAACATTGTACAGCATTTGATTTATTCATGTGAGGGGTCAGATCACAGGGGTGTGTTCGAAGATTCTATAACATTTCAAATCTTGGAGAAAGCTGTCAATGGACAGAGGCATGTATTGAGAATAGGTCATGGAGATAAACTGTATTAGCATATAAAGTATAACTCCACATCTAATAGTATTTCTCAGGTGAATTATTTAATGTCCTATCTGGTTGTGAATAAGACAACAAGCTTTGGTAACCCTGCCATTCAATCCAAATATAACAATATACCTCATACACTGTTAAACAAATAAATATTTATTAAATTTGAGAATACATCTTCACATTAGGCATGTGAAGATTCAAGGACAGACACTATCATATCTCCGTTACCTTCTCCATTTATGGATTAAATTCTGACTTCCTGAGAGGATAAATTATGACTTACTACCCTATGTAGTATTAGAGAAGAAAAAAAAACTAGCAATAAGATATAGTGGCTTATTTTTTTATTAACATGTTTGCAGTGATAAGTTATCAGTTACATAACTACACACTACACTTGCATTCAATCACATATGAAACTAAAGTTGTCAGGGTTTGGAGGGCTGTAGAAGTGTGATGCTCTCTATGTATGTGATAAGAGTCTGTTAACTGGCCACTTTTTATGACTTCCTCTCATATTTTTAATATAAGAATCCTGTTTAACATGTCATGTGTTGCTGGAACTGAAAATAACTCTTTTGGATTTTCATAAAGTAAACATACTAAGCAGTTAATTATTTGAGAGACAACCTTCCAAAGGAGGTTGTGGTATTTCAAAACCAACCTTGGTGGTTTCGAAAACAACAGGAACAATATTACTCACCTTACATTCTACAGAACACTTTTATTGAGATAACAACCTAGACAAAATAACCCACAAGGGTAGCTTTAATCAAGGAAAAGCAAAACACCTGTGGTCTCAAAGCTGTCAGTCAAAGGGAAGGAGAAGAAAGGGGAATGAAATGAGGAATGAGATATTAAGACAGAACAGAAGCCAACAAAGTCTAGGGAAATGAGAAGGAAATCAGCTGTAATATTTGTTAAACATGATTACCAAGGAAGAAAATGCACAACTGCAGACAGGACAATGGCCCTCCGGACTAGCAGGATGAAATGGAGGTAATGTAGTTTCTTTTGGAAAGGGAAAGCAGCAGCATTGAGTCAATGATACAATTAAAAGAAAGGGAACTGCCACAGGAATTGTTTTGCCAGGGCATTAGTTTCTTTAGAAACAAATCTGGTAATTTGAATCCTTTAATTTAAAAAAAACTACAATACTAACAGAAGCCACAGTGGAAAAAATAAAAAATAAAAATAAAAACAAAAACCAACGGAAAGGAAGACCTTTCTCTCTCTCTCTTTCACTGTCTAAATCTGCCTGTCAAAAAACAAACAAACAAACACCTCTGTTAATTCCTCATTGCCACCAGTTCATTATTCCTTGGTCTGTAACACTACTACTTTGCTACAATGTATTTTTACACCCTGGGGCTGTTAAAAACCTCCTCCACATTTTTACTTGGAAAACTTGAACTCCAGAATGCAGGGTGAATTGTTCTTTGTCACAGTGGGAAAGGTTTGAGCTGTTACTACACTTAGCATATGGTGCCATAACTTGTAATTTATTTGCATTTCTCCTTCACCTCTCACAGCAAACTCCTTCAGGCCTGAAATCATAAATACTTCATCTTTCTTTCTTTATTTCAGAAACACAGCAACTAATGTATTACATGCAATAGTTAAAATTATCAAATGAAGTTATATCAGGTTTGGAGACAAATAAATGGGTATGATATAGTGAAGGTCAGGAATACGGCTTGAGAGCCAAGTATATTTGGAATAGTAGAGTGGATCATTATAGCGGCCTTTGATGTTGTACTATGGTATATCAAGGTAGAAAAAGACACTCTACCTCCTGCCCTGTCTAATTACTATCTGCTGTGGTTTATAAACATAATTCACATCAGAGCCAGTGACTGAGTTAGTGGTTCCCCCTGCTGGACTTTTTCTTATTCTTTCATCACCATCTCCCTATATAACAAGCAGCCCCAGTTGCATGATGGATTCCTACAAGTAATTAGGACTCTTAGTTTGTGAGTTTGTGAGTCATGGACTAATATTCCTAATTTGTTGACTGGTAGGAATTATTCAGTATATTACTATTGATTCTGTCACACACTTAGGAATGTGGAAATTGTATCCACAGGATTCACTTAGAATATAAAATCTTCAACCACCTCCAAGTGAAAGTGCCTTCGGTAAACTTGGACTAAGTCTCTTATTTTCGTATACAATTTTGCATAGTACCAAGGGACTTCATTAGGTCTAGCAAAAGCGTATTCCATTATCTAGACTTACACTTTTTGTTTAAAGATGAGTACTGACTTGCTTCACAAATGAAGTAGAGGGCACAGATAACAATAGTGAGAAGGCATCAAGTCCCAGTGTGTGACTTGCCATCCTCTCTCCATTTCGCACTTTCATTGTCAAACTGTGTTCCTTGCAGAGGGCAGATCAGCCTGTGTTACTGAATGAGAACAGGGTAAGACGGACGTCCTGTGTTCTACCCTGTCCACCGAATATATTGAACTGAAAAGGATATAAATCACGAGCAAAAGGCAAATCTGTATTTTAGAAAGTCCCCGAGAGTTTTGGTCTGTTGTCCTTAGAACATAACCTGGATTCTCTCCATTTACATGATACCAATGAAAAAACTGAAAATAATCACTTTATCTCTATTACATTCCATTTATTTGTCAAGACCAAATATTGTGACTAGTAAATGAGGTGGATAGTCCCCAGGAATTTGAATGACTGTTAGTTTTCATTCATTTTGCTTTCATCCAGTCATAAGTAAACATTATTTTTGCCATGGGAAAAGTAATTGCATCTGCACACAATCAAGAGTATTAGTCTATAACACCTCCAGGGGTGAATTAAATAAGTTTAGAAGCACATTTTCCTTATATATATTATTGAAATTATTCCCTCAAGCATCTCCATGAATTTACATGGAAGCAGTGCATGTGCAAAATGAAATGCTTTGTGCTATAACAATATTCTATTCAAAGGTCCTTAAATCTACCTCCAGGACTTCCTATCCTGAATGTTCAAAAAGTTTGCTTTATTTGATTAGGCTAATGATATTAGTGAAAAATAAGCATTAGGAATTTATTTAAATAAGGAAGAATTAGGAGAATGTGTAAACATGACACAATTTGAGAAACTAGTTTACTCAGAGAAACATTCAAACCAAATAGACATCTAAGATTGATAAGAATGAAAGACATGTTACAAAAAGTAAATTATCAGCTGCTAATGAATATAAACAAAGTAATGATTGGTAGCCAACTGCTTTCCTGATTATCTGTTACTATGGGGGGTCGTTACACTCTATGGGTGTACTGCTCTTCCAAAATGTGTCACCAATATCCTTTGATGCCAAGCTAAATAGTATCATGGGTTGCTCACAGGAGAAGACTCCACAAAAAGAGCCATGTCTAGCAACATGTTTGAGTGGAAAAAGTCTCATTCTCCAAATTTAGGTATATTCCTAAAACAACCTTACATTTCCATGATATTTATTTAAAACATCTCCACCATTCATAAATCCATTTTCTACAGTTTTACAGAAAATAATATGCTATTGAAAGAAATTATTTTATTTTTTATCTTTCTTTGAATTTCTTGTAGTATTAATCTAATCATAGGTTGATGGTTGGTGGTCACTTTGCTACTACACATTCAATTTCAACTGAAAAAAAAGGAAGTTGAAATATTTGGTTCTAGGATTCACCAGCCTCACATCTCTAATGCACCCCCTGACATACACACAGTTATACACAAACATACAGTGTTGTGTATTTGTGGTAATGTGTAGATATATAGGGACCTTGCATCACAATGACGGAAACATTCATACATGTATACACACACTGGTAAATGAGGGGTTATATGTAGCTATTTTTATTTATTCAACTATTTTCATCCATAGCTTTATCTCTTAGGATGGGAATATTAATATAACATCTTCTTTTTAAATATTTATTCATTTGAAAGTCAGTGTTAGAGAGAGAGAGAAAGAGAGAGAGAGAGAGCGAGAGAGAGAGAGAATCTTCTATCTGCTGGTTCACTCTCCAGATGGCTGCAATGGCTGGATCTTGGCATGGCTGAAGCCAGGTTTCAGGAATTTCTCCCACGTCTCCCACATGGGTAGCAGGGAATCAAGCATTTGGGTCATCTTCACAGCTTTGCCCAGGCCATAAGCATGGAGATGGATTAGAAGTAGAGCAGCCAGGACAATAATTGGCACCATATGGGATATCAGCATCACAGGCACATTGCTAAGACACTAGCCCCAATACCTTCTTTTTAAAATTGAAGTTATCCCATGTGTCGATATGATGCCAAGATTAAGTTATAAAATCTGAGAACAAACATATAGAATTCTTGCTGAGCACTAAAGGAGATAAGAATCCTCATCTTTGACCTACTGGTCAATAACTCATGAGCTCATTGGTTCTGGCTCTAAAAGCAGGTTGGCGATCAACTTTGTTGCACATTATTAGCATCCTGAAAGAGGTCTTATTCCTTAAGATGTTTCACTCTAAAAGATATCTGAAACACTTGGTTTCCTAGTCAATACAATGTAATTTATTTTTGGACAAGTCTAATTTTAATGAAAGAATAAAATTTCAGGAGCTATGGTGATAAAAGGAATTGGTGCACCTCTAAACTTGAAACAAATGGACAAGTATAAAGTCAGAAATCATGTATTGGTAAATAAATGATGTCTCATCGCCACGGTTTCCCCAAACTCAAGCAAGTAATAATGCTCAGTTTCTGCATCAATGACAGCAGAAACAGGAATCAGAATAGAAAGGAGAAATTCTACAGTGAAGACTCCTCACTCATATGGCAAGCAGGCTCTTCGTATTGGCGAGCACAAGAACTGTATCGCTGTAAACTTCTCATGCTTCAGTATCTGAGAAAACTTAATTCTGAGCAATTGACTCTAAAACAATAAGTGGAAAACTTCTTTATCAAATATGTCTAAATGTAATAGATAAATTCCCTTCTGAGAAGGTATACACCACTGTGGCAAAATTTTAGAAGCACTATGGAAGGGGTTGGACAAAGAAAATTGTTTATGGGGCAGGTGTTGTGGTGCAGTGGGTGAAGCCACCACTTGAGATGCTTGCATCTCATATTGGAGTGCCTGGGATCAAGTTCCACCTCCACTAACAATCCAGCTTTCTGCTAATGTGCAACCTGGGAGGCAGACAGTGATGCTTCACATATTTGGGTTCCTGCCACATAGGCAGGAGAGACGATGTACTTTCCAGCTCCTGGCTTATGCCTGACACAACCCAGCAAGTTGTACGCATTTGGGGAATTAACGAGCAGATAGAAGATGTCTGTCTCTCTCTCTCTCCTCTCCTGCTCTCTCTCTCTCCTCTCTCTCTCTCTCTCTCTCGTTTTCTCTGCTGCTATGCCTTTTCAACTAATAAAAATAAACAAATTAACTTTAAAAAGAAGATAATTTATAAAGTTTTGGTTTCTAAACTGTGAAATTTAATGCAAATATTAGCGTCAGGGGAGTGATTAGCTTTAAGAGAAAAATGACTGTAACATGAGAGTTTAAGATTATTGGACACTGAGGTGAGAACATGATGCAGGTCATGATACATAAACTGTTATCAAATAGTGAGCTCTATATCCACATAAAGTACATATATTCCTAATTGCAGAGATTAAATTTGTTCAGATGGGCCAAATTGTTTTCCTGGATAATTCATTTGTGTGATTTTCCTGAAAGAACAATGGAATTATTTACCATTTATAGCCTTAACAGTATGGTCTAAAAAGAAAAAAATATTAGTAACAGAATTATAAGGGTCTGAATTCACTTTCCAAATGGTTAAGCTCTGTGGAAACAGGTGACCTCAATTCTCAACATTATTCTTTCATTATTCTCGCTTCCTTTTTAAATGTATTACTTTAGTTAGTTGTCGCCGATCAGGGAAAACATATGATATTTGTCCCTTTGGGACTGGCTTATTTCTTTTTTTTTTTTTTTTTTTTTTTGACAGGCAGAGTGGACAGTGAGAGAGAGATAGAGAGAGAAAGGTCTTCCTTTTTGCCGTTGGTTCACCCTCCAATGGCCGCTGCGACTGGCGCGCTGCGGCCGGCGCACCGCGCTGATCCGATGGCAGGAGCCAGGTGCTTCTCCTGGTCTCCCATGGGGTGCAGGGCCCAAGGACTTGGGCCATCCTCCACTGCACTCCCTGGCCACAGCAGAGAGCTGGCCTAGAAGAAGGGCAATCGGGACAGGATCGGCGCCCCGACTGGGAATAGAACCCAGTGTGCCGGCGCCAAAAGGCGGAGGATTAGCCTATTGAGCCGCGGCGCCGGCCTGGGACTGGCTTATTTCACTCAGCATAATGTTTTCCAGATTCCTCCATCTTGATGCAAATGACCAGGTTTCATTGTTTTTGACTGCTGTATAGTATTCTATAGAGTGCATGTCCCATAATTTCTTTATCTAGTCTACTGTTGATAGGCATTTGGGTTGGTTCCAGGTCTTAGCTATTGTGAATTGGGCTGCAATAAACATTAAGGTGCAGACTGCATTTTGTTTGCCAATTTAATTTCCTTTGGGTAAATTCCAAGGAGTGGGATGGCTGGGTTGTATGGTAGGGTTATGTTCAGGTTTCTGAGGAATCTCCAGACTGACTTCCATAGTAGCTTAACCAGTTTGCATTCCCACCAACAGTGGGTTAGTGTCCCTTTTTCCCCACATCCTCTCCAGTATCTGTTGTTGGTAGATTTCTGAATGTGAGCCATTCTAACCGGGGTGAGGTGAAACCTCATTGTGGTTTTGATTTGCATTTCTCTGATTGCTAGTGATCTTGAACATTTTTTCATGTGTCTGTTGGCCATTTGGATTTCCTCTTTTGAAAAATGTCTATTGAGGTCCTTGGCCCATCTCTTAAGTGGGTTGTTTGTTTTGATATTGGGGAGTTTCTTGATTTCTTTGTAGATTCTGGTTATCAACCCTTTATCTGTTGCATAGTTTGCAAATAGTTTTTCCCATTCTGTCGGTTGCCTCTTCACTTTCCTGTTTCTATGCAGTACAGAAACTTCTCAATTTGATGCAATCCCAAATGTTAATTTTGGCTTTAACTGCCTGTGCTTCTGGGGTCTTTTCCAAGAAGTCTTTGCCAGTTCCTATATCCTGCAGGGTTTCTCCAATGTTCTCTAATAATTTGATGGTGTTGGGTCATAGATTTAAGTCTTTAATCCATGTTGAGTGAATTTTTGTGTAAGCTGAAAGGAAGGGGTTTTGCTTCATGGTTCTACACGTGGAAATCCAATTTTCCCAGCACCATTTACTGAATAGACTGTCCTTACTCCAGGGATTGGTTTTGGATCCTTGATCAAATATAAGTTGGCTGTAGATGTTTGGATTGATTTCTGGTGTTTCTATTCTGTTCCATTGGTCTATTCATCTGTTTCTGTACCAGTACCATGCTGTTTTGATAACTGCCCTGTAGTATGTCCTGAAATCTGGTATTGTGATGCCTCCAGCTCTTTTCCTAACTGTTGATGTACAATGCAATACTTTATCCATTACAGTATTTTTTTTTGTTCTAGTACTATTGGTTGAACTCTGTAATTAACACACAATTATTCTTAGGTGTTTAAATTTTAACTGAAAAGTTAAATATAAGAGTGGGAAAGAGTGAGGGAGGAGATGTACAATTTGGGGCGTGCTCAATCAGACTTGCCCCAAATGGGGAGTTAGAAACATGCCAGGGGATTCCAATACAATCCCATCAAGGTGGCATGTACCATGCCATCTCACTAGTCCAAGTGGTCAATTTCAGTTCACAATTGATCACAATGATAGGACTAAGAGTCAAAGGGATCACACAAAAAAGACTAGTGTCTGCTAATACTAACTGATAGAATCAAAAAGGGAAAAAATGATCCAACATGGGAAGCGGGATACATAGCAGACTCATAGAATGGCAGATGTCCTAAACAGCACTCTGGCCTCAGAATCAGCCCTTAAGGCATTTGGATCTGGCTGAAAAGTCCCTGAGAGTATTTCAGGCATGGAAAGCCAAGGCACTGTGGCAAAAAAAAAAAAAAAAAAAAAAAAAAAAAAAAAATCCTAAATGAAAGATCTCTGTGAGTGAGATCCCAGTGGAAAGAACAGGGCCATCAAAGAAGAGGTACCTTTCTGAAGGGAGGAGAGAACTTCCACTTTGACTATGACCCTATCGGAATAAGATAGAAGTCAGCGAACTCTAAAGGCTTCCATGACTAGAGCCTAGGGAGATTACTGACGCCATAAACAAGAGTGTGAAATTGTTAAATCAACAACAGGAGTCACTGTGTACTTACATCTCATGTGGGATCTGTCCTTAATGTGTTGTCCAATGTGAAGTAATGCTTTAACTAGTACTGAAACAGTATTTTTACACTTTGTATTTCTGTGTGGGTGCAAACTGATGAAATCTTTACTTAGTATATACTGAATCGATCTTCTGTATATAAAGATAATTGAAAATGAAAAAAAAAAACTTGGTTTTAAATTGAACATTCCATAGAAAATTAATCAATTTTTAAAAAATATCATTTAGGATCTCTGTCCTTAATGTGCTGTGCATTGTGATTTAATGCTATAACTAGTACTCAAACAGTATTTTTCACTTTGTGTTACTATGTGGAGGCAAACTGTTGAAATCTTTACTTAATATATACTAAACTGGTCTTCTGTATATAAAGAGAATTGAAAATGAATCTTGATGTGAATGGAAGGGGAGAGGGAGCAGGAAAGGGGAGGGTTGCAGGTGGGAGGGAAGTTATGGGGGGGGGGAGCCATTGTAATCCATAAGCTGTACTTTGGAAATTTATATTCATTAAATAAAAGTTTTAAAAAATGTATTACTTCAGAAATGAAAGTGTTTGTGTGCAGTGTTTTGTTAGTGGAGCTGCCTTATATAAGGTTTTGACAGCCCTTGGTGCCAATTGTTTCAAAATCATTTTTCAGTGTTTCTATGCAGTTAGTATGAGTTTAGCCACAGCCAAGAGTTTCCATTCCATAGAAATTTTCTGGGATTTCAAATCAGGGCTTTATTTTTACAGAGACAGTCATACTTTCACCATTAAACCACTCTGTGTGTAGTAATGCACATTAATCTCATCCCCAGGGATGCTCCTCAATATGGGGAAAGTGCACTTATTAACTATGGTTAAAAAAATGAAAGATACTGCAGTAGACAGACATTTTTCAAGGCATGTGCTTTACCATAAAAATGGTAAAGCTGTATGGCTGAATCTCAGTTCTACCCAGAGCTTAACAATAAGGCAAAAAGGATAAACAGGGTGATTTCCAATGCTTCAATTAAATAATGTTATTGTTGATACCCAAAGATGAGACTGAGGAAACCCCTCATTCAATTGTACTTATTTTGAATGTAGGACATGTAAGTTTATTTTAATATTTCATTGTAAAGCTGGAATGTAATCAAGAGACTCTTGAGATAAATGGAAATGCATATCTTGATCATAGCACAAAATGGCATGCATCTGTCAACACACAACTATACCTAAAGTGGATGAATTTTATTGACCTATAATACACAAGAGTTTATTAAACAATATAAAGCTGATTTTGTTTATATCCGAAAGAGAGAGAGAGAAAAATTCCTTATCATTAATTCCTTTAGAAATTATTCTGTAACCTATGAAATTCCTGGTAACTTATAAATGTATCATTTATAGGCATACTGTAAGAATAAAATTTTGGCAGATTGAAAATATACTGTCTAGAAAGGTAGATTTAAGACCAGTACTCTGGCATAGCAAGTAAAGCCATCACCTGCAGTGCTGACATCCCATACAGGTGCTTGTTCCAGTCTTGGCTGCTTCACTTCCCATCCAGCTCCCTACTAATGTGCCTAAGAAAGCAGCAGAGGATGTACCACAATGATGGCCTCTAAAAATAATTTTAATTCCACTTGATTTAAAGAAGGATAATGTTTAGTTCCAGAACAATTTTTTTTTATTCTTTGCTAAAGATTTATATTATCTGATTGGATGCCTTTTTTAAATTTGAGAGGCAGAGAGAAAGAGAGTGAGAGAAGGAGAGAGCATACCAATCTATTAGTTCACTCTCCAAATGCCTGCAGCAGTCAAGATTTGTCAAGTCAAAGCTGGGAACCAAGAACTCAATCCAGGTCCCTCATGTAGACTGTAGGAAACCAATTATTTGAGCCATCACCACTGACTCCCAGGTCTGTATTATCTGAAAGATGCACGAGGAGCTGGAAGTGGGCATCAAACCTAGGTATTCCAACGCGGGACACAGATATCTTAACTGTTAGTCCAAAATGCTCCCTTGCGGAAATTTTGGTCAAGGCTTTAAAATGTTCCTGAATTCTCAGTTCTTTTCCCTATAGTATACTCATAAGGAAGTTTTGGATCATATCTAGAAACCTGACATATATAAATATTTCAATCGATTCTTATTATATGATAAATTTAGAAAACAATGGCATAGACTTTTTCCCTCTGTTTTTCTTTAATGCTAGCAAAGTTTTATGAAGGGAAACCATGAAGAGACTACACCTGACTCTCATGAAGGTAGGCTTCTCAGTAAAGAACTGAGAGCAGTCTGCATTCAAACTGAAGTTTTCAATGGGATGTGTATATGGGTCCTTCATTTCTCCTCCCCTAAACCCGTGCTGGAATATTACTGGGTGGAGGACTTTATGGGCATGGAATTCCTCCCAGTACTTCATAACAGCCACTTTGTTAAAGGGCAAATGTGATTCCCCTAAGTTATGTCCAGGAAGAGGGCAGGGACCCACCGGGACCAGCAAGATTTTTGATATGTAAATGCTTGGTTTGTTAAAAAAATTCACCCAGCAAAAGCTATACTTTAGATAACATAGACTTTCAATTTCCAACATTACT
Organism: Lepus europaeus; assembly: GCF_033115175.1. NCBI lineage: Eukaryota > Metazoa > Chordata > Mammalia > Lagomorpha > Leporidae > Lepus > Lepus europaeus. The sequence continues at coordinate 42,773,441 of NC_084832.1, read as the reverse complement.
GTATCCCTAATAGGGTTTATCATGTTGTCTTATTTTTTCCATATCTCACTAAGATAATAGAAGCAGAGAGAGGAGATATAATCCCAAATAATATTTTAAACAAAACTGGAAGGATTTGGAGACCTGGAAAAGCTTGGCAGATTCTACTACAGCTCATTCCCATCAGCTGTGCTGACTCCTGAGCTCTTTAGTCCTTACTCTGGACTTTCTGAAGGACTAAAGGATCAGATATTAACAGATCTTTCTGTTTTCTAATTATTGGGAAACATTGCTATTATGAGAAAATCATAGGCCTTGAAAAGCATTTCACCTGGAATTTAATATTACAGTAATTTTAAAAGAATTTTTATAACTCCCCAAAATAAGAGACTGCTATGAAATGAGATCCATTACTAAATATACACATATTTTTTTCAACTCTACAATATACTTTTTCATAAAATATTCTTTTTTAATTAACTTATTAATTTATTTTTTTGACAGGCAGAGTGGACAGTGAGAGAGAGAGAGACAGAGAGAGAGGTCTTCCTTTTTCGCTGGTTCACCCCGCAATGGCCGCTGCGGCAGGCGCACCGCATTGATCCGAAGCCAGGAGCCAGGTGCTTCTCCTGGTCGCCCATGTGGGTGCAGGGCCTAAGGACTTGGGCCATCCTCCACTGCACTCCTGGGCCACAGCAGAGAGCTGGACTGGAAGAGGAACAACCAGGACAGAATCCACCGCTCCGACCGGGACTAGAACCTGGTGTGCCCGCGCTTCAGGCGGAGGATTAGAGTATTGAGCCATGGCGCCGGGCCAACTCTACAATATACTTTAAACTTTCACTTTTCTAATAAGCTCCTACATTTATAATATTGATTTAATAATTAACATATATATTTGCATATAGGAACGATTAATTAACTAAGTACTCTAGAGTTGCTAATAACAACTGGTTCAGGTGTTTAATGGTAGTGACCGATAATATACATCTATTGATGATATTTCTGTATCTGAGTTGAATAACAAACAGGTAATAATTTCTTCATGTCATTTATGTTTTAAATTTAAACATGAAATTTTGAGCATTATACAACTATAAATACAAAACTGTTTTTAATTCATAGAAACTCCTTGTACATAACCTTCAAATTATCTTCTAAGTTAATGATGTGTTTTTCATGTGCATGTCAATCTCACTAATATCCAATTAAATATTTCTCATACACCTGATCTGTGATGTATGCTGTGCTTTGTGCAAACACAGCATGAAGGGATATTTACCATCAATTTAATAGAGATCATTTAGCTGCTGTGATACAGAGGTGTTCTCCATTTGTTATCATCACACACTGGAACACATCAGGTGTGAAATTCATAATTTAAAGCTCATGAGTAATTTCAGACAGACATCCATCATACACATTTAATTGTCAGTGTAATACACATTTCCATAAATATGAATTATTAATATGAGGTAAAAACATTGCAGTAACTGAGGAAAGTTACATATTAGTCAAAAACATGCAAGCATCGAACTCAGAAATGAACAATGGATTTCATTAAATAAAATAATCAGTAGTAATATTAAATATATGTGCTAGCAGTTTGGCACATCAAATGTGTAATATATTTATGTTTAGTTGATGATTGTGGATATTTTAAATAAATGTATTTTGACTTTTGAAATATTAATTCACAAAAAAATTGTGTAGAGTTCCTACATATACCACATCCAGCTTCCATTTTATTTGCATCTTTCAACATTTATAATAATGAATGTACCAACATTATTTCATTACTACCAGTCCACAATTTATACATATCCTCTTAAATTTAATCTATCATGACTATTCTATTTCAGAATTCAACCAGGGGCACTGCATTATATTTATTCACCGCGTCTCCTTAGTGTCCTCTAGACTGTGATACTTTCTCAGACTTCCTTTTTGTTTGATGACCTTGGTAATTTCCGGAAGTACTGGTTATGTATTTTGAAAATCATCCATACTTGGAACTTGTATGATTTTTTATAAGATTATGGCAAAGAGTTTGTGGTAGAAAGAACACCATTTTCATCATATTAAGTGTATACATAAGTAGTTGTATTAACCTTGATTACCTTGTTGAAGAAGTGTTTGTCAAATTTCTCTAGTATAAAGTTATTTCCTCAGCCCCTTTCCATACTGTACTCTGAAAGGAAGTCACAGGCCGGCGCCGCAGCTCACTTGGCTAATCCTCCACCTGTGGAGCCGGCACCCCGGGTTCTAGACCCGGTTGGGGCGCCGGATTCTTTCCCTGTTGCTCCTCTGCCAGTACAGCTCTCTGCTGTGGCCCGGGAAGGCAGTGGAGGATGGCCCAAGTGCTTGGGCCCCGCACCCGCATGGGAGACCAGGAGGAAGCACCTGGCTCCTGGCTTCAGATTGGTGCAGTGTGTGGGCTGTAGTGGCCATTTTGGGGGTGACCAATGGAAGGAGGACCTTTCTCTCTGTCTCTCTCTCTCTCTCTCACTAACTCTGCCTGTCAAAGAAAAAAAAAAAAAAGAAAAAAGAAAGAAAAAAAAAGAAAATAAAAGAAACCACAGGACATAATCCACACTTAAGAAGCAGAGAGTCTACTTACTGGAAGACTGGAAGTAAGTTACATAAACAAAATTTATTTTATAATTCTTTCCACAGAGATATTTATTCTCCAGCATAAATATACTTCTAAACATTCATGGAAACTGGATTTAAAAGTATGAGTTCATTATTGTGAAAAACCACTGGAGGTGCAATATGATATCTGAAAAATGAGTATTATGAAAAAACTATGCTAGGACTTCAAAAACAGTGAAAATAAATTCATACTCTACATTTTTTTAAAATTTTTTACTGACACAAACACTAATTTATGGCATGCCCTGTGATATTCTGGTACATGTATAATTGAGTAATGTCTATAATGTGCAATCAGTGTAAACATATCTCTTCTCAATAATTAAACATTTAGTTATAGGGCAAACATTCAAAATTCTTCCTGCTAGATTTTTTGGAGATAATATACATTATCATTATCAATGGCCACCCTACTGTCCAATATATAATCAGACTTCTTACTCCTGTGTAACTGTAACTTAATACCCTTTACTCAATCTTTACCAATCCCTATCCCTACCATCCTCAGCCTGTCATAATGACCATTTTACTCTTAATTTCTATGAGATCAAATTCTTAAAAAATATTTATTTTTTACTTGAAAGTCAGATCCTCCATCCTCTCATTCATTCCCAGATGACTGCAATGGCAAGGGCTGGGCCAGGCTGAAGCCAGGAACCAGGGGCTACTTCTGGGTATCTCTTAAAGGATGACAGGGGCCCAAACACTTGGGCAATGCTCCACTGCTTTTCCCAGGCAATTTTCAGGGAGCTGGGATGGAAGTGGAGTAGGAGGGACCCCAAACCAGTGTCCATATGGGATGCCAGCATTGCAGGTGGTAGTTTTATCAGCTACACCACAATACAGGCTTCTGGTTTCAACATTTTACAGTCCAGATGTGAATGGGAAAATATGATTATTATTTCTCTCTGCTTGGCTTATTTCCTTTAATATAATGACACTCCATTTTATCTATATTGTAAATGACAATATTTCATCATTTTTGGACTGACTAGTACTCCATTATGCATATAAACCATGACGATTTATTTATTCAGTAGCAGTTGATAAACAGTAAAATTAACTCATGCTTTCAATGTCATTTTCTATGAACTTTTAAAAAAAGATTGATTGAGGCCGGTGCCGTGGCTCAATAGGCTAATCCTACAAATCATACAAATTTACAATAAACTTATGTAAACAATTCTCAAAATCACAATCTGTTTCCTGCAAACCCAACCTAATACTCAAGTCAAAAGCTGAGAGAATCAATGTATGAGGTTAAGAGTAATGGCAGTTCCAAAATTATGCCAGGAGCCACAATGAATTGAAATTTCTCTGATTGCTCCACAAAGGCATTCTGAGAATAGCACCCCTAGGAGTCTTGAGGAACTGTTGAAACAGGTGATCTCTAAAAGCTCATGTAGCACTACAGTTGTATAGTGCTTGCATTCCATAAAATGCAGATATTAAATTATACTAATTAAGCTTTAATTTTTATTCTTGGGGGTAAGGCTTCTAATTAAATAAATTATACTATAATTTCATTCATAAAAAAGTAATGACAGTTTTTAGGAAAGAATAGATTAATTAGAAGAGATTTTTACAAACTAACAAAAGTAATACTGTCAAGCATTCCCTATGTTCACAACTGTGTTCTAAAACACAGGGTAGGAAAGTGCAATCAAACATTTGTATTGACTCTAACAAAATCTATTACCTATTAATATCTCTTAAGAAATGCAATAAATATTAGGAATAAGGATGTTTTTCTAAAAAGGTGATTAATATCTGCTTAGGGTCTAACAAGAGGTATATGAATCACTCCAAGTATCTAACCTGTGAGGATTTAATAAAGTGACTATTCACAAAGGCATAGAGGAGTAATTACAATTAAGGACAACCAAGAATGGTTGTGCGCTGCCTAGTATCTAGCAAGAGCTAGGAATTGTTCCTGCAGGGGGACTAAAGGAAAAAGGAGAGGGAAGAGTGAGTGAAGAAGTATGAGGAAGCTGCAGATTTAGAAGCTCAAAATACATGTCAGAATAGTGAAAAGGCATGCAGAGAGGCAAACATAATACCCCATTTCTCTCTCTCTCTCTCTCCCTCTCCCTCTCCACCTTTTGATCTCTGTCCATAACTCTGGATGACTGAATCTAACCACAGAATATGAATGTGGTTAGATTAACCACAGCTTGGATAATGGAGTCTCAGGAATCCATCTCCTAGAAAACTAGGAAAGAGTAAAGACAAGAGTAGCTCTACAGGATATGTGGACACACACACAAAAAAATGACTACTACATCATAAATTGGAGATGATGAAATAAAAAGAGTTGAATACACCCATTTATTCACAAAAACTACTGTGCTAAAATATACTTGTGTTTCAGAAAAAATATTTAATACTCTTATGTAAAGGAAAGTAGAGTAGTGTGTTTTTCACCTTTAAAAGAAAGCTTATCAACTTTCATTATAAGTTATAAATGTTAGTCAAGTAGTATGTATGTAAGGGCAAATAATCTTAGCTTGATTAAAATTAGATAAACTTCTTCCTGACTCTATGCTCTGACCTCCTGTGGCATATTTAGCTTTAGAAAAGTATCATTATAAATTCTTCATTTGCCCCCTTTTGAGCTGTAACTCTTTAAAAAAATTAACAACAATTTTTAATTTAATTTATGAGCTACAGAGTGACATTTCAATCCATGCATACAATGTATAGTGATCAAATCATGGTAATCAACATTTCCCCTTCTATGACATTACTTTATGACTGTAGCCTTGGAGCTCCTTTCTTGCACTTGCTCATAAAATATATAATGGGTTATTGTGAACTACAGTCCAGAAAAAGCTGTAAATCTTTTTAAAGACTCTTGCTGGTTTCACAAATCCAGAACATCTTTCTCAAGGACCTAAGGACAACACCTTCAAAATGTATTCATTAAGAAAGATAATGTCCCTATCTCCCTGTCTCTAGGAGCTTAACTTCCATGACAACCAATTAGCAGACACAGACATGCTAATCACAGGGGAAAACATTTGCACACTCGGGAACAACTCAACATGCTTGGCACATCCATTGATCAATCTCTCTGCTCTAGCATTTAAAATTCTTCAGGGCCCTCTAGCATTTCTGTTCTTTTGTTTCAGTGGAGTTGAGTTTAGGCTGCAATCTGCTCTTCTTCCCTTATTGCAACAGCATGGAATAAAGTCTTCCTGGACTTTAACATCAATTGGTGCAATTTTTACATATATGTATATAGCTGTGTTCCTAATGTTAGTGCCCCCAAATGCTATGCCCAAATTCATAAGTCAAAGCCTAATCTTCAGTTTAATAGCATTAAGACATCAGAGTGTTTGGGAAGGGACTAGGTCATGAGGACGGATTCCTCATGAATGGAATGAGTGCTCTTATAAAAGAGACCCCAGGGAGTTGTTTGTCCTTTCTATCCTGTGAGGACACAGCTAGAAACACCATCTGTGAACCAAAGACTGACCTCTGATCAAGCACTAACTCAGCTGATCCTAGACTTCCAAGTCTTCAGAACAGTGAGGAATAAACCTTTGTTGTATATAAGCTACCCATTTGTGGTATTTTTTAATGGTAGTCTGAATGGACTGACAGAGACAAATATAATAGATGATAGATAAATAATAGGTGGATATTTCATAAATAGGAAAAATGTTTGGGGCAATAATAAACTATTCAAGTAAAATGGACCACAAAGAAGCTCGGGATTGTAACAAAAGAAACTAGAGAAAATGATAATATTAAGAGTAAATTTGGAAAGTAGACTGAGGCTGAATTGTGATACAGTCTGTTAGCAGGAAATATCTTGGGTCGATAAATCCGCTTTCTCTGACCAGCTGATATTTAAGATAGAAAGGTTCTAACAATTAGAATGTTTTTGCTACTATATAATCTCTATGTCTATGAAGAATGCTCAGCATTGTTTTCAAGTTCATGTCTTCTCAGAAAGATATATGACTTCTTGTCCATGACCAATGTGCAGTTCAGTATTCCTAATAAGGAAGTTAGGATGACGTGAATCATTAAGTGACTTGGTCACCGAAAGATTGCATGATTTTAGGAACAGTATTAAGTTTCTCTTGTACTCAGGCCACTTATAAGAAGTACAAAAATAATGGTTTAACTACATTGTTTCTATGCACTCTGAATTAAAATCCTAAATCTTAAAATGCTGTGCTATTCAGTAAGAAGTATAAATTTTACTTAAGTATACTAAACAATTGAAGTAATATAACACTTTAGTTTTTAAAGCCTATGCCTTACCTACTAGACCGAAGTTCTAATTTAATAAGGGATACAGAGGTAAACTGGTTGCTTTTGAATACCTGTTGTGCAATTTACTTTCTTCATTAATTTGAATTTATTATATCATCTTTCTGTTTCTCACTTATATTTTTCTAAGTGGAGATAATAAAATTTGTCTCAGAGTTGCAGGGATTAAATGGTCAAAATAGCACCAGAATTACAGTGAACAGACAAAATATGTTAGGAAATATTATTGATAATTTTTCATAAAAATAATAATGTAAATAATAGAGATTGACTGCAGTACTGAAGCTTTATAGAAGCTTAAAACGTACTTTTTAGAGCTTCTATACTGCAGTTAATCATAGTTTTTCTAATTAGCCAAAAGACAAAGGCACCTTGGGACTAGCATTATGGCATAGTAGTAAAGCCACCACCTGTGACACTGGCATCACATATATGTGCCAGTTTGTTTCTTAACTACTCTACTTCCAATCCAGCTCCCTGCTAATAGCCTGGGGAAAAAACAGCAGGAGATGACCCAAGCATTTCGTTGCCTGTCACCCATGCTGGAGTCCTAGATGAATCTTGTGGCTCCTGGTTTCAGCCAGCTCTGGCTGTCATGGCCATCTGGGGAGTGAACCAGCAGATGGATGATCTCTCTCCATCTCTTCCTCTTCTTTGTAACTCTGACTTTCAAATAAACAGATAAATCCTTTTTTTAAGAAAAAAGAAAAGCGTCCATCTTTCTGCATAATTTTGGCGGGATATCCTCATCAAAATATATGTATGTTATTAATCCTAATCATAGATATAATATATACCCAGAAAATTTATTGGTTTAGTCACTGTTACTTTTTAGAGCTTACATATTCTTTATTAGCATTAAGAACCAAAAACATTGTCTACAAACAGGACATTGGGACAACACTGTATGTTTTACATATAAGTTAGCCGTCCTATCAATAGGATATTGGGCCAATATATCCTTTCATACATTACACAATACACAAAGGAGTGACTTTCATGACCTGTTCAGCACTTCATTTTGTGGAGAGGAGCAAAACACTTCAAACACATGGTTACATTAAAAATTAGCCTGCTATATACAGAGCTATTGAAATGTGAAGTCATCTTGGCAGAGCCAGAGCAAAGGATTTCACAGGTATTACATGGCACAGTGACTGGATGTGCCCTACCCCTGGCAGGGGGCATGTGTCTGGTTCTCGTGCTTCACACCTGAAAGCACATGTAATCTTTGTTGAAATCTCTCATTCTGTTCCAAAGAGCGTCACTAAACAACCCCCAAAGTAGTTGAAAATGTTAATCTCCTTTATGAGAAAAATTGAATACTTTCAATGTTAAATCAAATTCTTGATATTGACAAATGAATTAATATAATCCTTAAATTATTAACTACAAAGCAACACTATCATTTTAGTAATCAAGTGAAAGTGTTTTTGATTTTGTGTGAAATTATAAAAAGAGAATATATTAATTACACCATTTTGTCTCGTTTGTCATGATTTTCATAACTACTCAGATTTAAAATTTGTTCTATAATATATAATTTTTCAAAAGTATTTCAGAACTTGTATTTTTTTAAGTTTGTCTTATTTATTTGAAAGGCAGAATTACAAAGAGAGGCAGAGATAGAGAGAAAAAGGCAGAATTACAGAGAGGCAGAGGTAGAGAGAGAGAAAGAAAGGGAGAGAGAGATCTTCCATCCACTGGCTTGCTCCCCAAATGGACACAACAGCTGGAGCTGGGCCAAACTGAAGCCAGGAACCAGGAGCTTTGTCGGGTCTCCCATGTGGGTGCAGGGGCCCAAGGACTTGGACCATCTTGTTTTGCTTTCCTAGGCACGGTACCAGGGAGCTGGATTGGAAGTGGAGCAGCCAGGACATGAACCAGTGCCTAAATGTGATGCTGGTACTGCAGATAAGAGCTTTACCTGCTACACCAGCCCCTTATGATTTTCAATGTAAAATAATTATTTTATTCTTTTTGATGGCTCCTCAACACTGAAAATTTTCTAGAGTCAAACCCAGTAATGTTTTCCCTAAACCAATAATCTTATCACATGGGAAACATTTGCAATATGAAATAATAATAAAAAGAAAGAAATATATTACAGAAATGATTGCACAGAAAATTTTTGGTCAAAATAATAATATGCCACTTATAATGAATTAGCTTTTGTAATGAAAACTATGATCACTCTTAAAAAGTATCAATCCCAGGAGAGAACACTGAATACCTTGTAAACAGTGTATACCAGTGTTAATCCACTTGCATGTATCCAGTGAGACACAGAGTTAGTTATAGAGAGAGAGCAAGGAGTATTCGAAGCCTAGGATTCAGAATGATCTAATTACCAAGGATCAGGAAAACTACACAGATGGATGGAGTCTCACCTGTGCACTCCTCATAGCACACTGCAGCTGAGGGACTATGAATACACCCCATTCTGTGGTTCATACCTTATGAGCGACAGAATTCATGAGTGATAGTGTCGTAGGACATCCTGTTCTAGAAGGGACAGGGACAAAGTCTTCTTCCACATACTTTCTTCTAAACTCGGGATGTGGAATTCTTAGTCTATGTTGTAGTTTTTCTTGAGTACTAATAGTGAAAACAGGTGGGGTAGTCACAAAGAGCACATCCCACAGTGTTCATTTATCTTTGTTTTCTATATTATGACATGAAATAAGGATGCGCACAATCAAGCTGTGCCTAATCTTGCTAGAACACCTATATGAAAGGTTCAAATTAAAAATTACCCTGTCACACAAGTATCTGCTGAACAGGATGTGAGGAGAAATGATGGAGTAGTGAAAATAAACATTGTTGCTACCAAAGTAGAGGGGCCACAGCCGAGAGCTGGACTGGAAGAGGAGCAACCGGGACTAGAACCTGGCGCCCATATGGGATGCTGGCGCCGCAGGAGGAGGATTAACCAAGTGAGCCATGGCGCCAGCCCTCATCATGTTTAATTATCCTGAACAGGACTTTGTTCAAAGAACATTGTTTGAGACTGGATTAGGATTAATTTTCCTGGTATCATCTGTCCTCTAGAGAGTTCCTGGATCTTCTAACATAACAATGGCTGCACATTTAAAACTCTGCATAGTGTGTGGTCAACTGATTATACAGAAGCAGCAACAAAATTGTTATTAGTTTTCCAACAAGTCTTGAAGCCAGAACTTAGATAATAAAGACCAAGTAATGAGCATATGCTCTAGAATTAAAATAAATCCACTTTAGGAAGTAAAGTTTCTGCTTGTTTTGTTTTGCTTTAGCCTAGTCCTGGACAGTTATACTTGCTTTGTAGAGTGTGCCTGTGCCAAGAACTGTTTGGTAGAGCAGAAATCAGCTTTCATCTGCCTAAACATTTTATTTTTGAGTCATCAAATACTAATAATGATATAAAGCAAAGTTCATAGTGAATAAAGGGTTATTTTTAATTTTCTGCCTAGTTTTCACTTGTTTCTATACAATAGAAGTGTTTGTTTAAACCTGATAATTACCAAAAAATTATTAATTATATGAAGTATGACAATAATAATGTCAGAATGTACATGAATCTAAAAATAAGGAAATGGATGTACTTATAATTTATTTATTAAAATTGCTATGATAATTAATTCAACTCATATGGAGTCTTCTATATTATTTGCTGACATAAGCTTGGAACTCTGTGTTTACGTATCTGAACTTGCCTAAACATACATATAAAGTTATAATAATTCTTAACAGAAAATTTTTGCTTTCAGTATGCTTTGAAAACATTTTTTTAAATATCTCTTCCATTAAAATGTCTGTTTTCCTTATAATTATTGTTTTTATTTGCTGTCAATTTTCATCATGTTACCTCTAAATTAATTATGCCCTTTAATATATAGTAGTTACATTTTATTTTCTCTAATGGCTATTTGCTTTTTATCTTCCCCAAATTCTGAAAAATAAATTGCTAGGATCTTCTGTGTCCAAACTATTTTTGAATTTCCTAAAATGATCATCAGGTAATGCAAAGATTTGCTTCATTACCATAACAAAATGAAGAACAATTGGAATAATTATGTATCTAAGAATTCTACAAATTATAATCAAATGCAAAACTGTTATGAAAATGTATGCATACAGACTTTGGCATAAAGAACACCTGAAAACTCAAAAGAAGAGTTTATCTTTCTAGATTAATGATTAACATAGTGAAATATGCTAATATAAATGTATTTTAGTGATCTATATACTTTTATGCATATTCAAACCCATATTTGGGTCCAAAGATTGTGCTATATCTGTCTACTTGAAGATTATTTTTCCAGCACTCTAAATTAATATAGCATGTCAAAACATGGGCCAAAACAAGGATCTGATCTTCAGGTATTAAAAATATATTTGATATAAAGTGACCATGGTACATATTTTCAGTTGAATAATTGATTCAAATAAAATAGATATAAAGTGTCATCCAACAAAATTATGATAAAGTCAAGAGATCTTCAAATAAATTATAGGTTTGGCCATCTTCATATGATTCTGAGTAGACTAAAAAAAGCATCAATATGCATTTTACAAAAATCTCTTATTAATGTCTTAAGTTTGGATTTAAAAAGTGATTGAAAGGGATACAAAATGTCCCTTGGGACATCCACTATCTTTGCCATGAGACAGACAGAAGCAGTAGCTTGCCTACCTAGGAAGATACACTCTTCTATGCCCTTTTCAAACCTGGTCAGGAAGGACAATGGAAAGGATGTGGGAAGCCAAAAGCTCCACATGAAGAACAGAGAAATAAATCATAAACTCAGGAGGCAGAACAAGAGCCCAGTGAAAACTATAACAACAGAACAGGATAGCATTTTATATGTAGTCCCCTAGCTGGATTTCAAAATGTTTATGAACCATGGAACTACCTGTGTGTTTCCTGCTACTCACCTTTCGTAACAGGATAATTCACTGTCATAATGGGTTTCTAATTCCATCTGTCAGATGTTAGGGAAAGGGAAAGATTTTTTGTTTGTTTTGTTTTACGGTTCTTTGGATCAAGACACATCAGATCCAGAGCTGATTTAGATCCAGGCTTGATGTTAGCAGCAGCCTTAATTATATGTGTCTTGTGAGGGGAGGGAGAATGTTTTGAAAAAGAAAAAGAACACATCTGGGATAAATGGAGGAGGCAAATATTTGAGACTAACAATCTCTATTTGCTCATAATTCCCAATTCCTCTATGTCTTTGCCATGCTACTCTGGCCTTGATGACTTTGTGCTGAGACATGTGACCTGCTTGGGCCAATGGAATGTAAATGATGCGACAGTGGTATACATGCTCATTCTGTTCATTGTAAGAACAATGCCACTGCATTATATACATTTTATATATATACATATGTAACACACATAACACATAATATACAATGTCTAAACATGTATACATGCATATGCATATGTGTTCATATTAATCTGAATGTATACAGAAGGTTTCCTGAATTAGAACAAATTATCACCTATAGCAATAACTGCCAAAGTTTATCACACTCCAGTTTCTCTCCCTCTGGAATAATGCAGGAAAAGCACATGACTAGACCAACACGTGTACTGCAGGTTTCCTGTCAGGGGTTTGAACTCTGAAATTATGAACCTGGTGGCTTGCATAATAGTGTTACAGTTACCGCCTCTCCATTGCTAAGAGGAGAGAAACATTTGCTCCTGAGTCACCTATAATCTTCTGAGATATAAACAGCTATCTCCATTGGATTGGGTTTCACATACCCTCCTTTGAAATATAAACCCATATTTGAAGGGAAACCTCATCTATTCAGTTATTTTCTCTAAGTCCCAATCTTTTATTCCAGATTCCAGTCCTTTACTCTGAAAAGTGAGCAAAATCACAATTTTATTTCTTTCATCTCTACACTTATTTCTGCAGCCTGGGTTTGAGAATAGAGTAGACATATGGAGTCAAAACAAGACAAGCTGAACCCCAGTTGAATACAGCAGATTTGAAGTTGTCCACAAACTTAATGTTACATGACCAAGAAATAACTATTTGCCTTGAGATGTGAGGTTGCTTTATCTGCACCACAAAACTGAAGTAGGCAGGCATACAGGCTAAAATTGATTAGGTTTCTGATCTGGAAGACCACACCTTCACCACGCCCCTGTGTGACTTCATGCCCCTACCTGGCCACACCTGGGTGCCCATCAATCAATCAGGTTAATTAACCACTCCCCTTTGGAAGCGGGTTAAAAGCCTGGGACACAGTGAGTCCCACCCTTCCCTTCTTCCCTGGCTTCTTGCCAGGAGGGGGCTTGCTATAGCCCTGCGCTCTAGGCTTCCTGGCCTAGATGCTCCTCCATGTGGCTAGTTCCTGGTGCTCGGTATGAACCCAGATTTACCTCTCTCCCTTAATAAAGCTCTCACTCTCCTATGCATCTTTCGCACTAAATAAAAGCTTAAAATGTACCATGCTGCCTCATTTATCTGTGCCGGTATTTAGAATTCTTCTCTAAATATTAGGCAAGAGCCCTCTTGGACTTATTAATATTGGGGATTTATTAATAAGCATATGGTGATATCATATGGCACCCCAAATTCTGGTAGCATATGTGGCATCCCAGATGGCGCTTCTGGGGAACTTTAAGGGGCCATATTTTTGTATAGATTTTAGGGGGTCATTCCTGATATCAAAATAATTGAAACTGAAAATGCATATTTTCAACTTTTCTTCTCACTACTAAAATATCCGATTTGTGATTAGCTGTGTCAAAGAAAACCAGAGCCAGACAGTAGTTAAAACAGTAAAAACAGATTTAATTCAGGACTACTGCAATTAAAGAGCCCTCAGTATAGAACTGGATTCAATTCTGAATACAAAAAAGAAAAGCAGAAAGTCACAGACAAGAGCAAGGAATTGGGGTCAACGAATGGTAAACGACTAAGAGGGAAGGACAAGTGTTGGTTAAACTGATCAAAGGAAATTCTTGCTGAAGGCAGGCCAAAGTAGCCAGCCAGCTCGTTGGAAAGGCTGGGGCATGAGGAATTTGGCCATACGTTGAGGATGATAAGATTTCGAGGCTGCAAGATTATAGCTAAAATGTCTTGAAAGGAGTCTTGTGAGAAGAGTGCTCATATTGCGCAATTGTGTGAAGCCTTTTGAACATAAGAGCCCAAAACCTGAGGCTGATATTGGGAAGAATACTCAAGAAGCCTGACTAAAGTTTGGTAAAGATCCTTTGTCAATTAGTGAGCTATTTCCATGAGTAAAGGGCCCCTTCCTCAGAGTGCTGCCCTCTAATAACCTATTGCCTGAGGCAGGATGCATCAAACGTCCTATCAAAATATCTCACTGAAATAAGCAAGTGAATGTTTAACTACAAGTACACAATTTGCTGTAACAAAGTCTAAAATAAAACATACATAAAAAGAAAACAGTTTGCATTTTTACTGTTAGTAATACACTTGCTGAAAACCTTAAAACAAACCCTGCATAAGGAGTAAAAATAACTGACATCAAACTGAGAGAAGGGACTTCTCTGCACTTTCTGTTTGACAGCCTCGCCCCATATGACACATCCACTTCATTTTTCCTACAGAAATGATCTACTGTCTCTCCGGAGAATATTTCCTAGGAATGATCAAGCCAGAGGGGGACAGCTTGAAATCTGTTGCTGGTCTGGGTTTTGTGAGTGAGAGGATGATGGAAAGTCTTAATTTAAGCAAAGGGAAAAAAAGAACACAAACTAGAAAAGATGTTAAAAAAAAAAAAACAGGGATAACAGGAGAGGGATTTCTGTAAGTTATTCCCCAGCTAAATGTTTAAAATGGTACCTTATATTCGTGTTAGTAGAGATTTTTCTCTTCACCAAACCATTCTGTTATTCCCATTGTTTATATTTTTAAACATTTAAAAATATCTTACATGAAATTTCTTTGTAATTATTATTTCATATTGCTGCAAATTTTTGCTTGTTACCTCTAAATTATTTCTGTCATTTGATGCTCATGATTACATTTTATTTTCTCTAACGACTATTTGATTTTACCTTTCCCAAATTCTGAAAAATAAAATTGGCAAGATCATCTGTGTACAAATTATCATTGAGTTTCCTAAAATGCTCACCAGGCCACATAAGTATTTGCCTTAACATCATATTAAAAGGAAGAACAATTGGAACAACACAAAAATAAGTTCTATAAGACCTCATGATTGGGGCTGTTGTGATGTAGCAGGTAAAGCTGCTGTCTACAATGCCAGCATCCCATATGGGCACCAATTCATTAAAATTGGGATAATAATTACTATTTTTAAAAGTTTTTCTTGTAATTATGAGACTATCTGGTTGAAAATATCTTATGAAAGTGCCTCATAGGGGCCAGTGCTCTGGCGCAGCAGGTTAAAACCCCTGGTCTTCAGTGCCAGCATCCCACATGGGTGCTGGTTCAAGTCCTAGCTCCTCCACTTATAATCCAGCTCTCTGCTATGGCCTGGGAAAGCAGTAGAAGATGATCCAAGTCTTAGGGTCCTTGCACCAGTGTGGAAGACCTGGAAGAAGTTCCTGGCTTCTGACTTTGGATCAGCTCAGCTCTGGCCATTGCAGCCATATGGGAAGTGAACTGGTGGACAGAAGACCTTTCTCTGTGTTTCTCTCTGGCTCTACATCTCTCTGTAACTCTGTCTTTCAAATAAATAAAATAAATTTAAAAAAGAGGTGGTGATGTAAAAATAGATTTTAAAAATTCTAAAAAAATGCCTCATAAATATTATTTTTACATTTTTCACAATACTGTACTTTCAAGAGTTTCTAATGTTACCTAAATCAATGTTACTTTAGGTTGTGCTACATTACCTAAAGATATGTGCTTTTATAATAACTGGAGAAATAATATGTAATATAAACAACATGCTAAAGAACTTTCTAGGCCTGGTTTTATTCTTTGTATAGTTTTGAGCAATATATTTAAAGTTTTCAAGCTTTGATTCCTTAAATAGTCTGATACCAAGAGCCATCAAACACACAGAAAATAATAAGCTCTGCAAGGGATATAGATAAGTAGGAAAATAATCATTTAGAAATTAAAAATTGCTTATCAGTCGGATTTTCAACACTACAACAAATGTCTAAGAGAAGCTGCTTTTAAAAGAAGACCTCTTTTCACTCACAGTTTCGGAGGTTCACAGGCCAAGATGGGGCAGCCCCACTAGAAGGCTGTCTGATGAGGGTGGTACAAAGTATGTGAAGGGAAGATCAGAAACACTATACAGGAATTCTGCTCCTCCTGCAGATCCAGCTGTCTTTCTATAAAGCAAGAATGAATGGATCAAGTTTTAAGTTTAAACATCATAGCAATACTTTTTTAAATGCATTTTTAATTTATTTAGAAAGGAGAGAGAGAGTACAAGATGGAGACAGACAAAGAGAGATGTTCCATCTGGTTCTTTAGTCCCCGAATGCCCACAACAACCAGGGCTGGGCCAAGCAGAAGCAAAGAGACTAGAACTAAACCCTAGTCTCCCATGTGGGTGGAGGGGACCAAATACTTGTGCCATCACCTGCTGTCTCCCAGGTGAGTCTCAAGAGGAAGCTGGAGTCATCAGAAGCAGAACTGAGCCTCAAACCCAGGTAATCCAATAAAGGGATGCAGGTGGGCTTCCCAAGTGGGATCCCAAACCCTTAGCCAAACTTCTTCCCCACTACCAGAAATACATTTTTAAATAACAAAAAGCACATTTAAAGTAAATAACATAGTTTACTGTATAGAAAAACATGTACTCCTAATGCTAATTTAAAACTTCAAGTTAACAATTTTAAATCATATACTTTAAATATAGATTAAAGGAAATTTAAATTTATATAGCTATATAGAAATATATATATATATTAAGTCACAGATTAAAAAGCTGTTATGAGTTACAAATAGGAAAAAATGACGAGAAAATCATACCTAGTAACTTGGAATAAACAAAATCAAATACACATACAAACAGAAAAACCTGCTACAAACCAAACACATATTAAAAAAAAAAACTCTTAAAATAACTAAAGGAAAAAGTCTCATGACCTCCAAGGAAGCAGAGAAAACCTGTGATAATATCCAACATCAACCCACAACTTAAAACTTTGTGGCTCACTAGGCTAATCCTCCACCTGCGGCACCGGCACACCAGGTTCTACCAAATGCTGTAAAAAATTATGAATATTGTGAATTCTTGAAAAACACTTCTTCCCCATTCTAAGATTTATATAAGATAGTAAAGTAAATAAAATGTTTAGCTCTTTGGGAAACAGAACTCACAACGTAGCAACAACAAAAATAAGTTCCATATAGAGTAAAGGTCTATAAATCAATGGAAAACAATTAATTTTAAATTTATATTAGTAAATGTTTCTTTAAAAGTTTAAAAAAATACTGTCCAGGGGATAGCATTGTGGCATTGCAGGTTAAGCCTCCACCTGCTATGCCAGTATCTCAGATGGGCACCAGTTCACTCCTATCTCCTGCTTTGGCCTGGCCTAGCCCTGGTGTTGCAGCCATTGAGGAGTGAACCAGTGGAAGGAAATGCTCTCTATCTCTCTCTCTCCCTCTTTCTTCTTTCCCCCTCTGTCTCTTTGTGTAACTCTGCATATAAAATAAATAAATAAATTTTTTAAAAATACTATCCACACAGAAGTGTTTGATAAATTAAATAGCATTAAAACTAGGAATTTCACAAACTCCAATCTTATTTAGACAAGGCCACAGTCAAAGTGGAAGTTCTCTCCTCCCTTCAGAGAAAGGTACCTCCTTCTTTGATGGCCCCGTTCTTTCCACTGGAATCTCACTCACAGAGATCTTTCATTTATGTCACTTTTTTTTTTTTTTTTTTTTTTTTTTGGCCACAGTGTCTTGGCTTTCCATGCCTGCGAAACTCATGGGCTTTTTAGCCAGATTCAAATGCCTTAAGGGCTGATTCTGAGGTCAAAGTGCTGTTTAGGGCATTTGTCATTCTATGAGTCTGCTGTGTATCCTGTTTCCCATGTAGGATCATTCTCTCCTTTTTAATTCTACCAATTATTATTTGCAGACATTGGTCTAATCTGTCCTGGAAGTCAGGGTAATGGCTGGCACTGGGGAAGGAAGCACCAGGAATGCCCATGTTGTTTCCTAGATTCCGGTGATTTTGCATAGACGCATTTACTTTAAGATTGCTTCTTTATTTCTAAACTTGTGATTCGTTATAGCCTATTGCATTTTACATTTCAGTAAATTTATTTTTTAAGATAAGACCAAAAAACATAATTATGGGAGAGTTTGCCATTATCTAAGCAGCTTGTGGTCCATAGCAAATATACTGAAGCACTTCAGTATTTTAATACACAATATAATCACACTATTGTGTATGACAAAATATCAGTTCTGGCTTGCATGAAGAGGATTATTCACAAGTATCAAATGTAATAATACTTCAGTCAGGAAAAATCAACAAATAAGAAGCAAATGAACCCATTCACAACCTTAAAGAGCTCTCTGTAAACTCTTAAGGTCTTCATGCTAACCCAAGCTTCATGATGAGACAGATACGCCTCACAATTTTTGCTTGATGATAGGAGTATTCTTTCGTAATGGTAGTTATTATACTATAATTTTCTGGAGGACAGTGAGTCAAGAAATTGCTAATACATCTGATTTTTGTGATCTGCATTTTGTTGAATGTAAGAGGCATTCCTTTCCACAGCAAAGAAATATTAATTTTATGCTTTCCAAGTAATATTGAAAATTTTACTTATATCTTCTGAAATGAAAACAATATATATTTTTTTAAATTTAAGATTTTTATTTGTTTGAAAGAGTTTTAGAGAGACAGGGAGAGACAGAGAGTGAGAGATCTTTCATCTTCTGATTCACTCCCCAGATGGCCGCAATGGCCAGGACTGGGCCAGGCAGAAGCCAGGAGCTAAGAGCTTCTTCCAGGTCTCCCACATGGGTAGCATGGGCCCAAATACTTGGGACGCCTTCCACTGTTTTTCCCAGGCCATCAATCAGTAGCTGGCCCAGTACAGCAGCTGAGACAGGAACTGGCACCCATATGGGATACCTGCATTGCAGGCAGCAGCTTTAACTGCCCTGCCACAAGGCTGGCCCCAAAACATTAATATTTCTAACCTTGATGCTGAAGGATCTCCAATTTCATTTTGTCTGCATAAGATACTATTAGCCAAAGCACACTGCAGACAACTGTAAGCTATTACAAACATTTTAAAAACATGAAATTATTTGATGTTCCTGAAAGAATCCAAATACAGGCAGATTCTGAGTACACGGGATTAGGAAGAAGGGAGTGTTTATCTTTCATTACTTCTAGCCTGAGGGCAGGCCACAGTGTCTACCATGCCATATGATTAAAATTTCGATTATAAATGAAAACAAAAACACAGAGGCAGACAATTGGTCCAGTGGTTAAGGCATCACTTGGGACACTTGTAGTCCTTTACAAGAGAGTCTGATTCCTACTTAATTCTCAACTCTGCCTCTGATGCAGCTTCCTACTACTGTACATCCTAGAAAGCAGCAGGTGATGATGACTCAGCAGGTGATATCCCTGACACCTACAGGAAAGACCCATAATGACTGCAGGCTCCTACCCTGGGCCTGGCCCACCCCTGTCTGTGCAGGCAAATGGAGAGAGAATCAGCTGCTCCCTGCTCCCCCTCAACCTCTCTCAAATAAATAAATTTAATACATTTTTTTAAATGTTTAAAAAACTAAAATATACTATTTCTTTGCTGAAAAACCTTTGGAAAGAGTTGAAATCAACTGCAACAACTGCTTCTGGGAAAGAGAGTCATATCCCAATTATCAGTTTACTTAAAAGTAAGAACCACTTGTAATTCATCTGTTTTTCTTCCACTATGTCACATGGTTTCTGCTTCATAGATTGACTTTAATAAATACTCATTAAAATTCGAAGAATTTCAGTACCTGAGAATGTTTACCACAAATTCTGCTATTTTATACTTTAAAATAATCATGTAAAGTCACTATTACAACACTTATTTTATAGAAGAATAACTGGGGACTCAGACAATGTGTCCAAGGTTTCTCCATATAAAGTGTACATATGTTTGAGCCTGGATTTGTCCAGTTATTTTTTCATGCTACCTCTGACATATAACTGAGAGTATGCACATTCTTCATTTCTAAATCCAAAAAGTGTGTAATTAAGCCATTATAATTATTTGCACCAACAGATTTAAACATTTAATTTTCACAAAACTTCATTCAATTATTAATGACTTTCTATTATTAATATGACATACATATATATTAACTGAAGTAACTACCAATAACTTCATGATATTGATTGCGATCATAAAAAATTTTAATCACTTTCAATTTATTCTGCCTGCCAAAAATATATGAAACTGACCTTTATACTTTTCTGAACTTGTTGTTCTCATTAAATATTTAAATATATCCCAAGTGCAATTAAGCTACTTTTAATAATACTTTTTTCCAATATTAATCTAGATACATTATTAATATGAAAGGAATTATTGCCTTTCATATTTGTATCTCATTTTAAATTAAACCTCAAGGAATTTCTTGGCATGCCCAGTTTTCTATTTAAACTAGCTCCAGGAAAGAAGAAAACCAAAAGAAAATGTCTGTGAAACTTTCCACATAAAACATGAATTACATACTTCTTTACCAACAATTAATACTTTATTACAATAAATGAAAAGCATTTGGGAATAAGAGTGGAACTCCAGAATTCTCTAATTCTGTATCTGATAATTGCTACCTAAAAGCCATTTTTTTACATCATTAAAGATTTTTCAATATTCATTTACATAACATTGAATATTATCCCCACTAAAATAGGATGATTGCTATCCCATATAGATACCAAGTTCAAAACCTTTAAACAAGTCTGAGTCCAGAAACTTTTACTAGATAAAACCAGGATATTTTTATTCCCCATGATATGTGGTTGACAGTTCATATCTTTTGTCTAATCTTGTTTAACCTGAATTAAAATGTCAGTGTGTCTTTCCTTCCTGTGAATATGTTTGCTCATCACAGAAAATGCTATGTATTGGTTGTAGCCTAAAGAGGTAAATGACTTTGGCATTTTCTAGATTGTTTTGTTTATCAAAATGAAAAAACTAAACAGATAATATAAAACAGATGACTCCACAGGCCAAAGATTAGTCCAGTTTTTCTGTCCATTGGTGCTGATTTCTATTGAACACAATTGAGATGTTTTTCTAAGAAGTGAAAAAAAAATGCAACATTTTAGGTAGACCAAACACTCAAACTCAGTATATTAAAGTATTATTTTAGGTAACAGTAATTTTCTTAGAACAAAGAAGAAAGACTAATCCAATGGCTGTGTGTTGTATTTCCACTTTGATCTCATTAAAAATGGAAGATAAAATGCAAATTGACTAAACTGATACAGCTTTCCTCTGAGCTTCCAAAAAGCATATATTTAGTGTTCTTCAAAACTCAAGGAGTATACGTTATATATATATATGTGTGTTTGTGTAATATACGTATATACACATATAAAGTGTGTAGCAAAAATATTTAAATATCAACTTTGACATTTTATATTACTATTGGGGAAAAAGTACAACCTCTAGCTACTATAAATATATTTTAAATTAATTGTATGTAGGCTGTCAGAAACAAACATATGTATGAAATTACTGGATGCATATCTTTTGATAATAAACATGGCTATGACACACACACAATCTCCATATTGTATGCATTTTACAATTTTATGACAGAATTATGCTTTTGTATAAAATGAACAGAAAAATTTTTGAGAGTGGTAGGAGTGCATTTGGCAGTTTAAAAAAAAAAGAAGTTTTTTCCCTCCATATTTCACATCAGTTTATTTTGACAGCTACAGTAACAGAGTCAAAGGTTTAATCAGGGATGTGTGGGTGACATCCTCATCAAATCCATAGCTTCTTCTTCCCAGTGGATTTAGTGCCATTTCAATCAGAAAAATGCCACCAGACAAAAGTGGTAATATATTGGAGATACCATCTCCGACATTTCTTCTACTAGAATGAGTCTGAAAAATCCAGAAAATGAAAAAATAGATATCATAACAAAAGGGTGGTATTAAATCATCTAACTGCTTCATAGCTTATAGTGAATGGTACTATTTTGAATACTAGAAAATATTTCATGGATTGTAACACATTATATATTTCAAGATAGTTAAAAGAGAGGATTTTGAGTTTTATCACTTAAAGAACTGACACACATCTGAGATGATAGACATGTAAATTACCAATTTGATATTTTACAATGTATACATATATCACCACATACTCCATAAATATGTACAATTATTATTTGTAGATTAAAAATAAAATAGGGGATCTATGTTGTGTTAACAGTGTGTTAAGTTGCTGTCTGTAATGCCAGCATCCTATATGAGCATCAGTTGGTGCCCCAGCAGCTCCGTTTCCTATCCAGCTGTTTGTTAATGCAGCTGGGAAAGTAGCAGGAAGTACCCTAGTGTTGGGGACCCTGCCATCCATGTGGAAGACCTGGATGGAGTTCTGGGCTCCTGACATTGGTCTGGTCCATGTCTCATATCACAGTTCTGTATCTGAACCTGTCTCCTGACTCTACTTTCCTGCTAATAACAGACCTTTGAGTAGCAGTAATGGCTCAAATAATTAAATTCCCACAACTCATATGAGAGTTCTAGATTGAGCTCCTGCCTCCTGGCTGTAACCTCATTTTAGGATCAGTTGTTGTCAGTGCATGAGTAATGAATCAAAGGATGTGAGCTGTGTCTCTTTCTGTTGCTCTCACTCTCTCTCTGTTTTCCTACCCCTGAAATAAGTGAAAATTTAATTTTAAAAAAGATATTTGATTTGGTATAAAAATTTTGAAATCCATGCATAATTTTTCATAATATGCATGTTCTATGAACTTTTTGAATAACTCAGAAATTAAATTATCCATGTAGTAATAAATCAAATAATAATAATAAATCAACCATTCCCATAGAGACTCTTACACATGCCAGAATTCTTATTTAGCCACAATGACTGTTTTGGTAACATAATCCAAAGGTGTCTCTTCAATTAAAAAATAAGAAGTTGCTTCTCTGAGGGTCTCTTAAAGATAGCTTTGTTAGAAAACATTTGTGTGTTGTTCAGCAGAAGAAATAGTTCATGCATTAAAGAGATGCTAAATGTTCCTTCGCAGATAGTTTGTCAAGCAAGACTAACAAGAACATTCGCAGGGATGTTGTGTAACAATAATGAAAAGGAGCATGATGATATAACCTCAAGTCTTTTCTACGACATGAAATATGGAATCACAGAGAAAGTTACTGAGTTTTCACTCTGTGCAAGCTTTATAACACCCTTGTTAAAATCACCACCACACATAGCAATGTTTCATAGTTCAGCACTATTTGTATTTAGCTCTGCAGGATTTGTTGAGTTTCATCGCTTTTCATCGCGTATTGCACATCTGTAAGCAGCACCTAATGAGTAGCTACTTAATTTCTACTCACTAGCAATCACTTGCCCACCTTCCCTCCAGTTTTGATAATGAAAAACAAATACCAGTATTACCAGATATACTCTTAGGGACAAAATTGCTCCTGACTGAAACCCAGTAACACAAAACTACTCCTCACAGCAAACACTTACATACACATGTGAATAGACACATGCACACATGCAATATCACTAATTTCCACAGCCATCTAAGCATCCAAATGTACTCATTCGTATCTACATCTTCCACATCGACACAAGTATAAACACAGACACACACACACACATACACACACACACATGCCTACACTCACAACTGGATCCACACTCTTACATGTATACACACCATTTAATAAATATATTAAACTGGATACATACCTATATATTCATAATACTTATTATAAGTTATATAATATTATGTAATAAACTCATTAGAAATACTGTCTCTTACTTGAGTAATGTATTGCCATAACATAATTTTGCATTTTTGCTCTTGTGATATGGGTTTGCATTTTCTTAAATTATAAGTATTGGTCTTAATAATTTTCTGTTGAGTAAATGAATGTCTTTTACGTCTGGTGTTGACATAAGCTAGTGTTTATTTTTATTTCTAAATCTTTCATTCTTGAAAGCCTGTATAGGGCTTTTTAGGGTTTATTTCAATTATGTGTTTTGAGGCATTTTAAAATTTTATTTACAAGAGTAGCATTCAAAGATACTGATTGAACCAATAAATATGAAGATGACAAGTAAAGTTATTGATTTGAATTTGAACAAGGGTGAAAATAATTCAGCACATATAGCTCAGCTTTTATTTTGTTATGAACTAGAAAACTTGTAAAACCTCTGTTGTTAAGGAAATACTATTAAAATTTTATTTCTAATATGATAGAGTTTTAAAATAGGGCATATTTATACTTTCTGAAGATTTAAAAACTATTAGTGTCCTGTAGAGATTTGTTCACTGTTAAATCCAGAAAATAAAATTAGGCAGACATTTTTAAATTGATTTTCATCATGAAATCTGAGCTAACTTGATCACTTGCATCACTTCAGTGTAGTTCATCCAGCATTGACTCACCATCTTCTCAGTAGAAACACCATGCAAGTTAGAGGTTTTCTTTTCCAGGGACCTTGCAATTTATTGCTACATTAAGACAGAACGTGGTTCTGTAAAAGAGAAATATGCTAAGTATGAAATTCATTGTCATAAAAATATGAATTTAGGTTCCTAAATTGTAAAAGTAGATTGTGTTTTTACTAATAATCTGCTCACAAAAGTATTTTGTAAGAAAATAAATTGTTTTATGAATCTCCATTAGATGTCTTTGCTGCCAGAAAGATTATAAACTTGCCTTTTCTTCCCTGTACTGATTTTGAACTTCAGGTATTTTACTCTACAAATTATGCTAATAAACTAATTCTTTTTTTTTTTTTTTTTTTTTTGACAGGCAGAGTTGACAGTGAGAGACAGAGACAGAGAGAAAGGTCTTCCTTTGCCGTTGCTTCACCCTCCAATGGCCGCTGTGGACGGTGCACTGCGCTGATCCGAAGCCAGGAGCCAGGTGCCTCTCCTGGTCTCCCATGCAGTTGCAGGGCCCAAGGACTTGGGCCATCCTCCACTGCACACCCGGGCCACAGCAGAAAGCTGGACTGGAAGAGGGGCAACCGGGACAGAATCTGGCGCTCTGACCGGGACTAGAACCCGGTGTGCCGGCACCGCAAGCGGAGGATTAGCCTATTGAGCCGTGGCACCAGCCACTAATTCACTTTTTTTCAAATAAGATTGGTATTTGTAGTGGCAGGCTTGTGATGCAGTGATTAAGTTACTGCCTGAGATACACATGTCACATATTAGAGTATCTGGCTCAAGTTTCAACTGCTCCTCTTCTGATTTATCTCCCTGCTGATGAATTTCCTAGAAGGAAGAAGGTGATGGCTCAGTTACTTTGGCCCTTTCATACTAATGTTAGACCTGATGGAGTTATGGATTCCTGGCTTCAGCTTCATCCCATCCCTGGCTGTTGTGGGCAGATGCCTAAATAGAAAGTGAACCAGAACATGGAGGATCTCTTCATCTGTCTGTCTCTTTCTTTCAAATTAAATGAAAATAAACAAATAAAAATAACTTTTAAAGATTGGTATTTCTATTACAGTTTCATTGTTATATTGATACCTCACCAGCCTATAATGTTTGAATTCTGACTATGCTGTGACTCAAATGAAACTTTTAATTTTGTTGAATTTTCATTTTATTTGAAAGATAGAGAGACACAGAGACAGATGGAGAGAAATCTTACACACAATGATTTACTCCCCAAATGCCTGCATCAGCCAGAACTGGGCCAAGCTGAAGCCAGAAGCCAGTATCTCATCTACATTTCTTCCCAGGGGTGGCAGGAACCCACGGAATTGAGTCATCAATTGCTGACTCCCAGAATGTACATTAGCAGGAATATGGATTGAAAGTGGAGGAGCCAGGACTGGAACCAGACATTCCTATATGAGTTGTAAATGTATTAACTGCTGTGCCTATTATGTACCCCCCAAATGAAACTCTTAAACAAATGAAATAAACTTTGTATACACATTAGCTATTCTGAAGCACTAAATGTTTAAATAAGTACGTCTTACTTTGGAAGATACAGGTTTCTATTAGTTCTGAAACTTTTGCTTTGTGCCTTGTATTCATATGTTTCTAATAGTTATATTCCCTTCATGCATGAATATATGTGATACTAGCATGCAATTGAATAGGATTTCCATAATTAGTATAATTGTTAATTATGGAAAGGCTTGAGAATAACTTTGTGATAATTCCATTGAAGGCTATACTTAGAAAAATTTATGTACTTATATTTTCATGCAGTCACAAATTTGGCTTATTACTTACAAAATGATAATATAAAAATAAGTTAATTCCAACCTTTCTTCTTTCATGTACTTTTTATTATGTTAATTTGTTTTTGTTGAAATTCTTCTAGGAGTAAAATATTTTCTATAAATACTTAAAGAAGTGAAAGCAAAAGCTCTTTTAAGATTGAAAATAGGGCCGGCACCTTGGCTCACTAGGCTAATCCTCCGCCTTGCAGCGCCGGCACACCGGGTTCTAGTCCTGGTTGAGGCGCCGGATTCTGTCCCGGTTGCCCCTCTTCCAGGCCAGCTCTCTGCTGTGGCCAGGGAGTGCAGTGGAGGATGGCCCAAGTACTTGGGCCCTGCACCCACATGGGAGACCAGGAGAAGCACCTGGCTCCTGCCATCGGATCAGCACGGTGCGCCGGCCACAGCGCGCCGGCCGCAGCGGCCATTGGGGGGTGAACCAACGGCAAAGGAAGACCTTTCTCTCTGTCTCTCTCTCTCACTGTCCACTCTGCCTGTCAAAAAAAAAAAAAAGATTGAAAATAAATTTAACAGGCAAATATTAGCTCTTACAATCTATATGAAATAAGTAAAAAGCATTCTGTTAAGCACCTAATTATAATTCTTTAAAATTTATAGACCTAGTAAATTAAATGTTAGTTACACTAGAAACATATCTAATTTATATATAACACTGTGTTGTAAATTGAATTAACATCCACCGCCCCATCCACTGCAAGACATCCATTCCATCATCCCCAGAACCTTAAATTCCTTGTATTACAAAATTATGAAAGGGACACTGTAGATTCCAATGAGTTGAAGATTTCAAGATGATGAATATGTGCATTCATGAAAAGATTTTCATGAGTGGTATACCTGGGTGGTATGATGTAACCACAGGGAATTTGTGTAACAGAACAGCCATAGAGAAGGCAAAAGCAGAGAAACATGTGAAGATGCTACACTACTAACACTGAAGATGGAGGAAAATTCCTTGATCAAGGAATGCAAGGGATATAGCTCTAGAGAGCAGGTGGATGGATTCTTCTCTATCTTATCAGGATAGTCTTTTTTCAGCCCAGTGAAACATTAGTTGGACTTCTGACCCCCAGAAGCTAAGATAATATTTTTGGTGTTTTTTTAAAGATTTATTTATACATTTATTTATTTGAAAAGCAGTTACAGAGAGGCAAAGGCAGAGAGAAAGAGGGGTCTTCCATCTGATGGTTCATTCCCCAAATGGTCTGAAGCCCCTAGGCTGATCTGAAGCCAGGAGCCAGGAGCTTTCTCTGGGTCTCCCATGCAGGTGCAAGAGCCCCAGCACTTGGGCCATTTCCATTGCTTTCCCAGGCCATGGCAGAGACCTTGATTGGAAGTGGAGCAGCCAGGACTTGAACTGGTGCTCATATAGGATGCTGGCACTGTAGCCCACGGCTTTACCTGCTACACCACAGCGCCAGCCACTTTGTGCTGTAACTTGCTATGACAGCAGGAAACTAATATATACTCTTCCATAACACAAATTGAAGTCCTATACATAGCATTTGTTCTTCTGGAATATTTTACTAAAAGTAAGCATAAGTAATACTTTCTAATGTGGAATATTTTACAATATAAAATTGTAGTCATTTCATGATATAATTTTTGTGATAATTAGAACTAGAGTCTCCTTTCTTCCTTCTTCTCTTTCCCTTTTCTCTTTCATTAAGTATAAACACAGATACACACTGCAAGATTTGAAGAAAATTACTATGTTAAAAATTAGTACATGTATAAAATTATATAATTTTTCTATATATAACTTACTGACTATAGGAAGGTAAAAGAGAATTTTGTTAATCTGTGAGCCAGAGAAACAAAAAAATGAGACAGATAAACACACATACATACACAGAGAGAGAGAGAGAGAGAGAGAGAGAGAGAGAGAGAAAGCGCTTCCATTTGCTGGTCTACTACCCCAACAGTTGGGACTAGGCTGGTCTAGCAGAAATTGGGAGCCAGAACTCTAAGTCTCCACCATGAGTGGCAGGACTCCAGTTACTTGAACCTTCACCTGCTTCCTCCTGGAATCTACATTAGCAGGGAGCTGCAGTTAGAAACTGGAGCTGGGTATCAAATCCAGGTACATCCACATGGAATGCAGGTGCCTCAACCATCATTTTAACTCCTAGGCTAGCTGCTTGCTCTGAAAGAGAATTTAAAAAAGAAAATCAAGTATTCAAAATCTATTTTTAAAATCAATATGTTTTCAGGTCAGGAAATACAAGCACAGGTATATATTTCTACCTGAAATTCAGATAGCATTAAGTTAACTTTTAACTTAGCCTGAAACTAATAAAACTTTCAAATAAACAATTATATAAGTAGGTTAATTAGGCAATGGTAAAATCTATAGTAAAAATCAAATGATTGCTTTTCCTTTCCTAATTTAAGAATAAATGTGTGCATCCTTACTTTAAAAGAAAAGGAATTCCTTTTCACACAATTCTCTTTGTCTTTCTTTCATTTTTCCTTGATGAGACTACTGCTGGTAGTCTCTAGGCTCACAGCTTTATCTTGTGACAAGTCTACATCCAGAGGTAGTAGCATAGATTTACACTATCCTGTCAGTTTGAAACACTGCACTTCTATTTCCATGGTCATCACCTTTCAAAACTCAATGAGTTTCCTGTTTTATTAGCCTCACTTCTTTCTTGGGTCATATGAATCTATTGAACTCTAGACAGTTGTTGAATATATATGAAGAAAGTACTGCAATTTTCAGTTCATAAGAAACTTCAGGTTGTCATAAATTCTGGGGTCTTGGAGGAAACCAATTTCCAGTTCACACAATATTTGGATATTTTGGTTTACTATGTATGAGTCTGCATATATTTTAATTAATATTCACATATATTTATATAAGAAATATGCTTTTTCCAATCCTTTCTTAATTTGTGAATGCTTTTTGTTTTCTGAAAATAGGATAATACCATCTTAGCTTCTTATATTCTCCACATATCCTATAGCTCTTTATAGACATATTCTCAGCATTTCTCTGGATGGATTTCTATTAATAATTCTTTATTGCTAACATTATATTTACTTAATAGTTAAAATATGCTTTTTTATTGATAGGCAGAGTTAGACAGTGAGAGAGAGAGACAGAGAGAAAGGTCTTCCTTTTTCCGTGGTTCACCCCCCAAATGGCCGCTACGGCCAGCGCACTGCACAGATTCAAAGCCAGGAGCCAGGTGCCTCCTCTTGGTCTCCCATGCGGGTGCAGGGCTCAAGGACCTGGGCCATCCTCCACTGCCTTCCTGGGCCACAGCAGAGAGCTGGACTGGAAGAGGAGCAACCAGGACAGAATCTGGCACCCCAATCAGGACTAGAACCCAGGGTGCCGGCACCGCAGGCGAAGGATTAACCGAGTAGCGGCACCAGCCTAAAAAAAATCTACTTTTCATTAACTTGTCTTTTGCAAGTAATAACAAATTTATCCAGATTTTAAGTGGTGTGAGGTGTTAAACAAGAAATCAAATACAGAAGTACTTACTAAAAGAAAATTTTAAATTCCAGCCTTTTTCAATTTCATATTCAGTAAAATGAAATGCTATGTGTATGCATACATGCATGTAATTGAACAATATAATTAAACTAAGTACAAATCTAGCCACTAATAATCTAGACAGTAGCTGTCAGCAACACTCAATGCTAGCTCCTGATAGTTGATGACAGTAAAAAGAGTTTGTTGATAATTTTTTGTTTTTCTATGCAGTATGTTGTTAAGAATACAGCCTTTAGAATCATACTACTGATGTTCAAACATTCACCATCACTTATTTGTCTGTTTGAATTTGTGCACATTTCTTAACCTCCCAGAATCAGTTTCTGTATCTATAAAATGGACATACTAACAGAACTCAACATTTTATTCCAAAAAGTGGTTAAATTAATTGTGGAAAAATGACTTCATTTTCATTAAGAAAAGGCAATCATCAATATAATTTGAATGATATAATCTGTATATGTATTTTGAATATATGGCCTAAGTGCTAAATGATTAATTCACTGCATACTTTACAGAGCTGTCTAAAGTAAAACCACATAGTTTATTATTTAATGTTCCTCTGAAGGATTTATTCACTTAGGTGAAAATGAAGAAACAAGAAAGAAATTTTAGGAACAAGATCTGAAAATTTGGAAATATTCTCAGATGAATTATTTTGAGGATTTTAAGTATCTTGCAATATAGTATTGATAAACATCTAAGTATACAAGAAAATTATTTAAATATATTACAGTTATATATAGAGTCAGATTTCTGGAATTTTCTGAAAAATTAGAAAGGGCATTTATCGTCAGTCAAATTAGGTAGAGATTTCCTTTACAGACTGTTTCCACAAAAGGAAAGCCTTATGAAGGCTTGGCCCATAACCTAATTCTTACTCTTAAGGTATTATATGTTCACATCAGTCATATTAGAATCATAAATTTATAGCCACAAAATCAAATTTTTTATAACAGAATAATAGATAATGTTAGGTTTACCTTATCCACTTGACAGACTAAGAATCTTATGTGTAGGTATGATATCAATTTATCACATATCAGTATTAGTGAGAGAATATAAAAATTTAATAACAATGAAAAAATATATACTATTCCCAATGTTTGAAGGAAAAATCAAAGACTTAAATGTCTGATGATATCTCATCTATTTATCAACCATCAATTAATTAAAAATAAATAAAATCTCCATGTTATGTAGCATCATGTCCTCTAGTGGGATACATAAGGATCCTTTCTCCTAGAATGCGTGTGGAAACTGAGACTTGCTTCTAAGTAATAGAAAACGGCAAAGGTGAGTGCATGTCACTTTCATGACCACATTTTATTATATAGAACTCCATTTTGTAGATTGCCATGAGAGAACCTTTTGATAGCTTCAAAGAAGCTAACAGTCATGGTGCAAACTGCCTATAGAGTGGGTCACTTGGGGCAGCCTTCAAAACAAGACAGTAAAAAGCTGAGTCCTTTAGTCATTTAACCATAAGAGAATAAATTCTGCCAATGACCTGAGTAAATTGGAAGCAGATTATCCCCGTGCTGAGATTCCACATGAGACCATAACCCACTCTACTCCTCATTTTCAGCCCTGTGAGACCCTGAGCAGAGGACCCAGCAAGGCCATGCCCGGGTTCCTGATCTGTGGCAACTCAGTTAAAAAATGTGGCTTTGTTTGCAAGCCATTACCTTTGTGGTGATTGTTGTGCATCAATTTAAAACAAATAAAAAAAATGATTATAGTGGGACACAAATATCCTAGTCATTGTCATTACTGAAACTACTCTGAAGACACATTTTTAGTCATTCCATCCTAATTAACAGCACTCATATTCTAGATAATTTCCTCTGCCATTCCATGACCTATAATTCTTCAATTCTAACACAATCTGCAAACTGTTGTTTCTAGTCTCTTCATTCTTCAAAATCTTCAGATTCCCCCCTTCTCTGCTCATTTGGGTTCCACAACTAATCTTCATAGCCACAAATCTCCCTCAATTTTCTTGAGCCACTCTCAATGTCAATCCTGACCTATATTAAAATATACACTGTAAATATTTACATTTTTATCTATTATACCTAGTATGACTAGGAGGAAGTTAAAAGAGAAGTCTGAGGAGAAACAAAAAAAAAAATCAAATTCCTATAAATGAAATGCTTTCATAATATTTTCCAACTTTTAAAAACATCTTCAGGCCAGCGCCATGGCTTAACAGGCTAATCCTCCACCTTGCGGCGCCGGCACACCAGGTTCTAGTCCCAGTTGGGGCACCGGATTCTATCCCGGTTGCCCCTCTTCCAGGCCACCTCTCTGCTATGGCCCAGGAAGGCAGTGGAGGATGGCCCAAGTCCTTGGGCCCTGCACCCACATGGGAGACCAGGAGAAGCACCTGGCTCCTGGCTTCGGATCAGCACGATGCGCCGACCGCAGCAGCCATTGGAGGGTGAACCAGCGGCAAAAAGGAAGAGCTTTCTCTCTCTCTCTCTCTCTCACTATCCACTCTACCTGTCAAAAAAAAAAAAAAAAATCTTCAAAGGCTAGCTATTAACATGCCAATTAAAATGCCCATGTCCTACACTGGAATACCTGGGTTCAAGTGTAGGCCCCGATCCTGACTCTATCTTCCTGCAAATACACTCTCAAATTAAATTGGAGGACCTAGATGGGATCTCCAACTCCAAATTTTTGTGGGCCCAACCTAGCCCAGGCCTTTGCAGGCATTTGGGGAATCAAGAAGTGAACTTTCTCTATGTCTATCTGTCTCTATTTCTGCCTATCAATTAAATGAAAACAACCCCATAGTTCACAGTACAATGACTATAGATAATGATAAAATAATGTAAATGTTTTCTAAAATAACTAGAAGAAAGGATTTTGAATGTTTTCACTATACAGAAATGATAAGTGGTAGAAGAGATGAATATGTAGACCCTGATTTGAACATTACGATGTATACTTGTATCAGATCATCATATAGTACAACATAAATGTGCTTAATTTATATATGTTAAAATAAAAATTAAATCAAATTTTTAAACAATTAGAAGAAAAATCAGGAGAAAAGTCAGCGCTATCCTGTTAGAACAAATATAAAAAGCTTGTAGTTATTTCCTTCCCCACGCTTGTTCTTACATTTCACATCCTATCAATCAGTAGAACCCGTGGGTTTTAAAATACACCCAGAGGCAGAAAAAAAGTTGCTCTAGATAACTGCAGCTCTGTTTCTCAGGTGTGAGTAAACGTCCGCTTCAATATGACTTTCTCATGGAGTACACCTGGAGATGGAACACCAGACCAACTCTTTTCTTACCCCACAAGACTCAGCTGAAGAACAGATGTCCCCAGCTCTACCTGTGAATGAAGTTTTAAAGGCTCCACAATGTGAGTTCGGACAAAGCAAATCGCAGAATGGTGCTTTGATTTTTGCTCACTATCCTCGGTATGGGAAGATGAAAAGAAATCACAAGGACAGTAGGACAGTGAACTTCACTCCCCAGCTGAGTCAATACAATTGGGACTAATGAGAACCCATGTGCAGAAGTGGTTAAAAGCAGGAATCAACAGACGTGAGGGAAAAATGAGCCCTCAGGTGTGAGCACTGGCAGAAACCCTCGAATACTCATCAGAAAAGGCAGCATGGTCTCCAAAGCAAGAATTCAAAAGATAAAAAGGCTCTAATCATTTTCCACAAATTAAACTCCTGTGACTTCCTGTTTGTTTCCCAGTCTCCTGCGGTAGAAGTTTACAATTTGTGCTCTTGTAGGGTAACACACACATACACACACACACTTCCACTCAACTCAAATGTTACATAAAGAGCATTTTCAGTGTCAAACACAGTGTACTCTCATGGAAATATGTAATTGGCATTTCTATGTTTTGGGTAGTTGTGCTGTGTTCTCATAATGTGCCAAAGAGTCTCCCATTTAGTGCCTGGTGCACGTATAGAGATGAATTCAGGGGAGCAGAAACAATGTAGAGAATAAAAGGATAACCACAGTCTGGATTAAGAAATTGAAGGTAACAGCAATAATAAGAGATGCACTGCTGATGGTGGAATACCATCAGCTGAATTCTGTTTTGACTCATGTTTCCTCAAGCTGTTCTAGGCCATGTTATATAGAGTTGTCAAGAGAATAATGCTGGTTATTAAAAATAATTTACCTCTAAGTGTTGCTGTGGATTTGTTCTGAGAGGAGGAGCATGGTGCAGGCAAGAAGTGCAGAGTCATGACACAGACACCGGGAGTCGGGTGAAAGCAGGCCAGAGGCGAGCAGCCCACAGACTGATTTATTTCAGTTGGTATAGCAGCTTATATAGCTGAGGCAGCCAATCCGGTCAAGGGGCAGTTTATGCCCTAACCAATCACTGCATGTTGCCAGGCAGGTTCCTTTACCAGGTGGGTTTGAAGCCATTCCTGAGTAACTGACGCTTGCAGCCATCTTGGCACAGCCTACTCATTCCACCACATTTCCCCCTTTTTGTTTATTTTGAGCAATGGGAGGCATGATCCTTGGCCATACCATTGTTGACCCCATTTCCATGTGGCCTCCTCATGCAGCTGTGCCTGTCTTAGGTTGCTCCCCAGGGGATCTTACCCATCATTGACTAACCAGCCTTCAGAAATGGGAGATCACAGGTGTGCTTGCTCAGATAGGGGTAGGAATGAGGAACTATGCTAATCAGGAATGGCGTGACCACATGCAGGCTGTTGGCTGTTTGAATGGCTGACCGAAGCTAACTGGGGTATAACGCAGTAGCAGATATGGCTATAGGTAGTTCCTCAGGCAGGATGATAGGGCAGCAGCTTGACAATCAGCAACAGCTGTGTCCGCTAGCAAGGCGGACTCTGTCTTGTTCAGCTGATTCTGGCTGACTGTCAGCTGCAGGCTTGATGTTTCTGGCTGGTACCAAAATGGGCTGTCCCACATTCTCTGGAAAGACACAAGCGTATCCTCAGCCCTTGGTTAGCAGAAGCCTTGTTACAGCTGTTGGAATCCAGGGCCTTAATTCTGCATCCACTCTGACATTAACGGCAAACATGCGGGTGGGATGGGGTCTAGCTGCTGCCCTGAGAGCCTGGGGTGCCCAGGGGCTGCCACAAACATGGGGATCCTCACTGGATGAGGATGGGATGACCTCACATGGGTTATCTCCTTGAGGTCATCTAACTTGATCCCACGGATATTTGGGGGGTGGCTGACTAGGCATTGCTGCGTTGTCTGCTGTCATGTCATTTTCACGGTCAGAGCCCTCTCTCCCTAAGTCACCAACTGTTACCTCTGAGGCAGCAGCCTGGAGGGACAGGCTCTTATCCCTCACAGATTCATTATGTTTGGTAATCGTTGTGGGCTTCTGAGAGGGAGGTATCTTTCCCAGGTTTGAGCGCTTAAGAGCAGCATGCCAACTCTAGCCAAAGGAAAGGCACTCACAGCACTACTGCCATAACAAAGCAAATTCCTAGCACCTCAGTGGCTGATGGCATTATGCAGGGGTTTCCTACGTTAAACAGACAGTAGTGTATCAAATCATACGTATGTCCTGTGCTTAGTGGGGGACTTCCTTGATTTGTTAGGTCAAGGCTGTATGCCCACACGGTGTCTCCAGAGCATCACCTATCTGGAGTGAGGGAGAATTCAGTTCCTTAAGTGAATTCGCTGGGCGAACCAAAAGCAAAAGGAGGGGCCGAAAAGCAGTGTTATGCTTCTGGGTGGTGTGTGCCTAACCTGGGGTCACTTCGACCAAGGACAAGGACAAGGAAAGTGGTGTAGGAGGGCGTTCTGTGCTCACCCTCACAGAACTGAACAGCACACAAAACACTGAGGGGCCTACTTCCTGAAATCAAGGGGGAACCTCACCAAGTCCGACACGCTCTCTCTGTCATGCTGGGTGCCAGGTGTTGCTGTGCATTCCTTCTGAGAGGAGGAGCGTGGTGGGGGCAAGAGGTATGGAGTCGGCCAGTGCCGCGGCTCACTAGGCTAAACCTCTGCCTGCGGTGCCAGCACACCGGGTTCTAGTCCTGGTCAGGGCGCCAGATTCTGTCCCAGTTGCCCTTCTTCCAGGCCAGCTCTCTGCTGTGGCCTGGGAATGCAATGGAGGATGGCCCAAGTTCTTGGGCCCTGAACCCAATGGGAGACCAGGAGAAGCACCTGGCTCCTGCCATCGGATCAGCGTGGTGTGTGGCCACAGCAGCCATTGGAGGGTGAACCAACAGCAAAGGAAGACCTTTCTCCCTGTCTCTCTTTGTCCACTCTGCCTGTCAGAAAAAAAAAAAAAAAAAAAAAAAAAAAAGGTATGGAGTCACCACACAGACCCCAGGAGTCGGGTGAAAGCAGGCCAGAGGTGAGCAGCTTGCAGACACGTTTATTTCAGTTGGTAAAGCAGCTTATATAGCCGAGGCAGCCAATCTGGTCAAGGGGTGGTTTATGCCCTAACCAATCACTGCCTGTTGTCAGGCAGGTTCCTTTGCCAGGTGGGTTTGAAGCCATTCCTGAATAACTGATGCTCACTTGCCAGCGGCCATCCTGGCACAGCCTTCTCATTCCACCACATCTAAGGACACTTAAACTTCTCTAACTTTTGCCACTAGCAAAAGTTTCAAGATGTGGTATAAAGTTTTTACCATGTTGGAGAGGTACACATAGATGACCAGTCAGAAGCCTTAGTTAGCTCTGGGATCAGTATGGTCACATCTCCATCCATGAGGGTGGCTTATAAAACCTGATAAAATGCAGGTTTCTGCTGATCATGTATAGTTGTGGAGAATGTCTCAATTCCTTTGTTACAACACTGACATTCCCAGTACCAAAAAGACATTTAGCATCCTATAGAATAATTTAAGTATTAGAGATGGTATGTGCCTCAGCTTTTTCCCTTTGGTGCTGGCACTGACAGACTGTATCAGATCCAACCTGAAACTTGTGGCCTGCTCTTTAACTTTGGGTCTTACACTCCAGAGGCTCCTCTTTAAGCTATAGTGCTGATTGGTACCTCTGGCAAAAGTAGGCAACCTCTTCCATAGGCATTGCTTGGAATTTTGTATACCCCACTTCCCTAAGACAGGGAAACTTCTTGTTGCAAAGCAGCTATTGGCTGTTACTGGTCTCTTGGTGAAACTGTGCATTTGACCCATGAAGACCTTGTGGCTCTCTGGACTAATGCACTAGTCTGAGATAGATAAACTCTGACTAAAGGTTTTTAAGATGAGAAGAGCCCAATAACCTCACCTTTCAAATAAAAATCCAACAGTGCATATGTCCTGCTCCTAGAATAATCTTAATTTTGTTTAAGTTGGTGGTAGCTAGCATTTTGAAGGCAACCTCATGTCCCATTCCATTGCTAGAAGCAAAGCCACTGACTACATAGACCCTGAATGACAGAGATTTCCCTAAATGCCTGGCCATAATTCACTGCTGGTTTGGCTATATTAAAATTTAACAGTGATATGCTACATCTGTTATTCAACCCTAGAGCCAACGATCTAAAACAAACTTGGACATGATTATTCTGGCCATGAGTCAGAGCTAAAGATTATTTTCATACCTCTGGCAAGTATTACCATTCATAAATGGTTACATTTGTACTAATCTTGGATTATTGCTAATGGCCTAGCCGATTGGGCTGCCACTGGAAAGATCACACAATGGTAGCTTAAACATATTCTATTAGGGACTGTAAGTTAACAAGAAAACATAAAGCTGCTGAATAGATTTTCTGGGTCACTCAAATAGCCAAACTGAAGATCTCTCTCTGATGATACTAACTGGAATCAAACTGTTTTTCAAATTTTCACTGCCTAGATCATGGCTAACATACCTGGGGCCATAATAACTGCCTCCAAGTTTGGGCACTTTTTCAGTCTTCACTATTGTATTTGTTTCTACATGCTATCTAACAAATCACCACAAATAAAACACTACAATGCATTAGTAATTCATTAGCTCAAAGTTCTTAATTCACAAATCTGGCTTGGCATGGTAGGAGTCTCAAGATGTTTCAAGTATGAAATCAAGATATAAGATAGGCTCACTTCTTACCTGGACATTTTGAAGAAAAACTACTTCTGTTCCTATTCTTTTTTGATACAAACGTTCCTGGTGTTTGTAGCACTGATGTTCCTCTTTCCTTTCTTTATCCTAGATTGAAACTACTCTCAGCTCCTCTGGTCCACATTCCTGGACTCCTGACCTCTTCCACCTTCAAGCCAGAAAGGATATGGTATCCCCACGCTTTGCATCTCTGAATTCTTCTTCTCCTATCAGAGAAAACTCAGCTTTTAAAGAGATTGACATTTGGCCAACACCTGCATCCATATCAAGGAGCCTAAGATTGAATCCCAATTCTACTCCTGATTCCAACTGCTTGACAATGTGCAATCAGGAAAACAACGGGTGATGGCTCAAGTACTTTGGACCCTGTAACTCAATTCATGGGAGACCTAAATTGAGTTGAGTGTCTGGGTCCTACCTTTGACCTGGCCTAGTTCTGGCTGTTGCAAGCATTTAGGGAGTGAACCAGTAGATGGAAATTCTCTATCATACTTCTCTCTCTCTCTCTCTCTCTCTCTCTCTCTCTCTCTCTCTCTCTCTCTCTCCTTTTCCTCTTTCTCTATCTCCCCACACCATCTCTGTCTCTATAGCTCTTTGTGTATCTCTCTCTGCAAATAAATGATTGAGTAAACGTTTGCCTTGGTTAACAGTTCAATGCCTTTTAGCATTTGTAAAAAAATAAATTCCTTGCCACACCGCAGATGGTCTGGAAAGATGGATCCAACAAAACAGCCTAGTTTCAAGGGCCAAAATAGTGTGGCAAGAATAGACTCCTTGGATTGGTGTAGTAACAACTATGGTAGACAGAATTCTAAAATAACTCTCAAGATTTTCCATGTTTCCCTTCTTCATTTATAATTACTCCCTTGGTTATATTATGCAGAATAGTTGGGTGAAAAATGGAAATATTTTTCAGGTGGGCCTAACCTAATAAGCATGTTTTTGCTTTTCCATTTTTTAACTCCATTGTTACTTGTTATTTATTAGTAAATAAAATAAAGTGCAGTCATTTTGGAAAACAGTATGGAGTCCCCCCGCCCTCCCCCTCAAAAAAAAAAAACTAAAGATAAAACTACTATATAATCTAGCAATCATTCTGTGAAATGGAATCAGTCAGTCTGTCAAAGAGACAAGTGTACTGCTAGGTTTATTGTGACACAATTCACAAAGCCAAGCAATGCAAATAATTTAAATATATATCCAGTGATTGGTGTACCAAGAAAATGTAGCAAATATACACAAATGCATACTATTCAGCCACAAAATTTTGTTGTATGCAGCACCACACATAGAATTGGAAGCCATTTTGTTAAGTGAAAAAGCCAAATACAGAAAAATGAGTACTAAAATATCTCACGCATATGTGGATAAAATGGTGATCTCATAGAACTAAAAATTATATGGTCATTACCAGAGGAAAGGAGGGGTGAGGAGAAGGAGGGATAAATACAGGTAGATTAACAGGCATAAAGTTACAGTTAAATAGGAGTAAGAAATTCTTCTATTCTATTGCCCAGTAGGCTGATTACAGATAACGTTAATATACTATATAATACAGTATATTTATGTTATATGTAGTATATGTTAATATACCATATAGTACTGTATTTTAAAAAAACTAATAAGATAGGATTTTTAATGTCTTCACCAGAAAAGTTAGCTGAAGGGGCAGACACTGTGGCGCAGCAGGTTAACGCCCTGGCCTGAAGCGCTGGCATCCCATATGGGTGCCAGTTCGAGAACTGGCAGCCTCGCTTCCAATCCAGCTCTCTGCTGTGGCCTGGGAAAGCAGTAGAAGATGGCCCCTGTGGCCGCGTGGGAGACATGGAAGAAGCTCCTGCCTCCTGGCTTCGGATCAGCTCAGCTCTGGCCATTGCAACCAGTTGGGGAGTGAACCATCAGATGCAAGACCTCTCTCTGCTTCTTCTCTCTTTGTGTAACTCTTTCTTTCTTTCTTTTTTTATTTGACAGATAAAATTTTATAAACCTGTAATAACAGCAATAGAAAATACTTGGAGAAATTGCTACTTGAAATATCCAACCTTAATCACAAGCAAACTCTGAGTTTTATTTGAATAAGATGAGTTTACCAGGTCAGGTAACAATCATAAGGAAACATAAATGTTTCCCTTGCTAATTATACAATTTGGAGGGATTATGTGAGTATACTTCTTGACATAGCTGTCTTTCAAGGAGTCTAACTGAGATTCTTATGTAATACTTTTTATTTCCAATAAAGTAGGCACAATATTAAAGAAGTGAGTTTATGTACATTTTAAAAGCTTAGCTTTAAGTATAAATTTTCATTTAAGATTTTTTTTCTAAAATGATCTATTTGGGTGTAATTTATTTAATTCTATATTTAGTGTATATGTAAAGAAAAGACTATATAAAGTTATTTTATCACTATTACAGCAGAATTTACATTCTGATAACCTGAATGTAATTATGTAGCTATGAAATGAACTTATTTTCATAGGTAAAATATTTAACAAATACCTCCATATAAATTGCTATAATTTGAATATGTTGCTATGCTTTCTATGCATCTTTCTATGCACCTTATAGCATCTTTTCAACACAGTTGTCTTTTAAAAAATTTTTTTTTGACAGGCAGAGTGGACAGTGAGAGACAGAGACAGAGAGAAAGGTCTTCCTTTTGCCGTTGGTTCACCCTCCAATGGCCGCCGCGGTAGCGTGCTGCGGCCGGCGCACCGCGCTGATCCGATGGCAGGAGCCAGGTGTTTATCCTGGTCTCCCATGGGGTGCAGGGCCCAAGCACTTGGGCCATCCTCCACTGCACTCCCTGGCCACAGCAGAGAGCTGGCCTGGAAGAGGGGCAACCGGGACAGGACCGGTGCCCCAACCGGGACTAGAACCCGGTGTGCCGGCGCCGCAAGGCGGAGGATTAGCCTATTGAGCCGCGGCGCCGGCTTTAAAATTTTAAGTTAGTCTTTGGGCAATTACCTGAAAAAATATCAAGTGATTTTTAAATTTTTTATATTTTCAAGTAATTGAAAACCTCCAGCATATTACTAAAACCTAATTTACAAAAATGATTCACTTACAATTCTATACAGTCTCTAGTGAAATAATATCAGCCATTGCCTTTGGAAGTAAATAGCATAATCAGTCCCTGAGATATTAGAGTAATAATATTCAAAGGTAATAGAAAATAAATACATAGAAGATATATAACAAATTGCAATGTCTTTAATGGTGACCAAAAAACACTTTGCAAGAAATGATGACGTTCTTTATTCAAACAATCTTGAAAGAAAATTAGAAGCAAATATCAGCATCCATGGGGAAACAAATTTAAAGAAGTTGAGTAACTTGCTGAAAGCTACAGAGCTATAAAGTTTTATACCTCAAAGTAAAACTCCTTCTTATTACAGTGTTATTTCCAAGGCACCATGCAAATTCATACAAGAATATTATGCAAACTTTCAGGTCAAGTTGAAAATGATTCATGGTTGGAAGCACACTTGGTAAAATAAAGTTGAGCAACAGCCTAACTTCAGTTCAAGACACTGGATACTGACAAAATGCCACTGGCAAATGGTGATGCTTTCTCAACACCGTTCTTTTCATTTTTTGCCACTCTTGCTTCCCATATTTCACAGGGCAATATTTTTTCTTGTAGGAAAAAACAATGAGAAAAAAATCTATTTAAAAATTGTGATTGCAGGACAGACACTGGTTAATCTAAAGAAATGCAGTGTTCACTCTTTCCAGCATTTGAAATTAGAGGATTTTTTTTTTGAAAAGTAGAAAAACAAGGATATTTACCAACCTGACTCAGAGCACAGCAGATTTTCAGGAGATAATTGACTGACATTATACAATAGACAGATTAAGAAGCCTGGCTTCCAGTTCTAAAAGAATGATAATCTGAATGTTAGTTTGTTGGCTTCAGCATTTACAATTGTGCACAAAAATAGTGATTAACTTAAAAACAATTACAGTGATCTAAGCTTGTCTTAAAATTCACTGTACATGGAGTGAAATGGTCATCTTCTCATTTGACTATTGCTTAAAGCCCTTGCCTATATTCTCACTGAACTGGGGTTATCCTTCCTTGTTGAGCTCTTCATTTACTGGAGCATTAAGCCCTTGACTGTAAAGTAAATTAAAAATGTTATTTCAAAAGCTCCTCAGTATGGGATATGGATATCCCAATCAGTGGTCTAGCCCATTGGACCACAAAATCTGCCTTGCCCCTGCTCAAAGATGTTGATATCTATTTGGCTTCCATTTAATCCTATCCAGCCACAATTCTTCCCTACCTCCCCCTTGGCCGGTTCCTTCTATCATGTTCTATGTATTCTGGTAAATGCGTTATCTTGAACTGCCCACATTAACTATTAATTCTCATCCTAATCTTACTTTACTTCTTGCAGTAGATAAAGCATCTCCTCTCACTGTAAGCTCTATTCAATATAAAGACCATGAAGCTATTCACTTCTAGCAGTTTCTTAGTATTCAGACTTTTAGACCCTTGGTATTCATATATTGATAGAAAATGATATAATATCAATCATCACATATAGCTTGGCCCAAAGTAAAAAAAAAAATAGAAAACTAATTAGGAATTGCATGGCAGCAAAATATAAACTCATATGGAAGTACAGATACGTGACCTTTGGCTGAGAATGATGTCAGAGGTCACAGGTGACGCATAAATGCTAGGAGAATGCTTCATTATCCTGGGTTTCATCTCTCATAGAAGCAACCATTGATTGTGCAAGTGGAAAAATCTGCTATATTGTAAGGGAACTGTAGTTTATTTAATACAAAATATCCCCACAGCTTTTGAGAAAATGCTGATTGTG
This sequence comes from Lepus europaeus, assembly GCF_033115175.1. Lineage (NCBI taxonomy): Eukaryota > Metazoa > Chordata > Mammalia > Lagomorpha > Leporidae > Lepus > Lepus europaeus. The sequence continues at coordinate 42,730,727 of NC_084832.1, read as the reverse complement.
TCATATTCTGTCATGGGCTACTCAAAAGCCAATCGGACTGGCCGCAAATGGTGGAGTTAGAAATGTGCCAGGGGATTCCAACACAATTCCATCAAGATGGCATGTACCAATGCCATCGCACTAGTCCAAGTGATCAATTTCAGCTCACAATTGATAGCTCTGATAGGTCTAAGAGTCAAAGAGATCACACAAACAAGACAAGTATCTGCTAATACTAACTGATAGAATCAAAAAGGGAGAGAAAGATCCAACATGGGAAGTGGGATACACAGCAGACTCATAGGATGGCAGATGTCCTAAACAACACTCCAGCCTCAGAATCAGCCCTCAAGGCATTCAGATCTGGCTGAAGAGCCCATGAGAGTATAGCAGGCATGGAAAGCCAAGATATCATGGAAAAAAAAAAAAAAGACCTAAATGAATGATCTCTGTGAGTGAGATCCCAGTGGAAAGAACGGGGCCATCAAAGAAGGAGGTACCCTTCTCCGAAGGGAGGAGAGAACCTCCACTTTGACTATGACCCTATCGGAATAAGATCAAAGTCAGCGAACTCTAAAGGCTTCCATAGCCCTGGCAACTCATGACTAGAGCCTAGGGAGATTACTGACGCCATGAACAGGAGTGTCAAATTGTTAAATCAGCAACAGGAGTCACTGTGTACTTACACCCCATGCGGGATCTGTCCCTAATGTGTCGTCTAAAGCCAAGTGATGCTATGACTGGTACTGAAACTGTATTTTTATACTTTGCGTTTCTGTGTGGGCGCAGACTGATGAGGTCTTTTCTAATTATATACTGAATTGATCTTCTGTATATAAAGAGAATTGGAAATGAAAAAAAAAAAAAAAACAACCTGGTGTTAAAATGGAAATGGCATAGAAAATTAATTATTTTGAAAAAAAAATTATGTAGGATCTCTGTCTTTAATGTGCTGTACATTGCTATTTAATGCTATAATTAGTAATCCAATGGTAGTTTTTTCACTTGATGTTGCTATATGGGCAAAATGTTGAAATCTTTACCTAATATATACTAAACTGATCTTCTGTATACAAAGAGAATTGAAAATGAATCTTTACATGAATGGAAGGGGAAAGGGAGCGGGAGGGGGGAGGATTGCGGGCGGGAGGGAAGTTATGGGAGGGGGGAAGCCATTGTAACCCATAAGCTATACTTTGGAAATTTATATTCATTAAATAAAAGTTTAATAAAAAAAAAAGAACAAAAGCAAAAAATAAAATAAAATAAAATAAAATTAACTGAAAAAAAAAAAAAAAAGCCAAACGTTCTCTTTAAAGCTATTAAAGTTCCCATATGGGGGGAGGGTAACAACATATTTAGCTTTAAAGTGTAAATCATGATGGACTTAAGCTAAACATTTTCAACTCTATGCTCCGTATCTAGGAACTTACTTTGACAGACTTTTTTGCTTTTATTTGAGGAAAGAAAAGGAAGTTTGTTCTCTCTCTCTCTGTCTCTCTCTCTGTGTGTGTGTGTGTGTGTTTCTCTGTCTAGCTTCTGGGGAGGAAACTCCCCAATGAATACTTGCTTCAATTGCTTGTTGCTTTCCTTCCTGCCTTGAATACGACACTGTGCCTGTTGACTCATCTTGATGTCATTAGATGTCATGGCAACACTTTCAGAGCAGCCAAACAGGAAAGACAAAATGCTTATATCCTTGATAGAACCTCAATGTTATTATTGAGTTGTTTCACCAAATCTGTTGCTCCATTCTAAATAAACCAGATAAAAGAATATTTTTAAAATTGCTTACTGTTTCACTTCCCTTTATTGTTAGTAGGAATCTTGTTAAAAACACTCCCAATGCTTTGATATAATCTTTATAGCTGTTATCCTCTCCTCTCTGATATTTTACCAGTTACATAACTTGCAATATTATGTACTTTCACTTCACTTGACAGTAACATACACTGGCCTTTTGATTGATATTGTCCATTTTTTATCGACATTTCCTCCTATTTTTTCCCTCTGAATTGATCTCTGACCAAACTGAATCTCTTGGTAATGTAATTGACTTCACAAGTTCTTTATGTATTTTCTGACCTTTGCTCCTACTGAATATGAATAACCTAAAGATTGTAAAGTTTTCAGCGTTCAAGAGATATATCTTCCAAATGCTTGATGTTTTGCCCCTTCTCTCAGAACTTTGCCCATTCCCAGCGGGTGGAAAATGTGAGAACTGTGTGCAACTGTTGGCTATATTAGGCTAAATAAGGGAAAAATTTCAGATGATACAGGTTTTTTGTTGTTGTTGTTCTGTTTTTTGTTTGTTTGTTTGTTTTTGACAGGCAGAGTTAGACAGTGAGAGAGAGACAGACAGATAGAAAGGTCTTCCTTCGGTTGGTTCACACCCCAAATGGCTGCTACAGCCGGTGCACTGCGCTGATCTGAAGCCAGGAGCCAGGTGCTTCCTCCTGGTCTCCCATGTGGGTACAGGGCCCAAGCACTTGGCCCTTCCTCCACTGGCTTCCTGGGCCACAGCAGAGAGCTGGACTAAAGAGGAGCAACCGGGACAGAATCTGGCACCCCAACTGGGACTAGAACCTGGGGTACCGGTGCCACAGGCAGAGGATTAGGCTAGTGAGCCATAGCACCGGCCAGACATGATACAGTTTTGCTGTCACACTCTGGAAGGGAAACTGAGTGAGATGTGGATTTCCACTCAAAGCTTTCCCTTTTCTCTAGGATAGGCAATCAGTTCTTTTGCCCCAGTGTTTTCAGACTTACTAGGCGGGCCACTCATTTTTAAAGCTTTTATTTATGATTGACTGTATTTAATTGGGGGTGGGAAGAGATTTCCATCTGTTCATTCATTCCCCAAATTTCCATAATAGTCAGTGCCCAGGCAGGCTGAATCTAGGAGCAGTTTTAAACCCAGGTTGCCAGGGTGGCTTAGCAGGTAAAGCTGCTACCTGCAGTGTCAGCATCCCACATGGGTGCTGGTTCAAGGCCCAGCTGCTCCACTTCCAATTCCAGTTGCTTGCTGATGTGCCTGGGAAAGCAGCAGAGGATGGCCCAAGAGCTTGGGCCTGTGTACCCACATGGGAGAGCTGGAAGAAGCTCGTGGATCTGAAATCAGGATTGACCCCCTAAAATCTACACTAAAATGTGGCGCTTTAAAGTTCCCCAGAAGCACCATCTGGGATGCCACATATGTTACTGGAATTTGGGGTGCCATATGATTTCACCATGTGGTTATTAATAAATCCCCAATATTAATATGCCCAAGAGTTTCTTGCCTAATATTTAGAGAAGAATTCTAAATACCGGCACAGATAAATGAGGCAGCATGGTACATTTTAGGCTTTTATTTAGTGAGAAAGATGCTTTGTTCCATAGTTGTTTTTTTTTTTTCTTGCTGAATAAATCAACATTTTCCACTTCTGCTTTCAGATAACAGTTTCCAAGCTATCCCTTAACATATCCTGATCATTATTTAAAAGATTTACTTGAAAAGAAGAACAAGAAAGAGAAAGAGAGGGAGAAACTAAGAGATTTTTCATTTGCTGGTTCACTAAGTGGCCACAATAACAAGAGTTGGGGAGGCTGAAGCCAGGAACCAGGAAATTCATTCGGGCCTCCCAAATGAGTGTCAGGGGTCCAATTACTTGGGCCTTCTTCTTCTGCTTTCCCAAGAATATTAACAAGAAGCTGAATTGGAAATGGAGCAGCCAGGACTCTATTGGCACTCCATTGGGTTGCTGGTGTGCGGCAAGCAGGGATTTGACTTGCTATGCCACAATGCCAGCCCCCTTCATCATCTTTTACTCAAACATTTGTTTTGTATTTCTGTGACATTGTTTTAAAATACTCTACCTCTGTGCTGAATTTTCTTTTCCTATTCAATTGTTATATAGATGCTTCACTTCTTTAGGACAGTGTTTTACAAGGGAGGTGGGGGATGGAGAGTTCTTTCAGAATATGCTGAGAATCACTGTAAAATACGTATTCCCAATGTACTTCTCTCTCATTAGCCATTTTACTTTCAGGAATGGATATGAGAACTCTTAAGTTTAGATATCAAGAGAACACGAAAGGAATTAAACTCCCTTTTAAAATTATTATGTGGCTATACTGTCAAAGAGATAAATTCAAAGCATATACCATGTCTATTTTCTGTTTGAAAAGGAGAAATTTTACTACTCTTCAAAATGTATTTACACATTGTTTACATTAAAGTTCACCAAGTATGATGCCAATTTAAACAAAAACACTCAGATATTTTATGCAACCATTTTATAATAAAATTTAGTGGGACTTCAGACACAACCTCAACTATTTAAGCAGGCTGTACACTCCATTTCTGGAAAATTTCATCAAGGATAATATAAGGGTAATTGAGACTTTTATTGATTTCTCATTGGCTTTTGACTCTGTGGGCAGAAACTAGTTACTGCCTAATCTATACTAACTCAATATAAAATTCTGCCCAATACTGCATGTCTTGACTTGAATTTTAAAAATACTTTGAGAGCAAGGGATGATAGAATAATGCTCTTCTTTTCCAATCCTGAAATAAGCAAATAGAAATCTTAGTGGAGAGAGAGGTCAACATTCCAGCAATCTATTTCACTTTTGTTCATATTATTTAACATCTCTTTTGATTCCATATGTACCTTAGACCTTATATTCATGAATTAAAAGTCATTGCAAAATAAAATGAATCACAGGCTACAGTACTTGAAAAAAATTTAAACACTGTATATTATAATAATAAAGAATAATTATCTTTAAAAATCTACTCCGGGCCCGCGCCACAGCTCACTAGGCTAATCCTCTGCCTGCGGTGCCAGCACACCGGGTTCTAGTCCCTGTTGGGGTGCCGGATTCTGTCCTGGTTGATCCTCTTCCAGTCCAACTCTCTGCTGTGGCCCGGGAAGGCAGTGGAGAATGGCCCAAGTGCTTGGGCCCTGCATCCACATGGCAGACCAGGAGGGAGCACCTGGCTCCTGGCTTCAGATCAGCACAGTGCGCTGGCACCATTTGGGGGGTGAACCAATAGAAGGAAGACCTTTCTTTCTGTCTCCCTCTCTCTCTCTCTCTCACTATCTAACTCTGCCTGTCAAAAAAAAAAAAAAATCTACTCCAAAGTGTAGCCCAACTATAATCCCCCTGTATAGTAAGATTTTTGTGTGTTTTATTGTAGTATTGTTTTTTAAATCAGCACATTTTAGGATCATTGTAAATATCTAGAAAATTTTATTTCTCAAAACAGCACATTGAAAGATTGCATTATCAGAGTTTTCTATAGCAATAATAGATAAATAATAACTACCACAAAAAAAGTTGAAGCAAAAATTGTCTTGGTTTTGGCCACTACAAAGATTTATGGACAAAAAACATATTTAAAAAAAATTAAAAAAACAAACAAAAAAGAACATTTTGGTTGGTGGTGATGTGAGCTATATATCTTTTGATCTTGAACCAATAACTGGTTTTGTTAATAATTATTAGGAGAAGGGCCAGCACTGTGGCGTAGTGGGCTAAACCTCCACCGGCAGTGGCGGCATTCCATTTGGACTCTGGTTCTTGTCCAGTGGCTCCTATCCTGATTCAGCTCTCTGCTGTGGCCTGGGAAAGCAGTAGAAGATGGCACGCATGTTTGGGCCCCTACACCTGCATGGGAGATCCAGAAGAAGCTCCCGGCTCCTGGCTTCTGATGAGCCTATCTACAGCCATTGTGGCCGTTTGGGGAGTCAACCAGTGGTGAAAGATCTCTCTCTTTCTCTCTCTCTCTCTGTCACTCCCTCTCTCTGTAACTCTGCCTCTCAAATAAATAAATTAAATCTTTTAAAAATAATTATTAGGAGATAAGGAATTACTTCTGAAGTTCATATTTTATATGGAGATGAGAAGGTTTACAATCTAATAAGGATTCTTAGATTTCTTAAATTTAAGGAGCAACACTTATACTCATTTATATGCTTACACGTTTGCATTATAGTTTTTTTTTCCCCAGGGCATAAATAGCTATAATCACAGAATAACAGAGAATTTCAGGACTTAAATATTATTATCCAGTTATTCTTTTAACTGGTAGCCAAGCGTTGCCTAAATTCTTCCGAAATAAATGGTACTTTAGACGGTTTAGGAAAAGTTATGCAGCCTATGCAAAAGCAAAGGAGCCATATGTAAAGCTAAATCCTCTCAAATTATATCTATTGAGTTGTATTTAAACATTGTCAGATATTTATCAAAAAGAACTTACTAGTTACACATTTTAAAAGAAATGTCTTTGACATCTTTTTATACTATTTTCCTAATCACCATGTAAAAGGGAGTACCATTATGCCTAGTCAAATAAGTCAGTCCCTAAAAGACAAATATCAGCTGGCGCCACCTGCAGTGCTGGCATCCCGGGTTCTAGTCCCAGTCCAGGCACCGGGTTCTAGTCCCAGTTGCTCCTCTTCCAGTCCAGTTCTCTGCTATGGCCCAGTAAGGCAGTGGAGGATGGCCCGAGTGCTTGGGCCCTGTACCCACATAGGAGACCAGGAGGAAGCACATGGCTCCTGGCTTCGGATCTGCGCAGCGCGCCAGCCGTAGGAGCCATTTGGGGGGTGATCTAATGGAAAAGGAAGACCTTTCTATCTGTCTGTCTCTCTCTCACTGTCTAACTCTGCCTGTCAAAAAAAAAAAAAAAAGACAAATATCATGTTTTCTCTGATATTTGGGAGTTAATATAGAATACAAAAAATGTGTAAAAATGAAACGGACATCTTGTGATTTGATAGTTGTTTCTAGCTCTTGTTTATACTCCTGTGCACTGTGGTCATTCTAGCTTTTACTTGTTGAAAGTTATGGTTAGTGCTGCATTAAGCTTGTGATTATAGAGTTGATTCAAACTATGATTTTTCAAAAATTAAAATAAAGAAAGGAAAGAAGGAAGGTGGGGATTAACGGAGAGAGGGAAGGAGGAAATTAATATCTTCCCATAATTTATACCTATGAAATCTAATGTTTTTATATTAATAAAAATTTTAAAAACAAAAAAGGAGCAGAAATAAACCCCAATATATTTAAATAGAAAGATTGTGGTTTAACAATTATAAGATAGTAATATTCATTACAAACAATTAATAAATACTGCTTTTTTACCCTTTTACTACTAGAAAGATCTGTGCTATATTTAAACTATACTATTATAATGATTGGCACTATTATCCCTATATTTTATACATATTGCCATTTTTGTGTGATAGGCTTTTTAAAAGCTCTTTGTATATATTAACTCTCATTTATTTACTTGAAAGGTAGAGTGAAAGACAGCAAGGCAGAGAGAGAGAGAGAGAGAGAGAGAGAGAGAGGAACTGTCACTCTAAATACTGGCAATAGCCAAGCTGGGTCAGGTAGAAACCAGGTGCCAGGAACTCCATCTGGGTTTCTCACATGGGAAATGGGAACCCAAGTTCTTGGGTCTTCACCTGCTGCCTCCCAGGATGCATGAGCAGGAAAGTGGGTTGGAAGTGAAAACAAGAAAATCCTAGGCATTCTGATATAGGATGTGGGTATCTCAGTCAGAGGCTTAACCTACTATACCAAAATGTCTGTCCCATATTAACTTTCACATTCTCATTTCAACATATAAATTTGTACAAAAGAAGAAAAGCTGATAAATTTAACCTCATATAATATCCATTTTTAGAATTTTATGAGTTACTTCTAATCCTGTTCATCAACTGAGTTTTTGATGTTAATTCTTAGGAATATTGCCTTCGTCATTTTGTATCCTTTTTCCATGATATTTTTATTTGCATTTTCTCAGGTCAAATTGATTACTGACACATTGTTTATGTTTTCCTGTATATTTTGTCTTTGGGATTCACTTCATGCTTGAATTGGATTACAAATATACTAAACCTAGACGAATAATCAATGGATAGAAAAATAAAATAAAATTTTCTTAACAAAAAGTATTACATTTAAATCCACACAATAGTCTACATATTTCTAGTTCATATATGTTTTTTATCTCCTCTGAGAATATAAACTTTTCATATTTGCATTAAAGGGCAAATATTTTTGTTATGTCCTCATAGTATATAGAGATTTAAGACATTGATACAGTAAGTGTGCCATTGGCAAATTGAACATTTGAGTTTTGTTCAAAATCATTTGATTCAGGAAGCTTAAAAATACAATTCTTTAGGAAATTATACTGCCAAGTAACACAGTTTTTCCTACTCACATGTATAAGGTATTAGAGAGTTAATGTAAAATTTTGGAGTGCTTGTCTTTTATTCAAATCTGTCATTCATACTACTGCATTGATTACAGTTGTGAAACAGTGGGAGTTTGGAAAGAACAATGGAAGAATTTCTCTTTTTCAGAGGGCTAACTGAAAAAAAAGACACTGCAAAAATAAACCTTAAATATGTCTGAAGTGTGGTCATTTATAAAATTAGGAAATTCGGACTAATAGATGTTTTGAGAGCTGCAACTAGGAGGTAGTTAGAGATAATGGAATTTATTCTTAAAGAAAGCCAGCCATCATTTGTTAGGTCAGTGAAAAAAAAAAAAGAAAAGAAAAGAAAAAAAAAAAAAGAAAGAAAGAAAGCTAGCTAGCCAGGCTAGTAATGAAGACTGCAGGCTCTGATTGGTTTTATTCTGCTCATGACCCCAGACAATTTGAAAATAGATAGCTCACTGTTACCCATCTACATCCAATAATCCAAACTTTCTAACTGCAGAATGATCTGACTTCAAACAAAATTGACTACTCCATTGAGAAAATGCCTTTGTTAATGACTGGTTAATATTAATGTAGCCATAGAGGTATAAAGACTTAGACAATGGAATGTGTTCCATTAATAGCATCTAGTTGATATGGGTAAAACAAATATATCCACCTTTAACACTTAAAACTGAAATATATAGCTTAGATTGTATCACTTGAGGAGTAATGGAGAAGGGGCATTGGCTGTTCCCTGAATTCTTCAAACACTTGATTTTCTTTCACTGAAACTTATCATTTAAATGTCTTAAATACGATATTTACTAACATAAATTTCAAAGGTCATATCCAAGTTGCAGACCTCAACAACTAATCATTATCCTTCCAACTCAAAATGTCAAGTAAACAAAGGCTATTGATTTTTGTATGTTAATTTTATATCCTGACACTTTACCAAACTCTTTTATGAGTTCCAAGTCTCTTAGTGGAGTCTTTTGGTTCCTGTATATTTAGAATCATGTCATCTGACAAATAGGGATAGTTTGACATCCCCCTTTTCAATTTGTACCCCTTTTATTTTTTTCTTGCCAAATGACTCTGGCAAAAACTTCCAGGACTATACTTATACAAGACAGTTATAATCAAAAACAGCTTGATATGGCAAAAAAAAAAAAAAAATAGATGGGTAGACCAATGGAACAGAATAGAAACTCCAGAAATCAATCCACGCATCTATAATCAATTTATCTTTAACAAAGGAGCTAAAAATCAATCTCTGGAGCAAGGACAATCTTTTCAACAAATGGTGCTGGGAAAACTGTCATTTGCAACAAAATTGATGCAACTGGAAACCATTATACTTAGTTAAATAAGCAAGTCTCAAAAAGACAAAATATCATATGCTTTCCCTGATCTGTGGTAAACAATAGAGTATATAAAATATAATATATAGGAATTAAATTGACATTCTGAGATTCGTTGATTGTATACAGCTCTTGTCTCTACTGCTGAGAAACAGTGTTTTGTTTTTCTGCATACTATTTCTTGAAGTCTTTATTTACCATATGGTTAGTCTTATGAGCATGAAGTAAACTGAAAATAGATCTTTGTAAAAATTAAGAGTGGGAATAGGAGAGAGAAGGAAGAAGTGTAAGGAGCATGGGTGGGAGGGAAGGTAGGATGGGAAGTATCACTATGTTCATAAATCTGTAAATATGAAATGCATGACAATTGTATACCTTAAATAACATTTTTAAAAAAACTTCAAGTAAGTCTAAAATAATAATTCTAACACAGGGAAGTGAAGAAATACAAATTTTATTTTATGGAATTTGATTAATTGCTAAGTTTTTCATTCATATTTTGAATTGATTACAGATCAGCCATATATAGAACCATTTGAGTCCCATAGACTGCAATATTATTTTGGCAATGTATTTTGACTTCAAAATTAAAATACTCCTCCCCTGTACTATGGTCTAAATTTTTGTGTGCTTCCACTGTGCTAATAGTGTCCAGATTGGATTTCTGGATCCACCATTCCTGACTGAAGGCCTGGGTTTCTGAACAAGTTTCAGATTTGATCCCAGAAGATGGATACTCCTATCAAGACACTGAAGGCCTCAAATTCATCTTCAAAAATATAAGTAAACTAGTTATGCATACTCCTCTTCAGCCTTCATCCCTCAATCCCATTATCCCTCAAGCTGCAGTTATTTTGGGAATAGCCTTGCTACTCAGGGTACTAGCTCTTTTCATCTGAGTATTCACCTGCTTAACTCCACTAATGTTACAGTGGCGTGTGTGGACTTTATTGGCTTCAACCCTGTTGACTGTATGCAGCACAATGAGAGCTTACAAATGTTCCCTTTATTTCTGGGGGCATGCCATTGACAATCCCCTCTTATATTCGGAATGGCTTGTCTCTTCTTGTGTAGAGGCTATCAGATTCTAGATGGTCTTGCAAATGGGACCACAAATGCTGACCTTCTACTAGGTACCCCTGGTGAGACCTGAAGAGAAACCCTGGCTGCTGTCTCCAATGTTGTCCCTCTACAGCTTAACGTAGCCAGAGCAGTCACTGTCCCTTCTTAATGATAGTTAGAGGGTACCTTTTAAGAGGGAGGAACTTATAAAGAGACAGACTCCTGATTAGGTAAACAAGAACCACAGGGTACCCCCTCCATTATCTGGAGATGAGTCTAGAAGGACCTGTGAAAAGTCAAGAAACTAGCTTCTGTGAAGGACCTCGATGTCATGTGCTAGCCCTTGTAATCAAGGATTTTCTGTGCTGCTGTAACTGATGTAGGTAATGAGAATTCTCTGCATCTTGTGGGAAAGTGTCATGTGTGTTCTGTTGTTTTCATTGAGTCCCAATTGGAACTATCATCCAAATAATCAATTAAAACCATCCCTCTTCTGGACCAGTCATGAAAACGTCTCCTTTTTATGGTTATAGAAACTAATAGACAACCATCTCTCAAGGGTACTATCCTTCAAGGACCCCTCTTGTCATTGTTGGAAGATTTTTCTTCTATTTTTGTTTTAGCTTCTCTTTCTTTCAATAAATCATTTCTGCTTTACACACTGTTCCTTCTTTATGCTCCTCATTCTTCATGGACATGAGACAAAAACACTGGAAAAATAAGAGCTGTAATGACAGCAGACGCTTGCAATATTTTGGTGAGCTTACAATAAACAAGAAACTTAGTTATTATCAACCTTTATTTCCCAAAATAGCTATTCACTTTTTCTGTAGGCCTCTGCCATGCTCTTAATTTGTGCTAATTGTAAAATAAAAATCAATGTGCTTTTTTCAAGGAAAACATTTAATGAAATGATAGGATTAGGTCAAGTTGATGTACTCACAAGATTTGGGACCATAAAGTCCAAGATGGTATTTTTTAGCACTTATTCTCTGGGTTATTTTTTACAAATGAAATAAACTCTCCAGTACTTGATTTATTTTTTTTTCTTTTTGAAATAATGATATCCATTCCTATGCCTCAAGATTCTTTCTTGGAATAAATAATATGATAAATATAAATGTATACATTTTCCTCTGTACATTATGCTCATATAGCTCTAGTTCAGGAAATGATTGTTTCTGAACTACCATGTTGCTTACTAAATGTCATACTAAATTATTTGGTTTTTTTTTGTCACAAACAAAATCATTCCTATCAACCTTTTAAAAAGTGCTTTAAATACTTTATCAAAAAAGCATTCTTCTTGAAATGCAGACCATGTTTATATTTAAAGCAGTATCTTCTTGATAGAACAACATTAAAACAAATTTTTATCTCTATAATCACATAGATTTCAAAGTAGGGAAATTTGCATTAATCATATCTAGGTGCTTTGAATTTAAAAAAGGTTTATGTAAAACCATAAACTCAAGGTTGTTTGAAATAACTAATTTTATGATATTAATGTTTATTTCCTAGGCATTTTGTGATGCTGCTGATCCAAGAAGTCATACACCCTAGAATTTATTCATGCATATTTTCAACTGTACAGTTTACTGAAGTGGGTATGCTAAATTGTGTCATTTCCATCCTAAGTGTTGCTCTGTGAAATGAATATGGAGCATAATTATGGAAATGACACTCATAATTAGCTCAGCATAGTGGCAGAGCCTAGATAAGTAAATTTTAATACATAGTTCAATGCAAAGGATGCTTTCCATTATATTTCAATATATATTTCATTCTTCATTATATTATTTAAGTGGACAAAATATATTTTATAATTTATAAGTTACAGTTACAACTTGTTTCTTTATCCTGAAAACAAGTAAGCAAAGTCAAGAAATGTACCTTAACTACCTTTAAGACAATTATGCAAAGCCAATTGTATGTAATTGGTTTTATTAAGTAGTAAATTTTCATTTGGTGATTAACAACACAAATCAGACAAAACTGAATATGTGCAAATATTATGAAAATATCCTAACCTAATAATTTTTTGATTCGCCCAAAAGGCAAATATCATTTTGAAACTAAGTTTTTAATGCACTTTTGGTTTTTCTATCACAGAATTTATTTGCTAAATACAACCAGCACAGCTTAATTGCTTTTTTTTTATTATTTATTTATTTATTTATTTGAAAGGCAGAGTTACAGAGATGAGGCAGAGAAAGAGAGAGAGAAATGGAGGTCTTCCATCCACTGTTTCACTCCCCAAATGGCCACAACGGCCAGAAATGTGCTAATCTGAAGCCTGGAACCTGGAGTTTCTTCTGGGTCTACAATGGGAATGCAAGGGCCCAAGGACTTGGGCCATTTTCTGCTGCTTTCTCAGATGCTTTAGCAGGGAGATGGCAGCTTAAGCCATTACAGCACAATGATGGCCCCTCTTAGAAAATTTTAAGGGGCCAGCGCCGTGGTGCAGTGGGTTAATCCTCCTCCTGCAGTGCCGGCATCCCACACGGGCACCAGTTCAAGTTCGGGCTGTTCCACTTCTGATCCAGCTCTCTGCTATGGCTTGGGAAAGCAGTAGAAGATGACCTAAGTCCTTGGGCCCCTGCACCCATTTGGGAGACCAGGAAGAAGCAACTGGCTACTGGCTTCAGATAGGAGCAGCTCCAGCCATTGCGGCCATTTGGGGAGTGAACCAACAGAAGGAAGACCTTTCTCTCTGTCTCTCCCTCTCACTGTAACTCTAACTCTCAAATAAAATAAATAAAATCTTTTAAAAAAAGAAAATTTTAAGAGATTTATTTTCAAGGAAAATTAATATTAAATACTATTTTACAGACTTAAATCAGTATAATATTTTGCAAATTATGTTTTAATATTTTATTGTACATTCTTTAAAATTTTTATAGTTTTCTCAAAATTCTTAATAGAGGTGTTTGATTACTTCAGTTCTCTTCTATGTTTGTATGTTTGTGTATACACATACAATATGCACCTTAATATATATATATATATATATATATATTAAAGTGCACAACTGTGAGAGGTCTACAGACATATCATTTTCAGTAAATCTGTTTTAAATTCTATGTGTAGATTTTCCCATAACAAGATTTCATAGCTTTTTTAAAATTCTCAGAGTATTGTATAAAGTGTTAAAGGTAAAAACAATAAAAATCAATATGGCTATTTCTAAGTCTAAATATCTATAATTATCTGTGAGAATCTCTTTAGATAAATTATTTATTTTGCTGTTCTATTTTTACTCCATGTTAACATGCATTAAACTAAAGTAATAAATATATTCTTGATTGGAAATATCAGCCAAAGTACTTATTCACGGAACTTTCTTATTTGGTCTTCATTAATTGATAGGAGTTGAAGTTAATTTTTCTTTTCTATGAGTGCCACTGAAGATATGATACAAAGCTATTCATTAATATTGTGATATTTTAATGCTTGTTCATACTAATAGCAGCGAGATTTACTCAATCTAGAGAAGTAAGCATTTTGAGCACAATCCAAACTCTTTTTTGTATTAACCCTCACATTTGTCATTTCTTCATTATTAGATCTGTACCATACAGAAGAATTATATCCTTATCAATGTCAAGTTTTCCATTCACCATCAAAGTGTCACATTTCAAAAAGGAGATTTACGTAGCAAAAGAAAATAGAAATAAAGAAGAAAAATTTGTCATTCAAATTGAAATAGAAGCACAACCATGTTCCTGTGTGTTCTTACTATTTTATGTCTTCTACAAATAGCTTTCAACTTTTAGTAAAATGAAGTTGCACTATTAATCGTGTAATTGGTTCATAACTATCAGACTGTTCTCAGATTCTTCTTCACTTGTCTGATTATTCTAGTATCATCATTCTACCATACTACTACCTAAATCAATCTGTCAAGTATTTTTCACCTCAAAGATTTTAGAAAGTAAAAATTTCACAGAAGAAATTATTTAAGAATGACTGTCCAGCACACATATTAGAATTTAATAATCATCATTTCTTACAGCAGATATATTTGCTATGTAGATTTACTTAACTTGTCATTAATCATATATTTTTAACACAGCGAAAATAATTTATAGTATGTAGATTAATATATCAAGTAGCAATAAATTATGTTGGACTTCAATCAATTGGAACCTTCTTTTACAATGAGGTTTTATATGTTTTTTTTTTTCTTTTGGCACATGAAAATTGAGATTATTATGTTTAATGCAAAGTTCATGACTGATAAAATAAAAGGCTTCTATCACTTGCAAAAGAGGGAGATTGTAGATTCTAAAACCAGTTCGGAGATACTAAGTGAGGACAAATGGTAGGTTTCCTGTAGTTTTAAGTCAGTGAGTGATATCATGGAAAGGATGCCTACAAGATGTTTCATTTCCACTCAGATCCTCCTAAAAGGATAAAGATGGAGTATAGGTCCCCCTTCTGGGCTGCCTCATGACTTAATTTTATTATTAGAAAGTAATGTAAGTTAACGTTCAACAAGTTCCTATTGCAGGCCTCAAAGAGCTCACAAATTCCTCTCTCTTGCTGTAGTTAGAACCCATAGATGCTTGAACTGGTCTGCTTAGTCACGGACAGCACAAATGTGATTGCTGCTGTCACCCAAAATTCCACATTCGCGAGTTAGGCCATCTGGGATAAGCCACTCCCAGTTAGTCTGTCAACTATCGGCAGATGCATGAGCAAATCAGGTCAGATCAGTTGGACTTAAACCAGAACACAGTAACACAATGAAAGCAGAATTACGATCTAAATAAGTGATGATGTTTTTAAGCCACTGCGGCTTTTGAGATGGTCAGTGTCTCAGCAATAGTCAACTCATAAAAGAAGGGATATGCTACCATAAGAAAAACAATCAACACGTAGCATTACATTATGGAGAAGGTGGCAAGCATTCCATTTTCCAATCTGCTATCACAATTACGTAGTTCATTGCTCTTTGTGTTTCTGCTACCCAGTGAGTGGCTCACACTTTTCTCAGCCTTTGCTAATAGTTCCCTCTATTGTTTTCTATTTGCCTTCTCAGCTACATAGGAGTTAAAAAATAAATGGCCACAGTGCTATGTGAGGTAATTTGGAAAATAATAACTGTATTCAATGAATGGTTATGTCTGACTAAGGGGATCACAGAACCAAGTACTGAAGTGGCACTTCAGTTTTGTCAACTAAGCATAATAAGTAGCTGCCAGGATCAGATGAGATCAAGAAGGAATCCTTCAGTTTGAGCAATATAGAAGAGGCAAGACTTGCTAGGTTGAACCATAAAACTGTCATACCCAGTCTTCTTGAGTAATAAACAATACTCAGAAGAATATGAGGCCTGCAGCCAAAGATGAAATTAAGAGCACAGATTGAAGACCCTGGAGAACTTTGGAAGATTTAAGGAAGAGCCTAGCAGACCAGTCCCTAGAAAACATAATCAGAAAGCACAAGAACTAGACAAAAGAGGCTCAGAATATTACAGGAGTTGTTCTTCAGCAGAATAACAACTCACTTAAAACCACAATGACTTGATTTGGGAAAGGATTGTGGGTGTACCTTTCTCACTTGAAGAGATAAAGTTTCAATACATAGAAATATCATAAGGATTATATAAAAGCTGCATAAGACAAATGCCATCCATTCAGGCTAAAATGAATGGAAGTTACTTAAATTTCCAAAATATATCCGGATTCCTAACTTTCCATAGGCTAAAAAAAAACTAGATTTTTGCAAACACAGGGTTCTAATGGCATAAAATAATGTTTCAGAGTACAGAAACAAGATCTGAGAAAACCACGACTATATTGCAAGAAGAGAATGTAATGAGAGTTCTTGGGAAGAAAAATGGGCCTTAAAGAAGACATGGTTCTTTTATTGGGGGAGAAGTGGACACCTTTTCCTTGCAGAACAAATGACTGTTTCAAAATTATGTGCATAGTGTTAATGTGCACATAGTCTATGATAGCTCTATTGTGATAGAAATCTCACAAACTCTGCTATTTACCTAGGCCAAGATAGGGCTGAAATCTTCTAGGGAATGACTTATTGTTGATGTGCTTATTAAAGTCTGAAAATTCTGTCTTGGAAGTACAGATGGTCAACTGTATTTTTAAAAATTTATATATGGATCATTAGCTCCTGATTTAACTGGTTACAGAGCAGAATTTTTGTTCTGTTACATTGGTGTACTAAAGATCCTTCATTAAATTTAAGCTCTGGGTCTTGTGACCAATATATCAGAAATATCTTGACAAATCAATGTCCATGGCACATTTTCTACAATTGATAAAAGGACCTAGGGCATGTACCTGGAGTACTGTGATCTCTCTATATTCAGCTGATTTTACGTTCTCCAGCTGACCTATATCCATGACTGTTATTAGACCTAAAGTGAGTACACACTATAGAATTTCATGTTATTGCAATTGTACCTGGTCAAATAATGCAAATATGCATATCTGAGTGTTACTATAATTATCTTACCAGTATATTTGGGTGAATGGGGCATGCAACAGTTTTATAGCCAATACATGAAAAAGAAAATATATAAAGAACTTCAACCATTCCCAGACTTCAACCATTCCCAGACTCATCATTAAAATGTGTCATTACTGAAAATAAGAGTCTCATATTAAGATAGCACCTGAAAGGTGGCTAACTTCTCCATGAACAGTGAGAAATAACTCAGAATCAAAATATGTTCTGAGATAATTTCATCCAACAAGAGATAGTTGAATTCTAATAACATTAATAGTCAGGATGATAAATAGTATTAATTGTGCTTTTGGTGCTATTCAAACACATTTTATTACCTCTATTTTTTCTTAAATTTCAATGTATTTGTATAATAGATGCATTCTTGGAAAGTTGGAACTGAGCAAAAAAATTTTTTTTGACAGGCAGAGTGGACAGTGAGAGAGACAGAGAGAAAGGTCTTCCTTTTCCATTGCTTCACCCTACAATGGCTGCTGAGGCCAGCACACTGTGACCGGCGCACCGCGCTGATCCGATGCCAGAAGCCAGGTGCTTCTCCTGGCCTCCCTTGCGGGTGCAGGGCCCAAGCACTTGGGCCATCCTCCACTGCACTCCCAGGCCACAGCAGAGAGCTGGACTGGAAGAGGGGCAACTGGGACAAAATCCGGCGCCCCAACCTGGACTAGAACCTGATGTGCTGGCGCCGCAGGCGGAGGATTAGCCTAGTGAGCCATGGCGCCGGCCCAAAATTTTAAATACTATTTCAGAGTACATTAAAAACATTCTAAATGATTATTTGTTAAACCATCTGTTCCTATTGGTTGGATATATTGCTCAGCATTATTGGGAAACTCTGTGGGATGGTTTGAAACTTAATGACCAATATGGTAATAGTAAGTGGGCCCTCTAAGAGATGATTAGGATGTGAGGGCTCTTCCCTCATGAATGGCATCAAAATTGTATAAGGGACTTCAAGCAGCATTAGGCTCCCTTGCCTTTTCACCTTCTGCCATGTGACGACTCAGCTTCCCTTCCCTGGAGGAAAGAACAAGAAGGTATCCTCTGGAGGAAAGTGGTGAGCAGCTATTAACACCAGTATGCTGGAGAACTGAATTCATCTTTTGTTACCTCAATCAGCCCTATGATGCAACTAATCTGTCAATAATGTTAGGATTTTGATTGTAAGGAAACCAATCTAATATATAAATGCATAATATAGGATATATTTCCATACTATCATTCATAAACATTAAGTCATTCACTTTAATGGTGTGAAAACCCTGTTGAGAAATTTTTAAGATCCAAGTCGAAAAATAACTCCATAATTTTAGATAAGAAAAGTACAATCGCACTTACAGGGTATAGGAATCTTTGTTCTGTATTATATAGTTTCTATTACTGAGTTCTTAACTGACTGTTGGAATTTGGAATCAAAGTTGCTTATATTTAACAAGGTTAAGATGCCACAATTTTCTTGCTTGTTATAAAAATTACTAAAAAAATTTTTAAATATACTAACAAAAATATGTAAAATTTATTAGTACTTCTTATTTTGATATATTGTGAGGTTATTATTTTGTATATATTGAATAAAAAATCATTAGAATTTAAAAAACAAACTATATAATATTTTATGATCTTAAGTTACAGAAAGGCTCTATAGGCAACATTATTTCTTTTCTTTTCTTTTTTTTTGGACAGGCAGAGTGGACAGTGAGAGAGGCAGAGTGGACAGTGAGAGAGAAAGAAAGGTCTTCCTTCGCCGTTGGTTCACCCTCCAATGGCCGCAGTGGCCGGTGCACCGCGGCCGGCGCACAGAGCTGATCCGAAGCCAGGAGCCAGGTGCTTCTCCTCGTCTCCCATGCGGGTGCAGGGCCCAAGCACTTGGGCCATCCTCCACTGCACACCCAAGCCACAGCAGAGAGCTGGCCTGGAAGAGGGGCAACGGGGACAGAATCCGGCGCCCCGGCCAGGACTAGACCCGGTGTGCCGTCCCCGCAGGAGGAGGATTAGCCTATTGAGTCACGGCACTGGCTGCAACATTATTTCTTAAAACAACTTCAAACAGCAATGATACCCAAATGAAAACTGTCAACTGGGGAGAAGTTAAAGAAATGAAAAAAAGAAAGAAGGAGGAAGGAAGGAAGGAAAAGGAAGGGAGGGAAGAGGAAGAAAGGAAAGAAGCAAGGAAGATAGAGAGGAAAGAAGGAGGAGCAGGCAAGATGGCGGAATAGGCAGAAGCACACTTAGTCCGGGGGGAGAGAAAGTTTAATATAAGTGGAGATACTGCAGGGTCAAGGAAGAGTAGGGGATGAAACAGCAGAGGAAACTCTTCCGGAACTAGTGATTCACAGTGGACCTGCGTGGAGAGCGTGGGAGCCCAAGTTCGGGACACCAGCAGCAGACTCAACGCACCAGCGCTGGAACGCGAGGTGAGCCGAACCTCCATAGCCCGAGATACCAGCGAGCAAGCGGAAAGAGGAGGCTAGAGGGAACGAGGCTTGAAACTCCGTGGGGAAAAGTTCACCAGGCTAACTAGAAGAGAGAGAAAAAATAAATAAATAAAGTGACTGATACGGACACAAGTTTCTCTCTCTCCGCTCACCTCTCAAAGGCGAGCAAGACAGAGCAGGCGCCATTTTGGACATACGTCATAAGCTGGGCGACCTCAGGTCTGCACCGGCCCTGAGCCGAGCAGAAAAACCTGACTCTGGGGGGAGGGGTGAAATAACAGGAGATTAGCATCTAACTTGGCAACCCAGTGGGAGATTGCAGGAGAATTGGAGCCCACACTGAGGGCAGCAGAGATTCCCTGTGTGGTCCTTGGGAAAGAGCTTCCGATCTCTGGCTCCTGTGGGTATATCATTTGCCTGCTAACTACCTCCAATTACATTCAGCTGTGCGGAATTACTTCCCTTTTGAATCAAAAAAGAGAGAGATTTACCACACCTAACCTGGGAGTGTCATCTTTGACACACCCTCAGCCCTGAGGAACCAAACACAGCTCTCAGTCCACACTCATCTCAAGCCTCTAAGGCACCACTGAAAGCAGACAGTCCACTTAATATAAAGACATAGTGTAACAAGAAAAAACACCACAGTGAAGAAACCAAATATCTCCAACATGACAAACAACAAACGCAAAAACGAAGCTAACAAGAATAAGGAAGACACTATGACACCCCCAAATGAAAAAGACACCCCAATTCAAGATTATGAAGATGAGGAGATCGAAGAAATGCAAGAAGCAGATCTCAAAAAATTGCTAAGAACATTAAGAAGTTCTCAAAAACAAATTCTTGAACTACAGAAATCCTTCATGGACAAGATAGAAAATCTCTCTCGTGAAAATGAAATATTAAGGAGGAATCAAAATGAATTGAAACAACTAGTGGAACAAGAAATGGTGATAGTGATGAGAAATCATAATGAAATGAAGAATTCAATAGATCAAATGACAAACACATTAGAGAGTCTTAAAAACAGAATGGACGAAGCAGAAGAGAGAATATCAGACTTAGAAGACAGAGAACAGGAAAGGAAACAATCAAATCAAAGAAAAGAAGAAGAAATCAGAAATCTAAAAAATACTGTCAGGAATCTACAGGATACTCTTAAAAAACCCAACATTCGGGTTCTAGGAGTACCTGAAGGCATGGAGAGAGAGAAAGGATTAGAAGGCCTTTTTAGTGAGATACTAGCAGAAAATTTCCCAGGTTTGGAGAAAGACAGAGACATCCTAATACAGGAAGCTCATAGAACCCCTAATAAACATGACCAAAAGAGATCCTCACCACGACACGTCGTAATCAAACTCACCACAGTGAAACTCAAAGAAAAGATCCTAAAATGTGCAAGAGAGAAACGCCAGATTACTCTCAGAGGATCTCCAATTAGACTCACAGCTGACTTCTCTTCAGAAACCCTGCAAGCTAGGAGAGAATGGCGAGACATAGCCCAGGTGCTAAGAGAGAAAAACTGCCAGCCCAGAATATTATATCCTGCAAAGCTCTCATTTATGAATGAAGGTGAAATAAAGACCTTTCACAGCAAACAGAAACTGAAAGAATATGTCGCCACTCGTCCAGCCCTGCAAAACATGCTTAAAGATGTGTTACATACAGAAACACAGAAACACGGTCACCAATATGAAAGAAGGTAAAGGTAGGAAACCTCACACCAAAAGATCACAGGAATCTCAAACCATATATTAGAAAGTATCTTTGGCTAATGGCAGGGCAAAGTTACTCCTTCTCAATAGTCACATTGAATGTTAATGGCTTGAACTGTCCAGTTAAAAGACACCGATTGGCTGATTGGGTTAAGGAACAAAACCCATCCTTTTGCTGCTTACAAGAAACCCATCTATCCAACAATGATCCATACAGGCTGAGAGTGAAAGGCTGGAAAAAGATATACCACGCCAACAGAAATGAAAAGAGAGCGGGCGTAGCCATCTTAATATCGGACAACATAAACTTTACCACAAAAACTGTTAAGAAAGATAAAGAGGGGCACTATTTAATGATTAAGGGATCAATTCAACAGGAAGATATAACGATTATCAATGTATATGCACCTAATTACAGGGCACCAGCTTATTTAAAAGACTTGTTAAGGGACTTAAAGGGAGACTTAGACCCCAATACAGTAGTACTGGGGGATTTCAATACTCCACTCTCAGAGACAGACAGATCAACAGGACAGAAGATCAACAAGGAGACAGTAGATTTAAATGACACTATAGCCCAAATGGATCTAACAGATATCTACAGAACTTTTCATCCTACATCTAAGGACTTTACATTCTTCTCAGCAGTACATGGAACCCTCTCTAGGATTGACCACATACTAGGCCATAAAGCAAGTCTCAGCAAATTCAAAAGAATTAGAATCATACCATGCAGCTTCTCAGACCACAAAGGAATGAAATTGGAAATTGGCAACTCAGGAATCCCTAGAGCACGTGCAAACACATGGAGATTGAACAACATGCTCCTGAATGAACAATGGGTCATAGAAGAAATTAAAAGAGAAATCAAAAATTTTCTGGAAGTAAATGAGGATAACAGCACAACATACCAAAACCTATGGGATACAACAAAAGCAGTGTTAAGAGGAAAGTTTATATCAATAGGTGCCTACATCAAGAAATTGGAAAGGCACCAAATAGATGAGCTTTCAAGTCATCTCAAGGATCTAGAAAATCTGCAGCAAACCAAACCCAAACCCAGTAGGAGAAGAGAAATAATTAAAATCAGAGAAGAAATCAACAGGATTGAATCCAAAAAAACATTACAAAAAATCAGCCAAACGAGGAGCTGGTTTTTTGAAAAAATAAACAAAATTGACACCCCATTGGCCCAACTAACTAAAAAAAAGAAGAGAAAAGACCCAAATCAATAGGATCAGAGATGAAATGGGAAACGTAACAACAGACGCCACAGAAATAAAAAGAATCATCAGAAATTACTACAAGGACTTGTATGCCAGCAAACAGGGAAATCTATCAGAAATGGACAGATTCTTGGACACATACAACCTCCCTAAATTGAGCCAGGAAGACATAGAAAACCCAAACAGACCAATAACTGACACAGAAATTGAAACAGTAATAAAGGCCCTCCCAACAAAGAAAAGCCCAGGGTCAGATGGATTCACTGCTGAGTTCTACCAGACATTTAGAGAAGAACTAACTCCAATTCTTCTCAAACTATTCAGAGCAATCGAAAAAGAGGGAATCCTCCCAAATTCTTTCTATGAAGCCAGCATCACCTTAATTCCTAAGCCAGAAAGAGACGCAACATTGAAAGAGAATTACAGACCAATATCCCTGATGAACATAGATGCAAAAATCCTCAATAAAATTCTGGCCAATAGATTGCAACAACACATCAGAAAGATCATCCACCCAGACCAAGTGGGATTCATCCCCGGTATGCAGGGATGGTTCAACATTCGCAAAACAATCAATGTAATACACTACATTAACAGACTGCAGAAGAAAAACCATATGATTCTCTCAATAGACGCAGAGAAAGCATTTGATAAAATACAACACCCTTTCATGATGAAAACTCTAAGCAAACTGGGTATGGAAGGAACATTCCTTAATACAATCAAAGCAATATATGAAAAACCCACGGCCAACATCCTATTGAATGGGGAAAAGTTGGAAGCATTTCCACTGAGATCTGGTACCAGACAGGGATGCCCTCTCTCACCACTGCTATTCGATATAGTTCTGGAAGTTTTGGCTAGAGCTATTAGGCAAGAAAAAGAAATTAAAGGGATTCAAATCGGGAAGGACGAACTCAAACTATCCCTCTTTGCAGATGATATGATTCTTTATTTAGGGGACCCAAAGAACTCTACTAAGAGACTGCTGGAACTCATCGAAGAGTTTGGCAAAGTAGCAGGATATAAAATCAATGCACAAAAATCAACAGCCTTTGTATACACAGGCAATGCCACGGCTGAGGAAGAACTTCTAAAATCAATCCCATTCACAATAGCTACAAAAACAATCAAATACCTTGGAATAAACTTAACCAAAGACGTTAAAGATCTCTACGATGAAAACTACAAAACCTTACAGAAAGAAATAGAAGAGGATACCAAAAAATGGAGAAATCTTCCATGCTCATGGATTGGAAGAATCAATATCATCAAAATGTCTATTCTCCCAAAAGCAATTTATACATTCAATGCAATACCCATCAAGATCCCGAAGACCTTCTTCTCAGATCTGGAAAAAATGATGCTGAAATTCATATGGAGACACAGAAGACCTCGAATAGCCAAAGCAATCCTGTACAACAAAAACAAAGCCGGAGGCATCACAATACCTGATTTTAGGACATACTACAGGGCAGTTGTTATCAAAACAGCATGGTACTGGTACAGAAACAGATGGATAGACCAATGGAACAGAATAGAAACACCAGAAATCAATCCAAACATCTACAGCCAACTTACATTTGACCAAAGATCCAAATCTAATCCCTGGAATAAGGACAGTCTATTCAATAAATGGTGCTGGGGAAATTGGATTTCCACGTTCAGAAGCTTGAAGCAAGACCCATACCTATCACCTTACACAAAAATTAACTCAACATGGATTAAAGACTTAAATCTACGACCCAAAACCATCAAATTATTAGAGAGCATTGGAGAAACCCTGCAAGATATAGGCACAGGCAAAGACTTCCTGGAAAATACTCCAACAGCACAGGCAGTCAAAACCAAAATTAACATTTGGGAATGCATCAAATTGAGAAGTTTCTGTACTTCAAAAGAAACAGTCAGGAAAGTGAAGAGGCAACCAACAGAATGGGAAAAAATATTCGCAAACTATACTACAGATAAAGGATTGATAACCAGAATCTACAAAGAAATCAAGAAAATCCACAACAACAAAACAAACAACCCACTTAAGAGATGGGCCAAGGACCTCAACAGACATTTTTCGAAAGAGGAAATCCAAATGGCCAACAGACACATGAAAAGATGTTCAAAATCACTAGCAATCAGAGAAATGCAAATCAAAACCACAATGAGGTTCCATCTCACCCCGGTGAGAATGGCTCACATTCAGAAATCGACCAACAACAGATGCTGGAGAGGATGTGGGGAAAAAGGGACACTAACCCACTGTTGGTGGGAATGCAAACTGGTTAAGCCACTATGGAAGTCTGTCCGGAGATTCCTCAGAAACCTGAACATAACCCTACCATACAACCCAGCCATTCCACTCCTTGGAATTTACCCAAAGGAAATTAATTTGGCAAATAAAAAAGCCATCTGCACATTAATGTTTATTGCAGCTCAATTCACAATAGCTAAGACCTGGAACCAACCCAAATGCCCATCAACAGTAGACTGGATAAAGAAATTATGGGACATGTACTCCATAGAATACTATACAGCAGTAAGAAACAACGAAACCCAGTCATTTGCAACAAGATGGAGCAATCTGGAAAACATCATGCTGAGTGAATTAAGCCAGTCCCAAAGAGAAAAATATCATTTGTTTTCCCTGATCGGTGACAACTGAGCGCCAAAGGGGAAACCTGTTAAGTGAAATGGACACTATAAGCAACAATGAACTGATCAGCTCCTGTCCTGACTTTAGATGTACAATGTAATACTTTATCCTTTTTAGTATTTGTTGTTGTTGTTGTTGTTCTAGTACTATTGGTTGAACTCAGTAATTAACACACAATTATTCTTAGGTGTTTAAATTTTAACTGAAAAGTGATCCCTGTTAAATCTAAGAGTGGAAAAAGAGAGGGAGGAGACGAACAATTTGGAACATGCTCAATCGGACTGGCCGCAAATGATGGAGTTAGAAATGTGCCAGGGGATTCCAACACAATCCCATCAAGATGGCATGTACCAATGCCATCGCACTAGTCCAAGTGATCAATTTCAGCTCACAATTGATAGTTCTGATAGGTCTAAGAGTCAAAGAGATCACACAAACAAGACAAGTATCTGCTAATACTAACTGATAGAATCAAAAAGGGAGAGAAAGATCCAACATGGGAAGTGGGATACACAGCAGACTCATAGGATGGCAGATGTCCTAAACAACACTCCAGCCTCAGAATCAGCCCTCAAGGCATTCAGATCTGGCTGAAGAGCCCATGAGAGTATAGCAGGCATGGAAAGCCAAGATATCATGGAAAAAAAAAAAAAAAGACCTAAATGAATGATCTCTGTGAGTGAGATCCCAGTGGAAAGAACGGGGCCATCAAAGAAGGAGGTACCCTTCTCCGAAGGGAGGAGAGAACTTCCACTTTGACTATGACCCTATCGGAATAAGATCGAAGTCAGCGAACTCTAAAGGCTTCCATAGCCCTGGCAACTCATGACTAGAGCCTAGGGAGATTACTGACGCCATGAACAGGAGTGTCAAATTGTTAAATCAGCAACAGGAGTCACTGTGTACTTACACCCCATGCGGGATCTGTCCCTAATGTGTCGTCTAAAGCGAAGTGATGCTATAACTAGTACTGAAACAGTATTTTTATACTTTGCGTTTCTGTGTGGGCACAAACTGATGAGGTCTTTACTAATTATATACTGAATTGATCTTCTGTATATAAAGAGAATTGGAAATGAAAAAAAAAAAAACCTGGTGTTAAAATGGAAATGGCATAGAAAATTAATTAATTTAAAAAAAAATTATGTAGGATCTCTGTCTTTAATGTGCTGTACATTGCTATTTAATGCTATAATTAGTAATCCAATGGTAGTTTTTTCACTTTGTGTTGCTATATGGGCAAAATGTTGAAATCTTTACCTAATATATACTAAACTGATCTTCTGTATACAAAGAGAATTGAAAATGAATCTTTACATGAATGGAAGGGGAAAGGGAGCGGGAAGGGGGAGGATTGCGGGCGGGAGGGAAGTTATGGGAGGGGGGAAGCCATTGTAACCCATGGGCTATACTTTGGAAATTTATATTCATTAAATAAAAGTTAAAAAAAAAAAAAAGAAGGAGGAAGAAAGAAAGAGAGGGAGGGGGGAAGAGGGAGGAAGAAAGAAAAGGGGAACAAAAATGGATATAGCTTTGGCTATGCATGTATATGTACAAACACACACATACAGACTCACAGAAATCACAACTATTTAATGTAAAGTTAAGTTAGATTTCAATAAATACAGCATTTAAGCATTGAAACCTTCATATCCTACCACTATAAAATTAACAGTAAAAGGATAAACTATAAGATGACTTCTATTTATTGAAATTTTAAATATATCAATTCTTCCTCTGAAAGATAACTAGCCACACACTGAGCTGTCATATCATATGTTTACTCAGTGTATTTGGTTACTTTGTAATTTAAAGTAGTATTATTCAGACAGTAGCAGATACTTTTGTATTTGAAGATTCTATTCACTTGGATTCCAAGCAGGATCTACAAGAGAAATGATTAAGATACCTAATATAACTGAATATATTTTTCTTTCATTAATTCTCTGAGGTTCAAAATTCCACCTAATTAACAAGCTCCCTAAAGGATAGATAATATGGCTTATAAATCTGGCTTGAATGCAGGTGTCTATTCTTTCTCACTCTGTATCTGCTCAAATATAATTAAAAAATGCATATTGTGATTCAACAATGAAAGAATTGAATAGCTGCACTGAAATGAGATTTAGTTTACTCATAAGCATGTATCTATCATTCATGAATGGAACTTAAGTGAAAAAACATGTAAAATACCTTATAAATCTTCTACACAATAAAACAGTGGCAAATAATGTATAGCGTTCTCCAGAAAGCTTATAGAAATGTGTATTATACATCAGAATAAACATATATTTTAATTTCATTTCCCATGAACTTCTCAAAGTCCAAAGAAAATAGTGAATTCTACATTTTCTTTTCTTTCTTTTTTTTTTTTTTTTTTTTTTTTTTTTTGATAGGCAGAGTGGACAGCGAGAGAGAGAGACAGAGAGAAAGGTCTTCCTTTTTCCGTTGGTTCACCCCCCAAATGGCCGGTATGGTCGGCATGCTGTGCTGATCCGAAGCCAGGAGCCAGATGCTTCCTCCTGGTCTCCCATGTGGGTGCAGGGCCCAAGCACTTGGGCCATCCTCCACTGCCTTCCTGGGCCACAGCAGAGAGCTGGACTGGAAGAGAAGCAACCAGAACAGAATCTGGCACCCCAATCAGGACTACAACCCGGGTTGCCAGCACAACAGGCAGACGATTAGCCTAGCGAGCCATGACGCCGGCCAAATTCTGCATTTTCTAAGGTAATACTTAAGAATTCACAGAGACACTACTTGTGATTTACCCTATAATTTGTTTTTGCTTTACATATACGGATATATAAATTTTTACCTACATACATTTTGTATACAGACAAAAGTACCCAAATAAGTTTAGATTTATTTTGTTTAACTTTTAATAGCTTCCTATAATTTATACAAAATAAGTAGCTTAATAGGTCTAAAAAAGTCTGTATCACTTTTCCTAGGAGTTGGGCAGAACAGTGATTTAACAAACTTAACAACATTGTCAGATTTAAGGAACACCTTTAAAGTTTTCCACTATATTCCACAAAATAAGGTAATTGAGGTTAGATAATATATATCTGATATTAGAAAAAACATTAGTATCCATATTTGAGAAATATGTGTCTTGTATTCCTTAGGTATCATTACTTCTATTCTGCTTGATAATTGCAGTAACCAAAAAGAGAATGAGGAAAATATAAAAGAATGAATCATAAAGTTCACAGGATGAGAAATTAATATGTATTGGCTAATTTTGTTTAGTTATTTTAAATATTTTAACATAATGGAAATAAGGAAACCTACAGTTTGATAGGCAACCTTAGAAACTTGTGGAATTTCCTAAAGAAACATATGCAAATAGTTGGTTCTTGATTTTAAATCATAAAATAATGATTACTTTTATGCATTCTTTTGTTCTTGAGTATACATATACACAGAAAAATGCTGCAAAAGAAACAATTGTAAAAGGATTGACATAGCACATGGATTCACTTTGCAGGAACATTTTATTGAAATTATAGCTATTATATTGCCATCTTGGTCACAAATTTCAAGAAAAAAAAGTCCTGTCCTCTCTAATTTCCACTGTATTTCTTTAATATAATTCTATTTTAGTATATATAGGAGATGACTGACACAGTAAGTGAATCAAGGGGCATTGTGAAACAGTGGGTTAAACTACCACTTGAGACACCAGCATCCCACAGGCTTGAGCTCCAGCTACTCTGCTTCTGAACAAGTTTCCTGCAAATGAGCCTGGAAGGTAACAGATTATGATCCAAGTACTTGGGCTTCTGCCGTGTGTGTGGGAGACCTGGATGGAGTTCCTGATTCCTCACTTCAGCTTGGCACAGTTCTTGCTGTGGCAGACATTTGGAGAATGAACCAGTAGATGGAAAATTCTCTCACAGACACACACACACACTTTCTATTTACCTTTCAAATAAGTAAATAAATAAAAATTTGTGTCTGTGTAGGTGCAGTGTGTTAAAATCTTTACTTAGTATATACTAAGTTGATTTTCCGTAAATAAAGATAAATGACCATGAATCTTGATGAAGCATGGGATGGGAAAGGGAGTAGGAGATGGGATGGTTGCAGGTAGGAGGGAGGTTATGAGGGGGAAAGCCGCTATAATTCAAAAGTTGTACTTTAGAAATTTATATTTATTAAAGTTGGAAAAAAAGAAATAGAAGAAATGAAATGGAAGACTGTTTTAGTTAAGATCAATGGTGTATGCCATAAAAAGTTGGAGATAAAAAAAGAGCAAATTAAATTAGTCATTTAATATACAAAGTAAATTATGATCAAAAATTTGTGAAATAATGTATTATCTTTAAGTATATATGACAATAAATTTTAGCTTCAATTTTTTGTGTTTGGTAAAACATTGAAGCAATAAAAATGTGTATGGTAAATAACTTATTGTGAATTACTAAAATGTAAACCAAGGTAAGAAAAATAGATTATATCATTGTAAAAAGCAAAACAAAAGGAGTTAATATATAAAATTCAAAAAGTAAATCTGCTAGATTTTGGAGACGTATTAACACAGAATTAAATTAAGGCTATCTAAAGAGTCTTTTATTTTCTAAGGTGAAGGGAATATTGTATTGATGAGAACAGGAGGTGTAGTTTAAATAACTGCATGCTACCTACAAAATATTTCACTAGGTAATACAGGATTGAGGTTGAAACAAATGATATTTTCTACTTTCAAGTTCTTTTTATTTCCTTAAAAATAGAAACAGATCAGGCAAAGCTGCACAAATGAACAAATGTAACTGGATGAAACAGAAGCATTTTAGGAAGTGGGTCATATACAGAGGCAGATAAATGAGAGTATGCTTTATATTTATAAGAGCTTCTAGAGTAAAACTGCTCTCTTTGGAAAGTTAGCTTAAAGTTTATATGCAACACTGAGACAACATTTGCAAAAAAGAAGACATTTTGCTTTGGCCAACACAGGGATAAGAATGAGCATTTGTTGAACACATGTATTGTGCCAAGCAGTTTACAGAAATTACTTAATTTAATCTTTATAATCCTTTCAGTCTTTCTATAGTTGAAGAAAATACTAACTGGATAGCTTGAAGACTACATTGCTCCTGGTAATGCCAGAGTTTGAACACCAGTAAAAATAAGGGGAAAAAGGGTATATTATCACATAATATTTACATGGCAAGAAACTATACTACTTCTGTGAAGTACAAGAAAACAAAATGAAGCCGGTGCCACTGCTCAATAGGCTAATCCTCCGCCTGTGGCGCCAGCACACTGGGTTCTAGTCCCGGTCAGGGCACAGGATTCTGTCCCTGTTGCCTCTCTTCCAGGCCAGCTCTCGGCTGTGGCCCAGGAGTGCAGTGGATGATGGCCCAAGTACTTGGGCCCTGCACCCGCATGGGAGACCAGGAGAAGCACCTGGCTCCTGGCTTCGGATCAGCGTGGTGCCATGCCAGCCGTGGCAGCCATTAGGGGGTGAACCAACGGAAAAAGGAAGACCTTTCTCTCTGTCTCTTTCTCTCACTGTCCACTCTGCCTGTCAAAAAAATTATTATGTAGATATGTATTAATATCTAACAAAGAAATTAATCTTTAAACCATTAAGGTTTTTTTTGTGTCTTTATTGCTGAAGAAAGACAAACTATGATTCCAAGAAGTAAATTATGGCCATTATAAAGATCTTGGTGGTATTTTAAATCTATATTTGGGTTTGATTATAGAGAGACAAGCAACAGAAGCTACTGAGCTACCCTAGGACAGTGATACTCATAGTCTAGCATACATCATAATTGCCTAATGCCTAAGAATTCACAACTCTAGTTTCCAGGTAAGCTGATGCTACTGGCCTAGGGGCTTCACTTTGAAAACTACTACTTAGGTAACAAGGCACCTGAGCACACACAGATACATCATCATAGTGATAGACATCTGGGCTTTTTGCCGTTTGTGACCCCTCAAAGGAGTAAAATTGAGATGCTATTATAATATTATTGATTATAACAAACTTTTAATTAAAATTAAATTCAAAGTTGGGAGTTTAATTTAATAGATGGGATTTAAATTAATATATAAGCACTAAATTAATATATAATACTGAAAAATATTAAGAATAAAATAAATGTCTCCAGCTAGCAGAAGAAAATGTACTATTTTGAAACTACATATTGCTGCTCAGAGTTTGTATCTCCCCTGTGATGGATGGATACAGCTGGCATCCATAGTTTTAAGAATAAGTCATGTTTTGATTTTTTAATATACATTTTTGTTTTACTTGAATACATTCTGTAATTATATATAAAACACACTTGTACATTTAATATATGTGCATTATGGACTAAAATCCATTCAGTGTTTATAAATAAATATAACAACATTTATGTGGCATAAGAGAAACTGGGCAGATGAGAGAAAGCCTGTCTTGGTTTGTTTTCTCTAAATTACAGTTTGTATTTTCTCAAATAAAGAAAGGATTTGATTAATTATAGATTTCTCATCAAATTAAAAGACTATCTCCAGGAAAGTTAGACACTTTATTTTACCAGTTGAGCATGATATAAATATTTACTCAAATTTGACTCTTTAAATAATTTTTAAATAGCAAATATAAAAGCATTTGCTGAGGCACATAAAATCCAGTAATAACATCTAGTATAATGAAATGCTGGCAAGGACAATCACTTATTTAATTTTAAGAGTATGTAATGGCTATTCAACATGCACATATTCCTAGAGAAATGAATGAATCCAAAGTATGCATAAAGTTGTACTTTTATATTGACTTTAAAAATAGGAAAATCTTTGCAAGTATAAAATAAATATAAATCAAAAGGAATGTTTTATTGTTTTGAACTACAATAACTCTGTTTAGATAATTCTATAAACATTTATTTTGTATTACAGTGTACTGTCAGAAAACAAAATAGAATGATAGTCAAAGAAGTAAATAGTGCTTTCTGATATGACTTTCTATATAAATGGCTTAATGCTTAGAAAGATGTTAGGGTCAGGAATTTCTAGCTGGAAAATGTAATTCTGAATGCCAAGTTCATGGTATTCAAGCTCTTCTGCTTTAAATGTCAGGGCTGTTTGCCTGTATCAAGCACTGGACTGGTAAAGGCAGTCAAGGAAATAGAAAACAGCAATGAAATCAAATATGACATACGGGAGAGCACAGCAGAGGACTGTGAAAATTCACATCCTTCATTGGAAAAGAAACAGTACCTGAATTAAATTTCTAAAAATAGATTAGGTTGCTTTAAAATTTACATTTGTCAAGTCATAAAACTAAAAACAATCCTAATAGTGAAGTCAATTTTTCTACAGAATGTTTTTAAACAAATAAAAGTTGAAATACTTTTTCTCTCATTATTTAATTAGAAGTTACAAATAGTATTCTTCCAGGAAGGAAATGTACAAAAAGCTTTTCACTTAGATTTAATAATTTTTTTAACTTGCTTTTTTCTTTATTCTTTAAGCACAGGAAGCATTATACTCTTCTTATCAAACTTTCTTGAAGAGAGTGTTAGTTTTAGCATCCTGTTGATTAGAACATATTTTTCATTTGTTCTAAAAGAACAGAGAATGTGTTTCCATGCCATGCCATCACTTCAAGTAAGACCCAAACCTAAAGATACAAAACTGCAGCATCTTTATTAAATATTTTTACAGATAAATTATATTTTAGGTATTGGGCTACACAGTTGATTTTGATATTTTAATATATTAATATATTTAACAAGTTAAGCAAAAATTTACCAGTTGTTGTATTAGAAGGTAAATAAGTTAAGGTCCAACTGGAATCAAAAATATACTCAGGAGAGACACATTACTTATTACATTTTCCTTTCTCACCCATTTGGTAGTTTCTTTCTCACCCATTTGGTAGTTTCTGGCAACAGATTTACATATGCTTTCATGAGGCTATTAAATAAGTCATAGTTGCATGGCATATTTGCTGTATGTGGATTTTAATATTATGTATCTCTGATGTAGGCAGACAGACAAAGCCCACATCCCACGTCTGAAGGTCTGGGATCCAGTCCTAGTCCCATTTTTGATCCAGCTTCCTGATAATATGTCTGGGAGGGAGCAGACTGTGATTCCAGCCTTATATGTAGGAGAACTGGATGGGGTTCATAACTGTTGGTTTTGACCTGGCTCAACCCCAGCTGTTACAGATATTTGGGGAGTGAACCAGAAGTTGGAAGATTTCTCTTTCTGTGTCTCTCTTTTTCTGTCTATCATTCTGCCAAAAAAATAAATAATTAAATCTTGTCATTAAAATAAAATTATATAACACATAATATGCATTATTTATATGTTTATATATATAAAATTAAGTTGGTAATATGCAAAGCAGCTTTTTTACTGACCATTGGAAATATTCTTTTAATTCAGCTGGAGATTACAGTGATGAGACTACTATTATTTCTCTTCCATGGATTAGATAAAAATACGTATTTTACATTTGTAAGCCTATATTTCAGTGTATCTGGTCTTAGATTGCTTTTGCAGGATTATTGGATAGAATGGCTACCGTGGAGCATCTCTGAGTTGCTATCTTTGAGATAAGTTATTTTTTAGATCCTATTGATTCAAAATATGATATAGTGGACTTTAAAAAGAGTGAAAATATTATGTTATTTTATAACACAGTTTTATTTTTTATTTGGCTGATTACCACAAAGAAAACCAGTAAAATGTTTAGCCCAACCCTGGATAAAAACAATGAAGATTAAAGATTAAGAAATTTTGATATCTGTTTTAGCTTTAAACAAGAATGATTGCTGCTGTGTTATGACCAAAGAACTTTGTGGATTGAACAAGAATCACATTTATGAAACCATGATTATTTGGATAAAATAAAATATTTGATTTTCTTCTTTCTGAGTTAAAATGGTGAAGCAATCTATTAAATATAAATATAAATATAAATACGTTATTGATTATTAATATTTTCAGCCAAAACCTATCAGTCAGTTAAATAAAGCTGAAACAGTATTTGATGCTATAATATGATTTTACTGGCCTAGGAACTGCAAAAAATTTTTTCATTCGATTTAAAGCAATTTCTAATTTTTAAAAAAGATTTATTTATTTATTTGAAAATTAGAGTTATAGAGAAAGAGAGAGAATGAGATCTTCCATCTGCTGGTTCACTCCCCAGATGGCCACAGGGCTGGGAGTTTCATCTAGGTCTCCTGCATGGTTTGTAGGCCCAAACACTTGCTCCATCTTGTGCTGCTTTTCTCAGGCCATTAGCAGGCAGCTGTATCAGAAATGGAGCAGCTAGGACACAAACCAGTGCCCATAAGGGATGCCGGCATTGTAGGTGGCAACTTTACTCACTATGACACAACACTGGCACCTAAAATAATATCTAATTTTATCCTTCCTATATAAATTCCACAAAATTTATAGCAATTTCTATCAACAAAATACATTTTAATAATTTATTTCATATTGCACTATATAACTGGTAAAAATGACTTTATACCAAGCTTTTTTCACTTGTATTGAAGACAAATTATCTGAACTATATTTGAAGAAAGCTCATGATTGCTGAATTGGACTAAAGGCATTCTAAGGAAAATTGTTGTAATTTGTCATAGTTTTTATTTATTTACTTACTTACTTACTTTGAACCACACACACACACACAAGTTGTTATAATTTGTCATTGCCTTTATTTACTTATTTACTTTGAACCAGACACACACACACGCAGAGAGAGAGAGAGAGAGAGGGAGAGAGAGCGAGAGAAACACAGAGACAAACAGAGAATTTCTATTTGCTGATTCATTCTCCAAATGCCCACAAAATCCAGGAATGGGCAGGGACAGGCCTGGAGCCAGGAGTTGGAATGAGAATCCAGGCCTCCTTGAGCCATCACCTTTGGATCTACATTGGCAGGAGGCTGGAATTTGCAGCAAGAGGTAGGATTCAAATCCAGGAACTCTGATGTGGGATGCAGGCATCTTTGCTAGGGTCTTAGCTGCTGAGCCAAACCCCTGCTATTGCTATAATGGTTTGATAAATCAAAAGATCATAAATACTGTAAATAAGTCAATGTCAAAAAATGTCTTTGGGGCAGCTGTTTGGCTTACCCATTAAGACACATGTTGGTATGTCTATGTCCCTTACTGGAGTTCCTGACTTCAAGAACCAGCTCCACTCTTGATTCTAGCTTCCTGCTAATATACGTCTTGGGAGTCAGCAGGTGATAGTTTAGGTAGTTGACTCTCTGCCATCCTTTTGTGAGATGTGGATTGAAATCCTAATTCTAAGCTTTGGCTTGGCCCAGCCCCAGTCACTGGGAGAACTTGGGGAGTGAACTGGCAGATGGGATAGCTCTCTCTCTCTTACTTTCTTTCTCTGTGTCTCTCTCTCTTTATTCCCTTTTCAACTTATTCAATAAAAACTAAATAATATATCTACATAGAAGATGAATGTACATACATAAAATGTATAATGAGAACATGTACTGAATTTATTAAAATGCATGTTTTATTGGTTACAGTTTAAGACATAAATATCTGTGGTCTTAATTGTCACTAATTATTTTTTTTTTTTGACAGGCAGAGTGGACAGTGAGAGACAGAGACAGAGAGAAAGGTCTTCCTTTTGCCGTTGGTTCACCCTCCAATGGCCGCCGCAGTAGCGCGCTGCGGCCAGCGCACCGCGCTGATCCGATGGCAGGAGCCAGGTGTTTATCCTGGTCTCCCATGGGGCGCAGGGCCCAAGCACTTGGGCCATCCTCCACTGCACTCCCTGGCCACAGCAGAGAGCTGGCCTGGAAGAGGGGCAACCGGGACAGGATCGGTGCCCCGACCGGGACTAGAACCCGGTGTGCCGGCGCCGCTAGGCGGAGGATTAGCCTATTGAGCAGCGGCGCCGGCCAATTGTCACTAATTATGACACTGTGTGTTTTTTGTTTTTAACTTTAGTGTTACCAAAGAAATTAATACAGAAAAAGAATTGGAAGTTTTATTCATTTTTTAAGTAATACAACATAATGTTACTTGAAATCTTTTTTTTTAATATTTTATTTTATTTATCTGTATTTATTTGAAAGGTAAAGAGAGAGAGAGAGGGAGAGAGAGGGAGAGAGAGAGAGAGCTTCCATACATTGGTTCATTTCCCAAATGTCTGTAACAGGTGGAGCTGGGAAAGTTGAAACCAGAAGCAAGGAACTCCATTAGACCTCCCATGTGAGTGGCAGCAACCTAAATACTTGAGCAATCATCCACTGCATCCCAGAGTACGTGTTAACAAAAATTGTATTGGAAGCAGAGAGTGGGACCCAAACCAGGCACTCTTTGTGGGATGCAGGAGTCTCAAGCGGCAGCTTAACTCACTGTGCCACATCAGCCCCTGAACTCTTTTTAACTTAATAAAAATAAATATTGAGGGAGTAAATGTTGTGGCACAGCACGGTAAGCCACCACTGGAGATGGCAGATATTAGATTGTCTATTCAAGTCCCTGGTACTCCATTTCCAACCTAGCTCCCTGCTAAAGAAAAGATAAACTGTTTTTCTTTTTTAACATTCCTTGAAGACTTAAAAAATTTAAAGTGATATTTATATATCATAGTTTTCTATTGTTTATATCTTCTTTCCCTTTTTACTTCTAGTTGAAAGAAAATTCTGCTCAATGAAATGTGTGTACAGTTGTGGTTTTCTAATCTACAATTAATAATTTAACTTAGGCAGCAATTATACCCTATGATGGCCCAAGTATCTTCTTGTGTGCTGTTACAAAAATGGAATAAAGATGGTCCAAGTATTTTTGACCCTTTGTTGTTTCCATCTTTACAAAACATTGGTGGGTCCCCAAAGCCCAATGCTTTCAAACTCAAAATTTTACACATCCAATTTTCTCTAAATATTGAACAAGATTTTTTTTTAACAAATTGGATTCTACTTGCTTTGTACATACAGAAAACTG
The DNA here is from genome assembly GCF_033115175.1 of Lepus europaeus. NCBI lineage: Eukaryota > Metazoa > Chordata > Mammalia > Lagomorpha > Leporidae > Lepus > Lepus europaeus. The sequence goes on along the minus strand of NC_084832.1, from coordinate 42,693,647 downwards.
CATCCAATATCTGTTAATCATAGATAAGAAATTCCCTGGGGTTATAAAAGACACCAAACTCTTTACCAATACCTTGGGATTAATTGACTCATTTAGTTTGCATGGTAAGTAAGCTCTCCCTACAGTCTCTGTGAGCAGAACCTGTGAGGTCTGTTGCCCATCCTGATTCTAGGCTATGGCCCACATTGCTGCCACTGTATGATTTTGTGATGTAAATGTCTTCCTCCCATTCCTTCATATAATTCTGTCAAAGTACCAGATAAAGATTCTTCTGTGCCAGTGCCCTGTCATGGCCAATTTTTTTCTTAATCATCTCCAAATCCTTGGAATTCAATAAAGGTGTTTGAATATCAATATAAAGTTAAAGGTTATTTCACACATTTGAGAGTTTAAATTAATGCATGATTAAATTAATTGACGAGTATATTATGTGTTATTTGTGTGCTGAAAATTTGCCCAGAGTATATAATTAAAATATAAAATTTAAAAATATTTCAAATAAAGACACTATTTGTTATATCTGTCTCTTATTTTGCAATCTCATGGTTATGGAAAAGGTGATATACTGGGTAGAAAATAAATAAATTGTGTAACTGATTCAAGTGAATATAGTTAGTGCCATGATAATATAGCCCTATTTTATTTTTGCAACAAAGTACTTAACTTCTTTTGGGTGTTGAATTATCTTTGATGTGGCTGAAATCCAATCACAATGGCAATGAAATAAATGAATTAGGAAAGGCATAGAATTAAACATTTAAACAACTAGGAAACAATTGTAAATAATGACTTTGATTTAACATACATGCAATTATATAAAACCTAACTTCTGGGATTAACAAAAGGTAGAAGAATTATTATCACAGATATTTTCTTCTCTGAGTTCCTTCATTAGTAAAGTAATTTCTTTTCTAGTGTTATAGCCAGTGACAGTGTTGTAGCCAGCTGGTTAAACTGCTGCCTGCAATAGCAGCATCACATATGGGTGCCTGTTTAAATCCCAGCTACTCCTCTTCTGATCCAGTTCCCTGCTAGTACACTTGGGAAAGCAACAGAAGATGACACCTGCCAACCATGTGAGAAACCAACATCAACTTCCGAGAGCCTGACGTTGGCCTGGCACACCCTTTTTCTCTATAGCTGTTTGGGGAGTGAACCAACAGACAGAAGGTCTCTCTGTGTCTCTTTTCTTTTTTTTTTGTCCTCTTTCCATCTGCCTTTCCAGTAAAATAAATTGTTAAATAAAGGTTCCTCATTTTGACAATACACGTTGATTTCAAAAAATATCCCTATCAACATAAATATACGCTTTTTTAATCCAAACAAAAAGTATTTCACGTTATTTATTTTTTTTACTCAAAAGGAATCAAGTGAACATTTTCTTGGCACTGTAATGTGAATGACAAAGGGATGCTGTTCACCACAGCTCCCAAAAAATTAACAAGATTCTTGTGGCCAGAAAATGAAGCAATTCAAATTGATGTAAAAGGGCTGGTGCAGTGGCGCAGCAGGTTAAAGCCCTGGCCTGAAGTGCCAGCATCCCATATGGGAGCTGGTTCTAGTCCCGGCGGCTCCTCTTCCGATCCAGCTCTCTGATATGGCTTGAGAAAGCAGTAGAAGATGGCCCAAGTCCTTGGGTCCCTGCACCCACATGGGAGACCTGGAAGAAGCTCCTGGCTCCTGGCTTTGGATCAGTGCAGCTCTGGCCATTGTGGCCATCTGGGGAGTGAACCAACGGATGGAAGACCTCTTTCTCTGTCTCTACCTCTCTCTGTAACTCTGTCTCTCAAATAAATAAAATAATTTTTTTTAAAAAAATTGATGTAAGAATTACAAGGACCATGGTCTGAATAATTTTCATGTACAACAAAACGTGGCCTAGCATTTTTAACAAATGTATAAAGTATGTTAAAATTCTAAGATTTATCCTTAAAACATTTGGAGGAGTGAGGTTGAAAATAAACAGGGGATCATCAAGAAGTTCTTGGAAAGTATATATTATGAACAAACTATGTATGAATTTCAAAACTCTCTTTGCCAAAATATACTTATCTTTTATTTTCCATGGACTTTTTGGGTGCCCTTTACTGCTCATTATTTTTTTTTAAATGCAACATACAAACTTTATTTAACAAAACAGGGAAGTCAAACAGGATCTTACATCCGGGAGACCGGCCAGGGGACATCTTACTAACTGCAGCTGCATTATTGCGCTTTGTCACTGTGAAGAATACAGCTCCCGCACAGGTATGGATGCAGATTTGCGCACTCCTCAAGTATTCACTGGATACTACCTTATACACACATATACAGTAACTTGGAAAGAGCCGACGATCTCCAGGCACACTTCATTTCTGTTGATCTTTTGGAAAAGGTCATCTAAAGAGAAGAATATGCGGCTCTGGCTCATGAATCATGTAGTGAACCCATCCTAGACTGCTGCACACCAAGTGGCCTCCATTCCTCCTCAGACACCAGGTGGGTTTTGGGTACTTGTTTGGAGAGTTCTCTGGGTAACATGACTTGCCAGTCTTCGTAGTGCTCGTCGAAGTACTTGTCCGAGTAATAAATCTGCTTGTGAGCCATCCTGCTGGCGCGCAGCGGTCGGGCAGAGAAAAACAAGAGCGTGAAGAGCGGGCGCAGCCACCGCACGTCCGGCTCTGAACAAGGCAACGACTCAACTGAGACTTGATGCTCATTATTGAGGCTTGTTGTCACACTTTACATCAAGTTATAAATATATTCTTTCCAACCACACCTAGGCTTAAATATTTTTTTTCTCAATAAGAATATGAAAAAGTACATAAAATTAAAAAAAATTAACTTTTTAGTTCAGCGAGGTCTACCTGGCTTCTTCCTCCTTCCCTTCTTTGTGTCCTTTTTACCCTCCCCTCTCTCTCTTTCTTCTTTCTTTAATTGATTCATCCATCTGTTCATGAAATCAGTCATTCTTTTCTGGAAATATTACCGATTCCTACCACAAATGAAATATTTGACCTTGGAATTTTGTGTAAAATACTCCATTTTTCTGTCGTGTGGTTGGTCCAGGCAGATTATTTCCAAACAGTACATATCCATTTTGCTGGCCTAGCAATTCAGGAGGGCTACTTGGAAGAGGAGATTTAGCATCTGAGGCTTTTTATTGCTCCTGTTGTATACTGAAGGAGTGTGCTTACTGATACGACTGTAGTCCTGGAGTACTTACTCTGAGTATACACTCCGAGTATTACTCTGCCAGGTCACAGAGTTTCAATTTAAAGCCAGCAACACTGCTGCTACTCCAAACTATGACTGTTTCTTTAAAGCCTTGGAACCTGGCATTGCATTGACCTTAATGATTGAAAGTCTTTTTGCAGTACAGGAATTAGAAAGTTTCCAGAATAGGAAGGTGTCAGCCATATTGAGTTTCCAAAAATTCTTCAGGTGCTTTCATCAGCAATCACAGACTCACCCCTCACTTTAATTTCATGTAAGGAATAACAATGATTTAAACCAAACAGAGCTGGCAGTAAGTTCAGCATCCTAGTTGGGCTCAGCTTTTTCTTTCAATATCACAAACCTTTCCGTGTGGCTGTGGTTGAAATGCTGAAATGGTGCTGAGGCAGGTATGCTCTGTCTTCTATTAGGTCATTAGATACTTCTTCATAACTAACACGGGCCCTACTCCAATTTTTGTTAGCCCTACTGTGTTCTGTGAAGCATATCTTTTAGCAACTCCTGCCATTTTTTCTTGTTTAATATCACAGCTATGTTATAATAGGGCATGCCTGATTTGTAAGCAAGAACCATCGCTGATTTTTCACCTTTGTATCCCTTAGTCACTTTAATTTCATTTCCATATCAATCATTCACATCATTCACTATGACCTTTTATTCATCAACATTAGCAGTGGAATTTGTGTGCTTGGGGGTATAATGAACAAAACAACACAAGATTAAATCTAGCACAAGAGAAAATGATGCCATCAAAAGTCACGGTAAATATGAGACAGATGAGGCTGCATGACCTTCATCATGGTTTGTGCAGCATTTCTTTATCTGAAACACTGTTAGGAGATACAGGACTGTATTTATAAAAATGTCACACAGTTGGAAAAAATAGAATAATATATAAGGACTTATTCTTTGATCTCCGTTTCTTTAACATTAGTGGTTATTGAATTTACTTGATAGATGAGTGTATAACTGATATATACTGCCTTCACTTTTTATCTTCCCTTTCCTTCAAAGTTTCAATAGTATTATCAATTTTTTTACTGTTTGCCTTTGAATAATGAACTCAAGGCACCTTCATTTTTGTCTTTTCTACATTTCCCTCCAACCCTGACAATAATTAACTCATCTGATTTTTGTTTATTTGTTGATTCAAAAGGATGGAAACCAATAAAGAACACTAACACTGCATTTATGGATATAAAATACAAATAATATATCAAACTGTAATAACTTTACTGTTGATATAAAGTTTATGGTATAATTTCTTCTCTGAGATTTCACAACATAGCACCATTTAGAAATTGGACCCATAACTAAAACTCAAAAGAACTGACTTTCCTTATACTCCATCAACAGCCCAGTAAAAATTGTGTGGCTCTGTTTGAAGGAATGATATACCTATAGATAGAAGTTTGACTGAAATAGCGTGAAAAAAGAACCTGAAGACAGGAAGTAAACAAGTCATGTTGAGCCATAGGTAAGAAAATAAAATAGTGTATTTTCATGACCAAGTAGAGTATTTAACTCCAGAACACATATCAAACCATCATTACATAAATATGTGAGTAAAGTTTTATTTTCATCTTTCGACGTTGAACACATTATAGCATTAAACAACTTTAATGGAATGAAGAATTGGTATTTTTATAGTTTTTAAAGTATGTAATACTTATTTGAAAGGCAGAGTTACAGAGAAGAGACAGAGAGAGAAGGAGAGTTCTTCCACATGCTGGTACACTCTCCAAATGGCCACAATGACTTGGGCTGGTCCACGATTAACCGAGGAGCCTAAAACTCCATGTGGGTCTCCCCAATGCGTGGCAAGGGCTCAAGTACCTGAGCTATCCTCCATTGCTGTCCCAACTGATTAGCAGGGAGTTGGATCAGTAATGGAGTAACAATGACTCAACTGAAGCTCTGATATGGTATGCACACATCACAAGCCAGGCTTAAGCCATTGTGCCACAGTGCTGGCTCCAAGAATTGTTATTTTATAGATGAGCTTTTCTCCCCTGTATTAGTTAAGGTGGTTTATGACTGTATCAACAGAACTCACTTTTTTCTGACTAAGCTCTTTATGCAAGAGCAGTTAATCTTCCAGTGTTCTCTATAAATTGCCTTAACATGGAAAATAGATGCTAGCATATAATTAGTATTTACATATAAATATAAATAAGGAATAAGATATGCCATTTTATTAAGCACATAAATAACATTTCATTGGGCATATTTTAATCATAAAAGACAGTAGTCTATTGTGCTTTACGATCTTTGCTTCAAAAAAAATCCCATGGAAAAACAGCATCACCTCTGATTAGGTAAGTTTCAGTTTCTCAGCAAATTCATTTTTAATGAACAGTTTCAGCCTCTTTTGCCTCTATGCCTTTATATATCCAGGATATCTACAGAATATATATCCCTTACTGTCTTCTTCTCATCCTCTTTATTCATTTTTCTGTAGTTATTGAGCATCTATATGTGTCAAGAATCCTAATAATTAATGAGAATATAATAGTAAATGAAAAGATAAATTGCCAAACTGTTTTTATCCATTGAGGTTGTAGTAACTGAATGCCACAAACTGGGGCCAGCTTTGTGGTATAGTGGGTAAAGCCCCTGCCTGCAACTCCAGCATCACATAAGGGCACTGGTTTGAGTTCCGGCTTCTCCACTTCTGATCCAGCTCCTTGCTAATGGCCTGGAAAAAGCAGCAGAAGATGGCCCAAGTGTTTGGGCCCCTGCCAACCCCATGGAAGATCCAGATGAATCTTCTGGCTCCTGGCTTTGGCCTGGTCAGAGGCTGGCTATGGAAGATGGAAGATGGGAGATCTCTCTCTCTCTATTTCTCCCTCTCTCCCTTTTTCCGGTTCTCTTTCTCTCTGTAACTCTTTCTAAATAAATAAATGCCTTTAAAAATACCACAAACTGAATAACTTATAATGAAAAGACATTAATGTCTCACAGTTCTGGGAGGTCGAAGTCCAAGATGAAGGCATCAGCAAATTGAGAGTCTGGCAAGAGCTCCACATTTGTTCATGGACATGCTTCTTAACGTTTTTTCCTCACATGGCAAAAGGGATGAGGATTCTCTTATGGGGGTGTCTTCCACAAGTAAGCATACTAGTCCCATTTCTGAGGGCTCCACCCTGACCTAATCACACCTTAAAGGCCCCAACTCTGAGTACCATCACTTTTGTGGTGAGGATTTCAATATATTCATTTTGGAGGCAGACAAACATTCAGACCATAACACCAACATGTACATATGTACATACGAACTTACACTTCCATGAAGCTTATAAACCAGAGTAGTGCTTGTCAAACTGTTGTGCATTTATAAGAATTAACTATGAATTTTGCAAATATGCAGACTGATTCAGTCACTCTGGTTGTGTTCTGAAATTCTACAACTCTTCAAATTTCCCATGTGATTCTAGCAATGCTGGACCTAGCATCTTGCACTGAGTAGCAGAGTTCTAGACCACATAGAGTGGTGCAGTGGTACAGCAGGTTCAAAGAGAGGCTCTTACAGAAAGCTGAAGAACAACATCAACCACAGTCAAAACAGTCCTCAGAGATGCTAAAATCTCAATGTCATTAGTAGAAACTAGAAAGTGTGTGTTTATGTTTGTGTGATGGGAGACAGGAAAGGTCTTTGAGCTGTGGTCCTAAGTATGTGTTCGTGATGTTATGTGTGTGCATGCAAGTATATGCTGGCTGCAGTTGCCTGAAATAATTAACAGATGTAGCTTGTTTTGTATCTGATAGGCACTCTTTTGTTTTCTTGTGTTCAAATTTTAGGAAATTATCTTTTTAAATTCTTTTTAATTGACACAATATTTGTACAATATTATGCAGTTCAACATAAGTTGACACATGCATGCAATGTACAAAAATCAAATCAAGTTAATCAATATTTTCATCTCCTCAAACAATTACCTTCTTCTAATTATTGGGAAACTGTGGAGTGCTCCTCTTTGGATATTTTGAAATGCATTATAAATTCTTATAGATTTTATTTACCATTCTGTGCTATATACTACAATAACCAACTCTTCCTGTTTGTGTTTTTGATAAATATTATCTGACTTCTCTCTTTTGTATCAGGACTGGTTGACTTGGCTTAAGAAGCCAGTATAGTAGCTATGTTAACATCATGCTTTCTATCTCTACTTACTATTTTATTCAGGCCTTTTCAAAAATTGTATTTAAGGTATACAAAAGTTTAATGTATTTCATATGCACAGTTTTAGGAACATAGTGATACTTCCCATTCTATTATCCCTCCAGCCCACGCGGCAACCCTTCTTCCTCCTCCCTCTCCTTTTTAAAGTTGAAAGAGTAGTATATTCTGCCTAAATGAAAATATAGAAATGCATGTAAAATATTCATGTATATTTGAACAGATATACCTATTTAAATAGAGAGCTGTATTTTATACATGTACTTATATATATATATATAAGCATTACAGATGAAAGGCACTCTCCCCATATTCTTAGGCATGAAACGCCCAAGAATGTGAAGATTTTCCCATGTAAGCAGGATATTGTTTTCATATAGAAGAAAATTAAACACAAACTAATATCACCATAATGTTTATATTAGAGATTCTTCATTTGTACTGAAAAAGGTAGGTGTTCTTCTGTATTGTCTAGAATGTACACCAAATAGGTCAGTTAGGTCAAGTTACTGCTCAGTTCTTCTGTACGTTTACTGATTTCTACTTATTCTTACATTCATTAAATGGGAACTAATAAAACCTATGAATATAATCACCAATTAATCTATCTCTTCTTTTAATCCTATTACCTTTTTACATGTAGTTTGAAGCTTTGTTACTAGGCAAGTACTTATTTGGCATTTTTATTTCTTATTTGATAGTTTAGATAAGTATTACTGTTAGTCATCAACCTTTACTATCCACAATGTTCATTTTACTGAAATCCATTTTGTCTAACATGGCCATTCAAACATGCTTATGATTAGTTATTTATGATATATATTTTTCATCATTATAATTTTATTCTATTTTTATCTTCGTATAAAAACTGTTATTTTTAAACTTCAAATAGTATACATGCTTTTTATCTAAATCCAGTCTGACAATTTATTTCTTTTAATTAGAATGTATGTAATGCCTAGTGTACTTTCCCTAAGTGTAATTAATTCCCTATTATGTTTAAATTTACTATTTAGCTCTTAATTCCTGTTTCCCATTTTACTTTCTTTATTCTTCCCTTGCTTTCTTTGAAATAATTGATTCTTTTGTATTCTATTTTATTCCAAGCTCTCATTAGCAGTAAGTATTTTATTGAGTCTTTTAGTGATGCTAAGGTAAAAATATGCATATTTCATCAGTTTACCTAGAAACTGTGCTATTTCACTTAACATGAATTTGAAAACACCACTACAACATAATTTCATTTCTTTCCATCCTTGTGCTGTTATTTTCATCCACTTTATTTATGTTATAAACTGCACATCCCATAACAAAATAACATATGAGAAAAATGAGTTATATTAGTTCATTTATTTACTACTAATGGTAACTTTTATTTCTTTGTATATATCCTAGGCTCTGTGTAAGATTTTTCTTCTTTTGAAGAAGTAGTATGTAGTAGTAGTAGAATGTCCGAATCTCCCTGCTATCTTTAGCAGATTACAGTGCCTTGCTTCCTTAGGAATATCTAAATTTACAAATTTACCATTAGAATAGCAAGGGAGTGCTGACTGCCTCTGAGCTCCAAGTTTGTTGTGCTGGCAGAATACCTATCCCACCCTTCTGTATGTTTTTGTTTATACAGGAGTAAACCGATAGGATAAAGGATTGTAAATGAGGTCTTTGGATGGTTTTTGTCCCTGGATGGTAGCTGAATGCCAATCTGGTTGCCAAGGTTTTTTTTTTTTTTCCTTCAAAATTGTACTTAAAAATCCAAATGCCATGGGCCTTTTGGGTTCTTGCCTCTCTTGGAAGGCCCCCCTCCATGCCACTGTGGCTGGAGGTCTTTGATTCTAATAAATCCTTTTAAATCTCAAAAAATAAATAAATAAAAGTAAATTTCTGCTGAAAACAAACATTCTCAGTCTGTTTATACTATTTCACCTTTATTTTTGTAAAATAGATTTCTTTGAGTACAGAAATCTAGGATGACAATTTATGTTTCTGTCAGTATTTGAAAATGTTGCTCAGTTGTTATGTATCTTAGTTTCTAAGGAAAAGTCTTTATTATTTTTCTATTTCTTTCTTTGTGCCTAATCGTATACTGTTTGCAGCATAGGTTTTCAGGAATCTGATGATAGTGGGTTTCTTTGTGTTTATTGTTTTGGGTTTTATAAAGTGTCTTGGATCATTGGGTTTAGGATTTTATCATGGTTGGACATTTTCTGGTTTCTTTTTTCTTTCTTCCTTCCCTCCCTCCCTCTCTTCTTCCTTCCCTCTCTTCCTTCCTTCATTCCTTCCTTCCATTTTCTCTCCCTCTTCTCCTTTTAAATATCCAAACTGTTGTCAGTGCCTGCTGTCACACAGCTGACAGGGCTTAAGAGCCACCTGTCAGAGCATGAGGAAGAAAGAAACACAAGGACACAAGACTGCCTTCTCAATGAGAGATTTTATTGCTTACCCACCAGGGGTTTTATCACACTACTCATCAGCATGCTCATTGATGTCAATACACTTATCAGTATCAATACACTTATCATTTCATTCTTATCAATTCATACTTAATATACTTAACAGTCCAATCTATAGCTTAACTACTACTTAACTTACTTACTATAATAACACTTAACCATCAGAATAACACTATTTCCTTAATGACTAAAGAACTACCGGAATCAATATCATTAATATCAATATCAATAATACTACTTGAACTTATTCATTAATCCACAGATCACAATATACAGTATTAAAGTAACTTTGAGGGCTATCCAATTATAATAGTATATGTACAGCAAGGTATCTAACGATATTTTTAGTTATAGGCTCAAATCCTATTTATATTACATTACACACGGCTAATGTCATTATATATGCTGTGCTTTCAAGGCTTGCATCACGGTCACGAAAAAGAGTCAGTATTCAAAAGTCCAGAGCTCAACGTCTCGGCAGAAACAGATCTTGGATCAGTCACTTACAGGCAGGAATTCGTGGGAAGGCTGTCACTCTGGGCAGCAGGCTTGGAGTTCCCAGGTGGATGACAGCAAGGTGAGAAGTTGGAGAGGTCCCCTGTTGAGAGACCTGGTCAGGCGCTGTGGTCAGGCCTGGCAGCAAGGTGATAAGGGGTCCAGGCCAGGTGGCGCTGACGTTTTGATCTCCTAGTCGCCTTGTGTCGCTTAGCAAGGGGGCTAGCGAGCTGGCTCTTCAGCTTCAAGTGCTAGGAGGTCCAGAGGTTCACATGCATTGGGCCCTTTATCCGTTGTCAGCTTGTGCCATTACCTGTTCCTCACAGAGTAACAGGCTGCCTCTTCAGCTCCAGATGTGTGGAGATCCAGAGGTTCACACACACCAGGCCATGATCCTCAAGAGGATGGAGGGCAGTGCCAACAGTTCTTTTATCCTAATTTTCCTGGCAGCTCTCCTGCTTGTTCAGTTCGGGTGCCCCCAATCAGTTGTGCTCCCTCTCTGAGCATCTTTCTGGCAAGCACTGAGCTTGACCTAAGTGATGTCATCAGTCTCTGGCCTGACATGACTGATTCCATTTTTCTTTACTTTCACTTTGTGGATAGTGGTAGTTTTTGACTCCAGGCTTCTCTGTGGAGTTTCCACAGTTCACCTCCTTCTGCTGCTCAGGCAAGCAGGGATCTGTGACTCTATTTTTGGGACTCCTGTGGGATTCCCCACACTAAAACATGTATGTTACACTTTCTATGTATTATGTTTTGTCTGTTTTCCTATCTTGTTTAATTTTTAATTGTCCCTCTCATTATGTCTTTGATTTATCTAATGTCTTCTGTGTTACTCATGATGCTGTGAATTCTATCTAGCAAAATTTTAATTTCATAAATCGTATTTCCTCATCATTATATTTGCATTTGATTTTTTCGTACAATCACTTCTGTCCTTATTATATGTATGTTTCCTCTGAAGAGTTAAATATAATTATAGTAAGTGCTTAAGCTCATTTGTGCTTTTTTTTTTTTTACCATTTATATGGGACATTTCTTTTAGTTTGGGGATTTTATCTTCTTTTTCTTGGTATGTGCATTAGTGTCAATTTACTGTTAGGGGACTGTAATTCTGTTACTAAGATGTGGCCTTGGCTGGCACCACGGCTCACTAGGCTAATCCTCCACCTGTGGCACCGGCACCCCGGGTTCTAGTCCAGGCCAGGGCACCAGGTTCTGTCCCGGTTGCTCCTCTTCCAGTCCATGTCTCTGCTGTGGCCCAGGAAGGCAGTGGAGGATGGCCCAAGTGGTTGGGCCCTGTACCTGCATGGGAGATCAGGAGGAAGCACCTGGCTCCTGGCTTCGGATCAGTGCAGCGCACCGGCTGCAGCGGCCGTTGGAGGGTGAACCAATGGAAGGAAGAACTTCTGTTTCTCTCTCTCTCTCTCACTGTCTAACTCTGCCTGTCCAAAAAAAAAAAAAAAAAAAAAAAAAATGTGGCCTTTTTGGAATTCTTATAAAATGTCAAAAGTATTCTACAAAGAAATTTCACTCTAGTTGAAGAGTTCTGGAGACTATTTGGCTCAAAGCTCCCCAGTCACACATTTCATTCCACCATGGAGTTATACCCTATACATACACATTGTATTTTTAAACAGACATCCAAGTCCCCCAATTTGTATTTCTGGAGCCCTTTTCATGTGTGTGTTGGCTTCTATTTTTTTGTTCATGTTTCTTCCACATAATTTCCATCTACTTAGACTTTTGAACAAACATCTCTCTGTCCTCACTTCTCCAAGTTCATAAAGTTCACTTGAGAACCATCTGTGCTACAGAAGTCACAAAGTGCTTCACGGAAGAGTCAGAGCAATCACAGGACTCCCTTACTTTGTTTTCCATTTTCTCTGTATATAACACTGTCTTCCTATGGCACAACAACAGAAACTGTCTTTTAAAGGTTTTGTCCAATTTTCCACTTGTTTAGAGAGGTTTAATTTGGTCTCTGTTACATCATCATGGCCAAAGTTCATTTTATTTTGTCAATGTTCACCACCCAATTACAATGTGTAGTTATTAGATAAGATAACTCTATGAAATAGATAGAGTAAGTTGCTTTTCAAAATAAGGAAACTTATTCTAATATATGACAGAGATGCATTGATTTTTGTGGCTATCCCTTCAAATTCCGTCATATTTCATCTTGACTGAAGAGATAGATTTTGGCCTATATTTTAATAAATCTAATTGAACTTTTTCTTTTTTTAATTCCTATTTTTGCTGCTTCTGAAAACACAGTCATCAAATCAGTATCATATCTGTATCACAAGGATTAACTGTCAATTGATAACAACATATTGAAGTAGCATATTAAAAATTAAGATCCCTCACCTTCTCTTACATTGGCTAAGTCCTACTCTGAATATTCACAAGAAACTTGGGTGATAAATGACCACATTTACTCTGAGAAATCCTGCATTATATACATACTAAGAAACTAAGGAAAACCACATGAAGTTGACATATGAGGAATCAAGAAGACAAATAATTCTTGCAAAAACTTTTCACATAGTGCATTATTGTGTACTTTTGGTTGTTTTGGAGAACACACACACATGATACATATATCTTATAAATGTGAGCTAGAGGTTTCATGTAAAGATATTTATATATACATAATCTATCATATATATGAGATAACATTACTTTATCAGAGAGTTTAAGGTTTGGTAGGAGGACACATATATATCATGTCTGGCGATACATCTCTAGATCCTAATATAGCCAATATAAGATCAGAGACAAGTTGTGAGATTCTGGATTTTTAATAAATTACTTCAATATGCTACGATTAACTGTAGCTAATCCCAGTGACATATAAATATATATATATTGCACACATATGTTTATATGTTACTACTTTACTCCTTTTTTTTTTTTTTTTTGGACAGGCAGAGTTAGACAGAAAGGTCTTCCTTCCATTGGTTCACTCCCCAAGTGACTGCCATGGCCGGAGTGCTGTGCCAATCCGAAGCCAGGAGCCAGGTGCTTCCTCCTGGTCTCCTATGCGGGTGCAGGGCCCAAGCACTTGGGCTATCCTCCACTGCACTCCCGGGCCACAGCAGAGAGCTGGACTGGAAGAGGAGCAACCTGGACAGAATCTGGCACCCCAACCGGGACTAGAACCCGGGGTGCTGGCGCCGAAGGTGGAGGATTAGCCAAGTGAGCCTCGGCACCAGCCACTACTTTACTCCTATGATACACATTTCTACATTACACGATGGAAAGTGAATTCTAGCTCCTGTATTTTACTTGTGAGCCAGTTTCATTGCATTGATCAACAGCAACATGCTATCCTTTTCTGGTATTAGTTTATTCTGTCATTTAGTCCCATTTAGTGTCAAGTTGTGTTAGAACTGTTCAAGTACACATAAACCAGTCCCAGGAACGAACAGTCATTGTTTGGAAATAATTGGCAGAATAATAAACCTTTTACTATTCTACTTTGCAAGAAGTCAAGACATATCAATAGTTACGTCACTTCTTCTGTGGTCCTGCTGAAATCTTTAAGGAATGCTATAAATGAACAGGTGGCTCATTAAGTTTTTTGAAAGAAAAGTAAAACATTTTTGAAAGGTGAATGTGAATGTATTGTTTATAAATTGCATTTAGCAATTTCTTTTACTTACTTCTTTCTTCAAATCAATAAATTAAGTAGGAAAACATGAGTTGGAGGTTTTACATATAATATATACTATTATACACATCACATTATTACTTGATCAGAGAGTTTACAATTTGGTAGGATAAGATATATACACAAGACATTCAGTGTGAGGCAAAATACAATGAACATCATGAAAGAAGACAATTGGATATCCAAAGGTATAGACATCATGTAGTTTGAAACCAAAATGAAATTAATGAAGTAAAGAGAGAAGATGGTGGCCAGGGTCTAATCATACCAGGTTGAGGTTCCTGGTGGAGAGTAACGCATTATGAAAGACTTGATGGTAGGAAACTACTGGAGAGATTTACCTCAATGATTATATAGAAAATTGGAGTGTAAAATTTTTAAAATGAAACCTTGTGTGGGGCCAAAAAGGGGAGGGGAGAATTTGCAGGCAATGTAGTTGGAAAGTGTTTGACAAAGTGAGTGATAAAGGCAGAAATATGTTTTATAACTACAGGATTTCACAAGACAAGCTGGGAAACTGTAGCATTATTTGCAAGAACTTTTGATAATCTTGGTAGGAGAATAATTAGGATGGAAAGGAACCATTGTACATGAGAAATGGACTGGAGGTAGGTGTTACACCAACTAAGAAATAAATGGATTGAAATAATTTAAAGTGTCAAAGGCCATCCATAGGAATCTGCACAGCTTTTCTTGAGGGTTAATTCCATTTTTAGAGTAAGAATAAGAATTGATTGCATTGGAAAAGAGACTTGGGGCATGCTGAATGGACCATACTACCAGAATATCTGGAAGAACATGTATAGCAGATAGATGAATTTCATGTCTAAATTTTACAGTAAAAATTCAAGACATGTCAATTAAATTTTCTTCAACTTATATTGCAGTTTGCATAGAATATACATAAGTAGAAGTAATACTCAAAATATACATTTCATGCAAAAAAAAACCAGAAAAAGACAAAGAAGTAAATAAAGGGGCATAATTTTAGGGGCAGGGAGGAATTATGAACAGGAGACAACCAAGAAAAACAAAAATATGTATTTCAGGACTGGGCAAAGTCAGGAAAATAAAATGAAACAAAAAAACAGGGAAACTGAATATCAAACATTTCTAGTATTCCAAAGAAGTAAATAAGAGTAATGTAAGAGAGATTATAGTTGAATACAGATCATCAGCCATGTGTTTGTGATTTCTGGATAGTATCTCTTGGATGAGTTAGTGGGACCCAGAATAATCTCTCCATTGAAAGGTCAACTGATACAATTAGCAACCTTGTTTCCATGTGAGGACTCTTCACACAAGTACCTGGACTTATGTTTGCTTAAATATGCACAAGACGAGTCTCTCCAGGCAGTCATTCTTAGAGACAGCTATTACTAAACTTAGAAACTTCTTTCTGTCCCCTATTGCAAGCATCTTACATTTTATACTCAATGTCTAGTAATACTCAATTTCTTAGGTCAGGTACTTCCTTCTCACGTCTGAGTGAACATTTGTTCACAAAATCTTTCCAAGCAATATTTAATACTGAGATGAAAAAGAAGGTAATTTTTTTCCAATAAGTTTTGCAAAATGCTATATTAGTGTGAAACTAAAAATGACTCCATATAAGATGTCAAATGACAGTGTCAGTATTTGGGACAAAGGTTGAGGGCCCTCTTCAAACACCACATCCCTTATCAGGGTGCTTGGTCTAAGTCCAGGTTCCACCTCCTCCTTGTTAATGTGCACCCTAGGAGGCAGCAGTGATGGCTCAAGTACTTGAGTACCTACCACCAATGTGAGAAACCCAGTTGGAGATCCAGACTCCTAGTTTTGGCTACACCCAGTTCTTGTTCTTGTGGGCAATTGGAGAGTGAACCACCATTGGAAGAGATTCTCTCTCCCTCAAATAAAAATAAAAATTTTTAAAAATTTAAGAAAGAAAGAATAGATCCTTGATTTTCCCCCTAAAATTGGGCATGGTGGTGTGATTTTCTTTTTTCGCCTGATAAGTTACATCTTCTTCCATACTAGGCAAACAGCATAATTGTTAACTTATCTCTCTGATTGACATCTGACCTGAAAACAACAGGAACATTTTAGTAAAACACTGTTGTTCTCACATTGAACAATCTTGGATATCATATTTGTACAAGTGGTTTGTCTTTACATTTCCAAATCCCTCCCTGAAGCTTACATGTAGAAGGAGGGGAGGCACTGAGTATTCCTGTTTAATAGGATAGATTCCTATTGAGGGAAATGTGATTTAGTTTAAGATGCCAAGAGATATAGGAAGATGGCATTGAAATTAAGTTAAGGGATATACCATAGTGATCTAAAAGATCCAGACACTTAGAAAGTTTGGCATAGAAGAAATTACCTTTACTTGTGGGATTAGTGTAACGAAAGAGAATTTGTTAATGACAAGTTAGAGCCTCTACATTTTGTAGCTCTTTGCCCTATTTTCAAATAAATTCTTCTGCACTGCATTCCTTTTATCTAACGTTTCTCTAATATTTCTAATATTTTATCTCCTAATTTTTTCCATTAAAAATGTTGACATATAAAATTTATACATTTATATGGGATATTATGTGATAAGTCCATACATTTATCCATTTTATAATGTCCAATCATGGTAAATATCTATCTCTTTAAAAATGTGACATTTATTTGTGATGAAAACACATTGTATCTGCTAGGATTTATTTTTATACCCCTCTGCATACTAATGTTGCTGAAATTATAACTAAAAAACAAAAACAAAAAAAAAGCCAAAATTCACATGATTAAATCTTTTTTTATTTTATTGTTTATTTATTTATTTTTGACAGCCAGAGTGAACATTGAGAGAGACAGAGAGAAAGGTCTTCGTTTTTCCATTGGTTCACCCCCCAATGGCTGCCGCGGCCAGCACGCTGTGGCCTGCGCACAGCGCTGATCCGAAGCCAGGAGCCAGGTACTTCTCCTGGTCTCCCATACAAGTGCAGGGCCCAAACACTTGGGCCATCCTCCACTGCACTCCTGGGCCACAGCAGAGAGCTGGCCTGGAAGAGGAGCGACCGAGACAGAATCCGGCGCCCTGACCAGGACTAGAACCCGGGGTGCCAGTGCCACAGGTGGAGGATTAGCCTATTGAGTCATGGCGCTGGCCATGATTAAATCTTAATACACAGATTTCACTTAATGTTCCATTGTGCTCTTGGCCTCATTTATTGCTTTATCTGAGCTTCAATTCATTTTAATATTCAACGATTTTTTTTCTTTACCTAGACACTCATAATTGTGGGAATACAACGTCACATTCTGCCAGGAAAAGCAGCAACAGTTAGTAGTTTTAGAGTTTTCCTTTCACAAGGACAGTAAAAAAGCTGGGGTTATAAAGCATTTTTAATCAATATGGTACTCTTATTGTTACAGAAAGCAGGATTGGAGAAATTCCCTTAGTTTAAACAGGCACCAGAGGTAGGGTGGAGAATCAGCAGAAGCAGTTTACTAATGTCACCAGGCCCAGTGAAATCACTTCTTATATCTGGGTATCCAATCCAGGTTTCTTACAATATTTATAGCTTCATCAGCATCATGTATTAACAGTTACAGCATTGGTGGGCTTTGTAGCAGCCTGTGGGAATCAGGACCGCCCATGAGGAACTTGAAACCATGCTTATGGGGAACTTGAGCAGGTTGTGTTGCAGAGAACCACGATTAGGATACCTACCCAGACATGTGAACACTTAGGGGAACAGAAATTTGGATGACCGTACAGACATGAATACACTGATAGGGAACTGAACTGGGGTTACAGTAAATAGAGATCAGGACATCTGCCCTCCTCAGGAGTCTTGTCTCTTGTCTCTGGTCAAGGCCTAACTTCCTCTTCACAATAATGGAATTGAGGCTAGGGAATATGAAAAGAGTGGGGAAAATATTGAATAAAGTGTGGATATTTTGTTGGCATCTAAAGGCTAGAACTAAAAGAAAATGGAAATGTGTATAAATCAAAAGTAATTTCTATATACAACAGGTGTTTCTTGAGCACTCATTACATGTAGACACTATGCTGAGCAATTAGAAAGTCATACTTGCCAATAAGTGGAATAGAATTCAACAGTTGAGAAAAGGAAAGCAAATAATTCATATATAAGTAATAAACTGACAAATTAGGAAAGAGAAAAGTTTCCAACAATAATAAAATGTGTTGGCAATCAAGAAGGAAGACAGTTCCAGGATCATTAGAAGTTATTCTTTCAGAAGGATGCCTCTGAGGGTTCCTAGTAAGTTGCAAACCTTCTTTCTAGCAGTCTTACT
Organism: Lepus europaeus; assembly: GCF_033115175.1. NCBI lineage: Eukaryota > Metazoa > Chordata > Mammalia > Lagomorpha > Leporidae > Lepus > Lepus europaeus. Next base: position 42,675,334 of record NC_084832.1, on the reverse strand, counting down.
TGTACAAATCCTTTTGCAGCAGTGAAAATGAGACAAGGGCAGCTCTGATCAAGATAAAAAGAAACATTGCACACATCCCTGCAGGATGAAGAAATTTCCGGGAAAGTAAAAAGAGAGTTTTCAAGTGGAGGCTGGAAAATGCATTTAAAACTTTCAAGCTGGGGCCGGTGCCGGTGGCTCACTTAGTTAATCCTCTGACTGCAGTGCCAGCATCCCATATGGGCGACGGGTTCTAGTCCTGGTTGCTCCTCTTCCAGTCCAGCTCTCTGCTGTGGCCCAGGAAGGCAGTGGAGGATGGCCCAAGCGCTTGGATCCTGCACCTGCATGGGAGACCAGGAGGAAGCACCTGGCTCCTGGCTTCAGATCAGCACAGCTCCAGCCGTAGCAGCCATTTGGGAGGTGAACCAATGGAAGGAATACCTTTCTGTCTCTCTCACTATCTATATATTTACCTGTCAAAAAAAAAAAAAAAACCTTAAAAAAAAACTTTCAAGCTTATTGTAAATGTTATTTCATTTACTCCAATATCAAGATATTATATAATCTAAATCATCAATCTTTTTTTTCAAAATTTCAAAGTGCAAACTGATGTCCAGACAGTATTTCTGTTCTTTCTCTTTCACATTCTTATGCCCTCCTACCTTCCCTCCACCTCCCTCTATTTCTCAAATAAGTACATATTTTTCAATAAAAGAATTAAAAATGAAGCCATTCCTCTTCTTCACTAAAACTACAGAGTGTTTAAAATTAAATATAAATTGGCACATTTAAAAGAGTATGAATCACATATTAAGTAAAAGAGCTGTGACATGATTCTCGCACATCAGTTCATAAAATTGGTTCTCTTGATGATTGATATAATTTTGTTCTCCACATATTTATGATTCATAGCAAGCCTACTTTAAAAATTATCAGATGCAAGTGATTGATGTAATTAGACCATGAAAATGAATGAAAATTTCTGACATATTAGGCAGTAACTCATTTAAATGAGGTGCCTAAATTTGTAAGCTTCGAGTCATATCAATTTTAGATAAGAATTTATATTACTGAATTATATTCCAATTTATGAGGACAAAATATTAAGTACTATGAAGTCTGTTACGAGACTGCCAAAGAATCATGGATTTTAGTACTGAGAAGGTTAAGTGTATAAACATTTAATGACCTAAACCAACAAGCCAATTTTTTTAATGCAATAAGAATAAATGATATAGTTCCAAGTACTGACAATTGGTAATTTATGAACTATTAAACCTTAGCATCTGCGATAAGTTTGGAGAGGTATAGCCTTCTAAAGAAGAAAGTCGTTTGCAAGCCAATAATATTGTTGGAATTTAACCTAAATAATGCATTCTAATAGAATTTGAACCAATCATTTGTATACCATATTCACTGATAATGAATGAAACGTTGCCTTATAGCTGAACTAGAAGGATCTGTTTATAACTATTGAAACCTTCCTGAGGCTTCAGAATGTGTATATGATATTAACACAAAACATGCACGTATTTCAAGGGACAGTGATGTGCCATTTAGTTAAGATACTGTTTATACTTTTTAATTTTTATTAATATAAAGAGAACATATTGCATGTATTTCATAGGACCAGTTCTAAGATAACAGGAGCTTGTTTCAGTCCTCATCATCAGAGAAGCAGGAATCTAATTTAGAATGCTACACCTTTCTCAGTGGGAACAGTAGCATTGTGCAGCCTGTGAAACAAAGTAGCAATTGGAAATAGCTCCAAACTATACTACCAGAGAGTATAACAGCAACAAAATCAAAGTGTTTCTTGTTGATCACACATCTTACCTCTTCAACACACATATTCGGGGGTGAAGAGCCCACTGCCATCTTTTGGTCAAAACAATAACATACATTTAAAAATGTGCAAATGTGCTGCTGCTTGACACATCTAATTTTAGTATAACTTTATGCATTTCTGTTTATATTTTGATATACTCATTTAAAGTATATAATCTTTCATTATTAATAGGTTGGATCCTTGCACTCTAACAGGTAGTTTGAGCTTTTCGACACTTTTATATAGCATCATTTTAAAGATTTCATGTTTTTAAAAAAGAGATACAAATTATTTTATATTTTAAACATTGAATGCTTTATACATATATGTATATATAATAGCTATGTGTCTATTTTCATTATTATACCTATATAGTAGATATTAAAACCAATAAATATATAAATTGTTCAGATATTGAGTTATTCTTAAAATCCAATATTTCCATATGAAAACTTTACCATGTGACCAGTGTGCATGTATTCTGGGGTAATATATGAATTAAACATTATTTGGGGTTTTGTGTTCAGCTTTAACAATTTTCTACCTATATATATGATTTTCTCATATTATTTGAAATCAATTTAATTGAAGAGCTGTTTCATATCCATAGTTTCATTATTTCTTTGGGATAAGATTTTTATGTCACTATATAACATGTACTGTTTACTAGACATCAAGCCTTTCATCACATCAACAGAAAATTGTCTACCTTATAAGAACAGAGGCATTTTAATACCAAGAGGAAGTCTGGAAGAGTTATATTATAAAAAGCTGTACTTTCTACATTTTATTTTTATATCTTTTAACTTTAATGAAATATTTGACATTTCAAAGACCTACAGTAATCCAAAGAAAATTTTGGGGGTGTGGAGAGTATGATAACATGGAAAACATTTAAAGTTTTTTTTTTTCTTTTAGTTTTAATGATAGATTTGAGAGTGAGTTGATGTGAGAAAAATGTAAAATTTAAGTTAAAAAATGAACGATATTTGTTATATTTTAAACATATAACACAAAAAGTATGCATTAGCCATCAGACTTGGTTATATGAGAATTATTTTGACTATCTACAAGTACCAAGAGGTTGCATATGGCTGGACTTTGGACACATTTTGATTCATCTTTGCTATATTTTTATAATGTTGCAGACAGACCACACAAATTCAGAATCTATGTGTATACACAAGGAGGAGATAAAAATAAATCAGAATAAAATAGATGTTGGTTTACTTACAGGAAAAGTATATTTCACTGAACAACATAAAAGACTTACATAGCAACATCAGAGTGAATTTTAATTTCCTTTTATGTATATTAGCAGTTAAGTACTTGTCAAAAATATGAGCTACATCCAAATCTACCTCCTCTCCATTACAGATCAATACTTACTACTTCATTATCTTCCAATATTACCCTAAGTCACTGAAATACTCTGGTTTACTGTTACTAAATTTCATGTCTCAAATTTCAAAATGCACTATTTAAGAGCAAAATCCAAAATAGGAAAAAAGTTCTTTAAAAGCTATGATTATATAAATGAAATGTCTGCTGTAATATCAGGATTATACAGAAACCCAGTTATAATTTCACAACATATCAAACCACCAGAGATAACTGCAAAATATACACTTATGGTTATGGTAATCTACCAACCACTGAAATGGCCTCAGAAACCCAAAACATCATCAAACCATGCAAGTACTAGTGGATTTCTGTCAAGAGCATAAAATATTTAAAGAAAAATAATAGAAGTTTACAGTCAGTTCTAGTATAGAATGTAAGAACATTTTGACAGAGCTTAGATTTAAAACACCACTGTTCTGTTTGCATGAGAATAAACTAGTTAAATGGGTCTACAGAATATATCACAATGATTTTATAGGACATTTAAATAGGATTACACAACAAAGACCCATTTCCCTAAGGAAAGTTTTAGGTGAGAACAAAATATCTCAGGTGAAAGTATAAAAACTATTTAGCCTGTCAAATGCATTCTTATTTCTGTATTTCACGTTTTAATTTTGCCACCCAATGTTTATTTTATAAGGTTTCTAAAAATGTCTTTCCTTAGACAATCTTGTCTAATAAGTTTGTAGATGTATTGAGCGTCTTGAAAAGGCCAGTTCTTTTTACAATAACTGGGAATAGACTTAGCATTAAAAAATGCTATTTAATGCACAGTTGCTGAAAAAAATGCTAAACTTTGTAGAATTCATTTAATAATTCATAGCAAAGCTACAATAAAGGGATTAATAAAAGGCAATTATTTCTCTGATCCAGGAGGAATGTTGTCAACAGATGAACATCCATAATTATACAAGAGGCCTCCAAATGTTCACACAAGGTGTATGTTTTGAAAAAAAATGTGCATGGATTTTCAATTTTTTGCACCAAGATAAGCATCTTTAACTTAATTTTTCACAAAATTTTGAAGTATCGTTGTCTATTTTTCTTTTCCAAGAGTGTGAATGAGAAGCAAGAGAGAAAAGGAATGGAGTACCTACATTGGTCTAAGTAGCTGGAAATTTTTTTACTTAATTTGTTGTTTTCCAAAAGATTCTTATAAAAGTCCTCCACGAACAGATGCCTCATTTTAGTACTATCAGGTGGCGAGAGGGATTAGGGCATCCGGCAAAGAAATCTATAAATGTGATGTTGTTTTATAGTGCTAAATTGGCTTGACTGAGCTACATTTTCCAGAATCGACTTTCAGTGTAGTCCAGTCAGGGTGGTTTACAAGGAAGATCCACTGGAGATCTACAGGGCAGAAAGGAAGCAGCAGCTATTTTTTTAGCTCACACACATGGTTGTTGATCTGTCCTCTTGAGGTGCTGAAGTGAAGCCAATTTGGTCTGCATTTGCTGTACCTTTCCCTAGCTCTTCCTTCAACTCCCCTGCCTTTTGCAATATAGATGTCAGGGTGTTCAACTTTGTGATGAGAGACCCTGGCTTCTGCAGGATGGTCTCATCACCAGCGTCATACAAGAACTGAAAAGCCTCAGGATGCTTCACAGGAATTCAGCTGCTCCTTCCAGGTCTCAGATTTTCATGATCTTTCCTACATTACATCTATTGTCTCTGATTGCACATCCTGTGCATGTCAAGCTAAACCATCAAATGTGGAAATAACAGCCTTTCAGAAATTTGAAGCTTTCGTCCCTTGATTTTGCATGGCCAAAATTCTACTTCTGTGATTGAATGTTAATTAATGACTACTTCTGTCAGTACCATGACACGGGATTTTTTTAAAAAGAAGTCCAAAAATGTAGGATTGGTGATCAGAGTTCAATAGGAGTAAAATAATTGCAGCAAGTTACGTAAATTCACAGAAAGCAATGTGGTTTTTAGTGTAATAAGAAAGTTTCATCTAACTCTCAGCAGAGTAGATAATCCAGGAACAAAACTGCAAAACCCCTTCTTATTTTTACCTACTGTCTGTCTTGCTCATTTAAAATCTAAGTTCCATAGAATCTACATAGACATCTTTAAAAAAATTGATGTAAATCATTTCCTTAAAATAAGTAAGTCCTTTTCCAATGGGATAAATCTCAAGCCCTGTGAATAAGCCATCTCTAACTTTTAATAAATAAACATTTAATAAGTAAAAGAAAAAACCTGTGAGATGAGACAAAGAAGGACACTGTGTAATGACTAAGGGAACAATTCAACAGGAAGATATGACTATAATAAATGTATATACATTCAATGCAAGGGTGCCTGAATATTTAAAATAAATGTCAATGGATTTAAAGGAAGACATAGACTCCAATACAATAGTCATGGAGTAGTTCAACACCACACTTTCAGCAATGGACAGATCAACTAGACAGAAAGTCAACAAAGAAACAACAATATGGACCAAAAGGACTTAACTGATATGTACAGGCCCTTTAATTCCACAGTTGCAGAATATACATTAGTTTCATCAGTGCATGGAACTTTCTCTAGGATAGGATAGTCCATGTGCTAAGCCATAAAGCAAGTCATATCACAGAAGAAAAAAAAAACAAAACTGAAATCATATCATGAATCTTTTCTGACCACAATGGAATGGAACTGGAACTTAACAACTCAAGTATCTCTAGAAAATATGCAAACACATGGAAACTGAACAACATGTTACTGAATGAACAGTGCATCATTGAGGAAATCAAAAGGGAAAAAAAAATTCTGGAAATGAATGGAAATGAAAAGGCAACACATCAAAACATATGGGATGGCCAGCACCATGGCTCAATAGGCTAATCCTCCGCCTGTGGCACCGGCATCCCATATGGGCGCTGGGTTCTAGTCCCTGTCGGGGCGCCAGATTCTGTCCCGGTTGCTCCTCTTCCAGGCCAGCTCTCTGCTGTGGCCCGGGAGTGCAGTGGAGGATGGCCCAGGTGCTTGGGCCCTGCACCCACATGGGAGACCAGGAGAAGCACCTGGCTCCTGGCTTTGGATCAGTGTGGTGCGCCAGCCGCAGCGTGCTGTCCACAGCGGCCATTGAGGGGTGAACCAACGGAAAAACGAAGACCTTTCTCTCTGTTTCTCTCTCTCACTGTCCACTCTGCCTGTCAAAAAAAAAAAAAAAAATGGAACACATCTAATGCAGTGTTAAGAGGGAAGTTTATAGCAACTGGTACCTACATAAAGGAATTGGAAAGGCATCAAATAAATGAGTTTTCAATGCATCTCAATGACCTAGAAAAACAAAATCCAAATTAGTAGGAGGAAAGAAATAATTAAAACTAGGGAATAAATACACAAAATCAAAGCAAAAAAATACAAAAGATCAGTAAAATGAATAGCTGAACAGCTGTTTTTTTAAATAAACAAATTTGATATACAATTGCTGAACTAACCAAAAAAAAAAAAAAAAAGAAGAAGAACTAAATTAATAAAACCAGTGAACCTCGCCCAGAAGCGGAATCTCAATAAAAGCCTGTAAACTGATTCATTTGGCTGGGAAGATTTGTTACTCATCAGACACCTTGCAGCTGGTGCTGAAACCTGGGAGCTGAGGGTGCGCGCATCCCCTCTCTGGGGAGAGGCCCCCTCGCTCCCTGATCTTGTCCAGTGCCTCAGGCTGACTATGGACCACACTCCTCCCCTGCTCTCCCTCTCTCCTCTGGGATGGCCTGGTGTCTGTGATCTCTGGTCAGCCGCACCGTCGGGACGGGGGCCCGTCTTTCTGAGTCACGTGCATGCCGACCCTTCCCTGTTAAGCCTCCCAGCAGCTGTGGATACATCCTGGTTGCTGACTTGGCTCCATTGAGGACTGACCTCTTATATGTCTACTGAATTCCCAGACAGGGGACACCTGGACTGAATTGCAGTCAAGTCACAGGCTGCTGGTGAGACCGTGGGATCTGGCCAATTCCGAGGGTAAGACTCAAAATGTCCCCTGGCCCGCCTCCTAAAAATTTAGACCACCTGGGAATGGCCCAGGACCTACGGCGTAAACACCTAGTTTTCTACTCAACCCAGGCATGGTCTAATTATGTACTCGACAATGGATCTAAATGGCCCCCGAGGGAACCCTTGATCCCAATGTCCTCACCAATCTTGACAACTTCTGCCACAGAGAGGGAAAATGGTCAGAGGTCCCATATGTCCAGGCATTCTGGGACCTCCACTCCTGCTCTCCTCTCCTCTCCTGAGCTACTCTCCTCTCCACCTGCTCCATGGCCCGGGTCTTGTTGGCCAAGACCACACTCCCATCTTCTAAGGATGCTTCTTCCATGTTACTGCTAAACTCTCCACCCTCCATCTTTCCAGACCCTCCTGAGTTCCTGGGGACCCTGCCACTGGCCAGGAACCCCCTGCCCCCATACATGCTATCTTCTATTCTGTCGCCACCTTCTAATCCATCACTATCTTTTATTCAGCTCATCCCCTGAAACTGGCCCTTTATCTAACCCCACTTCCAGCATAACCAGCAATGAACCCCTTTCCCCGTTATCTATGACTGGCCCCCAGGTGATATCACCATTGCCCATAAGTGTGCACACGCGGTCACATGACCTCCTCTCACTTTGAGAGGTGGTGGGGACTGAGAGTATTGTGCACCTCCACATTCCATTTGTGTTACAAGACCTTGCACAGATTGGGGCCGGTGCTGTGGCGCAGTGGGTTAACACCCTGGCCTGCGGTACCGGCATCCCATATGGGCACCGGTTTGGGACCCGGCTGCTCTACTTCTGATCCAGCTCTCTGCTATGGCCTGGGAAAGCAGTGGAGGATGGCCCAAGTCCTTGGGCCCCTGCAACTGCGTGGGTGACCTGGAGGAAGCTCTTGGCTCCTGGCTCCAGATAGGCGCAGCTCCGGTCGTTGTGGCAAGTTGGGGAGTGAACTACCAGATGAAAGACACCTCTCTCTCTCTCTCTCTCTCTCTCTCTCTCTCTCTGACTCTCCTCTATGTGTAACTCTGACTTTCAAATAAATAAATAAATCTTTAAAAAAAAAGACCTTGCACAGATCAAGGAAAGACTGGGGTCCTTTTCAGAAAATGCAACTAGGTTCATCAGAGTTCAGATATCTTTCTCAAACATACAACCTCACCCTTGATATTATCCTTTCATCTTCTTTCACTTCTGACGAACGGGTACGGGTCCAACAGGCTGCCCAAGACGAGGCTGACAAGACCCGATTAACTGATCCAACTCTCCCACCAGGAGCCCAAGGGGTACCAGAGGCAGAGCTGGGAAGGGGCTACCAGGAAGATCAGCCAGGAAGACAAAACATGGCCAATATGATAAGACACTTATTGGCCGGCATGCACAGTTTCCCACAAGGTGGTCAATTTTGATAGACTTTGAGAGGTCATCCAGAACGTGGAAGAAAACACAGCTTTTTTTAAAAACAGACTCACTGAAGCCCTAACTAAGTTCACCAAGCTTGATCCTCATTCCCCCTCAGGGGCGGCAATTCGGGCTTCTCATTTCATTTCCTAGTCTACTTCCAACATAAAAAAAAAAAAAAAAAAGGTGGAGGATGGTCCAGAGACCCCCATTAGTGACCTTGTAAAGATAGCTTTCAAGGTCTATAATACTCAGGAAGAGGCAGCTGAGCAGGCAAGATAGGCCAAGAATGCAGAAAAAGGTTACCCTCCAGACTCAGGCCCTGGTGGCAGCCCTGTGGCCAGCAGAGGCAAGAGGGGTCAAGGGCAAGCAGCCCCCGGGGCATGCTTCAAGTGTGGACGAGAGAGACACTGGGCTCGAGCATGCCCCAACCCTCACACACCCACCCAGCCAAGCCCCACATGTGGCCAACCGGGCCACTGGAAGAGCGACTGCCTCAAGGGAGGACTGACTCCTGTGCTTCCATGCAGAAGTCCAATTCTCCTAGAGGACTCCACGCTACAACTTCTGGGGATGTCCCAAGACTGATGGAGCCCAGACTTGGGGACCCCTAACACCCTTACCGAGCCCAGGGTAATGCTCCAGGTAGAGGGTAAGTCCACAGAATTCCTGGTGGATACAGGGGCTACCTATTGTGTCCTTCCAGCCAATGTGGGCCCACTCCTGACCTCTTCAATTTCCGTAATGGGGATCGATGGGACTCCCTCTCACCCGAGGTACACGCCAGACTTGCCCTGTCAACTGGAAGACCACCCATTCTCCCACTCCTTCCTGGTAATGCCTTCCTGCCTGGTCTCCCTACTGGGATGGGACATCCTATCCCAACTGGGTTCCAGTCTGCAGATTCTACTGCGACAACCTTCAACCGCTATCCTACCCTCTCTGATTGCTTCTCTAACCTCTCCCCCCCTTCCCCAGATTCATCAAACCCCCAATGGCCGATCTCTCCCAAGAAGGTCAACCCTCGGGTATGGGATTTCTCAACACCGGTGGTGGCAACCCACCACCAGCTGGCCCTTATTAAACTCCGAGAGGGCACTCCGTATCCTAACCAACCCCAATTCCCCATCTCTGAGACAGACTCAGACACACATCAGGCCCAACAGTCTTGTCGTCCCACAACTTAGCTGAGCTTTTGGGACAGAAGTTCCTCCCCCTCCTCAGCCCTCCCGGGTCCAGGAGCTACATCTCCTGTTCTTCAAAAATTCCCATATTACTATAGCTTGCTTGCCCCCTTTAAACCCAGCCACCCTCTTCCACTCCCGTCCTCCTCCATGGACCCTCTTCTTGACTCTCATTCCTGCTCTGAAGCACTAAATTTCTTCTAGACCCTGACAGGTCATGTTCTAGATCACCCAGTAGACCCCCATGACCTAACAGTGTGGACAGCAACTCAGTGAGGGGGACAGACGGGGTGTGGAGAGCAGCATATGCAGTGGTTATTCTCAGTAAGAACATAGAGGCTCAACACCTTCCCCCAGGAAACACCTCCAAAAAGGCCAAACTCCATGCCAAATGAAAGGAAAGAGGATCTCGACATCATGGGGAACACCGATAGTTAATGCCATCCACATCCACCAGCTTCTCCAGGCCCTCACCTTGTCCCTCCAGGTGGCAATAATCCATTGCAAGGGCCACCAACAAACGACTGATCAAATGTCAATGGGTAACAGGTGAGCAGACTTGGTGGACTGGATACTTATTAGCCAAGACCCGCTACACAGGAGCTCCTCGCCCCATTATTATTTCTCACAACCTCTATTAAGCCTAGAAAGACATCAACTACTACAAAACAGAGGGAAGGAACACCCCAAGGGGTGGATTTTTCTCAAAGACAAGATTGCTCTCTCTACTCAAAATTCCCTTCCATTATTAACTGACATTCACAACTCTCTGCATATAAACCCGATACCATTTTCTGACCCCTCTGTTTCACTGTCCTACTCTTAAAGATCTCCTTAAACAGGTTCACTCGTCCTGTGCTATCTGTTCCTTGACATCCCCTCAGGGAAAGCTAAAGCCCCAGATACTCACACACCAGATGAGAGGCCACCTTCCTGGTGAAGACTGGCAAATAAACTTTACTCATATGCCCCCTCACAAACACAGTATATCCTAACCATGGTGGACACACTGTCCAGCTGGATAGAGGCCCTTCCTACAACTTCAGAAATGGCAGCTGTGGTGGCCAAAATCTTACTCCAACACATCATCCTATGATTTGGGCTGCCTACCTCTATCCATTTGGACAATGGGCCGGCCTTTGTATCATGGGTGGTACAATAAGTCACACAAGCCCTTGGCACCACCTGGAAGTTAAACATACCATACCGCCCACAATCCTCCATCCAACCTCCAATGGGGTGGCCACAACTACTCCCATTGGCCCTTAGCAGGCTCCGTGTGGCTCCGCCCAAGCCCCTGGGACTTAGCCTGTTCTGAGCTCATTTATGGAAGACCATTCCTCCTCAACCATAACCTGCTGGTCCACACCCTGCCATTGGCCTCCTACCTCCCCTACCTCACCTTACTTCATTCACTAATCAGGAAACACACTAACATCTCCCGACCCCATCTGCTTGTCACCCAGCTGGTCTGGAGGTCCTGCCTCTCCTGCCTGGGGATTCTGTCCTACTCCAGTCCTCCCAGTGCCAGCCATTCCATCCCCATTGGACAGGACCCCACATTATAATTCTCATCACTCCAACTGTAGCCAAACTACTGGGTCATGAAAACTGGTATCAGACAACAATGCAGCACTGGAGTGGTCAGAAACATGGCACAACAACTTAAGGAATGAATTGCCAAATGACAACGGGAGTATCAAGGACAAAACTGATGGGATCTATTATCCTCTGTTCTCCCTTGGCTACTCCCAACCCTGGAACCCATAATAAATACAAGGGTAATTGTAATGATTGCTCCTTGTGCTCTCGGGTTCATAAAAGATCAAATCTAGGAAGCCTCCAGAGTAGCGGTCAACCAGATACTTCTCCATCAATCCATGCCTATTCCTGTAGAGCCCCAAGATACCACCGTGGGTAACTGTAGACAACATCCCCAATCAGCAGGAAGTAGGCAGAGAGACTCATTGTGACCCCTTTTCCTATTATCAAGAGGTCGGGTTGGTAGCTTCGGGACCCACAGAAGAGAAGACCCTACCACCCACAGGGAACTACCCAGAAGGCCTGCACTTCCTGGAATGGAAAGTCCCTACCAAAATCCCCACACATGCCAAAAGTTCAACCAATGAGGATTAAACATGCCGCAATCCTTAACCCCCATGCCCTGTGTCTATAAAAGGAGCCCTCTCAACCTCTGATGTGCAACTTCCCTGGCCCCCTCTCTGCTGGGACTGGTGAACCTTGCCCGGGAGTGGAATCCCAATAAAAGCCTGTAAATTCATTCATTTGGCTGGGAAGATTTGTTATGCCCCAGACACCTTGCAGTCCCCACCTTGTAACTAATGATTGTCTTGTTTTTGTTTTTACCCCCAAATTATGCTTAAAAATGTCACTACAACCAGTACCTTTGCATTTTGCCTCTGTTGGAACCCCCCTCCATGGCACTCTGGCTGGAGGTCTCTGATATAAATAAATCTTGCTTTTCTCTCTGGAAAAAAAAAAAAAAAGGTCCCCAAAAGCCCAGGACCAGATGGCTTCACTGCCAAATTCTACCAGAATTTTAAAGAATAAATTCCAATGTTTCTCAATCTATTCAAAACAATTCAAAGGTAGGAAATCCACCCAAACCTAAATATGAAGTCTTCAAAAAATTCATGGAAAATAGATGTGGTTTTTTTTTATAAGATTTTATTTATTTATTTGAGAGGTAGAATTACAGACAGGCAGAAGAGATAGAGAGAAAGGTGCTCAATCCACAGGTTCACTCCCCAAATGGTCTCAAAGGCCAGAGCTGGGCCAATCTGAAGCTAGGAGCCAGGAGCTTTATCTGGGTCTCCTACATGGGTAGAGGGCCCCAAGCACTTGGGCCATCCTTTGCTGCTTTTGCAGGTGCATTAGCAGGGAGCTGGATAGGAAGTGGAGAAGCTGGTACTTGAACTGGCATCCATATGAGATACCAGCACTGCAGGTGGTGGCTTTATGCACTATGCCACAGTGCTAGTCCCTCAGGCTACTATCTTAAACTCACAGTAACAATAACATGATACAGATTCCTCCCTTCCCCCTGCTAGAATATTGCCAGAAGTCAGGTAAACAGAAAATTAAATAGAATTCAGTGACTCCTAATTTAATATACAAAATACCTAAGTTTCAATGGAAAAGCACTCAACAAAAACTAGGGAGATTTCAAACTGAATGAAGCAAAGAAAGAGAAGAAATGCTGACATTAAAATAACAGGGATATTTGATTTTACTGATAATGGTTCTAAAGCAGCAATGTGGGAGGGTTGCGGGTGGGAGGGAAGTTATGGGGGAGAAAAAACCATTATAATCCATAAGCTATACTTTGGAAATTTATATTCATTAAATAAAAGTTAAAAAAATGCTTAAACAATTAAGAACATGCTGGCCACAAAGGTAAGACTGACTCTCTGTAAAAGTATAGAATAAATAAAGAAGAAACAAATCAATATTGGTAGATCTGAAAAATAAAATAAAAGTACTGGATAGAATTAATAGTATAAATGGGAAGACAGAGGAAAAGATTAATAAACTAGAAGACAGAGCAATAGAAAATAAGCGGCCTGAAGAGCAGAGGGAAAGTAGACTAAAACATGATCAACAGAAATTCATACACCTGTGGGGACACCACAAAAGATTCAATACTTGTATGACTGAAATCACAGGAGGAAAGCAGAAAATGGAGATGCTGAAGAAGTGCAGTAGGCAGGCATACAGGTTAAAATCGATTAGGTTTGTGAGCTGGAAAACCACCCCTTCGCCACACCCCTGTGTGACCTCACACCCTACCTGATACCTTCACCAAGCCCCTGTATGACTTTATCTCCCTACCTGGTCACATCTGGGTGCCCACCAGCCAATCAGGTTAATTAACCACTCCCTTTTGGAAGTGGGTTAAAGGCCTGGGACACAGTGTGTTCTGGCTCTTTTCTTCTTCTCTGGGATTTTGCCAGGAGGGGGCTTGCTGTAGCCCTGCACCCCCAGGGTGCGTGGCCTTCGGGCCACCCACCCTAGGCTTCCTGGCCTAGATGCTCCTCTACATGGCTGGTTCCTGGTGCTCAGTATGAACCCAGATTTACTTCTTTTTTTTTTTTTAACTTTTATTTAATGAATATAAATTTCCAGTGTACAGCTTATGGATTACAATGGCTTCCCCCTCCCATAACTTCCCTCCCACCCGATTTACTTCTCTCTTAAAGCTCTCACTCTCCTATGCATCTTTTGCACTAAATAAAAGCCTAAAAGGTATCATGCTGCCTTGTTTATTTGTGCTGGTATTTAGAATTCTTCTCTAAATATTAGGCAAGAACCCTCTCAGGCTTATTAATATTGGGGATTTATTAATAAGGATATGGTGATATCGTATGGCACCCCAAAGTCCAGTAACATATGTGGCATCCCAGGTGGTGCTTCTGGGGAACTTTAAAGGGCCACATTTTTGTACAGATTTTAGGGGCTCATCTCTGATTTCAGAAGTACATGAGAAAATAATTCCTGAAAACATTGCAAGTTTTATTAAATCAATCATCAACAAATCTAGTGGATATCTTGTCAGAAAACGCTGAGACCAAAAGAGGCAACACAATATATTTTTCAGGTTCTGCAGAGAAATAAACAAACAAACAAACAAAAAAACAACCAAAAAAACCCCTTTGATCTCAAATTTCATGCCAAGTAAAGATATATTTCAGGCATATTTTATATTTCAGAGGCACTCAAAATTTCCTTCAATAACAAAAAAATAAAGAGAATGTCTCACTTGTAGATTGATCCTTAAAAAACAAAAATGAGTGGCTGTCATCGTGGCCTAGTGGGTTAAGCTGCCACCTATAATGTCCAGATTGATGGAACAAAGATATAAGTAAGCCTCAGCCATCCTCACTCATTGCCCAAAAGATAGATAAATATCCGAATTTCTTTCTTTCTTTCTTTTTTTTTTTTGACAGGCAGAGTGGACAGTGAGAGAGAGAGACAGAGAGAAAGGTCTTCCTTTGCCGTTGGTTCACCCTCCAATGGCCGCCGCGGCTGGAGCGCTGCAGCCAGCACACCGCGCTGATCCGATGGCAGGAGCCAGGTGCTTCCTCCTGGTCTCCCATGCGGGTGCAGGACCCAAGTACTTGGGCCATCCTCCACTGCACTCCCGGGCCACAGCAGAGAGCTGGCCTGGAAGAGGGGCAACCGGGACAGAACCCGGTGTGCCGGTGCTGCTAGGCGGAGGATTAGCCTATTGAGCAGCAGCGCAGGCCCGAATTTATTTCTTGCATTCGAATCTCAATAGGGTCTCATACCTTATTCCCTTCATACCCCACCCCCACCACAGCCAACTGAGAGGCCAGTTGCTGGAACACCTGAAAGACCAGTTCCAGGAATTCACCTCCACCTGCCTACTCCCACCCCCATCCCTAGCCCTCCTAAAATGTAAAAAGGCCTGGCCCCTGGGAGTCCAGGCCTTCTGCCAAGTGTTCCATCAATGTGCATGCCAGCAGGTGGTCACCCACCTCTGAGAATTTATTTTCTCCGAATAAATTTGGTCTGGCTGTCTTCCCCTCTCTGTTGCTCTGCCTTTCAAATAAGTGAATAAATAATTAAAAAAAAAATTTTAACACTCTCTGTGATGATTCTATATGTAGCGGAAATGTTTCAGTTAAATTTTTAAAATTATATTGTTCTGGATGAAAGTGAATACACAGATTTTCAAAGAACAAAAGTGAAATTTATAGTATTAAATATACACTTAGCAAAATAGAAAAGTCTTAATTCAATAGTCAAAGCTCCAGGAAGCTGGCATTTCGGTGTAGTTAAACCTCTAGTTGTGATGCTGGCATCCCACATTAGAGTGCTGATTCCAATCTCAAGTGCTCTACTTTTTTTTATTAGAAAACTTTTATTTAATAAATATAAATTTAGAAAATACAACTTTTTGAAGTGGCTCTTCCCCCCATAACCATCCTCCCACCCACAAGTTCTTCCCCTCATAACAACCCTCCCACCCCCAAACCATCCCAACTCCTACTCCCACTCCCATCCCATTCTTCATTAAGATTCATTTTTAATTATTTTATATATAGAAGATGGACGCTATATTAAGTAAGGATTTCAAGTTTGCACCCATACAGACACACAAGGTATAAAGTACTGTTTGAGACTAGTTTTACCATTAATTCTCATAGTACAACACATTAAGGACAGAGGTCCTACATGGGGAGCAGGTGCACAGAGACTCTTTAATGTGTTGTACTATGAGAATTAACAGTAAAACTACTACTCAACCAGTACTCTATATTTTGTATGTCTGTGTGGGTGTAGTCTGTTGAAATCTTTACTTAGTATATACTAAGTTGATCTTCTGTATATAAAGATAATAGAAAATGAATTTTGATGTGAATGGTATGGAAGAGAGAGTGGGAGATGGGATGGTTGCTATAATCCAAAAGTTGTACTTTGGAAATTTATATTGATTAAATAAAAAAAGATTAAAAAAATCAGCTTCAAAAAAAAAAAAAAAAAAGAACTCATGAAGCCTAAAACAAAAACAAAAACAAAAGCTAACAATTGACACTCTTGTAACTAATCACCCAAAGCTCTTGTCATGAGCTGCCAAGGATATGGAAGCCTCTTGAGTCCACAAACTCTGAAATTATTTAGACAAGGCCATAATCAAACTGGAAGTCCTCTCCTCCCTTCAGAAAAAGGTACCCTCTTCTTTGATGGCCCCTTTTTTCCACCAGGATCTCACTCATAGAGATCTTTCATTTAGGTCATCTTTAGCCACAGTGTCTTGGCTTTCCATGCCTGAAATACTCTCATGGGCTTTTTAGTCAGATCAGAATGCCTTAAGGGCTGATTCTGAGGCCAGAGTGCTGTTTAGGACATTTGTCATTCTATGAGTCTGCTGTGTACCTCACTTCCCATGTTGGATCATTCTCCCCTTTTTAATTTTATCAATTATTAGCAGACACTGGTCTTATTTATGTGATCCCTTTTTTAATCCCACCTTTAGGATCAGTTTTGAACTTAAACTGATCACTTTAACTAGTAAGATGACACTGGTATCTGCCAACTTAATGGGATTTGGAGTCCCATGGCAAGTTTTTAGCTTTACTCTTAAGGCTAAGTCTGAGGGAGCATCTACATCTCCTCCCTCTCTTATTTTCACTCTCGACAGGACAAGGGCTGATCAAATCATTGCTTCTCACAGTGCCAGTTTCACTTCTACAGGTTCCTTTCAGGTGCTCAGTTATTTGTCATAGATCAGGGAGAACATATGATATTTGTCCCTTTGGGACTGGCTTATTTCACTCAGCATGATGTTTTCCAGATTTCTCCTGGTGCTCTACTTTTGATCCAGCTCCCTACTAATACACCTGGAAAGCAGCGGAAGATGACCCAAATAGGAGATACAATTGGGTTCTGACTTTAGCTTGGCCCAATCCTGGGCTTTGCAGCCATTTGGGTCTCTCTCCCTCTCTGTTCCTCTGTCATTCAAATAAATAAATAATTTTTAAAAAAATAACCAGAACTCCAAACTAAAGAACCTAGATAAAGAAGGGTAAAATAAACTCCAAGAAAGCACAGTGAATAAGTAATAAAGAGAAAATTTTACCAAAATTAAAAGTAGATGAACAATAGAGAAAATGAATGAAATTAAGAGTTAACACTTTGAAAGAGCAATAAAACTGACAAACTTACAGCATGACTGACAAGAAAAGAGAAAAGACACAATTCACCAATATAAGAAATAAAACAATGTGTATCATTATAGATTTTGTGGAAATTAAAAGTAAATAACACTATAAACAATTCTCCAGACATGAATTTAACAACTTAAACAGAAATCTAATTCTTTTAAAAACATAAATATCCCAATTCATCAAATATAAAGTGATAGTTTGAATAACTCTCTAACATCATAAAAGGAAATTAAATTTGCAGTTTAAAAATGCCAAAAAGTAATAGCTAGACAACCAGTTGGATTGGAATTGGAACAGCTAGGACTCCAACCAGGGCTCTACTATGGAAACCCAGTGTTGTACGTGGCAGCTAAATCACTGCAATACAACACCTCCCAAAGCCAGTGTCATCTTTTTTTTTTTCTTTGATGTTTCTGGTCATCTTCTTACCATATGATTTATTATCTCATATATGCAATCAGAACAATATAAATGCCATTTGTCAGCAGCCAGTATCCTCTTGACATAAAAGCAAGACAAAGCAGTATGAAGAAACAACAGACTAATATTCTTCATGAATACAGATACACATTTTTAAAGAAAATAATATTTCACCTTGGTCCACAATGTTAAAATTTTCTATATCCTTACTAGTTTTGTTGTCTACTTTTTATAAAATCAACTATTCAGAAGAATGCTACAATCTCTGACTAACCTCAGTAGTAACAGTTATGAGGTCATATCACAATAGTCATAGAAACACTTAACCCAGATGCTAGGGAAATATGTGTAAAATAAAACAATCTGCCTATGGAATCTCAGCCTGCCTATTAGGCACCACACCTTCATTCTAATGTGCTTTGTCTTTTCTGTCTGGTAAAGTTGACTCTGTCCCCATATTCACCTCATGAAGTCATCTTCTCAGGAAATAATCTGATCAGTTCACTCAATGGAAGAAATAATGACTGAGAGAATCTGATGGTGCTAACTCAGGAGTATTTGGGTTTCACTGGGGTTGGAATGGTAGAAGAGGGAGAAAAATCTCTTTGGGGTTTAAGGCCATCAGGAAGGGGAACTAGGAGTTGGTAGATGGCAGCAGAATAACAGTTTCAGTTTTCCTGAAGCCACCTTACCTTTAAGAAAATGAAACATTTATCCTTATTTTAGTGGTCTCTTTACCCATCTTAGGCTGTTCAGCATTTCTCTCGCATGAAAAATGTAAATCTATTCTCAGAAAACCATTTGATAAAGTTGTTGTTTTTGAATTTTATATATCAATTCATACATAAAAACTATACATATTAATGAGAAACCTCATGATGGCTGTGGAATGGAACCCCAACACTTTTTACTCTTTTTTTTTTAATTATTTATTTTTATTTTTTGACAGGCAGAGTGGACAGTGAGAGAGAGAGACAGAGAGAAAGGTCTTCCTTTGCCGTTGGTTCACCCTCCAATGGCCGCCGCGGTAGCGCACTGCGGCTGGTGTACCACGCTGATCCGATGTCAGGAGCCAGGTGCTTATCCTGGTCTCCCATGGGGTGCAGGGCCCAAGCACTTGGGCCATCCTCCACTGCACTCCCTGGCCACAGCAGAGAGCTGGCCTGGAAGAGGGGCAACTGGGGCAGAATCCAGCACCCCGACCGGGACTAGAACCCGGTGTGCCGGCGCCGCAAGGCGGAGGATTAGCCTAGTGAGCCGCGGCGCCGGCCTACCCTTTTCTAATCATTGCAATATCTGTTCAACCTTTTCCTATCCCTCTCTCCTGCTTAGTTTCCCCAGGCTCTGATAAACACCATTCTACTCCCAATGTCAAAAAGATGAACTTTTTTTAGATTTCACCAGAGAATGAAACCATGAAGTACTTGTGCCTTGGTGCTTTGCAGCAGCAGACCCCAACTCTGATACAAGGCAGAATCATGGAAAACTTTTAAAAGTCGGAAAACTTTTATCTATCTATCTATCTACCCACCCATCTACCTACCTATGTTCTTCCATTGAGATGGCCTTAACAGTTTTTTCAGTTTGACTAATCTTACAGAGCCTTTTTCCTGATTACAGCCACTTGACCTCCCATTTTATAGAAAAGTTGTAACTGTAAACTCTTCTCTTGCTCTTTTGAGATGCAAATTCTTTTAGGAGTCTCAAACATTTTTCGGCCCAGGAATTTCTTTCTAAAGGAACTTAGAGCCAGCTCCTTGAAAGGTAATCACCCAAGAAGATTGTGCCCTTGTTTCTCAGGCTTTTGGGGGAAGTCACGAGCCTAACTTTGGTAGGTGACTTGCTCTAAAGTTGTAAAACCACTTTCTGCCATGAATCGAGGGGAACATTTACCTTTCTTTTTGATAAATCCAGTTAGCAAACACAGTTGGATTAGAATTCTCTCCACTTCAGCTCTTAAAAATTCTGCTGTTGTTTCTTTGGAGCTGAGCCCAACATGTCTTTTCTCTTGCAACAACCTTGAAGAAAGCCTCCCCTGGTTGTTTAACTTTGGTACAACTTATACACTATTTATCTTTCTATCCAGTTGCCTAATTCATCCTTAAAATTTATCTCCACAAAGAGACACCTACTGATATATATGTTAAAAAGAAAACAACTCTGCAAGTTGTGTTTGCTTTGGTAGCACGTATACTAAAAACTTTTCAAGGATTCTGATCTGTAGTTAAGTTTGTCAACCACTGGTTTATACATCGTGTTGATTCCAAGATGCTGGGTCAAGATAACTAACCCAGCATGATGACTAAAATCTTGTTGAGAGCTGTCAAATCGAAGCACTGCAGAAGCAGAGGTAATGAAGCAACAGATGACTAAAATAAGAAATAAATAATTTATTTTTTGGAAGAAAGCATGTCATATACTTTATTGCTCATAGATAAGTATAGAAATAATTCCAAAAATAGGTACACATTTAAGTAAGTCAAGCTTTCCAGGATAAAAAAAAATAACTATTTGATAAAGACTAATAAAAAGAATAAAGTCATTGAATGGTATTTAATTAGTGACCAACTCCTTAGAATATTAAATGCTTTTGAAATTCTGTACAAATAAGTTACAAACCAGGGACTAGCTACCAACAACCATATGTAATGATTTATGAATTTTTCAGTCACATTAAAAGTGATTCTGTGATGCATATGTTCCTGTATAGCAAAACATGATAATGTAACATTACACAAACAATGAACTCTTTAGATTGAATGAATAGCTTTCAATGGTCTAGTAGATAATCGGAACAGAAAAGCTATTACTGTCTGCAACATGGCAGACAACCATCAGATGCTAACAGATTTGTTCCAGCCATTATAACAAATTAAAAGAAATCACTAGATGTGCGAAAAGCATTAACACCCTGGTGTGAAAGTTTAGATGTAATTTGGTACATTGCCAAACAGAGTAATACATTATTTGCCAAGTTTTGTAAATTACTGTACCCATTGTAACTCATTTTACTTTTAGAAGTTCCTTACTTTAAGGAGCAAAAAAAAAAAAGAACTTCATTTTAAAAATTAATTAGCTTGCAATTTCACATAGGTCTGTCTCCTTTGGAAAATAAATGCAAAAATTCAGAAATATTTTAGAAGACAAAGATGTTAATACAACTAGCATTGAAATATATGTAATGTTGTCTTCAATAATTTCATATATTTTTATGTATGTATACTAAAAAACCTACATAAAAAATTACTGGCTTTAGATGATGGTAACTTTATTAAAAACTGCCTGCAAAAACTCTTAATGATATTTTCTTTTGAACTTAATTACATTTGCTTTGACTATTTATTTCTATTTAGAGTTCAAATTTTTAAAGTATAACATGAAAATTAAAGGCTTATCAGAGCAGCATCTCTATGGTATTAAACTGATGATGATGATGATAATGAAAAAGTATCAAGATAAATTATTAAAAAGAATTGGCACAAGTAGGTAAAAAAAATTTACTTTGTTTTCAGGCCAAATGTAAAATGTTGTTTGGCACATAAGCTAATGACCCAAACTGGCTGCTTGATTATGACTCAATATCATGTTTTCAGCATTTGCCTCCACTGCCAATACAAGAAGACAAGAAAATTCCCTAAGGGAGCAATAAAAATGAACAAGTTGTTTCTTTAGTCAGATGCTATATTTGGTCAGGTCTCCAAGGTCAAAGCAAAACAGACATCTGATGCAAATCTGAGAAGGACAAAAATGATTTTGTAATAGCTCATGTTATGACAGTGGATGCCAGAGTTCAGCAACATAAGATATTGCACTTTAAAAACAGAATACGTTTTTCTTCCTGCATGCAAAGTTTGAAAAAGAAATCAAGTTCTCCAAAATGAAAGAATATTAAATCTCTCTACTTCAAAATAATAAGAAATATTAGAAGCTCTTCAAAATTACTGTGGAAGAAATATAGTAGAAGACTATATTGGAAGAGATAACATTATTTGATTAACAAACAAATGAATACCACCCAAGGCAATATACTGTAGATATAATTTCCTGAAAAGATTTATTTATTTATTTGAAAGTCAGTTACACAGAGAGAGGAGAGGCAGAGAGAAAGAAAGAGCGGTCTTCTTTCCATTGGTTCACTCCCCAAATGGCCAAGAAAGCCGGAACTATGCCATTTGGGGAGCGAACCAATGGAAAGAAGACGTTTCTCTCTGTCTATCTCTCTCACTGTCTGTAACTCTACCTCTCAAATAGACAAATAAAATCTTAAAAACAAAACAAAACAAAACAACAAAAAAAAAAAACTGGTTGCTTTATCTTCTTTGGGTGCAGCTTAATGCCTGCTAAAGATAATGTCTGCTTGTACTACCTGATTTGCCTGTTTCAACTTATTCATGCACTAATTATCTCATTTATTCATTAATATTTCAATAATCATGTAAAGAAAAATTTGTTTGCTTAGTATCATTAGAAGTAAATGTTGCCAAAAATTAATAGTTTTTTGGAAAGTCTCTTCATAAAAGCTTAAATTTCAGTGGAAAAAGGCAAAAATGAAACAATTAATACTCAAATAGCAAAGAGTACAAAGTTGAATTGAACTTTTAAAAAGCAGAAAATGATTGCGGGTGGAACTCTTTGGAAGAAGGCAGTAATTAAGTCTTCTCTGATAGTATACTTAGGCAGAAACAAAGACACTCAGTCACTGTGGTGTACAGGACATGAAAGAGTAAACAGCAAAGACCCTACCCGTGTTTGAGCAGCATATTTTGGTTTCTGTTGGTTTTTAGTTTTTTTTGTTTGTTTGTTTGTTTGTTTTGACAGGCAGAGTGGATAGTGAGAGAGAGAGAGAGACAGAGAGAAAGGTCTTCCTTTGCCGTTGGTTCACCCTCCAATGGCCGCTGCGGCCGGCTCATCGCGCTGATCCGAAGCCAGGAGCCAGGTGCTTCTCCTGGTCTCCCATGCAGGTGCAGGGCCCAAGCATCCTCCACTGCCTTCCCGGGCCATAGCAGAGAGCTGGCCTGGAATAGGGGCAACTGGGATAGAACCTGGCGCCCCAACCGGGACTAGAACCCGGTGTGCTGGCGCTGCAAGGCGGAGGATTAGCCTGTTAAGCCACGGCGCCGGCCTGGTTTTTAGTTTTTAGATTTACTTATTTTATCTGAAAGGCAGAGTTATTGAGAGACAGAAATAGATACATGGAGAGAGAGACAGACACAGAGAGATCCTCCATCTGCTGATTCACTCCTCAAATGGCTGGAATGGCCTGGGCTAGGCCAGGCTGAAGCCAGGAGCCTGAAGTTTCATACAGGTGTCCCACATGGGTAACAGGGTCCAAGTATTTAGGCCATCCTCCTCTGCCTTCCCAGACTCATTATCAGGGAGCTAGACTGGAAGTGGAGCAACCAGGACTTGAACCAGCAGTCACATGAGTTGTTGGCATGGCAGGTGGAAGCTAAACCAACTGTGCTGCAACACGAGCCCTAGGGACATATTTCCCCTAAGACAGCAAAACCAAGAATGGCTGCATATCACTGAGAACTTTATTAATTTTCAGAAGAATACTACTATATTTGTTCTGAGGTTGATGCAAGGATTCTGGATTGATTTGAATAGAGGAAAAACATGCTCACGGTTATATTTTTAAAAATAAAATTTTATACATAAATAAAAATGTATGTGTTTATATTTTAACACAAACTTTATATTTGTAATAATACTTATATTTTAAAGGTTAACTATGCTTTTAAAAAGTTTATAGGAGTCAGGAGACAGAAGGAAAGCAGATTGTCTGCTTACAGAGTTACTGGTTGTAATCATTTTAAAGATCATAAAAGAGAGGATGAGCATGTTACTGGCAAAGGGATGGAAAAGTACTCAGAAATATAATTCATAGCGCTTATTTTAGAAAAGCATATTTTTTAAAGTAGGGCTGGTAGGACTTGCCAATAGTTTTTGCTAAGGAAAAAAAAAGTAGACACATCCTTTGTCCTGGTACTATTTCCTAAAATGAGAAATATTGGGGAAGGAACAGGTGTGAGGATAGCATCTTTTACAATCAGGCAATCTTCTATAGATGCTAGACATGATATGATTAACCAAGTACACATAATTTTGTCTGATGGACTCAGAATCCAGAGAGGTGGATTAATATAACAGATGAATCAGTAATGATCAGCTGTAAAAAGTAGGAATCACTGAAGGAGGAAGTTACACAATTTAAATCAGAAAGTCAAGGAATGTTCCTTGGAGAAAATGAGCCCAGGAAGGTAAAGATGGAAGAGAGGTCACAAATGAAGCTGTGAGGCCATAAGAAACATGAGTAGAGGATGACAAGCATGAAAGATGAAGCCAAACTGCACTTTGGGTGGAACAAATAAGAAAAATGCATGAGCTGTGTTTTGATCTTGGTATAGTTCAGACAGAGCATGTGTATGAGCTTGTATGTTACGCTGCCTGTCTCTATGGAGCCTCTTAAGTAAGTTAGTGAACTCTAATTTGTTAAAAGCAACATTTCATGCATCTTTTTATTTATTTTTTTATTTATTTATTTTTATTTTTTGCCAGGCAGAGTTACACAGTAAAAGAGACAGAGAGAGAGAGAGTTATAGACAGTGAGAGAGAGACAGAAAGGTCTTCCTTCCGTTGGTTCACTCCCCTAATGGCTGCCACGGCTGACACTGTGCTGATCTGAAGCCAGGAGCCAGGTACTTCCTCCCAGTCTCTCTTGCGGGTACAAGGACCCAAGCACTTGGGCCATCATTCACTGCCTTCCCAGGCCACAGCAGAGAGCTGGACTGGAAGAAGAGCAACCGGAAATAGTACCCGGCGCCCCAACCGGGACTAGAACCCAGGGTGCCAGTGCCACAGGCAGAGGATTAGCCAAGTGAGCCAAGGCACTGGCCCATTTCATGCATCTTTAAGAATTTACCTCTGCGGGGCCTGGCATGGCACCGTGGCTCACTTGGTTAATCTTCCACCTGTGGCGCCGGCATCCCATATGGGCACCGGGTTCTAGTCCAAGTTGCTCCTCTTCCACTCTAGCTCTCTGCTGTGGCTCGGGAAGGCAGTGGAGGATGGCCCAAGTACTTGCCCCCGTGAACCTACATGGGAGACCAGGAGGAAGCACCTGGCTCCTGGCTCCTGGCCTCAGATGGGCACAGTGTCAGCCACAGCAACCATTTTGGGGGTGAACCAATGGAAGGAAGACCTGTCTCTCTCTCTCTCTCTCACTGTCTGTAACTCTGTCAAATAAAAAAAAAAGAGAATTTACTTATGCACATTCTTCATTGAACACCCTTTCTTTCTTTTCTATTATATACCAATTATCTAATTGTATAATAATCAAAACAATAAGTGATAGCTATCATGACAATTCATGTATTCTAAATACAAGGTGAGCTCCAAAGAACCAAATAGGAAAATAACTCAGATGATCTAACAGAAAACAACTTAAAATTTATATATTCTTGATTCTGTGTATGTGCTCCTATATTATGTATATTTTTCATGAATAAAAACTAATTTATTAAGCTGCCTTATGTGTTGATTACTATTACTTATAGTAACTCAAATATAATTATTTGGTAACATTTTACAGTATGCTTCCTATAGGACATCTCTGCTTCTCCTGGTTGTAATAGGATCAAATCTAAGCAGACAAAAGGCAAAGGGGATCTATTTTTAAAGTCCTCTAGCTAATATGTCTTTACAAGAGACATGCAGGGAAAGTCATCCCTCACATACACCTTTCAAATGCTGACGCCTTACAGCTCTTTTGCTCATTATATCTTAAGTCAACGCTTTGCAAAGTAGCTCAATGCGCTGAAGAAGTGTCAAGGAAGTTCCTAATCACTGAAGATATTCCATTTATGAGAGTGACCTGGTCAGATTTAAAGTGTTGCTGAGATTTTAGTTGAATGTGCTCAGGAATGAAGGAATAATCATAGCTCCTACAAATATAAAACCTTCCATTTTACTGATACTCTCAGAAACCTTGTTTTTCTCTTCTTCTTTCATCAGATAACTGAGATTAAGCTAATCCTTAGTGGTTCACATATAACATTTATTTTTTTCAGCAAAAGAAAGCAGATTTTTGTGGTTATCCAGGTTTCCACATAGAAGTAAGGCATCATTATTATCAGGAGCCCAGGAGAACCATGATAGTCCAAACCTTCATAGCTCCAAGAGTCTGCAGAAACAGAATATTTTAAAAATAGGCAATTAGTTCTAAAAACACTCCAATTGTAACTCACTTATCAAGGTATCTAAAAATACAATTCCATGAAATTTTGTAGGATTTGCACAATAATAATAAACACTAAATCCAATTTCTTCTTCCTTTTTTTTTTTTTTTTTTTAGAATTATTTGAAAGGCAGAGTATCAGAGACAAGGAGAGAAGGGAGGGAGAAAAAGAGAGAGAATCCGGCTGAATGCAGGAGCCAGGACCTCTACCCAAGTCATGTGGGTGGCAGGAATTCAAGTACATGATACATCACCCATTGTTAATAAAATGGTGCAGTATTATCTGTGGCGGGATCTAAGCCCTGGACACCATCCTAGGCTTTAGCCCCCACCATCATTGCTGGAAGCCAGGTGACCAGATGGCCCAACTACAGGTGTCAGCCTCACCCCTACCTTTGTGGGATTTACTGCTCCTACTTCCATGCCCCCCAGCAAAGGTTTAACAGGACCTGCTTATTGCACAGGTGCTCTCTCTTGATCTCTCTCTCTTGATCTCTCTCTCTCTTGATTCCTCTCTTACTCTCTCACCCTCTTCCCACCCGACAATAAACCTTTCCCTTTACTCTGGTGTTTGGTGTATTTTGTGGTGGCCTTATACCCATTGCTTCTAAGGCGTATTAGCAGAGAGATGGATCAGAGGAAGCACAGTAGCCAGGATTTGAACCAGCACTCAGATATGGGATGTGGGTGCCACAAGCAGTGACCTAATCTGCTGTACCACAACAAAAGCCCAATCACCATCTATCTCAAAATTATACTGGTTGATAGATAGGATAAAGACATTAAACTCTATATCCACAGTTGTTGAAATACTTTTGTCACATATTTTTACTATCATAAATGCTACAAATTAGCATTGTTACAGGGTGGGAAACATCTGGCCAGCTGGCCATTTAAGACCCAATAATCATTTGGTTTGGTTGTGTCAATGCACACAGCATTGATCCAAAGCTAGGAGCCAGGTGCTTCTCCTGGTCTCCCATGGGGTGCAGGGCCCAAGCCCTTGGGACATCCTCCACTGCACTCCTGGGCCACAACAGAGAGCTGGCCTGGAAGAGGGGCAACCAGGATAGAATCCGGCACCCCAACTGGGACTAGAACCCAGTGTGCCAGCGCTGCAAGGCGGAGGATTAGCCTGTTAAGCCATGGCGCTGGTACAAATGTTCTTTATACATACACTTTCTAGCAGTGAATGTTTTCAGATTTTGGTTGTCCAGAACAGTTGTAATTTATACTCCAGTTTGAGTAATATTTTTGCTGAGTATTCTGAATTGACAGTGTTTTTTTTTTTTTTATCTTTCAACACTTTAAAGAAAACATGCCACTGTCTTCTGACTTGCAAAGCTTATGAAAAGTCTGCTTGTCAATTTATCTTTGCTTGTCTGTTTGTAATGCACATTTTCCCCTTGTGCCTTCAAGATTTTCTGTTAGTCTTTTCATTAAAAATGTGAACTTGATATGCATATGTACATTCTGTTGTTGTTGCTATTTCTAGGTGTTATTTGAGTTTATTTGAACTATGTTAATGCTCTGTCATTAATCTTGGCAAATTCTTATTCATTGCATTTAAAATATTTTTTAAGTCTTCCTCTCTCCCTCATCCTTCTGAAGTTTCAATTTCACAACTGTTAGGTTGAAACTGTCCCAAAACTAATGGCTTTTTAAAAAAATTTCTACTTGCTAACTACTCAACTATATTCAGCTTGACTAATTCTTTGCATTGAGTCTACTAAGGAGACCTGTGAAAGCATCCTTCATTATTTTTTTAATTTTCAGTATTCCAGTTGAGTCCATTTTTAAAGTTTTCACCTCTGCCCAAGTTATTCACCTGTCTTACATGCTTCCATCTTTTCCATTGAAGCATTTAATATACTAAACATAGTTATTTAAGTCCCTTACAGTTCTGAAATTTGCTTCATATGTGAGTCTTTATCTTTTGGAATGGGTTTCCATTCCTTTTTTTAAAAAAATTATTTATTTACTTGAAAGGAAGAGCTACAGAGAGACAGGGATAGACAGAGAGAGAGGTCTTCCAGCTGTTGGTTCACTCCCTAGATGACCACAACGGCCAGAGCTGGGCTGGTCCAAAGCTTCTTCCAAATCTTCCATGTGGGTGTGGGAACCCAAGCACTTGGGCCATCCTCCACTGCATTCCCAGGCACATTAGTAGAGAGTTGGATCAGAAGTGGAGCAGCCAGGGCTTAGATCAGCACCTGTATGGGATGCCAGTGCCACAGGTGGAGGCTTTACTTGCTAGGGCACAGCACTGGTCCCTCTTCGTCCCTTTTGATATTGTCTTTTTTCTTTCTTTTTTTCTTTTTAACATGGATATCTTGAGTAACAGTGGAAAGACTCGGGTAAGTAGATTTTATACCTAGAAATGTACAGATCTTTCCTCTGTCAGAGATTTCAGAGTGAGATTTAAAGTAACCAAGTAGAAAATGTGGTTTTAGGTTTGCTGCTGCTTGATTTTTCTCAGAGAAGCACAGGTTTCAGTTCTTCTTGGTAATTACATATTTATGGGAGGGTTCCATTTGCCAGAGAGTTTTTCTCAATTATCTCTTTCTTCCCTTTTAAGTCTTTGCTCCTCAGCTGATGCTTGTTCATGTAAGGGGAGCAGTGGGGGAGTGGGCAGGGTTGGTTGTGTTTTGATTAAACCTCACATATGGTAGGTATTGGATGCTGTGCATCAGGCGTATGCCATTCAAGGTGGCCCTGACTTCCTTCTAGCAGAGTCCTGCACCCAGCATGTATTTCTGATCTTCCTTCAGGGCTAAAATATTTTTCCACCTGCTTTCCCCTACTACAAACTGTTTTCAGCGCTCTTCTAAGAATAACAAGTAAATGTTTCTTTCCCTCTACAGATTAAAGCTATTGTTCTCTAGGCTTGCTTCAAAAACTGTGAAAGGTTTGAAATTACACCCATTAAAACTGATACATTAGAATGCTTCACTTTCATGGGTGCTGGCAGATAATGTATGTATCTCTGGTCAAAGACAAGAGACTTTTCTCACAACAGTACAGGCAGCCTGAGCTTTGTGTTCACATTAATTCTTGTGGCTCTTTGTATCAAAGTCCAGTGAGGACAACACAATGGGCAGTGAGTTGTCATAGGAAAGGAATCCAGAATTTAGGAAATTCTCAAGACCCATGTACAAACACCACTATCATTTTACCCAGATGAGACTCTCCTTTTATTACACTGAAGCAAAGGGACCTGCCTTCTGTTCCTGAGGGTAATCATCTTTCAAGGCTGTTTACCATACTGATACTCTTCACTAAATATATATTTTCTGTGCCTCCACTTTCATTATCTTTGGAAACAAAGACTTATGGAAAGTTACCTCCCAATAACAGGCAGTGAGAGTGAAGCGTTTAGACCCCAATCTTGTTTCTCTACCTGCCCTGTTACTGTTCCTCTGCCTTGAGCACCTTGAGTAAGCTTTTGCAGGAATTATTCTAAGTGGGATTTTGTGAAGAAAGAGCCTACAAAAAGGTGAACACGCCCTTTAATATTCAGTCTCTATATTCTCCACACACTAGTGCCAGTTTACAATCAGGTTTTATCAATTTACTAGTATTCTTGCTTATTTAAATTATTTATTTTACTTGAAAGACATTCACTGACTGATTCAGCAAATATCATAACAGCCAGAAAATTGGAACTTTTGAGTGTGCCACATAAGTGGCAGGGCCCAAGCATGTCAGCCATTGTCAACTACCTCCCGGGGCACATTAGCAGGACATCTAAATTAAAATTGGAGAAGCCAGGACTCAAACCAGGCACTCCAAATAATGCTGTGCCACATAACAGTACCTATTCTTGTTTAGTTTTTTTGTTTTTCTTTCCATAGGTTTGGCTTCTGAGTCCCAAGCAAACAAATTTTCACGTTTGGTATCTCTCTTCAGATGGCTGATTTCTGCTTCCATCTTGCGTAGTTGCCCTGCAATTTTAACTCTGTGATATGCTAAAAAAGTTTTGTGAAGGTGCAAAATTTATGGCTGTTTTCTTATTATATATAAATGTAGGAACAATTTCCTTTCCAGTTGTTTTTACTCTCAAACAGAAACTGATTAAAATATATACTCTTTACTTCATTGACAAAATGGCTTCAAAAGAATATTAAAGACAAAAATCTGTGTTTAAGTTTTGTTCTAAAAAGTGCTATGTGTTCCTAATATCCAATTGCCTGTTATATCTTCACTAGCCTTAAAAATCTATCACGAGACCAGCGCCGCGGTTCACTAGGCTAATCCTCCACCTTGCGGCGCCGGCACACCGGGTTCTAGTTCCGGTCGGGGCGCCGGATTCTGTGCCGGTTGCCTCTCTTCCAGGCCAGCTCTCTGCTGTGGCCCGGGAGTGCAGTGGAGGATGGCCCAAGTCCTTGGGCCCTGCACCCCATGGGAGACTAGGTTAAGCACCTGGCTCCTGCCATCGGATCAGCGTGGTGCGCCAGCCGCAGAGCGCCAGCCGCAGCGGCCATTGGAGGGTGAACCAACGGCAAAGGAAGACCTTTCTCTCTGTCTCTCTCTCTCTCTGTGTCCACTCTGTCAAAAAAAAAAAAAAAAAATCTATCATGATATACGGGTAGTATGAAATTTCTAACACCTTATGTTTATTATTTGGTAGGAGTCAGAAATAGTTGCTTGGATTTCAGATTATATTTTCTCATAGGAATAAAGCTATATCATTACTTTAGTTAACAAAAGCCTATTTTTGAGTTATTTTCCTAGTCAGGGACTAAACAACCCTTTGAGTTGGCTACTTCCCTTGCCAAAGACTTATACAGCTTCTTTCCTTCCATCTCTTCAAAAATCACATCGGTTTTCTCAAACCCTCTGTTTTCACAATAAAGGAAAGCAGTACTGGGATTTCAGCCAAACAATCAGCCAGAAAACAGGGCAGAGTCTTGGTCCTATGCCACCACGGATTGCCTGAAAAGACCAGCTTAATTTTGCTTGTGTCAGTCCATGCTCAAATTAAAGGGTGAACTGGGAGAAACCTGGATGTAGGAGCTTTAAAATACATGTCAAATGTGGAATCTTTTTGTAACAAGGCTACAGAAATATAATTTAGTGATTCCTATACATAAAAAAGAAATACAAATGTATGAAGTAAACATTTTACTTTTAATATGTGATCATCAATATTTTTAAATGTGGAAAAATAATGTACATAAAATTATAAATATAACAGAATAATTTGGATCAATCTTTTTTAACATTATTTTGGGACTGAAATACTTTTGTTTTGCTCTGTTTTTCCCTCACAGCTACCTATTTCCTGTGACTTACAAGGAAATTCCTTTATGATTCATTGAATTGACTGCCAGTTTTTTTTAAAGAATCATGTCTACTTGACCCAGTAATTTAAGTGTATGTACTTGCTATTTCCTGACCTCAGTTGGTAGCTATTTCCTGTTCCAAGAATATAATTTTTAAATGTTTTGTTCATTTTCTTTGTGATTGGTTCACTGTATCTAATTTGAGGAACAAAGGAAAGAGGACTTGTAATTTTCAAAGGTGATAAGGGATAGTCATCACCATGAAGGGCTTTAAGAAAAGAGGAGCAGATGAATGTGCACTGGAGAGGTTTTGTCACAGTCTGGGAAATTCCACAAACTCACATGAGGAATTGATGTGAATCACAACTCAGGCTGTCACAGACAGTGTTCACTGGTCTGGAACATTTCACAGCAGAAATAAAAAAATCATATATTGCTCTTTCTGACATTATAAGGTTGCCTATCTTACTGCCTGTAAGTAACTATGATAGGTACACTATTAAACTTCATAATTATTTCATTCTATAGATATAATGAATATGACAAAAACATTAAATACTGATTATTTTGATATGGGTCCTTAATTATTTATAGTGCTTGAAATGATAAAATTGTGTTTTAGAATGATTTGAATCATTCTAAGCATATGGACAAATTTGATGAGTAACATTAGCAATATAATCCATAGCATTTTTAATGAATACAGATTAATTTCAAGAAATATGAATTAATTTAATATCAGACATCTGGCATAATGTTTAAGGCACCACTTCAGATGCCTGCAACCCATATTGAGGTGCTTAGGTTTGATTCATAGCTCCATTCCTGACTCCAGATTCCTTCTAATGTATACCCTGGGAGGCAGCAGATGACAACTCAAATACTTGGGCCTCTGACTCTCATGTGGGAGACTCAGACTGAGTTCCAAACACCCGGCTTCTGAATGGTTCAGTCTTGGTTGTTGTAGGCATTTGGAAAGTGAACCAGTGAATGGTATCTCTCTCTTCTCCTCTCCCTCTCTCTCTGTTGGGGTCTTAAGCCTGAGACTGTCCCCTGACCAGCAGGGGGCAGTACAAGCACTCCCAAACAAGGTGAACTGGAGAGGTAAGGTCAACGGGTCAAGCACACCACAGCAAGCACCCGTGAATTCTGTCCAAGCAGGAACCGCTTTATTGAGGAAGTGTACAGGTTTATAAAGCTGAGGAAGGACATGCGCAGTAGGGGAGCCAATCAGCGAAAAGGTCACGCAGGCACGGGTGGACCACGCACAGGGGCACCTTAAGCGAGGTATAGGGATCACGCACTGTCCACGTGTCCGGAAATAAACCGGACCTATCCCTGCAGATGGTCCGATCTCACACGGTTTAACTGCAGCGGCTGCAGACACGCCCCCTGATCATCGGCCAGGCGCCATGTTGTTAGGGACTATTTTATGCAATGCCCAACATTTCTCCGCTTTTCAAATAAAAAGTTAAAATAAATAGATAACAATTTAAACAAATACAAATTGTATAAGTAATAATCTGTTGTGCTAGGCAGAGATGCAGTTTCAAAGACAATTTACATAGGTGTACATATGAGAAGTTCATGCAAGGAATATAAACCAATAATAAATGTAAATATTATTCCTGGTACAAACTAGGCAATTAATAATTATTTGTTTAATATCTATGTTTTCAAGTAAATGCACTTCTGTTTTTGACAGAAAATGCTATGGATTAGGGCTGGTGCTTTGGGTAAAGCCTCTGCCTGCAGTACTAGCATCCCATATGGGTGCCAGTTCGAGTCCCGGCTACTCCACTTTTTTTTTTTTTTTTTTTTTTTAATTTTTGACAGGCAGAGTGGACAGTGAGAGAGATGGAGAGAAAGGTCTTCCTTTGCTGTTGGTTCACCCTCCAATGGCCGCCATGGCTGGTGCTCTGTGGCCGGCGCACCGCGATGATCCGAAGACAGGAGCCAGGTGCTTCTCCTGGTCTCCCATGGGGTGCAGGGCCCAAGCACTTGGGCCATCCTCCATTGCACTCCCAGGCCACAGCAGAGAGCTGGCCTGGAAGAGGGGCAACCGGGACAGAATCCGGCGCCCCGACCGGGACTAGAACCCGGTGTGCCAGCGCTGCAAGGCGGAGGATTAGCCTATTGAGCCACGGCACCGGCCCCGGCTACTCCACTTCTGATCCAGCTCTCTCTGCTATGGCCTGGGAAAGCAGTAGAAAGATGGCCTATGTTGGAGAATGCTCCACCAGACATTCACTTGAGTAATAAAGTTTCAGTTGTAAAACTTAAGTAAAATAATGTACAGCAGGGAATTTCTAAACATAGACTGATTTTCGCTTTTCCAAAAGAGCATCTACTCAAAACCATTAGCTGTAGTGGTTATAGCCTGGGACTTTGCTTTGAATCCCTGCTCAGCAAATTGTTATGCCATTCTTGTTTTTGACTGACAAAAGAGATATTTACACTAATTATCTTAAATTGGCCTTACAGGCTCATTTAAAGACCTAATTTTTTAAAACACAGTATGCAGGGAAGTTAAAGGTGAAGATTTAACTCCTTTGTCATGTATCTGTGAATTGTTTCTCTCACCCAGGATAACTTTCATACCAATTCACAGGTGCTGTACCACTTGTTGTAAGTGGAGTATTTGTGAGGTAAAGAAAATGCTTTGACATTTGGGAGCTTTGACATTTACCATTGATATTAATGATGCTATAAAATTGTCATGTAGAATGTCATTCAAAAATGAAGTGATGCTTATTAATTACAAATATTATGTAATCTATTTTAAATGTAAAAGGTTACATGTTCTTTTTATCTCACATTCTGATTAAATCTTAACCAGCACAAAAGCAGAACCATTACAAACACAAATGTGAACTTTAAATGGAATTTTAACCTCAGGGATTTACATGTCAGAAAGAATTTAAAAGCACTGAGCGAATCCACACACACAAGAAAGGTACACTTTCTGCAAGCAATGGAATGGCTTTTGTCAATTTCATATCTCCCCACATACACATATACAGAAGAAAAACTAGAGGTGAAATGATTCACAGTGTTATCATCCAGAGTTTTTCTTGAACATATGATTAAATTAAATACAAATTAAAAAAATGCAATCCTATGGTGCAGGAAGATGTATATTTAATGAGCCCCTTTTCAAAGGAGAATTATTTGACATGATATATTTCAACAGAGACTGACAAACAGGCTTGGGTTGCAAAAATGATTCATGCTGGAAGTGGACAGGACCTCAACATTTGGGAAATACTGCTCCTTAGCACTTTGTAACTCTGCAAATTAGAAAAAGGTTATTTTTCTATGTTCACATATCTTTAAGCTATTTTTGGCTATGCATGAACATTCAAGATTTATGTAGATAGATACATGTATACTGATTACATTCTCAACACTTAATAGTATTAGTATTTATTTTGGATGCATAGCCTTTATACATCTACAGTTTCATCCATAATGTTGAAAAACACAGTTACTTTATAGGTAAACTTTAAATTTGGAATTTGAGTATTGGAAGTACATGGTAATAACATTTAAAATACATGTACATTTTCACATGAAGGAGTCATTTATTTTGGTTTCCCTCTTGTGTTTTCTGTAAAATGGAGATTAAAACATAATTTGAAAATTATTTTATGCTATCTGGTATCATTACAAATATAAAATTATCCTACCTTTTTTTCTAGTAAATGTAAGACAATCTTAAATATTTTGCATAATACTGTTGTAGAACAGTTGTCTCTGAAGGAAATTTAGAAACTACTCAGAAATTTTCATATCTTAGAAAAAAGGAAATTGAGTATCAAAGTGCTCATTGAAATTTATGGTATATTTTTAATATTAAGAAGAGTTTGAAGAAAAATATATGACCAATATCTGGTATTATTTTTATAGTGCTATATTGTTCTATACTATATAATCAACTAATGAATAATTATGCTTGCTTTTTTGTTACTTGTAGTCAATATTGCTGTATTTTTCTTTATCATAAACTTGTCAAAAGCAAAAGAAATGTCACCAATACTGTTTAGTGCACTTAAAATTTGCTAAGAGGTTAATATTTTATTAAGCATTATTGTCATAGAATGCCAATAGTCATAAATAAATAAGGCAGGAGGGAGGAAAAAGGCATGAAATATAGAACGTAATGTATTACAAATCCTCAAAGGAATTGGAATCAGAATTTTTCCAAAAGTTGGGGCCACTTACTTTAGCAAGTGGTAGTGTGTCCTTTATTTATTTATTTTTTTCATAATAAGAAGTCATTGAAATATTTTAGACATTAAAGTGACAAAATCTGAGTTACATTTCACAAAATCACTTTGCGGAATGTAGACCATAACTATAGCAAGGAATCCAGAAAGGAAACTTAAAATAGCAGTGATGGTAAGCGAGGTCAAGGTTCATAAATGGAGTGGTAAAAAGTGACAAAATTCTGTGTTTATTTCAAAGATACAATCATATGATTCCTGATGAGTTTGGAGTAGGCCAAAGAAAGGAGATAAACAAAGTCAGTGTATATTGATATGATAAAGACCATTATGGTGCAATAGAAATTTGTGTCATCTCCCTGTTGAACAAGAAGTGATTTCTAAAAATAAAATATATTTTAGGATGTGTAGAAAGTAAAAATTAAGCAGAAATTATTTATATGTGAGAATTTTTTGAAGTTTTATTTATTTATTTTTTTGATAGGGAAAGAAAGGGAACAAGAAGAAAGAGAGAGAGTGAGAGAGAGAGCGAGCGAGCTCTCACCTGCTGGTTCTCTTCCCAAATGCCTTCTATTGCCAAAACCCTGCTAGGGCTGAAGCTGAAAGCTGGCAATTCAAACCAGGTATCCTTTGTCAGTGGCAAGAACCCAATAATTTGAGCTATTACAACTGGCTCCCAGTGACTGCAATGGCAGGAAGCTGAAGTCAGAAAACAGACCAGGAACTGAATGAAAGCATTTTTAAGTGGGATACAGATTATTATCAGGTTAAGAGTATTTGTAAAAACCAAGAAGGTAATACTAGGACAGGGGCAATTCATGTATAGAATAAATGCAATTTCTAATTATGAGGTTAGATTCATTATAAAATAAGAATCATGATTATCTTATCAATAGACTATATTTATGTATCAAAATGAACCAATAGTATCTCTTCATGTAAGCCACCAATATATAATGGTTTATATTTTTCTGAACCAAATCTACGTTTTCTTAAAAAGAAGGCCATTAAGAAAAATTTCAAAGAAGGTACTTTTCTCTGAAGGGAGGAGAGAACTTCCACTTTGACTATGACCTTGTCTAAATAAGACTGCAGTTGGCAAACTCAAGAGGCTTCCATAGCTTTGGCAGCTCATGACAAGAGCCTAGGGTGATTACTGATGTCATAAATAAGAGTGTCAATTGTTAAATCAACAACAGGAGTCACTGTGCAGTTACTCCCCGTGTAGGATCTCTGTCCTTAATGTGTTGTATTATGTGAATTAATGGTATAACTAGTACTCAAATAGTACTTTATACTTTGTGTTTCTGTGTGGGTGCAAACTATTGAAATCTTTACTTAGTATACACTAAATTGATCTTTTGTATATAAGGATAATTGAAAATGAATCTTGATGTGAATGGGATGGGAGAGAGAGTGGGAGATGGGATGGTTGCAGGTGGAAGGGAGGTTATGGGGGAAAAAGCCGCTATAATCAAAAAGTTGTACTTTGGAAACTTATATTTATTAAATAAAAGTTAAGGACCCCAGCCGCCGAGTCTACGCACCAGCGCTGGAAAGGGAGGTGAGGCGAAACTGCAGTAGCCAGAGACACTGGTGGAAAAGCAGCAGGAAGAGTCTAGAGGGAAGAAACTTGAAGCTCCATGGGGAAAGTTCATCAGCCTAACTAGAGGAGAGACAAAATAAAATAAAAGGGATCGGTATGGACACGATTCTCTCTCTCCACTCACCTCACAAAGGTGGGGAAAACATTACAGCAGGTGCCATTTTGGACATACATAACAGCTGCACCAGTTCAGGGCTGTGCCTGCTCTCAGCCAAGCAGAGAAACCTGACTCTGGTGGGGAGAAATAATAGCAGATTAAGACCTAGTGAATGTGTGGAGCTTATGAACTGCCACTGTGGAAAAAAAAAAAAAGCAAACAAAAACATGAGGGTGTGTGGGAAAACTCACGGTGTGCCTGAGATGTACTCTCAATGGGAGACACCACAATCTCGGTAACCTTGGCAACCTGGTGGGAGACACTGCAGGGGAATCCGAGCTTACACTGAGGACTGCACAGATCCTTTGTGTGGTCCTAGGGACAGAGCAGACAGACATTATTCCCATTGGAGCTAGCGCTCAGGCACTGATTGTCATCAAGGAGAAGGGCTCAGCTGAGTGGAATTACTTCACTTCTGAATAAAAAAGAGAGAGAGATTTATGATGCCAAACCTGGGTGTGTCACCTTAAAAACAGAGTAAGTGAGATAGAAGAGAGAATATTGGACTTAGAAGGCAGAGCACAGGAAAGTATACAGTAAAACCAAAGAAAAGGAAATTAGAAGTCTAAAAAAATATTATTGGGAATCTACAGGATACTATTTAAAAAACCCAACACTGGGATCCTAGGAGTTCCTGAAGGCATGGAGAGAGAGAGAAAGGATTAGAAGGCCTTTTTAGTGAGATACTAGCAGAAAACTTCCCAGGATTGGAGAAGGACAAAGACACCCAAATACAGGAAGCATATAGAATCCCCAGTAAACATGACCAAAAGAGATCCTCACCATGACACATTGTAATCAAACTCACCACAGTGAAACATAAAGAAAAGATTTAAAACATGCAAGAGAGAAACAACAAATTACTCTTAGAGGATCTCCAATTAGACTCACAGCAACTTCTCATCAGAAACCCTACAGGCTAGGAGGGAATGGCGAGATATAGCCCAGGTACTAAGAGAAAAAAACTGCCAGCCCAGAATATTATATCCTGTAAATCTTTCATTTGTGAATGAAGGTGAGATAAAGACTTTTCACAGCAAACAGAAATTGAAAGAATTTGTCACCACTCGCCCATCCCTGCAAAAGATGCTTAAAGATGTGTTACACACAGAAACACAAAAACACAGCCATCAATATGAGAGAAGATAAAGGAAGAAAACCTCCCAGTAAAAGACCACAGGAAGTTCAAAGCATTTATTAGAAATATCTTTGGGAAAATGGCAGGGCAAAGTTACTACTTATCAAGTCACATTGAATGTTAACAGCCTCAACTCTCCAGTTAAAAGACACAGACTGGCTGAATGGATTAAAAAACAAAACCCGCCGGCGCCACGGCTCACTAGGCTAATCCTCCGCCTAGCGGCGCCGGCACACCGGGTTCTAGTCCCTGTCCGGGCACCGATCCTGTCCCGGTTGCCCCTCTTCCAGGCCAGCTCTCTGCTGTGGCCAGGGAGTGCAGTGGAGGATGGCCCAAGTGCTTGGGCCCTGCGCCCCATGGGAGACCAGGAGAAGCACCTGGCTCCTGCCATCGGATCAGTGCAGTGTGCCGGCCACAGCGCGCCTATTGCGGCGGCCATTGGAGGGTGAACCAACAGCAAAAAGGAAGACCTTTCTCTCTGTCTCTCTCTCACTGTCCACTCTGCCTGTCAAAAAAAAAAAAAATCTATTTGCTGCTTACAAGAAACACATCTTTCCAACAAAGATGCATGCAGACTGAAAGTGAAAGGTTGGAAAAAGATATTACATGCCAACAGAAACCAAAAAAGAGCGGGCGTAGCCATCTTAATATCAGACAAAATAAACTTTAACACAAAAACTGTTAAGAGAGACAAAGAGGGGCACTATATAATGATTAAGGGATCAATCCAACAGGAAGATATAACTATTATAAAGGTACATGCACCTAATTACAGGGCACCAGTTTATTTAAAAGATATGTTAAGGGACTTAAAGGGAGACTTAGACTCCAATACAATAGTACTGGGGGACTTCAATACTACACTCTCAGAGATAGACAGATCAACAGGACAGAAGATAAACAAGGAGACAGTAGATTTAAACGACACTAAAGCCCAAATGGATCTAACAGATACCTACAGAACTTTTCATCCTACACTTAAAGAATAAACATTCTTCTCAGCAGTACATGGAACCTTCTCTAGGACTGACCACATACTAGGCCATAAAGCAAGTCTCAGCAAATGCAAAATAACTGCAATAATACCATGCATCTTCTCAGACCACAGTGGAATGAAGCTGGAAGTTAGCAACTCAGGAATCCCTAGAGCATATGCAAACACATGGAGACTGAACAACATGCTCCTGAATAAACACTGGGTCATAGAAGAAATCAAAAGAGAAATCAAAAACTTTCTGGAAGTAAATGAAGATAACAATACATCATACCAAAACTTATTTGATACAGCAAAAACAGTGTTAAGAGGAAACTTTATAGCAATAGGTGCCTACCTCAAGAAATTGGAAAGGCACCAAATAAATGAGCTTTCAATGCATCTCAAGGATCTAGAAAAACTGCAGCAAACCAGACCCAAAGCTAGTAGGAGAAGAGAAATAATTAAAATCAGAGAAGAAATCAACAGGATTGAATAAAAAAAAATTACAAAAGATCAGCCAAACAAAGAGCTGGTTTTTTGAAAAAATAAACAAAATTGACACACCATTGGCCAAACTAACTAAAAAAAGAAAAGACCCAAATCAATAAAATCAGAGATGAAAAAGGGAATGTAACAACAGACACCACAGAAATAAAAAAAGTCATCAGAAATTACTACAAGGATTCGTATGCCAGCAAACAGGGAAATCCATCAGAAATGGATAGATTCCTGGACACATTCAACCTACCTAAATTGAACCAGGAAGACATGGAAATCCTAAAAAGACCCACAACTGAGACAGAAATTGAATCAGTAATAAAGTCCCTCACAACAAAGAAAAGCCCAGGACCAGATGGATTTACTGCTGAATTCTACCAGACATTTAAAGAACTAACTCCAATTCTTCTCAAACTATTCAGAACAATTGAAAAAGAGGGAATCCTCCCAAATTCTTTTTATGCAGCCAGCATCACCTTAATCCCTAAGCCTGAAAAAGACGCAGCAGAGAAAGAGAATTACAGACCAATATCTCTGATGAACATAGACACAAAAATCCTCAATAAAATTCTGGCCAATAGAATGCAACAACACATCAGAAAGATCATCCACCCAGACCAAGTGGGATTTATCCCTGGTATGCAGGGATGGTTCAGTGTTCACAAATCAATGAATGTGATATCTTTGGCAAATGACAGGGCAAAGTTACTCCTTCTCAATAGTCACATTGAACGTTAATGGCCTGAACTGTCCAGTTAAAAGACATCGATTGGCTGATTGGGTTAAGGAACAAAACCCATCTTTTTTGCTGCTTACAAGAAACTCATCTTTCCAACAATGATGCATACAGACTGAAAGTGAAAGGCTGGAAAAATATATACCATGCCAACAGAAATGAAAAAAAAAAAAAGGAATATCATTATATTCTTAGAATTACACCTACAGACCTCATTGATTCTGTTAAAAATTAATTGAACATTAAAATAAAAACATTAAAACAAACAAAAAAAAAAAAAGAAAGAAACTTTCAACTGTAATCATTCCAGAAGACTAAACTATACTACTTTTACAGAAAAATACAATTCATATTTGTTGGGATCTTCCAAGCCACAGAAAATAACAATGTCCAAATAGAACTACATTAATTTTAGTTTAATACTTTTTGTTTTGCTTTTCCTGTTTTGTCAGAAATGTGCTAATGAACTTGTAGACATAAATTAGCACAGGATAGATAGTTAATGAAATGAGTCTTATTTCTACAACAAAGTTTACTGAGTGCTTTTTATTAGATTATTTATGTATATGGGAATGGAAGAAGATCAATTTAACAATTTATGACCAACAGGTATATAATAAAGTTTTAAATATATGATATTTTATTTCTCTGATATCCATAACTCTCTTTTGTTATATCATAGTAAGAGGAGAGAACCTTAGATGGAGCTCTGAGAGATTTCAGTAATTTGTTTTTAGTTTTCTTGAAAATACATTGTAAGTTCCATATTCAAAGGTAGTTTAGCTCCACAGGGAAGTCCCCATTGAGTAATCTTAGCTAACTATCCAAATTAATTTTCCAGCTACATAGAAGTAGCCTGCATACATAGATAATAAAAAAGTACTATATTTATATCATGCTATTTTATTTATCATTCTTAGAGAGAACAAGTAACTAAATTACTTAATTAAAAGTGAAAAATAGGTATTATTTAGCATAGATATGTTGTTATTTTGCATCTTATTTATTTTCCATGCAGCTTGGAAGAAAAGTAATTTATCCTCACCTATTTTACCATATTCCGGATGATGTGTCAGACCGGATGATTTCACCAAGCTGTTGATAACATTATATGTCACCTTATACTTGGGAATGTGCTATTGTCTACAATTTAATTATTGAGTTATCACACATTTTCCATGCATATGTTCATAAATTGAATCTATTGTAAATCATTTACCTTTTCTACTGTGACAAAAAAATCTATTTCTAACATATGCTGCTGAAATAATTTTTTGTCTCTACTGGCTTTAGGAATATAGAAAGTTGTCTTTTTTGTTTGTCTTTGTTTGGAAACACATTTAGAAATACTGCTATTTGTCATTTGCAGAAGACTTCAGAAAAGCTTTACTAGTCAGAAGCTCTTATTCTAGGAAACAACAATTTAAAATGATGGAGGGAAGCTAAAATTAACTTCAGTTTGGTTTTCTTGTTCCAAAATGATTTTCATTCACACGTTTATTAAAGGTTTATATGACATTCAATTTAAACCACATTAAAAGTACTGTGACAACTTCTAGTTAAATGTTCTATAAAATATAACTTTTATCAGAAATAGCTTTCACTCTGTGTTATAATAGCTCTGGAATATTTCATTACAATTGAAACCAAAGCAGCTCATATTTTAGCAATCTAATTCTAGCAGGCAGCATATAAAACTAGAGTAGAGTTTTTAAAATCTGACTTCAAGACAGGTACATATTAGTTTTAATATTTCTTATCAATAATAACTAATTAATGATAAAATGCATTGCTTCAGGATGATAGCCTTCTAAAGACTGTTCTTCCTTCCTCTGTTCATCTTATTTCAGATATGTGTGAGATCATTAGCCTCTGGCCCTCCAAGCAGAGACTAATGAGGCTGCGGATTCATTTAATTTATAGCTTGCTCAGATAGAGCATGATATCATCTAATCTTGTCTGCTAAATTCACTATTCCAGTCAGGATTTCTCAAGCTGGCTATTTAATAGAATTGAATCTAATTTGAAATTGAACCTATGAATTTAACTATTAGCACATATATTTTGTGCAGTGCTCTTCCAAAAAGTTTTGAGAAATCAGAGAAATGATAATGCTATATTGCTTCATATTAAATACTATAGTTTTTACTTCGCAGTTCAATAAAACTTTCTTACCTTTCTTACCTGAATGGTCATCTCAACAAAAGGTTAATGAAAATGACAGTATTGTCTCTCTGCCTCTTCTCTCTGTGTAACTCCGAATTTCAAATAAATAAATAAATCTTAAAAAAAGGAAAAATTTTCACATAGCAGGCTATTTATAAGAATTATAACCAACCATGATGAAATCCTTTGACTATCCTTAAAATTAAATAGGAGCTGTGGTATCACTGGGTCCTAGACTATCTTAAATTCATCATATCAGTGTGCAACTGTAATACTGTTTTATTTATTACTAAATTTTCTCTACACTCACTATAGTATATATAGGAAATAAAAAATGAAAAACAGAAATAACTAAATAATTCTGAGCTTGAAATGTCCTCTTGGAAGAGACCCATTGCTTGACATGATACATTTTGAATGATTACCATAAGTTTCTCTGTATTTCATTTGCCATTCTATGTTTGCTCAAATATGATGACTCTATTCAAACATCAGGGATGAATATGTGTCAGTTTATTGGGACTACATCATTCTAGTTCCACAAAGATTTAATTGTTTATTTTATTCCATCAGGATGAATTTAGAGAAAGTGAATACATATCCCCATTGAACTCGTTATGGTGGTTACAAAGGAACTGTTATTGAGGATGTTACTCATCAATTAGCATAGTGTCCTCTTTGTGGTGACCAACAAGATGCATTTCTCTTATGTTCCAGGGCTGAAAAGAGCTATATTTCTCCTGAATTCTGTTTTAATCTTCATATTCTAATAAGACTTTGTATGACTTTATATTTTATGTTATCTTATTTTCCACATTTGTATTTTTGCAGAACTATACACATTTCAATCTTTTACACTTTCAACTTTACATAAAAATATTTATGAAGTAGATACACTTTCAACTTTATATCAAAATATTTATGAAGTAGATATCAGTATGATGAGGATGATTAATACATAAATATTAACTAGAAGGTTAAGCTTTTGAAATTTAGTTTTTGTCGCATTCAATCAAATGCAGACCTATTATACTAAAAAATATGATTTTAATCAACACCCAACAATGGGGTACTATCACATTACTGATTTGCCCAGTAAAACAGGTAATGCAAGATTAAAACTAAAACAAAAGTCATTGACATTTAAGGGAAATGGAATTTAAATATTCTTTACCTTCTGAACTTACATTATTTTGGGATTTAGAGTGTTTTTCTTTTACATTCAGTTTTCTTATCTGCAATAACTATAATTATCTTCAAGCCATGGTTTCCATAGGATAATATATAAAAGTATCTATAGTAAACATTTATTTCCTTTTATTTTCTCTTTATTTGAAAGAGAGAGAGCAAAAAAAAGAAGAGAGATTAAGAGAGAGAGTGAGAGATCTTCCCTTCCACCTTCAGCAGGAGCTTAGAGAGACCAAAAACCTGGAGACAGGAACATAATCTGGATTTTCCACATGGGTGGCAAGGACCCAATTAATTGAGCCATGAGACAGTGTCTTCCAGGGTGTACATTAGCAGCAAGTTATACTGAGGGCAGAGCTGGGACTTGAACCCAGGGATTCCTGACACAGAATACTGGCATCCCAAGTGGTGTCTTAACCACTGTGCAAGCAATCAACCCTAAAAGGAATGTTTAAACAGTCTAATACAATATTTTTAAAATATCTAAGTCAGTATTCTGGGATATACTGGCCACCCATGACTGAATAAACAGACATAATTCCACAATGGGCACTACAATAGTAGTGAAGGATACACAAAAACATCATTGAATTTTCAATTATAACATGTGATGGAGTATATGGAAGAAACAGAAGGTGCTACTGATCAGATACCTACAATATGCTGCTCTGTGTAAGATAACCAAAG
Source organism: Lepus europaeus (assembly GCF_033115175.1). Lineage (NCBI taxonomy): Eukaryota > Metazoa > Chordata > Mammalia > Lagomorpha > Leporidae > Lepus > Lepus europaeus. The sequence continues at coordinate 42,630,527 of NC_084832.1, read as the reverse complement.
TATGAACACCTATAAAAGGGAAATAATTCTAGATGTGATTGTTCTAGACATAAGGAAAGATGGAAAACAAGTGTGGCATGTGTGGAGAACTGATAAAATGGCCAGAGGAGGCAAAAAGTGGAGTAAGGTAAGTTCAATACTAGATGGAATTTGTTCTTAAAAGCCTTACTCTTCACTTTCCTAACTTCAGATTTACCTCTAGAAGAATGAAAAAGTTATGAAGATGTTTCACCGTAGATTGACATTATCAGATTTATGTTGAAAAAGGTTGTTCTGTCTATTGTGCAAGAATGATTTGACTTGGTACCTATGTGACAGCACAGATAGCAATGAACGGTCTATTATAATTATGGAGCCCAGAATCAATGGTAATGATATTGGAGGCAAAGTCATGCATTTTACTCTCAATTTTATAGGATGATAGAAGTCAGAGTTTGTAAAGATAGAATTAGTATTGGTGACTGAGACTAATGGGTCAACAAAATTGACTTTTATTATTGTCCTTGTTAACTCCATAAATTATGAAAGGCTGTGGAGAAATAAACAACCATAATTGAAAGAGAAAATTACAATGCAGTAGCTCACATTTCACCTAATTTTTCAGACTTTACTGTGACTTAAATTTTCTAAAGCAAGTGTTACTCTTAGTGTCTTGTTTGGAAATACTGTTTCCTATATATTGAGCACTACATCTGAACTCCATTCTGGATTTTTCCTAGTACTTAAATTCATCAAAGTGAAATGTTTGGTTATACTCTCAATGTCACCTGAAAAGAAAACTACTGAAGAGTGAAGCAATCAGTTATTACTTTGTGGAGAGGTTAAGTGAGTGACTTGATACATAATACCTTTGAATTTTTACATATTTTCAAACAGAAACCAACTTACATAGGCAGTATCAAGGGGGGAAAAATCATGGATTAACTTGGTATATATTACACCACAAAATAAAGCACAGTAATAATAAAAAGAAAGAAACATGGTTGGTATTTAATTTAGTTATTAAAATGCCCTTGAAGAAACCATATCCCATATGAGAGCACATAGGTTAAATTCCCAGTTTTAACTCCTGACTCTACCTTCCAAGAAATGAAGACCCTGGGATGCAATTGTGATAGCTCACATGATTCAGTTCCTATCACTCAACTGGGAAATCTGTATTGAGGTCCTGGTTTTTGACTTTGGGTCTAGCCCAACCTGGATCTCTGGCTGTTGTGGAAGATACAGAAGATGGGACTGCTCTCTCTCACTCTGTATGTGTGTGTGTGCGTGTATGTATGCATGTATGTATTTATATATGTATGTGTATATATGTATATATGTATGTGTGTATATATATATATATATCCCTCTATATGCATGTGTATTTCTCTTTATTTCTTTTTGTCACTGCTTCCCTTCCTATATCCCTCTCTCCAAAGTAAATTTTACAAAATGTAATGATTAAAGAAAAAAAAGTCCATTTCCAAATAAAAACCTTAGAAAACAGAAGAGCAAAACAAAATGAAAGGGGACATAAATCAATATAGTACAGAACAGAAAGTGAGTAGAAAATAAGACACTCTTGGAAATAATAAATGACAAAGGCTGGGCTGGAATCCAGACTTCTGGCTTTGTCCTGTCCTAACCCCAGTTGTCATGGGTATTTGGCCAAAGAACCATAAGCTGGAAGACTCATAACTCTCTTTCCTCCCTCTCTCTTTCTCTGCCTTTTAAGAAAAGTAAAAACAATACATAAAAATTACAGAAAAATGATAATAAGTGATAAAATGTTATCTGCAGCAAAATATAAGTCATAATAGCAAAAACCTCAAATTCTTAGAATATTATTTTCTGACTTTATGTAAATATTCTTGAGGAAGCTGATAGATCTCTAGGAAAATATAACTTACCAAATGTTATCCCAGTAAAGAAATTCTAAGAACTTATTTTATGAAAAACAGGTAATATTATTAATACCTCAAGAAGGATTTTACAGAGAAATATGAATTGCCAAATTCCAAAGCCAAATAATTTTAAAGATACTAAAAGGCATAGAAAAATAAAATATAAACTTACTGCTAACGCCATGTAAATAATACACACACATACAATATTCTTAGAGTTCAATTCCCTTATGTTTAATAAATACAAAAATTCCAAGCAAATACTAGGAAGAAAACCATACAATATCACCAAAAACAGCATAATCAAATATGATTTATTCTAGTAATGTAAGAATGTTTTCAAGTTAATGACATTGGCTATCCTAGTTTTCTCCAAACCAGGACTTTTTTTTTTCTTTTTTTTTTAACTTTTATTTAATGAATATAAATTTTCAGTGTACAGCTTATGGATTACAATGGCTTCCCCCTCCCATAACTTCCCTCCCACCCGCAACCCTCCCCTCTCCCGCTCCCTCTCCCCTTCCATTAGCATCAAGATTCATTTTCAATTCTCTTTATGTACAGAAGATCAATTTAGTATAAAGATTCAACAGTTTGCACCCACATAGAAATACAAAGTGAAACATACTGTTTGAGTACTAGTTATAGCATTAAATCACAATGGACAGCACATTAAGGACAGAGATCCCACATGAGGAGCAAGTGCACAGTGGCTCCTGTTGTTGACCCAACAAATTGACACTCTAGTTTATGGCGCCAGTAACCACCCTAGGCTGTCATCATGAGTTGCCAAGGCTATGGAAGCCTTCCAAGTTTGCCGACTCTGATCATATTTAGACAAGGTCATAAAAGACAGAGTGAGGGTAGTAACCAATGATCCTAAGAGTGGCATTTACCAGGTTTGAACAATTATACAGCATTAAGTGGGGAAGAGGACCATCAGTACACACAGGTTGGGAGTAGAGCCATTGGTGGTAGAGTAGAGGTTATGATTACGAAGGAATGAGGCCCAAGTATGCTAGACAGGGTCTAGAACAAAGGACAGAGTCATTATTAGAGGAGCTAAGAAAGGTGCTGTCTAAGCTACAAGTAATTTTTCTGATTGAGAGGCAAATAGAACCTGATAGAAGGGGCTTGATAATAATCTGGTGGACTTTAGGCCTTGTAAATTCAGAGGCCCAGACCTATCTATCTCTTCACATGGTAAAACGGTTGCTCTTATTAGTTGTATCAGGTGTCAACACCAAAGAAATAAACCTGAGCCATTTTGAGAAATATTAGGTTGCTCTTTCTTCCTATTATGTGTCATGGATTGTAATTTTTATGTCATGGTAAATTTTCCTTCAAAACCATCTCCTAGACCAGATTTTAAACTTCATGATAGTAAGGACTCTGATAATTCCTTTCACAGTCATGGGCTCTGTAACTGATTTGGTGGTTGGTATATAGTAATGCTGTATTAAAGTTTGCAGATGAATGAAATAATTCAATATTAATTTGTTGTCTCCTCCTGGGATACCAGTATGATCCTCGTACATGTGCATGTGCAATTTTTGTTATGTGTACACAAAGGCAAAACATGCAAATAGACTACATATATTATATATTAAACTGAATACCATTAAACTGAATACCAGACTTCATGATGAAGGTGTAACAGGATATTACACTAGAGAATACAGAATAATTGCATGTATGAATATATTACTGATGATTTACATGAAATTAGAACAAAATTATCACATAATTTTCCATCTGTAGAAACTATTTCAAAATAAAAGGAAAATATGTCACTAACAGTTTTGTTTTTTGTTTTTTTTTTTTTTTTGACAGGCAGAGTGGATAGTGAGAGAGAGACAGAGAGCAAGGTCTTCCTTTTTGCCATTGGTTCACCCTCCAATGGCCACTGCGACTGGCGCACCGCGCTGATCCGATGGCAGGAGCCAGGTGCTTATCCTGATCTCCCATGGGGTGCAGGGCCCAAGGACTTGGGCCATCCTCCACTGCACTCCCTGGCCATAGCAGAGAGCTGGCCTGGAAGAGGGGCAACCGGGATAGAATCTGGCGCCCCAACCGGGACTAGAACCCGGTGTGCCGGCACCGCAAGGCAGATGATTAGCCTGTTGAGCCGCGGCGCCGGCCACTAACAGTTTTTATTTATCAGAATTCTAAATGCCTGAAAAACAGTAACTTGGCCAAAAAAAGAGGTGTAAATTTTAATATTATAGTTTTCTGCTCTATTTTATATGCTATCAAAAGCTCCTGTCATTTTAAGGAACTCTAGATAGACAATTTTTAAATAATAGCACAAAAATGAAGTAATCTTAAAACATGAAGCTTTATTAAAATGAAAAATCATATTTTAAAGTCTCACATAGTATTTTAAGTAGCTTTTTAAAGTCTTACATACCATGGTAATGTATGGAAGCATTATCAACATGAGGACAAATATACTGCATTATTAGGATAATTTATTCTACATTGTATTCATTGAAAGAATGGCCTCATTTAATACTTGACATTTACTCAGACTTATGTTCACATTCTGTCAAAAAGTGGAGACACTGTTAACTTGGCAGTTAGAGGAACTAGGCCCTATCACTAAACAACTTTATGAAACAGAATGCCATTGTGATTTTACTACCTGGAAAGTTATTATAAGGCTTTGTAGGTTTATTACGAAAACAATTTCTGTTATGACTATGAGAAACAGGATTGTGAAGAACAAGAACATAGTATAATATTAATTGAAGTACCAAGTAAAATGGACAAAATATTCTTATACGTTTATTTTTCCTTCTTTTCCTTCTTTCTATCATGCCATCCTTTGAGTTGCAAAATCACTTACTACTTATAACAGCACAGCCTTTGTGGTGTTGTAGTGCAGATGTTATCTGTAAACTCAACTTTAATTCCTTTGCAAATGATGGCAATATTGACCCTACTTGGAAAAGGATGAAATTGATAACAGTATCACATAACTGTGATGCTCAGGTTTTACCAACCAGTGACCAGAACAATAAAAAGGCATTTATACTAATTCTGTAGGATAGTAGAAATTTCCCCGCCCCCAGCTATTTCTGAGTCTTCCATGGTTAGATCTATGGATCCTCACTGCAGTTTTTTTAGTTTACTGCTCCAAACCTATCCTAAAATGACAGAGTTACTGTCCATCTTTTACTTTTGGTTATTGATTCTAGTGACAAGAGTACTTTCATTCCCTTGGGAGATACTTCTAAAGAAAATATTACTGAATACTAACATGAGTAGTAATGACAATAATATTTACACTTTATAGCAAAAATGAAGCATATTGTCAATATTTCATTTGTTATGCTGACAGCTAATGAAGGCTTTAAGTGAATTTTTCAAAGCCTTTTTAAGTTTTTACTCTCCGATTTTACATATTAAGTGACAGAGTCAGAGTTAAATGGATTTTTCTGACATTAAAAGCTTATTTAAAAAAGAATCTTATTTAAACACCTTATTTTAAAAAAAAGAAGGGGCACACACTGTGGTGTAGCATGTAAAGCCGTGGCCCACAGCACTGGCATCCCATATGAGTGCTAATCTAGTCCCAGCTGCTCCACTTCCTATCCAGCTCCCTACTGATACTCTGGGAGAGCAGCAGAGGATGGCCCAGGGACTTGGTCCCCTGCATCCCTGTGGGAGATCTGGAGGAAGCTCCTGGATTCAGATTGGCCCAGCTCTGGCCATTTCAGCCATTAAGGGAGTGAACAAAGGGATGGAGGATCTCTCTCTGCTTTCTCTCTGCTTTCTCTCTCCTCTCTCCTTTCTCTCTCCTCTCTCCTTTCTCTCTTTCTCTCTCTCTCTCCCCCTCTCTTTCTCTCTCTCTACCCAACTCTGTCTTTCAAATAAATAAATAAATATTTAAAAAGGAGAAGAAAGAAAGAAAAGGATACAAAAGCCAGAAACCAAAAATAAACAATAAGCCTGCATCTTCAGTATAATATTGGAAATTAGGAATGGTCATTGTGTACTCCAGAGCTCTAGATGTTAGTAACTGGTTTTTCCATATTATCCAGAGAGGAAAACACACACAAAGAAGAGAATAATGAATAATTTATTTTAAAATGAGGAATGAGTTACAAAGTCAGTTATAGACAATGATCAAAATGTAAATAAACTTTTATGCAGAGATGTTGATAATTTAAATGGTCAGTAAATATGTGGACTGCACACATGAGAAAGTGAACTTAAATGGCAATGTGTGGAAATAAATTCATGAGGCATATTCAAAAAGGTCAAAATCTGTGAAGTATCAAGGTCTTCTGCATTTTTCATGCATATTTATGCTAACCTGGAAAAAATAAGTAAAGTATTTAGGATCAGAAATAGGTTTGGACTGAGGATGGGCCAGAATAGATTTGTTTATTATGCCTTTCTTGATTTAGCTATATCTAGCCCTTTTATTTTAAAAATCTCCTGGTAGGCTTTTATTTTTGCATAAAAGCTTTTTGGAAAATAATTAGAAAATGCCTTTCTATGGACTATTTCTTCTATTTTTTGACTTTGACAAGTCTTAAAAATATAAGCAGCAGGAATTATATTTATCCCAGAATTGATTACCAAGAACTGTCATTGTACATTGTAGTCTCTTAGCATAAAAGACATGAAAAAATAATTCTCAGACCTTATGCGCAGTCACATGCAATGTTACTCGCAGTTTCAAAATTGTAAATGCTTAAAAGTCTAGCATCTAGCTTCCTTTTAAACGATAGCTTAAAATCTAAGCTTCATGGAAAAACTGAATTAAAAGATAAAGTTTGTTTTGAAGCAGAAAATTTCTTGAAATCCAGGAATAAAATTCTTGATAATAGGCATTTACCATGAATTTCCCACGGTCCTCACATATTATCATGTTTGTATTAGGTATTTGAAACTGTTCGTCACTTCAGAACTCTTCACAAATCTTGAGGAGAGTGAGAGGTACCAGAAATGGTAGAAAACCAGTAATGTTCTCTCAGATTGATTTTTAAACTAATAGAGATTATGTAAGATATTAGAGAATTTCTGTAGTGAGTGAGGTTTCTAGAAATGGAGGGAGCCATGGAGATTAAATAACCAATTTGCAAAAATAAGAGCAAGTTTTGGGCAAATTAAATGTCAACCCTCTGACACATTGCAGCCCGATCCAATACGACTATTATTTTTCCTCCTTTTAGCAACTTCCTTCATAAATAGTGAAGTTCTATTACAGTTAGCAATATGGGGAGAAGCAAATTTTAGTATAAACTCTTTTCAACTTGTTACTTCCCATTTCAGAAAACAGTACCAAAGTCACACAACAATAAAAACACATGCAAAAGTGCTTCTACCACCTAACTTGAGTAAACTTACCAGAACATAATTTTATCTAGAAATGCCAATTCTTTTCTATTAAAGTCTACTCACAGCTATCATTAATTTAATTATTTCAATTGCTTAAGTTTAAATTTAAAGTGACATGGGGAGAGAGCGGCAAGATGGCGGAATAGGAAGGGAGCACACTATTAGTCCGGGGGAGAGACAGTTTAATATAAGTGGAGATACTGCAGGGTCAAGGAAGAGTAGGGGATGAAACAGCAGAGGAAACTCTTCCGGAACTAGTGATTCACAGTGGACCTGCGTGGAGAGCGTGGGAGCCCAAGTTCGGGACACCAGCGGCAGACTCAACACACCAGCGCTGGAACGCGAGGTGAGCTGAACCTCAATAGCCCGAGACACCAGCGGGCAAGCGGAAAGAGGAGGCTAGAGGGAACGAGGCTTGAAACTCTGTGGGGAAAAATTCACCAGGCTAACTAGAAGAGAGAGAGGAAAAAAATAAAGTGACTGATAAGGACACAGTTTCTCTCTCTCCGCTCACCTCTCAAAGGCGAGCAAGACAGAGCAGGCGCCATTTTGGACATACGTCATAAGCAGGGCGACCTCAGGTCTGCACCAGCCCTGAGCCTAGCAGAAAAACCTGACTCTGGGGGGAGGGGTGAAATAACAGGAGATTAGCATCTAACTTGGCAACCCAGTGGGAGACTGCAGGAGAACTGGAGCCCACACTGAGGGCAGCACAGATTTCCTGTGTGGTCCTTGGGAAAGAGCTTCCAATCTCTGGCTCCTGTGGGTATATCATTTGCCTGCTAACTACCTCCAATTACATTCAGCCGTGCGGAATTACTTCCCTTTTGAATCAAAAAAAGAAAGATTTACCACACCTAACCTGGGAGTGTCATCTTTGACACACCCTCAACCCTGAGGAACCAAACACAGCTCTCAGTCCACACTCATCTCAAGCCTCTAAGGCTCCACTGAAAGCAGACAGTCCACTTAATATAGAGCCATAGTGTAACAAGAAAAAACACCACAGTGAAGAAACCAAATATCTCCAACATGCCAAACAACAAACGCAAAAACCAAGCTAACAAGAACAAGGAAGACACTATGACGCACCCAAATGAAAAAGACACCCCAATTCAAGATTATGAAGATGATGAGATCGAAGAAATGCAAGAAGCGGATCTCAAAAAATTGATAAGAACATTAAGAAGTTCTTAAAAACAAATTCTTGAACTACAGAAATCCTTAATGGACAAGATAGAAAATCTCTCTCGTGAAAATGAAATATTAAGGAGGAATCAAAATGAAATGAAACAACTAGTAGAACAGGAAACTGTGATAGTGACAAAAAACCACAATGAAATGAAGAACTCAATAGATCAAATGGCAAACACATTAGAGAGCCTTAAAAACAGAATGGGTGAAGCAGAAGAGAGAATATCAGACTTAGAAGACAGAGAACAGGAAAGGAAACAGGCAAACCAAAGAAAAGAAGAGGAAATTAGAAATCTAAAAAATATTGTTGGGAATCTACAGGATACTATTAAAAAACCTAACATTCTGGTTCTAGGAGTTCCTGAAGGCATGGAGAGGGAGAAAGGATTAGAAGGCATTTTCAGTGAGATACTAGCAGAAAATTTCCCAGGTTTGGAGAAGGAAAGAGGCATCTTAGTACAGGAAGCTTATAGAACCCCTAATAAACATGACCAAAAGAGATCCTCACCACGACATGTTGTAATCAAACTCACCACAGTGAAACATAAAGAAAAGATCCTAAAATGCGCAAGAGAGAAATGTCAGATTACTGTTAGAGGATCTCCAATTAGACTCACAGCAGACTTCTCAGCAGAAACCCTACAAGCTAGAAGGGAATGGCGAGACATAGCCCAGGTACTAAGAGAGAAAAACTGCCAGCCCAGAATACTATATCCTGCAAAGCTCTCATTTGTGAATGAAGGTGAAATTAAGACTTTTCATAGCTAACAGAAACTGAAAGAATTTGTTGCCACTCATCCTGCCCTGCAAAAGATGCTTAAAGATGTCTTACACACAGAAACACAGAAACATGGTCACCAATATGAAAGAAGGTAAAGGAAGGAAACCTCACAGCAAAAGATCACAGGAAGCTCAATTTCTCTTTGACATAGAATTAAACTCTGATGCTCTGTTAAAGCAATGTGTTAAAGTAATCTATTATGTTCTCTTGATGTCTGTTAAATTCTAATTGTTCAAAAACAGCTGCATTTTTATTAAGAGCTATGAGTTATTTAAATATGTGCTTATTTTCAAAGATTTGAATAATCACCTTGTAACAATGATCAAATTTGGTCTATGTTATGTCATGATTTTAAGGAATCTTATTTCAACCAGATATTTTGGATTTTGAGCCTTCTTGGCATTCTTGACAGGCATTCAAAAAAATCAAAGTTTCAAACAATCTGGTCTCTAAAATTTCCAGTAAATCCTGGACTTTGGTTTTTCCAGTTTGGGCCCAACTGAAAAAATCGAAGGACCTATGTCTCTCATCTTATAGAGACACCAACTAATCAGTCTATTTGGATTATATTAGAAGGACTGTCAAGATGTGATGTGGTACCAAACTTTAAGTTTCTATAATGGAAAATGCTATTAATACAAATGTTTGAGAATTAAAAAGTCTAATGATCTTGTGTTACTAGACATGATAGTTATCTTAATGAGAAAGCCCCAGAGGCCTAAAGGGTTAAATACTTGTAAAATCCTACAGGTGCTTTCAAAAATACTGTGAAGTAAGCAAGTGCCTCTTGTTGGTTGATGAGTTTATAATTTTAAACATGGCGACTTAGTCTTTTGTCAACCACAGTTATATATGATTTGCTGCTCATAAAACTAAAGCGTTGTTGGTTCTGTGTTTAGCTGTCCTCCTATAGGTTCCTATGGACTTTTTCCAGCCACTTTTATTGTATTCAGTATTTTGGGATAGCTCTGTAAACAGATGAAGCCAATACTGTATTAACAGTACCAACTGAGAGAAAGTATGGTTCACTGAGGTTACTAAAAACAAAAAGCAATTCAAATCAATTGGCAATCTACAAAAAGAGTTAAAGATTTTAAAAGCTATTATTAAAATTGCTATATTGGTCTATTATGCTATGTTATATGTGTGTACATATTGTATGTCCACTTGGGGAAATTTTATTAAGAGTTTTATTTTAAATGGCTTATGGATAAGATTGTCCATAAATTTAAGATGCTAAAATCAATCAAAGATACATTTTAATTTGTGTGACCTGAATCTGTGTATCATATGTTTTAAACATGTTGGTAGAAAGGAACTAAAAACATTTTAGATGGTTGTGCTTAAGTTTACTGGCTAAACAAACTACACCATGTTAGATATTTAAGAGGTGTTTCCAAATACATGATTCTTAAAATTTATAGAAGGCATTGGACCTTCTGGTAAATGTTTTCTTAAGTTCTTATCTAAGGGTTGAAACGGTTTGCTAAGTATTCATGTAATATTGCTATTGTCAGCAAGCGATCTAGGACTTGCTCCCTCATTTCTCTATTCTAAGCCCAACTTGTTCTTTCATTTCTCTATTCTCTTCAAGGTAGGAAACTAATTCTATTATAAAGGAATCTGTAGGACGCACAATTTAATCTTTAGACCTTATAAAAGAGATGGCTAACATTTTTCTGTAATAGCATAGCCAAAATAAGAACTTAAATAATAATCTCATAGCTAGATTCACTTTGCCATCAGCGAAGTATACAGTAAGTAGAAAAAACCTCCCTTTCAGACCAAAGGGAAAGAAAGTTTTTAAGTGAGAATATAATTTTCCTCATGGGCATTGTCTACTTTAGAAAAACTACTACAGAACATGCCTGTGACTATAGACTTGTAGTTCAGGCCACAGAAGATTAGAGATGGGACACGGGCACTCCCTTGACTTGCATCCTCTGGTCTGCTTTAACACAAACCAGGAGGAAAAGAAAGCTCGGCATCAGAAGCAATGGGTGGCAGGCCTATTAATGGCTGATCTGTACAGTGATCTGCCCTCAAGGAGACCCAACAGGCCAGTCCACTGCAGTGGCTTTCAATGTGGTAAGCCTGGGCTTCAGCAGAAGTCAGCTTGTGAAGAGCCCTGGCAGCTCTGCCAGCCAAGAGTTGGATCACTGGAAATGGACCTGCCCTGGAGTCGAAGGATGCCCAGGTCAGAGCCACAGATCTTATTGGCTCTAAGCTGAAAAGCCCTTCACTCAGCCCAACTTCCAAAGTGACCACTGCAGCTGAGGGGATGGTCAAGTAGGGTCAGCAACATTGCAGGCAGAACTGTAAATTTCTTGTTAGAGATGCCCCCTGCCTTTACCTGGCCAGCTCTCCTCCCAGGCCAGCCAAGAAATGAAAGTCAACAGAGTGCCTTCCCCTAGGAGGTTCATGCCTCCCTTAGGATATACCCCATGTGAAGAGATAGATAGGTCTGGGCCTCTGAATTTACAAGGCCTAAAGCCCACCAGATTATTATCAAGCCCCTTCTATAAGGTTCTATTTGCCTCTCAATCAGAAAAATTACTTGTAGCTTAGCACCTTTCTTAGCTCCTCTAATAATGACTCTGTCCTTTGTTCTAGGCCCTGTCTAGTGCACTTGGGCCTCATTCCTTTGTAATCATAACCTCTACTCTACCACCAATGGCTCTACTCCCAACCTGTGTGTACTGATGGTCCTCTTCCCCACTTAATGCTGTGTAATTGTTCAGACCTGGTAAATGCCACTCTTAGGATCATTGGTTACTATCCTCACTCTGTCTTTTATGACCTTGTCTAAATATGATCAGAGTCGGCAAACTTGGAAGGCTTCCATAGCCTTGGCAACTCATGAAGACAGCCTAGGATGGTTACTGGCACCATAGAGTGTCAATTTGTTGGGTCAACAACAGGAGCCACTGTGCACTTGCTCCTCATGTGGGATCTCTGTCCTTAATGTGCTGTCCATTGTGATTTAATGCTATAACTAGTACTCAAACAGTATGTTTCACTTTGTGTTTCTATGTGGGTGCAAACTGTTGAAATCTTTATACTAAATTGATCTTCTGTATATTAAGAGAATTGAAAATGAATCTTGATGCAAATGGAAGAGGAGAGGGAGCGGGAGAGGGGAGGGTTGCAGGTGGGAGGGAAGTTATGGGAGGGGGAAGCCATTGTAATCCATAAGCTGTACACTGGAAATTTATATTCATTAAATAAAAGTTAAAAAAACACAAATAAAGAAATAAATCTTTAAAAAGAAAAAAAAAGTGACATGGGATATAATAAAATATTCTCTCCTGATTATTTTCTCCCTATCTTATGCATGTATTTAATAAAAAATGATTGCAAATATTAAACCTATAAATAATAATGGGAAAATAATCAATCTCAATATAGCAGAGGGTTATTACTACATTTGCTTCTTTAAAGACAGGTTGAAGTCTTCCTTGTCTACTGTCACTCTTTGTCCACCTTTCCATCAATGTGACACCCACAGAAAACAAATCATCATAATTCTGATTTGTCACAGAATTCTTATGATACATAATTCTTTGAGTACAAAGCTAAGTGATCTATAAAATTAGAGATGAAAAAGGAAATGTAACAACGGACACCACTGAAATAAAAAGAATCATCAGAAACCACTACAAAGAGCTGTATGCCAACAAACTAGGAAATGGATAGATTCCTGGACATATACAACCTACTTAAACTGAGCCATGACGACATAGAAAATCTAAACAAACCCATAACTCAGACAGAAATTGAGTCAGTAATAAAGGCCCTCCAAACAAAGGAAAGCCCAGGACCAGACGGCTTCACTGCTGAATTCTACCAAACATTTAAAGATCTAACTCTAACTCTTATCAAGCTTTTTAGAACAATTGAAACAGAGGTAATCCTCCCAAATTCCTTCCATGAAGCCAGCATTACCTTAATCCCTAAATCTGGAAAAGATGCAACAGAGAAAGAAAACTATAGACCAATTTCCCTGATGAACACAGACACAAAAATCCTCAACAAAATCCTGGCCAATTGAATTCAACAACACATCACGAAGATCATTCAGCCCAAACAAGTGGGATTTATCCCTGATATACAGGGATGGTTCAACATTCAAAAATGAATCAATGTGATATATCACATCAACAATCAAAGAACAAAAACCATATGATTATCTCAATAGATGCAGAGAAAGCATTTGATAAAATACAACACCTTTCATGATGAAAACTCTAAGCAAATTCAGTCTAGAAGGAACATTCCTCAACATAATTAAGGCAATTTATGACAAACCCATGGCCAGCATCCTATTGACGGAGGAAAACTGAAGAATTCCCACTCAGATCTGGAACCAGACAAGGATGTCCACTCTCTCCATTGCTATTCAATATAGTACTGGAAGTTTTAGCCAGAGACATCAGGCAAAAAAAAAAAAAAAAAAAAAAAAGGAAATCAAAGGGATTCAGATTATAAGGAGGATGAAGTCAAACTATCCTTATTTGCAGATGATATGATTATATATATAGGGGAACCCAAAGACTCTACTAGGAGACTACTGGAACTCATAAAAGAGTTTGGTAAAATAGCAGGATATAAAATCAACACACAAAAAACAACAGCCTTTGTATACACAGACAATGCCATGGCTGAGAAAGAACTTCTAAGATCAATTCCATTTAAAATAGCTACAAAAAAAATTAAATACCTTGGAATAAATTTAACCAAGAAGGTCACAGATCTTTACGACAAGAATTACAAAACTCTAACGAAACAAATAGAAAAAGACATAAAAAAATGGAAAAAACTTCCAAGTTCATGGATAGAAATAATCAATATCATCAAAATGTCCATTCTTCCAAAAATAATTTACAGATTCAATGCAATACCAATCAAAATACCAAAGACATTCTTCTCAGATATATAAAAAATGGTGCTGAAATTAATTTGGAAACACAAGAGGCCTTAGATAGCTAAAGCAATCTTATACAATAAAAATAAAGCCAGAGGCATAACAATACCTGATATCAAGACATACTACAATGCAGTTATAAGAGCCTGGTACTGGTACAAAAATAGATGAATAGATCACGGGAACAGAATAGAAATGCCAGAAATCAATCCAACCATCTACAACCAACTTATATTCGACCAAGGAGTTAAAACCATCCCCTGGAGCAAGGACAGTCTCTTCAACAAATGCTGCTAGGAAAACTGGATTTCCACATGCACAAATATGAAGCAGGACCCTTGCCTTACACCTCATTAAAAAATCCATTCAAAATGAATTAAAGAGCTAAATCTAGGACCCAATACTAAAGAACATTGGGGGAACCCTGCAAGACATTGGCCTAGGCACAGAGTTCCTGGAAAAGACACCAGAGGCACAGGCAATAAAAACCAAGAGTAACAAGTGGGATTACATCAAATGGAGAATCTTTTGTATAGCAAAAGAAACAGGAAAATAAAGATGTAACCAACAGAATGGGAGAAATTATTTGCAAACCATACAACTGATAAAGGATTAATAACCAGAATATACAAAGTGATAAAAAAAACCTCAACAATAGCAAAGCAAACAACCCAGTCAAGAAGTGAGTTAAAAGACTTAAATAGACATTTCTCAAAAAAGGAAATCCAAATGGCCAACAGACACATGAAAAAATGTTCAGGATCACTAGCCATCAGGGAAATGCAAATCAAAACCACAATGAGGTTTCATCTCACCCCAGTTAGAATGGCTTTCATATAGAAATCAACAAACAACAAATGCTGGTGAAGATGTGGGGAAAAAGGTACCCTAATCCACTGTTGGTGGGAATGCAAACTAGTAAAACCACTATGGAAGACAGTTTGGAGATACCTCAGAAATCTGAATCTAGTTCTACCATATGATCCAGCCATCCCACTCCTCAGAATTTACCCAAAGGAAATGAAATCAGCAAATAAGAGTCATCTGAACCTCCATGTTTATTACAGCTCAATTCACAAGAGCCAAGAGATGGAATCAATCTAAATGCCCATTAAAGGAAGACTGAATAAAGAAATTATGGGATATGTACTCTATGGAATACTACACAGCAGTTAAAAAAGTGAAATCCAGTCATTTACAAAAAAAGGGGGAAATCTGTAAAATATCATGCTGAGTGAAATAAACCAGTCCCAAAGGGAAAAATATCATATGTTCTCCTTGATCTGTGACAACTAACAGAGCACCTAAAAGGAAACCTGTAGAAGTGAATCTGACACTATGAGAAGCAATTACTTGAATAGTCCTTGTCTTTTTTTTTCTATAAATATTTTATTTATTTATTTGAGAGGTAGAGTTACAGACAGAGGGAGAGGCAGAGAGAAAGGTCTTCCTTCAGTTGGTTCACTCCCCAAATGGCCACAACCACTGTGCCGATCCGAAACCAGGAGCCAGGTGCTTCTTCCTGATCTCACACGTGGGTGCAGGGGCCCAAGCACTTGGGCCATCCTCTACTGCTTTCCCAGCCCACAGCAGAGCTGTATTGGAGAGGAGCAGCTGGTACTAGCACCGGTACCCATATGGGATGCCGGTGTCACAGGCAGAGTATTAACCTACTGCACCATGGCGACAGCCCCTAGCCCATGTTTTGACTATCGAGAAACAGTTTATTATTTCATTTTATTTATTTTTTATTCTTTTTTCTCTACTTAAGACCATTGGTTGAACTCCTTACTTAACATAGAATTAATCATATATATATTAAGTCAATTGAAAATAGATCCAATTAAAAACAAGAGTGGGAAAGAGTGAGGGAGGAGCTGGACAGACTGGCACACATTCCACCTAAGGGTGAAACTAAAATCTTGCCATGGGACTCCAAATCCCATTTAGCTGGGTAGCACTAATGCCATCTTATGTGATAAAGTGATCATAGTAATTATGGAATTGATCATATTGATAGGACCATAAGTCAAAGGGGTCACATAAATAAGAACAAGTGCCTGGTAATAACAATAGATAGAATTAAAAGGGAGAGAAAGTTCCAACACAGGAAGCGTTCACACAGCAGACTCAAAGAGTGACAAACGCCCTAAACAGCACCCTGACCTTAGAATCAGCCCCTAAGTCATGAGGATCTGACCAAAAATACCACAAGAGCATTTCAGACATGGAAAGCCAAGATATAGTGGCAAAAGCAGTTCTGCATGAAAGATCTCAGTGAGTAAGATCCCAGTGGAAAGAAGGGGCCATCAAAGAAGGATGAACTTTTCTCTGAGGGGAGCAGAGAACTTCCACTTTGCACATGGCCCTGTCTAAATGCTGACAGAGTTTGTGGACTCAAAAGGCTTCCATAGCCTTGGCAGCTCATGTCAAGAGCCTCAGGTGATCACTGAAGTCATAAATAAGAGTTTCAATTGTTAAATCAACAACAGAAGTCACTATGCACTCATTCTCCATGTTGGACTTCTGTCCCCAATGAGGTGTACCACTACGAAAATCAACGGTAAAACTTATCTTCACACTGTACTTTATACTTTGTATGTGTGTATGCGTGTTAATAGTTGAAATATCTACTATTGGGGCGGTGCCGTGGCTCTCACTTGGTTAATCCTCCGCCTGCGGCGCCCACATCCCATATGGGCACCGGGTTCTAGTCCCGGCTGCTCCTCTTCCAGTCCAGCTCTCTGCTGTGGCCTGGGCGTGCAGTGGAGGATGGCCCAAGTGCTTGGGCTGTGTACCTGCATAGGAGACCAGGAGGAAGCACCTGGCTCCTGGCTTCGGATTGGCATAGCTCTGGCCGTAGCGGCCATTTGGGGGGTGAACCAACAAAAGGAAGACCTTTCTCTCTCTCTCTCTCTCTCACTGTATAACTCTATCTGTCAAATAAAAAAAAAAAAACAATGAAATATCTACTTAGTGTAGATTTGGTCTTCTGTATATAAAGTCAATTAAAAACTAATCTTAATGGAAAATGGAATGGGAGATTTGAAGGGAGTGGGGGTGGGGGGGCATTGGGGGGAAGAAACATGATATCCCTAAAAGTTGTATATATGAAATTTTTATTCATTAAGTAAAAACCTTAAAAAAACTAAGTGATCTATTCATGTAATTATTTATAGATTTAAATAAATTTGATTTTAGTCTACAAGCTATGATATTATTATATTCTTAAAATAATTTAATCTAATTTGATATTACCTACTTAAAAGGTACCTATTTTTCATTGTTAACAAAAATATTTGGAAGTTGTAAATAACCTGTACAGGCAAAACAGATGACCTATTTTAAATAACATTTGTTATAATTTACTTAACAACACAGTATGAAAAATATACTAGTTAACACAGTACTAGCTATTATAAAAACTAAAGCCCAAAATCAGAGGCTTAACTTTATAGAATCCCATCCCTATTTATGGAGACAGAGAATGCACTGTACTCAATAACAGATTTTTGGGGACCTAGTTTAACAGAAGCTCTGTCACCATCAATACATTCCTCCATCTTGTGCCATCTGTATCCAGCCACTGGACTAAAGAAGATAATGTTTCTGTGACTGAACTTTTTAAGTATTAAATGCATGATTTCTGCCCATTTTCATTGGCCCGAGCTGTATCATGTGAAAGGGAGGCTCAGGAGGGAAGGCAGAGTCGTGCATTTCATGCTACAATTATCTGCTTCACTCAGAAGCAGAAGATTTCTCAAACAGGAATTTATTTTTATGTTGAGAGAGGTGTTACACCACTCCACTGTGACTACAAACAAATGGTATTTCATACTCATAACAATCTGGAGTGTCCTAGAAAGTGAAAGGCTCAAATGGAGCTCTGGAGAGAAGGCAAGCAAAGGATGTGAGGCAGTTTAGGGACTTTATTGTATTTAAGGGTTAGAGCCAGGTTAGAAATTCCCAGTCTTTGGGCTGGAAGCGGTTCTCTTTGATAACCTCATCTAAACACTAAGGAAAAGATATATGTAACTATGTGGCCTTCCTGCTTACCCAGAAGTGAGGCAGAGGAAAGAAATGAGAACTGAAATTTCCTCAAGGGTCAAATGTCAAAAATGGTATTTTCTTCCTTAATACACTAGTTTATGATTACCTAAGTAGTGACCAGTTAAGATAAACCTGATGAGCAATATGAAAAAAAATATTTCTCTTAAAATATAATTACAATACAAGTCAAACAATTATTTCAGTTGAACACTATAACAGTTCTTGCCAGGTTCCGTAATATCTCATAGTGCTATTCTTTCTGTGTATTTACACAGGTTCGAAGCATGTGTTTCTTCAGTTTAGAATGTTCTCTTAAACACCTCGTGGTAAAACTCAGAAATATGTAAGATCTGTAATCTGTTTAAAAAAGATAAAACTATTGAAATATTTTGAATAAATTTTTAAAATTCCACAAATGTTATTTCATTAGGTCCAATACTATAAATATGATATTTCTTCATACATACACTATAAAGAAATATTAATTGCTCATAGAAATAACCCTATTTACCTTCACTGTGTATTATGTAGTGTATATGCATGCAATTAAACGTCACAAAAGAACTACATATATATGTACAATATTATATGTCTGTTAATTTAAAAAAATATAGTTAAACTCCCCAAAAATTTTGGATATGGTTAAAAAATTTAGTCAACATATAACCAGATTTTCTTTAAAAATAAATAGTTGCTGGGTTGTTGGCAAACTTTTCTTATGTATGTGATTGAGAATAGATCAAATAATTACAATGCAGAGATCTGGTCACAATTTAGGTAATGGTTCCTTGAAAAAACTCTTGTAAATCAATTCTGGTATTATATGTGATATTTGGCAATATCTCTCAATCAGTGAAACAAATTTTCTTTATTGAAAATATCTACTTCAGAAATGGTGGAAGAAAAGTAATGATACAAGGATATGAATTCCAGTATCTTCTGTAAAACCAAATATTTGGAAACAATTTTACATTTGTATCATTAGGAAAGTGTGCACATAAATGTATGACACATAAAATGAAATATCAGACAGCCAATAAAATGAAATTGTTTACTGGTAATTACTTAAATAAAATGTACTTTTCAAAATACTTCTAAGAGAAAAATATGGTAAAAGTGCTTCACTGTAATAACATACCATATTTGGAGCTGGCTTTTTGGCACAACAGTTTAAGCCCTTGATTATGCCACGACAAGTTCAAGCTGTAGCTGTTCCACTTCAAATTCAACTCCCTGCTAATACCCTTCGGAAAACAGTAGAAGATGGCTGTAGTACTTGGGCTGCTGCCACCTTTGTGGCAGACCAGGTTGGAGTTTCTGACTTCTTGCTTCAGCCTTGCCCAGTCTTGCTTATTGCAGCCAGGTGGGGACTAAATCAGCAGATGGAAGATCTCTCTCCCTGTTTCTTTCTCTGTTTCTGACAGTCTGCCTTTCAAATAAGTAAGTGTTGCTTAAAAAGAACATGGCATTAAAAATAAGTAGACCATAGAACTGGCTCATATATTATCAGTGATTATTTCTGTGTGCTAGGATTTGGCCTGATTTTTGCTTTGTACCCTGGGCACAGATGTATTCTTTCATGCTTTAGCTTTGTCATGTCTCAAATTAGAATAATAATAAAACTTCCCATATACATTTACTTTGAAAATTTAATAACAGAAACAATGTCAAATCTTGGCGCCTTGGTGATGATTAGGACATGAAGCAAGTACTTAGTCTGCCCTAAGGCAGGCAGTACTAAAATGTTTTCAAACTATGCAACTAATAAACGATTAATTTCCAAATATATAGAGATCAAGATACTCAACAACTGAAAAAAAAAAAACTAATTTTAAAATGGGCAAAGGACTTGAACAGAGATTTTTCAAGAGAGGAAATTCAAAGGACCAAAAGACACATGAAAAAATGCTCAGGATCACTAGCTATCAGGGAAATGCAAATCAAAACCATAAAGAGGTTTCACCTCACTCCTGTTAGAATGGCTCTTCTACAGAAAGTAACAAACAAGAAATGCTGGCGAGGATGTGGGGAGAAGGGTAACCTAATCTACTGTTGGTGGGAATGTAAACTGGTACAGAAACTGTGGAGGACAGTATAGAGATATCTCAGAAAGCTGATTATAGACCTACCATATGACCCAGTCATCCCAGTCCTGGGAAGTTATCCAAAAGAAATGAAATCAGCATATGAAAGGGTGATCTGAATGCCCATGTTCATTTCAGCTCAATTTATAATAGCTATGATATGGAATCAACCCAGATGTCTATCAACTGAAGACTGGATAAAGAAATTATGGTATATATACATTATGGAATACTACACAGCAGTGAAAAAAACTAAGTCCTGTCATTTGCAACAAAATGGATACAACTGGAAACCATTATACTTAGTGAAATGAGCCAGTCACAAAAAGACAAATACCAAATGATCACTCTGATCTGTGGTAACTTATAGAAGTAATCTATAAGGAGCAAAACTGACACTTCAGGTGCGATGATTCTGAATAGCTTTTGACTTGATATCAAGGAAAAATGTTTTTCTTGTTTGTTTCTGTTCCTATTTTCTTTTTCTTCATACTATTTGGTAAACGCTCTAGTTAGTGTAGGGTTAATCTTATAAGTGTAAAATTAGCTGAAAACTAACTTTTGTAAAAAATAACAATGGGAAATGAAGAGGGAGTAGAAAGAGGGGTGAAAGTATGGGTGGGAGGAAGATAGAGGGGAAAGAATCACCATGTTCCCAAATTTGTATATATTAAATGCATGAAGTTTGCATTCCTTAAATAAATTAAAAAATAAAAAAAAAACTTTCCCTTAAAAAAAGCTATTTCATGAAAATAAAATTAAATTGATTTTAAATCTAAAGAAACAGAGACTCAGCTTAAATATAATTTATTGTATAAAGTCTTCTGATTTCTCTGGGTATTCTTTTTCATCAGAGAAAGCAAAGAAAAAGCGCAGCTAACATTTGTAGTAAATCCTTCATAAGCCAGTCTTTCTGGTAAGGATTAAGTGCATTTTTCTGCTTAATCTTCAGTAGAAGACTTTTTTTATTTTACAGATAACTTCCAAAATTTTGACCCAGACCTTAGTGACTTTGGGGCCATCTTTCTAGGTTCTAGCACCAGGCAACATATCAGGCACACAGTGGGTGGTACTACATATGTTAATGCATAACTAAACTGACTAAATGTATACCTTCTACCATAATAATGAAGGAAGCATGATTAGCTGAATATTTTTATTTTATTCTCCTAAATTATCCAATGTCTGACTTTTGGCTTCTCTCTTCTAGATCAACTGGAGTGACATTTCCATGGCATATCCATGGTGGATTTAAAGGTGAAAGAGTTCACAAAGTGGTATGCTTCAGCAGGTTAAGCCACTGCTTGTGAAGCTGGCATAATACATCAGAGTGCCAGTTAGAGTCCAGGCTGCTGCACTACTAATATGACTTCTTGCTAATGTATCTGAGAAGGCAGTAGGTGATGACCCATGCACCTGGGCCCTTGCCACCCATGTGGGAGCCCCAGCTGGAATTCCAGGCTTTGGGGCAGATAGGTTCAGACTTCCTTCCATGTTGCCGTCATTTGGGGAGAGAAACCAGTAGACAAAAGATCACCCTCCCTCTCTCTCTCTCTCTCTACCTTCCTCTTATACTCATTCCTCCTCTCTGTGTCACTCTGCCTTTCAAATAAATAAATAAGTGAATAAATCTTTAAGAAAAAAATGAGACCTTTGGATGAAGCCATCGAAATGTAGAACTTAGATAACAAAAGATTCTCTATATATGGAAGTGGTTCCTTAGAAATTATATTTTTGATTGTGGATATAATTTATCTTGTCAAAATAGAATCTGTTATCCCAGTTTTTTAGGAAATTCTTAACTTTCAAATTGTTTAAACTTTCTGTTTCTTTCAATTCTAGAACAAAATGCCAGTTTGAGAATATATTGTCATGAATAATTCATAAGAGAAAAATACAAAAAATCATTCTGTTATAAAAAGTGAAGTGTGTGTACATGTATATGTGTGTATGTGTGTATATATATGTGTGTGTGTGTGTGTGTGTATATATATATATATATATATATATATATATATATATAAATGCCTTTCAGCTGCTAAAACTTTTTGGATAATGAGAACTTTTGAAAAGATACCTGATATTATGTAAAATATAAAATCCTGCAGGTGATGTCAGTAAATATTATGCAATATGCCTTATAATTCTGTCACATGTATTTTTCATGTTTTAAAAACACAAGATGGGTTAGATATCACTTTCAATAGCATCTTTCATAGGCTAATGTCAACCTAGCTGCCTTAACATCCTAACTTTAGACATGGTATTTAGTAGAAGATGGCCCAGCTTTGGCCATTGCAGCCATTTGGGAGTGAACCAGCAGATGTAAGATCTTTCTGTCTCTCCCTCTCTCCGCCTATAACTCTACCTCTCAAACAAATAAATAAATCTTAAAAAAAAATAAAAAAAGAACTCTTTGAATTCATTGAAAAACTATCAAATATGCAGTTTTTTAAAAACTTGGATTTTCTATTCATCATGTTTATCCAAATACCTTTTTTGCATGTATTGATTTATACACAGAAATATATAGATATAGAAACATGACTTTTGAAAGTTATAGTAGTTTTGTCTTCATTCCCACACAAGTGATCAATCACTTTTGCTTTCGAGTTTCTAAATCTCTCTTGATTCCAATGCCAGCCATAAATCCTTCTGACCTGAGATATCTATAACATGAACTATTGCAGTAAGTTTAAAATCTGATTTCCAGACTCTGATCTGGCTTTTTTATTCTTCAGAATTACCGAAAACTTTGTTAAGTGTAACCATTTACTGCAATAAATATATATCTGTACTATAATTTTACTATATGACCTCAAATGAATTCCCAAAGTGTAAATTATAGTACTTAAATAGTTTTTATCCCATATTGCCCAATATTAGTTATTTCAGAATTCTAATATTTAACAATATGATGAGTTGAAGTTCAGTGGTATCTTTTGTCATTTTAATACAATGTTCCTGATAAATATAAACAGAAGAATTCTGGCCTAGCCTGCTGGGTGCCAGTCACATGGTCTTGTTTCTTTCACACACATGCTTGCCTATATTCATGTTCTTTACCACAACGACCCTTTCTAATTTGTTACCTAGTGGAATCCAACTCATTGAAAGCAAACTTGATGGTAATATTCCATTTGGAGTTCTTGTTAACACTCTTTTCCCAAGAAAATTGTTATAGTTCTGTCTCTGATGTTGACTAGCAGCTTACTCATAGCAAGCTGGTTTAATACTCAGCAAACTAAAATGGATAGACATGCAACATCTACATTCCCAATTTCTGAGCTATTTTGAAATCAGGCAGCGTGTGTCACCTTCTTTGTATTCTTAAAGCTAAGCACAGGGCCAAGCATAGCAAGTACTCAATATGGTTTGTACAGGATTCTTTTCTGAATCTATGTTTCTTAATGAAATAGTGTGTGGCTAGACAAAACAGGCTCTGGATATACCTAGAAAATATGCTTAATGTTACAAAGCTAAGCGAGTCTTCTCAAAATATATAAAATTAAAATATTTATTGATAGTTTGAGTTTTAAATTTTTATTTGTAGGGGTTTTAGTATAACAAAAATAAATGTTCATAATTATCCTTTTAATTGGTAGTGATATTTTATTTTATATATTTAAGTTATATATATTATTTAATTTATTTTTTTAAAGATACATTTATCTATTCATTTAACAAAGTGACAGAGAGAGGGAAGAAGAGAGAGAGACAGAGACAGAGAGATCTTCTGTATGCTGGTTCACTCCCCAAATGTCTGCAACAGCTTGAAATGACCAGGCCAAAGCCAGGATTCAGAACTTCATCTGGGTTTCTTTCCAGGGGTAGGAGGAACCCAAATACTTGGTTCATCATCTGCTGAATTAGCAGGAAATTAGATTGACCACTGAGGAGGCAGGATTGGAACTGGCATTCCAGTGTTGAGTATGGACATTACAAGTGGTGGCTTAACCCCCAGCCCCCAAAATATCCACCCCCACACAAGATGTTTTAATATTCATATGCATAGTGAAGTGATTACTGCAATCAAGCAAATTAACATATTAGTTATCTCACATAGTTATCTTATTTGTGTGTGTGTGGTAAAATTACTCAAATGCTACTCATTTAGCAAATTCCCATTATACATTGGTATTCCTGTAATACAGTTTTGTCAAACTGATCTGAAGCCAGGAGCGTTTTCTGGGTCTCCCACATGGGTTCAGGGGCCCAAGCAATTGGGCCATCTTCTACTGTTTTCCCAGGCTATAGCAGAGAGCTGGATTGGAAGAGGAGCAGCTGGGATTAGAACCCGTGCCCATATGGAATGCAGGTGCTGCTGGCAGAGGCTTAGCCTACTCCGCCATAGCACCAGCCCAAAAGAGTTGTTTACTAGGAAGAATCACCTGGGGCCAGTGTCAATGGGGTAAACCGCTGCAATCCCATATGGGAACAGATCTGAGCCCCAGTTGCTCCACTTCCGATCAAGCTCCTTGCTAATGAGGCTGGGAAAGCAGTGGAAAGCACTGCTTGGCTCCTGACACCCATGCTGGAGATCTGGCTGAAGCTCCTGTCACCTGGCTCCAGGCTGCCCCTACCCCGGACACTGTGTCCATCTGGGTAGTAAACCAGCAGATAAAAGAGATCTGGCTCTGATTCTCTCCCTCTCTGTGTAATTCTGCCTTTCAAATACAATGATCTTTTAAAAAAATCACCTGGGTAGTTTCTACTTGTCTCTATTTCCCATATCTTTAACATGTGGGAGTATTTTATAAAATGAATTTGCAGCAAAAAATACAACTTTTTTTTGCTATTGTCTGTATTGTGGAGGAGATATTTGGCAAAAAAATGGTAATTGGACAAAATTATACTTACCAATATATTTGAGCAAATACATTTTTGCAAGCAGGGGCAGCATCTCAATTCACACAGTTTTTTTTTTTTTTTTCCCCAGGCTCTCACAACAATATATTTTCAGACAAGGCAGCTGTTAGTAGGCCATTTTTAATGGATTAGGAAAATAATTTCCCAAGAGGCTAGATTAATGAGCATATGGCCTCTGACAGCCTGTAAATGGTAAATCGTAGAAATGAAATTCCGTTTAAAAGTCCCTATAAAGCATGTGTTCCACTGACTCACAATACAGTTTTGTCAACTGTATGTATCTTCCCTGTGGGCCAGAACTAACTTGCATAAGGCTCCAAAAATAGCTATTACATGATTGCTTTATTTCCATGGGTTCTTCTTTTATGTTACTCACAGAACATACACATTTGTTTTCCAGTAAAGTAAAAATGTGATAAATTAGTCCTTGGTCAGTGAAATGTATCATTTTGGGATATATTCACATGTGGCATTTATTGTTATGTTTTCTGTTTAAAACATAATATTACATGAATGTGTTTTAATTAAACTGCTATTCCAAGATGTCTTTCAATGAACAAAGGCTAATTAAAGATCTACCTCTTATGAACCTCAATTTCTAGTGTATTTGTGTCTGAGTCCACTAGGGCTTCTAATTATATTCCCTGAGACATCATTTTTTTCATCATATATGAACATTTTGTTTGATACAGCAAAGTGCATTTTTATTAACATCACTGTTTTCCATTGGTGATATTAGTCTGGAATCATGGAATGAATGCTTTTGTCCCTCTGAGTAAACAAGGGGAGCACTCCATCGCTCAAGGAAACTCATAAACCTGACACCTTTTTAACTGAGCTCATCCTCCAAATCTCTTCTAGTCCATTGCACCTTCTACATTGTTTTTCCAGGCTGATAACTGATATCTCGTTAATGACTAAAACATTGCAAAGTGTACTTACTAAGAAAGAGTGCTTCTGTGAGATTTAGTTTCAAAATTTATACTCTTCTCATATTTTTCAATAAAATTAATGCTGTAAGAAGTTCCATTTCTATCATTACCACCACACACCTTGGTGAGTTCTTAATAAAACCGAAGTGTCCAAAGGAGGTGCTTTGTTCTCTGTTGTTGTGTTAGAGGGAAAATGACAAAAACTACTTTCTGCCATCTTCATGTTTAGATTATATAGATATCTATTTTAGAAGAAAATTATAACAATCCCTATCAATTAACTTTGCCATAAACTAAATTTACACTTGAAG
Source organism: Lepus europaeus (assembly GCF_033115175.1). Taxonomy (NCBI): domain Eukaryota; kingdom Metazoa; phylum Chordata; class Mammalia; order Lagomorpha; family Leporidae; genus Lepus; species Lepus europaeus. The sequence goes on along the minus strand of NC_084832.1, from coordinate 42,604,144 downwards.
CTAGCTGTGGCTGATATATTAGTGACAGAAAAAAAAAAAAAAAACTCAGCTCAACTAATGCAATTCTCAACACCGCAATACTATAGAAATTCCTTATTTTGCCTTCGAAACTGGTAAGTCTAGATTTTTTAATTCCATAATATGAAAGGAACTGTTTAGTCACAAGCACTCTGGAATGGGCATTGTGGTAGACTGAGCTGAATCATTTGGGACACCTGCATCCCATATCTGAGCACTGATTTGAGTCTTGAGTAACTGGGCTTCCAATACAACTTCCTACTAATTAATGTGTCTAGGAAGGCAATAGATGATGACCCAAGTGTTTGGGTCCCTGCCACTCATTTGGAAGATCCAGGTCAAGTTTCAGGCTCCTGGTTTCAACTGTATATGTGTACATTTGTAGAATGAACCAGCAGATGGAAGACACCTCTCTCACACTGTTACTCTGCTTTTCAAGTAAATAAATTTAATCTTAAAAAACTGAAAGACCCTAAAATCTACACTCATTGCCAAGAAATATTCCTTTGTAAAGGAAGCACTAGGTTTGCATGTTTGGCATCATAGTTAAAATGCTAGGTTATAACACTTATATTTCCTCCCTAGTGCCTAGGTTCAAGACGCAGCTCTACTTGAATTTCAGCTTATTGAGCTAATTTGAATCTTGGGAGGTAATGAGTGATGGCTCCATTATCATGTTCTTAACACCCACGTGGGAGACTCAGATTGAATTACAGGCTCCTGCCACATTCTCTGAGTTCTTATAATTTTGATACCCAAGGGATCTGAGAATGGCTCACATTCAGAAATCTACCAACAACAGATGCTGGAGAGGATGTGGGGAAAAAGGGACACTAACCCACTGTTGGTGGGAATGCAAACTGGTTAGGCCACTATGGAAGTCAGTCTGGAGATTCCTCAGAAACCTGAACATAACCCTACCATACAACCCAGCCATCCCACTCCTTGGAATTTACCCAAAGGAAATTAATTTGGCTAATAAAAAAGTCATCTGCACATTAATGTTTATTGCAGCCCAATTCACAATAGCTAAGACCTGGAACCAACCCAAATGCCCATCAACAGTAGACTGGATAAAGAAATTATGGGACATGTACTCCATAGAATACTATACAGCAGTAAGAAACAATGAAACCCAGTCATTTGCAACAAGATGGAGGGATCTGGAAAACATCATGCTGAGTGAATTAAGCCAGTCCCAAAGGGACAAATATCATTTGTTTTCCCTGATCAGCGACAACTGAGCACCAAAGGGAAAACCTGTTGAAGTGAAATGGACACTATAAGAAACAATGAACTGATCAGCTCTTGTCCTGACTCTAGATGTACAATGTAATACTTTATCCTTTTTAGTTTTTGTTGTTGTTGTTCTAGTACTAGTGGTTGAACTCTGTAATTAACACTCAATTACTCTTAGGTGTTTAAATTTTAACTGAAAGGTGATCCCTGTTAAATTTAAGAGTGGAAAAAGAGAGGGAGGAGAGGTACAATTTGGGACATGCACAACCAGACTTGCTGCAAATGGTGGAGTTAAAAATGTGCCAGGGGATTCCAATACAATCCCATCAAGGTGGCATGTACCAATGCCATCTCACTAGTCCAAGTGATCAATTTCAGTTCACATTCGATGGCTCTGATAGGTCTAAGAGTCAAAGGGATCACACAAACAAGACAAGTGTCTGCTAATACTAACTGATAGAATCAAAAAGGGAGAGAAAGATCCAGCATGGGAAGTGGGATACACAGCAGACTCATAGAATGGCAGATGTCCTAAACAACACTCTGGCCTCAGAATCAGCCCTTAAGGCATTTGGATCTGGCTGAAGAGCCCATGAGAGTATTGTAGGCATGGAAAACCAAGAAACCATGGAAAAGAAAAAAAGAAGAAGACCTAAATGAAAGATCTCTGGGAGTGAGATCCCAGTGGAAAGAACAGGGCCATCAAAGAAGGAGGTACCTTTCTCTGAAGGGAGGAGAGAACTTCCACTTTGACTATGACCCTATCGGAATAAGATCAAAGTCAGCCAACTCTAAAGGCTTCCATAGCCCTGGCAACTCATGACTAGAGCCTAGGGAGATTACTGACGCCATGAACAGGAGTGTCAAATTGTTAAGTCAGCAACAGAAGTCACTGTGTACTTACATCCCATGTGGGATCTGTCCCTAATGTGTTGTCTAATGTGCAGTGATGCTATAACTAGTACTGAAACAGTATTTTTACACTTTGTGTTTCTGCGTGGGTACAAACTGATGAGATCTTTACTAATTATATACTGAATCGATCTTCTGTATATAAAGATAATTGGAAATGAAAAAAGGAAAACCCTCGTGTTAAATTGGAAATGGCATAGAAAATTAATTAATTTTTTTAAAAAATATATATTATGTAAGATCTCTGTCTTTAATGTACTGTACACTCTTATTTAATGCTATAACTAGTACTCCAACAGTATTTTTTTTCACTTTGTGTTACTATATGGGGGCAAACTGTTGAAATCGTTACCTAATATATACTAAACTGATCTTCTGTATATAAAGCGAATTGAAAATGAATCGTGATGTGATTGGAAGGGGAGAGGGAGCGGGAAAGGGGAGGGTTGTGGGTGGGAGGGAAATTTTGGGAGGGGGAAGCCATTGTAACCCATAAGCTGTACTTTGGAAATTTATATTCATTAAATAAAAGTTTAATAAAAAAAAAGACTATTTGAAAGTTACAGAGAGAGGTAGAGACACTGGTTCACTCCCCAAATGACATGCAAATGCCCAAATGGCAGCATCAGAGCTGAGCTAATCCAAAATCAGGAGCCAGGAGCTTCTTCTGGGTCTCCTATGAGGGTGCTGGCCCAAGGACATGGGTCATCCTCCTCTGCTTTACCATGAGCATTAATAGGGAGCTGGATCAGAAGTGGAGCAGTTAGGAACATGAACAGGAACCCATATGGGATGCCAGAGCTGCAGGCCAGGGCTTTAACCTGTTGCACCACAGTGCCAGCCCTAGGATCCTTTATTATCCATTTTAGCTTATTGTAAATATAATGCAGTTGTCATAAAATCTCAGCATCAGAATCAATTGTGAAGAGGACATCCCTCTTAGGAGAATCTGAATCTATGTTTCTTGTTTTCAAGTTGATTATTTCCCTTCAAAAGTTATTGACACCTAAAAATAGGCAATGCTTTTAAAATATATTCTATAAATGTTTTCATGTTTATGCATCAAAATCAAAAAGTCATGATCTGCAATTTGCAGATAATCAAATATATTCCTTCAATCAAACTACTCCACAGTATAGTTACATCATCATGCTAACCTAATGTGAAGCAACGGAAGTGACTTGGCAATGTGAAATTTGATAGTGAGACACCTGTGGCTCAGTTTTATTAATTTAAAATTTTTAATGTAATAACAATCTTTTTTCTATGGTGATTGGATGTGACTTCCTAGGGAAGTTGGAAAGTTATGATCTTAATGTTAGGAAAGGAAGTGCTACCAGGCAGATCAGGATTTATTGCCCTCAAAAGAATGTGATTTGTAATTTACTCCTTTGCATTTACTAACACCTAGTTGTCATTCATGAAAGAACCTAAAGGAAGAAAGTTAAATAAAATATCTATAAAATTTTTTCAGTATTTCATCAGACCAATCACATTTGCTTTCAGATTGGCACTCCCAATTTTGTTAGGGAAATGAACAAACCTTTGATAGTCTATTTCTCTGTGAATAAAAAGAAGATGGCCTGCTTTCTCTCTCTTTTTAAAAGTTATTTATTTATTTGAAAGGCAGAGTCACAGAGAGGCAGAGACAGGGAGAGTGGTCTTCTATCTGCTGGTTCACTCCCTAAATGGACGAAAACAGCCGGATCTGGGTCAATCCAGAGCTAGGAGGCAGAAGCCAGGAGCTTCTTCTGGGTCCCTGACATAGGTGCAGCGGCACAAGGACTTGGGCCATCTTCTACTGCTTTCCCAGGCCATAGCAGAGGGCAGGATCAGAAGTGGAGCAGCTGGGTCTGGAACTGGTGACCATATGGGCTGCCAACACTGCAGGTGGAAGCTTTACCTGCTAAGCCACAGAGCTGGCCCTGATGGCCTGCTCTCTTAATGCTTGAGTGTGAAGCCTTGGTGCTTAACACAAGGTAGCCTTGACTGCATAATAATAAAATGCACTGAAGGCTACAGAATAAGCCAGGCAAACTCAACATGTCAAACTTTCCAGATAGTGCTGAAAGGATATTGCTGAAAAGATACTGCTGAGGATGGCTTGGGAAATTATTGTGTTCTTCTAATTGACTCATCAACTCTCAACTCAATAACCAGATCATTAAGCTTGTATATCTAGTTGAGTCTCTTTCCACTCCTGGTAAAGTGAATGTGCTCAAAATAAATTTCATAGAGAGAAAATAAAGTTTTGAATGTCCAAGTCACATATAAACTAACTTTTGTAAATATTAAAATTAATGTTATATGAAGCTTACAAAACATATTTGAGTGATATAGATACAATAAATACAAAGTAACAGTAAATTTATACACAGGACAAACAGTAAGTGTATCAAATACAATCCTTTAAGTTTTTACTATACAACTCTCTAGTCGGATCATACACCTTTGAACTGTCAAACATCTAGGCATAAGTCTAAACGTTTGAATTTTTCAATAGCATTCAAATTTCATTTAAATTCTACTTATGCTAACTGAAAAAATATTGGACCTTATTCTCTCTTTCTATGCAAATATGAGTACAACAAATAGTGGGTCAGTTTTGTGAGAATTCTATTTAAATTGTTCATATAAATGAAATAAAAGTGGAGGTTTTCAACTCAGGGTTTGCATGCAATACAATATTCACTTATAATTGTATATGAGCTTAATTTTCTTTCTTGAATATATCTATATTTTCATATCAAATATTAGGGTATAATTACTGAATAGTTTGTTTACTTCTCTCAGGTTTTCTGAAATAAATTATTCCTTACCTATTTTCTCTTGCAAAGTGGCTTCTAACCAGTCTTTGAGAGTCACACATAGCTTGGATCCAACTGACTAGCAGTTATTTAGAAACAATGAGTGAACTAATTAAAAATTCCTTTATAAATCATACATTTGAAGGTTCTGACTAGTGAAGATGCTATAACTTCACCAGTTGATTGTCCATACCTGTAGGTTAAATTTGGCTAAAACACTTAATAAGAAGGAATAAACCTAGGTTTTTGAACTGCATATGAATCCTCTGCTAAGGAAGGAAGTATCAGTAAGTATATTAATGTACAGAGTTACTTAGTAGAATCTCTCTGGAATGGTAAATTACTAAATCACAGCCAACTTTATGGGAATGTCATAATAACTAACTCTGCTATATCTAAAATAGACTTGACTGTGAAATGAGCATTAGTTTTTATTGAACTATTAGAAATACCATTGTGATTATGGGAACTTGGGGAATAAGCTCCCTTTCACCATCCACCACACATCTCCCTCCTTATGCTTAAATTAATCTATAAGCACAAATAGCTAAGATTAGTAATGACTTACACTAAAAACTTTGAAACAGGTTTAATATTGTGTTGAAATTTAAGTTAAAATAAGCTTTATGACAAAGATGAAAGACAATTAGGAAAAATTCAGTTAAAATCTTTCTTTTATCACCAAGCCCCATCTCATTGTCAGAATGACTTCCTCAACCAAATCTGTCACAAATTTCAAAACAATACATCAATAATTATTTAAATTTTTATGTATTAAAAATTATTCAAATATTTATTCTTTTTTTTTAAATTTTTTTGACAGGCAGAGTGGACAGTGAGAGAGAGAGAGACAGAGAGAAAGGTCTTCCTTTTGCCGTTGGTTCACCCTCCAATGGCCGCTGCGGCTGGCGCGCTGTGGCCAGCGCACCGTGCTGATCTGATGGCAGGAGCCAGGTGCTTCTCCTGGTCTCCCATAGGGTGCAGGGCCCAAGCACTTAGGCCATCCTCCACTGCACTCCCTGGCCACAGCAGAGAGCTGGCCTGGAAGAGGGGCAACCAGGACAGAATCCGTTGCCCCAACTGGGACTAGAACCCGGTGTGCCGGCGCCGCAAGGCGGAGGATTAGCCTAGTGAGCTGCGGCGCCGGCCCAAATATTTATTCTTAAAAGCAAGGTTGTACAGATGATTCAATAAATATTCAACAGCATCCATTCTCCTCTTCATATTTAACTATGGGGAAGTCTTACATATGTCTTGCTTTGTTATAATTATTGCACATATTTTTTCATAATCACTATAATTCTGGAGACCAGTTCATTCTCACACCCTGTATCTTCCCCACTCCATCCTTTACATTCTTTTCCAGGTTTGCAAGCTCCACAAAACCTGAAAAACCTGTATGAAGAAACTCACTTGTGACTACTGCCCCCACCCCACCTCTGAACCCCTGGCCCACCTTAAGATATATGAAGCCCAGAAGGCTGGAGGACTGAGCCCTCTGCCACATGTTAAGTCTGTGTGAATGCTGGCAGTTGGCCACCTCTGCAAATTTATTTATGTGAGGAGATGGGTGATCAAGGCAGTTTGCCACAGGAAGAAGAAAGTTCAGAGGAAGGTATGGCCCAAGCTCTTACCCAGTAGAGGAAGGAGCCACCAGTTTCCAAGGGACACAGTGAGTAAGGGGCTGATCTCCATCACCCTTCCTCATACAGGGCACAAAATGTAAGGAGAAATGTAGCAGAACAGAGAGGAGAGAGGATACAAACTCACAGCCAAAACAAATTCATTCAAGAAAAAAATAAATAAATTTGCAGAATTGGCCCACTGATGGTAATTAAAAAAAATAACTAAAGATTTTAAGAAGTTATTACTGAAACTGCTTTACTGTAATGTTCTGTAATGTATGAATGTATGTTATATATGTTAAATGTGTGTACATATTGTATGTCTACATGGGAAAATTTATTAAGAGCTCTGCTTTAATTGCCTTAAAGATAAAAAAGAGTGCTCATATAAATTTAAACTGCTAAATTAACTTAAAATATGTTTTTGGTTCATGTGACCTAAATAAATCTATGATAGGTTTTTTTAAATTTGTTGGTAGAAAGAAACTATTTTTTTTTAAGTCATTGACATGTTGTGCTTGGATTTCCTGGGCAAACAAGTCATACTTAATGTTAGAAATTCAATAAATGTTTCCAAACACATGTACTATTGTCTTAAAATTTACAGAAGACCTTGGACATTCTGGTAAATGTTTTCACAAGTTGTTATTTGACAGTTAAAGTTGCTTGCTATGTTTTCACTTTATATTAAGTTACTGAGAGTACCCAATCTGGGAGACCTGATTGTTCCCTCATTTCTTTATTCTCTTCAAGATGAGAAACTGACTATTCTGAAGAACATTCCAAGAGGATGTACAGTTGGATCTTCAGACCTTATAAAAGAGATGGCTAACATTTTTCTGCAATAATGCCTGACCAAATAGCCCGGACACATATAGGAAACCAAATAGCACACCCAAAATGAGAGCTTCAATTATGATATGATTTCACAGTTAGATTTATTTTGCCATGTGCACAATAAACAGGCAACTCTCCCCATTTTTTCCAAACCAAACTAATGGAGAGATAAAATGTCTTATTAATGATTTCAAAATTCATAAACAGGTTGGATAAAGTGGTCATCATGTTTGATCTCACTTAGAAGGACATAGCTCTCCTCATGGGAATCGTCTTATCTCACAGTAAAAACACTGTGGGAACATGCCTGTGACCACAGATTTCTAGTTCAGGCCACCAAAGATGGGACTGAGAACTCCTGTGGCTGACATTCTAAAGGCTGTCTCTCTGATCTACTTTAATAGAAATCAGGAAGAAGAGGAGCAAGCTAGGTAGCAGGATCAATGTAAGGATAGGTAGCAGGCCAATTAGTAACAGCTTTACACAGTGATCTGCCATCAAGGAGATGCAGCAAGGCCAGTCCACCCCCAAAATGGCATTGGTTTTCGATGTGGAAAGCCAGGGCACTTGGACAAACCACAGTCATGACAGAAGCCATCCTCTAAAGAGTCCTGTAAGCTCTGCCAAGTGCTGGTCCACTGGGAAGGGAACTGCCGTGGGGTTGAAGGACTCCCAGGTCAGCACTGCAGACCCTGTTGGCCCTCCCTAAGCTGAAAATGCCCTTCACTCTGCCCAGCTTCCAGGTAACCACCACCATCCAGGGGCATGGCCTAGGGTCAGTAACATTGCAGGCAGAACCGTAAATCTCCTTTCAGAGGTGTCACCTATTCACTACTAACCTCCTATTCAGGTCAGCTCTCCTCCTAGGCCAGCTCGGTGATGGCAGTTAACAGGGTCTTCCCCAAGAAGGTTCACACTTCTCTTATGATGACTCTTCCAATACCTCAGGTGAAGAGGCAGCTAAGTCTGAACCTTATATATACCTGGCCAAGTCTTAATGCTCAATGATTATCATCAAGCTCCTCCTGTAAGCTTCAACATGCCTCTCAATAGGAAAACTCCCTCCTGGTTTGGATAGCACCTCTTCAAAGTCCTCTAAAAATTATCTGTCTTTTGTTTTGGACTTCATGTATTTAATCTGCTTGTTAGATCTATCACCTCCAGATTTGAAGCAATGAAATTCTAGAGGGCATGTACATGAAACCTCAAATGGAGACAGTTTTTGTGAGCTGGCACTGCAGCCCCCAGCAAGAGGATACCTCCTCCTGGATCCCTGTCTTGACCATCCCTACTTACTTAGCTTGAAGAAGCCAAAGCAGTTATCGCCCTAACCCCTGACAGCAGCCAGGGTATCCATAGGCAGAAAGAGGAAATGAGGAAGCCTAGGACTAGAAGCAGGCTAGACTAACTCCATCCCACAGATTCTTACTATTACATACACAGTAAATGAAACAGGGGTGTTCTTTATCTATGACAATCAGGCATACATCGGTCTTCCCATTAACTGTACAAGGACTTGTACTCGTGTTCCTATTTCCTGCTTTGTCCTACGTGCTAGACCTCAATCTCTATTTTCTGTCACTCCAACTTATTTTTCTGTCAAGAGGGATTTGGGTTCCCCCCACCCAGCCCTTGCTTATAATCAGGTGTCTTGGCAGGAACTGTAATAAGAATGGCCAGACTAACCATTTCAATAGTCAAGGCAAATAAAATTGAAGACTTCTCCCTTGTTCTCAAAGAAAACATAAATGACCTAGCACAGTAACTGTCTCATCTCCAGGATAAGATGGATTAATTGTTGGCCGTAGTTCTCCAGAAACAATGGGGACTAGACCTCCTCAAAGCCAAGAGAGGTAGACTTTGCCACTTTTTGGATGAAAAATGCTGCTTTTACACCAATAAGTCAAGTGTGGTAAGAGAAAGGATCAAATGTATGAAAAAACACACTAACTAAATGTATTTCCAAAATAATCCTGCCTCATTTTCACCATCTTTTCCACCATGGGCAATGTCTCTAATATCTCTTTTTATCCTCATAATCATAGTGCTCCTTTTTCCTACTATGTGTAATTAACATATTTCTTCTGTTCCTAAGGACTGAATGCTATATTCCCAAGCCATCATGCAGGACCAACACAAAACTGCTTTTCTTCAATCAATTCAATCCAGGGTATAGATACTCTACCTTGTGACAATGCCCCATAGCAGCAGGAAGTAGTCAGAAAGAGACCAGTTTCCCCACCTCCCTATCGATATTCAGTCAGGATTGATAAAACCAGGATGTAAGCCTCAGCCATGTTAGTTCCTTGCCTGAAAGTAAATCAAATTCCCCAATGGACTCCTTTAACCTTGAATTCTTTCAAGAGATCAGTTCAGTCCCATACCCCATACTTCTCCCCACCCCATCCTCTGCAATCTTTTCCAGGTTTGTAGGCCTCCCAAAGCTTGAAAAAACTATTTGAAGAAACTCACGTCAGACTACTGCTGCCCACTCTGCTACCCCGCCAGACCCTTAGTTCACCTTATGATATATAAGACCCAGTCCACTGGAGTATTTCATCTTCTGCCATGTGTTTCGTCTGTGTGCAAGCCAGCAGTTGGCTACCTCTGGAAATTTATTTTTCTTCTTGAATAAATTCATTCTGGCTGTGAGTTTGTATCCTGTTTCCTTGCTGTTCTGCTTCCCTTTTCCTTATACTGCTTGTGCTATAATTAACACATTATTGAACAAATGCATAAGCCAATGCATCAAAAGTTGATAACACTGATACAATATTTTCAAAGTTTTACTAATCAAATGCTATTCAGTATTTTTGTCCTTTTTGAATGATGGATGCACAGTAAATAGATTTATTCAAAATTAAAATGCAGACACTTTAAGTCACTGATAATATACAGATAAAGCAATTTAATAGCGATATTTTATTTTTATTTCATCATTATTATTCATTTAAAAAACTTAACACAGGGGCTGGTGCCGTGGCTCACTTGGCTAATCCTCTGCCTGTGGCATCGGCATCCCATATGAGCGCTGGGTTCTAGACCCAGTTGCTCCTATTCCAATCCAGCTCTCTGCTGTGGCCTGGGAGGGCAGTGGAGGATGGCCCAAGTACTTGGGCCCCTGCACCCGCATGGGAGACCAGGAAGAAGCACCTGGCTCCTGGCTTCGGATCTGCGCAGCAATCGCCCTAGTGGCCATTTGGGGAGTGAACCAATGGAGGGAAGGGCTTTCTCTCTGTCTTTCTCTCACTGTCTAACTACCTGTCAAATTAAAAAAACAAAAACAAAAAAAAAAAAAAACTTAACAGATTGCATATTCCCCTATACAAAGAAAAGACATATAAGATGGATAAACAGAGATATAGAAAGACAGAAAAAGACAGTTCCAGCTGCTGGTTCACTTTTCCAAAGCCACGGTAAAGAGCCAAAAATGTAACCCAGGTCTTCCACATAGAGGGCAGAAACTCAATCACTTGAGTCATCACAACTGACTCCAAACGCTTGTTCCAGGAAACTGGATTCAGGAGTTGGAGCCAACTAATGAATCAAATGTCTGCCTCATTGTTCTTAGATATACTGAATTTTGGAGGATACCACAAAATATTGGAAAGCTGTGATTTTTACAATTTTAACCTGCCATCAAATATGGTAAAAAAAAATATAAAGCTAATTTAAGAAGTTTTTATGATATTAGAATATTAACCCCAAGTTTTAGATAGACTCATAATCACATATTTTAAATAACACAATGCATCTAATTCTTGTCAAAGCTAAATTTGAGCTCCACAAGCATCATACTCACTCCTTATAATGCATGTATGCTTGACATGAATATGATTTGTGAGAAGAAATTTAGTTGATTCTAATGACATGTTAATTTGCAAAGCCTGTCCGGACCATGCACATTATATCATGACTTGAATATTTCATCATCTTGGAAGATGAAGTTATAATAGAACATAATAGACAAGGGTGGTTGTTTCTCTCTGAAAGCCAACAAACTTCATAATAAAAGACAAATTGGGTAGAAGTGCTACATCCTCTTCACAAAGCTAAAAGATACTAGATTATTACCCTGAACTCAATGTGATAGATAATTACAATAGCAATATTAAGTACTTGTCTTAAATATTTATGTGTGATGCTATGACAAGTGTTTTCTCCCCTAAAGAAAGTAAAATATTTTTTATTTTTAAAAATATCTTTCAATATTTTATTTATTCAGCACTGGCCCAAGAAGGGTTCAACAAAAGATAAAGAAGGAAAAACAAAACAACGAATCACAAAACAAATTCTAATTCACAATTATGGATTCTCATAAACATAACAACACTTATGACCAACACTAATTTTAATCACTTGATAATTGCTAGGCAATGTTGTAACCTACATGCATTATCACATTCATTCTTTACAATAACCAAATCAGGTAGATTCTGTAACTATTTTCATTTTGCAATGTAGAATTCTGAAGTATAAGATATTAAATAATTTTGTTAGGAACAAATATATCAAAGAAGAATATAGTTTTTATTTATTTATTTATTTATTTATTTATTTTTATTTAATGAATGCATTTTTACATGGATACAACTTTAGGAATACAGTGGTTCTTTCCCTCATGCCCCCCACCCCACTCCCTTCCCACCTCCCATTCCCTCTCCTATCTTCTTCTTCATTATGAATTATTTTTAGTATGACTTTATATATAGAGGACCAGCTCTATGCTAATCATAGAGTTCAACAATTTGCCCCCATGCCCACACACAATATATAGAGTACAGTTCGGGGAGAGAATTTGCAGTCGATTCTCATATTGCAATTCAAAAGGGACAGAGGTCCTACCTGGGGAGCAAGTGCACAGTGACTACTGTTGTTCCTTTAACAATTAACACTCTTTTTTATGACATCAGTGATCACCCAAGGCTCTTCTTGTGAGCTGCCAGGGCTATGGAGGCCTTTTGTGACCATAAACTCCGTTGTTGTTTGGACATAGCCATAAGCAAAGAGGATGTTCTCCTCTCCCTTCAGAGAAGAATGTCTCCTTCTTTGATGACCATTCCTTTCCTCTGAGGTCTCGCAGAGATCCTCTGTGTAGTTTTATTTATTTTTTTTTTCCACAGAGTCTTTTTTTTCCATGCCTGAGATGCTCTTGCAGGCCTTTCAGCCCGACCAGGAAGCCTTATGGGTTGATTCTGAGGTGGTCAGAGTGTTATTTACTGCGAAAGTTATTCTAGGAGTCTACTGTGCGGACTGCTTCCCATGTTGGACCCTCCTTCCTTCCTTTTTTTTTTTTTTTTTCTTGACAGGCAGAGTGGATAGTGAGAGAGAGACAGAGAGAAAGGTCTTCCTTTTTGCCGTTGGTTCACCCTCCAATGGCCGCTGCGGCCGGCACATCTCGCTGATCCGAAGCCAGGAGCCAGGTGCTTCTCCTGGTCTCCCATGTGGGTGCAGGGCCCAAGCACTTGGGCCATCCTCCACTGCCTTCCCGGGCCATAGCAGAGAGCTGGCCTGGAAGAGGGGCAACCGGGACAGAATCCGGCGCCCCAACCAGGACTAGAACCCGGTGTGCTGGCGCTGCAAGGTGGAGGATTAGCCTGTTAAGCCATGGCGCTGCCGTCCCCCTCCTTCCTTTTTTAATTCTATTATTTTTCTGGATATTTGAAGTTATTTATATCATCCCTTTTAAACTTAGATTGGTCTATCTGTTGCCTTTAACACTTAAGTGGATCATTGTAACATTGAAGATGGTGTTTATGCCACATATTCTTAGGGGTTTGGAGCTCCATGATTAGTTCTTAGGCTGTACCCTTAGAGGTGAGTCTATATGCTTTTATGCATAACTATACTTTTTTTTTTTTTACAGTTTTAGACTGCCTCCTCCTTCTCTTATTCTCTCTCTCTCTCTCTCTCTTTTTTTTAAGCTGGTATGTTTTTCCAATTGCTTTAAAATACATATAATTAACTCTGTGTTACATAGAGAGTTCAGCCTACAATGTGAGGTAGATGAGGGAGAGAGAGAGAAAGAAAACAGAGGAAAAAGAAAAAAACACAACCAACAAAACAAAACCAAAGGGATACACACAGTAAAAAGTAACAATAGTTAACTGTCTCTCAATAATCAGGTCAAGGATTCTTGAGGATATTAGTTCTGAAGGTGACTATTTCTCTTCTATAGCTTTCATTTTAGCTGTGCTGTTAATTCTCCGGAATCAGGGAGAACATATGGTGTGTTTCTTTGGGACTGGGTTATTTCACTGAGTATGAGGTTTTCCAGCTTTCTCCATTTTGTTGCAAAGTACCAGATTTCATCCTTTTTTACTGCCATGTAGTGTAAATGTCCCACACGTTCCATAGCGTATATGTCCCACAGTTTCTTTATCCAGTCTTTGGTTGATGGACATTTAGGTTGCTTCCATGTCTTAGCTATTGTGAATTGAGCTGAGACAAACATGGAGGTGCAGATAGTTCTTTTGTTTACTGATTTCATTTCCTTTGGGTAAACTCCCAGTAGTGAAATGGCTGGGTCATATGGTAGGTCTATATTCAGGTTTTTGAAGTATCTCCATACTGTTTTCCAAAGTTGCTTTATCAGTTTGCATTCCCACCAACAGTGGGTTAGGGTGTCCTTTTCCTCACATCCTCTCCAGCATTTGTTGTTTGTTGATTTCTGTATGAGGGCCACTATAACTGGGGTGAGGTGAAACCTTATTGTGGTTTTGATTTGCATTTCCCTGACGGTTAGAGCTCCTGAGTATTTTTTCATGTCTCTGCTGGCCATTTGGATTTCCTCTTTTGAAAAATGTCTGTTAAGGTCTTGGCCCATCTTTTTATTGGGTTGTTTGTTTTATTGCTGTGGAGTTTCTTGATCATTTTATAGATTATGGTTGTTAATCCTTTATCAGTTGTGTAGTTTGCAAATATTTTTTCCCATTCTGTTGGTTGCCTCTTCACTTTCCTGTTTCTTTTGCTATAAAGAAACTTCTCAATTTGATGTAATCCCAATTGTTCATTTTGGCTTTGACTACCCATGCCTCTGGGGTCTTTTCCAGGAATTCTTTGCCTGTTCCAATGCCTTGAAGGGTTTCCCCTATGCTCTCAATTAGTTTCATGGTGTTGTGGTGTAGATTTAGATCTTTAATCCATGTTGAGTGGATTTTTGTATATGGTGTAAGATAGGGGTCTTGTTTCATACTTTGACATATGGACATCCAGTTTTCCCAACACCATTTGTTGAAGAGGCTGTCCCTGTTCCAGAGGTTGGTCTTAGCTCCTTTATCGAATAAGAGTTGGTTATAGATGTTTGGATTGATTTCCAGTGTTTCTATTCTGTTCCATTGGTCTATCCATTTGTTTTTGTACCAGTTCCAGGCTGTTTTGATTATAACTGCCTTGTAGTATGTCTTGAAGTCTGGAATTGTGATGCCTCCGGCTTTGTTTTTATTGTATAGGATTGCTTTAGCTATTCGCATTCTCCTGTTCCTCCATATGAATTTCAGCATCATTTTTTCTAGGTCTGTGAAGAATGTCTTTGGTATTTTGATTGGAATGGTGTTGAATCTGTATATTGCTTTTGGAAGAATGACATTTTGATGATATTAATTCTTCCAATCCATGAACGTGGCTGATTTTTCCATTTTTTTTGTGTCTTCTTCTATTTCTTTCTTTAATGTTTTGTAATTTTCATCATAGAGATCTTTGACATCCTTGCTTAACTTTATTCCAAGGTACTTGATTGTTTTTGTGGCTATTGTGAATGGGATTAATCTTAGAAGTTCTTCCTCGGCTACAGCATTGTCTATATATACAAAGGCTGTTGATTTCTGTGCATTGACTTCGTATCCTGCTACTTTACCAAACTCTTCTATTAGTTCCAATAGTCTTTTAATGGAATCTTTTGGATCCCTTTATGGCCTAGCATATGGTCAATCATAGAGAACGTTCCATGTACTGGGGAGAAATATGTGTACTCTGTGTTTGTGGGGTGGAAGGCTCTGTAGATATCTACTAGGTCTATCTGGTCTATAGCGTCAATTAGCTCTGCTGTTCCTTTGTTGGTTTTCTGTCTGGTTGATCTGTCCATTGGTGAAGTGGGGTGTTGAAGTCCCCTGTTACTATTGTATTTGAGTCTATACCTCCCTTTAAGTCCTTTAGTAATTCTTTCAAGTAGTCAGGCACCCTGTAATTAGGCACACTGTTGGATTGATCCTTTAATCATTATATAATGCCCTTCTCTGTCTCTTTTAATAGCTTTTGTGTTAAAGTCTATTTTGTCTGATATTAGGATGGCCACCCTGGATCATTTTTGGTTTCTGTTAGCTTGGAATATCTTTTTCCATCCTTTCACTTTCAGTCTGCGTGCATCTTTGCTGGTGAGGCGTGATTCCCGCAGGGAACATATAGATGGATTTTCTTTTTTTATCCATTCAGTTCATCTGTTTCTCTTGATTGTAGAGTTAAGACCATTTACATTCAGTGTGACTATTGTTAAATACTGTCTTTTTCCTGTCATGTTTCCTTAAAAGAGCTGTTTATGTATTTTGGGATTTGTTTGTAATTTTGTTGGGTTATTTTCTGCATTCATCTTCTTTTGTAGTGAAGTTCTTATTTTTGTATTTCACCGTGCAGCACATCCTTGAGCCAGTGTTGTAGGGCTGGATGACAAGATACCAATTCTTTCAGTTTCTGTTTGTCATGGAAAATCTTTATTTCCCCTTCATTCACAAATGACAGTTTTGCAGGGTACATTATTCGTGGCTGGCATTCTTTATCTTTTAAAACTTGGAATATATCATGCCAATGTCTCCTTGCCTGTAGGGTTTGCGATGAGAAGTCCAGGGTGACTCTGATTGAATTACCTCTGAATGTAATTTGTCGTTTCTCTCTGGCACATTTTAGGATTTGTTCTTTGTGTTTCACTGAGCTGAGTATTGCCATGATGTGTTGTGGTGAATTCCTTTTTTGGTCTAATTTGTTAGGGCTCCTGTATATTTGTTGAATTTGGTTGTTTCTTTCAACCTGCCTATGTTGGAAGTTTTCTGATATTATTTCATTGAAAATGCTTTCCAATCCGTTCTCTCTTTCCACACCATCAGGGACTCCTATTATCTGGACATTAAAACACTTGATTGAATCTTGTAGGTCTCCAACCAATTTTTTTTTTCCCTAATTTCTTCCTGTGTTTGATCTGACTGTATTATTTTTGGAAGTTTATCTTCAAGTTCTGATATTCACTCTTCTATTTCAACTGTTCAATTTCTGAGGGATTCCACTGTATTTATTATTTGATCAATTGAGTTTTTCATTTCCAGTATTTCATTCTGGCTTCTCTTTAGGATCTCTAATCCTTGGGCGTGCTTTTCGTTCAGATCTTGAATCTGTTTCTCATTGCTTCTAAGCAAACTGATTAATTTTCTCAATTCTTTTTCTGGCATGACTTCAAATTCTTCTTATTCAGCCTCTATTATGGATGGTATATCCTGCTCCAGTGGCGAGTTCATAGGTTCTTCTGTATTCTTATTCAGGATTTTTCCTTTGTTCTTTGGCATTTCTGTTTGGTTTAATTTTTAGTTTGATTTCCCTCAGCTATGGGCTGCTATTTGCCTGTGCCAATAGCCAGTGTAAGCAGGCAGCTCTACCTTCTAGAGATTATTTATTTCTGGTAACTGAGGGAGGCGGATATTTAAGTAGGCTGGTACCTGGGCTTTGAGGTACTAAGCTCCGCCCCCTGGGGGGGTCAGTCTCTCTGTTCCTTTGTTCACCAGAGAAAGCATCCACCCTCTTTAACTCCCAAATGTAAACTAACAAGATGGCTGCTCTTCGCCCACTGCAGATCTGGTTGGGGGTGGGGGAGACATCGAGGGGTTGTGGCATGTTCTATCTCTCAGTTCATCCCCCAGGATCGCACCCTCTTTCCGCTTACAGAAGCAAGCACCATTCACCTTGCTTACCCATTCCTCCATGTTTGTCTTTCCTGTCCCTCCCAGAGTGCAGTGGGAATGATAGGGTGGTTTCAGTGGCTTCAGTAGCAGCTGGCTCTCTCTCCAGCACTGGTGCAGAGGCTCTCGGCAGCTAGAGTCCCAAGCTGTGGGCATTCGTGCCCTCCAGCAGGTCCACCCTGTCCTTCTAGTTACGGAAGAGTTTCCTCTGCCATTTTTTCCCTATCTCTTCCCTGAGACTACACTATCTCCTCTTTTATTAATCTGCCTTCTCCCAGATTATCAGAAAGCTCCCCCCCTATTCTGCCATCTTGGCCCCCTCCCAGAATATAGGTTTAGAATTGAGGACCCACGTTCTTACTCACTCTACTGTAATGCCTGTCTTGTTTACTAAACAGTTTTCAACTACTGTAATAATTTGGTGAATTACTAAGAAAATAGATCCTTATATTTCATTAGAGAAGAGAATGATATAGAATCACAAATAACAAAGGAAAAATAAAGACATGATCACTAATAAGTATTAATGAATAAAGAATGGGAATATTCTAATAAAATCATGAAGAAAATGAAGTTGTGAAACTATAAGAAAATAATTCTCTTTTAACAAATGAAAGTAGACACCACATTGAGCAACTGATTTGTACAAGTCTCAATGCCAGATAGTATTGGGAATAACATGTCTAATTTGTCAGTGTTATACCTGAAGTCTTTGGAAATCTTCTGATTCTTAACCTCTTACTTTCTACTCCTCCTCCCTTAGATCCTCAACTTCAGCCACATTTTCTATTGTTTTTCAAGATGTATTTTATTTATTTGAAAGACAGAGTTACAGTAAGAGAGAGGAAGACCCCCCCCCCCACACACACACATATACACACATGCACAAAGAGAGAGAGAGAGGGAGCAAGCCAGCTTGCTGGTTCACTCTCCAAATGGCCACATCTGCAATGGCCAGGGCTGGGCCAAACTGAGGCTAGGAGCCACGAGCTTCTTCCAGGGTCTCCCAGGTGGGCTCAGGAGCCCAAACACATGGGGCATCCTCCACTGTTTTTCCCAGGAGCATTAGCAGGGAGCAGGATTACAACTGGAGCAAGCCAGGACTCACACTGGTACCCATATGGGATGACAGTACTGCAGGCCACAGCCTCATTTGCTAAGCCACAATACTGGTCCCACATTTTCTGTTTGTACAAAGCTATTTTTCCTGCAAAGATTATTAAGATTTCCTGTCCTTTTCCATATTCTCCTAGAGAGCTCAAGTGAGAAACACGTAAAATATCAACATTTTTTTGTGAAAATTGTCTTTTTTCTATTAGCCTTTACCATCTCTCTAATTTCATGATATCATTCTCTTCCCAATTTTAGCATTTTTATTGATTTTGTCAACTACTTAATTTGAAGTGATATTTTAATGATATGAAATGAAATTTTAAAGAGATACATGTACATGCTTATCAGTAGTTTCCACTACTGTTTTATAAAACTTTTATTTATTTACTCATTTTCATTTTATTTTTGAAAGGTGGAGACACAGAGAGATAGATGGAGAGGGATTTCCATCTTCTGAGATCACTCCCCAAATGATCACAACAATTAGGTCAGGGCAAAGCTGAAGCCAAGAGCCCAGAACTCAATCTGAGTCTTCCTTGTGAGCGATAAGGATCCAATTACTTGAGCCATACTGCTGTCTCCCAGGGTGCACGTCAGCAGGAAACTGGATCATATGCACAGTAGCCAGGACTGGAATCAGGCACTTTGACATAGTATGCAGGTACCACAGTAGCAATTTAATCACTGTGCCTAGATCTATCCCTTCTGTAAATTTTTCAAAGACTCAGGAAAACTGCTTCATTTGTATTGTTGTCAAAAACAGGGAAAATAGAAATTGAACTGAATCAGAAACTAACTATTTATTGAAAAAATAATACGTAACAGCAGGATATGAAAAACATGGAGGATAAACATCCCCCTTGCCTTAGTAATGATATTCCAGAAAAGAAGAGAATTTGACTATGCTTTCTAAGGGGATATAAGACTTTCTTAAACTATCAAGTTGTTTCATGAATAGTAAAGGCTGGATAATTAAGGGAATGGGACTTAAAACAGGTAACTCTAAAACGAAGAATTCCAATTACTCATAAATCACTAAGTTTTTTCACAGATGCTAACTCATTCACATCACATACTGAGCCATCCATCTTTCCACACATAGGTCATGTTTAGCATAATTTATTCATAATTAATGGATCAAGTAACAAAATATAAAGTTTATATCTTATGTATATGTGCATGCATAATCTGATTTACAATGCAAAGGCTTCATGGAATTTATAATTTCAATTTTAGATTCAAAATAATATGATTTTTATAGGTCAATATTTATTAATATGCTATGATTTATTGTGCAGAGATCTATTCAAATAAAACTAATATCTATTCAGACATTATATCTGTTCAGGCATTACTCAATTTATAGTGATGATTTAGTCTGCTCTGGCTTTAGAATCTCAATATTAAGTATATGAACAGGGGCTAATGCTGTGGCATAGCAGGTGAGCACTGCCTGCAGTGCTGGCATCCCATATGGGTGCCGGTTCAAGTCCTGGTTGCTCCACTTCCAATCCAGCTCTCTGCTTTGGCCTGGGAAAGCAGTAGAAGATGCCCCGAGTCCTCAGGCCCCTGAATCCTTGTGGGAGACCTGGAAGAAGGTCCTGGCACCTGGCTTCAGATTGCTGCAGCCCCAGCCATTGTGGCCATCTGGGGAGTGAACCAGCAGATAGAAGACCTCTCTCTCTCTCTCTCTCTCTCCCTCTCTCTCTCTCTGACTCTACCTCTCTGTAGCTATGCCTTTCAAATAAATAAATCTTTAAAAGTACATATTAATATTAATTACATGTTTAATTTTATGAAATTATTTATGCATGAATTATAAAGTATATACTCATTAACAAAAATAGATTATCTGTAAATCTCTTTTCAGGGGGACAATTCTTAAATTCCTAACTAGGAATGACTCCTTTTGCCCTTTTTAACTTATTTCTCACTGACTATGCATACACTATTAAATCTCATGAAATGATTACCCAACCCCTCCCCTCAAATGAATACAAATATGCAGAGATTTTTCATGTTCTGTGCATATCTATATACCCCATTTGTAGAATATTTTCTGCAAATGCCAGCTTTTAAGTAAATACTGTAAAATAAATATTTACTAAATAATTTACACTTTTATCCACTTATACTATATTTAATCATTTTAGCTAGACCATTTCTGTGTATCAATATTGATAAAATAATTAATTTGAATGAAATAATTTGCATTTCTCTAAAATTAATATATAAGAAATATTTTAAAAGAATATATTATGGACATTTTGCTTTACTTGTTTCTTTTTACCATTGTTCACAGTCGTTGTGATTCAAATTGAGGAACTCTATTGTTCAAGTGAAAATAAGCTTATAAAATCTATTGCAATATGCCTTCCCTAGGGTTTTCTTCAAGGGGTAGGAATTGTTTTTTTGTTTTTAAATCATCTGGGTTTGGGTGTAAGACAGAAAGTCCCAAATTTAGAAATGGTTTAATGATCACCCATTCCTTGAAAGTTTTTTTTAATTGAGTGTTTTCCGGTCTCAATAACAAAATCCACTTCTCCAAGTGTTTGCTACTTCAGAACTGTTAAGAACCATGAATCTCTGGTTTGCTAGAGTTTTCAAACTGAACTAGGTCATCCTTTATAATATTTTTGCACAATCTACTACCTCTTCACAATACTCTTATGGCAACACAGTACTCTCCACATGCTTATTTCCAGATCTTTTCAGTTTTGGCCTCAATTGGCAGGACAACTGAACAGTTAATTGGTATTCGTGAATGTGTGTTTGTATGTGTGTATATGTGCTTCTCAGTGCTGGATAACTTCCTACAAGTCAGAAGTACTTTCTCAGCCTCTCATTCAAATATGCAATTGTCTTTTATTTATGAATTCTACATTAAATTCTCTTGCCTTCCCAAGTTGGTGGTGCTTTTGCTTTGTGAGACTGAATGCAGACATTATGCCATGCCAGAGATATCCCCTTCTCTAATTTTGATTGAAAAGGGTAGTCCATCAAATGACAAGGAAATGGTTCAATCCTGGGGAAGGCAGAAATGACAAGCTACTTCAGTGAAAATTAACTTCTCTGAGAACAGAAGACATTGGCATGTAGGGTAGAATGTTTGTAAAAGTGATGCAGATATCGCCTCAACTGGCATAAAGATTTGCTTATTTTGTGTGTGTGTGTACAGGCAGAGTTTACTTGAGAATGGGGAGAAATGTTTTCCTGCTGTTCTAAAATCAAATGAAAATATAGACACTTGGCTGGAAGTCTGATTAAATCTCCCCATACATGATTTTAGCAGGAAGTATAGTCATGGTACCACAAATCACCTTCAACTGAACTATATGAAGTTGGTCAAATGCAAGCTACAAATTCTTTGATAAAAATTCAAACCATGATAGGTCTAAGAGTCAAAGAGATCACACAAACAAGACAAGTATCTGCTAATACTAACTGATAGAATCAAAAAGGGAGAGAAAGATCCAACATGGGAAGTGGGATACACAGCAGACTCATAGGATGGCAGATGTCCTAAACAACACTCTGACCTCAGAATCAGCCCTCAAGGCATTCAGATCTGGCTGAAGAGCCCATGAGAGTATAGCAGGTATGGAAAGCCAAGATATCATGGAAAAAAAAAAAAAAGACCTAAATGAATGATCTCTGTGAGTGAGATCCCAGTGGAAAGAACAGGGCCATCAAAGAAGGAGGTACCTTTCTCTAAAGGGAGGAGAGAACTTCCACTTTGACTGTGACCCTATCGGAATAAGATCAAAGTCAGCGAACTCTAAAGGCTTCCATAGCCCTGGCAACTCATGACTAGAGCCTAGGGAGCTTACTGACGCCATGAACAGGAGTGTCAAATTGTTAAATCAGCAACAGGAGTCACTGTGTACTTACACCCCATGTGGGATCTGTCCCTAATGTGTCGTCTAAAGCGAAGTGATGCTATGACTAGTACTGAAACAGTATTTTTATACTTTGCGTTTCTGTGTGGGCACAAACTGATGAGGTCTTTACTAATTATATACTGAATCGATCTTCTGTATATAAAGAGAATTGGAAATGAAAAAAAAAAAACAACCTGGTGTTAAAATGGAAATGGCATAGAAAATTAATTAATTTGAAAAAAAATTATGTAGGTTCTCTGTCTTTAATGTGCTGTACATTGCTATTTAATGCTATAATTAGTAATCCAACGGTAGTTTTTTCACTTTATGTTGCTATATGGGCAAAATGTTGAAATCTTTACCTAATATATACTAAACTGATCTTCTGTATACAAAGAGAATTGAAAATGAATCTTTACATGAATGGAAGGGGAAAGGGAGCGGGAAAGGGGAGAGTTGCGGGTGGGAGGGAAGTTATGGGAGGGGGGAAGCCATTGTAACCCATAAGCTGTACTTTGGAAATTTATATTCATTAAATAAAAGTTTAATAAAAAAAAATTCAAACCATGGGTAGGTGTTTGGCACAGTAGTTGAGATGCTGCCTTCAACATCTATATTTCATATCAGAATGCCACAGTTCACATATTCTTCAAGGGGCTGGCGCTGTGGCATACTGGGAGCCTGCAGCTCCGGAATCCCATATGGGCACTGATTCTAGTCGCAGCTGTTCCTCTTCCTCCTCTTCCAATCCAGCTCTTTGCTATGGCCTGGGAAAGTAGTAGAAGATGGACCACGTGCTTGGGCCCCTGCACCTGGAAGAAACTCCTGGCTCCTGGCTTTGGATTGGCTCAGCTCTGCCCATTGCAGCCATCAAGGGAGTAAACCTGTAGATGGAAGACCTTTTTCTCCATTGCTCCCTCTGTCTGTAACTCTACCTCTCAAATAAATTTAAAAAAAATCAATTATGCTTCATATTTCAGCTTCCTTCTAATAGACACCAGGGGAGGCAACAACTGTCAGTCCAAGTTCTTGGATCCCTGCCACTCATGTAAAAGAACCCAGACTGCATTCCATGCAGCTGGCTTCAACCTAGCCCAGTCTTGGTTGCAGGAATTTTGCTGTGAACCACTGGATGGAAGTTCTCTTCCTGTCTGTCTCCATCTTTCTGTGTCTGTGGTTTTCAAATAAAAAATAAAGAAAAAAATCAAAATTAAAGTGTTGAAACCAGAGTTCTAGGGCTGGTGCTATAGCACAGTGGGTTAAAGCCCCAGCCTACAGCATCAGCATCCCATAAGGGCTCCAGTTC
Organism: Lepus europaeus; assembly: GCF_033115175.1. Classification (NCBI taxonomy): domain Eukaryota; kingdom Metazoa; phylum Chordata; class Mammalia; order Lagomorpha; family Leporidae; genus Lepus; species Lepus europaeus. The sequence continues at coordinate 42,580,468 of NC_084832.1, read as the reverse complement.
AAGTCCCGGCTGCTCCTCTTCTGATTCAGCTCTCTGCTATGGCCTGTGAAGGCAGTGGAGGATGGCCCAAGTCCTTGGGCTCCTGCACCCACATGGGAGACCAGCAAGAAGCTCCTGGCTCCTGGCTTTGGATCGGCACAGCTCTGGCTGTTGTGGCCATTTAGGGAGTAAGCCAACAGATGGAAGACCTCTCTCTCTCTCTCTCTCTCTCTCTCTCTCTACTTCTCTATGTAACTCTGTCTTTCAAATAAATAAAATAAATATTTAAAAAAAACAGAGTTCTTTACCCAAACTTTAAAGAATGCCTAGTCATTCAAGAACTGCTGTAATCCAAGTGGAAGGAAAATTATGACCAGTATCCCCATACATTTCTCAAATACCTGTGAATGCATTATCCATTACCCTGCCTGAAAAATGCAAGCTTAGAATTAGATTGTTTTAACTTAGGAATCTGTAGGAGTTCTTCAATGTGAATACCATGGAGTTCTTTTGTTATATTTTATATTTATTTTTAAGAGTGCCTTTTAACTGGGAAACTGGCATTTTGAGTCAGTTATGTTACACATCTTTATGCTTTTGAAATCATCTTTGTTTCAGATATTCACAGACTTTCATACACTTACTCATAAATATGCTTTCTATTTATTAACATATTCTGACTAATTTCCTGAGTAAACATTAGCATAAGTAATTAGTAACATGTAAGCATGCTAATTAAAAGCAAAGTCTTTTGTTGTTATCAAAATATTATATTGTAAACTGTCATGTCAATTTGATTATCTACAACAATATAACAACTATCAACATTTAGATTATGGAAGATCACAATTTAGGTGTGTTACTCTCCTCATGTCTTTCAGCCTTATTGAGTAGTCAAGTCTCCATCCTGCTGATCCAACAGACAGCTCACATAGGTAGATCTGGGGAAGTTCTTTGGTTTTGTTGTAGAGAAGGTATAAGAACAATGGAGAGAAATTAAACACACTGAAAAGAGAAGGGATGCTGTACTCACACAGCATCAACAAGTGTCAGGGAAAAAAAATCATCTAGTAAAGCTTAAAACACAATAGATATTTGAGACAAATGCCCTGAGTTTTGTCTTTTTTTTTTTTTTTTGATGTAAGAGAGCTAGGAAGATTGTGTTATAATAAATAATAGGAAGTGAGTTTAAAAATATTGGTTGTATGAGGAGTGATGATATGTGAAGTGGATCAAATAAAGTTTCTATGGATCCATCAAATCAGAACTACTTGCATATGTGTGTGTGTGTGTGTATAGTTGTTGCCTCTTGCTGAAATGGATTAGGCACAGATAATCTTTCCAAGAACAGAAAGAAGGTCTAAATAAAGTATTAGAAGAGAATTATATTTGAAAGATTTGTACTGGAAAACTTTTAAAATACAAATACTCCAGTGTTTACTTAAAATTAATACACTCATATTAACTTTTGAGGTTTGACAAATACACCACAGTAAAAGAAGATAACAGTAGAAGAAAGTGTAACTGAGAATAGAGTACAGTGATACCTCTGCAAGTATGTCATTGCAAAAATTAAAAGAACAATAAGGAAGGAAGGGGTATGTGGGAGCTAGGGATGGAGGGAAAATATATCTGGGCTAGTGTTGTGGTACAGCAGAATAAGTGACAACAGCATTTCATTTTGGAGTGCTGATTTAGAGTCCAGTTTGCTCTGCTTCCAATACAGTTCCCTGCTAATGTGCCTCAAAAGGAAGCAGGAGATGGCCCAAATATTTGTGCCCCTACATCCAGTGAGAGATCTAGATGGAGTTCCTGGCTCTTGGCTTCAGCCTGGTCAAGACCTTCCTATTGCGAGTATTTGGGGAGTGAACCAAGACATGGAAGATAGCTCACTCACTCTTAACTTTTGCTCTCGCTCTCTCTCTCTCTCTTTCTTCCCACTGAAACAAAATCTTTTTAAAAATACAATTATCTATTTATGATTATATAGCTAAAGAGCAGAAAGTAGAAATATTTTATAAAACAGGATAAAGAGTCAAAACTCTTACTAAAATTTATAAGAATATTTGATGAGAAAAATAATAGGGAACAGGTACCACCTCCAACTTATTTTGTGATGTCATTTGGTTTCTATCAAAGAGGAGACCTGCAAGATCTCATGGGTTAACACGACCAAGTTCTCAGAACAGGTGGACTACAGGAAAGCGTCAACAGGCTGAAACTCAGCTTTCTCATAGCTTCAGTCCACACAGATAATTATCATAAGAGATGGAAGCAATGGGAGTGACTTACATTTCAAAGTTACAGACACAAATGCTGTTGGCAAAATGAGTAGGGGAATCTGGACTCATGCTTCACTGTGGGTGTGTTCACTCCAGTGAATGAGTATCCTTTACTCTGGGATCAAGCCTACCTGAAAATAAAGTGAAGTAGGCCACCTTAATTATCAGTGTCCTGAGAGATGCAAGGAGCTATTTTTGCTCACCTATATTGAGGAATTTGGGGTTAAGTTTACCCTTTCAAATTTGTATCAGCAAAGGACTAGTTATGTACAGCATGATGCACACATACAGTGAATTCTTTACAACACACTGAAGACAGAAAAGCAAGTACTACTGACATGAAGAAGTAGCACAACATATTAATGAGAATACAGATTACAAAATACTGTTTATAATACATAATATATAAATACATATGAGAATGTGTGTGTGCGTGTGCATTTGTATACATACAGAACAGAACCTGGAAAGCATGTACTTCAAAAGAAGTTGGTTGTGGCTCATAAATTGTGTCAAATATACTAACATGAGATGAAAAAGGTGAAGTGGAGTAAACAGTACATGGTAATTGTATTACTTCACAATTATTGTTTTGTAAATTTGCACTATTCTGAAATAAAACATTAAAAATGTTTAGCAATTATCTCTAGATAAATATTTATTACTGCTCTCTTCTTTACCTTTTTTACATTATACAAATTTAGAAAAAGATATACCTTACTTCCATATTTGAGAAAAAGTCAAATTATTTCCAGTTTGAATCAAAATAGTAGGTTTGCTTATATCATTTTTTTTCTAGTACTTGTGATTAAGAATTCATGTAATCTAGCAGTACCAGTGGTATAAGGTATGATACAGAATTTTTCTTTCTCGGTGATCCATGTCACATGCAGAAATGCTTTCTTTGGTGCCCCAAAACATTTGCAGGGAACAGTAAAGAATGGAGAATAGCTGAGAGAAGATAGCAAAGATGTCTGTATATCTTAAAGAAGGGTTTTCCTTCTTTTTTCTGTTAAGCTTTTACACATCCTCTTAGGAAGACTACGAGTAGAGTCGAGGCACTTCCCCCTTCATTTTTCTGGAAGAAAAGTGACCTGTGAGCCTTTATGTAACAAGCCAGACAAATCTGTAGGATCACTGACTTATAAAGGGAATGTGTTCCTCCAGGATTATGAGAAGTTGCTGCTGCTCCAAGGCTGTCCCATCAGGCGTACAGATTGGCACTGTAGCTTGGTGATTTAGGATGATGGCTTGCTCTGGAACCCTAGCCAGACCCACTGCATGCTAGACTCCATTCACAGTCAAGTTATGAGTATCAGATATGGCATTCAAATTTATATTTGAACACTGTGACTGGGAGGTAGATACATAGAGAAAAAAATACCAGGTTTAAAAACTGTATATCTTAGGGGGAAAAATGACTTCTTTTATCCAAGCAAAGAAACAAGCTGCGACATTTTACTTCTCTGTCAGAGAAAGACTTTTTGTTCTAATATGACAGAGCATGAGTTTTCTTCATTATGTTTATATACAGGGAAAGAAATATACAATATGACTAGCATATGAATGGGAACATGTAATGTTGGAAATGTATACATGAGTACATGTTTGTGAATTATCAATATGAGTGGGTAACAGACATAGTGCTCATTATGGAGAATATAAATTGTGATTCTTCCTTGGCATAGAAAGGGGACATATGGGTTATTAGACTGGCACCTCTTGAGGCGTCATTTAGAATCACAACCAAATATACATACACAAGGGCATTTGGGGTTATGATGCACCTTAGGGCTATTAAGGAAGTCTCTGTTACCCCATGCACTTGACGATAATGGATTAATTAAACCAATCACACTAAGAAGACTGACACACTGGCTTTAACATCAAGGAAGGTTTACCAAAGTGAATACTGCTAGATTAAGGTTCCCAAAGCTTCTCTCTACTTTGAAGGGGTTGGTGGCCCAGTCTACTCACTTCTATAGAAAATAGTGGTATCCAAGGCCCATAGAAAAACTTAAGCGTCATAGGGAAGTCCTGGTGAATTTATTTCATTGATTCTTTACCTAAAATGACAGCTTATAAGTTGTCTAGTTCTCGAATTCCTCAAACTCCTAAGATCTAAAGCAGACTGATTTCCTTCACTACCCTTCAACAAGTAGCCAATACACAATACTACACATAGAAATGTCAGTGTTCAGCCTATGGTTATTTTTCCCAAAGCAATAGCAGTGAGATTGTCAATGAGTAAACATATTTCTGACTTTTGGTTGGTTAACAGATGCTTAAAAGAGAAGGAACAATTAGTAAATGAGCATAGATTAAATGATTAATGTAAACACAGCAAAGTAAAGCATCATCAGGACCTGTTAGATCTTTTGCACATTAAATGACAAACTGTTTAAATGAAGTTTCATACAGATAGTAAGAATATGCTATTGTCTTGCATCATGCTGTTGGTACCATGAGTTTGTGAAAGTCATTTTACAGCAGAGAGCCAAACATATCCAACAGCATGTAAAAGTGCTCTTAGCTTTTGGCTGGACAATTGTAATTAATGCCTTTAAAAAATGGACTGAAATATGTACACTTTTTAGGCAAATGATTCTAAACTAATGAAAAATAAAAAGTTCTATACCTACGTATAAGGACATGATTATGTAAGCCATACAGTAAATACTTGAAAAATATTATATATAAACTTTTAAAATAATGGTAACAGGCTATATGTAGAAATATACAATGTTTATTATATATAAAATTTAAAAGTAGGATGCTAACTATAACTATTTAAAAAGCATATATGGAAAAGCGATCATATCTGTTATGATAGGAGGAAGTTATACTTGTTTATTTCCTAAATTTAAGTAGTAGTTGTTACACTATACAATGTAACTTAAATAAATCAGTAGCTAAAACATAGGAAAGAAAAGACGGAGTTTTACACTGTCAAGACAGCTGGAACTTGACAGCTTAAAATTCTTGGGAAGAAAGCTCAAATGTCTTTGGATAAATATAGTGAAAAGTGAAGTACACGACTTCTTCAAAAATTGATAAAAGTGTTATTAAGATAAGTCAAAGGAGAAATAGATAAATGGAGATAAATATTATCCAGCAACTTGGAAACTCAAAATTTATAATGTCAAGTAATCTCAGATTGAATTGCAATTTCAACACAATCTCAATGAAAGCTTTGAAAAGTTTATAATTATTAATAATATTATTAAACTGCTTCTATGAAAACTGAGCAGCTATCTTTAAATTTACATGAAAATGTGGAGAAGGAAGAATAGCTAAGGAAAGATTAAGAAAGAAAATATTAGACTACTTCAACTAACAATTGTCAAAATTGTGCTTTCTTATAATAATAAATACAGTGTTCCATGGCATAAGGATAAACAAACAGACCAATGGAATGGAATAAAAGTCTAAAAATAGTTACATGTACCACAAGGCATATGACAAAGGCTGCAGGGAAAGTTTAGGCAACTGAATTTAGTGTGCTGGATCAGTTGGCACAAAGAGCAAAATGAATCCTATTTCCTGTCTTCCATTGTAGAAAAATATGCACTGCAAATAAAGTACAATTATAAATGAAAACAACAAAAAAATAAAGTTCAAGTTGAAATAAGAGGCTATTCATGAACCTGGTACTGGTAAAGTTTTTATAAAAATCATTAAAGAGTATAATTAACTTACTGAATTATACTCATTTAAATGCCTCATTAAGAGAATAAAAAGATAGACTACACAATGTGACTCACTATTCATTATATATATATATATATATATATATATATCCAACAAAAGGTGATATCTATATGGAATATCAAAGTATCAATAATTAAAAGGAAAAAATTTTCGTGATTTAAATAACTATTTCACAAAAGAGGAAAATCAAATGTCTAAGAAACATAAAAATTTCATGATGATTCTCACCAGGGAAATGCAATTACAATTGCAGTGAAGTATTACCACATGCCTGCCAGAAATATTAAAAATTTCAAAGTTCATATTAATTTTTGATAACCAAACTTGTAGCAACTACAAGTATCATATAATGCTGATGGTATATACATTGATAAAATGTTTAAGGGAAAGCACATGGCAGTATCTATTTAAATATTATTTATCCTATGATACAAAATTCTTCCTAGCTGAAATACACATATGTTCACCAGAATATTTCATATCAAAGTGATCTCAGCTATAGTATGAAAAGTGTCCTAGAGATAAGTTGTCTGAGTCATACTGAAAGAAGAGGATAATAAGGCCTTGAGAGATTGCATGATTGGCACATATTCACTAAGGGGACAAGTGTAAGAAGCAATCTTTTCACGTCTAAGCCTCCTAATTTCTCAGCTCACTTTGCTAGGGCAAGCACTCATTCAAATATCCTTTTGGATAAATATTGTATAAAGTATTCAGAACACAACAAACCAATATTATTAATTAATAAGATAATCAGAAAAGACTAGTGCAACCAAAAATATGGATGAATTGTTGTGATGGTTTCATGGGTATTTACTTATATCTTAAGTCAGGTTGAAACATTATGTATAGTTTCCTGTATGTCAATCATAACTCAATAAAGTGGTTAAAATTTTTTTGATGCCTATGATTTTATGGACACTGTTACATACTAGGAATTCAAAATCACAAAACTGGAAAGCCCATGCTTTCATGGTACTTACTTTATTCTCTTTATGCTAAAACATATTTAAAAATTAAGTCAAAACCCCAATGCTATATAATAGCGCAACTGATCACTAATTGTCCTTCAAAATCCATTTCTCTCTTTTTCCTTAATAATACAACTTTATTTTTTAACTTGACTATGGGTACCCAAAATGACATCAATACTTCTCAGCTTCACTAATAGATAGATGTAGTCATATAAATGAGTACTAAGTAATGGGATAAAACAGCAGGCGGAGTGTTCGCTGTTCCTTTCTGCTCACCCATTCTTTACCTTCCTTCCCAAGGGATGGTGTAAGGTCAAGATGGCTAGAGCTGGATGATTAATTTCAGATGAAGCTATAATATGAAAGTGGTAGAGAACAAGACAGAAAGGAACTAATTCTCTGATGTCATGATCCAAAACATTAGATCTGGACAGTATACGTCCCTGGTTAAGTAAACATACTTCTGGCTTAAATGAAAGTGTCATGAAATTTCCTCCTAAGTAGGTCACTCTTTCTTTGCATTTTTTATCACTGATAGATAAAAGTATTCTAACACAACATCTTGCTAAGCTTATGTCATTTTCTAGTACATCTAAGTGTGAACAGAGAATCATGTAGCCACATAAAATTCTATTTCCTATTCCTTACCTCAAAGTCACTTAGAGTTACTATTCATCCTGTATAATCAATGTGTTTACATAAATGGATTTAAAATTCACTAAAGGAAAAACAGGGATACAAGAACATATATTTCCCATATCTTATTCCTCACAAAGGGTAGATGTTGCCTTCTTTCTACATACATACATATCAATGACACATCAGACCTAGAAAAGCTAAAACAATTACATGAGAAAAAAAAATACTGGTTTTCCTCCATTAATTTTGGTTATTTATTTTCTCAGTATTAGTAAATACAATCTAATTCCATCTGAAATATTTCATACCAGAAACTATTCCATAATGAATACGCCAAAACATAATCATTTTAGTTGCTTGCACTTAATCCAATTTAAACATATTTTAAACATAGAGAAAGAAATGCATAAAATGGTTCACTATCATTTGGCATCATGTCATCAAGACTCCTCACTCTGAGTTTTACAATTGAACATTTAAAAAAGGTAAGAAAGAAATAACCTGGGAACCGGCTCTCATTTACTTCGAATGGATTTCAGACTCGAGAAAAGAGGAGTCTATTTTACGCTAGGCTAAGAAATCCAGGTTTGTAATTAACTTTGGTTACTTTTCAGTCACTGCTGAGAAATCTGCATTGACTATCTGCCCACAGTAATGACTGTATTTTTATTCAAAGAACTAATTTTTAGAGGTGCTTCAAGTTTTCCTTTGTAAGAATAGCATGATCGATAATTGCTCATTTCATCACTAATTCAGAAAGCATCAAGAATACTTGATATACACACACACACATACGGTATCTATTCATATAAGTCAGAAATAATATTCATTTCATTCTTTTGTATCATATCACTGCTTAGCTCATTTAAATATTACTTAAAAAATTCTGGTTAAAGATGGTACATAAATATGCTTTTACTTCCTTCACCTCCAACAAAAACAAAAGGATTAAGAAAAGCGATTACATCTTTGTGGTAAATAAGCTCACCAAAGACCACCTACCCACCAAAGGATGGACTCTGATGCTTGAAGTTAGTGAAAAGGGAGGTTTTAATCACAACTTTGCAAAGGCAGGTGATCAGTGAGTAGGCCTCAATTGGACCATCAATTGCTTTGCTCACAGTCTTCAAAGAAATAATGAAATAGTTTCACATCTCCAAGAAACAGTAAAACAATTGGAAAGGCAAAAGAGATGAATTTCATCTTTATTTTATTTTTTTAAATACTTTTTTTTTTATTTGACAGATAGAGTTAGTGAGAGACAGAGAGACAGAGAGAAAGGTCTTCCTCCCGTTGGTTCACCCCACAAATGGCCGCTACGGCCAGAGCTACGCCGATCTGAAGTCAGGAGCCAGGCGCTTCCTCCTGGTCTCCCATGTGGGTGCAGGGGCCCAAGCACTTGAGCCATCCTCCACTGCCTTCCCAGGCCACAGCAGAGAGCTGGACTGGAAGAGGAGCAACCAGGACTAGAACCCAGTGCCCATATGGGATGCTGGTGCCGCAGGCAGAGGATTAACCAAGTGAGCCACGGCGCCGGCTCCATGAATTTCATCTTTAAAACAAAGAAACACCTCCAACTGTCAAGCAAGAAATTTCTAGTATTTGTTTTGTAATTAATGCACAGTGAAATCTAGACCAAAATGATAACAGAAAGCTCATCCTACTTGTAACTCTTCATTGTTCAGAAAACATCACTCTCTTAATATAAAGGCCCTCAATCTTTTAAGATTTATCTGTTAAAATATCTTGCTATAATCAGAGTGATGAGGTATAAGAGTATAAACAGGCTATGATGAGGAGGAAATCATGTCATCGATTGTGTTCCATTCCATTAAATTTCTAGACAGGTCAAACTAAAGGAGGACACACACTGAAGTAGCATTTACTCAAAGTATCTCAGGTAGAAAGGACCTTACAAGGTAGAAAATTCATTGAGATTATGATGAGTTTATGACATACTGCTTTTGATACCAGGGCATGAGAAACTAAGGATCCCTAAGAATCTGAAAGAAAAGTCCCTAAAGTTCCTTATCACAACTGTTCAACAAGCAAGTTGTTAGTCTTCAAAGTAAACTAAAATGTTAGCCGACAGTCATATCTTCCTAAGAAACCACTTTCAGAAGAAAGAAGCTGAGCCACTTCTTTTCTTGAACTTGGTGTTTTCTAACACATTATCAGAAAATGTAGCTAAGTTTTCATTCACATCACCAATAGACTTGTGCTATTTTAGATAAGTTTTTTTTTTTTTCTAAACTGCTATACAGATATTCTCAGATGTAAAAAGGGTGAAGTGGTGAAGTAAGAAGTAATTCGATTTCATCACACGTAGGCTGTATTGAGATTTTGCTACAATCCAGAGACATTAATTTTAACAGTGAGATAAATATTACACTATAAGAATTTAGTGGGAAGTATCATTATCTTAAAACTGGATATATGAAACACATGAAATTTGTTCTTTTTATATAAATAAAAAATAAATTTAAAAATTCAGTGAAGGAAGTCTATAAAAACAAAATCAAGTATAAACTATATCTTATCCTATTTTGTCTTATGTTAAAATAATGATCTTCCCATGCAAAATGTAGTAAGAATATAAAAAGGGAAAGGATAGACAGTCTGTTTGCTGACAGAAAAAGAAAAACATCAAGAAATGCAAAGGAAAAAATTGAAAAGAGCTATTTTCAAAGGAAATATGAAAATGTTATCTACACTCTCTAGGAAATTCTATTCATCACATTTTTGAAAGCTTGAGGAAGAAATGCAAGGTATCAAAGAAAAAAATCACTAGATATTGAATAAAATGATTATCTGAGCAATAAAATTTCAAGAACATAATAATATCAGGATAGGAAACCCACATTAGAAACAGAAGAAAATTAAATAGGCAGTATTTACTACCGTGGGAAAATATAAAAGCAAGCATAAAATAGAGAAAAGAACATAAGCATACAAAATAACATGAAACTTAGGCTAATAAAGAATATTATTAATGAAATTTAATATCAAATATATATCTTTTAAATGAAAGATATGGAGGATTTTGACATATATTAATAATTACACTGAAAGAGAATATTTTGCTTTAAAGAAAATGATTGAAATTTTAAAATGCTAACAGAAGAAAATCACAAATGGGAGGCAAGAATAAAGGCTAGACTCAGATCTTTCTATAATGAGAGAAAATATTGGCAGGAGTTCTACAAATTTACTGAGAATGAATGTGTGAATAATAAATTTGTCATTATAATTTTTAAATTATAAACACAGGAAGAAGACTCAATTATATTTCCAAGAACTAAAAGAACATAATATTCATTAATTTATACTGAAATTAAATTTCATTTACTGCTGAATAAGGAACTTCAGCCAACTAAAAGATGTTTCAAATGGAAAGAAATGATGCTTTCATTGAAACGGGAAAATGGTATAAAAAAGGAATGTGAACAAGGTATCTATTGAATTGTAAATGAAAACTACCCACCATGTAGATTTATAAAATATAAATAACACAACTGTAATAAGTGTTAAGCATACACTACAAAGAACATTATCTTGATTACACAAAATAAAATTTTATGTTTTCAAATTTAGATTCAGGGAAATTTTGGAGAATGTATGATGAAGGTTTTTTTTTTTCATTTATTAGCAGAAATTTATTAGCATGCATACAATTTTTTTATTTTTTATGAAAAATTATTTAATCTATCCATGTATTTGAATATTTAGACTGTCATTTTTCTGTCTGTGATCCAGACTGCACTGGGTCAATCTCTAATTTCAGTATGTTTAGTACATTAAAGATAAATTTTCAAGTAGAATAGCTAGATCCAAAAGATATGGCAAATATTTAGGACTGTGAAGTTTATTGTCAAATAATGTAGCTGAAAAAGTATAATTTCAAATCTTTGTTTAGCAAATTTTTATAATTATGTTTATCCTATTTGAAATATTTTAAAAATATTTTTAGGTTACTATTGACTTTTTAATTTATTTATTTGAGAGGTAGATTTGAAGAGAAAGGTAGGGCAGGACAGGGCAGGGAAGAGAAAAAGTCTTCCATCCGCTGGTTCACTCCCCAGATGCCCACAATGGCCAGAGCTGAGCTGATCCGAAGCCAGGAGCCAGGAGCTTCTTCCAGATCTCCCATGTGGGTGCAGGGGCCCAAGCACTTGGGCCATCTTCTCCTGCTTTCCCAGGTCATAGCATAGAGCTGGATTAGAAGAAGAGCAGCCAGGACTTGAACCTGTGCCCATATGGGATATACCAGCATGGCAGGTGGAGGCTTAACCTACAGCCCTTCACTTTTTAAAATACAAATAAAAATAAGTAGTTTTCTTTAATATTAGCATCTACAACATATTTATGTATTCTATAGTATTAATGACCTGTATATAATCCTACATTACTATATGTAAATATCCTAATATGTATAATGTACAATTCATTATATGAAATAAACAAGTTATACAGATTTTATCTGAGAAATGAACTGCTCCAAAACCTTACAGTTTTCGAATGCTGACATGACATGATACATGGAAAATTCCACACTGGACCTCAAGTGATAGATCACAGTCAAAACACAGACACGTGAGAAATATACAAAATTACCTTCCTCATAAGTGTATAAAATGTATGTTAAACATGAATGAATTTTGTATTTGGACATGGGACCCATCCCCAACAAACTTAACTATATACGTGCAAATATTCCAAAATCTGAAAAATATCCAAACTCTGAAAGATTTCTGATCTCGAGCATCTTGGATAAGTTATCCTCAAATTATAAACTACATACCCCACCCTGTTGAATATTATGCTATCATATACAGGGTGTAATGTATAACATATATAGTTGTATACTATATATTATGGATGATGCGATATTTTAGCACATTACATTTTAGTATCTTAGTTAATATAACAGTTCCTATGATACCTAATTAATCAAGGGTGCTAAACCTTCATTTCTTGTCCACAGCAATAACCAAGTCAGCAATTTGACATCCAAGGCCTATTTTTTAACCTCTTTGGATACTAAGGCTCCTTCCATGATGTTATTCACCATCTCCTAAATTTTCCTTCCACCTACATCTATATGAGCAAACACAGATATCTGCCACGTTGTAATCTTCTATCCAAATCCAAGATCCCTAGACATCCTTTTACTATTATTTTTAAAATAAAGTATTAAATGAGGCCTTATTAGTCTATGAGTATATTTTCCCATACTGCTCTCATTCCCAAATAAAAGGTTAGTATATTATTTCACAATGAGTAGCACTGTGCAACTTTTTCATTTCTAGTTTATTTTTTCTGTGATCAAATCAGAGTATGGATGTATGTACATTAGTGCATGCTGGTACGTTCAGATTCCCTTTATGATACATAGATATTATACTTTGGGAGAAATTATGAAAGATATCCTTTAAAGAAGTTCTTAGACCTTTTGAATATGATTCCATTAATTTTGCAAGATTCACAATAGACATTATCCTTCCATAGAAAACTCTTTTTTGAACACTGAGTAGATATGTATTAAGTCCATATTTCCTTATTTACATAGGAACCAGGGTATGATTTATTAGATATTTGTTGGTTTTACTAGACTCAAAGGAAACTCAAAATTCATCTTTAAATCCTAGTGCTAGGCTGGTAGATGGGCTATGTCAGAAACACAGTAAAATTGCTGTTTTGTTTGCTAACTTATTTAAGTATTAATTATTTAAATATTAAGTTATTTAAATATTGTTATTTAAATATTTAAATATTTAAGTTGATGAAATAATTCATGAAATCAAAACAGTGGACAATCATATCAGAAATAGTCGTCATAAAAAGTGGTGCTTGTGATCACATAGTTCTTTGGCTAGATCATATCAGAAGATTAAAAAAAAAAGGGCAACATTTTCTCATACCATATGGGTTAGAAAGCCCTGGCTATCAATCCAACACAAATTAATTTTTCTGCATATGGAAAATCTACATAACCCATTCTCACATGCAGTTAGGAATGGTCATGTTATTGAAACATGAGTGTAAATAGTATGCACTACTTCTATTAAGGTCCTTAAGAAAAGAAAGAAGTACTCTCCCATATTTTTCTCCTTATGTAATAAAATAGAAATTATAGGCCGGCGCCGCGGCTCAGTAGGCTAATCCTCCACCTTGCGGTGCCAGCACACCGGGTTCTAGTCCCGGTCAGGGCACCGATCCTGTCCCGGTTGCCCCTCTTCCAGGCCAGCTCTCTGCTGTGGCCAGGGAGTGCAGAGGAGGATGGCCCAGGTGCTTGGGCCCTGCACCCCATGGGAGACCAGGAGAAGCACCTGGCTCCTGCCATCAGATCAGTGCGGTGCACCGGCCGCAGCGCGCCTACCGCGGCGGCCATTGGAGGGTGAACCAACGGCAAAAAGGAAGACCTTTCTCTCTGTCTCCCTCTACTGTCCACTCTGCCTGTCAAAAATTAAAAAAAAAAGAAATTATAATTTTTTGTTTTTAATACTTGTATAAATCTCAAATTTAAAAAATTATTTTTGTTAGAATAATATTTTACTTTTATTTTCAATTGACAAGTAATAAAAACACAGTATATATTTATGAGGTACTATGTGATATTTTGATACAGGTATAAATAGATATTGCAGAATGAGCAAATCAAGATAATGAATACACATCCATCACCGCACATACTTATTTCTTTGATGAACACTTAGAGTCCACTGTTAGCAATTTCGAAATGTAAAACACAATGTTGTTAACTATAAAGATGTCTGCATCATCACAGCATCATTAACAATAACCAAGATATGGAAGCAACCTAGTTGTGGATAGATTATTTTAAAGATACTGTATATACACAATGGTATAATATTCATTCTTTTAAAAAAGGACAAAATTCTGTCATTAATGACAATCTGGATATCTAGAGAAAATGATCTATGTGGAATAAGCCAGGCAGAGAAAGACAAATATCACATGACTTAACTTATTTTTGGAATCTAAAATCAATTACTCTAATAGAAGTAGAGTGGAATGGTGCCCAGAGCCTGAGGAATGGGTTGGGGTGGGGGAGATGAGAAGGGTAAATGTTAGCCAGAATATGCAGTTTGTCAGAAAGGAGGAGTAGGATCTTTGGATCTCTTGCACAGGAAGATGATGATAGTTAATAAAAAAAAGTTTATAATTTATTTAGAATATTTCCTTGTCTTTTTTTTAAAGATTTATTTATTTATCTGAAAGTTACAGAGAGAGAGACAGAGATCTTCTATAGATCTGCTAGTTTACTCCCCAGATGGCCACATTGGCCAGGGCTGTGCCAGGCTGAACCCAGGAGCCACGAGATTCTCTGGTCTCCAATGTGGGTGAGCAGGGGCTCATCTTCCAAAGCCTGTCCCAAGTCCATTAGCAGGGAGCGAGATTGAAAGTGGAGCAGCCATGACTTGACCTTGGGATGGTGCCTCATAGTGGTAGCTTTACCCACTATGCCACAATGCCAGTCCCAGAATATTTTCAATATTAATAAAGACCTTAAAGATCAAAGTTTATAAATACATACTAAAAAGTAGTAACTTATTGATTAAAACCCTTCCATACTCTCTGCTCCACGTAAAGGCAATATAAGCCACAGGAAATTTTCTTAGATTGATGGTCTTTCAGTCCAGGGCCAAGGCTGATACAAACACATCCTAAATAAATCCAATTAAGGCAAGTACATCGTAATTTTTCCATTCTGTTATATAATTACAACTGTAGAAGAAGAGAGAGTAAATGAATGGAAAGGATGGCATCACAGAGATCTTAGCACTCCACTTAAAACTTCCAGATATCCCTTTCCTGAACCTTACAACCACTTTCTATTCCCTTAGGATACAATTTATTCTCCCTTCCCTCCAAACCTGTTATTAGCACCAAGGTATTTCAACAACAAAGTCAATGTCTCCCTATCAAAACTTATCCTCCAATTTTCTAAAATGGTAATTTTAGTCACAAGACAAATCAGCGTTATACTAATTTAAACAGCTAAGAAAGCTAAGAGAAACAATTTATTGGTATTGAATGATCTTTTTCCTTAAAAAATGTAGATGGTGAGGCAAGTGCTGTGGCGTAGTGGGTAAAGCCGCCGCCTGCAGTGACAGCATTCCATATGGGTGCCGGTTCAAGTGCCAGCTGCTCCACTTCCCATTCAGCTCTGTGCTATGGCCTGGGAAAGCAGCTGAAGATGGCCCAAGTCCTTGGGTCCCTGCACCCATGGGGGAGACCCAGAAGAGGCTCCTGTTTCCTGGCTTCAGATTGGCGCAGCTCTGGCTGTTGCAGCCATTTGGGGAGTGAACCAGCGGATGGAAGACCTCCACCTCTTTGCCTCTCTGTGTAACTCTGACTTTCAAATAAATAAATAAATTGATAAATCTTTCTAAAAATTGTAGCTGGTACAGGATATTGGGAGGAAAGCACTTGCACATTTTTCCCAAGATGAAAGGTAATTCAGAGGCCCATGTTGTAGTACAACCAGTTAATCTGCCACTTGAGACTCCAGTATCCCATGTCGGAAATGCCAGTTCATGTCCTGGCTACTCTGCTTCTGTTGTGGCCTCCTAATAATGTGACAAGAAAGGGAGCAGAAAATGGTGTAAGTATTTGGGTTCCTGCTACCCAAGTGAGAGACCAGTATGAAGTTCCTGGCTCCTGGCTTCAACCTGGCCCAAATCTGGCTGTTGTGGCCATTTGGGGAGTGAGCCAGTGGATGGAAGATTCTCTCTCATTCTTACTCTAAATTAAATGAATAGATAAATCTTTAAAAATAAAATAAAGGCAATCATTATGTTCTTAGTATTGTATCTACAAATCACACTGAATCTATTAAAAATTAATTCAAATTAAAATATAAAACATTAAAATTTTTTAAAAGTCCTTTTTTATATTGGAAATCTACAAGAACTATCCAAAATGTGAAGTTCCTATAAAGCCAGCTGAGCATGTGTTATGAAAACAGTTTTTTTCTTTCTTCTTAAATCTATTGCGTTTTACATAGCCCTCCAAAAGAAACAGAGAAGCCATATTCTCTCTTAACATACTTCCATTTTACAGCATTAAACATAAATGTATATCTTAAATTTATATTCTACTTTTTATCTAGTCACTATGGAAAATAGAGGGTATCATTATTTAGGTAAATTTTTGTGTTCTTATATTATCTGAAATTTCATCAGGGTGATATCTCTGTTTTCCTTGATTGATGGTAAGTTGAAGCTTCACTGTCTTCTCATTTCTGACTTTAACTAATGAGATTCTCTATGCTGGGAGAAGTGAAAGCTATATAGAGCCTTAGAGGAAAAAGAACTGACCAACCAATGCCTTTCCAAATTCATGATCTGCAAATTATTGAGAAAAATAGAATACTTTAAGCTCCTTGGATTGGAGAGATATTTTATAAGGTAATAGAAAGCAAAGAAGAAGAATGTTACCTCATTTTCTTTATTTTTTATTTTTAGAAAGAGTTACACAGAGAAGGAGAGGCAGGGAGAGAGAGTGAGAGTGAGAAAAAGAGAGAGAGGAGAGAAAGAGAGGTCTTCCATTCGCTGATTCACTCCCCAGATGGCCACAGTGGCCAGAGCTACGCTGATCCAAAGCCAGGAACCAGGAGCTTCCTCTAGGTCTCCCACATGGGTGCAGGGGCCCAAGGACTTGGGCCATCTTCAGCTGCTTTCCCAGGCCATAGCAGAGAGCTGGATTGGAAGTGGAACAGCAGGGACTCGAACCGGTGCCCACATGGGATATCAGCACTGTAGGTGGCAGCTTTACCCGCTACACCACGGTGGCAGCCCCACCTCATTTTCTTTATTGAAGTTTGCTCAACTATAAAAATGTTGATAGTAATATAGTGCCTACAGTTGTTTGATAATTTTATTGCCAACATAAAAAAATCCAATGAATCGGAAGGCTTCCACAGCCTTGGCAACACATAATGGGAGCCTAGGGTTGTTACTGGCGCCATGAACTAGAGTGTCAATTTGTTGGGTCAACAACAGGAGTCACTGTGCACTTGCTCCTCATGTGGAATCTCTGTTCTGTCCTTAATGTGCTATACATTGTGATTTAATGCTATAACTAGTACTCAAACAGAATGTTTCACTTTGTGTTTCTGTGTGGGTGCAAACTGTTGAACTCTTTACTTAGTCTATACTAAGTTGATCTTCTGTATATAAAGATAATTAAGAATGAATCTTGATGTGAATGGAAGGGGAGAGGGAGAGGGAAAGGGGAGGGTTGCGGGTGGGAGGGAAGTTATGGGGGGGGAGGCATTGTAATCCATAAGCTGTGCTTTGGAAATTTATATTCATTAAATAAAAGTTAAAAAAAAAATCCAATGAAAATGGCTGAATTCCCTGGTGGTGCAATCTTAAGGTAAACCTATCCACACTGACATCTTACTGTAATAAACTTTGAATCTGAAGTGTTTCCAGACTGGTGAACATAGGTTTATGCTGTTGGCAAGGCCATTTTAAATTTTTTATTTAAATATTTATATGATGAAAAAATGAATTGTTTGGTTTTCTCATGAAATAAATTTTCACCATTGTCTTAATATTTTTAATTAAAAACTGTCTACATATTTTCATCTGTTTTATTTTTGTCAGGATTAAAGAACCATTGAGAAATCTTCTTAATTTCTTTGTTCTTTTGAGCCACTCATCCTTAACAACATTAGGGCATTCGAGAAGTAAGAATTTCATGCAAATCAACCACTAACGAATTAAACTGCACAAGACTAAATATAAGCAAGATAGGAAAATAACCCATTATAAGAAAAAAAAAAACTTTAAATGTTTTTATTAGAAATATATTTCTAGGGCCAGCACCATGGTGTAGCAGGTTAATCCTCTGCCTGCAGCACCAGCATCCCATATGGGCTTCAGGTTCTAGTCTGGGTTGCTCCTCTTCCAGTCCAGTTCTCTGCTGTGGCCCAGGAGGGCAGTGGAGGATGGCCCAAGTGCTTGGGCCCCTGCACCTGCGTGGGAGACCAGGAAGAAGCACCTGGCTCCTGGCTTCGGATCGGCGCAGAGCTGGCTGTGGGGAGTGAACCAATGGAGGGAAGACCTTTCTCTCTGTCTCTCTCTCACTGTCTGTAACTCTACCTGTCAAATAAATAAAATCTTAAAAAAAGAAATATATTACTGTTAGTTCAGGCCTAAAAACAGAAGAAATTTTCTTTAAATGACAGAATTAGTTGGATCAGAGCAACAAACCATTTTTGCAAGAGGAACATAGGCAGAGTTAAGAGGTGATAGCTGAAAATCAGGGGAGATTTAAGAAGGCATAGTGGGGTGGTGCTGTGGCAAAGTGGGTTAAGTCTTGGCCTGCAGTGCTGGCATCCCATATAGGCACGGTTCTAGTGCTGGCTGCTTCTCTTCCAAGCCAGCTCTCCGCTACGACCATTCTCTCCGTCTCCCCCTCTCATTATCTGTAACTCTACCTCTCAAATAAATAAATAAATCTTCAAAGAAGGCATAGCTTATAACTTTATAATATGGAAGTTAGACCAGAGACTAACAACAAAACTCCAGATAGTTATATTGTGTATGAATTAATGTTAAATTTAGCCAAGCATCAAATAATTAATCAAATAATTATTAATTCTAGAAGTTTTGATATATTCTAGCTATGTATTTAAAAAATTTGTTGACTAGTGACATAATATCCCAATATGTTTAGGCTAGGCTATAAAAGGAAGTTATGCTATTGATAACATTCTATGGAATACCAAGACATTATACGTAGAGATGGCAAATCCCTCAGGAAACTGAACATAGTCTTAAGTCAGAGCCTATGAAAATTTAGTTCCCAGTGTGTGTTAATTAGTCTTTTCCCAGATGCTCAGTGTGCCCTTTTTCCTAACTTCCTTTGTTTCTCTGCTTCCATGTATCAGGATGGCTTAGGCTTAGGTTTTGCTATGATAAAAATAAACAAACCCTCAAGGTGTACTATCTTTGTTGGACATGATACTCGACATGTCTAATCACGTTTTGTCTCTAATACTTCTTAGTTTGTCCCATCGGACTATAGTATGAATGGAAATGCCAGTTAGGCTTACTATAAACTAGAAAAGTTTGCTATCTCCCTCATAAGACCAACCCTTAATCAGTCACTCAGGACCGCAGACTCAGAGATGATTCACAAGACCATGGTCACAAACCATGGTACCTATCTTCCTAAGCTGATACAGGTGTGGAAACAATTTACTAAAAAATTGTGACTTACAATATCTTGATCTAAAAGCAATTTAATTTCTACTTACATCTATTAGAATGGTCTAGTGGTCTCATTTAAGGGAAATATAAGGTAACAAATAAAATGTTTGCTTAATTTTGCTAATAAAAATTGCTAGAAACATGGAAAACAAAAGAGTAGTCTATGTCCTTTCAATGTGATATTTGTACACTATTATTTCAAAGGAAAACCTATAGATTATTTAGTGCTCTAGGGGAAATTTTTTTCTGCTTCATTTTTTATTTTCTATTTGGTTGGAGTTATGTTACATTATTACTTGCAGAATTCTCTCAAGAAAAACAGATAATCCTGAAAGTTGTATTTAATTTTGTCCTACTCATATTTTGAAATGTTTTTATATAGGAGGTTTTTTCCCCAATTATATTTTTTCACATTTTCAAAGTATTTTTTGGACTGAACTTTACAATTTTCTCAGTTCCCTCATGAATTAGCAAGTTGAATAAAGTCACCAGTATATGTTAATTATATTTTTTGAGAGTTGTATTTTAAAACTTTTTTCAAAATATTTTGACAGCATCTACTGTCTCTGCTGAAATATTATTTGGTTGGAGAGTTCTCCTACCCACACACAATAGATATTTTATCACTTTCCTAAACTTTTGCTACTTGGTATATATTGGAACTTTATTTACTTATAATCAATTAATCATCCTCTACTATTATAGACACACCATAAAAATAATGATTCTGTGTTCTAAAATTTATAATCTCTAGAATGGAGGAGTATTTGCCAAACAAGAGCACTCAATAAATATTTGTGCGATGATTTAAGAAAATCATTCTGTAACTCAGAAAATAGCCTATAACTTAAGCTTTGCTGAATAAATTTTAGCATAATACAGAAACTATATTCAGCAGACCTAAATTTCAATAACAAGTTGAATATCTAAAAAGAAATGAAAACAAATATTATACATGTTTAAAATGTTCTGTGAACAATTACTCTATACCATTGACTCATAATACAATATAGATATTCAAGAAATGCTCTGAAGTTTATTAATATAACTGAGCATTAACTTAACTAGTTGGTGGCCTTTTCTAATCTGTTCAGTATGCATTTTTGTATGTTCCAATATAGATGTGTATTTATATGATTTAGATATTTAATTAAAGTTTATTGAGCTTTTAACGGAAAGAAGAGCATATACAATTTATTGTAAAGGCAGAGTGCCTATTATACAGTCAGCTTTGACATATTGTGCTTAATTTCTAACTCCCTATCAGATATACAAAATGAATTTTGTAGAACGGTATTTTATTTACAGAAATACAGCAGTAACTCATTTCTCCTGGTGCCCATACTTCTCCTCCTGACACAATAAATCTTTGTGTTCTATCAGGCCTAATTCTTCTCTTGCTCTTCCTCATTTATGTCAATACACTTTCGAATTCATGTCCACCTGTTTAGAGGCTTGTTTAGGGTGATGACACATTTCTTGTTTTTGCTGAGAAGAGTATAAGGAAGATTAATAGAGTACTGCAATCAAGATTCATGTAGTCATATGCCAAAAATTGGCTAGAGGTGCAACTTGGCTTTTCAGTAACCGCCTATATGAAAGTTGGACACCATAATATTCACATAAATATTTCCAGGCAACATTTTATCTATGGTAACTCATGAATCTAAAATTTGCTCAGCTATTTCCTTTAAGGAACTGATATTTTATATTTATTTCTGTGACTTTCCTAATAAGCATATTTTTGGTTGACATTATAACCACGGTATTCTATTAGCAAACTGATTTCACCTTACTCCTAAAGAAATTCAAGTAAGTGTTTCAAATACTAAAAACTTTATTTTAATTTTTTTTTATTATTTGACAGGCAGACTTAGACAGTGAGAGAGAGAGAGAGAGAGCGAGAGAGAGAGAGAAAGGTCTTCCTTCTATTGGTTCACTCCCCAAATGGCTGCTACGGCTGGCATGCTGCGCCGATCTGATGCCAGGAGCCAGGTGCTTCCTCCTTGTCTCTGATGCGGGTGCAGGGGCCCAAGCACTTGGGCCATCCTCCACTTCCTTCCCGGGCCACAGCAGAGAGCTGGACTGGAAGAGGAGAAACCTGGACTAGAACGGGATGCAGCACCGCAGGTGGAGGATTAACCAAGTGAGCCACGGCACTGGCCCCAAAACTTTATTCTTTTAAAGATTTATTTATTTGTTTACTTGAGAGGCAAAGTTATAAAGAGAAGGAGAGACAGAGAGAGAGGTTCACTCCCCAACTGGCCACAATAGCCGGAGCCGCACTGATCTAAAACCAGGAGCCAGCAGCTTCCTCCGGGTCTCCCACCAGGTGCAAGGGCCCAAGGACTTGGGCATCTTCTACTGCTTTCCCAGGCCATAGCCAGAGAGTTGATTCAGAAGTAGAGCACCTGGGTTCAAAGAGGCGCCCATATGGGATGCCGGTACTGCAGGCAGCAACTTTACCCGCTATGCCACAGAGCCAGCCCCCTTAACCCTTTTTTAATTGAAATACAGTCACATATTAATTTAACAGAAAAACCTTCATCAGTTTTCAGGTAAATCATACTTTTCTTCCAGTTAATTTAGTTTTAGCAACTCATTACATATGAGAATTACTTGCGAAGTGTGAGTTTCAGGGAGTAAAAACATTTTCTTCATCCTATGAGGTATATGAAGTGACTCAGTGCAGATAGATCATGAGTCAATGATAAAATAATTAGTTTGGTGTTGTCAAGTATGACTTTAACATTCCCCTCAGCTTGACTAAATTTTAAACAGATTTCATCCTGATTTTCCTTTTCTTATAGTTGTAGATTCTCTCTCTGTTTAAGACATAAATCTTCTCCTAGTCTCTTGCTGGTTTTATAGTCCAAGAATGTCTTTCCCAAGAATCTGCTATCCATTTCTTCAAAATGTAATCATCAACAAAAACTGTGTCCCTATCTCCCAACCTCTGTGAGAGGGTAGGAGCCAATTAGCAAACACAGACGGCTTAACCACACTGAATAATTCTCCAAGTCCTCCAGGACATCCTATTAGTTCACACCAGTCTTTTAAAATCCTTGTCCCCTTTTATGGTGGAGTTGAATTCAATGCCTTTTCTTATGCCAATTGTCCTGAATAAAATCTTGCCTTTTTAATTAGTCTGGTACAAGTTTTCTTTGACAATGATGATATTTTGATTAAATATATGTCATCTATCTTTCAAGCAGTTTCTAAATGTTATAAAATAAAAGAATATCCTTTCTTGGACACAAATTAAAATTACATTAATCATATTTTCTTAACATTCTGTCCATATACAAGTATGTGTCATTTCAATGGCATGTTAATTACAAAAATAAAAGTCTATTTTTTACTCACCATACTTACATTATAAGTCCAATGGAAAGGTATTCTGGAATAAGATCAATATTTATTCCAAGGAAACTAAAATTGCCAATTATCTGGACTCTGAGAAACTTCTCAGATATTTGAACAATTTACATATTACTTTTCCCAAAAAACCTAGTCAGATTTTCTGTTGCAACTGAAGAAAGAGATATAACCTCACAGCCAATTCCAAGAGAAAATAGAGGTTCCATCAACTGAAATTCTCCATGCTTCTTTTGTAGTTGTTTAAACATATGAATTCTGTTTATCTTCATATTGGCTTTTCCAAAGCAATATCACATCACACCCCTGTCCACTGATTTTCTATTTCTCTTCTTTACCTTGACACAGTAATTCTCTTATCTGACATCTGTAACGAACAGCATGGGGTTTAGGCAACAGGGGACACAGAAACAGGGGCAGAAAATCTAAAAGCTTACTTATCCGAACTTGTGCTTTAGAAGTTCCAGAAAGATTTTGCTTCTAAAATCTAGGAAGGGGCCAGATCATTCAACCAATGAAATTTCCAACACATGAACCTGAGTCACAGTTTTAAACATACAAGGTATAAAGATGCATGCTGTTTTGAAGGAAGGTCCTACTGCACTCTCTTTTCTACATCCTGGACATTCTCCTAACTCTTGTATACAAACCCTAGAAAACCTTTTCTCATAGTTTCTTTAGGGAACTACATATTCTCACAGTTTCTTTTACCTGCTCATAGTAAATAAAGCCTTCCTTTGAGTAACCCCTCTTGAAGCTGTTTTTTCCATGACTTTCCTAGGTGAAGGGAACCCTTAGTGGTAAACACATTCATAAGTATTTAAATCGATGCACCTTTATTCATTGTTCTCAAACAGGTGCCCCGCTTTTCCTTCTGTTCATGACCAAACTTAGGTAAAATCAAAAACAAACAAACATACAAGAGAAGCCAAAGCACTCACACCCTTGCTTTGTCCCATGGCTTTGTCCATTACATTTCTTCCTTCTCACCAACTCTAATTAAGACCTACTCATTTTTAAACCTGTACCACATTAATTCGTTCTAGGGACAATGAACTGTCAAATACAGTGCCTTATTCACTGTACATGTTCTACCTGGGGAAGCTTCACCACCTTTGAAATACATATTAGTTTATGATTTTCAAATTTTCATTTTAAGGCAATAACTTTGTATTATTTTCTAAACCAGACATTTGCTTATTGACAACATTTCTGGAGCCCATTTATTCTACTTCTTACCCATTTTAATTACCCTAAATTTCATTGTCATATATTCCTTCCTCTGCCAGTGGTTTATAATACAGATTTATCTTATTCCATACATATTTGCCCTTCCTAATTTACAGAGACTCAGAATCATTTCTTTGTATTTTTCTCCTTCACTGGAGTCATGTTACATTGTTGCTTAGTTATAGTCCTTACGGTAATTATGGCTCATGTCAGGAACTTGACTATTAATTTCATGATGGCAGATTTTATTGTACTTTTCTGAAATCACAACATGAGAAGTTCATTATTTCTCCAAATTCAGTTTCTTCAATTTAATATTTGTCATTAGATATAATTAGTGGGAAGGGTTCATTTTTATTCCAAAATGTCAAGCAACATTGTCTAGAAATTACCGCTAATATTCAGAAAATGACTATACAGGACACAGCTGATAAGTTATATATACATATAGGGTCATAGCATATTTGAGATTTCCAGTGTTTACAAGATGTATTGTCCAGTGAATTTACAGTATCCTCTTAACTCTGTTGGACAGATATTTCAGGTTTCCTGCTTCAATCACAACTTCAAGATTTTAACATGTAGAAGTAGGAAATGTGCATGTCCAGAATAATAAATTTCATTTTTGTATCTTCTTTAATTTTTCATATAATTTTTCTCTAACCTTTTATCACCTCTCAAGCTGTTGACATTTCTAGGTGTTTAATTTTTTTAAGATTTATTTATTTTATTTGAAAGTCAGATTTTTATAGCGAGAGAAGGAGAGGCAGAGAGAGGTCTTCCATCCCGCTGGTTCACTCCCCAGTGGGCCACAATGGCCGCTGCTGTGCAGATGTGAAGCCAGGAGCCAAGAGCCTCTTCCAGGTCTCCCACACGGGTGCAAGGGCCCAAGGACTTGGGCCATCCTCTACTGCCTTGCCAGGCCACAGCAGAGAGCTGGATCGGAAGTAGAGCAGCCGGGTCTCAAACCAGCGCCCATATGGGATGCTGGCACTGCAGGTGGCTGCTTTACCCACTATACTGGCCCCATCCAGGTGTTAAATTCTTATGGCAGATTGGACAGGATCAGAGACCATTCTTCTAGCCATTATCTTGGAAAGGAACAAACTAACATTTATTAGGGCAGTTTTGTGAGAATAAAAAAATAAGACAAACGCATTTATTGACATAGAGGCTTATCTTTAAAGAAGCAAGAAAGCATTCTTAGATTTTCATTGTATTGATGACATGCTTTGAAAAGATTCCTCAGACTAGACATTCATCCTGACTGTGTAGCAGCATGTGAGAGACAGCAGAAGCCTAAAGAGAAAGTTAAGTTCGGCTTGCAAAAATAATCCTTGCATAGTGTGGGCCATTGGTACAGCAGGAAAATCACTGCTTGGGAAGCCCACATCCCATGTCAGAACACTTGGTGAAAGTCCTGGCTCTCCTTTCAATCCAGCTTTCTGCTAATACAAACTCTGGAGGAAGAAAGTGATGGCTCAAATATTTGGGTCCCTGACTGTATTTTAGACCTCCAGACTGAATTCTGGGATCCTGGCATTGTCCTGTCCCAGACTTGGCTGTTGCAGTTATTCGGGGAGTGAACCAGCAGTGGAAAATGTCTCTTTTCTGTCCTCCTTTCTCTCTCTCTGCCTTTGAAATAAGAACGATAAATAAATGAATAAATAACCCTTGTATAATAATTATGTAACATCAGAAAATTTCCGGTATGAAAACACCTAAAGATTGGGTCAATGCAGGCAGTTAACAGCAAAACTTGATATAAAGACACATATACTAATCCAATAGCCAATTCCACTTTACACTCTTTTCCAAAACTTGACATGAATCTAGACCTAGAAATTCTTTCATAAAGTAGAATTTATATTATATTTAAAGTAGATATGATGGAGACAGAAATTATTTAATTACAGACTGAAGAAATTATTCCTATTTAAGTTTATGAGTAGAGACTCATATATACCACACAATTATTTCCTTAAGAACATGAAAAAAATAAGATTCTCTTTTCATAGACTACTTTACCTGCACTATTCAAAATGTAAGTAAACATTTTAATTATTTTTTTGGCAACATGTACAAAATCAATAACAAACTTCTCACTCCATTTCACTTTTGTCTAAATTTGTTGACATTTGTTGCATTTTGTTCACGCTTATATATGTGTGTATATATGTATATAATCTCACTTTGCATTCAAGATAGCCATGTATGTATGACCTTGTCTTGCACATAGTAAATTTCAAGGAGACTAATAGGTTATACACATATTAATTTGCAGAAGCAGGAATCAACTCTGGCCCTATAACATACCTCACATGTTTGGTAAATAAAAAATCCTGGTATTCTTTGGTATCACATATATTTGAAGTAACATAGGAATTTAATAAAATAAAGAAAAAACAAAGTAGATGAGGAGCAAGCAGGTATGACCACTGGCGGATTGCAGGAGCTCTTAAGAGATTGCTGCCCTTTCTTTAATGAGATGGCAGCTAACAGTTTGAGAGTTCTGAGTGAATGAGCACAACAGGGCAGCTGGTATTGCCATTGCTGTGTGCACTGCTCCAAGCAGCAGGTGCTCATGCTTAGACCCCTACCTCCTCTCCTTGAAAGGCTACTCTTATCCATGCTCTAGAAGGAGGAGGAGGAAGAGGAGAAAAGAAGGAAAAATCTGGGATACAGGAGCTCCTCCTGGAGCATAATGTGGATAGCCCTTCATCTTAAGAAAATAAAATGAGTTTACCCTGTTACAAACTGTCTGTGGGTTCCCACCAACTAAAAGAAATAGAGACTAATGACTTTTGCTCAAGCCGTTTGTTTTACACTACTTATTTAGAGTTTCTTCTGACAATTTTTCATTTCATACAGGATCATTTTTGACAGTTTTTTAAAATTTTCAACTAATTATGTTAGTAGGGGAAAATGCATCACTAACAAAAACTCATGTCATAAATCCTGTCTGCTCTAGTATTTTAATTGTTAATATATTCTGGCTGAAAGATGTTAAGATATGACACTAATGACCAGAAAATCCAGAGTGACAATAATTTAAATTCTTGGATGATTGGAATTCATAAACTCATGCACACATAAACATTTTAATGCATATATATACAAACTAAGATCTGAAAGACCAAAACTGTCCCTAAGCCAAAGTTATCTATTAAAGGTTTCTAGAGAGTGCATTTTTACATATTATATCAAATAATTCATTTTCAGTATCATATGCTAATTAAAATGTGAAAAAAAGTTACAACCCCAAATCTTCTGCTGATCTGAAAAATTCGATTATTTTAAAAGCAGAGTGACAGAGCTAGAGCTAGAGCTGGAGAGAGAGAAAGACAAAGAGAGAAATTCCCTTCTGCTGATTCACTCCCCAAATGTCCATGACAACTAGGGCCAGGTCAAGCCAAAACTAGGAGGTCAGAAATGCCATGCAAATCTCTTAAATGCCTGGAATAAACACAAGCACCCGGCCATCATCTGCTGCCCCTTAGGTGCATTCACAGGAAGCTAGATGAGAAGCACCGAATAGTCTGGATGTGACATGAGCCACCCACTCCAGTGTGGATATGGCCAATCCAAATGGTGGCTTAACCCATTGCACAATAATGCCTGTCCCTGTTTTAATAAACTTCTAATAATACAATAGCTATAAATTTACAAAAAATTTACAGACCATTCCCCTGTATTGGTTATATGCCTGATCCTTTTATTATCAGATTACATTACCATCACACAGCTACTAGTCTGCCCACTAGTGTCACTTTTCTTTTCCAGTACTCCTTTGGGATATCACACTGCACTGAGTCCACTGAGTCATCATATTTCCTTAGTCTCTTCTGTCTATGGTAGTTTCTCATTCTTTCCATCTTGGCAGTTTTGAGGAGGATTACTTAGGTATTTTGTCGAATGTTTTTCAATTTTGTACTGTATAATGCTCTCCTTATGACTACCTGGATGTTAGGGTTTTAGAGATACTGTCACAGAGACAGAGTGTCTTTCTGATGCCATCACATCAAGAATAGATGACACAATATGACTTATCACTTTTGACAGAAGCCTCATTCACCTGGCTCAGGTAGTGTTTTCAAGTGCCTCCACTATAAAGTTACCACCAGCCCCTTCAATATGCATCCTTTATGAACATTATTTGTTAAGGGAAAGTTGCTGAGCATGCTCCATGTTGACAGTGTAGGAGGATTTGCACCACAGCCTGGAGGTGTGCTTACATGAATTATTTGAAATAGTTAGAAAAAGAAGTTGTATCTCTTTTTGCCACATTGGCTCATTTTTTTAATAATTCCTGTCAATAAATTTATGCATATTTATTTCATCCTTTGTGTTATATCTAGTTCATTGTAAATGCTATCAAAATAAATGTGATTTACTTTGTTTCTCAATTTCTGTTTTAGTCATTAGAGGCTTTTTCAGTTCTATATTGTGTCCCTTTTACATGTCCCTGCATCCTGATAGGATGTTCCAACTGTTTTCTCGGAAATTATAAATGTCAGGAGAAAAATTATTGTGAATTAGACAGTTGAAGTGGAAAATAAAGTTAATTATTTTTTACAATAGTCTCAAAACTGATTAAGTAAATTATCATTTTACCTATAATTTTCATGAGGTATCCAAAAAATTGCATTCCAAATCTTAGTATGCAAATTCAAGTACAGGATCCTTTGTTCAGAAGGGTGATCTTATTTGAGCAAGCAAAGAGTTACAAAGGAAATTAGTTTATCAACATGAATATTTCTAGTATACAAAGCATTCAGTGTGGGTACAAGAAGTTATATAAAAGTCTATTGCCATTGGCCAAGTTATTTTACAAATGTGACCAGATCTCTGGTTGTACATGCACTCAATTAGTTTACTATTCAAAAAGCAGTGCACTTAAATCCCTTTTCAACATTGCTAACTCTACTATCTATTTTTTAGAGTTTTTTGAATAAAAGATTGAATGAGGCCAGTGCTGTGGCACAGTCAGTTAACCCACAGCTTACAGTATCCACATCCTAGATAGGCACCAGTTTGAGTCCCAGCTGTTGCACTTCCGATCCAGCTCTCTGCTAATGTACCCAGGAACATGGTGGAGAAAAGCCAAAGGGCTTGGAACTGTGCACCCATATGGGAGACCCGGATGAAGTTCTTGGCTCCTGGCTTTTGTCTGCCCTCCATGCCATTGCAGCCATCTGGGAAGTTAACTAGTGGATGGAAGATCTCTTTCTTTTTCTGTCCTTCTCTCTATAACTCTGCCTTTCAAATAAATAAATAAATAAATCTTTAAAAATTTAAAAATAGAAGATTGTATGAAAATTCATATCAATGCAATATTGTAACAAAAGAAAATGAAAAATAGTTGTTAAATCCAAGGTGGATGTGATAATTAAAATATAAAGTGACAATTACCCCAGGGGTCTTGTGAACATCATTAAATCACTGAAGAACTCCCAAAATATGGTATGATTAATTTCATACTACCAATATGGAAACTTAAAAACGAAGAGCTTAATTAACTTGTGAAAGGTTATTCAGCTAGTACGTTCCATGTAAGCCAAAATAAACTAATTTCACCCCCTTCAACAAACTCCTTTTCCTCATTACTACAGGATTCCCATCTTCCTTCTTTAGAATATGTAGTTTAGGAAGAACTGAATAGAAGTAGTCTTTTTTACCTCTCAATAGTAGGCATCACATATTGCTGTGTATTGTTGTTGTTGATGAGCATATTTCCTTTCTCTTTGTCAATTGTGTGGTCCTCTTTTTTTTAAAAAAAAATAATTAATTAATTAATTAATTTGAAATCCAGATTGAGAGACAGAGACACAAAGTGATCTTCTTTCCATTGGTATACTCCCCAAATGCCTGCAATAGCCACGGGTGGTCCAGAATGAAGCCAGAAGCCAAACTCTATCTGGGTCTCCCACATGGCTAGCAAGGGCCAAAGCACTGGGGTCATCCTCTGCTGCTTTCCCAGGGACATTATAGGGAGCTGGATTGAATGTGGAGCAGTCAGGACTGGAACCAGCAAGTGGTAGCTTTACCAGTTGCTTGTTCCTTAAAGGCACACCTTTATTTCATACCTTCTTTATACATAATAAAATATAATGAAAGATATGACAAAGTATTATTGAATGAATCAACAGTCTTCCCTAAGGTAACAAAAGACTGAATTAATAACTGAGTAAATAAATTAAATAAAGTACAATAAAATGAAGTCAACTTGAATTCTTTATTTAGTGAATTGTTCATGAAAAGTAGAACATTTCTGATCCAGTGGATACTTCTGCAAAGAAGGTTTAGATCATTTAAATGCTAAACCAATTTTAAAATTAAACTCCATGGTTATTACTATGCACACTCTTTAATTAGTTAGGATTTTATGGTTAAGAATAACTGAATACCAGATTAAGAGGCTGAAACAATTATAAGAAGAGAAAACCTTGAGCAACGTTGCCTCCATGCTCTTTGAACAACAGTCTTGCCTTCAAGCAACAGGGCCCTTGCTTGCTTCCTCTGTTCCAGTATTATCTTGGCTTTTATGACAATATTTAGTACCTAATATAGGAAACTCCAATTTTTTTTTATTTTCTCATATTACAATATTCTAAACGGTAAAGTATAGATAGTAAGAGAAAAAAAGCTTTCTCCTTAAATAGACTTCTTTTTCATCAAGAAGACGTTTCTTCTGGAAGCTTCTCATTAATCTTTCTCTAAAGTCTTATTTGTGAAAACTGGGCTATACACTCACATGTAAACCAATCATTTGTGCAATCACTCATGCAGACAATATGATTAGCATGACTGGGTTTGTTCCACAAAATTCATTACATGGATAGTGATGCGGTTGTGAGAAAGAAGGAACAAATACTATGATGTAGAGAACCAACAACACTCGCAACAAAGTAT
This sequence comes from Lepus europaeus, assembly GCF_033115175.1. Taxonomy (NCBI): domain Eukaryota; kingdom Metazoa; phylum Chordata; class Mammalia; order Lagomorpha; family Leporidae; genus Lepus; species Lepus europaeus. The sequence goes on along the minus strand of NC_084832.1, from coordinate 42,549,115 downwards.
AGCCAGGCTATAGAACTTGTCTATACAGCAAAAGGACACAAGGTAGGAATGAGAATCAAAGAGGCAAACTGGAGAAGCAGCAAGCAAAGAAATGAGTGTTCTCTAAGTTCCAGGATGCCAAGGCTATGGCCCAGTGCCCTGAAAGGTTTGTTGCTCTTCATCCTCAGCAGGGTGGTGGCAACATACTGGTGCTGGAGTAAAACTTTGGTGACTGAGCAATATGGTAGAACCTGTTTAACACAAGAATTTAGCCAGTAGGTCATGACAAACAGCTAAACAACAGTATAATAGAAAAAGAAAAGATAACAAAGCCAGGATATCTTTCACAGCCCTACTCAAGAAGGCTGTACTTCATATTCTGGCCATTTCCTGCAAAATCGGAGAAAAATTCTTTGGCCCACACTGGGTATGGAAACAAGATATTGCAACAAAACAGCTGGCAAATAGGTTAACCAGGTCTGAAGCCAGAGACATTGTGTTTAAGGCAGATAACAGGAACAGGAACCAGTGTCCTACCTGACATTAAGACAGAGAGAGAAAGAGAGCATTATCTCCATCCACCAATTAACTCTCCAAATGCCCACACCAGCCAGGGCTGGACCAGGCCTAAACCAGTAGCCTGGAACTCAATCCAGGTTTCCATGTAGTTGGCAGGACCCAGGTAGGTACCATCTACTGCCTCCCAAGTCCTTTAAAAAAATCTATACGTGGCCTAGATTTTCCAAGGCAATTATTATTTGAGGTTGTACTGTTAACCAGAATGATTTCATTTTCCGTATCAGTACAAATCCAATCCCAAAACATAAAATTATTACTTTTTGTTGGTGCTAATGCATAGCTAATATAATATGTTTACACATTTATTTAATCTGTCTAAAAATTTTAAGTAACTTTTATTATTTCCATTCTTAAATTGGGTAAAATCTGTGACAGTACTTAAATATCCCCAAGGTTAAATTGTAAATAATAAGGCCAAGATTTGAGCCCCGTACTGCAAAATTCTAAGCTGTCTACTATAAGGTACAATCCACATGTCTTTTATGGTATTTCAAGCCTTTAATGGCACACACGAATTGCAGCTTCATTGACTCCATCAGTCAATCTTGGGCTTGAAATCTGGGTAAGCCAAATGCGGAAGGCAGTGTAGACAGCTGCTGTATTATAATAGCCAAAGAGCAGCTGAATTCACCCTATTTAGCTTCTTTCTCTTAGAAGAACATCTCAAAAATATGGAACTTCTGCAGTTTTGTGAGAGCATAAAAAGCATACTTGACCTGTCACTTTGAGTGGCATTCAGAATTGTTCACTGGAACCTGAAATGAAATTCAGGTATCTCCTTTAATGAACGTCCTACAATGTCATATTTAATCATGAATTTTAAGCAGACACGTACATCACTAGGCAGAAAAGTAAGTGATCTTAAAGTGTGGGTGTTTGTTAATGCAGAAAAATATGCCTAAACTGTTAAATTGGTTTTCTATATGAATTAAATGAATTTAAATAATCCCTGAGTACTAGTCTTGTTATATTCCAGATTTAAGACAGACGCCAGGGACAGAACAAAAAAAAAATGAAAAATACTTCGAGAAAAGTGGATTTCAGCTAAAGGTAGAATAGAAAGTTTTGCAGAGCAGCATTTTAAGATGTGAATTTGTCAATGTGTCTGACAGAAATTCAAATCACCTGTCCAATTTGATGAAGCTATAGTCTTCACCTTTGTTTACAGAGAGGTACATCTCAAACTCTGAACTAGGTAATGAACTGAAGAAAACAGACCCACAGAAATGGATGATATACTATTAAATCCTATGTGAAATATTTTCATTATCCACAAATTGTGATGTATAGGAAGAAAATTCAAAAGCAAAGAAGATCCTACTATCAAATATTCATTATTTTCAAAATGTTTATACTTTCTATGTTCTAAAAAGAAAGATTATTTTATAAATTGTTTATTGTCCCTGAAAATAAAAATGCACATGAAACAACAGACTATAAAAAATTTTTGTAATAATTTCACTTGCGATTTTTAGAAAGAAGTTTCTTGTCTGGTTTGAAAAGGCCAGCAATAATTAGAATGAGAACTACACTATATGATCTGGGGCACTGGGGCAAATGATTTCTGATAGGACACAATAAGTGCTCTAAGTATGTGACAGCTGTATGGTAACATCAGAGAAGTTCTTAGTTACATATGACAACAAAAGTTAAGCTTGACTGCTGTTTTAGTTTTTTTTTTTATTTTTTTGGGGAGTTTTTAACTTTTTTATTTATTATTCATTTCCATTTTCACTTCAGAGGCAAGGAGAGAGAATGAGAGGTGGAGGTAGATCCACTGACTCACTACTAAAACTTTTGCAATAGCCAGAACAGGGACAGGGCAAAACCAGGAAAGAATCTCATCCAGGTCTCACACTTGGTGGCAGGAATGAGAGCACTTGAGCTGTCAACTGCTGCCTTTCAGAGTGTGCAATAGTATCAGGATGCTAGAATTGGAAGCAGAGCTGGGGCTTGAAACCAGGCTCTAGGTTACAGGTTGTAAATGTCACAAGTGGCATCTTAACCATAGTCCCAAATGCCCACCCTGATTGTTTTAAGAATTACAATCTTATAAACAGATTACCCCCACTAACTCTAATAATACCCCTATAAAATAAGTAGCATTAGCATCATTAACATCATTTTCAGATTAGGAAACTGACATTTAAAAAGGTTGAGTGACAGAGCAGTATAATTTGAAGTCTTCCAAAGATGTGGATTACATCATTAAACCTTGTGGCTACTTCTATCACTTGATTTGAATATGAACCAAACTGTAGTGTTAGAAGGCTGTGAAGAAATTAATGTAAAAGCAGACCAAACCAGGGCATATTCATAGAGAATTAATTTTTCTAGAATAACCAGGTAGTTTTAATCTTATATTAAACCAAACAAAAATTTACCCTGATATAAAATGCAGTATTTCTGTAAATATATAAATTAAGATTGAATATATAAAATATGTTTTAAATATTATACACCCTAGTAAAAGGTTAACTTTCTGCAATGGTTATACTACTTCAATTTGTAGGAAGCTCAAACAATGGTTAATAGAGGCTCACAGGTATCCCATAGGGCCTAAAATCTCCATGCTAAGTCATTTCTTTGTTTACTTAGCTAATTGATGGTCACTATAAAATGGCACTTAGATAACACTATATTTTAGTTTGAATTGTGATTTAAAGTATTGATGCAAAATACAAGAACTACTGAGGTGGGCATTTGGCACAGGAGTTAATTTATTACTTGGAATGTTTGCATCTCATATTAGAGTATCAGGTTCCAGTCTTGCCACTCCACTTCTGATCCAGTATCCTGATAATGTACACACTGGGAGGCAGTTGATTATGGCACAGATACTTGTGTTTCTATCATCTATGTAGAAGATATAGATTGAGATTCAGTCTCCTGGCTTTGGCCGTATCCAGTCCTGGTTGTTACTGACATTTGGGGAATGATTCAGCAGATAGAGTCAGTCTCAGTCTCTCTCTTGCTCTCGCTCTCTCTGCCTTTCAAAAATAATTCAAAAAATGTAAATAAAATAAAATTAGAATTGCTGTAGAATTTCCAGTGCCTAACTCTCTTTGGAAGCCCACAGATAACACAAAATAAACATGTACACAATTAGTTTCTTGATCTTTTCCTCTACCCCAACACTTTCCTTTCCCTCAGTGTTTTTCTATCTTATCTTTTTTTTTTTTTCTTTTTGACAGGCAGAGTGGACAGTGAGAGAGAGAGAGACAGAGAGAAAGGTCTTCCTTTTGCCGTTGGTTCACCCTCCAATGGCTGCCACAGCCAGCGTGCTGCAGCCGGCGCATAGTGCTGATCCAAAGCCAGGAGCCAGGTACTTCTCCTGGTCTCCCATGCAGGTGCAGGGCCCAAGGAATTGGGCCATCCTCCACTGCACTCCTGGGCCATAGCAGAGAGCTGGCCTGGAAGAGGGGCAACCGGGACAGAATCCGGCGCCCCGACCAGGACTAGAACCCAGTGTGCCAGCGCCACAGGCGGAGGATTAGCCTATTGAGCCGTGGCGCGGGCCTCTATCTTATCTTTAGAAAACACACTCAGTAGCTCAGACCAAAAACTGCATATTGGATGGATTTCACTTTTTGTCTCAGCAATTCTCTCTGCTTGTCCTATCTTCTGTTATCTACATAATAATCTTCTGTTTTGCTCTTAACTCTCTTAAAATCTGTTTCTAACAGAATGGTCAGATTCATTTTTTTCCAAGTAAAAATCCGATTTTGCTGATATATTCAAATTCCTTCAATTGGTCTCAATTTCACTAAAAATATCAAACGAAATTTCAGATTGATGTTCTTATTTACCTCCTCTACCAGCTGTGGAACGCATAACTTCTGCAAGGAGTGCTGGTTCCTTTTCTTAGAAATCAAAATCTGGGTTGTGCATTGTTACTGAGTTCTTGTTTATTCTAGGCTCTGTCAGTGGGCAACACTAGATAATCCATGTATATATGTACAATAACCCACATATTGGGCAAGTATACAGATGAATCTTAGAGAACAACACTTAGAAAAATGAACCAAGGATGGACAATATAACCATGTAGAATACCCCACATATGGGGTGGGTATACACATGAATCCTAGAGAATGACACTCAGAGAAATTAATTCAGCTACTGCAGCAGAAGAAATAAGAGGTTAATCTGTCTGGTTATTAGAGCCTGGGAAGCCACAGGATGTTTAATGAGTTTCTCACACATGAAAGCAGAAAATGGTAATGAAACATGAAGAAGTGGAGCCTTACTTTCAACAAATATTAATTTTAAGACAATTGGCTTAGTATCCCAAGGTGGGGGTGTTATTTGTAAAGCATACTCCTGTTAAATCTGGTGACTTTTCTTCATATTTACCACATGAAATCAGTTTACTATTTGCATATTTGTGCAAAATTATTTATAGAACTATACCTTATATGCACTGAATGTGAACACTCTTCTAAAAGTCTATTTGTCAATATTATCCTCACTGTACTGGTATTTGGAATTGGCCTTTGGGAAATAGTTGGGGTGGAAAATATGTGGATGGAATACTCATGAATGGGAGAAATGATCTTAAAAGAAGATGCAAAAGAGCTAGTTCATTCTCTTTTCTCTGCATGAGGATACAACCAGGAATCAGTACGCTGCAATGTGGAAGAGAGTCCTCACCCAAATCTAACAACATTTGGCACATGATCTCAGACTTCCAGCCTCTAGAACAATGATAATGAAAATCTCTGTTGCTTGTAAACCACGAAATGTATGGGATCGTGGCACAACAGCCCAAGCTCACCAAGAGTGCCTGACAAGAACAGGCACACATTGCATATTTATTAATGAATTAATACATAAGTGAATGACTGTTATTGATTTCCAGGTATCTGTTAAAATATGACATATTGGCGCCAGTGCTGTGGCACAACAGGTTAATCCTCCACCTGTAGCACTGCCATCCCATATGGGTGCCGCCGGTTCTAGTCCCGGCTGCTCCTCTTCCAATCCAGCTCTCTGCTATGGACTGGGAAAGCAGTAGAAGATGGCCCAAGTCCTTGGGCCCCTGCACCCATGTGGGAGACCTGGAAGAAGCTCCTCGCTTCTGGCTTCGGATGAGTCCAGCTCCGGTAGTTGCGGCCATTTGGAGAGTGAACCAGTGGAGGGAAAACCTTTCTCTCTGTCTCTCCCTCTCACTGTCTGTAACTCTACCTCTCAAATAAATAAATAAAATATTTTTTTTTAAAAAAGCATATGACATACTGATGAAGATTCATGAAAAGAATAGTCATTGAAGTCTAAGACAGTCTTTCATAATTATCTTCCAATAAATGAACGACTAAATAAATACAAAACAGTTTAATTATAAAAATAAACTACAATGAGGCTAAAAATAAGGGGTAAGAGTGTGAGACCCAGAAAAACAACTGTATTAGGGATGCTCAATTCTCTATAACTTTAGACTGTGGAATACATTATTTTAAAGATAATTGAACTTGGTGTATTAAAAATATGTTTTGTAAACATCTGTCTGTGTGTCTTGCTTCCAGCTTGCTAATGGTGAAAGGGTTTATTCATGCAAAAGAAAATAACAAGGCTATCTATCTCTTTTCCAAGTGACACATCATCATGTTGAGACTCACCCTCACTACCATCTGTTAAGTTACGGAATGTTTAGCTGAGGAAGCCACAACCATTTCCTATATTACCTAGTTTTTTAAATTATTACCTTAGAGGCCGGCGCCGTGGCTTAACAGGCTAATCCTCCGCCTTGCGGCGCCGGCACACAGGGTTCTAGTCCCGGTCGGGGCTCCGGATTCTGTCCCAGTTGCCCCTCTTCCAGGCCAGCTCTCTGCTATGGCCTGGGAAGGCAGTGGAGGATGGCCCAAGTGCTTGGGCCCTGCACCCGCATGGGAGACCAGGAGAAGCACCTGGCTCTTGGCTTCGGATCAGCATGATGCGCTGGCTGCAGCGGCCATTGGAGGGTGAACCAACGGCAAAAAGGAAGACCTTTCTCTCTGTCTCTCTCTGTCTCTCTCTCTCTCTCTCACTATCCACTCTGCCTGTTTAAAAAAAAAAATTATTACCTTAGAAAAGATAGTCACAAACCTAATAGTTTAAGAGAACATAAATTCCTTATGTAACAATCTGAGTCCAAAAATTCAAGTTCAGGGTGATGTAGCCAGGTCTTTAGGTTAGTTTCATGAAAATATAATTAACATCTTAGAAGATTCTGGAAATGAATCCTCTCCTAAGGTCATTCAGGTGTTTGGAAAAATTGAATTACTTCAGAATGTGGTGCAAAGTTCCCTGTATTCCTGCAACTATCAGGACAATCCTCAGCTTCTAGATGTTTCTTACGGTTTTTGACTCAAGTTCCCTTCCTCTATTGTAAAAACCATTGAGTTTTTCTCAAGCTTCACATCTCTCTGGCTTCCCTCCTATGTCTATTTACCATATCTCTTGATTGACTCTCCTTTTAAAGGCTCATGTGATTGAATCCCCTACAAATAGTTCAGGATAATCAATTTATTATATTGTTATTTAGTCACCTTAATTCCATCTGTAAAGTGACTTTACAGAGCCTCTAAATTATTCTCAGATTAACTAGGGGATGAGAATTGCAGGGCTGGTGAAGACAGGCTCATTATAAAAAGCATCCTACCACATAAATCCAATGACCCTATTCTGCTCTCAAACATCACTGACCAAGGTCTTGGAACCTGTTATAAAAAAAAATTGGAAAATCTATACAGGGATTAGCAACATAGGACTTCAACAACCCTAAGACGAGTAGCGAAACTTGAGTTAATCATCAGCCCTGTTATATCCCATCCAAAATTTTTTTTATTTAACCTAATCATAAGGAAACAGTCAGAGGCTGGGAGCACACAATGTTGGTTGAATAAGACCTTTCTGTGACTAACTACCCCAGACACCAATTTGAACAGCCATTCATGCACCAAGTTACAAGAGCTTCACAAAGTCAGGCGAGAGACCACAGTGCCTCATTTTAGTATAATAATAAGAAACGTTGTGTAAAAGAAAAGCAGGAAGGAAATAGTTGCTCCTATCATACCTCCCTCATCTCCAAGGAGCACAGCCTGGAGATATGCCTCCTACTTTGAAGAAGAAAAAGTCACACTGCCAGGTCACTGCGGAAATAATTCAGTCAGACTGAGCCTCATGGCCTCTATATCCTGGCCCTAATCATCAGATCCAGTATTTGGACACTCCATAGACAGGTGACCTCTTCCACCTGTCCCCAACAACCAGCAGAAAGTGGGAAAGGGGAATGCATTTGGCACAGTGATTAAGACATCCCCTTGTGATACCTGCATCCCATACTGGAGTTCCTAGGTTCAAGTCCTGGCTGCATTCTGCATTAGTTTCCTGCTAATGAGCATCCTGAGACATCAGGTGACGGTTCAGCTACTTGGCTCCCTGCCACCCATGTGGGAGGCCTGGATTGACCCCGGGTAGTTTGGTCATACATTCCCTAAAGGGGGTGAATAAGTAGATGAAAGATCTCTTTGTATCTCTCCCTCTCCCTCTCCCTCTCCCTCTCCCTCTCCCTCTCCCTCTCTCTCTCTCGGTATATTTGTGTGTGTGTGTCTGTCTGTATCTCTGCCTTCCAAATTAACATATATAGTATTTTTTAAGAAACCAAGTGGAGAAAGACTCCAGCTTCTTATGGAGTGAGGCAAGAGAGGATTGGAGAGGAGGCCCAGGGCCTTGCCTTGGGACTCAGAAACCATCCTGCCTGGCCCTGAGATCTACTCCCTGATAAAGCCAAAAGGCCTCCAACCTCAGGTTGGTACTCCTGAATGGATCTTTAGATTTTTCCTGGCATCAGGTGGATACCTGAGCTCCAGTGGGATGGAGTCACTTCTGACTGTATCATCACTGGCCTCAGGCAAAACTGGCATGTCGCTTGGGATTTTGTGGGGCCTGGTTATTGTGGGATCCAGGTGCAAATCAGTCTGGTTCCAGTCTAAGCAGCCATGATGCTAATTTTTTAAAGATTTATTTATTTACTTGAAAGTCAGAGTTACACAGAGAAGGAGAGGCAGAGAGAGAGAGAGAGATAGAGAGAGAGAGTTGGTAGTCCATTTGCTGGTACACTCCCCTGATGGCCACAATGGCTGGAGCTGCACCAACCCGAAGCCAGGAGCCTTGAGCTTCCTCCAGGTCTCCCATGTGGGTGCAGAGGCCCAAGGACTTGGCCATCCTCTACTGCCTTCCCAGGCCACAGCAGAGAGCAGGATTGGAAGTGGAACAGCTGGGACTCGAACCGGCACATGAGGCTATCTTTATCACAGTCCTTCAGCTTGGAAAGATGGCAAGGAGCCAAGAGACTGTGTCTAGGATCTCAGTGTTGGATAGTAAAGGCCAGACTGGCAGATCTAAGGGTTCCTGTCCCTAGGTAAATTCCTGTGAAAAGAGTTTCTGGACTTGCTCCAGTGACAGGAGGAAACCCATGCCCTAGTAGGATGGACATTTGTTAGCTATGAATACCCACCAACCTCCTGTGGGCCTGATGTATAGCCTCAAGATGGCACAAGGCCAAATGACTGTGACACCCAGACATGGCCCTCCTAGTGCCTGCCTGGGTAGCTGAAGACGTGTCTCTATCACTGTTTGTACAACATCGGGCATTCAGCAGGAAACCTCAGGATTGCTTGAAGACTCAGTGCCAGGTTAGTAAAACCCAATATTGAACATGTAGTTACAGTCACTGTCCCCTAGCTCCTAAGTGCACACAGAGCCTCTGCACACACTTCAGTATCAAACGGAGTTCCGTGGCTCCAATTGATCATTCATATGCTCCAGCATTGCCAATGGCTGACCAAAGGGGCATAGTGCAGGGAGCACACCTCAGCAGCAGACCAGCCAAAGCACTGTGGACTTTAGTCCTGCCCACAAGCTGTACTGGTTTTAGTGTGCTATAGGCCTTGCATGGCACTGATGGATGTAGAACCACAATTCTGAGTCTACTCCAGCCCCAGAAAGAGACTTGTAGGAACAGACTACCTTGTTTTCAGTCACTTGCTCAATTCATTCTGAACAACACATCAGCTTCAGATTTGGGACCAACCTGAGCTAGGGGAGTGTTTGTAGGTCTGCAACAGTGAACAAAAATGAACAGAGGTACTGGGGCAAATCTCAATTTAGGGTTCTGTCTATTACTGAAATAACAGAAGTCTGTACTGCTTTCTACAGTGGCTGCACTAATTGACATTCCCACCAACAGTATGTAAGTGTTCCCCTTTTTCCAGATCCATACCAGCATGGGTTACTCTGTTTTCAAACTAGATATTTAAAGAAAACTTAATGAAATTTAAAATAACAGAAAAACATATTCAACATCCTTAAAGAGAGAATTGATAAAGAGATGGATGTAATTAAATAAAACCAAACAAATCCTTCAACTGTAAACAACACAAAGGAAAATTTTAAATATGATAGAAAGCAGGGCCAGTGCTGTGGCACAGCATGTTAAAGCCCTGGCCTGCAGTGCCAGCATCCCACATGGGTGCTGGTTCTAGTCCCAGCTGTTGCACTTCCAATCCAGCTCTCTGCTACGGCCTGGGAAAGCAGTGGAAGATGGCACAAGTCCTTGGGCCCCTGCACCCATGTGGCAGGCCAGGATGAAGCTACTGGCTCCTGGCTTTGGATCGGTGCAGCTCCGGCCATTGCAGCCATCTGGGGAGTGAACCAGAAGATGTAAGGCCACTCTCTCTGTCTCTACCTCTATCTGTAACTCTGCCTTTCAAATAAATAAAATAAAGCTTTAAAAAATATATCACAAAAAGCATCAATAGCAGGTTAAATAAGAAAAGAATGTGTGAATTCAGAGACAGACTATTTGAAAATTCATCAAGAAAAAAATTATTAAGAGAAATGAAGAAAGTTTACAGGAACACTGAGACCACAAAAAGAGAGAAAATATCCAAGTTACTATGTTCAAGAAAGCCAAAGGAGTAGAAAATTCAAGAAGATAATAACAAATCTTTCCTTTGCCTACAGATTAGACTTGACAGCTAAAGAAGGTCAAAGGTCACCAATCAGATTCAACCCAACCACATATACCCCAAAACATATTATAATCAAGCTTTCCAAGACTAATGACACAGAGAGGATTCCCAAAGCTGCAAAAAAATAGCAGATAATAACACATAAAAGGGTTCCAATTTACCTAACTGCAGACTTCTAAACAGAAACCTGGCAGGCCAGGAGTGGTTAGTTGATACTCTCATACTGCAAAAGGTAACCCCTCCCCCCAAAAAAATTAAGAAATTGCCAGGCGAGAATACTGTACCCAGCAACACTGATGCACAGGCATTTCTTTCTTTCTTTTTTTTTTATTTAAACTTTTATTTAATGAATATAAATTTCCAAAGTACTGCTTATGGGTTACAATGGCTTCCCCCTCCCAAAACTTCCCTCCCACCCGCAACCCTCCCCTTTCCCGCTCCCTCTCCCCTTCCAATCACATCATGATTCATTTTCAATTCTCTTTATATACAGAAGATCAGCTTAGTATATATTAGGTAACGATTTCAACAGTTTGCCGCCATATAGCAACACATAGTGAAAAAAAAAATACTGTTGGAGTACTAGTTATAGCATTAAATAAGAGTGTACAGTACATTAAAGACAGAGATCTTACATAATATTTTTTTAAAAAAATTAATTAATTTTCTATGCCATTTCCAATTTAACACCAGGGTATTTTTTTTTTCATTTCCAATTATCTTTATATACAGAAGATCGATTCAGTATATAATTAGTAAAGATCACATCAGTTTGTACCCACGCAGAAACACAAAGTGTAAAAATACTGTTTCAGTACTAGTTATAGCATCACTGCACATTAGACAACACATTAAGGACAGATCCCACATGGGATGTAAGTACACAGTGACTCCTGTTGCTGACTTAACAATTTGACACTCCTGTTCATGGTGTCAGTAAGCTCCCTAGGCTCTAGTCATGAGTTGCCAGGGCTATGGAAGCCTTTAGAGTTTGCTGACTTTGATCTTATTCCGATAGGGTCATAGTCAAAGTGGAAGTTCTCTCCTCCCTTCAGAGAAAGGTACCTCCTTCTTTGATGGCCCCGTTCTTTCCACTGGGATCTCACTCACAGAGATCTTTCATTTAGGTCTTCTTCTTTTTTTTTTTTTTTTTTTTCTTTTCCATGGTGTCTTGGCTTTCCATGCCTACAATACTCTCACGGGCTCTTCCGCCAGATCCGAATGCCTTAAGGGCTGATTCTGAGGCCAGAGTGTTGTTTAGGACGCCTGCCATTCTATGAGTCTGCTGTGTATCCCATTTCCCATGTTGGGTCTTTCTCTCCCTTTTTGATTCTATGTTAGTATTAGCAGACACTTGTCTTGTTTGTGTGATCCCTTTGATTCTTAGACCTATCAGAGCCATCGGTTGTGAACTGAAATTAATCACTTGGACTAGTGAGATGGCATTGGTACATGCCACCTTGATGGGATTGTATTGAAATCCCCTGGCACATTTCTAACTCCATCATTTGCGGCAAGTCAGATTGTGCATGTCCCAAATTGTACATCTTCTCCCTCTCTTTTTCCACTCTTAAATTTAACAGGGATCACTTTTCAGTTAAAATTTAGACACCTAAGAATAATTGTGTGTTAATTACAGAGTTCAACCACTAGTACTAGAACAACAACAACAACAACCAATACTAAAAAGGATAAAGTATTACATTGTACATCTAGAGCCAGGACAACAGCTGATCAGGTCATAGCTTCTTATAGTGTCCATTTTACTTCCACAGGTTTCCCCTTTGGTGCTCAGTTGTCGCCGATCAGGGAAAACAAATGAAATTTGTCTCTTAGGGACTGGCTTAATTCACTCAGCATGATGTTTTCCAGATTCCTCCATCTTGTTGCAAATGACTGGGTTTCATTGTTTCTTACTGCTGTATAGTATTCTATGGAGTACATGTCCCATAATTTCTTTATCCAGTCTACTGTTGATGGGCATTTGGGTTGGTTCCAGGTCTTAGCTATTGTGAATTCAGCTGCAATAAACATTAATGTGCAGATGGCTTTTTTATTAGCCAAATTAATTTCCTTTGGGTAAATTCCAAGGAGTGGGATGGCTGGGTTGTATGGTAGGGTTATATTCAGGTTTTTGAGGAATCTTTTCATTTTTTTAAAAGATTTACTTTTATTTTTACCTGAAAGTCAGAGATAACACAGAGAGAGAAGGAGAGGCAGAGAGAGAGAGAGAGAGAGAGAGAGAGAGAGAGAGAGAGAGGTTCTCCAGCCACTGATTGACTCCTCAATTTGCCACAATGGCTGGAGCTATGCCGATCCGTAGCCAGGAGCCAGGAGCTTCTTCTGGGTCTCCCACATGGGTGCAGGGGCCCAAAGAATTGGGCCATCTTCTACTGCTTTCCCAGTCCATAGCAGAGAGCTGGATTGGAAGAGGAGCAGCCAGGACTAGAACCAGCACCCATATGGGGTACCGGCACTGCACATGGTGGCTTTACCTGTGATGCCATAGCATCAGCACCACTTCTCATTTTTTTAAATTTTAGCTCACCCTAAAAGGGAAAAAATGGGGCCGGCGCTGTGGAGCAGTAGGTTAATCCTCCGCCTGTGGCGCCAGCAACCAATATGTATGCTGGTTCCGTGTGGGAGACTGGGAGGAAGCTCCTGGCTCCTGGCTTTTGGGCAGTGAATCAACAGAAGGAAGACCTTTCTCCCTGTCTCTCCCTCTCATTGTCTGTAACTCTACCTCTCAAATAAATAAATAAAATCTTTAAAAAAAATAACAATAAAAGGGAGAGCAGATGCTATTTCTCTGTGTTCAGCTTATGTCACTCAACATTTGTATGTGTAGCTTTGCCAAACCTTGTTTTATATCTTTGCCAAACAATGGTTAACAATAATATATTGCTATAATTTTATTTTTTAACTTTTATTTAATAAATAACAACTTCCAAAGAACAGCTTTTGGATTGCAGTGGCTTTTTCCCCCCCATAACCTCCCTCCCACCCGCAACCTTCCCATCTCCTGCTCCCTCTCCCATCCCATTCACATCAAGATTCAATTTCAATTATCTTTATATACAGAAGATCAGTTTAGTATATACTAAGTAAAGATTTCAACAGTTTGCTCCCACACAGAAACACAAAGTGTAAAGTACTGTTTGAATACTAGTTATACCATTAATTCACACAGTACAACGCATTAAGGACAGAGATCCTACATGGGGAGTAAGTACACAGTGACTACTGTTGTTGACTTAACAAATTGACACTCTTATTTATGGTGTCAGTAATCTCCTTAGGCTCTTGTCATGAATTGCCAAGGCTATGGAAGCCTTTTGAGTTTGCCAACTTCAATCCTATTTAGACAAGTTCATAGTCAAAGTGTAAGTTCTCTCCTCCCTTCAGAGAAAGGTACCTCCTTCTTTGATGGCCCGTTCTTTCTGCTGGGATCTTGGTTAAGTTCATTCCATGGTATTTGATTGTTTTTCTAGCTATTGTGAATAGGATTGATCTTAGCAGTTTTTTCTCAGCTGTGGCATTGCCGGTGTGTACAAAAGCTGTTGATTTCTGCAAATTGATTTTATATCCTGCTACTTTGCCAAACTCTTCTATGAGTTCCAATAGTCTCTTAGTAAAATTCTTTGGATCCCCTAAATAAAGAATCATATCATCTGCAAAGAGGGATAGCTTGACTTCTTCCCTCCCAATTTGTATCCCTTTAATTTCTTTTTCTTGCCTAATGGCTCTGGCTAAATCTTCCAAAACTATATTGACTAGCAGTGGTGAGAGTGGGCATCCCTGTATGGACCAGATTTCATTGGAAATGCTTCCAACTTTTCCCAATTCAGTTGATTGTATTGAGGAATGTTTTTCTGTACCCAATTTGCTGAGAGTTTTCTCTGCATCTATTGAGATAATCATATGGCTTTTCTTCTGCAGTTTGTTAATGGATTGTATCACATTGATTGACGTGAACATTTATCTCTGCACACCAGGGATAAATCCCACTTGGTCTGGGTGGATGATCTTTCTGATGTGTTGTTGCATTCTATTGGCCAGAAGTTTATTGAGGATTTTTGCATCTATGTTCATCAGGGATATTGGTCTGTAATTTTCTTTCAATGCTGCATCTTTTTCAGGCTTAGGGATTAAGGTGATGCTGGCTTCATAGAAAGAATTTGGGAGGATTCTCTCTTTTTGGACTGTTCCGAATAGTTTGAGAAGAATTGGAGTTAGTTCTTCTTTAAATGTCTGGTAGAATTCAACAGTGAATTTGTGCAGTCCTGGGCTTTTCTTTGTTGTAACGTTGGCCACCCGGTGGGAGATACTCCTATAATTTTAATGATCTGTGATTATTTTAAATTTTACTTTATATGAGTGAAATTGACATCCTTTTATTTGATTACTGTTTATCGCCCTTGATTATATTCCTGCTGAACTACGGTCTTTTAAACTTTTACTTGTTGTACTTTTAATTAGTGGAGCATTAACCTTTTGAGTGTAATATAAATTAAAAATGTTATCTCAAAAGTTACAAAGAATGGAAGTGAAGAAGGATGGAATGAAGAAAGAAAGAAAAGAAGGAAGAAAGAAAAAGAACACTGGATGGAAGATCCTTATACTCTCAGAATTGTATCTACAAATTAAATTGAATGTGTTTTCTTTATATTAATATCAAACTAACAAAAGAATTGAAAAATATATCTGTATTCCTTTTTAGATACAAAATATTTTAAACAATTCTCTTCATTTACTTCATTTTAACTTTATCCATATAAATATCTTAAATTCTTTAAGGAATTCCCAAGCATAAGTATCAGCACTACTCAAGAAATGAAAGTGGAAATAGTATTTTAACCTATACCGGAAACTTCTGTATGTGATATACGCATGGGCAGAAAATAAATGCATAGTGAGTAGTTTGCAATAATTTCTCTTATATGATACCAAAAAAAAAGAAAAATATATCTGTAATAAATTTAAATTTTGACCACCAGCAAAGCTATGCCTCACATTTTTATTTATTTATTTACTTGAAAGAGTTACACAGCGAGAGGAGAGGCAGAGAGAGTCTTCCATCAATTGGTTCACTCCCCAAGAGGCCGCACGAAGCCAGGAGCCAGCAGCTTTTTCCGGGTCCCCCACTTGGGTGCAGAGGCCCAAGGACTTGGGTCATCCTCCACTGCCCTTTCAGGGCATTACAGAGAGCTGGATTGGAAGTGGAGCAGCTGGGACTCAAAACAGAACCCATAGGGGATGCTGGCACCACAGGCAGTGGCTTTACCCATTACGCCACAGCACCGGCCCCTCAGATATGTTGAAGAAACAAATATATTCGCAAAATACAAAGCTGATAGAATTTGTCACCAGCAGGTTAGTCTTATAAGAAATGGTCAAAGAAGTTTTTCAAACTGAAAGAAAAGGGTTGTAATATGTAACAGGAAAATATCAGAAAGCATAAAACTCACTGGAAAGATTAACTACACAAGCAAAGTCAGAATGCTATACTATCATAAATATAATGCATAGGTCATTCGTATCTTTAGTGTAAAGACTAAAAAACAAAGTAAATTATAGGAAGAATACATAATGTGACAAAATTATTTACCAAAAATAAAGTAAAAGGAACATTAAAAATTCAAAATTTGTGGACAAATGGAGTGCAAGCATAGAATATTGATATTTCTTGTCTGTTTTTGTTTGCTTTTTCTGTATGTTTATAATAAAAATAATATTCTATTATTTCAAAACACATATTATTATTATATAAAAATTTATAATACTCATAGCAATGAGCCATTAGCAGTCAGCATTCCTGGCAACTGAGGGAATCAGCTCCTTGCTTCTGAAGGGGAAATCTGGGCAGCCCAGAACAGTGTCTACTATGTATGTCATATATCTACAGTTTGATATATAAGCACATATATCCACTTGAAATGTTTATCTTTTGTTATTAAGTATCTGAATTCTAAAATTTGACAGTAAGAGAACATAGCTAGAAGAAAACTGCGATCACTGAAGAAGTCCAAGCTGCTGATCTTTTTAAAAAGGCATTACCTAAACAAAGAACCCCTAAGCAAATATGTTACCAGTGTTTCACAGAAGAAAGCATTTGCAGTCCTTGCTTAGATACAACTAATGATCATCTCCAGTTTCACAAAATATCTTCAATTTGAGAAAAGCATGAGTAAATGAAGTGTATAGATAGTAAACAATTTATTGTATCCTATGAATTTGCATTTCATAGATACGGAAGCAAAATTAATTTGAAGTTCTTTTATCAATAAGAGGGGGGGAATTCCTTTAATAAAATTACTGATCCAATCACAGGAACTGAGAAGTAGAGCCCAGGATTCATAAGACTTTACAGAAATCAGGTATTTAGACATCTGAGCCTTCATTAGGTTGAGTTGGTCAGATTTTGATATTCATGCTCTGAATGAATAATAATATATTTGCTAGTGCACTGAATTCCTTGGAAAGTTTTATAAATGTTGCAAAGTTTTGTATTATAGGAAAAAATCTTTAAAGTTTGGATAAACATGTATTATGGAAAAACTATGCATGATTTCATGAAAAGTGCACTAGAATAAACTTATCCTTCAATTTCTGTCCTATCCCCACCAAAAAAGAAGGGATTTTAGGGGAGATGAAAAGAAATAAAGGAATTACAAGAAAACTGGAAAACTAGTATCATAATGACAGTACAACCTTACCTATCAATAATTACTATAAATGTATGTAAATTAAATCCTTCAATTAAATGATATAAGTGACTTCACTTAAGGATTAACAACAACATAAAACACCAGGATCTGCTTACAGATGGCCCAGTTCACTTTTAAGGAAACACAAAGTGGAAGGATAGAATAAAATATTCCAGGTAGTCATACGTATACTAGATAATAGATACTAATTCAAAGAGATGAGAAAGATTATTAATATAATGATAAATGGGTCAATATAGCCAAGAGAAAATCACAATTATGAATACATATACTCTCAATATTGGTGCCCACAAACATATAAAGTAAATATTAATAGGTCTAAAGGGACAGATAGACTCTAATACAAAAGTAGATGAATGTCACACTCCACTTTCAGAAATGAACAGATCGTCCAAACAATCAACAAAGAAACAGCAAAGTTATATTGTATCCTGGATCAATTGTCTGTAATGGGATTCACCACAGTGATACAATTGTGATTCAACATACACAAAACATAAAATTTTACAAACCCCCATAAACAAGATAAAGGACACATTTAAGATAATTACCTCAAATGATGCAGTAAATGAATTTTTTTTAAAAAGATCCATCTATTTCATTTGAAAGGCAGAGCTATGGGGAGGCAGAGAGAGAGAGAGAGAGAGAGAGAGAGAGAGAGAGAGATCTTCCATCTGATGGTTCACTCCCCAGACATCTACAGGCCATTTCATCCAAGGGCTACAGAATATGCATTCTTCTCAATAACATAAAGAACATTCTCCAAGAGATGATATTGTAGGTCACAATATAAATAAAAAATTTTTTAAATCAGAAATTGTATTCACTCTCTTTTCTGACCACAATGCAATAAAACTAGATATAAGTAATAATAAAAACTTTGGGGGGGGGGTTAACCAAAGGAAAAAGAAGACCTTTCTTGCTCTCTCTCTCTCACTCTCCACTCTGCCTGTCAAAAAAAAAAAAAAAAAAAAAAAAAAAAAAAAAAAAAACCAAAAAACAAAAACAATGCTCTCTAGTAATTTGATGGTGTCGGGTCGTAGATTTAAGTCTTTAATTCATGTTGAGTGGATTTTTGTGTAAGGTGAAAGGTAGGGGTCTTGCTTCATGCTTCTGCACGTGGAAATCTGATTTTCCCAGCACCATTTATTGAATAGACTATCCTTATTCCAGGGATTGGTTTTGGATCTTTGATCAAATATAAGTTGGCTGTAGAGGTTTGGATTGATTTCTGGTGTTTCTATTCTGTTCCATTGGTCTATCCATCTGTTTCTATACCAGTACTATGATATTTTGATAACTGCCTTGTAGTTTGTCCTGAAATCTGGTATTGTGATGCCTCCAGCTTTGTTTTTGTTGTACAAGATTGCTTTAGCTATTCGAGGTCTCCTGTGTCTCCATATGAATTTCAGCATCATTTTTTCCAGATCTGAGAAGAATGTCTTTGGTATTTGGATTGGTATTGCATTGAATGTATAAATTGCTTTTGGGAGAATGGACATTTTGATGATATTGATTCTTCCAATCCATGAGCATGGAAGATTTTTCCATTTTTTGGTATCCTCTTCTATTTCTTTCTTTAAGGTTTTGTAGTTTTCTTCGTAGAGATCTTTAACGTCCTTGGTTAAGTTTATTCCAAGATAATTGATTGTCTTTGTAGCTATCGTGAATGGGACTGATCTTAGAAGTTCTTCCTCAGCTGTGGCATTGCCTGTGTATACAAAGGCTGTTGATTTTTGTGGATTGATTTTATATCCTGCTACTTTGCCAAACTCTTCGATGAGATCCAATAGTCTCTTAGTAGAGTTCTTTGGGTCCCCTAAATACAGAATCATATCGTCTGCAAAGAGGGATAGTTTGAGTTCTTCCCTCCCAATTTGTATCCCTTTAATTTCTTTTTCTTGCCTAATAGCTCTGGCTAAAACTTTCAGAACTATATTGACTAGCAGTGGTGAGAGTAGGCATCCCTGTCTGGTACCAGATCTCAGTGGAAATGCTTCCAACTTTTCCCCATTCAAAAGGATGTTGGCCGTGGGTTTCTCATAAATTGCTTTGATTGTATTGAGGAATGTTCCTTCCATACCCAGTTTGCTTAGGGTTTTCATCATGAAAGGGTGTTGTATTTTATCAGATGCTTTCTCTGCATCTATTGAGATAATCATATGGTTTTTCTTCTGTAGTCTGTTAATGTGGTGTATCACGTTGATTGATTTGTGAACACGGAACCATCCCTGCATACCAGGGATAAATCCCACTTGGTATGGGTGGATGATCTTTTTGATGTGTTCTTGCATTCTATTGCCAGAATTTTATTGAGTATTTTTGCATCTATGTTCATCAGAGATATTGGTCTGTAATTCTTTTTACTTTTGACAGAGTGGACAGTGAGAGAAAGAGAGACAGAGAGATAGGTCTTCCTTTGCCGTTGGTTCACCCTCCAATGGCCGCTGCAGCCAGCGCACCTCACTGATCCGAAGGCAGGAGCCAGGTGCTTATCCTGGTCTCGCATGGGGTGCAGGGCCCAAGCACCTGGGCCATCCTCCTCTGCACTCCCTGGCAACAGCAGAGCGCTGGCCTGGAAGAGGGGCAACCGGGACAGAATCCGGTGCCCCAACTGGGACTAGAACCCAGTGTGCCAGTGCTGCAAGGCAGAGGATTAGCCTGTTTAGCCACGGCGCCGACCTGTAATTCTCTTTCAATGCTGCATATTTTTTCCGCTTAGTAATTAAGGCGATATAGGCTTCATAGAAAGAATTTGGGAGGATTCCCTCTTTTTTGATTGTTCTGAATAGTTTGAGAAGAATTGGAGTTAGTTCTTCTTTAAATGTCTGGTAGAACTCAGCAGTGAATCCATCTGGTCCTGGGCTTTTCTTTGTTGGGAGGGCCTTTTTACTGTTTCAATTTCTGTGTCAGTTATGGGTCTGTTTAGGTTTTCTATGTCTTCCTGGCTCAATTTAGGGAGGTTGTATGTGTCCAGGAATCTATCCATTTCTGATAGATTTCCCTGTTTGCTGGCATACAAGTCCTTGTAGTAATATCTGATGATTCTTTTTATTTCTGTGGTGTCTGTTGCTACGTTTCCTTTGTCATCTCTGATTTTATTGATTTGGATATTTTCTCTTCTTTTTTTAGTTTGTTGGGCCAATGGGGTGTCAATTTTGTTTATTTCTTCAAAAAACTGGCTCCTCGTTTGGCTGATTTTTTGCAATTTTTTTTTTGATTCAATCCTGTTGATTTCTTCTCTGATTTTAATTATTTCTCTTCTCCTACTAGCTTTGAGTCTGGTTTGCTGCAGATTTTCTAGATCCTTGAGATGAATTGAAAGCTCATCTATTTGGTGCCTGTCCAATTTCTTCATGTAGGCACCTATTGATATAAATTTTCCTCTTAACACTGCTTTTGTTGTATCCCATAGGTTTTGGTATGTTGTGCTGTTATCCTCATTTACTTCCAGAAAATTTTTGATTTCTCTTTTAATTTCTTCTATGGCCCATTGTTCATTCAGGAGCATGTAGTTCAATCTCCATGTGTTTACATATGCTCTAGGGATTCCTGAGTTGCTAATTTCCAGCTTCATTCCTTTATGATCTGAGAAGCTGCATGGTATGATTCTAATTCTTTTGAATTTGCTGAGACTTGCTTTATGGCCTAGTATGTGGTCAGTCCTAGAGAAGGTTCCATGTACTGCTGAGAAGAATATAAATGCTTTATGTGTAGGATGAAAAGTTCTGTAGATATCTGTTAGATCGATTTGGGCTTTAGTGTCCATTAAATCTACTGTCTCCTTGTTGATATTCTGTCCTGTTTATCTGTCTATCTCTGAGAGTGGAGTATTGAAGTCCCCCAGTACTATTGTATTGGGGTCTAAGTCTCCCTTTAAGTTCCTTAACAAATCTTTAAATAAACCGGTCCCTGTAATTAGGTGCATATACATTGATAATCATTATATCTTCCTGTTGAATGGATCCCTTAATAATTATATAGTGCCCCTCTTTGTCTCTCCTAGAAGTTTTTGTGGTAAAGTTTATGTTGTCTGATATTAAGATGGCTACACCTGCTCTTTTTTCATTTCTGTTGGCATGGTATATCTTTTTCCAGCCTTTCACTTTTAATCTGTATGCAACATTGTTGGAAAGATGTGTTTCTTGTAAGCAGCAAAAAGATGGGTTTTGTTCCTTAACCCAATCAGCCAATCGGTGTCTTTTAACTAGACAGTTCAGGCCATTAACGTTCAAAGTGACTATTAATAAGTAGTAACTTTGCCTGACACCCTCAAATTATTAGCATTGGAGAAACCCTGCAATATAGGTACTGGCAAAGTGGAAAATACCCCAGAAGCACAGGCAGTCAAAGCCAAAATTAACATTTGGGATTGCATCAAATTGAGAAGTTTCTGTACTTCAAAAGAAACAGTCATGAAAGTGAAGAGGCAACCAACAGAATGGGAAAAATATTTGCAATCTATGCTACAGATAAAGGGTTGATAACCAGAATCTACAAAGAAATCAAGAAACTCCACAACATCAAAACAAACAACCCACTTAAGAGATGGGCCAAGGACCTCAATAGACATTTTTCCAAAGAGGAAATCCAAATGGCCAACAGACACATGAAAAAATGTTCAAGATCACTAGCAATCAGAGAAATGCAAATCAAAACCACAATGAGGTTTCACCTCACCCCGGTTAGAATGGCTCACATTCAGAAATCTACCAACAATAGATGCTGGAGAGGATGTGGGGAGAAAGGGACACTAACCCACTGTTGGTGGGAATGCAAACTGGTTAAGCTACTATGGAAGTCAGTCTGGAGATTCCTCAGAAACCTGAATATAACCCTACCATTCAACCCAGCCATCCCACTCCTTGGAATTTACCCAAAGGAAATTAATTTGGCTAATAAAAAAGCCATCTGCACCTTAATGTTTATTGCAGCTCAATTCACAATAGCTAAGACCTGGAACCAACCCACATGCCCATCAACAGTAGACTGGATAAAGAAATTATGGGACATGTACTCTATAGAATACTATACAACAGTCAAAAACAATGAAAACCGGTCATTTGCAACAAGATGCAGGAACCTGGAAAACATCATGCTGAGTGAATTAAGCCAGTCCCAAAGGGACAAATTTCATTTGTTTTCCCTGATTGGTGACAACTAACTGAGCTCCAAAGGGGAAACCTGTTGAATTGACATGGACACTATGAGAAACAGTGACTTGATCAGCTCTTGTCCTGACTGTTGATGTATAATGTAATACTTTATCCATTTTATGATTTTTTTTGTTCTAGTACTAGTGGTTGAACTCTATAATTAACACACAATTATTCTTAGGTGTTTAAATTTTAACTGAAAAGTGATCCCTGTTAAATATAAGAGTGGGAATAAGAGAGGGAGGAGATGTACAATTTGGGACATCCTCAATCGGACCTGCCCCAAATGGTGGAGTTAGAAATGTGCCAGGGGATTCCAATACAATCCCATCAAGGTGGCATATACCAATGCCATCTCACTAGTCCAAGTGATCAACTTCAGTTCACAATTGATCACACTGATAAGTCTAAGAGTCAAAGGGATCACACAAAGAAGACTAGTGTCTGCAAATACTAATTGATAGAATCAAGAAGGGAGAGAATGATCCAACATGGGAAGGGGGAGACACAGCAGACTCACAGAATGGCAGATGTGCTAAATAGCACTCTGGCCTCATTATCAGCCCTTAAGGCATTCGGATATGGCTGAAGAGCCCATGAGAGTATTTTAGGCATGGAAAGCCAAGACACTCTGGAAAAAAAAAAAACACCTAAATGAAAGATCTCTGTTAGTGAGATCCCAGTGGAAAGAACAGGGCTAGCACAGAAGGAGGTACCTTTCTCTGAAGGGAATAGAGAACTTCCACTTTGACTATGACCCTGTCGGAATAAGATCGAAGTCGGCGAATCCTAAAGACTTCCATAGCCTTGGCAACTCATGACTAGAGCCTAGAGAGATTACTGACACCATAAACAAGAGTGTCAACTTGTTAAATCAATAACAGGAGTCACTGTGTACTTACCCCTCATGTGGGATCTGTCCTTAATGTGTTGTCCAATGTGAAGTAATGCTATAATTAGTACTGAAACAGTATTTTTACACTTTATGTTCTGTGTGAGTGCAAACTGATGAAATCTTTACTTAGTATATAATGAATTGATCTTCTGTATATAAACCTAATTGAAAATAAAAAAAAAAACTTGGTGTTAAATTGGAAATTGCATAGCTAATTAATCAATTTTTTAAAAATATTGTGTAGAATCTCTGTCCTTAATGTGCTGTACATTGTGATTTAATGCTATAACTAGTACTCCAACAGTATTTTCCACTTTGTGTTGCTATCTGAGGGCAAACTGTTGAAATCTTTACTAAATATATACTTAACTGATCTTGTGTATATAAAGAGAATTGAAAATGAATCTTGATGTGAATGGAAGGGGAGAGGGAGTGGGAAAGGGGAGGGTTGCGGGTGGGAGGGAATTTATGGGGGGGGGTGGGAGGCCATTGTAATCCAAATGCTGTACTTTGGAAATTTATATTCATTAAATAAAAGTTTAAAAAAAAAGCAAAAACAACAACAACAACAAAAACTTTGGAAACTAACCAAATGTTTGGAAATTAAACAACTTCTGAACAAGTAAATGGATCAAGGAAAAAATTAATGAGAAAATTTTCAAATGTTTTGAAATTATTTAAAATGGAACACAACATACCAAAACCAACAGGATATAGTATAAAACAATTTAGTAAGGAAACTTATAATAATCAATGCCTGTATCAAAATAACAAAGCACCTTTATCTCAAATAAACAACATACTACTTCACCTTAAGGAACCGAAGAACTAAGTACACATCAAATCCAAAATTATTATATGAAAAGATATACGAAAAAAAAATAATAAAAAGAAATATGGAAAGAAATGATAAAACTCAGAACACAAATAAATGGTGTAAAGACTGAAAACATCAATATAATATATAAATAAAATAAAGATCTGGTTTCTTGAAAATATGAACAAAATTGACAAGCCTCTAGTAAGAATAACTAAGAAAAAAGAGGAAATTCAAATATATAAAATCAGATATGAAAAGGAAGATATTACTGACACTATAGGAATACATAATATTGTTAGATAACACTATGAACAATTATTTGGTAGCATTTGAAAATACAGAAGAAGTGGACAAATTCCTGGACATATACATAATACCAAAATTGAATCATGAAGAAACATAACTCATAAGTTGATAAATAAAAAGTTGTGAGATTGGATTACTAGTAAATGTCTCCTAGCATAGAAAAGTTGAGGACCAGATGACTTCAGTGCTGAATTCAACCAATATTATAAAGGAGAATTAACAGTAATTAAATTATTCCAAAACCATTTTCTGAGGCCAGCTATACTTTGATATCAAAGATACAATAAAAAAGCTATTGGCCAATATTTTAAATGCATATAGATACAAAAATTCTCAAAAAATTCCTAGCAAACTGAATCTAACATTATCCACCCTGATCAAATGGGATTCACCCCAGTGATACAATTATGATTCAACATACACAAAACATAAAATTTTACAAACCCCCATAAACAGGATAAAGGACAAAATTAAGACAACCATATCAAATGATGCAGAAAAGCATTTTTTTTAAAGACCCATCTATTTAATTTGAAAGGCAGAGCTATAGGGAGGCAGAGAGAGAGAGAGAGAGAGAGAGAGAGAGAGAGAGAGGTCTTCCATCTGATGGTTCACTCCCCAAATGATTGCAAGGAGCAGATCTGTGCTGATTCGAAGCCTGGAGCCAGGAGCTTCTTCTAGGTTTCCCATGCGGGTGCAGGGGCCCAAGGACTTGGGCCATAGCAGAGAGCTGGACCCGAAGTGGAGCAGCTGGGACTCAAACTCGCATCCATATGGGATGCCAGCACTGCAGGCAGTGGCTTTACCCGCTACACCACAGCACCGGCCCCATAAGAGGCATTTTTTAATAATCAACATCACTCCAGGATAAAAACTCCAAAAAATTAGGTTAGTAGGATGTGCATCAACATAAGCTGTACAGAACAATGGAACACTAACATCAAAACAACTAGTTGACAATCTTAAGACATCCTTTGTAACAAAATTAGGAACAAAAATAAGGACACCCACTTCTGCCACTTTCATTTTAAAAAGTAAGGTCTTAGCCAGGGCAACTAGATAAGATTAAAAAAATAATAACAAGCATCCAAATCAGAAAGGCTGATGCCAAATTGTCATTGGTTGTAACTCACAGAATAGAAAACTCCAAAAACTCTACTCCAAATCCATTAGAACTAACAGGCAAACTCAGTAAGATATAAAGACAGTATGAAAAAATCAATATCCTTGTTATACACCAATAATTAACTGAAAAAGAAATCAAGAAACCAATTCGGCTTGAAGTAGCTACAGAAGAAAGTACCTAAGAATTTTTTTTTAAAAAGAGGCAAAAAATATAAATTACAGATGAAAGAACCTGAAGAGGCCACAAAGAAATGGAAAGATACCTTCTATTCACTGTGCAAAGAATCAATATTACTAAAAATGTCAATACTACCAAAAGTGATTTACAGAGTCAAACAATTCCTACCAAATGACCAATGACATTTTTTATACATCTAGAAACAACACTAGTAAAGTTTGTATAGAACTACAAAATATCCTAAATAGAGAAAGCGATCCTGAGTAAATTGTACATAACAGAGGACATTACACTACCCAACTTTAACATATATTACAAAGCTATATTAACCAAAGCAATCTGGTATTGGCATAAAAACAGATATGCAGACCAGTGAAAAATAATGAAGACCCTAGAAGAAAAGCCAGGCTTCTAAAGATAACTAATCTTTGACCAAAGTTCCATGCTCGTACATTAAAAAAAAAAAAAAATGACAGCCTTTTCAATAAGTGATGCTGGGAAAATTGGACATCTAGATGCCAAAGAGTGAAACTAGATCCCTATCCTTCACTATGTATGAAAATCAACCCAAAATCTATTAAAGAACTAACGTAAGGCATTGATTTTTAAAACTACTACAAGAAAACATAAATACTTCTGGACACTGGAATGGACAAGGATTGGGGGGGGGGATTGAAGTCAGAAACACAGAAAACAAAAATAAACAAGCAAAACTGCATCAAATTGAAGAACTTCTGTACAGCAAAGTCAACAATCAAAATCTCCAGAATGGGGAAAACATTTTCAAGTTATAAACCTGACCAGGGGCTAAGAACCAGTATATATGAGGAACTAAAACTACTCAATAGCAAAAATAATTCAATCTAATTAAAATGTGAAATAGAAATAAAAAAGATGATTCTCAAATAAGGATTTAGAAATGGTCAATGGATACCTGAAAAAAATAATTAACATATGGAATAATTGGGGAAATGAAAATCACAACGTGATGTCATTTCATTCCAATTAGATTGGTTATTATTAAAAAGGCAAAAGATAATAAGTGTTGGTGGATGTAAAGGAAAGGAGCCTGTTTACATTGTTTTTGAGTAGATAAATTAATTCAATTATTGCAAAAAACACTATGGAGTTTCCTTAAAAATTAGAAATATAAATATTGTATGACCCAGCAGTTCCACTACTAAGTCTATATCAAAGGGAAATGAAACCAATCTGTCAAAGAGACATCTGCACTCTCAAATTTATTGCACTATCCACAATAGCCAAGAAATAAAACAGCCTAAGTGTACACCTACTAATGAATGGAAAAGAAAATGTGGTATACATATAAAAGGGAATATTATCAAGCCATGGAAAGAATGGAATCATGTCATTTGCAACAGCATAGATAGAACTAGGGGACATTATGTTAAGTGAAATAAGACAACTTCAGAAAAACAGATATCAGATGATGTCACTGATATGTGAAGTCTAAAATAAAAGGTCACCTCATAGAAATTAAGAGTAAAATGGTAGTTACCAGAGACTGGGAAGGAAGGAATAAGGGAAGATTGAGAAAGACTGCTTAATGGATGCTAACTTTTAGCTAGACGTGAGTATGAAGTTCTATAGTTCTATGGTACAACTGAGTGACTACAGAAAATGTTATACAGTGTATAATTTTCTATTAAGAAACTGGAAGATAGGATTTCTGATGTTTCCATCACAAAGAAAAGTTGCATTTTGAAGGGGATAGATAAACGTACCATGATGTGAGATTACATACTATATACAAGTACCAAAACTTCACGTATTATCCCACAAATGTATATAATTTTTTATGTCTGTTAAAATTTGTGATTAAAAATTTTAAAAGAAAGAAAACAGCCATACATGTTGGCACTGAGATTCACTCTGATAAATCAATATGTAATTTTTAAACTTGAGTATCATGGGATAAAATAAAAAGGTTTTGGTACTCATCTAGATTAAAAGAGATGAAAGAGATAGTGTTGATTAGAATAGTATTCTCTCTGGGGCAGACACGTGGCACAGCAGTTAAGTCACCAGTTTGGACAACTGCACCCTATTTCAGAGTGCTAGGTTAGAGTCCAATCTATACCAACTCCCATTCATCATCTTAATGTGCACCATGGAAAGCAGCAGGTGATGATGGCTCAAGTACTTGGGTCTCTAATACCCACATGGGAAATCCAAATTGCATCATACACTCCTAACTCCAGCCTGGTCCCACCTTGGTTGTTGTGGGCATTTGGTGAGTGAACCAGCAGATGGAAGACTTTTCTATTCCTTTGCCTTACAAATAAAATGAAAGCAAATAAGCTTTTAAAATGTTTAAAAATATTCTTATCTCTATTCTATGACATAATTATGTTTGTGTGGGATAGATTATTTATCTCTTTGGATTGATCAAGCAAATCATTACTCAAATAATTTGAATGGGAGAGCAGGAATATCAAACATGATTTAAAAAAAAAAACAAATGGACAAAATTATATGCTTCACTTTCAGAAAGAACTTTTTTCATAATGTTTATTAATTATTGAACAGAATATTGAATAATAACTAATATTTATATTTACTAGTCTTATATGATAGTTGAGAATCATAACTTCTCTAATTACTATAAATATATTGCAATATTGAAACATCTGTTGTTTTATCAAATAAACAATTCAAAGAACAAAAAGGAGTCAATGATTTATAGATTACTATGGTTGTAAACAACTATATATATATAAAACAATACATTGTTTATTAAATATCAATGATAATCATCATGCCATATATATTATATTTTCATTTTTACAAATATTACTCACAAATGTTGTAAATTGTGGTGGCATTCCAAAAACAATAATTTTTCAAATATCTTACTCAAATTCTTTCCCCACCAGATGTTCACTGTGGTGTATAATTTGCCATCTGAAAATTCTCCCCAGAAGAGAAACATGCTTCTCTAATTGATACAGAAAAGATACTTATCATCCTCATATAGGCATATCAGAGGAAGTGTGTTTATGATGCTATTTGCATTTCTTTGGTTGTTACTAAAAATTTATCCCCAAAGTTTCACTATATAATTGGAGAGATAACCTTTATTTTTTATAGCTGCATATATTTAACAATGGTGAGGGTAAAGTCAAGATTGTAATAGAGGTTTAAGTTCATAAAAGGACAATTTATTCCAGTTAAATAAACTTAAAATGAGTTTTGAGTCTGATTGTATATACAGATCCAATCTTTGAGTATGTGGCATAAAAATAAATTTCCCCCTCTTATGTAACTATTAGAATAAATATTCAAGTACTATATTCATATACACTGATGTGTTATATATGTTTGTATATATATATATATATATATATAGTATAGAAGTATATGTGTATACATGTATGTAGAGAGAGAGTATAGAAGAAAATTGAGAAAAGTGGTTGGTTTCTAAATAGGTAAAACTGTGACAGACAATGCCATGGCTGAGAAAGAACTTCTAAGATCAATTGCATTTACAAAAAAATTAAATAACTTGAAATAAATCTAACCAAGAACATCAAAGATCGCTACAATGAGAATCATAGAACATTAAAGAAAGAAAACAGAAGAATACATTAAAAATGGAAAATTCTTCCATGTTTATGGAATGGAAAAATCAATATCATCAAAGTGTTCACACTACTGAAAGCAATTTACAGATTCAATGTGATACCAATCAAAATGCCAAGGATTTTCTTCTCAGATATAGAAAACACAGTGTTGAAATTCATAGGGAAACACAGGAGACAACACATAGGTGGCGGCTTAACGTGGTATGGCACTGTGCTGACCCTAGAATATTATTTGATGGAAATTATTTTCTTCTGCTCATTTACATAAATGTAGTATTTATACTAAATTGCTTTAAAGGTTTACATTAATTTTCTAAAGTATCTTCATTTTAAAAGTAAATTGTTATGATTTTAAAGCATATTTTGATCAAATTGTTGACTAACAATAGAAGTTTATTATTGGATAAGGTTAAGTGGTATCATAATTAAACGATTAACTACTGTGGTAATCCTTTAAACATAAAAAATCTGGAGAATCCATGTCAAACGTTTAAGGTGCAAATAACAACGTGAAGTGTCCTTTCACTGCCATGCTTAAATCATGTGCTTCCAATGATAGCAGGCAAATCATGCAATATTCCCACTGTCCATACTAATTATGCCACCTATGATGGCAGCATCCTATATGAACGCCACATCAAGTCTTGGCTGCCAAACTTCTGATCCAGCTTCCTGCTAAAGTGCTTGAAAAAGCAGTGTAAGATGGCCCAAGTACTTAGGGCTTTGCCGCACATTGGGACAAACACATGCCACACACGCCGAAGATGCAGACAGAATTCCAGTTTCCTGACTTCAGACTGGTGTGTATCTGGCAGTTGCAGTCATTAAGGGAGCAGACCAGTTGATGGAAGGTCTCTCTCTCTGTCACTCCCTCTTACTCTGAGTAGCTCTTCCATTAAAATGAATAAATAAATCTTTTATAAAAATTAATATTTTATCAAGATACTAAGCCTTTTGGTTTTCCTTTGAAAAAGGGCAATGAATGACAGTAATGTGCATTGTGAGTCTAGCTTTCTCATATTTAAGTAATATTTATGATCAACTAAATTAAATTCTATTTATGGAGATAGAGGAGTTGATTTTGTAGGTTCTTGGATTCCTGAATGTTTTTCTTAAAGTCCTCCTTGCAGCACGGATAGTATATCCATTGGCTAGTTTGATAAAAGTGCTAAAAAATTTTGCAAGGTTAAAAGGCAAAGCAATGTGCATACAAATCACTTGGTTGTGGTATATTATAGAGACATGGAGAATGATCTAATTATACCTTCAGTTATTACCACTCTATAATTATCAGCACAGCTATAATGCACACCAGGTTGAATCATTACTTAAATAATTTGTATTAACATAGATAACCCAAAGGTATATTTAAGCAAAATAAAATTCTTGGTAAGATAAAGTGAAAGGGACACTATAAGAAACAATGACTTGATCAGCCCTTGTCCTGACTGTTGATGTACAATTTAATACTTTATCCATTTTAGTATTTTTTTTTATTCCACTTAATACTATTGGTTGAACTCTGTAATTAACACACAATTATTCTTAGGTGTTTAAATTTTAACTGAAAAGTGATCCCTGTTAAATATAAGAGTGGGAATAAGAGAGGGAGGAGATGTACAATTTGGGACATCCTCAATCGGACTTGCCCCAAATGGTGGAGTTAGAAATGTGCCAGGGGATTCCAATACAATCCCATCAAGGTGGCATGTATCAATGCCATCTCACTAGTCAAAGTGATCAACTTCAGTTCACAATTGATCACACTGATAGGTCTAAGAGTCAAAAGGATAACACAAACAAGACTAGTGTCTGCAAATACTAACTGATAGAATCAAAAAGAGAGAGAATGATCCAACATGGGAAGCAGGATACACAGCAGACTCATAGAATGGCAGTTGTCCTAAACAGCACTCTAGCCTCAGAATCAGCCTTAAGGCATTCGGATCTGGCTCAGCCAGTGAGAGTATTGTAGGCATGGAAAGCCAAGACACTCTGCAAAAAAAAAAAAAAAAAAAAAAAAAAAAAAAACAAACAAACAAACCTAAATGAAAGATCTCTGCGAGTGAGAGATCCCAGTAGAAAGAATGGGCCAGCACAGAAGGAGGTACCTTTCTCTGAAGGGAATAGAGAACTTCCACTTTGACTATGACCTTGTCTAAATAAGATCGAAGTCAGTGAACTCAAAAGGCTTCCATAGCCTTGGCAACTCATGACAAGAGCCTAGGGAGATTACTGACGCCATAAACAATAGTGTCAGATTGTTAAGTCAACAACAGGAGTCACTGTGCACAGAGATCTCCATGTGGGATCTCTGTCCTTAATGTGTTGTCCAATGTGAATTAATGCTATAACTAGTACTCAAACAGTATTTTACACTTTATGTTCTGTGTGGGTGGAAACTGCTGAAATCTTTACTTAATATATACTAAATCAATCTTCTGTATATAAAGATAATTGAAAATGAATCTTGATGTGAATGGAATGGGAGAGGGAGAGGGAGCAGGAGATGGGAGGGTACGGGTGGGAGGAAAGTTATGGGGGGGGGGAAGCCATTGTAATCCATAAACTGTACTTTGGAAATTTATATTTATTAAATAAAAGTTTAAAAAAAAAGATAAGTATTACTTCAGTATCTATCTAAACTGTCCCAAATCCTTAAGTTTGTTTAAGTGGACAGATTTGCCTATGTCTTCTTTGGGGAAAAATGTTACTATGTTTTCTGTTTTTTAATTAAAGGACACATAAAACAGTATATATATATATATATATATATGTGGAATATCATGCAATGCTTTGATATATGCATTTGTCAAGTGTTTAAAAAGTTCAAGGAAAATGCATATTATGAAAAACCTGCATGAAATTCAAACTAAACCTATCTTAATTCCACTTTTTGAACTTTTTGAAGTCCTTTTAAATACAATGTAAAGTTAAAATCAAGGTAAACATACCTATCTCCTGAAACATTTATCATTTTTATGGGAAAGATATTAATTTTTTTCTTCCAGTGTTTTCAAATATACACTATATTAGCTATAGTCACATTATATATTTGTACAACAGACTAATAGAAAAACTGGTTATCTGAATTTTTTTTTCTTTTTTATGTAAAAGTAGTTAAAAGCCAGCATGTGAAATATATGCTAAATGACTGTCACCACTACTTTGCTGAAAATGTTCTTGTTAAGGTTACTAATTGCCTGCTAATTACCATAGCCAGGGGCTAACATTATCTTTTAATTATCCTAAAGGACTCTGTAGCTTTAGAAATATTAACTAACCCAGTATCTAAAAGTCTCTTTCTACTCCTTTTTGATCTGTGTATAGCTTTTGCCTCTTCTACTTCTTCAATATCTCCGACCATTTTAGTCTGATTTCCATAAGTGCTCTTCCATTTCTGCTTGTCTTTTTAAAATTTTGAATACATTCATGGTATACAACATGATGTCTTGATACACATAAGTTCTGAAATTATTGCTATAGGCAGGAAAATTTATATATCCATTATTTCATAGTTACTCTGTGTGTGTGGGTTTGAGAGCATGTGATAAAAACACCTAAAATCTATCTTCATAACATATCACGAGGATAATATAACATTACTGACTATAATCTTTATTTTGTACATTAGAACTCTCCTTATTCATCCTACATGAGGCTAAATTTTACCCTTTCATCTCCATCTACTAATTTTTCTTCCCAGCCTCCGCCCCTAACAATCACCATTCTACTTGGTTTTTGTTTTTGCTTGATTTTCAGTTTCCACACATTACTGTGATATTGCACAATTTTTCTTTTGATATCTTGGCTTATTTCACCTAGCACAACGTCCTCTAGCTTCATCTGTGTTGGCACAAATGGCAACATCTCCTTTTTTAAAGCTGGATGGATGTTTCATTCTACACACATAATTCCTTTATCAATTTATCTGTCAATAGGCATTTAGGTTGTTGTCAAACATTTTTCCCAAAGTTCACTTCCATAAAGTATCAACTACCTACTCTTATTTATAATAAATTCTGTATAGGATTCTTAAATTGCAATCTATAAGAAAACATTTTTTTGCTCAAGAAGTTTTCAGTTGTACAAATTGAGCGATCTCTCCATTGTTTCCTTAACTCTAAAAAATTGGCCTCATTTTAGATTCTTCACTCACTGCTATTTTCCATTGTCCATGATCAAATTCTGTGTAATCTACCTAAGTAAGAGTGTTTGACTTTCTTAATCCTTATTAATAAGGTCTTTCTTGGCCTCATTTGCAATTCTTGCATTATATTTACAGTATTCTACTAGTTGACAGCATCCTAAATTTTTCTTTTGCTACCAATACTTTCTCAATCAAGTGATTTTTCATATAGTCACCCTAATGCTTAATGGATTACCTTATAATGATTCTCATTACATTCAAGTTAGTATCAAATCCCATTAACGTGGCAAGTAGCAATGTCCAGAATCTGATTCAGCCTCTCTCTCATAAAGTTTTGCCCTACTATCCTTTACTTAATTTACCATTAACTGTTTTACTCTACCACACTGAACTTCTTACCACTTCTACAAAAATCTCAATTACTTCCTGGTTTTTAACTTAACATGGCAGAACCTATTTACCTTCTAAAAGATAGATTTTATGACTCCACCAGAAATGTTAAAAAGATCTTTGAAAATGGTACATATTTTCTCTGAGGGTGGTACAAATATGAACCCAAGGCAAGATCAAACACAAAGATAAGAATTTCAGTTCACACGTGAGACTCTAGCCTATAGTCATTTACTCTGTTTATTTTAGAATAAGCTTCCTCTATGGAACTGAAATATTAAAAAGTCACACCTTTCATCAGCAGATGGATATATGCAATGAATTCAACAGACATTATTTGTGATAGAAATGGAGGCTTTTTATCATGTTTCCTGCCGATACGCATCATATCATATCAGCTTCATGTAACTTTATATTGATATAGTGATTATCTCATCCCTTATTTGAAAAGAAAAAAAAAAGTTCACACTGAAAGTATATTATCACCAGATAACTTTGAATTAATTGTTTTAGCTAGTACTTATAATGAATAAATGTGCATGTAATTTTCTTACTAAAAGACAATTAGTTGATTTTTTGTTTCTGGTAAATATTCAGTTCAAAGCACAATATAGCTGAATTACAATTGTTATATTGCTATAATATTAATTGGTTATATTTTAATTATTCATAACCCAAGTAGTATGACAGTATTATGCAGGATATATTCATAGTGGCATAAGATTTTCAAATGTGTATTTGGTCAGTTAAAGTATTAGTTGGTTACTGAGGATTCTGTTATAGGAGTCACAAATAAAATTACCATGACAAATATGCTTAATGGTTATTCTGCAGATGTTCCATTATAAAACTCTACTCATGCTATTAATCTTCCGAAACCTATTACCATTCTTACAGACAAGACCATCAACAATCTTAATGTTGTTAATTGTCTAATTCCAGTGTTCTTAAAACAGAAGTTAGAAGCAGCTTTAGGTAAAACCAAAAAAGCCTGACAATAGCCATACTGTAAATTATAAAGCAATGAAAGTCAAAACTTTATGCAGATGGTCTTTAAATTGTCAATACTGGCCTATCACTGATGGTGGATCTGCTATTTAAAATGCTTCAGAAATCGTAC
The DNA here is from genome assembly GCF_033115175.1 of Lepus europaeus. NCBI lineage: Eukaryota > Metazoa > Chordata > Mammalia > Lagomorpha > Leporidae > Lepus > Lepus europaeus. The sequence goes on along the minus strand of NC_084832.1, from coordinate 42,514,071 downwards.
TTAATAGCTCCTGAATGAACAAAAGCATTAAGTTGTAATTTATTTCTCAAAAATAATTAAAGTATCTCAAAAATAATTGATGTACTATAAAGCCTTTCTGAATTACATATATATATATATATATAAAATTCTGCATAGTTTTGTATCTGTACATACTTATATCTTCCTTAATATATGTAATACCTCTGTACATACACTGAGACAGAAAAATAAATGTATATATTTTTGTTTTTTAAATTTTTATTAATATAGAGAACAAATTTCATGTATTTCATAGGTGCAGTTCGAAGAAGATAACCATACTTCCTTCCCTCTCCCTATCTCTCCCTCAATCCCCCTCCTTCCTTCCTATTTTTCTTTAATTTTTGCAGACATAATTTTAATACACTCCATAATCACTGGCTTAATTCACCACTAACCGAAATATTCAACAAGTAAAAATTAGGGCGATCACAGTTCCATCCCACAGATGTATAAACGAGGGCTACAAACAACAATCATATCACCAGATGTCCAAATAGCAGAGTCCATGGATATAATACAAGTCATGAGAAAAACTTTTCTGATTGTTTTTAATTTCCAGAGGAAAATATCTTATTGAAATGCAAAGTAAAATCTTACTAATCTTGATATTACTATACCTAGCTTTATTCTAAGAGTTCTCTTCTCTTGCATTCATCTTTATAATTTCTACCTTTAACATAACTATTCATTATCACAGATAAACATAGAGCCAGGGCCCTGAAGGGATTCCTTTTTTCCACCTGGCAACACAGAATGATAGACATATTTTCGCTCAATCCTAATCTGATATCCTAAATATTACATGTAATACATATATTATAAACATAAAAGTTTCTATATTTGTATTAATCACCTGAGCAAAAGAACATACTCGCTTGAACTCATTTTTGCCTTACATTGCAGTTTATAAGCTTACCTCTTGCTGCTTTGAGTTCTGTTTTGCCTACTCTTCCTACTTTTGGCCACCTATAAAACCTGCTCCACCTTCAGATGGCAATCTAGCTGTCAACCTCTTTTAACCCCAATAGCCATTTTGTCTATTGGTTCTATAGCACCAATGAATTTCAATGATCATATATCACACTGGAAAGCACTTGTGTACTTTATTTACACTCCATTTTATGTCATAAACAATAAAAAAAAAGATTTTGGCTGTCTAATTTATTGTGTTTCATCAGTGTTTGACACAATTGCTGACAAAGAATAAACATCAACAGGCACCAAATGGATTAAGAAACTGTAAATGGAAGAACATACAAAGACCAACATAGGAAAAATTGTGTTTATGTTATTCATTATATTGAAAGTACCAAAAGCAAATATTTAATTAGTTTACTCAAAAATGGCATAAAATAATCACTGAGAAAAATTAGGAAAGCTTTCCAGATAACTTTTGTCATTTTTACATCTTTCATGTTTATTATCAGACTATATTAAATGCTTGAAGATAACAGAGCAGCCAATTTTTCAGAAAAATTTAAAGCAAAAGTTTTTATAGATTTTCTCTTGGATCCATTTATATTTAACGAACCTGCCTGAATTTTGCTACATTAATATATTTGAAGGCATGGAACTTTTTATCTGCTTTTATTTTCATGAGTTGTCCAAAGATGAATACTTTCTATAGTTATTCATAGTGCAATGTATACCATTTTTTAAAAATCTGGCATTGTCTTATAGAAATATTCCTTTCATCCAACCTGGGTATGACCAATCATAATAGAGAGACACCAAATTATACCAAATAAAAGCTTGAATTGTTTCCACTGCATTCACAATATAATGTTCAATATATAAAATATTGGTAACATCATTTTTTCTAAAATTTGTTTCCCATGGATGTTTATATTTAGCATTCACATTATATTCTTTTACTATAGCACATCCATATAAGATGTTGAGTCTGAAAACACTGATTTCAGTCATTAAAAAACTGATAATGGAGGTAGGCTGTCTCAGGAAATATTTCTCTACTACATCTTATTCTAAAGCAAATCAACCTCAAGAGACCTTTCCTGAAATTCTAAGATACTGTTCCAATTTTAATGCTTGAAAATGAAGGCCTTAATATCAGTAGATGCAGGTTAGGTCCTTCTTGATCTATTTTATCTCAGGAATATTGTCTCCATTCATAGAAATAAATGCCTTCTGTGTTGCACTTAGAACTTAATGTGTATCATCATCAAACCCCAAAGAAAACACTCTAGAAAGCTAAAGTTAGAAAACACATTTTATATGAACCTTTCTAAAATTCACTCGAACAACAATCTTATCAATAGATGTATGCACATGATAGGTAGAAAAAATGTTCTAATGAAATAGTCAAAAGCTCAGTTTGTCCATTTCAATGGCATTTTGGAAGCCCACACCTTGAAAGAGTACCTTGACAGAGTAGTGCTTCCTCTGCAAATTCAAGCTCAAGAGGTCAGCAAAAGCACAGAGTTAAAATGGCTTTGGCTTTATTGGCCCACAGAGGCCTCACTCTAATTTATATCACTCTGGATCTTAAAACTCTTAAACCTCTTTTCCAGGAAGGACTCTGATATGGTTCTTGGATCAATGAGATACAAAGGGTCAAATGGTAAAAAGCTCAAGAGTGAGCTAGCTCAGAAGATAGTCAGTTCACTGCACATAAAGGAGTGTAATGGGCCTTGCCTCAGGAGGCTGTACAATAAATAAAGTCAATATTAGACGCTGGAGAAAGAAGAAATAGGTTTTTTTTTCTCAATTTATTGGTAGTATTTGCTTGCAAATGAAGCTAAAATAACAGTAAAATTAGTTAATACGTTTTCATCCTGAAAATTTCCAGATTCTGTTGTCTCATGTATAAACTATACAAAACTGTAAGATGCATTTATTTAGGGGGTATTTATTCCAGGGACAAAAAGAATCTCTAAGTTAATGAGTTAATGAGGGAAAGAGCCCAAGTATTGGGAATAAATCTCATTAGTTGTAAATCAGGATGCATCATTTAACCTCCTTATATCCATGATTCTAAGTACTAGGTGACTCTCAAAAATCTAAGGCTAGCGACCTGCTGATAGAGCAAACATGATTCACGATCTTATTACCTTTCTATGAAACTTTTAGACATTTTTATTTAAGTCCTTATACTCTTTTTATCTTCTTTTTCTTTTTTTTTTTTTTTTTTTTTTTTTGTCCCCAGCTCCTTCACTCTCCTCAGGACACTGTTAGATTCTTGACTCTTTTTGTATATTCCACAATATGATTGGTCTGACACTAGGACACACATGATTTTTGTCTCACTGTTTTGAACTAGGGTCAATGATATGCCAAGGTCCAGGAAGTAAGTGATGGCAATCCTTAGGGGGCTAAGGTCTGGGGGTGGCAATGGGGGGATATAGGATGTGGAGGTGTGAGCTTTTATCTGTAACAGAACTTAAAACAGTAATCATTTAAAATAATTTAAAAGATGTTCTGCTTTGTATTTTCACCATGGTCTAATACATTAAGACAGTGTCAACAATAAAATAGACCTCGTCCAGATGAATCACTGGTTGGATTCAATTCAAAACAAATGCATGCTCTGCTATACTTGGCCATTGCTTGGGATCAGGTTTCGTTTGATTATTCCACAACTCAAGAGAAAAGCTGAATATTAAGCTCCAAAGATGGTGGTGTCTCACATGAGAAAGCAATTAATCAGCTAGAAAACTGCAGGAACGTTTCCTTCAGATTTAAATTAATTAATATTATAATAAATATGAGCTGTATATATTTAATAACATTAGATTTGATACCAGGGTACTTCAAGCAATTCTTTGAAAAATGGAAGTAAATGTTTTCCTCAGTGCAAAAAATTGAAATCATACATAGTTTTTAATGATACAAATTTCCACAGATTATTTGAAGGCCATTATTACATAAATGCAGTTAAATTGCCTGTTATCTGTTACATATTGTTTATGAAAATGCAGCCAAATCAAAAGGAGATGGTAATAAGATACTTTTTTTTTTAAATTGTTCTTTTTTTCCATCTAACCATTTGTTTTCCTTCAATAGAAAGAGCTATTTAGCTGTGTATGTACTTAAATATTTTGGAGCCAATCAAAGCCTGATCCCAAATAAATTATAATGAAGCTTTACATTTTGAGATAATTGTAAATTCATACATAGTAAAATTAATATAGAGAGGCCAGCATTTGTGGCATAGTGGATTAAGCTTTGCAATGTGAGCACACCAAAAGGGAGGGCTGGTTGAGTCCCATAGTGATTATAATTCAACTTCCTGCCAATGTGTCTAAAAAGGCAGCAGAAGATGTCCAAGTACTTGGGCCCCTGCACAATGTGGGAAAGCAGGCCTGGCCAGAGTAAGCCTGGCAGTTGCAGTCATTTGGAGAATGAACCAGTATATAGAAGAGCTCTTTCTGTCACTCCCTCTCACTCTGATGCTCTTCCTTTCATATAAATTTAAAAAAATCTTCAAAAATAATAGGGGCCAGCACTGTGGCATAGCAAGTAAGCATCTCATATGGGCATTGGTTCAATTCTCTGCTGTTTTATATCCTATCCAGCTCCCTGGGAAGGAAGCAGAAGATGGAAGTTCTTGGGCCCCTGCACTGATGTGGAAGACCCAGAAGACAATCCTGGCTTCAGAATGGGCCATCTCTGGCCACTCTGGCCACTTAGCAAGAAACCAGAGGATGGAAGATCTCCCTCAATGTCTCTCCTTTTCTTTTTCTGTAACTCTAACTTTCAGACAAATAATATTTTTTTAAAAAAAATTAAAGTAATAATACTACAGAGTAAGTCTCATGCTTGTTTCACCCAGTGTCTGTTAAAGACAATGTTACTTTAAACTTCGTAGAATACACAACCAAGACATTTATATTGGTTCAAACTGCAAGTCTTGATTTTCCTAGGATTCTTTTTTTTAACTTTTATTTAATAAATATAAATTTCCAAAGTACAGCTTTTGGATTACAATGGCTTCCCCACCCCCATAACTTCTCCGCACCCCTCCCATCCCCTGCTCCTTCTCCCATTCCATTCGCATCAAGCTTCATTCTCAATTATCTTTATATACAGAAGATCAACTTAGTATAGACTAAGTAGAGATTGCAACAGTTTGCACCCACACAGAAACACAAAGTGTAAAAAACTGTTTGAGTACTTGTTATAGCATTAATTCACATTGTACAACACATTAAGGACAGAGATCCCACATGGAGATCTCTGTGCACAGTGACTCCTGTTGTTGACTTAACAACTGACACTTTTGTTTATGGTGTCAGTAATCTCCCTAGGCTCTACTCATGAGTTGCCAAGGCTATGGAAGCCTTTTGAGTTTGCTGACTCTGATCTTATTTAGACAAGGTCATAGTCAAAGTGGAAGTTCTCTATTCCCTTCAGAGAAAGGTACCTCCTTCTGTGCTGGCCCATTCTTTCTACTGGGATCTCTCACTTGCAGAGATCTTTCTTTTTCCTTTAGGTTTTTTTTTTTTTTTTTTTTTTTTTTTTTTTTTTTTTTTGCCAGAGTTTCTTGGCTTTCCATGCCTGAAATACTCTCATGGGCTTTTTAGCTGGATCTGAATGCCTTAAGGGCTGATTCTGAGGCCAGAGTGCTGTAAGGACATCTGCCATTCTATGAGTCTGCTGTGTATCCTGCTTCCCATGTTGGATCATTCTCTCCTTTATAATTCTGTTAGTATTAGCAGACACTAGTCTTGTTTATGTGATCCCTTTGGCTCTTATTCCTATCATTATGATCAATTGTGAACTGAAGTTGATCACTTTGACTAGTGAGATGGCATTGGTACATGCCACTTTGGTGGGATTGAATTGGAATCCCCTGGAACGTTTCTAACTCTACCTTCTGCGGCAAGTTTGACTGAGCATGTGCCTAATTGTACATTTTTTCTCTCCCTTATTCACGTTCTTATATTTAACAGGGATCACTTTTCAGTTAAATTTAAACACCTAAGAATAATTGTGTGTTAATTACAGAATTCAACCAATAGTATTACATAGATAAATAATACTAAAAGGGATAAAGTATTAAGTTGTTCATCAACAGTCAGGACAAGGGCTGATCAAGTCACTGTTTCTCACAATGTCCATTTCACTTCAACAGGTTTCCCCTTTGGTGCTCAGTTAGTTGTCACTGATCAGGGAGAACATAGGATATTTCTCCCTTTGGAACTGGCTTATTTCACTCAGCATGATGTTTTCCAGATTCCTCCATTTTGTTGTAAATGACTGGGTTTCATTGTTTTTGACTGCTGTATAGTATTCTATAGAGTACATGTGCCATAATTTCTTTATCCAGTCTACTGTTGATGGGCATTTAGGTTGATTCCATGTCTTAGCCATTGTGAATTGAGCTGCAATAAACATTAAGGTGCAGAGAGCTCTTTTACTTGCCAATTTAATTTCCTTTGGGTAAATTCCAAGGAGTGGGATGGCTGGGTTGAATGGTAGGGTTATATTCAGGTTTCTGAGGAATCTCCAGACTGACTTCCATAGTAGCTTAACCAGTTTGCATTCCCACCAACAGTGGGTTAGTGTCCCTTTCTCCCCACATCCTCTCCAGCATCTATTGTTGGTAGATTTCTGAATGTGAGCCATTCTCACCGGGGTGAGGTGAAAACTCATTGTGATTTTGCTTTGCATTTCCCTGATTGCTAGTGATCTTGAACATTTTTTCATGTGTCTGTTGGCCATTTGGATTTCCTCTTTTGAAAAATGTCTATTGAGGTCCTGACTCATCTCTTAAGTGGGTTGTTTGTTTTGTTGTTGTGGAGTTTCTTGATCTCTTTGTAGATTCTGCTTATTAATCCTTTATCTGTTGCATAGTTTGCAAATATTTTTCCCATTCCGTCGGTTGCCTCTTTGCATGTTTTTCTTTTTTGTATTGACAAAAATACAGAGCAGGTATTTCCAAAACAGAAGAATAAAGTGACATATAAGCCAGCAATGAACAGATGTTTGTTGAACACTTCATTTACAAATTATAAAAAGATAGATGTAGACAGAGTCCTGCTTCACTAGGAGAACTGGCAGTCAAAACATTTCCTGAAGATTAGACAGGTGTTGCTATTTCCAAGTTTTGTTTAATTTCAGCTAAGTATTTCCCATAGAATCTCTCCATCTTTTTCTTGAATTTGAAATTCTTTTCATTAATGTAGTCAATATCTTCATGGACATTTTATGTATGTCACCAGCTATTTCTGTTTCATTTTTTGATTTGTTATTTTAAGTTGTACTTGCTGCATCTAGGATGTGTATGTATACTTATTTCTGTGCATTTTATCATATTTAAGTCAAAGGATATGTATCTGCCACCATACTTGAAGTCCAGTAATTTTCCATTATCAGGAGGATCTATTTTACAACCACTCATCTCCCACTTCCATCCCTAAAGTTGGCAATCACTGACATACTTTGTATTTCTATTCTTTTATCATTGATGTCATATAAATAGAATCATACCAAATTTAATGCACTAAGATTTCTTTTTCATTGTTTAATTTTCTGCAAATTCATCTGAGACCTTACATTACAAACAGCTTGTTCCTGATTGTTACTGAGTAGTATTTTATACTATCTTGATTAATTTTAAAAGATCCTTTTTACCAGAACTTTCATGAATTTACATTTTAAAATGCATTCATTGATTTTTTTAATTAAGCATAAAAATACTCAGTGTGTTAAAAAGAAGGGTTTTTAAATTATAATATTAATAACAAAAATACCTATAAAGTATACATTATTGCTAGGCATTATTCTAAACTCTTTACATGTATTAAATTATTTAATCATAATTACAATCCAAAAGATAAGAATTAATGGCATGGGGCCAGTGCTGTGGCATAGCAGGTAAAGCCACTGTCTGCAGTGCCGGCATCCTATATCGGCGCCAGTTCGAGACGCGGATACTCCACTTCTGATCCAGCTCTCTGCTATGGCCTGGCAAAGCAGTAGAAGATGTCCCAAGTGCTTGGGCCCCTGCAACCATGTGGGAGATCTGGAAGAAGCTCCTGGCTCCTGGCTCCTGGCTTTGGATTAGCACAGCTCTGGCCATTGCGGCCATCTGGGGAGTGAACCAGTGGGTGGAAAATATCCCTCTCTCTGCCTCTGCTCTCTCTGTGTAACTCTTTCAAATAAATAAATAAATCTTTAAAAAAGAGAATCAGAGGTTGGTGCTGTGGCACAGTGGGTTAATGCCCTGCCCTGAAGCGCTGGCATCCCATATGGGCACTGGTTCGAGACCTCGCTGCTCCACTTGAAATCGAGCTCTCTGCACCCGCGTGGGAGACCCAGAAGAAGTTCCTGGCTCCTGGCTCTGGATGGGCACAGCTCCGGCCCTTGGAGCCTGCAAGGGAGTGAACCAGCAAATGGAAAACCTCTCTCTCTCTCTCTCTCTGCCTCTCCATTCTCCATGTAACGCTGACTTTCAAATAAATAAATAAATCTTAAAGAAAAAAGAGAATCAATGGCTATCCTCCTCTTGTCAATGAAGAAACTATACAGAAAAATGACTTTGAATATAGTTAGAATGCAATTACTAGTTATATCCAGTCTTTGTAATCTGTACATTTAATATCAGCAGAAAACAAGAGAACTTAGATTCAACCTCTTATTCTGTTTCCCTTGAATGTATTTTGATATTAAAATTATTATACCTTGATCCTTTGCTAGATTACATATATATATTAAACCCTATCATGTGCCATGTATTATGTTCAATGCAAGGATATTGCAGTGTGAAATGTAAAATGAACATTAAAATGAGTAAGTACATTGCAAAGATCTATATAATTAAAATTAGAATGAAGTAATATGAACACACAGATGAGAAAACTAGCAATATTTGGAAGTGAAGCATCAACTACTTTTCAGAATACTTAAACTGGATTTTGATGGATTGGTAGAAGTTTAGAAGTGTTCCTGATTCCAAGAATAAGAGAAGAAAGTACTTGGAGGTATGATTATATCTGACACACCTGCGGATTACTTAGCAGTTTTCTATGACTAGCACTCCGAATATAAATGGAAGTAACTCCTGAAAATTTAAAAAGATAAACTAACAGATAAAAATATCCTGTCATTCAAAATTGGTTGGAATATCTTATATGCAGTTAAAAAAAGTTGTTTTTCTTAACAAGGTAGCTTATCTACTGCTATAGTATCTGAAATTTTCAATTATACTTGTGCCTGTAGAAGGCCAACCACAATCTATTTCAGAAAACTACAGCTTAGATGTATGCGTGTTACATGAAATAAGAAGAAATGATATCAATCTAAAGAGAGTCATAGAAATCCTGAAGGTTTATAGAAGTATTTTTGTAATACCTGAATTTTCTACCAACGACTTATAAACTATTTGTTAAATTATATCATTGGAAATGTATGTAAGCAAAAAATTTTTCTTGGAAGATGCAAATTTAAAATGTGATATCATGCAATATAAGTTTTTAATAGGAGTCAAAGAATCTGTTCCTACAGTAGTCTTGGGAGATAACCTGATATTAATTAGTGCACACAAATATTGTTCAGTAACAAAAATTAATAAGATTTCTCTGATTTTTATTAGTAATGGTTTCTTTCATGATCTACATTTATTTTCCATTTTTCTTAGAAACATGAAGATTGGGGCCAATACTGTGGTGGAGTAGGTAAAAGCTGCCTACTGCAGTGCCAGCATTCCATATGGGTGCCGGTTCGAGTCCTGGCTGCTCCACTTCCAATCCAGCGCTCTGCTATGGCCTAGGAAAGCAGTAGAAGATGGCCCAGAGGAAGCTCCTGGCTCCTGGCTTTGGATCAGTGCAGCCCCGACCATTGCGGCCAATTGGGGAGTGAAACAGCGAATAAAAGACCCCTCTCTCTGCCTCTCCTCTCTCTGCGTAACTCTTTCAAATAAATAAATAAATCTTTAAAAAAAAACAGATGAATATCAAGAAAGAATTCACAGACTTTAGAAAAAGTGGTAATAATAATATGATAATAAATAATAATTGACATGCAAAGTCATTTTTATGAATCCAAAAGAAAACTGCAAGAACTTTGAGGAGCTGGACCCAGACTTCCAGCAGCTTATCTGACTGCTCCCAGTTTTGCAAACTTGATATTCTTCTAAATGTGTTTCTTTAGATTGAAAAAAAAAAAAAGACAAATGACTATTACATTAAAAAAAGTCAGCATCTCTAATCTTTAATTTAATGCAAATCTAAGCTACAGTGAGGTCTTGGCATTGTTTTGCTGCTGCTGGCAACCCTGGCGCCCAGCTGAGCACCAGTTCTGGGACTCCCATATGAGATACAGGCATCCCAAGCTCTGGATTATCTGCTGCCCCAAACAGCTACCCTAAAATATAACCTATTTTTAACTGCCATTTGCCACACAATTTTAAAGTGACCACTGACTGAAGTGAATGGGTTTGTAATATACTTGTTCATAGAAAGAAAAAAAATTAAAACCATCTTAAAAATTGAAATATGCTATTTTATGAAAATATATAATGTACAAAAAAAGAGGCAGAAAATGATTTACTCTAGAATACATTTGACAGGTCTAATAAAAAAAAAACCCTGCGGTATGTTTCATTTTATTCCTCAGGATACTATCACTAATCACATGAAAGATTTCACTGGCAAATGACAAAAGTCCCTCCCCAAAAGCTGATTAAACTATGCAAGTTGTTTAAATATTTGAATTTTTCTATGGAAACATATATATATATATATATATATATATATATATATATATAAGTACAAATTGAAGATAGAGCGAATGTTTATGAAATTATAGGTCTTGCATCAAAGTGTGAAAAATCTTGAAAAGAAGGGAAGAGTTAGAGATTATGAAATTCCTATGTAGTCTTTCAGTGACATCCCTGAGAAACTTGTCTCTGAATGTTGCTTTCCTCAATGTTGGTTTCCCTCAAATTTCTTCCCTGGAGCCCTAAAAACGTCACATTTGCATGATATACCCACTATGACAATGTTACTAAACTACATATTTTGCAAGTTACAATCAAATATTGTGAGTTGACAAATACTAAACTACTAATGAACATTAAAATCATTCCAGGCTTACTTTGTATACGCTAAAGTGGCTTCCACATATTGAATAGTTTCACTCTCTTTTTTGAAAGATTTATTTGTTTATTTGAAAGGCAGAGTTAGAGAGAGAGAAGGAAAAGCAGAGACAGATCTTCTACCTGCTGTTTCTCTCCTCAAATAGCCACAAGACCAGGGCTAGACCAGGATGAAGCCAGGAGCTAGGACCTTCATCTGGGTCTCCCATGAGGGTATTAGGAGCCCAAACACTTGGGCCATCTTCCAGTGCCTTCCCAGGTACATTATGTGGAAGCTGCATCAAAAGTGGAGCAGCTGGGACTCGAACTGGTACCCATACTGGTTGCCAGCCACAACTCTGGCCCCTGTTTAATTCTCTTTACAAATAATTGTGTTACAGACAATTTACACCAAAAGAATATACATTGTGTACAGAAACACATGGTACATTTTTCTACAGATCTTTGAGAATATAAAATCTAACAAATGATTTCTTATTTTTAAAATGTCTTTCCTAACTACTCAACCTTTTAAAATTTATTTAATTTCTATTGCTTAGTATTATTCTGCATAACCTCAATAACTAATAGATTTAGGATTATGTTTAGAAAAAGATTATCGGATTAGGAAGTTGTTTATAACATTTGGACAAGAAAAAAGGCTCTAAACGAGAAAAAGAACGCCAGGTATTTGTACAAATATTGGTTAGTATTAGTTAATCTTCTACCACCATCTGGTGGTTAAATGTGGTATGACTCAAATAAGGTGTGCTAAATTACAAACAATTTTAATTTACAAGCTGATTTTAACTGGATTTTTAAATTTAATTATCATGGAAAGGGTAAATTTTCTCCCTCAAATGATTTTTCTTATTTTCATGTTCCGTAAAATAAATAAAAACATAAAATAAAACAAAAGATTTACTTAAGAAATTTCTCTTTGGTTAACTTATTCTAAATTAGGTAAACCAATAACATTTACATTGTCCAAACATTGATTAACTGTGTCTTCAATTTATGTAATGCACATGTAACTTTAAAAATACTTGCATGAATGATATACTCTTAAAGGAATAAGTCTTTGATTTGTTTTGAGAGTTTTGAAAGTTAATACATTAGGTTATTTGCTAAACAGAAACATAGTTACATTTAACTAAAAGATAATATTGCTTTTAATTTCTTATTGCCAGGGGCAGCTCTATGGCTCACTTGGTTAATCCTCTGTCTGTGGTGCCGGCATACCATATGGGTGCCAGGTTCTAGTCACAGTTGCTCCTCTTCCAGTCCAGCTCTTTGCTGTGGCCTGGGAAGGCAGTGGAGGATGGCCCAAGTGCTTGGGCCCCTGCACCCACATGGGAGACCAGGAAGAAGCTCCTGGCTCCTGGCTTTGGATCGGCATAGCTCTGGCCGTAGTGGCCATTTGGGGGGTGAACCAATGGAAAAGGAAGACCTTTCTCTCTGTCTCTCTCTCTCGCTGTCTAACTCTGTCTGTCAAATAAATAAATAAATAAAAGGAACAAGTTTAAAAAAATTTCTTATTGCCATTTTTGTGGAGTAGCATTTATTACAAGTGTGTAAGAAATATTACTTACCATACATGATATTATAAGCATGTTACCAGAGTCCATGCAATTTTAGAGAAATAGAATCCAACAGGGATTGTGAGGAAATCAATACAAACTCTAAACTTACCTGTTTTATTTTTATCCCCTTGAAATATCTTTTCTTCAACTCTCCATTGCCCAGCTTCCCAAGGTAATATACAAATTCATGAGAAAATGTATGTAGATTGTAGAAGGAAGAGGAGCATAACCTTTCTCTTTTCTGGTTGCTGCTCTTCACTGCTGCCTGCTAAGCTATGCTTCACAAATTCTTAATACGGGTCCTGTGCCAATATACAGCAATGAGTGCCAGGTACAGCCTAACGGGGTGGGGGGAGTGAGGGGACAGTAGTCTACATGCATGATTTTCTGCAGAATTCTTCCTTTGTATCGCAAATTCAAGCCCATTCCAATGAAGATTCTCTCTGTGCTTCTGAGTTTCCTCTTTTGGGGTTGTTACAGGTATGGCAGAATTCGTCTCCCAAAACTCATGCAGATCTTTAACTTTGATGTCTTAATGTTAATGACTGTTGACTGACAGTGGACACTTGACCTAATGATAATGCCTGAGAGGTGGGGCCAGTGATATGTCTTGCATCACTGGAGGCATGCTCCTCAGTTTTCAAGAGAGGTTTGATTATTTGGATTCAAGTATAGCTTAGTTTCTCTCTCTCTTTCTGTTACCTGGCTTACTATGTGATTGTTCTTCCATAGTGTTTTGACCAGTCTCCATAGAAAGAAGACATGGAGCCAAATGATCATGAACTGTAACCTTTAAACTGTACAGTAAAATAAACTTTTTCCTTCCCAATAATCTATTACCAGGTATTTTAGTTAAATAACAAAAACCAGAAAAATTGGTACTGAGAAGTAAGGTTCCTACCATTAACTGTATCTGAAAATATGGAGGAGACTTTGGAACTAGTTTACTATGAAATGCTAGAAGAGTATAGTGGATGGAGCAGACTAGATCATGCCTGGGATGTTGTAATTGAGTGCTTTGGGAAATTCTGATGAGAGCTCAGAAGACCAGACTGCTGGTAGAAATGAGATGACAAAAGGACATGCTGATGACATTTGAGATGGAAATGTGGAACCTATGGGAATTTGACTAAATACCCATATTTAAATCTTGGCTGTATTGTTTCCCTGTCCAGAGTTTGTTGGAGACTAAACTTAAAGATGGTAGGCTGGGGTACCTGGTGGAGGAGATTTCAAGCCAGCCAAGAGTTCGGGCTATAGCATGTGTGTTAATGACTACAAAGATTCCCTGTAAGAATCAGGAGCAAAAGAGAACAGACTAGAAAGATTTGCAAAATTTGCAGCTTGGCTAGAAAAGGAATGAAAACAAAGTAGAGTATTTGGGTCAGGAAAACACCATAAAGACAAGGCTTGTTAAAGAGATGAGTTCAAACTACAGGATACCAGGTATTAACGGAGCAAAATAATGTGAGGACCCTGAATGCAATTCAAAGATCTTTGAGGATGCCATTTCCAAAAGAGGCACACCACAGGAAACAAGGTGCAAATTGGTTTGGTTTCAAAGATCTTCTAGGTTGGAATCCTCTCATGAAGGAATTCTGGGGGACCCTGCTCACTCTAGAGCAGCTCCAGATTGTGACTTGCAGACTTTGGCACTGTCCATGCAGGCATGCACAAGCCTGGAGTTGGGGGTCATAATGGCTTCCATTGAGATTCAAAGGAAAGCCTGCAAGACCATGCAGACTCATGTTACACAGCTGGAGCCCTTTTATTGAACAATGCATTGTGAAGCTATGAGAGTAGAGCTGCAGAGGAAACCCTCAAAGAGTCCATGTGCCAGCAACATGAGATACTGACTAAGAAAAGCTGCAAGTAGGGTGGCAGGCTAGTCTTCAAAGGCCACAGAACTCTGCAAGCAGCCACAAAGAGCAGTTAAATGGGCAAAGATCAACAGGACCATGTGAGTATGGTCCAGAGGAGGAGTCAGTAGAAGGAGATTCCATTAATGCAATGCCTACTGAAAATACAGAGAGGAGAATTCCATTTGTGAGAACTGAAACATGGACAGTGACCAGCAAATGAACAGCAATAGGGCTATCCAAGATGTTGGGAACCCAGCCCTCAACAGCCTGTGAGATCTTGGACATGGGATTTGGGGTGTTAATATTTGCCCTGTGAGATTTAAGTCTTGCTTTGGACCAATGAACCCTTCCCATTTCCTTGTCTCTGTGGTCTGGAATAAAAATGTGCAACCATTTCCTGCCTTATAATTGTACCTTGAAAGAATATATCTTGTCTTTGATTTTACAGGCTTATAGCAAGAGGTTTGATTATTTGAGTTTAATCCCAGCTTTCTTGTCTCTCTGCTTTCTGACTCACCATGTTATTGTTCCTCAGTCTCCACAGAAACCAGACTATGTAGCCACTTGATCTTGAACATTAACTTACAAACTGTAAGCTTAAACAAGTATGTTCTCTCCCAGGAAGCTCTTCTCAAACACTTTAGTTACATTAACAAAAATCAGGCTAATATAGAATCAGATTCTAACAGAAAAACAAATTGAATTGGTAACCAAAACACCGTCACAACAACCAAAAGAGATATCAGTAACACTGTATATTCTATTTAAAAAATATTTACTTGACATGCATATAGTGAGACAGAGACAGTTCATTCCTGAAGTGCCCACAAAAGTCAGAGCTGTGAAGGGCTGAAGCTAGGAGCTAGGAAGTGAATCTAGGACCCCTACAACGACCTGAGAACTTCAGCCATCACTTGCTACCTCCCAGGGTACCCATAAGCAGGAATCTGGAATCAGAATGGAGTTGAGGCTTAAACTGTGGCATTCCTTTATGTGATGTGGGTGTTTCAAGTGGTTCTTAACTGCCATACCAAACATCCACTCCTGCTTGTCTGTTTTCATATAGACAAATAAGCAAAGTTGACTTGAGCTCTGAATCTAAAAGGAAAGGATAAATCATTGCTCTATGGTAGCAGTTGTGAATATAACAAGGTTGCCAGTGATGAAGTCTTCAGTAGCCTTCATACCAGCACCTGTGATCATTTGCTTGGACGTCATGATGCCTGAAATGACCACTGGAGGAACCCTAGCTATACTGCAAAGTCAGCAATATTGTTTTTTATTTTCTGACAGGCATTCACTTTCTCAGTCCTTCCAATGGTTATGTATAGTCACGTTTCAAATACAAGAGTACCTCAGGAAGTTTTCTGGAAAAATAGAATTTAAAGATAAGTATATTTTGGCACAGAATTTTTTTTTTATTTGACAGATAGAGTTAGACAGTGAGAGAGAGACAGAGAGAAAGGTCTTCCTTCCATTGGTTCACCCCCAAAATGGCCGTTGCCATCAGAGCTATGCCGATCCAAAGCCAGGAGCCAGGTGTTTCCCCCTGGTTTCCCATGCGGGTGCAGGGGCCCAAGCACTTGGGCCATCCTCCACTGCCTTCCCAGGCCACAGCAGAGAGCTAGAGTGGAAGAGGAGCAACTGTGACTAGAACCTGGCACCCATATGGGATGCTGGCGCCACAGATGGAGGATTAACCAAGTGAGCCACGGTGCTGGTCCCCTGGCACAGAATTTTAAAAATGTATCTATCATAATACACATTTTCCAATAATTTTTGAAGACCTCTCATATACATTAGATCTGTTACACCCAGGTCCCACAACTTTTCAGGCTTGTGGTCATAGACAAAAGTATAGTCTCTTTTTCTTACATTTACTCACTTATAATAAAGTAATATAATTTTAATCACATCACAGGAATATATTGGAGACAGAATATTTGGCACATAAGAAATAAAATAGCAATTCTTATTACAAGACAAACAACTTATTTCTGACACAAATAAAATCTTTTAAATTTTGTACTGAAAAGCAGTTTACATGTCTAAGAACAGTATTTATTCAGAATCTATTTTAAAACAAACAGAGGCCTTACTGTAACAGACTTGCTACAAATCTAGTAGTCTAACTCATAAGAATTACCTAACAGCTAAATTATTTTGCTACATAGGCATATTATTACATAATGAAATAACATTAAGCATTTATAGTAGGGATGATAGGAATGTATTAAAATTTTAACAGTGGATGATTTACGTTCTAGAGAAAAAGGCTGATTAATTTTTCAATCCTTTTCTGTTTTATGACTTTTCCATATTTTTTATGCTGAACATCTGCTACCTATAAAATTGGGAGAAATTTTTGGAGAACAAATGGGAGATAATACCGTATGTAAGGTTTTTTAGATTCACTATCAATCCTCAAATATTCATCTAAAGACAGTGGACTTATGATTCTAGTTTTATAATTGAATGTCATAAAGGGTAAATCCTTTTTCAAAGGGCATGCACAAACTAAGGGTCAGGAACTGTGAGTAAGACACTTTTAACAGTGCTCTACTGGTCCAGCGCCATGGCTCAACAGGCTAATCCTCTGCCTAGCGGCGCCAGCACACTGGGTTCTAGTCCCGGTCGGGGAGCCGGATTCTGTCCCGGTTGCCCCTCTTCCAGGCCAGCGCTCTGCTGTGGCCAGGGAGTGCAGTGGAGGATGGCCCAATTCCTTGGGCCCTGCACCCACATGGGAGACCAGGAGAAGCACCTGGCTCTTGGCTTCGGATCAGTGCGGTGCGCCGGCCGCAGCGGCCATTGGAGGGTGAACCAATGGCAAAGGAAGACCTTTCCCTCTGTCTCTCTCTCTCACTATCCACTCTGCCTGTCAAAAAAATAAATAAAATAAAAATTAAAAAATTAAAAAAAAAAAAAAACAGTGCTCTATTGAGGTACTCCTACCTACCAGTATAATCTTGGATGGCCTGAATGAAAAACCTGACCAAAATATTTCCAAGAAGGAGGAAAAGATGTCCTTTTCTCTATTATTCCTTCTATGTACAACCAAGCATCCTAGAGATTATATACAAGACAAATATCCACAAACTTTGAAAGCTGCAGAGAAGAATCCAAACACTCCCAGGATCTTGGTAATTAATGAATGGCATGACAGCTTACTCTATGGGTTTTCTTACTATTCCTTATATCCCACACTTGGAACTGAATAAACCTGCATATTGGAAATGCCAAAAGGTGTAAAAAAAAAAATCTTAACAAAAGCCTCCTCTTTCTAGCACAAGGATAAGGAAAGGGGTAGCCTCAAAGGTAAAATTCTTCTGAAAAATAACCACATTATATAGTCAAAAACCATAGCAAATACCAAAGCGCTATCATTACAAATCTTGCCAATAACAAAATCATCAGAGGATTAAATAAATTTAATCTTCACAGATAAATTTAAACTACTTAGATTAAATGGAACAATTCTTTGGAAACAAAAAATGTGATAACTTATGGACTGTGACATAGATCATGTGAATAGTCTGATAACTATTAAGGAAAGTAAATTCATAATCTATCTCCCCTCCCAAGAAAGAAACCCTCTGGTCCCAAACATGTAGTGATAAAGAAGTACAGGCACACATACACACAACCTCAAAGGAAAATAGTAGAGGAGAACTTCCTTGACTTAATAAAGTGCAGCTACAAAAATATCTATACCTTTCATTTAGCTTAATTGTAAAAAGATTGAATTATCCCCCCCTAAAATTATTAGCAGGGCAAAATGGTTGAACCTTACTATACTTAATGTAATGTTGGAAGTTATAGCTCATGCAATGAGAAAAGAAAAGGAAATAAGTAAGACAGTCCTATATGCAATTGTCCTATATGCAGTGATTGCCTGTATAGAAAGTACTGATTATTGTCAAAGGCACATATGCGCACACACAAACAAAAACCTGCTAGAATTAAAAAGAGAGATAAGAGTATCATGATGCTCACGAGAGACTGGGAAATAAAAGGGATTGGATGGAAAGGCAAAAGGTTAATGAATGGATATTAAGTTAAAGTTATATAGGACTAAAAAGTTCTGCGGTTCTATTACACAATAGGGTGATTATAGATAATCATAATGTGCTATGTATATTCCTCTAAAACATCCAAAAAGGATGTTGGTCTCATAGAAAGAGTTTAGCAGAGTACCATCAAAACCAAAGAGATATGACTTGAAAAGAAAACCAGAAACTTGTATCCTTAACAAAAACAGATGCAGATATTATCCACAAAATAATAAAAAATCGAATCCAAAACCATATAAAAAAGATCACGCATAGTAACCAAGTGCAATTTATCCCAGAAATGCAAGTATAGTTCAACATTTGCAAATCAATAAATGTCATACCACTTCATTAGAATGAAGAACAAAAATCATATGGTCATGTGAATAGATGCAGAGAAAGCATTTGATAAGACTTAACATCACTTTAAGAAAAAACCCTCCACAAATTATGTACAGAAGGACCATTCCTCAAAATTATAAAGGCTGTATATCACAAAACTTCTGCTAAGATCATACTGGCTGGGGGAAGCTGAAAGCATTTCCCCTCAGATCTGGAACACGAAAAGGATTTCTACTATACAATATAGTACTGGAAGTTTTAGCAAGATAAATTAGGGAGGAGAAAGAAATGGTATCAAAATTAGGAAAGTCAAAGTATCCATGTTTGAGGATGACATGATATTGTACATGGAAAAATCTAAACACTCCACCAAAAAGCTGTTAAAATTGATAAACCAATTCAGTAAATTTGCCAGTTAAAAAATAAACATACAAATAAGACACATGACTTGTATACTGAATACTGTATAGTGGTGAAAGAATCAAAAATTATCTAAATAATGGAGAGTCATATAGGGTGCATGGATTAGAAGAGTCAAATAAGGATATCAATTTTCCTCAAATTATATACAGATTTAATGTAATTTCCATCAAAAACCCCGTAATTTTTTTGTAACTATATGCAAGATTACTCTAAAACTTGTACAGAACGGCAAACAATAGAAAAAGTAAATCACATTTTAAAAAAGAATAAAATTGCACACATCATTCTAGCTCAACTGACTTTTTTTGCTATAGGAAGAAATCTACATAGACCAGTTGAACACAATCCAGGAATTAGACCTACACAAATCCAACTTATTTTTGACAAGATACCAACAGTGACCAAAGAGAGGAGAGATGCCCTTTTAGCAATAGTTATTGAATAAACTGGAGATTCACAGCCAGCCTTTTTGAAGTCAGACATTCCATCTATGTTTCAAGTAAAAATAGACTCAAATGAGTCATGGCCAATAGATGAGAAAAATAAAATTATATTCTTTCAGTAAAAATTATGAAAGAAAATGCTTGGAATCTAATTCTAAGAAAAAGCAGTTCTTAGACTTGACACTACACAATTTATTAAAAAATTAAGAGAAGCATTTGTTATATTTGATTATCAAAATTAAATAAATAGCTTAAAATATTTTATTTATTTATTTAGAAAGAGTGATAGAGAAGTAGAGACAGAAAGATCCTCCAACTACTGGTTCACTTCCCCAGATGGCTACAATGGCTAAGGTTGATCCACACCAATGCCTGGAACTCTACCCAGGCCCCCATTTGCACAGCAAGGGCCCAAGCTGCTGGATCATCTTCCACGACCTTTCCAGTTACATCAGCAGGAACTTAGATTTAGATAGGAAGCATAGCCACCAGGACTCAAAGCGGCCCTCCAAAATGGGATGTCAGTGTTGTAAGTGGTGGCTTACATGTCTGTATCACACCACCCAGATCTTCCTCTTAATACTAGTAATATTTTCATTTTAATAAAACAATAATTTTGTTAGTGCCTTTTGCTTCTAGAATACGTTAATAAAAATCAAGATTACTGCTACCAATAATATAGGAAAAAATAAAGTACCCTTATAAAAGATTCTAGAAAAATACCAAGAAGCTTTATTAAGTGTGAAACACCACTTCTCCCCCCCCCCCCCTTTTTTTTGACAGGCAGAGTGTACAGTGAGAGAAAGAGACAGAGAGAAAGGCCTTCCTTTGCCGTTGGTTCACCCTCCAATGGCCGCCGCGGCTGGCGCGCTGTGGCCGGCGCACTGCGCTGATCCGAAGGCAGGAGCCAGGTGCTTCTTCTGGTCTTCCATGTGGGTGCAGGGCCCAAGCACTTGGGCCATCCTCCACGGCTCTCCCGGGCCATAGCAGAGAGCTGGACTGCAGAGGAGCAACTGGGACAGAATCCGGTGCCCCGACCAGGACCAGAAACTGGGGTGCCGGCGCCACAGGCGGAGGATTAGCCTAGTGAGCCGCGGCGCCGGCCCCACTTCTTCCCTTAATATTACTTCAAATTGGAATAAAATAAGAAAGAATTTGATTTTAGAATTCCCCATTTATGAGAAAGAAAGTAATTGCTAGGTTTTTAATCAATAGCTTGCATTACTATTTTTTCTTAATTTAAACATGAATATGTTATGGACTAAAATTAGAAATCAAGTTAATTCAGAAAATGTTCATCCTTTCACACCTAAAAATTAGATTTATGGTCAAAAGTTGATCAAACATATTGAGTGGAATTGCATATAGGCTCTTAATTTTTTAAATTATTGGTATTAATTTAAGTAATACATGCCTTTATATACAATTGAGCACACTGGTAAATAACATTATTTTATAATCTCAATTTACTGGAAATTCTATAGAATTTATAAAATTATTGGAATTGAAACATAACTTCAGTAAAAGGTCAGAATTAAAGTCCTATGTGAGTTTTTTGTTCTTTCTGCCCTCCCTCTTTTTCCCCTTCATTCTTCCTTCTTGATTCCTTAATTCCTCCCTTCCTTTTCAAAAACATTTCAGAACATACTATTTTATTCAAATATTTTATTTCTTATTTTAAAGTAGTCTCACAATTACTTTTACTTTTATATAGTTAAGAAAATGTAATAATAAAATACCACCCAATGACTAAATCAAGTTTATATGGTAATTGATTTTTTCAGATTGCAGTGCTTACTTACTTTTGACAGCGGCTGTTTTTGTATTTTCATTTGGTTCCTCATTTTCATATTATCAATTAAGATTACTAGAAAAATTGGAATTATTGTGGTCATTGTTTATGGGATTAATTAACTTGATTTATACATGGATTACACTTTGAGTAATTGCATTATGACAAAGTAACATTAATGCAAATAAATCATTTTTTGAATACAGTACTATTGGTGTTTATATTAAGTAAACCTCTCATTCCATAAACAATCTTTGTGATTAGAACAAACTCAATACATCATTTTTCACTCATTCCTACACACCAAAAGACATTGTATTCTTTTTTAACATAGCTGTTAGTCAATGTCAAAAGGAAGAAACATTTTTTTAAAATCCAGCATGAATAACCCTACACACTATATTTAACAATTTTCTCAGGAATATCATAACAGAATGAGCATTTCCCTTAGTGGAAGATGACTTTCATGATGATAGATCATGGGAAGGGCTTCTCCAGAGGTTTTTTTAATACATGTAAAATGATAATAAGAAGGAGTACAAACGAATATTGTACCTTAGAATTTTTCCTGGAAATTTAATTTTTCCTACATTACTCTGCATTATCAAAGAATGTGTCACAATGTCTTTGTGTAGAATACATTACAAAAGAGGTAAATGTTCCATTTCTGGTAATAGCGATTTTTGCAACTGAAGTGAACCACCTTGAGATAATGGAGGAAGTGGAACAGAACACTACACACACACACACACACACACATTTTCTCTTACTGCAACTGTCAGGAACATTCGAGTCACAAGGTTCATGTTATGTTCATCATAGAGAACAGTGTGGAGCACAATGAAATGAGTACTATGAGTGAAATATTTTGAATTAAGTATAGAGACAAGGATTTTTTTCACTGAATAAGCTAACTAATGAACTTAATATACTAAAGTTAGTATATACTGACTGTTACAGTTCTCAACTAAAACAAATTGAAATAACAATGATATATTTAAATGATTAAAGAGAAAGACTGTCAACCAGGATTACTATACCTAGAAAATACATCTTTGAAAAAAAAGACAAAATGATATTTTTTGAAAAAAAAATCTTGACAGAATTCAACATCTGTAGCTCTATTACTCAGGCAAACAAGCAAATATTCTTGACAACTAATTATAAAATGTATGTTAGAAATGCAAACAATCAAGAGTAACCAAGATATTCAGTAAAGAGTACAAAGTACGAGCAGGTACTCCAGAAAAAATAAAGAATTACAATAAAATAATGGCAAGAAGAAAAATAAGAAAATGTGTTAAAATTTTAAAAAAAAACACAGAAATATCAAAATGCTTCCAGACCAGACAATAATGCAAAGTATCTTTTTTTTCCTCTTCTCTTCTACTTTGCTCATTTCTTCTTTTTCTCTTTTTCATCTTCTTAGCTCTCTTCTCCAGAATAAGTATGCCCAAGAGCCATCAGATTGGACCAAAGATGGCATTTGCATGAGTGTTTGTTTGTGTTGTGTATTGTACATTTTGGGTCACATGTTGCTGCACTAAAGCAGATTATAGAAACCCAACAGAGGCAAAGAGGGTATCAGTATCAAGGAGAGAAGGGAAACAGCAGAGTGCTGCATCACATGTGAGTATACAAACCTATAACAAAGCAATCCATCATAGAATGTCAAAACTCAGAGACTCTAAAATAGCGGAATAGGGAAGGGTATTCTGCTCTTGGATAGGGATAAATACTAAAAATAAAAAAGTGGAGGAAGTACATTCACAGGGGAGAGTTACAGAGAAAACCACAGTAAAAATTTTACAGTATGAAAAGGAACACTGTGGATCAGTGTGGAAGGTACGGACATGCAGCAGAAACACAGACACAACACACAACCCCAGAAGCTGAGAGCTGAAGGAAGCACTAGCTTTGTAGAGTGAGGTAAGATCAAATTGAAGCACCCCGTGCCACCGGTTTTATAGCTAGAGGGAGAGCTTAGAGTGGGTCCAGACTGGAGCAGTAAGGGGGATAGGTTACATGCTGAGCTAGTGAAAAAAAGGGGGGCATGCTTCTCTCTCTCCCCATCCCCCTACAACAGCACCCAGCAACTGGCTGAGAGAGCAGGTGTCATTTTGAACATAAGCAACAGTTCTGGAAGCTCTTTTGTGTCCACCCAACAACTGACTTGAACAAGACAATCTTCTCAGCAATACCAGAGGCAGCAGCTTGGGAGCAAATACCCAGCAACCAGTGGGGAGTGACAATGTTGTGACATCAGTAGGGGTTGTGGCCAGTGGCTCTTGTGCATGCGTGTGATCCAGAGATTCTACCAGAGGGAAAAATCCATGTTCCCCTCTGACTTCGAGTCTGGTTGAGAAGACTGACAGGTGGATGGGCACCCTGTAGGACTGTTAGATGTGAGGGACTGTGAGTCCCTGTAGGACTCACAAACTGTGGTGGAATGAGAAGGCCATGCTAAGATGGTGCTGGCAAGTGAGCAAGACATGCATTCAATTACTCAGGAAATGACTACGGAACTCATCTGGCAAAGGAGCCTGCCTAGCAACAGGCAGTGATTGGTTACACCACAAACCACACCTTGACCTAATTGGCTGCCTTCGCTATATAAGCTGCTGCACCAACTGAAACAAATGAGTCTATGAGCTATTCGCCTCTAGTCCACTTTCACCCGACTCCCGGTGTCTGTGTCATGACTCCACGCCTCTTGCCCCCATCACGCTTCTCCTCTGAGAATGAATCCACAGCAACAACCAACAGAGATGATCATACTCTCTTTTCTGCTAAAAAGAAGAGATCTAACATGCCCAACTTGAATGTCACCCTGGATATTCACTCCACCCACCAGCAATGAACAGAGCTCCCTGGCCACACACAGCACACACCTGTAGGTATTCAATGAAAGGGAGGACATTCCATAAAGTTACATTGTTCAAAGATATAAACTATCAGAGGAAAAAATGAAAAAGTATCTCCAGAAATGCCTAAAAATAAATGCAGAAATTCAAGAAATAAGAATAAGGAAGAATAAGGAAGACAACAGGACCCCCAACCAAAAGGAACAAAACAACACTGCAAAATTAGAATGTAAAGATGAAGAGATTGGTTCGCCGACTTCGATCTTATTCCGACAGGGTCACAGTCAAAGTGGAAGTTCTCTCCTCCCTTCAGAGAAAGGTACCTCCTTCTTTGATGGCCCCATTCTTTCCACTGGGATCACACTCGCTGAGATCTTTCATTTAGGTCTTCTTCTTCTTTTTTTTTTTTTTTTTTCCAGAGTGTCTTGGCTTTCCATGCCTAAAATACTCTCATAGGCTCTTCAGCCAGATCCAAATGCCTTAAGGGCTGATTCTGAGGCCAGAGTGCTATTTAGGACATCTGCCATTCTATGAGTCTGCTGTGTCTCCCATTTCCCATATTGGATCATTCTCTCCCTTTTTGATTTTATCAGTTAGTATTAGCAGACATTAGTCTTGTTTGTGTGATCCCTTTGACTCTTAGATCTATCAGTGTGATCAATTGTGAACTGAAATTGATCACATGGACTAGTGAGATGTGTACTTTGGAAATTTATATTCATTAAATAAAAGATAAAAAAAAGATGAAGAGATTGATGAAATGCCTGAAATATAATTCAAATGATTAATCATGAGATTACTCAGAAACAATGAGAAACAAATCCATGAATTAAAGAAATACAAACATGACGTGAATGAAAACTTTTCCACAAAATTGATATTTTAAAAAGAAATCAAAATGAAATATTAGAAATGAAAAATTCTAGATGTCAAATAAAAAATACCTTTGAAAGCCTTAAAAATACACTTGCAAACTGATGAAATCTTTACTTACTATATACTAAATCGATCTTCTGTATATAAAGATAATTGCAAATGAATCTTGATGTGAATGGAATGGGAGAGGGAGCAGGAGATGGGAGGGGTGCGAGTGGGAGGGAAGTTATGGGGGGGGAAGCCATTATAATCCATAAACTGTACTTTGGAAATTTATATTTACTAAATAAAAGTTAAAAAAATACACTTGTTGAAGCAAAATAAAGAATATCCAAACTGGAATACACACCTTTGGAAATTTTTCAACCCCCCCCAAAAAAAAAAAAAAAAGAAAGAAAGAAAAAGAAAGGAAAAAAAAAAACTAGAGAAATTAAAACAGTGTGGGAGATTTATGGAATACTGAAAAAAGTAACCCAGCATATGGGTCTTAGGAGTTCCTGAAGCTGTAGAAAGAGAGAATGGATTAGAACGACTATTTAGTGAAATAATAACAGAAAAGTTGCACAATTTGGAGAAACAAAGGGACACTCAAGTACAGGAAGCACATAGAAATCCTAAAAGATATGACCAGAAAAGATTTTCACCAAAACATATTGTAGTCAAAGTTTGAACAGTAAACTAAAGATTTTAAAAAGTGCATGAGAGAAATGCCAGATTACTTTCAGAGCATCTCCAATTAGACTCACAGCTGACTTCTCATCAGAAACCCTACAGGCTAGCAGAGAATGGAGGCACATTCCAATTCTTAAGGGAAGAAAACTGTTAACCCAGAATATTGTACCCTGCAAAGCTCTCACTTTACGAATAAACATGAAATAAAGACCTACCACAACAACAGAAATTGAAAGCATTTGTCACCACTCTTGAAGCCTAACAAAGATGCTTAAGGATGTGCTACACACAGAAAGACAGAAAGACAGTCATCATTATGAAAGAATATAAAGGCAGAAAATTTCCCAGTAAAAGTACAAAGGAAATACAAAGCAACACTAAAGAAATTTATGGAAAAATAGCAGGCCAAGTTATTACTTATCAAGAGTAACCTTGAATGTAAATAACCTAAGCTCCCCAAATAAAAGATAAAGGATAGCCAAATGAATTAAAAAAACAAGGCCCATTTGTTTACTGCCTACAAGAAACACACCTCACCAACAAATATACAAGCACTGAAAGTGAAGAGTTGAAAAAAGATACTCCATGCTAACAGAAAGAAGAAACAAGCAGATGTAGTGATCCTAGTATCAGACAAAATAGACTTCAACACAAAAACTGGTAAAGGAGATAAAGAAGGACACTATATTATAATTAAGCAATCAATTCAACAGGAAGATTTGACTAAAATAGATGTATATGTACCCAATGTCAGGGTGCCTGGCTATTTCAAGGCAATGTTAATGGATCTAAAGGGAGACATATACTCCAATACAATAGTAATGGGGGACTTCAAAACCCCACTTTCAGCAATAGACAGATCAACCAAAGACTCAGCCAGGAAACAACAGAATTAATCAACCCCATAGACCAAATGGAACTAACAAGTATCTACAGAACTCACTTGATAAAATATAACATACTTTAATGATGAAAGCATTAAGCAAATTGGGTAGAGAAGGAACATCACTCGACATAAACAAAACAATTTATAACAAACCCACAGCCAGCATCTTGTCGAGTGAGGAAAAGTTGGAAGCATTGCCACTTATGATTCAGAATAAGACAAGGATGCCCACTCTCGCCACTGTTATTCAATACAGGCCTGTATGTTTTATCCAGAGCCATTATGCAAGAAAAGGAAATCAAAGTGATACAAATTTGAATGGAAGAAGTCAAACTATAACTATTTGCATATGACATGATTCTCCAGTGGAATAAAAAATGCCACTCAGAGACTACTGAAACTCATAACAGAGTTTGGTAAAGTGGCAGGATATAAAATTAACACAGAAATCAATAGTCTTTATATACACAGACAATGCCATGGATAAGAAAGAACTTCTAATATCAATCCCATTCCCAATGGCTACAGAAAAATTAACTACCTTGGAATAAATTTAACCAAGGAAGTCAATAATTTCTCAAAAAAATTACAGAACATTAAAGAAAGAAATAAAAGGCACAAAAATGGAAAGAATCTTCCATGCTCATGGATTGGAAGAATTCAATATATACTATTGAAAGCAAGTTACAGATTCAGTGTGAAACCAATCAAAACACCAAGACATTCTTCTCAAATCTAGAAAAAATGACAAATTCATATGGAAGCACAAGAGATCCCCAATAGCTAAAGCAGTTTTATATAACAATAGATAGAATTAAAAAGGAGGGAATGATCCAACATGAGAAGGAGGCCATCGAGCAGACTCATAAAATGACAAACACTCTAAAGAGCACTCTGACCACAGAATCAGCCATAAAGCATTTGGATCTGGCTGAAAAACCCACAAGAGCATTCAGGCATGGAAATCCAAGACACTGCGGCAAAAAATGACCTACATGAAAGATCTCTATGAGTGAGATCGCAGCGGAAAGAAGGGACCATCAAAGAAGAATATACTTTTCTACAAAGGGAGGAGAAAACTACTTTGCTTATGGCCCTGTCTAAATATGGACAGAGTTTGTAGAATTAAAAGGCTTTCACAGCCTTGGTAGCTCATGACAAGAGCCTCTGGTGATCACTGATATCATAAATAAGAGGGTCATTTGTTGAATTAACAGGAATTACTGTGAACTTGCTCCACATTTAGGACCTCTGTCCTTAATGAGTTGTATTATGAGAATTAACAGCAAAACTTGTCTTCAAACAGTAATTTATACTTTGAGTATCTGTGTGGGTGCAAACTGTTGAAATCTTTACTTAGTATAGAGTTGGTTTTCTGTATATAATTAAAAATGAACCTTAATGAAGAATGGGATGGGAGAGGCAGTAGGAATTGGGAAGGGAGTTGGAGTGGGAAGAACTGCTATATTCCTAAAGCTATACCTATGAAATTTGTATTCATTAAATAAAAGCTTTCTTTAAAAAAAAAGGAGTGTAGGGTGAGAAGTATGACTTCTACATCAATACATATGAAATACATGAAATTTGTAATACCTTACATAACAATGTTTATTTTGGTGCAAAAGAAAAATTTAAAGTCCATACATTGTTTTTGACATAATCACATTTCCCATGAACTTTTGAAGACTCTTCAAATGCATAAATCTCAAAATGTTTTCAACAAATAAACACATTTTCAATTCCATTTTCATCAACTTTTATAAAATTTATTTATTTATTTATTTAAGAGGTAAAGAAAGAGAGACAAGCAGAAAAAAAAAAAAAGTTCTCATCCACTGGTTTACTTTCTTAAAGCCCAGAGCAAAAGAGGCTAAAGACCCACGATAGAAATCAGAGTCACAGTAAAAGTCTCCCATGAGCATCATAGGAATATAATTACTTGAGGTGCCACTGCTAAGTCTCAGAGTTTGCACTGGCTAGAAGCTGGGTTCAAGAGCCATAGTGGATACTTAACCCAGGCACTCCAATAGAGGATATGGTTACCTCAAACTGTGAATTACAACCATTAGGCCAAATGTCAATCACCCCTACAAAACTTTTGAAGTGCCTTTGTACATTCTGTTGTTTATTTGTTAAGCAAACCTGGAAGCAGTGACACCACTAAAATAATGAGTTCACCTAGCACCCAAATATTGGTTTTCAAGCTTATGTTGGCCCTCTAACATGAAACAGTGCTTCTGAGAGAAATGATTGATTCTGGGGTTGTGGCAACAACAGTATGAGATGAGTCTGGAAGACTTGCACCAGAAAATAAAGTGCCCAATGAAAGATGGAACCATGTTTAAATGACACAGAGATAGCTTGAAAGGACCTCTATGATTTATAATTTTTATCATCTTCCTTGATATCAGACAGCCCAGGTACCACACCTCCTACCATCAGTTACAATGTATAGCATATCTATCATTGATTTTCTTGGTGATACTGCTACTCCTCTTAATAAAGAGTATCTTATTGATTTTATAGATGTAGTCTTCTTTTAGCTCTTTCAGAAAATGATTAAATAATGAGTTTTACAACTTTACATAGTATATATTCGCACTATCATATCAAATAATCGAGCTTTTACTTCCTTCTTCCATCATCTACTATCATGGTTCTGGAATTTTCCCCTAGTTAACATGTACAGCTATTTCTTCTTGCTTCTGACAGTCCTAAGACCATGCTGGTGCCATTGCAGAAAGCTAAATTATATATAATAGGAAAATGTTTCCATATTGATAAATTTCTTCAACCACCTTTGTTTTCCACATCTCTTCTATTGACTCATCACACTCAGAGTCCAGTTCCATATATCTTCTACTGGTTCCTATGATTATATACTGATGAGATACTGTAGCTTCTCTAAAAATAGTTTCTATTACTATGTTGGAAAATTATGTGCGATTTAAAACTATCCATTTGTCTAGATGTTACAGGTGGCTCCTGGGAATAGAACCATTCATCTTGCAAGAATGAGCACTTTTATTGTCTTTCAAAAACCCTAGATTGTACTCCTTTGGAGCTGTGGTCTATCTTTTTACTTATTGAAAATTATATTAGTGGCATAATAAGCCTGTGATTATAGAGTGGACTGGAATTATGTTTTCTAGAAATTAAGAAAAAGAAATGAAGAAGGGGGACTGAAGGAGGGAAAGGAGGAGGGGATTATGGTTATCTTCTTAGAATTGTGCCTATGAATTCTGCTCTCTTTATATTAATAAACATTTTAAAAGGCAGATGTGGACCATGACTTCCAAGAAATTTAATTTTCCAGGAAATCTGGAAATTGAATATTTTCAACCAAGAATTTCCCTTGCCATATCCTATTCTTCTAATCCTCAACCAGGACCACAAATTTGTGTAGTACTCATTTGGAGATTCCTCAGAAACCTGAATATAACCCTATCATACAACCCAGCCATCCCACTCCTTGGAATTTACCCAAAGGAAACTCAATTGGCAAGTAAAAGAGCTCTCTGCACCTTAATGTTTATTGCAGCTCAATTCACAATAGCTGAGACCTGGAATCATCCTAAATGACCATCAACAGTAGACTGGATAAAGAAATTATGGGCTATGTATTCTATAGAATACTATACAGTAGTAAAAAATGAAATCCAGTCATTTGCAACAAAATGGAGGAACCTGGAAAACATTATGCTGAGTGAAATAAGCCAGTCATATGTTCTCCCTGATTGGTGACAACTAACTGAGCACGAAACAGGAAACCTGTTGAAGTGAAATGGAAACTATGAGAAACAGTGACTTGATCAGCCCTTGTCCTGACTGTTGATGAACAACTTAATACTTTATCCCTTTTAGTATTTTTTTTTCTCTACTGAATACTATGGGTTGAACTGTTTAATTAACACACAATTATTCTTAGGTGTTTAAATTTTAACTGAAAAGTGATCCCTGTTAAATATAAGAGTGGGAATAAGAGAGGGAGGAGATGTAAAGTTCGGCACATGCTCAATTGGACTTGCCGCAGAAGGTAGAGTTAAAAACGTGCCAGGGAATTCCAATTCAATCCCATCAAGGTGGCATGTACCAATGCATTCTCACTAGTCAAAGTGATCAGTTTCGGTTCATAATTAATCATAATTATAGGAATAAGAGTCAAAGGGACCACATAGAGGCCGGTGCTGCGGCTCAATAGGCTAATCCTCCACCTGCAGTGTCGGCACGCTGGGTTCTAGTCCTGGTCGGGGCGCCGGATTCTGTCCCGGTTGCCCCTCTTCCAGGCCAGCTCTCTGTTGTGGCCCAAGAGTGCAATGGAGGATGGCCCAAGTGCTTGGGCCCTGAACCCCATGGGAGACCAGGATAAGCAGCTGGCTCCTGCCTTCAGATCAGCGTGGTGAGCTGGCTGCAGCGTGCTGGCTGCAGCGGCCATTGCAGGGTGAACCAACTGCAAAGGAAGACCTTTCTCTCTGTCTCTCTCTCTCACTGTCCACTCTGCCTGTCAAAAACAAACAAACGAACAAACAAACAAACAAAAAAACCCAAAGGGACCACATAAACAAGACTAGTGTCTGCTAATACTAACTGATAGAATTACAAAGGACAGAATGCTCCAATATGGGAAGCGGGATACACAGCAGACTCAGAATGGCAGATGTCCTAAACAGCACTCTGGCCTCAGAATCAGCCCTTAAGGCATTCAGATCCAGCTAAAAAGCCCATGAGGGTATTTTAGGCATGGAAAGCCAACACACTGGCAAAATAAAAATGAATGACCTAAACAAAAGATCTCTCTGAGTGAGATCCCAGCAGAAAGAACAGGCCATCAAAGAATGAGCTACCTTTTCCTGAAGAGAGAAGAGAACTTCCACGTTGACTATGAACTTGTCTAAATAAGATCAGAGTTGGCAAACTCAAAAGGCTTCCATAGCCTTGGCAACTCACGACAAGAGCGCAGAGTGATTACTGACACCATAAACAAGAGTGTCAATTGTTAAATCAACAATAGGAGTCACTGTGCACTTCCTC
Source organism: Lepus europaeus (assembly GCF_033115175.1). Lineage (NCBI taxonomy): Eukaryota > Metazoa > Chordata > Mammalia > Lagomorpha > Leporidae > Lepus > Lepus europaeus. The sequence goes on along the minus strand of NC_084832.1, from coordinate 42,482,186 downwards.
CCCATGTAGGATCTCTGTCCTTAATGTGTTGCACAATGTGAATTAATGGTATAACTAGTATTCAAACAGTACTTTACACTTTGTGTTTCTGTGTGAGTGCAAACTGTTGAAATCTTTACTTAGTCTATACTAAGTTGATCTTCTGTATATAAAGATAATTGAAAATGAATCTTGATGTTAATGGGATGGGAGAGAGAGTGGGAAATAGGATGGTTGCGAGTGGGAGGAAGGTTAAGGGGGGGAAAAGTCGCTATAGTCCAGAAATTGTACTTTGGAAATTTATGTTTATTAAATAACAGTTGAAAAAATAAAAAAGAAATAATTTTTAAGAGTAATAACTCATAAGATTTATTGAAAAAGTTTTAGATAGCTATAAATATATGTGAGATTATTATTTTATTTAAGGGCTCTAAACATCATTTGGAGTAGGTGATAATTTTTTCATTTGGTTTGATCATTTCATTATGGGGGGGAAAAAGCCACTGTAATTCAAAAGCTATACTTTGGAAATTTATATTTATTAAATAAAATTATTTATTTATTAAATTTTTATTAAATAAAATTTAATAAATTTATTAAATAAAATTTTTATTTATTAAATAAAAGTTAAAAAATTGGAAAAAATTTAGATAAATTCAGTGATTCTATAGGATTATTTCCAATTTCAGATTAGTGTAGCCCCAAACTTCCGTATATTAAAACAACGTATTAAAATTAATCATTTCCTTTATAATGCTTCCTTGTGTCACTGTGATCAACACTTTTAGATGATATTGGCAATCCATCTACAAACGCAAGTAAATCAATCGAAGGCTATTTTACTTAGGAGGGCTCAGGAAGACATAAATACTACATCATGATGCTTAAATCATTTGTCGTAAGTGTTTATTTTATCTACCTACATTTTACATAATAAAACCCAAACTCTCTGCAACTGAAAGACATATGTTCCATGACAAATTAAGTCTATTTGTTTCAACTCATTCCAATTCTCATCATACAGTGCCTCAAAAGGATGCCACATTTCATTGACTAATCCACAACTTTAAATTGCTTGGAACAAGTTAGACTGACAAATTGTGTGGGAATTTACTCTCATTGCCTTGGGAAAAATAAAATCCTTATTATAAATTCGTGCTAATAGTGGTCACCGTGTAGTGTAGTTCAAAATCATTAGGTTGGTGTTATATGACTCTAGAGTACAGTATATTTTTAAACGTTGAACCTGCGGCCTTAATATTTTATGAATATTTTATTTTGTAAGTTGTAACTTATAAGATTTTATAACCTAAGAAATACCTTAGAGATCATAATATTGAATGGTTGTTCATGAAAAGTTGCAAAGTTGTGTATTCATCAGCAGAGGAAATAAAGGAGAAAAATAACAGTGAATGTTCAAGATTGACAATTGAGAAATAACAATGGCACTAAAACTTCTATTTATTAATTAGGTTCCTTAGGTAAGTCATCTATCAATTAAAGGACTTAAACTGAAAATATCTGAAAACCCTCAAATTCTGAAATCCTATATTCTATTGTAGTGTTAATTCCAACACATTTGCAAGGTGTATTTTGTTGCCCACCTTCTATGCTACTAAAAATATTCTAACCTACAAATTACATCTTCACACTATTCTATACAGCACATCTTTCCTAACCAACTACACAAAATTAAATTATTGCTTCTTCTAATTTTACAGAATTTATCACAACATATGGTCTGCATATGTGTATTTTGGTCTTTGTGCCACACCAGAAGTCATAGGCTATTTATTATTCCTTTTATCAAATATCATTTTAATGCAACATGCCTAGCATAAGGTTTTACTAGTTTACATGTACATGGAAGATATAGTAAGTATTCAATGAAAGGGCATTTGGATAAACCTAGGGAACTAGATTTTTTGTGTCATATTTGAAACTTACTGCACCAGACATATAGATTTCCTTCTAAGAGGAATATGTGCTCTTTGCAATTCTTTGGACATTCCTACAAATCTCAACACTAAACAAATCAACACCTAATCTTGAATTTGCTAATGAATCTATCCTCCCATTTTCAAATATACTATATACATCACAACTCATAATTTTCCATGTCTTTCAAGAACCTGTTTTCCATGTTTTTCATTGACCTTTATGAGAAATTTTCAGATAACAACCCTTTCAGTATTTTTTCCATTTAGAAAACATTTCTTAACCAAGTGGAAGAAAAAAAAATGAGTTTGTATATAGGGGATTGGCTGCTTTCGTCTTACTCTGTATGGTACTTTTACGACAGCACTGACTAGACTTCATTTAATTTCATGTTGATTTTTCTAATTCCAGCTAGCCTCTGCATTTCAAAGGGCAGAAGTTTTTGTATTTTACCTGTGTTTCCTCAATGTTTAGTAAAAAATCTGTCAAATACACCCACAGAGCAGGCAGTAACCAAATAAACAACAAGTCTATGCCAGGGTCTTGATGTAGTACGTGAGAACTTTGAGTCACTGCTGGTGCCTTAGAATAAGATCACAATCTGTTCACAATGACAATCTGAAATACATGAAACATGGCAAAAGAAAAATCAGAGTATTTCTTGGCTCTAAATATCTTTGAAGAAATTAAATTGTTCCTACTAGGCCAAATATAAATATTCACAATCAAGAACAGAAACCTGTTAGAAGTGACATAGTGGGTATTATTGCTGCCTGTGAAGCCAACATCCCATATGGGCAACAGTTCAAGTCTCAGCTGCTCCATTTCCAATCCAACTCCTTGGTTAATGAACAGGCAGAGGCAGCAGAAAATAGTTCAAATGCTTGGGACCCTATCCCCCATGTCGGAGACTTGGATGAAGCTCCTGGCTCCTGGCTTCAGCCTGGCGCAGCCTCAGCTGTTGTGGTCATCTGTGGGAGTGAACCAGCAGATGCAAGATCTCTCTTTCTTTCTCTCTCCATCCCCATCTCTCTCTTTGTAACACTCTCAAATAAATAAATTAAAAAAAGAAATCTGAAAGAAGCTTATGAGTATGTTAAAAGGAGTTAATTGACCTTACAATATCATTTATGCCCATTTCACACTATTGCAGAGTGTTTGAAAATGTTAAATGAAATGCACAAAAAAATAAAATAAATCAGTATAATTCAAAGTGACAGCACAGGAACCTGTAGGTAGAGGCACAGAAAGAAACAAATCAAAACTAATGGCAATCCTCTGAGCGAATATTGATACCAACATAAATTATAATCTCTATTAAATTAATGAAGTGCTAATTAAAATTTCACCCTGCAGAGTATTACATACTATACGTGTATAAATGTTAGCACTAACACATTTTAATGCTCCTTATTTTTCATCTTCAAAATCAAACATGCTTTTTTTATGCTGTACAACACAAGAAATGCAATAGACAGATTGGCTCTTCCTAAAAAAAAAATTCTCCCTATTGAGAAATTTATGCCTTTCCAGAGATAATTATTTTGGGGATATCTATGAGCCTACTTCAAAAGTGCATGGAGGCGGCCAGCGCTGTGGCTCACTTGGCTAATCCTCCGCTTGCGGCACTGGGATCCCATATGGGCACCAGGTTCTAGTTCCAGTTGCTCCTCTTCAAGTGCAGCTCTCTGCTGTGGCCTGGGAAGGCAGTGGAGGATGGCTCAAGTGCTTGGGCCCCTGCACAGGCATGGAAGACCAGGAAGAAGCTCCTGGCTCCTGGCTACGGATCGGTGCAGCTCCAGCCATAGTGGCCATTTGGGGAGTGAACCAACGGAAGGAAGACCTTTCTCTCTGTCTCTCTCTCTCTATGTATAACTCTACCTGTTGAATTTTTTTAAAAAGTGCATGGAAAATAGATTAAGGGATGTTTATTTTGGTGCAAAATTTTTGAATTTCTTGCACGTTTTCATAACACACATTTTCCATGAACACTTTGAAGAACCCTTTTATATATTTTCTATATGTAAAAGACTGCTACTATCCTGTTTTTTAAATTCTGATCTATACAAGTGTCATGTCAAAACATGAAAGGGAGCTTTACAGTCTCTAGTTAGAAGCTTTTAATACATCCAATATTGACAAAATTAATGTTTTACTACCTCAAACTAATTCCATCAATGATTTCATTTGTATTTGTATTCAAATACTGAAACATCAATATTAATAAGATGAGTCTTTGTGGGTTTGGAAATACAATTTTTTTTCTGAATACTAGCAATTTCAGAAAATTATTTTTGCTCTCCATTTCAGCATTCTAACATCCAAGTTTTAGGACCATCTTCCAAAAGGAATATCCTCAAATTTATTCTGGCCATCTGAAGTTGCACATTGAAAGTGGATGGAAATAGTAATGGGTGAATAAATAAAGGAAGTTGTATACCAACAAGATTAATATTCTTACTATGGTCAACTTCTTCTTATAATATTCTTATTATGGTTAATTTATTGAACATTGAAAATTTCCAGAGACTCTGCAGAATACATTACAATCAATTTGCTGCCAGTTTAACTTCTATTTTTACAAGTCTTTAGACCATGTCAAAAAGATTGTGTACCTTAGCCAGTTGACAGAGCAGAATAATAAAGAAATCTCTCTCTCTCTCTCTCTCTCTCTCTCTCTCTCTCTCTCTCTCTCTCTCCCTCTCCCTCTCCCTCTCTCTCTCTCTCTCTGTCTCTCTCTCTCTCACACACACACACACACACACACACATTGAGCTCTCATCTGCTGGATCACAACCCAGGTGGTGATAACAGCAAGGACTGGGGGAGGCAAAATCTGGGAGCTAGGAACTAAATTCAGGTCTCCCATGTTAAGAAGCAGGTACCTAACTGAGTCATAAGCACTGTCTCCTAGGGTCTGCTTTTCAAGGAAGATGGAGTCAGAAGCAGAGCAGGACTCAAAATCAAGTACCCTGGAATGGATCACAAGTGTCTTAAGCAGGATCTTAGCCAGATTCCAGAAATGTAGTATATCATCACCCATAAATGACTGCTTCATGAACTGAATTATTACAATAGGCAATAGTCTTTTAAAAATCAGATGACTGTTTCTTACTTTATTATTGAATCTAAGCAAGGAGGTTTATTGTGGAAGCTTTTTTCACCAAGTCACTGTGAAGTCTGAAGAAATCTTCCTCTTATTTCCAGAATTTGGTAGATAACAGTGTGGTCTCTGTCGTCAAATCCCAACATAAAATGTTGCTAGAGAACATTCAAATAACAACAAATGAACCAAGCATGTTGAAGATAAAATTGTTTGCCTATAGTCATAGAAAAACTAATGAAAAAACCAAAATTTTTATATTCTACATAAAACCAAAATTATTCTTTTGCACTATTAATTTGCTTTTAATTTAAGCATTTAAAATATAATTTAAGGCATTGATTCTTTTTGCAGTGCTATGCCAGGATGAAACCAAGAACCAGGAACTCCATTCAGATCTTCCATGTGGGTGACTGGGAGTCAAAAGCACTTGGACCATATCCACTGACTTTCCAAGTGCACTGATAGAAAGATGAATTGAAAACAGAGGACCCAGGACTCAAACTGACTCTCCAACATGAGATGCAAACTTCCCAAGTGGCAGATTAACCTGCTGTACCACAGCATTCAATCTTTACAAGTTTTTGGCATAGCAGAATAATAGATGCTGAAAGAATAAACCTAAGTTTTTGCCCAACATGTTGTACATTATTAACCATTAATGGCCATCTATGAAAAGCCAATGCCTTCTTCTATGTAGACCAATATAAATACAAGAGAAATTGATTTTACTAAATAAAAGCTATAGCTTTATTTAATAATAAGCATTGGAATTAGTATGGATAATCAGGAAAGGATTATAATTTTAAATTTACAGTGCTGCTGCAAACATACCATAGATTTATACTGGTCTAAACAGAAGAAGGCATTGGAGTTTCACAGATGATCATAATAATTAATAATGTGAAATAAGTTGAGCAAAAACTTAGGTTTATTCTTTTAACATCTGTTAATCTGCTATGCTAAAAATATGTAAAGAGTGAATGTTGTAAAAAGGTAAAATGTCATACATTTGTATTCTTATTTCCAAGGAATCTTTCCTGTGTGACTTTCAACAAATTGATAAAAAGCTCAGTAATATTAAAAGTCATGAGAGTGGAAATATTTACTTTGGAAAACTCATATACTTATAATGCATATTAATATATATATAATATATATATATATATATACATATAAATTACTATGGACAGATCTGCATAGTAACAAGACTGGTGGTCTTCAAAGTTTCAAATTTTGGCCTAAAATTAGGACTGAAATTTATCTCTTACTGAAAATTTTAAACAGAAGACATAGCCTACATGGTTTTTATCTCCATGCCTAGCAAAGATCCTTTCATATAGTGTACACTTAAAAATATCAAATTGAATTTTTAAATGTACATTTAGAACTCCCTATTTCCTGATAGAAAAATATTCATGTGACCTATGAAGAAGTAAGATGACGAGTAGATCAGTTAAGTTTCATTTTCAGAGCACATGGGCTTTTTATATGCCAGCATAATGAATACACTAGTGCAGCAAAGCTGGGGAATTTTTCTCATGGGCCTGGTCCATATTTATCATCCATGTTGTCACTGGGTACACAAGGCCTCTACACTTAACAGGATCTCTGCCTAGAGAGCTGTATTTTATGTTTCTGTTAAAATTATCAGTATAAAAATGACAAATTGTTTGTAACCAGAGTTAGAAGTAGTTTCTGAAACTACATCATGTTTTCTTGGTCTTAATGGAGTTAACAGTGAAGCTGATTATTGAATGCTTATTTTAGTTGTATAGAGATGAACATTTAAAGACTCTTTATAAAATTGATTTACTGAGCAAAGTAAAGAGCATATTGCTGTCTATGGGTGTCAAAAGGATGCATGAATAAGCTACTGCCCAATCTACAATTCTATTTAAACAATAAACTGCTGTCGATGTGTCTCCTCCAGATTTTTTCAATTAGCTTAATTATAAAGATCATTGTGAAGTATCTTGCTAACACTTGACAAAAGTTTGCAGATGTACTATAAATCATGAACCCATTCATGAAACATTTTAACCAAGTATTTGTAGGGGTTCACTTATTCATTCCAGTATCAGGGTTTCAAACTAGTTTGATTTACAGATTTTCTGAAAAAAATATAATATAGTGCCAATATCTTTTAATTTCCCAGTTTATTTTGAAAACAATTTTTGACATACATCCATATTTATTTGGCAATAGATATGTTATAGGAAGTCCTTGCAGCAGGTGACACACTGCTCCTACACTATCTCAAAGAATAATAGGGGATACACCATTTCTGTGCATCACAGTACCCAAGTAGTTCAGTTTCAGATTTGCAGTTTCTAACTTGATTCATTTTCTACTCAAATCTCTTCAATTATTGTTATCTATCCATGATGCATATTGAAATGTGGCAAAGTTTTCTTTGGTAACCTCTTAGGTCATGTGGTTCCTGGGCACAACATGCCTGCTCATTCAGTCCTGCTCTTGATAGTCAGGAGGTTTCCTATCTCGTAAGTGATAACAGCCATACTGTATAGAATGCATTAACTGGTTACAAGCTTTTTGAAAATAGCTTCTGCAACAACATTTTACTATACACACAAACAGCACAGATTTGAGAATCTTCTTGGCCATCTTCCCGCATGCACAGACAAAATTACAATATTTTAAATGACTTCTTCACATCCATGTAGAAAGATTTGATCAATTATGAAATAAAAATGAGAGAAAATGCAGATTTTATTGAACTACAATTGACTAGCTGGTGTTAACCTCCATTGACTATATTATTATGTGCATTATATTTAGGGCAAGAGATATTGAGAGAAAATTATTTGTTAAATTTTATATTCTTAAATTTCTGCATCTATTTTATGTTTCTTATATTAAACAAAGGCATGGAACAAACAAAAGAAGAAAATAAAATAGACTGGGAGGTAAAGTTAAAAGACCAAGCACTAAATTTGATTTCTGATAGTTCTTTTGAAAGCAAAACAACTAAGGACCAAGTTCTATATTTTTTATTGTACAAGTTGTCTGTCAGTTCCATGGGAGATTGATTCCAAGAACTTCACAGATAGAAAAATCCATTAAACTCAGGACTATCATATAAATTGCATAGGATGAGAAAAGTTAGTAGAAGTAGTCATGTAGTCTTCCTATGTTTTATATTTTTAATTTGAAACTTTTTATCAAACTAAACTCAAGCCTCATCACTTTTTATAAAAAAGACATATTAAATTCCCATCGCAAAATAAAATGGAATGTAAAATTGCTAAGCAGGGTCACACGTGGTCTGATTTCTGTTCACTTCTTCAAATCATCTCATACTGCCCCTCCATCTGTTGCACTCTACATATTTTTACCTTATTTCTTCCTTGACTATAACAACCTCATTTATGTTCTGGTCCTTTCAACATACTGTTCTCTTACTTTGAAAGGCACTTCCTCTGGATTTACCATGGCTGCTTATACTAATTTTTTTTTTTTTGCTCAGGCTAAAATTTTACTTAAATTTTAATTATTTGTTTAAAGAATCATTTTTTTTTCCTAAGGCAGAGTTAGAGAAATAATGAGAGGGAGAGCCCAATTTCCATCCACTGGTTCACTCCCCAAATGATACCTAGGGCTACATCAGACAGGAGCCAGCAGTTTCTGTCTCTGCAAGACTGGCAAGGTCCCAAGTACTTGGGCTATCTTCCGCTGCTTTTCCAGGCACGTGAGCAGGGAGCTGGAATACAAGTGGAGCAGGCAGGACGTGATCTGATGCCCATATGAGATGTCGGGGACTCAGTGGCAGCTTAAGCCACCATGCCACAACTCCAGCTCCTTAAGGATTTTGTTTAATCATCCTTGCAAATGCAGCCATCAAATACCTTCCACACAGATAATTCCATTCCCACTTTATCTCATGGCTCTTTCAAATCTCACTCACACAACTAATCACACTTTGGAATTATCTTATATGCTTATTTGAGTTAATTTCCATTCTACCACACAAATATTTTAAAAACAAAAAGGATTCACATTTTTTTCTTTATCCACTATTGGTATTAGAAGAGATTAAAATGGCATCTAAATGTGATTTATTTTCAATAAATAGTCACTTTAGAGAAACAGAATAAAATACTGCAGTGTTCTAGCTTCCATTTTCAATACCTGTCTGTATTAGAGATGGACTCCAAAATCACTCAAATACTTTAATGCTTTTGTTCTAAAAATGTTTTCAAGGATTTTTCATTAATTATTTTGTATCTTTATGAAACATGCCCAGCATTAAGAAAAATAGTGTTGCTTTACACACTTAATGTTTTCTCAACTTTATATTCTAAAACTGTTGCTCTGTGTTTTTCTCTGTTTAGTTTTTAACAATGTCAGACTTGTAACATTACTCCAGGGATGTGCAAAGTCAAATGCCATTATTATCCGTTCTAATTTTTCCTCCTCTAAATTTTGTATGTCCAACTTTTATAAGTTTTATAAATACTACCAATCCTAATGTTTAAAGGCCTTAAATATGTTAATTTTTAAATGAATAAAATGTATTTTTTCTAATATTAAATGTTTACTTCAACATTTTAAGAAATATATAATAGGGTGCCGCATTTTGGTGTAGCAGGTAAAGCCACTGCCTTATGCACACAGGTTCAAATCTCAGGGGCTCCACTTTGATACAGTTCCCTGCAAAAAGACCTGGGAAAGCAGTAGAGGACAAAGTGTTTGGACCCTGCACCCACATGGAAGATCCAGAAGAAGCTCCTGGCTCTTGGCTTCAGCTGTTACACCCATTTAGAGAGTGAAACAGAGGATGGAAGATTCTCTCTCTGTCACTCCCACTCTCTCTCTAAATCTGCCTTTCAAATAAATCTTTTCTTTTAAGAAATATAATAACATTTTTGCAGCTATCCCAATGACCTTGTCACCTTTTTTATCTGATAAGTGTTTCCACATACCTTTTTCTTTAAGTCTAACTAACATTCATTCTGAGATAGACATATTGTCTATTTCACTTATCAGAAAGATGGGAAAATAAATAAACTAAAAGTTCCTTGGACAAATACTTCATGAGTGGTAAAAATTTATTGAGCCTTTTGCTTATATGTCCATTTAAGTTATACATTCTATTAAAGATCATTGACAACCATAGGAGGTCTGTTTAGTCTCTCAGGTTGAAAATATTGATATTAGCAAGTCACAAAATCAAGTAACACTTATTTTAGTTTCCTTCTTTAAAAGGCAGCAATACTTATCAAGACCTGAAGTATAAACTGATCTAATTCTATTTGAAGCTCTCTTTAAAGCCTAAACTAATTCTGGTATTATGCAGTCAGTGTGAAATTTTATTGTTGCTGTTTTGGTTCAGTACATATCACCAAGCACCTGTCAAAAAGCCTGAGAGAGCAATAGAACAGCAAGATGCTATGTACTATCTGGCAATGACATTCTCACACTTGCCTGGTCAACACCCTTTGTAACAGTGAAAGTAGTCTTCTATGGGCCAGCTTTTCAAGTCCATTAGATAACATTGGGAACTAGGAGAACTTAGAAGTTAGTCATGTCTTATAATGGAAATGTCAAGTTGAGTTTAAAGATGGTGACTGTTATGTAAAATATTTGAAGAAGAAAAATAATTTCAAGATTTGAACACGTGAATATTAGGTGTTGAGTTTGTGCTTTTGTGAAAACACATTACCGGATGATATTCTCTTGCTTTTTTCTTTAAAGATTATTTATTTATTTGAAAGGCAGAGTGGACAACGAGAGAGGAAGAAACAGAGATTTTCATTTTTTTTAAGATTTATCTTTATTTATTTGAAAGACAGAATTTCAGAGAAAAGTAGAGATAGAGACAGAGGTCTTCCATCTGCTGGTTCATATCCCAAATGGCCGCAATGGCCAGAACTGAGCCGATCTGAAGCCAGGAGCCAGGAGCTTCCTCCAGGTCTTCCATGAGGGTGCAAGTGTCCAAGGACTTGGGCCAACTTCCACTGATATCCCAGGCCATTGCAGAGAACTGGATCAGAAGCAGAGCAGCCGGGACTAGAACGGGCACCCATATGGGATGCTGGCACTTCAGGCCAGGACTTTAACCTGCTGCACCACTGCACCAGCCCCAGACAGATTTTCCATCCTCTAGTTTACTCTGTAAATTTCTGCAAAAGCCTGGTATGGGCCAGGCCAAAGCCAGGAGCCAGGAACTCCATCTCATTCTCCCACATGGGTGGCAGGTGCCAAAACATGAGTCATGATTTGCTGTTTCCCAGGGACATTAGCAGGAAGCTGGATCAGAACTGCAGAACAGCTGCGATTGGAAGTAGGCACTTCATGTCTCAAGTTCAAGCATTCAGCTCTTTAGGAAGAAGTTTGTCTCTTCCACCTTAAATTAATAGTGTAAATGCCAACAGTATGATAAGGAGTCTAATAAGGGGTAGGAGGACGTTCAGAGAAATCAAACCATACTGAAAATTTCAATACTGAAATTCCTAAAACTTTCAATTATAAAAAAGAAAGAGGGATCTTAGAATATGTCTTTAAATATGTATTACTAGTTTAATCTAAAATTCAACTTCCCTAATTACAGATTTATACTTTTATTAGCATTAAATGGTTTGAAAGTCTCTATCCCTCCAGAGAATGAATCTTCACTGATATCATGAGATAAAAAGAAAATGCATACTCAAACTTTTACTATTTAATCTCAATGCCTTGACTCAAATGGTCTAGCTGAAAGAACATACAAACCACTAAAGATGCCCTCGAGAACTTTGTTGGAGACTATCAATTAAAATGAACTGGCAGATTTTTATTGCTTGATAGATCACTACTTTCACACTCAGTCCTATTGAACTATTAATAGTACAGTGCCTCACGATTTACATTAATTTTAATTTCACCCTATATTTGAAGAACTCTTGAGATGAACAAAAAGATACTCTACATGCTATATTTTCTGTAGCTGGAATTTTGGTATTTATTTCTAGATCTTTTATCCAGTTAGGTAAATTTTGAAGTGATACCTAGATTATGTATCGATCTGGTATTAGAGATGATGGTGTAATGGGACAATGTAATTTTGCCATGTGACCAACTAAAATAGTATCTTTTGCAGAGTAGGTAGTTCAGAATAAAACTTTCAAAAATACCTCTTGAGGTCTTTATTTTTTTTGAAAGTCAGAGTTAGGGACAGAGACAGAGAGACAGAGAGATCTTCCATCTGCTGATTGACTCCCCAGAAGGCAACAATGGCCAGAGCTGTTGCAGACTGAAGCCAGAAGTTTTATCTAGGTTTCCCATGTGGGTGGCAGGGGCCCAAACACTTGGGCCATCTTCCGCTACTTTTCCCAGGCCATTAGCAAGGAGTTGGACTGGATGTGGAGTAGCTAGCACACTATCTGGCACCCATTTGGGTTGCCACATTGAAGGTAGCTGCTTAACTCTCTACACCACAGCACCAGCTACCAAAAATCCAGTTCTTTAAAATCATGAACCGTGCGACCAGTGTTGTGCTGTAGCAGGTAAAACTGCCGCCTGTGATGCCAGCATCCCATATGAGTTCTGGACCATGTCCCAGATGCTCCAATTCTGATCCAGCTCCCTGGTAATGCACCTGGGAAAGCAGCAGCAGATGGCCCAAGTGATTAGGCCCGCAAACCCATGTGGGGACACGGATGAATTTCCTCAATCCTGGCTTCAGCCTGGCCCAGTTCTGGCAGTTGAGGTCATTTGGGGAGTGAACTAGCGGATGGAAGACCTTCCTCTCTATAACTCTGCCTGTCAAGTAAATAAAAATAAATCTTAAAAAAAAAATCACTAACTTGTACATACACCTGGAAGAAGTCAACTTCTTAGAGTTCCAAAAGAAGCATCACTTCATTCCTTGCTGTGGGAAGCAAGGAAGAGATGAATTCTAGTGTAACAAAAACAAATCAGTGTATTAGAGTGATTAGATCTACCACAGTTCTGAGTAAAGCATTGTGTTTGCCAAGGAGCAAAGAGCATTGTGGTGAGCACATAGTACCTATGGTTTGTTAACACTGATTATATTTTGTAAAAATAAACTGATTTATGGTGGGATGAAAGCAAAGAAACAGAATTTTTGAATACTCAACTCACATATGTGCTATATAAATAGAATTGCATGTATTAACTTTTGTCATCATTTCTTCATACTTGTTTTGGCAATTTTAACAATATAATAAAAGAGTATGATTCTAATATCCAATGATAATAATTTTAGCAATAACATTTTAAATTTATTATAAAAGGATTTAGTTGCACTGAATAAATTCTGGTCCTGAAAAATGTCAGGTTAATATACTTAACTGGAAAAAAAATTTTTGAGACATACTCATGATAAGCACAGTAGTCATATGTTGATAAGCTTTAGAAGCTTTTGTCCTTTCTTTCTCAAATGGTCATTTTAAAGAAGTGTTAAAGTATCACTGCAGAAGCTACTGAAGTAAGGTCACCCAGTGTAGAAGTAAAATTTGACCATCTCTAATATCATATGTTTAGAATTACTAACTTAAAAAAGATTAGAATTTGATCAGTGAGGGGCTGGCGCTGTGGCATAGTGAGTTAAAGGCTTGGCTGAAGCGCCCGCAACCCATATGGAAACCAGTTCTAGTCCCAGCTGCTCCTCTTATGATCCAGCTCTCTGCTATAGCCTAGGATAGCAGTGGAAGATGGCCCAAGTCCATGGGCCCCTGCACCCGCATGGAAGACCTGGAGGAAGCTCCTGGCTCCTGGCTTCGGATCAGCACAGCTCCCACTGTTGCAGCCATCTGGGGAGTGAACCAGCGGATGGGAGACCTCTTTCTCTGTCTCTACCTCTCTATAACTCTTTCAAATAAATAAAATAAATCTTAAAGAATTTGATCAGTGAAAAAAGTTTAGAAAATGAGATAGAGAATGAATACAAGAGCAAGATAACAATAAAGCCAGGGTAATGGCAAGGATGATATTTATATAAAAATACACTATATTACCCAGGGTTTTCCTGAAAGACAGAACCAATAGGCTATACATAGAGATATATGAGGGATTTATTAAGGGGGTAGGCTCACATGATTATGGAGGCACAAAAGTCCCCCTATAAGTCACCTGCAAGAGATCTCAGGAAACCAACAGTATGATACAGTCCAAATACAAAGGCTTCAGAACCAGAAATGCTCAGGTATAACTCGAGGTCTGAGACCCAAAATCTGAGAACTCAGGAGACCAATTGCATTAATCCTGGACTCCAAATACCAGACAGCCTGGACTTCTCATATCCACGGCACTGTAAAGGTAACCTATCCCAGGCCTCAGAGGAGAGAGACCAATTGCCTTCGGTGTTTGTTTCATCCAGAGCCCAGTGCCCATTCACACTAGAACACTCTTCCCAACTTGTTCCACTCAGACTCACACACTTATCTCTTATAGAAACATCCTCACTCCAGGTATTCTCTAATTCCATCAGTTTCACACTTAAACTCTTCCATGATACCCAGCTGTGAGCAGTCAAAAACATAAAATGTATTTTCTTCTTCTTAAATTCAGTTATATTGAAAAGTAAGTGATCTCTCAGAATTTACTAAACAACTGAGCACTGTGGTATAACAGGTAAAGACATTCCCTGGGATGCTGACATCCCATATAGAGACTGGCTGGAGTCCCAGCTGCTCTACTTCCAATCCAGCTCCAGCTTATGTGCCTGGGAAATCGGAAGATGGACCATGTCCTTGGGCCTCTGGACCCATGTGGGAGACCGGATGAAGCTTCTGGCTGCATCCTGGCCCTGCTCTGGTCATTGTAGCCATTTGGGGGTGAATCAGTGGATGGAGGATATCTGTCTCGATCTCTCCCTTCAACACTACTTTTCAAATAAATAACATAAATCTTAAGAAAAGAAAGTTAATATCAAACAGCAATGATGACTAGAATATTTTCTGATTGAAAATGAATAAATTTGTATAAATCATTACAAAATAAATCATGGTTTTACAGAAATGTGAGGAAGTAAATAATTCATCTAAATTTGTTGAATGAGAAAAAGAAACTGCCTTACAAAGTTTTCAATTTTTTTTTTTTTGACCCTTCTCCTACCTAGATTCTGTTTCTTGGTGAGCTGCTGAAGATGTGAAAAGAAAACATCAGGTAACCTCCACCACTCAGCATGGGACCACATGCAGAGTAGTGGTTCAAAACTGTTTGATGGTGAACAACAAAAAGCAAGCTGGTGATTAGGAAATGATGCTTAAGATACCCCTCCTGTACTCTGTTTATGCAGTGGCACACTTCTTTCCAATGAAAGCTTTCAAGTAAGAATTGAGAAGGCTGTGTGAGAATGAAAAACTACAAACCGTACTATACTTACTGAGCTCGAGCTTCAACTATTGTTCCTCTTTATATGTTATTTTATACAAAATTTCATTATGCAAAATTATGTCAGTGTGTTGACCTAGAAGCTAATTTATGGCTAGTCACAAAAATGGCCCAGAAGGATTTTTGAGATACAATATGCCTGTTGGGCAGTACATGACAAGTAATCTCTCTAGACTTAGCTTATGTGGGATTTGTAGTTCTGTAATTCTGTAGGGAAAGTAATGTAACAGCTGTGAAATAACGTGATTCTTAAATGGCATTTTTTTTACAAGTAGTAAGGACTTTTAATTGATGTATTTAGCAGGTATTAAACAGCTCTCTACCTTCTTGTCCAGTGGGAAGTAGTTGTCATGTGCCCCATGCTGTTATCCCATATGGCAGAACTGCCCACATTCAAAATTCTTTCTATTTGCATATGATCAAAATCCCCAATTTAGACCTGCAATTGGAGTCTTGGAAAGAAATGTGAACAAAATGACATACCCTTACGACTAAGTTCCCTCCTACATTTTCCTCTTGCTTAGATCAGCATTTGCAGCTATGTTTTGTTCAAGGATTAAGGCCATTGTAATTTTCTTTTGTGTGATTATATCAGACAAATTATGTTTAAAATTTTTATTTTATTTTTTTTTAATTTTTTTATTTTTTGACAGGCAGAGTGGACAGTGAGAGAGAGACAGAGAGAAAGGTCTTCCTTTTTGCCACTGGTTCACCCTCCAATGGCTGCCGCAGCCGGCGTGCTGCGGCCGGCGCACTGCGCTGATCCGATGGCAGGAGCCAGGTGCTTATCCTGGTCTGCCATGGGGTGCAGGGCCCAAGCACTTGGGCCATCCTCCACTGCACTCCTGGGCCACAGCAGAGAGCTGGCCTGGAAGAGGGGCAACCGGGAGAGAATCTGGTGCCCCGACCGGGACTAGAACCCCATGTGCCGGCACCGCAAGGCGGAGGATTAGCCTATTGAGCCGCGCCGCCGGCTAAAATTTTTAAACTTTATTTTTGAAATTGGCAAACAAAACGGGTATATTTACCATGTATAACATAAGGTTTTGTTGCTAATACATATGGTGGAATGACTAAATTTAGCTGAGAGTATTAATATTTAAATTCTTTTTTGTTAAATAGCAGTGGATATTTCACAATAAAAATTTTATAAGTGAAACACATGTCCTGACCTTACTTCCAAAGGTTACTCTGAACGGATGAAGTATGTAATATATGCAAGAACAGTTTATAAATAGCAAAGTTTGATGCAATATAAATTATATTTGGTAATTGTATTTCTATACCAATTATAAATTGCTCTGAAAAGGAACCAAGACAGCAGTTTAAGGTGTGGTAGAAAGAGAAGCCATGATGTGAAAGTAGATAACCTGAGTTAACATATTAGATCAGAAACTTACTATGTTTCACTTACCCTCTCTGAACGTTAGCATTTTCTTTCAGAAAGTAAGAATAATAGTGTTAATGAAATAAGCACTGATGTTCAGATAAAATCCAATGAAGTATTCGAGTAAACATCACCTAAAATCTAATAGTTCTTGGTGTACATTTTAAAAATATTTATTTATTTGATAGACTGTCTGAGAGAACGAGGGAAAGACAGAGAAAAATATAGAGATCTTCCAACCACTGGTTCACAGCCCAAATGGCTGCAACATCCAGGGGTGGGTCTGGCTAAAGCCAAGAGCCAGGAGCTCCATCCAGGCGGCCCACATGAGTGCCAGGGGCCCAAGCAATTGGATACCCTTCACTGCCTCCCTGGGTGCATTAGCAGGGAGCTGGATTATAACCCAAGTAATTGAACTCCAATCAGCACTCTATTAAATGCCAGTTCTGAAAGCAGTGGCTTAAACTGCTGTGTCACAACACTAGCCCTAGTTCCTGCTGCATTTTTAATACTTAAAATATATTCTATGAATAAACAGGTATAACATTCTACATGGAGGGACAAAATAGTTGCTATTATGATGAAGCAGCTAGTTTATAATAGTCTTAAAATAAATGGGCAGCAATAAAAATAAATAAAACCATTTTTGTCCAAGTTATGAAAAATAAAGCCTTCTTTGAACTGGTTTCAGGTATATGTTTATCAAGTTATAGTTGAACATTACCACTGTACTTAACTAAAAATGTGAAAACATATTTTTGTCAGAATTAGAGAAAAGAAGCATTTTTTCCTGTTTAAATATTTAGCCCATTTATGTGAAGGAAGCAGGTAGAGCAGAGGGAAGAGATGGTACACATATATTACCAAGTGTTCACACATGAATCAGTAGTCTTTGAAAATCCAAGTTTAACCTAGGGATGACTTCATGAGATACAGTATAAATTCTGTCATCTGAAACATAAAATAATCTTACTGATGTTGTTTTGTAAAAACTATAATAAATAAACTATAAATTATCGATATGGTTAAATATGGTTAAAATTGTGTGGAAGTTAATGCGATTCTGATTTAGAGGAATGCTTATTTCCACAAATTAATCTTCATTTTGATGACTGGAAAATGTTTACCTAATGTATGAAGAGAGATGATCACTGTAGAATTTCACCCACGCTTGACATTATAACATCTTGCCACTAGAGCTCATTGTTGCTCTTCCCATAGACTGTGTAAGGTTAAGTTTCTTTTTCTTTCTTCTTTTCTTTCTCACTTTCCTGCTTTCTTTAATGTTATCTGGATATAGTCCTCTCTGAAAAATAGCATTCTTAAAATATATTTTTATTTAACAAAAAGTGTACTCCAAAAATATAATCTCCTTTAAAACGTGTGGTAAGATATGTCAACTATGTGAATCTCTGATAAAATAATTCCTTAAAAATAATCTGTGTATGTGTCAGCACAGTGAGCAAATGTCTCTTAATCAAACATGTTATTCCATGCTCATCAAACATGTTAAATTGCTCATTTTCTAATAGTCTCCAAGACTGAACAATTTATTGAAAAATACCTAAGGATTCTTTCAAGCCTACACAAAATTTTTCTATTTGTAACTTCTAAAAATAATGAATCCTTTCAATAATAATCAAATATAATTTGTCTAGTTTCTAAAACCAATTCCTAGACCATTGGTTCTTTAAGACATTTGTAATCCTCATTCTGCCAAGAAGAAACTGAAATACCCATTTGGAAATGAATAAAAATTCTATGAACTATACAAGGAAAAGATTAACTAAAGAAATTACCACAAATTTCTTCCACATTCTGTTTTACCCTTTCTTCCTCATACAAGTTAATTTGGTGCCTAATCTTGTCCCGATCTTGTGGAACTGCCTGGAACCTAATTCCAGTATCCAATCCACTTAAAAGAAACCTTCTTTATTGTTGCCAAAATTCATACTGTGTATGTGACATCTAACTTTTACAACTTCACTAGATAACAAAAGTCCCAAAGAAAATATACAAAATAATTTGTTTCTTTTTATAGTAAATCAGTTATTGTTAAGTTATCATGGTCACATATTAAAATCTAGAGCTGTTTCACAAGGAAGATTTCCACTTTTTTCCTCAAGGAACTCCATAGCCCAAAGGAACTTAAAATTCCTATATAAAACTTCTCTAACTAGCTGTGAGATGAATTTGCCACTCATGAATCCCTTCTTCCATTTCCTCAATAAAATCTGTTATTAAAATATTTTAACGTGCATACATGTGGTACACTTGAAAACACATACATAGACATCACAAACAACTTGAAGATAGAGTAGAACACTCTAACCTGGCTCTTCCAAAATTTTATTCCTCTGTTAGTATAAACATAAGCCTTATATTCTAAGACCTCCAATCTTTACCTCTGAGACTCTGCAAAAACTTTCCTTTTACTCTATCCTCTTTTTTCCCCGAGATAAAAATCTGGGCCTTTCTACTAGATAAGCTTTTCTCTCATAAATCTCAACTGCCTGGATATCAAACAATGGCTAAATTGCTTAGGTACTCTTATAAAATGCTAAATTATGAAAAGGAATTAGAATAAGAGTTTAGGATTAGGATTATATTTTAGTAACTAGTATAGGTAACTACTTTCCTTTTTTTTTCTTCTTCTTCTTCTTCTTCTTTTTTTTTTTTTTTTTTTGATGTAGTTAATTTTATATGCTGAAAGAGTTCCTAAAGATACAGGCAGGGAACAGGCTAAGAGAAAGAAGATGGACAATGTAATTTGAATGAGAAAGATGTACAGTGATACTTTTCCTTTCAAATTACCTGACAATTCAAGAGACATGGGTTATATATTAAGGAAAGAATGTAGTTTGAGACAGCATATGCCTGACTGCCTGGGACTGTCTTAGATAAATGGACAGCTTTCTGTACTGTGGGAGTTAGATGTTACATTTCAGATAAAGGATTTGACTGACAGATCAGTATCCAAGAAATACCTGGCATATCAATATCTACATGCAAATTAGGACAGCCATTCTAAAGTCATTAGCTAAACTTATTGGTGGGGGTGGGCTTGTATAACTAAATTCAGGAATGCTGAAAAGCTTAACATTTCCACAAAACTTCACAGATTTGAGAAGTTACACATTGAAAACAATATAAAATGTAAACTGAAGGAAGTTAATAAAAATTGCTTATTAATCTATTTTCCTGAATTGTTATATGAAACATAAAATCTTCAATTAAATATATATATATATATATATATATAACATAAACATAAGAGTTAGTGCACTGTAAATAGAGTGATATTACATGGCAAATTTTAAAAAGGAAATGCTTTGCAAATGTAAATGATAGTGACTAATGGGTAAGAGCACTAGAATCCTTCCTTTTTTTCTTTGATTTCTGTTTTTATAATCTACTTTGCTTAGCAAATTTTAATTATCATTACACTATTTGCACAAAAAATATGTTCCAATATTCTAAAACTAAAGAGCAGGACTAAACTAGTCCCTCCAATAAAAAACACCTTAGTCTTTAAAGCCTAATTATATTTTATTATACTATCTTTTATTTTCTTTTTAAATTTTTTATTAATATATAGAGAACAGATTTTATGCATTCTGCAGGGACAGTTCCAAGAAGACAGTCATACTTCCCTCACTTCCCACCAAACCTCTTTCTTTTAAAATCAAATCCTCCACCACCACCCAGATTTCAACCAAAGTTCTGTGGATTTAAACCTTACAAACTTTTTCTGTTTCAAAATGTTGAGCACATAAAGTAAGAACTTAATGTTGAGCACATTAAGTAAATAGTTACTAAGATCAAAGAGGATGAACTGATGTGAACATTCTTTGTGATATTCTGCCCTTCCTCATACCTTAGGACTAAGTTTGCAGCCTGGTAACTAGAAATTACTAGTCTCACTGGAACTATTCCTTATAAAGGGAATGATGTCTGTGAAAATGCAATGCAGGAAGTTATTCAAGCAGCCATTAACCTTTACATCTTACTCAGCTCCTCCTGAGTACAATCATTTACTCAGTGTCATCAATTGAACCATTCTCATCTTGCTGTTTTAGTGGAAAGTTTTACCTATGAAAACATTCATTTGTTTTTTATAGTCTTTGATCTTTTTCCCCAGCAGCTTGTTTCTGTATGCTTTAAGAAACCCAAACTACATGCTCTTATATATGAAAAGGAAAGTTTAACAACAACACAAAAAAGCTCGCTGAAGTTCCAATTTTCTTGTATAGAAGACAATTATTTGCCACAGTTGTAGCATAAAATCTTTTCAAATTTCTAGATTATGTAGCCCTCAATATTTATTTTAAAAATCCATATGAAATTCTAAGGAAATATTTTACATTCCCTGTTATTTTACATCTAGAACATGGTTCATGTTTTTGTGCATGTGTTTATGTTTGGGGAGTTATAAAATTGTATAGTAATCCATGAAATAAACATACAGTCTGTATTGATCAACTGATTAACTCTTATTAAACTCTGCAAGAGATCAAAGAATTTATCTTTTATGTATGACATATTTTCAAATGTTCCCATATGGATTAGCTGTTTTTCTGCTTTACTTTTAGTAATTTGTTTTTCCACTTCAAATCTCCTTACCAGAAAAACTCAACCATGGTTTAATGATAAAATGAAATGACCAAACCAAATGAAAAAATTATCACCTACTCCAAATGATGTTTAGAGTCCTTAAATAAAATAATAATCTCACATATATTTATAGCTAACTAAAACTTTTTCAATAAATCTTATGAGTTATTACTCTTTAAGATGCTATTTCCTTTTTTATTTTTTAACTGTTATTTAATATAAATTTCCAAAGTACAACTTCTGGACTATAGCAGTTTTTTCCTCCCTTAACCTCCCTCCCACTCGCAACCATCCTATCTCCTGCTCCCTCTACCATCCCATTCACATCAAGATTCATTTTCAATTATCTTTATATACAGAAGATCAACTTAGTATAGACTAAGTAAAGATTTCAACAGTTTGCACTCAACAGAAACACAAAGTGTAAAGTACTGTTTGAATACTAGTTATACCATTAATTCACATAGTACAACACATTAAGGACAGAGATCCTACATGGGGAGTAAGTGAACAGTGACACTTGTTGTTGATTTAACAATTGACACTCTTGCTTATGGTGTCAGTAATCACCCTAGGCTCTAGTCATTCGTTGCCAAGGCGATGGAAGCCTTTTGAGTTTGCCAACTCTGATCTTATTTGGACAAGGTCATAGTCAACATGGAAGTTCTCTCCTCCTTTCAGAAAAGGTACCTCATTCTTTGATGGCCTGTTATTTCTGCTGGGATCTCACTCAGAGAGATCTTTCGTTTAGGTCATTCATTTTTATTTTGCCAGAGTGTCTTGGCTTTCCATGCCTAAAATACTCTCATGGGCTTTAGCCAGATCCGAATGCCTTAAGCGCTGATTCTGAGGCCAGAGTGTTATTTAGGACATCTGCCATTCTATGAGTCTGCTTCCCATATTGGATCATTCTCTCCTTTTTAATTCTCTCAGTTAGTATTAGCAGACACTAGTCTTGTTTATGTGGTCCCTTTGACTCTTATTCCTATCATTATGATCAATTATGAACCGAAACTGATCACTTGGACTAGTGAGATGGCATTGGTACATGCCACCTTGATGGGATTGAATTGGAATCCCCTGGCACGTTTCTAACTCTACCTTCTGTGGCACGTCCGATTGAGCATGTGCCAAATTGTATGCTTAGGCTTTCACCTCAACCAGCTGAACTGGCCACTCAATTTGTGAGCTGGAGAGAGATCTATGTGTCATTTAGTATTTACTCATCTTTACATCCTCACCTCAAAATAATCAACCTTTTGCGATCACTCGAAATTAATTCTCGTTTCATCCACCTAATCCTTCTCTAGTATGAGCCCACATCCTCTTTCCTATCATTTATTCTAATAATCTAACTTGCCTATAGACTCAAAAACTTATAAATACATGAACATTTTTAACCGGATGATCTGTTACCTCCTCAGTTAAATGTCAGCAAATCACCCAGTTAAAATATTTGGCACTTACCAGCATTAGGGAAATGTGTAAAACACAATGAAATGTCACCAATCTCCAATCAAAATGGCTAAATAAGTCATGAGAACAACAGATGTGGACAAGGATGCAAAAAATTTCAATAATTTATGAATTATTCGTGAGTATGTTGATTGGTTGAGCCACCTTAGAAAACAGTTTGGCAATTTGTTAAAAAAAATCTAAACAGGTTTCCTTTTTAGTACTCAGTTGTCACTGATCAGGGATAACATATGATATTTGTCCCTTTGGGACTGGCTTATTTCACTCAGCATACTGTTTTCTAAATTCCTAACAGTGATCATTTTTCAGGTAAACTTTAAACACCTAAGAATAATTGTGTGTTAATTACAGAGTTCAACCATTAGTACTAGAACAACAACAAAAAAAATCTAAACAAACCTTGTGATTAACATAAAATCTAACAATTGTAATCCTGATCCTTTACCTCAAAGAAATGAAGACTTACGTCTGCACACAAATATCTGTACATAAATGTTGATAGCAACTTCATAATAACTAAAACCTGGAAACAATACAGATGTCTTTCAGTGAGTATGTGGTTAAATAAGCTGTGGCATATCCATACCATAGAATACTATTCCACATTAAAAAGGAATATATTACTGGATGAATCACTGGAGAATCATGCTAAGCAGGAATTGCCAATCCAAAAAGGCTCAATACTCTGTGAATCAATTTATGTAACACCCTCAAAATGACATAATAATAGAGTTCAGTAGATGCCAAAGGTGCAGGATCTGGCAGGAAGGCGTAATAAGCTACACATATAGATGGTATGACTATAAAAAGACAACATAAGGGACCCTTGGGTTTATGGAACTATTGTATCTCGATGGTGTGATGGATGACCTCATACATATATTTGATAAAATTGTTTAGAACTAATAATTGCACACATATTCTAACACAAATGAGTATAAGTAAACCTGGGAAAAGTTGAACACTACTGGAATAAAAAGAGTGTTGCAAATAAACGAAAGTGATTGAAGTCTGCTGAATTAATGTTGAATTTATTGATTAGAAAGGGTAAGATAGCTCAAGATACATATATCATAGAAAGGAAAATTCAATTACAGGAAAGATTTTTGAAGATGAACACATTTTAGTTGAAATGTTTCCTATAGAAAGCACCACATGGTATCTAATAAATTATTTTTATTATTACATAATTTTTCTATTTATGTGCTAATTTTTTTCATAGTTCAATGATGGATAATCTTTGATCATGGCCTCCAGACACTGGGAGGAGGGGAATTTGTACTTTTTATTATAAGTTTTCATTTTTTGATCAATTTTTTCTTTCAGAATTAGAGTTTTCACATTTTGTCATATATAATGCATTTAAATATATATTTGCACAGACATATATGTTATTTTTCTTGAAGTCAGGGCTAAATATATTGATATCACATAACATAGGATTGATGAGAATATCATAAAGCGAAGAAGGATGTATTACTACATAAGCTGAATTCAGTGAAGACAGTATTGTCAAATATATACATGACAAATAATATCCACACTTTTTTTGTATTTATATATAGGTATATACAGATATAGGTATAGATAAAGACATAAATTTCCACACATGAGAGAAAATATGTGGAATTTGTCTTTTTATGTCTGCCTTATTTCACTTAGCATAGCGATCTCCAGTTCAATTCATCTTGTTGTAAATGTCAGCATTTCATTATTTTTTATTGCTGACATGCTACTTTTGACATTTTTAGTAAAGATTTCTTATATATTTCATAAATATAAATCATAATGAATGGATAAGAATAATTAATATTTGCTATATATTTTAAGGGAAATCTAATAGTTCCGGACATGACCAAGGCCCAAAAAACCAGCAAGGGTCTAAGTGCATTATGTAGCAGAGCCTGAGGTGGCACTAAATGCCCGTATTAAGAAAAGATGGGTGCTTTACCTGTACCCTGATTCTATTTGGTTCATTCCTTTCTTATTCCCCAAAATCTTGCCTTTGCAAAAATATTTCTCCTGCCTTGGTAGTCTCTGTAAAAATCAAATGCCCTCTTCTAGACTCAGCTGAGACCTCTGTCATCTGTTAAGTCATTCTTTGTATTCTAGCTAGAATTCAGCCTTATTGTTATTCACAGCAACATTTGTTATGCCTTCTTAACTAGGATATGATTTCCTGAAAGAAATGATTACACATTTTATTTCTTTTATATTTCATTAAGAACTTACAGGAGCCAATCCTCACTGTATATCACCAAATTATAATTTTTGTATTGATTTTGCCTTTCCCTAAACTGATCTTGCCCATGCATGGAGGCATATGCTTTTGTTTTGTCTCTGCGCTACACTGTGAACTCCAAGAGGGCAGAGACCTTGCCGTTCTTGATCCCAGTAGCTTCTCAATTCCAAGAGCATTTCTTTCGTCAGACTAGGCCCTCAAATATTTGTGGAAAGAATGGTTAAGCAGAGTTCTAATTTTATAGAAGCTGCTTTTATGTAATGATGAACTTGAGGAAGACCTGAGGAACAAGTTTTGAATGCACAGGCTTTGCAGTGCATTGGAGGGAAATCCCAGAGTGGAATCTATAAGATTTGAGTTCAAATAAATTTACCTCAGTGATTTGAACACATCATTGACAGTATCTATCTCATTTTCCTATTTTATAATACATGACTGATAAATATCACTCTATTTTCTCCACTCATAATCTTGAACAATGGGTATGTGAAAAGTTTTAAGGTTTATGTATATAGAGCACAAAAATATAATGTATATAAGTAAAACTGACATTTTGATATTTGATTATTTTTTACAGTACTTGTCTATACTCTTGAGGAACAGTGGTTTTTCTACTTACTACTTGTGGAATTATTTATTTGGTGGAGAACTAAGCTTGTGATTATAAAACAAAGTATTTTATTGTACAAAGCCAAGGAAAATAAGAAAAGAAAGAGGATGGAGAGCAGGAGCCTCGGCGAGAGGGAAGATACGGTAGGAAATATCATTAGGGTATTAAATCTGCATACAAGAAATACATGAAAGTTGTTCACCTTAGATAAATAAAAATTTTTTAAAGTTTATATAGTTAACTGTAAAGTCTTAAAATTCTATGACTTTATGACAGAACTTAAGTTCACTGACTCTGTCTCTCTTAGATTGTTTTCAGTGTTTTAATAGCTATTGACAAGTATATAAATAAATACATGATTATTCTTTAGCAGGTTAATATAAGTAAGGTACATATATGCAAAAATGTGTCACATATTTAACATTAAAAAATGAGTATTCATTTCTGTCCATAGATGGCAGCAAGGTACCGAATCTTAGATAACTTCTTAAGAGACTGAAAAAGTTATCTGTATAGTAAATACTATGTTCCCTTAATAGTACATGAAAATTATTTAAGAGGGACTATAGCATCAATAGAATATGAACAAAAATACTTTATGAAAGTCCTCTGCTGCCAGTCTCAGCCCTTCATTCAGTGAACTAAAGGGTTTTTTTTTCATTATGCCCAGCATGGGAGTCTTTGTCATTTTAACTGGATGTCACAATAGATATTGATAAAAATAAAACTCTTTTAAGATAATAGCAATTCAAAACAATACCAAGAAAATGCCCTGTCTTTCAGTGGTGGCTATTAAAAATGGATTAATACATGCATGCCGCTCTCTTTTATTTGTTTAAAAAATTAAAATGACTGGAAAGCCTTGACATACAGAAACCTTTTATAAAGAAATAATAGGGAAAAGTAAAGAAAGGAGATTTCCAGATTTAGACACGGAAGACAAAGCAAACCAAGTGAAATGGACCCATGGGAGACAAGAAAAGCTACAAGATGAGATTGAGCTGGAGAGAAATATAATAAATCTAAACAATGCCTCAGACTGCCTATCAGAGTAAAAAACATATCTTGGTCAGCTATTGAATTTTCTATCTATAAAATTCTTCATCATATGTTCACTCACATTAGTTCATTTTCCCCCAAATTAACAGTTCATTATGAGCATTTTTGAAAATTAAACCTTTGAGAATGCAAGTATATTAAAAAATGTATTTCCATTTTAAATACTAAGAAATAAAGGGGCAGTATAAAATCCTCTATTACACTACTTTTAAATTTGAAAATAATCTCTTGGTATTAGAAATATTATAGCACTGAATTCAGATGATTAAGAAAGAAGCATGCATACAACTTAAAAAAATGCTGCTTTTCAATGGAAAGAGACGAGACAGAAGACACAACTGTCCCATATGACTAAACACGGAGGAAACCTTGGAAGGGAAAAGGCTGTTGTTAAACACAGCACCTCAAAAGGTTCAAAGCCAAATTCCAAAACAGCTTACAGATGTGGGATTGATTTATATCATGGGTAGGTCTTTTAGTACTGACTTATTTAGCTCTTTGGCTCTAAAAAGTCTTAAATCCTGTAAATCCTCCAGGGCCTACTATCTAATTATACTGGATATCCTGTATTTCTACTCAATAAAAACTACCTTATTGTTTAAAGACTTGACTTTGGAGTCTTTGAAGACTAAGTTCTGCTCTGCTTGAAACAGATTTTTTAAATGTTGCATGCTTTCCTTTTGTCACAGTTCCTAATTTAGATCTATTGTACATTTCATCGTTGTATAGTTTACCACAGTCATGTTTTCTTTTTCCTCGATGAAGATACTTGTGTAGCAGTACAAATTGAGGAATTACCTAAGTCATTTTTTTTTCATGTTGTTTTGCCCCTTATTGGTAAAACTCTTCTAATATATAAAATCATTTCATTTTATGAGTCCCATATGTCTATATTTATATTAACCCATAAAAAAATAAAATTGACAATGAAGATTAGTGTATTAGCATTGTCTCTCAAGAGGAAATAAAACTAACAGTTTAGGAAAATATAGAGAGCTTTTGAAATCAGTACAAATTTCAAATTTTCTATTGGTCATAAATTTTGGTTTTTGATTCATATTTTTTTGAAATCTGCAAACAAAAATGTACCCCAAATGTTTCCATTACTACCGGATTCTGTCCCGGTTGCTCCTCTTCCAGTCCAGCTCTCTGCTGTGGCCCAGAAAGGCAGCGGAGGATGGCCCAAGTCCTTGGGCCCTGCGCCCGCATGAGAGACGAGGAGGAAGCATCAGATTGGCGCAGCGCGCTGGCCCTGGTGGTCATTTGGGGGATGAACCAACGGAAAGGAAGACCTTTCTCTCTGTCTCTCTCTCACTAACTCTGCCTGTCAAAGAAAGAAAGAAAGAGAGAGAGAGAGAGAGAGAGAGAGAGAGAGAGAGAGAGAGATTGAGAGGAAGGAAGGAAGGAAGGAAGGAAGGAAGGAAGGAAGGAAGGAAGGAAGGAAGGAAATAATTAAGGGATGAGCACTTTGGCATAGCAGTTTAAGCCACTGTTTGCAATGCTGGCATCCTATGTGGGCAATGTTTCAATTCCCAGCTGCTCCACTTCCAATCCGGCTCTCTATTCATGCACCTGGGAAAGCAGTAGACGATACCCCGAGTGCTTAGGCTCATACACACAGACATATAAGAAGATCCTGGCTCCTGGCTTCATTCTAGTCCATCCCTGGCTGTTGTAGCAATTTGAGGAATGAACCAGTGGATAAAAGCTCTCTCTCTTTCTCTCTCCCTTTCTCCTTTCTGTAACTCTGTCTTTCAAATAGATACATCGAATCTTTAAAAATTATAAAAAGTTAAAAAAGAAAATAATCAAAGTTCTTCTTAAAATGACAAACTAAAAATAAAGCAGAATTTTGTGATTTCTCTCTTACTATAAGGATGAAATTTTAATGTTACTTAAGATTTCTTCAAGACATTTCTTCAGACTAGCTTATAACCTTAAATTGTTGATTTCTGGTAAAAGTAAAATCACCAACTTAATGACAAAATGTATATTCTGAATGAATGATGAATCGTTAAGACACTAGATAGCAGAGCTATTTAATGGAAATTATTTCTAAAAAAAAAGTGTGTGCAGGTAACACAAACTCCAAATATAAATGCTATATGTTATCAACATTTTAGTTAAAAAAAAAAAAACCCTCTTTCCTATTAGGTGAACAGCAAAACATATACTGAAATGAAGGTACCATCATAAATATGACCCAATATCGTTTAGTATACTAGAGATAGTGTATGATGGATGTACAATGTTTTACCCTCTTTTTTCCATGAATAGCAATAATGATGTCCCCTGAAAGTTAAAATATCAAAATGGGGTGGTAGAGGTGAAAAGGATACTTTCTAATATAAAATACTTAGTGTGTACTACTGTATAGCTCAAAAATGTTACGGTGATGGAAAACAGAAACTGAGTGCTACCTAGTACTTTTCAAAAGCTAGAGTGGCTGAAATTAAAATACCAAGAATTGGCCATATGATATGTGGTGCACCTTCTCAGGAGGAAGAAATTGAGGAGGTATTCTAACATAAGAGAGTCATCACTGCAGGATAAGGTATTAAAAATTGCAAATTAAAAGCTTATAAAATGATAGTTCATATGGTTCTGCCCTTGAGAATTTAGACATAAGCTATCCTGCTTTTGAAAATACCTAACAGTTACCAATAGAAGCCATGAATATTCTGACCCTGAGATTAAGATCTATTTTTGCATTTTCAATTGCATATTTTATGGTCCCATGGTGAAAAATGTGCTTACACAAAATACCTGTAAAGTCATAAGATCAAATTGGTTGAATTTATACTAATATATATGTTTTAACATTGTCTATAAGCAATCATTGTGTATTACAAATGTCTTTGCTGCTCCATATTCATTTAATACCTATTTACTTTCCTAAATTTGCTGGTAATTAATATTTGTAATTGAATTACATTATCTCCTTTTAAAAATGAAACCTTCCCTTACCAGGACTTATAGTCAATGGGTATATAACCAAGAGTTTTCTAATTCCAGTATCTAAATCCCCTCCTACAATTATAAGCCAATTAAATCTGTTACTGGGTTTACAACCAAAACCCATCAACATATTGGGAGTTTTATTGTCATCATAACTCCTTAAGACATAAATTGTAAGTAACCCAAAATTGTGGGCCTGTTTCCTGGTCTTGTATGAAATGCATCAGAAAGAACTTCCATGCAAAGTAGTTTATTTGCGGTAAATAATGAGACCATGAGGAGTAATTCCCAAACTTGTGACTCCACAAGCAGGGTACAAAGGAATCTTTCACTATAAGGGGGAAATGAATATGTAAGAGGGAATGGTCTTGGGGCCGGCACCTTGGCTCACTTGGTTAATCCTCTGCCTGCAGTGCGCCAGCATCCCATATGGGCACCAGGTTCTAGTCCTGGTTGCTCCTCTTCCAGTCCAGCTCTCTGCTGTGGCCCAGGAGGGCAGTGGAGGATGGCCCAGGTGCTTGGGCTCCTGCACCTGCATGGGAGACCAGGAAAAGGCACCTGGCTCCTGGCTTTGGATCAGCAAAGCGCTGGCCATAGCGGCCATTTGGGGAGTGAACCAACGAAAGGAAGATCTCTCTCTCTCTCTCTCTTTCTCTCTCTCTCTCTCTTTATGTCTATAACTGAATGTGCCAAATAAAAAAAAAGAGAAGATGGTCTTGTAATTACTTGTAGAGGTGGGTACAAGTCCATACAGTAACAGTTCACAAAATGTGTTGGACATTATGGTAATTAGTCTTTAATTCTTTTGGGGGCAAAAATCTTAGTATTAAAATGAAGCAAAGGATAACCTTTGGATTCTTTTTTGACCCATCTGGCAAAGGCTTTGCCTTACCAGTAGGGTCTGTACCAATTCAAGATGGTCAGTGATTGCATCAATCTCCCTGGAATGTGAATGAAAACCTGAAAGACAACTTTGGAGAACCTCAGGTGCTTCTGGGGTCTTAAATGGATAAGAGGCACAATGAAAGACTTCTGAGTGACCCTGGGCATTAGCCTTCGACAGGTTGTTTCCAAGATGCCAATGTCAACTACTTAATGTTTCAAGACTTGTTTGTACAAATAATTTCAATTAGGTTCTGAAGCCTTCACTCATTTTCTCACCATTTTCTTAAATTCTCATTCCAAAATGGAACATCAATGCAACGGTTACTTCATGATTTTTCAGTGAATGGGTATTTACTATTCTGGATTCCTTACAACTGGAAGTTATTCCTGGTAATTGTAGGAGTTGCTTTGTCATCACAACTGTGTATTCTGTCTAACGACTCAATTACATAGACCAAGGAAACCTCATGGCAATGTAAAGGCTTTCACTTTGGAGTAACAAATGCCATAGTGATCCATCACAGCCCAAGAGTTGGAAGAGAGAGAGAATGAAGTACCAAGGTAGTTAACCTGTGCTCTCACTGAGACCTTCATAAACTAAGTGATAAGTGTTTTGAGAGATTACTATTACAATGTTTCTGCAAGGACAGAGTGTGACATTAGAACTCTAGTTATTCTGAAGTGAAGAAAACATAAAAGTATACAAGATAATGCTGCTTGCCCAATTAACATATCCTGAATAAATAGAAACAGAACCTGGGCTCTAACTAGATGATTGAAAAATAGTGGGTTTTGTATGGTGGAATGAAAACAAAACCAATTTAAAAAGTTGATGGGTTAAGATTGTGATATATCAGGCTACATTTTTTAAGGATTAAAGTAGAAGGGACTTCCTAATTAGGTTGATTCACAGATACTGCAATCTCCTGTTTTTTAGGGTGAAAAAAAAATCTGTATTCTCATCTAACTGCTACCTGAAAGTTTCAGTTTGATCACAAAATGTTTAGCATTAACGACTGCATTTTGATTAAATTTAGCCCGCTGTGCCTACCAAAGGCATTTTATCCAAAACAATGTCCTCTCATATTTTTTAACAATGCATAAGAAAGGCAGCTCCTCAAATTTGTCTAAAGCAAACATGTCAAGGCTGGTTAATAGTGGGAAAAGACATTGAGTTGTGTGAGGAAGTAGGAGACTTTTGTCAGGCAAAAAAGATGATCAGAGAATACCAACTCAGGAAATAGAAAAAGCATTGGCTTGTGAGATAATCATGACGTAATCAGGATGAATAGATCACAGAAAATAGGAAAACAATGTAGGAGAGATGAAGCTATAGAGATATATTGAAACTAGAATTCTAAGAGCTTTCTGTTATAGTAAAGAATGGAGGACCAAACCACTAAAATCAAAGAAAATTCCTAAACTACAGATAGAAAGTTGTCAACAGACACATGGTAAACTATTTTCTATCCAACAGTTTTCTGGAATGGTACAGTGAAATTTTATATATATGGCATTGTAAACTCTAAGAAAAGCTAAGCCTTCTTAATGGATCCTGAGTGGCAAAATGAGCCCAAAATTCAAAATGGAATGATACAGCTAATTGTTGATTAGATTTCACATTTGTCTGGGAAGAAATACTTTGTGGGTCATTGCCGGTACATGTTTCTGTTTCAACTGCTAAGAAAAACAGCCTCAGTAAAAGTCCCACACCAGACTCTTTTTGGAATAAGACTTTCTTTGTTTTAGTCTGATGGTGATTATTTTGGTCAAGATTCTCTCAAAGTTAAAGTTCAACATGCTCAATTTACTACTCAGAATATTCAGAAATTCATACAGCTAATGGATTCTCCCAAGGTCTTGAAGTTCCTTTGGAAAGAACTTGCACTTGAATGCAGATCTTACAACTTCACAACTTCTCTATCTTATAAGAAATTCTGCCTATATTTCTAACATAGGCATAAATACAAATATTCTCATCTAAGCATAGTCTTTGATATATTATATCCAAATTTAGACTAAAATAACTAAATATGGTTTTTCCATTACTCCAGAATTCAAATGCTGTATTACATTTATTTATAGTTATAAATGTTAGTTATATAACTCAAATATTAAGTTATACTAAGGCTAGAATCATCTCCTTGTCTGAACTTTACTGGAATATACTTCCAGAGAAACTGAAAGGTATGCTAGGGTAGTTGACATGCTTACAAAGGGGAAACCAAAAGAGAGTGAATGCTTAACATTTAATTCACTTATTTGGGCTTCTGTGTGTCCAGCTATAGCTTCTCTATATTTTAATGTTTATTTTATGGACCTCAGTGGGTCACTTA
This sequence comes from Lepus europaeus, assembly GCF_033115175.1. NCBI lineage: Eukaryota > Metazoa > Chordata > Mammalia > Lagomorpha > Leporidae > Lepus > Lepus europaeus. The sequence goes on along the minus strand of NC_084832.1, from coordinate 42,449,240 downwards.
CTAGAAAAAAAGTTATAACATGATCTTTGGTTAATTTGTGTGTTTGTCCTAGGAGATGTGAAATACTTATGAGAAAAGATGAGCTTAGATTGTATTGTATTTCTTTGCTTCCCCTGCATGCTGCAGAGCAGGCAGACAGTAACAGAATCTAAGTAATGGGTACAGAGTCATGAACAAGACAAATATTGCCAAAGAATAACTGTGCCGGGTGTTAACAGGCAGATAAGGATGTTATTCAAGACTAGTTAAGAGGGGGAGACAAAGCTCAACCATGTAGGGGTGAGGGAAGCTGGAAAGATGTGGGAGTTTTTAAGCGTTGGGATGAGACAGTGGAAAAGTACTGGAATATACCCTAATCTTTTTTAGTAATTGGTGATTATCAGAAAAGTACTCACCCTCCCAACAGAAACAAAAACATTCTTGGTGATTACATTTTTTAAGATTTATTTATTTATTTGAAAGAGTTAGGCAGAGAGAGAGACAGAGAGACAGAGAGAGAGAGAGGTCCTCCATCCACTGTTTACTCCCCAATTGGCCGCAATGGCCGGAGCTGCGCCAATCTGAAGCCAGGAGCATCTTCTGGGTCTCCCACATGGGTGCAGGGGCCCAAGGACTTGGGCCACCTTCTACTTCTTTCCCAGGCCATAGCAGAGAGCTGGATTGAAAGAGGAGCAGCCGGGACTAGAACCGGTGCCCATATGGGATGCCGGCGCTTCAGGCCAGGGCTTTAACACACTATGCCATAGTGCCGACCCCAGTGATTATATTTCAAAGGGAAGTCTTCCAAGTCCTAGTGAAAATCATTAGTAGCCTGGGAAAAATTTACATCTCAAAGGTGGTTTAAAATGAATTTAAAATTATAAGATTCTAACTGCTGGGGAAAAAAATGAAAGTCAAAGGCCCATGGTAATCAGGAAGAAATCTATAATAGGCTACCAGTCAAGCTGAAGGGAATGATCACCTGTTGGTCAATATGGTTCAGGACTGAAACCTAACCCCCTATAATGTAAAAGCTGGACCCAGCAGCCTCTTGTTTGTTTTCTTAGCCCAAGGTGTCCTTGCCTGTGCTTTATCAAAAAGAATTCACTGACTTAAGGGAGTGATCTAGCTAGACTTACAAAATTCTAATCACAAGACTCAAGGAGTCATTTGCTTGTCCAATAGTTAAGAACCTTGATGACCCATGTTGTCCTGGGGTGATTTGTGTAGGGGAATTTCAGTTCTGAGCAGAATGAACTGCCACTTTCATGTAACCCCCAGACCCACTGGAGCCTACTTGGCCATCATGAATTCCCCAAAGTGCACAGATCACTAACCAATCAAAAGAAGGTCACAAGCTCAACTGACCAACCAGACTTGGACATGTGCTGAGCCTCAATTTCAATGAGTAAGAACCTTTACCCCAGGGAGGCAGGAATTAAGCAAAAGCTGCTGAGTTCCTTGTTCCCCACTTTGCAATGAATATCTAATTTCTTCTACCACCCTGATGTCAGTGATTGGCTTTCTGTGAGTCAGAGGAGCAGATCCAGTTTGTGGGTTCTACAGCAATGATTCAAACCAGTTTGTGGTGTTGTTCAACAACAGTACTATTTTTGTGTTGGACTTAAAGTACACTGGAAAGAATCACTTAATACTAAATTAAAAAATGTATCTAGTGACAATTAAGTATAATGAACAAACTTATTTAACCCTTCCAGAAATATCTGGAGAACAATCTAATAAAATATTGAATTCTTACTACTGAGATGGGATGTGGGTTTAAAGGGTATATGGCTTTAAGAACCCATGATTTCTGGGATGCATGTTTTCCAAAACAATATATAGAATACCTGTTGAATTACATAAGAGTTGTATAGCTACAAATAATTATATATAACTACATGATGTATTAAAAATGAAAACTATTTTTCTAATTATTCTTGTTTTATAATTCACAAGCTGGGCAGGAGAGAGGAGATCAAGTTAAAAGAATTTGATCATTTAGTTTGTATCTTATAATTTAAACTTCACCTAGATTTTCAGGTGTTTGGTCTTTCAGAATTTCATCTCTTCTCTTTGTTTCTAACCAACATAATATCTGGGTATAAATTTTAAAAGACGGCTGGTAAGGTTAAGTGTGGGTTATGAGATTTACTTTGAATTGCCCCTTTAAACCCCTATTTGAACACGGGTGACTGTTAGGAAACATGATTGTACTTATTACCTTCGACCCAGACACTAAGCATTTCAGTATGTTGTTGAAGATCTTCAATGAGACATTTCACTGCAACTCCAACCTAGGTATTCCAATGTAAGACATAGGTGTAAGCTGAAATCTCAGATACTAGACTAAATGTCCACCTCTGTTTCTCTTTAACAAAAATAGCAAACATAAAATTTATATTGAGCACATACTATATTCTTAAGGGTTTGACATATTTACACAGATACATTTATTACATTAAGCATGCATATAAGTATTACAGTAAGCAGTTTACAAAGTTATGTAATTATGAACAGTAATCTATAAGATATCTATCCTTGTAACCTTCATTTTATGGATGAAAAAATACCTACATCAGAAAATGAATTACAAAGAACTCAGAGGAAAGAAATGATACCAGTAATATGAGACTATTCATCTTAATTGTAGAAGATTGTATTTGAAAAATACAATGATTAGCAGCTGGCACACAGAATTTTATTGGACTATGCTCCTATGAAGTACTAGCTAGATACTAGCTACCTCTTCATGTTTCATATATTTTTCTCAATAAAATTTCATTCAGACAACTGGCACTGCAAAATCTAAGGTAAGTAAAAAACAGGGATCATGGCCATTTAACAAGTGAAATGTAGAATGTAAGTTAGAAAAAGAGATAAATAGCTCCATAACCATCTCAGAGTAGTAAATACATAGTAATCCAAAAGACTCTTTTGGGCAAGATAGTGTTAACATATTACTCAAAAAAATTTTCACATTATAGTACGTTCCTGCAGTTTTCAAAAACTAAAGCTATTTAAATCATTTTATTTCCAGAAAAATAATTTATTTTACGGCTAAGGAAAATTATAGTTGTCTGAATATATTGAAGCTGTATCATGTTAAAGTAAGAAAGGTGTGCATGTTGGTTTAAGGTAACTTATTTTGTTACCTAATCTATCAACAATGGATAACATGCTGTGTTCTCTTTAACTTTGTACTATGAAACTGGCAAAATAAAGACCTGGTTTCTCCCAAGCATAGATTTTTTTTTTTAATAACTGAGGAGGGGAAATTGTGGCCAAGAAGTGACAATGGAATCCATCCAATTATGATTCTAATAATACATATACTGTTGAATTAGCTCCGTGTACATAACTCATAAATCTAAGGACCTAAAAAAACCTCATGGCCTCTTGGCAGGCTGACATTTCTTCCTTCATTTTGAAAATTTCTCTGAACATGAAAACTGCATCTAAGAGCTAAGCTTCAAAAAATAATAATAATACCAAACCTAGAAAAGTATATTATGTTCAAATTAAAAAATATATTATTTCTTTGGACATCTGCTAAATGTTTTATTGTTTGAAAGAGCATTTCATTTAGCTACTGAAAATGGGGGTAAGTCTTTCAATATGTAGAAAATACTCTAAAATATGGAACAGTATAATAACGATAACAGTTTATTGCATCCATTTAATTAAGAGTAACAGCTTTTTCAAACTCTAGAATCCAATCCAAACATAAATGCATGGGATTTGATAACTAGAGAATTGTCTTTGAAAGGAAGGATGACATGATAGCTAATGCATGCACATGGAAACTAATTAGATTTTTTAGCTAATGAATCCCCATTTAAATAAATGTGATTCGATAAATAATGGATCCCCATGGAAATGAATAGAATTGGATGACTAACACACCCCACTGAAATGAATGTGATTCGATAGTTATCGCATCCTCATAAATGTGTTAGATTGAATCCCATTCATTTTAATTGCAATAAATTAAAATAGCTTTTGTTCATGGCCTTTTGGCTAAGATCAAACGCTTTGTCCTCTATTTGGGGAATATATTCTACCCAAGCAGGCAACCTAGAATTATTCATCTACTAGGCCCCTTCCTTCTCTAACTACATGATCTAAAAGCTATGCATGCTATTCATTCCAGTAAGGATAAATCACTGTTAAACCCATTAATTTATTTATTTCAATGTAGTATTTGTTGTTGATCAGACTACATTTATTTCAATGAGGAATTTTTAGCCTTTGAAGATAGAACCACTCAAACACTGTATTTAAACTCCATGAGGTTCAAGAAAGCATTTGAAAACATTATTTCTTACGCAAAAATCAAATTTATAGCAGGAACTATTTTAATAAAAATAAAACAGTGAAGAGTGTACTTTGTTAATAAAAGTGTAACTTATGTATGGACTTGTGACAACAATTGGAAAAGCAGAATTTGAGGAGATACATTATTATTTAAAATAATACAAAACCACTTTGAAAAATAATTCTTTTGAAACATTTATTACATTTTCTTAATTATACTTATATAGCATCATATCTTCCCATTCAACTATGTTTTGTGAGAATAAAGACTATAACATTTATCTGAATTGGCAAATTACACAATATGAGAATATGACAGTCTCTATAAAAGTGTAACTTAAGTCACTCACTTCAAATATTTTAATACTTGTGCAATATTTCTTACAGTACAAATTTTTATATTAACTCATACTTATTTTATTATAACTTAATCAGGAAATCCAATAGGAAAACAATAGCTCTTACCAGAAATGAAATCTCAGAAGTGTTACAATGAACCATATATTATAAATATTGTTGGTATATTCATTGCTACTGGTTTAACACTGCTTTTAAAGACAAATATCAAATGCTAGTTTTGCATTTGATATGAGTAGGTAATCTTTCATTATATTATATACTAAGATTTACAATAATAATAAATATCAACAGATTGTTTTGCATTCTTATGATTAAAAAAGACATGAGACTCTTAATTCCCCCTAAATATTATATGAGTTTTCCAACATGACATTCAAGGACTTTCAATAGAGCATTAAGACACAAGAAAAAAGAATACACTGCATATTTAGAGACAAGAAAGAATAAGGCAATAAAAATGAGAATTCCTTTAAAGTAAGGAAAAGAAATTTAGCACACAGCATCTTTACTGACATAAGTTCCTCTCCTCAATCAGAAGGGAGATTATCAGTCACTAATAATTTTTAAAGATTTATTTTATTTATTTGAAAGAGATACAGAGAGAGGTAGAGACAGAGAGAGAGTTCTTCCATCCGTTGGTTCACTCCCAAGATGGCTGCAATGGCCGGAGCCGGGCCGATCCAAAACCAAGAGCTGGGAGCTTCTTTCATGTCTCCCACATAGGTGTAGGGGCCCAAGGACTTGAGCCATCTTCTACTGCTTTCTCAGGCCATAGCAGAGAGCTGGATCCAAAGAGGAATAGCCGGGACTCAAACCGGCGCCCATATGGGATGCCGGCATTTCAGGCCAGGGCTTTAACCCACTGTGCCAGAGCACTGGCCCCCTAATAACGATTTTTAAAAGTAATATAACTAGGGTAATTATGAATGTTACACTGAGATAAGCCATGGCCATACTTAATTAGAACTTCTTAAAAGCAAGACTGCATGACTAATTTTGTATACAACAAATTGTATAGCAGCAGTTAGTACTTGAATGCTCTGATAATATTTGTAGTAAAATATGTGGCTGAAAAGAAATCAAATGGAAAGTATTGGAGGTTTTTTTTTTTCTTTTTTCCAAAAAAATAGGTAACACAGCATGAGAAATAGAAACATGAACTTAAATCTACACTAACGAGAGATTCCAAGGTGGTGGGATAGGGAGAGAGTTTACTGTTCTAATCTAGAAGGAAACAGTTTTTTTCAAAAAAGTGGAAATTGTGCAATCAAATGGAAGAGTTAGGGGAGAAAACTGCAAAGGAAACTCCATACAGTGGATCTATGTGGAGGGTGCTGACATACACAACTCAGGACTCTAGCAACTGACAGGCTCAGCACCAGCTTTTGAGAGTGAAGTGAGACCAGATTGCAGCAGCCAAAGCCAGTGGCAATAAAGCTGTGGGAAGAGCCTGGCCCTGAGTCCAACTTGGAGACCAGTGGGAGACAGTGTACCTGCCAACCCAGAGGGATAAAACAGGAGGGGTGACATGATTCTCTCTCTCTTATGACCCCATAGCTGCTTTCTGTAACTAGCACAGAGAGGGTAGGCACCATTTGGGACCTACCTGGCAGCTGATCCAGCTTCTGTCTGCATGCCCATCAACCAGCTGAGAGGAGATACTGGAGTCTGGTTGGGAGAATTAACAGGGGGCTGGACTCTTTGTGACTGTGAGAGCCTTGTGTGCTGGAACGGACTGTGAAACTGTGACTGGTGGGAGGGCACTAAGGGTGCGGCTGGTCTCTGGGCAGTCACTGAGCTCCACATATAGGGGCTCCCTGATTCCTTGGTTAGAGTCATTGTTGCAGGATCTGTGTTCACACTGAGGAATACATTGATCCTTAATGTGGTTCTTATGGCAACAATGATGAATACTGTACCCACCATGAAACATTTTAAGGAGAAATCAGAATCAAATATTAGAAATGAAGAATTCAACAGAATAAAAACTGTGCTGGAAAGCCTTAACAAACTCAGTGAGGAAGAAGAAAGAATATCCAAGTTAGGAGACAAATCTCTGGAAATTATATAGACAGACCAAAAAGAAAAATAAAAAAAAAGAAGAAATTAGACAACCAAAAAAACAGTGTTGGATATTATTTATGGGATACTATCATCAAACAACCCAACATATGGGTCCTAGCAATTCCTAAAGTAGAAAGAGAAAATGCACTAAAAGGCCTTTTTACTGAAATAATTAGAGAAAACTTCCCTAATTGGGAGAAAGAAAGGAATGTCTAAGTACAGGAAACACATAGAACTCCTAACACACATGACCAGAAAAGATCTTCACCATGACACACTTCAGTCAAACTCTACAGTGAAACAAAGAAAGGATTCTAGAGTGTTCACAAAAAATGTCATATTACTTTCAGAGGATGTCAAATTTGACTCACAGCAGACTTCTCATCAGAAACCCCACAGACTAGGAAAGAATGGAAAGATACATTCCAAGTCTTAAGAGAAAAAAAATGTCAACCCAGAAAACTGTACCCTTCAAAGCTCTCATTTATGAATGAATGGGAAATAAAGATCTTCCAAAACAAACAGAAATTGAAAGAATTTGTCACTACTCATCCAGCCTTACAAAAGATGCTTAAGGATGTGCAACACACAGAAACACAGAAACATGGTCATCACTATGCAAGAAGGTGAAGGTAGAAAATCTTCCAGTAAAAGTATAAAGGAAATCCAAAATAAACAATAGGCAGGGCCAAGTTGTTACTTATTGATAATGATCTTGAATGTAAATGGCCTCAGCTCTCCAGTTAAAAGATACAGACTGGTTGAAAGATTTAAAAAACAAGACCAATCCACTTGATGCCCACAATATACCCATCTAAATAACCAAAACAGAAACAGGATCAGTAATAAAGACCTTTCCAACAAAGAAAAGTTCAGGTCCCAAGGGCTTCACTGATTAATTCTACCAGTCATTTAAAGAAGAAGTAATTTCAATTTTTCTCAAGCTATTCAAAACAACTGAAAGGAAGGGAATTCTCCTAGACTCATTCTATGATGCCAGCATCACCTTAATTCTTAATCCTGAAAAAGATACAACAGAGAAAGAGAATTATAGACCAATCTCCCTGATGATCACAGATGCAAAAAATTCTCACCAAAATACTAGCCAATCAAATTCAACAACACATCAGAAAGATCATTCACACAGACCAAATGGGATTTATATCTGGTATGCAGGATGGTTTAACATTTGTAAATCAATCAATGTGATGTATCATATTAATAAACTGAAGAACAAAAACCATATGATTATCTCAATAGATGCAGAGAGAGCATCTGATAAAATACAACATCATTTCATGTTGAATATAGAAGGAACATTCCTCAACACTATCAAGATAATTTATGGCAAACCCATGGCCAGCATCCTACTGAATGGGGAAAAGTCGGAAGCATTCCCACTAAGATCTGGAGCAAGACAAGGATGCCCACTCTCACTACTGATATTTATTATAGTCCTGGAAGTTTTAGCCTGAGCCATTAGCAAGGAAAAGAAATCAAAGAGATACAAAATTGGAAAGAGGATGTCAAACTATCCCTAACTGTAGATATCTATATCTACATCTACATCTACATCTACATCTATATCTATATCTATATCTATATCTATGATTTAAAAGACTCCACGAAGAGGCTACAGGAAAACATTAAATAGTTTGGTAAAGTTTTAGGATATAGAATCAACACCTAAAAATTAGCAACCTTTGTATACACAAATAATGTCATAGCTGAATAAGAAATTCCAAGATTAGAAATGTGCCAGGGGATTCCAATACAATCCCATCAAGGTGGCATGGACCAATGGCATCTCACTAGTCCAAGTGATCAATTTCAGTTCACAATTGATCACACTGATAGGTCTAAGAGTCAAAGGGACCACACAAACAAGACTAGTGACTGCTGATACTAACTAACAGAATTAAAAAGGGAGAGAACGATCCATCATGGGAAGCAGGATACACAGCAGACTCATAGAATGGCAGATGTCCTAAACAACACTCTGGCCTCAGAATCAGGCATTCGGATCCAGCTCAAGAGCCCATGAGAGTATTTTAGGCATGGAAAGCCAAGACACTCTGGCAAAATAAAAATGAGTGACCTAAACAAAAGATCTCTGTGAGTGAGATCCCAGTGGAAAGAATGGGGCTAGCACAGAAGGAGGTACCTTTCTCTGAAGGGAGGAGAGAACTTCCACTTTGACTATGACCCTGTCGGAATAAGATCAAAGTCGGCGAACTCAAAAGGCTTCCATAGCCCTGGCCACTCATGACTAGAGCCTAGGGAGATTACTGACACCATAAACAAGAGTGTCAAATTGTTAAATCAACAACAGGAGTCACTGTGTACTTACGTCTCATGTGGGATCTGTCCTTAATGTGTTGTCCAATGTGAAGTAATGCTATAACTAGTACTGAAACAGTATTTTACACTTTGTGTTTCTGTGTGGGTGCAAACTGATGAAATCTTTACTTAGTATATACTAAATCGATCTTCTATATATAAAGATAATTGAGAATGAAGCTTGATGCAAATGGAATAGGAGAGGGAGTGGGAGATGGGAGGGGTGTGAGTGGGAGGGAAATTATGGGGGAGGGGAAGCCATTGTAATCCATAAACTGTACTTTGGAAATTTATATTTACTAAATAAATAAAATAAAAATAAAAAAAGTAATTCTAAGATCAATTCCATTCATAATAGCTGCAAAAAATAAATAGCTTTGAATAAATTTAACTAAGGAAATCAAAGATCTCTATGATGAGAATTAGAAGACACTAAAAATGGAAAATTCTTCCATGTTTATGGATTGAAGAATCAATAGCATCAAAATGTCCATATTACCTAAGGCAATTTACAGATTCAATGCAATACCAATCAAAATACCAAGGACATTCTTCTCAGATATAGGAAAATGATGCTGAAATTTACATGGAAATACAAGAGACCCTAAATAGCTAAAGCAATCTTATACAATAAAAACAAACCCAGAGGCATCGTAATACCATATTTCATGACATACTCTAGGGCAGTTATAATCAAAACAGCATGGTACTGGTACAAAAACCAATGCATCAACCAATGGAACAGAATAGAAACCCCAGAAATCAACCAAAGATTCTACAGCCAGCTTATCTTTGACAGAGAAGCTAAAATCAATCCTTGGAGCAAGGAAAGTCTGCTCAACAAACGGTGCTGGGAAAACTGGGTCTCTGCATGTGGAAGTATGAAACAAAACCCCTACCTTACATCTTACCCACAAATTCATTCAAAATGGATCACAGGCCTAAATCTTTGAACCATCACCATCATTTTTTTTTACTTTACAGATAGAGTTAGAGAGAGAGAGAGAGAGAGAGAGAGAGAGAGAGAGAGAGAGAGAGAGAGAGAAAGGTCTTCCTTCTGTTGGTTCACCCTCCAAATGGCCGCTATGGCCGGAGCTATACCAAAATGAAGCCAGGAGCCTGGTGCATCTTCCTGGTCTCCCATGTGGGTGCAGTACCATCAAATTATTAGAAAACTCTGGGGAAACCATGCAAGACATTGGCATAGGCAAAGAGTTCTTGGAGAAGACCCAAGAGGCACAGGTAATCAAAGACAAAATTGACAAATGAGATGATATCAAATTGAGAAGCTTCTGCACTGCAAAAGAAAACACTCAGCAAAGTGAAAAGGGAAAAATTGGGAATGGGAGAAATTATTTGCAAACTATGAAACTGATAAAGGACTTATAATCAGAATATATAACAAGCTTAAGAAACTCAATAACAGTAAAACAACCAACCACGTTAAGATATTGGCAAAGGACTTAAATAGGTATTTTTCAAAAGAAGAAATGCAAATGGCCAACAGACACATGAAAAATGCTCAGGATCACTAGCCATTAAGGAAATGCAAATCAAAGCCACAATGTTTCACCTAACCCCTGTTAGAACGGCTCTCATAAAGAAATCAAAAAATAACAAATGCTGGTGAGAATGAGGGGGGAAAGGTACCCTGATCTGTTGGTGAGAATGTAAACTAATATATCCACTGTAGAAGACAGTATGGAGATACCACAGATTCTGAATATAGACCTACCATATGACCCAGATATCCCACTCCTGGGAAGTCACACAAGGGAAATGAAATCAGCATATAGCAAGAGTTACCTGGGGCTGGTGCTGTGGCATAGTGGGCTGAGCCTCTGCCTACATTGCCAGTAACCCATATGGGCACCAGTTTGTGTTTCAGCTGCTCCTTTCCTTATCCAGCTCTCTGTTATGGCTTGAGAAAGCAGCAGAGAATGAACCATGTGTTTGGGCCCCTGCACCCATGTGGGAGACCCCGAAAAAGCGCCTGGCTTCGGATCAGTAAATCTCTGGCTATTGAGGCTACTTGGGGAGTGAACCAGTGGATGGATGACCTCTCTTTCTCTCTCCCCCCGCCTCTGTAACTCTACCTCTCAAATAAATAAATAAATATAAAAAAAAACCTTATCTGTATCCCCCATGTTTATTGTAGCTCAATTCACAGTAGCTAAGATATGGAATCAATCCAAATGTCATTCATCTGAAGACTGGATAAAGAAATTACGGGGTATGTACACCATGGAATACTATGAAGCAGTAAAAATAAATAAAATCCTTTCCTTTGAAACAATATGGATGCAATTAGAAAACATTATACTTAGTGAAATAAGTCAGTCCCAAAAGGACAAACACCATATATTCTCCTTGATCTGTGGATACTAATAGAGCACCTAAAAGGTAATCTATAGAAGTGAAATTGATACTTTGAGATTCATTGACTGGGAACAACCCTTGTATCTACTGTTGAAGAACAGATTTTTTTTTTCTTATTCATATTATTCATGTAACTATTTACTTAGTATAATCTTATGTGTATAAAGTTAACTGAAAATAGATCTTGGTTAAAATAAGAATGGGAATAGGAGAGGGAGGAGGTAGAATGGTGTGAGTATGGGTTGGGTGTGAAGAATCACTATGTTCCTAAAGCTGTATTTATGAAATGCGTGAAGCTTGTATACCTTGAATAAAAAGTTTCTGGGGAAAAGAACATGGACTATTTCTCTCTCCTGCTGATCCCTTTGTTCAAAAACATGGCAAGAGAGTCTTAGAAGCCTAAATTATCCAGCATTTATTTTGGTTAAATGCAGTGACTCATTAGCAACCTGGAGAGACATTATATAATATTGATTAGATATTCTGGTAAGAAACCATCTCAAGGAAAGCTAGAAGATACATTCTATTAGAAAAGTTTATTCCATCTAGAAAACAGATTTCTCTATTTTTGTTTTACCATTTTTAATGCCATTGAAACAATTCTTTACATTTCAAAAATTGTGGCCAGTTATACTCAAAAAGCTGTGAAATTCTTTATATTGAGACTATATTTTTCTGTCCAACAACGGCTTACAAATAACCATGTCCACTATGTTTATGACTGAAATCTAGTGAGTTATGTGGCTAGAATTACCAATGATACACATACGGTGCTATAATTTTTGAAAATGATGGACATTGAAAACAGTGGCCAGTAAATGGAAACACACCAGTTGGTACTTTGGTTCTGATGACCTCATTTAGCTTAAAGTGGAAAATTGTTATTTCACACTAGAGGGGATTTCTGATTTTAATTTGGCCTTCCCAAAAAGGTGAGAAGCTTCATTAAAGATATTCCTCTGTTCATTAATTAATTGATACGCAGTTGTAAGAAAGTGCTCAGAGGATTGGTTGTCATTAGGAATTTCTCTAGAGGCAATACTTTAGGAAAAACAAACTACCAACTAAGGAATATTCTAAACCTGTGTTTAATATGCACAAATAGTGAGGGCAAAGAAAGCTTATATTTCTCAGAAACTATGGGAAATACATTTTAAAACTCAAGATAATTTTATATTTAAGGTATGATTTCCTTGAATTTTATAAATAGTTTAAGAGTGCACAAGTGATATTGGTAACTGTTTTTACAGATTTTTATTAAATATTTATGAGAAATGTTATTGATAATTCTAGTAATATAAATGAAAATCTCATTTTAAAAATACTATTTATTCATTTAATATGCAGATAGACAAAGAAAGAAAAAGACAGAAACAGAAAGAGCTGTACTCCCCAGGTGCCTGCAACAGCTGAGGATAGGCCAACCTGCATCCTGGAGTTCAGTCTGGGTCTACCACGTGGTGGCAGTGACCCAAGCATCTGAGCCATCAACTTCTGCCTCCCAGAATGTGCATCAGCAGGAACTGAAACTGGAAGTGGAGCTTGGACCTGATGCCCAACCTTCTGGTATTGAATGTAGATATCTTAACTGCTCATCAAACATGTTCCCTGAAATACTATTTCCTTCACATTCATTTTTGTGTTTCCTTTTTTTTTTTTTTTTGCTTTTCATTTTTTCAACAGATTTTATCTTTTTAAAGATTTATTTATTTGAAAGTCAGAGTTACAGAGAGAGAGAGACAGAGAAAGAGAGATCTTCTACCCACTGGTTCACTCACCAGATGGCCACAATGGCCAGCGCCAGCCAGAGTGGAGCCAGGAGCAAACAGCTTCTTCCATATCTTCCCCATTGGTGCAGGTGTCCAAGAACTTGGGCCATCTTTTGCTGCTTTCCCAGGCCATTAGAAGGGAGTGGGGTTAGAAGTGAAGCAGTAAGTAAATCCTTCACCTGTGGCACTGGCATCCCATAAGGACACTGGTTCTAGTTCCTGCTGCTTCTCTTCCAATTCAGCACTCTGCTATGGCCTGGGAAAGCAGCAGAAGATGGCCCAAGTCTTGGGTCCCTGCACCCACATGGGAGACCTGGAAGAAGCTCCAGGCACCTGGCTTTGGATCAGGGCAGCTCCAACAGTTGTGGTCATTTGGAGAGTGAACCAGCAGGAGGAATACCTTTCTCTGTCTCTTCTCCTTCTCACTCTCTATAACTCTACCTCTCAAATAAATAAATAAAATCTTAAAAAAAAAAGAAGTAGAGCAGCTGGGACTTGAACCAGCGCCCATGTGGGATGCTGGTAGCACAGGCTGCAGCTTTACCTGCTATGCCACGATGCCGGCCTCTTAACAAATTTTACATTGCTCTCCTTCATACGTATTTATGTTCACTTCTCCACTCATCTCCAACCCTTTACAACAACTGAGATTTCTGGAACTGCCTTCTTCTACACTGTTTCTGCTTGCTGGGCCTAAGTTTTATTCTAGGTACAGAAGGACAGGAAAGCAGGGCTACATGAATAGCCACACTCCACCTGGCCTATATGGTATACTTTCCAGGCGGGAGGGGCAAACTATAAAGACAAGAATCAACTCAAGGAGGGCTCAATCACATAGTACCTTTGTTACTCTAGGGGAAGGGAGCTTCAATTCCACTCCAAGTTCCAGTGAAGTGCTACAGATGTTCTATTAATGCAGAGGTAAACTGTAAGGAACAAGAAGTACTGCTTGAGGATATTGGTTTCATCTGGAACACAGCATGAAGCATTCTGTGCCTAAAGGCATTGCTCAAAACTGTGGAGAGAAATAAGAGCATGCTTTCAGATTATTGAGTTTTACAGAGAGATCAGGGAAAGAAACAGCCAGAAGAGAGATCCTGAAATCACAGTCCTTCTGTAATGGGGAAGTCTGTGCACAAGCACTGGGCAGCACACACTCACACACAGGAGCACTCAGAACAGGTCATAGGGAACAAATGAAAACATTCAACACACTGCATGCAGGTAGACAAATGGAAAGTGGAATCCTTGTTGGAATTATGGGATTAGGCACAATCTGACCAAACTTCCTGAAATGAAATTACTCTAACCCAGAAGAAATCATTTGGAAGCCAGACTTAAAAATAAAACAACATAAATCCTTGAATGTCTGGAGAGCTCACACGCCTACCACAAGATGAAACCTCTTAGAAATGATTAATTTGAAAAAATCCAACCTACTAATCTCTGGTTAAACAGGGATGAAAAACGTAAACTTGATGAACTATGATGGAAGTTTCTAGGTCACAAACAAATGCACACAAACACATATACACAAATATGCACGCATCCAGGGGTAAAGGACAATGATAAGGCTTATTAATAAGCACAACCTTTCTCTAATTTGTGTCTTACACTCACTCAGAGGTGACACCCAAGTAATCAGTTGTTAAGATGTAAATAAAAACTAAATTAGGGCTGGCATTGTGGCACAGTGGGATAAGCCACCACCTGCAGTAATAGTACCCCATATTAGAATGCTGGTTGTGTTTTAGTCCCAGCTGCTTCACTTCTGATCCAGTTCCCTACTAATGTATCTTGAAAAACAAAAGAAGATGGCTCAAGAACTTGGATCCTGATGCCCAAGTGGGAGATTCAGATGAATTCCTTGCTTCTGGTTTGGACCTAACCCAACCCTATTGTGGCCATTTGAGGTGTGAAACAGCAGATGGACAATTATCTCTCTATATATCTCTCTTCCTTTCTCACTCTCTCTCCATCTCCCAGTCATTCTGCATTTCATGTAAACTAAAATAAATCTCATTTTGCATTTCTTGTATTTTATATATAGTTTTAAGAGCATAATGATACTTCCCATTATACCCTTTCTCCATATCTCACTCTCACCTTCCTTCCAAATTATTTTCTCATTTTTCTTTTAATTATTACAATGACATATTTTCAGTTTTATTTATAATCACAAGCTTACCCTTCCACTAAGGAATTCAACAACTAATAAGCAGGAAATGCACTGTTCCTCAAAAGTATAGGCAAGGACTATAAACAATAATACAATCTCAAAATGTCCATTTCGCTCATATACATTTTCAAAAATAAAACTTTAAAAAGTGATCTGAGCAGAGACTTCAAAGGTTTCACACTTCAGAGAAAACAAACTTCTTAAACGTTACTTCAGACAAGTTACTAAATAAATAAATCATTAAATACCCAATAACATCAACATACAAGTTTAGGTGTCAGCATCCAGAGCTGGTTCAAAATATTGTCTAAAATATCCAGTTTTGAAGAAAAGTTGTAAGACATGCAAAACAGAATAAGAACAAGAATGTTCAAAAGAAATTAAAAGTGTGAGTTATAAACAGGACAGACAATGTGTTATATTTTGTGTTGCCTGTGTACCCAATAAGAAATACTAAAAGAAATTACATAGGCTAGAAGTACAAACAGATAATAATTCAAACATACAGAAAAATAAATAGGTTAAAAAGATAAAGAGTACTAGTACATGTAATTATGCAGCTAGCTATGTTATCATAAAATACAACATAATTGCATATATATATAAATATAGTTGGGACTGTGATACATATAAATATAGTATACTTATAACATAATTACTAAAACATTGGTTTCATCAAGACTGTAAGAAAGTGACACCACAATTTGGCTTGAATACACTAGAGTAAACGAAAGAGAATCAGAAACTCTAATTGAAATGCTTGGTATAACTAACTCTATAAATACATACGCACTCATCTTTTCAACATTTTTGATAGACATTAAATTTTAATTCTTTTTATTTTACTTTACTTCAAATTACTTTAATTCTTTTTATTTTACTTTACTTCAAATGCAGAGAGACAGAGATAGTGACAGAGATCATATGTACAGTGATTCATTCCCTAAATGCCCCAACAACTGTATTGGTCCAGGCCAAAGACAGGAGTACAAAACTCCATTCAGGTCTCCCATGTAGGTGACAGTGTCAACACCTGTGACAGTGCCAACATCTGCTGTCTCCCAGGATCTGCATTAGCAGGAACTGGGACTTGAACCAGGAACTCCTATATGGACTATGGGAATCCAAAACTGCATCTTAAAAACCGAACCAGATTTTCACCCCTAAAGTAATAATTTTATAAATGTATAGATACAACTTGTATAATGACAATAGCATGGTGTAGAGAAAATGGAGTTATATATTAGCAAAATTTCTGTATTTCACTGGAATTAAATTTGTATAAATCTGTAATAGTTATTGACAAGTTATTTAAGCCCCCCAAATAATTCAAATAGCCAAGAAATACTTAAAAATTACAATCATATGTTTGAAAAAAATGCTTCTTTAGAAGGCATTCAATAATACAAAAAAGGACAACAAAAGACAAAATGTAGTACAGAAAACATCTAAAACATATAGAAGAGAAAATGGGAAACGGCAGATTTGAATCAAATCATATTGGTAATATTATTAATGTGAATTGATTGAACAACCAACCAAAATGCAGAGATTATAACATTGAGCTAAAAGACATGTTCAAATATATATTGACAGAATAAATATCTTAGTTTCAAAAACAGAAATAAGTTGAGATGTCCATAGCTAACATCAAACATAATGTTGAAATATTGACCACTACACTCCAAATGTCAGGAAGGAGACAAAGTTGTCCTCTCTTGCCATATTTACCCAAGAAGATTTAGCGAAGACAACCAGAAGGAAAAACAAATAAAAGACATCAAGGTTGGAAAAGAAATAAAACTCTCTCCTTCTCTGATGACAGAGTAATCCATACAGAAAATTCTAAGGGATTCCAGCAAATAAAACTGTTATACCTAGTAAAAAAATTTCATCATGGTTTTAGGGTGCTGAAAAATCAATTGTAGTTCTATAAATCATTTTGGATAATAGCCATTCTGATAGGGAAGAGGTGATGTCTCATGGTGGCTTTTATTTGAATTTCCCTGAAATTACTAATGATATTGAGCATTTTTTCACATACTGTTGGCCATTTGCGTTTTTTCTTTTGAAAACTAACTTTTCAGGTGCTTTGCACATTTTCTAACTGGACTAGCTAGTTTTTTTTTTTTTTCTTTTTTTTTTTTTTTTACTGTAACTATAGAGTTTTTAGAGTTGCTGATACATTCTGGATGTTAATCCTTTGTCAGATAATTAGCTTGTAAATATTTGGTTCCATTCTTTTGGATATCTCTTCACTCTACTGATTATTTTCAGAGTTGTGTATACACTATGGAATTTGATATAATCTGATTTTTCTGGTTTCACTTTTGGTGTCTTATCCAAGAAAACCTATCACTTCCACCAATGTTTTGAAATGTTTTTCCTATGCTTCTTTCTAGCAATTTCATACTTTCAGGTCTTTTTTTTTATAAAGATGTATTTATTTATATGAAAGGCAGTTAGAGAGAGAAAAGCAGAGATCTCCATCTTATATTTTTCATAATCTGGGAACTCCACCCCTATAATTCTAGCCTATATGTCCTATGTTCCTTCAATACAAAGTAAAATACTACCAGCTTACCTTGCTTTTTACTTTTGTGCGTTTATCTTCATCTCCTGTTAGTTGGTGTGGAAACTATTAGGCTATTAGCAAGACAATAAATGATGATTCATTTAATTATTATTTTCCTATGATTTATGTTGTATTTTTCCTGAGTCTATATATGAGGAACCTTCAAATAGTTCAAAGAAAATGCATATTTTGAAAACATCATGGACAGCCGGTGCTGTGGTACAGCGGGTTAAGCCCTGGTCTGAAGCGCTGGCATCAAATATGGGCGCCGGTTTTAGTCCCGACTGCTCCACTTCTGATCTGGCTCTCAGCTGTGGCCTGAGAAAGCAGCAGAAGATGGCTCAAGGCCTTGGGCCTCTGCACTCACATGGGAGGCCCGAAGGAGACACCTGGCTCCTGCCTCCTGGCTTCAAATTGGCATAGCTCCAGCCATTGTGGTCATCTGGGGTGCGAAACCGCGGATGGAAGACCTCTCTCTTTGTCTCTACCTCTCTCTGTAACTCTTTCAAATAAATAATAAAATAAATCTTTTAAAAATTATGCTTTAAAATATTATTTTAAATTGATTTAATGATTTTTTACTTTTTTCAGATTTGCTTTTTATGTAAACATCATATATACAGACATATGAACTATTTTTATTTGAAAGCAGATATGGATATATTAATATGACATTATCTGGGGTTTGAAGAATATAAAATGAGGGAATAAGTGTGTATTATAATTTAATGGGTATAATTCAAAGGAAAGCAACATTTATAAGTATCTATACATAGAAGAACCCAAATAGCCAAAATAATCTTGAACAATAAGAACAAAGCCAGAGGCATCACAATAACAGATTTCAAGACATGAACAGTGCTACTGTAATAGAAACAGCATGGTACTAACCAGAGACACACAGAACAACTCAACACAACAGAAAATCCAGAGATATATTCACCAATCTACAAACAACGTATCTTTGACAAAGTTGCTAAAGGATAAAGGGTAGTCTTTAATATATGGTGTTGGGAAAACTGGATTTTCACATGCAGAACTTAGAAACAAAGATCCATACTTTACACTCTATACAAAAATCAACTCATAATGGATCAAGGCCCTAAACGTAAGACCTGAAACGACAACATTTCTAAAGGAAAATATAGAGAAATAGACCAAGACATTGATTTAGGCAATAATTTTTTGGATCAGACACCATAATCATAAGCAATAAATGCAAAAATAGACAAAAGGATTATATCAAATTAAGGGACATTTACAAAACAAAAGAAATAATCAACAGAATGAAAGGAGAACCTACAGTATGGGAGAAAATATTTTCAAGCTATGCATCCAATAAAGGATTAATATCCAGCATCTAAAAGGAGCTCAAAAAATTCTACAAGAAAAAAACAACAAATAAGAAATGAGCAAAGGATGTGAATAGATTTTTCAAAAGAATAAATTTCAATGTCCAAGAAACACATAAAAATGTTCAGTATCATGAGTTATCAAGATAATGCAAATAAAAAAACATAATGAGGCATCATCTCATTTTAGCTAGAATGGCTTATTATCAAAATTTCAAAAAAATAGGAAATGCAGGTGAGGATATGGAGAAAAAAGAAACCTAATACACTGTTGATTGGAGCACAAATTAGTACAGCATTACAGAAAAACAGTATGGAGAATACAGGAAAATAACCAATAATAGATCTACCATATGACCCAGTTATCCCACCTTTAGGGTTATATCTTAAAAAAATGAAGATAGCATATTAGACTCCTGCACTCCCATGCAGGCACTATGTTGCTACCATTGCAGCACTATTCACAATAGGAAAGATATCAATCCAGAACGCCCTCAAAGAATGTGTCAATCAAAGAAAATGATGTATATATATACATACACACACACACACACACACATATATATATATATATATACACACACAATTAAATATTACTCAGGCATAAAAAGAATGAAATACTGACATTTGCCACAAAATGAAATAACATATAGATCACTAAGCCAGGTAACACAATCCAGACACATACTACATCATTCCTCTCATATGCAGAAATTTATATATAAAGAAGGATATATTATTATGTAAGGGTTATACTTCAGTGAGGCAACATTTATAATTTCCGTATACACAAAGCCTCCTGAATAGCCAACATGTTATACTGTGTTATATATATGTGTGTGTGTATGTGTGTGTATATAGAGAGCGAGAAAGAGATGAGAGATTTTAAAATGTGTAGATACTATATTATTTGGTTTATTTGCAGAAATTATATATTTTTATATTTTGAATTTATTGTTTTATAGAGAACATATTTCAAAAATTTCACAGATAGGATTCTAAGAATACAATTATACTTTTTTCTCTCATTCCCCCCTCCTTCTTTTCTTATTTTTTTTTTTTCTGGTAACATATTTCCAATTCAGTTTATGATCCCAGGCTCTAACAAAGAGATCTACAAGTAAATGGTAGATACCTTATTCCATTTTTACACAAACATTCTGAAGTACCATCAAACGTGATTTTAGGAAATATATGTGTGCATATATATATATATATATGTCTTTTATGTGTGTCTTCTATATATTCTATGTAATATATAGAATACAAAAAATTGAGTGAAATTAATATCTCAGGATTTGTTATTTATTGCGCTAGTAAATATTCCTGATGAACAGTGGTCTAGTTTTTAACTTGTTGAACTCTTTATTTAGTGAAATATTAAGTCTATGATGATAAAGTAAATTAAAAAGATGTTATCACAAAAATTTTAAACCTCTGCCTGTGGTGCCAGCGTCCCATTTGGGCGCCGGGTTCTAGTCCTGGTTGCTCCTTTTCCAGTCCAGCTCTCTGCTGTGGCCCAGGAAGGCAGTGGAGGATGGCCCAAGTGCTTGGGCACCTCACCTGCACCCGCATGAGACACCAGGAAGCAGCAGCTGGCTCCTGGCTTCAGATCAGCATAGCACCAGCTATAGCGGACCAACGGAAGGAAGACCTTTCTCTCTGTTGCGCTCTCTCACGGTCTATAACTCTACCTGGCAAATTAAAAAAAAAAAATTAAAAAGAAAAAACAGAAAGAGGAGGGAAGTAAGTTTTATTATTATACTCTAAGAACCATATCTATCAATCAACTATATGAAATTTGTTCTCCTTATATTAATACAAATAAATTTTAAAATAACAGTTTTGGGGGGCAGCACTGTAGCATATTAGGCTAAGCCTCCGCCTATGGCACCAGCGTCCTATATGGGCACTGGTTTGTGTCCTGGCTGCTCTTCTTCTTATCCAGCTCTCTGCTTATGGCTTGGGAAAGCAATGGAAGATGGCACAGTCCTTGGGCCCCTGCGGCCATATGGGAGGCCCAGAAGAGGCTCCTGGCATCTGACCTATGATCAGTTCAGCTCCAGGAGTTGCAGCCACTTGGGGAATGAATCAGAGGACAGGAGATTTTTTTGTCTCTCCCTGTCCACAGCTCCCTCTCTCTCAAATAAATAAATAAAACATCTATAAAACCAATAGAGTTTACACGCTCACTGAATAAATATAATTTCCAAGAGTCACTCACACACATACATACACTTATACTGTGTACAATTTGCTAAATTAATGATGAAAAAAATCACCTATCTCGTATATAGCAATTTATCTGTCCCTAAGTACTTTAAATATCCTGTCTTCATACAGTTTCTAATGTGTAGTAGAAAACAGACAGACATTTGGTGAATAAAAGGCCACAAAGTTCTGCCTATAGGGGCTATCTGTAATATTTTTCTATCTCCTGGCAATGCGTATTTTCATTTACTGTAAGCATACAAGCTCTAACAAGTCCACTCTTTAGTCAGCATTAATAACCTTAATTGGCTTTTTGACTTATGATAGCAGAAATAATGGAGGTGTAGAAAGGGTCAGATGAGGAAGTGTTTTTACTGAAATTAAGGAAGATCCAGTCCTGCTCTAAGTATTCCACTCCACTACTTCAAAGGAAGTTAGTAATTTTGAGATTATAGCACTCATTGGGCCTTTTAAAGTTATGAAACATTTCCAAGGTTGAACAATGTTATAAAATGGCTCTAGCAGTTCATAAATTAGTCACCATAGATTTTTCTAACAAAGGCACTTTAAATAAAAGAGAATGATTTGAAATTGTATTGATTTATTCAGTTAAAAGTGCCAATAGATACTCTCATTTTACTTTTCTATTAGAAATATAATCAAGGAAAATGTTAGTCTTACTGATTGTAATTTTTGATGATAATTTAGAGTATTTAAGTATATCCTAATTGATTTTTTTTCCTGCAGAGCAGAAGAGTCACTAAAAATAAGTTTTAATAGGAAATATCTTTGTCCTAATAGACCTAAGATAGAATGATTTGGAGAAAATAGCTCTTGACGAAATGTGTAAAAATATCAGTGGGTAATAAAGTGAATAACATTTCATGAATGATTCTTGAGCTTTCAGGCATTAAAATAAAATGTATGTTTTATTCTGATTCATGAATTAAAAAAAAAATTCCAAGAAATGATCTGGTAATAAACTGTATCAAAGAATAGTGAAAGTTCTATAAAATAGCATATATTATGATAAAACATTTCTAAGGATTTCATGTTTTCAGAGCCATCTTTAAGGAGGTGGAAATACAAAGGGTGGACAGTCTCACTGGAGAAAGACAGAAGAGGTGTTGTTATTTCTTCATTCTATTTATTTCAAGAATCAAGTTGTATTTGAGTCAATTGTACAGCATGTCAAAATCTGAAGACCAAAATGAGAAAAATAAAGAAATATGGCAAAATAAGATAGAAGTCTTACTTCTATAATCCTCTTTATTTTGTGACTGAATCGCAGATCTGTGTCACAGAGTGATTCTTTCATCTAATATCCAGTGTGTGTGTGTGTATTCCATAGGATTAAGTTGGGTATGGGTAATATTGCATCACTAACAGGTCAAGGACTGACGAGTATAGGGACATCGCTAGCTTATAAAATGCAGTATTTGTTATTGTGGTAAGTTCAAGCACACAGGCAACAATATACTAAACCCATCAAACACTGACCTGCACAGATGTACTTGGCTTTCTGCTCCATCAATGATCTCTTTTGAAGGGAGGGCCGTTTACATTGCATCTGTAGGCTGAATGTGACTGTTGGTATGCTTTCCCATTAGTCCTTAGATAGGAAGAGCCTGTCTTTGAGTCTGAGGCCACTCAAATCCTGATTTAGTATTTGCTAAGTCTTGCTTTTTAGTGTATGGCAATCAGTGTAACCACGTTCTAGATTCACTTCCTATGGCAAGTCTACTCTTAGAGCTTTGCTTTACACTTAACTACTTACAGTGTGATGCATCTGTGTAATCTACCAGGTTTGATCAGACAGTCATCCCCTCCTTATGGTACAAGGGTTTTCTATTTACGTAGAACAGCATTATTCTCCTCATGAGACATTGGCTACATTGGAAAATGCTATTTGAACAAAATTTTTTAAAAATGTAAGGAAGATACAGAAAAATGAACATATGCTTTGCCAGTTGTTATAGGTACGATAAAGGAGAAAATGTGAAATGCTCAGTGGTTTGAGTGAGGGACAGCTATGGTAAATGAGTGACATGACCCTCTCTTTTCTTAATATACAGTGGTATGGAATGAGAAACATTTTGTAAGCATCATGTTACACCCTAAGATAAGCTTACATTTCTTGTTATATTGTACACAGCTTTCCTTCCATTAACAGTATCCTTTAAAGTTTTTATTTCAGAAATGCTATGTGTTTATGAATTCATTTTGACTGGAAGTAGACATTATTTCAACATAAAATTATCCATTGACCCTTAGCCTTTATTTTTGTAGTTTCATGAGCTCAGATGCCAAAAAATCACTATATTTGACCTGATATGCAAATGATGCTAACAAGGAACTTAGATTTTGATAAAAGAAAGTGACAATATAAAAGTTTATATTAAACCCACTAACAAATATTACTATAGCCAACTGAACTGCTAACAAGACATAATGTGTTCCACATTAAAGACAGTTAAAAAATCTTTTCTAAGGGCTCATATGACTACTCATTATGCAAAATGTGTCCACCAACATATCTTCTGTGACTGTGCATACACATTATTTTAACATATAAATCTCTGTTTTTCTGTTTTTCTCCCTGGAGCCCTGACCATCTTTTCTGTTTCCTATTCAAATTAAAATACTATTAAAAGCAGGCATGATTCTCCATCATTTTTTTATTATGGTAACATTTACCTTCATTTTAACACTCATTGGCCACAAATCATCAGATGTTATGGTACAGGGCCTACTTTCTGATGTGTTACAACATATAGAATTCTCAATAGAACACATATATTTCATAATTATGTAATTGAATCACCATTAAACTGGAAAAGGTTTACTTAAAAGAAATCAAAGAAAAATCAAATCTTAGCTTGTTCTGAACAAACTTAAATCTGTTTTGATGACCAATAATCCAAAGCAAAATGCAATGATTTTAATTATTTAGTAATATTATAGCACATCTATCAGAACAAATGACTGATTTTACATCAGCTATTTGATGGAATAAAATAAAGTTGTTTTAATAAGACATATACAGTGGATCAATGTTTCCTGCCTTGAAAATGAACATCTTAGTTTTCCCTAGGCATTTAAGCAAGAACAAGAGATCATTATTCTATGACAGTGTTTCATGCCATTGACATTTCTAAACAGAACGCTTCCTCCTTTGTGGGTCTATGATTTTGCACACAAAAGAGGAGCATTCATACTTTTGAAAAATGTTCATTTAAATAATATTAACTCAAATTTGTCATGTGCTTTACTTACTTATTTTTATAAGTACCATTGAAAACGTATATCTACTCTTAGGAAGCAAGAATACTCTTATTGACTAAATGACTGAATTGATTCATTAAATAGTGCCTTAACAGCCTAAAAGAGAAAATGGAACTACAAAAGGTGCCAAACCTGCAACCATGCAACATCACTGGCATGAAAATAATCAATATAACTAGTCCATTTTCCATTTTCTGAAGGATTTTATGGCTATTTAGTAGAGTTCCTTGGCATTGTTTTAATTTTTTCTTTTCTTTCTTTAAAGGATACTCCATGGAACTCAATGATACAACCTACAAAGGTAAAAACCAGCTGCTATATTTAGAGTTCAGGTTAAGAGAAACAGAGAAGCCTGTTATAAGACATCTTTTTTAAAACACAGTAACTCACTACTATTTAGAAACTATGGGTGTCTGAGGTCATTTTTTTTTTCAGTACTGGCTTACTGTGCAATTTACAACAAAATAGAGACTCTATTTGAACAATTTTCTCACTTTTTCCAGAATTTCAGGGACAACGTGGTATAAGTATTTTAGTAGATATTATACAGAAACCTACAATAAACAGAATATTATCTTTAGGCACAATAGACAAAGTCAAGAAAATGTGATTATCATACATCTTTAATGATAATCTTTAATGATGAACAGCATTGACTCAACAAACTTTCTAGCAACATGAACTATATCAAATGCTAATAAGGGAGGCCAGTGCTGTGGCGAAGCGGGCAGAGCTGTCATCTGCAGTGCCAGCATCCCATGTGGGTGCTGGCTCAAGTCTTGGCTGCTCCACTCCATCTAGCTCTCTGCTATGGTGTGGGAAAGCAGAAGATGGCCCAAGTTCTTGAGCCCTTGCACCCACATGGGAGACCCAGAAGAAGCTCCTGCCTCCTGGCTTCGGATTGGCTCAGCTCTGGCCACTGTGGCTATCTGGGGAGTGAACCAGCAGATGGAAGATCTTTCTTTCTTGTCCTCTGCCTCTCTGTAATTCTGCTTTACAAATAAATAAAATATATCTTTAAAAAATGCTAGGAATGAAGATATTTAGGTCTCTAGTTTAAACCCCATTTTCTCCATACGTACAAAGAGCTAATGCACTGCTCTACTTATAATCTTAAACTTATTTTCAAGAAAAATGAAAGAATAATACGTAAATTATCTCATTATCCAATGACCAAAATGACCAACCTATCTACTTTGTTACCTACATATTCTGTTTATCTTTATCATATTCTGTTATGATAGCTCAAGATTCCTTCTTTTTTATAGACAAACCATGTTTGAAGTATCTTGTCTCCTCTTTCAATGCAGAACATTTGAACTATTTTCACTAAAATATGATAAAATAGAGTTGTATTCTTTAAATTCATTATTATCTAAACTCTCTGTTAAAAGTAGCTGGTCTCCCTATTTGCTAATACTCTGGGTTTCCTGAATCTCCATGTCTAGAATTGCTCTATTTAATCTTGTTATTTTGTGAACACTGGTATAAGGAGCACTTCTGTGGGGACAAACCTCCATCAGGATTGCGAGACCCTCTTTTACAATAGCACTACAAAAATTATTTTAAAATGGAGGTGCTACAAAGAAGCCACAAAGTCCCTCTGCATACTAATGATTAGTAATCTCCAAATTCTTTGTCTTCTCATAAATGTGAATACAAGTAATCAGGCTTTCTTTCCTCATCTTGTTACTATGTCTAACATAATAAAAACCTATACATAAGATGAATAAAGAAATAATTAACAAAAGAAACAACTCACATGCAGAAATTTTATAGACGCTTTGTTGACTTTTGATTCCATCTTTTCCTTTTAATGCAAAAGATAAAGACCTTACATTTATCATTGTGTTATACACCAACTGTAGTTGTAATTCTGGTCAAGTTACTCATTTCTGTAATGAGTAAACTATACTACATAATCTACTCATACGATTCATTTCAGCTCCCAAATTCCAAGATATTTAAAAAATCTGTAGAAATACGAGTAATGGAAATCCTATACAGGAAAGGTTGTTTAATGTAATTAAAAATTCAAATTTAAACATTTAAGTATTTCAAATACAATAATCATAAACAAACCAGGTAGTTTTGGTAGATAATTTGTATCAATAACAAAACTATATTCAATTAATGCTTCAAAATACAGACTATATTTATTTTGGCAACACATTTCCATTTGGTAATTACTAAAATATGGTAAAATGACCCAATTTTGAATTTTTGCTATTATTTTACTTTTTCACTAGTATAATACTAAGCAGGATATTTATGCTGTAAACATAACTGAAAGTGCACCATACAGTATTGCTAAGTCTAGACACTGTTGGACAGCAACTCTAGAACACTTCCTAACACTCTTGAACCTTATATAACTGAAACTGTATAACCATTGAGCAGCAGTTCCCCACATTCTCCTCCACAAAGCTCTGGCAATCACCATTCTTCTGTTTCTATGAGTTGATTATTTTAAAGACTTCATATAACAATAATCATGTAGTATTTGTGCTTCTGTGCCTGGCTTATTTCTTTATGGAGTTACTGTACAACATTGTACCTCATTATTTTACTGGCTCAGAGCAAAGCACTTGGGTCATTATCTGCTGCCTTCCAGGCATTGTGGCATAGCAGGTAAAGCCACCACTTGTGACTTTTGTGTTCCAGCTGTTCCACTTCCAATCCAGCTCCCTGCTATTGTGCCTGGGAAAGCAATGGAGGATGGTCCATGTGCTTGGGCCCTTCCATCCATGTGGGAGATCAGGGAGACTAGGAAGAAGCTCGTGGCTCCTGGCTTCAGCCTGGCCCGGTGCTGGCCACTGGGGCCATCTGAGGAGTGAACTAGTAGTTGGAAGATTTCTCTCTTTTTCTCTCCCCCTCTCTCACTGTATCTCTTTCAAATAAATTATCTTTTTCTTAAAAAAAAAGAAAAGAATATATTTGAAGTATACTTTTTGAGATCTAGGTGAAATGCAATGATGTAATAAGAAAATGCAACCACATTTTAGGAAAGATAGCTTAATTTGAGTAGAGAATAAGTTGGTGATGGGATGCCATGTTGGAATGACACCCAAATCTTACTTAGTTGTTTATGCAACAGTGAGTTATTGTTGAGAGTAAAAGATAGTTAAAACATTTGCACTGATCTTGCAAAACTACTTACTTTCTTGCTAGGACAATTACCAAATGCTTAAAAACCATTAAAATCTTTAAGAACTTATATTTATGTCCTTTAGCACATACCTTTTTTCCCCCATGCAGCTGAGTTCCCATGTATTAGTGACACTGATAAGAAAATAAAAGTATTCTAGAATGTATCTGAGGTGGTACTGATCTTTTGTGATCAGAAGTTTCTAGAGATTAAAAACTCTTTGGGATAGGTGAAAAGGTATCTTCCTGTCTTTTCTTTTTCCATTCTATTCTAAATATAATTTTATTAACATTATAGAAAGAACAGATCACTTTGTGTTTTAGATCCTCTTTTTAAAAAGCACATGTTCTTGCCAAAATTAAACATGCCTTTCTCCGTATTAAGTATACTTGTACTAATAAGTATCTTGCGATATTGTTTTATTTATTTTTTTAACTTTTATTTAATGAATATAAATTTCCAGTGTACAGCTTATGGATTACAATGGCTTCCCCCTCCCATAACTTCCCTCTCACCCGCAACCCTCCCCTCTCCCGCTCCCTCTCCCCTTCCATTTGCATCAAGATTCATTTTCAATTTTCCTTATATACAGAAGATCAATTTAGTATAAAGATTTCAATAGTTTGCACCCACATAGCAACACAAAGTGAAACATACTGTTTGAGTACTAGTTATAGCATTAAATCACAATGTACAGCACATTAAGGACAGAGATCCCACATGAGGAGCAAGTGCACAGTGACTCCTGTTGTTGACCCAACAAATTGACACTCTAGTTTATGGCGCCAGTAACCACCCTAGGCTGTCGTCATGAGTTGCCAAGGCTATGGAAGCCTTCCAAGTTTGCCGACTCTGATCATATTTAGACAAGGTCATAAAAGACAGGGTGAGGATAGTAACCAATGATCCTAAGAGTGGCATTTACCAGGTTTGAACAATTATACAGCATTAAGTGGGGAAGAGGACCATCAGTACACACAGGTTGGGAGTAGAGCCATTGGTGGTAGAGTAGAGGTTATGATTACAAAGGAATGAGGCCCAAGTGCACTAGACAGGGTCTAGAACAAAGGATAGAGTCATTATCAGAGGAGCTAAGAAAGGTGCTGTCTAAGCTACAAGTAATTTTTCTGATTGAGAGGCAAATAGAACCTGATAGAAGGGGCTTGATTATAATCTGGTGGGCTTTAGGCCTTGTAAGTTAAGAGGCCCAGACCTATCTATCTCTTCACATGGGGTACATCCTAAGGGAGGTGTGAACCTCCTAGGGGAAGGCACTCTGTTGACTTTCATTACTTGGCTGGCCTGGGAGGAGAGCTGGCCAGGTAAAGGCAGGTGGCATCTCTAACAAGAAATTTACAGTTCTGCCTGCAATGTTGCTGACCCTACTTGACCATCCCCTCAGCTGCAGTGGTCACTTTGGAAGTTGGGCTGAGTGAAGGGCTTTTCAGCTTAGAGCCAATAAGATCTGTGGCTCTGACCTGGGCATCCTTCGACTCCAGGGCAGGTCCATTTCCAGTGATCCAACTCTTGGCAGAGCTGCCAGGGCTCTTCACAAGCTGACTTCTGCTGAAGCCCAGGCTTACCACATTGAAAGCCACTGCAGTGGACTGGCCTATTGGGTCTCCTTGAGGGCAGATCACTGTACAGATCAGCCATTAATAGGCCTGCCACCCATTGCTTCTGATGCCGAGCTTTCTTTTCCTCCTGGTTTGTGTTAAAGCAGACCAGACGATGCAAGACAAGGGAGTGCCCAAGTCCCATCCTAATCCTCGGTGGCCTGAACTACAACTCTAGAGTCACAGGCATGTTCTGTAGTCGTTTTTCTAAGGTAGACAATGCACATGAGGAAAATTATATTCTCACTTTAAAACTTTCTTTCCCTTTTGTCTGAAAGGGAGGTTTTTTCTACTTACTGTATACTTCTCTGATGGCAAAGTGAATCTAGCTATGAGATTATTATTTAAGTTCTTATTTTGGCTATGCTATTACAGAAAAATGTTAGCCATCTCTTTTATAAGGTCTAAAGATTAAATTGTGTGTCCAACAGATTCCTTCATAACAGAATTAGTTTCCTACCTTGAAGAGAATAGAGAAATGAAAGAACAAGTTGGGCTTAGAATAGAGAAATGAGGGAGCAAGTCCTAGATCACTTGCTGACATTAGCAATATCACATGAATACTTAGCAAACAGTTTCAACCATTAGATAACAACTTAAGAAAACATTTACCAGAAAGTCCAATGCCTTCTATAAATTTTAAGAATCATGTATTTGAAAACACCTCTTAAATATCTAACATGGTGTACTTTGTTTAACCAGTAAACTTAAGCACAACCATATAAAATGTTTTTAGTTTCTCGCTTCGGCAGCACATATACTAAAATTGGAACGATACAGAGAAGATTAGCATGGCCCCTGCACAAGGATGACACGCAAATTCGTGATAAAATTGATATATTGGTCTACTATGCTATATTATATGTGTGTACATATTGTATGTCCACATGGGGAAATTTTATTAAGAGTTTTATTTTAAATGGCTTATGGATAAGATTGTCCATAAATTTAAGCTGCTAAAATCAATCAAAGATACATTTTAATTTGTGTGACCTGAATCTGTGTACCATATTTTTTAAACTTGTTGCTAGAAAGATATTGTTTTATTTTAAATGTTATGAAAAATTAATTTCAATCTCTACCATCACTAATGACATTTAGGTATATCTTCGCTCAGAATTTCTTCCTTTGATGTGGAACTACATGATGAAATTAGCCTCTAATTTAAAATGTACCTTAGACTGCCAAATTTGGGAAGCCTTTTCACCAGACTTACTATTTGGGCCTGGGTGGTTGTTACAATGGTAAGCTACTACTGTCATCTCTGCCTTAGTCAACACCCTTATACTCAGTATTACAAGTAGTAGGTTATATAAAGCAAGTCAGTCGACAAAACCCTCCCGCTCTTAGCAGCTAGAATATCCAAGTGGCTTATGAAAATTTAAACTCCCTGGATTCAGAACTCTGAATTCTCAAAATTCTGCAGGTCACTATTCCTCTATACTACACAGAATTTCCTTGAACTTGTGTATAAGAAGGAATGCAAGTCACATCTCCAATGTCAGTAGCAGGAACACAGTTACTTGAGCTATCACAGTTGCCTCCGAGGCTGTCCTTTAGTGGGAATTTAGAGTCAGGAGACAGAGCCAGGAATTGAACTCAGATCCTAGGACATGGAATTTAGGCCTTATAATTATTAAGCTAGACAACCACCCCCACCCAAAGTTTTCAGACATCAACCTTTGTATGTGTGCCTTACTATGGTCACTACTGATATTATTCTCTTTATCTTCTAGTAATTTGAACGAATTATTCTTGAAAACAGCATACAATATAAAGTTTGGTTAAAGTAAAGCTAAAAGAAATACTGATCGCTATAAATTACAGAGAACAATGAGTATTCAAAATGCTGTGTTGAATTGCAATGCTGGTCATTTTTGTTTGATTTCATGATGAGACGTAGGTTTGTGGACAGTGTATTCATGTCTGGGAGGCCACGCTCTGTTGCTTTGTCTTTTTGGCTGTTTGTTAATTTTGATTTAGCATTAATTGTCAGAATTACCTCTCTTCACAATACTGTCATACTAAATATGGTCAGTACTTAATCTTCAAGATAGCAAAATCATCATTTACATCTTGGACCTGGGCCATGGACTAGATCTGAAGGTAGCTTCAGGTATCATAATAGAATTCTGCCTGTCAGATAATCCCAAAATTATTCCATGAGTTTTGAGTAAAACATAGTTGAATAAATCATATCACTAACTTGCTCCTGTCTTGAAGACACACACAGAGTACATTCCTACATTTTGATTTGTACCTCAAAGTGGCTACAAACTCCAGAAGAGTTCAATATGGATACCATTAATTATCATGCTTTTAATTAGTTAAGAAATTTTTCACTTTAAAGTTGTCATTAAGCCATCACTTTTACTGTATATCTTTCCAAATTCTATGGTACTTAGTGTCATGGTTAGTATTGCCTTCGAAGATAAATGGTTGCCAGTACAAATTCTTCTAAGAATAACACATGCTCTTCACTTTTTGAACTTCAAGGTAAAAATCTGGGTCCACTAAATGGAATATACAGTCTCAAATTTTATTTCAAAACATTTAGTTTACATTATTACTATTTATTTTGTACTTATGAAGTATCAATTATGTGTATGGAACACATGTATACATTTACTGAAACATCATGTAGTACCCCACAAATATGTAGATTATTAATGTCCGTTGAAGTTAAAATTTTGTTAACAAATTATGACTCTTTCATGTTTTACACCTAAACCTAGTCTGAAAATCTTCTAAATATTTTTGAATAACAGATATTTAATTTTTGAAAAATACACATTCTGCTTTCCGTCGTTTATATTTGCATTCAGTTTTAGCACAGTAGCTCCACATGCAAAGTGCACCACTTATATTCACTTGAATCATATTCTACAACAGCCAATATCTTGTGTTGTAATAAATTATATTTCTATTTTACAACAGGTGTCACTGAATCAAGTTTTTAATTCCTGAGAAACATAAAGCAAGCTATTAAAATTTCTGGGTCTTAAACCCTCCTCTAAACAATCACAAGAAAAAAACCTATATCTTCCTTACAGTTATTTTAAATATAAATTTAAAATGGCACACTATGTACGAATAATTTTTTTGCTCATTCATAAATGAGTACCTGGCAAATTGCCAAAATCATAAATGACCCCACTATCTTCCTTGGCCTTTATTCAGTAATTCTTCACTATCATTTTTGTAAATATTCCTTGTATTTTATGGTTTATGTCCTGCAATCAAAACTTTACTATGCAAAATTAAAGAAACTACAGTGATTTTTACATTACTCCATTTTTTCTTTGATTTAAATGACATTACATAGAAGCAGACTGTGATAAGAAGTGTCAACAAACTAGAACACAGATAAAATTCTGGGAGAAAATCTAACAATCTACAAAAATGTACATTAATAATACAATAATATACTTGTTCATGAAACCTGTTGCAGATATTACTAAACTTGGGGCATGTCAGATGCAGCCAAAATTTAAATTAGTTGAAGGTAAAGTGGGTAGGTGACATTTTAAGAAACAAAGCATATTCAATTACATTTATTTATAATCACACAAATTTGTGTCAATAATTCTAAGAATCTCTCCTGTACTAGATTTTCCACCAGAAATGAGCTATTTACAGAACTCACATAATTTTTATTTTTAATTTTTTTTGAAATATCAGTTTGCAAAATTATCTGAGAATACCTTTCTTGAAGTTCCATCACACACACACAAAAAAGAACCTACTTAAGAGGAAGATGAATTAAAGGAGCATTGTTGAAAATGCCTTGATAAACCACCTTAATGTGAAAATCATACATGCTTATGATATCATATATACTTGATTAGATTACTATATAGACAAGGAGATGGAAATCTAGTTGCTTAGTTTGGTTGATGTTACGTATACGTATTGACATACTGTACTGTACTTCACAAGGAAGTACAAGTATTACATGTGAACAATAATTTTAGAATTAAAATGAACAAATAAACAGTGGCATGGAATTGTGTGTTCTACCTACCTATACGTTCTCCACTTCAAATATCAACTGAAAGTAATGGAAATCCTTACAGTTCCTTTCTTTATGATAAAATTATTTTTTCCTGAATCAATGCCATAAATATTTCCAGATAGGAAGTAAAATGAAGCTCTGAAGATAAATACCTCTAAGACTGGCATCTGGTAGGTGGATGCAAAGACAATTATAACAGCCGTTGTAGATTTATTACATGTTGTTTCTGCTCCTCAGTTAATATGAAAGGAAGTCATAACAAAAAATAAAATAAAAAATAAGAAACGAAGAAGAAAGAGGGTAAGAGAAGGGAAGAGTGGAAAGTATCATTATGTTCTTTAAACTGTATATATGAAATGCATGAAATATGATCCCTTTGTATAAATAAAAATAATTAAAAATGGAAAAGAAGCACTGCAAATCTAACCACCCTATATTTAAAAAAAATATATTCCCATGTTTGCTTTTTATAGCATGTGTCATATAAATTTTTATGCATTTCTATCTACTTTTAATATTATACCAGGAGATTCCTTAATCAAATAGTGTCATGGTGACAAGTGTGCACATATTATTTTACATATTTTCTGTTATATTTTGAGATTGGCATCACAGAAGCAGAATTGTGAGGCCAATAGTTACAAATGAGTCTTAGTTTGTTTAAGTATACATGGGAGTCCTCAAAAAATTAGTGGGAAGTGCATTTTTTTATTTCCCAAAAATAACTTTCTGAAGCATACTTGTATATTTTATAAAAGAAATATACATTGCTTCTCAGCCTTTTGGCTAGGATCAACTGAAAAGAAATATACAAAGTTACATCTACTGAACCAACCACAGCAAGTTATGATGTTACTAACTTTATACAAGAGCTTCCCATTTACTGTTTCTACCTTTAAATACTAAAGGTGAAACAAGTTCAAGAAAATATTCTATAACCATATGGACAACTCAAATCATATCTCTAAGTGAAATATCTAGTTCACAGAAGGAAAGAAATACAGTTCACTAAAACTGCTATATTACTAAGTAATTTCTTTTGTCTTTATTTTTTCAAAGCATACCTTGATCATTGTCATGAACAGGCATTTTGTGGAATGCAAGGAAATCAAGTTGAGTTAGACAGGACTGACCAAGTTGTAATGCCTCTCTTGTGTCTTCTGTATACATTTCATCATTTCAATCTAACCACGTTTTATTGTACTTTATACTTCCAATAAGAAAACTGATTAAAAAAAAAAGACAAAAAATGACAAGGAGCTTGTATTGCAGTGTAGTGAATAAAACCTCTGCCTGCAACACCAGCATACCATAAGGGGGCAGGTTCAAATCCTGGCTGCTCCACTTCCAATCCAGTTTCCTGCCAATTCTCCTGGGAAATTGGCAGAAGATGGCCCAAGTACTCGGGCCCCTGCAACCCAAGTCAGAGACCCAGATGAGTTCATGCTCCTGGCTAGACTAACCCAGTCCCAGCCAATGAGACCTTCTGGGGAGTAACCAGCAGATGGAAGATATTCTCTCTCTCTCTCCCTCTCTCTCTCCCTCCTCTTTCAAACAAAAAATAAATCTTAAAAAAAATACTAATTATCATAGTGAGTAAATAAAATATTTAGATCCCAAGCAGGAGAGCATGCAATTCATACTTTTGTAGCATTGATTTGGATTATATCAGGGTAGGTATGAAAAAAAATATGACTTTTATATTTTAATATATTTACTTAGACTATATTTTGGGGGCACAGAATTATGAACTTATTATCAAAATTAGCAAATTATTAAACTTAAGGGTTTAATTTTTTCTTAATGTTAATGAATTTAATATAGTTATAAATATTTATTAGCATTTCCATTTGCCATAGAATGCTTTCATTATGTTTCCTTATGTTTTGTCTAAATAATGAAAAAAAACCCTTGGCAACAATATTTTGAAGATGTTGCTATCTATTTTCATTTCTTAAGTTTAATATTATAGCATTTCTAAGTAACTATTAGTCTAAGATACCAAACCAAAAATATTAAGTGTATCTATTTGTGGTTTCAAACACTACTTCCTTTGAGTTTCTGTTATAGTATGTTGAAAATACAAACCACAAGCCCTTTGTTAAAACTGTGCACTGACACACAACTTTTTCATTCACCTTTGAAAATATTGCAACTAATATTTAAAAGAAAAAATAGGTATTTAAACAGAATTTTACTTTTGTAAGTGCTTGATAAGAATGTGGTTTTCAACTACCTTGTGAAACTATAATACAGTTAGGAAGAGCTTTTTTAAGACTAACCCACATACCATATATTTTATTCTTTCATTACTACATAATGCAAAGACCCAAATCCTCCTCCCTCTGCTATCAGTTAATAAAACATTTCCTGAATTATTTAACTTCCTTACATTTTTATGTTTTTATCATTTTTCTGTCAACAGTCAAATTCCAAAGGGAAACACTATTTATGTCCATGTTTGCTTTTATTTAAAATTGTTTGATTTTAAAAGGTGTAGCATGAGCAGTGCTCTGTTTGTTCGACTCTGGCTGATATGTGTTATTATGGGTTGACTTTGAGTAAATTGCCATCTTGTTTACTTAGAAAAAGAAAGATAGAGCTAATTGAATGAAAACACCATACAAAGGATTACAACAGTCCATTTTCTTTATTTGAAATATGTCAACACTGAAATATGAATTTGAAAATATTATAAGTAAAATATAGCAGAAATTAAAATGGTTCTTGAAGATATCTTTTGTTTCAAATATGGTAATTTACATACAATAAATCATATTAATTTTTTGTACCAGGTATGTTTTATATTTCAGAAGAAAACTATTGACAATATTTACAGAGGCATTTTTTGGTTTAAAAAACTGCATTACTGCAGCTTCTTTAACTTGTTAATATTTCCTTCATAATAACCAGAAGCTTAGATAGAACATACATCATTAAATGTCCTTACAATTAAAAAGTATCTTATATTTTCCTACATTTTGTTAGGCAAACTGTCAAAACTATTAATGTTAAAAAAAGAACACATTTTCAATGTTTTCCATAAAAATTTACAACCAAAATAAGAGATAAATGGATCGAAATGATGGCTGGACTTTCAAAAAATATATAATATTGGAAGAAAAATAAGCAGCACTTGTAATAATTCCTAAACCCTTCATCCATTTTCATTTGGTCACAAAATCCACTCAATTTAAATAATATTATACAATAGTTGCTTTTAACATTCATTTTAAAATTTCTACCTTGTTTTTTAATGAAATTATACATTAAAGTGTTACTGCAGCAATTTTAAAAGGCTAAAATTGAAAAATCAATTAATTAGTAATTTGTACTGCAAAATATTCCAAACTTATAAGATCAATTTTTTTCTATAGTTACCTTCTTTAAATAACCAAATGCATAGTAAATGGTATTTAATATGTATCGGTGGTTTCCAAACTCAACCCAAGTGTTTTCTGCTCAGTTTGTAGATGCAGACTGAGAATAAAGGTTACCAGATCAAGATAAAGATACTTTCTTGAATAAATCCTTTCTCCTTACCATTGTCTTCAGTGTTTTTATGGCTTTAATATTGTGCCTCTTCCAGGCTAGTACTTCTGAAAGAGACAGTTTTCTTTCTTTCTTTTTTTTTTTCTTTAAAGATTTTATTATTTATTTAAGAGGTAGAGTTACAGACCGTCAGAGGGAGAGACAGAGACAAAGGTCTTCCATATGTTGGTTCACTCCCCAAATGGCCTCAAGAGCCAGAGCTGAGCAGATCCAAAGCCAGGAGCCTGTAGCTTCTTGCTTTCCCAGGCTACAGCAGGGAGTTGGATCAGAAGAGGAGCAGCAGAGACTAGAACTGGTACCCATATGGGATGCCAGCACTACAGGCACATTAACCTACTGGGCCACAGCATCAGCCTTGAGTTTGTTTTCACTTACACTGACTTTTTCCTAATCTTGAATTAATATAAAGTTATCTTGGAATTAATTTTATATGGAATTTGCTTTATTAATCTGAAAAACTTGATTGTTTTCCAAAAGCTAATGCTTATAGTGGATTAATACAGCATTTCAAATAGTAATATGCCTGCCTTTTAACTTGTCCTTAGCTCTTGGACTGAATCAAGATTAGCTCCAAATACAGGTATTCAGAGCCTGATGAGTCAGTCCTTTCAGGTTCTACTCCATTGTCGGGTACTTGAGTTTCCCTGAGTGTCAAGATGTTTCTAAACAGAAATAGAAATGCACCGCCAGAGGTCTTCCAGACAGAAACTTTGCTATGGTGAAGAATTTCCCACAGTGTGTCTTGGCTGCTCACTCCTCTCACACCCAGTTCTACTTTAGATAACTTTTCTTAAGTACAGACAGACCCTTGCACATAGAATAAAAGATCTTACTCTTCAGAGCTTACAGTAGTAGATAAAAGAAACACTGGTGTTTCTGTAAAATGTATCCTGCTAAACAGACACACTTGGGCACTCTTGATCAAATTTCCCCCCTAGAAGTATGGAATTTTCTAACACTCACCATACAACTGGGAACAAATGAGATTAATCAAGACATCATACAAGGATCTGTATACATGGCAAATTTCACATACTTCTATCGCAAGAAGCTAAACACTTTAAAATTTCCTAAGAAAAACCTCTCTGCGTACTTAAAGTGAGACCAGTTGCTCCTCTCCACAGTACCTCATGTCATAAAATGGTGTTATGAACAAAAGTTGTCATGATCACCATTTCTGCCCTATATCATGCAATGAAGAGAGACAGAATGCTTCCTCCTGCCTGGGAAGCAATTACTGGTGCAGTGGAAAAGGAATTTTAATGAATGTTCAAAACTTCCCAGATTCCCAGAAAAGAGAATTATGGCGAGCAAAGGGTTGAACCTGGAATGGTTAATAAGAGTACAAATTTAAGCACACAAATAGCTTATCAGTCACTCTATTAAGTAGAAACTATTTCTCCCATTTTGTAGATGAGGAAACTGAGTCAGAAAATGTAGAGGAGCTTTGCCAGACTTATACAGATAATAAATGTCTCAAAAGAAATCTGAACCCAACAAACTACTCTGGTACCAATTGGAAACATAACATTAAGCTGCCTAAGTAAGAATATTACTGGAAAGAAAAATTACTACAATTGTTAACCATTTGCTAAATACAAATTAAGTATTTAATCAAGTACTTACTTTTCATGCACTTTTTGGATTTAAACCTCATAAAATGCATTGAAATAGATAATATGGTTTCTATTTCTCTAACTAATAAACTGTAGAATATAAAGCTTTACTGCTTTATTTAAAGTCATGTAGCTCATAAGGAGTTGAAGCAGAATTTGAATTCACATCTATTTAAAGGTTTAAAGTCTCAATTATTTTAACTGAATGTGTGGATAAATCAGTGAATGAATTAACATTTGTAGATACTTATATGTATATGTATTTTTTTTTTTTTTGACAGGCAGAGTGGACAGTGAGAGAGAGAGAGAGAGAGTGAGAGGAAGGTCTTCCTTTTTCCATTGGTTCACCATCCAATGGCCGCCACGGCCAGCATGCTGTGGCCGGCGCACCGCGCTGATCCAAAGGCAGGAGCCAGGTACATATTCTGGTCTCCCATGGGGTGCAGGGCCCAAGGACTTGGGCCATCCTCCACTGCACTCCCGGACCACAGCAGAGAGCTGGCCTGGAAGAGGTGCAACCGGGACAGAATCCGGTGCCACAACCGGGACTAGAACCCAGGGTGCAGGTGCCTTATATGTATTAATATATCTATACACATATGTACACTCTACAATATATGCATATAAAAATTGGCTTATGAACAAAAAATATTCATTTATTATTTTTGTTCGAATAATGTAAAATGAATAATAAAAACATAAGCAGAGTAATAGTCTTTAAAAATATTTTGAAGCCTGATTTTTATTTTAAATTCAGTTGCGTAAGTTTATGAGAGAGTATGTGAACCAAGTAATTTCAAGTCACTCTTTTAGTCTGCATTTTTGGTCTCTCTAAAGGCAGAATGAAGTCTTACTAATTTTTATGTTTCTAATGCCTGGTGCAGTGAATAGCACATAACAAGGAATTAAGGGTTATTTGAACTGCATGGATTGTTGATTATGCTATATACTGAGGCACTTTGAAAAAAAAAATTCTGGACAACAGATAATTTTGATCTGAATATTTTGAAAGGACATTTGTATTCTCCTTTTATAAGTTATATGGAAACATGAATAGAAAATAAATTAACAGGAAAAATAAATTAACAGAAACCTCTCTTGTCCCAGGATGTTAATGGCTACAGGAATATTTGTGTTAGCATGGTCAGAATTTTTACTTGATGCCATTCTTTCCTGACTTATTTATTCGTATTTTTAATAGCTCTTGTTTAATTCAAGTATTTATTGGTACAAGTAAGAAAACTAAGTTTTAATAGCTGAAACTAATTATACAATCTTATAATCTTAATGGTAAGCAGGAAACACCACAATCTATATTATATATTATTTGAAATCAAAAGGTATTTTATTTCTAGGAATTGTTCTCAGATAACTGCTGTTGTCAATTAGACATTCATAATTCCACAGAAGACTATTCAACTTTAGGATGGTGTGATTATATATGGTAACACAGTCTTTTGCTATAAGATGGTAAGGAATCCATGCATTTTATAATCATCAAAAGCCACATGTTATTTTGGAATGCAGAATTTCAAGACAAGATTTTCATATGTTTGCTTTGATAATAATTTCTGGTGACTGAGAAAGATCATAGCCACATTTTGTAAAAAAAACAAAACAAAAAACCCTAAACAAATCCCTAGAATAGAGAAAAAGACAATGTACTCTTCTACAAAAAGAATTTCAGGGTAGTCTGTCATATATCAATGATTCTAGGAATCACTACAAATATCTGACACGTTTGGGTTAAAACAAACGTTTTGAACATTACCACAGTTACACATGACAGTTAAGTGTGTCTAAGTTAAAGCACACCTTCAATGTTCACTATCGGTATAATTATATTTGAATTTCCTTGATGCTATCAAAGTAGGAAATATTTCATTTTAAGTTAAAACAAAAATCATTGTAAATGCTAATTATTCAAGTTATGAGATTACTTTGAAATTGCATACAATAAGGCAAATTATTTTTAGATTAATTGAATAAAATAAACACATTTATTAAGTTAGGCATTTTCATGATAAAATATGCTTTAATTTGAATACTGTATAAACAAAAATGTTCTTCTTCGAATAGCATGTGCATGGACAAATGCAAAAGCTAGATTAGCAGCACTGGTAAAATTCTACAATGTCAGCACATAAAAAAGTTACTGATACAAGCACACATGAGAATCCTACAGATTTCTATTGCTTTGAATATTGAACTTCTTTGAGGGAAGCAGCAAAAGCCTTTCGGTGTCTGTGAGGGGATTTGAGATCATTTTAAAAGATCTCTTTTAAAAAGAGTGAGAGATTGTTTAAGACTATAAATGTCTTTATTGGAATTATGCTTTTACTCTCATTTATTTTAACAAGATTTGTAATGCATTCTGGCCTTTGATCTCTTAGTTTGAAACACTGCCTGTTGTTCCATTATTCAGCCATCCATTTGCAGATAACAATACATCAGAACCTTTTTCTTGCTACAGAAACAATGCCCTTTATTTGAGAAAGGACATTGTTTTGACAGATAAAGTAGGCATTTGATAAATTGAAACAGGTTCTGAATTATTTTGAGGGGAATGTGTGCTACATCTGTCTGCTGATTTTCCACTGAAGTAGTGCTTAACTTTCTTGTCTGTTTGTGATTTATTGAGCTACAGAAAAGGTTAGGAAAATTTCATGGCTCTTCCCATGTAATTTTGTAAGTGAATCAAACAGCATTTGTTAATGTTTATGATACTTAAAAGGCGAAATTACTCCTAAACATGTATTCACAATAGATATTATAGTGACAACTAAAACCAAAGGAAATACCAAGTAGAACTATTATCTCTTCCATTAGTAAATTCCATACTGGAAAAAAAATGAACATAAAACTATCATCTTAAACCAGTAATTTTAGGTAGTGTGGGATTCTAAACTAGGTCTTATGTTGAGCATTTACTTTTGGAATAATGCAGATGCAGTATAAGAAAAGCAGCAAATACCATTAGGAATGGCTTCAGATAAATTCTGTGTTTTGAAGAAATATTATACTAATATACGATATTCTATTTTTGTTAAACGAGTTTTTAACTTACAGAATTTCTTCATTAGGAATATGAAAAACTTCCCTTAAATGGGAACTTAGAAAGCCAAGAACAGAAAGCTTCAAAATTTTAAAAAAATCATTTAAATTGCTTAGCAAAATTTCACAGAGTGCTCTGATATCGATAAGTTATTCTCTCCTAATTACACTAAGAACAAATTCTGGTATAGAAAGATGGCTTATTTTGATACTTAGTATAACTGTGTTCTCTTAAACTTCAATAAAAAGTATTCCAAATTTAAAAATCTACTTTTACAAATGATTTTTTAATCTTTTTTTGCATCATTCCTTTTTTATTTTTCATTTTTTCCACTTTTATTTAATAAATATAAATTTCCAAAGTACAACTTTTGGATTATATCAGCTTTTCCCCCCAAAACCTCCTTCCCACCCGCCCGCAACCATCCCATCTCCCACTCCCTCTCCCATCCCATTCTTCATCAAGATTCATTTTCAATTTTTTCCCACACGAGTCATGAGATTTTCAGGTTAATTGAGGTGAGATTCCCATACCCATTCCAATAGACAAGAAGATAAAGGGAGAAAGGAATAAAAAAGTTCCAGAGTCATGGTTATGGAGCTTTGCTGAAAGACACTTCATTGGGCCACCCTGCCAAAAGCTGCATAAACTTTAAAATTACAAAAATGAGGTCAATATTTAGCCTAGTGGTTGAGATCCGAATCCTTATATGGGAGTAGCTGGGTACAATTCTTGACTCTAGTTCCTGATTCTAGTTTCCTGCCAATTTGGACTCTGAAGGGCAGTGGATGCCTCAAGTAACTGGATACCTCCACTTATGAGGGAGACCTGAATCAATTTCCCATCCCAAATCCTGTCCCACATTGGTGTCTTGCAAAAACCAGTACATGGGCTCTCTCATTTCTCTCTCTACACATTCTCTCTCTCATACACACCCACACCCACACCCACAGACAAAACCTTAATGCTAAAAAATTTCTGTGGATTAGCAAAGGATAATATATTCCTAATGATTAGAGCACTGCTAAATTTTTATTAATACTTTGAGCCACTTCTAAACAATGTATGTATTTAATATTTCTTTTTGCTCAAATCTGGAGCAATCTGTGATATAATTATTGAGCAGCATGTTTTAGTTCCTAACTCCAACAGTTTTCTCAAATGCACATTGAAAAGGGGGAAGTTGAGTGCCAGGATATTCATAACACATATTTACTGACTATTAATGTGTGTCAAACATACTTTCAGTTACTGGGAATTCAATAATGATCAAACCACTCAAAAACCCTTGCCCTCATTGAGCTTAATTCTGGATTTTAACAGGCCTTTCTGCCTCCATTTTTTCCTTACCATCCCTTTTATCCCCACTACCTTCCCTTTCTCTTTGACATACATTCATGCCCTCCCCTCTTATTCGCTTTCCTTCCTTTTATTTATTCATACTAACCAACACTTTTGTCTTGTTTTGGAATTTACCATGCACTGTGGGGGCACTGACTCAAGAAACTTTGGCAATGCTAACAAATAATACTCTTTTAAGTATATATACTTCTTGTAGATTCTTCTTTGTTTTCATTTATAGGTGATTTATTATATTACACAACTGCCACCTAGCTGGGAGTCTAAGTCAGCTCATCCGATCAACATTATCTATGGGCAGCATATTGTAAAGTGGGAGATGTTATTCATATGACAGTCCATACTACATTTCTGATAAAACAAAATTTACACACCTGTACACATATACATACCCTTCTATTGAGTTTTTATCAAAAATTAATATAACACATGTTAACACTTCTCATTTAATTACTTTCCACTTTAGACTTTGTACCACTTCACTGAACTGCCTACATTTGTTTGTTTTCATCTTTAAATAAAGTAGAATTAAAAGTACATTCTTATTGGAAATCCAAGATGGCGGAATAGGAAGGGAGCACATTGATATTCTTCGGCAAGACACAGGTTAATAAAAGTGGAGATACTGCAGGGTCAAGGAAGAGTAGGGGAAGAAACAGCAGAGGAAACTCTTCCGGAACTAGTGATTCACAGTGGACCTGCGTGGAGAGCGTGGGAGCCCAAGTTTGGGACACCAGCGGCAGACTCAACGCACCAGCGCTGGAACACGAGGTGAGCCGAACCTCCATAGCCCGAGACACCAGCGGGCAAGCGGAAAGAGGAGGCTAGAGGGAACGAGGCTTGAAACTCCACGGGGAAAAGTTCACCACGCTAACTAGAAGAGAGAGAGGGAAAAAAAAAGTGACCGAAACGGTCTCTCTCCGCTCACCCCTCAAGGGCGAGCAAGACAAAGAGCAGGCGCCATTTTGGACATACGTCATAAGCAGGGCGACCTCAGGTCTGCACTGGCCCTGAGCCTAGCAGAAAAACCTGACTCTGGGGGGAGGGGTGAAATAACTGGAGATTAGCATCTAACTTGGCAACCCAGTGGGAGACTGCAGGAGAATTGGAGCCCACACCCAGGGCAGCAGAGATTCCCTGTGTGGTCCTTGGGAAAGAGCTTCCAATCTCTGGCTCCTGTGGGTATATCATTTGCCTGCTAACTACCTCCAATTACATTCAGCTGTGCGGAATTACTTCCCTTTAGAATCAACAAAAGAAAGAGAGATTTACCACACCTAACCTGGGAGTGTCATCTTGACACACCCTCAACTCTGAGGAACCAAACACAGCTCTCAGTCCACACCCATCTCAAGCCTCTCAGGCTCCACCAAAAGCAGACAGTCCACTTAATCTAGAGTCATAGTATAACAAGAAAAAAAAAAAAACACCACAGTGAAGAAACCAAATATCTCCAACATGCCATACAACAAACGCAACAACCGAGGTAACAAGAACAAGGAAGACACTATGACGCCCCCAAATGAAAAAGACACCCCAACTCAAGATTATGAAGATGATGAGATAGAAGAAATGCAAGAAGCGGATCTCAAAAAATTGATAAGAACATTAAGAAGTTCTCAAAAACAAATTCTT
This sequence comes from Lepus europaeus, assembly GCF_033115175.1. Taxonomy (NCBI): domain Eukaryota; kingdom Metazoa; phylum Chordata; class Mammalia; order Lagomorpha; family Leporidae; genus Lepus; species Lepus europaeus. Next base: position 42,404,434 of record NC_084832.1, on the reverse strand, counting down.
GAACTACAGAAATCCTTTAAGGACAAGATAGAAAATCTCTCTCGTGAAAGTGAAATATTAAGGAGGAATCAAAATGAAATGAAACAACTAGTGGAACAAGAAATGGTGATTGTGACGAGAAATCATAATGAAATGAAGAATTCAATAGATCAAATGACAAACACATTAGAGAGCCTTAAAAACAGAATGGGCGAAGCAGAAGAGAGAATATCAGACTTAGAAGACAGAGAACAGGAAAGGAAACAGGCAAACCAAAGAAAAGAAGAAGAAATTAGAAATCTAAAAAATATTGTCGGGAATCTACAGGATACTATTAAAAAATCTAACATTCGGGTTCTAGGAGTTCCTGAAGGCATGGAGAGGGAGAAAGGATTAGAAGGCATTTTCAGTGAGATACTAGCAGAAAATTTCCCAGGTTTGGAGAAGGACAGAGGTATCTTAGTACAGGAAGCTTATAGAACCCCTAATAAACATGACCAAAAGAGATCCTCACCACGACACGTCATAATCAAACTCACCACAGTGAAACATAAAGAAAAGATTCTAAAAGGTGCAAGAGAGAATCGTCAGATTACTCTCAGAGGATCTCCAATTAGACTCACAGCAGACTTCTCATCAGAAACCCTACAAGCTAGAAGGGAATGGCGAGACATAGCCCAGGTACTAAGAGAGAAAAACTGCCAGCCCAGAATATTATATCCTGCAAAGCTCTCATTTGTGAATGAAGGTGAAATTAAGACTTTTCATAGCAAACAGAAACTGAAAGAATTTGTTGCCACTCATCCTGCCCTGCAAAAGATGCTTAAAGATGTGTTACACACAGAAACACAGAAACATGGTCACCAATATGAAAGAAGGTAAAGGAAGGAAACCTCACAGCAAAAGATCACAGGAAGCTCAATTTCTCTTTGACATAGAATTAAACTCTGATGCACTGTTAGAGCAATGTGTTAAAGTAATCTATTATGTTCTCTTGATGTCTGTTAAATTCTAATTGTTCAAAAACAGCTGAATTTTTATTAAGAGCTATGGGTTATTTAACTATGTGCTTATTTTCAAAGACTTGAATAATCACCTTGTAACAATGATCAAATTTGGTCTATGTTATGTCATGATTTTAAGGAATCTTAGTTCAACCAGATATTTTGGATTTTGATATTGGTCTATTATGCTATGTTATATGTGCGTACATATTGTATGTCCACATGGGGAAATTTTATTAAGAGTTTTATTTTAAATGGCTTTTAGATAAGATTGTCCATAAATTTAAGCTGCTAAAATCAATCAAAGATACATTTTAATTTGTGTGACCTGAATCTGTGTATCATATGTTTTAAACTTGTTGGTAGAAAGAAACTAAAAACATTTTATATGGTTGTGCTTAAGTTTACTGGTTAAACAAACTACACCATGTTAGATATTTAAGAGGTGTTTTCAAATACATGATTCTTAAAATTTATAGAAGGCATTGGACCTTCTGGTAAATGTTTTATTAAGTTCTTATCTAAGGGTTGAAACGGTTTGCTAAGTATTCATGTGATATTGCTAATGTCAGCAAGTGATCTAGGACTTGCTCCCTCATTTCTCTATTCTAAGCCCAACTTGTTCTTTCATTTCTCTATTCTCTTCAAGGTAGGGAACTAATTCTATTATGAAGGAATCTGTAGGATGCACAATTTAATCTTTAGACCTTATAAGAGATGGCTAACATTTTTCTGTAATAGCATAGCCAAAATAAGAGCTTAAATAATAATCTCATAGCTAGATTCACATCGCCATCAGCGAAGTATACAGTAAGTAGAAAAAAAAAAACCTCCCTTTCAGACCAAAGGGAAAGAAAGTTTTAAAGTGAGAATATAATTTTCCTCATGGGCATTGTCTACCTTAGAAAAACTACTACAGAACATGCCTGTGACTATAGACTTGTAGTTCAGGCCACCGAAGATTAGAGATGGGACATGGGCACTCCCTTGACTTGCATCCTCTGGTCTGCTTTAACACAAACCAGGAGGAAAAGAAAGCTAGGCATCAGAAGCAATGGGTGGCAGGCCTATTAATGGCTGATCTGTACGGTGATCTGCCCTCAAGGAGACCCAACAGGCCAGTCCACTGCAGTGGCTTTCAATGTGGTAAGTCTGGGCTTCAGCAGAAGTCAGCTTGTGAAGAGCCCTGGCAGCTCTGCCAAGAGTTGGGTCACTGGAAATGGACCTGCCCTGGAGTCGAAGGATGCCCAGGTCAGAGCCACAGATCTTATTGGCTCTAAGCTGAAAAGCCCTTCACTCAGCCCAACTTCCAAAGTGACCACTGCAGCTGAGGGGATGGTCAAGTAGGGTCAGCAACATTGAAGGCAGAACTGTACATTTCTTGTTAGAGATGCCACCTGCCTTTACCTGGCCAGCTCTCCTCCCAGGCCAGCCAAGTAATGAAAGTCAACAGAGTGCCTTCCCCTAGGAGGTTCACACCTCCCTTAGGATATACCCCATGTGAAGAGATAGGTAGGTCTGGGCCTCTGAATTTACAAGGCCTAAAGCCCACCAGATTATTATCAAGCCCCTTCTATCAGGTTCTATTTGCCTCTCAATCAGAAAAATTACTTGTAGCTTAGACAGCACCTTTCTTAGCTCCACTAATAATGACTCTGTCCTTTGTTCTAGACCCTGTCTAGCGCACTTGGGCCTCATTCCTTTGTAATCATAACCTCTACTCTACCACCAATGGCTCTACTCCCAACCTGTGTGTACTGATGGTCCTCTTCCCCACTTAATGCTGTATAATTGTTCAGACCTGGTAAATGCCACTCTTAGGATCATTGGTTACTATCCTCACCCTGTCTTTTATGACCTTGTCTAAATATGATCAGAGTCGGGGAACTTGGAAGGCTTCCATAGCCTTGGCAACTCATGACGACAGCCTAGGGTGGTTACTGGCGCCATAAACTAGAGTGTCAATTTGTTGGGTCAACAACAGGAGCCACTGTGCGCTTGCTCCTGATGTGGGATCTCTGTCCTTAATGTACTGTACATTTTGATTTAATGCTATAACTAGTACTCAAACAGTATGTTTCACTTTGTGTTTCTATGTGGGTGCAAACTGTTGAAATCTTTACTTAATGTATACTAAATTGATCTTCTGTATATAAAGAGAATTGAAAATGAATCTTAATGTGAATGGAAGGGAGAGGGAGCGGGAGAGGGGAGGGTTGCGGGTGGGAGGGAAATTATGGGAAGGGGAAGCCATTGTAATCCATAAGCTGTATACTGGAAATTTATATTCATTAAATAAAAGTTTAAAAAAAAAAGTACATTCTTATTTTAATTTTCTACTACTTAGAAGAAAATTCCATCCTCTACAAAAAGAAAGACGTGTCTTTAGTCAAACTCTTTCACTATAGAATACAAGTTTTCAGTCTCTTTCTGTGATTGGCGAGCACTCTGGCTTCTCTTGTCATTTGCTGAATGCTCACACAGCAATTTATGTTTGCAAGCTTGTTGAATGCTTTCCTCCTTGTGTTGCTTTGGCTTATCATATCTGTATCTCAAAGCTTCTCAACCTTGGCACTACAGTAATTTTGTGTCAGATAAGCCATTTGGGATAAACTGGGACTTGTTCTGACCATTCTAGGATTTTTAACTGCATTCCTGGACTCTACCCACTAGATGTCAGTAGTACTTCCACTGACTTATCCACATTTTACCATCAAAAATGTCCCCAGACATTGCCAAATTTCTTCCCAAGTACCTGACTGCACTGGTTAAGAAGCACTACTCTCACCCCACATCCCTTCACCTGGCAACACTTATTCATTTTTTAAAATGCACTTTCACTACTAGTATCAGTTCTGTGAAGCCTATTTGACCCTCAAATTACATTTGAAGATTGAAGATTTTGTGCTTCCAATGTACACTTTACGCTATATCTTATTTATCTTATTTAACTTTATATTTAACTGTATTGTTCCTCAAGAGAGGGCTGGTACTGTGGCACAGTACGTTAAGCTTCTACCTGTGGTGCCAGCATAACATTGGTGCTGGTTTGTGTCCCGGTTGCTCCTCTTCCGATCCAGCTCTCTAATTATGGCCTGGGAAAGCAGCGGAAGATGGCCCAAGAGTGTATGTGTATTTTCTAGCTTAACTACCATCCATGTTGACTATTGATAAAATTTGTTTAGGTTATACCAGTTAAAGAAATAATATGAGGCTGGTGTTAAGGTGGAGCGAGTTAGGCTGTGTCTAGGGATGTCCTCTTCCCATATTGGAGTGCCAGTTAGAACCTGGCTACTCTGTTCTGATCCTACTTCCTGCTAATTCATCCTGGAAGGCAGCAGTTGATGGCTCAGTTACTTGTGCCCCTGCTACACCCATGGAAGACCCAGATGGAGTTCCTGGCTCCTGGCTTCAGCCTGGCTTAGCTGCAGTGGTCGTGAACATTTGAGGAGTGAACCAGCAGACAGAAGATCGATCTCTTCCTCTCTCCATTTCTGATGGCCTGCCCTTCAACTAAATAAATTGTTATAAAAAAATATAATTTTCTGGGTTCTGTACCCAGTGTTTCTAATTCATTGAGTCTAGGGTGGAGAATGAGAATTTGTAATTTTAATATGTTCTCAGGTGATGCCCATGTTTCTAGCACAGGAATCACAACTTAAGAGGCATGTCTTGATTATTCTCTTCCTGAGTGATTTAATGGGCCTTTACACTGCTATAGTTTCCTACTCTTGACACCAATTGATACTTTGAGGCACACTTTTCATTTTTCTTCTACTCCCATTCCTCTATACCAGTGTTTCTCAATCAGGGTGATGCCGAGACACATCATTCTCCTATTACCTACTGTTTCCCAACATTCTTTTCATTTTCAAAAGCCAATGATTTTTAGTAGTATTTTTCAAAATTTTTATTTCTGCAATACATATGATTATATTTAATGATATTAAGTATTAATATTCATTTTTATTATTCTGTTAAACTTTAAAATTTATATGTTTTTTTGCATCAGTCTTTTAAGAAAAGCTTCTATAATTGGCTTACTTCAAGAACTATGAAAATGTATTCATTAAGATGTTGATTAAATTCCAGAAGTGATTTTAAACATGTAAATCACAGCAAGAATTTTGAAAAATGCTATTATAATCAAAATTCCAAGTTGCTACTGAATGAAATGTCAAGCTAAATTCCCTACAATAGCAAGTGATTTCAATATTAAATTATGTATGTAACATTGTAAGAAATAAATATGTACTTACAATTAATAAACATTTTCAGAATGTAAACTTCTTTCAAGGAAAGATTTTAAATTAGTCTAGAATTTTACCTAATGTTCATCTTATGGAAATCATCAGTGAATGTGCTTTATGCTTTGTTTCCAACAATATCACTCAAAGTCAAAAATAAATAAAACCATGTTTTAAAAACTTCAGGAAGCTCAATATTGTTAAAAGACCTTCACTAATATAATTTTCATTTTAGCTAGAGGAAGAGACACTATTTAATAGCCTTCATTGTAACACTTTCATTCATTGAACACCCAGAAGTTCATTTTGCCAACTAAAACATTTTGTTTCATTTGTTCAGGCAATTGCTAATTTTTTTTTTGGAACTAGGTTTCAGCACAGAAAGGTGTTTTTGGTGTCCTTAAAACTGGATAGCAAACTGTTCAATGTTATCAAATTATGCCTTCTTTTTTTGAAAAGAACTTCATATATCTACACCCTTAGATAATCTGCAATTGTTGAAACACATTGAGAAATGTAATGCTATATCCTTTTTGTGTACAAATTCCAACCATCTTACATCCAGAAATAGTAAGACAATTGTTTATGTTGATAGACAAATCTAAATATTAGAGATAGCACCTCATTTTAAAAACATGGCTTTCTTTGTCATCTATTCACTGATCTTGGATATCTCTTGTAGAATACTGTAAAATCACTATATTAATCCTAATATCAAGTAAGTTATCAATGCTTTTTGGTTGAACTGATTTATTTTACTGATTAGATTTATTATTTTTATATTATTGTAGGTGAAACACATTGCTATGCATTTCAGCAAAATCAGAAGAGTACTAACTGTCTGGAATCATCACAGTTCTGACCAAATTTCACACAAACTTTACACCACAATCACGAACTTTAACTCTTGGGTACATAAGATTAATCTTGTCAGTTTTCAAACTAAAATAACATTGATGATTTCACATTAACTCCAAGTTACTTCATATTATATCTGAGTCCATTAAGATTCCTATGGTTAAAATGTTGAGTTTTTTTAAATTTATATATATAGTTTTTAACTTTATATAGTTTGAAATTTTAAGTTAATAGCATCAAGACCCTTATTAACTCAGTCTTCCATGTGCAAAATATGATGCAAAACACTGAAAATATCTAGAATGAGATTTTCCTCCACTTTTTCTAGGAAAAGACTAGCAGTTGACCCATGGTTTTATGACCTTGCAAGATAACTATTTTGGTGGATGCAGTCTCTTGGGTTTATGTTAACCATACTAGCTTTTATTAAATCATTGGATTTCTCCAAGTTTTAGTTTCATTAACTATGAAATTAAAACTTGAGTGGAAACAGATATTAATATGGCTCCTGTTCGAAGTAACATGAAATTTATTAGAAAATTCTTTATATTTTAAAAATAAGTACATGTTGAAAAGACATGTGAGAGTGTAAACTACATTTTTCTTAATGCTTTTACCCATTACTTTACAATTGACCTTCTCCAACTAGTTTCTAGTATCCCTCTACCATGGCTGGGAAAACACTGTGGCCATGCACATCTTCATTGTTCACCCAAGTGACACTGTTATATTTCTTTCAAGCTATGAGTCCCTTGACCTTTTGTCATGCCAAAGATACAGTCAGATGCCAGGAAAAAAATGGTGAGATTAGGATAAAATTCATCCCAGGGTTAATACAGTTCTTGTACGTTCTTTTTTTTTTTTAAAGATTTATTTATTTATTTGAAAGTCAGAGTTACACAGAAATGAGAGGCAGAGAGAGAGAAAGGTCTTCCATCCATTGGTTCACTCTCCAATTGGCCGGAGGAGTGCTGATCCGAAGCCAGGAGCCTCCTCCAGGTCTCTCAGGCAGATGCAGGGGCCCGAGGAATTGGGCCATCTTCTACTGCTTTCCCAGGCCATAGCAGAGAGCTGGATGGGAAGTGGAGCAGCCACGTCTCAAATCAGCGCCCACATGGGATGCCAGAGCTTCAGGCCAAGGCATTTATCCACTATGCCACAGTGCCGGCCCCTCTTATATGTTCTAAGCAGACCCCTACCCTTATTTCTAGATCTATGGATACTTCAACAGCATCATCTTCTGTTAGCAATATTGATGATCAAAATATATAAAAATACACAGCTGTATTAATTTTCCATTCTGATGAGTGCTCAAAGAGCTGTATTGTATACTTCCTTGATTTGCAACATAAATACAGCCATCGAGGCAATAAACACAGAAAAGACACAACCACAAAGAGGACTTTTTCAACTTCATCTGCAGAACATTCTGCATTTCTGTCTCTAGTAATTTCCAGTGTGTTTACTTCCATGTGCACATCACCTATTTTTCCTAGTGTATAATGGTTATTTCCTAAAAATATTCTAAATTGCTGATTGGTGTGCAGAATAAAATTCTCAAGGGAACATCATAGTTTTGTGCCTACTTTATGGTATGGGATACAGAAGTAACTTAAACTTCTGTATGGGGCTGGTGTAGCGGGTAATCCGGCACCTGCAGTGCCAGCATCCCATGTGGATGCTGGTTTGGGTCCTGGCTGCTCCACTTCTGATCCAGCTCTCTGCTGTGGCCTGGGAAAACAGTAGAAGATAGTCCAAGTCCTTGGGTCCCCACACCTGCCTAAGAGACCTGGAAGAAGCTCCTGGCTCCTTGCGGCCAACTGCGGAGTGAACCTCAGGGTGGAAGATCTCTCTCTCCCTCTCTCTCCCTCTCAGCATCTCCTTCTAACTCTGACTTTCAAATAAATAAATAAATATTAAAAAAACAACCCTTCTGTGTGAAACTACACCTTAAGTTAAACCATCATAACCTCCAGGAGACTTTGATGTCTCGCTCCAGAAACAATGGCATTTTCTTAAGAACATTTTATAAAGGAAGCTCTTTAGATTAACTTCCTTGGGAAGCAGAATTAAAGAAAAAAAAAGTAATTTAATAGCAGCAACTAAAGTGAATGTATTGATTTATTAATGTAACTGAGATGTTCAAAAGAAAGATGTGGCTTGAAAAAACACCCAAAATACCAAAATATGCCTTCAAGGATCTGTGATATTCCCTCCCTCCCTTCCTCTCTCCCTCTCCCCCTCCTCCCCCTTTCTCCCTTCCTCCATATTTCCTAGCTCTGTTCTCTATGGTGGCTACATTTTTAGGCAGCTCCCTATATGAAGTGACCAATATGACCATATGCAATTTAGCCTTCCGTTTTTTTTTTTTTTTTCAGTGCCCCCAGTTCAAGTAATATATCTTTTTTCTCATAGTTTGAGGAAAGACTTGGGGATGTAATTCCTGGGGATGTAATTCTTCAGCTCAACTTGAATTATGTGCCCATGGCCAATATTCTATGCTTCTGCACTAGGTGCACTATCTGCACTAGGTATTACAGATGACCTTGATCTAAACAGGCACTAAAAGTAGTAAATATTATTTGTGCACGTTTCCGTGCTTAGAGACTATTGCTAACTTATTAAAACACTATATGTAATAAAAATAGTTTATGTATATTAAAGTAACAGTACCAGAATGTAGGCTAAAGATTGTATCTCCTTCAACATTAAAGAAATTTTAAATGAGAAAAGTTGTGCATCCTGTCCCTAGTCACATAATTAATTCATGCAGCAGTCAGGTTTGAAATAACAGTCTCTTAATACTAATCTTACCTAAGAAGAGAACTTAATTTAGTGCAGGGCTCAGGATTTTGGAAGTTGTTAGAATATGCATTCAATAGCATTTTTTAAAAAGTATATTTACTTACTTTTATTTATTTAGAAAACAGAGTAAAAGATAAAGAGAGATCTTTCAATCTACTGATTCACTCCCTAAATGCCTGCGACAACCAGGGCTGGATCAGTTTGATGCCAGGGATCAGGAAATACTTCTGGGTCTCCCACAGGAGTGGCAGGAGCCCAAGTACTCAAGCTACTACTACAGTCTCCAAGAATGTACATTTACAGGAATCTGGATGGGAAGTAGAGGCAGGACTCAAATCCAGGCAGTGAAGTATGAGATATGGGCATCGCAAGAGGTAGTTTAAGCTGCTAGATCGCACAGCTCATCCTTAATAGTAGAATTTTAAATTCATATGTAAACCTGATTTCTCTTATTAAGTAAGAAATTTGGGAATTTAATACTGTATGGATTAGAGGACCCTAAGCAAACAAATTGATACTACCTATTCAAGGTCAGCATCCACTAATCTAAGTGTGGTTGTTAGTTTTATATTTACAGACTGAGTGTGAAGTAAGGAGTATTTGATTACCTTATTTGCTTGTTTATTCATTTGTATCTCCTGTTATATAGCATAGGTTGGACATTTTCAGATAGCCAGGTATAATTCAAAGACTTACTGGGAGCAAGGAGTGTTTATGGATGTGAAAACTGGGTAGATGCTGCTGTGCATGGATTATTTAATCCACTTCTGGTGACTTAAATGAACAGGAAAAGTGATTTCTAAAAGCCTGTGCTTCTTGGAATTGTTAATATGAAATGTACTGTTAATATGGAATGATGGATATTCCCTTCATATTATTCATTTTTTAAACAAAGATGAAAAGGTTAAAATCGCCTCTTGAACATATGGGTACATCTTTTCTCAAACTCCTCTTCTGGATATATTCCACCTACTCTGTAGAATTAAAAATATTTTGGAACCACAGGAGATGTTAAAGACAGTTTGTCAGTTCCATGTGGCTTAAGAGCAAGGTGCCTAGCCAGCAACAGTTGAAGCAGAGCTCTAAGTTAAGGATCAGGTCAATGTTAATTCATTGGTTTTTGAATACCACCAAACTATTCAAATTATCATTGATACCAGTTTCCACTTTGCAAACCTAGATGGGGACAATGTAACATAAGGAAGATTTCAGGACTTGTAATCTTTACATATCAGGACTTTGAAGGAATTCGATTCAACCTTTAGAACTAGCCCATAATTCTCAAGGACACTAGGAAAAGTATGAAATTCCAAGATTTAGCAAAATGGGTAATACCTGCCTCTATTTAATGTCTTCATTTTGATTCTAAGTTGGCAATTTATAGTATATTGAAAACTGCAAACTTCTAGGATTAGTGTATATGCAATGCTTGGCTCTATAATAAGCACCTGGGTAATAACTGTGATGAAGATAGACACTCTAACTCATTATGTTCCGTGATATTTTTTCTGTGGTCAAAACACCTCAATAATGAGATGGCTGTAAAACTGCATTTGAAGAGAACCCAGATACAACTGAAGAGAGAAAATTGAGATTAGATTTCTATTAAAAGATAATTTTTAAATTTTTATTTATTTACTTGAGAGGCAGAGAGAGAGAGTGCAGTGGAATGAGAAGGCCATGCCAAGATGGAAGCTGGCAAGGGAGCATCAGTTACTCAGGAGTGGCTTAGAAATCCACCTGGCAATAGAGCCTGTCTGGCAACAGGCTGTGATTAGTTAGGGCAAAAACTGCCCCTTGACCGGATTGGCTGCCTTGGCTATTTAAGCTGCTGTACCAACTGAAATAATCAAGTCTGAGGGCTGCTCGCCTCTGGCCTGCTTTCAGCCAACTCCCGGGTCTGTGTGGTGACTCCGCACCTCTTGCCCCTACCATGCTCTTCCTCTCAGAACGAATCCACAGCAACATCAGAGAGAGCGAGCGAGCAAATCAGAGCAAGAGAGACAGAAGTAGATCCATCCACTGGCTCACTCCCCAAACATTTGCAACAGCCCAGGCTGGGCCAGGCCAAAGCTGGGAGCCAGCAAATTAATCTGGGTTTCCTACATGGGTGGCAGATACACAAATAATTTCAGTCATTCCAGAGTGTGCATTAGCAGAAATCTGGAATTGGGTGTCAAGCTAGGACTTAAACCTAGGGACTCTGATATGGGATTCGGAGGTCCCAAGTGACATATTAACCACTAGACCAAACATCCATTCCTATAAAATACCTATGAAAATATTTTAGTTGGCAAGAATAAACACTATATGTCACTTCTTTGTTTAAAAGAAATTGAACTACTAAAATCCAACATTATTAAATGTGTTGAGAACTGTAAAACTCAATTTAAAAGCACTGAGTTTTATTTAAATATGTACAGTGACATATAATTGATGGAAACTACTAAACTTTTTTCTTGTCATTTGATATTCAAGAGGTTGTCCAAATTTAACGTAATTTGTCTAGTGGATAGTATTTAAGGGAAGCAAAATATACTATCTGCATCAAGGTAAAAAGATGAGATCAGAGCCAGCAAATATTAGTTTAATGATTGAATACCATCTTAATTATTTTCTTTTGTTAAAAGAACAGAACACCCGTTGTGTCAATAGTCAAGTATACATGTTTTCAAATTATTATTTTAAGTTTAATTATTTCATAAGCAGAGCATCTGCAAGAGACAGGAGAGAGAAACAGATCAATTCTCCAGCCACTGATTCACTCCCTAAATGCCTGCAAAGGTCAGGGTTGAAAAAGGCTGCAAACTAGAGCCCAGAATTCCATCCAGGTCTTCTGCTGGTGGAAGGGACTCAACCACTTGAACTGTCACCTGTTGCCTCCCAGGATCACATTTGCAGTAAGCTAGATCTGAAGCAGAAGGGCTGTGACTAGAATCAGCCATTGCAATATTGGATGTGGGTGTCCCAAGTTGTGGGTTAATCCATTGCCCCACAACTACCACACCCTCTGAATGATTAGTTTTTAATTTGAAGCCAAATTTTACCAAAATATAATTTACCTAGTATCAATATTTTAACACTGAACATATCTATCATTGTGGAATGTTCTCGCAATTTAAAATAATTTAAGTCAATCTGATAAATGAACCTAAGACAATGGTTATCCTCATGAAAAAATAAAGTTCGATCACTCCTACAAAATATGTTTAAGATGATCTGTAAACCAAAATTCAATAAGTAAACTTAGAAATTTCCAGAAGAAATTATGTTTGCATTATTTTGGCCGCAAGATAAAGATTTCATAAACAAAATTTTAAAACATGTGGTCCCTTGTGTCTAAACTGTCAATTCCAGTTGCTTTCATACTGTGTATTTTCCATTGCACTGAACTCCCTCTTGTATTCTACACAAGTTGCTTGCTATCTTTGTTTTTTTTTTTCCTTTCTGCCAGAATACCAATTCCATGACTAAAAAAAAAGGTGTTGTCTCTTTTATATTATGATGTATTCCAAGTACCAAACACACTAGGTGTTTGCAATTTTATGTCTCTTGTAAGGTAACATCAACACCACTCATGGCTGAAGACCCAAGACTCCAGACCAGAAGGAAAGGATTTTATGTTAATGGCATAACAAGCACCAAGTGAATCAGCATGTTTATGACAAATTTCCCTTACCTCCACATTTCATGGGGAAGATGTAACATGATCCCAGGTAGATACTACAAACTGGATTTGTTTTGAAGCTGAAGAATACTGAGCTTCATGAATTTTCCTATTGTATAATATGTGATAAGCCAGCCTCCATTCTATCTAAAGGGAAACATTAAGATGTCCCTTTAAATTTGATCATTGTAAAATAAGCTTAAGGACTGGCTTATTTAAAAAAAAAAAAATCCAGAACTTGTGTTCTAAACATACGCCCAGGGCCGGCGCCATGGCTCACTTGGCTAATCCTCTGCCTGCAGTGCCGGGTTCTACTCCCAGTTGCTCCTCTTCCAGTCCAGCTCTCTGCTGTGGCCCAGGAGGGCAGCAGAGGATGGCCCAAGTGCTTGGGTCCCTGTACCCGCATGGGAGACCGGGAGGAAGTATCCGGCTCCTGGCTTCGGATCAGCGCAGCACCAGCCATGATGGCCACTGGGGAGTGAACCAACGAAAGGAAGACCTTTCTCTCTGTCTCTCTCTGTCTATAAATCTCTCTGTCTCTCTCTAACTGTCTAACTCTGCCTGGAAATCAATCAACCAATCAATAAATGAATGAATGAATGAATACATGAATAAATAAACAGAACATGGCTCAGTGCACAGGGGCCTAGGAGGACTGCCTTGATCAACAGATCTGTGTACGTACTATAGCAGAAGCTAACTAGACAGATCTTGAAAAATAAATCAATGAATGTACTGTTAAATTTGAATGTATGAAACTTTTAAAAAACCTACATAATCAAAATGCAAAATATGAACAGTGTATATTTATAAAAGATTCCCAAGCAGAGTAAATACTTTCTAAAACATAATAAGAAAATTGCAAACAATCAGTAGCCCAAAAAATGGACAAAGAGTAATAAAAATAAACTCATTAAAAGAATGAAAAGTTTCCTAACCTCAGTGGTAATTTAGGAATTGAAAGTTGAAGTTTTGAAAATACTATTTCATATTCTTCAACCTGCAAATTTTAAAAAGTGTGAAAATATCTATGATCCTGAGCATCTGGGACAATTCTCACCAATAGTCAATGTAATGGTATTAAGATGTGGGGCCTTTGGGAAACAAGTCCTGAGAGGTTCCAGGGGATGCCTTTACCCCCTCTACTAAAAAAGATCAGAGAAAGTGCCAGGTGTAACAAAGTATAATTCATCAAGCAAGGAATTTGCCTGAGCCTTGATCTAGGATTTCCCAGTTCCAGAATTCTAAGAAATATATTTTTATTGCTACTATTGTAATAGCACTTGGAAAGGACTAAGATAAATGTTGACCCAGGGAAACAGTTAAACCTAGAGATGGAGACAGATGAATGAGACTGATTTGAGATAGTTAAATGTTGTTATTAATATTGTAATGCTTCACTTTTTAAGGAAAGATAGGAGACAAAACAAAAGTTAAAATGACAATGCTATGTGTCATATATTTTTTCTTGTGAAATACCACATTGTAAAGGAAAAGCCAGGAATCAAGTGGCAAGTGAGGATTTGAGTTCATCATACTCTAACAGCATAGGGCATATAGCTGATTTAATCATTTTATTGTGCCATGATATGATGACCAGAGCAGATCCAACATGCTGCTCTGTACTCACAAACTATTCTGCCATCTTTGAAGTAAAGATTTCTTTGCCTCTGGCTACTAGAGACTTGGTAAGCAGAGTTGTCCTAGGACATATCTTGACCTAATGGCTATTGTCTAACAACAATAGTGATGACAAGTTCTGAAACCAGATCACTTTGATTTGACCATGGGCACATTACTCAATTTTTATATGGCCCAGTTTACTTAATTATAATATAACATTTGTAATAAATTATTTTTCCATCAACTCCTGGTCATCCTCCATTCACAATTTACTCACCTCATTTGTATTAATTTTGTCCCAGAATCTACAAACCAAAAAAAAAAAAAAAAAAAAAGCTCAGAAAACCACATCCTCAATCCTTGGTTATTTTAATTTAACCTATGTCATTTATCCTAGCCCCTGCCAGTCATTCATGAGTAGGCATGTAACCTACAGACACCAAGTCACAACAAAAGAAAAAGTCTTATTTAATATTCTTAATTGCTTCCATTCCCTTTTAAGTGGAACTAAAAAAGGAATCATTTGACTTTACTATCCGTTGGTGACGATCTATATCATGGACTGAACTATGAAGATTGAAGTTAGATGAAGGGTTAACTAAACAGAACAAAGGCACAAAAATATCATGAGTTTTGATGACATGAGTGAGTCACAGAAAGAACCATACTGAAAGCCTGCCTTATCTCTGAAATTCCAATTATTGTGAGATATTAAATTTCTTTAATATTTAAACCAATTTGACTCTGTGTTTTCTGTTACTTGCAGAAGAACACAATAACTGATACACTATCTCATATATTAAACAGTAAAAATAAATGAGAAAAAATTTGTAATGCACCTTACACAGTGCTCAGTACATAAATATTTTCAGCTCGAACTGAATGGTCCTTATGTCTTTTTTGTAAATACATTGCTTTAGCCTTTAGCATTCAGGTAAGTTGCTTCTGTCAATTTGTGTAATATTCAAACATTCTTGCCTTCTTCCTCAACTCTTCATATCTACTTTGGTCCTTAAATATCACTGATATCCAATTAGTTTATATTTTACAGTGCTATCACTAAAACAGGACCTGAAATATAAAATTCATTCAACATATATTTTTAAAAGAAGGAACTTACTGGTATGACTCCTACAACACATAATAGTGATTCTTACGTTGCTTATGCATCTAGTTTGTTAAGCTGCCACTGCTGACAAAGAAATATTTCACTTATGCACATTAGAAAGCACATTTTTAAAAATTAATAATATATTGAAAGAGAGGGAAGTCTTCCTATGCTTACATTTTATCTACCTACAAACTTTGAAACTTTCTAAGATTGATTTCTAGGTCCCCATAAAGTCAGGCACTAAAACTCAACCTTCAAAGCCAGAACTTAATGGGAGCTTTTTCTCACATTTGTTCCTTAGCACACACAAAGGTAAACAGGACAATCACAGACTTAGAAATGTCTAAGAAAGAAGGAAATTCTGAGGAAAATTTTGATCTAAATATGCATAAATTAATATTTGGGAGAGTAAATTATAAAACAGTCACTCTTCAAGCCCTTAACAGTACCTCCTAGATAAAATTGCAGGGCATCATTTTAGAAAGAAAAAAAAATGTATATGGTATATGCATTCAAAATAAAGCACTGAAAATACTATTTTAATGATAGTAAGCACAAAAACACTTTGCATGTTCACTCAAACACGAATGTTTAATCCCCCTGAATTCTTTAAATCTCTGATCTCCTTTGGGAATGAAATAACTTCAGGGCTCAATTTGTACTGGTAGCTTAATGATTAAAGATGAAAAAGTCTTTGCCTATGCATCTGATTTTTATATGCCTTGTTTTACTGCAAATCCTATTAAAATAAACTCTGCTTTTAGTTGCTGTGAGTAATTGGATCCAGTACTTCACAGCTGAAAAATGTTAGTTTCAAATTTTAATCTTTGTTACTAAAAGGATGACACAAGAAAACAAGAGGGCTATAAGTACTGTATAAGAAGCAATTGTTGAGATAAAACATAACAAATAGGTGACTAAATTTGTAAGTTAAATATGCTTCTGTGTTAGGGATACTACAAGACCATTTATAATAGTCATTTAAATTTTATATTTTTAATCAATAAATTGAATGCTGTACCTTACCTATTTAACTTATAGTCAATAAAGTAATGTGATATTCCTAAGTCAAAAATAAGGAATTTTTTGTTGATCCATATGATGCATGTTGATACCCAAATTAGACTAATTTAAACAATCCAGTAAGGCTTGTGCATGTAAGTTCCTGTGGAAGAAGAGGAATACAGACATGACAGAAAGAAACTTACATGGATTTGTTCACTGAGGACACCAGAATTTGACATTTAGAATCATTTTTTTTGCCAGAATTCTTGTTAATATGAAAAATTTGTTTAAGATGACTGATTCTATAAGCTTTAAGAAATATCTACAAAATAGCATGAACAATAAGTGATATATAGTCTGACACTTCTTCCTTTTCAATAAGAGGTTAGCATCCTAGTGTCTATAAATGAATCCTTTACGTTTGCTCTGCTTTGATATCTCTTATGTAGCTCTTATTTAGTCTTAACTATCTTATTTAGTTTTATCTAGAATAAAACATTCTTGATTCCTCACTTTATCATTTCTTTGTTTTTATTCATTCAAAAATGATTTTAGGTAATGAATCTCTCATAGTTTCTCTATTTTTTTTTTATTTTTATTTAGTAAATATAAATTTCCTAAGTACACTTTATGGATTACAATGGCTTTTTCCCCCTCATAACTTCCCTCCCACTCGCACTCCTCCCATCTCCCGCTCCCTCTCCCAAAAATTTATTTATTTATTTGAAAGGCTGAGTTAGACAAAGAAAGGGAAACACAGATCTTCCATCCACTTGTTCTCCCCCAAATAGTCCCATGAGATGGAGCTGGGCCAATAGAAAGCCAGATTCAGGAGCTTCTTCTAGGTCTCCCACATGAGTACAGGAGCCCAATCACTTGGGCCATCTTCCACTAGCTTTTCCAGGCCATTAGCAGGGAGCTAGATTTATTTCCTTCCTTCTGCTTTTAGTTATTTCTTTTCTCTATTTTTTAAATTTATTTTTTATTTAGTAAATATAATTTCCAAAGTACAGTTTATGGATTACAATGGCTTCCCCCCCATAATTTCCCTCCCACTCACACCCCTCCCATCTCCCGCTCCCTCTACCATTCCATTCACATCAAGATTCATTTGCAATTATCTTTATATACAGAAGATCAATTTAGTATATATTAAGTAAAGATTTCATTAGTTTGCACCCACACAGAAACACAAAGTATAAAATACTGTTTCAGTACTAGTTATAGCATTAATTCACATTGGACAACACATTAAGGACAGATCCCACATGAGAAGTAAGTACAAAGTGACTCCTGTTGTTGACTTAACAATTTGACACTCTTGTTTATGGCGTCAGTAATCTCCCTAGGCTCTAGTCATGAGTTGCTAAGGCTATGGAAGCCTTTTGAGTTTGCCGACTTCTATCTTATTCCGACAGGGTCATAGTCAAAGTGGAAGTTCTCTCCTCTCTGCAGACTAGTTTCTGCTAATACTAACTTATAGAATCAAAAAGGAAGAGAACGATCCATCATGGGAAGCGGGATACACAACAGACTCATAGAATGGCAGATGTCCTAAATAGCACTTGGCCTCAGAATCAGCCCTTAAGGCATTCGGATATGACTGAAGAGCCCATGAAAGTATTTTAGGCATGGAAAGCCAAGACACTGTGGAAAAAAAAATAAATAAATAAAGTAAAAAAAAAATAAACAACAACAACAAAAAAACACAACAAAACAAAAACAAAAACCTAAATCAAAGATCTCTGTGAGTGAGATCCCAGTGAAAAGAACGGGGCCATCAAAGAAGAAGGTACCTTTCTCTGAAGGGAGGAGAGAACTTCCACTTTGAATAGTTATTTCTTTTCTCTAGTTCATGTACATGTAATAGTGGGTGGTTTGAGAGGGAAAGTGGGAGGGAGAGTCAGAGAGAGAGAGAAAGAGAACCTTCCATCTGCTGGTTTACTCACTACTTGACCACAATAGCCAGAGTTGGGCCAAGATGAAACCAGGTACTAGGAGTTTTATCTGGGTCTCCCATGTGTGTGGCACAGGCCCAAGAATATGGGCCATCTTCCACTGCTATCCACAGACCATTAGCAGGCAGATGGATCAGAAGCAAAGAATACAGGACACAAATCGCTGCTCATATGGTATGCCAGAATCACTGGCAGCAGCTTATTCACTATGCTACAACACCAGTGCCTTGAGAGATTTCTTCTTTTTAATACAGACATTCACCACTCTACACTTTGTTATTAGTACTGCTTTGACTGTATCCCATAAATCTAGATGTCCTGCATTTTTATTCTCAGTTGTCTTGAGACATTTTGTAATTTACCTTGTTTTCTTCTTGCTATTGGTTTTGCAGGAATATATCTAATCCTCACATATTTTCCAGTTTCATTTGGTTTTGATAAGAAAACATACTGCATGAGTATTTTTAAAATTAAGACTTAGAGACTTAACAATTGATCTACAGTAGAGAATATTCTATGTGTACTTGAGAAAATGTATATTCTAATGCTTTTGAGTAGAATGTTCCATATCTGTTAGGTCTATTTGATCTGCAATATTTAACTCATCTGTTCCTTATAGATCTTCCATCCATGTTCTCTTCATTATCAAAAGTGGAGTATTGGTGTCTCCTCATATTAATGTAACACTGTTTATATCTCACTTCAGTTCTGTATACGTATCCTTTATGTAATTAAGTGCTTTGGTGTTGAGTACATATATATTTATAGTTGTTATATCTGTATAATTGAAAGTTTATCATTATATAATGTACTACTTTGTCTTGTGGAACAGTTTTTTTACTCAAAGTAAGTCTTGCATAATGTAAATATAACCATTCTTTTTCTATTGGTTACTATTTGCATACAATATCTCTTTCCATTCCCTCACTTCTATCCTCCCTATGTACTTAAATCCTAAAATGACTTTCTTATGGAGAGTATATACTTGAGTCATTTTTTAATCCATTCTGCCACTCTATATCTTATGATTGAGATTAGTTTTCTGGAAAATATTTTATCTATCCTTAATTTTTGAAGAATTTTCCCTTAGTATTCCTAGTTGATAAGTTTTTTCTTCAGCAGTTTGAATATGTCAGCCTATACTTTTATAGCCTGCAAAGCCTCTGAGAAATATTTATATAGTCTTACAGATTTCTTGTATATGAAAAGTTTCCTTTGTCATGCTGCTTTCAAAATTCTCAGAGTTTTGAGGATTTTTTTATACTAGGCATGTGTATTTTTATTTATATAAACAGATTTCATGTATTTAAATATATACAATTTTAAGTCCTTAATAATACCTTCCTACTTTGTCTCCCTCTCTCTTCCTGTTTTTCCTTTTAGTTTTTGCAATAACATACTTTGAACACAGACTCAATCCTCTACTAAATAAACAAGTAGAAAGACCATATTTCATAGGTATATAGACAAGGCTATAAACAATAATCAAATCTCAAGATGTCAATTATATTCATATACATTACTTTTGTTTGTTTTACTGTGTATTTGAGTTGAAATTATTTGGGATTTTTGGACTTCTTGCTTCCAAATGTTCATTTATTTCCCCAGATTTCAGAAGTTTCCAGTCATTTTTTCAAAATTGTATTTGAAAGTCAGAAAAGAGAGAGGGAGAGAGGGAGAAGAAGAAGAAGGGAAGGGAGTGGAGGGGAGAGAAGGAGGGAAAGAGGGAGACAGAGTGACAGAGAGAGAGAGAGAGAGAGAGAATGAATGAATGCATGAATGGGAGTATCTCCTATGAACTGGTCACTCCCCAAATGCCTGCAATTGCTGAGACTGGTCCAGGCTGAAGCCAGGAGCCCAAATCAGAATCTAGTCCAGGTCTCAATTATTTGAGCTATCAACAATGTCAACCCTGGTTCTACACTATCAGGAAGCTGGAATTGGGAGCCAGAGCTGTGCATCAAACTCGGAAACTCTGATATGGGATGCAGCATCCACAGTCATTAATTTTTGAATCAGTTATAAATGTTTCATTTTCTTTGTCTTCTTCTTAGATTCCCATAATACATATATTGGTCAATTAGGTTATGCTCATAAGTTTTCTCCAGTCATTTTTTTGAGTATTGGGGAACTCCTCTGACTGAATGATCCTGAGTGACTTTCAGATTTGCTGATCCATTCTTCTGCTTGGTGGAATCCATTGCTGAATCCCTCTTATAAATGTTTTACTTCAGTTATTGTTTTCTTAAGAATGAAGAACCACAGGACTTCAATTAAAGTTACACTCAGGCTGTGACAAAACAGACCAGACACATAGCAAATCTTTCAGTTTGTTTCTGAATTTCTCACAAAGGAAATTTGTCTATGAATCCTGCCTTCATCAGTGTTTTTGGGGCAGGAAGAGGGGTCCAAAGCTTCCTTTTCTGACATCTTGCTGATGTTCC
Source organism: Lepus europaeus (assembly GCF_033115175.1). Lineage (NCBI taxonomy): Eukaryota > Metazoa > Chordata > Mammalia > Lagomorpha > Leporidae > Lepus > Lepus europaeus. The sequence goes on along the minus strand of NC_084832.1, from coordinate 42,383,733 downwards.
TCTATATGGAATATATTTTTCTTCCATTTTTCCCTTTTTTTCTTTCTCCCTCTTCCTTTTCTTTGCCTATTTTATTCCTTCAGGGACAAAAAAATACTTTCTTGTTCTTTTTACTTTTGTATTGTCTTTTTTTTTTTTGCTTTATTAAGATGTTGTTACATTATGTCTTGCAAACTACTTGAGCTGAAACTGAGAAGATATATTCATTATTATCTATATGGTTTCCCTTAGGTCTTTGTTAAACCCATTTCTCCACCCAAACCCACTTTTTTTTTTTTAATATCTAAGAAGTACTTTTTTTGAGACATGGATTCTTCTTTTGTTTCTGATATTACATGATATATTTTATTTGATTCATTTTACTAATATAGCTTGCATTTATTTCATAAGTAGAAGCTTAGAATCATGACTTGTTATTTTTATTCACTTCACTGTGATAATCTGTATCCTATACTTCTATCAGTGAATGTGTGGTTAGGTTGGGCACATCACCTGTTCTATCATTCTCCCATCTGGTCCTTGCCTTTTCCCTTGGCAAAAAACACTGACTTTAGTGATTCACTTTAAAAAAAAAATAGGGCATTACTGAAATTGCTTATGATTTGGTTGACTTTTTAATACCTATTCTGGAGAGCAGGACTCAGTTTGAGAACAGTCTTGTGTCTTACAACAAGAGTCTTCTCTTTGTTCTGCTGCTGCCTTGCAAGTTTTATAATGTAAGATTTTAACCATTCCGCATTTGGATGATCTTGGTGTTTTTTTTTTTTCCACCAAGTATTTTCAAAACATGACTATTTTTAAATTTAATCTGTTAGACACTGGAGCAAAAATATTTATGATTTAATTTATCCTTCAAGTTTTCTCAGGAAGTTTCCTTTCAAACTACAGATTAATAATTTTTTTGAAAGTTTAGTTTCAATTTGATTTAAAATAGAAACTGTGGTCTATTTAAAAAATTTAGAAATGACTTTGATATTGGATCTCCAACTGTAATGTTTCATGACTTTTGGGTATTATGACATTTTTGGGCATGTGTTCTAGTGACATCAAATTCATCTTATAGGTTAATGTTTTTGGATATTGGAGGAGGTCTAACTTCCAAACTTCTTGGGAAAAAGGCTACTCCTCTTTGCTGACTTAGAATATGAACAACAAAAACATATTTTAATTATTCCAGCACTATGAGAATACTGTTTAATATTAAGCTTCTCCCATACAATAATCACACAAGAAATAACCCATTTATGCAAAATGACTGAGTTTCACATGTAAGTATATGTACACACACTGACATGAACAATTAGGCAATTCTCTCCTTATATATTTGCCTTTGGATCCACAATGCTCAGATTTAATTAGCAATAACAACTGACTTTATGGATTATTTTATATATTTAGAATTCATTTTGTTAGATGTTAACAAAGTTTGAAAGTCTAAGAAAATGCTAGAGTAGAAAATGATGTGAGTTATACTTCTGAAGTTGAATGTTAAAATCTTATTTGGTATTTTAAATATAAACTGACTTCTGAAGTAATGAAATTACTCTGAACAGATTTAGTACGGTACTTTTTAGTGCGATAAGGGCATTATATATTTTGTGAAATAAATGTAGAATAAGTTTAAAAATAAATATACATGGTCCATTTACAACACTCCAGTGAAATACATGGGTGTTTCACTACATGTTTCACTGACAAAGAATAATCACATAAATCTTCCACACACAGCTGCAATTTAGTGAAATATGCAGTTTTCTGTTTTCTATTACTGTATACAGTATAAATTCTTCTGCTGGGAGACAGATTGTGACAAATTTGCAAACAGCATCTGTATTCATACATTTGAAACATTAATTTATCCAGCAATAAAAACTTTGATTTCCCAAAAGGAGAGTTATGTCTGAGAACTAATGCCTATTTTTGAGACTTAACTGAGTTTTCAATGTTAGTCATTTTCTCATGAGTTACGTGCTCCCATAGAAAAATATACAACTTAACAGCAAGTACAGAGAGTTAAAAGGGTCATACAAAACATAAATCTGTACGCCTAGTTTATGTATGTGTATAATTCATATAAATAAATTTTTGACTACCTACACTTTCCATTGTGGAAAATGCTTTTGTTAGCAACACTATCAAAGGTGTAACAGGGAAAGCTCTGTAATATATACGCTAAATTCAGTGCTTATGCACTGCATTTTTTTGAATGATAAATATTTCTCTGGGCATAATGAAACTTCTTGAAACAGAAAAATAAGGCCTATGTTTATTGGGCAGTTTGTATGGTTTATTTCTAGAAATGGTACAGTATTTTAAAATGAACTATATGAACTAAAGCACAGAATTATGAAAGTACAATTCTAAATATTTAAGGTGTTTCTTATATTTTAGGCTTCTTAGGAGCTTATCTATCATTTAATAAGAGCGACTTTCACTCAGCATTATAAATAATGCCAAAGAATTAAATCTCTTCAATAAAGAAAACTCTTTAATCAACTTTTATTTATTTTACATTGTTTATTGCTTTTGTTTTCCTGTCCTGTGAGTTATTTATGTAGTTAATTCTTAAGATCTCCCCGATACTATAAAATTTATCATTTTTCATTTGATAACTGCTTTTCAGATAAATAAGACATTTGAATAGGTTCTATGAAAGCAGTTTTAGAATTACTTAATTATCATTATAATTTTCTCTGGAACCACTCCTACCAAACCAAGGGGACCAAACCTCTAACAGCTCCCCATGGTATATCACACAAAGATTAACTTTATCCTGGCTTTCTGTTGTTCTGCTGTGGTCTTACAAATTTTGATCAAATCACACTGATACACATACAAAATATATTTTCAAATTGTATACTGTAAGGTTTTAACATTCACTTAGCTTTCTCAGCTATTTGAATAGTGACAATCTGAAATCTGCATCCATGCTGTTTTTTTAATTAAAATTTTACCCAAAGGAAAACAGTATTTAACAGTTTGTGAGCTTACTCTCTCTAGAAATTGTGTAGTGAATTGTTTGCTCAAACCATAAGGTGCTCTAGTGTCTTGGGCTTTCACTTAACTGTCTAATCTTTTCATTTTTTTCACTGCTGTTACACTTTTGACCTAATTTAATTGACAGAGGCAATTGCATTCACATTGTTCACTGACTGATTACCTGAACAGGTAGTGAAAAAACATTTAAGCCACAAAGCTGCCTGGGACATTCATTTCAGTCACACTAAGCTGGAAAGGAGAGAGTATCATTCAGAGAAAGAACCCAAGGAAACTTTACTTGGCAAGAATGCAGTGACCCCAGAGAATTCTTCAGCCTCCACATTTATGCATTTCCCATTTTTAATTAATTTCTTTTTTTCAAGTCAATACATTTTCATATATCTTTGTCTCAGAACTGCTGTAGGGATAGAAAACTGAATTGCTTCACTGTTGACATATGTGTTAGGTTTGCCTGGCTCTCACCTTCTGTACCTGAGGAGACTGTAATATTAGCATATTTTTAAAGAACTTATCATTCATCTGTCTTCATTGATTTCAACTGTATGAATCAAGGAATGAGAGTTTTGTCTACACTAGTTTAGATTGGATTTTTTCTTAATATTCTTTATCCAGTAATAAAGAATTAGAAAATAAACCAAGATCTCACAGTTCTTCATAAAATTCCAGCTGATCACTAAAGGATGCCCCAATTCAGTGCATTGTTTAACTTCAAATTTCCTTCATTACAGTAGTGCATTTCCACAATTTACATTTCACTATTCTTTCAAAAAAATACAAGATTAGAAAAATACATTAAGACTAGAGTATCTAATTATTCAGTGGTGTAGAAAATCTTTATTAATCTTACTAACACTTTGCCTAATGAGCAGGCCTATGAATGGTTTGAGTTAAATGACTTTAGGGGTCCTTATAACAGTGGGATTCTTCCTAAAACTCTGTTCACAATTGTCTGTTTTGGCCTGAGAACTGAGCAAGACCTAGTATTCTTTGGATTCCATGCATTAGAAGATCTTGCCAGAGCCTCTCTCTAGCTCTGCAGTTCTTCATGGGAAGAGGAGTTTATAGCAACTAAATGCTTATATCTTTTCAGCTGAAACACAACCCAGTCTATACTGCTCCAGGCCCAGGGCTCTAAAATTTTCCTCTCAAATGTCTCCAAGCCCACATTCAAGATATATATAGGCTTTTCCCTTATGTCCGGTGCTAAGAACTGTAGACCTCCAAAAGGTTCAAAGGGACATTGCTTGTGATAAGGGAAGGATAAAGATCAAACCAAAATCAGGGAGTCTTTGTGCATCTACCTGAGGCTACTCATGGTGGGGAATTATCCATGTGGAAGGGAAAGAAGGCTGAGCTGTTTAAGTTCTCTTCATTTATAATGTTAAACTTGATTTATAACTTCAAAATACTTTCACTTGGTCTCTGGGCTTATTTTTATACTTCTTGCCTGAGCAAACCTTTAGGGACATCTACCTGAAGGTTTACATTTTTGTTTATTAAATCAATTGATTTGATTGAGTCAGGATAATATAATGGTAAAAAATGAGCTGTCCTAGCACAAAGTGGATTTGAATTCAGATGTTTTCCTTATATATTCTAAGTTCTGCATTAGTACTCAAAATAATCAACTTCTCTGGAGTTCCTTTTTGCATTTATTAAGTAGGGGTTTTGTGAAGAATAATATATATATACTTTCCCAAATTTTTTCAATCGTAAAATGATAGGTATTATTATTAATCATGTTAGTATTACAGGAGGATGGCTATTTTTTAAAATTCTACTTTACCAAGAATGAAGAGTCTGAGAACAGAATTAATCAGGAGTTCAGGAAGAAATGACATTCTGGTTGTGTTTAAGTGAGAGGAGAGCATGTTTCATGATAAACAGCATAGGGCTGGCAAATATTGTTGACCATATTATGATGTTGGCAAATACTGTATCTTGTATGAGAGTATCTGTATAGAGGCCAGTTAATTCTTCAGAAACAGGGCTTCCAATAATGTGAATGAAAAGTGATTTGTACATCATAGTCAAAAAAATGTAGAGCTGAAGCTAAACGATTTCATATGAATATTTTTAATAATGATTTATGTGGAAAGTGTGTTCTGTTATATTTGAAATGTATGTTATCATGAATAAAAGGAAAACTGGCCTCATAATATGCATAGGGTTCTGATGTTCTCATCAAATATCTCTTCAGAAATAAAGACATTAGTCCCCAGATGGTATGACTTTGGAAGAAGATGACTCACAGGTATTAGCCTGCTTCTTCTGTTTAGATGAAGAAAACTTTGTCCCACATCACAGCTCTTTCATAGGCCGGTAGCATCCAATGACTGATTTTAACAGGTATATAAAACCTTGCCATATTTTTTCAATTTGGTTCACCTTTGAAATTTCAAATTCCTCATAAGTTTAGCTGAGTTCAACACTGAGAATGCATTAAGCTGAAAAACTTTCCCTGACAATTTTTGCTTCTTCCTTGTCCTTCCATGGATAGTGATTTCAAGGGCATCCTGTAGCAAATATCCTGAGCTTTAATTTATACCCTGGTGTCTGCCCCCAAGGTAAACTTTCCTGTCACCAAAACATCAAGTCATCTGCATAAAACATGGGCTCACTGTATTTAAGCATGCCTTCCTCTCTAGAGATATTCCTTTTTATTCTTTATGCCTATAATTCTACTTATTCCTCATAATCCCAATTCAAGTTTTTTTTTTCCTAACTCCTTCAGACAATCTCATTTCACATTGATCTTTGCCTTTTCAGACCTCCAGCTTAATAAACAATTACATCATAAACAGCAAATCTACCAGTTTCAGGTATAATAGAATTGAAGTGATCTCCCTAGTGTGTCAGAAAGCATGCCTTTTATTTTCCTTCCCCTCTTACTATCTTGCTGTCTCCTCTACCTACATAGGGAACATCTGAAATATGAATTATATTTTAGCTAAATTTTATAAAAATTACAGCATCTAAGTCTTTCTGACTATGGTAGTTACTAAATCATAGCATCAAAGATAAAAAGCATATTACAAAGTTCAGGATTGTGGAAATTATATTGATGGTATCTATATTATACAGAGAGGTATCACAAGGTTCCTGGTATTGAGCAGTTATTGAGCGATATGCTAGAAATAATGCTGGACTGTATATAATTTCCTCTAATCAGCATGTTATGTTTCATAATACTTGAGAGTAAGTATAGTTGCAACTGTCTGAATTTTTGTAGTAATAGTTATTAATTGCATTTATTCCACTGCTTCATTGTGCCAGATAATACTACTATAAGAGAAATGATGTATTGATGTATTGATGTATTGATGGATTGATGGATTGATGGAAGGAAGGAAGGAAGGAAAAAGAGAAAGGAAAGAGAGAGAGAAAAACTGGTCTTTATCCAATAAAACAATAATGTTGTCTGATGTATGTAAACATTCTAAAGCTAGCTCCTAAAATGGCATGGGTCTCCTTTGAGAAAGGACAATACATTGCCACAAATCCAAGCTCAATCTGGAAGCATGTCTCATGGATTTCTTTCATATGGGTAGTCTAGTGGTTTTTCCATAGTTTCACAGAGATTATGATGAGGCAACAAGTTCTGAGAGGATTTTAACACTTGATAGTCTTTGTATTTGTCTTTATCCATGTCCATGCTCCCTTGAGCCAGTGTTTAAATCTAAAAGTTGATTCAGATTAAATTTAGCATTAAGAAAAATATCATCTTACCAGGTTTTTGTTTTTCATCCTTGCAACTAAGTATTGGTCTGCAACATTCTGACAGGCACGGACCCCTCCAAGACCAGCTTTGTCAACCACCAATGTCAAAGTTTAGCAGTGTTAATGAAATGCAAAAGGTTTGATGATTCCCTGATTCTAAAACAATAATTGTTTATTCACCTAGTAATTATCTAAGAAGTTCATATAAACAACTGTTCCATTTAAATTTTATTTATTCAGATTATAAAATCAAACAAATCAATGTTTTGATAAATATGAATAAATTTTTCCATATGACTGATGGTCATAATCATCGCTATTTTCAGGAAAAAACTGAGAACTGGGGACTCGATAACACACAGCTGTGATTGAACATAATGCACATCAATCCAAAATATTAGCTCCATACATTAAATACACAAAAAAATCCAAGAGATACTAACAATGCTAAGTACATTGATATATGTAGTATAAATTTTTAATATTAATATAATTGAAGCCTGATTGTATATTTGATGATTCTCTAATGAGTTTAATTATTTGAGAAAGGAATTTACTGAATAAGAAGATAATTCATGTTTATTAGAAAAAGACAGCTTCTCTGATGAATTTATGAAAGTTAGCTCTTTCAGGAACAAGGCTTGAAGCACCATGGGGGAAATTACACCAGCCTAACTAGAGGAGGGGAAAAAAAATAAAAGGGACAAGTACAGACACAATTCTCTATCTCCACACACCTTACAAAGGTGAGCGAGACAATAGAGCAGGTGCCATTTTGGACATATGTAACAGCTGTGCCAGCTCAGGGCTAGGCCCACCCTCAGCCAAGCAGAAAAACCTGACTCTGGTGGGGAGAAATAACAGGAGACTAAGACCTAGTGAATGTGTGATGCTTATGAACTGGAACTATGAAAAAAAAAAAAAAAACCTGAGGGTGTGTGGGAGAACTCACAGTGTGGCTGAGACGTGAGTAGCCTTGGTGGGAGATGCCACAAATTCAGGCAGCTTTGGATACCCAATGAGAGACACTGCAGGAGAATATGAGCTTACACTGAGGACTGCACAGATCCTTTGTGTGGTCCTGGGACAGAGCAGACAAATATTACACCCACTGGGGCTAGCACTCAGGCACTGGTGGCCATCAAGGAGAAGAGCTCAGCTGAGCAGAATTACTTCCCTTCTGAATAAAAAGAGAGAGAGAGAGAATATTTACCACACAAACCTGGGTGTTAACCCTGAAGAACTGAACAGAGCTCTCTGGCCACACCCAGCCCTAGCCTCTAGAGATTCACAAAAAGACACAGTTCACTTAATCTAGAGTCATAGTATAATGAGAAAAGCCACCACATTGGGGAAAAAAAAGAGAAGAAGAAACCAAATAATATTTCCACAATGCCAAACAACAAACGCAAAAACTGAGAAACAAGAACAAGGAAGACATCATGACGCCCCCAAATGAACATGACACTCCAATACAAGATTATCAAGATAATAAGATAGAATACAAGATACTGAGTTCAAAAAATTTATGCTAAGAACATTTAGAAGTTATCAAAAACAAATGCATGAACTACAGAAATCCATATAAGACAGGATAGAAAATCTCTCTCGTGAAAATGAAATATTAAGGAGGAATCAAAATGAAATGAGAAATTTAGCAGAACATGCAATTGAGATATTGAAGAGAAATGAAAATGAAATGAAGAATTCAATAGAATAAAAAACACATTTGACAGTCTTAAAAACAAAATTAGTGAAGCAGAAGAGAGAATATCAGACTTAGAGCACAGGAAAGTATACAGTAAAACCAAAGAAAAGAAGAGGAAATTAGAAATCTAAAAAGTATTGTCAGGATTCTACAGGATATTATTAAAAAAACCCAACATTCAGGTTCTAGGAGTTCCTGAAGCATGGAGAGGGAGAAAGGATTAGAAGGCCTTTTTAGTGAGATACTAGCAGAAAACTTCCCAGGATTGGAGAAAGAAAGAGACATCCAAGTACAGGAAGCACATAGAACCCCCAATAAATATGACCAAAAGAGATCCTCACCACAACACATTGTAATCAAACTCACCACAGTGAAACATAAAGAAATGATTTAAAATGTGCAAGAGAGAAACATCAGATTACTCTTAGAGAATCTCCAATTAGACTCACAGCTGACTTCTCATCAGAAACCATACAGGCTAGGAAGGAATGGCGAGATATAGCCCAAGTACTAAGAGAGAAAAACTGCCAGCCCAGAATATTATATCCTGCAAAGCTCTCATTTGTGAATGAAGACCTCTGTGAAATAAAGACCTTTCATAGAAAACAGAAATTGAAAGAATTTGTCACCACTCGTCCAGCCCTGCAAAAGATGCTGAAGTATGTGTTACACACAGAAACACGGCCATCAATATGAAAGAAGGTAAAGAAAGAAAATCTCTCAGTAAAAGAACACAGGAAGTTCAAAGCATATATTAGAAATATCTTTGGAAAAATGACAGGGCAAAGTCACTACTTCCCAATAGTCACACTGAATATAAATGGCCTCAACTCTCCAGTTAAAAGACACAGACTGGTTGCATGGATTAAAAAGCAAAACCCATCTATTTGGTGCTTACAAGAAACACTTCTTTCCAACAAAGATGCATGCAGACTGAAAGTGAAAGGTTGGAAAAAGATATTCCATGCCAACTGAAACCAAAAAGAGCTGGCATAGCCATCTTATTATCCAACAAAATAAACTTTAACAAAAAAACCGTTGAGAGAGACAAAGAGGGATGATATATAATGATTAAGGGATCAATTCAACAAGAAGATGTAACTATCATAAACATATATGCACCTAATTACAGAGTACCAGTTTATTTATAAGATATGTTAAGGGACTTAAAGGGAGACTTAGACTCCAATACAAGAGTACTGGGGGACTTAATACTCCACTCTCAGAAATAGGCAGATCAACCAGACAGAAGATCAACAAGGAAACAGCAGATTTAATGGACACTAAAGCCCAAATCGATCTAACAGATACCTACAAAACTTTTCATCCTACACATAAAGCATTTACATTCTTCTCAGCAGTACATGGACCCTATTCTAGGATTGACCACATACTAGGCCATAAAGCAAGTCTCAGCAAATTCAAAAGAATTAGAATCATACCATTCATCTTCTCAGACCACAGCGGAATGAAGCTGGAAATTAGTAACTCAGGAATCCCTAGGGCATATGCAAACACATGGAGACTGAACAACATGCTCCTGAATGAACATTGGGTCATAGAAGAAATCAAGAGAAATCAAAACTTTCTGGAAGTAAATGAGGATAACAACACAACATACCAAAACCTATGGGATACAGCAAAAGCAGTGTGAAGAGCAAATTTTCCATCAATAGGTGCCTACATCAAGAAATTGGAAAGGCACCAAATAGATGAGCTTTCAAGTCATCTCAAGGATCTAGAAAATCTGCAGCAAACCAGACCAAAACTAGTAGGGGAAGAGAAATAATTAAAATCAGAGAAGAAATCAACAGGATTGAATCCAAACAAACATTACAAAAAATCAGCCAAAGGAGGAGCTGGTTTTTTGAAAAAAATAAACAAAATTGACACCCCATTAGCCCAACTAACTAAAAAAAGAAAAGTCCTAAATCAATAAAATCAGAGATGAAAAAGGAAACATAACAACAGACACCGCAGAAATAAAAAGAATCATCAGAAATTACTACAAGGTCTTGTATGCCAGCAAACAGGGAAATCTATCAGAAATGGATAGACTCCTAGACACATACAACCTACCTAAATTGAACCATGATGACATAAAAAACTTAAACAGACACATAACTGGGAGAGAAATTGAATTATTAATAAGGGCTCTCCCAAGAAGAAAAGCCAAGGACCGGATGGATTCACTGCTGAATTCTACCAGACATTTAAAGAAGAACTAACTCCAATTCTTCTCAAACTATTCAGAACAATCGAAAAAGAGGGAATCCTCCTAAATTCTTTCTATGAAGCCACCATCACCTTAATTCATAAACCTGAAAAAGATGCAGCAGAGAAAGAGAATTACAGACCAATTTCCCTGACGAACATAGACACAAAAATCTTAAAATTTTCTGGAAGTAAATGAGGATAACAGCACAACATACCAAAACCTATGGGATACAACAAAAGCAGTGTGAAGAGGAAAGTTTATATCAATAGGTGCCTACATCAAGAAATTGGACAGGCACCAAATAGATGAGCTTTCAAGTCATCTCAAGGATCTAGAAAATCTGCAGCAAACCAAACCCAAACCCAGTAGGAGAAGAGAAATAATTAAAATCAAAGAAGAAGTCAACAGGATTGAATCCAAAAAAAAACATTACAAAAAATCAGCCAAACAAGGAGCTGGTTTTTTGAATAAATAAACAAAATTGACACCCCATTGGCCCAACTAACTAAAAAAAGAAAAGACCCAAATCAATAGGATCAGAGATGAAAAGGGAAACGTAACAACAGACAACGCAGAAACAAAAAAAATCATCAGAAATTACTACAAGGACTTGGATGCCAGCAAACAGGGAAATCTATCAGAAATGGACAGATTCTTGGACACATACAACCTACCTAAATTGAGCCAGGAAGACATAGAAAACCTAAACAGACCCATAATTGACACAGAAATTGAAACAGTAATAAAGGCCCTCCCAACAAAGAAAAGCCCAGGGCCAGATGGATTCACTGCTGAGTTCTACCAGACATTTAGAGAAGAACTAACTCCAATTCTTCTCAAACTATTCAGAGCAATCGAAAAAGAGGGAATCCTCCCAAATTCTTTCTATGAAGCCACCATCACCTTAATTCCTAAGCCGGAAAAAGATGCAACATTGAAAGAGAATTACAGAGCAATATCCCTGATGAACATAGATGCAAAAATACTCAATAAAATTCTGGCCAATAGAATGCAACAACACACCAGAAAGATCATCCACCCAGACCAAGTGGGATTTATCCCTGGTATTCAGGGATGGTTCCACTTTCGCAAACTGCAGAAGAAAACCATATGATTGGCCGTTGCCACGGTTCAATAGGCTAACCCTCTGCCTTCAGCACCAGCACACCCAGGTTCTAGTCCTGGTTGGGCCGTCAGATTCTGTCCCGGTTGCTTCTCTTCCAGTCCAGCTCTCTGTTGTGGCCTGGGAATGCAGTGGAGGATGGCCCAAGTCCTTGGGCCCTGCACCCACATGGGAGACCAGGAGAAGCACCTGGCTCCTGGCTTCGGAACAGCGCGGTGTGCCGGCCGCAGCACGCCAGCTGCAGCACGCCAGCCGCAGTGGCCACTGAACGGTAAACCAACAGAAAAAGGAAGACCTTTCTCTCTGTCTCTCTCTCTCACTGTCCACCCTGCCTGTCAAATAATAAAAAAAGAAAACCATATGATTATCTCAATAGATGCAGAGAAAGCATTTGATAAAATACAACACTTTCATGATGAAAACTCTAATTAAATTGGGTATAGAAAGAACATTCCTCTGGTACCAGACAGAGATGCCCACCACTGCTATTCAATATAGTTCTGGAAGTTTTAGCCAGAGCTATTAGGCAAGAAAAAGAAATTAAAGGGATACAAACTGGGAAGGAAGAAGTCAAACTATCCCTCTTTGCAGATGATATGATTCTTTATTTAGGGTATCCAAAGAACTGTACTATTGGAGACTATTGGAACTCATCGAAGAGTTTGGAAAAGTAGCAGGATATAAAATCAATGCACAAAAATCAACAGTATTTGCATACACAGGCAATGCCACAGCTGAGAAAGAATTTATAAGATCAATCCCATTCACAATAGCTACAAAAACAATCAAATACCTTGGAATAAACTTAATCAATGATGTCAAAGATCTCTATGATGAGAATTACAAAATCTTAAAGAAAGAAATAGAAGAGGATACCAAAAATGGAAAAAGCTTCCATGCTCATGGATTGGAAGAATCAATATCATCAAAATGTCCATTCTCAAAAAAGCAATTTATACATTCAATGCAATACCAATTAAAATACCAAAGACATTCTTCTCAGATCTGGGAAAAACAATGCTGAAATTCATATGGAGGCACAGGAGACCTCGAATAGCTAAAGCAATCTTGTACAACAAAAAGCTGGAGGCACTACAATACCAGATTTCAGGACATACTACAGGGCAGTTGTAACAAAAACAGCAATGGTACTAGTACAGAAACAGATGGATAGACCAATGGTACAGAATAGAAACACCAGAAATCAATCCAAATATCTATAGACAACTTATATTTCATCAAGGATCTAAAACCAATTCCTGGAGCAAGGACAGTCTATTCAACAAATGGTGCTGGGAAAACTGCATTTCCACATGCAGAAGCATGAAGCTAGACCCCTACTTTATACCTTCCACAAACATCCACTCAACATTGATTAAAGCTCTAACTCTATGACCTGACACCATCAAATTAGTAGAGAACATCAGAGAAACCCTGCAAGATATAGGCACAGGCAAAGACTTCTTGGAAAAGACATAGGAGGCACAGGCGGTCAAAGCCAAAATTAACAATTAGGATTGCATCAAATTGAGAAGTTTCTATACTGCAAAAGAAACAGGAAAGTGAAGAGGCAACCAACAGAATGGGAAAAATATTTGCAAACTATGCAACAGATAAAGGATTAATAAGCAGAATCTACAGAGGTCAAGAAACTCCACAACAACAAAACAAACAACCCACTTAAGAGATGGGCCAAGGACCTCAATAGACATTTTTCCAAAGAGGAAATCCAAATGGCCAACAGACACATGAAAAAATGTTCAAGATCACTAGTAATCAGGGAAATGCAAATCAAAACCACAATGAGGTTTCACCTCACCCCAGTGAGAATGGCTCACATTCAGAAATCTACCAACAATAGATGCTGGCGAGGATGTGGGGAAAAAGGGACACTAACCAACTGTTGTTAGGAATGCAAACTTAAGCCACTATGGAAGTCAGTTTGGCGATTCCTCAAAAACCTGATTATAACCCTACCATACAACCCAGCCATCCCACTCCTTGGAATTTACCCAATGCAAATTAAATTGGCAAATAAAAGAGCTGTCTGCACCTTAATGTTTATTGCAGCTCAATTCACAATAGCTACGACCTGGAATCAACCTAAATGTCCATCAACAGAAGACTGGATAAAGAAATTATAGAAATGTGAAGATCCGGGCAAGATGGCGGAATAGGAAGGGAGCACACTGATAGTCCAGGGAGAGACAGTTTAATAAAAGTGGAATTACTGCGGGTTCAAGGAAGAGTAGGGGAAGAAACAGCAGAGGAAACACTTCCGGAATTAGTGATTCACAGCGGACCTGCGTGGAGAGCATGGGAGCCCAAGTTTGGGACACCAGCAGCAGACTCAACACACCAGCGCTGGAACGCGAGGTGAGCCGAACCACAATAGCCCGAGACACCAGCGGGCAAGCGCAAAGAGGAGACTAGAGGGAACGAGGCTTGAAACCCCGTGGGGAAAAGTTTATCAGGCTAACTAGGAGAGAGAGAGAAGAAAAAAAAAAAAAGTGACCGATTCGGACACGAGCTTCTCTCTGCTCGCCTCTCAAAAGGCGAGCAAGACAAAGGGCAGGTGCCATTTTGGACACACGTCATAAGCAGGACGACCTCAGGTCTGCACCAGCCCTGAGCCTAACAGAAAAACCTGGCTCTGGGGTGTGTGTGTGTGTGTGTGTGTGTGAAATAACAGGAGATTAAGACCTAATGAATGTGTGATGCTAATGAACTGAGACTGAGATATAAGAGCCGGTGGGGGAGAGAACTCACGGAATTCACGTGAGTACTCTCCAGAGACACTACAATTCGGTAACCTTGGCAACCCAGTGGGAGACTGCAGGAGAACTGGAGCCCACACTGAGGGCAGCACAGATTCCCTGTGTAGTCCTTGGGAAAGAGCTTCTGATCTCTGGCTCCTGTCGGTATATCATTCTCCTGCTAACTACCTCCAATTCCGTTCAGCTGTGCCGAATTACTTCCCTTTTGAATCAAGAAAAAAGAAAAAAAAAAGAGAGAGAGAGAGAGAGAGAGATTTACCACGATTAAACTGTGAGTGTCACCTTTGGCACACCCTCAACCCTGAGGAACCAAACAGAGCTGGCAGGCCACATCCATCTCAAGCCTCTAATGCTCCATCAAAAGCAGACAGTCCACTTAATTTAAACTCATAGTATAAAAAGAAAAAACACCACAGTGAAGAAACTAAAGAATATCTGGAACATGCCAAACAACAAACACAAAAACCGAGGTAACAAGAACAAGGAAGACACTATCACGCCTCCAAATGAAAAAGACACCCCAATTCAAGATTATGAAGATGATGAGATAGAAGAAATGCAAGAAGCAGATCGCAAAAATTGATAAGAACATTAAGAAGTTCTCAAAAACAAATTATTGAACTACAGAAATCCTTAACGGACAAGATAGAAAATCTCTCTCGTGAAAATGAAATATTAAGGAGAAATCAAAATGAAATGAAACAAGCAGTAGAACAAGAAACTGTGATAGTGATGAGAAATCATAGTGAAATGAAGAATTCAATAGATCAAATGACAAACACATTAGAGAGCCTTAAAAACAGAATGGGTGAAGCAGAAGAGAGAATATCGGACTTAGAAGACAGAGAACAGGAAAGGAAATAGTCAAATCAAAGAAAAGAAGAGGAAATTAGAAATCTAAAAAATACTGTCAGGAATCTACAGGATACTATTAAAAAACCCAACATTCGGGTTCTAGGAGTTCCTGAAGCATGGAGAGAGATAAAGTATTAGAAGGCCTTTTTAGTGAGATACTTGCAGAGAACTTCCCGGGTTTGAAGAAGGACAGAGACATCCTAGTCCAGGAAGCTCATAGAATGCCTAGTAAACATGACCAAAAGAGATCCTCACCTCGACATGTTGTAATCAAACTCACCACAGTGAAACATAATCAAGTAATTCTAAAATGTGCAAGAGAGAAACATCAGATTACTCTCAGAGGATCTCCAATTAGACTCACAGCAGACTTCTCATCAGAAACCCTACAAGCTAGAAGGGAATAGCAAGACACAGCCCAGGTACTAAGAGAGAAAAACTGCCACCCAGAATATTATATCCTGCAAGCTCTCATTTGTGAATGAAGGTGAAATAAAGACTTTTCATAGCAAACAGAAACTGAAAGAATTTGTTGCCACTCATCCTGCCCTGCAAAAGATGCTTAAAGATGTGTTACACACAGAAACACAGAAACATGGTCATCAATATGAAAGAAGGTAAAGGAAGGAAACCTCACAGCAAAAGATCACAGGAAGCTCAATTTCTCTGACAGAGAATTAAAATCTGATTCTCTGTTAAAGCAATGTGTTACAGTATTCTATTATGTTCTCTTGATGTCTGTCAAATTCTAATTGTTCAAAAACAGCTGAATTTTTATTAAGAGCTATGGGTTATTTAAATATGTGCTTATTTTCCAAGATTTGAATAATCACCTTGTGACAATGATCAAATTTGGTCTATATTATGTCATGATTTTAAGGAATCTTATTTCAACCAGATATTTTGGATTTTGAGCCTTCTTGGCATTCTTGACAGGCATTCAAAAAATCAAAGTTTCAGATAATTTGGACTCTAAAATTTCCAGTAAATCTTGGACTTTGGTTTTTCCAGTTTGGGCCCAACTGAAAAAATCGAAGGACCTATGTCTCTCATCTTATAGAGACAACAGCTACACGGGCTATTTGGATTATATTAGAAGTCTGTCAAGATGTGACATGGTACTAAATTTTAAGTTTCTATAATGGAAAATGGTATTAATACAAATGTTTGAGAATTAAAAAGTCTAATGATCTTGTGTTACTAGACATGATAGTTATCTTAATGAGAACGCCCCAGAGGCCTATAGGGTTAAATACTTGTAAAATCCTACAGGTGCTTTCAAGAATACTATGAGGTAAGCAAGTGCCTCTTGTTGGTTGATGAGTTCATAATTTTGAACATGGCAACTTAAAGTCTTTTGTCATCCACAGTTATATAGGATTTGCTGCTCATAAAACTAAAGCATTGTTGGTTCTGTGTTTAGCTGTCCTCCTATAAGTTCCCATGGACTTTTTCCAGCCACTTCTATTGTATTCAGTACTTTGGGATGGCTCTGTAAACAGATGAAGCCAATGGTGTATTAGCAGTGCAAACTGAGAGAAAGTATGGTTAACTGAGGTTACTAAAAACAAAAAGCAATTCAAATCAATTGGCAATCAACAAAAAGAGTTAAAGATTTTAAAAGCTATTATTAAAATTGCTATGTTGGTCTATTATGTTATGTTATATGTGTGTACATATTGTATGTCCACATGGGAAAATATTATTAAGAATTTTATTTTAATTGGCTTATAGATAAGATTGTCCATAAATTTAAGCTGCTAAAATCAATCAAAGATACATTTTAATTCGTGTGACCTGAATCTGTGTATCATATGTTTTAAACCTGTTGGTAGAAAGAAACTAAAAACATTTTATATGTTTGTGCTTGGGTTTGCTGGTTGAACAAACTACACCATGTTAGATAGTTGTGAGGTGTTTCCAAGTACATGATTCCTGGAATTTGTAGAGGGCATTGGGCCTTCTGGTACATGTTTTCTTAAGTTGTTGTCTGATGGGTGAAACTGTTTGCTAGGTATTCATGTGATACTGCTATTGTCAGCAAGCGATCTAGGACTTGCTCCCTCATTTCTCTATTCTAAGCCCAACTTGTTCTTTCATTTCTCTATTCTCTTCAAGGTAGGTAACTAATTCTATTATGAAGGAATCTGTAGGATGCCCAATTTAATCTTTAGACCTTATAAAAGAGATGGCTAACAGTTTTCTGTAATAACATAGCCAAAATAAGAACTTAAATTATAGTCTCATAGCTAGATTTACTTCGCCATCAGCGAAGTATACAGTAAGTAGAAAAAACCTCCCTTTCAGACCAAAGGGAAAGAAAGTTTTAAAGTGAGAATATAATTTTCCTCATGGGCATTGTCTACCTTAGAAAAACTACTACAGAACATGCCTGTGACTATAGACTTGTAGTTCAGGCCACCGAAGATTAGGATGGGACTTGGGTACTCCCTTGTCTTGCATCCTCTGGTCTGCTTTAACAAAAACCAGGAGGAAAAGAAAGCTAGGCATCAGAAGCAATGGGTGGCAGGCCTATTAATGGCTGATCTGTACAGTGATCTGCCCTCAAGGAGACCCAACAGGCCAGTCCACTGCAGTGGCTTGCAATGTGGTAAGCCTGGGCTTCAGCAGAAGTCAGCTTGTGAAGAGCCCTGGCAGCTCTGCCAAGAGTTGGATCACTGGAAATGGACCTGCCCTGGAGTCGAAGGATGCCCAGGTCAGAGCCACAGATCTTATTGGCTCTAAGCTGAAAAGCCCTTCACTCAGCCCAACTTCCAAAGTGACCACTGCAGCTGAGGGGATGGTCAAGTAGGGTCAGCAACATTGCAGGCAGAACTGTAAATTTCTTGTTAGAGATGCCCCCTGCCTTTACCTGGCCAGCTCTCCTCCCAGGCCAGCCAAGTAATGAAAGTCAACAGGGTGCCTTCCCCCAGGAGGTTCACACCTCCCTTAGGATGTACCCCATGTGAAGAGATAGATAGGTCTGGGCCTCTGAATTTACAAGGCCTAAAGCCCAACAGATTATAATCAAGCCCCTTCTATCAGGTTCTATTTGCCTCTAAATCAGAAAACTTAATTGTAGCTTAGACAGCACCTTTCTTAGCTCCTCTAATAATGACTCTGTCCTTTGTTCTAGACCCTGTCTAGCGCACTTGGGCCTCATTCCTTTGTAATCATAACCTCTACTCTACCACCAATGGCTCTACTCCCAACCTGTGTGTACTGATGGTCCTCTTCCCCACTTCATGCTGTATAATTGTTCAAACCTGGTAAATGCCACTCTTAGGATCATTGGTTACTATCCTCACCCTGTCTTTTATGACTTTGTCTAAATATGATCAGAGTCGGCGAACTTGGAAGGCTTCCATAGCCTTGGCAACTCATGATGAGAGCCTAGGGTGGTTACTGGCACCATAAACTAGAGTGTCAATTTGTTGGGTCAACAACAGGAGTCACTGTGCACTTGCTCCTCATGTGGGATCTCTGTCCTTAATGTGCTGTACATTGTGATTTAATGCTATAACTAGTATTCAAACAGTATGTTTCACTTTGTGTTTCTATGTGGGTGTAAACTGTTGAAATCTTTACTTAATATATACTAAATTGATCTTCTGTATATAAAGAGATTTGAAAATGAACCTTGATGTGAATGGAAGGTGAGAGGGAGCGGGAGATGTGAGGGTTGCGGGTGGGAGGGAAGTTTGGGAGGGGGGAGCCATTGTATCCATAAGCTGTACATTGGAAATTTATACTCATTAAATAAAAGTTAAAAAAAAAGAAATGTACTCTATAGAATAGTATACAGCAGTAAAAACAATTAAATCTGGTCATTTGCAACAAAATGGAGGAATCTGGAAAACATCATGCCAAGTGAAATAAACCAATCCCAAGGGGACAAATATCATATGTTCTCCCTGATCAGTGACAACTAACTGTGCACCTAAAAGGAAACCTGTGGAATGAAATGGACACTATGATCAACAATGACTTGATCAGCCCTTGTCCTGACTGCTGATGAACAACTTACTATTTTATTTTTTTCAGTATTTTTTGTTCTACGTAATACCATTGGTTGAACTCTTTAATTAACACACAATTATTCTTAGGTGTTTAAATTTAACTGAAAATTGATCCCTGTTAAATGTAAGAGTGGGAATAAGAGAGGGAGGAGATGTAGAGTTTTAGAATATTGAGTTAATCATAGTCTTCAGTCATTACATAATACCATCAAAATGGTGTACCAGTTAGAACATAGTTGAGAAAAATAAAGCATTCTAGATTTACAAACATGAGATTTAATAGAAAGGCTTGATTCTAAAGCTGTTGGAAGAACTTAAAAGCTCAAAGAAGTCGGATTACAAGAATAGTATAATCTCTAAATATCCCTGGAGTGATTCCCAGGAACCTGTTCCTGAACTGGTTCTGTAGGAAATACTGTTACAGTTGGCTCTGATAATCATGCCCATTCCTCCCTCCCAAAGAAATAACCACTACAACATGGTTTATTGACATTCTTGAATATATATGTATACTCTGAAACTATGTACTTTTGTGTTGTTAATTTGCATGCACTAATATTTTCAGTTGTTCTTTACATTGTTCAGCATTCATTTCTATAATCTCTCTAGTTTGCTTAATTTAAATATAGCTCATGATTCCTAACTAATTCATAGATTTCCATGTTGTGTAACTCATATTTTATTTATATACTTCCTTAATCATGTATAACTAGGTTACTTCCATCCCCCTGCTGTCTCAAAATATACTGTGATATATATTTTCACATACACCTCCTCTGGGATGAATATCAACTCAGAGGATCACTGAGCCATAGGTGATAAACTTAATTAACAATCAAAAAAACCTGCCAGGATACGTTCCAAAATGGCTATACCAGTTTATATCCATTAATACTGCATGAGAAGGATTATTCACTCTCTACATCATCAAAATATGGTATTACCCAACGTTCCAAATTTGTCAATCTGTTTCATGAATGCTTTCATAATACCTTTAATTTAAACTGTCCTAGTGAACCTGATCTTTTTCATATATACTATTTAATTTTATTCTGCATAAAAAGTGTGTTCATACCCATGTCCCCCTCCATTTTTTTTTCCCTACTGGGTTTATTGTCTTTTTTGTTGTAGATTTTCAGGTCTATACTTCTACTATAATTTCATTGTAATTTAACCATCCATTCCTTCACTAGCTGGCTTTTTACTAAGCACTTACCCTGTTGTAGGCAGTCTTTTATGAACTTAGAATACATAATTCAGCAACAGAGATGAATGAACTTAACTTGAAGCTTTAATTCTGACTGGTGGGGCAGGAGATGGAATGGGAAAGATGATTAGTAGAAAACAATAAATATTTGAGTTTATAAGCAAGGGAATTGTGTGTTAAAAAGTGATAAGTAGGCAGGTACTAAGAGAAAGAAAACAGAAGATAATATGGAAATTGTGAAAGGTTAGGATGCAGGAATAAATAGCATGAGACACAAGTGCCAATTAATAACTAACAGAATGACACACAGACAAAAAAATTTCTGGTTGCTGTGGTAGATGGGGAAGTGTGTAAGCAAGGGAGCCATTCAGAAAGCTATGACATCCAGGCATGGGATGAAACTGACTTGAACACTGTATTGGAAGTGGAGATAGTGAGCAATGGTGGGATTTCACATATATTTTGAAGGTAAACCTAAAGGGTATCAATTCCTTGTGGGTTTTTAATACTGTGCATACCATCCACCTGTTTGCTACTTAATTCCTGTGCTTATTCATGGTATTATTTGTTCAACAGAAATATTTAACTACAGTATGATAAAAATCCACCTCATTTTCAGAGTATACCCTGCTATTCACGCAAAGTTTTAAGAAATTCCTTCCAGCAGCAATCTCTTGTATTTCCTTGTATTACTAAAGCTTGACATTCCATACTTTAGTCATTAATCTTTTTAATCATTTATCTTTGTTAAATGTAAGGTAGGAATTCAGTTTTTTTCTCCTCAGATAGTAAATCAGTTTACCCAACAATTTTACAAAGCAGCCCTTATTTCCCGATTGATTTGTAATACCACCTATATCATAAGTCATACACCACAAATATATGGATCTTAATAAGCTACAACTATCCTGTTTTGCATAATTCCTTATAACAACTGTGATCAGTAATATATTAACTAAAAATTTATAACTTTGTACTAAAAAGTGTATACTACATAGTTAATTTAAATTTCTGGCATTATTAAGACCAAGAAACCTCACTAAATGTTTTACATAGAGACCAAATGTTTAGATTAAGGAAGATATTTTATGTAACAGCTAAGAAATCACTTGGGACATTCACATCTCATAATGGAGTACCTGGATTCAAGTCCCAGCTCCTCTGATTCCCATTCAGCTTCTTGTTAATGGAAAGCAGCAGGTGATAACTCAACTAGCTGCATCCCGGCCACCCATGAGGGAGACCTGGATTGAGTTTGGGCTCCTGGCTTTTAGCCTGACCCACCCACAGCTGTTGTAGGCACCTGGGGAGTGAACCAGTGAAGTTCTCTATCTGTATCTGTCTTTCTATAGTTCTCTGCCCTTCAAATAAGAAAAAAAAAAATGAGTTATCGTGTATCAATTCAATGCTCTGATAAATAAACAGTGTGAGAAGTCTGAGTCTAAGAACACTTGAATAAAACAATTTACCATATTCAGTTTTTACAATGATATGCTTTATTCACTTAATAAGGAGAACTTAATAGAAACAAAGTTTAAAATAGTTTTAGTAATTTTATATTAGTCAACTGACCCAAGTTTAATTCTGACTTCACCTTTTATAACCTGAGTGAATTTCTAAAGTCATAATCCTTAGTTGCCTTCCCTGTAAAAAGGGTTAAAAATAGATATTGCTCAATTTTGTTATGAGGACTATAATAATGAATAATATATATAATTGATTAATTTCTCAAAATAGCAAATAGTGATTCAATGGTAACCAAGTCCAGGGTATAAGAGGTTTTCTCATGCCTCTGTTAGCTATTATCACTAAAGGGCTCCACTGTGAAAAAATTCTCAGTGGTAAACGGTTTGTGTATGTCAAAGGCAGACATCTATCTCCCTAGTAGTTCTTCCTCTTTAAGAACAGAGTACACAGCTCCTGCCAAGACTTTGGGAAGAAATTTATTTGACTAAATTCCTGTTTTTGGCAGTCTCACAGAACTATATTTTCATATGAAAAAACACTATGTAAGTATTTTCAATAATGTGCTGGGTAAAATACGGTGTTAAGCATCACAAATGTCTAAAAGTATATTTACAAATAATCCTATTAGAGTGCCCTTTTGGGGTGGAGGTTAAGAGAACTCATGATGGAGAAAGATAAAGAATGATTCATGATCTTTTCTTCTTATTGCTAGAATTTTTTTCTCAGCAGATGATCAAGAACTTTTATTTAACAAGTTTCTGTGTACTCGAGGATATTATAATTCAAACATTCTTCCAAATACAATTTTTGAAAAACTCAATATTGCTTGATACAAGAACAAAGTATATTCTAAATTTTGGTTTCCATGCATAGCTTCATTGTTTTCTTATCGTGAACTTCTAGGGGTCGGTTTAATGCTAACCCTGAGCAGATGTTCAGAGTGTAGGCTGATGGTTTAACAGCTCCTGGCATAAGCATGACCTTCATAAAATTAAAGCCTGCGTTGTCTAATATGGTATAAGTGGCCTTTTATTTAAATCTAAGTTGGAGTTGCAGAGTCAATAATCACTGAATATGAACCAAGTGTAATAACCCAAAGATGATGAGACTGTATTTGCCCTTTATCAGAATAAGGTTAAAGTGGCTGTCAAGGTGACAGACGCTAATCAGTGAAACCTGAACAATTATGCCCAATAATCATTAAATGAAGGAAGGGAACTAGACTCCTGGGAAAGCACTAGCATTTGGCAAAACATGATGTGCTTTTTATTAAGAGAATAACAGAATTTAAGTTGAGGGTGATATCAAACTCAAAATAATGTCAAATTTCTGACATCGTCCTTCAGCATAATAAGTAGGCATGATATTTCCACAAAACTTGCTACAGTAAAGTCTGGATGGTAGGAAAGCTAATAATTTCATAGTCCTCCTGTGAGGAATGAATACACATTATCTTTTAAAATCCTTTCACAATACTAACTCTGGATTTTATAGCAAACATATTTTTCATGTGTTGATCTTAATGACAAAAGATCTAACTAGAGAAAAACTATTGTTGTTCTTTATCTGCTTGAGATAAAGAATAAGAAGTCAAGTGCCACAGCAAAGTATAATACTTTAATTTTCTTCTAAGATAAAAATTACTGTTATATCATCTCATTATCAAAGAAAAAGTTAAAATAATTTTATCTGATGATAATATCATATAATAATATGAAACATTCTAAAATATGAAGGCTTTTTTGTACAAAGTTAGGTTGGAAAGAATGTTTTCCTTCATTTAATGAGGCTATGTTACCTCTGTATCTATGGGATTGAATTAGAAGATGATTGGGCCGGCGCCGTGGCTTAACAGGCTAATCCTCCACCTTGCGGCGCCGGCACACCGGGTTCTAGTTCTGGTTGGGGCGCCGGATTCTGTCCCGGTTGCCCCTCTTCCAGGCCAGCTCTCTGCTGTGGCCCGGGAGTGCAGTGGAGGATGGCCCAAGTGCTTGGGCCCTGCACCCCATGGGAGACCAGGAGAAGCACCTGGCTCCTGCCATCGGATCAGCGCGGTGCGCCGGCCGCAGTGTGCCGGCCGCGGCGGCCATTGGAGGGTGAACCAACGGCAAAAAGGAAGACCTTTCTCTCTGTCTCTCTCTCTCTCTCTCTCTGTCCAATCTGCCTGTCAAAAAAAAAATTAAAAAAAAAAGAATTAGAAGATGATTTTTCCTTCTACTCTCTATTGACATAATTCACTTTTAAGTATGTCTGGTATTTCATTATCTCACATTGATTACTTGAAATTTGATCCTTCTTGGAGAAAATGTTGGAAATGAAAACAATAACTGTACTCTTATATACTATATCCTCACTTCTTTCTCATAAGGATTTAAAAAAGCATTTTAATATGTGAAAAAGCATTTCAATGTGTCCATTTTTGTAGCCATTACAGGAAGGAAAACAGTTGAAAATGATGAATACATAAATATGTTACTAGGCGAATTTTTAGGCAGAAATCAAATTCCCTCAAATTCATGATCATCTTGACAAATGCATTATTTTCTCTTTGATGCATTTATATGTGTATAAATACATCTAACTCCATCAAATAGTTCTGATTGAATAAACATTCACATTTAGAAAATATTTTCTATGTAAAATTGAGATGCTTTATAAATTTAGAGTATTGTAGGCACATCTGATTATATTCTGTAGAGAATCTGATTATCTCATCAGTCTCTATCACCATAAAAACCTCCTAAAATGAAACCACCATTATCTTTCAGTTCCTAACTGGTCATCAACCATCCATGCCTTCATTGCAAAATAATAAGAGTAATTCCTACAAGACATCAAATATGATCATATAGTACTCTTGAATCTTTTTCCTTTTAGAAAAAAATCTCATTTAATGTTATTAAGTTTTCAACACCACAAAGCCTTTCTATCATATTATTTGAGAGCCAGAGAGAGAGAAAGATAGCTTTTGTTCCCTGGTTTACTTTGCAAATGCAACAGTGGTGGCTGGGATGAAGCTGGAGACAGTAACTGGGGAACCCAATCCAGGTCTCCCAGCTGTCTGGCAGGGACCCAACTACCTAAGTTATTACTGCCTTCAAGAGCCCAAAATGTCAGGAAGCTGGAGTCAGGAGCCACAGCTGAGAACCAAAACCAGGCATTTCAGTGTGGGACATGGGCATCCCATACTTCAGGCTACATACTTGCTGCCCAATGTGTCAGTGTTTGTCATACTGATTTGTTGGTACAGAGCCTTTGTACCTGTTTATTTCCACTCTTTAGGAATTTTCCATTTGAAACACCATTCTTACCCTCCTATCTGCATTTTTCATAGAATATAAATTCTTGAGTAAAGTCGCTGCTTATCCCTTACTCTGACAACCTTTATTTTACACACTTCCTGGACACTGCACATTTTCCTCATTGATGTAGTATAACTTGAATAATTATTGGTATAATTATTGTCAAATATTTATTAGCAGACCACAAAGTCAACAACTACAGGCCTTTGTCTATTCTTTCCATATTAATGCAACTACTGTCTAGCATAAGAAATCTCCTAAAATTGCTGTTTTCAATTAGGAAATTCTTCCACTAAGCTCTGCTTACTTAATCATTGCTGCATAACAAATTTTCTCAAAGCATAGATGCTTTGGACAACACACATTTTTTAGCTCATGGTTTCTGTGGGTGTCAAGAATTGAAGCATCCCTCCTTGTCCCTGGTTCATTCTTATATGGTTGCAATCAGAGTACCAACAAGGATTGTGTTTATCTTAACTCTTAACTGTGAAAGGATCCATTTCCCAAGTTAACTCACACGGCTGTTGGCATCCAGTTCTTCACTGGCTATTGGGCAGAAGCAGACCTCTGTTCTTTGCAACATGGGCCTCTTTATAGCGTGCCCTGTGATACTGCTTTTTGGTTTATCAGTTTGGAGAAAAGCCTGAGAGAGCACTCAAGCAGTATGGAGGTCAATCTTATCTCAAATGTGAAATCCTCTTAGTCTTGCTGTTTCTTTGAATCAAATAAATCCAGATCCACAATCCACAGTTAAAGGGATAAAATTACACTATGGTGAGAATTCTAGGTGTAAAATGTTTTAGAAGCCAGCTTCCCCGGGTCACTCCATCTTATGAGAATTATCTAATAAACACATTTTACTCTTGAGTCAGCATTTTTTAAGTTCTTATTTTTGCCCATTATATATTTAGAATTACTTTGCATACAAATATACTTCAAAGGGTTTGTGGAAAACAGAATTAAAATATGCTTATTTTCATATAAAAATGCAAAATTCATGCAAAGTTTTTCCATAATACACATTTTTCATGATCTTTTGTGAAGAACTCTCACATACTCTGTCATATTAAGGTCTAAATTCCCTGAAGACAACACTTGTTCCTCACGGCAACTTGAACAATTCCTTGATCTTAGAAGGAACTCAGTAATTTTTGTTGAATGAATGAATGGAAATAAGAAAGAATATAATTTTCCATATTTTTCAGAAAGGGAAGATAGAAAAATCATTTTCTCATCCTTTTTATGTTTAAATGGCTTTAATTGATAAACAAGTAAATTATTGTGCTATTATGATCTCTTTCATGTAATCACACATACTCATTGTATATATGCCACTTTTAGAGAGAGGGCTATGCATTTCATCCTAGAATAAGATTTAGATTTCATTAGATTTATAAAAGAATGCATACTGTCTTTTTCAAATTGCTTATCCAAATTCCTCACAGAATCAGATTTCTTGGAATGGAAGTTTGTTTACAAGGCTGAGGATTATGCCAGTAAATGGCATTCCCAGGTTGAACAACAGAGAACAATAACTAAGAGGCCATGAGGCTGACTCCATAACTATTTTTTAAAAATTTAATTAGTCCTACAAATTCTCAGATCTATTTCTCTAAGGGAAGAAAGTACCCAAATTTCGCTAAACAGTTGCCAATTCTTAACAGACTAGATTAGTGTTAATGAAGATAACAGTGGGGGATGCAGCACAACTGCCACCTGGAGGAGGCAGATGCGGAAGCTTCTTCCACCAACCCTGCTCCTGTCTTATAAAAGCATACACCACACTAGTTAGTAGCCGGAGCCTACAGAACTCAAGCACTGGAGATCATTTTAGAATACCATATTGGAAAACATGCTGAAGAAAGAACATGTCAAATAGTTGACATGTTATTAGCTGACTTATAAAAAAATACACACAAAGCAAATTTTAGTACATGCCAATGACCATCTCTGTATAAAAATAAAAATTCATAGCAAAAGAATTTTAGAAATATTATATACCTCAAATAACTGCTATTTATTCACTTGTTGACAAGAGAATGGTAATGAATACAGTACTTTACCATTACTGTATGTGAAAATAGTTTGAAACTTTAAGAATCATGTATTTGAAAACACCTCTTAAATATCTAACATGGTGTAGTTTGTTTAACCAGTAAACTTAAGCACAACCATATAAAATGTTTTTAGTTTCTTTCTACCAACAAGTTTAAAACATATGATACACAGATTCAGGTCACACAAATTAAAATATATCTTTGATTGATTTTAGCAGCTTAAATTTATGAAAAATCTTATCTATAAGCCATTTAAAATAAAACTCTTAATAAAATTGCCCATGTGGACATACAATATGTACACACATATAACATAGCATAATAGACCAATATAGCAATTTTAATAATAGCTTTTAAAATCTAACTCGTTTTGCCGGCGCCGCGGCTCACTAGGCTAATCCTCTGCCTTGCGGCGCCGGCACACCGGGTTCTAGTCCTGGACGGGGCGCCGGATTCTGTCCCGGTTGCCCCCCTTCCAGGCCAGCTCTCTGCTGTGGCCAGGAAGTGCAGTGGAGGATGGCCCAAGTGCTTGGGCCCTGCACCCCATGGGAGACCAGGATAAGCACCTGGCTCCTGCCATCGGATCAGCGCGGTGCGCCGGCCGCAGCGCGCCAACCGGGGCGGCCATTGGAGGGTGAACCAACGGCAAAAAGGAAGACCTTTCTCTCTGTCTCTCTCTCACTGTCCACTCTGCCTGTCAAAAAATAAAAATTAAAAAAAAAATCTAACTCTTTTTGTAAATTGCCAATTGATTTGAATTGCTTTTTGTTTTTAGTAACCTCAGTTAACCATACTTTCTCTCAGTTGGTACTGTTAATACATTATTGGCTTCATCTGTTTACAGAGCCATCATTTCTCTATTCTAAGCCCAACTTGTTCTTTCATTTCTCTATTCTCTTCAAGGTAGGAAACTAATTCTATTATGAAGGAATCTGTAGGATGCCCAATTTAATCTTTAGACCTTATAAAAGAGATCGCTAACATTTTTCTGTAATAGCATAGCCAAAATAAGAACTTAAATAATAATCTCATAGCTAGATTCACTTCGCCATCAGCGAAGTATACAGTAAGTAGAAAAAACCTCCCTTTCAGACCAAAGGGAAAGAAAGTTTTAAAGTGAGAATATAATTTTCCTCATGGGCATTGTCTACCTTAGAAAAACTACTACAGAACATGCCTGTGACTACAGACTTGTAGTTCAGGCCACCGAAGATTAGAGATGGGACACGGGCACTCCCTTGACTTGCATCCTCTGGTCTTCTTTAACACAAACCAGGAGGAAAAGAAAGCTAGGCATCAGAAGCAATGGGTGGCAGGCCTATTAATGCCTTCCCCTAGGAGGTTCACACCTCCCTTAGGATATACCCCATGTGAAGAGATAGATAGGTCTGGGCCTCTTAACTTACAAGGCCTAAAGCCCACCAGATTATTATCAAGCCCCTTCTATCAGGTTCTATTTGCCTCTCAATCAGAAAACTTAATTGTAGCTTAGACAGCACCTTTCTTAGCTCCTCTAATAATGACTCTGTCCTTTGTTCTAGGCCCTGTCTAGTGCACTTGGGCCTCATTCCTTTGTAATCATAACCTCTACTCTACCACCAATGGCTCTACTCCCAACCTGTGTGTACTGATGGTCCTCTTCCCCACTTCATGCTGTATAATTGTTCAAACCTGGTAAATGCCACTCTTAGGATCATTGGTTACTATCCTCACTCTGTCTTTTATGACCTTGTCTAAATATGATCAGAGTCGGCAAACTTGGAAGGCTTCCATAGCCTTGGCAACTCATGATGAGAGCCTAGGGTGGTTACTGGCACCATAAACTAGAGTGTCAATTTGTTGGGTCAACAACAGGAGCCACTGTGCACTTGCTCCTCATGTGGGATCTCTGTCCTTAATGTGCTGTACATTTTGATTTGATGCTATAACTAGTACTCAAACAGTATGTTTCACTTTGTGTGTCTATGTGGGTGCAAACTGTTGAAATCTTTATACTAAATTGATCTTCTGTATATAAAGAGAATTGAAAATGAATCTTGATGCAAATGGAAGGGGAGAGGGAGCAGGAGAGGGGAGGGTTGCGGGTGGGAGGGAAGTTATGGGAGGGGGAAGCCATTGTAATCCATAAGCTGTACACTGGAAATTTATATTCATTAAATAAAATTAAAAAAAAAAAGAAAATAGTTTGAAACAATTGCATGCCTTTTGTAGTACCGCTCAAATATCAGCATTGGTCTATTATTCCTAATGCATTATTTTCTAAAACCATTCATTCACATACTTTATAATGATTAGTTACTATGTCATAGGTTTTGGTAAACACGATTCTGCATACTGGCTATTAGTCTCACTGCCAGAAATCATAGTTCTCTTTAATATGTCCTCTAATAAAGTGACATATATATTTAATGTTTCATACCTCAGGTGAACCAGGTTGTTTTAACTATAATTCTCAATTTATCATTCTAAAGGTATAATTTATCTAAATTGATACAATGAGTCCTTCTCTTATTTTTCTAACCTTCTCATTTTCTTTATTTTTATCCCTCTTACAATTCTATTTCACAGCACCTTTGATGAAACATGATGTGTTGGATGTATGTGCACTGCTGAATGATATAATCATAAAACATACAGCTGCATTTTATGTTCATATTTTAAAATATAAATGGATATTACTGAGTTATAATTTCATTTATTTTACTTTTTATAACGTAACTAATATTCTTCACAAGCAATCTGTTACTGATTATACATTTGGTCTAAGGTTTCTATCTGCTCTACAGCCTACCTGAATGTGCTTCCACCGCATTTCACTTCTCTATCCTACAGTGATGGACCCCTAACTAACCTGAAACATGAAAGAATGCTGCAAACAACATAGTCATGTATGTTCTCTTACACTATCTTATCTTAAACTCACACTAGTATCATTCACATTTAGGATGTTAAGGTGTTGTAATCAGCTATGATACAAAGTATAGTATTTCCTTCCTCCTCCCACTCACCTCCTCCCTCTTTGTTACAAACTACATTGATTCAGCTACAGTACTTAAGACATACACCATGGAAGGCTGCTTTAATGGCTCCATAGCCACCAGCAGCCCAGGTTTTCATATTCCTTTTTCACTATCAGGCACACAGTTTCCATCTTCCAGGTCATCCTATATTCCACAAGGAGCACTGAAGCTCCAGCTGTCTCCTCCCAATTGCCTGCTAAGGAGGAGGAAAGGTAGCAGAGGAAAATTAAGCCATTCTTGTTGACTCAGCTGTGTGTGTCTGTATGTACTTTTTTTTTTAAAAAAGTTTACAATTATACTTCAATGCAAGGAACATTGGGAACCATAATTTTTATTTTGCTTTGTAATAGGCATAACTAAAAATGGAGTTACTAAGAAGGACACAATGCATGTTGGCATAGGCTACTTCACAGCCTTTGCCAGAATTGTGTTTTAAATTTTTGCCTACCAAACCCTGAAAATTTGATTTTATTTTTCACCACTCACTAAATACATATTGAAGGAACAAACATTGTAAATATAGGGATTTATGAAGTCTGGAAACACAGGAAAATATAAAAATTGGTGTCAAGAACATCTTCAAAATAAAAATATCTTTCTAGATTTTCATGACGAGCTGTATAAACATTTTATCTAGCCTACATTTAAAACATTTTCTCTAGCATCTAAAACAATGCTGTTTAACAGAACTTTGTGATACTTTCTAGCATGTTAGTTTCAGATATATGTGGCTTTTGATTACCTGTTTGTTTATTTGTTTGTTTTTGTTTTTGTTTTGACAGGCAGAGTTAGTGAGAGAGAGAGAGAGAGAGGAAGAGAGAGAGAGAGAGAGGTGTTCTTTCTGTTGGCTCACCCCCCAATATGGCCACTACAGCCGGTGCTGCACCAATCCAAAGCCAGGAGCCAGGTGCTTCCTCCTGGTCTCCCATGCGGGTGGTGCAGGTCCGAAGGACTTGGGTCATCCTCCACTGCCTTCCTGGGCCACAGCAGAGAGCTGGACTGGAAGAGGAGCAACCGGGACAGAATCCAGCACCCTAACCTGGACTAGAACCCAGGTACCGGCACCGCAGATGGAGGATTAGCCTAGTGAGATGCAGCACCAGCTGATTACCTGAACTTTAACCAAGATGCCCATGGAACTCATTCATTATATAATTTAAATTTAAATGCCACACATGAAAACTGGCTAGATGTAAAAATGTTCCTATACTAGTTTTCTTCATTTCTGTTGTCATTAATGTAACTTAATTCAACTTAACACTACCTTGGCTTCTATCGACCATTTTACTTCTGCTTATAATATGTAAATCTTCTCCAGTATGCAACCAAAGTCGTCATTCAAAACTTCAAATATTCTTCATGTTTTTTTCAATAACAGCGGTGGGTCATTACAGCTACCTTCCAGGGTCTGTACTGGAGGAAGGTAGAGTCAGAAACAGAGATAGAAATCAAACTCAAGTGGTCTGACATGGGATATTGGCATCTTAAACAGTATCTTAACCTAAGTAAACAAAAAAAGCTCACATGAATTACTTTCAATCAAAAAATCAGTTTTTTTTTTTTTTTAAATGACTACATGTTGTTTTAAAGTGATATGTGCCTCAATACAGTTAACCACAAAAGCTTTTATGAGGAACTAGGGTTGTGGTATAGCGGGTTAGGCTACAGCCTACAGGGCTGGCATCCCACATGAGCACCAGTTCAAGTCCCAATTGCTCCACTTCTGATCCAGCTCTCTGATGGTGGTCTGGAAAAGCAGTAGAAGATGGCTTAAGAACTTGGGCCACTGCACCCACGTGGGAGATGTAGAAGAAGCTCCCGGTTCCTGGCTTCAGATCAGCCCAGCTCCAGCCTTTGTGACCATTTGGGGAGTGAACCAGGGATGGAAGATGTCTTTCTGGCTCTGCCTCCTTCTTTCTCTAACTGACTTTCAAGTAAATAAATAAATCTTTAAAAAAAAAAAAAAGCCTTGATGACCACTGATTTTACTTCTAGGTTTTGCAAGAACAAACAATGCTGAAATATACATCCTTATTCAACTGCCTTGGGATGTTAGAAGAGATTTGTGTGTGAGATTACTAGTTGAGGATTTGCTGGGTTTCAGGTTATCTGTACTTTTATATTTAACAGATTTTGCCAGATCGTTTTCCAAGAATGCTACATAGTATATGTTTCTACTGACAAACTGTAAATGTACATTTTCAACATGATATTCAATGAGATTTTATTGCTTTCTTCTATTTTTGTCAATCTGAGATTGAAAATATATAACTCACTTGCATTTCAATATTAATTGCTCTGGCAAGTAGTAAATTTTAATATTCCTGTATAATAATCCTTAATTGTTTGTTTTGCTCTTTTGTGTGTATATTGACTTCTTTTAAGTATTTTGATTCATTTTTTAAATCAGAGGGACATTTAATCTCATAGATAAAATTATTTATTTCTATCCCATGACTACATTGATGTAATTAGTGGTTTTATATGTTACAATGATTAGTAAATCAAGTTCCTCTCTCAATTCTTTTTAGTAAATTCTCAATTATTAATTCTTACATTTGTTTTTAAGACTAATTTTATTTGGCTTTTAAGGATAATTAAAGGTTAATGAATGAGAGTATATGGTTAATATGAACAAAGTTAAATCTACATGTATTCCAGAGCCAGAAAGCCAAAAGGAAACTCATAACTACAGAAAAGGGACATAACAACGAACAACTTAACGTTACAGACATTTCAGTAGTGCAGTTCATACAAATGCCTCTTTGGGTTGTATTAATAGAAGGATTGTATTACCATTGTTGATGGAGGACGTGGCAATTTTTGTTGACCCTGGTAATGAGATACCACTTAGTTCATAATGTAGTGTTTCCAACTTCTCATTTCATTAGGCAAAGGTGCACTGTATAGAATGTTCAGAAGAGATCAGTTGGAAACATACAGTGATTTAGATGGTACAAATATTTCCTTTGGATATTGAAAAATCTTTAATGAGAATAGCACATTAGTGAGTGATTAAGGCTCACTGTATCAGTCCCTAAAAACTGTAGTATTGCTGGGCATTTCAGAGATACCAGTTTGAATTTAATACAAGGAGGGATTATGTAACAGTCAGGCTTAACTAAGATAAAATTAATCTCTTTTGGATATACTGTGTTTCCTGTCACCGATGATGACTTAGGCCAAATAACCACATGGTGGAGATGTTGTAGAGGGAATTTGAACATTAGTTGATGTGTATTGAAATACAGGATATTTAAGGTTACTTCCAAATTCTAGCATCTATGAACTTATGGGATAAAAATATAGGGAGGAAAGTTACAAATTTGTCATTAATATAGTGTTCAAGTTCCTTTATCTTAAAATTTTTGTCCCTCTGTTTAATTAAATTAAGCATTTCCAATATTTGATCTAGAAACTTTTTATTATGCTGAACACTAGCTTAATTTTTAAAATTCTATGTACTTCTCTACATTATATGTACCTGGCATGCAAAAGCTCTAGAATCAGCATAAGCAGAGTGCTTTCATTTTACAAATGTATAAGAACACATAAAGCTAAAATGGTGCTGAGGATAAATATTACAGAGAGAACACAATAACCCCAAAATGGGTCAGCACAAACTATCCAATTGATTAGATGCTTGCAGAAAACCACAGCAAATGGCAAAATCAATTCACCAATCAGTTTTCCAGTGTTTTATTCTAAACTCAGCCAGCTGGGCAATTAGGCATATACTCTGTGTTTTTATGTCTTTCATTGAAGAAAGCATCATTTTCCTTTGGAAGCAGATGGTTTGGAACTATAGACCGGTCAAAGTTCACTGAGGTGATTCTCCTATGAACGAAGTAAATTGATGTTGTAGAATACACTAGCTTCAGTCTTTTGAATGAATCAAAACTGAGATAGAAGTGTTTGAGAGTTGATATTTGTTATTGGTTTTTGTGGCAAGAAATTACTCAATTATTTTAATGCAGTGGTTCTCCATTATTATTTATGCAATTTTCCACTCAATTTACCTTTTATATACATTAATAACTTCTGTATTACCTCAAGGAGATTTTCAAGTGATGATTATTTTACATTTTATCTAAAACAAAAAGAAAAAAATGTATCCATGCAATGTTTTGGAAAACCAGCCTTCAAATCAATTTTGTTGAAGCCAAATTTTATTGTTTGAAATAAATTTTCCAGTAATCCTTTTTTCCAGATGAATATTTAAAACTGAGAAGATACACAGCATTTTAGAACTGAGGATGAAACTGAAGTATTTACTTAATTCCTTGACTAAAATAAAGGACCATATGTCTTAGATTCCAAGACTCAGTTGAGAAACATCAGATCTAGAACCCAGAATCTCACCAGGTTCTAAGGTCACCCTATAATCTTGTACAATTCCATTTTCCTACATAAAGTAGTAATACAATTAAAGCATTAATTTCATGTTGACAAAGAGGAAGAACATTTCATCAGAACCATAGCTCACTGGAGAGAAACTATACCAAGTAATAGATGATTATACCATTAATAAGATCTCTCTTAGATCTTGCCATCAATTGTGCTGAGTTACTAGTCTGGGGAAAAACCATTTAAGAGTTTGATACTCTCAAGTTAAATAATTCTGAAAGATTAGTCAGAGCCTTCTCTCCGTGAAATATTTTTGGTAAATTTATCCAGTATCCTTTCATCAAACTTTCATTTTGAATATTCATATACAGTAGGATTTATAAGTAGAATGATATTGAAACCAAGGAACTTGCCTTTGTTATGCTGGAGTATCATCTGTATTTGTACAGCATTAGCCCACAAATAAAACAAAAATTCAAATGAAGGTTGTAAATGAATTAAAGACAATGAGTAAAAAGAAATACGGAGACAGGAAGCATCATTTAAAAGCAGGTTTTTTTTTTTTTGCCATAAATTTTGTTGCAATCAATGCCATGTTGATTTGCAAAGGTTTGAACTTTATCATATGAAAAACTGCGTAAGAGATGAAAAATACTTAGTAAAATTACAGCTTACACATCAACTTGAAATGTCAGTGAATTAAGAATGATTCTGATGACTCGAGAAACAAATGTTGATTCTAAGGTTCAGTTAATAAAATAGCTTTAGTCAAAGATAGTACATGTGAAAGAGCAAACAGTAAGTTTTACATGGACTAAATGTCACAAAGTGATATAAAGTCATAAAGTACTAAAAGAATCCATGGGAACATTATTTTACAAACTTAGATTAAGTCTTTTTTTCCTAAAACATAACACAAAATTGAGAGCCATATTCTATGATTAACAACGTTTACTGTAATTAACCAATGAAAGAAACAAAATCTTTTAGAAAATGAAGTATCAAAACACAAGTAAAAAACTGAAGGAAAAGACTAACAACATATCACAAAAGGATGATTTCCATAATGTATTAAGAACATATTGAAAAAAAATACAATATATCAATAGAAAATGGAAAAATGATTTGAAGATATTATGAAAAGGAAGAAATGCAATCACTCTGAAATACAAAAACATACTTAACCTCAGCCAATATTAATAGAAGTTCTAAGTAAATCTAAACTGATGTTTTATTTATCATCAGCCATACAGAAAAAAAAATTAAAGCCACATCTGATAAAAACATTCTCTGGCCAGCTATGAGAATCTAGTAGTCATGTGTTGTCTGCTTGATATGTAATTTGATGATACTAATTAACATTATATTTATGTATTTTCTTTGAGCAAATATGTTATTGCAGATTCACCCTTATATGTAAACAACTATAAAGATTTACATTCTGCATTATTATTTGTACCAGAAAAATACTGGAAAATGGAAATTTTAATCTATGGCAGATATTTTAATTAAATTATACTATATCAGGACTAGTGCTGTGGTATAGTGGGTAAAGCTGCTGCCTGTGACTTTGGAATCCCATATAGGAACCTGCTGGTGTTCTGGATGCTCCATTTCTGATCTAGCTCCCTGTTTAATGGATTGTGAAAAGCAGTTGAAAATGACCCAAGTGTTTGGGCCCCTGTGGCAGTCATGGCTGAATTTCCTGGCTTTGGCCCTTGTGGCCATTTGGGGAATGAACCAGCAGATGGAAAATTTTTCTCTGTCTCTCCCTCTCCTGTTACTTCTGACTTTCAAATAAATTTTAAATAAACAAATATTTTAAAAAATAGAAGACATATACTAGTTACACATATGCCATGCTATTATAATAACCAGTGGGAAATTTTATGTATAAAACTTATGAAAACTTTATGGAACATTACAGAATAATATTCAACAGTAGAAAACAGTCAAGAAATAAGCAAAAATGTAATACTACAGTTACTAACTGAAGATATATAAATATTATATAGAATATATATTTTATATGTATACACCATATACCATACATTATATATATTCTAGACTTCTTGATTTTATATCCTGGTTCCACTGCTTAACTACATGAGTGATTTTGTGCAAGAAACTGAAATTTTCTATGTCTTAGTTACCTTGTTAGCAAAAAGTATATAATGACATCCATATAAAAAATTAAGTTCCTAACTGCATTCTGAGGAGTTATTTCAGTATTAATTCAGCAAAATTAACACAATCATTTCTTATAATTTTAAATTCTATTAATATTGTACAATATCATCTAATGAATATACAAGCATAATTATAAGTTATAATTACTATAAATGTATATGAATCTACAGATACCTAAAGAAGTAAACAGCTTTTTTTTCTGAATATGCAAAGAAAACTGAGAGTGAAAGTATTTAGAAAATATTTTGTTTGAGCCATTTGTTCATATTGTTGATATCTGTATATATGGATTATGTTATTGATCAATTTATTAACATTCAGAATTTTTTCATTAATATTGTAGTGAAAATTATACTTAAATCATAAATACATTTACTGATGGACAGTATTTTTTTATGGAATTCAAACATCTTTAATCTCCTGAGAATTCTAGATGATTTTCTTTGTGTTTCATAAATTCAATTGCATTGGGAAATAGAGAAACTTAGGAAATTAAGAAGAAATCCAAGAAATATTTTCTGATTAGTCATTTTCAAAATAATATTAAGGAAGTTTATGTCATCATAAAGATTTATTGAAGAATTCAAGACTATAAATGAATTTGCACTAACTAGAGAATTCCAGAAAATATTTAACAGTTAATCGGGATTTTTTTTCTCCTCATTTTGACTTACTATAAAAAGTTTATTTATTGATTGATTGTGAAAGACATAGGGAGAGAGAAAGCAAGAACTGCCATCCATTGGCTTATTTTCCAAATACTAGCAAAGGATAGGGCTCATCTGGCCAAGGCTTGGAACTGAGAACTCAATTCAGGTCTCCCATGTTTTGATGTCAAACTTGTATATAACCATATATAAGCAGAGCTTTATATAACCATAAAGTCAGAAAGGTTATCTTGCAAAACCAAAGAACCTAATGTAAGATTATTTTCATTAGTAAATATCTTTTCACGGACACTAAAAATCTGATAGGAAATGGAGTTTACACCATGTTAGTCTTAAAAATATTAGTGAAATAAATGATTAGTGAAGTCATTGCTTAACAAATTATTCTCATTTGAAATATACTGTTCCCAATCTTTGTTCTTTCTTTTACCCTTTGCATTTCTTCTACAGAGGTGGCGTTTCAATTCTTGCTGTGCTGATATTGTGCTATGTTATGTGACTGACTTTGGCTAAGCACATATTATCATGTATATTTAAATGGAGGTGGAATATAGAGTTACTTGTACAAACAAGGTGACTCTCTGGCTTTTCTACTACAGTTGTGAGAAGAGAATGCCTCAGGTAGCCCAAAGAAGCTGTTCCATCACTGTGCAGGAAGGCCAAATCCCCTGCCTCGCCCCATCTTCTCCTCAATGCCCTGCTTCAAGAGAGACTCATACTGGAGCTGAAGGTGACTCACCAAAAGTTTTCACAAGTGGCAAAGCGAAAACCCTCAAATCTTCCTCTGCCATATGCTCCAGAAAGTACATTTGGCTCAGGATGCCAAGAGGACATGCATGGGAGAGTGAGTGAGAGATGGTTTGAACAGTATAAGCAACTGAATATAAGCAACAAATGTAGACGACTTGAAATCACCCTGCTACTTGGAATCAAGCCCACACAATTCTAGCTAATTCAGTCCAAGAAGAATAACAGATGCATGAATAAATTAAGTAATTAAATAAATGATTCTTGCTTTAAGCCAGTAAGTTTTGGGGGTGGATGTTATGCAACACTATTACAGCAACAGCTAACCAGCACACTGTACACTATAGTGTCAATAACTAATGTGTTGCATTTTAGAGATATTCATGGCTTTACATTTAAGAGTAATTCATTAAATAATGTACAATTTGACAATTACCCTTTATACATTTAATGCCTTATCAAAAACTTCCCAGAAATAGATCCTATATAGAATGAAAGTTTCTAGGAATAAATTTAGGAAATTTTATGAATTACTATGGATTAAACTTAAAACACTAATCTTAAACCTGCATCTCTACATTCTAGATAAGTACTTGAAACACCAGAATTAAAGGGGTGGGCAACTGGTACAGTAATGACCATGTCACTTGAGATGGCCACACCTCATATTGGAGTATCCAGGTCTGAGTCCTGGATCTGCTCTAAATTCAGCTTCCTGCTAATGTGTACCTTGGAAGGTAGCAGTTGCTGATTCAAGTAGACTCCCTGCCACCCACATAGAAGACCCAGACTGAATTAACAGCTCCTAGTTTCAGCCTAGTCTGGCCCTGGATGCAGTGAGAATTTAAATAGCGAACCAGTGGATGTGAAATTTCTGTCTGTGACTGTATCTTTCCCTCTTAAATACACAAATTTAATTAAATAATTTTGAAAACATTGTCAAGAATAAATATATCTGTGCTAAGTAAATAATAAATATATAAAAATAACCTTAAATAATTTCCTTGACTGCTACAAAATGCCTCTCCTGACATCAAGACATGCAATTAATTTTCCTTCTTTTTGTATATGAGACAGTTTCATTATGTTGACCAGTAGAATTTTACAGGATGATAATGTGAGAATTCTGAGGCTGGAGCCATAGGAAATTCAGCTTCCACTCCTGCACACATAGAAAACTCCCTCTTGGGTATCAGCAACCATATTGTAAGAAGCCCAAGATCTAAAAAGAGGCCATATGGAGACAACTGGAACACTCTCTTTGGCAACCCAATTTGAATTTGCAACCAACCACCAGCACCAGCTAATAGTGTGGGTGAGACCCCTGGGATTTTTCAGTCCAGTGGAGTTCCAAAATGACTACAGCTCTGGATGATAATATACATAGTAGAAGAACTGCCCGGATGATCCCAGCAAATCCACAGATTTCTAAGAGATAATAGTTTTAATTTTAAACTTTATTTTGGGATTGTTATAAAGAAAGACACAACTGAAATAATAACAAACTAATTTTGAGTTTGAGTTAATAGCGTTTTACACATTTTAGTCTGTTCCCATATAATGCTGGTGAAATATTATGCTTATGCTCTCTGTTACAAGCTAGGCTTTAGCTCATTCCCATGACTACAGTTTCAGAAATATAGCTTTCTCCTTATTTCCAGCAGAGTCTACAGAGAATTTAGGAGAATGCTTTCCTCAGACAACTCTAATTGATGTTTATTGAGCTGATACAGTCTGTAATTATAACAATATTCACACCAAAAATTTAAGTTCTCAGATATTTTTGAATATTTTAGCTAATAGACTTTAGAAATCAGGAAATTTTTCATAAAGGTATAATTTTTTAATATATATTAAAAACTAAATTCTCATAGCACTAGGTCCGTATGTTTACATGACACTTCACTATACTCACTAGATTTATGTGCATGCATGAAGTTGCTTAATATCAATCTTATTTATATGAAACACTTGTTTTGTAAACCCACACAGTCCTGTTAGCTTTTTATACTACATCAGAATCCCCGGTTACAAAAGTCAACATTCAGAAGAAAGGAAACTTTCTGTTTAGGGCAGCTGAAAAACCAGATGCTAGTATTATTTAGGTGTGGCTTGATCCTGACACCATGTAAATACCTTTCTTTCAATACTCTGTTTTCTCCTTCATTTGCTCTGGGTTGTCAAGACTCCACAGAAGTCTTCCCCACAACTCAAACCTCCATTTCCACCTCTCATGAGCCAACAGCAGTGCTCTCTCTCCCTTATCCTAGCACATGACTCGTTACTCCTGACGTCATTGGATCATGAGCTCATAACTGAACTATGATAGAAACTGCAATGCTTGCCCTGACCTGGCTTCAAGACAAAGATGGAATTCGTACCATTTCACTGTTACAAAACGTCAGTGAACCTCTACTCCACAAAGGGTGTATACTTCTCCTGTAGGCAATAAATTCATTAGTCTTTGATCCCAGGATCTCGTCTCCCTCAAAAACAGAAATACCGAGCAAGTGGGATTCACTCCACGAATACAGAGACTGTATTCTGGGCAAACCAGACCAGTTATTTGGTACTAAACGAACACACACGCATTCACACCCAAGTGTGGGCCGCCATACGCAAAGAAATCCAACTGAGTGGGCCAAAGAATAAACCACAAACTAGAAAGGAAAATGAAACTGAAAGCAGTACCTGCAAGATGGAAGGTCTGTCAGTATACAACGAGGCAGGAGAGACAAAACGCTCTGTTCCTTCTGTAGTTGCGACCAAAGAAAAGAGATTTCAAAAACAAACAAACAAACAAAAAACCCAAGCTCCTACAAGATCGGCAACTCCACCTCCTGAAGCTCCAGGTGAAAAGCGGCTTCGCGCTGGTTGCTCACTCCTTTTATAGTTTCTGCAAACAGGTCCCGGATGTTAGGTGCATTGTGGGAAGGGGTAATTTTCCTTCGCAGACAACAGGTAGGCACTTGTGGCTCCTCAGAGGGAACTAGCTGCTTCCCTATCTGGATCTGCAGGCCTAACTAGTTGCCTACCTATCTAGATTCCAAGCTGCTTCTATTTGATGATCCCTATTTCCTGCAAAACCTTGGATTGAGGCCGGCCCCGTGGCTTAACAGGCTAATCCTCCACCTTGCGGTGCCGGCACACCGGGTTCTAGTCCCGGTCGGGGCGCCGGATTCTGTCCCAGTTGCCCCTCTTCCAGCCCAGCTCTCTGCTGTGGCCCAGGAGTGCAGTGGAGGATGGCCCAAGTGCTTGGGCCCTGCACCCCATGGGAGACTAGGAGAAGCTCCTGGCTTCGGATCAGCACAATGCGCCGGCTGCAGCTGCCATTGGAGGGTGAACCAACGGCAAAGACCTTTCTCTCTGTCTCTCTCTCTCTCTCACTATCCACTCTGCCTGTCCAAAAAAACACCTTGGATTCACAAACACTTCTGTTTAGCAAAATATTTTCAGGGTGTTTTATAAAAATGTATTGAAGTTTTCTCTCTACATAGACAACTAAAGCCGAGGAGAGCACTTGTCTGCTTTGCTATGCCTTTTTTGCTGGATAGTTTTATTCGCCTTTCTTGGGTCAGTAAAGGGTCATTTCAGCCCTTAATTTTATTTCAAGATGAACCACTTCAGTTGGATGAGCTCTTATTTAATGCCTAGTTGTTTTTGTTTTTGTTTTTAATATTTATTTGAAATGGAGAGTTACAGAGTGGCAGAGAGAGAGATATATATCTTTCATTTGCTGGTTCACTCCCCTAATGACTGCAAATGACGGAGCTGGGCCAGTCCGAGCCAGGAGAGTTCTATGGATTTCCTGCATTGGTGCAGGGGCCCAAGCACTTGGACCATGTTCTACTGCTTTCCCAGGCTGTAGCAGAGAGCTGGATTAGAAGTGGAGCAGCTGGGACTCAAAACTGGTGCCCATAATGGGATGTTGCCCCTGCAGGCGGCAGCTTTACTTACTGTGCCACAGCACCAGCCCCTTGGTCCCATTTTCAACTCTGTTTAGGGTGAAACAATCTTGCCTATGGAAATAGCCTTTCAGTGAAAAATATATAAAAGACTGAGTAATCATTTCAGATTTATCACATGATACCTACACACCATGGTGTACACAATGGTCCTGCCCTGGTGAATTAGAATTTTAGTTTTGTATTAAGAACATCACCTTGTATAATGTAGACAGTAACAGAATAATTTCCTGTATTTTTGTACTTTTCTTTATGTTTGTAATATTTGATAATTAATTTTACTTAGAAGAACTACTGGAAAAATTTGAGTTTGTAGTTCTCAGAGGTCTTTAATGGGGGTTGGTTTAAATGGTTCATGAAGAAATGTAGTAAAAACTTACCGACATATTGCAACTGGGAAAGAACAAGCAGCTAGGTTCACAGTTAA
Organism: Lepus europaeus; assembly: GCF_033115175.1. Lineage (NCBI taxonomy): Eukaryota > Metazoa > Chordata > Mammalia > Lagomorpha > Leporidae > Lepus > Lepus europaeus. The sequence goes on along the minus strand of NC_084832.1, from coordinate 42,340,916 downwards.
CTGAACAAAAATGAGGATTTCAAAGCATCTGAGGACTTTTAAGATGGAAGTGCTCTCATGGGATAAGTGAATCAATATTGGAGATGAATCTCATTTTAGCTGCTGCAAACCTGCTGGACCATTTCCTGAGATATTGTATAAAGCAATTGAGGGTGGCATGGTATAATGTAGAACAATAATAATCAACCTTTCTGCATTTCTAAGAATTTTCAAAAAAGTAGCAGGTAAAAAGTTTGTCCTAAGCGTATTCGTATGTGATATGATTTTTCTGATTGGCACTTTGACCCATAACTCCCATGCTACTTACTTTCTTTAAAAATGATCTTGTATAAGTGGAATATGTTTCCTATCTAAAAGAATATTTATAAAGGCAGAAGCATGAGAGATTTTAATATTTTATTTCTAAATGAATGATGCCATATTAAGTTTATCATATAATGTGTATTTGAATTAGGGGTTATAAAATTAAAACACAGACCTCTACATTTTTAAGTACAAAAATATTTTTAAACTTCATCCCTTAAAAAAGTCAGTTTAATTTTATTCATTTGGATATTACTTTGTGCCACCTGGAATAAAATTTTGAACAATCTATAAATGCAACCATTAAATGATATCCTTTCCTGATGCATTGATTTCAAACAGAGTGGATCACTTTGAGGATTTACTTTTAATTTATTCTGATAACTCATATAGTCTGTATTTTGCCTCTTCTGTTGCTCCATTTGCCATGGATAAGTACAATACTAAAATTGTGAAACAGATTTTGTTGGGTCACTGATTTATCTAAAAGGGTATTCATTCTGGAATATTTAAATTATTCAGATGTCAATTGGAAGAGTTAGGGAGGCTGAGTATGGGAAGAGGAAAGCAGTCTCTGTAATAGTAAGAATTTAAGCAGCCAACATATAGAACAGGTATTGTTATCAATGAAACTTCAAAAAAAAAAAAAATCTGGGAGAAAGGAAGGGCAAACTTGCTTAACAACTGAAGTCAAAATCTGCAGGAACTTGTTCAAGGGATCAATGTGAAAAGAACCCTAGGTGGAAGCTGAGCTTAAGGAGAACTACAGCTTTTGTTTTTCTCTCTTTATTGTTTTGGGTAAGACTGGGAGTTTAATGATGTTGGCACAAGGCCTGAAATGCAATTTGCTATTTTTATTACTCTGTCAATATGGCACGTTAAGGTCCTCAATACCCTTCAACAAATGTAAGAGGAAAAACCTTTTTTTATATATATCAAGCACTGTAGAAATTAAAACAGAAAATGTCTAGTGCACACATTCCTCACTACTATGGTCTACATTAAAGCTTTGAGTGAGTCTTAATAATTTAAAGCTATGATAGAAATGTAAACTATATAGAAATACAGTTTCTAGGATTTTCTCTTAGGAATTTTTCAAGCAGTGTTCCTTTATTCTTTGTGTCCATACTATAAAGATAAAAGGCCAAAAGGGAAGACAAGGCCTTGTTCTTAACAGAACATTTTACCCTTTGTTTCTTGCTGCAATAAATAAAGCCTAGGTAGCTAAAAATCAGAGTTCAAATAAAAATGAATAATGACAAATGGAAAGAGTGAAAGTGATTTACAATTTTGATTACTATCACCAACCTCGCTTCTTACTCTGAGTTTTGGTACACTGAAAGACAAATATGCATTAAACATCAAGACTTCAGACTTTGCCCTACAGATCTCCTCAAGTTAAATATGGTCTTTTTTTCTGAGAAATTTTGTTTTTCTCTTTTATATCAGAAATTACCAAATTATACCATGCAATGTAATTTTGAAAATTGCATGTAATTGAGGCAAATGTGTGGTTTTGTCCAAATTTTCCACATAATTACTCTAATTCTCCACTTGTTTTTTTCTATAAAATCCCAGCATAGCAGCATTTAAGGTCATGTCACTTTGAAAAAGAAAATAAAAAAGTCTTCAAGCTGTGGAACTTAATTTAAGTTGTATACCACATTTTGTTAAACTGGTATAGTTTACCAGTAATTAAATGCACAGTTATTATGACTTAGAGGTACTGAGGTAATTAACAATTTTATATTTAGTTTGTGCTGTTTGCTATTGCAAAGAAACTGACTTCTTGTCAACACCCAACTAGAATTAATCCCTCCTTAGATTCTAACCCTATGAATTTACTCTTCAGATTATGAGACTGATGCACTGCCTACTGCAATAAGGAGGCAACCCTTCAATTTACTCTTGTTCACAGGAATTTTAGATGATTTAGTTGTGTTTGTTTCTACGATTGTTACTTAATTTCAGCCCTGCCAGCCTCTGTATCTTTAGAACAGTAAGATACAAACATTTTCTCTAAAGAGGCCACCAGAAAATTTTTCATGCTTTGCAATTTCTGTTGCTCTGTTTCAACTATTTAACTCCATTGTTCCATGGCAAAAGCAGTCACAGATGACACATAAACAATTGAGTGCGAACATGGTCTAATAAGACTTTATTTACAAAAATAAGCAGCAGGCTGGATGGATTTGGCCCATAGTTCCTAGTATGCTGAAAACTGCTTTAACTTTTGTGAACCTACTCAAGACCGGGATGGACGATGGATTATATAATCTCTTTTTTGTTGTTATTAAATTCTGTAGCACTTATAGAGTATTTAGAACCCAATATACAGTTCTTAGAGTCTAGATTTTTGATAATGTTATCTGTATTTTTATTTATAAAAAGTTTATAGGGGCCAGCATGGTGGCGTAGTGGGCAAATTTGCCGCCTCTGATACTGGCATTCAATATGAGCGCTGGTTTCCAACACAGCTGCTTCACTTCTGATCTAGCTCCCTGATAATGGCCTGGGAAAGCAGCAAAAGATGGTCCAAGTGCTTGGGCCCCAGGAATCCATGTAGGAGACCTGCAAGAAGCTCTGCGCTCCTGGCTTCAGCCTAGCCTCTCTCCCTCCCTCTCCCCCTCCCCCTCCAGATTACTGCTTCAGTCTCATTGCTTATTATGTGTCTTTAGATTGTCTATATCTTTTTGATTTATTCTTTGTAGGTTGTATGAATCCAAGAATTTTTCCATTTATTTGAAGTTTTTCAGTTTATTACCATCTAGTTCTTCATAGTAGTTTTTTATGATCCTTTGTATTTCAGTAGTGTCAGTTGTAATGTCTCATTTTTCATCTCTAATTTTATTTACTTGATTTCCTCTCATTAATTTGGCTAGAAATTTATTATACTTATATTATCAAAACCAACTTTTTGCTTTGTTGATTTTTTAAATTTGTGCTCTGGTCCTTACTATTTCTTGCCTCTTGCTGATTTGGGATTTAGTTTGCTGTTTTTCTGTCTTCAAAATTAAATATCACTAGATATTTAATTTGAAACATTTCTCTTTTTTTTAAATAAGCACTTAATGCTGTAATCTTTCTTAATACCGATTTTGCTGTATCCCACAAGTTTTGATATATTGTGGTTTTGTTTTCTTTTATTTCAAGAAAGCTTTTAATTTCCTTTTTAATATCTTCAATGACCCATTGATCACTTAATAGCATGCTGTTTAATTTCCAAGTATTTATGAATGTTCTATTGTTCTTCTTGTTGATTTCTAATTTTATTCCTTTATAGCCTGAGAAAATTTATGGTATGATTTCATACTTTTTAAATTTGCTGAGACTTGATTTGTGGCCTAATATGTAGTCTATTCTAGAAAAGGTTCCATGTGCTAATGAGAAGAATGTGTATTCTGTTGCTGATGAGTGAAATGTACTATAAAGATCTGTTAGGTCCACTTGCTCAATTGTGTTTCAATTCTGATGTATCTTTATTGATTTTTTTGTGGGGTCTGGATGATCTGTCCATCAATGACAATGGGGTGTTGAAGTCACTCATTATTATTGTATTGGAGTCTATTGCTCCCTTTAAATTTAATAATTTTCTGTATATATCTAGATAGTCTTGTGTTGAGTACATATATATTCATGATTGTTATGTCTTCTTGCTGAATTAAACCTTTTATCAAAATATAATATTCTTTATCTGTTTTTACAGTTTTAGATTTAAAGTCTGTTTTACCTGATAGGATAGCTACCTCTACTGACTTCTGGTTTCCATTTGCCAGGTATATGTTTTCAAATCCATCACTTTCAGTCCGTGTGTATCTTTGCTTTTAAAGTGAGTTTCTTGCAGGTAACATTTAGTGGGGTCATGGTTTTCATGATCCATGTAATGAACCTAAGTCTTTTGGTTGATGAATTTAATCCTTTCACATTCAAGGTTAGTTTTGATAGGTAAGAACTAAGACCTGCCATTTTGTTGATTGGAGAATGATTCTATCTGCTCTGTTAGTGAATTTGGTGGTGTTTTGTGTTTAATGATGTTTATTTCTAATGAAGACACCCTTCAGAACTTCTTGTAAGGATGCTCTAGTGGTGGTGAATTCTCTCAGTTTTTGCTTATCTGGAAAATATTTTATTCCTCCTTTACTTTTAAAGGATACCTACACTGGATATGATATTCTTAGTTGGAAGTTTTTTTTTTTTTTTTAATATCCTGAATATGTTACCCCACTCTCTTCTAAAGTGAAGATAAATGATAAGGAATGAAAGTGAAGTGTGATGAATTCCATGAGTAAAGAAGGTGGGGCTAGGAGGCCTTGGAGAGCAACAAAGCCATGCTTCCCAAGGTATAGTGGCAGAGAGGGGAGGTTGGAGAGACAGTGATCCTGAAAACTGAAAATTTATGTACACTTTCTTAAGGAAACTAGATTGGACCCATAAATGTAATGATTTTTGTGAAGATGAGTACATAATATATTTCTCAGACATAAACAAACATGTTAGGTTGTTCGGATTGTAACAGCTTTACATATAATTAAATATTGATATGTCTCTGGCACACAAAATTTTAACAGATGCTTTTATTCTTTGCTGATATTTGAATTTTATTTACATAATAAGTAATGTCTACACATTTACAGAGAGAAAAGGCAAATTTGGTTATTTTACTAAACATATATATTTCTTTCTTCTAGATCAAACCTATTCTAAAATTATCAATTATTTTTGAAAAAAAAGAGGTAAGCAAAACATTTTTTAAGCTTTAATATTATAGAGTTGCAAATATATTAGCATTTATGAAGTGGTAGGAACAGACATATGTGGAGATAGCAATGATAAGAACTTCCATTTCACCCTTCTTGACAATTGATTCTTGAGCCATTATTAGAGGACAGTCAGACATTGGTGAAAGTGACACTATATCCAGAAGTATTATAATGATTAAGTGACATGATTAGTATGACAGAGATGTATAAAATGATAAATATATATATATATATTTATTTTCTTATGTGAAAATGCAGATGATGCCATTAATAGAAAATACATATGTTTATATATTTAAGATGTATTTATTTACTTGTTTGAAATGGAAGGAGGGATGGAGGGGGAGAGAGAGAGAGAGAGAGAGAGAGAGAGAGAGAGCCTGAGATATGTTCCATTAGCAGGAATCTGAATAGGAAGCAGGGAGGAGACTGGATGCATTTCAATATGGGATTCAGACATCCCCCATGATGGCTTAACCTTATGTGCCACAATGCTGGCTCCATATACATTGTACTTAGTGAAGCTTTAATCTTGTCGAAGGTCTACTACCTGTTTTATTTGATGTTTATGAGAATGCCACTAAATATTATTCCTAGGTGATTTTTCTTTTACAAATGTGGAAATAGGCATAAAGGAATAATCTTCCTTTCTGAAAAAGCAAGTACCAGTTTTTAATGGCAGAACCATTACTGCTTCTTCCAATTCCTGCTTAATTCTCTTCACGTACAGGTTGTGAGAATAGTGTCTCATACTTTTGACACCCTTAATCAGCAGATTGAATTCAGTAAGTTTCAACAAAGACATATACTTCAATAAACAAGTAAACAAACATAATCTATCATGTTATAAACCAAGGAAAAAGCTTAATGGACAGAAGATAGGGAAACTCATTTTGACTCAAAATATCTTGATATGAGATTTTGTTATGATGTTAAATCACTTACTAAATAGTTCAATACTATCAGACTCTCTGACAAACAGCAGCATTAAAAGAGCTATAAATATTTGTGGATAGTTTATTTTTTGTTGTTATGTTTTTATGTGAGCCACTTTCTTTGATATCATCTTAATCCAAAGTGCTTATTAATCTCATTCTTTAACAGAACAAAACCACTGACCATTATGAATTTGGATAGTCTACTGTCTTCTTCAGATACCTAATGATTGGTTACTCAATTTAACTTAATGTAATCAAAAATACCTGGTTTTGTTTCATTACCTCAACTGTATGAAACAGCCAAAATATCCTCTTTATATTTTTCATGAAAGGTAGCTCCAATAATTGTCCCAGATTCTTTGACTTAAACCTGTTCTGTCAAAGATAAATAAAATGAATTCTGTATTATCCTGTAGAAAGTAAAACCCACAAAATTTAGCTTTGTATTAATTATAATACAAATTTTAACCCTTCTGTACACATCAAATAGAAGCTCTTTGCTACTATCTTTGGGTTTACTACATTCATGTTTTGGGATATTATATTTGAAATAAATGTCTGCAGTTATTTCTGTAAATTTTTCTCACCAGTGTAATTTGGTTTACATTGTCATGTCCTGGTTTTATTCTAAAAGCACTTTGTAGTGGGACATATGAATACTGTCACCTACTGGGTCACTGCAAGCTGAATATATTTTCTAAATCTGTTAGCTATCATATCAGCAATTCTTGGAAAACAGATCCAAAACAGCAGATGGCTGAGAATTTAGGCTCCCTGAACTTAAACTAGTAGTAAAGATGTCATCACTAATCCACAGACCCAACTGAATCTTTTGAATTCCTCAACAGAATGTTTCAATATATTTCTTAATTATTTTCTAGTCTTGTAGGCTCAAAGTAATCTGACTCTTAACCATTGCACATATCTGTCATTAAATACAGCTTTGGAGATTTTTTTCAAAGATTTACTTACAAAGGAACATTTTTACTGATAAGAGTTGAGTCATTTTTATGTGCCTGATTCTCTGGTGGGGGGATAAGGAAAATAATACAATGTTCCTTCTGTAAAGTACTATAATTTTACATAAAATTTATCTGTATAATATATTCTGTGAATATAATTAGATTTGACTGAGAGATGTTAAAGGTTACCTTATGAATTTAGATCTACCAATAATCAACCTATCGTTTATGATTTCAGTTGTGTTATGAAGATATCAATAAACTCTGAAATTAGATTCTGGAGAAAAAGAACTTCAATTGTATTTGAAATGTGCATTTATGGAATATTTATCAATATACTGTGATAGATTAGACTTTGGACGTTGAAATACTACATTTATGAATATCTCCATTAGGATGATATTAATAAAGATTGATTAAGACATTATTCTTAAGAATAATAAGCTAAAGAACCAGCAGTAAGATTTCTTAATTTTTATTTAACGATGAAGAAAAATGTTAGAGGTTATAAGGACAGTTAAAAACTGTTATTTATTTTGGAATATGTTCAAGGCCAAGTAGTTCTTGAAAATGAGGACATCTGAAAATAACCTTGTGGTCATCAATTCCAACGAATGATAGTGGAGGACTCTCAGAGGACAGAACACTACATTTGTTAAGAAATTTGAAATTATACTTTACATTAAGTTCTTCCACTTGAGATAAATGATAATGCACACACACACACTCACATAACAACATACACACCAGATCTCAATCACATTCAAGGTTCTTACTTATTTTTACATTTTTTTTTTGAGAGCAGGAAAGATAAAGGAAGAAAGACAGATAGACACATGGCTCCTATCCATTTGTTCACTCCTTAATTTTCCACAGTGAATAGGACTGGGCAAGGAAGAAAAAGGAAGCTGGTAACTCAATCCAGGTCTCCACATAAGTGACAGGAACCCAGTTAGTTGAGCCATCACCACTGTCTCCCGGGTTCTGCATATTGGAGTCAGAAATCAGAGTCAAGAATTGAACCCAGGCACTCTGATGTATGGCAGGTGCATCTTAACATCTAAGCTGAGTTAATATCAATGCAAATTCCAACAAGGTGATAAAAATACAATATTTGGAAACCCTGAGAAATTTTACAGAATCAAACATTACAGTGTTGACAATTTTTGAAAACTTTCAAAATTTTTATGACCCTTAAAAATTGAGGAAACAGTAAACAGAATCTACAAACTCTATGAAGCAAAGCTAAATACATACATAAAAGATTTCTCTTTTTTCTTTTTTTATATAAGGTGAACAAATTTCATGTATTTTATAAATACAGATTTATTAGCATAGTGATAACAAATCAGAGTCAGATTGAATAATTCCTAGTGTTACAAAGCATAGTGGAGGTACCGTAATTCACAATAATCTAGTACATAGTGTACAAACCAATTGAAGAAAGAAGCTCCAAGCCGCTGATAATTAAGTAATGCCAAAGAAGATGAAATGTTGAATACCTTGATTTGATCAATACACATTTTATACCTGTATTAAATTATTACATTTTACTCTGCAAATATTTATAGATGTTGCTAAAAATGTTTTAAAAATATTGCCAATTAAAAAATAAATTGTGTTAGCTACATGGCTAGTAAGAATCAGAATCATAAGTTTTCCTTCTTGGTCCTCTGGAACCGAATTCAGACACGTGTGATGCTGGCATCCCATATGGAGTGCTAGTTTGAGTTCTGACTGGTCTACACGTCTGATTCGGCTTGCTGCTAATGTGCCTTGGAAGGCAGCAGAAGATGGCCCAGTGCTTGGCCCAGCCATCCACATGTGAGAACAGGGTGGAATTCCTGGCTCCTGACTCCTGGCTTCCCCCTTAGCTAGACCAGTTTATTGTGATTTGGGGAGCCAACTAAAGGATGGAAGTTCTCTCTGTGTTGTCCTCTCTGTCATTCTGCCTTTCAAACAAATAATTCTAAACAAAACAGAAAATAAAAAGCCTTGATATTATAGAAAGGAAATGAAGTTTAATTGACCACTTGGGATGCCTGCATCCCATGTCACAGTGACTGGCTTAAGTCAATCATGATCTTCCACTTTTGATCCAGTTTCCTTTTAATGCACATCTTGGGAGACAGCAGGTGATAGCTCAAGATTTGGGTCCCTGTTACACATTTGGGAGACCCAGAAGGAAGTAAAGGCTCATGATTTCAGCCTGGCCCAGACCTGGATGTTAAAGGCATTTGATGAGTGAACCAGAAGATGGATCTTTCTTTATCTGTTTTCAGCCTTTTAAATAAAAAGGAAATAAGTAAATAAATTAAAGAAAAAAACAGTAAACAACAAAACTACTATGTGGAATATTTTTAAAACTATATGTTAAATAAGCATGTTTATTTCAAAATATGAAAAACATATGAACAATTATTCCAAATCTGAGAATATATACAGTAGTATATTACAAACACTTTTACAATTTTGTAAACAGTCTCCATTGTTCCTTTTATAAATATTTGTGTATATTTATACTGTAGAACTAGGACTGTATAGGTGATAGAGGTGAGTCAATAAAAAGAAGCAATCTTAACAATCAGAGATACACAGAATAACTGACTGACTCAAAATGTGGTGTATTGCTTGAACTAAAACTACTAAAAAATAAGATGGGTAATAGTAAATTCTACCATTAATACCAGTTGTCTATTTCATTAAGCTCTTTATATAGAAAAATAAAAGTAAAATTCGTGGATGCTAGTTGGGCCAATTGTGTGTCAATTTTATTTATTTTTTCAGAAAACCAGCTCTTTGTTTGACTGATTTTTTGTAATTTTTTTTGGATTCAATCATGTTGATTTCTTGTCTGATTTTAATTATTTCTTTTCTCCTACTAGTTTTGGTATGGTTTGCTGTAGTTTTTCTAGATCCTTGAGATGCATTGAAAGCTCATTTATTTGGTGCCTCTCCAATTTCTTGATGTAGGCATCTATTGCTATAAAGTTTCCTCTTAACACTGCTTTTGCTGTATCCCATAAGTTTTGATATGTTGTGTTGTTATCCTCATTTACTTACAGAAAGTTTTTGATTTCTCTTTTGATTTCTTCTATGACCCTGTGTTCATTCAGGAGCATGTTGTTCAATCTCCATGTGTTTGCATATGCCCTAGGGATTCCTGAGTTGCTAATTTCCAACTTCATTCCTCTGTGGTCTGAGAAGCTGCATGGTATGATTCTAATTCTTTTGAATTTGCTGAGACTTGCAAGTTCCAAGTACTGCTGAGAAGAATGTAAATTCTTTAAATATAGGATTGAAAGTTCTGTAGGTATCTGTGAGATCCATTTGGGCTATAGTGTCTATTAAATCTGCTGTTTCCTTGTTGATCTTCTGTCCTGTTGATCTGTCTATCTCTGAGAGTGGAGTATTGAAGACCCCCAGTACTATTGTATTGGAGTCTAAGTCTCCCTTTAAGTCCCTTAACATATCTTTTAAATAAATCAGTGCCCTGTAATTAAGGTGCAGACAGCTTTTTTGTTTGCCAATTTAATTTGCTTTGGGTAAATTCCAAGGAGTGGGATGGCTGGGTTGTATGGTAGGGTTATAATCAGGTTTCTGAGGAATCTCCAAACTGACTTCCATAGTGGCTTTACCAGTTTGCATTCCCACCAACAGTGGGTTAGTGTCCCTTTTTCCCCACATCCTCGCCAGCATCTGTTGTTGGTAGATTTCTGTACGTAAGCCATTCTAACTGGGGTGGGGTAAAACCTCATTGTGGTTTTGATTTGCATTTCCCTGATGGCTAGTGATCCTGAACATTTTTTTCATGTGTCTGTTGGCCATTTGGATTTCCTTTTTTGAAAAATGTCTATTGAGGTCCTTGGCCCATCTCTTAAGTGGGTTGTTTGTTTTGTTGTTGTGGAGTTTCTTGATCTCTTTGTAGATAATTATATTGTAACAGCTAAATGCTCAATTTGAAGAATAAAAATATCATAGTATTTAAATTACCCTGAGAAGAATTTTGTATAGATATCACTGAGTTACGGCTATAGATATCCATATACAGTGTGACCCTTGTTGTATGCTTTGAATGAAATATTATATTAGATAAGCAATTTTCAAAAGAAACTAATACAATTATTTAAGACAATGTAGAACAGACTAGTACTACTGCTACTACTACTACTACTACTACTACTACACACACACACACCCCACATACACACAACTGACATTTTTCTCATTAAATTGTAAATGCCTGTTTGTGGACTAAATTAATTTGAAGCTGATAAAGAGCAGATGCATCACCTTTTCTGTTTCAGAACAAGGAGGCTGACTTGGGCCTACCCATCTCTTATCCTCATCTGTGGGTTCAGGGCCTAGAAATGTTGACTCTTTCTGATTACACATTCACCTAGCAAAGCAAGAGGTAAATTCAAATCTTGTTTCTAAAATTTTGCAAGTTCTATCTTTGATTTGAGTTTTAACCAAAGAAGAGTTTCCATACGAAACAAACTAATAGCTCCAATAAATAGGCTATTAATGTTTCATGATTATTATGTATGATCTGCAATCATACAGTAATCAAAGAATGATATATTTCCTAGATATTGAGGCCATTGAGCCAATCACAGTGATAAATCTGGTGTTTCAAGAAAGTGTGTATTTGGCATTAAATCAGCTAAGTTATTTCCTTCAATGGTCTCCTACTTCAATTTTTGCATACTAAAATAAAGAAAAAGGTGAGGAGGAGAATTCGTCACATTTTTTTACTCTAACTTAACTACAGCCTTTCAAATAAATAAATGAGTAAATAAATATTTAAACTCAATCAACAGCTGAAATTGATTGAGTTTAGTGAGGAGGGCAGTTTGAAAAACAAGACAGGACAAAAACTAGATCTCCTGCACCAGTTAACCAAATTATGAATAAAAAGAAAAAAATATTGAAGGAAATTAACATGTTATTCCAGTGAATAAATAAAGAAGCAGGCGGTAAATGGTCTTATCTTTAATATGGAGGTTTTTTTCATGATCTGGTAGAAGATAAAACTAGCGATAACATTTTCTTAATCAAAGCCTAACCCACTGTAATACCCTAAGTCTCTTCAATTATAGGAATGCTGAGAGAGGCGAGAGAGCTGCAGAAGAAAAGTCTGAAGTTAGCAGAGATTGCTTCATGAGGTTTAAGAGAAGAAATTGTCCTGTAACATAAACAGGCAAGGTGAAGTCACCAGTGCTGTTATTGCAGATAGATGCTGCACCATGTAATACAGAAGGTTTAGCCAGGATCATTGATGAAGGTGACTACACTAAGCCAGAGATTTTCAGTGAAGGTGAAACGAGTTTTTATTAGGAGTAGATGCCTTATAGGGCTTTCATAGTTAGAGAGGAGAAGTCAATGTCTGGCTCCAAATAATGAAAAAAAAAAAAGTCTTTCCTTTTAGGAGCTAGCACAGCTGAGGACTCCATATTGTAGCCAATACTCACCATTCTGAAAGTCTTAGGGACCTTAAGGGTTATGTAAAATATACTCTGTTCATGTTCTATAAATGGACAGCAAAGCCTTGATGATGGTATATTTTGTTACAATATAGTTTTACTGAATATGTAAGCCTACCATTGCTCAGACAAAAAAAAAATCTTTCAAAATATGCTCAATGAAAGTGCACCTTGTAATCTAGGAAATCAAATGGAAATGTACAATGAGATTATATTGTTTTCATACCTGCTAAAACAACATCCATTCTTCAGCCACAGGTCAAGTCGTAATTTTCACCTTGGATACTTAGTGTTTAAGAAACTATTCATAAGACTAAAGCTGCCAAAGATAATGATTCCTCTGGTAAGTCTCAGCAAAGTAAGTTGGAGAATTGTGGGAAAGAGTCACTTTTCTAGGTGCCTCCACTCCATTAAGGACATTTATGATGCAGGAAAGATCTATGTATATTAACAGGAGTTTAGAAGAAGTTGATTCCAATGCTCATGGATGACTAAGTGGGGTTTGGGATTTCAGTGGAAAAAGTAACAGCAGTTGTGGTGAAATTAGCAGTAGAACTGGAATGAGTGTGGACCTGGACAATGTGACTGAACTGCTGCAATCTCATGATAAAACGTTTAGAGCCTCGCCATGGCATAGGGGATTAAGCTGCCATCTGTAGTGCTAACACACGACATGGACGCCCCTTTGAGTCCTGGCTGTTTCACTTCTGATCCAGCTCCCTGTTAATGTGGCTGGGAAAGCAGCAGAGGATGCCCAACTGCTTGAACTCCTGCACCCTACTGGGAGATCCTACTTTGGCTAGGCCCAGCCCTGGTTGTTGGGGCTATCTGGGGAGTGAACCAGTGTATATGAGATCTCTCTCTGTCTCTCTCTCTGTAATCCTGACTTTCAAATAAATAAATATATGAATATTTAAAAAGTTTAATGGATGAGGAGTTTCTTCATATAGAAGAACAAAGAATGTGGTTTCTTCAGACAGAATCCATTTCTGGTGAACATTCTGTGAATATTGTTGAAATTACAACAAAGGATTTACATTACTATATAAAGTCAGTTAATAGCTACAGTGTTTGAGATCAATCAATTTTGAAAGAATTTATATAAGTAAAATGCTGTCAAATAATATTACATGCTATGTAGAGATCTGTGAATCTATAAAATCTATGAAGTTATGAAAAGATTCATAAAAGAAGTGTCCACAGTTGCATCAGATTTCATTGTGATCTTATTTAAGAAATTGCTGTACTTATTCCAACCTTCAGCAACTAATATTTGATCAATCAATGGGCATCAACCTTGAGGGAAGACTCTGTACCAGGAAAAATGTTATGATTCGCTGAAGTCTTAGATGGACCTTCTGAGCATTCTTAACATTTATTAGCAATAAAATATTTTAAATTAAGGTATGATCATTTTGAGGTTTGATGCAATTGCACATTTAATAGATTACAATTGAGAAGCTAAAGTATATTGTGCAGTCTGCTTTATTGTGGTATTTCCTTTATAGTGGTAGTGTGGAACCAAATCTGCAACATTTCCCATGTGTGCCTTTGTTCATAAAGTGATGAATAATTCAGTGTTTTTGGAATACTAGGCGCACAGAGAACTGTGTTAGAAGATGAGACTGCGGCGCGGTGTGCCGGCCGCAGCGCGCCAACCGCGGCGGCCATTGGAGGGTGAACCAACGGCAAAAGGAAGACCTTTCTCTCTCTATCTCTCTCTCACTGTCCACTCTGCCTGTAAAAAAAAAAAAAAAAAAAAAAAAAAGAAGATGAGACTGGAGAGTTAATTTGGGGCAAGAGATTGTAAAGGGAATTTCTCAAAATATCATATTTGAGTAAACAGTCTCTATTGCAATCCTGTTTCAAAAGAGTGATTTGTGATAGTAAGATTTTTTGCTTACTTTTAATTTCTGACTGAAGATGGAGACTGTGCCATGTTGAATCTCAATCTGTACAATCCATTAGTATAGTTAAAGGGGGCATCTATTTTTCAGAGACATGGAATTGAGACATAGCCTGTGTAAAATATGACCCAAGGGCCCCAGAACAAATTACTTTATCTCTCAGAGTCTCATTTATTCCAGCTAAAAAGACAGGATTAATAATAATATCCACTTCCTGAGGTTGTGGTGAAGATTAGTTGTGGTAACATAAGACATATATAGGCAGAGTGAACAATAAATATCATCAAATTTTATTTAAATTTTGTCAAATTAATTATATCTTCATCATATAACATTGAACTGTAGAGAACTGGCCACCAAAGCCTTCAGAAACTGACCATCTCTATAGTGACCAAATATCTTTGATCAAGAGCAGTAGCCATGGATAATTGAGACACTAAGAATTGCAAAGGTATAAAGGACCTTATAGAATAATTTCTTTTCTCATTATTGAAGAAATGTCTTCTAAAAGCTCACATGACTTTACTAAGGTCATTGGGCAAGTTGGGACAGATGACATAGACTCCAATTATCCTGTTCTTGGGCATCTTTGTCAAATGTACAACGTCAATTTTCTATTATCGATAATTAGGTTATTGATTAATGTTTAGATTCTACTTCAAGAAATAAAACTTTATATTAAGTATAAATTACTGTCTTAAAAATTTAGATGCATAAATTATTGCAGACCTTTTAATGGGAACAAAACAATGTTGCAAGTTCCATTGAATCTGTTCTCTTATGTTCTCTATCTTCAAATCCCTTTAATAGCTTATTGATTATATTGAATTGAATAGTAGGTAACCAGGAATTTTAAGTATTTTTTCAAGCCTTTCAAATACTGTTCATAAAAGTACAACCGTCTATAATAAAGGAATGTGATTTGAATTAAATTTTATCCTTTCAAAAAATGGATATCCAGGAGGTTCGATTATAATCTCCTTATTCAAAAACTAAATCACAGTATTTGCAACTAATTAATGGAGCATGGTTTGTATCAGTCAAAATTTTTACAAAGCTTAGAAGTGGATAGTGGCTTTTCTCTTGACCTTTATTCAGTCAATCATTTAATGTCAAATGTCTTAGCTGTCTTTTCACTAGAAAGCTTTATACTAGTATGATTAAAATAACTTACCAGTAAGCATTAACAAGTAGTGTGCATGTGATTTGTCCTTTAATTACTAACATTGTTTAATCTAATCTTTGAAAGAGATAAAAAAAAGAAAGAAAATACTTTGATATTATGTGCTTAATTAAAGTTCATGGTATATTGTAGGCTTGATATAATATTAGAAAATTTACTAATGCTGCAGTGTAGCAGCAATATAGGTATATGATTTCTTAAAATATATTCTCTATAAGCCTATAAAAATAAAACTCTTAATAACATTTTCCCATGTGGACATACAATATGTACACACATATAACATAGCATAATAGACCAATATAGCAATTTTAATAATAGCTTTTAAAATCTTTAACTCTTTTTGTAGATTGCCAATTAATTTGAATAGATAAGATTGTCCATAAATTTAAGCTGCTAAAATCAATCAAAGATACATTTGAATCTGTGTGACCTGAATCTATGTTTTAAACTTGTTGGTAGAAAGAAACTAAAAACATTTTATATGGTTGTACTTAAGTTTACTGGTTAAACAAACTACACCATGTTAGATATTTAAGAGGTGTTTCCAAATACATGATTCTTAAAATTTATAGAAGGCGTTGGACCTTCTGGTAAATGTTTTCTTAAGTTGTTATCTAATGGTTGAAACTGTTTGCTAGGTATTCATGTAATATTGCTATTGTCAGCAAGCGATCTAGGACTTGCTCCCTCATTTCTCTATTCTAAGCCCAACTTGTTCTTTCATTTCTCTATTCTCCTCAAGGTAGGAAACTAATTCTATTATGAAGGAATCTGTAGGATGCACAATTTAATCTTTAGACCTTATAAAAGAGATCGCTAACATTTTTCTGTAATAGCATAGCCAAAATAAGAACTTAAATAATAATCTCATAGCTAGATTCACTTCGCCATCAGCGAAGTATACAGTAAGTAGAAAAAACCTCCCTTTCAGACCAAAGGGAAAGAAAGTTTTAAAGTGAGAATATAATTTTCCTCATGGGCATTGTCTACCTTAGAAAAACGACTACAGAACATGCCTGTGACTATAGACTTGTAGTTCAGGCCACCGAAGATTAGAGATGGGACACGGGCACTCCCTTGACTTTCATCCTCTGGTCTGCTTTAACAAAAACCAGGAGGAAAAGAAAGCTAGGCATCAGAAGCAATGGGTGGCAGGCCTATTAATGGCTGATCTGTACAGTGATCTGCCCTCAAGGAGACCCAACAGGCCAGTCCACTGCAGTGGCTTTCAATGTGGTAAGCCTGGGCTTCAGCAGAAGTCAGCTTGTGAAGAGCCCTGGCAGCTCTGCCAAGAGTTGGATCACTGGAAATGGACCTGCCCTGGAGTCGAAGGATGCCCAGGTCAGAGCCACAGATCTTATTGGCTCTAAGCTGAAAAGCCCTTCACTCAGCCCAACTTCCAAAGTGACCACTGCAGCTGAGGGGATGGCCAAGTAGGGTCAGCAACATTGCAGGCAGAACTGTAAATTTCTTGTTAGAGATGCCACCTGCCTTTACCTGGCCAGCTCTCCTCCCAGGCCAGCCAAGTAATGAAAGTCAACAGGGTGCCTTCCCCCAGGAGGTTCACACCTCCCTTAGGATATACCCCATGTGAAGAGATAGATCCCACCAGATTATTATTAAGCCCCTTCTGTCAGGTTCTATTTGCCTCTCAATCAGAAAACTTAATTGTAGCTTAGACAGAACCTTTCTTAGCTCCTCTGATAATGACTCTATCCTTTGTTCTAGACCCTGTCTAGCGCACTTGGGCCTCATTCCTTTGTAATCATAACCTCTACTCTACCACCAATGGCTCTACTCCCAACCTGTGTGTACTGATGGTCCTCTTCCCCACTTAATGCTGTATAATTGTTCAGACCTGGTAAATGCCACTCTTAGGATCATTGGTTACTATCCTCACCCTGTCTTTTATGACCTTGTCTAACTATGATCAGAGTCGGCGAACTTGGAAGGCTTCCATAGCCTTGGCAACTCATGACGACAGCCTAGGATGGTTACTGGCACCATAAACTAGAGTGTCAATTTGTCGGGTCAACAACAGGAGTCACTGTGTACTTGCTCCTCATGTGGGATCTCTGTCCTTAATATGCTATACATTTTGATTTAATGCTATAACTAGTACTCATATAGTATATTTCACTTTGTGTTTCTATGTGGGTGCAAACTATTGAAATCTTTATACTAAATTGATCTGTATATAAAGAGAATTGAAAATGAATCTTGATGTGAATGGAAGGGGAGAGGGAGAGGGAGAGGGGAGGGTTGCGGGTGGGAGGGAAGTTGTGGGAGGGGGAAGCCATTGTAATCCATAAGCTGTACACTGGAAATTTATATTCATTAAATAAAAGTTAAAAAAAATATATGTTCTCAAGAGGACTTCCAAAACATTCTGTGACTCTTTTCAAAAATGTAGATTCATGTATCCAGTAACATAAAATCTGGGTAGGAATCTCCAAAGATGTGTATTTAGCAAGTCTCTGGTGTGTTTCTTAAACATTTTTTGTGTTTTAAAATCTCTGGTTTTCTGACAATTTATGAAACTGAGTCTTCATAAAATAATGTTCTGCTCAGCAAATCCTTATTATTGAGTAGACTACCTAACATCATTACTTTAAGAATTTTCAAATTAGTTGAATATACATCTTCATATATTCTGGCTGGTTAAATTATCATAACTTTTATATGACTATGGAAATTATTATGAGCACAAAATATGCAGAGGTATACATAGTTCAATTTTTTGGTTATATCTTTAAATAATAGCTGTTTGATTATTTTTGAGTGAATACCTTATCTAATTTTGATTTGTATTCTAGACAGAGCAATACATCAAAAACTTATTTAATACATTTCTTTTTTTTCTTTAATTTTTTTTCAAGATGTATTTATTTATTTGAAAGGCAGACTTACACACAGAGAGATATATATAGAGAGATCTTCCATCTGCTGGTTCAGTCCTCAGATAGTTACAACAGCCTGGGCTGCAATGAGTTCAGCTAAAGCCAGGAGCCAGGAGTATCTTTGGGGTCAGCCACACTGGAGGCAGGGGCACAAGTAATTGGGCCATTTTCCACTGCTTTTCCCAGGCCATCATCAGGAACCTGGATTGGAAGTGGAGCTGCCAGAGTGTGGAGCCCAAAAGGGCATGCCAGCATTGCCATCTGTTAAGCAAGAATGCTGGCCCCTATTTACTTTATTTTTGACATATTTCTTTGTTTTATGTTGTCATTTTGAAATTTTACCTATGATATGCAGCATTTATTATAAGCCTGGCACTGTTTCATGAATTATTTTGATATTTATTTATATAATATTTATAACAATTTTAAGAACTAAATACTACTATTATCTCTGTTTTACAATTGAGGAAACTGAGGTATGCAATTTCTTGTTGATAACCTAAGATAATGAAGCCAGATTTCAAACCCAGACTGTCTGGTCCAGAATCTGTACTCTTCACTCTCAGATTCTGAGGCTTCTTACATGAGATGATAAATTTTTTTGAGGTCAAAAGCTGCGAGCTTTGATTTTATTAGGCTTTTTGCCTGATCCTTTGCCTAGTAAGTGAGAGAAGACAATGAAAAAAATCTGTTTGAACAAGTCTTAATAGAAATAAACCTCTTGGCAGGCTTCTCTAAAATAATGTCTTATTTTATTTTTCAGGATTTGCAATTAAAATTATTTCATCAAAATTAACATTCTAATTTAGTGTGAAGAATTCTGACTTTTATTTTCATTGTGTAAAATCCATCACTAACCAAGAAAAGAAATACATGGGGTTTTGTTGTTTGTTTGACTTCGCGATTTCTATTACAGAAGCTCTTCATCACCATGGACTTGAATGTTAAGGAAAAAATTAATATGGTTTATAGCAGTAATCCTCTTAAATGCTTGAGACTTTGCCAGCTTTCAACTAACAAGCTAGGTTATTAACGGCTGCAGCCCTACAACACTCAGGGATTATTGTCTAGGTCTGCTGACGAGGCATTGCTAGTGACCAGTTTGTAAAATGCAATCTGTTATTTTATTTCACAACCTGATCAATGCTTAAAACTGCTTGAAGTACAAAAATCTGCTTCTCCAACCAGCTGATGATTTTTGCAATACATAGAATTGAATGGCTCTTTTCATGTGTGATTAAAGGTTCTGATTATTATCTGTGTAAGGTACCTGGCAGCTTTTTTGGGGGGCTTTTGGTTTGATCAAGTAAACTTGAAAAGAACATCAAGATTAAAAAAAAAATTAACATTACCTTTAACTAAAAAAAATGACAGCTCTGTCAGAAGACTGTCTCCCCTCACCTGATTCTTAATATGGAGTTTCTGACAAGTATAGAGATTTGCCTTAATTATTTATTCATTTCATTGAAACCATCTTCATCTGCTTTAAATTTCTAATAAGCCTATTTAAATAAAGAGAATCCTATTTGAATGTTGATTTTATACTTTAAAAATCATGAAGGTGTCTGTTTTTATACAGAAGTGGCATGAAGCAATGATAATGATTGTATCAGTAAATGGCCAAAATAAAAATGCTAATTACATGAGGTAATGACAGGATAGCATTTCAAACCAAGTTAGTATAAAATAACTACAGATATCAGTGGATTGCAAAACAATATTAATCCATTATTACTGCTAAAAATATGGAGGATATAATCAGAAAATAAAGTGGAAATTTGCATATTTCCTCACTTTCCTATATTGAACATGCAAGGGCATATAGAACACTTTCCTTTGACACACTACACAGGGCAACTGCTTTGTTCCCTATGCCTAGGTTCAGCTTCAAACCCTGGCTTTGGGTATTGATTTAATAATTTTGTTAGTTTAATTTGGTGGAGAAGATTTGATTTTGCTTTACTATCTTCATGAAACTCTGATCTAATGAAGCTCTCTCGCACTTTTTTTTCCTTTTCGCTGTGGTTCTCTATATCATATCTTACTAATACTTTTCATAAATATCAAAATTCAGGATAAATTCTACTGTTCCCCTTCCTGGTAAAAGTGATACCTTTCACTAGCCTCTATGTACTGAAAAGATGGAAGTCTTTGGATTTAAATATCTCACAGTTCATCTGAAAAGCAGCTAAGCAAGATGCCTATTATGGTGGACGTTTTATTTTCAGTGTAGTTACTTTTTTTTTTTATCTTTCCCTCAAATAATAATGGGTCCAAAGGAGGTAGGAAGCTTTTGCTTTTCTGTCCCATCGAGAGACAGAAACATAGCACAGAGATATGCAAGTACAAACACTATAAAACAGTGGGAAAATTAAAATCAAGATAAACTGTGGAAAGGGAAACTGAGTAATTACAACTGTGTGGATTTTTCTATCATAAATCTTAGTAGGGAGACTATATCCTGCAGGAATCCTTTATGTGACAGGAGTAAAAATTACGTTTTGGTGACCAACATTGTAGAGGAAATAATTTTTCCAGACTTATCAATGTGTGAAAACTGTACCTTCTTGACTTGTTCAGATTTCTGGAAATGGAATTGGAAATTCAAAATAATTTTTCACCAGAATTTTAAAACACACTTTCTTACAACTTTCTTATATGGTAGCAAGCAAACCAATATCATTCTACATAATTAAAAATAATAAAATTTAAAATTTTTGCTTTAGTATGGAAGCTTTTGTTAATGCTATGTGCCATTCTTAGATTTTGTAATGAAATGTCATGATTTCTGTGTTAGTCCTTTTAGTTGGAAAGCACTGAACCATACTTTTGTAGTACTACTTTTGTAGTAGACACTTAATGTCTCCAAGTTGTATGCACTAATTAAGGACACATGTGTTTGGACACCTGTGGTGCTACATTAAAAGGATACTGGTTAGGGGGCCGGCGTTGTGGCATAGAGGGTAAAATCGCCATTTGCAAGGCTGGCATCCCTTCTGGGCATGTCCCGGCTGCTCCACTTCAGATCCAGCTACATATTAATGTGCCTGGGAAAACAGCGGAAGAAGGTTGAAGTGCGTGGGCCCTTGCCACCAATGTGGGAGGCCCAAATGAAGCTCCTGACTCTTCCTGCCTTCATCCTGGCCCAGCCCTGGCCATGGTGACCATCTGGGGAGTGAACCAGAGAATGGAAGATCTCTCTATTTGTCTCTCCCTCTCTCTCTCTAACTTTCAAATAAATAATTTT
Organism: Lepus europaeus; assembly: GCF_033115175.1. Taxonomy (NCBI): domain Eukaryota; kingdom Metazoa; phylum Chordata; class Mammalia; order Lagomorpha; family Leporidae; genus Lepus; species Lepus europaeus. The sequence continues at coordinate 42,319,227 of NC_084832.1, read as the reverse complement.
TTAACAAGGGTGTCGGGGACTGTTTGGATCTGTGTTTTTATTCACAAACGTGTACTTCCTAGATAACACAAATCTACACAGATGATTTTCCTTCACATAAAAAAATACATAAAGGTGAAACACTTAGCACAAAGATATATTCATTAATTTTTAGAAATATAAGACAGCAGTGAACTTTTCAGAATATAGAAAATGAATTTTCTTTATTCTAATATACATTGCAGCATATTATATATGCTTTCACATGTATCTGTCAAATTATAATGTATACTTATTTTTGGAAAATTTTGTACGTTACTCCTGGGATGTGCTAGGAATTTTCATGTCAATTATCTCATTTGTTTATCCAACATTGCTGTGAGGTGGGAGCAGTTTTCATACTGTGACATCCTTTTTAGAGACAGTACTTTTTGAAGCTTCACTTTCAGCTAGAGTATGGCTCAATCAATGACAGAAGGCAATTTTAGGGAAAATTGTAGATATACCACTGTGGATACCATCTGTTTAAAAATATTCTCCCCAGCATATTCTTCAAATTATTTAGTATATCTCTTGCTTGCAGAGTTCTTTTTAAAGATTCTCACCACATAGTTATATAAAATTCCCTCCAAGCTCTTCTTAAATCTGATCAAACTGTATGAACCCCTGGATAGTAGATAACAATCACAAAATTAATAACAGGGGTAATGGGGCAAATTCTATATGTCTGATAGTCAGAATTATTCAAATTTCTAACAAAATGTTGATTTCCATACACCACCCTAAAAATTGGGTTCTTTATTCATTACTTTTGAGATGAAAAAGAAAGAAATATGTAGGCTTTGCAAGATCTCTCAGTAAGTTGCTTCTGACACGTGATCAAATCATTGAACACTTCTTCCCGAAAAATAATTTTCAGATGTAGGCTAAGTATCTGCCCTGTGTCAGCATGGACAACCTTTCCTCTATGTTAACATTCATTCTAATAATAGCAGATTGTAGAAAATATCTGACACCCTTCACACGGAAAAAGAGTGCGACTTTTGTCTTTGATATAAAGTTCTTATCAATGGAAAGATTCTCATTGTTTAAAAATGCTTTTGAAACTGCTTTTTGATTACATGGTACCAACACAGTAAGAAATGTGGTAGAAACACAATAAAACTTCAGAAATAATTTTATTATTAAATAAATTATAAATGTTGCCTAATAACATTATGGTCCTCCCACTACAATACAATACAACACAAAATAGTTTTTCAATGCTTCCAAAAATAAAAGTACTTTGAAATGTCATTAATGTTTTGTAATGGAAAATTTCCAGTACAAAACAAAAGTAGAAAGTACTGTATAAAGATGTTTTGTATACCCAAAACTTACTGCCAGTTTGATTTCATTGAGAGTCTATCAAATTAATTACCTGTTAAGGCATACAGATTATTTTAAAGAAAATCCCAAATATTATGTCAGTTAGCAGTAAATACTTTAGTCTGTATCTCTAAAATATATAGAATTTATCTGTAAGACTTAATATTGAAGAACCTTTGACACACTAACAGTAATTCCTAAATATCAAAAAAATCAAATTAGATTCTCATGTCAGTAATTGCCAATTTATTTAATTATATTTTCCTAGAGAGTACATATAATAAAACCATTGAGGAGTCCCTACAATTCTTATAGTCTGCAAATTCACTCTCTATTCCTTTTTTCTATTCCTTGTGATTTATTTTTAGAAATAGTCTGGTCACTGTCATGACCTTAGTTTTATTCATTGCATAGATATAGAGTCTTACAACAAGTTAAGCCATTACAGGCAATGACAGCATCCCATATGGGTGGCAGTTCTAGTCCTGGTTGACTCACTTCTGATCCATCTCCCTGTTGATTTGTCTGAAAAAAGCAGCAGAGAATGGCCCGAGTCCTTGGGCCCCTGCACCCATGTGAGAGACCTGTGGATGAAGCTCCTGACTTTGGTTTCAGCCTGGCCCAGCCCCAGGTGTTGCGGTCATTTGGAAGATCTCTCTATCTATCTCTCCCTCACTCAGTAAATCTGCCTTTCAATAAAAAAATTGAGAAGTTTGGACAACTAGGGATTAGTTAAAAAGCAGATGTGTTTTGCTCAATAGATAAAATAATTTTCTAGTAATGTGAATTGACTAAAGATAGCTGTTATTTCAGTGTAGCTTTTTTTTTTTTTTTTTTTTTTTTTTTTTTTTTTTTTACAGATGGTGTTATGTAGAGGTGACTGGTATTGATTGTAATGAAATATATATTTATATACCCCCAAAAATCTATGAACTGAGATCTTATCCCCTAAGATGATGGTGATAGTAAGTGAGGCCTTTGGAAGGTAATTATATAATAAGGTTAGAACTTCCATGAAGATACATCAGAGCTTGTTCCCTTTCCGTCTGCTCCTTACCATTTGCTGATACAACCAGAGTACAGCTGTCTTCCAACTTGGAGGAGTTCCCTCATTAGTCCTGAGATCTTCAGATGCATATACAGTCATTGGATCTTGGACTTCCCAGACTTCAGAGCTGTGAGATATAAATGTGTGTTTATTGAATCATTTACTCTACAGTAATTTGTTACAGTTGCCTAAATGAAGTTATTGGCCTATCAATTTTTCTAAAACTCTAAGTATACATTGTGGAACTGATAACAGCATACATTAAATCAAAAATAATAATTCAATTGACAGAAAATATTTATTTAAATAGTTTAATATAAGTATGTCGTCAGACTGAATAATTCAGTTTATATACACATTGCACTGAAATTGCTATTTTTGTATTCTATTTTGATTTTAAGTTACAATCAATATCATTCCTACTGTTTTCTTTGGGGAAATCTACTGGTATGCTGTTAAAACTGTCAGAGGGAGAGAGGAATGTTGGCAAGACATCAGTTGGCATATGTGAACAGGGGTTGTGCTCTGCTCTAAAGAACATAGATTAACAATTTAGACAAATGAGTTTATACACTGTTTGCTAGGTTTTTATACATTATTATTGTGTGCTTTACTTATTTATTTTATCCACTATATGATTTTATTCATTATTCAGTATGTTTGTTCATGTTGCAGCTGCAAGCCAAATGTTCAATTATTAGTTATTATTAACCTCATCTTTACATGAGTATAAATTAAAATGGTTTAGGGTTTTCCATAATATATACCTAAAAACCAAATATCTATAACCTTTTTACATTAGCTCAGCTCACTACAGAAATGAACTGTGTTTTTAAATCACCAATTAAAAACTTACAATTACCAAGTCATAGGGGGAAAGATTATTTAGTGTGACCCCTTATTGTTAGCCTATCATATAAACTACCAAACCTATTTTAGCATGTGAAAACAAGTAGACACATGCAATAAACCTACTCAAATGTCATGAAAACAATTAAAAATATTTATAGACTATGTCTCATGAAACCAAAATGTTATTCTTTTTTTTTTCCTGGGAGGTGACTTTATTGTAAATAAGAGTTAATGCCAAGCAAACATTCATCATATTCTGAATTAATTGTCTTTTTCCCCCTCATTCTGGAGTCTATAATATAGTTTTAAATAGCAAAATCAACAATAGTTAATGTGATTAAAACTGCATTTTAATAGGAATTTTATTCTAACATGTATTAATATTTATTTTAAAATAGTCTTGCATTGTGGAGCCAGCTGTTTCTTGCCTGCTATGGTACCTAAGTTCTGTAATCATAGGACTCAAGGGAGATTTTCACATAATTTTCCATCATGATATAGGAGACATTCTACATTTCATTCAAAAGAAATAATTGACTCAAACTCCAAAGCAGCTGAGAGGAAACCAGTGATAAAAATAAAAACTCAGACCTTATTCATGAGTTTCAATTTCTTTTCTGACTATCTATATTTGTGGTAAGTTCTAAATAAGTGACTAGGTTATAAATTTCCTTCTCTTGACAGAGAAAAAAAGATCTCAAGTCAGTCAATGAGTCAATTTTGAACTTCTAAAATTATCACTAAAACAGCAGCAATGTTTTGAGTATATGACTTTCAAATCATCTTTTGAGCATATTGAAATCAATTAAACAATAAGTATATTTTCATTTACAAAAGAAATCAATAGGTGTCATTTTTGGTTGATTATTCTTAGTTGAAGTGATACTTAATCTATGAATTTATTACCCATTTTTCAACTACTAAAAAATGGCATATGAATTAGAAATGATGTCTTATGGTAAATGGACAAAAAATCCAGTCCTTTCCCAACACGTTTTGTGAAGTCTTCCTAGAACCATATGATCAACTATTATTGAAGAATGTAGGGTATTTTTGCTAAGCATAAAATAAGAATATGCTATACTGTCAAAAACAAACAGTAAATCTGACTAAAATTTGTGCACAAGAAAATTAAGCTAGCTATGTTGTTTGAATAGTGCTCATGATAATTATGTAGGAGGATCACATGTTATACTTCTTATTGTAAAATATGCTTCTTATGATCTAAGTAGTCTTTGCCTTTAAAGTCACCTAATTGTACCCTCATAACACTCAACAGGTCACTGACCAATCTCATTGTTCTAAATATAATCTAGAAAAATGCTTTCCTTATGTGTCCTTAACACAGAATTTTGTCACTGTTACTGTTTATATTTATGAGCCTTGATTGTATAAAAAAAGTAGATGATATTTAGTCAGTATTGTTTTGAAACTCTCTACTACTAATCCTCTTTCATATAGCTTACACCATATCATATTACTCTCACCCTCAACCTCACCCTTAATACCTAACTGCTTAGCATGTGTAGTTCTCTCTCCTTGCAAATGTAACTATAACATTTGAAAAAATACAGCTAAATAAGTTTATTTTTTCTCCTGGTACCTCCTTCACTGTCATTTTTTTCTCTCTGTCTTGAATAAACACTATTCTGTGTTTTTTTTTAAGATGTATTTATTTATTTGAGAATCAGAGTTACACTCAGAGAGAGGGAGAGACAGAAAGAGAGGTCTTCCATCCACTGGTTCACTCCCCAGATAGCATAATGGCCAGAGCAGGTCAGATCTGAAGCCAGGAACCAGGAGCTGCTTCTGAGTCTCCCAGGCAGGTGCAGGGCCCCAATCACTTGGGCCATCACCACTGCTTTCTCAGGCCATTAGCAGGGAGCTGTATCAGAAGTGGAGCAGCCAAGACTGGAACTGGTGCCCAAATGGGATGCCGGTGCCACAGGCAAAGGCTTAACCTACTACTCCCCAGAGCTGGCCCCAGCATAAACACTATTCTAAAGACAGTTCCTATTATGCATTAAGCATTGCAACTTTGCCTACAGACAGAATCCAAAGAAGTAAAAGCAAGAACTACCTAGTGGCTGAAGGACAAAATTAAAAAAAAAAAAAAAAAAAGCAGAACTTCAACTCAAGGTGAGTGTTCTCTTCATAATAAGGAGGAAAATGACCCCATTAGATGCATATTACTCAGTTTAGAGAGATCATCATAGATGTTGAAACTAATATGGAAGGATCTCATGGTCATTGTATTCTTTTGGGAAGGTAGAAAATGTCTTGAGTTGCATTCAATTGCAAGTAGAGGCGTGACAAAATAAACCGAAAAATCTCTAAAATGACGGGAGGATGGGTATCATTTTTTTAACTTCATTGTGTATCAAGATTGGCGGTAGGCTTGTAACATACATAATTTCTTATAACACTTTCAAGAATGCTGTGAAATATTCATCATTATCTCCATTTCATAGATAAGTAAAGTGGAGATCAAAAAACTTTAATGACTTGCCAAAATCCCCAGAGTTACAAAAAGGCAGACAGGGTTGCAAGATCAGTCCAAGTTGATTCTCATCCCTTTGAACCAAAAATGCAAGCATTAGAAGAAATACACACATGAGATTCAACACTGAGTTCTTAAAAATATTCTTATGGGAAAACTGAAGCAATACTATAAAATAGTAATTCTTTCTATACTCATATCTCCATTGGATTTTAGTTTGTAGTGGAAGAAATACTATATCTGGTTAAAAAAAAGGCAAATGGATAACTTAGACATTATTTCTCAGGCTCAGCTCAGTTACCTACCATAACCAAAGAACCATCTTATTCATTCAGTTGAAGTGTATTCAATGTGTGTGTGTATTTGTGTGTGTGTACGAATGTGTGTGTGGCATACGTGAGATTTTTATGGAACATTGGGCTAGAAAATTGATTCAAACTATGTATAAATTTTGCAACATTTAGTCCCTTGTAGAATATACTTAAAATTCTCATGACAATAAAGGTCAGATTTAAGACTATTTGTTATTTGTACCAAGCATTGAAACTATAGGAGTCTATTTTAAGTTTCACATTTTCATGATTATATATTACCCTATGTTTTTTGAGGACAAATCCAAAATTCATTGGAAGATACTTTCTGGCAAAGACAGAGTATGCTTAAGCAATGTTTGCAGAATAAATGAAACAACATCAATAAATAACAATATTTTTAAATAGTTTAGAGTACTGACCCAAAAATCTCAGCCATTGATAATATTTCCACCAAAAATATTAATATTAAAAATATAGTTGGTGCTACAAATTCATGGAACTGTGGTCATTCAATTTTTTTCTTTATTGTCTCTTACAATAACAATAAATCTCAAAGAAATATTTTATTTTTAGCAGGATTAAGGGAACCTCCAGATAATGTTATATCAAAATACCCAGAATTGCATTAGTAAAACTGTTTACTTACTTAAGCTATGTAATAATTAGATGCATAATAGTATCTCATAAAATCAATGAGGGAAACAACAATATATTTTTATTCTCTTCTATGGTAGAAATGTTTAATTCCTCCCAAGAAATACTTTCCCAAGCAATCTACATATTTTGAAGTACATAGAAAACAAGTAGTATTCAGCTTCGTACTAATAAACCTAGTAGGCAACAAATGATGGCGAAGTAGTGAGTTCCTGCCACTCATGTGGGAGACCTGGATGCAGTTTCTGGCTCCTGTCTTTAGCCTGACCCAGTCACTGCTGGAGAGTTAACTAGTGGATGGTAAAACTCTCTCTCTATTTTTCTCTCCCCCGTTCCACCTTTCAAATAAATAACACTGAATTAGTAAAGATAAAAAAGCAATATTTATAGGCATGATAAATTGAAGAGTATGTTACTCTAAATAATTGTTAAAATATTTGCTAATTAATGTAAGTCCACTGCATTTTAAATTTCTTTTGGTCAGTTTTGACACAAAAACCTCTGAAAGATTACTGTAAAGTTATTGATCACTTTGATTTTCAGGCATTTCTAAAATTCTATCCCATTTATACACTGTATTCATCTGAAGTCTAAAATACAAAATGGGACAGTTTGTCCTTGGTTTAAATTATTATTTTTTCATTAGCAAAACTTAGGAAAATATTACAGAACTAGTTCAATAAATTTTGACCCAATTATACCTGCGTACATGTAAAATATTTGATAACAATGAACTAGATAACTTAGTTTTCTATAAAGTTTTCAAACTGTAATAAAATGCTGTACTGTGAATCTAAAATGACCTGCAAAACTCAGGGGGAAAGCAAATATGATCTCTTTCCAGTTATTCTAGCAAAGACAATATGATTTTTGAACTTCCTGACAGGTCTATTGCTTTCTCTACAATGAGCTGGCAATGTGTTACTGGTGCCTTCATCAAGAAATGTTCTTTCACTTAACATTGCAAAGTCAAGATTTCACCAGGCACATGTGTATGGCACTGTACCTTGAAAAGAAAGAGAACATAGTGAATTCATCTGAAAATGGGCAAGAATTAATGGTTATAGCTGCAAATTGGCCTTGTTTTTGTGTTTTCTCATGTTTATAACCATGCAATCCTAAAATCCTTTCAGATAAAAACATTTTCATTTTTAAACAGGAACATATTTGTTATCCAAATGCACAGATGTGTAGAAAACTTGCATTTAGGTTTCATGACAGTAGGCTACACCACTCATCCGTATGTAATATTTTTAATTTTATCGGATAATAATTGGTGGAATAAAAGCACTCAATGGGCGGAACACTGTCTTGTATTCATTTTTGGTGTCTTACCAATTGAAAACATATGGGTGAAAACAACAGGAAATTAATTTCTTCCCTACACAAATTAAGGAAAGTGGTATTTCAACAGTTTGAGAAAACATTCAAAAGACTGTAGCAGAAGAGATTCACTATAAATGCAAATATTATGCTATTATTAAATGTTGTACTGGTAGTCTCCATAAACTCACATGTAATATTGTGCTTCAGCACAATGTACACAAAAATAAATGGAAAAAAAAGGTTGATTCACATTTATGTCAAGTGTTTTGTTTGCAGAATGTACTATACAGAACAATTAACTTAAAAGGATCAAGTCCATGTGGAAAGGAAGACTATCAGAGGAGAATGCAAGGAAGGAAATGTTTTGCAGATGTACTGCATTTAAATTAATAAAATCTCATTAGGTTTTATGTTTGCCAATAACGGCTGGAAAAGTTACCATACATTGTAGGAACAATTACCCAAATCTTCACTGTCTCATTAGGTTTGTCATACTGTTTTCATTATAATACATTAGAACTTGCAAGTGAGCCTTCAGTAATGACATATTGTTCCAATTCTCCTTTCAGCAGGCTCTAAGATATTTTAGTATTTGTGCTATAAGCCAGCAGGTGTCTTCACTTTGCTTTTCTGAATCAGTTTTATACACAGACCTCCAGACACAGAATGGAATGTAAAAGGGCTTTCAACAACCACATAAAACTGAGTCTGATTAGACTAAAGCAATACACACTATTTTTATGATTTTATGGTAATTCAAGACACTAAAAATGTGCACCTTTAGAGTATATGTCTGCTCTGGTAAGACCTGTTAGTGAAAGCTGTATTAATGTAGATAAACCATGCAGTATATAAAGTTTAAAGATTTGCATAACAAATGGAAGACATGGAGCTGATTTGAATATCTAAAGCATTATAAACTTCAATAAGAACAACCAACACTGTTTGAGCTTTCAAGGCACTTGCATTCAAATGAGAAAGATTTAAAAAGGATATGATTTTTAAAATGCTTTGAAGCTTCCTATTAAAGGTCTTAGGCAGCTCAAGGTTAAAATAAATATTGGATTTAAAGTGGGTGAGAAAAGATTTAGAAGCAATTTAAAGTAGAAATCACTTAGCAGTGGAATAGAATGAATGTTTATAGTTAGTGTAATTGTCACCTGACCTTCACAAACAACCACTCCATAACAGACTAAAGAATGAAAAAAAACTTTCAAATTTCTCTGTTTATTCTTTAAGATTGGAGTAAATTATGCCTTGAAAATATTTTGCCCAGAAAAATAAATGCCCCCAAAGTGTAACTCAATTTAAATGCTTGAAACAATAAGGATCAAAATATCTGCTGATGCATTAAGCTATCATTATAGTTAATACCATTGTATGAAGTGTCCTTTTGTAAGGCAGATGATAGCTCACAGATATCTTACCCCATCAGTGTAGCAAATAGGGGAATAAAAGCTATTGCTAAATGAGTTACAATGTTCTCAGTGGTTTCCATGTACCAATTGGTGGTTACTGGGCCATTTTTCTACCTTACGATTGGGAAAAACAACTAAATACCAAAAGACCATCTTTTGTATTAGAAGTACCTTTAAAATGTTCTCAATCTTTTTGAGACAGGAATATAAGAATACTGTCTTGTGAGATATACTTATATGTATATATTCATTTATGAACCATATGTGTTGCAGCATGCATACTTTATAGCACCACTACCAAAAAATTATATAAAATTATTGTACAGAAAGAAACAAAGTGCAAGTCTTCCCTCAAGGAAAGGAGCAATTGTTTAACCAAAGCCACCTGATTACAAATTACTTACATGGAATGGATAGAACTAGCCATTTACCTACAAGCTCATCTCCCACAGCAAGTCACTGCTAACATTTCCCATATGCTGTGTGTGGACAGTTGTCAGAAGGTAACAGGGTCAATTTATTTTGCTTAAAATCCTGCTGTGCCAGGGAATCATTTCATCAGTACCCTAACATTTAAATTCTGCAGAAAAGCAACTGCAAAAAAACTTTTCATTTCTTAGCTTGATGTATGTGTATTATTGAAACACTTTTATAATCACTAATATGAGAAGAAAACTTTTTTCTTCCAATTATCTATACTTAATCTACACTAAAACACCAGTCAGAAATCCTTGCACACATTATTACAATACTATTTGCAAATTAATTTGTCTTCTATTGAGCATGCCTGTTTTCAGAAGGACCAATCTAAGGAGTGAGAATTTTCAGGTAAACTCAAGATCAAGTGTGGTGGAACACATCTTGGAAAAGTCAATCAAAACAGCTAAAAACAGACAAAACTTATTAGAAGTTTGTGGGCTTGTCTTGCGAGGCCCACACTGTCAGGAAGTTGGGGTTATGGCATTCTTCGAAGAAGTACCAGAAGCAAGTTTCAGTGAACATGTAGGTTTATTAACAGTCAGGCACAAGCTTTTAAAGGGCAGGCAAAGAGGAGTAGCTAGTTCAGGGTAGCAACTCTAATTCTATAGGATAAAGCAGATATTGGCGCCTCTAAAGCTTCTCCAATCAGCTTGAAGTTCACGTAGCCTACCTAGCCTGGTAGTTTTTATTGGTTTGGGCCACACCCAGGAGCTGTTTAGCTAGTTGACAATAACAAGGCCCTTCAACAGGAAGTGGGTGTGGGGCAAATGTGCCTGTGGCTTCTGCCATCTGCCAGCAGTCAGAATGGGTCCCGGTGTGCTGAGTAGTTAACCAGGGTCTTTCCCGGGAGGCATGGCATGCCATGTCCTCTTAACCTCCTGCATAGGCTAGGCAGGCCATGTCCCAGGCAGGCATAGGATCACCCACAGAAGGAACTTGTGAAGCATTTTGACTTAGCTTAAGGTTAGCAAGTTACAAAGGAGAAAATTTAGTCCTCGAATAGAGATTTATTTGCCTGCTAATCTGTCACTTCTCATACATATCCTATTCAGAGCTCATATGTGTCTTGAGGGACCTGAATGCCCTATACATTGATTACTTAATCTGTAAACTTTGGTACTAAACACGGATAATTTTAATGCCAGGCACTTTCTTTGATCCTTTACCTAGGCTAACTCTTTCATTCAGTATACTTAGAAAGTAGACATCTTCAGCATCACCTTGACTCCAATTTATGGATGAGAAAACAAAAATACTAACAAGCTAAGTAACGTCATATAGTGAGTTGCTAAAATAGGATTTGAAACTAGAGGTCTTAACTTTAGGGACAATATTCTTTTTTTTTTTTTTTTTTTTTTTTGACAGACAGAGTGGACAGTGAGAGAGAGAGACAGAGAGAAAGGTCTTCCTTTGCCGTTGGTTCACCATCCAATGGCCGCCACGGCCAGCATGCTGTGGCCAGCGCACCGCGCTGATCCAAAGGCAGGAGCCAGGTACATATTCTGGTCTCCCATGGGGTGCAGGGCCCAAGCACTTGGGCCATCCTCCACTGCACTCCCAGGCCATAGCAGAGAGCTGGCCTGGAAGAGGGGCAACCAGGACAGAATCTGGTGCCCCAACTGGGACAAGAACCTGGTGTGCCGGCGCCGCTAGGCGGAGGATTAGCCTGTTGAGCCACGGCACCAGCCGACAATATTCTTAATCATTGTTTATACTATCTTCTCAAGAATGCATTCATAGTCAATATGAATTTTTCCTAAGAAGTATTTTGAACCCTATTTCAAAACTGTTCTCTCTCTCTCTCTCATATACATTATTCACATACGCACACATACACACACACTACATATGTGTATGGATGCACTTAAAAAGCTATAAATAAACATTAAGCAGTAGCTTTTAACCCTATTTGACACTTTGACACACAGATGGGACAATATGTCCGTAAGTTGTTATCTCTTTTTAAAAATATCTACCTCTCCTTCTCCCTCCCCACCCCCATATATGCATAATATGTGAGATGAAGAATACATGAAGAGATTAGTTTTTCAAGCTTTATTCTTGAGCTTATTTAGGAATTTCATGAAAAGTCCTAGCATTCTTATAGACTCATGTGCTCAGGTATCCTCGCTACACATCTAGGGCATCTGAGAAAACTGGGACGGGTCTGTGGAGAAACAAGGCAGTTGAGATAGATAACTGCTCTTCAGTTAGGTTATACAGCTATGTCAATAATAATTTGAATACAGTAAAAGATTGTTTCCCCACTTATTTTGTCTTATAAGTACCAAAGTTTCTACATGGTAATAACATAGAAACAAACTGTATATGAATATAAGATAACTGAAAGGAACGACAAGATCTGCTTGTCAAGAAAAAAGTAGTTGGTGCCCTATCACAGCTTTAACAAATTCTTCCAGGAAAAATCTTCATTTGGTGTACCTATAAGAATAATGACATATAATTAGGGTTACATTGGCATCACGGTTTGTGTTACTTTAAGGGTGAAGAAATGAGACAACTATGGATCTATTATTCAATACATTCCTTGATGTTTCTTATGCAGTCACACATACGTACAAGATGTATACTAAATTTTCAATTCATGATCTGTAAGTTATACATTTAAAACATTATATATTTTGGTTTAGTAACATTTTAGTAAATAAGAGTTTATTTTCCACCATATAATAATACAAAAATCATAGGAATATAAAGGAAGGCCCAATATTTTTGCTGTTAGAATCTATAACCTTGACCAAGATCCATTAACTTCTCTAAACTTCATTTCCAGTTTTTATTCCAAGTTGAACCTTTTTCCACTCCAAGATTCAAATAATTGTGCTTTCTAATTGTTTAAAATTATGTTTATAAACCATTCCTATCCATACATTGTCCTATGCCCCTGTTATGTAATTTCTCCTGGTTAATACCTCAGCTTAGTTAGATAGTCTTTAAAAGCAAATTTCAGTTGTTGACATAGACTGAGGATTGGAAAGTATTTTAAAAATGATACTTTTTGTTCACTTTTCTCTGCTTTGTTCCCCCCAAATTAAATATGTGAATGATTCAGTTTATCCAAGTATTGTCTTCTCCTATGTAGAAAACTTGTATGGACTTTGAAAATGACTGAAATCATGAGCACAGATGTACTTCCTATGGACCCATACATCATTTTACTTCAATTCTTAGAAACAAAAACAAAACAAACAAAAAATAACTTGTCTTGATGTAATTCTTGTTTGAAAATCAAGAAGCAAAATAAAATGTTGGTTCAAGCCAGGAGTTAGCAGATCTGGATAGGTTAATTTTTTATGTGGTAAGAAGACAATGGAGTTAAGAAAATAAATCAAACAGCTAGCCACTTTATTTTGAAAACATCTAATTTCTCTTGTAAGAGTGTCCTCATTCATTTGCCTTTATAATGTCTTCCTGTATCTCTCTTTTGGGCTTGTCAGCATCTCATTACATTATTTAGTTTTGTATTGCATTCATAATATAATGAATTGCTCCTTAATGAGAGTGACCAAAATTACACTAAATTGAAAGCAACAAAATCATGATTTAAGGAAAAGCATCTCTAAGAAGGAAAATCATGTTCTAAATTGTCTTCATCTTATTTACAAATATACAACCCATTATAAAAATTCTTTAACTTTTAAAGAAACATTTTTTAGACTTTTCAGGTTCTATAATATGACTGTTAATCTGCTTTTCTTGATTGCAGCTGAGCTCTTCGGGGAACAACTAGTTTTCTCCAGGGAGTTCAACTACTTTATTTAAATAGGTGTGTGTTTTTTTAAAAGAACCTTTACTTTTGGAATTAGCAACTGTGACTGCTTTAAAAATGTAATATAGAAATTCTATCATCTCTTAATTACTCATAGGAATAGAAGAAAGAAGTTGTATAGGTATTTCAGCCAAGAAAATACTCCAAAAATAATTACTTTTGATTTTGGAATAGACAATGTTATAGTGTTTCCAGGCAGTAAGTCCTTCCTTTTTATGCTTGATTTTTTTGTTTGTTCGTTTTTTTGAGTTTGATGTAACATTGCTTTGTATTCACTCACTATAAACCAAGGGGTTTCAGAATCCATTCCTCATATGGTGAAATACATACACACACACACACACACACTATACATTATAAGTCTCACGAGCTTAAAGAGGTAAGCATTAATAATGAAAATAAAGCAGTAACTATTTAATCAAGGAGTCTTTGTTTCTAGGTCTAAAAATGCTACTTTCATTATAGGTCTGTAAGTAGTAAAACATTAAATTCATCCAAGCACAATTTTGTTCATTTAGCTAAATAAAGCCAGTTTCTCATAAAAATAATTCTAAACTGCTATTTTAAAGAGTGATACAGTATAGAACTGAATGGAAGTCTCCATTATTTCCTATGGCGTTCTATGACAATGCCTACCAAAGTCACAATAGAGTGGAGAAACCAAAAGCAATCTTGTTTTATTACGTCAAAAGAACATTTGTAATACAACTTTGTTTTTGGAATCAGTTACAACAAATGCAATTTTCTTCAGGGCTATTGTTCAGAATGATGAACCACATATGTATGCATCTGGCCACCTGAAAAGAGACTCAGGGAAAATTTGAAGATACTCCCACAGAAGCAACATTTGATGAATAGAGCCTTTTATCATCTTCTCTATACTCCTACCAAAATGAAAGGGCAAAACATCTCTGAAAATTTGTAGAGCAGTCACATATTCATTGCAAACCAGCAACAGAGATGCTTAACAGAACACTATATCCTACCAACTTGTGATTGCAAACAAGTCAAAGGCTTATATTATGAACAATATCACCAGAAAACAGTAAACTTCATGATATAAATGTCAGCTTGACATGATGTATTGGTGTGCCACCTCCAAATATTATTCTTCAGATGTTGTGGCAGAGAATGTTCACTTCAGCAAAATATATAGGGAATTACGACCTTTTGAATTTAACATACCACAGGGGACACTACCTAGCAACTATGAAAAAAATTAACAAATTCTGGATTAGAAGTTCCAATACTAAAAAGGCATTAAATAAATGAAATTGCTCAGGGTTTTGGTGAGTTACAAGTTTTCGAGGCTCTGTATGAGAATCGTAACATAACTCATTATAGCTTCAGGCACTAATAAGTTATAGGCGTTCACATGTATGAGATAAACCCCATAACTTACTGAAGTCTATATCATTCTTTCATTATACCTAGGGACATGTGAAATAGCTGAAACTGAGCTCAAAACTCTGAAGTTCAGTAATAAAAGTGAATAGATCAGCACATCTATTGATTTTGCTGTCTTTTTTTGTGCTTTTTGTTATCCTACTCCCCTTTAACATCTGAGAGATTCCAGCATTTTTCTTCTGAACTCCTTCCATGTTGGCATGTTAGGTATGCTGGCAAACATCAAAATAAACTAGGTTTCTGTTTTGCTCTCCTCTCAAGAGTAATTATATTAGTCAGCCAAAAGTCTTAGGTACTTTCTTCTTCTAATAAATAAAGTGCATTACTTTATTTTAAAGGCAGAACTGTGGAGACAAATTCAAAATCCATACTCACCATCATAATGTATGGTGACAAATAAAGAAAAATATGGGGAAATAATTCAGTGTATTTTAATAGTGGCATAAAAGGATGGATTTTTTTGATTAATGAAAAACTTAAGAAACAGAATAATAGCAACCAATCATTTCAGAAAGCATTCTCTGTGGCTCCCCTCTGAAGTAGGTATATCTTCACATACCCAAGCATTTAAAAATTTCAGACTGACCATATAATATATTTAAATTTTATATATTTTTAGTTTAATGTGAATTTTCATCAATTAGGGAAAGCAGCATAGGTGATACTTCTTTTACATTAATCAAACAAAAATAGTATAAGAATAATAAATTTCACATGGATGAGATACAAATTGTTAAGTCAGAAAAAGATTTTAAGTGTATATATGCTTTTAAAAAATAATGCAGATTACAAGAGTAAAAGCTTGCAGTCATCATTTGCTGTAACTCTAAAGGAAAATTAAATAACTTTGGAAGATCTTCAAAAAGTACATGGAAAGCAGCATTAAAAGATGTTTATTTTGGTGCAAATAAGTTTTGAAATCCACATAGTCTTTTCATGCTGTGAATTTTCTGTGAACCTTTTTAAATACCTTGTATTTGCCTTGCTCTACAAATCTTTGTATACACCTTAGAAACATTGAGACCTAAGTACATATTGATATATATTTAGTGGAAAACCAAAGATCTAAAGAAGCCTGGACATAGATGGTGTCACTGGATAACTGGTGTTAGGGTGAGGTTTAATCAGTTACTGCTTGGGGTCAAAGGTCTGCCAAGGCTTAAAGACTGAACCCTAATCATTCACCAGAGGTCCTCACATACTGTAGGTAAAAACTAAGCCAGACATCTTGGAACTAGAATGTCAAATAGATTCCAATTGATATCTGTGCGAAATATACATCTGTGTAAAATATACATCTATAGAAGCACAGCCATTAGGAAAGACTGAACTGCTGTCTATGTGCTGCTTGTCTCAATTGTTTAAAATGTCAAATATATTTCTCTTCACCAAGAGTTTTCTTTTTCAAATATTCATTTGTTTATTCAAGAGGCAGAGAGACAAGGGGAGAGTGATAGAAATCAGGTTCATTCCCACAAATGACTGCAACAGCTGGCACTGATGCAGGTCAATGTGGCAACCACAAACTAAATCCAGGTCTCCCATGTGGGAGGCAGGAAATCACGACTGGAGCCATCATCTGATGCCTACCAGGTTTTGCAACAGCAGAAAGCTGGGTCAAATGTCTCTTCTAACAGGGATCTTTCTTAATTTATGCTAATCTTTAGATATTTAATGGAAGATGATAATATGAAAACACATTCTATTGGCAGCATGACCAAACATTCTAGTTTGCCTAGGGAAGTCTCAGTTTAAGCTTTTTGTCTTGGCATAATTATTAGCTGCATCCCTTTCATAAATGTCCTGATTTGGATGATAGACTATATGATCATACTGAGTTATAGATCTGAAAATTCATTTAATTGGCAGATATTGGACATCTCCAGTTACCTTCATTTTACTACTTTAGAGGCACTTAGGTATTTGGGCTGCCAATTAATATTTAATTATTATAGTCAAATAATCTAGCACAAAGTCTTATTTGTATCTTGTTTCATTCATTTTACCAGGGTAAAGATAATATCATAAGCTGTTATAAATAGAAGGGCAAAAATAACATAGATCGTTACAACTCAAATCAAATATCAAGACTCCATGATGCAGTTCTCATGGTGAGATGCGGCCTAATCTTCTCACTTGTACTCATCCAGCATCTGTTCTTAGAATGTGTATGTGCTGCTACAGATAATGAAGAACTGATCTAATTGAAATTCTGGTTTTAATAAAACAGCAACTAAATAAAGTAAGATCTCATAACAACATCTACTCTGCCTCTTTGCAAATTACAGGACTCATCCTTTTGTGACTTTCTTTTAAATCAAATATAATATAGTATAGTAATATAGGATATTGACATGCAATACATCATGCTTAACAGAAAGAAGAATTTTGATCACACAAAACATAATTATAAAACTTTCACATATTCCAATGCATTTAAATTGTCTATTTTTCATTGGCTGTTATATTTTTATAACAAGCCACTGAAAAAGGTGATAGTTGAGAGACTTAGTTTGTTACAATAATAAACAAAACAATAACATGTTAATTACTTTATTTGGGTCACATATTTTCTTCTTTGGATAATTTCTACAAGACTTTTATCATTATTAATAATGTTGGCAGTATAGAAAACCAATCCTACACTTAATGTCTTCCATTAGTTCCCACTTAACTTGAATTATGAAGAATAAATTATAGTTATCAAATTCTTATTAGGCACTTTATTTTGTGGATACTACTTCTTTTCATTATGATGACTTTCTGCACTACTAATAAAAGTGAACTACTTTTAGTCATATTCTGTTATATATCATTGTCTGTGAACATGCTACTCCTTGTACCTGCAAGTCTTTTAACTCTGTAACATTTTCTTTATCTAGGTGATATTTTTTTTAGCTTTCCAATATCAAGGCAAATATCAGCTCCACAACCATGCACCATTGTCTCCACCAAAATATTTCTCCAATATCTTCCACAGCACCTGTTACACAAGTTACAACATTGTGTGTCTGTTTTTTCATTCTGTCTCATCACGAGATTGTGCATTTTTTAAGGAATGGGAGTACGTCTTCCAACTATACAACTCCATATAACAGAATATGTGTAACAGTTCAATTAATAGTTACTAAATGCCAACTGAATGAAAGGATAGTAAATAGTTAGTATAAACCTATCTGGAAAGGATATAAAATAATGGAGATTCACTAATTTCAAAAAGACCTTGATATCTATAATGTTCCAGAGAATATCTTTGTTATTCTCAAAGAAATAATTGCAATGAAACAGTACCTATCCGCACATTTATTATCTAGTGGAATATCTCATAATATAGATTCTGCTTTTTTGTGACTTAAAATCTAAGTAGAAACTGTGGAAATGATAAGATACAGATTAAAAATGCAAATTGTCACACAAACATTCTCTAGGTCAAAATTTAAAAAAATATTTTCAAATTAAAAATCACTCATGAACACCTATATCTTTGCCTTTTAACACAGAGATTTATTGAACATTTAACATATATTCTATGCAGTTTTATAAATGTTGTTATACTGAAACATGATACTCTAACATCTCTAAGATAAGACCCAAAATCTAAGTGCATTCTCTTAGCCAGGATTCTGGATTCACTCAAAGGTTTTGGCTACAGTGTAGTAAGTTTTTAAATGCTTTCTAAATGTCATCTTCTTGTTTATTCCTACCAATAATGTACTAAGGGATAATATTCCCATAGTTTTACTTGAAACATAATTGTCTAGTCACATATTTCAAATGGCTCAGGTTGGAACTCATTTCCTAGTAAGGATTTATTTATTTTATTTTTAACAATTTTTAAATTTATTTTTATATTGGGATTTCTTTTTTTTGTTTGTTTGGTAATGTTTTCCATTCAGGGTAGGTTGTACTCTCTGTGATTTGACAAATGGCAAAACTATCATCATATGAACTATCCCTTCAATAAAGTGATTCTTTAAAAATAATAAATTAAGTATAATGATAAATTAAGGAAAATAAGTGAATTAATCTATTGATAAAATAGAAGCCTTCTTCTTTTTTGTATTAGCCATACAACTTTAGGAAAACTATCATTGTCAAAACTGAGTCTTAGTAGGAAATAATAAATTAGAAACACTGCTTTAATATACCTATTTAGTAATTTTCTAAGAAAATTAACTTTGTTAAACTACTAGAGATATTCCTTAAAAAAAAAAGATTAACCTATTTATTTGAAGGAGTTACAGAGAGAGAGAGACAGAGAGGGAGATGCAAAGAGAGAAGGAGAGAATATTCTATCCACTGGTTCACTCCCCACGTGGCCGCAATGGCCAGGGCTGAGGCAGACTGAAGCCAAAAGCCAGGAGCCAGGAGCTTCATTCTGTTCTCCCATGTGGATGGCAGGGTCTCAGACACTAAGGCCATCTTCCACTGCTTTTCCCAAGCCATTATCCAGGAACTGAATTGAAGTGGGGCAGCTGGGAAACAGTGCCCACAAGGGATGTTGGCATTGCTGTAGCAGCTTTACCTGCCATGATACAAAACCAGCCCTCCACCCCCTTTTTATGCTTATCAGTTGGAGGGCTTAGAACTTTCTAGTGTCTGGAGCAATGAAAGAAATTCAAAATGTGGAAAATGGCATTCAGAAAAATGTACCTTATGTTAACTGCATAGTGTAGTTTCAAATTGTCTAACATTGGTTGTCTACAGCAAATGTACTATGTGTAATCTTTGCTATCCCTTCTGTTTCAACTTAGATATTATACTCATCAACATTTCTTATTTAAATTAGAAGTATAGAGGCAGAGGCATCTGTGACAGTTAAATGAATGAATTACAATATTAGCAAGAGAAATATCTGGACACTATAAAATGATTTTATAATTCCTCAGTTAAATAAAATAACATCCTGTCAACAATGTCCTCATTACTCTGTTTTTGTTTGAATTTAATGAGAATTATATACAATTTCCTTAGTTTCTATAGATCACCCACTGATGGACAGATGTACATGTCTTTATAAATGTCAAATAAGAGCAATAAATGTCTAGAAATTGTTCAAACTTTATTTACAATGCAATGATTTGAGAAGGTAAAGGGAACTATATGTCTTTTGGAGACATTAAAACATTAGAGTTTCAACATCTGCATGAGTTTCGGAGAGACAAATCCTTTTCAATCCATAACAAGTATAATTCTTTTAGTTTCATGATTTGAAATTCTGTGTAAATACAAAGGAGAAAACCTTAAATATATGTTTGATGCTTCTATGCATTAATCACTTGGTCAACAAATATTATTCAGCATATGTTATACAATAGACTGAGCAACATGAGGGAAATAAAATCATGAAACAATTTCTGCCTCTTGAGAATTAAGTTCAATGAACAATTATTTAATCATTGTTATGTATTAGGGAACAGGATATTCATTTACAATTCAAAAATGAATAAAATATATCCTTGAACTGTATCGTAATAAGAACTATATCATAATAAAGCAAGTGCTGTGTGTTCAATGAATTCAGGGCACAATAGGATGAGTAACTGACTCTGAAAAAGCCCATGATTCATTAGAGAAAGGTAACATTTGAGATTGAACTTCAGATGTCCTTTATTGGAACTTTTAATATTATTAGACTGGTATCTTTATTTATTCTTAGTTTTTATTTTTTGAGATACAGAGAGAAAATATTGGTGTGCGTGTGTGTGTGAGAGAGAGAGGGAAAGAAAGAGAGAGAGAGAGAGAGAGAGAGAGAGAGAGAGAGAGAGAGAAAGAGAGAGAGAGAGAGAGAGAGAGAGAGAGAGAGAGAGAGACACTCCCAACTGCTAATGATATGGGCCAAGCAGGGAGTTAGTGAAGAACAAAGAAACTCAGAGATTTCTAGCAGTCCTTGTCAGTCCTGAATCCCTAACTCCACCCTTTCCCATGCCAATTCAGCAAACCCAACTTCCCAGAATACACCTATGCCTCCTCCACCATGAAGAGGATGCCATGATGAACATATGTACTCTGAGTTTCTGGTGGAGCTGCCATGAAAATCACCCCAGAGATCATCACATACACTGAATCCCTCCCAAACTCCACCACATTTGTGCGTACAATGAGGGCACTACTTTCTAACCAATGTAGGAGCAGCCAAACTGGGGTGTATATGATTCTCCTCATGGCATGAGCTTCTCCTCATGGGACTGCCCATGTATACTTCTGAATGTGTACTATCTCTTTAATCTTTTAAAATAAATCCGACTCCCACCCTTGCACTTTATCTATGTCTCTGCTTTGAATTCTTACCTCATGCAGAGAAAAGAACCTGGATTAAACTACAACAGCAGACCCTTTCCAACAACACTAGTTTACTCCCTAAATGCCTTCAATGCCTGAGGTCAGGTCAGGCTGAAGCATGGAGCATAAAGTCCATTCAGTTCTCCCCTTGACTGGCAGAGACCTGATCACTTGAGCTACCACAACCTGCTCCCAGGGTCTACCCTGGTGGGAAGCCAAACTAGGAGCCAGAGCTGAGACAAACCTTGATACTGTCATGGAACTCTATCATCTTAACTGTAGGGAAATAACCACTACAGATGGGAATATTCAAAAATCATGTATATGGCATCTAACAATATCCACCAAAAGTTTCAGCAACTGCTGAATCTACATTTATTGAATACTTATCATATGGAAATAATACATAGAATCAAATATGTCTATAAACAGTACAATAACTCTACCTAAATTGTGCAGGCAGTAAAACCTTTGGAAATTTAGGGCTTGGCAAATTTACCATGAGCTGAGACCATGGAGAATGGCTCAGCAGAGGAAATGGTATATGAACCTGTTTTGGAGAAATATAATCCAACATCTTGAAAAAAAATCTTCTATCACGCCTTAGAATTATAAGTGTTTACAGTGCTTTGATATTCAGTTTAGCTACAGTAAAGGATTTCTGTAATATGTTATACTTCAGAGCCTGCACTGTGGCATAGCAGACTAACCCTCTGCCTGTGGCACCAGCATCTCATATGGGCGCTGGTTCCTGTCCTTGCTGTAGCTCTTCTAATCCAGCTTCCTACAATGGCCTGGGAAAGCAGTAAAAGATGGCCCAAGTGCTTGAACCCCTGCAACCATCTGGGAGGCCCAGAAGAAGCTCCTGGCTCCTGGCTTTGGATTGGCTCAGCTACAGCTATTATGAATATTTGGGGAGTGAACCAGTAGATGGAAGACCTTTTTCTCTCTGTCTGTAACTCTACCTCTCAAATAAATAAATAAAATATTAAAATAAAGAAATGTTGGGGCTGGAGCTGTGGTATAGCAGATAAAGCTGCTGCCTGCATTGCCAGCATCCCATATGGGCGCCGGTTCAAGTCCCAGCTGCTCCACTTCCAGTCCAGCTCTCTGCTATGGCCTGGGAAAGCAGTACAATATGGCCCAAGTCCTTGGGCACCTGCATCCCTATGGGAGACCCAGAAGAAGCTCTTGGCTACTGGCTTCAGATTGGTGCAGCTCCAGAACTTACGGCCAATTGGGGAGTGAACCAGCACATGGAAAATCTCTCTTTCTCTCTCTCTGTGTAACTCTGAATTTGAAATAAATAAATAAATAAATAAATCTTTTTTTTTTTAAAAAAAGAAATGTTACATTCTGTTAAATCTATAAATATAAGATCTCTCATGCCTACAGCAGCTAGAGAAAGCTTTTCAGCTGTGGTTTGTTGGTGATCACATTTACCTTCTGAGCGAATAATTCCTAGAAAAACTCTTAACAAACACTTGATATTCAGCTGCATTTATCTTCTTTAACCTATTTCCTTTGAGATGCTTTGCTGATCCTCAGTGGTAGTGGTAGCTCAAAGCAAAGCAAAGCAAATGGAGGGAGGAAAAGAAGAGGAGAGAGAGTATATGTGTTTCCTGGGGGGAATTTATATTTCAATACCTGAGCATACCAAACCATATCGTGCTCTATGTGTCTTTGTTTCAAAACGTCTCTTCTAGTATGTAATCATTTCTTTGTATCACAATAGTTTTGTCAAATTGGATGAAACTTGGGTCTGATCTATGGCATAGCAGGTAGAGCCACCACCTGTGGTGCCAGAATCCCATTTGGGCTCCAGTTCAAGTCCCAGGGCTGATTCACTTCTGATCTAGCTCTCTGCTGTGGCCTTTGAAAGCAATAGAATATGGCCTAAGTCCTTGGGCCCCTGCACCCACATGGGAGTCCTGGAAGAAGCTCCTGGCTCCTGGCTTTGGATTGGCACAGCTCTGGCTATGGTGGCCATCTGGGGAGTGAACCAGCGGATGGAAGACTTTGTCTTTCTCTCTATCTCTCTGTCTCTCTCTGCCTCTGTAACTCTGCCTTTCGAAATAAATAAATAAATCTTTTAAAAAAGTGGGTGAAATTTAATCATTGTGATAGCATGAGATTCCTCTAGATAATTATGTAGCTTATTGTACTTGTGTGAATTTACATTGGAAATGACTTCTGATTTCTTCATAGATACTACATTTCACATTTTAATTTACCCAGCTTTCCTCTGTGAATCACTTACTAGAAGAAATGTGAGAGTTGGTTTCATCCAGATCATACTTGCATATTTAGGCTGCTTTCTTAATTTGCAAGATATCCATCTGTATTTATTTGCTTGGTGATTATTCTAATATATACAAATTGCTTTCTGTTCTTTTAACATCTATGTTTCTTTTTCTTTATGCTAATGTGACTTTTTTTCTCATCATGGACTTAAATTTTTTGTGTTATCTTTCATGTTTGATGCCACAAATTTCTGAATGTAAACAATAAGGTAGACAAAACTTGAAAACAAGGCCTTTTGCTTGTATGTATTCTTTGAGTGAGTTCAAAGCTTGCACTCATTTCACTTTAATAAAGTACAAATTTTTTTTAATATAATTTATTAAGAAGTATGCCAAAATCTATATAATAAAATAAAAAAATGCATTTGTTTTTTAGGAATGTGCATCCCCACAAGAAAACAAACTGTCATTTAGAGTATAAAAGAGAGTACAAAAATTATATCAAGACCAATAAGATATTACAAAGCAAAAGAAAAATTTTTCAGGGATACATGGCTTTTTACCCAGTATGTCACATTTCTGGCCTTGGTGTGTGTGTGTGTGTGTGTGCTTCAAAGAGGTAGAGTGACAGAGAGTCAGAGAGAGAGAGAGACATACATACAGAGGAGAGAGAGAGAGAAACACACACACACAGATCTTCTACTGCTGCAACAGTGGGATTGGTCCAGGCCAAACTCAGAACTGAGGATCCATCTCGGTGTCCCACGAGGATACTGAGCCATCTTCCACTGCCTTCCCAGGCACATTAGCAAGTAGAGCAGCCTAGAGAGGAACCAGCACTCTGATATGGAATGATAGTGTTGCAAGGGGTGGTTTAACTCTTTGTGCCACAATGCTGGCCCCTGGGGATACATGTCTTATATAAGACATGAACCTTTTTAAAAAAATTATATTGGCAGTGAGTAACAATGATTGAAATATTTTTATTCAGATAAGATAGCTCATGATTTTTTAAAACAAGGTTTATCTTATATCCCTGTCTCAAATGTTCTTAAAATTAGTATTAAATCAGGCATAGAAACAGTTAAGTAGATCTTTTTATACAAATGACTATATATTGATATGTCTAATGCCTTTTCTTGAGTCATGAGAATTACCATTCAGTTGGACATTATTGGAAGGACAAAAGAGGTATAAGTATATATGTTATAAGTCTTCAACAATTGGCCGGCGCCATGGCTCACTTGGTTAATCCTCTGCCTGTGATGTCGGCGTCACATATGGGCGCCGGTTCTAGTCCTCTTCCAGTCCAGCTCTCTGCTGTGGCCCAGGAGGACAGTGGAGGATGGCCCAGGTGCTTGGGCCCCTGCACCTGGATGGGAGACCAGGAAGAAGCACCTGGCTCCTGGCTTCGGATTGGCACAGCTCAGGCCATGGCGGCCATTTGGGGAGTGAACCAACGGACAGAAGACCTCTCTCTGTCTCTCCCTCTCACTGTCTCACTCTGCCTGTCAAATAAAAAACAATTTTTAAAAATAAGTCTTCAACAATAAAGCAACATAAAAAACAGAGAAATTGCATGCTTACATACAAAATACTGAGTAACTTCATTTCTATTTTTTGATGCCTATAAATTAGAGTGTTCTTGTGGAAATTTACTAATAAGTGGGGTTTCTTTAAGGAGAAACCAAAAGTTAAATTCTTTTTGACACAAATTTATTTTCTTCTGTTAGAGACTCTGTAATAGGTGCAGGTGAAGGCACTGAGGTTCAGTTTCTCAAAGTAGAACTTATGTGTACGTATGTATGTATGTGTGTGGGGGTGGGGAGGAAGATTGTGTGTTCGATTGTAAGAAAGCAATCCATTGGCACAGAATGCCTCCAGTCTCCTTATTTATCTATGATGTCATGTGTAAAACTATGTAACAGTGGATGCTATACTAGAGCAGATTTGTTTTAATTAACTAGTCTGAGCCTAAACAGTAACTCTTGCCTACTAAATCATACAATATATTAAAAATAAATAAATTGAAATCAAAATTTACAATTAATAAACACTTCAGAGAGACTTTACATACCTTGGTCTAATGGTGATTCTAACACTCACGGTGATATGGGCCAATTATATTAAGCCATTTTGAAAGGCTGTTTTTCACCATGTTTTTTCAATTCTTCAGAGTCTGCAGTGATGACCAACATCAGATACCATTAAGAAGTCTTCAAGCGTGTAAAATAATATGATTTCACAATGATTACATATTCACTCTACAGCTGGCTGAGTTTTTACATCTCCATTTGTCATTGACGATTGTGTCCAATTAAATGATTAGCTTTTAAAAACTGCTGCACATTATGAGAGTGAACTTGTGTTCCATTGCACTGAGTGATGCAGAAACAAACTCATTACAGCATGTAATTCACCCATATTAAATAACAAACAGATGGCTGCTGTAAATGAGAGCTCCTTTTTCTCTTCAAAAGTGCCAGGAAAAAGGTGTTTTTATTTATCTTTGTTTCCAGCTTCTTTCTGTTTTCTTGACAAGTGGGCAGCTGGTTGCTGAGGTTTTCAATTGGTGCAGAAGAATGAAAAGCCTGTTTCCATTAATTTCCCCATAAAATAAGTCTTTGAATCATTTCTGTTATAAATGCAAGTGCAGTAGCAAGCTGCTGCTTGATTAATTCACTTATTATGAAGATTTCATCTTTTATAAGAGGGCCTGCAGGTAATTTATCTTGTTTAGTAAGATTAGAAAAATGTAATTATCTTGATACCTTTGGACCCCTCTCATTTTAATTGTGTTCCCATAAATTTCAAACATAAAGATGGGGATTTTTTGCGCACAAATGTTCCAACATGTGTTCAAAAAATGTGCTGTGATATCTGCATAAGAATTTATCAAGTAAAATGTATTATGACTGTACTAATACAGGAATGCATACAAATAAAGCTAGCACAAAATTATAGTTGTGTGTACAAACAAATATCTGCATTTCTAGCTCCCTAGCCACCTAACAGCTGGAGTGAGGTAAAGGGATTTGGGATTTGTTACAAAGACTTTTTTTCCTTTATGAAGCATAAATGTCACTGGGGATTTGAAGAAATCTGTCTTATTTATACTAGTAAAATTTAAATTGTATTTATCGTGAAATATTCCAAACTCAAGCGAATTGACTACTATAGATAGATAGATTCATAGATAGATAGATAGCATGTCTTCCCATCTTTTTCACTACATCTATTAGCATTCCTGCAAAGCTGGAATTATCTCTGACTTTATAGAGACAACATGATTTGGTTTATTTTTAAAAATTTTTTTAAATATTTTTTTTTGACAGGCAGAGTGGATAGTGAGAGAGAGAGACAAAGGTCGTCCTTTTTGCCGTTGGTTCACCCTCCAATGGCCGCTGTGGCCGGCTCATCGCGCTGGTCCGAAGCCAGGAGCCAGGTGCTTCTCCTGGTCTCCCATGCCCGTGCAGGGCCCAAGCACTTGGGCCATCCTCCACTGCCTTCCCGAGCCATAGCAGAGAGCTGGCCTGGAAGAGGGGCAACCGGGATAGAATCCAGCGCCCCAACCAGGACTAGAACCCGATGTGCCCGCACCGCAAGGCAAAGGATTAGTCTGTTAAGCCACGGCACTGGCCCTATTTTTAAAAATATTTTGAAAAGAGTGAGCATTTGCTGCAGTGGTTAAGGCCACCACCTAGGACACACACATCCCATGTCACAGAACCTGGGTTTGAGTCCCTGCTCTGCTTTTTTTTTTTTTTTAATTTTTATTTAATAAATATAAATTTGCAAAGTATAACTTTTGGATTATAGCGGCTTCCCCCCCATAACCTCCCTCCCACCCGCAACCATCCCATCTCCTGCTCCCTCTCCCATCCCATTCACATCAAGATTCATTTTCAATTATCTTGATATACAGAAGATCAATTTAGTATATATTAAGTAAAGATTTCAACAGTTTGCACCCACACAGAAACACAAAGTGTAAAGTACTGTTTGAGTACTGGTTATACTGTTAATTCACATAGTACAACACATTTAGGACAGAGGTCCTACATGGGGAGTAAGTGCACAATGACTCCCGTTGTTGATTTAACAATTGACACTCTTATTTATGATATCAGTAATCACCCGAGGCTCTTGTTATGAGCTGCCAAGCCTGTGGAAGCCTCTTGAGTTCGCCAACTTCGATCTTATTTAGCCAAGGCCCCTGCTCTGCTTCTTATTCCAGTTTCCTGCTAATTTGAAGCCTAGGACACAACAGTGATGGTTCAGCTAGCTGGATCCCTGCCACCCAGAGGGGAAACAAGTTATCACATTCCTGTATCCTAACTTGGACTTGGACTGGACATTTGTAGAGTGAACCAGTATAAGAAAGATCTCTTTTCCCAGCTCTGTACTTTTCTTTTTTGAATAAAAATGAAAATAATCAAAAAATAAGATTAAAAATATCCTTCAAGAATGTAAAAAAGAATCCCTATTTCTTTCCATTTGCAACTTCAAATATTCTGTCTTGCAGAGGTCATGCTCTGGACCTTGGTAGAAATATCTTTCTTTCTCAGATCTTTCCTTCAATTCTGCTCAGATTGGTGCTTTTAATACTTTTCATTTCATTTAATTCATAGTATTTAAATTTTTGCTAGATTTTTGAAAATGTTGTGATTATCTAAATGAATTACTTTTTGTGGTGAAGTGCACATTTCTCTCAGCCTAGACTCACTGACTTGAAATCAATAATATATTATACCATTATATACTCTTTCAGAGTTTTTCATCTTTTTCTGTGGCTTCAGACTAAAGCATTTCATCCTTGTGTTCCCTTGAATAGTACTGAACTGTTCAGTGATTGTTTTAGTAAGTTCTGTGAGCTCTGTGCTTCTTTGGGCATATAACAAAGTGTTGTTGGGCTGAACTGAGAAGTCCTATATAAGGAACAGCCTATATCATTCAAATTATGTATAATTAGGCTTTTAATTATAATACTTTTTTCTGTTTTTCAAACAGCTTTCCATATATTGTGACAAAATTGTATAACATCAAATTGAATCACTAGGTTAATCCTCGGCCTGAGGCGCCGGCATCCCATATGGGCGCTGGTTCTAGTCCCGGTTGCTTGTCTTCTAGTCCAGCTCTCTTCTGTGGCCCGGGAAGGCAGTGGAGGATGGCCCAGGTGCTTGGGCCCCTGCACTCGCATGGGAGACCAACAAAAAGCACCTGGCTCCTGGCTTCAGATCGGCACAGCTCCAGCCATTGTGGCCGTTTGGGGAGTGAACCAACGAAGGGAAGACCTTTCTCTCTGTCTCTCTCACTGTCTGTAACTCTACCTGTGAAATAAATAAAATCTTTAAAAAATATAATAGAAACACAGCTATTGTCAGTACAGAACACTTGAATGTTTTCATTTTTTTCTTTTTGTGTATGATTTATTCACTTTACTGTATAGATACAGTTATTGCTTCTGAATATATCTGCCTCAAGGGCTCTCTGTAAAAAAAATTATCAATTGTGATTATTTGTGTTACTTGTGCCAACATTGTGGAGTAGTGGGCAACGCCAGCACCTTGGACACTCTCATTCCATATGGGTGCCAGTTCACAAAGTGGCTGTTGCACTTCTGATCCAGCACTCTCCTGATAGTCTGGGAAAAGTAGCTGAAGATGCTCCAAATTTTTGGTCCCTTGCCACCCAGGTGGAAGACCTGGATTAAACTCCTGGCTCCTGGCTTTAGCCTGGCCCCAAACTGGCTATTGAGTCCATCTAGAGAGTGAACCAGCAGTTAGAAGATTTCTCTCTCTCTCTCTCTCTCTCTCTCTCTCTCTGTGTGTGTGTGTGTGTGTCTCTATCTCTGTGTGTGTCTCTCTCTCTCTTTCTCTCTCTCTATGACTCTGACATTCCAAATAAATAAATAAATCTTAAGAAAAATTTTAAAATATTTGTATGTGACTTTATGATCAATTTTACAAATAGATACTAAAGCTGTTTCATGTTTAATATTTAGTGTCAGGAGTAGGAAAGTTCCTCAATTTATTAAGCATGTGGTCTCCTCCACTTTACTCTGTGGATTTGTCACCTTCACTGTAAAGGCTGTGTGCTGTGGACTGAATCATAAACCCTAAACTTTCTATGTCGATGGCTTTACCCTAACGTGTTGGTTTTCAAAGTGAGACCTTTAGGAGATAACTAAGTTTAAATAAGTTATAAAGATTAGGCCCTTATAATAATATTAATGTCCCTAGAAGAAACAGAATAGAGACCTGAGTGCTCACACGCATTCTCTGTCTCTCTCTCTTTCCTTGCCATGTTAGAACATAACAAGCAAGCAGTCACCTGCGAGTCAGGAAGAGAGTTCTCATCAGGAACTAAATAAGCCAGAACCTTGATCTTGGGCTTCCAGCCTCCAGACCGTAAAAAAATACATTTCTTCGTTAAAGCCAGCAATCTATGTCATTTTGTTAGGACAACCCAAGCTTGCTAAAACACTGTTGCTGCCTTGCCTCAGCGCCAGAGATTTTAGGAGACTCACTCATTTGTATTTCCACCCTCTTTCAGAAACACTATATCAAATCTTTAATACAAAATAAAATTATAAAAAGTTTATATTTATTCTATTTATATATATTCATGAAGTTGATGACAAAATAAAACTTCCTAGGACGTACCCAAGTCATAGTGCACAAACATCTACTATAATTCATTAACCTGTTGAAATAGTAATGGCAAAATTAAATATTAACAAATATTTTTTCTTATGTTTTGATGAAGTGTTAACTTGGTAAAACTTTAATTTCTCCTTTCAGTATGGGAGCTTCATCTGTCATCTTATAATTTACCTAATGTAGACTAATCTACTCTTTATAAATTTAGAAATTTCTTTGGAGGCATCTGAAGTATTTGATCCTGAGACTTTCAGAGTCTCTTTTTGGTTAAGATAGAAATAAATAAAAGAACTCTTCTGAGATATAGTCTTAATGTAGAGCAGGCAACTTTGAGGGGGAAAAACACCAAAATTACTTGTTATCCAAAATGTATTAATACCCTTTTATATCCTTAGGTTAAAGTCTAAAATGAAATATAATTTTGGGAGATGTAAGAAGAAATCAATGATATTGAGGGAAGGAATTTAGCAAAATCAGTAAGTAAATACAGAAGTTTATTTCTTTAAAGTCCTATGTTTATTTTATTTATTTGAAAGGCAGATTTACAGAGAGAAGAAGAAATTGAGAGAGAAAGAGAGAGAGAGAGAGAGAGATCTTCCATCTACTGGTTCACTCCTCAAATGGCCACAACAGTCTGGGATGGGTCAGGCCAAAGCCAGTAGCCAGCAGATTCTTCTGGGTCTCCCCCATGGTTGCAGGGGCCCAAACACTTGGGCCATCTTCCATTGCTTTCCCAGGAGCACCAACTGAGAGCTAGATTGGAAGTGGAGCAGCCGAGTTTTGAACTGATGCCCAGATGGGATCAGCATTGCAGGTAGAGGCTTAACCCATCACACCACAACTCCGGCCCCAAGTCCTAGGTTCTAAAGTAAGTGTTAAGGCTGCTGAAATCAGAAGAGGTATAATAGAAATAGAAAGGTGCCATGAACACGAAATGGTGAGAAAATACCACCAAAAAAGGAAAGAAGTGATGAACAGAGCTAAAGATTTTTATAATCCAATAAAAATTATTCTTCTTCAAAGTGAATTTCAACACCAATATCCAAAAGGCATATTTGTTTCTTCTAAAATCAGGAACAGAAAACAGCAATAGCAGTACCCATAAACTTTATCAGTCATTTCAGTTCTCTATTGCAATGAGTGGCATAAGTCAACATAGTATTATTTCTCATGACTGTATCGGGTGAACTGCCATACTTTGAGTTCCAGGTAGTCAGTTCAGATGCTAAGAGGTCCAAAAAGACCTCATCTACAGTGGTGGCAATTGATGCTGCCAAGGTCTTGATTGTATTAGGCTTCTTATTACGATTGTTCAAGCTTCCTTTTAGAACCACAGCTTTAGGCTATCAAGACTGGTGAAATGGGTCTAAGAAGCAAAGGTAGAAACTGCTAGACCATTAGAGGGCTTAATCCAAGTGTTTTCACATTACTACTTCTTTTTTATCCCACTGGTTTAGCAAGATTGGCACAGACTCAAAATGGGACTAATATAGAAAAACATGAATGGCAAGGGTTATGGTTTATTGGAGCCTCAAAAGTAAAATCTGTCACCTATGATTGGTGGAAGAATACCACTAAGAAGCCATATTTTCAGGAAGCAGTCTGTTTTTGTTGCAATGGAGGAAAAGAGTAAAGATGAGCAAGAAAAAAGCAAATTGTCACATAAATATAAGTCAAATCCATAATAAGGGAAAACATAAAAAACAATGAAATATCTTGTCATTTTGCATCTTTCAGAATGACTGTTATCTAGATGCTAACATATAACAAGTGTTATCAAGGGTACAAGGAAAAAGTAATTCTAGTGCACTATTGGTAGTAATGTAGACTGATGTAACCATTGTGAAAAACAATATTGAGGCAACTAAAACTTGTTAATAAAAACTTTGCATATGATCCAGCAATCTTTCTTCTTGTCATAAATTCAAAGGAAATGAAATCACCAACTTTGTGGTGTCCCCATGTCTATTGCAGCATCGTTCACAATAGCCAATATGACGGTACTTCAAAAAGTTTTTGAAAGGTATAATTAAAAGGTAAACTTATTTGAAATCTATGTATAGTCTTTTCACAAAACACATTTCCATGAATTTTTAAGAGATGTCCTATACATAATAATCTTCAGTGTTGACAAATGACTGGATCAAGAAATTGTTGTAGGGGGACCAAAATGAAGAAATTGTGATATGCATAAGATTACATACAGAGTATTCTCAGCCTTAAAAAAAGGAGATCCTGCTATTTGTGACAAGGATGAGTCCAGAGGATACCAGAATAAAAAATACTACATGATTTCACTTATATGTGGACTCTTAAAAACAATAAAATGCATAGGAATTAAGAGAAGTTGTTAATGGCTCAGGAGATGGCATAAATGGAAAGATGTTTGTGAATGGGTAAAATTTTAATTATGCAGAATGAATACATCTAGAAATATACCACAACTGAGCTATAGTTAAGTATACTGTATTGTATGCTGGAAATATGCTAAAAGATATATTTTAGGAACTTTTACTACATGAATACAATTATGTGAGATGACATAAATTAATTCAATTGACAGTAATTATTTATAAGTGTATCAAAATCATATTATAAGCCTGAAATAAATATAATTAGAAAAATGAAAGCATTTTCTCTATCTCTATTGGCCAAAGAAGAATGGAATATATAAGAAAGCACACAAAATTATCTATCACGAGAAAGGTGTTAATTAATTTGGAATAGAGCCTTAACTTCCATCACCAACAAACCAAACCAAATACACACTATTGCAAATAACTGTAGAACTCTACCTCTGAAGTGGTGAGTAATATAAAAGGAACCTATACAGTACCTATACAATGAAAGCACATGAAAAAGGGAAAATAATGGAATACGATGAAAAAAAATACTAATTCAGAAGAATCTCCATCAGAAAAAAATAACATGGAGGTGAATAAAATATATGACAAAATTTAAACCATGGCTTGCCAAAATAAAACAAAAATATGAAACTCCCAGTGATGCAGTCACTGCTTTGAAGCACAAATCAGAAATGCTAGAACTCAGAGTTGATAAATAAAACACCATATGTACATGAAAATATTAAAAGCACATGTCAAAGAAATAGAGGAAAAAATAAAAGGACACAAAGAGAAGAGATTGTGGCAAACTTAGTGAAGGATGGATAGAAATTACAGAAATATGCAGATAAATATTATAATACTGTAAAAAGATCAAATGAAAAATGATAGCATAATGAAACAAGTTACTTAAAGCTTCAAAGAACAAAATTGAAGTAAAGGAAGAAAGAACTTGAAGACAAAATAGAAAATCTTTGCTCAAATTGTTAAACAAAAAACTCTTATTAGAAGTTCACATTACCTGTCTAGGTCAATTAGATGAGAATGATAACTATTGATTCAAAATTGAGTAACATTTCTGGAATTCAAAGGTGAAGAAGCTACTGTTTTGGATTCCAGGCAAAAATACTGCCACTTCTGTGGACAGTACTTTATTCTGGGCTCAGAGTAATAAAAATGTAATTAAGATTTAGTTCCTGACAAAGGGTCAATCAAATTCAACAAGAAATTTGTGGGCTGGTGTGGTGTAGCCGGTAAAGCCACCTTCTGCTCCATATGGGATGCTGTTTCTAATTCCAGCTGCTCTACTTCTGATCCAGCTCCAGATTAATGGCCTAGGAAAAGCTCGGAGGATGGTCCAAGTGTTCAGGACCCTGCCATCTACTTGGGAGACCAAGAAGACAGAGACCTGTCTTCTGTCTTTGGGCTAGCCTAACCCTGGCTGTTGGAGCTATCTGGAGAGTAAACCAGTGAATGAAATATCTGTCTCTCTCTCTAACTTCAAATGAATAAGCAAATCTTAAACAAAAGAAGCAATTTCAAACTTTGAAGAATATTATTACACTGAGCCATTTTTGAGGAACATAATAGAGAAAAAAACTTTAAACAATGGAAATGTGATTCTAGAAATTGCAGCAGTATGGTAAAATTATAAGACTAAGAAACTTTATGATAAATTTTATGCAAATAAATATTAAAACTTGATGAAATGTTGGGAAAATTAAGAAATTTCTAGGAAAAGGAGAATGTTAAAAAGTGATTCCAGAAGTTAGCAAGTTTGAGCAAACAAATTTCCCAAGAGAAATTAGACAGATTTAAAAGTTTTCCTCAACTCATAAAAAAGGCCTAGGCTCAGATGTTATCAAAAGAAAATTCTACCAAAAATGTGATCCAATAAATCTGATGTCATTTAGTGTGCTATGAATTACATAAAAAAGAAAATAAAAAACTTTCCAAGCCCTTATTAAGCAAAAATAATCTGTAATAAAATCTTACTCTTTTTAAGGAAAAAAAAGCTACCACTGTGAGTTCTTATTGTGGATATTTATGTTGAAATTCTTAGTAAATAATTCACAAAGAGAAAACATATGTTAGAAGTACAGTAACCCAAGAGCAAAGAGTTTATTTTGTAAGTGTCTGGATGTTACAATGTTAGAATACGTCTTTATTGTAGTTGTTTTAGTGACATCTTTTTCTAAAATTTAAGAATTACATCTAAGCTTTCAAGATAGACAAGAGTATCATATTAATCAAAAGTTCTTACACTTTAGGTTTATTATTGAGATATAAACCAGAATAAAATTTATCAATTGCACATAATTGTACACATATTTTATTGTAGCTTCTATCATTTATTCTTACAGCACAAATTAACCAACAATTATACAAAAATTTTCTCCCTTGTCTCTATTACTCCAATAATGGATATGCTACATTGGACTAAGATCTTTTATCAAACACTTAAATTTAATATTCTAGAAATTGGCTTTGCAGTTTTATGGAATTTACATAAGTAGATAAAGATGATCAATTTATAAAATTTTTATTTGTATAAGGTGAAAAAATTCATGTATTTCATATTTACAGATATAAGAGCACAGTGATACTTCCCGCCCTATCCTCCCTCCTACTCACACTCCTTCCCACACTTTTCTCCATCCTTTCCACATTCCCACCCTCGTTCCTCCTTCCTATCTTATTTCTTATATTTTTTACAATGATATATATTCAGTTTATTTTATAATCACAAGCTTAACCCTCCACCAGATAAATAATTCAACAAGTAGTAAGTAGAAAAACCAATGTTCTTCAAGAGTATAGAAAAGGTATGTAAACAATATTCAAATCTTAAAATGTCAATTTCACTGTTAATTACATTATATTTTGTGCTTTGTATATTAATTATCACAAATCAGAAAACACATATGATATTTGTATTTTGGAAACTGGCTTATTTCAGTATACATAATGGTTTCCAGTTACATCAATTTTGTTGCTAAAGACAGAATTCCATTCTTGTTTATGGCTGACTAGTATTCCAGTGTATATGTACCACATTTTCTTCATCCAGTCATCAGTTGATGGTCATCTGTCTTGATTCCATATCTAGCTATTGTGAACTGAGCTGCAGTGTACATGTGGATACAACTAACTCTTTCATATAATGATTTCATTTTGATTGGGTAAATTCCCATGAGTAGAATGGCTGGATCATATGGTAGATAGTTTTCTTTCTGAGGAATCTCTACGCTGTCTTCCATAATGGTTGTACTAGTTTACATTCCCATCAACAGCATGTTAGAGTAACTTTTCCCACAATTCCTCACCACCATTTATTGTTTTTTGATTTTTGGATGATAGCCATTCTAACTGGTGTAAAGTGAAACCTCATCATAATTTTGATTTCCACTTCTCTGATGGCTAGTGATCCTCAGCATTTTTTCATGTCTGTTGGCCATTTGCATTTCATCCTTTGAAAAGTGCCAGTTCATATCCTTTGTCCATTTATTGACTGGATTTATTGTTTTGTTGACATTGAAATTTTTGAGCTCTTTATAGAATCTAAATATTAATGCTTTATCAGTTGCACAGTTTGCTAATATTTTCCTTCATTTGTCAGTTGCTTTTTAACTTTGTTATGTGTTTCTTTTGCCTTGCTGAAGCTTCTTATTTTGATCTTTTATGTCACATGATCCTAAAAGTCTACCTCTGGGCAGAGTTTACCATATAAGTAACATTTTATGAGATATATCTTTTTTTTGACAGGCAGAGTGGATAGTGAGAGAGAGAGAGAGAGACAGAGAGAAAGGTCTTCTTTTTTGCCATTGATTCACCCTCCGATGGCCGCTGCGGTCGTCGCATCACGCTGATCCAAAGCCAGGAGCCAGGTGCTTCTCCCGGTCTCCCATGCGGGTGCAGGGTCCAAGCACTTGGGCCATCCTCCACTGCCTTCCTGGCCATAGCAGAGAGCTGACCTGGAAGAGGGGCAACCAGGATAG
The DNA here is from genome assembly GCF_033115175.1 of Lepus europaeus. Lineage (NCBI taxonomy): Eukaryota > Metazoa > Chordata > Mammalia > Lagomorpha > Leporidae > Lepus > Lepus europaeus. The sequence continues at coordinate 42,282,561 of NC_084832.1, read as the reverse complement.
AATCCAGCGCCCCAACCGGGACTAGAACCCAGTGTGCCAGTGCCGCAAGGCGGAGGATTAGCCTGTTAAGCCATGGCGCCTGCCTGAGACATATCTTGTATATGAAATACTACAGAATGTTTGCTGCATTTTTCTAATATTTCATTTTATTAAATTTTATTTCCAGGCCAGCGCCGATGCTCACTTGGTTAATCCTCTGCTTGCTGTGCCAGCATCCCATATGGGTGCCGGGTTCTAGTCCTGGTTGCTCCTCTTCTACTCCAGCTCTCTGCTGTGGCCCAGGGGTTAGTGGAGGATGGCCCAAGTGCTTGGGCCCCTGCAACCACATGGGAGACCAGGAAGAGGCACCTGGATCCTGGCTTCAGATTGGCACAGCACTGGCCATAGTAGACATTTGGGGAGTGAACCAACGGAAGGAGGATCTTTCACTCTGTCTCTCTCTCACTGTCTCTAACTCTACCTGTCAAATAATTTAAAAAAAATTATTTCTTTGTATAGGCACATATTGTTAATAAAATAAATCTTAAGGTCAAGTGACTGATTAGCTAAGAATTTGGCCATTTTTACTTAGAAGTTTTTATTCTAGAACAGGCTATGTTTAAGCAGAAATGTTGCCTCTAGAACGCACATTTATCTGTGTTTAATAAGAGTGGGTGACATTTCTGTTATCTGTTGTTAGGCATTTAAGATTTTCCAACACATGTCCTCATTCTAAGAAAAAGGATCAGGAACAAAAATGCCAATGTTTATAGAAATGGTGTAATGCAAATGCCAAGATAATGTTGCCTCTGGTAACTTGAGCAAAATATAAGATACTTAGGAGGGAAAATACGTTTCCATTTATTAACACAAATTAAATAGGGACAATTTTTTTGGAAGTGTAAGAAATGACAGATATTTCCTAATTGAAAATAAATGAAAAGAGTAAAGTAACTTAAAGTGTAAAAAATAATTAGACCTTGGAAAATTGTGTGTAGTGCTTAGGAGGTTTTCAAAGGTGGCTGGGAATGAATATAGAATGAGTTAATTTAGATTTAAAGAGTTAGTGACATCAATCTGCAGATAGCTTCTGGATCTTTTAGCTAGTAAAACATATATGAACTAGAGTCTCAGTAAGTCTTCCTCCTTATGGCAGAAGTATGCATTGTATGGATTAAAAACAAAAAGGTAAGAAAGTTGATAGCTTCAGAAGTCCTTTGAGGATAATGTGTAAATTGCAACTCAGCCCAAGCTACCCATCCCCCATTTAATAAAAATTTTATTATTCAAGCTGTGAATCAGCATAGCCTATAAACTGTAGGCTTCTCTTCCATGACTTTGATTCTTGACAGCTGTAATTGATATATATAAACTCTTTGAATGTGACTTCTGGCAAATTTCAATAGTGTAAATTTTTAGACTACTAGGCAGATGGCTAAGTGCACATGTTTGAATACTTTGGTTTGCCTATTAATTTTGGGTTTGCCATGTGTTTTTTGTTTGGGGGACACCAGTACTTTTTGTGACAATTTCTAGGACATCTCATTATTCACTCAAGACTAATACATCAAATATAAGAATTAAGTCATTGTGGTTTGTTACTGGTTGTAGACCCCCTACAAAAACAAACCAAAATCTAAATATTGGATAAATGCTAGTTGAAATATTTCAAAATTTTCAATATAATTATTTATCTCAAACCAAATAGAGATGTTAACATTTAAAATCTGCTATTTTTATATTTATTATTCCATTTTTATCTAATGATGGTTGTAAATTATTCTATTTTCCAAAAATATCAGAGCTCTTTTTTAATATATAATTTATTTTCTAAAGATTCAATTTACCCTTGTTTCACCAATGTATGATAGTAGCCATTTCCCAAACATGCTAACAATAATGGCTTGGAAACCAGAATATGAGTGTGTTTTCCCTGTATGCTTCTTATTTTGCCATATTTTCCATTTTTCTTAGCTTTATTTGTGTTTTAAGAATAGACATTATAAATATATATATTTATATATATCATAATATATATTATATATTCCAATATATACTTATATATATTGGAAGAAGAGCAGCTGGGACACAAACTAGTGCCCATAATGGATGCCAGCATCATATATATATATATATATATATATATATATATACACATATTATATATGTATTATGTATATTATAGTTGCAATATATAGCAGCAACCTGCTTTTTAATATATTTGGAATATTATTCAGTTATTTCATGAGATTTTAGTGTTTTGTGTTATAGTTCAGATAAGATTCTTGGAGTTCACTTTCATCACAGATGAGCAATTTTAAGTGAACTCTGAACAAAAATAAGTTTTGTCTCAACTGACTCTATATAACCATAGAGTTTTCTCAATCTTTATTACTACATATGGCAAATTTTAAGATGCATGTTTGAATTGGAGAATTATATTTAATCAAAAACTCTAGATTAATATATTGGTGGTCTGTTCCTTTATCGTTCTGTTAGAAAATAAAGTATCTATTAGAAAATTCAGTTTATGTAAGATGCTGATTCTTCTATAAACCACATCCAAAACACATTTTAAAAGAACTATCACAAGCTTTCACTCTGGTCTTTTAAACAATGTATTTCTCTCTGGAATAGTTTATTATTTCTATGTTAACTCAAAAAGGTGTGAATAAATAACTTAATTGTCTCCACTGGTCCCCTCACATAACTCTTGGTTTTAGCAGAGTTTTTGATATGCCACCTTAAAATTGTAGTGTAAAAATAAATATCTCATAAAATTCTCACACAAGTTATTTTTGTAGTTCACTTATTGAGATAACTTAGTACAGACTAAATGAACAATTTTGCTGTAAACAATAAAATACAATAAAAAGTAAAATGTGCCATTTATACAAGCTTGAGAAGAAAAAAATTGTTCATGCTATATTATGGGAGGAATGAAAAATATTGTTTGTAGGCTTCAATGGAGATTTTTATGAATTCATGAATTTTTAGCTCAGTCAATTTAGTTTAAGATCCTGTAATTGTTAAAATTTGAAGTTATAATGTTAGAATAAACTAATCTCTGTTAATAGAAAAACATTGGTGATATTTGGACACAAATTGCCTAAACTTACAGATCAGTTTGGAGAGAATGAAAATATTTTACATGTTGAAGTGTTGAATCCATGAACATGGTATATGTCTCCATTTATTTAGGAATGTGATTTATTTCATTGATATTCTGAAATTTATGCATATAAGTCCTGTATATTTTAACTCTTGGTTAAGAAGTTATATTCTTCAGAGTGAATCAAAATGCTGCTATATTTTATATCTTGTTTCCACACTGTTAGTATGCAGAAAGGTGATTGACATTTTTTGTGTGATTTTGTATCCTGCAACATTGTTAAATCCACTTACTAGTTGTAAGAAGCTTTTGTGTATTCTATGGAATTTTTCTAAGTAGATAGTGCAGGTAATTTTATTTCTTTCCAATATATATGGCTTTTATTTCTTTTTCCTACCTTTATAGTGAATAGAACTTCAAGTATTGAATTAACTAAGAGCATTGGAAGCAGCCATTCTAGTCTTTTCCTGATCTAAAGGGGGAAATCATTCAGTTTTTCACTACTGAATATAAGCATACCACAGACATTTGGCAGGTTCGGTATTGATCAGAGCAATGAGAGGAATATCACAATAATCTAAGTCATACAATTTTTTTTTTTGTTTTTGTGTGCAGAAAAAAATGATTGTAATTTACTATGGTCTATTAAATAGATAATACATTTGACCTAAAAATGTACAAATCTTAACTTAAATTACATTATTGCTAAAAACTACTAACAATCATCTGAGCTACTGGAAAAATAACACTGATAGACTTGTTCAACATAGTGTTGCCACAAACTTTCAACTTGGAAAAAGAATATTTGGGGGTCAGTGTTGTAGCGTAACAGGTTAAGCTACCACCAGTGATGCTGGCATCCCTTATGGGCACTAGTTTGTGTCCCATTTGCTTTGCTTCCAATCCAACTCCCTACTAATGGCCTGAGAAAAGCAGCAGAAGATGGCCCATGTTTGTACCCCTGCACCCTTGGAGACCACAATTAAGTTCTTGGATCGTGGTTTTGACCTGGCTCAACTCCAATCATTGCGACCATTTGAGGAGTGAACTAGCTGATGGAAGATCTCTCTCTTTCTCTCTCTCTCTCTATCTCCCCCCCCCTTTGTAACTACTTTTTAAAAAATAAATAGGTTTTAAAAATAAATAAATAAATGTTTTTAAAGTATAATATTGGTAAAACATGATATTAAGTGCCTAAATAAAATTAGATACATCTTTACAATATTAGCCATAGTTTTTTGGTATCAAATGCAGAAATATGAAAAAGAAGAAGGATTGTATCACAATCAATATCCTTATTGCAGTCCTGTACTATAGTTTTCCAAAATGGTATCTATAGGGGAAATTGGACAAAGTTTACCATGGTTACTAGATCATTTGTATTGGGAAGAAATTAAAAATACATAGTAAGTCTAACTGATATATAATTTCTGTTGTATAACTATATAGTGAAACAGGAGCTAAAAAGATAATTTATACTAATAAATGAAAACTAAACTTCTGTAGATAATATAACTCCAGAGAGAAAAGAACTAGACATGCCAAATTCAAACACTATATTGATGTAATACCAATGAAAGTGGGCTTGGAAATAATGATATATATATAAAAAAAAAGAAAGTAAAGAGGGCTGGAGCTGTGGCATAGTGGGTAAAGCTCCTGCCTGCAGTGCTGGCATCCCACATAGGCTCCAGTTTAAGTCCCAGCTGCTCCACTTCCGACCCAGCTGTGCTATGGCCTGGGAAAGCAGTAGAAGATGGCCCAAGTCCTTGGGACCCTGCACCCACGTGGGAGACTTTGAAGAAGCTCCTGGCTCCTGGCTTCAGATCAGCGCAGCTCCGGCCATTGCAGCCATTTGTGGAGTGAACCAGTGGATGGAAGACTTCTCTCTCTCTCTGCCTCTCCTTCTCTCTCTGTGTAACTCCGACTTGCAAAAAAATACATAAATCTTAAAAAAAAAAAAAGGAAGGAAGGAAGAACAATGGAGAAAACATGATTCGAGCTTTTTAAAAGGTGGCGTACCTTTTATGGTGTACTTTTTTTTTTTACTTTTATTTAATGAATATAAATTTCCAAAGTACAGCTTATGGTTTACCATGGCTTCCCTCCCCTATAACTTCCCTCCCACCCGCAACCCTCCCCTTTCCCGCTCCCTCTCCCCTTCCATTCACATCAAGATTCATTTTCAATTCTCTTTATATACAGAAGATCAGTTCAGTATATATTAAGCAAAGATTTCAACAGTTTGCCCCCAGATAGCAACACAAAGTGAAAAATACTGTTGGAGTACTAGTTATAGCATTAAATAACAGTGTAGAGCACATTAAAGACAGAAATCCTACATGATATTTTTTTAAAGTTAATTAATTTTCTATGCAATTTCCAATTTAACACCAGGTTTTTTTTTTTTTTTCATTTTCAATTATCTTTATATACAGAAGATCAATTCAGTATATACTAAGTAAAGATTTCATCAGTTTGCACCCACACAGAAACACAAAGTGAAAAATACTGTTATGGTGTACTTTTTATAGCATACCTACAAGCTTTCAGCAATACATTTTAAAAGTTGCAAGTTCCCACTTGGGAACAGAATAATATGGAAAGGTTTGTTAATGAGTGCTAAGTTATAGATAAGAGGAATCACTTCTGTTCTATGATATGGTAGGGTGGCTATAAATAATGATGTATTTTATTTTAAACTGTAAGAAATAATTTTGAATGTTTTGAACATAAAGAAATAATAAATATTTGATTATATGTGTGTATGTATATGTATATATTTACAACGATTGGTCATTATACAATATGTACATGTATCGCAATCTCACATGGTATCCCATAGTTATATATAGTTTTCATGCATTAGTTAAAATACTTTTAAAAGAAAAAGTTTTAAATAACTGAGAATGCAAAATGGAGTAAGTAATTTTTTATGATAAGAATATATGAGAGTATTTTTGTATGGGTATATGGTCACATGGACCATACTTTTTAAAAGGAATTCCAGTTTTTCAATGGGTGGTGAAAATTCTAGGAGTTTGGGGAATATTATTAGCTTTATATTTTCATGAAAAAATGTAATAGATATATATACAGAGAAAAAGATGTAATTGGCATAAAATTAAATATATGTAACACATGAAACATTTGATGTGACAGCCATTCTCAGGTATACAATAAGAATATCAACTAACCACTGCTAAGACAATAAGATTTGTTTTACAGAAAATAAATAATACAGTAAATGGAATCAAACAATGCAATACCATGAAATAAACAGTGAACTATTCTATTTTACATAAATGAATAGTTTTGATTGTGAATTATGTACAATTATGTGGTTATGACTGGTTGTTTTCTATTAATAACATGAGAAATTTTATAAAACATCCAACATATGTAACTTTTTTTTTTTTTTGGACAGGCAGAGTGGACAGTAGAGGGAGACAGAGAGAAAGGTCTTCCTTTTTGCCGTTGGTTCACCCTCCAATGGTCGCCATGGTAAGTGTGCTGTGGCTGGTGCACCGCGCTGTTCCGATGGCAGGAGCCAGGTGCTTCTCCTGGTCTCCCATGGGGTGCAGGGCCCAAGCACATGGGCCATCCTCCACTGCACTCCCTGGCCACAGCAGAGAGCTGGCCTGGAAGAGGGGCAACCGGGACAGGATCGGTGCCCCGACTGGGACTAGAACCCGGTGTGCCGGCGCCGCAAGGCGGAGGATTAGCCTACTGAGCCAAGGCGCCGGCCTCAACATATGTAACTTTGTTGTTTGACTTTCAAAAATATTATGAACATCTTCTCAACGTTTTGAGGAGATTGACTTCTTCAGTAAAAGAAATAAAAGGTGAGAATTAGATCCAAAATATTGTTTGAATAAGAAGTTAGAAGAGAATCATAGCGTAGGTAAAAATATTTGCTTGACTATAGAGGAGACATGTACTAATACTCTTCAAAGTAATTTATATATATTCTAGCTCTATTTATTGTAGATAAAAATAACATTTCCCCTGGAAAGAGATTTGAACATATGAGCAATATTTTGTGGGTTTTGGCTTTGTTCATATCTCAGAATTTAAATATTTGAAGTAAGTACACATCTAATGTATTTTATAGAATTAGATTGTTTTAAGTGGGTATGAAGGTAATGATAAAATACATCACAATACATATTACTAAAGCATTTTGTAATTTAAAATCTATAGTAATTAATCTTCAGCTCACTAATTCTAATGTTTGAACATAATATGTCAAACTCTTTGTTCAGTACTCAATGTATATTGCTTTAGGAAATGGTATTGACAATTTAGTTTCATTGCTTCAGGAAAAAAAACATCTCTCCAAATCAACAAATTAGAGTTGCTTATTCCATTTGGCATTTCTGTCAATATACCACAAAATACATGAAAATTTTGATTAAAGTAACAATTAATAGTTTTGCAAAAAATCTGACAGGCTAGAACTTTATAGAGTGAATATATAATAATGCAGGAATTACATACGTGTCTATTGGTTTATTCATCTAAATATCAACAACCAGGGCACAAATAAACATTCACACCTAGACTATAATAATTAAATCCTATCATCTTTGAAATTTCTACCAGTTTGTCAAGAAACAAATTATAATTTATATGTATTCACATTCACAGAGTCATAATGAAGTTATAGTTATCAAATCAGGAAGCTAACACATATTTTTAGGTAACTTGATTTCAAACCGATTCAGTGCTGCTCTTAAATCCTAGGGACATTAATATAATCTAGGGGCAATCATATATTTAAAATACTTTTTCTGAAAGATTTGGCTGTCTTGTTCTATAGGTAGCAATTATATCAATGTGCTGGACAGTGCTTTCACTGGTAGACTGTGTTTAGTTAATTTTGTTTATAATATCCGTTGATAAGAGGGATTTAAAGTCTCTAGCAATGATTATGATATTGCTCTATGTAATTCTGTCAATTTTTATATACTGAAGTTCTGTAATTAATAACATGGCCATTTATGATTATTATGTTTTCCTAATGACTTGTCATCATTAAATGTGGGCTGTGGTTTGAATGCAGTTTTAATGTTCCCACCCAAGATTCATGTGTTATAATTTAATTCCAATTTTGTATACTTTATCCATTCATTTGATGGTGGACACTTCACTTGGCTCCAAATTTTGCCTATTGTGACAATGCTTTTATAAACATGGTGGTACAGATATCTTTTTGATAAATTGTGTTCAAATCTTTTGGGTATCTACCCAGTAATGGGATTGCTGGATCAGATGACAAGTCTATCTCTAGATTTTTAAGAAATCTCCACACATTTTCCACAGTGGACGCACTAACTTACATTTTCAGAAACAGTGTGTAAGTATTCCCCTTTCTTCACAAGACATCAGGTTGAGTAAAATAACCTGGACTCAAAAAGACAAAAACCACATGTTCTGACTTATATGTAGGTACTAAAATTTGAGAGAGAGAGAAAGAGAGAGAAAGAATGGTCTATGTATATCAGTTATCAGTATTGTTGCAAATATGCTTTTGTAAAATTTTGTTTTATAACTTTTTAAAAACTTTTATTTAATGAATATAAATTTCCAAAGTACAGCTTATGGATTACCATGGCTTCCCCACCTCCATAATATCCCTCCCACCTGCAACCCTACCCTTTCCCACTCTCTCTCTCCCCTTCCATTCACATCAAGATTCATTTTCAATTCTCTTTATATACAGAAGATCAGTTTAGTATATATTAAGTAAATATTTCAACAGTTTGCACCCACATAGCAACATCAAGTGAAAAATACTGTTGGAGTACAAGTTATAGCATTAAATCACAATGTACAGCACATTAAGGACAGAGATCCTACATGATATTTTAAAAAAAATTGATTAATTTTCTATGCAATTTGCAATTTGAAACCAAGTTTTTTTTTTTCATTTTCAATTATCTTTATATACAGAAGATCAATTCAGTATATACTAAGTAAAGATTTCATCAGTTTGCACCCACACAGAAACACAAAGTGTAAAAATACTGTTTCAGGCTGGCGCCGTGGCTCACTAGGCTAATCCTCTGCCTTGCGGCGCCAGCACACCGGGTTCTAGTCCCGGTCGGGGCACCGATCCTGTCCCGGTTGCCCCTCTTCCAGGCCAGCTCTCTGCTGTGGCCAGGGAGTGCAGTGGAGGATGGCCCAAGTGCTTGGGCCCTGCACCCCATGGGAGACCAGGAGAAGCACCTGGCTCCTGCCTTCGGATTAGTGCAGTGCGCCGGCCTCAGCACACCTACCGCGGCGGCCACTGGAGGGTGAACCAACGGCAAAAGGAAGACCTTTCTCTCTGTCTCCCTCTCACTGTCCATTCTGCCTGTCAAAAAAAAATACAGTTTCAGTACTACTTATAACATTACTTCACATTGGACAACACATTAAGGACAGATCCCATATGAGACGTAAGTACACAGTGACTCCTGTTGCTGACTTAACAATTTGACACTCCTGTTCATGGCGTCAGTAATCTCCCTAGGCTCTAGTCATGAGTTGCCAGGGCTATGGAAGCCTTTAGAGTTCGCTGACTTTGATCTTATTCCGATAGGGTCATAGTCAAAGTGGAAGTTCTCTCCTCCCTTCGGAGAAGGGTACCTCCTTCTTTGATGGCCCCGTTCTTTCCACTGGGATCTCACTTGCACTCGCAGAGATCTTTCATTTAGGTCTTCTTTTTTTTTTTTTTTTTGCCAGAGTGTCTTGGTTTTCCATGCCTAAAATACTCTCATGGGCTCTTCAGCCATATCCGAATGCCTTAAGGGCTGATTCTGAGGCCAGAGTGCTATTTAGGACATCTGCCATTCTATGAGTCTGCTGTGTCTCCCGCTTCCCATGTTGAATCGTTCTCTCACTTTTTGATTCTATCAGTTAGTATTCACAGACACTAGTCTTGTTTGTGTGATCCCTTTGGCTCTTAGACCTATCAGTGTGAGCAATTGTGAACTGAAGTTTATCACTTGGACTAGTGAGATGGCATTGGTACATGCCACCTTGATGGGGTTGTATTGGAATCCCCTGGCACGTTTCTAACTCCACCATTTGCGGCCAGTCCGATTGAGCATGTCCCAAATTGTACATCTCCTCCCTCTCTTTTTCCCACTCTTATATTTAACAGGGATCACTTTTTGGTTAAAATTTAAACACCTAAGAATAATTGTGTGTTAATTACAGAGTTCAAACAATAGTACTAGAACAAAAAAAAAATACTATAATGGATAAAGTATTGCATTTGTCAAAAAATGATTAAGAATGTTATACTACTGGCCGACGCCGTGACTTAATAGGGTAATCCTCCGCCTTGTGGAGCTGGCACACCAGGTTCTAGTCCCGGTTGGGGCGCTGGATTCTATCCCAGTTGCCCCTCTTCCAGGCTAGCTCTCTGCTATGGCCCGGGAGGATGGCCCAAGTCCTTGGGCCCTGCACCCACATGGGAGACCGGGAGAAGTGCCTGGCTCCTGGCTTTGGATCAGCACGATGTGTTGGCTGCAGTGGCCATTGGAGGGTGAACCAATGGCAAAAAGGAAGACCTTTCTCTCTGTCTCTCTCTCACTATCCACTCTGCCTGTCCAAAAAAAAGGTTATATTACTGTAGTTCTAATCAACTGTGATTACTTGAAAATTTACTGTATATGGGAGAAATGATCACTTTTCCATTTTTTTATAGCTATTGTCTATATTCCCACTAAACTAGGGTCTTTTTGCTTTTTATTTATTAAACTTCTTATTTGGTGAAGAATTAAACCTTTTTACTGCAATGTAAATTTAAAAAATGTTATCTCAAAAAGCTAAAAAAAGTGAGAAAGGGAGAAGGATGGAGGGTGGGAGGGAGAGAGAGTGAGGAATCAAAGCAGGGAGGAAGGGAATATCATTATGTTCTTAGAATTGTATCTACAAACCACATTGAATCTGTTAAAAACTAATTAAAATTAAAATTAAAATTAAAAATGTCAATTCCCATTGTGAGGGATTGTTACAATGGAGTCTTTTCTCTACAGTGATGAGAAGTAGACTAATATGCTTTTTCCCTACGAGTAGTTTTTCTTGGCATAAATATTGACTCGTATTAATATACTTACTCAAAGATTCTTATGCTTACTAAAAACATAATAAATCTTTAAAAATTTCTTTTTTGACAAATTTATTTTATTTCATAGAAAGGCAGAGTGACATAGAGAGAAGGAGAGAGAGATAGAATGAGTTCTCCCATCCATTTGTTCACTCTCCAAATGGCCATTATGGTCATAGTAGATTCAGGCCAAAGCCAGGAGCCTGGAACTGCTATTCAATCTCTCATGTGGGTGGCAGAGGTCCAAGTACTTTGGACATCCTCTGTTGTTTTCCTAGGAGCATTAGCAGGGAGCTGGATTGGAAGTGGAGCAGCCAATTGGTTTTCCAATATGGGATGCTGGCATCTCACGTGGTGTCCAAAACTTCTGGGCCAAAATACTGACCTTAAAAATTAAGTAATGGCTTTCTATTTACTATGTTTCTCTAATAAATGTGACATACTTAGTATGAATTCCTTATTATCCAATATGTCAGGTTCTTATTTTAATTGGGCAGCTTGTTCTTAATAATTTAATATAATTATCAACCACAAGTCCACCATTGTATATTTTCTATGTGTCTCTTCTACTTTTGTTTTCTGTTCTTTCCTAACATGTTTCAAGTTAACATTCTTTCCTTACATATTTCAAGTGATGTTTTAAATTCTTATAATGTGTTTCAATTATACATTTTATCTTGTGTTTAGTTTATAATAAGAGTTAAAATACACATGTATTAACTTTTAAAGTTACTTACATTTTTACTGTACTAATTGACATAAATGCAATAACCCTGCTATTATTAGGTATAGATACTCTCCTGGTCAATCTATATACTTAACTGTAATACCTATATATATATATATATATATATATAAAATACTTAACATATATATATATTTAAAGAAATTAAGAAAAGGTATTATTCATATTCACTTACACATTTATAATTTCTATTGTTTTTTATTTCCTCCAAGTTTTCATTTGAAATATTCCCTCAATAAGCTTTTCTTAAAGCACCAGTCTACTGCCAATGAATTGTATATTAGTTTTCCATTATCTTAAAGGTCTTTAAAAATATTTTTAAACATTTTAGGTGATAAATAAAAATTTCACCTATTTATGGGCTTCCATGTGATATTTTTATCCACTTTACATATGTTATGTCCATTCCAGTTAAACATATATATTCTCAAACACTTAACTTTTATGAGAACATCAAAAATTTTTTTTCTATTTTTAAGAAATATATACAGTTGCTCTGTCCCTATACCTCTTCTAATATGTAAATATATCCTCCTTCCTGCTTTCTATTCCATGTAATTTATTTTTAAGCGTAGCCTGGTTGTTGTCAAGATACCAATTTTACTCATTGCATTGCTGTTGTTTCCATGTCCCTGTATTGCTTGTATTTCCTATATACTTATGGATATATATATGTATTTATATACATATATATTGTTTAATCAAGTTCATATTTTCTTTTTAATTTTTATTCATTAATTTTATTTAGTTAACAGGAAGAGAAACAGATAAACAGAGATCTTGTTTCCACTAGTGCACGCCCCAAATGTCCGCAAATGCTAGGGCTGGATCAGGTTGAAGGCAGCATCGCAGAATTCAAGCTGGTTCGTCCACATGTGACTGGGACCCAAATTCTCAAGTCATCATATCCTACTTCCCAGGGTACATGTCAGCGAGAAGCTGTAATTGGGAACGGAGCCAGGACTCAAACCCAGGCAATTGATATGGGAAATAGGTGTCCCAAATATTGTCTTGCCCACTATACCAAATTCCTGACTTTGCCCACCTAGCCTTCAGATTCAAATGCTTTCAGTTTACCGGTTCCCATTCATGTGAAAGTCTATCAAGCACCTAGATTCTTAACGTTGCCACAATGTCTATGACTAGGATTCCTTTCTCTTTTAGCTGATTTCCTGACTAAATCGGGGACAAGGGATAAAAAGTATAATTGTGAGGTAAGCAATTTGTTTTGCATTAGGATATTTTCCTATTACCATAAACCAACACAATACCTAAGACTCAGCTAGTGTCTGCTTCTTCATAGAAAGCCATCAATGATGTCTGCAAGGTGTCTGGCACATAACGAATTTTTCCAGCCAAATGAATCAGTTTCTAGGCTTTTATTCGGATTCCGCTCCCGGGCGAGGTTCACCAGTCCCAACAGAGTGGGGCCAGGGAAGAGGTTGGGAGGGCTCCTTTTATAGATATAGGGTGTGGAAGTTAAAGGTTGAAGCATGTCTGATCCTCATTGGTTGACCTTTAGGTACTTGCAGGGACCTTGGCAAGGATTTTTCGTTCCCAGAAGTGCAGGTAGGGACTCTCCATTCCCGGAAGTGTGGGCCTTCTCTCCTGCAGATCCTGAAGCTCCCAATGTCAAGGTCACTCTTTCTTAGCTCATATCTAGATTATATTCCTATGTCCAGGTATGGAAGCTGCCATATCCTTATGCTCACCTATGAAATGTTCTTTGTCTCTGAATTTCAGTAACACAGACTTTTATTGCAACCATTATTCTTAGCTAGCTTTTTTCCATGTCCTTAATCTCAGGGCCAATTTTATAAAGATCAAACAAGGAGAATATTTGCAAGAGTCACAGTAATCTGTCAATAAATAATGTTTGGTCATGTCCAAGAGAGAAGCTGTATGATGGGGGAATGGATATCAGATTGTAGTGGGTTCAAGAGTATGTGGAATATCAAATTCTCATCAAGAGTGCCTGTGCATTGCTTTTAGTAAAGACACCAAACACACAATCCACCCCTTCTGTGGGAGACTTCTCTCAGCTCTTTTAGGAGCTACACAGTTTTCAGACAGCCTTGCTTTATGACCAACCAGACCTAGTTTGACAAAAATACCTGTTACCCAAGAGACTATGAAATGGCTTTTTAGGAGGGATTTGGCCAAGCACAAGGACGGTGTCTAAATTGGACAACTTAGTGTCCCATACCCCAAAATTTTGAATTTCAAAGAATTTCACAACTAATGATAAGGATAAGCAGCTGGGAAGACAGAAGAATAGATACTAAGATATAGTCAGTAAACTAAAGTTGTTTTAGTGCACACAGATTGGAAAAAGGTTGGAATTAAGATTAAGCAGTATTAATGCTAAGTCAAACTAGCTATTTGTTGAACTCTTAGAGTAGTGTTAATCTTATGAGTATAATCTAAGGGGGAATAGATCTTTACAAAAATGAAGAGTGTAAATAGGAGAGGGAGGAAGAATATTGTGGGAGAGTAGGTGAGAGGGAGAGTAGGGTGAGAAGTATCACTGTCTTCTTAGATATATGAAATACATGAAATGCTTATACCTAAAATATAATTGTTTTTTTTTATTTTATTTTTTCTTTTTGACAGGCAGAGTGGACAGTAGAGGGAGACAGAGAGAAAGGTCTTCCTTTGCCGTTGGTTCACTCTCCAATGGCCGCCGCGGTAGGCGCGCTGCAGCCGGCACACCGCGCTGTTCCGATGGCAGGAGCCAGGTGCTTCTCCTGGTCTCCCATGGGGTTCAGGGCCCAAGAACTTGGGCCATCCTCCACTGCACTCCCTGGCCACAGCAGAGAGCTGGCCTGGAAGAGGGGCAACTGGGACAGGATCGGTGCCCTGACCGGGACTAGAACCCGGTGTGCCGGCGCTGCAAGGCGGAGGATTAGCCTACTGAGCCACGGCGCCGGCTAAAATATAATTGTTTTAAAAAGGAATATTGTGCTAAAAACATGGCAAAAACTCAAATTAGTACACGCAAGAGGAAGGTAGTGTATTACATTGTTGAACAGAACACCAAATTGGTCATTAAAATGAAAAAAGGAATAGATGAATTGAAAAATAGCTTATTACAAATGGTGAGGTCATCAATTTTTCCAAGTGAGAAAAAAGGGTAATTTCTGGATACCATGAAATATTAATCATCAGAGTTAGGGTCACTTTGCTTATTATTAGAATACTACTTGAGTCTATAACTCTCTCTGTGTCTCTCTCTCACTATATAACTCTGCCTGGCAAAAAAAAAAAAAAAAAAGGCTGGTGCCACCGCGGCTCACTAGGCTGATCCTCCGCCTGCCGCGACGGCACACTGGGTTCTAGTCCCTGTCAGGGCTCCTGATTCTGTCCTGGTTGCTCCTCTTCCAGTCCAGCTCTCTGCTGTGGCCCAAGAAGGCAGTGGAGGGTGGACCAAGTCCTTGGGCCCTGCACCCGCATGGGAGACCAGGAGGAAGCACCTGGCTCCTGGCTTTGGATCGGTGCAGCGCACTGGCAGCAGCACTTTGGCCGTAGCAGCCATCTGGGGGGTGAACCAATGGTAAGGAAGACCTTTCTCTCTTCCTCTCTCACTGTCTATAACTCTCTCTCTGTCTCTCTCTCTCTCACTGTCTAATTCCGCCTGGTTAAAAAAAAAAGAAAGAATACTACTTGAGTAATCAGAAAAAATAAGTAAATATCAAGGAGCAACATTTATGATTAGACTGGTATTTGTTTATGCTACAAAGGAATTATCCAAGGAGTCTTTTTGTCAAGTTGGGTCTTACATGAGCAGCTAGTGTCAATTATGTGTTTTACAGGTTGCAGTTCATGTTGCTGCTGTTTTGAACTGTAATAGTCTATCTCAATAAAAGTGTCAGTTATTGTTTTCACTGTTTTCCTATCCCTCCATATTTAATAAAAAGAGAATCAATTACTATTATCAATAAAAAGTAGATTTAGTTTCTTCTTTATGTAATTTAAGAAATATATCTGTGTTTGCATATATAATGTAGCCTTCCTATCACAGCTTTGAATGTTTTCTCATTTTGTACTCATTACATGTTTCTTTTCATATTTCTATCTTTCATTTTCATAAATTTCAGTTATTTACATATTACATGTTTATTTTATAACAACACTAATTTATAATTTTAAACACTATAGGAAGAAATATATAGTGAAATAATATTTATTTTTATAAATATATTTTATTAACTTCTCTAGATTTGTTATTTTTAACAATTTTCAGTAATTCTCTCACTTCTTTCTTGCTATATGTATACAGAATTACCTAATATTTGTCTTATGAATGCAGTTACTTTTCTTTTACCATGGATTTATGCATTTAATTATCCAAAGGATTCATTACAGAGCTCTTTGAAATCAACTGTGACAGCAAGATTATCAATTAGTTTCACTGGCTACTATACATGAATAACTGAGTTTATTTTACAAACAACTTTTAAAATAGCTTCTCCAATTAGGAAAAAACTATCAGAGAGTAACTTAAAATAAATATGTTATAAACAAAGAACATGGTCACTGCCCAAGTAAATCAGAAAACAAATCATTGTAAAATTTTTAATGTAATATATAAACTCAGAACACTTGAATCTTTGCATATGCCATCAAAAGTAAGCTGGTTATTTGTGATTTTATTTTATTAGTACAATTGCTAGCAATAACTCCCTTTCCTTAGAGTGCCTTCTGTAAACTAGCTTGCTCTTCTCTTCCTAGATTATCTAAGGTCTTCACTCCTTGACAATTTTTTTTTTTTTTTATTTTTGACAGGCAGAGTGGACAGTGAGAGAGAGACAGAGAGAAAGGTCTTCCTTTTGCCGTTGGTTCACCCTCCAATGGCCGCCGCGGTAGCGCGCTGCGGCCGGCGCACAGCGCTGTTCCGATGGCAGGAGCCAGGTGCTTATCCTGGTCTCCCATGGGGTGCAGAGCCCAAACACTTGGGCCATCCTCCACTGCACTCCCTGGCCACAGCAGAGAGCTG
This sequence comes from Lepus europaeus, assembly GCF_033115175.1. Taxonomy (NCBI): domain Eukaryota; kingdom Metazoa; phylum Chordata; class Mammalia; order Lagomorpha; family Leporidae; genus Lepus; species Lepus europaeus. The sequence continues at coordinate 42,265,628 of NC_084832.1, read as the reverse complement.
GCCTGGAAGAGGGGCAACCGGGACAGGATCGGTGCCCCGACCGGGACTAGAACCCGGTGTGCCGGCGCCGCAAGGCGGAGGATTAGCCTGTTGAGCCACGGCGCCGGCTTGACAATTTTTAAATAGTATAATTTAGGAGTGTTTTAGCAATATCTATCATGATGCAAATAAGTATTTATTTCATTGTTTCTGAAATTGTCAGTATAGATGTAATGATTTATACATAACACAAAAAACCAAAGCAACAAAACAACACAATTTTTGAGGTGCTACCATCCTTTCAACTCCTTTTCCTGGGCATGTTTTCATTGGCTGCCTAAAATAACTAACTCCCATCCTTGATACTTTTTCACACTCCCCTCAAAGCTGCCAAGTTTATAAATGAATAACAACTTACCATTTTCTTTCCTATCCTCTTATTCACAGTAGTTAAGAGCAAGAACTCCATAGTCAGATGGTCTGGGTTTGAATCACTTATTTGAAATTTAACAAGTTTTCATCTGGTTTGCTTTCCTCATTTGAAACCTAATACATGATTTCCAGGATTCCTAAGGTCAAATAAATTAGCAATTTAAAAGGACTTAAAATGGGGCCTGAAACAGTAATCATTACACAAATTTAAGCAGAGTTTCTTGCATTCTGTTTGACCATAGTTCTACATTTTGTTTTGCTCTGTTTTTCTGGATGTTTCCTCCATTATTTCTGCAATCATTCCTGGCCACATAGAGACTTGCCTATTCTATGTAAGCAGAAAGACATATTACTCATTTATTTTTCTATGTGGGCAGATATGTGTACTTCTTTTGCTAAAAGGACTGGTTCTATGATGTACACACCAATATAATATGTTTTGCTTGCAGAGGTATGGGCAAACTTTTCTAAATGCTTATCATATCTGGAAATAACCTACTCCCCTGAAGGGAGTTTAGAATTTTCTAAGGCTCCCTAACCACATAGAGGCTGTGAAAAATTTGAGTTGATCCTCAGATTCACAGCTTGCAAACCCAGATCCCACTGCTTAATGTCTATAATTAAAAAACAACTGTTTCCTCATGGCAAACAGTTTCTTATTCCACATTTCCACCTGCTGGGTCAGTTCCATTCCACATAGACCTGGATACAGAGCTCATCCTCTTCAGTGGTTTTTAGAAAAATGTCTACACACACAATCTATCTAATAGATTTTATAATTTTTTGGTTATTAAGATGAAGTTTACATCATTTTCAGCGTTCCACCATATTGGAACTCAAAGTTTCCCCACCCATGTTTATCTTTTCCTTCTGATTCAACAAAAATTATCCTCCCTCAACTTATACATAACAGTAGTAAGCTCCCTTCAGATTCACCCGGTTAGATCATGCAAGAAAGATTTTTCACTAAGACCTCTCCTTGTGAGGACAACTTGTAATCACTACTGAAAGAAACAAATAAACAAACTTTTCATTTTTTAACCTGTTCAATAAGTGGGAACTGCTTTGGTTTTTGAAATATTCATATACCATTTACAGATATATGATACCATTTCTACTTTTTCATTTTTTAGATTCATTAATTTATTTTCATCTTATGAAGAGAGAGAGAGATGGAGGGAGGGAGGAAGGGAGGGGGGGAGAGAGAGAGAGAATGTTTCATCTGCTAATTCTTTCCTTATATGTCTACAACAGTCAGGCTGGACTAGACAAAGATAGGAGGCTGGAACTCAGTCTAGGTCTACCATGTGGCTGACAGGGACTCACGTACTTGAGCCATCACTACTGCCTTCCAGGGTGTACATTAGCAGGAATCTGGATCGGAAGCAGTGTAGCCAGGATTCAAACTACACCCTCTGATATGCAATGTGCATATCCCAAGTAACAACTACTGAAACAGATACCCACTCCATTGTGATACTTTTTCAAATGTCCAGTCTCATTGGACACATTGGGAGACTCTGCTCCTTTGTTGAGAAAATTCAGGAATTTTAAAGTTTGCTAGGTCAGATGGATGAATCTGAAAGTTTTGAATAGTCTTGTAGAATCTTGCTAATTAAAGCTGCGGGGAAGCTTAGTCCCATGGCAAAACATTGCATTCAGAGAGCAAAGAGGCAGAAAGGAGTGTAGGTCAAAAATCATAGAGGTCCAAAACTGTTTATTGATATCTCCAACTGCCATCATGACAACTTCTTCACATCATAAAAGAATTAGAAAATGTGAATTGTAAGAAACTAAAATAAATAGGTAATTTATTAAATAGAAACAATGAAAATGATAAGATGAGGCAAAATGAGCTTTTTAAGGTACAGAGTCAGTGCATACAAATGTAACAGAGAGATGCACCTGCTGTTGTTATACTACTCTTAAAAACCACCCATAATTTGCTTTTGGAAACAAATTCTAATTCTTACAAGTCTTGACTAATACAATTCTGATGGTATAGGGATTTCAAGATGAATATTAAATTTCTTCAGTCATGTTATAGTTGTTTTAAATTTTTTTAGTTATAATTCTACACACATATGATGTGGAGAATTCTTCCAAATAAATAAAAATAAACACAAATTAAAACAAGCAGAAAAAAAGATAGAAACCTAAGCATCTTGATATCATTTGAGAAAAATATATGAAATAAAAATTCATGGGTACTGTCTATTCCCAAAGATACCTGTGTTTTAAGTATTCTTAAGCACCATACATTTTAATGCACAATAATAGATGTTAAGATAGAACCACGTGGGACCAGCACTGTGGCATAGTGGGCTAAGCCTCCGCCTTTGGCGCTGGCATCTCATATGGGTGTCAGTTGAAATCCCAGTTGCTCCTCTTCTGATGGAAAAAACTCTCTGCTGTAGCCTGGGAAAGCAGTAGAAGATGGCCCTACACCTGCATGTGAGATCCATAGAAGCTCCTGGCTCCCTACTTCGGATTGGCCCAGCTCCAGCCATTGTGGCCATTTGAGGAGTGAACCAACAGATGAAAGACCTTTCTCTCTGTCTCTCCATCTGTAACTCTATCAAACAAATAAATACGAATCTTAATAAAAAGAACCAAGTATCCATGTGGATATCATTTTTAAAAAGAAAAACAGGAGTAGGCATTTGGCCTAATAGTTAAGACACAGGATAGGGTGCCTGTGTCCCACATTGGAATGCCTAGGTTTTCTTTCCTTCTCTCATTCCTATTTCCAGCTTCCTGCTAATGGGGACCCAGGAAACAGCAGCAATGACTCAAGGAACTGTGTTCCTGATATTCACGTGAGAGACCTGGGTTGTGATTCTAGCTTTTGTCTTCAGCCCAATCCAACACCAGCCCTTGCGGGCATTTGTGGAGTGAACCAGTGGAAGGAAACCCTCTCTCTCTCTTTGTCCATCCATCTCTGATTCTTTGCCTCTCAAATAAATAAATAAACAAAGTTTTAAATAGCAAAACAATGGACCATATCCTTGAGGACTTTAGAGATAACAAATTTAATAATGCTTTCTGATAGAGTATTATCAAAGCTTTAGAAAGGCAACCTCAAAACTCTTCTTTGGAGTATAACACCAGTATCTGATAAAATATGGTCTTCCACACCATAATTATTTTCCTTTCCTCAAACAGAGCTTTCTTATAGTTTAAGCAAAAATAGTAATATCATTATATATTTTTAAAGTACAAAATAAAAGGAAATGGATAGTCTGAGATAAAACTTCTGTCAGATTATATTAAATACTGTGCAGAGGATAGTGTATAACCTCATGGAACTTTATTTTCTAGTCTTCAGGACGAGCATACGCTTACTGAAGTTTTATTTTCTAATGGGACTAGATGCATGGATAATGTCAAAATTTTTCTATTTATTTATTTCACAATAATTTTTGATTACCTATGGAACAAATTAGCACAAGCATTTTTTTTTTTTTTGGACAGGCAGAGTGGACAGTGTGTGTGTGTGAGAGAGAGAGAGAGAGAGAGAGAGAGAGAGAAAGAGAGAGAAAGGTCTTCCTTTTTTCCGTTGGTTCACCACCCAATGGCAGCTGTGGCCGGTGCACCGTGCTGATCCGATGGCAGGAGCCAGGTGCTTCTCCTGGTCTCCCATGGGGTGCAGGACCCAAGCACTTGGGCCATCCTCCACTGCACTCCCGGGCCACAGCGGAGAGCTGGACTAGAAGAGGAGCAACCAGAACAGAATCCGGTGCCTCAACCGGGACTAGAACCCGGTGTGCTGGCGCCTCAGGCAGAGGATTAGCCTATTGAGCCTTGGCGCCGACCACAATTTGGTTTTCTTTTTTCTTTTTTTTTTTTGACAGGCAGAGTGGACTTTGACAGGCAGAGTGGACAGTGAGAGAGAGAGAGACAGAGAGAAAGGTCTTCCTTTACCGTTGGTTCACCCTCCAATGGCCACTGCAGCCCACACATTGTGGCCGGCGCACCGCGCTGATCTAAAGCCAGAAGCCAGGTGCTTCTCCTGGTCTCCCATGCAGGTGCAGGGCCCAAGCACTTGGGCCATCCTCCACTACACTCCCGGGCCACAGCAGAGAGCTGGCCTGGAAGAGGGGCAACCAGGACAGAATCCGGCTCCCTAATTGGGACTAGAACCTGGTGTGCAGGTGACATAAGGCAGAGGATTAGCCTATTGAGCCAAGGCGCAGGCCAACACATATTGGTTTTCAAAAACAAACATCTAATAGAAATCTGAACTCAAGAAATTGGCAAGATTCCATTTATTCTAGACATTCTAGAGGAAAAATTCACTTCTGTACCTTTTCCAAATTCTAGAGGTTATTGACATTTCCTGGTCTTTCATCTTCAAAATTCTTCACTCCAATACCCTCTCTGTGGTTGCATCTTTTTCTTCTTTGATTCTCTTGTTTTCCTTTTATTAGGACCCATTTCATTCAATGAACTCAGTTAATAACTGGGAACAATTTCCTGTCTGTAAGTCCTTTAACTTAATCACATCGAATAAGCCTCTTTTTTATCATTGAAAATAGTATATTCACAAAGTGCTGGAGATTGGTACAAAACCATCTTGGAGACAAAGGTGGCTGTTAATCATCTTCTCACATCCTTTTTACCAAAAAGCATTTAATTTGGCCCTGCACCCTTGACTCTAGGCAATGGGCATGCTAGTGCATAAACTTTTATTTTTCATCAGTTAAAACAGTACTTAAATGCTACTGTGGGCGAGGCACTGCTAAAACCATGCTGTATGTGAAATTGTAATATAAGAAGCAACAAGAGATATAAAAAAACAGAACATATAAATCTGTAATAATAATTACCTCTCTTTTTATCAATGTTCTGCAAAATCTAATGATGAATCAAGACATTGCCATGGCAGAACTCATGCTTTGACCTAAGTCTCAAGGGCATGTTTGGATTACTCACAGATAGGGAAGGAATTGTGTTCAGTCTCTAAGTCTGTGTGTTAAGATAAGGAAGACTAGGAGAACTTTGAGCATTTAGCCATGCAAACAGTTATACAAGCAGGTGCCTTAATGAAGGGACTCTTTGGAGGGATTGACAGGATTCCATGCTAGAGAAATATTAATGATCTTCTAGACTAAGCCAGAAGGCTTAAATTTTTTCTTGAACACCATTGGGATAACATGCATACATGAAAACAAAGAAATTATATAATTATATTTTCACTGTAAAGGATATTTGTTATAAAGCACTGCATTTGTGTTAATTGACCACAACAGCAATATAACACTACAAAGTAATTATATAGGAGCATCTTACTCTAGTTTCCAAAGAATATAATTTTCAATTTGATAAAGAAGAGGAAGTGCCATTCATTATTTATCCAATATCAATGAATTAAAGGACAGTGATTTCCCCATGAATGGAGACATATTTATTTTTTCATGCTACATTCACATGAAAATATACTTTTTCACCTACATTTTATATATTGTCTTTTAAATACAGCCACAGAGAACAGCAAAGTGATGCATTTACAAAGTACTAGTAATTAGCACATATGCATTTGGAGAAAAGGATAAGCAATGAGAATTCCAAAATTTGCCCTGATCAATAATGCTACTTTTTGTGAGTTAGTCTCTTTCATGACTATATTAATTGCTTATTCAGTGTAAATGAGCCTGGGTTGTATATCTATTAATTGTAAATAAGACTTCTGATTAATTAACCCTTGTAATGAAGCTAATAAAGTCTATGCTTATGGCATGACATTGTAGAATATATCAGTGATAGCCCATCTTCGTAGATTCATTTTCCATCATAATTTAAATAAATGTTGTCATAGTTTTTTGTGGCTGTCAATAGTCTTAAAAGCACAAATTGTAGATTGATTGCATAAACATATTCAACTAATGAACATTATTCTGTTTTTTAATTAAGTAACAGAACAAAGTTTACATTGTAAGGTTCAATGACAAATGAAGTACAGCAACCTATGATTGAAATGATTTGGAAGAGAAGAGCTAACATATAGATATAACTATAGATGGAGATACAAATAAATATATAATGCATAAACATGAATAACTAAACTGCTTTAAAGCACAGAAATCATCATATTTATATCGTATTGAAAAATACATCATGATACATGCTGAGAATTATCAGTAGTAGCAAGTCATGAGGTCCACTACAAAAGTTAAGCAGACATTCAGAAAGTATACAGCAGTGCCTGCTTAGATTTCTATTCTACCACTATTCATGGAGAGTTTTGTGCAATAGCAAGTCAGCTGTCATTATAAAAGTACGGAGTGCCCATCAATTCAACTTTACAGAGAGGGATTCTAAATATACCAAGATTTAAAAATGCAATCAAAGTTATGTAATTGGTGGTGGTAAGTCTTAGAATATAAATCTAAAACCTTCATCTCAAGTCTGTATTATTTTGCAACCAAGCACCTCCATAGTGTACTCTGTTTACTTAACTAGAATAGGTTGAAGAAAGCTTCAAAGCTATATATGATTTACTATATACATATAGGCACTTTGGCTTTATTTTTGTTTACACTTTATTTAACAATGGATTAAATAAGCACAGGAGTTCAAAAGCATTTTTGATAGACATTCCTAACTTTGAATCCAAATGTTGCATTTCCTAAGATCTTATTTCTTATATTTCTGTGTATACATAAATGTATGTTTACAGAGAGACCTGCAAATTTAATTTTGTAAATATTTTCTGCTGAATTTTCTGTCGTTGCCTGACAAATTATTTTTGCTTCTTTAAATCACTGAAATAATAGGGAAGAATTTTTAGCACAAGACAATGTTCAAACACTTTAGCTAAATTGACACAATAAAGCTAAGAGATTATTGCCTATCAGGTCAATAATTTGTGAACTAAGAAGGATTAATAGGATTTACAACTCTTTTCAGCTACATGTAGCACAAGCAATCCTAATTATATTTTCATTAACCTTTGAGGCTAGATCATGTTCTAATAATTTAGTCCTTTACAAACTAACCCACAGTTTTATTGTTAAATAAAGTACAAACAAAAAGGCCGAGGTACATGGATATGTGTTTCAGATAAAACAAAAACAAAAACTGTTTCTATGATTTTAAAGCTCTTTATATCCCAAATTTGGTAGCTATATTGAATTTATCAAAGTCTTGGTTCCAAAGTAAATGTTATTTGTAATCGATAATTTCTGTCTTTAGAATGTGGAGCCTTAACCAGCCCAAGTCCGCTGAGTTAACCATTTACTGCACAATATTTATGTTTAAAATCAACATTATTTTGCTGAATACTGTTCCCTAGAGAAAAAGGAGGTGAATACATGAAGGAGTTGTTACCTAAGTACTATTGTCTTTCTCCTGTTTTCTGTGTTTCTAGCATTTATTCTATGGTGCCAGCATCAAAGACTTTTCCCTCTCCTTCTCTGGCAATAGTCATATGTAAGGATAAGGACAATAAGGACAAGATTATATCTTCTAAGCTCTCTAGTAGTGAGATATGGTCACTTAAACATGCTCTGTCCAGTGAGATATGGACAGCAGTAATCCTTTGAAGTTGCCAGTTGAGCTGTTTGTTGAAAAAGAATGAATGTCTCATGGTGGGTATTTGCAGTTGTTCGGATCCCCCTTTTGATACCCATATTCCACTGTCAGAGTCCCAGGGTTCAAGTTCTGGATCTACTTCCAATTCCAAGTTTCGGTTAATGTCACCCTGATGGCTCAAGTATTTGGGTCTGTGCCACACACCTGGGAAACTTGGGTTGAGTTCAGGCTCCTGGCTTCAGTCTGAACCAACCTCCAGCCATTGTAGGCATTTAGGGAGTGAACCAGCAGATGAGAGATTTGGCTCTGTCTGTGTGTTTGCCTCTCTAAGCCTTTCAAAATAAATAAATAACTAAATACTTAAAATGGATTTCCTTCTAGCTTTCTTCTGCTTACTTCTTATGGGAAAGCAGCTGTGATGAGTGAGAGTTTCTGCATTTCTTATAGAACATAGTATGACTGCTGATAGGTTAACATAGCAAAGGAATAGAACATTTTAATTCACTTTGGAATTGTTGCATCAACTCTGAACTATTGTGCTAGACTGATAGATGATAGAGTGTCTTTTTTTTACAACAACTGAAGTGACATTCTAACTGAAATAGACCTTTATTTTATCACGCCTCTCATATGTATCCTTATGCCCCAGTTTTTCTTTATCAGCATCTGTTTAGAAAACTCCAATTTGGAAGTGTCTCAAAAGATCCTTCTCTCTGATGAAGAAAGTCAAAACAAAGGAAATTGTGCAGCTATTATCCATTCATGATTACCATCCTCAAATGCACTCTCTACATTTTCCTGAAACATGAAAGACATTTTCTTCCAATTTTATTTTCTCATTCACTACATCAAATATTTCCCTCACTGCTACAGAACTTCTCTAACTAAACACTAGTTCTCCTCCTCTCATCCCAACTCTTAGATATTTTCATAGTCTAGGGAGAAAGACAAAGTAGTCATACAATCCAAATTTCTCATTTTCTCTCTAAAAAGATGAACAACATTGTATAATTTCCCATAATATTTGTCCTTGCAGTTACAGAGAATGTAGAGGCAACACCTTTGAAATGTCAACACTCACCCAAAACTCATCCAACTATCAATTTGCTCTTCATTGTTACCAGTGGAGAGTTTTAGAAAGCAGAAGATAATGTGATATCTTTCACTTTGAAAAAGAGCTTCCTTTCAACCTCATTCTAATTGCTTTATAATCCCTCTTTTTGTTTTTGTCACAACTTCTCAAAAAATTATCCACAGACATAATTTCCAGTTCTTTTGTTACTCAACTCATCAATCAAACCATTCTGTACAGACTTTAGTAATTATTAGGATCATTAATGATTAACATTCATGTTTAACCTATATTATACTATTAATATAAATATATTAATGGTTAAGTTATATCAATTTATACTTCTCAGATAACTTGTCATGTCTCTTTCTAATTTTCTGTATAAGTATGTTTTACTTTAAAAAAAAAAAAAAAAAAAAAAAAAAGCTCCTGGCCAGCGCTGCAGCTTACTAGGCTAATCTTCCACCTGCGGTGCCGGCACCCTGGATTCTAGTCCTGGTCGGGGTGCCGGATTCTGTCCCAGTTGCTGCTCTTCCAGTCCAGCTCACTGTTATGGCCTGGGAGTGCAGTGGAGGATGGCCCAGGTCCTTGGGCCCTGCACCCACACGGGAGACCAGGAGGAAGCAGCTGGCTCCTGGCTTTGGATCGGCGCAGCGCGCCTGCAACAAAGCGCTGGCTGTAGCAGCCACTTGGGGGGTCAACCAACAGAAAAATGAAGACCTTTCTCTCTGTCTCTCTCTCACTGTCTAACTCTGCCTGTCAAAAAAAAAGCTCCTTTTCAACAGTTTTCATATTTGTCTCATGTCTCTGAGTATTCTTTCCTAGTCCCCTTTATCACCTTTTAATATTGGAGTTTCCTCAGTTTCAATGCTAAGCTCTCTGAATTTCCCATTCTTTATCTTCTCACTGGAAAATCTTTTCTCTTCATGGGTGGAAATGCCATTTTATGTCAGTAGTGCTGAAATTGCATAGCCAGGTCAGAACTCTCATCTAAGTTCCAGATAATCCTCATGTATTCAAAAGTTCATTCAACATTTCTACATTTATATATTATTTAACTTGCCAAATACTAAAATCTTGATATCATGTGTCCTTCAGATCTGCTCTACTTTCTATATAAAAATTATAAATATTTATGCCAAGTGATGTTTTGTTGCATGAATACATTGTGTAATGTCCATCAAGGTCAGCATATCTGTATTCTCAGATATCTGATTTTTTATGGTGAAAATATGCAAAACCTTGTATTCTAATTTTTAAGATAGAGAAATATATAGTTCATTAACAATATCTGTAATTTTAATTACCTTTTCCATCTTTCTACTTGGTCAACTAAGTAACCACTAAATTCTTAATTTTTTATTGAAATTTCAAATGTGATATGTTACCAAATTCTGTGATTTGTATCGCCAAATGTGTCTAAAGTTTCTTATGACTCTGCTGCCATGATTGTACTCTAATTTGCTTCAACTCTCTGTACTTCTACTACTTGTTTCTTCATTTATATTTTTACTACTCTTTAGTTCATTCTCTTTTTAGAACTCAGAATGTATTTTGTTTGTCTTCTTTTAGTACAAGCTAGAGTATATTGTTTATAATTTTAGGCACTTTCTAAGGCCCTAAGGACAAAGTTCATATCAAGAAGACCCTATGTGATCTGTTTCCTTTCTATATTCCTATTTCATTTCTCACCATTTTCTCCCTTGTTTTCTTCCTCCCAGAGGTATGGATCATCATTAATGTATTACATGAGTACAAAGAGACATGTTTTTTTGGAGAGCACAGGAAATACATCTACACATGTATAAAACCATCATATTATACTTTGAGCTGAATATTACACATTGCATACATGCATTGACATGCCAAAAGTGCCCCATAAATACATACAACTACTATGTGCCAATTAAAAATATATTGAGATCATAAAGTTCTGAACCTCAAATATATATATATATATATATATATATAATTTTTGTCTATTATACCTCAATATTCCTGGAAAAAATAATAATCATAGATACACTAAAACTGAATCTTCTGGGATGGAATGGGGCTTGTGTGTATACCTCCAGTCTATATCAAACTGCTTTTCTCAGACTTATTGACAACTGTAAATGGCCATAAAATGACACTTAGAAACCAAAGATCTAGATGGCTTTCTTTGTTTTAATGATGTTAGCTGGTTGGTTGTTTTTTTCCCAACTTGTCCATTATGATGAGCTATGTCTTGACTCTTCTTCAGCTTTGTGCCCTGTCTCTGGTGATTCTTGCCTCTCTCATTTATCCACTACTTGCATAATTTCACAGTCAGTTCAGTCCAGCTCAACTAAAGCTCTGCATGTCTGTAGCTGAGATGAAAAAGTATTTTACATTGTCAAGTGGTCTCATTCTGTGATCTACAATTTAAGTGTATGTAATCAAAGTTGCTACTTTAGATTTCAAAGATATCATTTTAAGCTTTATGTTTTAAGATGGTAAAGTGACTTTTGATTACAATTTAAAAAAAAAAAAGATTTATTTTATTGCTTTCAAAGGCAGAGTTACTGAGAGAGGGGAAGAAACAGAAATCTTCCATCCACTGGTTCACTCCCCAAATGGCCACATGGCCTGTAATGGGTCAGGCAGAAGCCAGGATGTTGGTGCTAATCCAGGTCTCTCTTGTGGTTGCAGGGGCCCAAGCACTTGTCTGATCTTCCACTGCTTTCCCAGGCACATTAGTAGGGAGTTGGATCAGTAGTAGAACAGCTGTGACTGGAACCAATGCCTGTATGGGATGCCAGTGACACAAGTGGCAGCTTAGCTAGCTATACCGCTATGCTGGCTCCTGATTTTTTCTAAATTAATATATTTATGTAGAATTAGAGTGGCAAGCTAACAATCACACAGAAAAACTCCACTCTCAATGTTTTCTACCTTGATAATTTAAGCAATTAGGTTATTCTGTGCCAAGATTATCAGATAGTTAAATTTGCAACTTATATTAAAATATATTTTGTATAAGCATGTTTTAAATATTTCATAATCAAAATATTATTTATTGTTTATCTGAAATTCAAATTTAACTAGTAATCCTGATTTTTACTTCCTAAACCTGGCTACTAAATGTCAAATTTGATTCCTAAGTAATGCAAGAAAGAAAATAGGAAACAGAACACTGTTCTATTCTAGATGTTATGGTCAGCAAAATCACAATGTATGTCTATTGAGATTGCAGTGAAGATGAGATTTTCAGAAGGAATATTTCTAGGCTAATGGGAGGAACACAGGTAGGGTTGAAATTAACTTAATATAAGTATTTGGGAGGTTAGATTGAAGATAGGAATTAAGTGGTAGAAAAATAAATTGTATCATTGTGCTTTGAGTAGTCAAAATTAAAAATGCATCTAAGACTTTAAAGGTGTTTTTGACTATATTAGAATAAATCTATGCTAGAGTTTCTGAGACTTATTTCAAGTTATTGGCTAAACATTTGAAAGTTTGAAACTAAGACTACATATCTTTATGCAGTAAAAGGATATTGTGAAACTATTCCTGGATTTATGAGCAAGAAATCTAACAAAATTTTTGCAAAACCTTTACATTTTCAATTGTCCAACTTATGATTTTCAAGGAAAATAATGGTAATAAAGGCAGACATTATTCTAGACAATGATTTTGAGGTCCATTTTAGGAGGCATCAGGAAGGTATCATGTTTTACTTCTCAGATTTTGTAATTTGCTTATCAATATATATTACTTAAAGCATTTCTTTTTTAAGTGATACTTGTTGGCTTACAAAATATTGTTCACAAAGAGTCTTAAGGAATACCAGGGTTCATGATGATTAGCTGTAAATGTTAAAAACATAGCTAAATATCAATTTGCCAAATTCTTTACGTACATTCAAATAAACCATTCACAAAACAGCACTTCTTTAAAAATACTTTCACTTGTCCCAACATTAAAAACATGAAGGAACAGAAGTTAATTTTTTTCCCTGATGCTAAAACTCTAAAGCTTCAGGAAATTTCTGTATTACTTAGTACTGTATGTTCTAATCAAGCATAAAGAAGGAAAGTGACTACTATCAAAGGACCCATAAAAAGAGTTTATGATGTTTCAGAATCAGACAACATAAAAAAGGACATATTCAAATTAGAAACACTATTATAAAGTGTGATTCTATAAGACTTCTCCATAACAGTCTTAATAATGTGATTAAAGAGACAAAGTAATAGCAATATACACAAGTACTAATTAGAACATTGAAACTATTACGCCTCATGTGGGAGACAAGTCATAAAATTCAAAGAATATTTGTAAGAAACACCATCAGACTGCCTTTTAAGTTTTCAGTGCCTGAGGCTGATTTTGTGAACTTGTGGTATGAGTTGAAAATGTTTAAGGCAATTCAATTGCCCTAATAATGTACACTTGTTTTAGAATCTTATTACAATCTATAAAATAATTTAGAGAAAAATACTTTCTCTCTATGAAGCTCAGTGGTATGCTTTATGCAAATTCTAAAAATTGAAACCAATTCCATAATATTAAAGATAATAAAACTCCACTCTAAGTAAAATACTACTTATACCATTGCTGCAATATCATGAGTTCTGAGTGGTTAAATGTAATAGTAAATGTGAATGCTTTATAATTAAAGTATGGTTAACAGGTCAAAATTCATCATATTATTTATCTTTTACCTGCAAAAATAAAATTAGCTATTTAAGTACATACCAAAGCAAAATTCCATTGCAGACGAAACCAAATATCTGAGAAATTCAGAAGAAACAAAAATGAAAATAGACAACTGGTATTTTACTGAGTAGTTTTACACATTGTGTACTACATAAATATAACTTTAGGCTATTTTAGCTAGGTTAAAGAAGGTTAAAGAAAAATATGGTCAATGAAATCAATTTCACAAATATCGGCTGATGCACTGAGAACAAAAGTCCACTTGTTCAGGTGAGTGTTTATTTTTAAAATTCGTTATACACTTCTTTCAAAGGTTCAAGTTTTGAAAAATAAGGTTTAAAAAAGCTGTAGCAAAAGTAGCCTTTGATAAATTGCTTCCTTGTTAAACCAACACACTTATTAGTGAAAGAAATAACTTTTTTTTATCCATACCAATACACAAAACATTTTCTCAAAATGCGTTAGGAATATCTGAAGTAAATTATTTACAACTGCCAGAAAGAGAATGAAAGTAGTTGTTCAACAAAGGACAAATACCTGGTATGTTTACATAAAGAAGATAAAATAATATAGTTAACAATAGCATTTATAATTACAGCAAGGATTTTTCAGAGTTCATTTTGTAAGGGCCTTCAAAATAAGTCAATATTAAAAAGGTTAAGGTTAATTTATCAAAGCTATATTGAGTGAAGCAAAATAGTGTGAGTTAATTAGTAAGGTTTCTGCTATTCCTGAAACAAGATGGGGAGAAATAACTGTAGCTCCTGTAGAACTGAAGAGTGAACTGTGCTTTGTTTTTCTAAAACATAGAGATAAAATAAAAGGGATTTTACATCTTTATCAGCTAGTCCGTGTAGTTCACTAACTGCAGAAATTATTCTTTAAGATAAGCTGATTTGGAGGTGACACTTTCACTTCCTAAAAATTGATGAGACCAGTAAGAATGTTTTTCTGAAAACAGTGATTGTGTATGAGCATTCAGGCTTCATGACATATTTAATGCCTCTCACATGTCAGATTCCTCATCTACAGAAAGAATACCCACAATACATTCCACCACCCACATAGGTCTTCCATGTGATTTAATACGGTTGCTATGGGTTCTTGGAAGATAGTGAAAGCTATAAAGCTTTGTGATGATGGTGATAATGATGATGATGACGACAGTGATGACCATCATGGTGGTGGCAGAAAAGATAAAATTACTTGGAAGACAGAAAAAATTATACTAAAACAATCTTTCAAAGATATTGTTAATTTCATTTAAAAGGAGAAAAGGTTATTCACAGACATATGATTGAATGGTTTGCCACTGATGTGGTAGCTATCTGGTATGCCTCCATATAAGGCGATACAAGAAAAGCTCCACTACCACATCCCTAATTGTCCTCTGATTCTCCCAGGAACATGTCAAGGTAGAGACTCTTGTTAGACACTATCAGAAGAATATTTCCTATCTAATCTGTCTTGTGGGAGACTCTACAGAAAAAATGCCATAGGGTAGTTTCTCATTCACCTTTCTGGTATTAGTGAGACATAAGAATTTCAGCCCTGACTTAACTTAGGTAGAGCTTAAAGCTAGACGGCCAGTCCATTATAGTCTAGAATTGGCTTATCAATTATAGACCAATCCATGTCCACGGCACTAGTCATCAGTTCCCTCTGGTTCAATGTCATCCTCTGTCGATACAAGTTATTGACACTATGCTAATCTTGATTTTGTTCTCTGTGTAAGAATAAAGTACCTGAAGCCATGATATTGTCTTCTTACAAGTTGAAAATAAGCAAGTTTGACCAATTTGCCTGGAAACTTTTGTAGTTATCACTGCTTAGATATTGAACAAACTAATCATTTCTCCCCTACTTAGGAAAGCTGCCTAACAAGAATAAAGTTGCACATTGAATCAAATGAAAACATGTTGTTGACGTAATTGATACAGCATACTTTGGTTTTTAATGTTTACTTATTTTATTATTTTGAAGACAGACATAGAGAAGACAGAGACATAGAAAAAGGATCTCTATCTGCTGGTTTCACTCTCCGAATGTCCACAATAGTTGGACTGGGCCAGGCCAAACCTAGAACACTGGAACTTAATAATGGTCTCTCTCATGGATCTCAGGGACTCAGATGCTTCAGTTATTATCTGCTGCCTCCAAGAGTGTGCATTAGCAAGAAGATGTGATCCAGAGCAGTTGATATAAGCTGAGCCGAGGTTGGAACCCAGACACTCCAACATGGCATTCAAAGGAGACAAGCAACATCTAAGTGTTGTACCAAAAATTCCACACCCACAAAGCATGTATTTAAAACCACTACTTGAAGAGAGTAAAATGATGGTCACTAAGTGCTGGGGGTGATTGTAGTGGACTGGGAGACATTGGTCAGAAATATAAAATTTCAGGTGCTAGTGTTGTAGCATAGTGGGTAAAGCCACTGCCTGGACATCACATCTGGATGCTGGTTTGAGTCCCAATTGCTCCACTTTTAATCCAGCTCCCTGTTAATTCATCTTGGATAGCAGAGGAAGATGGCCCAAGTGCTCGAGCCCCTGCCACCCACTTGAGAGACCTGGATGAATCTGCTGACCCCTAGTTTTGGCCTAATCCAGACCTGACCATTATGGACATCTGGAGAGTGAGCCAGTGGATGAAAGATATCTCTTCCTTTTTCTCTCCCTCTCTCTCTCTTTCTCTCAGTCTCTGTCTCTGTTTCTCCCTCTCTCTTTGTAATTCTGCCTTTCAAATAAGAAAAACTAAATCTTTAAAACAAAAACAAATGTAAAATTTCAATGAGATAGGAAGAATAAATTCCAGAGATCTATTATACCACATGGTAATTCCCATGAATAACAATGCCTTGTATTGTATTTTTACAAAAATTTTTAAAATACGAATAGGTTTCAAACACTATTGCCACAAAAGAACTGACAAGTAAATGAAGCAATGCATATGTTAATTATCTCAATTTAGCCATTCAAACACTTATATCAAAATAACTTATTATGCAAAATAAATCTGTACACTATTGATTTGTCAATAAATAAATATTAATGTTACTCAATTCAAAAAATTAAACAAGTACTTGAAAACATCTGACACCCTTACGTCAATGGCATATTGATGGTAACAACCACAATAATAAATAATAGTTAATTAATAATGTTCAAAATGCACTCTGCCTTATTTCATTTAATCACAACCCATTGCTAGCAGTTATTGCAAACTGGCATTTTAAAAGATAACATAGGATCAAAGGAGTAACAATTGATGGACACAGCTTAGGAATCCAGATACTTGACTCTACTGTCCACAAATTAAACACTATATTTCATCATCTCCAGAATAGGTAGAGAAGTTTTATTGGAAATTAATTGAAGAGAACCGTTACTAAGATCACTTTATAATTATGAAACAATCAAGAACAATTGAAGGATGGAACACGTTGCTAGGTTTAAGATTAATTGAGGCTTTAAACACAATTATTAAATTCTTGGACTTTATGAAAAGTGGATGTATGTATACCATATGTCCTTATTTATCATTCACTTTATCTTGTATTCTGATCTTCCATCAGAAGAAGCATATGCCATAGAAAATGGAAAGGGATCAAACTATGATTTTTCAAGCAGAGACTTTATTTAAATTGTAACTTTGGTGTACTGCCAAATGACCATCTGCCTTATATACTAATTAGAACTGTACCATTTAAAATACACAACTTAAATACATTATTCAAAATATGGATTTATAGTCTGAAACACCAAGACCACATTTCATTTCATCATTTGAGGAAACATTTTATCAAATTAGTAGTTATTTTAAATATGTACCATGGAAAATTTCAAGATGGAATAGAAACTAAGGTATGTCAAAAGAATGATTGCATTAAATGTAGTCTTATTTTTCAAGTCTGAATTTTAAATCAAAACAAATTTAATAAATTATATCTGTTGGTGAGGATTATGTGAAAATATTCCACTCCAGTTTCATTTTTTATTCACTGTGAGTACACTGGAGTCTATCAGAAGATTATTGTGTCATAATTGAAGAGGGCAATATTGCCCTAAATATAGTTATCTATTTCTTCATGAGTAAGCTGTGGTAGTTTATGTCTTTCAACGTGTTTAACCATTTAATGAAGTTCTCTTATGCATTAGTATAAGATCCTAGTAGTTTCATTATTTTTTAATATCAGTAGGCTATTTAGTGGTATCTAGCCCCACCCCCAACATACGTATCTTTTGTGTGTATCCTTGTGTTATGGCTTTAACATATCCCTCAAAGTTCATGTGTCAGAAAATCAATTCTCTGTGAAACAATGTTGGAAGGTGGGATCTTAAAGCATTGACTAGGTCATGGTGCTCTTATGAATATTTAGAGTGACTAACTGAGAAATTAGTTTGTGGTTACCACGGTAAGTGCTGATGAAGGAATGAGTTTGGGCTCCTTTCTCTCTCTTTCCCTCCTTCTCTCATGTGCACACTTTCTTGCCCTTCCACCTTTGCTTTGGGATGAAACAGAAAGAAGGCCTTTGTCTGATGTAGCACGCACAGTCTTGGGCTACTAGTATCCACAATTGTGAGAAAAAAGTTCTCTGTTCTTAAAAAAGTACCCTGCCTCAGATAATCTGATTTAGTAGTACAAATGGTCTAAGACATCATTCATATGCACATTGGTTTATTAGTTTTATTTATTTTTTGAATATCAGTTGTGATATCATTGACTTTTTATATTTTTCTATTGAATTGATCTTCTGTTCATATGCTATTTATTAATTTATTTTTGCTTTGGAATTAAAATTATTTTCCTATGTTTCTGATTTTTTTAAATTTTTTTTTCAATTCAACAAATATTTGTTAAATGGCTTACAAATGGCTGCCTGCAAACCAACATCTGGTTCTAGGGCTTACTTTTTTTTTTAAACTTTTATTTAATGAATATAAATTTCCAAAGTACAGCTTATGGATTACAATGGCTTCCCCCAACCCCCAAACTTTCCTCCCACCCACAACCCTCCCCTTTCCCAATCCCTCTCCCCTTCCATTCACATCCAGATTCATTTCCAATTTTCTTTATATACAGAAGATCAGTTCAGTATATATTAAGTAAAGATTTCAACAGTTTGCACCCACATAGCAATGCAAAGTGAAAAAATACTGTTGGAGTATTAGTTATAGCATTAAATAACAGTGTACAGCACATTAAAGACAGAGATCTTACATGATATTTTTTAAAAATTGATTAATTTTCTATGCAATTTCCAATTTAACACCAGGGTTTTTTTTTTTTTCATTTTCAATTATCTTTATATACAGAAGATCGATTCAGTATATACTAAATAAAGATTTCATCAGTTTGCACTCACACAGAAACACAAAGTGTAAAAATACTGTTTTAGTACTAGTTATAGCATCACTTCACAATGGACAGCACATTAAAGACAGATCCCATATGAGACATAAGTACACAGTGACTCCAGTTGTTGATTTAACAATTTGACACTCTTGTTTATGGCGTCAGTAATCTCCCTAGGTTCTAGTCATGAGTTGCCAAGGCTATGGAAGCCTTTAGAGTTCACCGACTTTGATCTTATTCCGACAGGGTCATAGTCAAAGTGGAAGTTCTCTCCTCCCTTCAGAGAAAGATACCTCCTTCTTTGATGGCCCCGTTGTTTCCACTGGGATCTTACTCGCAGAGATCTTTCATTTAGGTCTTCTTCTTCTTTTTTTTTTTTTTTGCCAGAGTGTCTTGGCTTTCCATGCTTAAAATACTCTCATGAGCTCTTCAGCTAGATCCGAATGCCTTAAGGGCTGATTCTGAGGCCAGAGTGTTGTTTAGGACATCTGCCATTCTATGAGTCTGCTGTGTATCCCGCTTCCCACATTGGATCCTTCTCTCCCTTTTTGATTCTATCAGTTAAGTATTAGCAGATACTTGTCTTGTTTGTGTGATCCCTTTGACTCTTAGACCTATTAGAGTCATCAGTTGTGAACTGAAATTGATCACTTGGACTAGTGAGATGGCATTGGTACATGCCACCTTGATGGGGTTGTATTGGAATCCCCTGGCACGTTTCTAGCTCCACCATTTGGGGCAAGTCCGATTGAACATGTCCCAAATTGTACATCTCCTCCCTCTCTTTTTCCCACTCTTATATTTAACGGGGATCACTTTTCGGTTAAAATTTAAACACCTAAGAATAATTGTGTGTTAATTACAGAGTTCAACCACTGGTATTCGAACAACAACAACAACAAAAATACTAAAAAGGATAAAGTATTACATTGTACATCAACAGTCAGGACGAGAGCTGATCAGGTCATGTTTCTCATAGTGTCCATTTCACTTCAACAGGTTTCCCCTTTGGCGCTCAGTTGTCACTGATCAGGGAAAACAAATGATATTTGTCTCTTTGGGATGGGCTTAATTCACTTAGCATGATGTTTTCCAGATTTCTCAATCTTGTTGCAAATGACCGTGTTTCATTTTTTTTTGACTGCTGTATAGTATTCTATAGAGTACATGTCCCATAATTTCTTTATCCAGTCTACTGTTGATGGGCATTTGGGTTGGTTCCATGTCTTAGCTATTGGGAATTGAGCTGCAATAAACATTAATGTGGAGATGGGGTTTTTGTTTGCCAAATTAATTTCCTTTGGGTAAATTCCAAGGAGTGGGATGGCTGGGTTGTATGGTAGGGTTATGTTCAGGTTTCTGAGGAATCTCCAGACTGACTTCCATAGTGGCTTTACCAGTTTGCATTCCCACCAACAGTGGGTTAGTATCCCTTTTTCCCCACATCCTCTCCAGCATCTATTGTTGGTAGATTTCTGAATGTGAGTTATTCTCACCGGGGTGAGGTGAAACCTCATTGTGGTTTTGATTTGCATTTCCCTGATGGCTAGTGATCTTGAACATTTTTTCATGTGTTTGTTGGCCATTTGGATTTCCTTTTTTGAAAAATGTCTATTGAGGTCCTTGGCCCATCTCTTAAGTGGGTTGTTTGTTTTGATATTGTGGAGTTTCTTGATTTCTTTGTAGATTCTGGTTATCCATCCTTTATCTATTTCAGAGTTTGCAAATATTTTTTCCCTTTTTTTTGCCTCTTCACTTTCCTGACTGTTTCTTTTGAAGTACAGAAACTTCTCAATTTGATGCAATCCCAAATGTTAACTTTGGTTTTTACTGCCTGTGCTCCTGGGGTCTTTTCCAAGAAGTCTTTGCCTGTACCTCTATCTTGCAGGGTTTCTCCAATGCTCTCTAATAATTTGATGGTTTCAGGTCATAGATTTAAGTCTTTAATCCATGTTGAGTGAATTTTTGTGTAAGGTGAAAGGTAGTGGTCTTGCTTCATGGTTCTGCACGTGGAAATCCAATTTTCCCAGCACTATTTATTGAATAGACTATCCTTATTCCAGGGATTGGTTTTGGATCCTTGATCAAATATAAGTTGGCTGTAGATGTTTGGATTGATTTCTGGTGTTTCTATTCTGTTCCATTGGTCTATCCATCTGTTTCTTTACCAATACCATGCTGTTTTGATAACAATTGCCCTGTGGTATGTCCTGAAATCTGGTATTGTGATGCTTCCGGCTTTGATTTTGTTGTACAAGATTGCTTTGGCTATTCAAGGTCTTCTGTGTCTCCATATGAATTTCAGCATCATTTTTTCCAGATCTGAGAAGAATGTTTTGGGTATTTTGATTGTTATGGCATTAAATTTATAAATTGCTTTTGGGAGAATGCACATTTTGATGATATTAATTCTTCCAATCCATGAATATGGAAGATTTCTCCATTTTTTTGGTATCCTCTTCTATTTCTTTCTTTAAGGTTTTGTAATTTTCATCATAGAGATCTTTAACATCCTTGGTTAAGTTTATTCCAAGGTATTTGATTTTTTTTGTAGCTATTGTGAATGGGATTGATCTTAGAAGTTCTTCCTCAGCCGTGGCATTGCCTGTGTATACAAAGGCTGTTGATTTTTGTGCATTGATTTTATATCCTGCTACTTTGCCAAACTCTTCGATGAGATCCAATAGTCTCTTAGTAGAGTTCTTTGGATCCCCTAAGTAAAGAATTATATCACCTGCAAAGAGGCATAGTTTGAGTTCTTCCTTCCCAATTTGTACCCATTTAATTTCTTTATCTTGCCTAATAGCTCTGGCTAAAACTTCCAGAACTATATTGACTAGCAGTGGTGAGAGTGGGCATCCCTGTCTAGTACCCAATCTCAGCGGAAATGCTTCCAACTTTTCCCCATTCAATAGGATGTTGGCCCTGGGTTTTTCATAAATTGCTTTGATTGTATTGACGAATGTTCCTTCCATACTCAGTTTGCTTAGAGTTTTCATCATGAAAGGGTGTTGTATTTTATGAAATGCTTTCTCTGCGTCTATTGAGAGAATTATATGGTTTTTCTTCTGCAGTCTGTTAATGTGGTGTATCATGTTGATTGTTTTGCGAACATTGAACCATCCCTGCATACCAGGGATAAATCCCACTTGGTCTGGGTGGATAATCTTTCTGATGTGTTGTTGCATTCTATTGGCCAGAATTTTATTGAGGATTTTTGCATCTATGTTCATCAGGGATATTGGTCTGTAATTCTCTTTCAATGTTGCGTCTTTTTCAGGCTTAGGAATTAAGGTGATGCTGGCTTCATAGAAAGAATTTGGGAGGATTCCCTCTTTTTTGATTGTTCTGAATAGTTTGAGAAGAATTGGAGTTAGTTCTTTAAATGTCTGGTAGAATTCAGCGGTGAATCCATCTGGTCCTGGTCTTTTCTTTGTTGGAAGGGCCTTTATTACTGTTTCAATTTCTGTCTCAGTTATGGATCTGTTTAGGTTTTCTGTGTCTTTCTGGCTCAATTTAGGTAGGTTGTATGTGTCCAGGAATCTGTCCATTTCTGATAGATTTCCCTGTTTGCTGGCATACAAGTCCTTGTAGTAATTTCTGATGATTCTTTTTATTTCTGTGGTGTCTGTTGTTACGTTTCCTTTTTCATCTCTGATTTTATTGATTTGGGTCTTTTCTTTTTTTAGTTAGTTGGGCCAGTGGGGTGTCAATTTTGTTTATTTTTTCAAAAAAACAGCTCCTCGTTTGGCTGATTTTTTAATGTTTTTTTTTTTTATTCAATCCTGTTGATTTCTTCTCTGATTTTAATTATTTCTCTTCTCCTACTAGATTTTGGTTTGGTTTACTGCAGATTTTCTAGATCCTTGAGATGACTTGACAGCTCATCTATTTGGTGCCTTTCCAATTTCTTGATGTAGGCACCTATTGATATAAACTTTCCTCTTAGCACTGCTTTTGCTGTATCCCATAGGTTTTGGTATGCTGTGCTTTTATCCTCATTTACTTCCAGAAAATTTTTGATTTCTCTTTTAATTTCTTCTATGACCCATTGTTCATTCAGGAGCATGTTGTTCAATCTCCATGTGTTTGCATATGCTCTAGGGATTCCCGAGTTGGTAATTTCCAACTGCATTCCTTTGTGGTCTGAGAAGCTCATGGTATGATTTTAATTCTTTTGAATTTGCTGAGACTTGCTTTATGGCCTAGTATGTGGTCAATCCTAGAGAAGGTTCCATGTACTGCTGAAAAGAATGTAAATTCTTTATTTGTAGGATGAAAAGTTCTGTAGATATCTGTTAGATCCATTTGGGCTATAGTGTCGTTTAAATCTACTGTCTCCTTGTTGATCTTCTGTCCTGTTGATCTGTCTATCTCTGAGAGTGGAGTATTGAAGTCCCCCAGTACTATTGTATTGGGGTCTAAGAATCCCTTTAAGTCCCTTAACAAGTCTTTTTTTTCCCATTTTTTTTATTAAACTTTTATTTAATTAATATAAATTTCCAAAGTATAGCTTATGGGTTACAATGGCTTCCCCCCTCCCATAACTTCCCTCCCGCCCGCAACCCTCCCCTTTCCCGCTCCCTTTCCCCTTCCCTTCATGTAAAGATTCATTTTCAATTCTCTTTGTATACAGAAGATCAGTTTAGTATATATTAGGTAAAGATTTCAACATTTTGCCCATATAGCAACATAAAGTGAAAAAACTACCATTGGATTACTAATTATAGCATTAAATAGCAATGTACAGCACATTAAAGACAGAGATCCTACATAATTTTTTTTTCAAATTAATTAATTTTCTATGCCATTTCCATTTTAACACCAGGTTGTTTTTTTTTTTTTTATTTCCAATTCTCTTTATATACAGAAGATCACTTCAGTATATAATTAGTAAAGACCTCATCAGTTTGTGCCCACACAGAAACGCAAAGTATAAAAATACTGTTTCAGTACTAGTTATAGCATCACTTCGCTTTAGACGACACATTAGGGACAGATCCCACATGGGGTGTAAGTACACAGTGACTCCTGTTGCTGATTTAACAATTTGACACTCCTGTTCATGGCGTCAGTAATCTCCCTAGGCTCTAGTCATGAGTTGCCAGGGCTATGGAAGCCTTTAGAGTTCGCTGACTTTGATCTTGTTCCGGTAGGGTCACAGTCAAAGTGGAAGTTCACTCCTCCCTTCAGAGAAAGGTACCTCCTTCTTTGATGGCCCCGTTCTTTCCACTGGGATCTCACTCACAGAGATCATTCATTTAGGTCTTTTTTTTTTTTTTCCATGATATCTTGGCTTTCCATGCCTGCTATACTCTCATGGGCTCTTCAGCCAGATCTGAATGCCTTGAGGGCTGATTCTGAGGCCAGAGTGTTGTTTAGGACATCTGCCATTCTATGAGTCTGCTGTGTATCCCACTTCCCATGTTGGATCTTTCTCTCCCTTTTTGATTCTATCAGTTAGTATTAGCAGATACTTGTCTTGTTTGTGTGATCTCTTTGACTCTTAGAACTATCAGAGCTATCAATTGTGAGCTGAAATTGATCACTTGGACTAGTGCGATGGCATTGGTATATGCCATCTTGATGGGATTGTGTTGGAATCCCCTGGCACATTTCTAACTCCACCATTTGTGGCCAGTCCGATTGAGCATGTTCCAAATTGTTCATCTCCTCCCTCTCATTTTCCACTCTTAGATTTAACAGGGATCACTTTTCGGTTAAAATTTAAACACCTAAGAATAATTGTTTGTTAATTACTGAGTTCAACCAATAGTACTAGAACAACAACAACAACAACAAATACTAAAAAGGATAAAGTATTACATTGTACGTCTAAAGTCAGGACAGGAGCTGATCAGTTCATTGTTGCTTATAGTGTCCATTTCACTTAACAGGTTTCAAATTGAGAAGTTTCTGTACTTCAAAAGAAACAGTCAGGAAAGTGAAGAGGCAACCAACAGAATGGGAAAAAATATTCGCAAACTATACTACAGATAAAGGATTGATAACCAGAATCTACAAAGAAATCAAGAAACTCCACAACAACAAAAGAAACAACCCACTTAAGAGATGGGCCAAGGACCTCAATAGACATTTTTCGAAAGAGGAAATCCAAATGGCCAACAGACACATGAAAAAATGTTCAAGATCACTAGCAATCAGAGAAATGCAAATCAAAACCACAATGAGATTCCATCTCACCCCGGTGAGAATGGCTCACATTCAGAAATCTACCAACAGCAGGTGCTGGAGAGGATGTGGGGAAAAAGGGACACTAACCCACTGTTGGTGGGAATGCAAACTGGTTAAGCCACTATGGAAGTCAGTCTGGAGATTCCTCAGAAACCTGAACATAACCCTACCATACAACCCAGCCATCCCACTCCTTGGAATTTACCCAAAGGAAATTAATTTGGCAAATAAAAAAGCCATCTCCACATTAATGTTTATTGCAGCTCAATTCACAATAGCTAAGACCTGGAACCAACCCAAATGCCCATCAACAGTAGACTGGATAAAGAAATTATGGGACATGTACTCCATAGAATACTATACAGCAGTAAGAAACAACGAAACCTAGTCATTTGCAACAAGATGGAGCAATCTGGAAAACATCATGCTGAGTGAATTAAGCCAGTCCCAAAGAGAAAAATATCATTTGTTTTCCCTGATCGGTGACAACTGAGCGCCAAAGGGGAAAAACCTTTTAAGTGAAATGGACACTATAAGCAACAAGTCTTTTAAGTAAACAGGTGCCCTGTAATTAGGTACATATACATTGATAATCTTTATATCTTCCTGTTGAATGGATCCCTTAATCATTGTATAGTGTCCCTCTTTGTCTCTCCCAACAGTTTTTGTGGTAAAGTTTATGTTGTCCTATGTTAAGTTCGCTACGCCCGCTCTTTTTTCATTTCTGCTGGCATGGTATATCTTTTTCCAGCCTTTCACATTCAGTGTGTATGCATAATTGTTGGAAAGATGTGTTTCTTGTAAGCAGCAAAAAGATGGGTTTTGTTCCTTAACCCAATCAGCCAATCGGTGTCTTTTAACTGGACAGTTCAGGCCATTAACGTTCAATGTGACTATTGAGAAGGAGTAACTTTGCCCTGTCATTTGCCAAGAATATTTTCTAATATATGCTTTGAGATTCCTGTGATCTTTTGCTGTGAGGTTTCCTTCTTTTACCTTCTTTCATATTGCTGACCGTGTTTCTGTGTTTCTTTGTGTAACACATCTTTTTTTCTTTTCTTTTTTTTGACAGGCAGAATGGATAGTGAGAAAGAGAGACAGAGAGAAAGGTCATCCTTTTTGGCGTTGGTTCACCCTCCAATGGCCGCTGCGGCCTGTGCATCGCGCCTATCCGAAGCCAGGAGCCAGGTGCTTCTCCTGGTTTCCCATTCGGGTGCAGGGTCCCAAGTACTTGGCCCATCCTCCACTGCCTTCCTGGGCCATAGCAGAGAGCTGGCCTGGAAGAGGGGCAACTGGGATAGAATCCGGCGCCCCAACTGGGACTAGAACCCGGTATGCCGGCGCCGCAATGTGGAGGATTAGCCTGTTAAGCTACGGTGCCGGCCCTGTGTGTAACACATCTTTAAGCATCTTCTGCAGGGCTGGACGAGTGGTGACAAATTCTTTCAATTTCTGTTTGCTGTGAAAGGTCTTTATTTCACCTTCATTCACAAATGAGAGCTTTGCAGGATATAATATTCTGGGCTGGCAGTTTTTCTCTCTTAGTACCTGGGCTATATCTTGCCATTCCCTCATAGCTTTGGGGTTTTTGGTAAGAAGTCAGCTGTGAGTCTAAATGTTTATAAATATTTTATTTATTTATTTATTTATTTATTTATTTATTTATTTATCTGAAAGTCAGAGTTACACACAGAGAGAAAGAGAGGCAGAGAGAAAGAGAGGTCTTCCATCTGCTGGTTCACTACCAAATTGGCCGCAACAGCCAGAGCTACGCCAATCCAAAGCCAGGAGCCAGGAGCTTCCTCCGGGTCTTCCACGTGGGTGCAGGGATCCAAGGACTTGGGCCATCTTCTACCACTTTCCCAGGCCATAGCAGAGAGCTGGATCCAAAGTGAAGCAGCCAGAACTTGAACTGGAGCCCATATGGGATGTCAGCACTGCAGGCAGTGACTTTACCCACTATGTCACAGCACTGGTCCCTGGTTCTGATTTTTTAAGCTGAATATTCATGTCATTCAAATAGTTACATTATAGTATTGAAACAAATTTATGAATTTTAATTTGAAATACTACTTCAGTATATTATTTATATCCATTGAAATTCTTTGTCGTGTTTTCATTTTTATTTCATTGAAAATACTTTATAGATTCCTTAAAAATGTGTTGTTTGATTTCCAAATAACTTGAATTTTTTCCCATATATTATGGGTTCTAACTAACTTCAATTTTTGGGAAAGTTTACATAGCCCTGAATATGGACTTTATGTTTTAATTTTCTTTATGCTCTTAAAATAATGCATTTTCTACTTTTAGATTGTGGAATGTTCTATAAATACTTGATCAGAAAAGTTGATGGATAATGCTGTTCAAATCTTCTATAGTCTTGATGACTTTTACATGAAATGTAACTACTAAGAATGTTGAAATCCACAACTTTAATGCTAGATTTTTCTTTTTAAGTTTTCTTTCACTTTTTGATTTCAGATATTTTGATCTGCTATTATGGAGTAAATACTTAGAATTATATACTCTTGTTGAATGGACTCCCTTAGTGTTATGATACACTCCACTTTGTCTTAGACAGTAGCTCTTAACTGTATTAAGTTGACTGATCTTACTATAAGCAATCAAAATTTTAGTTACTATTTGTTTAGTAGTTAAACATCCTTCAACCTTTGATTTTGATTTTATATCTAAAGTGGATTTCTTAAAAAAAAAACACATAGTTTTTAATTATCTAACCAACTTAATGTTTTTGCCTTTTAATTGGCTTATTTAGAGAATTTGTCCTTGATTCGTCCTTTTTGATTTCCTCTTCCTTTTTTTCTTTTTTTTTATTAAACTTTTATTTAATGATTATAAATTTCCAAAGTATAGCTTATGGGTTACAATGGCTTCCCCCCTCCCATAACTTCCCTCCCGCCCGCAACCCTCCCCTTTCCCGCTCCCTTTCCCCTTCCCTTCATGTAAAGATTCATTTTCAATTCTCTTTGTATACAGAAGATCAGTTTAGTATATATTAGGTAAAGATTTCAACATTTTGCCCATATAGCAACATAAAGTGAAAAAACTACCATTGGATTACTAATTATAGCATTAAATAGCAATGTACAGCACATTAAAGACAGAAAACCTACATAATTTTTTTCAAATTAATTAATTTTCTATGCCATTTCCATTTTAACACCAGGTTTTTTTTTTTTCATTTCCAATTCTCTTTATATACAGAAGATCACTTCAATATATAATTAGTAAAGACCTCATCAGTTTGTGCCCACACAGAAATGCAAAGTATAAAAATACTGTTTCAGTACTAGTTATAGCATCACTTCGCTTTAGACGACACATTAGGGACAGATCCCACATGGGGTGTAAGTACACAGTGACTCCTGTTGCTGATTTAACAATTTGACACTCCTGTTCATGGCGTCAGTAATCTCCCTAGGCTCTAGTCATGAGTTGCCAGGGCTATGGAAGCCTTTAGAGTTCGCTGACTTTGATCTTGTTCCGGTAGGGTCATAGTCAAAGTGGAAGTTCTCTCCTCCCTTCGTAGAAGGGTACCTCCTTCTTTGATGGCCCCGTTCTTTCCACTGGGATCTCACTCACAGAGATCATTCATTTAGGTCTTTTTTTTTTTTTCCATGATATCTTGGCTTTCCATACCTGCTATACTCTCATGGGCTCTTCAGCCAGATCTGAATGCCTTGAGGGCTGATTCTGAGGCCAGAGTGTTGTTTAGGACATCTGCCATTCTATGAGTTTGCTGTGTATCCCACTTCCCATGTTGGATCTTTCTCTCCCTTTTTGATTCTATCAGTTAGTATTAGCAGATACTTGTCTTGTTTGTGTGATCTCTTTGACTCTTAGACCTATCAGAGCTATCAATTGTGAGCTGAAATTGATGTTGTTCTAGTACTATTGGTTGAACTCAGTAATTAACACACAATTATTCTTAGGTGTTTAAATTTTAACTGAAAAGTGATCCCTGTTAAATCTAAGAGTGGAAAAAGAGAGGGAGGAGATGAACAATTTGGAACATGCTCAATCGGACTGGCCACAAATGGTGGAGTTAGAAATGTGCCAGGGGATTCCAACACAATCCCATCAAGATGGCATGTACCAATGCCATCGCACTAGTCCAAGTGATCCTCTTCCTTTTTTTCATGCTTATTGCTGAGTATTAGATTATTGTTTTATAACTTGAAGTTTTCTTGAAAATTGCCCTTTTTGGTTATATAACTTATTTTGTATCGTTAATCATTTTTTAGTTTGTGAGTACACTTATATTGATCATAGTTTAACTTCAAATAATATATCACATCATGTTTTCTGAGGACTGAAGCAATACTCTTGCATTTCTTTTACTTCTTGCCCTTCTTTATGCTTTTGTGGTAGTATTTTTATTTCTACATATCTGTTAAACACCACATATATTGTTGTTATTGCTTTAAGTGGCCCATAATCCTTAATTTAAAACTCTCATAAATAAATAAATAGATAGATAGATAAATAAATGTTTGAAAGGGGCTGTAGCATTCTGCCACAGCAGATTAACCCATTGCCTGCAACACTGGCATCCCATATGGGTGCTAGTTTAAGTCCTGGCTAATGCTCCTGGGAAAGCAGCAAAAATGGCCTGACAGATGAGCCCCTGCCACCCATGTGAGAGAATGGATGGCGTTCCAGTCTCCAGACTGAATCCTAGTTCAACCATGACAATTGCAGCCATTTTGGGAGTGAACCAACACATGGAAAAAATTCTCTCTCTCTCTCTCTCTCTCTCTCTCTCTCTCACTGTGTGTGTGTGTGTGTATAATTCTTTTTAAATAAATAATTTTCATTTAAATGAAGAAGAATATATACTCCAGTTTGCAAGTGTTCCTGGTATTCTGTTTCTCTATGTCTTTACAAATAGTCAAATTTCCATCTCTTACATGAAGAATTTATTTTAAAATTCTCTATAGGGTAGATGCTGGTTGGTTTTTCTCAATTCTTGATTATTTAAAAGGGCTCACTTCTTCTTGATTTTTGTGAGATATTTTCAGTGATTGAGTATTTAATTTAACAATGGTAAGCTGTTGTTTCCATCTGAATTTTCATTACCATAAGGATTATTTTGAGGGTTATGTAATTCCTGACATCTGCTGTAATTATTTTTCTTATTTCTTTGTACATGATAGATAATTCCTTTCATTCTGACTTCTTTTGTTTCTGTATCATTGGATTGTCAGATTTGTCATGCTCTTGGTGGGTTTTCAGTTAATCAATTAATTAATTCTGATTCAGATTTTTTAGCTTCTTATGTATAAATTTACAAATTTAAGCAGAACTAGTTATGTTTGAAAAGTATTACTTTCTCTCCTCCTTTTCCTAGGTCTTTAATTAAATTTATAATATGACACTTAATATTGTCCAAGGGTATTTTATGATCTTATTTTTCAATTTATTCAGCTTAAATAGTATGCACTGCATTGTAGTGACCTTGGTTTCGATGCCCTTTTCTGTGAGGATGTCTAAGCTACTACTCAACATTTCCAAACCAGTAGCACTAAACAATGATACTCATTTTTCAGTCATAGCTTTACGGGTTCTGTGGGTTGAACTGATTTAGGAAAATGATTCTTGCTTAGAATTTCTCAATGCAATTGTAGCCAGTCAGCAGCTGGAGTTTGTCTCAAAGGTTTCCTCATTTCTGTTTCTCACAGTTGATTCTGAGTGTCACCTGAGATCTGTCAGGATCTTAGAGGATCCCCTATACATGGCCTGTTTTACTATGTGACTGTTCTCAAGGGTCAGTATCCCAAATAGCAAGGCATAGGATATATTGATTTTTCTATCCTAAATTTCAATCCATTAAGCATTATTTTTGCCTCTCTTCAATTAGTAAAAGAGTTATTAAACAAACTCAGATTTATCTGACATGGATTTCATTAACAAATGCTCTTAAGGTATACTGAAAACTTACATATTGTTTGATTTACTTCATAATGACATTTAATATATATATCACTTTAAAATACAAATTTTAAGAAAATAAATTCATTTCCATAAACAAAATAGAGTTGCTTCATGTGCTAGCCTGCTGTTATTGAAGATTCACATAAGATCATGTCTAGATTCAGACTCCTTGGCTCAATGCCTGTCAGTCACAAGAGGAAGTATTCTCTCACCTCTATAGAGTCACCAATGCAATGTGCAACTTGCCAAGAGATCAATTTCTGTAATGAAAAATGTGTAAGTTCTTCATAAAAGAAAATCAGAGCAGTTCTTTTAACTGCTAGGTTTCATATAAAAAAGTAAATCCTAATGTAAAGGAAGTCCATTTCTTCATAAAACAAAATTGGTATATACTTTCATACACATCTAATTTTTAGATTCAATTATTATAAGAAGCCTAAAAGAATTTTGTAACTATTCAACAACCAAGATGGCTGCCAGAAGAATAAAGAAAACTCTAAAACTTTGAAGTCATCCTTAACACTTCTGCAAATTTTCAGAATACTTACATTATCTGTGTTACTTACGAAGACACTCTCAAGCAGATCCATATGAATTCTGTTCTTTAAGCCACCCCCCACAAAGAATCATCAGGAAAATAATTTATAAGTGCAGTAGAACTTTTTAAAAGATTTATCATGAAATTAAAATAATTCCCAAGTAAATATTAAACATTAATTAATTCTGTTGCTAGAATATATTCAGGCACACAATCTTTAGCATTTACTATGGACATTTTCCTCATGCTTCCATAACTCCTAACCTTCTCTTTATTTCTTCTCTGCATCTTTCACTTTTAGTGTCATCATTCTTTCATTCATTCATTAAACAAGCTTTTATAGGGAATTCATCATATGTCAAGCACTAGAGTATATGAAGAGTCAGCAAGAGTAGAATCTAGCACTTGGACTTCAAAAATTTCAAAACAGGATGACAAAGAGCTTTATCATAGACTACATTCTTTGTGCATTATTGTTGTACCTTATGATGGCAGCCAATTGGACATATAAATATTATTTCAGGATTTTTGTGGCATAACAGATTGTGCCTTAATTTTGAAGTTAGCCAGACATGAGTTCCAACTACAGGATTACATTTACTTTGTAAAATACAAAACAAATAACCCTCTGTTTCATCAAGTAAGTACTCTTACAACATTATAAGTATGTATGTGTGTCTGTCTTTCTGTGTATGGAAAGGAAATAAAACTACTTATCTGATATGTGCCCAAAATATTGGACTACTAGATTAGTAAATATTAAATATTTCAGTCTTCTAAATGTAGGTTTTGTGAAATAGCTTGCCAGTAATGCACTCTAGGGAGAAAAGGGTCTTTGGGTACATTTTAGGCAATAAATTCCCTTGACAATTGTGCCCTGGACCAGGAATCAGTAAGAGAAAATTCTATATCTGATTCTATATCTGATTATGTAACTATTTTATTAAGTCAAGTTAATTCACTTTTTTTGTAACATTAATGTACCTTACAGAACTTTATTTAACTATAATTAGCATCCAATAAATAATGTGTATTTAAAGTGTGCACTTTGAGAAACATTTGACCCATGGCTATATACTGAAAAATCAACACTGACAGACACCCAGTCCGGTAGCCAGGGACTAAAGGACCCTCCCCACTATCTCCAGATAAGTCTCAGAGGACCTGAGAGGAGGCAAGTAATAAGCTTCTGTGAAGGACTTTGTGATTGGAGATTTAACTTTCACACAGTAACCACTCTTCACAATGCAACTCCCAGACCAGAAATGAGGACTTCCCCTTTTACAGCCCCAAATGGCTCCTTCTTTCAGGAACCCTCTCAAGTCCAGGAAGCTTTCTCTAATTTTTATCAATAAACCTCCTTCATTTTGCTCACTATTCCTTGTCTGTGCCCCTCATTCTTTATGGACATGAGACAAAGTACTTGGCACAGAAAAAGAATTGTAATCTAAAGGAGCTGTAACATATCAAAAATTCAGCAGAATGAAGCATCTGCAATTATTTTATTTTATTTTTTTATGGATGAGACACAGACCCAAATCATTAGAAACACAGACTCCTGTAACATTTCTTCGGGGCTTGTCTGGGATTGTTGGAAAGGTGAGTAAAGATGGACTCCCTAGCCTTGTTCTCTACCATAGTCCACTATCAATTAAAAATACCAGGACTTTGTCAACCAGTTAAAAACAATTAGTGTAGCTGCCAGTCTTAAAGACTCAGACGGAAGGCTTTCAAGGGGAAGACCTAATTAATCTCCCTCCATCTTTTGACACTGGGAATGTTGATCTTATTCAGCCTCAATTTAAACAGTGTGTGAAACTGGAGTAAGGTCTTAGAGTAACAGAAGTTTTATGCCCTGGGTGGCTCCCTAGTATTGCCTGAAAGTTCACTGATTGGATTCAGAGTCCAGCTGTCCATTAAGTTATTGGACTAAAATCTACACTCCTCTTTCTCTCCTTCCTGCTTGCTACCCTGCCTCACTCAGTCTCAAATGTTATGAAGGCAGGGTGAGAGGTGCCTGCAGCTATAGTTGGCTGGACAGGTTTCCCCACCTAAGACAGCATTAACCCCCCTTTTTTTTTTTTTTTGACAGGCAGAGTGGATAGTGAGAGAGAGACAGAGAGAAAGGTCTTCCTTTTGCCGTTGGTTCACCCTCCAATGGCTGCCGCGGTAGGCGCGCTGCGGCCAGCGCACGGCGCTGATCCGATGGCAGGAGCCAGGTGCTTCTCCTGGTCTCCCATGGGGTGCAGGGCCCCAAGCACTTGGGCCATCCTCCACTGCACTCCCTGGCCACAGCAGAGAGCTGGCCTGGAAGAGGGGCAACCGGGACAGAATCCGGCGCCCCGACCCGGACTAGAACCTGGTGTGCCAGCGCCGCAAGGCGGAGGATTAGCCTATTGAGCCGCGGCTCAATAGTTATTTAGTTATTTACTTGAAAGGCAGAGTTACAGAGAAGCAGAGAGAGAGAGAGAGAGAGAGAGAGAGAGAGAATGAAACAGAGAGAGAAACAGAGAGAGAGAAAGAGAGATCCCCCATCTGCTGTTTCACTACCCCAAATGGCCGCAACAGCGGGAGCTAGACAAATCTGAAGCCAGGAGCCAGGAACTTCTGGGTCTCTCACACAAATGAAGGGACCCATCTTCCACTGCTTTCCCAGGTGTTAGCAGAAAGCTGGATCGGAAGTGGAGCAGCCAAGTCTTGAACTGGCATTCATATGAGATGCCAGCACTGGAGGCAGTGACTTTACCCATTACATCACACCCTGCTAATCCTTTTTTATCAAGGTTTTTCTGTTCTAATGTAACTGACCTAGGTAACAAAAATTTTAGGCATCATGGGGAAAGTTTCATGTGTGTTCTGTTTTCTTTAGTGAGTGTCATTTTCTGAGGAGAACTGAGTATTAAAAGAGTTTACATTATCTGCCTATTTTTCATCATTTGGATGATTCTCATAACTGATTAGATTTGGTCCACAACTTTGGTAAAATTGTTCAGGTTAAATGGAATATAAAATACAATGTAAGCTTATGAAATGATTCCAAACTTACATTGTGCTTATATAAAGGTCTGATGTTTTATACTCTTGTGATGATGAGATGGTTCCAGAGGAGACCTATGGTTTTAGATCAGATACCTGTCCTGCATGCTGTGCTGATTGTGTGATGATGGGGGAGTGACAGGAATGGGTGCTATCTTCACTGTCCTTAGCATGAGACTAAGACCCAGCTGGCGCTGAGACGGGGGGCTAGGTACCCTTTCCCTCTACATTTCCATCCTTGTTTCCAACCCTTCCCCACCTAGCATGCCTGGGCACTAAGGGTTGAAACCCAGGGCAGAGGATATCACCTGTCCTGGAAGGATTTGAGGTGATGCGACCATGGAGAGTCTCTACCCCTAGGCTGGACTTCCAGATGAGGGACAAGGAACTACCAGGCAGACCTGAGATTGATACATGCATACATCATTTGGGCTGCATGGCAGCAGCTAGAAGTAGGGAGAAAAAAAAAAGAAACAATAAATGGTCCTTTTGTTTTGGCCAAGCTGGCAGGTTCCATGAGCAAGCCAGATTCTTTAACGGGGACTGACAAAGATACAAGAAATCTAAACATTCAATAGCCAAGCATTTCCAGGTGAAAATATGGATCAAAAGGGGAAGTGTAGACAGAAGGGAGGGTCAAAGTTGGGCACAGTAAGAGTGACTACCCTGCTGGCTTAACTCTTAACCCTCCTCAATCATGAGTGCTAGGTTGCACATGCACCTATGATCTACAAGATCAGTGGTCTGAAGGACGCATTGGAAGGGTTGGAGGTGCAGGTAACTGTGTCTACTCCTGCTTTCCAATCTCTATCTGCTGTAGGCTCTAGTACACTGTGATCCTAAAGCTCAGAAATTTGAAAGATGCCTCATGTGGAAAGAGGAAGAAACTAAAAATGTCTTTGCTTTCTGTTCTCTTTTTAGAATTGGTAATAAACCATCTTAGACATACACCCCTTTGGAGTACATCATTGTGCTCTGGGGTTCTACCTTCAAACCTTGAATAAGAAACACATGGTCTTTTGCTTTACTATAGCATGGCCATGGTATAACCTAGACAATGGAGAGAGTTGGCCCTCAGAGGGAAGTATTAACCATAACACCCTTCTCTAACCTGATCTCTTCTGTTGTAGAACAGGGAAATGGCCTGTAATCCCTTATCCCAAGCATTTTTTTTTTTTTTGCCCTGAAACATAAGCCAGAGTTTTGTCAGCTCTGTAAAATAGACCCAGTGCTTTTAGCAGAAGTTACCCTCAGGACCTCAGCTCCCCTTTCCCTATACCTGCTGCACAGCCTGCCTCAAATTATACGACAATTTCTTCACCTACTGCTCCTGTTCCTCCATGTCTCCCTATCCAGGGTTACCTGATAGCAAGCAAGTTATTCAACTACTGACATCTATTTTATCCCTCCAGGAAGTTTCTGAGAGGGTTTGGTGGGCCATGTTCCTTTTGCCCTGTAGAATCTTAGACAAAAGGATACATTAGAAGATTTTCAGATGACCCTGACAGATATATTGAGGCCTTCTAAAGTTTGTCCCAGGTCTGTAATCTCACATGGAAATATGTTACTACCAAATCAAACACTAACAGGGACTGAAAAACAAGCTTCTTGCCAAGCTACATAAACTTTCAGTGATCCACTTTACAAGACATTCACATTCTCTCCTGATCAGGAAGGCCAGGGATGGTTATATCCTACAGGAAAAGGGGCTGTTTTTCAGGAAAAGTCTCACCCTAATTAGACACCAATGACTGTGAAGATGAGTGTAAACCAAAAGATGTCATGGCTTGTGTACTGGAAGCATTGAGGGGGACCTGGGCTAACCCCCTAAACTACTCCAAGTTGTCCATGATAGATCTAGGTCCAGAGGAGAACTCCTCCACTTTCCTAGGGAGATTGAAGTAGGTTTCAGTCAAGGATGCTTCCCTATCTCCCAATTTGATAAAAAGACAATCTTAAAGGATAAGTTCATTACTCAGTCAGCCTCAGATTTTAGGAAAAATCTTCAAAAGTAGGCTATTGGAACTGAAAGTAAATTAGAAAACCTCCTAAAGGTTGTCACTTTTGTCTTTTTCAAATGAGACCCCAAATAAGAGAGAAGTGAAAAGGAAAATTTCACAGCTCTGATAGGTGCATTATGGCCAAAAGTACTATGTTTGTGGGAGGGAGGGCACTTAAAGAAGGAATGTCCACAGTCCCATCACCAGATAAAAACCTCCATGGCATTGTTTTATTTGCAATGAGGATCATTGGAGGGTTGAATTTCCCTGGAGACCAAAGCCTATGGAATTGGAATTGGGCCCCTCCTTAGATGACCTAGCAGGGCTGGAGGGGCCCTGGATTTCTCCTAAAGACTTACATCACTCAAACCATCACCACTCAGAAGCCCCAGGTGGCCTAATCATCAAAGGAATGGAAGTAGACTTCTTACTAGGTATTGAAATAGCCTTTTCTATACTTCTTTCAAATCCAGGTCTCCCCTCTTCCCTTACTATGACAATGAGAGATATCTCAGGAAACCTATTAAGTAGATATTTCATCCAGTTCCTAAAATGTAACTGGAATAACTTATTTTTATACATGAAGACACTGGAGAGACCAACATCCCTTCTAGAGAGTGATCGCAGGATGGAAAGGAACCACCAACCTCGTGGTTTCAGGGCAATCCATATGCCTTCTTCTAATTGAAAAATATATTTATTCAGACTTTTGGACAACCCAGGGAAGGATTAGCTGAACAATAACTGCCCAAACAGCATAGATTCCTGTTAAGGATCTCTCCAATTTCCCCCATCAAAAACAATATCCCTTAAATCCAGAGAGATTTGACACGGGTTAAAAGCAATAAAAGACTACTTAAAGACAACTTAAAGTCATGCAATCGTCTTTCTAATATTCCAATCCAATCACAGGAGCCCAAATATTAGAAGTAGAATGGAAGCTAGTCAAGATCATGAGGCCACGATCCCGTAAGGGGTCATTACCCTTATGCTTTACTGTACCAAATACTGGAAGGCACTATATGAGTTACAGTTTTAGAATTAAAAGATGCTCTATTTTTGTATACACTTACAACCTGAATCCCAATATTTTGTTTTGTTTTGTTTTCATTTTAAATTTTTTTATTTAATAAATGTGAATTTACAAAGTGCAAATTTGCATTGTTGTGGCTTCCCCCCCAACCTCCCTCCCTCCTGCAGCCTTCCCATCTCCCACTCCCTCTCCCATCCCACTCTTCATCAAGTTTCATTTTCAATTATCTTTGTATACAGAAGATCAACTTAGTATATACTAAGCAAATATTTCAACAGACTGCACCCACACAACTGCACAAGATATAGAGTACTGTTCGACTAGTGGTGTTAACACATTAATGTGTAAAACACATTAAGGACAGAGATCCTACGTGGGGAGCATGTGCACAGTGACTCCCGTTGTTGATTTAACAATTGACACTCTTATTTATGGTGTCAGTAATCACCCGAGGCTCTTGCCATGAGCTGTCGAGGCTGTGGACTCCCCTTGAGTTCACCAACTCTGAACTTGTTTAGTCAAGGCCATAACACAGTGGAGGTTCCTTCCTCCCTTCAGAGAAAGGTGCCTCCTTCTTTGATGGTCCATTCTTTCTGCTGGGGTCTTATTCACCGAGACCTTTCATTCAGGTTGTTTTTGCCACAGTGTCTTGGCTTTCCATGCCTAAAATACTCTCATGGGCTCTTCAGCCAGATATGAATGCCCCAAGGGTTGATTCTGAGGCCGGAATGCTGTTTAGGGCATCTGCCATTCTGTGAGTCTGCTGTGTGTCCCACTTCTCCCGCAGGATCATTCTCTCCCTTTTAATTCTATCCTTCATTATTTGCAGACACTGGTCTTATTTGTGAAATCTCTTCAGCACTTACCCTATCTTTTTGATCAATTATGTACTTAAACTTATCACTTTAATAAGTGAGATGGCTCTACCATTGCAGGTAAGTCCAGGTGAGCATGTGCCACCTGTATATCTCCTCCCTAACTTATTCCCACTCTTATACTTAACAGAGATCACTTTTCTGTTAATTTTAAACGCCTAAGCATAATTGTGTATTAATTACAGAGTTCAACCAGTGGTATTAAGTAGAACAAACAGAACAACAACAACAACAACAACAACAAAATACTAAAAGGAATAAAATAGTAAGTTGTTCCTCAACAGTCAAGACAAGGGCTAATCATGTCATTGTTTCTCATGGTGTCCATTTCACTTCAACAGGTCTGAATCCCAATATTTTTTTAAAGGTTCTTCAATTCAGTCCACTCAGTTAATTTGGACTATACTGCAGTCAGAATTTTGATACAGTCTCCAATTGTGTAGGCAGACTTTTAAGAACTATTGCAGCTTTCTCAGTCACAGACCAATGTCTTACAGTATATAGATGAAATCCTCATCCTCTGCAGTCAAATTGAGGATGGTTCCCAAGAAGACAACTAGGCCATTATCAACTTTCCAGCAATGAGAGTTTATAAAGTCTTAAAATCGAAAGTGCATCTTTGCCATCGTTCTGTAAATTATCTTGGCTTAACCTTATCTGAAGGAACTTGGGCACTGGGAGAAGATAGACACAAGCCAAGAGCCTCTTTTCCACTTCCTAAAAAAAAACCCTAAACAGCTTTGGGCTTCCTGAGAGTTACGGGATTCTGCTGACTCTGGATCCCAGACATGGGCAAATCTCCTGTCCTTGATTCTGACTGATAAAAGATCCCCACTAGCAGGAATCCATATTTTGATATAGGGTTAGAGGTTCAACAGGCTTTTATCTAAGTTAAATAGTCCTTACTCAAGGCCCCAGCATTAAGCCTTCCAACAAGCAAATTATTCAATCTGTATATAACAGAGAGAAAAGTGTTGGCTGTAGAGGTATTGATTCAGCTTAAGGAAATAGCTTAGCAGCATATAGTATATCTTAGCAAACAATGGTGACCAAAGGGTGATCACCCTGTCTCCAATTGGTGCCAATTGTCACTATCACTCTCTTAATCTCTGAAGCCACCAAACCAACCCTGGGACAAGATCTAATAGTGTATATTCCCTCAGTGTGACAGCAATGCTAGCATCAAAAGGAAACCTCTGGTTAACAGACAACTGCTTTTAAAATACAAGGCATTACTTCCAAGGGCCCTGCATCCAAATAAAGAGTTGCTCCTCTCAATTCCACTACTTTTTCTCCCCAAATAGCTAGAGAGTCCAGAATAAGTTTGAGAACAGATTTTGGCACACTATGCAGTCAAAAACCTCAAGGAGATCACTTAAGAAGACCCAGCCTGGATTCTCTTTATATCCAGGAGTTCCTTTGTTGAGTAAGGAACTACCAGGCTGGATATCCCATAGTTACCTTAAAAGAGACCATTTAGAGTTCTCATCTTCCTCCTGGCATGGATGCTCAGTTACCAGCACTACCAGTACTCAAGCTGAGCCCTCAAGGTGAATATTTTTTGGCTTGGCAGGTATATTCACTTTCCTTGCAGATACTGGAATCATTCTCCAGGATCAAATCTGAAGTTTTTTTAGGAATCATGGGCTTGCCCTTGAGAATGATCAACCCAGGAGTCCAATCTGGACACTTTGACGCCAACGGAAATGCAAAGAATAACAGTATAGGTTCTCTCCAAATCCTAACCTAAAAGAAAAGACAAGCTCAAGTGGTCATTTCTGTGGTGTAGTAGGTTAAGCCATCACCTTATGGGTGCCATATGGGTGCTGGTTAAAGCCCTGGCTGCTCCACTTCAGATCCAGCTCTCTTCTAATGTGCCTAGGAAGCAGCAGAAGATGTACCAAGTCTTTGGGCCCCTGCTCCCACAAAGCAGACCCAAAGGAAGTTCCCTCCTGGCTCTGGACTGGGTCAGTTCTTGCCATTGAGGCCATTTAGGGAGTGACCCAGCAGATGGCAGATTTCTCTCTGCCTCTCACCCTCTTTGTCTCTGTAACTCTGACTTTCAAATAAAACACATAAATAATAAAAAAAAGACAAGCTCAAGTCATAGCTGGCTTCAATCCGTCTTGTTTCTTTAGGAGTCTCTAACGTAAGACAAGGATTTTTCCCTTTGTACCTCCTATTTGCAGTTTTGTGATAATACTTATATTTGAACACTGTATACTCAACCTTATTAAAAAAAAACTTGTGTCTTCCTCTCTAGAGGCTATCAAACTACATGGTTCTGTAGATGGAAATGCAAATGCAAGACTTCTCCCAGGCACACTGGATAAACCTCTGGAAGAGGAGCCCTAATTGCTCTCTCTAACACTGCCCTTTTCCAACTCAAAGTTGGCAGAGTGGTCATGGTTTCTTCTTCCTAACAGCAGTTTTGTTTATTTCTTCAGAGAGGTGATTGGTAGAGAGATAGGCTCCTGGTCAGGTAGACAAGAACTAGTGTTTCAATACCCACTATTTCAAGGTAATTCTTGGAGGACCTAAAACAAGTGAAACAACCAACTTCTGGAAAGTATTTCTATGATTGGAGACTTAAATTTAACCCAATTAACCAGTCAAAACCTTCACTTCTCAATGCCTCTCCTGAACCATTCATGAGAATTTCCCCTTTCACAGCCTATAAACCTCCTGGGACAATCATCCCTCAATGGCTGCTTTCTTTAGGGACCTCTCTCAACTTCTGAGAACTTTCTCTGCTTTTTTTCCAACAAACCTCCTTCACTTTGCTTACTCTTCCTTCTCCATGCTCTCATTCTTCATGGATTTAAGATAATGAACCCAACAGAGAAAAAGAATTGTGATGTAAAGGAACTGTAACAATTTAAAAATTTTGTTGGAAAGGATAATGTGCAATATTTCTTAGGAATGAGACACAAACTTGAACAATTAGAACTGTAGACTCATGCAACTTCACTAAATTCAAGATAATGAAAATATCCACTGCCTTCAAGTTTTCTAATGCTCCTTCGTATTCCCTCCCTCCTGCTTGTTTTTATGTCCAACCTCAGACCATCACTTGTCTTTTCTTCTTTTCTTACAATAGATTTGTTTGTATTTTTTAGAATTTCTATAAGTGGAATCATATAATGTGTTTCTTTTTGGCTAATTTCTTATATGTATTTCCATCCATATAGCAGAAGTTTATTCTTTTGTATCAGTGAGAAATATTACATTAATTTTAATGAAAATTGATGTTATAAACTATTATAAACCAAAATTAATTTTATAAACTATTATAAAGAAAAATCTCTATGAATATTAAAGATAAGAGTCTCAATATTTAGAGGACAAGGTACTTTTCACCTACCCTGGATCTCACAGTTTGTTTGCAAAGGCCATGGGATTGGAGTTGGAATAGGTGGATGCTACTGCACTAAGAGCTTGTAAGTTTTCCTACCGGCCGGCACCGTGGCTCACTAGGCTAATCCTCCGCCTTGCGGCACTGGCACCTTTGGTTCTAGTCCCAGTTGGGGCACCGGATTCTGTCCCAGTTGCCCCTCTTCCAGGCCAGCTCTCTGCTGTGGCCCGGGAGTGCAGTGGAGGATGGCCCAGGTCCTTGGGCCCTGCACCCCATGGGAGACCAGGAGAAGCACCTGGCTCCTGCCTTCGGATCAGCGGATCAGCGTGGTGTGCCGGCTGCAGCACACCAGCTGCGGCGGCCATTGGAGGGTGAACCAACGGCAAAGGAAGACCTTTCTGTCTGTCTCTCTCACTGTCTACTCTGCCTGTCAAAAAAAAAAAATATATTTCCTACCAACTTTTTTTTTCTTTCTTAAAGTTAAAAAAAAATCATAAGATTAAATCTGAATGAGAAGAAAGTACAGCCTGTTAATACTAATATTTCTGTAAAATTTATTTTAAAAGATCAAAGCTAAAAAGAGAAAGAAAATTCTCTAAACATTTTTTATTTCTCATTAGTTTCCTCCTTCCTTGACTTCCTCAAATTTCATTCTTTAATGTCTCATGAGTCTCCCAAATGTTTGAATCATTTTCTCTTCATTTTGTTTCTCCCTCCACTTCTGCTTTAAATAGTGCAATGAGAATTCTTAAAAAATGGGGGGGGGTGAACTTATAACAGAAATTGCTTCAGGTAGAAGACTCAAGAGCCAACATGAAGTCTATTATACATTGAGTTGCTTGCATGAGTCATGTAGAGCAGGCAGGTCATTAGTAAGTGTTCACACCAGCAGCCCACAGGAGGGAAACTCACTTTTGGTTATGCAATGCTAATATGCCCAATATGTGTTTCTCTATTAATACTTGCAAAGAATAATATAAAGGATGTTTAAGAAAAAATGAATTAAGTTAAACCAAAACTCAGTTAAATTCACTAGTTTGTTCTTTGATTTGTTCATTATAATTCTCCCTTAAAACAGGTCTCCAGAAATTAATCAGATAGCAACTTCCTTAAGAGAATCACATATTATAAATCATCTTGCTTTTAAAGTTTTACAGTGGTTCATGTTTTCTATTAGTAAGAGAAGACTTCAATGAAGCAAAATGTAAAGTCTCTGCTCTTGCCCTGAGTTCAGTAAAAAATAACAGTGTAGTTCAATATTTTTTCATAAAAGCCTACTACTTTTAAGGGGAGAGGGTGAATCCGTCTAGATCTATCTGCCTTTCACTACACTTCCCTTGTCTTTCCTACTTTCTTTTCCAGAATTTGAATTCAGTGTGTGCATCCAGAAATATTATATAAAGAAAAAGTGTCTATAACTATACATAATCAAATTCCATTATTTGTAATTAAAGATTAGCAAGGATTTTCCCTTATCACTTGAGTAACACACAAAGCATTTTTTCTCCACCTTGGGAAAAATGAAGCAAATACAAGTATTAGAATCAATAATGAATTTGATGAGAAATGATAAAATGATAACAATGATGAGTTTGTTTTTGCCATCTGTTACAGACATGCCTCAGTTCATTTTCTTCTTTTTCAGTCAATTTAGAGTGATGTTTTTCTTCTCAGTTGCTGAAACTTTGTAAATTAAATGAAGAAACTCTATAATGACAAAATATACTCATTATTGATATTGCTTAATCATATTAACATAGAATGTAAGCAAAATATCATAAATGATTCTATCAGTTTAAAAATTAATAATAATAGCTTTCTCATCCAGTTTTAGAGATTTCTGGTTAAAAGGATAGCAAGTCAGTTAATGTTTACTCTGTATGTCAGGCTTTACTCT
The DNA here is from genome assembly GCF_033115175.1 of Lepus europaeus. NCBI lineage: Eukaryota > Metazoa > Chordata > Mammalia > Lagomorpha > Leporidae > Lepus > Lepus europaeus. The sequence continues at coordinate 42,221,684 of NC_084832.1, read as the reverse complement.
GTATCTTTGGAGTGTGAAATTGAACAATACAGGACTTAAATATTAATGTAATTTTTATTTATTTTTGAAGATTTGCTTATTTATTTGAAAGTGAGACTTAAATGGAGAGAGGAAAGGAGGGAGGGAGGGAAGAATGGAGGAAGGAGAGAGAGAGAGAAAGAGAGAGAGAGAGAGAAAGAGAGAGAATCTTCCATCTGCTGGTTCACTTCCCAGACAGCCACAGTGGCTGGGGCTATGCCAGGCTGAAAATAGGAGCCAGGAACTTCATCTGGGTCTTCCATGTGGGTAGCAGGGGCCCAAATACTTGAGTCATCTTCCACTGCCTTTCTTAAGCCATCAGCAGGCATCTGGATCAGAAGTGGAGCAGCCAGGATAGATACTGACACCCATATGGGATGCTGGCATCGCAGGCCTTGAAACCACTGGCTATGCCACAATGCTGGCCCCTTAAACCTTAATTTTAATGATTGAGAGAAAAAGCACAAAATTTGTAAATTTGTAGATTGTTCATCCATTGCGTCCTTCATTGCATTCTAGAAGACAACTTTCTTTTGGGTGCTTTGTCCACCATGTGTATAGACAAGGTGAAATTAGACAGAAATATCCTCTGTAGGTATGGAAAGCAGTCTAGGTATAGCCTGTCCTTTTAATTCACAGTAAAGCCAGGATGAGCATATGACCTGAGGTTCAGTACTTATTCTTGGAAAAGTACCTTCATTTCCTCCTTCCAAGCTGTCTGGGGGACACTCGATATCCCCATTGCATCTAACCTGCTATAGCCAAATTCTCGGTCTATTATGTGTGCTCCTGATTTCTTTCTTGCAAATTTTTTTCATTAGTGATGAATAAAATTAAAATTTATCCTGAATACTTCACCACTGTTCCACTAGAAACTATCTTTCTCATCATATTCTCATATAATTTCAAACAAACCATCCCTCGTAATGCTGGACTAGAGTTAAAGGCTTTGAATTTTCATAGTATGGAAATTATGGAATGGAAAACATTCCATTGCTCCAAAGTACTATGTCTTGAGTAGGCTCTATCAATTTAAAATAAAATAAACATCTTCTGGGAAATATGTGTGTGTGTTTGTGTTCTGCAGTGTTTGAGTAGATAGCAGAAACATTTTCTATAGAGTTAATGTCACTGTGACAGACAATGAGTTTGCACTTTTGTTCCTAAAGGTGCCTCTCATTTCTTTCCTAATAGTGCTAGATTAAAGTGGTAGAGAACAGAGTTCTGATAGAACAGAGCTGTTGAGAAACTTGGGAAAAGAGTCCTGAATTAGAATGAGATTAAAAAACAGAATACAAACTCTATCCAAGTCACAGAGTGCTCCCCAAACTATTCATGTCTGGGAGTCCCCATGAAAATAACAATCAGAAACAAGAGATGAATCAGACACGAGAAACTGGCTTGAAAACCCAAACTGTCCTGGTTGAGAATTTGCTACTCTTGCCTGTGATTTTCCACCTTTTCTTAACTTAGAAAAGAGTGAAGCTTAGCAAAGACAAGGATTTAAAGCCTATATTACATGGGGACGGCACCATGGCTCACTTGGTTAATCCTGCGCATGCGGTGCCGCCATCCCATAATGGGCACTGGGTTCTAGTCCCGCTTACTCCTCTTCCAGTCCAGCTCTCTGCTGTGGCCCGGGAAGGCAGTGGAGGATGGCCCAAGTGCTTGGGCCCTGCACCCGCATGGGAGACCAGGAAGAAGCACCTGGCTCCTGGCTTTGGAGCGGCGCAGTACTGGCAATAGCGGCCATTTGGGGGGTGGACCAACGGAAGGAAGACCTTTCTATCTCGCTCTCTCTCTCACCAATGGACCAACGGAAGGAAGACCTTTCTATCTCGCTCTCTCTCTCACCGTCTGTAACTCTACCTTTGAAATAGATAAATAAATAAATTTTTAAAAAGCCTATATTACAGATGCAATGGTCTGAATGGTCTGAATGTATTCTAAAGGTCTGTTTCAAAGATTTCTAGTAAGTTTATATAATTATGTAACCATCACCTCAATACTATATTAGATCATTTCACCACATGAAAATGCTCATTTTTCTGTTTGAAGTCTATCACCTTGCCTATTCCTGTTCCCAGGCAAATAATATGCTTTGAGTTTTATAGAAATTTACCTTTTTACAACTTCTTAACCTAAAAAGAATTATTAATTTGTAGTTTTTATTTATAGTCACTTTACTAAAAATATTTTTAAATCCATTCATATTCTAACATTTGTACTTGGGTACCATATTTTGTTCATCCATTTACCACTTGATAGGCATTCCGACATTTTCAGGTTTTGTTATTATTGATAACCTAGCAATTAAGTACTTATGTTTATGAATTTGTGTCAAAATATATTTTCTTTTCTCTTGAATATATACCTAGGAGAATTCCTAGATTGCTTCTTACTCTATAGTATGATTAACTTTTTTTAGGCCAAACTTCTAATTTTTGTAATTTTTGTAATTTTTTACATTCCCATCTGTTTCTCATGTTATTACTAAAACCTGATACATCTGTCTCCTTTATTGGATCACAGGTATATACTGGTATCTCATTGAGGTTATATTTTGCATTTTCCTAATAACTAACAAGGTTTAGTACTTTTCTTGGGTTTATTATGAAATATTAATACATTTAAAATGAATAATCTGAATACAAAATCAAGAAAATATTCAATTTACAATAGCATCATAAATAAAATACATGGAAATAAATTTAATAAAAAAGTGTAACATCTTATAGGCAGTAAAATATTGCTGAAAGAAGGAGAATAATGTATGCAGAAATACACATACGTACTATGTTCATGTGTTAGAAGTTCTTATTGTATTAGCATGATGATAATCTACTAAACTGATACATAAATTCAATGTAAATACCAGCAGAATTTTTATAGAATTTAATGAGCCACTCTCCAAATTTATAAAGGAATATAATGGGTCAAGAATAGCCAATACAGTTTTACTTTAAAAAAAAAACATATAGGACTTATGGTACTTGATTTTAAAATTCATTATAAATCTATGGTAATCAAGCTCTTGTACTGTTATCATAAAATAGAGATATATTCTGGATAAATGTAATTTCTCAACTATGTGATTTGCAAATGTTTTCTCTTAGTTTATGGCTCGCTTTTTCTTTTAATTTTGATTGAATTTTGGGGACAGAGAATTTATTTTGTATATTAATCTTATATATATAATACTTAAAGGAAGTAGACTAATAGGATATTTCTGATCATAGGAGTAAATTATTGCTTTAATATGATGTCCTATTTTTCATAGGAAACATTTATCAGAATTAAGAATGTTCACGACTATTCTTAGTTTATTGAGTTTTTGTTAGGAATGGATATTTGATCTTGTAAAAGGATGTTTTTGTTGGCTATCAGGATGATCAGGTGTCTCTACCTCCCTTTATTTTACCTATATTCACGAAGTTAGTTGACTTTGAGTTGCTTATTTTTATTAAAATGGATCAATATTTTATTATGAATCTGTATTCATGAAGGATAATATTCTGTGATTTTGCTATAATTTGTTGTGATATCCTCATCTAAAGTAATAATAGTCTCATATGATAATAGTAATGCATTTCCTTTCAGTCCTTGAGTTGATCAATTGCATGTTCTCTCTCTTTTATCTTCATCAGTCTAACAGGATTTGTCAGTGTTGTTGACATTTTCAAACAATTGACATTTGATTTTATTCAATTTTCCCTATTTTTTCCTGTTTCCTCTTTCATTGGTTTATGTCATCATTCAGTTATTTTCTATGCTATAGCTTCATTATTTTTTTCTACATTGTAGACACTTCCATGATTTTCTTCAAATCTAAAAGAAAGAGCCAGATTAAAATGCAAATCTCATCAGTTCAAAATTTCAATTCCAGTGACTAGTTTTATAATGTTTCTGTTAGGATAAAATCCAATAACTTAATATGATCAGTGCTGCCTGATATATAATTACTCTAAGCTGGCTTCTCACTCTTTTCAACATGTTTATTCTAGAACAAGTTGCCTGTGTTTGTGTGTGTGTGTGTGTCTACTCTGTTGTCAACTGTTATATTTATAAAATATAGTAGGAATACATTAGTTGATGATAAAGTGGAAAAATAAAAAAGAGAGTTAATTGAAATCCAGTAGTAAGTAGTAATGATTGCACTAAGTGTAAATGTTCTAAACTCTCCAATTAAAATGAAGAAATTTTGTAATTATAAAAAAAAAAGTTAGGTCCAATGATATTACTATTGTGGTATGCTGATGATAAGAAAATCACTTTTTAACAAATTTTATATATAGAAACAGAAAATAGTTAACATAAAGGATGTGTAAGGTATATCATGCCAATACTAATCCAAATATAAAACAAACTAAAGTTGTTGCTCTGTTAATATCAAAAAGATTTCAGAAGAAAAGAATATTTCCTGAGGTAAAGAGAATCCTTTTCACAATGATAAATTCATTGAGAGACCATAATAATCTGCAAAATTTAATTTTATATTTTCATATGAAATTTGTTCTGAAAGATTTGGAAGGAGAAATAAATTCTTAATTATAAACACATATTTGAAACCTTGACCTAAATACTTGACAGATTAAAAAGAAAACCAGTAAGAGTACGGCTTCTGATTTCATCAGTTGTTCACTTGGACATTAAATTCTGCCTCAGCTCTGGAGTTATGATGACTCTATAGCCAACCAAAGTTATATGCTAAGGTTTGCAAAGCTTAAGTAAGACAGCATCCCAGTAAGCTATTGATCAGATAAATAGTATCACACTGCCTGCCTGTAGCAGTAAGACTTGGTACTCAAATCTTAACTATATTAAAAAAATCATTGTCGCCGGCGCCGTGGCTCAACTGGCTAATCCTCCGCCTGCAGTGCCGGCTTCTAGTCCCGGTTGGGGCGCTGGATTCTGTCCCGGTTGCTCCTCTTCCAGTCCAGCTCTCTCTGCTGTGGCCTGGGAAGGCAGTGGAGGATGGCCCAAGTGCTTGGGCCCTGCACCTGCATGGGAGATCAGGGGGAAGCAACTGGCTCCTGGCTTCAGATCAGCGCAGTGCGCTGGCCATAGCAGCCATTTGGGGGGTGAACCAACAGAACGAGACCTTTTGCTCTGTCCCTCTCTCTCACTAACTCTGTCTGTCAAAAAAAAAAAAAAGAAAGAAAGAAAGAAAAAGAAAAGAAAACAGAATTGATAATTGTTGACTCATATGACCAATAATAATAATATATTAATTTACATTATGTGTTTGTGTGGGTATGACAACTTTTCTCACTGAAACCAATGCTTGTGGGGAAAAAAAAAACAAATATATTTATTCCCATTTATACCCAAATTAATTGTCATCTTAAGAAATTATGGTTATCAATTATACTTTTCTTGTTTTGTTTTTCAACAGACTTGAAACTCTAAAATTCCGAAACAAAATATGTCAAAATGTTTTATACAACTTACACATATATAATCAGAGAGCCTGATACTTCAGTCTCACAAAGTTCTTTCTGCTCCAAGGAATCACCTTTTTCTTTAACAGCTAAATTGCATAGTTCAAATAATGTAACATAAGAGGTTAATGCCCCTTCTCTCAATTCCGCTAATACCCACACCACTGGTCACCTGGGGAATGGTGAGTTTAAAGCTTCTTCCTGAGTCACTTCTCTCCTTAGCTTTCTGATTCACTATTGCTGGACTCTTTTATATATATATATATATATATATATATATATATATATATATATATAGTTACTACAATTTTTATTGATGTGTGAATAAAAGAAAGAGTTTAACAATCTAACAAATAGATTTTAACTTAGCACAACAATGTCCTGCTCAAAATAGGGCATTCCTCACCATTTCTACACACAGCTTCAAGCCTCTTCTTCACTCATTTGTTTCTTGTGAAATCCAATTTCTGACATAAACTGAGAGAATAACCCTTCAAAACAAAATAAAACTCCTGTTACAGTTATCAAGGTGCTAGATGCTTACTAGATTATTATGTACCAGGTTTAAGCTTGTGACTAAATATCTTCAGTATCTACACAGAAGATCATATTTTAGAATCATATAATTGATCATATTTTTCCCTCAAGCAAAATACAACTTTTGTTTCAAAAGAGAATTCCACTTTCATTTCAGATAAATCAATCCATACAGTAGGCAGTTTTAACATGTAGTTTATCCTCAAATAGGTGCAAAATGTAAAAAATTGTGGATATTGTTGAATGAAAATTGTGATAAAATATAATAATGCTAAGGCTTGAAAAATGGAAAATTTAATTCAGAAAATGAATTGTATTTGACTGTTGTAATAATCCATTACTGATCACACATCTTTCGAGATGAGCAAGTGATTCCCAATGGAAGAAATGTCATAAAAAATGTTCAAATGGGAAATTTTGAATGATCTTTGATTTTTTTTCTCAATACCAATTAATTTTTAATACCTTGAAATGTGTTCCCTTGATCTTCATCGATGAGGCATAACTGATCTCTTGGAAAGAAAAAACCAGCTAGAATAATTGTCATCCTTATGGGAAATCATGATGAAGAATCAAATAAATAAATGAATCATGATGAAGAATCAAATAAATAAGTGAATACTTGCATAAATTAATATGCATGTAATAAATTTAAAGTTTCACAATGACAAATGGAGGATATATTAAATATTTTGGAATACAGATATAGCTACAGATATAAATGTATAATATATGTACACATAAACACACAGGGGCTTGAAAGTGTTCACAGAAATATGTATTATCTCCTAATTCTATTTTCCATGAACTCTGAAACTTCCCATATGTCAACAACATATATTTCCAATTATATATCCAAATATAAGCAAAATATATTTGTGATATGTTTATGTTATGTCAATTCATTTTTATCTGTACTCAAAAGGATATCAATTTCTAGGTAATTTCAGAGGAATAAAAATATAATTTCTCATGTTTTTCTTGTGACATTACATAAAGTAGCATCTACATTACATCAGAAGTTTGAATGAATTTTATTTTATATCCTACAATTTGTACAAATTACCAGTTTTGCTACAGTGCTGATCCTTACTAATTTTAATATATTACTGTAAAGCTGTAGTGTACACAGTAGACTGCTGTAACTGGAAGTGTTCTCTGACAGCTGAATTTCCCTATTCTGCACACACACACACACATGAAAGGGCCAGGGAACTATCATTACCATCATCTGCCTAGCATGTGCCAGAATAGTCTTCAACCAAGACCTACTGGGAGGTGCTCTGTAAATACACAGCTACCTTGCTCTTAGGCAGTATGATTCTGAAACATGTTTTCTAAACTGAACCCAGAGTTTCCTAGTATGACTAATCTAACTTAACCACAGTAGTAACTAGTTTGTTGGTGCTCAGTAATTGTAAGCTCTGATGTACCACTAACATTCCCTTTCAAGACCAGAAGACATGTCCGTCCAGTTGTTGTGGAAGTTGTCATCTAAAAGTTCTCAGCTGTCATCCATCTGTAGAAATTGCCTTTGGCTGGAGATTTTTTTTTTTTCTCAGTGTTACATCACTTCTCTGGGCAACTGACACTCATTGATAAAAAAAAAAAATCATACAATATCCAGCTTCCTCACTCCTGCTTCAGGGCAAATTTGATGGCTCTTAATACTACTCTCAACTTAGCTAAAATAAATGTCTAACTTGGAGATTCCGTTTCCAGAGAGGTCAATCTGTAAATTTGGAGGCAAGTATAGTTGCCAGGCACCTGGTACTAAAGACTCAGTTATGAAAGGGCATAGACACTCTCTGGAACAAATTGGAAATGTACTACAGAACTTTAACTGGTGGTGAACTAGAATGGTATACTAGTGGAGAGAAATTTTCTAGTGAGGAGACTGTTTCAGACCTTTGATACAAGGGATGAATTGCAATTATGATGACAATGGAACAGGATAGCTGTCACCATTAATTCATTGTTAAAAGATAACAGAAAGCTGGAAGCTATTAACTGGCAAAAAAAAAAAAAAAGCTACATGTGATAGCCAGAGGATATCCTTGATATCATATTAAAAGATGCAAGGATGCTCATAATTATTAGACATGGTAAGAAGAAGCTAAGACTCATGCTCTGGTCTTAAAACTGGGTCTTGAAGAGCTCCAGAAAAAAAAAAGTCTCAATTTAAACAAACCTTTATGTCAAGTCGGGTCTTTGTTAGGGAGAAATGGGACCATGAATAATGGGATAAAGACATGTAGATATTCCCCTGAATCTTAAATTTAAGCAGAATTCCTGGAACTACCTGAGCCTTTAGATATGCTCCACATTTTTTTATAATGCAGTGTATATGCATTGCTTGAATATGATGCTGATGTCTCACCCATGTAAAGCAGTAAGTGACTCATGGACTCTAGTTACATTTCTTTTCCTTGTCACTAGGCCAATAACTAGAATCAAATAACAACAGAATTCATCTGAGGTGGTTCTGGGTCTGCCAAGTAAAGAAAGGGACTATATACAGTACAATCTGCAATACAAGTTTAACATGCACCAGTGGAAGCAACAAGAGGATATATTGATACAAAACCTGGATGATTGATAAAAAATAATGACAATATAACACTAAAACAGGAGAAAACAGATTGATAATTAAAAATTAGACGTTGGACATCTGCTAATCTATTTTTGATGTATTTTTTATTAGTAGTATAAAGCAGTACCCTTGCCAGCTACCAATCTAAGTCTTGTGAAGTTCATGCTCCAGTAGCCATCGTCATAGATTCTTGCAAGTTCGTTCGCCTCCACCCTGTCCTTCTCCTTGCCCATTAATGCCATTGTTGTAATCATGTTCACTTTGCTATCAAAATTAAAGTGCTATTAGCCTGATTCTGCCAGAATTCTATTGTGACATTACTAGAAAACCCACATTCGTAACAGTATGTCCTACTCTGTGATATGCCCTACAGAGTGCAACTTATAAGTGAGCTCATTGACAATTCTATTGTCCTTTCACTGTTACATTTCTTAACATTCCAGTAAGAGAAATATCTCTCAAGTTCTTCCAAAGGACAAAAGCATCAGGTACTTTTTTGTATTGATAGATCCTTTCTAACATGCACATTACTTTGATAATTTTATTCTTTCTGCAACATTCTAGGAAGGAGAGCTGACATAGCAATTTCATTTAATGTTTATATACAATTTCTTTCACTGAACTCCAGAAGGCAACACAAGAATATATTATGAACAACAACTCTATGGGCCATTGCCAGGGCAGTACACCTTGAGTAAATATGGCATTATCTTGCATCAACAAGTTGCTCTTCACCCAGCTCTAATTTATTTACATCTGGAACACCACCAATAAGGTCTATTTTTAAGGACCCCCCAAGTTCCATTATCTAGATTCCTGAAGCATCTCTGGGCATGCTCTTCTTTTCATAATAGGACCATTTTAAGAATTTGCTCAATAAAAAATAAAACGGTGATAATTATTTCCAGAAATTTAGAAATATAATATGAATGCACCAAAAAGAAACATCTTTTACCACACAGCTTCACAAAGTAAAAAATATTGAAATGTCTGATGATAAAGTTAGTGTGGAAAACATTTGCACATTGTACATTCATACACCTCAATGACTAATGTAAATGTCAAGGTTTTTTTTAAGAGAGTAGATTTGCAGGTTCCAACAAATTTTGTAATTAAGACAATTTATTTGGTTCATTATTTCTAGGTGCATGTTCCTCAGAAGAAGCTAAACATGTTCTGAAACACATATGCAGTGAGCTTCATTGCTAGATTGACTTTAAAATTAAATAACTGAAAATGGCCTCAATGCTCATTAAGAGCTAAATTTTTGGAGCTGTCATTTTGGCACAGTGGGTTAAGACAATATTTAGGACACTGGGATCTCATATCAGAGCCCCATTTGAGTTCCAGCTGTTCATCATCCAATCCAGTTCCTGTTAATGTGGCTAGGAATGAAGCAGAATATGGTCCTAGTGCTTGGTCTACTGCCACCCATGTGAAAGACCAGGATGGAATTCCAGGCTCCTGGCTTCAACTTGGACAGCCCTGGCCATTGCAGCCATTTGGAGTGTGAACCAGAAGATGGAAGATCCCTCCCTTTTTGACTCTCTTTCTCTGTCACTCTGCTTGTGAAATAAATAAATATTTGTGAAAAAGGATAAAAAGTTGAAAAAAAGAGGAATTCTAAGACACATACTCTGTTGTGGTTAAGAATAATTAAGAAGGATTGGTTCATATGCTATGCAAGGCTTATGGCAAAGCTCAATAGGGGATTTTAATCTCAAAATCTTATAGATGGGAATGAAGTCATACCATCTGCCTGAGAGCATAAGGCATCTCCTTATGATTAGTCACTTACCTGATAGAGACACACTCTACTCCTGTAAAGAGATTATGAAAATTCAGTACTCCATTATGAGTTGGGTTCTGTGAAATACAGCAGATCAAATGTTGTGTGGACATAGCAGAAATATAAACATTGAGGAGGTTCAGTACCTGCACTGAGTGTCTGACACCTATGTGGGCATTGCCTGAGAGAAAGACTGGTAAACAGAGAGGGTTCCTCTTCTCTCCCCAGATGTCCACATTAACTGGAGCTTTGTTAGGCCAGAGCTGGAATCTGGGAACTCAGTCTAAGTCTTCCTCATTGGTGGCAGTAATTCAATTGTTTGAACCAATAGCACAATGGGCAGAGTCAGGAGCCAGAACCAAGTATTGAACCCAGCAGGAATTCCAATGTCAGGTATGGACATCTTTTTTTTTTAAGATTTGTATTTATTTATTTATTTGAACAGCAGAGGTATAGATAGAGTAAGAAACACAGAAACAGAGATCTTCCATCTGTTGGTTCACTTACTAAATGGCTTCAATGGCTGGGACTGGGCTAGGTGGAAGCCAGGATCCGAGACACCATCCAGTCTCCTATGTGAGTGGAAGGACCCAAGGATTCAAGACATCTCCTGCTGCTTTCCCAGACACATTAGCAGGGAGCTGGATCAGAAGTGTAGCACTCCAACAAGTGCCCATATGAGATAACTGCTTTGCAGGCAGCAGCTTAACCCACTGTGCCACAATGTCAGCCCCAGGTAGGAGCATCTTAACTAAGGTCGTAACTACTAGGCCAGTTTCAGCCCCTGATTTTTTAAATCATTGTTCTTTCTATATACTGTTTACTTTATGATGTTTTCCATGGACTTTATACTTTTGTAGTTCTTCCAATTTATTATTTACATACTAGTGTTACTTTCATTTGGTTGTACATTTGTCCTTTGTACACCCTACCCTTATGGATTCATGTTATTTTTGAGCTTCACTCCATCTGATTTATCAATTCTTTTGTATAATTTATTTTAGTTCATTTTCAGTTCATCTTTCTTTTTATGTTTTCAGGTTTATTGAAGTATAGTTGATAATGAGATATTAAATATATTTTAGGTACACCATTTGATGAGTTTTTGAGATAACATTTTTAATGTACATGATAGTCAAAGGCTTAATGCACCACTAAAGAGTTCAACAAATAAATGATCAAAACACCAAAGTTCAGCAGAAATATAGGCAACAAATATAAACAAATGAAAATGTGTTCCACTTCATTCATGCAATATAGATTTTAAAAGTCACAAATCATTAAAATTATAGTAGTATATACTTTTTATTCCTGCGATAACATATTTACAATTTACATTACAAGGAAAGACTTATTGCCCCACTAACTAAAGAGTTTAACAAATAAAAATTTAAAACTTCATATGGTAAGTAGGAATATAGGCAAGAGCTGTAAGCAATAGTCAGATAAAAACAAGTCTATTTCACTCAAATGCAATAAATTTTACATATTCACAGATCTTTAAAGCTACAGTAGTATATCATTCTTGGCAATTCATTTTGACAAGAACTTAAAACAAAGTCTGACAAAGCACTATACTTGCTGCAAAACTGATATACATAGGCATTTCCTTCTCTTGTGTTTGTTTTTGTTTGTATTGATTTGTTTTAAATTTTAGCTCCCATATGTAAGAGAGACATGCAGTATTTGTCTTTCTGTGTCCAGTTTATTTCACTCAACATGAGGTCCTCCATTTGGAAACACTTTTTATTGCTTTTTATGTCTGAATAATATTACATTGTATATAAACATGGCATTTTCTTTATCCATGCATCTAATGGACAATATCCATATTTAGGCTATTGTGAACAGTGCTGCTATGAATTTGGTGGTTGAAATATCTCTGATAAAATGCATTCGTGTATTTTAGGTATATACCCAGTATTGCAGTTGCTAGATTGCATGGTAAATTTATTTCTAGTTCTTTTAAGAAATCTCTGGAAATCCTGTTTTTCACAGTGGCTACACTGGTTTATATTCTCAGAAATAGTGTGTGAGATTTCCCCTTTCTACACATCTCACCAGTACTTGTTACTCTGACTTTCTGATAATAGCCATTCTGACAGGAGTGAGGTGATCTCTCATTGTGGTTTTGATTTACATATCCAAGATGGCTACTCATCTTGAACATCTTTTCATATACATGTTGGCCATTTGTATTTCTTCTTTTGAGGATGTCTGTAGAGATCTTTGCCTACTTCTTTACTGGACTTTTATTCCTATTGAGTTTATTTTAGTTTTTTCATGCATTTGTTAATTTAGAATGACTTATTCCATTTACATATTTTTGTTTAAAATAAGTTGCATGAATTTAAGCATAGAGTTTTTAGTTGCATTTCTTGAAAGGAGATGGATTTTTCTGGACTTAAATATTTCTGCTTAGGTTTGAGTGAAGCAACTGTAGTTTCCCCAGTTAAATTCTTAAGAGCTTACTTCTTGAAACTGACAGTATGAGAATCAATGACTTCATCAGCCCTTTTCCTGATGGTTGAGGAACAGCTTACTATTTTATTCTTTTTAGTATTTTCTACATCATACCATTAGTTAAACTCTTTACTTAACACAGAATTATTCTCATATGTTTATAATAATTGATAGAATTAAAAAGGAGAGAACTATCTAACATGGGAAGTAGAACACACACAGCAGACTCATAGAATGACAAATGCCCTAAACAGCACTCTGGCCTCAGAATCAGCCCTTAAGGCATTCAGATCTGGCTAAAAAGCTCATGAAAGCATTTCAGGAATGGAAAGCGAAGACACTGTGGCAAAAATGACCTAAATGAAAGATCTCTGTGAGTAAGATCCTGGTGGAAAGAAGGGGCATTTAAAGGAGGTACCTTTCTCTGAAGGGAGGAGAGAACTTCCACTTTGACTATGGCCTTGTCTAAATAATGTTGGAGTTTGTGAACTCAAGAGGCTTCCATAGCCTTGGCAGCTCATAACAAGAGCCTTGGGTGATTACTGATGTCATAAATAAGAGTGTCAATTGTTAAATCCACAGAATTCACTGTGCACTTGCTCCCCATGTAGGACCTCTGTCCTTAATGTGTTGTACTATGAGAATTAATGGTAAAACTAGTCTTCAAATAGTACCTTATACTTTGTATGGCTATGTGGATGCAAACCGTTGAAATCGTTACTTAGTATAGAGTTGATCTCCTTTATATAAAGATAATTAAAAATGAATCTTAATCAAGAATGGAATGGGAGAGGGGATGGAATAGAAGGTGGGATGGTTTGGGGGTGTGAGTGTGGGTATGAGTAGAAGAACAGCTATAATCCAAAAGTTGTACTTAGAAAATTTATATTTATTAAATCAAAGCTGTCTATTAAAAAGCTTACTTCTATGTAATGTATTGTCAATTATTTACAACTTGTAAAATATGTTTCACAAATCTGGCTCTCATGGATGTTTCTTGTATAATCTGACTTTCTTTGTACCTTTGGTACAATTTTACTGCCTTGCTGTATTTGAATTCTGTGTCAAGCAGTTTTATCTTAAGTTGGGTCTCTCTCTTCCTGCAAGACAGTTCTAGTTTGGAATTGCAGTAAACCGGGGCTGGTACTGTCACATAGTAGGTTGGGCCTCTGCCAAGGTCCCAGAGGGGCATGGTATCCCCACTTTGAGTCCAGTTCTCTGGTATGGCCTGAAAAAGCAGTAGAAGATGGTCCAAGTCCTTGGGTCCTTGCACCCATAACGGGGACAGGAAAGAAGCTCCTGGCTCCTTGCTATGGATCAGCTCAACTATGGTCATTGTGGCTATTTGTGCAAGATCTCTCTCTGTCTCTCCTTCTCTCTGTAACTCTGCCTCTCAAATAACTAATGAATCTTAAAAAAAAATGTTATTGCAATAGACGTAAATTTTAGACAATATCTTTCTATGAATGCAGTCTGTAACTGTGATATTTTAGAAGCAAAACATTCTTGTTTTTGTTTCCTAATTTTATGAGAACAAAGAAATGGATGTTATTCTGGCATAGGATAAATGATATTTTACAAACTTTGTAACATTCGGTGGACAATTTTGTTTTCCAGCTCTTTGAGGCAGCGTATTTCTATAGCTTAGTCTACAATGCGCATCAGGTTGTATCACTGTATCTGTCTTTTCTGTTTTCATCCAAGTCTGTGATAGTGATATAAATGGTTAATTTTAAGGATTTGTTACCATTACATTCTCAGAAATCATCCTCATTGTTAACTCTTGCACATATATTTTAGTTGATAAACAATTTGACCAGTCCAGCCAAAAGCACGTATATCTAAGTGTACTATAATAATGTCCTTCTTTTTCACCTTCAGTAGTGAGATATTACAAAATTATTACTTGCATTGTAAACAGCAATCCATAGTTAAGGTAAATATTTGTCATGATGTTTCAAATATAAATTGTGTAAAGGTGGTATCAAAGGGAGCTGTAAATATTTATTAAAATATATAAATACAAATGTATTTATCAATAAACCAAACTTCAAATGGACAATGTAATCACTTAACACCACCAGAAATCAGGAGATTTCTTAGTTAACCAGGTTAACTTTCAAACATACTATGCATTTGTAAAAGTACAATATATAACAGAAGAAGAATTTTTTTTACAATGAAACCACAGGTCTTTTGCAGTGAAGACAGTTTATATTTAGTAAAATTCTATCAGATTAGATTACCAAAGATGGAGTAATGAAAATTCTATTAACATATGAATTAAAATATGTGTGGTACAAAGACAAGTTGACTTTTTTTTCAATTTTCCACTCACATTACTAACTTAGAACTAAATTCCCCTTGGATTCTGGCCAAATTGGCAAGGAAATTCATTAAAAATAAAAGCTTTACTGTTCATAATACCATATCAAAAAGATTGATTTGCACAACATTTATGTAGACTAAACAAATGTTAAAGGTGCATAGTCCACATCATTGCCTCAGGTAAAGCACTGCAAGATCATTCATCCAACCAGTAATAAAGGTAGCCAGCATATTTTAAAACTTACATTGTTAATTTCCAACTGAATCAGTAAATTAATTTTAAGTAGCAAATGAAATACTATCTTTTAGATACTAAATTGCATGAAATTTAATATCTTGTTTTAGAAGAAAATTAATAAAATAACCCATAATGTTGTAATTTTGTCTGTAACAAAATACATTAAACATGAAATTAGTCATGTGACTACTTTTTGATATACAAGTCAGGAGTGCTTAAGTATATTCATAATGTTGTGCAAGAATTGCTACCACCTGTTTTCAGAATTTGTGCATCATCCCAAACTGAAACTTTGTACCCACTAAACAACTCTCCATTATCACCTTCCCCCAAACCCTGGTAACCATGATTCTACTTCTGTCTCTATGAATTTGCCTATTGGTAGAACCTTACAGAGGTGGAATAATACAATATCTGTTTCCTGTATCTGTCTTATTCCATTTAGTGTAGTGCTTTCAAGTTTCATTTGTATTGTAGAACTAATCACTAGTTCATCCATTTTTGAAGCTGAGTAATATACTGTATGTATATATCATATCTTGTTCATCGGTTCATCTGATATGGGACATTTGGGTTGTTTCTACAATGTGGCTATTGGGAATAAACCTCTTGTGAGTCTTGGTTTGTAAGTATTTGTCAAAATCTGTTTTCTCTTATATTAGGTATATAATAGGAGTAGAATTCTTTCTTTAACTTTGTAAGGAACCACTATGATGTTTTCTATAAAAGTATTATAAACATGATTATGACAGCATTTTAAACTCAACTATATAATATATCATTAGTAAGGTAATGAATTTGAAATAATAAAAATAATTTTATAATTAAATTGTATTTGCTCTTTATAGGAAAACAAAAAATATATTTAATCATATTGTTTTTCCTAATCCTGAATGAAGAGCTTGCTTCTGAAGTCTGAAATCAGCATACTTCTGAGTACAAATTATTATTAAAAAAAGGAAAGCCTTATTTCAAAAGTACACACAGTTACTATTTTTGCAGACTATATATTTTCAGACTATTTTTATGACCTCTTTTTTATTTGTAAGTTTTATATGATATATAAGTTTCCTGTATTTCATATATACAGATTTAGGAACATAGTGATATCCACCCTATCTTCCCTTCTTTCTTGCTCCTCCCTCTGCCAGTCCCACTCTTAATTTTTATAAATATTTACTTTCAGTTTACTTACTGATCATAAAGTTAACCCTATATCTATGCATGCCCTATATTTTTATTAACATAAAATTGGATCCTATTGTATATACTGACCTACATATCACTTAATAACGTATCTCTATATGTGTCCACATAATGTTTTCTAATAAATCATTATTGGGACAGTGCTGTGGCTCAGCGAGTTAAGCTATCATCTGCAGTGATATGGGTGCTGGTTCCAGTTCAAGCTGCTCCACTTCCAATCCAGCTCCCTGCTAATGTACCTGGGAAAGCAATAGATGGTGCAAGTCCTTTGACCCCTGCACTTACGTGGGAGACCTGGATGAAGCTCCTAGTTTCTGTTTTCAGCCTAGCCCAGCCAGTTGGGAAGTGAATCAGCAGATAGAATATCTCTCTGTCTGTCTCTCCCTTTCTCTCTGTAATTCTGACTTTCAAATAAATAAACAAATCTTCAAAGAATCATTATTATGATTATTTTTTATAATTTATTACAAAACATTGTGTGGACAGATGATAAATAATATAATCTATAATGGCCACTAAATTGTCTTCTTAATTTCTGTATTGTAAATAATACTGCATTTAACATTTTATTTTATTTTATTTTATTTTTTTATTTTTTGACAGGCAGAGTGGACAGTGAGAGAGAGAGACAGAGAGAAAGGACTTCCTTTTGCCGTTGGTTCACCCTCCAATGGCCGCCGTGGTAGGCGCGTTGCGGCCTGCGCACCGCGCTGATCTGAAGGCAGGAGCCAGGTGCTTCTCCTGGTCTCCCATGGGGTGCAGGGCCCAAAGACTTGGGCCATCCTCCACTGCACTCCCTGGCCACAGCAGAGAGCTGGCCTGGAAGAGGGGCAACCGGGACAGAATCCGGTGCCCGACCGGGACTAGAACCCGGTGTGCCGGCGCCGCTAGACGGAGGATTAGCCTAGTGAGCCGCGGCGCCGGCTGCATTTAACATTTTTGTAGTATGTATTTGTCAGGATGTGTAATTATTTTTCTAGATGAAAAATGATTAGAATTTATAGGTAAAGTTATACTCCAAATTTTGCTAATTTAATAAAATTGCATTTTGCCACTAGAAAATCATTTTTTTTGGTATGACATCATGCTAAGAAGGCCTTTAACATTCCAACATTATAAGTATATTTTGCATGTACCATAACATTTTAAAATTATATTGTAATATATAATATATAATACTATATAATATCTATATCTATATCTATATCTATATATATTTATTTTGTTGTGGTAGGTAAAATTAATTTCAGTTTATATTTTCCAAAAAAATCTTTAAAATACATCTTATGAATAATTTAGATCATATGATAGGAGAAATATTTCTTTGCTAGCTTCAATCAATCTAAATTTATATTTAGCAAAACTTACTGGAAATCTGTTTATGTGAGCTTTGAATTTTCTTGGGTGCAGGTGAAGTCTGCATTTCTTAATGCTTAATTATGTTAAAGTATATTGAAATTATGTAAGTTTAAGTAATGAAATAATAATAAAGATTAATATGTTTGAAATTCTGAGAGTATGCAAATATAAATTTTACTGTAAAAAATAAATTGAATGGAATTTATTTGGGGAACATTATAAATTCAACATAACAATGCTAATATTTTTACCAAAAAAGACATGTTATTAATTCCTGTCCGCAAAGATGTTGCATATATTTGAAATCATAATAATACTCAGCAAATGTAAAAAATGGTTAATATATTTTTGTGAGACTAATGTGTAATAAAATTTTTTGGTTATACAAATTATACTTATACATTATTTTACTGATTCTGACAGAAGTAAATTTATAAGATTGACTATTGAAATTGCTTATTGGTCTTCCATATATAATATTGAACATTATAAGGCTTTAGATCTATGTATTTTCATTCGTCCTTTAATTTCATAAATACATGCATATATGTACATTAGTAAATATGCATATATGTATATATATTATAGGGCATTATGGGGATATAAAATGAGAATTAATCAATATCATGTTTAAGAAAATTAGAATCTTCTTTTAGTAGCTTTGTTGTATTCCCATAGTTGTATTCCCATTAATTACAATGGAATAGTTAGGAAATTTAAATAGAAAATAAGATAATATCCTCAAATTATATTATACTTACAATAGAAACAATTGATAAAATATGAATCAGGTTTTCAGTATTTCTCTTTCAGAATGATTTATTTTTCTTTTTTAAATTTATTTATTTGAGAGGCAGAATTACAGAGAAAGGAAGAGATAGAGAGAGTCTTCCATCAGCTGGTTCACTCCCCAAATGGCCATAATTGCTGGAGCTGGGCCAATCTGAAACCTGGAATCAGGAGCTTTTTGCAGGTATCCCACATGGATGCAGGGGCCCAAGCTTCCATTGCTTTCCCAGGCCATTAGCAGAGAGCTGGACTAGAACTGGAGCAGTTAGTACTCAAACTGCCCATATAAGATGCCCGTGCTGCAGGCAGAGGCTGAACCTATTATGCCACAGCGCTGGCCCTCATAATGACTTTCTAAAATATGCAATTGTTTTCTGCATTTTAGAGTCCATAATTTAAGATACTTTCCCCATTTTTGTTTCCCATTTATAAAACTGTGTTTCTTGGGTTTTTTAACTACTTTTAGAAATGGAGCCACTTTTTTCAGGACTGTATGCCTTCATGTGCACAAATAAAATTAAGCATTGGATATACATTAACTTGAGGAAGTTTTCTCTTCTTTTTTTTTTTTTTTTCCCTGCTGGAAAGGCGATGATATAATGGAGTTCATCATCAACTTGAATCAACTTATGGGTGGAAGTTAATGGCAGAAAAATAATGTATCACAGAGTTATTTGTGTTATATTACCTTAATGCAAAAAAAAAAATAAATTGAATTGTAGGTTTCAGTTTCACTGGTGTTGGTATGATTTCTGCCATGTAAGCATAATTTTGTTTAGCAAGCTGAGTTCATAGCTGAAGCAAGACAATCGCTGTCAACTTCAGGCAGCCACTGAATCTTTCTACTTGCTACTAATATCCTAACCATCCTTAAGTTGATTCTTGTATCTCAGCTTTCAGAAAATGAGTGATTACATCGTCATATACTTTCCCTTTGGTTTTGTAGACTGGACTGAATTACTTAATAGGTTTTGTTCTGCCCTTTGAATTCCAGGTCTGAATTCTCAGCTGAACTATCTTACAGTCTTAAAAATAAATGTTCAATGAAGTCACAGCCTGCGTTTCTCTTTGAACTTTTATACAAATGTCACAATGCCTTATTATATAAAGTTAATTCAAAACATAATGTTACATGTACTCTTACCCTTTAGTTGGTTTTCAACTTCAGTGACTCCTCATTTCCATTGTTAGGAATTTCAGAGGAATAGGCAAATGCATATTAAGGAATTAAATTATAGAAAAATAAAATTCAACTTTATATTTTCAGAATTATGAGCTATGCACTATTTTTGAAAAAGAATAGGTTTTGATTATAGTTTTATCCCTTTAATAGTACTATTTCAAAAATAATTAGTCCAGTTTTCTGATAGAAAGTATATAATCAAGTAATAAAGCAAAGCCTGTCACCAAGTAATGGAGTTCTGGAAATAAAATGGTGTAAGATGAAATCCATAATATTTAACTGCATTACCAAATTATATGTGTCAAGCCATATTTGTATTTCTTAAGTACTAGTTATATATCTTTGGAATTATGCAGATAAATTATTATCCAAATGACCTGAAATAAATGATGATAAAAATAGATCATGTTATAATGGAAAAAGGAAGAAAAAAAAGAAAGTGATCATAGACCCTTATCTGTGGATGTGAATTTAGAAGTACTTTCAGCCAGATGCATCATTTTAAAATAGGGAAAACATACTTCAGCAATGGAGGCTCAATGGCACAAGTCAAAATATGTACAAACGACATAATAACTTGTTTTTTTTATCATATCAGAAAGTTATTAAGTCAATGTCATGCATAAGAAAAGATTATTTAGTTTTGATTTTCTAATGCCTTTAGTGAGAATATGGTTATGTTTCATATATGGTGGGAGTCTCATAAGATTAGAATAAAGCTGTAAAATTCCTGCTTCCTAGTGATAATCATAGCTCACTTAACATCATAGGGCAATGCACTACTCATGTGTTTCTGCTGAAGCTAGTTTAAACAAAGCCACTGCACAGCCAGTCATCAAGAAGTATATAGTTCATAAAATCAATATGTAATATAAATAATTATAATAATTCTTATGTTCCTGGATTATGTGTTTACTATAATATACTTCTTATTATTTTAGATTGTGCTTCCTCTTATAAGTAAAAAAATTACTTGTAAAAACAGCTTCAGGTGTGTACTATAGGAGATATTCCTGAAGGCACTGCTTTTGTGGGAAATACCAGTGTCATGTGTGTTGTTACTTCTGTATAATATAACAATATGTGGAGGTAGAAGATAATAATATTAATGACCCCAACCCTGTAGAATAACATCGTATACTGTAGGTTAAGTCTAGAGTAGGGTACAGTAATGTCTCAGCCCTTCACAATCATTCACCACTCACTGAAGCATGCAGAGTAATGTACAGTCCTCCAAGCTCCATTCATGTTCAGTACCATATTAAGGTCTAATTTCATGTTTTCTATGTTTAGATACACAAGTACTTGCCATTGTGTTACAGTTGCCTACAGTATTAAGTATATAGCATGCTGCACATGCCTACAGTATTAAGTATATAACAGGCTGTTCTTGTAACCCAGGAAAAATGGTTACATCATATAACCTAGATTCATGATAGACTGTACCATCTAGGTTTGTATAACTAAACTGTGTTATGTTCAAACAATGGTGGAATCACCTGATGATGTTTTTGTCAGAGCATATCCCTGTAATTAAGCGAGAGAGAACATTCATCCTCTGGTTTATTCCTCAAATGCCCGCGAAAGTCCATCTTGATCTCATCTGCTACCTTTCCTTGAGGTTCAGCAGCAGGAAAGTATACTGAAAGCAGGCGCAGGACCCCATCCTCAGCACTGTTAAGGGATGTAGGCTTTCCAACCCACTGCAAACAACAATCACCTCAAGGAATTTTTAAAAATAAAATAAATAACTGGAACACAACATTGAAAAACACAGTAAAATTTTGATTCTCTGAGATCTATAATATTTCTGAGGAGATTCTGGAATTAATTTGGATGGTCAAGTGTAAGATATCAGGCCGTGAATATTTATGGATAGGCTATTTTGAACACATCATCATTCTAGTTGATCTTCTAAGTTGGAGATATCATTTCAAAAAATAGTATAAAATTTCATTTCACACCTTTGGTGAGTGACTGGAGAGTAAAGAAAGAGTGCCATGAGATTGTATAGGAGGGAAAACTGGCTACATTTAGTGAGTAATGCTGCCAATGTAACGATCATCTTTAAGGATTGGGATGAGTTCACCATAAAGAGTTTAAAAAATTAAAAAAAAATATTGAAAGAGAAAAGACAGAAACACTTCAGGAGGAAAGAGGACTTTAGAACACATAATTATAAACTTTGCTATATTTTCTTACAGAGTATACTACATATACTGTTATTAAATAATTGATTATTCAACATTTGTGCAGCCCTAAATTAGATCCCATGTCAAAATACAGTTTTTCAAGTGCTTTCCTTGTGTACTTAGTCCACTTGCATTTGAGTTCAATAACAAATTGATTTTAAGTTGTTGTTCTTTTGATGCCTGAGCTACTACATATAATAAATCATCTTTTAAAAGTATATTTTAAAGGAACAAAAGAGGTTGGCATTATTAGCTTTCATGAAAGGATAACATATGAAAAGTTAAGTGTCTTATGTGGTTCTTTCAGCAAGCAATGCTTTATTTTGGATCTGTTCACTACTGACAGGTAAGAAAGAATAGTAAATCAATTTGAAGTAGAAAAAAATCCATATGGCTCTATTCTAGAATTCCTTCTTTTCTACCCCATTAATGATGTGGGTAACAATACATCAGCTTGAAGTTGTGACTGACCGTATTTGATACTTTCTCTGGTTCTCTGAAAGCTTTAATTTGTAAGGTTTTAACGCTAAAATAATCTTATGATTATACATGGAAGGATCATTGATAATCTCCAATAGAGTCCCAAAAGAATGTCTGGCAGGTAGAAATTAACTTTTCCCCTTCAAAAGATGCAAACTTCTTTAGAATTTGAATATGATGGAAGAGGCAGAATCTATATGCTCTAAAGGTTTTTGATTGTTAATATTCTATTGAGAAGACATGAGATAAAATAATTTTATTATAACTAATAGAACATCCAAGAGAGAAAGCAATATCTCTCATATGAATTTTCAGTTATGATTTTAATAAGTGAAACACAGGGGTTGACATTGTGGCATAGCAGATAAAGCTGCCGCCTGTGATGCTGGTATCCCTTATGGACGACAGCTCATTTCCCAGCTGCTCCACTTCCAAACTTGCTCCTTGCTAATGGCCTGGGGGAAAAAGCAACAGAAAATGGCCCAAGAGTTTGTAAACCTGCCACCCATATGGGAGACCTGGAAGAACTTTGTAGCTCCTGACTTCTTCCTGGTCCAGTCATGGCCATTGTGGCCCTTTAGGGAGTGAACCAGCAGATGAAAGATTCTCTCTCTCTCTCTCTCTCTCTCTCTCATGTGTGTGTGTCTCACTTCCTCCATCTCTCTCTCTCTCTCTCTCTCTCTCTCTCTCTCTTTAACTCTGAATTTCAAATAAATAAATAAATCTTTAAAAATCAAGACATAAAGTAAACTTTTGATAGATCTAAATCTTAAGCGTCTGTGGTTTTGGATGATAATAATGTGCTTAGCCTTACTTTTTGCTATTGTTCCCCTTTTATATTCCATGATATAAAAAAGTTGGCTAAGTTTACAACAAGTCTAGACTTATTGATTGCAACTTGTCATTTAACTGTATATTTTCTTAAATAGTAATAACAGGAAAGCATTCTGAGATGTTTGCATGAAGGGCGTCATGCATAGCAAATATATGTGATGGATGGATGATATTCTATGTTTTTAAAAGTATTAGCTAACCTACTTAGTAAGTCACTTAAAATATTTTTGAAAAACTTGGGATCTGCGGAACCAAGTAAGGAGGAACCAAGAGGAACAAATGCCATATTGATTATTTTTAAGAGTTAAAAAGAGTGATCTCAAATAACTTGGAAAAATGTCATCAATTCTTAATAAAATAAAGGAACAAATATTCAGAGAGGAAATGTTAAGTCTAGAGGCAATCAAATCAAGAATAATAACAAAAATATTTTTCAGGTGAGAATTATGACAGATTGTCAATATCCATCCCCCATAGAATTGCCAAAAAACAACCTAGTAAGTAAAATAAAGAAAAATTGTATGTGTGTGCATAAAATCCTCAGTTAATGAATGAGTTCCGAAAAAGTTTATGATTTTATTACATATTCTCAAAGTCACATTCAAGTACACTCAGTCTTATACAAAGCAAAGGTGTTTTTTTTTTTTTTTAAATTCTCATCTTTAATTTTTATCTGCCTCATTCTCTGGAAATATCCCAGGCAAACTAGAGTCCTTGAGAGAAAATATATTAAAAAGAGAATGCAGTACCATATGAAATTTCACTGTAAGTTTGTGGAAGCAACCTATTGTCTTCATTGATGGGCTGTTGGATGTAACAGAAATGAATGTATATTTTAAAGTGATGATCTTGTCTAATTTTGGGGCCATGTAATACTCTAGATATTACCATAAACCATTTACTTTTTCTTATTTTCAGTGTCTTCATCCACGAAAGGGAATTATAATAAGTTCCATTCAGTTTTCATGAAAAGTTGAGGTATCATGAGAATTTTTAAATTATAATACTCTATTATTTGTGGCTTTTAAAGATTTCATTATAGTTGATTATAGGCATTTCTGTTACCTTAAACACCATTAGTCAATTGAAAAATTAGTAAAGATTTGGCTTAATTAAGGAATAGTCAGGTAAAGAGATTGAGCCCTAACTGGGCCATGCTTTAGATGAGGAATCAAACACAAAACCACAACATCAAGGATAAGAATATCTCACATGCAATATCTAGGTAATTTCCAAGTGTAATAAAAGACATTGAAAGAACAGATGTTAATCTGAGTTTCTGTTGATCCTGAGTAATGTGGTGTTAGTTCCATTTGTAATCCTAAACTCTAGTTCCTTCTATCAACTCTGTCCCTACAGGTTCTATTTTATCTCTACAGAATGATATGGTTTAATACCAGTGGACACCCCATCTTCAACACAATCTTGTTTTCAACATTGGAACAATGCTTTTCTGAGGGATAGATTGCTATATCTTTACTTAAATTATCACTTGACTTTGAAGTTTTCCCTGAACTTGTTATTTTAAAATAGAAACCAAGTAGATGTTAACACACCATTCTCACTTTTTGCTTCCCTCCTTCCCGAAATAGGGAAGGTTTCCTCCTACCAAAGAGGTAGGTTTCCTCCTACCAAAAGAATGAGTGATGGATGCTGGAGCAATAAGGTGGGTTAAACATCCTGAATCCCTATTAGCCATGTCAAAGAGTTTTCACTTTCCTAAAGGTAATGAAAGCCAGGAAGTGTTCTCCTAGGAGAACAAGATATTTGTGTTTTTATGAAGATACAAAAGCAGTCCTCAACTGACTACTCACATTTTCAATTACTCTAAATTCCTCTTTGGTATCCCTCCTTTTTTCATATTCCTCATTTTTTCACTGTATACGCAGTAATTCTGATTTGATGTAAACAAACTGCATTTGTCCCTTTGCCAAGATATGCTTCAGCCTTCTCTAGTGGAGACCTTTTTTAAACATCCATAGCTCCATAAAGAGCAGGGGCAATATTTTTCAACCTCCCCACAGGTGCTTCTGGAAAATTGCTCCTCTTGCTCTCTGTTGAAAATCCTCTTATTTCTTTCTGTAAGTCTCCTGGAAACTGCCACAGTGCCTTGTACTTTATTTCTGTGCTGCTATTAACTTCAAGGTAACTTCCTTGACATCTCCCTTATTAATTGAGGATATGGAACCTGATTCATAGTAAATCATCAAATCTTATTACCAGACTGGAAGGATCCAATGTTTATGTGGACAGCTTCCCCAACCTCATTATCAAAGTGATCTTTATAAAATGTAAATCACAATACATCATACTAATCCTTAGACTCTTTCAGAGCCTTTTGAAAATCCCTCTTGATTGAAAAAAAATTATACTCCTTAGCATAAAGCAGTTATTCTTAACAAAGAGTAACTTTTTCACCCAGGAAACTTTTATTTGCCAGTAGCTGGACACATTATTGATAGCCACACTTAGTAGGGTGATACTGACATCCAGTGAGTAGAAGCTAAGGATGCTGTGAAATATTCTAAAACACAAATGCACTGGGAAGACCTCCTCAACAAATACATATCTTGTTCAACATATTAATTGTTCTAAAGTTGACAATCTCTGTTCTATAACATCTTCAGTGCTTTGGAACATTCTTATCAATTCAACAATGTACTTCTTATTTATGTCAGTCAGTCACTGATTCTTTATATTACCAAGAATTTTCCCACCTAAAGGTCCTTAGTCACTTAAAAGAGCTTAAAAGAGCTGCCTAAAAGATCTTCTCCTGCCTCATTTAAAAATTAAAAGAAGTGCATTGTGGACTTAGAAAGGCAAGCAGAAGTGAAGGAATTATAATGTTCTTATGGAGTTGTGATTTTTCACTGAGAATAATGGAATCCAATGATCAATTGTAAGCAGGGAAATAGTAGGCAGAAATTACTGATTTAATATAATCATAATGCTCTTAAATGATAGTGGTTTTAGGTTATATTTTAAGATTTAGGATTTGGATATTTTCATGAGGATTTTGTCTCATATAACTTCTGAGTAGCTTCACAACAAAATGAATATCACTATTCACATTTGTAGGTGAGAAATACTTCAATGTGTTTTAAACCAAGCACTTTTCCAGTTCTTAAGTTATGTAGCCATGTAGACATGGGTTAATCCTGAACTAGTAAGAATTCAGAGTTGCTCTTGTCAATTTGCTTTGGAACTAATTTGAGAAAAGGGCCAATAGCCCAGACAAGAAAGCTATGCTCTGGAACAGTAGAGCTGAAAGCATCTGAAACATAAACTCAGAAACTGGCCCTGGAGAGAGAGAAAAATGAGATGAATTTGGGAGAAAATGAGAACATGCCATCGTTTGGACTTATGTCTCTGCAAAGATTAAAGGGAAAGGAAGGAAGGAAGGAAGGAAGGAAGGAAGGAAGGAAAGAAAGAAGGAAGGAAGGAAGGGAGAAATGAAGGATATTGAAGTAGGTAGAGGGGGAGAGAGGGAGTATGGTTATCTTGGGTCTGTACCTATGAAATACATAAAATCTGTTTTTTTATTTAGTAAAAATAAAAAAAAAACTGAAAGAGGTAACTAATTCCTGAAGATGAATAGATTTCATTACAAGAAATTTGTAGAGTGAAGAGAAAAGTGTTCCTAGGATATAATCTCAAGGGAATGCAATGTATGTGAAAGCAGAAAATGAAAGGAACTCTGGGAAGGGGTGACGAGGTGGGAGCTGCTATAGGAGGAGGAGGAGGAAGAGAAAAGTTAAGCAGTTCTACTCTTGTGGTTATAAAAGAGAAGAGAAGTTTCAGCAACAGAAATGGGTGAGCAATGTTTAATGTTGTTAGAGCTCAAGGATGCTAAGAACTCAATGTAGTATCTTGATCATTCACTTGATGTCAGGGAAAAATCTAGATGAAGAGTGCCTGGCAGCAATGAGAAGAGTAGATGCATGAAAGGGATGGCAGCTGCATGCACAATGAGAATAGAGAAGGAAAGAATTAACTTATAATGTAGAGGTATGTGTTTGCATGTGACATGAGTAACAGGACTTTGTCAAAGTTAAGGAAAAGTTGAATGCATGGACGAGGAAGTCGAGGAAACAGAGAGGGAGGAGGGAAGAGGAGAGACAGGGAGACAGAGGCAGAGAGAGAAAAAATCATTTTGTAAGAAAGATAAAAGGAGACAATATCCAGGTCATTCTCGTGGACACCATGTAACACTAAAAGTAGTGTACATGTTTTCCATTGCATTTGGAAAAAAAGGGGACAGGAAAAGAGCAAATGTGTATTATTTGAGTTGGTACAATTAGTTGCAAAATCTTTAGTGTGTTTATTTGTTGCTAATTTTGCAATTGTCAATGTTACAACCATCTCCTGAGAGCAAGAGTGAGGTGCAACAATAAGACAGAGGTATTTAATAAATGAAAAAAATATTTGAAACAGCTATAGAATATAGGAGAGAGAAAACTAAAAAATTAAAATGTTGGACCTGTAGTATTGTTGAGTACCCACTGGAGAAGATATGAGTGGATGGAGTTGTTACACTTTCTTTGTTGTTGATTAATTTCCTGGATATAGGTGATGGAAAGGAAGAAATCTGTGTTCATTTAAAGATGAAAAAGACTGAAAAGTGATGGATAAAATTATAAAATGTACTCAGGGACAGAGTTGAATATAAAATGAGATTGACTACAGATTTCATGGTCAAAATTTTAAAATGAAAAAGCTGCAAGGACATGAGGAAGTGGTCATATATTAAAACATTTGAATGCATTACTTTTGGAGATACACTGATATGGCTCATGACTATGTGGTGTATGATCATTAGTAAACACAAAGACACTGGTAATAAAAAAAAGTCAAATACATTTAGATCAGGTATACAATGGTTTTCCATTTCAAGTCCCTGACTTCATTCAGTGTGATGATGGCAGGACTGTGCAGATGCATATGACCACTTCCTCCCCCTCACTAAATCAATCATTTCATTCTTTTGTGTCTTCTCTTTATGTACTAATGATTCATTTCTTGTTTAACAATGTGTAGTGAATCTACCTTTCAACAAGCAAGAAATTCTCCCTCCACTTCTATATATCTTCTGAGAATACATTTATATCACAAAAATTCTTTAAAATGGTACAAATCTGCAGACAAATGTCATTGTGGAAATATGGTTTGTGCATATAAACCATCATTGTTTTTAACAGCATATTTAAAAGGTGTTTTTTAATTCATTTGACATTATTTAAGATTCCTGATAACATGAGAAGACTGTAAGACATTAGACTGATATTTTAGAATCTTTAGTGTGTCACAAACTCCTGGTTTTACTGGAACTATGATGAGAAAAATCATTTAATATCTATTTTTCTTGATCAGTAAAATGAATACTAGATGTTTCCATATTAGAAATAATATTTATTGTTAAAAAATTTACACTTAAAAATCTATCCTCCTGAAATGATATAAATTAGGCTTCATTATCAACAGTTAATATTTATTGAAGAGAAAAATGAGCCAAAGAGAGATAAAGTGATCTTTAATAAACAGGTGAGTACAAAGAGATTTGAAAATCAATGAGGTAAAATTGCCTTCCTCATAATATGAATTAAATTAAAATCAATTTATTGCCGAATCATGAACTATAATTTATTTAAACACTACTTTCAGGATTCAGGGGACCCAGGCATTAGCTCTGACAGATTACAAAATGCAGAGACTTGGCAGGTGTCACCAAGGACTTTGATGTACTTATTGACAGAGAAGACATAAAATTAGAACTCCTCTAGCATCCTCAGCAATGCAGATGCACTTTAGCAGAACATTAGATGACATCCTCAAGTCTAGGCTGAAAGAAAGGTTTTCTCTTTCTCCCTTTCTTTTTCTCAACAGCATTTTTGAATACAGTTTGTATAGTAAGCCATATTATTGAAAGTGTAAAATTCTGATGTTTTGACAAATAGATGCTTCTGTGAAACAAAATAATAAATAAAAATAAGACAAAGCATATATCCATAATTCCTATTAGTTCATTCATTTCCCTTTAAAATTGTATTCCTTTCCTCTCACCAGAGTTTCCCCAACACTCCCTCACCTCTACTGAATTCTCTGTTGCTATAAATTATTTGGCATTTCCTAGAGTTTCATAAAATTGAAGTCATACAGAATGTACTAAATTTTTTGGCTTTTATTCAATTGGCTTAAAAATATAACTTGCAGTATTGACAAACAAAATAAACACAGAAACTGGAAAAATGCCAAACATCTGTCAACAGGTGACTATAGAAACTGGTATATACACACACATACAATGGAATGCCACTTGGCAATGACACAGGATGGACTTGATACTGTCTATGGCAAGGATTAGTCTCAATTGTGTTGACTGAAAAGAAAAAAAAAAACACATACTATATAACTTTATTTTTATAAAACTCTAAGATGTTTACAAATCACACATTTGTTAATGATGCACCTTGCAGAACATTTATGTTCTTATGATTTTGTATGATAAAATGTTAAATATATATAATTGTGTGTCTGACTCCAACATGTTATTTTTATATTGTGTCAATAAAACTCACTAATTCTCATTTTTCTATGTGTATTTAAAATGGTTATATGTTCTGAATTTTGTGAACTCTCATGTTGCAACTTGGTATTATTCACACATTTCTGAAGTCTACTACTTTTTTTTAAAGGTGAACACATTTCTTTTTCTACGTTTTTTTGAAAAAAGATTTTTATTTACTTACTTGAGAGGTAGTTACAGACAGTGAGAGGGAGAGACAGAAAGGTCTTCCTTCCGTTGGTTCACTCCCCAAATGGCCTCAACTGCTGGAGCTGCGCAGATCCAAAGCCAGGAACCAGGTACTTTCTCCTGTCTCCCATGCCGGTGTAGGGGCCCAAGCACTTGGGCCATCTTCTACTGCTTTCCCAGCCTATTGCAGAGAGCTGGATTGGAAGAGGAACAGCCTGGACTAGAACCAGCGCCCATATTGAATGCCGGCGCCACAGGCAGAGGATTAACTTACTGTGCCCTGGCGGTGGCCCCTGAAGTCTACTACTTTAAAGTTGTTATGACACCTTATTTTTTTTGAATTATGATTACATTTTATTTTATTTTCTATTATTATACCCAAAAATTTTGCAGTTAATTTCCTAGGCTTTTCCCAAAAATGTTACTAACATTAGTCTCAAAGTAATATTTGAATAAAATAGTACATATGTATACTGTATTTAATCTTTTAGTGATTCTGTTTAAATCCTTGTTATATTTTAACTTTAATTCTTGATGCATTAATTTTCAAGGTGGAATCCCATCTATTGTGTTTTTGGTCACTGATTTTTCTGCTAGGGTGCTTAAAGGATTCTTTAAGCTGAAATACACACACACACACATATGTATATAAAGAATAATAATTATGTAAAAAGCCAATGTAGCATGATCTTTGACCTTCAGTTCAAAGGATTTTTTTAACTCCTGAATGAAAAAAAAAAGTTCTATTAAATTATGAATATACTTAATTTTCCTCAATTGGAAAATGTGACTATTATTTTTTCAAATTCTATAAGATAGCATATCTGTTATGTTTTTTCTGATGCTTTTACTTTACCTTTTATCCCCCTTTGCTTTTTTGCTTTCCTATGCATTGATTTTCAGTTTTATAGTAGCGATAATCCATTGAGTGGCCATTCCTAATTTCCTCTAAATACAAAAATGGACATTATTTCAAAAAACACTATTTTTCATCATCATGCTAATAGTATTAGTATAGAATGGGAGTTCATCTGAAACAAAAAAAAATGTGACTTCATTTTATGTGATTTCCCTATGTATGCAATTTATACCAAAAACTAAAATAACCAAATATATATGCTAATATAAGTTTTGCTTCTCTGTTTTCATAATACATTTCATTAGTAGCCTTGTTTACTGCCAATTTCTTTGAGATAACTTATTTCAGTTTTCCATGGGTGAAGTCCAGTGGTATTCATCTTTCTGTATCTGGTTTATTTCAATTAACATAATGCCCTCTAGTTCCAAATACATTGAGACAACAGGTAAGATTTTTCCTTTTGAATGCCTGAATAGGATTCCATTATTAAATACACCACAATTTCATTTTCCAATTATCAGTTGATGGACACTTTGATTGGTTCTATTTCTTGACTAGTTGAGAGTAGAGTAATGGTTACTAGAGGCTGGCAAATGCAGGGGAGAAGTGAGAGATGGAGAAATGTTGGCTGTAAGTTAATATTTACCAGATAAATAGGTCATGTTGTTCTATAGCACAATAGAGTGACTATATACAGTATTAATGTATTGAATATTTCAAAGACTTTAAAAGAGAGAATTTTTAACGTCCTCACCTCAGGCCAGGTCGAACAAAGGAGGCCATAACTCAATCCAGGTGCCCCACATGGGTCACAGAGACTCCACTATTTGAACCATCACTACTATCTTCAATAGTATGTATCAAGAGGAAGCTGGTATTAGAAACGGTGCCAGGATACAACCCAGGCTTTCCTATAGGTGATGAAGATGTCCCAAATGGTGTATTAACCATTGCATCCAATATCTCTCCCTCTTTCCTGAGAACACTGCTTCTGAGGAGAAGTGTAAGAAATGAAATATATTTCTGTAATAAAATTGTTGGCATATACAGCTCAGTTTCTCATATACCAGATATCAAATTTTCTTTAGTTTGTGATTTACTAATGTATTTTTCCCATACATAGCTTGCTATTGTATTCATGTTTTATTTCTGTGCCATCATCTTTCCCAAAAAATATTGGCTTAGTATATCAGGTAAAGGATCAGATAATTAAAAAAAATATCCCTCAAAGATACTGGAGTTCTATTCCAGACCACAACAATAAAACAAAATGAAGTGAATCAAACAAAATTTTTATACTCCCGGTATATATAAATTTTACAGTTATACTGTAACATAGCTTATTAAGCATGAAATAACATTCTTACTAAAAATAATGTGCATATTTTAAGTGAATTATACTCTTGTGGGGTAGGAATTGTGGCCTAAGAGGTTAAGTTGCCACTTGGGACACAACACCGCATTCCCATGTGGGCATGCCTGGATTTGAGTACCACCTCTGCTTCTAGTCTGACTTCCTGATAATGCACCCAGCCAGGCAGTAGATGAGGCTTCAGGTCCTTGAGTCCCTGACACCCAAGTGGGACACCTGGATGAAGTTCCACTCTCCTGACTTCAGCTTGGTCTAGTTCTGACATTTGGTTAGGTGGGGTGGGGGTGGGGGTGAACCAGGAGATGGAAGATCTCCCTCCCTCTCTCTCTCTCTCTCTCTCTCTCTCTCTCTCTCCCTCTCTCCCTCCTCTCTCTCTCTTTCTCCTTCTAAAATAAATATAAACATGAGAAACACTTTATTGCTAAAAATGCTAATAATGATCTGAGCCTTCAATGAGTCATACACTTTTTTTTTTTCCTGTTGGAGTCTCATGGCTCCTGTTCTTTCTGCTGTCTGATATGGGTGATGGTTGAATAAGATTTGGTTGTCTGTGGAAAATTCTTAAAGTGAGACTATAATGCAGTTTGAAGCAACTATCTTTCATGAACTATTTCTATTTGGTATTGTGTTGTGTTGTTTTTATCCTCAGAATTTCTGTAGTAATTTCAGTCAATTTCTTCTAACCTTGCAACTGTTTTATCAATTATATAACCTTCTATATCCTTTATTATCATTTCAATGTGTTAATAGCATCTTTACCAGCAGTGCTTTCCATCCCATGAAACCATTTTCTTTGCTTATTTGTGAGAAGTAACTCCTCATCCATTAAAAGTCTTATCTTAAGGGCCAGTATTGTGATGGAGCAGGTAAGGCCACTGCCTGGAACACCAGTATCCCATATGGGCACCAGTTCATGTCCCATCTGCCACTTACTCTATAGCTCGCTGCTAATGGTCAGGGGAAAGCAGCAGAGTATGGCCCAAGTGTTTGGTGCCCCAATCACACATGTGGGAGACCAAGATGAAGCTCCTGGCTCCTGGCCATCTGAGGAGTGAAACAGTAGATGGAAGATTTTCTCTCTCTCATCTCTTCCTCTAACTTTGACTTTCAAAATAAATCTTTTAAAGCAGTTTTATGTTAAATTTCTGAGACTTAGACACATCTTAAGGCTCCTATTCTAATACTAGTTCTCTTACTACTTATATCACTTCTCCCTCACTTAAGTTTTGAATCTCTCAAAGTCATCCATAAAAATTGTAATGACCTTCCAAAATCATTAATGTTGACATTTTCACCTACTCTGAATCATGAAGGTTCTTAATGAAATCTAAATTGGTTAGTCTTTTCCAAAAAGTTTCCAATTTACTTTTCCTAACCCCATCAAAGGAATCGCTATCTACAGCAACTATAATCTTACAAAATTGTTTCTTAAATTACAAGACCTCAAAGTCAAAATTACTATATAACCTATGGGCAGAAGTGTGGACGTTGTGTTAGCAGCTTGGAAGCAACATTAATCTCATTGTACATGTCCATCAGAACTCATGTGTGACAAAACATATTGTCATTGAGCAGTAATTTTTGAAGAAAATTGTTCTGTATGTGAAGTATGTCCCCATCATGGACTTAAATATTCTGTAAAACTATGTTGTAAGTCTACATGCCATCATGTAAGCTTTATTTTTCTATTTATGGAGCAAAGGCATAATATATTTAGTATAATTCTTAAGAGCCGTAGGATTTTTGGACTGAGAAATGATCATTGGCTTCACCATAAAGCTGCAGTAGATCCTATAAAGAGAATTAGCCTGTCCTTTAGAGTTTTGAAGTCAGACATTGACTCCTCTTCCTGCTATGAAAGTCACAAAAGGCAATTACTTCCAACCGAGTTTTGTTCTATTTTCTTTGAAATTCTGTTATTTACTGTAGTCACCTTCATTGATGATCTTCTCTAGATAACATAGTGCAGCTTGTACATCACCACTTGGTGCTTCACCTTGCATGTTTAATTATGGAGAATGGCTTCTTTGGTTAAACCTCATGGACCAGCTCTGCTAGGATCAAACATGCTGCTGCATCTTTTTCAACTCCCTTCGCCTTTACAGAATTGAAGACAATTAGGACTTTACTCTGGATTAGGCTTTGGTTTCAGGGTATGCTATAATTTGTTGATCTTCTGTCCAGACCAGTGAAACTTCCTTCATGTCAACAATTAGGTACTTTCTCTTTCTTATTAATCCTATTTTCACTGGGATGGAATATTTACTTGCCTTCAAGACCTTTTCCTTTGCATTCATATCTTGGCTAACTGGTGCAAAAGGCTTCACTTTCTTTGGCTTGTCTCAACTTTTAACATGCTCTCCTCCCCAAGCTTAATCATTTCTAGCTTTTGATTTAAAGTGAGATACATGTAACCCCCTTTCACTTGAACATTCATAAGTCATTGTAGAGTTATAGTTGGACTAACATCAATATTATTGTGTCTCCGGGACTAGAGAGGTCCAAACAGAGGAAGAGAGAAAGGGAAATGGTTAACAGGGCACAGCAGTCACAGACAAAATATTTATTAATGAGTCCTTATATAGGCATGGCTGATGACATCTCAAAATACCTAAAATAATAACATTGAAGATCACTAATTGAAGATAAGACATACAATTATCATGAAAATGCTTGAAATATTGTGGGAATTATCAAAATAAGAAACAGAAACATGAAGTTCGCATATGCGAGTGGAAAAACGGTACCAAGAAAGCTACTGTTTGCAGAGTTGCCCAAAATTGTCAATTTGTAAAATGCTCAGCATCTGTGAAGTATAATAAAGTGAATCACAATAAAATAAAATATACTTAAAAATAGTAGATTAGTTATTGCTCTGTTGCTTTCACATAGAGAAATATAATGTCACTCAAAAGAAGAATTTCTTATAAGGGTAGAATGAAGGGTTTATATAATTCATGGTTAAGTAATATATAGGAATTCATAAAGAGGTAGATTCATTTCCTGTGTCTGCTTTAATTTTTGATTGTCTTTAAGTTGGTTCACTTTCTCTGTTTTCTGTATTACTACAAAAACATATTGCCTCTTGTAGCTTCAACAATTATATTTTATAACATCACTATATTCCATAAAAGAGCAAAATAAATAATTCTTAAAAGTTCCATGGAATAATGATAAAATATGTTCCTAAAGGTACAAAAAATTCCAATATTTGGTTAATTCAGCAGGTTAATTTGTTGTTAAATTCATTTTTAACATGATGTGTGGTACTTCTATTGAGTACAGTAAGTGTCATATGTAGTTATTTTTAATATATTTTATGTAAACACAAGAACTATTTTTTGTCATGGCAAAATGGTATTTTCAAGACAGTGCCTGAATGTGCCTACTACCCTGTAGATCATAATTATGCATAATTGTTTATCTGCTGTAATAAAACAATATTTTAAATAAATATATCTTTAGCCCTATGTATGCCTTTCAATCTCTTAAAGAAAAATGAGTTTCATTCTTGAAATATAAGTGGATTACTTAATTGATTGTTAGAGAAATAGCGTTATCAAATAAAGCACAAAGAGTGGAAAAGAAACAGAAGAGTTTCAGAGGCAAATGCTTTAATATTTATATGTTCCTATGTCCCCCCCTTACCATACATTGTTTAGTATATTTGTTGTTACTACGATGTAAGTAAAAAGACCCAGATTTCTCTTTGGCTGATTACAATTAGAGAACTTCTGAGAATTTGTGAACTCTAAGCTACAAGGAAACAATGTATTAAGGGATATAACAATTTGTGTTCAATCATATATATCTTTTAAAATGAGTTAATTTGTTTCCAAAAAATACATCAACTATCTGAGCAGTCACTCATTTAATTTTCAGAATCTGGCCAGAATTTGCTGCTCTCCATTCTAGATAGCAGTCTGTTTATTTTTTGCCTTTCAATCTCGCTTGGCTATCTTGTGGAAAAATTCTGTCCAGTCAATTATGCAACATTTGGTCATGCAAGGAAAGAGTCATATAAAATAACAAGCTATGCAAGTAAAATTCTGATGAGCTGCTACTGCATTGCTTCCCCCCTTGATGTTATTCTAGTAATTTTGTCCTTGTGTTTAAGATGGTTAACCTGGCACTTATTATGATAACAGCATATGTGAATAAAAGAATAAATTACGAAGTGCATGATTCCTATTGATGTAAGCATTTGTTCTCTATCAGGAATGTGCCTGGTAACAACAGTCAAACAATGCTCTTTACCTTCCAAATTGAACGCTGCACACTGCCTGACTTTAGATATAATTACTTCACATAATTGTTTCTGTCAAGAATAAATGAAGCCTTAAAAGAACAATGCAATCATTACAAGTGGAGCATCTTAAGATATATATTATATTGGGCCTTTTACTGGTAGTGTTTTCTAGGTTAATATTAATGACTAAATATTCTTAAATTGTGTATCTTCAAGAAACAAAAACAGGTATCTGAGTACTGAGCCATTCATAAATAATTTTAAATATACTCTCATTGTTCAATGAAAATATAGTAAAAGTAATATTCATTGGTCCTTAATATATTCTGCCCTAGTGTAAACATGTTGAAAATGCAGCAGTAGAAAAGAATGTGAGGTCAACATCCTTATTTTAACACAAAATAATGATTTTTTTTGCCCTGATAATAAAGTTATTCCTTTGTCATTGAACTTTACCTTATTAATAATGTTTTATGTTACAATTTTTGTTTTAGTAATTGTATTTTCATATCATAGTCTCCTATAAAAATGTGTGAATGGAAACATCGTAAGGCAGCTTAAACATATCAACCTGAGACAGTTATAACTGCATAACTTAGTAATACATGACACTTCTGTTGCAATGTTAAAAATAAAGAGATCATTAAATTCATTGTGTTTGTTATCATTTTACAATTTTACTTCATCTACAACAGAAAAGAGATCAAACAGAAAATTTTGGGCCTCCAATACAAATCATTTATATCCTATTATGCGTGTGTGTGTATGTGTGTGTATACATTTAGTTCTCCAGTAATTGAATGTGATTCTTGGACCTCCCAGCAGATACCAAAATTTGTTGATGTGCAAGTCCTGAATATTAATTGGCATAGCATTTGCTTATAACTTATACACATCTTCCTATGTATTTAAAACTGTGTCTAAATAGCTCACTATACCTAATAAAATAAAATATTGCCATCTGTGATTGGTATACTCTGTAGATAGACTCTGTGGACATGGAGAGATGGCTGCATATGTGTGTTTGCAATTACACAGGTTCTATCAAACCAATATATAATATAATTATATTTCTGTTATAAAATCTCTGAATTTCCTGTCACTAATTCTTCATGTATTCAATAAAAGACTGTTAGAAACTTTGACCTCATGAGTTTTCCAGTATGTTGTAAAATGACACTGAAAAATATGTAAGTGTGAAAATACACATATAAACATATTTAAAATACTACAGAAGAAAATTTAGGATGCTGTGAAAGTTAAATAAGAAGGAGATACTTAACCTGTTTTGGAAAAGAGGTTACAAAGCCTTCTCAAGGAATTGCCTTGGATTTGATTTGGAAGGACAAGTACTTGGGTTTGAGTGATGTTACTCCCTTCAAGACTCATATAAACCTAATCTATGTGCAACAGTATTAAGAGGTGACACATTTCTGGATGTGATTTTGAGTCTATCCTTCTGAGTGGTTTGGTATCCTCAAAAAGGAAGCTTTCACGAGAATCGACATTTCTTATTCTTCAGATCTTCCATATGAGGGAACAATCTTCCCCATTCTGGAGCAGAGAGGTAGGGAAACTTTATTCTGCCAAAGGTGATTTGGATATTTATAACAATATTCTCTGCCCATACAAAAGTTTCAACTTAAAATTTACCCTGCTGGGGCTGG
Organism: Lepus europaeus; assembly: GCF_033115175.1. Lineage (NCBI taxonomy): Eukaryota > Metazoa > Chordata > Mammalia > Lagomorpha > Leporidae > Lepus > Lepus europaeus. Next base: position 42,183,336 of record NC_084832.1, on the reverse strand, counting down.
CATTGTGGCATAGCAGGTAAAGCTGACTCCTGTAGTGCCAGCATCCCATATTGGCGCTGGTTCGAGTCCCAGCTGCTCCACTTCCGGTCCAGCTCTCTGCTACGGCCTGGGAAAGCAGTAAAAGATGGCCCAAGTCCTCGGGCCCCTGGACCCATGTGAGAGACCCGGAAGAAGCTCTTGGCTCCTGGCTTTGGATCGGCATAGCTCCAGCTGGGGAGTGAAACAGTGGATGGAAGACCTCTGTCTCTCTCTGCCTCTCCTTCTCTCGCTGTGTAACTCTGACTTTAAAGTAAATAAATAAATCTTTAAAAAATATTACCCTGCTGTAATGTGTTGAATTACAAGTCCCGAAACTGCCAAGTCCAAGCCAAATAATTTCATGGATCTTATATGGCCGGTAGCCTGGATGTTACCCCTCCCCACATCTGGAGGATGCAGCAACATGATATCATCTAAGAGAGGACCAGGTCCCTATCAGAACACCAAACCTGCTGGTGCCTTGATCTTGAAATCTCAGCCTCCAGAACTTTTCAAATTTCCCCTATTTCAGATACTTTGCTATAGAAGCACCAAGAAACCAAGAATAAAGCACTTGCTAGGTAAAGTGGTGGGTAACATTTTAAAGAGCAGTGAGAATTCATATCTTTACTGAGAAGAAGTAGGAAACATAATAAGGGAGACATCCTGTATCTTGGCTGGTAAGATAGTAAGGGTGGAGTAAAAGTGGGTTGCAGAGATAAATAGGGTTGTATACATGGGATTTAGTGGCTACTTTGAGATATTCAAAATATCCTATTTTTTAAAAAATATTATTTATTTACTTGAGAGACAGAGTTACAGAGAGGCAGAGGAGAAAGAGAGAGAGGTCTTCCATCCACTGGTTGACTCCCCAAATGGCTTCAAAGGCCGAAACTGGGTTGATCTAAAGCCAGGAGCCAGGAGCATCTTCAAAGTCTCCTTCATGGGTGTGGGGGCCCAAAGACTTGAGCCTTCTTCCACTACTTTTCCATAGCAGAGAATTAGATTGGAGTGGAGCAGCCAGGAATCGAACCAGTGCCTCTATGGGATGCCAGCAGTGCAGGTGGCAGCTTTACCTACTATGCCACAGTGCTGCCCCCTCCATATTTTTAAAAAAAGAGAAAATCAAAAAATTAAAGTATTTTATTTTTATTATTTTAAAGGTTTACTTATTTATTTGAAAGGCAGAGTGACTGAGAAATGAAGATACACATACACACGCACACACACACAAAGAGAGAGAGAGAGAGAGAGAGAGAGAGATAAAGAATCTTGTTTCCACTGGTGCACTCCCTAAATGGCCACAACAGCCAGGTCTGGGCCAGACTGACACCAGGAGCCAAGAATTTCTTCTAGTTCTCCTTCATGGGTTGCATGAACCCAAGTATTTGGGCCATCATTTGCTGCCTTTCTGGGAGCATTAGCAGGAAGCTGGGCTGGGAGCAAAGCAGCCAGGACACAAGCGTGCACTTTGATGTGGGATGCTAGAATCACAAGCAGTAGGTTAACTCACTGTACTGTGCAGTGACAACCCCTTAAAGTATTTTAAGTGTAAGATTAAAATATTTGTATTGGAGTTTTTAAGAAATATAATTGATTTTAATGTAGATAAATGATTGGAGAGGAAGGCATTGTGCCAAAGTGTTTGTTGAGAAGCACCTAAGAGGGGCCAGCACTGTGATGTAGTAGGTTAATCCTCCACCTGTGGCTCTGGCATACCATATGGGCACCGGTTCTAGTCCCAGCTGCTCCTCTTCCAATCCAGCTCTGTGCTGTGGCCTGGGAAAGCAGTAGAAGATGGTCCAAGTGTTTGGGCCCCTGCAACCACATGGGAGACCAGGAGGAAGCACCTGGCTCCTGGCTTCGGATTGGCGCAGCTCTGGCTGTTGCGGCCATTTGAGGGGTGAACCAATGGAAGGAAGACTTTTCTGTCTCTCCCTCTCACTGTAACTCTACCTCTCAAATAAGTAAATAAAATTAAGAAAAAAAAGCAGCTAAGAGCTGTTGCAGTAACACACCACGCAAGACAGGAGCTTGGACTGGGGATTTATAGGTAGTGGGTATAGAGTAAAGCAAACATTCAATATATATTTAGAATGAAAGATTAGGATGAAGTTATAGTTATGCTATATGAAAGGTGAAATACAAAGGTGTACCAAATCTTCCAGATGTCCTTCTTATGCAACTGAATGTACAATAATGTAACACAGAATATGGAGACTCAATAAGACTTGATACAAACATGGTACAAACATGAGGACCTTTGGGTCCATGAAGGCAAGATTTTTTTGAAATACCAATATAAAAAATGAGAAAGCAGTTTGATATACAGACTTGCAGTACAAGGGGAGATTTTGAGCTGTAGATACACACTGTTTTGAGAGATTGTTAATAACTGAAGGCATGTACTTGGCTGTACCTTGAAAAAGTGAAGAACAGGAAAGAAAAGAATCTAAAGCAGGGCTTTGAGGGCTTCCAGATGGGATTTATCCACATGGCACTCTGAAACAATTTGCTTCCTTAGGAACTCAGAAGGTGGGAAAAAATAACTTCTTAAATATCCATGTGTTGGACTCAGTTAATGGTTGAAAAGTTGGCAACTTAAGTCTATAATCTAGATCAAGTCAGTAGTCAGGAACTGATAAGATTTTTAAATCTAGAATTGAGGATACTAAGCCATCCTTTACAATGGTCTCAATGTGCGTTCTCTGAAAATGTCCATCTACCTTCCAGAAAGTCTCAACTCTATTCAAACTCATCATCTCCTTCCTAAACCCTCACTCCCACAAAAGAAATCTGAGGTGAGAATTTTGTCTCACACGGACGGCATGCTTTTTCTTACCCCATACAGTTATAGCCAATTAGGTATTTCTATAACACCTAGGATTTATATTTATCTTTTCAAAATGTATAGCTTCAAGCAATGCCTAATGTGTGTTCTTATCCCCCAGGAGCATCAGTTTAAGATAGCGGGTAATTGCTTTGTAACTTCAAAAGGCCAGTTTTCCTAATGTTTTTATTAATTGATGCTGAGCATTCCCTCATGTAAAATATCTATTCTGTTTTCACTTTCGTGATACTTTTATTCTTTTCTCTGTTTTTTATTTGCTCTTTTACTGGATTCTCTCCACTGGCTTTTTAAATGTAAATTTTTGCTGATTTATCTTTGATCTTCCTTTCCCTTAATATTTTCCTTTGGTGATCTCATTCATCCTCCTAGCTTCAAATGTTACATATCTATGAATAACATCTGGTAGATAAATTGATAGTGTTGTAATGAAAGGCATATGGATTTTTTTCTGTCTCTTACAATGGTGCTTTAAAATGTTCATGCAAAATAAAATTAAAACATTATTTTATTTTGATGCAAAAATATGAGTTTTCAAGATGTTCTTGAAAAATGAGTATTATAAAAAATTAATTTTCAAAAATTTTGCACCAAAATAAATTTCTCTCCTTTTTAAAAGAATTGTTCATTTATTTGAAAGGCAGACTTACAGAGAGAGAGGGAGGGAGAGGGAGAGTAAGGGAGAGAGAGAGAGAGAGAGAGAGAGAGAGAGAGAGATTCTATCTGATGGTTCACTCCCTAGATGACTGCAACAGCCAGGGCTGAGCCAGGCCAAAGCCAAGAACGAGGAGTTTCATCCAGTTCTCTCTCCTGAGTTGCAGGACCCCAAGTACTTGGGCTATCTGCTGCTTTACACTCCACAAATATATCCAAAACTAGCTCTTCAGCACAGATCTTTTATGGATTTCAAGTCTATATATGCAGTTACTGTTTTGTTGTCTTCATCTGGACAGATATAGAAAACATAAAACAGTTTTCTGCAAACTGAATTCCCTTCCCAAATCCTTATTTTCTAATTCTCTTCAAATTGACCAAACTAGAGATCTGAAAGATATCTTAAAGTCATCTATTTGACCATGTTGTTATCTTACCCAAATCATGCCCACGTGCACTTACAAATCAATTTCCTTCTTTTGATACTTCTCGGACCTTAATAACCCTTATCCACTAGCTATTCCTAACCAGACTCCGAGCCCTTTTGCTTCTGCCAGGATTGTTCTCCTACATTTGATCTTACTTGATGCTGCCGGAAAGATATTCCTGAAACACTAACTATACATCACATAACAGAAAAGTGGTGTCCTTTACTAACATTCTATGCCAGTTCTTCTGAAGTCTTAATGCTTGCCCAACTACAATTGTATCTCTCCAAACCCTAGTGTTACATCTAGCCATTCTGAAACACATGCAATTTGGAAATCACAGTGTAGATTTTAAGCCTCTACTTTCTTCTCTCCCTAGAACACTCACCCCTCACTCTCTTCTGCTCTCACTCACTTATAATCAAATCAAATTTCACCCTACTGATCATTTTCATCCTGGTTGTTTCCTTAATACATCTTGCTACATTTTAAAAATTTATTTATTTGAAAGCGGGGCGGGGTGGGGGGAGAGAGGATCTTTTGTCTGCTGATCCACTCCCCAGGTGGCCTCAATGGCCAGTGCTACGCCAGGCTGAACCCAGGAGCAAAAAACACAGGAGGCCGGCGCCGTGGCTCAATAGGCTAATCCTCCACCTTGGGGCACCAGCACACTAGGTTCTAGTCCCAGTCAGGGCACCGGATTCTGTCCTGGTTGCCCCTCTTCCAGGCCAGCTCTCTGCTGTGGCCAGGGAGTGCAGTGGAGGATGGCCCAAATGCTTGGGCCCTGCACCCCATGGGAAACCAGGAGAAGCACCTGGCTCCTGCCTTCGGATCAGTGCCGTGCGCCAGTCACAGTGCGCCAGCCGCGGCGGCCATTGGAGGGTGAACCAACGACAAAGGAAGACCTTTCTCTCAGTCTCTCTCTCAAAAAAACACAGGAAAATAATTAGAACTCAGAGTCATGACTTTTGTATTTTTGAGGCTATTAGTGGGCAAATGAATGAATTTTATATCATTCTACCAAAATGAAATATGTGGATGATTACATTTTCAGTTGATTTGATAGGTAAATACAACTTTAAAAAGTAAAGGTATGTACTTAACAGCAGGCTACTTGAATACCTAAGATGTTTTACATATGTACAGAACAGGAAGTGGCTCATTTAAACCTTAGATAAAATGAAGTGTCCTAAAAATCTAAATCTAGAAAATGCAATCAACATATGAAGTTTCACTAAGTGATTCTATTTGGAAAAATAATATTTTCTTGAATACAAAGTTGGATAGCTAGGTGTTGTTCATTTTACCCTTGGAAGGAAGACAAATGACCATGATATAGGTAGAAATGTTGTAATATGAACAGGCCTGGCTGTGTTCATCCTACATGACATGTTTACAACCATTTATTTGCATACCAATATTTGTCTCCAGTTTTAAATACAATGACTGAAATGTAGTATGTGCTTTTAAAGTCAGCAACTCATGAATATTGTTCCTTCCTGATCTCTCAGTAAGCCATTGCCTACCACGTTCTCAGTTGCTATTGTGTAAATATAGTTAAGATATAATTTTGTGTAAGTACAAATTATCAATGACCTTGACTTTAACAGATGACAACCATATTATAAAATTGTTGGGTTAACAAAGCTATCTATTAGATTAAATATGAGGTGGTATTTTAACCAAGTTAAACTGCTACATGTGTGTTAATAAGATAATATTAATGTTGATTTTGGAGCATTTCAAAAGGAAAGATGATTCACCTTTTCATTTTAAAAACAACAGTAGTGCTACTTGGTTTTGAATATGATTATTTTTAATGCCACAGGATGAGTCCTTCATAATTTAACATTTTAATCATTTCAAGGTGATTTGCTTTCACTGTGAGAAAACCTGTGTTGGCACTTTCCTCACATGTTTCGTAAGCATAATCACATATTAGTTGCAATTTTCTCTGTAACATAAGACTTAATTATACTAAAGAAAAAGCTTCTTTTTAATAAATGAAAGGTGTAAAATACCACAGATATCCAGTTTGAACTAATACTGAGACTGGAAACTCATTACCACTAAAAATGTCAGTTCTGATGAAGCATTAAAAAAAAATTCCAAGAATCAAATTCTAAATGTCTTTACTAAGCTGTTTTATGGTGGCGTGTACCATTGGAAATGTGATGAGTCTTCATGTAAAAATGCTGATTTGAATTAGATTTAGAATGTATGTCATCCTCAATTAGCCTTTCCTTCATCAAAATGATCTCACAAACACAGAGAATGAATCTTTATTTCCTCCTTTGCACATGGGAGGTCATTTGTCAGATTTAATATACTTCTACCTATGTCTTCCTACATGCTTGGAGTTCAAGATGGATGATTGTGAACTTCTAGAAAAAAGTTTTTAGCTTAAAACTTAAATTTAATTTTAATATAATGCCAAAACCATTCATATTGAGGCTAAAAATTAGAGTAACATTTACTAAAATAACACTGATTTATTTCTATTTGATGGAAAAAATAACATAATTTGTCTTTTTCCTCCTCCCCTAAGGGCAAGTTCATATACTGGTAATTGCCTATGTAATTCAGGATATAGTAAAACATGATTTTCCTGACTCATTCATATACTTCTGTGACTCAGACTTCAGTTAATACTAGTGGATATGACATTATATCAATGCCAACCATTATTTTAAGATTGTTGGGTTTTTTTTGGGGGGTATGGAGGAAAGAACCACTATATTCCTAAAGTTGCATCTATGTAAAAATGCATTCATTAAATAAAATTTAAAAATGAAAGAAAGATTGTTGTTTTAAATTTAATTGTCATAAATAATTTTGTTCAGATCCAATAGTTAAACAGGTCTTGTGACCCAATAATATGGATATCTATTTAGAGATTTTGAAGCCCCTAAAAAATACAATCTACTTAGACTAGTGATATAAGATTCACACACTGAAAATTTTCCCAGGTATCCCACAATATGTGGTTATGATTTCCTGATAAACAAGGATATTCATATATCAAGGAGAGATTTAGTAAGCCTAGGGTTCACAAATCCATTCCCCAGGAGTCTGGCTGTTTATCAGAATATTTGAATTCTTGTAATTACAACTAACAACTTGACTTCTGCTTTGGAACATTTATGTCTTGGCAAACATTTAACAATTGAAGGGAAAAAAATTACCTCCTTTTGCAAGTCCTTGTCAAAGACATGAAGTATTCAACATAAAAGTGTCTTCAAGGTAAGAAAATAGAACAGAGTAACTGTAAAATTTTTCCTTCTTGGGCAATAAAAATGGTGGTTGCAAAACTTTATTTCATATAATAGATCTTATTCACCATTCATACAAATAGTTAGAAAAAGTGCTATGAATTCTGTGTTTATGAAACATCCAGTTCTATTACAACAATAAAACTTTACAACAAATTTTAGCATATTACAACACAATACTTTCAAAAGTGTTAATAAGGACTCAAGGGAAATAAAATTAAGACTTTGCTTTTTCTGTGAATACAACAACAGGGCAAATGGAACAGAAAGAATATAATGTTTTATGATGCTTAAGAAAAAATTTTTTTGCAAATACAAGGACAAGGACAATTATTAATCAAAAGGCATTTTGATTTGGCTCAGGATTACAATGCTTATGGTACTGTTGTAATTGTTTTTATCAAATTTCAGGTGAAAAAGAAAAGAACTACAAAGTTCTTGCTCAAACAAGGAACCATTAAAATTATAAAATCAAGCTCTATTTCAGATGTCTGCTCGAAGTTAATGAAAATGTGAACATTTTACTATAATTTATGTTTAAAACACAATATTGAACCTATAGTATAATATGTAGAGAATAAAATCATAATGATTATATGTTTTTGCTTTTTTTTCCAACTTTTATTTAATAAATATAAATTTCCAAGGAACAACTTTTGGATTATAGTGGCTTTTCCCCACATATCCTCCCTCCTACCCTCAACCATCCCATCTCCCACTCCCTCTCCCATCCCATTCTTCATCAAGATTTGTTTTCAATTATCTTTATATACAGAAGATCAATTTAGTGGTTATATGCTTTAAATATTAACCCACCTTAAAGCTCTTTAGATGTGTTTACATTTACTAACTTTATATAATAGTCAATTCAATTCAAGGAGCCACATCTATTAACTTAATACTAAAAAAAAAAATGTGTGTCTAGGAAAAATCTTTAGCATGATATGTTCATCATAGTTGAAAGAGTATGCAATGTCCTTGGGTGAATCTTGCAACAGAATTAAAGGTGAAATATGAACATAAAATATCTATATATTTTCCCATCACCATTTGTTGAAGAGTCTGTCTTTTCTTCAGGGATTGATTTTTAGCTCCTTTGTCAGATTACTTGCTTGTAGATCCTCGGATTGATTTGATCTTTGGGTTTATATTCTGTTCCATTGGTCTAAATGTCTATTTTCATGCCAATACTGGGCTTTTTTGATTAACTGCCCTGTAATATGTCTTGAAATCTGATATTGTGATGCCTCCACCTTTATTTTTATTGTTTAAGATTGCTTTAGCTATTTGGGATCTCTTGTATTTCATATGAATTTTAGCATTATTTTTATAGATCTGAGAAGAATGCCATTTCATTCTTTAATGTTTGTAATTTTCATTGTAGAGATCTTTCACCTCATTGGCTAAATTTATTTCCAGTTATTTAAATTTTGTAGTTATAGTTAATGGGACTGGTTTTACAAGTTCTTTCTCAGCCATAGAAAGGCTATTTAGTTTTGTGTGTTAATTTTACATCCTGCTATTTTACAAAACTCTCTTATGAGCTCTAATAGTTTCTTAATGGAGTTCTTTGGATCCCTCTAAATAGAATCATGTCATCAGCATACATGGATAGTTTGTCTTCCTTCTTTACAATTTGTATCCACTTGATTTCTTGTCTAATGGCTCTGGCTGAAACTTCAGAACTATATTGAATAGCAATGGTGAAACTGGGAATACTTGTCTGGTTCTGTATGTTAGTGGACATGCTTTCAATATTTCCCCATTCAGTAAGGTTTTCCATCAGCTGTTTAACTCTCCAGATAGATGCAATGGCCAGAGCTATGCTGATCTGAAGCCAGGAGCCAGGAGCTCCTTCCAGATCTCCTACATGGGTCAGGGGTGCAAGCACTTAGGCCATCTGCTTTCTCAGGCCATAGCAGAGAGCTGGATGGGAAGAGGAGTAGCCAGAACATGAACCGGTGCCCTTATGGAATGCCAGCGCTCCCTGCAAAGGCTTAGCCTACTGTATCACAGCACCTGCCTGGAAAATGCAATCTTTTTTGTTTGTTTGTTTGTTTGCTTGTTTATTTAGTAAATATAAATTTCCAAAGTACAGTTTATGGATTACAGTGGCTTCCCCCCACCCCATAATTTCCCTCCCACTTGCACCCCCCCATCCCCCGCATTTTTAGATGTGAGGACAATACTGAATGTGGGAGTGGCATGCTCTAGACATTAGAAGAAAGGACAGTGTTGAAGTATTTTACACTGTGGGAAAGTGGATACGCTAGAGAAATGAAGCAAGATTATCTGATAAGTTTGACATTCTTTTTAAAATTTTTTAAAGCTTTTATGTAATGATTGCATTTTTTATAGGTATAACTTTAGGAATACAGTGGTTCTTTCCCCCATACCCACCCTCCCACACTAACTCGCGTCCCACCTCCTATTTCCTCTCATCCCCTTCTTTATGGTTCTTTTTTTGTTTGTTTGTTTGTTTGTTTGTTTGACAGGCAGAGTGGACAGTGAGAGAGAGACAGAGAGAAATGTCTTCCTTTTTGCCGTTGGTTCACCCTCCAATGGCCGCTGCAGCCGGTGCTTATCCTGGTCTCCCATGCAGCTGCAGGGCCCAAAGACTTGGGCCATCCTCCACTGTACTCCTGGGCCACAGCAGAGAGCTGGCCTGGAAGAGGGGCAACCAGGACAGAATCCGGCGCCCCGACCGGGACTAGAACCCGGGTTGCCGGAGCTGCAAGGTGGAGGATTAGCCTATTGAGCCGCGGCGTCGGCTCATGGTTCATTTTTAGTTTAACTTTATGTACAGAGGACCAACTTAGTTATTTAAAGCTTAAAACTGTCTTTAGTAATGTGACTAAATTGTGATTTTAGTGTAGTTACTTGAATTATTTTGGTTGCAAAGATGTTTTTAAATGATTCTCTGTGTTAGAGATCCAAAAAAAGTCACAAAATAAAAAAATGATTTTTTAAATTAATCTCTCAGGAAATTGTTTTCTCAAAGTGTTTGTTCTAAATTTGTATCCTGTTTTTGGTAACATACCTATAGAACCAAATTACAGCATCTATTAGTCTTTTATGTTCTTAATAAATTGAATTTTGTTAGATATAACAAAAATATCTCCATTGAGTGTATGTCTTCTGGTCTTAAAAATCCAAACCTAGACAGAAATCTGTCTCAGAAGTAAATGGCAATGGACAAAAATAAAAAAAGCACAAAAAGTCAGGGGTTACTACACAGTGGTATCAAACTAAGCAGCAAATATGTAATCTCTGGAATTGCTGCAAGTTTATAAGATGCTTATTTTAATAAAACAATCACATAAATGAATTGAATGTTATTCTAGCTTCATGCAAAGAGTGATTAAGACTTAAACAATATGATATCCTATGAAGAACTTATCACTACTATATTACCTCTTGCCTCAAAAAAATAGATCCAGTAAGAAATAAATTATTTATGATTGATTAATCAAAAGAGCATCCTCTTTTTTTTTTTTCTCTTTTGTTGTCTTTAGGTTCCGTAAGCAAGAGAAATAGCAGGTTTGAATATAGAAGGCTGAAGCCATTGCCATCTTCTACTGGTGTTTCTTGTAAAAACAAAAGCATATCCAGGTTGGTGAGTAGTGGCTAGGTTCTATTTTGCATTTTTGAGTAATGGACTCACAAATCAAGAGGAAGTTGTGGGGCTGAGGTTGTTATAGGTTAAGCTGCCACCCGCAACGCCAGCATTCTATATGGTTGCCAGTTCAATTCCTGGCTGCTCCACTTTTGATTTAGCTTCCTACAGGTGTGCCTGGGAAAACAGCAGAGGATGGCCTAGGTGTTTGGGTCTGTGCCACCCATTAATACCATTAATTTTTAAATAGCTTGTTTTCATTCAACATAATTTGTTAAAAATGAATATCTGCTAAAGGCTTTATATTTATCACCACAATTACACATGGTGACACTCTTTAATATTTATTATTGCCATCTATGGAAACTGAGACTAAGAATCACTTTATAATTTTTCCCCAAGTCACATAATTTTTAGCTGGCATCTAAACTTTAACTCCACGTATTTCTGTTTGCAAACTCCACACATTTACCAATATGGATACTGACTTTGGAAAAGTGCCGCATACCAAGGAGGGGGAGAATAGAAGGGTGGGAAGCAATGGTAAGACTGACATATATTGAATTGACTTATCCTTCTCAAATTTCAGTATTATCATACTACCTTTGCCATTTAGGTAAGTGAGTTGTTTTTTTTTTTTGTCTCAGATTTTGCTTCTGAAAAAACTGAATAATTATTTCTTTAGGATGTTTAGAAGGATTAGTAAAATAGTATGTATATGTATGTGTGTACATAGATCAAATAAGGAACATATGTTGTTTCCTTTTTCCTCTCCAAACCACTCAGAATCATACATTGAGAAGTTACCATATAATGTTTAACAATTTAGTCTACATAGTTTTGGCAAATCATGTACCCATTTTTGAATATCTGTCTTTATTAAGCTTATATTTGGCATTTTTTTCTGTTCTTTCTTTCACAGTCATCTTGTAATTGACTGGTTGTAATTTCTTGTGTATAATTTCTAACACCCAAGGTGATGATATTAGAAGACAGGACCTGTGGGGATTGATTAGGAAAGAGATCCTTGAGACATCTCTTGCCCTTTCTGCCATATGAGGATTTATTATTCGATGGCTGTCTTTGAAATAAAAAACAGGCCCTCGTCAGACAGAAAACCTGGTGGTGCCTTGACCTTGAGCTTTCAAGCCTCCAGAATTGTGAGAAATAAATTCTTATTGTTTATAATCCACTGCATTTGTGATATTCTGTTGCAAAGCTGCAACAGAATAAGGTACATCTCAATACTTTCTAGCTTAACTAAATAATGTTTCAAATGTGAGTGTCTTATCTGATTGTAAAATATGTTTATTTTGAAGATAGAGTAAAGGGTGTTGAAGATATAATGAAATATAATTTTCATGTATCAAGCCAAAAGTAGTTAGCAAGTTAATATAAAGATAAAAAATGAAGCTCTACTCATAGTAATCAGAATGAATATGACCAATCCATAACATTAAATGTATTATATATGAACAACATAGATTTTAGGCTTTAATTACAGATAATCATTGACAATGAAATTAAGATAATGAAAAGTAAATATACTGTCTTCCCTCCAACTTCTAATGAACATTTATAAGTTATAACTTAGAAGAATTTTGTTATAGCTTTTAAAGGGTAGGGATTGAGAAGGAAGCTTGCACATTAGATCAATGTGAGAAGATTTTTCTAGTTATGATTCTGAAATTAACTTTATATTTCTATATTCACATCTGCCAAATAGCAATATTGAAAGCCACTTCAGCTCTCAGGTATAGAAGATTCTTCATTAGACAAGAATTTTGGCTTTGGAATCCAAGAAAATTTCCACATTTGTTAATTTTTCACAAAATAACATATTACAGTAACAAACAATTAATATCATTGGGTTTCTCCCAATATTAAAGCTAAGCATATACTTTTCCCTGTAAATTCAATTGTTTCTATATGCTTAGTGCATAGCCATAATACACTATATTCAATTAATATTTATTTGAAACTGACACTTGAAACTGACACACTGTAAGACTGTGGGCCTCTTAAATGCAACAGACAATTTACAATTATTTTTGTTACTCACATAGCTAAAATTATCTAACATCACTTATTTTCAGTGTTTTCTCATTTCCTTTAGTATTGTTAACATCTCATATGTTTGCGAACAATATTGTTAAAGTCTTGATTCACTAATGACGTCTAAAGTACTCAAAGCTAAATAGAATTCCTTTGTAAAGCATTGCCAGTGCAGGCCCCAGAAAATATTCATTTTAAAGGAAATTAATATTGAGAACCCTATGTCCTTAGTGAACACAAATGCAAAGATTTTCAACAAAATTCTATCAAATCAAATACAAAATCACATAAAAAAGATCATATATCATAATCAAGTAGGATTTATCCCAGAAATGCAATGGTGGTTCAACATTAGCAAATTATAAACATCATAAATCACATCCATAGAATGAAGAACGGCAACAATATGGTCATCTCAATAGATGCAGAGTTAAAACCAATTCCTGGAGTGAGAACAGTCTATTCAACAAATGGTGCTGGAAAAACTGGATTTCCACATAAAGAAGTATGAAGCAAGACCCTTACCTTACACCTTACACAAAAATCCACTCAACATGGTTAAAAATTTAAATCTACGACCTGACACCATCAAATTATTAGAGAACATAGGAGAAACTCTGTTAGATACAGGCACAGGCAAAGACTTTTTGGAAAAAACTCCAGAGGCACAGAAATCAAAGAAAATAATTAACAACTGGGACTGCATCAAACTGAGAAGTTTTTGTACTGCAAAAGAAACAGTCAGGAAAGTGAAGAGGCAACTGAAGGAATGGGAGAAAATATTTTCAAATTATGCAACGGATGAAGGTTTAATAACCTGAATCTACAAAGAGATCAGGAAACTCCACAACAGCAAGACAAATAACCCACTTAAGAGATGGGCCAGCAACCTAAACAGACATTTTTCAAAAGAGGAAATCCAAATGGCCAACAGACATAGGAAAAAATGTTCAGGATCACTAGTCATCATGGAAATGCAAATCAAAACCACAATGAGGTTTCACCTCACCCCAGTTAGATTGGCTTACATACAGAAATCAACTAACAACAGATGCCGGTGAAGGGAAAAGGGCACACTAATCCATTGTTGGTGGGAATGCAAACTGGTAAAACCTCTATGGAAGACAGTTTGGAGAAATTTCAGAAATCAGAATATAGCCCTACAATCATGACCCAACCATCCCACTCCTGGAATTTACCCAAGGGAAATTAAATTGGCAAATAAAAGAGCTGTCTGTACCTCAAGGTTTATTGCAGCTCAATTTACAATAGCTAAGATAGAGAATCAACCTAAATTCCCATCAACAGAAGACTGGATAAAGAAATTATGGGATATGTACTCTATGTAATACTATACAGCAGTAAAAAAAAAAAAAAAAAAGAAGAAGAAAAAAAAAAAGAAATCCTGTCATTTGCAACAAAATGGAAGAATCTGGAAAACATCATGCTGAGTGAAATAAGCCAGTCCCCACTCTGGCATAGAGGCTAAGGTTGCTGCCTCTAGTGTCAGCATCCCATATGGGTGCCAGTTCAAGTCCTGGCTGCTCCACCTCCTATCCAGATCGCTGCTATGGCCTGCAAAAGCAGTAGAAGATGGCCCAAGCCCTTGTGCCCCTGCACTTGCATAGGAGACCCGGAAGAAGCTTCTGGCTCCTGGCTTGCTATCGGCACAGCTCTGGCCACTGTGGCTAATTGGGGAATGAACCAGGGGATGGAAGACCTCTCTCACTCTCTACCTCCCCTTCTTTCTCTGTGTAACTTGGCTTTCAAGTGAAATAAATAAATATTAAAAAAAGAAAGAAAGAAGCCAGTCCCAAAGGGACAAATATCATATGTTCTCCGTGATCCGTGACAACTAACTGAGCACCTAAAAGGAAACCTGTAGAAGTGAAACTGACACCATGAGAAGCAATGACTTCATCAGCCCTTGAGCTGACTGTCAAGAAACAGCTTGCTATTTTATTCTTTTTAGTATTTCTTTTTCTACTTAATTCTATTGGTTGAACTCTTTAATTAACACAGTAACAAATGCTGGGAATGATGTGGAAAGCAACACTTAAAGACTGTTGGTGGGAATGTAAATTAGTCCAGCCACTGGGGAAATTAGTATGAAGATTTCTTTTAAAAGTCTAGACATAGACTTGCCATATGGTTCAGCAATACCACTACTGGGTACATACCCAAAAGAATTGAAGACAGTATATCAAAGATATACCTGCACCATCATGTTTATAGCAGTACAGTTCACAATAGGTAAAATGTGGAACCCACCAAGGTGTCCATAATCAGATGAATAGATAAAGAAAATGTGGTGTATATATACACAATGGAATATTATTCAGTTATAAAAAAGAATGGAATTCTATCATTTGCAGCAAAATGGACTCAACTGGAGGGCATCATGTTGAGTGAAATAAGCTGTTCTACCTTGTATGTAGGACCTATGGTCTTTTTGCTTTTTACTTGTTAAACTTCTTATTCAGTGGTATGTTAAAACTTTTTTACTGTAATATAAATTGAAAATATGTTATCTTAAAAAAAAAGTAAAAGGAAGGAAAGGGAGAAGGAAGGAGAGCGGGAAAAAGAGATGGAGAGGGAGGAAGGGAGAAAAGAAGGGGAAGAAAATAAGAAATCTATGATTGCTTTGTCATTTTCTGGTCTTCCTATGAATGCATCACTGACAGAGAGAAGAGGGTGTAGGAGGAAGAGGCAGAGAGATCTTGAGATCTTCCATTTGCTGATTGAATTCCCAAATGACTACAACAATTGAGACTGAGCCAGGCAAAATCCAGGAACCAGAAACTCTACCATGACTTTCTACATCGGTGGCAGAGACTGCACCATGGTCTCCCACATGGGTGGCAGGGGCTCAAGTTCATAGGTCATCACCTGTTGCTTTCTCAGGCACATTAGCAAGAAGCTATATCAGAGGCAGAGCAATTGGAACTCTACCTGGTACTTTGAAATGGGAAGCCACCATTGCAAGCAGTGGATTAATTGACTGCAACAGAATACTGGCTTCCAAGATGGATCCTCTTGACATCACTGAAATGAAGGAGAGAAAAAAGGCATGGGAGAGAAAGAGTAGGAGTAAAAGAAATAAAAATGAAAACAAGAGAAAAAACGGTTAGAGGGTCGACATTTTATTCTTCAGAGGTAATATAGCGCAGTTTGCACTCTCCTGTTCATGAAATATCTATTGGATAATTTTGGGTAAAGACAGATAACACTTGTTTCAACTTCCATTCTTTTTTAATCTACCTATCAAAAGATTGGTAGCATCTGTTTTTTTCACTGTGTCCCTGAGTATATCAGCCTGAGGTTGGGTTCTCTGGCCTGAAATATCAGAAACTTCAAAAAATGCAGCGGGGGTGGCACTAATCTCATCTTATGTGATAAAGTGATCATATTAATTATGGAATTGATCACATATATAGGATCATCAGTCAAAGGGATAACATAAATAAGACCAAATGCATAGTAATAACAATAGATAGAATTACAAAGGAGAGAAAGTTTCAACATGGGAAGCAATCTACACAGCAGACTCATAAAATGACAAACACCCTAAACAGGACTCTGACCACAGAATCAGCACCTAAGTTCTGACTGAAAACATCATGAGAACATTTCAGGCATGGAAAGCCAAGACATTGGCAAAAACGGTTCTGCATGAAGGATCTTCTTGAATGAGACTCCAGTGTAAAGAAGGGACCATCAAAGAAGGATGTACTTTTCTACAAAGGAAGGAGAAAACTTCCATTTTGTATATGGCCCTGTCTAAAAACCGACAGTTTGTGAACTCAAAGGGCTTCCATAGCTTTGGCAGCTCATGTCAAGAGTCTCCAGTGATCACTAACACCGTAAATAAGAGTGTCAGTTGTTAAATCAACAACAGGAGTCACTGTGCACTTGTTCCCCATGCTGGATTTCTGTCCTTAATGAGTTGTGCTATGAGAATTAATGAATTAACAGTAAAACTTCTCTTCAAACTGTACGTTATACTTTGTGTGTCTGTGCAGGTGCAAATAGTTGAAATCACTGCTTAGTAAAGAGTTGGTCTTCTGTATATAAAGTCAATTAAATATGAATCTTAATTGAAAATGGAATGGGAGATGGAGTGGGGAGGTGAGATGCGAGTGGGAGTGGGAGTGGGAGAGTGGGAATGGGGGGAAGAAACACTATATCCCTAAAAGCTGTGCATATGAAAATTTGTATTCATTAAATACAAACCTTCAAAAGTGCATCTGCTACTCTTCATACTCTTTCTTTACTTCTATGTAGTGCTTTATTCTATGAATTGAGAATACTTGGCATTTCTTCAGGCTTTCATAAAAATAGTATTCCTGTATAAGCATGACATCAAATGTCCCAGATCCACATTCCCAGTCTTCCCAGCTAAAAATTCTAGTATTATATTTTTGTTACTTTGTAAACATCAAAGGAAACATAAAAGGAAACAAGCACCATTTTTGCAAGAAAATATTATTTGGAAACAGCAGTAATCAAAGAGGTTGTCTTTGGTCCAGCGTTATGGTGCAGCAGGTTGAGCTGTCATTTGTAGTGCCAGTAGCACATATGAGCACTGGTTTAAGTGCCGGCTGCTCCAATCCTGATACAGCTCCTAATGTGGCATGGGAAAACAATGGAAGATGGCTCAAGTGCCTGAGTCCTTGCCACCCATGTGGGAGTGTCCTGGATGGAGTTCCAGGTTACTAGCTTCAGCCTGGCCCAACTCTGGTCGTTGTAACCATTTAGGGAGTGAACCAGTGGTTGGAAGATCTCTCTCTCTCTCTTTCTCTGTCTGTCTCACAGAAAATCTCAGTCATACTTGCTTAGAACTTAGTTTTGTTTCTCAGTATTAATATGTTCCCATTATGGTAGATATGTGGGATTGATGTAGGCAGGCAAATAGGATAAATTAGATTAGGTTTGTGAACTGGAAGACCGTGCCTCCTGTGTGATCTCATGCCCCTACTTGACCCCACTCATGTGCCTACCTGCTAATCAGACTATGTAACCACTCCCCCTTTGAAAGTAAATAAAAGGCCTGGAACACAGTGGGCCTGCTCTCTGTTGCCCCACGCTTTCGGGGCACATGGCCTATCGGCCTGCTCTTTGCCTTTGCTTTGCTGCCATGTTAAGCCACCTGTGGTTCTTAGTAACCATACACTTGTCCATGTGGCTCGCTCCTGGCCTGCTTTCTGCTTGGTATGGTCCCAACTTAGCTTCTAGACTTCCCTTTCTCTCCTAAATATTAGCCCTCACTCTCCTGCACATTTCTCTCACTGAATACAAGTTTAAAAACTTACCATGTTTTCTGGGCTATCTGAGCCAGTATTCAGAATTCTCTGAATATATGGCAAGAACCCACAGTCTTATTAATATTCCTAGTTCTAGTTTTTCCTAATGTGCACCCTGAGAAGGATCAGGTAAATAGCTCAAGTTATTGGGTCTATACAACTCATGTGGGGAATCTAGGTTGAATTCTGTCTCTTGGTTTCTATCTGTCCCACCCAGCCACAGTTGTTGCAGCTTTATGGGGAGTGGACACCAGTGGATGGGCGATTCTCTCTCTCTCTCCAAGTCAGTAAAATTAAAGCAGACATAATGACATGAAAAAGAAGCCCAGATTGAGATGCTGGACTGCTTTATAGTACCTTCTCTTAGGTAACAGCTGTATGATCCTAAATAAGTCACCGAATACCTCAAATATTTTATCTAGTAAGCTCACACAGAATGCATTATAATGCATTAATTATAATTATATTATATAATATATTATATATAGTATAATTAATATATTAGATATTTATATATAATGTATTATATATAATACTAATACATCAAATAATTAAATTAATTATATAATATATTGAAGATAAATATTTTATATATAATGGATATGTATAATATATTATATATACGTTTTATATATTATATGTAGTATAATATATAATATAATATATAAATATTAAATATAAATATATTTAATGCATTATATAATTATTATAATGCATATTATTTTAACAGACCTAGCAAACAGCATACTCAATTTTAAATGCTGTATTTAAAACTCAGTTTATAAACTCAGTAAATAAACATCTGGGAATCCTATTAAAGAAAATTTCCAGCATATAAGAATGCAAGAATACATAAATGATACAAGATCAAGTTCTGTGGCTGAGACCACATGTGAGTGATGAATCCTTCCTGATATTTTAATAAAATATGTTTAACTGACTTTTATATACTTTCTGATTTTCAAAAATCCAAGTAATCTAATAAGCCATCAACCTTTTTAAATAAGATAAAAAATGCTATGGAATCTCTCTATAACCTCAAGGGAGTTAGCATATATTTTGATTCACATACATGGTCTACAGTGCATTTTACTCTGTACCAATGACATATGTTGTAATTAATGACTAATATTTAAGAAGAAAATGTAGTTAATCCAATATACATTTTGTTCAGACAATATACATGAAGGGGCAGCTGATTGTCATGAACAAATAAAGGCAACTACCAATTACCCACAAGTGGAATGTCTGTAATAATTATAAAAGAAAAAGATATTTTGTCTGTTTAAATACAGTGAACAGTTTTTAATGAACTTTATCTAGTTTAGTTTTACTTTAAAGGCAGAGAAAGACAGAGATATAGTTCATCTGATAGTTAACTTCCCAAATGTCCATAAGGACAGGGGCTAGATCAGGTTGAAGCTAGGAGCTGGGAACTCAATTTCAGTCTGTCTCATGGATGTTAGGGACCTAACGGTTCGATTCATCACTTGTTAGATCCTTGGGCCTTCACTGTTAGGAAGCTGGAATCAGGAACCACAGCAGAATAATGAAATAAGGCACTCCAATACGGGATGCAGGCATCTCAAGCACTGTCTTATTTGGTACACCAAATACCCACCCTTATTAATTTTTATAAAAAAATTATCTCTTTCTCAAGTAAATTCTATGGAAAATCAAATACTGTAAAATTAAGATGTATGCTACTTACTTGAAAATTAATAAATAAGTGGGATCCACTAGCAGAATTAATATTCAAATGGCTATTGTCTCCAAGGCACTTGAATATCATGAAGGAAGAGGATATTTTATTGATCTGGGAAATGACAGCAGGTTATGCTTATTGTATATAATAAAGACTATTGATTTTGTTAAGCAGAAAAATGGCACTTTAAAAAGCCCATTTCATATCAAATGCAAGTGAATGGTACCATCTACCAGTCAAGATGTTTTCAAAATCATTTTTAATGGATCAAAAAGTATAATTTGTCAGGAACATCCTTTATACCAACAGAATGAGAGTTCATTGCTATAATGTAGGTTTTCCTCTAATATTTAAAGTGAAATTGCAATCTATTCATCTATCTTAAAATTACAGGCAAAAGTTACTCATTCCTACTATAATAAGACTTTATATTAAAGAATTATTTCTTCAACTTATCACTAAGGAGGCTGAAGGGAAAAGATATTTCCTCCTAAGAAAAAAATGGGTGCATTCAAAAGTTGAGATTGCTACTGTTCAAGTATGCATTATTCAAATATGCAGTAAGTTGTAGTTATGTCAATGAGTAATAAAACATACATTGCTATAGTTTAGAAGAAGCTACTGTAATCTACCATTGAATTACTGTTTCTTTATGTTTTATGATATGCTAATGAAGGTAATGGAACATGCTGCTATTTTTACAAAATAATCATAAAGTCAAATTAATAATTTTGTGTAGTTCTGTAAAATATTGGATATAAAACTGCTCAACCTTGTCTATATAAAGTAAGCATTTTGTCTTTATTTACTTGTGAATTATTTTGAAGCAAGTTTTTGGCAAATAAGCTAGAATTCCATTTTCACATAGTTCATCCTATGGCAAGGATTAATCAAATAGAATGTGAGAAATGATGTGTGCCAATTCTAGGATTGGCTAATCAATGACTGCTAAGTGTAGACAACATTATATGATATAAATAAAGTCCTTATTCAATGTCTGATACTTAGCACATGCTCACAAATGTTCACTTTTCTCTTGAAGCTAAATTGGAATTTTTTTGACTTCCCATAGAGAAAAATAATAATTTTATTAATAATCACCTGCATCCAAGAATAACAAGCATGACTTGCATTAAATAATGGCCACTAAACTTGCATATTTTGATCCACCACTGAATCCATTCCTATCCTATGGAAACCAGGCTACACCTTTGAAAGCATAAGTAGTTCATAAAATTTTTATCCAAATCAAGTCAGTTTCTGATTTTTTTTTTTGACAGGTAGAGTTAGACAGTGAGAGAGAGAGAGACAGAGAGAAAGGTCTTCCTTCCATTGGTTCACTCCCCAAATGACCGCTACGGCCAGTGTGCTGTGCCGATCCAAAGCCAGGAGCCAGGTGCTTCCTCCTGGTCTCCCATGTGGGCGGTGCAGGGCCCAAGCACTTGGGCCATCCTCCACTGCCTTCCCAGGCCACAGCATAGAGCTGGACTGGAAGAGGAGCAACCAGGACAGAATCCGGTGCCCCATCCGGGACTAGAACTTGGGGTGCCGGAGCCACATTCATAGGATTAGCCAAGGGAGCTGCGGCGCCAGCCTCAAGTCAGTTTCAAGAACTGGTTCATTCACCCCATAGCAGAAAGTTTATTGTAAAGGCAGAATTTGGGTTTATTAAATAAATTTCTCCAAGAAAGGGCAGAAGGTCTACGCAACGCCTGTGGAAGAGTGTCCTATTATGGCTATGGACCAGTAACTGTTTATTGTCTCCTAATCTATTTTTCTTAGAAATTTAACACATGTAATCTTAATATGTGTATAGTTTCTCATTACTTCTTGGTCTTTTGGCTAAGATCCAGTGTACTGCTTCTTTTATTTGTAACTTTATTATTAAGAGAGAGGTGGATGGAGATGACTTATGTTCTAACTAAAGGCCTTCAATCCATGAGGAATTTTGGAGATCCTAGACTTTGAGCTATATTTAGATATTGGTATGAATCCTAAAAGTGTGCATTAGAAACTTAATCTCCAGTGTAGCAGTACTGAGTTGGGAAATGTAAGGCTATGAGCGCTAATCTCATGAACTGATTTATAGTATTATTTTTTTCTTTTTTCTTTTTTTTTTTTTTTTTGACAGGCAGAGTGGACAGTAGAGGGAGACAGAGAGAAAGGTCTTCTTTTGCCATTGGTTCACCCTCCAATGGCAGCCGCCATAGGTGCGCTGCGGCCGGCACACTGCGCTGTTCCAATGGCAGGAACCAGGTGCTTCTCCTGGTCTCCCATGGGGTGCAGGGCCCAAGCACTTGGGCCATCCTCCACTGCACTCCCTGGCCACAGCAGAGAGCTGGCCTGGAGGAGGGGCAACCGGGACAGGATTGGTGCCCTGACTGGGACTAGAACCCGGTGTGCCGGCACCGCAAGGCGGAGGATTAGCCTACTGAGCCGCGCGCTGGCTGATTTATAGTATTATTGTGTTAATGGGTTCCTTATAAAATTCTGAGTTTGGGAATCTTTCTTTCTCTCTCCCTATTGCTGTCACTTTCTCTTGCCATTCTACCTTCTGACACAAGATGATGAGGCAAGAAGACATTCACTAAATTTCTGCCCTTTTATCTTAATTCCCAACCTCCAGAATAAATTTTCAGTATTTGTGTACTGACAAGTCTATGATATTTTATGATAGCAGCACAAAATTGAATTAACAATTCTCTAGGTAAGTGACTTTGGGTTGATTTCCTCAGAAAATAGCTGACTACCTTTCTTTCCAGATTGGGGCACAAACGATTGTTTGGTGATCACAAAAGTGGCCTGTGACAGAGAATGTTTATTTTCACCAAAATCTGCATTCTTCTCTTCAACTTGGGTTCCAGCTGCACAATATTCCCTATCTACCTTTGCAGGTAAGGAAATGTGTGGGAATCCCATCTTAAAGAGCAACAATGGAAGGAATATGCACCATTCAAGACTTGGCTCAAAAACCCTCTCCCCTCCCCAACTCTCTCACAGTCTGTTTTCTTATTTGCTAGCTTGATAGTGAATGACCATTGTGATCTGGAAGTTACAGTTAGAGTTAACAGAGAATCTCTTTTTTTTCCCAAAAACCTTTTATTTAAGGTATACAAAATGCATACATTTCATAAATACAAATTTAGGAACATAGTGATTCTTCCCACACTACCCTCCCTCCCAGTCATACCACCACCCTTCTTCCACCTCTGTTTCCTACTCCCATTCTTATTTTAAATTATTTCACTATATTATTTTCAATATATTTCAAGACCTACTTTCAATTAATTTATACATATAAGAGTCACTCTACACTAAGTACAGAGTTTAACAAATAGTGTGGAAAAAAAAACAAAAAAACTGTTCCTCAACAGTCGAGACAAGGGCTTTTCAAAGTCATCACATCTCAAAGTGTCCACTTCTATAGATTGCCTTTTAGGTATTCTATTAGTTACCACAGATCAGGGAGAACATATGGTATTTGTCTTTTGGGGATTGGCATATTTTACTAAGTATGTTTTCCAGTTTCATCCATTTTATTGCAAACAACAGGATTTTATTATTTATTATTGGTGTAGTATTCCATGGTATAATTATCTCATAATTTCTTTATTCAGTCTTCAGTTGATGGGCATCTGGGTTGATTCCATATCTTAGCTATTGTGAATTGAGCTTCAATAAACATGTGAGTACAGATAACTCTTTCATATGTTGATTTCATTCCTTTGGTAATTTCCCAAGAGTGGTATGGCTGGGTCATTATTCACATTTCTGAAGGATCTCCCTACTGTCTCCCTAAAGCAGTGGCTGTACCAGTATACATTCCCAACAAGAGTGAATTAGGGTACCTTTTATCCCACATCCTTGCCAGTATTTGTTTGTTGATTTCTGTGTGAAAGCCATTCTAACCAGGGTGAGGTGCAACAACATTGTGATTTTGATTTGCATTTCCCTGATGGCTAGTGATCCTGAGCATTTCTTCATGTGTCTGTTGGCCATTTGGATTTCCTCTTTTGATAAATGTCTGTTCAAGTCTTTTTCCCATTTCTTAACTGGATTGTTTGTGGTGTTATTGTTGAGTTTCTTGTGTTCTTTATATATTCTAGATATTAACCCTTTATCAGTTACATGGTTTGCAAATAATTCTCCCATTCTGTTGGTTGCCTCTTCACTTTCCCGCATGTTTTTTTTTTTTTTTTTTTTTTTTTTGTAGTGCAGAAACTTCTCAATTTGATATAATCCCATTTGTCAATTTTGGTTTTGATTTCCTGTGCTTCTTGAGTCTTTTCTAAGAAGTATTTGCCTATGCCAATATCGTGCAGGATTTCCCCAATGTTCTCTAATAATTTGATGTTATCAGATGGTATATTTAGGTCTTTGATCCATTTCGAGTGGATTTTGTGTAAGGTGTAAGGTAGGAGTCTTGCTTTAAACTTCTGCAGGCAGAGATCCAGTTTTCCCAGCACCATTTGTTGAAGAGACTGTCTTTGCTCCAGGGATTGATTTTATCTCCTTTGTCAAAGATAAGCTGGCTACAGATGCATGGATTGATTTCCGGAGTTTCTGTTCTGTTCCATTGGCCTATCCATCTGTTTTTGTGCTGGTATCAGGCTGTTTTGATGATAACTGCCCTGTAGTATGTCTTAAAATGTTGTATTTTGATGCCTCTGGCTTTGCTTTTGTTGAATAAGATTGCTTTAGCTATTCAGGGTGAAATATATAGGATATATGATCGATGTGTGAAAATATTTACATTTGAATTCCTTTCAGTTCTAGTCTCTAAGTTTACCTGTATAGTACATTGAGTTTTTCTTCCTGAAATTTTGAATTAAAAATGTTTTTATTGTTATTCCTAATTTAGATGATTGTGTAATACCCTTCCAGTTTTATGAGAGCTTACTAAGAGTCAATTGTATTGCTCTCATAGAAAGTAACAAGTAATATTTGGTAAAATTAATTTCTATCAGCCTAGTTTAAATGAATATATTTCATAACGAACAGCTAATAGACATATGTTCTCCTGAACTTCCAAGACAATTTGTCATTTTTTATCACTTGCTATTTTCTAATATATATTGTAATTATTTTGTATTTCTGTTTAATAATTAATTTTGAAAATCCTGGGGGCCAGTGCTGTGACACAGCATATTAAGGCGTCTCCTGCAACATCGGTATCACATTTGGCCACAGGTGTCTCTAGCTGCTCTACTTGTGACCCAGCTTCCTGATAATGCACCTGGAAAGCAGAAGAGGATGGCCCAAGTGCTTGGGCCCCTGACACCCACAAAGGAGACCCAGTTGATGTTCCAAGCTCCTGCTTTTGCTTTGGTCCAGCCTTGGGTGTTGAGGCCATTTGGAGACCGAACCAGCAGATGGAAGACCTCTCTCTCCCTCTTTCTGTGTGCAATTCTGCCTTTGAAATAAATAAATCCTTAAGAAACATGATGAGAAAGCCCTTTAAACATTTTCAGTCTTTACTTATCCTGTTGTCAAATATCTTCAAGACTATGACAAATTGACTTTAGAAAAATTTTTGCACAATAAAAAAATCAGTTACTGAGCACATTTGTTCCTTGACTATCCTTGTTTCAGGTCTTCCACTGTACTGGAATATTACCTTAGCTAAAACAATTAGAATTATCATGATAATAAAATCACAAAGAATAACCTGTATAAGAGTAATGTTACTACCACAGCTATCAATATCAATGACCTTTTACTGACTTTTCTATCTAATGTGAAATTTACACTTCTGTTACTATTCATGATTCAAATTTTCTACCCTTATCAACCACTGGCTTGATGTGGATCTGTCCAATCTGAGTTCTCACTTAGACTGTAGTAAGTAATAACTGTAATAATTAAAACGGAAGCAAGCTTTAATTTACTAATGTTCATGACCATTTATAGTGGAGATAAAAATACTGTTTAATATAATGCTTGCTAAAGTTAACAATGAGCAAAACTAACTGAATCTATTTATTTTGCCTACTTTAGACAAATCTAATATCAGATTCATATTATATTTATATGTAATAAATGCAATTCTTAAGGATTGCATAGCTTAAAAAGAAGATAAACAACAATATATGTTTTCAGAAAAGAAGTTCTGAAACAAAAAGCAATATATTTTTAATTAGAATACACATTTAGGATGACGTGTACGAAAGGAACTTCACTTCTTTGTGGGAAGGAGATTGTATAAGAATCTGTTTCTGAACTTCTCATATTGTGCATTAGGCACCACAATTTTTATATGTAATCTAATCACATATAATGCAAAAATAAATATTTAAATTATCTAGGATAAATATAATTTTAAAAAG
Source organism: Lepus europaeus (assembly GCF_033115175.1). Lineage (NCBI taxonomy): Eukaryota > Metazoa > Chordata > Mammalia > Lagomorpha > Leporidae > Lepus > Lepus europaeus. The sequence continues at coordinate 42,157,111 of NC_084832.1, read as the reverse complement.
ATTTATTTATTTACTTGAAAAAAATACAGAGAGAGAAGTAGAGATAGATGATAGATGCATAGATAGATAGATAGATAGAAAGATAGATGATAGATAAATCTTCCATCTATTGGCTCACTCACCAGATGGCTGCAATGGCCATGGATGGGCCAGAGCAAAGCCAGAAGAAGGAAGCTTCTTCCAGTCTTCCACATGGGTGGAAGAGGTCCAAGTACTTGGGCAATGTTCCGCTGCTTTTCCCAGGCCATTAGCAGGGAGCTGGATGGGAAGTGGAGCAACCAGGACTGGAACTGGCACCCATATGGGATACCAGCATCACAGGCAGCAGCTTTACCTGCTAAGCCACAATTATGGCCCCTATAGGTATAATTTATGTGAATTATATATATATATATATATATATATATATATAATTTTTCAGCCATGTGTTATTAGAAACTATTTTCATTACAATTACTGGATAAATAAAATGTTGCTTTTTTATTCTTCAACATTTAATACGACTAACTTTCAAGGAATACATCTATTTTTTAAATTCTTTTTTCTAAAATGAAGTAACAGCTATTAATAGTTGTCTTCTTAAAAAAAAAAACTAGAGAGAGAAGTAGACAAAGGGAGGCAGGAAAGGGAACTGGGGTTATGATGGGGCATTCATCACTTTGGCATCAGTGTTAGCAGATGAAAGCAGTTGATCCTTTTCTAGGTTGCGGGAGAAAGAACATATTGTGCAATTATGTCCTGTGCAGAATATATTGTTGGCATTCAACCAATTAATAATAACAAGAATGAAAACAACCCAGTCTGCGATAAGAATAAGGCTTCCAATATTAGTCACAGTCTGCTTAGCTTTAGATTGGCTTAGATAAATGTAGTATAGACAAGGAAAACATCCCACTCCACACTTTTTGGCTAATATAATATCTTTGCTAAGTGCTTAGGTAGTACAGTGACAGACACAAAGAAAAATGCATGGATTGATTGCACTGATAGATAAATAGAGTCCATTTTAGCACAAAGAAAAACTCTCATAATTAGATGTGAATACCTGGTTTCTTGCCATCCATCACATATGCAGTGTTTAGGAAAGTATTTTTGTAGTGAATTAGAAATGAGTAATATTTCATAATGTTCATGATGTATTATACACATCCCACCATAAATGACTAAGTCTACTCTGACAATCATGAGTCAGAAATGGTTTAGCTCTATTCAGAAATCTTTCCACATACTTCTCTGCCAAAATTTTTTGAAGATCTAGCATTTTTAAAGCACTGAAGTCATCCAGGTTCACACATGTCTTATAAAACTTTCCTTAAGCAACTGCTGAAGACCCATAAAATTTAGCAAAAAGAAATCCAGTGATAGCTATTTAGTCCATCAGTAGGTAAGAAATAAACCAAATAAAATACTTTATGGCTTCATTTTATCAAAATAATGTCACTAGGAAATTAAGTTAAGATTAAATAAAAAGTTCATTTTAAATAAAACTTTATTTAGTGGATACAGCTACAACGTATGATTTGAGAGAGACTAAGAATGTACAAAGCTGCTTGATTAATTCTACCCTGATTTGATCAAAGTGAAAAAAATGGATCAGATACACAAAGCACACCAAGAGTAAAACTATGTCTGAATGAAAATGGAACATGCCAATGTACTAAAACAAGATTGAGATTGTACTGCATTCTGGAGTGGGGTGTGAGCTTATATAATGATTAAGAACAGTACTGACTGTCTCTTTTACTTCAGGTTGTATGCAGCCTCTGAGTTTCCCTTACAAAATAAGGGGAAGCAAGCAATAATTTTGTGGTGAAAATTTGTGTTTACTACTTAAATATCCTTACTAAATGTCCACTCTAAATAAAAATAATTGACATGATTGTGATGCTGAAATGTATGAAAATATACAATAGATTAACTCTAAGGAAATTTATTTAATATAAATGAAACAATTTGCTTGCTCCGTTTTCCCCACTAGATTCTAGCTACCAGTAAGACAATAACAGACAGTTATTGAACTTGTATTCTTATTTATTTATTTTATTATTTTCAAAGTGATAGACAAAATTGCATGTTTATCATGTACAACGACATGATGTTTTAAAGTCCCAAGTGTATATACACTGAGGAATGATTAAGTTATGTAATATATGCACTACCAAACACAGTTATAATTTTTGTGTTGAGAACACATATCACTCAAGAATTCAATATATCATTAGCTATAATTACAATGCTGTTTCATAGATCTCTTGCATCTTTTCTCACCTAATTTTAATTTTATGTTCTTTGACCAACAAAGACAATCAAAACTTCTACTTTTAAAATGTTTTATTTTTGGAATAAATAAGAGCAATTTGGTTATTATTATTCAACTTTACTTGGATTTGGAGAACATTGCAAATGTAGTTTAGTTTTTATTTATAAATACATCTTCACTTTTAGAAAATAATCACAGCATGGCAATAAAAATAATTCTCCAGCTGCATAAAATTATTAATGAATGTGAATTTTTTCATAGAGCTAACTCCTTGCCTCAGGTAAGCCTGCTTTGACAATAAAAATGAATAAAATACATTTGTACAATTAGAACATAATGAAAAACATCCAAGCATGACATTTGACAAAGGTAGATCAGGGAATATTGTTCTTAAGAAATGAACATTTATAGATCAGCTGCCCCTGGTGTGATATATCATAGATTATTAAGAAAATTATGCACCAGTATATTGAATCACTTGCAATTAGTTTGGAGCAAACAAAAATGGACTTTGTTTAATTAATTATGAACATGAAAGATGTAGATTCAATGAAAGATGCTTATAAATTATAATTGAGGGGTGGACATTTTCCTCATGATTAAGACACCCATTGAGATACTCACATATCAGAGAGTCAAGATTTGGCTCCAAGCATCAAATCCTAATTTCAGCTTCCTGATAATGCACACCCTTGGAGGCAACAGTGATGGCTGAAGTTGTTGGGCCTCACAATCTAGATTGAGTTTTCAGTTCCTGGCTTTGGCCTTGGCTCAGACCCTACCATTTCTGACATTTGGGGAGATTGGAACAGCAAATATGAATGCAATTTCTCTTTCTCTCTCTCCTCAATACTTTTCAAATAATAATAATGATAATGACATGAGATAAAGTTAAAAATTAAGAAAAAACTCTATAATTACAGTTAGCATACACTGATATTCTAGCAAGAAAACAATTAGGGAAATATTACTGAAAGAAAAAAAGGCAATGATTAGACAACAAAGAGAAGAAATACTGCATATGTAAGTTTAACAGAAAATTAACAATAAGGAAGGCATGAAGGTGGTGTGTCATTGATCTGCAGCAGGATACTATATGTGCTACAGCCAAGAACTCGGGACTTGGCCGGCGCCGCGGCTCACTAGGCTAATCCTCCGCCTTGCGGCGCCGGCACACCGGGTTCTAGTCCCGGTCGGGGCACCGATCCTGTCCCGGTTGCCCCTCTTCCAGGCCAGCTCTCTGCTGTGGCCAGGGAGTGCAGTGGAGGATGGCCCAAGTCCTTGGGCCCTGCACCCCATGGGAGACCAGGATAAGCACCTGGCTCCTGCCATCGGATCGGCGCGGTGCGCCGGCCGCAGCGCGCCAACCGCGGCGGCCATTGGAGGGTGAACCAACGGCAAAAAGGAAGACCTTTCTCTCTGTCTCTCTCTCACTGTCCACTCTGCCTGTCAAAAAAAAAAAAAAAAAAGAACTCGGGACTCACATCAAAGGGTTTAGAATCCCAATGTGATTTTTACAAGCTGTAAGATTCTTAGCAAGCTGCTCAGTTCCTTGGCTTTAGTTTTCTTTTCCATAAAGGTGCCAAGGCTGTAATAAAGGTAAGTATTGTAAAGTATTAAGAGGGCCGAGGCCATGGCGCAGTAGGTTAATCCTCCACCTGTGGCGCCAGCATCCCATATGGGTGGCATATTTAGTCCCGGTTGCTCCTCTTCCAATCCAGCTCTCTGCTATGGCCTGGGAAAGTAGTAGAAGATGGCCCAAGTGCTTGGGCCCCTGCATCTGCACGGGAGACCCGGAAGAAGAACCTGGCTCCTGGCTTCAGATCGGCACAACTCTGGCCGTTGCGGCCATTTGGGGAGTGAACCAACGGGAGGAAGACCTTTCTCTCTGTCTCTCCCTCTCACTGTCTGTAACTCTACCTCTCAAATAAATAAATTTTTTTTAAGAGTCTTAATAAAGCCTAGATCAAGAATACAGTATCAAGAAAATGTGACGTGTAGAATCACTTGGAAGCTAAAAGCACTTAGGCTAACTCTTGCTTTGTTCATGTATACTTAGTCGGGATCTTCTATCCTTGTTATCGTGATTTCCCTTTCTAAGTTCCTCAGTTTCAGTGATCCTGAAATGTATCAACCTTGATTAAATAATGCAGTTATATTTAAAAGTATATATAGAAAATATCAAAATAACTAATTATTAATTATAATTGCTAGAATCATTTTAACTACTACTTAAAATTGTGAAACTTAAGAAAAATATTTAAAAACTGAAATGGAAAATGAGGTGGAAAAGCCATCTTATAGGACATAATTAGAAATAATTCCTTGAACATGTTTTGAAAATTGTCTTGTCTTTGTCCGTACCTCACAGATCATTTTTATAATTAAGTTAAAATTAATTGCTGATAAAAAATGCAACTCAAAAGATAATGTAATCTTTTAACATCTATGCGCTAAAATTGACCTTTAACAAATGATTCTTTTTCTTCCACTGAAGTATATATATTCTGATTACAATTTTTTATTTATTTATTTTAGGGTACAATTATTTATTTATTTATTTCAGGGTAGAAGTCTTAGGAATAATATTTTAGAGGTTCTTTGTGAAAAATGTATAGATGGAAAAGACAATGATACCTTATGTTTATTTCTTGTTTATAATAACATTGCATAAATCAAGGTTTCATTCAGATAAATTGAAACTGGTTCAATTTTCACTTGTCAAGTTGAAGAATATAAATGTTGTTCAATTGTATAATTGATTTTGTGATTCAAACAGGGGGCTTTTTAGTAGAGATAATTTATCTGGATTGATAAAAGTGGTAAGTGAGTATTTCCTTAGAATTTGGAGGATATTACCATTAAACAGTTAGCTGTGTTTATAAATGTTTAATATTGTAATGATCACAAAAAGTGTTTTCAGAAGCTTTTCTCGTGGACACAATTTTAATTCAATTTAATTGTCCAATTTTATCTCAAGATTAATCTTCATTCATTTTTTAGAAAATAAACTCTAAAGGAAGGATGCTTGTATGTATGTATTAAACAGAGATAACATCATTTGTAAATTAGTTGAACTTCGCAGCTAATCTTTCAAAAGCTCCATACTTTCTTTGTGTATTCAAGGTGAAGTTTAGACTTTTTTTTTTTTAAAAAGAGTACAAAAGAGTACTCCATGAGAGGAAAGCAAAATATACGTTGTTGGATTATCAGAATCCATTTCTGCAGAACCAGAGTCTTCATTACAATCACATATTAATCAAAATCTTTTGTTTCTATAGTTTATCTTAGTTTATCGCTGTCATTTGTTGCTACATATAGTTTTCTGTGCCTATAATAAGAATATTGGGAAAATAATAACCTTCAAGGCATCAGATGAAATCTCTGGTGATGTCCCGTTCACTCTGACATTTCTACTGACTTCATTTATGACAGACTGAAGGTGCTGAACAGGTCCTGGCAAGAGGTCACCTTGTGTCGAGGCTGGTATACTATCTGTCAAATTCAGTGACTATGAGTCTGCTAATGAAGAATTAACTAGACAGAATGTTGCTGTTTGACTGTTTTCATGTGCTCCAAACCTGTTAAACAATGCTAATAAGATGTTTATTAAGTGAAACCATTATGCCAAACTTGCTGCAAACCCCACCATATGTCACAGAGGTTGTAACATATTACTCATCCATTTTAAAGCTAGATTAATAAGAATCATTCACCAAGTTTCTTTTTTTCTTAGCCTTCAGCTATGCCTTGGAATCAAGGTTACACTAACAGTTTAAATTTATTTCAAGTTTCCTTTAAATAGACACACATAATTCCTCCACAAAACTACTCTAAACTACATAACACCTCTTGGTGAATGAGCTCTTTCCATTTTTTTTTTATTGAAAATCAACTTTTTAAATAGGGAAAATAAAAAAGATGAATAATTTCCATTTAACTAAAGTTGTCAAACCATAACAATTTTGAAAATGGAATAAAGTAACAAAAACTATTATTATTTTGAATTATACATCCTATGCTAGAGTGAGCACTTAATTTTGAGGCTGCTTACTTTGTCAAGAACAAAAAATTTTGGCAAGAACAAGCAACAGTTACAAACAATTCCTGAGGTAGGTAAAATTATACTTGAAGTGGTGTTCAGATCTTTCCTTACCTAATTTTCTATGAGCTAATAGTTCTTGTACATAGAAAGACGTTAATTAAGAGCTCCCTAGAAATGGATACTAAATAAATACCAGGCCAGTGTTGTGTTGCAGTAGATTCAAAGTTCCTTGAAACGCCTACATCCCATGTTACCATGCTCCTTTGAATCCCGGCTGTTCCACTTCTAATCCAGCTCCCTGCTAAGGTGCCTGGGAAAGCAGCAGAAGGTGGCTCAAGTACTGGGCTCCTGCCACCCAAGTGAGAGACTCTGATAGAGCTCCAGGCTCCTGACTTTGGCCTGGACCAGCCCAGGCTGTTGTAGCCATTTGGGAAGTGAACCAGCAGATGGAAGATTGCTCTCACTTTGTCATTCTGCCTGTCAAATAAATAAGTCTTTAAAAAATAAATACAGATATTTAACAGCTTAAGCTGATGCTTTTATCCTATTTTATGAAGACAAGTGTCAATACGTATTTTTTCCATAAAAACGTTCTCAGATAAACTACCATTTGCATGGTTTAGAGCAAGTTACATAATCTACATTTCAATTATAAAATTTTAATACATAAAAAGTAAATAAAAAATTTAAAATTATGATAAAAATATGTCCCCATATGCTTTTAATAAGTAGCAAATTAAAACTAAAAGTTCTTATTAATAGTTAATGGAATGTTTAACATATATTAAGCCAGTTTATGTTTAACATGCACCAATAATATATTTACAGAATTCATCAACATTGTTACACTCTTCCTTTCATTAATCATCTTCATCATCTCACAAGTTCTGTATGTTTAGATATTTTTATCCAACTATATCTCAGACTGTTAAAAGCAGAAGTTATTTCTTTGACATCATTAAAAAGATTGCGTTTCATCAAAAAACACATGAAATAATAATGCACTTATAGAAGGAAATAAATAAAATTTTATTGTCTACATATTTAGGAGATTTAAGAACTAATTTAGCAGATTCAGTTTCATTTCCTTAGGGCGATGAAATTTCCTAAAGAAAATTCATAATTTCTTGGAAATTTCCAAAGATTCTCTCAGTTTCAAAATTGGAATTATACAGTGTTTTTGCAGATCCCCATATACCATATTTGTTTCATCAGAACATTTTTATCATTTCACTACATATAAGTTTTGTTAGAGTTGGGACTATGACTATACATTCACAATTACATATATAACATGTGCAAAACATAGTATAAAAGATGACACATGATATAAATTGTCCTTCTAACTTGCCAACGAAAATCATTCATGAATTGCCAGATTTTATAGCTATTGGAAGAAACATTTGCTAGTCAACATTTAGTCTGAATAAAGCAATGTAAGAGCATAGACAACAATTTCCTTTTGTTTTAGCTATCATGTACTCTACTGAAGTCTAATGAGAAATGACAAATTGTAATTTTATGAAAACTTCACCTAAGAATGCACTGTACTGCTTTGATAGAAAGTTAAATATTACTTACTAAAATGTGCTTTTTGGTGCTGGCATTGCGGCATAGCAGGTAAAACCTCCGCCTGCAATACCAAAGTCCTATCCAGGTGCCAGTTCTTGTCCCAGCTGCTCTACTTCCAATCCAGCTTCCTGCTATTGGCCTGGAAAAAGCAACAGAAGATGGCCAAATGTTTGGACCCCTGTTACCCATGTGGGAGACCTGGTTCCTGGATTTGGCCTGGGCCATCACTGGCTATTGAAGCCATCTGAGGAGTGAACCAGTGATTGGAGGATCTCTTTATCTCTCTTTCTGTCTGTGTAACCTTGACTTTCAAATTAGTAAACAAATCTATTTTTAAATGCACTTTTCCCTGTCATCCCAGTTTAATAGGTAAGTTTCATGATCACGTTAACTATAATAACTTTTATTCTCCTGAATAAAATATTCATAATTTGCATCACTTTGTACTTTTATCATGTCTTGTAACTACTTTATTATATATATTTAGTAATTAGTATTGTAGAAACCTCTTTGAAAATTTTCACTCTGTGCTTATTCTTTCATCCTATATGTATTCAAGTTTTACGAGATAGTGAAATAAATTATGTTTTGCCCATTAAATAATATTAATGAATATATTTATTGCTTTATCGGGCCTGTTTTAGACCTTATACTACACAGAATAAAATTTGAAGTTAATGATGACAAAAGACACTCTTCTGTTTTTATCTTGTTTAGTATTTTAGACATTGGAGCGAATCATAGCTTATGTAAATAACCAGAGACATGGAAAAACAACCTCAAAATATATGTAAATTCCAGAATAGATATTTTCTGAGAGATAAGTAATTTATTGATTAAAGAGGATGAAAGAGAGCAAACCCACTCCAATAGACTAGTTCATTCCTCCCAAAGTCTAGGTCCAAAACCAAGAGCTGGGAACACAATTCAAGTCTCCCAAGTGTGTAATGGGAACCAAATTATTTCAGTCATCACAAGTTTCCCAGGATCTGCATTAGCAGAAAGCTGAAACCAAGAGCCAGAGGTGGGAATTTAACCTAACTACTCTGACCTGGAATGCAGGCTTTTTAACCACTGAGCTGAATACCTGTCTCTGGAATTATAAAGGCAAGTAAAATGTTAAACTTTACTTTTGCCCAGTCTCTAAATGGCAATACAGCTATTATGGCCATACAATTGCTACATGCATATGCTCATGTTTTATTTGAATGTTCTCATACCAAGAAACATTATTTGGAAATCTATATTTTTGACATAATATTTTAAAAAGTAATTTTATTTTGAACTAAGCTATATTATAATACATTTTATTCATGAAAGCCTCTTTTGCTATTTTGTACTTAAGAATATTAACTGCTCTTCATGATAGCACTCCCCATTACCTGATCCCAGTTAGCATTAACAGTGCCTTCTCAAACCCTTGACTTTTCAGTCATTACACACTTTATCCACTTTTATTCCCTTTCAGCTTCATCACATTTCAGAAGCAAAAGTCCTATTTTTTTCCTGTTACCTTTCTTACTATATACTAAGAATATACTGTTAAACTTAGAATAATAATATTTCTTCCTCTGCTAGCCTGAGATTATTTATGTTTATGAATTCTTTTGAATTAATGGCAATTATGTTCTCCTTCCATATTTAGAATGTTCCCTTTAAATGTCTAATTTTATCATATGGAAGAGCATTCTAATAGTTAATATGCCTCCTTTATGTTCAGGATCTTTACTTCAACATTTCCATGTATTTCTTTTTTTTTTTTTTTGACAGGCAGAGTGGACAGTGAGAGAGAGACAGAGAGAAAGGTCTTCCTTTTGCCGTTGGTTCACCCTCCAATGGCTGCCGCGGTTGGCGCGCTGCGGCCGGCGCACTGCGCTGATCCGATGGCAGGAGCCAGGTGCTTCTCCTGGTCTCCCATGGGGTGCAGGGCCCAAGCACTTGGGCCATCCTCCACTGCACTCCCTGGCCACAGCAGAGAGCTGGCCTGGAAGAGGGGCAACCGGGACAGGATTGGTGCCCCGACCGGGACTAGAACCCGGTGTGCCGGCTCCGCAAGGCGGAGGATTAGCCTAGTGAGCCGCGGCGCCGGCCTCATTTCCATGTATTTCTTGACATAAGCTTCTTAGGAAGAAAATGTCTCCTCCTTTGAGCACTATATGATATTAGGTTGCAAGCCATGGTATACCCAGATCAATCAACAAATAACAATACCCCAAAATGCATATCTAACAATACTGACCCTAAGCCTAGGAAAAGAGTCAGTCACCACATGGATTGTGAGATCCCTGACAAGACAGAGGAAAGAAGCTCTCCTATCTATCTTCATTTTAAGGCATTTCCTCACACAATGGCATTTACTGGAGCAGATGTCTAACCTAGTGATTAATATACCAGTTAGGACACCTCATCCAGCATCAGAGTATCTTGGTCCAATTCTTGATCCAGCTCCTGACTCGAGCTGAAGATGTAGATCCTGAGAAGCTGCAGTTCTGATGAAAGTGATTGGGTCATCCAATCACTCCCCTGTCATCCACGTGGGAGACCTGGATGGAGTTCCCTGTCCCCAGCTTCATCCTCAGCCCAGCCCCAGCACTTGTTGTGAGCATTTGGGTACCAAACTCATAGATAGGAGCTCTCTCTATGTCTCTCTCTCTCTCTCTCTCTGTCTTTCTCTCTCTCCTCCAATAAGTAAGGAAATAAATAAATTATTGTTTTATTTTTTATTGAATGTATTTTTAAGATTTATTTGTATATTTGAAAGGTAGCTTACAGAGAAAGAGAGCAGGAGAGGCACAGCATGAGCTAGATCAGAACTGGAGCAATCTGTACACAAACCGGCACCCATATGGGATGCCAGCATCACAGGTGGTGGCATAACCTGGTAGGCCACAACACTGGTCCCAAGCGTCCTGTTTGTTTGCTTGTTTACTTTGTTCCTAAGACTTTTTCTAAGCAGACTTAATTGGATTCCTTGGAATAAATGCATGTATAAGAGAAAATAATTGAACCATCCCCTCCCCCACTTGATAAATAGATTGAAATTTAGAAAAGGGAAGGAAAAAATATCTAAGTCCATGGCTGAATATGCATTAGTGAAGAAGATGCCACTGGTGAGTGGATTCCTTGAAAGCAAGTATTTGACTCATCCATGACTGTGAATCAGCATGCACCTACAAGAAAGAATTTCAATAAATGAAATAAATGAGTCTGGGAAAACAAATAAATATGAGGACCAAGATTTGGGTTTGAAAATTCAGTGAACACCTGAATGGAGTAACAATAATTTCTATTTATTAATGATATTCATTTGCTAGACAGATTTTGTATACATTCTTTGTACCATTAAAACAATAATACAGTTAGACAAATTATATACTAACTTTGGTTCAAGATATTCACTCACTCATGAAGTGGCTGAATTAGTTTTGAAACCAAAAGCCTCTGACTCTAAAAATCTGATCCCTTTATCTGTGCTCCAATATCTTGCTGCTCTGAGAAATCAGGATTTAATGCATTTTGGAATTTGTATCAGAATTGGCTGTGGCAGCTGTATAATCTCGAGAAATCTAATAGATCTTTCTAATTTGTAAATTGTATGCTTTTAGTATGTAAGGATTCCTTACAGGTGTTGTCTGTATGATGGAAACCTGTCATCAGTATTACATATGACATGCATAACAGATTTCTCTTCCAAGTACTTTCCATAGATTCCTACTCATGAGGTTGCTCTGGTTGCATATAAAACTCTGCATCAGTGATAAATATCAAACATGTCATTTTAAAGTTTATTTATTTAAAAGACAAACGGGGGTAGGGGAAGCCAGGAGATGAGAATTCAATCAGGGTCTCCAACATTGTTGGACCTGAATGAGTGCAAACAGAGGAGTACCACACATTGACAAAATTTAAGAGTCCTTTATTGCCAGTGGTAGAGAGCCGTCTCATGCCCTAAAGAACTCTCAACTCCAAAACTCAAAGCAACAGGGTTTATAAAGGCAAAAACCACAAGGAGGGGAGGGAAATATAGGATTGCTAGGATCATGGGGGAATACATGGTTTCTAGGGTCATGCTGACCTAAGGCCTACGGGAAACTAATATCAATTACAATCTTGACAATAGACAAATTGGAATCTTAACATTAATCAAGGTGCAGCTTATCTGTTTTAAATGTGAATGATCACATTAGGGAGTTTCTATGCTCTGCCAAGTAGGATGCAGTGTACTGTTATTGTATGAGTACTGTTATTGTCTATGTTTTAGGCAATAATGCCAAATCAGAGTCTCCTAGTGGGGGTGGGGTGCTTTTTCAAGATGGAATCTCAAAGACTCTAAGATGGAGTCTCTACTGTCAAGGTGTTACTTCAGCATGAGTGGAAGGGACTGACATGAGCCATCATCTACTGCCTTCTGGGGTACATAACAGCAGAATGTTGAAATGAAGACTGGAACTAGAATTTGAACCCAAGCACTCAGATATGGAATGTGGGCATCCCGCACAGTGACAATTGCTGTGTCAAGCCCTGTAACTTGGCATACTTTAGCACTGAGCACATTCCATCAATTTCCAGCAACTCCTATAATGCCATAGAAATAGAATAATGAAAAAAATCAGATTTACTTGATCTAATATCCATGTTTTTTTCTTGGATTATATATATATATATATAATTAAATATATATATATTGACAGGCAGAGTGGACAGTGAGAGAGAGAGACAGAGAAAGGTCTTCCTTTGCCTTTGGTTCACCCTCCAATGGCCGCTGCGGCCGGCGCATTGCAGCCACGCTGATCCGAAGGCAGGAGCCAGGTGCTTCTCCTGGTCTCCCATGCGGATGGCACTTGGGCCATCCTCCACTGCACTCCCTGGCCGCAGCAGAGAGCTGGCCTGGAAGAGGGGCAACCGGGACAGAATCTGGCGCCCCGACCGGGACTAGAACCCGGTGTGCCGGCGCCGCTGATGGAGGGTTAGCCTATTGAGCCGCGACACCAGCTGGAGTCTATATATTTTTTACATATTTCTTTCTTATCTCATTTCCTATTTTTTACCATTAATAATGATATCTTTTCTCTTCAATTATATTTATTTTAGCTAAACTTTTTTTTAATCAATTCTGACCTCATTGTCTTATCAGCAAAGCATATTCCCTTTTTTCTGTGTCTGTGTATCTCATTTGGGCAAATGTTCATGCTCATGTGTATAAGTGCACATGAACACGCATGTATATATTCACGCACATATGCAAAAAGGATATCACAAAAATATGCCCTTAATATTTATTAGATTTTTATGCAGACATATTATTTCATGTAATTATAAAATCTTTAACATATATTAGTTTGAAAATATGAGAGTTGAAAATTTTCAAGTAATAATCTAAATTTGTCATTATTAATAAATCCTGTTTCTTAAAGCATATGAAGAAATTTAGCACAGTTATAATCATATACTCACTCTTTTCAGCATTTCTATAAGTATTTTTCTTCTAGAGATTGAAATACACTGTATTTTGGTTGATTCTCCTCCATACAATTGAAGTGAAAATATATTACTTTGAAGAATTTAAAAAATGCATAAGTATGTGTTAATTACTGATAATTAATCATTATGACTTTATAACTTTTAAGCTTTATAACTTTACAAAAAACAGCCGTGAAGGTATTAAAATTTTCTTTTTTATTAACATTGTGGTATTATGCAGTATTAGAAAATATGTGGGATTTGGAGTCAGACAAATTTGAGTAAAATTGCAATCATTAAGCTTGAAAAAGTGTGCAAAGTTATAACTCTTGAATTATGCTTCCATCTGCTTTAAAAGGGCACAGTTACACCTCTCTAATAAGATCTTTTTGAGAGTTAATTAAAATAATATACCTAAATCTCATGATTCATAGTAGTTATCAAAATTATTTCTTCCTCCTTCACTTCTTGCCAATTCAACAGAATTTGTAAGATTACAAATGAAAGGATAAGCATCTCTAAAAACATGTGTAGAAATGTTCAGGTTTTCATGTTACAGAACATTATGATTCTATATTGGAATAATTCTATTATTTCTTATTCCCCTCTTTTCTTAATTCAAGTGAAGTTAAGTCAGTAATGAATAATTAGCTTGATATTTTCATATATTTTGGGGGTTCCCTCTGTTTTTCTCAATATTTCAGGAGTAAATATGCTGCTTACATATTAGAAGTATTTGTTGCTTATGTTGCTTAATTTCCATCCATGTTAAGGGGAGTTAGGTAGGTAGTTCTTCATAGCTAGTGGAAACTCGGTTACTGTGCAAATCCTTTGAGTGGAGAACAAAAAGAGAAAGAAAGAGGCTTTTCATTGTTGGAACAGAAGAGTTGATAGATTTAAAAAATTTTAAATTTTATTTATTTGAGAGGTAGAGTTACAGACAGAGAGGGAGACAGAGAGAAAGGTCTTCCACCCTTTGGTTCACTCCACAAATTGCTGCAATGGCTGGAGCTGAGTTGATCTGACGCCAGGAGCCAGGAGCCTCCTCTGGGTCTCCCAGTAGGTGCAAGGGCCCAAGAAGTTGGGCCATCTTCTGCTGCTTTCCCAGACCATAGCTGAGAGCTGCTTTAGAGGAGGAGAAGCCTGAACTAGAACCGGCATACACCCATGTCGGATGCTGGAGCTGCAGGCAGAGGCCCAGTCCACCACTTCACAGTGCCAGTCTCAAGTTGACAGATACTAGACAACTAAAAACTAAAGGGTAATAGAGTGTTATACACCAAAGCTGAGTCATTGAAAAATATGCCCCTTTAAACGTATTAATAACCCCAGAAACATATTAAAGAAAGTAAACTAACTGCATATAAGCCTCATTCTGACTCATAGTTTCTATCTTTCTTAATTGTAGTATCAGTTTGAAGTTGAGTTTCATTTTTGTTTTCAAATATAGATACCACGTTAAGTATTTTGTAGAAATAAAATTGTAGCTTCTTATTTATCATTCAGCTTATATCTTTTTAGAGGAATTACAATTGATATCGACAAATTGCGATCTTATTTTTTCCAAAATTAAATATTTCTATAACATACTTAGAAAGTAAAATAATACATTTTAAAATATTTTAATAGAGTAGATTATTTAATAATATTTTAAATTTTTAATGCTTTTGCTTTTTAACTTGGCATCTATTGAAAGTTTTATTTATGTATTTAGTTGAAAGGTAGAGTGAAAAAATGGGGGAAAGGAGATAGAAAGAATTGTCCATCTACTGTTTGATTCTCTCAATGTCTCCAAGAACTGGGATTGGACCAGGCTAAAGATAGGAGCATGGAACTCCATTTAGGCCTCCCATGTGAGTGCATGAAGCTGGGAATTTGGACCATCATCCACAGCTTCCTACATGCATTGGAGCTGAGACTCAACTTATGCACTCTTTTTAGGGATGTAGGCATACCACCCACCCAAATAGAAAATTAAGTTTCAAATTGAATGTCAATTTTCCTACCTAAACTTGCAAATTTTACCAGTGTTATATTCATTTAAAGTTTTCAGCACTTAAATAGAAAACTGGGCATAACAGTTTAAGCTATAAATACCTACAAATTATTTACTTAAATTATTAATTGCACATTCATCATGTAATGCAAGATTTAGACACAAAAAGGTTAGATGGTCAAGAAAATTTTTAAAATATTTAATGGCTTATATTCATTACCTTTTATATTCATATACACATTTTAAGAAAACTATTGTGAAAAAAGAACTATTGTGCCCAAAATGAACAATTTAAATTCTTGCATTTTCTAATAAAAATATTGCTACCTTGAATAGTTTTCATTTGCTGTTTTCTGTGAAAATGTCTAGTAATGTAGTTATCAATGCAAATAATACATGTTAAAAAATTGGATGAAAGCCAAATCCATCAAATAATACCTCCAAAATATAACTTCCCATAGTCCATCCCAGGTGACAGTGCCTTGAACATCTTTAACTTTTCTATCAGAATCACTTAGCTTTACTATGCTTCTGCGCAGCTTGAACATCACTACCATTGTCAGAACCAGGCAAACAAATTTATGATGATGTTCCTGGGAATATGGAACTAATGCAAAAGGGATTTCTCTGTAGTTCTTCATTAACATTTTATTCATTACAACAAGGGAGTTTTAAGAGTTTCCTTTTAAGCAAATTAGGTCACTGGATAAAAAAACACACAGCGTGGAGACAGAGTGTATAACTACAAAGAACAAAAGATCTGGTTAATAAATTATGATAATGGGATTAGTTGTCTGCTAATGTTAAAGGCACATTTAAATATTTTGGGATTTACTTATAGAGAATAATTTTTCATGTATTTATGTTTTCCTTCTGTATATTTTCATAATTTTCTTTTTGCCATCTTTCCTCTGAGTGTACATAAAGCTCGTTAGATACTCTGAATCATTTATGATAAGAAAAAACATGTAAGTAGGTGGAAGCTAAATATTTTAATCCTTAAATGAGAATAATCAAAACATTGGAGAAAATAATGCAAGTAACTCTAGAAATAGTATTTAGTAGACTGTCCCCTTCATGAGAATTGTTTGTCTAACAGTAATTTAAAAGTCAAATAAAGATGACTTTTCCTAGACACTAACATGCCAGTTCTCTGTATATCACCACTGATATAGATGTAGTTTTACTTTTTCATTAGTTTTGAAAGAGCTTTGAACTGCTGAAAGACCACAGCAGGATCATTGACATTTTATTTTTCCGAATGGCCTTTTATGTTTTCTCCAACATTCTGCTGTCTCTAAAATTGTTTCAATACTTAACAAGTAAGTTAAGAAGCTTATGAGAAAACAAAGGGGAGAGGGTGATACTTCACATAAAGCCTGGGTTCTCAGCAGTAAACCCTAAGAACAGGATTCAGGAACATTTGATTTATTAAGGGTGTGGTCCTGGGAGAAAAGGAGTGGTGTCAGCAGAACAAAGCAGACAAAGATGGGCAAGGGTAGGGTCTTCAGCCAGATCCCCTAGGAAGCTCTGGAAGTATGAACTGCCTCACACAGAGCCTCACCAGGAGGCAAAGAGACCATGCATTTAGCTTGATTTTGTTCATCAGTTACTGTGTGCAAACTTAAAGAGGAGAGAGTTTCTCTTCTCCCAGGAGAGCCTGTTCTTTTTCAGCCTGAGGGCAAATTTGCAGACAGGGCCAGATGAAGACTCCATTACTAGCCAGGACTCACAGCAGCTGGGCTTTGGTACACTGGCCATCTGGCACATAGGGATCTGCACAGGACACCAGCAACAGCATTACAACCACTACTGAAATATTAGCCCAAAATACATGGTAACTTTATATCTTCTTTAATGCTCAATGGTTTATAAAATAGTTTTATGGTTGTATTATTAGATCTTAATAAGAACATTATGAATGGCACATATTATTACCATATTTGATACGTGAATATGCTATACTTCAGAGAGATTAAGTCACTTGCTTCAATTTACATCTGACATTTGACCCAGGACTCAATCATATGTCAATATTATTTGTATTTTTGCCACAGTAATAACTTTCATTAATTTTAAGTGTAATTTCAAGAAATTCAAAAAACCTTGGCCAATGTCACAAAGTTAATAAATAAAGCCAAGGCTTGCATTCAATTACTATTGAAATATGATGTCATTTCAATAAGTGACATTTGTAAATTGTTACATATTTCATGTTTACACAAACCATGTTTACAAAAAATCATGTTTCAGAGAAAAGTTTTAAGTAGTCCCTGCATTCCAATACACATTCCTTTAGTAAAATATGAAATACTATATAGCGAATACCAGTTATACAAACTTAAAAATGCATTTGGTACAAATAAAGTACAGTAATGATCATATAACTCGGTAAGGCCAAGAGAAGAAAATTAGGAAAGCTTGTCTTGTTGAAATGATGCTAAAAAAATAACTATGTGTTAAGAAAAATCCTGGAGGATAAAAAAAAGAGTAATCACTCTTAGTGCTTTCTGTTATAAAGAATTTAATATACCACAAGTCCTCACAAAATCTGTAGAAATGTTTATTATGAAAAATCTATGCATGGAATTCGAATTTTTTTAAAGGCTTATTTATTTATTTGAAAGGCAGAGTTACAGAGAGGTAGAGGCAGAGAGAGAGCAAGAGAAGTCTTCCATCCACTGGTTCACTCCCCAAATGGCCTCAGTGGCCGGAGCTGCTCTGATTTGAAGCCAGGATCCAGGAGCCCTTCCCGGTCTTCCATGTGGATGCAGGGGCCCAAGGACTTGGCCATCTTCTACTGCTTTCCCAGGCCACAGCAGAGAGCGGGATAGCAAGTGGAGCAACCAGATCTCCAACCATATGGGATGCTGGCACTGCAGGCGGTGGCTTTGCAGGCTGTGCCACAGTGCTGACCCTAAAAATTCCAAATATTTTGCATCAAAATAAATTTGTTTTAATTCCATTTTCAATGAATATTTTAAAGTACCCTTACTTTTTAAAGTACATAGCTAAGTAAGTTAATTAATAAGTTCATTTTAGATAAACAGACAAGATAACCAAAAGACAGATGGCAAGTACCATGGAATATAGAGTTAAGAAGTATAAGACAGGAGATTGACTTCAGAATGAAGAAGTAGGTAGGTGTTGGGTTATAATTAGTTTTATGATTTTAAGGGAGCTTCTCTGATTTCCAAGTAATGGAAAGATTGTGAAATATTCTAAGGGACAGAGTTTCATTTTAGGACTTCACATTATGTAGGGCACACTTTGATTGTGGTGAACACCGGGACACAGGGACTGGAGTCACAGAAATGCTGCCATGATCTTGGTCCAGAAACCTTGACTAGAGCAGGTGTTGAGTTAGAAATGAGTGGATATAACTAAATATTTGGAATCCAAATAACAGATTTTAAATCAAACACAACTTGTTACAGACAGGGCCACGACGTTGGCAGTAAGGTGGCATCTACACATCTGTGGACCTTAACTCAAGAGTTACTTCAATGCGCTCCACTAAATAATATGAAGGGAGAGGAACAGAGTGAGAAGAATTAAGCACAAATGCCTAGGTTTGCAAGTTGCACACCTAAATGCATAGGGCCCTACCATTTGAATTAGAAGGGTATGAAATGAAAAACTGCCTTTCAGAAAATGATAGGACAATGATTCAAGATTTTAGCATTATAGGTAATGACTACTTGCAACAGATATTCGTGAAAATGAAATAGTCTGGAAATAATTGGATATGCGTGGGGTGGGCATTCACTGGAGCACTTAAGTCACTGGTTGGGTTGGCTGCAAACCATAGTGAAGTGGCTTGCTCAAGTCTTGGCTTCTCTTCTGATCTAGTTTCCTGCCAAGGAACACCCTACCTATGAGAAAACAGATGATGACTCAGTTCCTTGGGTTCTTGTCACCAAAGTAGGATTGAATTCTGAGCATCTGGCTTCAGCCTGTCCAAGACCTGTCTGTTATGGGCATTTTGGAAGTGAATAGTGGATGGTATTCCTTGTGTCTGTCTGTCTGTTCCACTCTCTGTCTTTCATATAAAATGTTAAAATTGGGTATGCATGTAAACTTAAGCTACATGCTGAGGAAAATGTTTTTTATATATGAAGAAATAATTACTTTCTTCGTGTCTATTTCTCTAGAAGGAATACAGGAAGCACAATTAGTCAGTTCATTGAATCCATGGGTTTCATATTCAAGAATTCAACCAAATACAGATAAAAAATAGCCAGGAAAAAATGCATCTGTACTGAACATGTACAGATTTTTCCTTGTCATTATTTCCTAATCAACACAGCAAAAAACCACTATTGTATTTGCAAAATATTTACATTTTATATGTATTGTAATTATTATCCAGATGATTTATAGTATGCAGGAGAATATGCATAGGTTTTATGCAAATACAGCACTATTTTATATATGAGACCTGAGCAACAATGGATTTTGATTCTATGGGAGGTCCTGTAGGAAAACTTCAATGGATATGAGGGATGACTTTAATCCAGTACTGCACATGTCTCAGATATTGAGCATCAATCACAATGCTGTCCCACTCTATCCAATCAAGTCTTCACAGTCTTGGTCCAAGATTGGGGGAAACTGCTAACAAACATTTAGAGTGGACATATGATTTAATGCCCATTCAGCTATGCTGCATCAGTTTTTTGCAACAAATGGAAAAATCATTTACTATTGTTTTTCCTAATGAAGCATAATAATGCATGTAGGAATTTGATAGCTATAGAAGTGGAGGGATTTTTGTATTTGCATGTGTTGCATATATATATATATATATAATTTCATTTTCATGAAAAAGAGAATTTAAAAAAGAGTTTATTTCAGTGCTAAACATCTCAAATTCACTCAAAAATGTATATATATACATTTTTATAAAATGTATACATATAGATAGATTAGATATAGATACAGATATTCTTATGTATATCCAAAAGTATCCTTTAAAAGTGAGTACTCACCATGCTTTTAATAATACTCCAGTGCAGAGTTATTTCATAATGAAAACACAGAACTTGTAAAACAAATAAGACTAATGGAAATGAGTTTGGCAACAATCCAATGATAATAATCCACTAGGATTATGTATCTTTCCAATAATTGTCTACTTCTCTCTCACCTCCCCTGTTGTTTTACCTAACCAAAACCATTTCAAACAACTACTTATATCATAGAACCCTGCAAAAGTCATGCAAGCGTACAAAATAGATAACAGAAACATAGGGCTACAGGCCCTGTCAATTATGTTCTTTCTGTCTCTTACATAAATCAACCTCAGTTTCAGATGAACTGACTTTTCCAAAAAAGAAAAAATCCCTTGAATTTGTTCTATTCTTGGTAACTAGAGCAAATAAAATTTAGAATATTACTAAGATAACAAAAGCTAACACTGCTTTCTTTAATCTCAATTTTCTACTCTCATGTAAATGTGCTTCTCATCTTAATTGTCTGGATTGACACAGCCAAAGACAAAGAACCAACCTCACAGGCCAGGCTCCTATCAGTTTTGTTAGAAAATGGACTTTATTGTCCAGCATAAAAAAAGATTTGTTCAAAGGACAGGATAGAACAAAAGTTTCCAACACAGTAAGATAGTCACATGCAAAAAAAAATGTACGCAGTCTTATCACAGATTGTGCCACGGGAGAAATAAAATTGCAAAGACGCATTATTTGTAGGAGAATAAACACATTCACTTTTAATATAGTCCTCTGTCACCTGTCTGAAACACTCGATTTAAATGTAAGCCTGATTATTTCTACAACCTTTATCTATGTTGTTTTTTACTGGCCTGTATAAGTTTAAATAAGTACATCTTCAAATAAACTGCAGTCAAGTAAATCATACAAAATATAATATTAAGATAATATTTTCCTTTGATGGTAAATAAACCTATCTAAGAGGAATAATAAAATGAGATATTGTAAATTTATTTATCTCTCACAAATAATCATAGTTGTTATTGGGAAGAAAAAAATTATCTCAAATCTTTGCACTCATCTAAATATTTAAACTTTAAATGTGCATGCAAATATATTTTAATTCAAAAGTCAAGTACCTACAATACCAGTTATTAGATATTTTTATATCCATTCACTGAATGTTCTCTGGCAGAATTTTATTCTTTATTCATTTTTGTACAAAGTTTAAACTTTAACAGATTTTAACTAACTCACAGAATATCAGAAAAACAGTGGAATTTCTTCTTAATAAGGGAAATCTATGAATGTACTAGATTCTGGGACTTATCAATCTCCAGGCATCACAAAACTAACACTGAACCAATCACTCTAGCAAAATGAATATGATTGATAAGTCAGCCATTCCTAAAGTTTGTATTGATTCCTGGAACCAAGCATGGAATCAGCTCCATTCAGCATGAGGGACAAGGAACAGGGGACTTAGAGGTCCCTTTTGGCAAATCTCAGCACAATAATGAAATCAGGACACTGCTCATGCAGGCAAGTAATGTGTCTCTCCTAACAGTTAGAAATGTTGAAATACAGTAGAAAGACATTCATTCACCATAAAAAGTACCAACAACGGCAGTAACAGGGTAGTGTGAAAAATTTAGAGAAATAAAAAGAGCTAAAGAGAGCATGATGGATAAAGAATTGATTATGCATGGCCCCACTGGGAAAGTGACTTAACTACCCAGAGAGATTAAAATAGATATATTTTGTTGAGTCTTGGTGGGCCATGAATATCAGCCCGAAGAGAGACTTGGGAGGGAGTACAATCACTCAAGCTTTTAAGAAGGTGTATGTGAGAGCGTGGGGGGTGGTTAGACTTGAACTTTCCTTCTGAGAAATCACAATCTGCAGTAGCAGCATGGATAGATTGTAAGAACAGATATTTTGGGGGAGAGGGATATTAATTAAATGATACTAATATCATTTAATTGAAAACAGTAAGTTGTGATTGTAAGGGACTATGAGATATGCAATAATAAATGTAACCATTTCTAGTAATAGTAAATACAGAGATGGATAAACAATGGACATAAATGGCTCAAAGGGATCAAATATTTAAACCTGAGTAACTAGAAAAAGAATATGAGGAGAACTTATCTGAAAATATAAAATAATTGTATGAAATTTTCATACCTAAATGGGAAATTCCCAGCAGACAAAAGTTCTAAGATGAGATTTTGGTATCTTGTTTGCAACTGAACTTTTAATTTTGCTGAACCATAAAATCTCAAAGTTACAAGACCTACAAATAATCTTGTCAGTTGATGGAGTTAACAGTAAGAATAAAATTTGAATCAGTGTAGAAGGTGAGTATCCTCATGGACAGGGAATATGTTCAAAAATCATAATTACTGAGTATTAGACATTGTACTAGTCAATAAACATGAAATAATATACTTGAAAACAGCAAAATTACCATGCAATGATTACTATCTTATTGTCTTTTTCAACTATTAGGGGAGTGAGTGCTTGGTGTAATGGTTAAAACGCTGCTTAAGTCTCCCATATTCCATATCAGAGTACATGGGTTAGTGGCCTAGCTCCACACCTGACTGCAGCTTGCTGCTAATTCACAACCAGGGTGGTGGCAGATGATGGCTCAATTATTTCCATTCCTGCCATGTACCTGGGAGACCCAGGTTGAATTTCTGAGTCCTGGCTTTGGTCTGGTTCAGTATCAGCTATTGTAGGTATTTGGGATGGAGACAGGGTGAGCTAGTAGGTTGTCTCTGTATCTTTTAAATAATAATTAAAAACACATATAAATAAATTAAGAATCTAAATCTCAGTATTATGAAAACATTTGTCAAATTCACACACTTGACAAACGTTGGGATCCAGATTGAAACAAAACAGTCTGGCGTCTGGATTGAATCTCTGCAGCAACATCAAGATAGATAATTGTGAAATCATTTTATTTAGAATCTGAAATATTAATACAGGATAGATAGGAAAGAGACAAGATGTGATAAGAGAGGCAATAGAGAAGACTGACTCTTTGTAGAAGTTAGAAAGCATTGTTGATCACATAAAGCAGGTGAAACAGTTGGCCATTCTCTGAATTAATGATACCAATTAGTATCCAACTATATGCATGATAGGAAATAGATGATTTTTCCTTCAAAATTATGTCAGAGAAACCAAATAACTGAGATTAGCACTCTAATCTAACTCTAAACTATTAACTGTTAACAGTAACCCTAGAGAAATATTCAGAATACTAAATCTGTGAATATTTTCTTATGTTGTTGAGAAGTAGATATCTAAATTACACTTTTCCACTAATCAAAAAAGGACGTAAAAATCAAAGTATTATACATGTTCAGCAATGTCTGACTACATCTGTATTTATTCATCCAATGGACTTTTCAATTGTGTTTTACATAATGATCAATAATAATAGATTTAAGCAGCAGGGAAAATAAAAATCTTATTCAAGATCAATAGCATAAGTAATTATGCGTGTAAAAGAAAATGGAGTATGTTGGCCCTCAAAGCTACATGCAAAGAGCTTTTCTTCTGTTTTTGTTTGTCTGTTTAAATAAAGATTTATCTATTTGAGAGGCAGAATTACAGACAGAGAGAGGGAGAGACAGAGAGAAAGGTCCTCCATCTGCTGGTTCACTCTCCAAACCGCCGCAACTCCTGGAGCAGGGCGGATCCCAGTGCAGGAGCCAGGAGCCTCCCCCAGGTCTCCCACATGAGCGCAGGGACCTAAGCACTTGGGTCATTTTCCACTACCTTCTAAGGTCATCAGCAGGGAGCTGGATCCCAAGAGGAGCAGCCAGAACTCGAATCAGCACCGATATGGGATGCCAGAGTCGCAGGCAGAGGCTCAACCTACTACACCAAGTGCTGGATCCAGGAGTTTTTCTTTCTAATATCCTGAGAAAAATAAAAGTATAATGCACAAAATATATAGATACTGCAACTTTAATGTAAAGCTTCATAATAGATGAACTTAATTTCATCTAGACAAAATGTAAAAGCCACAAATCATCTTTGCAGTTGAATTATAATTTCTGCCACTTATTGCAGTAATATGAATTTAAATTTTTAAATGTAAATACAGTTATGTTTAAAGAAAGCTTGATGTTACTTTTCAAAATTCACACTGAGTGAAAATGAAAGATTCGAATTGCATAATTTGACATTTTTCATTCTTCTTCCTTCATAGCTACTAAAAATAGCAAAAATAGTCACATATCACACACACACACAACCAATTGTATAAATATATTCTCTGCATGGTATCAACAAGATCAGTAAAATATCTAAGAATAAACTAGAAATGTCTAAGACTTCTGTGATAAAAAGTCTGCAATTTTATTGATAAAAAAAAAACTAAGACTGGTCTTAACTGTACATGAGCAAATAAGAAATTATACAGATGAGAGCTCTTGACTACTGATCTGTTGTCAATGTCATCCTAGACTAAGCCTAGGAATTTCCCATACAAATTGGCAGAATAGGGCCCAGCGTCTTGGCGCAGTAGGTTAATCCTCTGCCTATGGCGCTGGCATCCCATATGGCCGCCGGTTTAGTCCTGGCTGCTCTTCCAATCCAGCTCTCTGCTGTGGCCTGGGAAAGCAATGGAAGATGTCCCAAGTGTTTAGGCCCCTGCACCCACATGGGAGACTGGGAAGAAACACCTGGCTCTTTGCTTCGAATACGCGCAGCTTCTGCCATTGTGGCCATTTGAGGAGTGAACCAACAGAAGGAAGACCTTTCTCTCTAACTCTCCTTCTCACTGTCTGTAACTCTTCTTCTCAAATAAATAAATAAAAATCTTTTTAAAAAATTGGCAGAATAAATCTTAAAATTCTATTTGAAGGTATACTTGAAAAAAATTTAAAAATCAAAAACATAAATATTTAAAACACTTCAAGTAAATTATGAACATATAACGATTAAAACATAACTATGTAAGAATGCACAGTGGTAAAATGAAAAACCTAGTACATAGAATTTGACATATGATAAAATGTCATTTCAAATCAAATGTGAAAAAATGGAAAATGAATGAGTTTAGACTAATGGGATATTTAGGAAATATATAATCACCTCAAACCTTACCTCTATTTTACTTTTTAGTAAGGTATAAATGATGTTAAATATATATATAAATGTTTTAGGAAAATATATTATACTGCATGTATAACCTGTAATTGAGGGACACAATTTCCAGTAACCTCAATCCCAGAAAAAAAGCAAAACACATAAAAAAAAAGCTGATGAATTTGAGCATATAAACATAGAAACTCTGATAAATAGATAAGAAGTGGTGACCCAGTAGAAAAAAAATACAAAAACAGCAGGAGACAGCACCTACCACTGATGTTGCTGCTGTTTCTTCAACTACACATGCTGTAGCCAGGATACTTGTCTTCTGGGACCCAATTCTAGAATTGTATTTACTGAGATATTTGCATTGATAACTTTCATATATAAATATTTTCTGTGTTCTAAGTTCACATAGATATGGAAATCTTCCCTGATTACTGTATGATATTATCCTTGTGTGTGTGTGTGTGTGTTTGGCATGACCCAACTCTCTTTTCCGCATTAGAACATTTCTTGTTTTGTCAGAACTATTCATGTTTTATTGTCTTCCATATTAAAATATGAGATTCACTTGGACATGAGTCTTATATTATGCTCCATTATACCTCAAAATCTAGAATTCCTAATACATAATAGGCATTTTTAACTCAGTATTTCCTGAATTAACGAATGAAAGAAAAATCACTAGTAAAACTGATGGACAAGAAAACTTGTCAAAACAGCATACATGATTTTGTATTGATTATATTATTTCTGTATTATCAAGAAAATTTAGATCTAGTATGTCAAATATTAGATAACAAGAAACATATTTCATCCTAGTTCACGTTAACTTTATATTCATAACTTCTATTTAACATTATATTGAAAAACCAATCCTATTACTTGCAAAAGAAATGATGTAACTGGACAAATTCATGTTGAGTAAAACCATCCAGACCAGAAAGACATATACTGCATGCCCTCCCTTTTTGTAGGACCTAAAATTAAAACAAAACTGAAAATCCTCAGTCAGAACACTGAATATTGATTACTAGAGGCTTGGAGGGATGGGAGGAATCGAGGAAGTTTAGATAAACAAATAGGAGAAGCTGGATATGGCTCATTAATTGTGACAAATATACTAAGCTGAAAAGTTATTAATGCTGAAAGTAGGATGAGGGGTATATGAAAACACTTTGTGTTGCTATCTCACTATTCTCACTTCATAAGCTTAAAACTATTCTGAAACAAAATGTTTAAAAATGAATCAATAAAAAATAAATAATAGAGAGGGAAGTATACCAGGCATCTGTCTTTTTTTTTTTTTTTTGGCCCTGATTATAAGAAAATGAAGTAAAATCAGTTTAATTGATAATAAAGGCCAGAAAACTGAACTCTTTTCTAATTTTGTGATTAACCTCAGAAGTCTTGTATTATTTATTTATTTTTGCCTAGTTATGGTGCCACTCAGTGAGAAAAACTTGGAAACCTTGAGAATGAGAATGAAACTCGATTCTTCTTTCTACACAACTTTTGCAGATATTATCTTAACTGCAACTAGTTCTAGAGGGAGATCTACTCACAAATGAATCTATATTTATTTTCCTAATTAATAAATACCATGCTGTGAGTATCTGGTGATAATGTACTAATAAGACAAATCAATAAATTTACACTGATGGTCAAAGTAATTGGTGCTGTAGAGTAGAAAATGATGTATTATGCATCGATCCTTTTGCAATTTTCTAACTAAAAAGAAAAAAGAAAGCTAATTACTTTAGGAGGTAACTGAAAATGATAAGATTAAACCAAGCTAATTGTATTTTCTTGAATAATGACTTGTTTTGATGAGAGTAAGTCAAGGAAAAGAATGCTGTGATTCAGGAGAAGAAACACTGAGTTTTACTAATTACATATAATTCTGATTCATTTAGCTGTCCTTAGCCCATTTTATAGAAGTTTAAACAGAAATAGCAAATATTACTACAGAAAGACATAGCATGTTCCCCTAATGCATATAAGAAAGATTTGTTTCAAATATATTTATGTTTATAATATTGAAGTTAAAATTTTGCTAAATAAAATGTTAAAATTGTTTAAGTGTACTTTTTAGCAGTAATTTAAAGGAAAATTCTTATTATACAAATATTTATTTCCTTAGACAATTTTAGATAAATAAAACTGCACAAATTGACCAATTTTTAAACATATATATATATTCATTTTACACATTTAATACTACATCTGGAAATATTTTCATTTAGTTTTCAGTGTAGCACATTCTACTTTTTTTTTTACCATGTCTTGTATGAACACTTTGTAATGGGTGATGAAAGCCAGACTGCTATGAAATTTCAACTTGTGTTTCTTTGTCTGATAAGTTTTGTCTTCCCACTACTATTTGATGGTATTATTTCTTTAATCAAAGTTCAATACATGCAAAGATCCACTTAAGTCCATCTTCATTCTGCTCACCTATAACACTTTAGTAACAATAACAATACTTCATTTTTAGGGTCATTAAATGGATTTGTGTCGATGTTACTTTGCATCTGGAATATAAAATGTGCTAATAACTTGTGCTAAACTGTTGGTGCAGTTAGTACCATGGTTACTTTTTTAAGTTACACAGTTCCTCTAGTTCTGAAGAATAGTTGGTGTCCTTCTCACAAGGAAGTTGCAGTGAAGATGGGAGACTTCCCGCTAAAAGACCTTTCACAAGCTCCCAAATTCTTTAAATCTTAAACAGTGTCTACATAGCTCAAATTAGTAGGGCTAAGGGCAACACACAAATCCTCTCCTTCTCTCTAGTTGGATTAGAAAATACATTACCATATCAAACAAAAGGAGTGGAGTAAACATAGGGTCCCACATGGAATTCCATAACTGGAATGCTGAAAAAAAAATATATATATATACTCTGATTTATATATATATATATATATATATATATATATATATATAAAGATAACTTGAAGTACTGTTGATTCATCAAGTAGAAGAACAGCTCTGAACTCAAAATTTCCTCTAACTCAAAGTGTAAAATTAGAGAAAATAATGAGGTGGAAAAAAAAAAAAACAAAATAACAAAAGTATCATAGGAAAATAACCAGTTCAGATGGTTATATTTTTTAAAAAAATTAAACCCTTCATAAAATACACATATTTGTAAAAGCAAATTCAATAGTGCGAGAGACCAGTAGTCATGGCATCCAACCAACCTGAATACTAAAATGATTGTAGAGCCCTGAGGATGACAGAGGCCTCTGAGGTTGACTTAATATTCTCTGCTTATGAACTTTGTGCTGTTGATTTTGGTGTGTTAGTTTATAAAATGGATGACATTTTACAGCAGAGTTAGAGTTGGAAACATATATGTGTGTATGTGTGCATATTTTAAATAATGTATAGTTTGACCAACTCTGTCATGCTTTTAATAATTTCCTTTTTTTCTTTGACCTACTGAATTTGAATTGGGGCTCTATCTTTAATAAATACACAGTAATTTGAAGGATGCACTTCTTTATAAAATATTTTATCTTCACTTACCTGTTGTAGAAATTTCAAAAATATAACAACTTCAAATGAAAGATGCATCAATATTTTAAACATGCTTTAGAATTAGAGAGAAAAAAACAGTACATAAAATCATTACTATTATTTTAGGGAACTGTATTCTAAGCACCTAACCAGATTGTTTCATAGCAAGGCTTGAAATTTTGCAAGCGTATAACAATGCCTGAAAAAGAAGAGTCTAAGGATTTAGAAGCAAAGTTTTTTGGTTTTGTTTGTTTGTTTTGACAGGCAGAGTGGATAGTGAGAGAGAGAGACAGAGAGAAAGGTCTTCCTTAGCCGTTGGTTTACCCTCCAATGGCCGCCCCGGCCGGCACACCACGCTGATCCAAAGCCAGGAGCCAGGTGCTTATCCTGGTCTCCCATGGGGCGCAGGGCCCAAGCACTTGGGCCATCCTCCACTGCACTCCCTGGCCACAGTAGAGAGCTGGCCTGGAATAGGGGCAACCAGGACAGAATCCGGTGCCCCGACCGGGACTAGAACCCGGTGTGCAGGCGCCGCAGGTGGAGGATTAGCCTATTGAGCCACGGAGCCGGCCTAGAAGCAAAGTTTAAAAGATTAGTACAGCTGGACAAAGATAAACTATGGGTATATAAAGAAAACAATGAAACAATGAGTGTTCCTTAGAGACAACTTAGAATACTCTGATACTCAATTTCCATTAACAGTAACTTGAAACATTATCACTTTTAGTATAATCTTGCGGAAAATGTGTTAATTACTAATGATGCTCTTTTTAAAAGAGTCTTTTTATTTGGTGTAGAATAGTATTTTCATATATTTTGAACTGTCAATGTTCTCAAATACTTCAAAAAGGATGCAGAATGTAATATATTTAAATAATTAAACTTCCACTAGAATAAGCAGTGGAACTTAAGAAAAACGTTTCCTCCTCCTGTGTCTCCTTTTTTTCTCATTCAGATCTCAGATGGACACTGTCATGGTCTTTCAGGATATATCCAAGAGATTCTGCATCAAGGAACCTACAAAGCACACCTTGGTTTCTCAGGTGTGTTATGGTATTCTGAGGAGAGCTTTCACAACCTTATGGGAAGACTTTTATTTTTCCTATATTATGGACAAGTATTAAATTATGCCATCTAAGTATTGCAATTCAGAGTTCTAGATGTGGTGATCACAATCAACCTGAGGGAAATGTCATTCAAGATGGCTTGGATTTGATCTATGAATCTTTTAGTTTTACATAGATTCTGCTGGGATCAAACATTTGTTTGCATATTTCAATACTATTTACAAAGTATTTTTGTATAAAATAGTGGCAAATATTGTAATTTTTGTGCACTTGCCTTTAGATTTGTTCAACTTTCTCCCTTTGTGATCAATGATATCTTACCTGTTGTCAGCATGAGCCAGAAAATCTGCACATAATAAAAAATATATATTTCATCATCATTGAGCTATTGGCAACACTGAATTGTGGGTGTTTTTTAAAAAATTTCTTGGTGCAACACAACACAAGTTGACTTTCTTCATCTGCTTTCATTTCTCAGCTTCTATAATAACAATCAGTTTTTCTGCCGGTGGAAATGCATTTTAGTTTGCATAATTCTGTACTGCAACATTGTACCATATTGAAATATGATGAAATTTTGTTTAAGATGAATAGGTGATAAAACATTTTAGAAAGTTTATTTTTCCAATGCTGCCATAATGTTTTGTTACAAAAACAAATAATGAAAAACATCATCATAAACACTGAGAGAAGCACTGTAAGGTTAACATGTTTGCTTTTGCTGTGATATACTGTGTATGAGTTGAAATTTCAACAGTAAAAGGCAAATGAAAACTAAAATAAAATGAGTTTTCCTCAGTTTTCATTTGGAACACAAAATGAAACAGAAACTTGAATAACGCTTTTTCTAAATTGCTTCTAATTTGCAGGAGGAGATTTAAAAATTAGTAGAAAAGGCATGGTTGAGTATGCAGAGTCATAGTACTTCTTACGACTCTCCCTCTAATGCATTTTTTGGTAAAAAGATAAAAAAATAAAGAGGTAGAAATACACACACACATATTTGAAGGTACATTATGAAATTTTATTTTTCCATAGTATAATTATTAGATTTTAGAAATATAAGTTTTTTCCCCATAAGGTGAAATGGGACAAAAAGGTCAAGTAAGAATTTTTGAGAATACATACTGATGGTTGAATACACATAGTAAATATAAACAAATGTTTAACATAAATGAATAGATGACTATACTGTGGGAATGGGTGAATAAATAACTCAGTGCTGTTGTCTGTTGTCTGTCACTGACCTGTGGAATAGCTTCCCTGTCTCCAGAGTTCCTGGGGTTAAACTCTTGGAGCCCTCACACAGCAAATACTCTACTTATTCTTGAACCTCATCTCTGGATCTGCTTCTACTGAACTCAAATTAGACAAGGGATGAAAAGAAGTTGAAAAACAAAGATATGAAAAATATGTGTATGTGAAAAAGTTATAGAATAGAGAAAGAATATTCTTAACGAAAATTCAAGGAATTTGGAGCATCTGGGGAGAAAGTGGTGGCTTGTGGTTAGACACAAAGCTGGAGAGTTGAGGTTAAAACTCCTTAATCATGATATGCTTCATTTTTCATACTAAGGAATTTGGATTTTATCAAAAAGATAGGGAAAAATATTAACGTATTTTGGCTGTATTAAAACAGAAAACGCTTTAAAATTTCCTTCTCTTATGCTGTGCTTCTTTATTTCCCACAAATCATAGGTATGACACAATTGTTTCTTTTCTGTTTGTCCTTTCTGTTCTTCAAAAACATAGTTAGCTGCAAGGATTAATTGACCTATATAAATCTGTGTTTCAACAGCATCAGTACAGAAAAAGACGTGAAGCATTTACCCATATTTCGTAGAATATTTGTTCTCATTTAAAAATATTTCACTTTGTTATACCCAAAGATTTGGAAACTTTCCACATCTACTTTCTTAGTTTTGTCACTAAAGAACAAGGTAAGTCTAAAAACACGTTGGAATTGAGAGAAAACACATTTTTATAATAGTTTTTGTAGCCATTTGCTTCATTTTTTAGGTAGGAAAAAACTTCGAAAGGAATTGTTTAAATTCAATACAATATAACAAATAGATGGAGAAGTTCGGAAGCTGAAAAAATGAATTAACACTTGATAAAAGCTTGGTAAGATGTCACAATTATGTTTTGTTGCAAGTGTGGAGGGCAGTATAAATTCTAAAATGGAAGATGAAACATTTCTGGATGACCATGAATCTGTAATATTAGACAACATTATAGGGTTACTATTTTTCAGATTTTTAAAATGCTCTTCTATAGATAAAATGAGGCATTAATATTATGCCCATAAGGTTCATTTCTGGGAATCTCATAATTCATTAGTCATAACGAGGCTTCTCATTGTCAACTAATTTCCAGAAATGTTATTTATAAATATACCCTGCTAACATCATGACATTTGATATCTGACAAGGTTAGGGGAACCATTTCAATTCCAGTTTATCAGGTGAGTTTCCTATGGTACATGAGAACATGGAAAAACCATTCCAGAAGTTCTCTCTCCAATCTCCTTCTCTTGAAGAAATTACCTAAAGCTTGGCTTTAAAATGTTTCTGAACAATAAAATAACATTATATAATAATAGACTACAAAGCTTCCAGCCTAGATCCTACAACCTGTACAAACTAGTGGAAAAAGAAATGTCCATGAACTTAAGTGAAAGTAGTGACTGTTTTTCTTAAATTATTTAAAGATGCAATGAATTAATGACATATGCAGATTTGTTGTCAGTGGCAACTGTTTCATATTGATCGAGGATAAAAAGAATTGAAAAGTGGTCTATGGATGGACACTTTGGAGTGGTCGCTGTGTCTGGGCATATTCATTTCTGCTATAAATTTTCACAGAAAAATGTACACCAAAGGTGACACATTTTTCAGTAATCAAATAGCTAATATAAATCATTCTAAGGATATAAGAATTTGTGTTTCCTGCTAGAGCAATGATACCAAAAATGGGTTTATATACAAATAATCAATAAATAAAGAGATTAATAAACTAATTCAAACATTTATTGAATTCCTATCATGTTTTTAGACTCTGGTCTAGGTTCTGATTGATGTAGGAATCAAAATACTAAAGCAGACAAAACAAAAAAGTAATTTGTTCTTTCTAAACTATTTATTTACTCGGAAGAGAGACAGAGAGATAAGATTAGAGCACTCCCATTTTCTGGTTCATTCCCTGAAATCCCTCAATGGACTGGGCTGAGCCAATACTGTGATCCAGGAACTCAAGCCAGGCCTCCCACATGGTAACAAGAACCGGATTACTTGGGTTATCACAAATGCCTCCCAAAGTCTGCTTTAGCAGTAAGCAAAAATCAGGTATCAAACCCCAGTAATCTAATACAGAATACTGGTGTTTTAATCATTAACCCGAATGGCTGCTTCAGAAGTCTGTTCTTATATGTTATGGTTTGAATATGCTTTACCTATGAAAATTCATACAAGTATATGCTAATGTCTTTAAGTAAGTGTGAACTTACTATGAATACAGTGTTTAGAGTGGAACCCCCATGGTTGATTCCCAGTAGCATTAAAAGAAGCAGGAGAAAGAAACACAGATACAGACATGGACATTACCTTTCTTTCTTGTCGTGTGATCATCTGCATTACTTTGGGACTCTACCAGCACGAAAGCCACCAGAAGATGAGACCTCTAAGCCTTATTCCCCCCAATAGTGAACCAAAATAAACTTCTATTCTTAAGTAACTGGAGAGCATCTGATGTTTCATTATAGTAACTAAAAATTGAGTAATGCATTATGGAAATTTGGTTACAAGATATTGATATTCCACAAAATCCAGACATGTTCTTATGAAAGTGAGTGGACTTGGGGCCAGTATTGTGATGTAGCAGCACAGTGCCCCCCTACTGTGTACTCTCATATTTATACATTCGTTTCTTAATCCACTCAATAAACATTCTTTGTATTTATTATGAAGCAAAGGAAAGTGTTGGTTTTTAGAAAGACACAAATACTCTCCATATGCTTACAAAATTTAGTAGCGGCCGGCGCCTTGGCTTAACAGGCTAATCCTCCGCCTTGCGGCGCCGGCACACCGGGTTCTAGTCCCGGTTGGGGCGCCGGACTCTATCCCAGTTGCCCCTCTTCCAGGCCAGCTCTCTGCTGTGGCCCGGGAAGGCAGTGGAGGATGGCCCAAGTGCTTGGGCCCTGCACCCGCATGGGAGACCAGGAGAAGCACCTGGCTCCTAGCTTTGGATCAGCACGATGCACGGCCACAGCGGCCATTGGAGGGTGAACCAACAGAAAGGAAGACCTTTCTCTCTGTCTCTCTCTCTCTCACTATCCACTCTGCCTGTCCAAAATAATAATAATAATAATAATAATAATAATAATAATAATAATAATTTAGTAGCAAAATGGATGCATTAGAAAAATGATAACAAAAATGTGGTAAGAAATTTATTAAAGAATGGGACTACTGGATAATTCTAATGGATAGTAGGTAGGAATGGATGACATCACCATAATGAAGTGCCCCTGAGTTATATTGAATGTTTTTTGTTTGTTATTAAGAATTAGAGTTACAGGCCAGCACCACAGCTCATTAGATTAATCCTCCACCTTGCGGCGCCGGCACACCAGGTTCTAGTCCCGGTTGGGGTGCCGGATTCTGTCCTGGTTGCCCCTCTTCCAGGCCAGCTCTCTGCTATGGCCTGGGAGTGCAGTGGAGGATGGCCCAAGTCCTTGGGCCCTGCACCCCATGGGAGACCAGGAGAAGCACCTGGCTCCTGGCTTCGGATCAGCGCAGTGTGCTGGCCGCAGTGCGCTGGCCACGGCGGCCATTGGAGGGTGAACCAACGGCAAAGGAAGACCTCTCTCTCTCTCACTGTCCACTCTGCCTGTCAAAATAATAATAATAATAATAATTAGGGTTACTGACAAAAACATTTTGTTGGAGACACAAATTTTATGTCTGAAGGCTTAAAGAGTACATGGCATACTCAGGAGATTGCAAAAACGTTTACTGGCTAAAAGAAGGGTATAGATTATATTAAACTTGTTAATTCACATCCTTATACATGGAACCCAGTAGTTCACAAATGAATAAATGTTGTAGAGAAGAAAACATAAGAAGTCCCTTAAGATTCTCTTTTTTTCTATCCTTAGAGTTGGTTTTGTGAATTAATCTTGTATCAAAAGACAAACTCTGTATGATACACAGAGATAATACATTTAAGCACATATAAGATACTTTAGTATGTGACCAGTCACTCTAAATCAACATTGCACATTTTTCAAATTAACTCCCATATGAGAAACAGTTTTCTGGATGAAGGAGACAGGCAACAGGTAGGTTAGTTAGTGCAGAGAAAGAAGACATTGAAAAAATTCTACTGAATGAGACATTTAGTAAAGTAAATATAGTAGATTCTGAATGTCTAGAAACTAGGGAAAATTTATAGAATAATAAAAATAAATTACAATTTTATTACTAGATTTGAGACTGATTGTTATTGGCCCCCAAGATATGGAGGTTTGTTTTGGTAGTTCAATTTTCCTAGAGCTACTGAGGAAAAAGCTTTCTACATACAAGCAAGTAAAATTGTTTGCATCAATTAAGAAAAATACAGTGCATTCCATGACATTATAATGATCCAGAATTATTCAATTTCATTTTATGAGAACATTTTTCAAATGCTTATAAACCTCCCAAATATAATATTTCTCAATTCAAGAAATGTTCAAATAGGTAGATTGGATTTCCAACTTGATAATATTACATCAGGACCTCATTTCATCACTTTTTCCCAATAGTCTAGAGATTAATCAATAAATACTTATTAGTTTTATCAACTCACTTCATATTATCTTTAAGAGATACAAAGCATTTTGTCTAAAGAATAATCACTTTTCTCTTTAAATACTGCCCAGCAATCCTTCAATAATTAAATTTCAATATTTATCAATTATCACAGCTATTGTAAAATGGTCAACAGAATTCATCACAAAATTAATGTTCTTGTTTCTTTCTGATATGTGGCTCTCCTCCCATATGGGAAATTCTTCTTCTTTTTTATGATATGGACTAAATTACATGTTGGCTTTGATTTTGCAATGTGTGTGTTTCTAATGAAATGTTGGCTCCTGAAACAAATATGCATTTAAAATGTATTTGTTTTCTTATTTATTTACTTTTGTTCATTTTCATTCTTTATTATTAAAAAATTTTAAGTTAAAAAAATGCATGTATTTCATACATCCTGATTTAGGAGCATAGTAATAACTTCCACACAACCCTCCATCCCGTCCACTCTCACAGCATTCCCTCCTCCTTCCTTTCTCATTCAATCCTTTAATTTTTACAATAATCTACCCTACTCTACACTAGATGAAGAATTCAACAAAGAGTAAGAAGGAAAAAAACGCTGTTCCTCAACTAAAGAAACAAGGGCTATAAGCAATAATTGAATCTCAAAATGTCAATTTAACTCATGTAAATTACATTATTTTGTACTCTATTAGTTACCACATATCAGAGAAAATATATGGTATCTGTCTTTTTAGTACTGGCTTATTTTACTAGTATAATGGTTTCCAGTTGCATCCATTTAGTTGCAAAAGACTGGATTTCATTCTTTTATGGCTGAGTAGTATTCCATTCTCTCTCTCTCTCTGTTTCTCTCTCTCCCCCAGCCCCTCAATTGATGGACATCCGGTTGATCCCATATCTTAGCTATTGTAAATTGAGCTGCAACAAACATGGGGGTACATATACCTCTTTAATATGCTGATTTTGGGGTAAATTCACAGAAGTGGGATTGCTCAGTCAAGCAGTAGATCTGTCTTCAGCTTTCTGAGGTATCTCCATACTATTTTCCACATTGGTTGTACTAGTTCACATTCCCACCAACACTGGATTAGGGTGTCTTTTTCACTGCATCTTCACCAGCATTTATTGTTTTTTGATTTTTGTATGATAGCCCTCCTAACTGGTTTGAGGTGAAACTCCATTGTGGTTTTGATTTGAATTTCCCTTAATGGTTAGTGATCTTGAGCATTTCATCATGTGTCTGCTGGCCATTTGCATTGCTTCTTTTGAAAAGTTGCCTGTTCAAGTCTTTGCATGTTTCCTAACTGGGGTCTCTTGTGTTTCCACATAAATTTTAACATAATTTTTACTATATCTGAGAAGTATGTCATTGGAATTTTGATTGGGATAACATTGAATCAGTAAATTACTTTGGGCATCATTGACATTTTGATGATATTAGCTCTTTCAGTCCAAGAACATGGAAAATTTTTCAATTTTTTGTGTCTTCTACTATTTGTTTCTTTAATGATTTATAAATTTCATCGTGGAGATCTTTTAACTCCTTGGTTAAATTTATTTCAGGGTTTTTAAATTTTTTGTAGCTATTGTGAATGGAACTGACCTTAAGAGTTATTTCTCAACCACAGCATTGTGTATACAAAGGCTACTGATTTTTGTGTGTTAAGTTTATATCCTGACACTTTACCAAACTCTTCTATGAGTTCCAGGTCTCTTTGTGGAGTCTTTTTGTTCCTGTATTGTTGAAGTTGATTTCTTCCCTGAAAGGATTCATTCTGAGAGGAGAAGCTTGGTGGGGGCAAGAGGCGCAGAGTCACCACACAGACCCCGGGAGTTGGGTGAAAGCAGGCCTGAGGCAAGCATCCCGCAGACTCGTTTATTTCAGCTGCTACAGCTGCTTATATAGCCAAGGCAGCCAATCCAATCAAGGGGAGGTCTATGCCCTAACCAATCACAGCCTGTTGCCAGGCAGTTTCCAAAGCCATCCAATCACAGCCTGTTGTCAGTCAGGCTCTGTTGCCAGGC
The DNA here is from genome assembly GCF_033115175.1 of Lepus europaeus. Taxonomy (NCBI): domain Eukaryota; kingdom Metazoa; phylum Chordata; class Mammalia; order Lagomorpha; family Leporidae; genus Lepus; species Lepus europaeus. Next base: position 42,119,278 of record NC_084832.1, on the reverse strand, counting down.
AGTTTCTGAAACCATCCAATCACAGCCTGTTGTCAGTCAGGCTCTGTTGTCATGTGGTTTCTGAAACCATCCAATCACGGCCTGTTGCCAGGCAGTTTCTGGTGTCAGCGACCATCTTGGCATGACCTTTTCACCTTCGCATTCCACCACACTGTATATTTAGAATCATGTCATCTGCAAATAGGGATAGTTTGATGTTCTCCTTTGCAATTTCTCTCCCTTTGATTTCCTTTTCTTGCTTAATGGCTCTGGCTAAAACTTCCAGGACTATATTGAGTAACAGTGGTGAATGTTGTCTTTCTTGTCTAGTTCCTGATCTTAGTGAAAATACTTCCAACTGTTCCCCCATTCAATAAGATGCTGGCTGTGGGTTTATCATAAATTGCTTATATTGTGTTGGGCAATGTTCTTTTCCTACCAATTTGCTTGAATTTTGGATTTGGATTGTTCTATAAGTCCTTGAGATGCATTGATAGCTCATTTATTTGATGCCTTTCCAACTCCTTGATATGGGCACTAATTGCTATAAACTTCCCTAGTAATACTGCTTTTGCTGTATCACCTAAGCTTTGATATGTTGTATTGTCATCTTCATTTGTTTCCAGAAATTTTTTGAATTCCTATTTGATTTCGTCCATTACCCACTGTTCATTCAGGAGCATGTTGTTCATTCAAGAGCATGTTGCTCAGTATCCATGTGTTTGCATATTTCCTAGAAATTCATAAGTTGTTTACTTCCAGCTTCATTCCATTGTGATCAGAGAAGATACATGATATGATTTCAATTTTTTTGGATTTATTTTATGGCCTAGCATATGGTCTGTCCTAGAGAAAATTCCTTATGTTGATGAAAAGAAAATGTTTTCTGAAACTGTGGGATGAGATATTTTTAGATATGTTGGGTCCATTTTGTCCAGAGTGTGATTAGCTCTGATTTTTTTTGTTGATTTTATGTCTAGTTGATCTTTCCATTAATGAAAGTAGAGTGTTGAAGTCACCCATTACTACTGTATTTGAGTCCATATCATCATTTAGATCCATTAACATTTATTTTAAGTATTCAGATACCCTCATACTGGGTACATATACATTTATTATATTCACATATTCCTGTGAATTGATCTATTAATCATTACATAATACCCTTCTTTGGCTCTTCTAACAGTTTTTTGTTTTAAAATTTACTTTGTATGATATTAGGATAGATACATTTTGCTTTCCATCAGCATGGAATATCTTTTTCCATCCTTTTAATCTTTGTGTATCATTGTTGTTGATGTGTGTTTCTTGTAGGCAGAAAATATATGGGTCATGTTTTTCAATCCATTTTGCCAGCCTATATCATTTAGTTGGAGAATTTAAGCCATTTACATTCAAAGTTACTAATTCTAATATTTCAGAAATTCAAAATCTAAGTTTCATATCATGTATGGATTTATTTAACTCATGAATTTTCTTCTCATTGCTTTTGAGTAATCTTTTTTTTTTTTTTGGACAGGTAGAATTAGACAGTGAGAGAGAGACAGAGAGAGAGAGGTCTTCTTTCCGTTGGTTCACCCCCAAAATGGCTGTGCCGATCCAAAGCCAGGAGCCAGGTGCTTCCTCCTGGTCTCCCATGCGGGTGCAGGGCCCAAGCACTTGGGCCATCCTCCATTGCCTTCCTGGGCCACAGCAGAGAGCTGGACTGGAAGAGGAGCAACCGGGACTAGAACCTGGTGCCCATATGGGATGCCAGCGCCGGAGGCGGAGGATTAACCAAGTGAGCCACAGTGCCGGCCTTTTGAATAATCTTATGATCATTCTTTTTAATTCCTTTTCAGGCATTTCATTAGTCCCTTTGCCTTCAGATTCTAATTTTGAAATGACGTTGTGTTCCTTTTGGGGAATCATGTTATCTTCCTTATTTTTGTTTCTTGACTTTTTGCATTTCTTTTTATGTGTTGGTAGAAATATCAATTGGTTTTCTCTTTTGATGGATTTTTTTCTTTGAACTATGCACTCTCCAAAGCCGGTGGCTCCTTCAGCACCCAGCTGCAGGGGTCGTGTGTGATGTCTGCACTCCTTGTTGCATGTCCACACCTTCCAGGTTGCTCCAGGACATGCCTCTTCCTTCTGTAGAATTTCCACTGCAAACTTCTCCCAACTCTCCCCTAGGAATGCATTTCTGTTGCTGTGGATTCGTTCTGAGAGGAGCAGCATGGTGGGGGCAAGAGACGAGGAGTCACAACACAGACACCGGCAGTTGGGTGAAAGCGGGCTAAAGGAAAGCAGCTTGCAGACTCATTTATTTCAGTTGGTGCAACAGCTTACATAGCTGAGGCAGCCAGTCCCATCAAGAGGCAGTTTATGCCATAACCAATCACTGCCTTTTACCAGGCAGGCTCCTTTGCCAGGTGGTTTCCGAAGCCATTTCCTGAGTAACTGACACTTGATTGCCAGCAGCCATCTTGGGACAGCCTTCTCATTCTACCATACACTTCCTCCACTTTTCTTCTGCTGTTTTCCACTGTTCAAAAGCAGCATGTCTTTTCCCTACCCAGCCATCTTAGATCTTAACAACAATTGATATTTATTTTTTTTTCCCTTTGTAACAATTCAAAGGCATGTTTAAGACAAGCAAACAAGTTTCCTACATACAGTGTTCATGGGCCTGTGACCTTCAGGATATTATTAGAGGCACAGGGACATAGAAAATCCCCTGGGTGGGAAAAATGTTTTTAAAGATTTATTTGTTTATTGTAAAGGTTGATTTACAGAGAGAGAGAGAGAGAGAGAGATCTTCCATCCGCTGGTTCACTCCCCAAATGGCTGCAATGGTCAGAGCTGGACCCATCTAAAGCCAGGAGCCAGGAGCTCCATTCTGGTCTTTTACATGGATGCAGGGCCCAAACACTTGGACCATCTTCGACTGCTTTCACAGGCCATTAGTGGAGAGCTGAATTAGAAGTGATGCATCCCAGACTCGAATTGGAACCACAAAAGAAGGCTTAACCTATGATGGCACAGTTCCCCCCTGCCTTTTTTGTTTAAAGATTTATTCATTTTTCAGGCTGGCGCCATGGCTCAATAGGCTAATCCTCTGCCTGCAGCACTGGCACACCGGGTTCTAGTCCTGGTTGGGGCACCAGATTCTGTCCTGGTTGCCCCTCTCTCAGGCCAGCTCTCTGCTATGGCCCAGGAGTGCGGTGGAGGATGGCCCAAGTGCTTGGGCCCTGCACTCGCATGGAAGACCAGGAGAAGCACCTGGCTCCTGGTTTTGGATCAGTGCGATGTGCCAGCCACAGCGCATAGGCCGCAGCGGCCATTGGAGGGTGAACCAACGGCAAAAGGAAAACCTTTCTCTCTGTCTCTCTCTCACTGTCCACTCTGCCTGTCAAAAAAAAAAAAAAAAAAGGAAGATTTATTTATTTTTTTTGAAAGGCAGAGTTACAGAGAGAGTGCACGTGCGTGCGCGAGAGAGACAGAGACAGAGGGGAAGATATCTTACAAGTCTTGCCTAGCAGCATTTTATTATTGACAATGAATTCATTGCATCTCACAATTTTCCCTTTCATAAAGATTTTTGAATGCATTTCCTCTCCCTGCTTCCCAGTTGTATATTGTTCGTTTGAAGGGTGTGCATTTTGTTGTAGGGTGGGAGGTGATCGTTTGGGGAGCAGTGTATGGATGTTAGAAGATAACATGTCTTTTTTTTTTTTCCACATCAATAGTCTTTTATTGCATTATTAAAATACCACAAGACACAATTTGGGTTCTTGTTTCTGCAGCCGGACAAATTTTAGGTCTTATTCATCAGCCTGCTGAACTGTTCCTTTTTCAGAGACATAGATACCATCCAAAATTTTTCTGATATCTTTATTTTTAACTGTTGTTGCCTGCTGAATCAAAGCAGCTGAATTTGAAACAAGTTCAATATCATTTCCTTCAAGCACTAATTCATCTTTCTGGGCTTGAGACACTGAACAGGCAACACCTGGCCTCATCCGAACCCTTCGGATGTATTTTTCACCCAAGAAATTTCTGATTTCAACAAGAGACCCGTTCTCTTGAATAACCACATTGATGGGGAAGTGAGCATACACAGACCTCATCTTTAAACGGAAGCCCAGTGTGATCCCCTTGATCATATTCTGTACATGACTACAGATCGTGCGAACAGTTGCCAGTTCCTTTCTATTTCCCCACCATTTGTCAACCCGGAGCCTTTTCTTTTTCTTTCCCAGGAGACTGAGTTCCACATTGATGTGATTGAAGTTCCTCTGCAGGGTTCCTCTGGGGCCCTTCACAAGGACTGTGTGCCCCTTCAGACTGATGTCGACATTTTCTGGGATGTCGACAGTCTGATTGCTGAGAATAGTCTTCATTCTTGCAATCCATAAGCTGTACATTGGAAATTTATATTCATTAAATAAAAGTTAAAAAAAATAAAAAAAGAAGATAACATGTCTTTAGTCCAGTTTCAGAGAACCCATATTCAAATCTAATGGAAAAAGCTATGATACCATTGAGTAATATTCATGAACTTGGTAAGATTTTAGATTATATCCTTTTGGGGAAAGGTTAATTTTTTTGTCCATGGAAAATGAAATTTGCATCTAAATTTGTGACAAACTTATGTAGAATGTTTTAAATTTCTACCAAGATCAGAATTTCTCCCTTCTTCCTCAGGACTCAGCTGGACATTTTCCAGTTAGCATGGCCATCATATGACCAGTGAAAATGAAGGGAATATGAACGTTGGCCTATTTGAGCCAAAGCTTGGGTCAGCACAGGATCCAAAGAAAGAAGGAGGTTAGTTTCATGAAAATCTATGTGGAAGAATGTTCTCCACCCATGCATGTTATTATAATTTCCAGTGAGTTGGCTGTGCCATGACTCACTAGGTAACCCTCTGGCTGTGGCGCCGGCACCCTGGGTTCTAGTCCCGGTTGGGGCACCAGACTATGTCCCGGTTGCTCCTCTTGCAGTCCAGCTCACTGCTGTGGCCCAGGAGTGCAGTGGAGGATGGCCCAGGTCCTTGGGCCCTGCACCCGCATGGGAGACCAGGAGGAAGCACCTGGCTCCTGGCTTCAGATCGGCACAGCGCACCAGCCCCAATGCACCAGCCATTGCGGCCACTTGGGGGGTGAACCAACAGAAAAAGGAAGACCTTTCTCTCTGTCTCTCTCTCTCTCTCACTGTCTAACTCTGCCTGTAAAAAAAATAAACAAATAAAAAATATATTTATAGTTTCCAGTGAGTGAAAAACAAACTCCCATTACATTAAGTCACTCAAATGTTATTTGTAAGCACTAGCTTACCTTCGGCAATCATACCAATAATAGAAATGGAAATGAAAGTCTAAGAACAACAGAGACTGTTATCAGTAGAATAGGTTAGCAATTAAAGTAGGAATTAGAGTCAAAGTTGATCAGAGGGGGAAATCTCCTTTACACTTTTATCTAGTGAATTCCTTTAACTAAGTATGTAACCTTTAACTTGGACTTTAAGCAATCCCAATTTGACATCTACAGTCTTTCCCTGCTTTATATTCCTGTTGGTTGTAATTCAGTCACATTTATTTTTTTCAGTTCCTCAAATGTGACAAGCTTCACCCCACTCCCTTTCCCCATCACAGCCAGGCATACTGTTAAGAGTTGGGGATACCTGGGGATAGGATGGAGATCTAGATATGGTAACCACTCTTCTAGAGCTTAAATCAATGAAGATGACTTGGTAAAAGAATCTAACAGAGTACAAAAAGTGTAATGTATATGAATGAAAGCGACATTTTGAGATTTGATTACTGTTTACAACCCTTGTCTCTACTGTTGAGGAACAGTATTATTTTCTTGTTTTTAATTGCTGAATTCTTAGTGGAGGGTTAAGCTTATGATTTAAAAATATACTGAAAGTATGTCATTTTAAAAATTAAAAGAGGGGGCCAGTGCTGCGGCTCAATAGGCTAATTTTCCGCCTGTGGCGCTGGCACACCGGGTTCTAGTCCCGGTCGGGGTGCCAGATTCTGTCCCAGTGGCTCCTCTTCTGGTCCAGCTCTCTGCTATGGACCAAGAGAGCAGTGGAGGATGGCCCAAGTCCTTGGGGCCTGCACCTGCATGGGAGACCAGGAGAAGCACCTGGCTCCTGGCTTCGGATCAGCGCAGTGTGCCGGCCGCAGCGGCCATTGGGGGGTGAACCAATGGAAAAGGAAGACCTTCCTCTCTCTCTCTCTCACTGTGCACTCTGCCTGTCAAGAAAAAATTAAAAGAGTGTGCAAGTGCTGTAGTTTGAGTTATGCCTGTGATGCCAGCATCCCAGGCATCGGTCTGAGTCCCAGCTACTTCGCTTCTGATCCAGCTCCCAACTAATGTGCTTGGGAAAACAGCAGAAGATCCTGTACCCCTGTGGGAGACATGGAAGAAGCTCCTGGTTCCAGGCTTTGAACTGGCCCAGCCCCAACTGTTGTGGCCATTTGAGAAGTGAACCACAATATGGAAAATATCTCTCTCTTTCTCTCTCTCTCTCTCTCTCTCTCTTTCTCTGAGGGTGTGTGTGTCTCCCTGTCTGTAATTCTGCATTTAAATAAATAAATCTTTTTAAAAAAAAATAAAAAGAAAGAATTAAAAAAAGGAGGAGAGAGTTTGGGAGTATAGGTGTGAGGAAGAATAACGGTAGAAGTATCACTATGCTCCTAAATCTGTATATATGAAAGAAATATAATTTATTCACCTTATAAAAATTTAAAAAATGAAAAAAGCATTATAGTAAGGGATTTTAATGAGGTGGATGCATTGGATCGGGAAAATTGTATGAGAGTTTGTGAAGTAAATTGGTTTTCATGTTTTCATGGAGGAAATATTCAGGGACATGATAATAGTAGGAAGGGGAATATACAAGTACGGTGGTATAGCAAGCAAAGCAGCACCCACTTTGTGACACATTTATTTTGCCTTTTGTAGCTACTGTCATTGTGTTTAAACTTATAATAAAGTACATTAGTGAAACACAATGGATTTCATATAATTTCAGTTTGTTTTGCTTGAAGAGCGGTAAAAAGCTAGGCAGGAACACAAAGTTTATGACAAAAGTATAATGGAAGCCACATAGACCTCAGGACCTCCACACTTTGAGGCTTGTAGTGCCAAAGAATCAGCTGCTGCAAACCACCTTGCAACAAAAAATCAGCAAACTGAAAAGTCCCTACTTTTCTGGCCATGTACCCCTCAGGTATATGTGAACCGAATCCATTCTTGAGTGCAGTTGAATATTACCAGATTCTTTTTACTCAATAAATTACCTTGATAATTAGAAAGAGTTGCATGTTTTTGTAAAGAGTATTCTCTGTCTTCTTCTTATTTATCTTGGATCCAATAGCTGCCATAAAATCCCAGATTTCACACTTCAATGAGGATTAGCTCAAGGGTCACGTCTTTATGCTTCCATGAAACTAAATCATTGGCCTCAAAAGCTGTTAATATTTGACTTCCACACTGACAAAGGGAGCGTGCAACATGAAAAGACCTTCTTGTTGGTAATAACCACGGGGTAGAGTCATATTATATAATCCTAGAGAATAGAAACAATTCCAAAGAAATAGAGAGCAAAGAGCAATAAGTAAAATAATGTAGGGGGAGACCGAAGAAATAAAAACGTTTAAGATCATGAATGTCTTCACCTGTTAAGAATTTGATTCTGCAAAATAAAAAAAGGAATTCGTTGAAGGGTTTTAATGTGCCTAATGGTAAAATTTGGTTTTGATAAAGTAAGTCCAGATGCAATAGATGTACTTTTAGGAATGGATCATATGCCAGGCTATAGGAAATATCTAAGCAAATATTATTTTTAACTAAGCCTAAAGTAATGCTTGTGATGATAGACAGACAAGTATAAACTTAGGAGATATTTACATGGTAAAATTGATGTAAGTTGCTGAGCAATTGGATGTTACAATCAGATATGCAAGTGTGAAGGAGTTTCAATTGAATACTTTGTTGTAACTGACTCTTTTGGTGAACACCAGAAAATCAGTGTTAAGATGAAAATTATAATCAGTCTTGGGCTTGTTTAGTTTGAGGGGTCATTTAAAAATTCAAATAGAAATACCCTTAGCAGGAGGATATTCATTTCTGGAAATCAGAGGAGACAAGTGGAGCATGTTATGGCTTTGGAATGTATGAATCATTACATAGTAAGTGAAATGGTGGACCTGGAGAAGTAGTTTACAAGAGCTACCAAAAACATGGACCGAAATCAAGCTTTATAGATCTTCAATGTATACCAATTAACTAGCAGAGGATGACTCTGCAAAAAAATCTATAATGGGGGGCCGGTGCCGTGGCTTACTTGGTTAATCCTCTGCCTGTGGTGCCGGCATCCCATATGTGCACCCGGTTCTAGTCCCGGTTGCTCCTCTTCCAGTCCAGCTCTCTGCTGTGGCCCAGGAGGGCAGTGGAGGATGGCCCAAGTGCTTGGGCCCTGCACCCGCATGGGAGACCAGGAGGAAGCACCTGGCTCCTGGCTTTGGATCGGCGCAGCACCGGCCGTAGCCGCCATGTGGGGAGTGAATCAATGGAAGGAAGACCTTTCTCTCTCTCTCTCTCTCATTGTCTATGACTCTACCTGTCAAATAAAAAAAAAATCTATAATACCAACAAAGAATGAAGAAAATCTGGAGGGTGTGGTTTGTTAAAGCATGAGTGATGGATTTAAATTTATAAAAGTGATCAGTGGCCCTGATGACAGCCAACTCAGTGTGGTAATAGAGTGGAAGTCAGATTGATTTTAGAGGCCAGGTAAGGGAAAGTGATGATATGGTGACAGTGAATTCAGCCAGCTCTTCTGAGTAGTTTGGCTGTGAAGGGCAGACAGTGGAGTAACAGCAGAAGGAACATAGAGGGAAAAGAAACACATTTTAATAATAAAGATAATTGATAATATGAAGTTCTTGTGAGATCCAAGATGTCTGAGGACATCAGCTTCAGCTGCTCTGGGATATGAAAAGAACAAAGGAAGCATGGGGAGGGAGCTACAGATAACCTAAAAGCCCAAAACAACCTTCTATTTGTCCCCTGGGTGTATTTCCTGACACTTTGTTGTTTCCTTTCACAGTCCTACTTCCTCTGACCTAAGGCGGTCTGCAGAGATAATGCCCAGGGTTCATATCATTGGGCCTGCAGGCAAGTTAAAGGCCCTGAGTATTCACCCACCTTAGTGTTTTTCCAGGTATGGAGAACTCATAATGCTTTTCTTTTTTTTTTTTTTTATTTATTTGACAGAGTTACATACAGAGAGGAGAGACAGAAAGAGAGAGAGAGAGAGAGAGAGAGAGAGAGAGAGGTCTTCCATTCACTTGTTCACTCCCCAATTAGCTGTAACAGCCAGTGCTGCACTATTCTGCAGCCAGGAGACAGGAGCTTCTTCTGGGTCTTCCACTTGGGTGCAGGGCCATCTTCTACTGCTTTCCCAGGCCATAGCAGAGAGCTGGATATGAATTGGAGCAGTTGGGACTTGAATTGGCCCCCTTGTGGGATGACAGCACTACAGGCAGAGGTTTTACCTGTTACACCACAGTGCTGGCCCCCACAATACTTTTCTTTATTCTAGTATTCTCTAACACTTTAGGTAATTCTATAAATACGTGAAACAATGGAGTGAGGATAGAGAAGATACTGACCTACTGGACCTTAGCCATGGCATTTTAAACCCAAAAACAACAAAAAGTGTTTATTAAACAAAATCTTTTTCATCTTCCACTTGCTACATATAAATTTCCCAGAGAAAAAAACCTTGTTAGCCTAAGGCTGCTTAACTGTCCACAACAAAATTTATGTATCTTCACAAACTTTGTAAGAGTACTAAAGTTCCATCTACTTTTACTTTCTTCTAGCTTAGCAAAACCATCTGTCTCAGTCTGTTTGAGCAATAGGACTATATGCCTTAGATTAGTCATTGTTTAAAACCGGAATTTATTGTCCACAATTTTGAAGGCTGAGAGGTTCAAGGTGCAGACCCCAATAGACTGAGCATCTGCTCAGGGTCATGTACGTCACAGATGGTCCTGTTGGACCCTCGAAACACAGGAGGAAGATACAATCTCCTTTAAGCCTCTTTAAAAGGGCATTCATTTCACTTAGGAAGACAGAGCCCTCAGAACCCAAATACTCCCTACAGGTATCTTAATGCTATCACACAAGGGATTAGATTTCAACATACATTTTGGGGTGACACAGACTTTCAGAACATAACATCATCTCCATCTCTTCTTATTCTGGAAGTCTACCTCTTTGACTGCTATTAAGAAATATTTGTAGGGAATGTGAGTAAATGATCCAGCAGTTAAGATGCCATTTGGGACCCCCACATTCCATAACAGACTGGGTTTAATTCCTAGCTCTTGTTGTTGACTCAAAATTTATTCTATCTCACACCCTGGGAGGAAGCAAGTGATGCTTGTGTCCCTGTCACCCTCAAGAGAGATCTAGATATAAAGTTTGTAACTACCGGCTTCAACCTGGCCCAGCCCCAGCTGATGCGGGCATTTGGGGAATGAACCAGATAAAAGAGCATGCCCTATCTCATATATGTATGAGTGTGTATATATATATATATATACACATATGTATATATGTATATATATGTGTGTGTATGTATATATATATGTATGTACATATATATGAAATCACTCAGGAGTTACTAAAACTTCGAGGAAATATCTGAGTTTATTTTCTTCAATATTTCTTTCCCTATTTCTCAGAAATTTTAGAAAGGAAGCTATACCATGCATTTTGTGTAGGGTATATTAGAGTGTCATCTTGTGTCAGAGCAAAATTTGCAACTATTGGATGTCTCTACAATGGTTGCTATTAAAAGTAGATAATGTACAAATCTTTACATATTCCATTGAAGTATCAACCATGATATATTTTCCTTTTGCTCAAATATCAAATACAAATTTAGCCTTTCATTACATGAGCTGTTAATTGGTATATGATCATTCATAAATTACTGTTAAAATAATCTCTGGAGTAGGTATTGTAGTACAATGGGTTAAGCCACAGGCAATGATGCAGGTATAACTTAAAGAGCCCTGACTGGAGTCTTGGGTGCTGCTCATCTGATCCAGCTCCCTGATGATGTACCTGGGAAAACAGGAGAGAGTGGTCAAAGTGCTTGGGCTCCTGCCACACACTTGGGAAACCTGGATAGAGTACCAGGTTCCTGGCTTCAGCCTGGACCAGCCCTGACCATTATGAACATCTGGGGAGTGAACCAACAGATGGAATCCATGTTCTCTCAACTTTCTCACTCTCTCTCTCTGTCACTCTTCACAAAAATGATTTCTGTCATAAATCACAGCAACATGTTTGGCTCTGTTATGGTAGTTTATAAGAAAAAGAATGTAAATTGACACAATCTGTCAATAAAATCCACTATAGTAGATTATTGTAGCATATGGAGTAAGATGAAGAAAACAATTAAAAACATCTAATTGAAACCAATCATTAATGCCACAAGAACCTAACCTGACTTTTTTTGTGAGAGTAACATAAGAATTATTAATGCTCAATTAAATTGAAACATTCTTTACTAAGTATTTTAATTCCTTTGGTGTAAAAAAAAAAAAAAGGAATAGTCTCCCTTCTCTCCCCAAACTGAGAAAAAATCTAATGAGGTATATTTTTAAAGTTAAAAAAAAATTAACTAGAGAACAGATATAAAGTATCTACAGAAACAATTAAATTATTTTATGCTAGATACCTGATAGAAAACAATGTTTCTCAATGAAGTATTTATTATTTTATTCTAATTTTAGAAATTCTCAGGTGACTTTGAGAGGTCAAATTATCACATAAAATTATGAAATAATTTCAATTCTTTCATAGTAAACTGCGAATGTTGTTCATTATATCTATTCATTTGGCTTTAAGGTATGTTAGACTTTCTTTCTTTTTTAGCTTAAATGAGGAGCTAACTGCAAATGGTATAAAGAATACCAGATTACAACTGCGCCAGATGTTTGATGCAATATGTAAAACCTGTCACATAAAGTAAGAGAAAAGTTATTTTTAAAAGAATATTTGAGCATATAACTCCCATTCATCTGTTCTTTTCCAGACTATACCCTGACTTTTATATAAATTATAAAAGGTGGTTCCATAGATGAAAGCTGTTTGTAATTTGTAGAGACCATTTTCTTGTCAACTTGGTAGTCTTTCTCATAGCTGTTTCATTATTAGGCAAACCAATTAACTGTGCTCAGAGTAAGCCACATATGCTAAGTACACAATTTGTATAAAGTTCTATTCTGTTCATTACCTTTATTCCAGTGATTTTTTTTCCTCTGACTTGGAGTAGTGGGTTCATTTTTTTTAATAAGAATTTTGTGTTAAAAATGGCATGTTGAAATGCCTGACATGAGAATTCTCAAACTGTCTTAACTAGATTTTGGCATTTAATAAGCTGTAAACTGCTGAAGCTATTTGCAGATGAAGTCTCATTTTTGTCCATCAGCAGGGGGCTGGAAGCATAATTAATTGAGTGAAAGTTAAAAGACGGACAGCACGGTTACATTTATGCAAATATTGCAGCAGAACATCTAACAGAAGAGAAAATAGCTTGCAACCCATTGGTTTGGTTTTGGATCAAAATCCACAGGGTCCATTTAAACATTGCAGATTGTGCATCTGACAATTAAGACTTTTAGTGTTTTTTTAATACTAGCAGTTATGGTAGGAATAGTAGGCAAAAGTTGAAGTCCAGAGAGACAATTCTATTTCTGTTCTCATTTTTTTTTTTACCTCTCATGAATGTTAAAATATACTTGCAAAAAAATCAAAAATCAAATGATGCATGTGTGTTCAACCATATGCCAGGCTGTGCTGTTTGTTTCTTTTATTCATATCCCAGGCATATGTAGCCTTGCACACCAAAGGTTCCATTTAATTAAAGTTAGTTAAAAGCTTAGACCACAGAGATCAGGACAGCTGCTTGAAATATTAACCTGGGTGCTGTTTGGGGACTGCAGGAAGCCTTTGACTGTGTTCTGTCTCCTATTACATATTTTGGTGGGGTTTTTCCCAGTTACTGTGTGTCTCGGAAGACTGCTGACTTCTCCTTAAAAGGTTGGGAAATGTTAACTTCCCTAATGATCACAGGAAATTTCAAATTGAAATTGTGCATATTCCTCATTTGTATGTTTCTCCTCTTCACTGTGAGGATCTGCATGACTACCTTAGTGATTGATTTTTTTGCTAGTTCCTTTGTGTATGTGCTTGATTTGTTGGCTATTCAGCAAGACGCTGCTTCCCATAGAGAAATTTCATAAGCATCATTTCTGTTTTATCTTCTCATACTTCTGTTCACAGGGTGGGTCTATCTTAGATTTTCATTTTAACTTACATTTTTAAGGAAATTCTACAGTGGGAGCTAGATTTCTTGTCAAAGCAAGGCTGGGCTTTGTGTGCACATCATAGAAGTATATGTGTCTTCTTTGGTATTGGAAAAACACAACATTTATAACTTTAAAAAACACCCTTAACTTCCATTACAACTATCATTTATCCTCTGCAAAGTAAAAGTTTAAGTTTAAAATTCAAAAACAAAACAAAACATAGAATATGGTATGTTTGATGCTTTCAAGATGTGGCACAAATTTTAAATACAAATCAAAACCAAATCCGACAACAAAAATATGGACTGTGAAATGGTTCTAAAAGAATCTAAGCTCAATGAATTATAAACATTAAAATATGAAAACATATTAAAACAATGTAATGTAAATGAATTCACAAGATTCAAGGTTCAACTGACATTCTGATATTATGTATTTTATGAAATTTGCTATTATTATAAGGTGTATTATTGAATAAAAATGTTCCTTCAATTACATCATGACATAAAGATGCTGGAAGACATTTTCTCTAGAATGTCATACCTTTTCATAAGTACATGACTTCTCATTATTCCTCAAAAATTTAATTCTAATTATGGAATAGGATTACATAATTTTCAGTATTATCAATCATTTACAATACTTTTCTAAAATGTTTTCCCTTTATAAGTTATTGCTACTTAATAGCATTTACAGTTCAAACATTGAAAATATTTCATGATTTATCTTCTGAAGAGTAACACTGAGCACCATTGATCAACAATTCGTTTCAGAAAATACAAGCTATTTAAAAATTTTAACACAAAAATATTTAGCAATTCCAAGTGAAATGCACAAGCACACACAAATTAGATCCAATCCTGAAAATATTCTTTTTTTTAAAAATCATTTCATTAAGTAAGTAGGAATGAGGAAATTAGTGCTAAAGTAAACTTATTTAAAGGCAAATATTTATCCAGACAGAATCTTTCATTTGTTAGACTTGCTAGTTTTCTGTTACATGTACTCTGCAAATGAGATTCTCACGATGTAAAGCACGAGATTTTTGTTTTTCCCTGTGTGTTCTTGTTTCTTTTTTACATTAATAATAACTTGAATTTTGCTATGGAAAATCATAACAGTGTTAGATTTGTTGAGATCCTCCTACCTTTAACATCATTCCAAAATTTTTCAGTTGTCTAATCATTTAGAATATCCTTTACTTATAGTGAAGAGTTCACTACTCTATAATGTGAAAATTTCATTCTATGAAGGAAAAGTATACTTTCCCTATTTGGTTGAGAAATGTAAAACACTCTTTTTTATGCCATAGGATAAATACTCTGGCTTACCTAAAAATATGAGAAAGGAACTTCCTCCTTAAATATATCTTCATTTTGATCTATGTATATTTTGAATTAAATAACCCAATAATTTTTTCTCTTAGATATAAAAATGAAATTAAAATAGCAAATAGAAATGTTAACATATTAAATAACAATATATTTATTGTAAAAATATGAAAATAATTTGAAGATTTAAACTTTAGGTATTCTGCTAGCGTATTCAAATGACATGAGATACTTATGCTAAAACTCAATTACAGCAGTCACTCATCTTGTTTCTTGTTTTCAAACACAAGAGAAAAATTTAAGGACATAAATTATAAAAGAATATACAGATACATATATCTGAGTAGTAATCACTCAGCACATGTGTTACTATCGATTAATAAATAGAAAAGTTTCTAGCCTAAGGAAAACAGAAAGAAAAGGAAAAAAAAAAATCTAGTAACATCTGTGTTTTAATGTATATCCCTCTGGGATAAGTACCAGTTAAAGCTACTAAGACAGAATGGCAATGAAATTTCTGCTGGTTGTGAGTTAGTCAAGCTTGTAACTCTTCTTGTCTTGGAAACCTCATGCAAAAGGAATATAAGAACCACAAAACCACTTCTAAGAAGTCAATGCCAAATTTACTCTACCAAAGTAGATTATGAAATGTTATAAACAATATGTTGTGATGGGATTAAACACTACACTTATGGGAACAATTAGATCTCTGCAAGGATTCAATCTATTATAGCTAGAGTGTTTCCAGAAGTAAATTTCAATAAATGAACCAAATATAAAATGGGATTTCATCTCACTTTTTACTTTTATTACTCAGCTCTCTCTAATTAGTTCAAAATAACTAATGTTGATAAGATTTGGATCATAACACCTAAGTATAAAAATATGTATTCAGAGGTCATATAGATATCCAAGTTTATTTTTCTAGGAAAAGAGATTAAGGACATTGACATGGTAATTCATTGTATATTATTTATAATGTCTTAGACATAGAAAGCATTATCTTGGCCGGCGCCATGGCTCACTTGGCTAATCCTCCACTTACGGCGCCAGCACCCCGGGTTCTAGTCCCGGTTGGGGTGCTGGATTCTGTCCCAGTTGCTCCTCTTCCAGTCCAGCTCTCTGTTGTGGCCTGGGAAGTCAGTGGAGGATGGCCCAAGTGCTTGGGCCCTGCACGCAAATGGAAGACCAGGAGGAAGCACCTGGCTCCTGGCTTTGGATTGGTGCAGCGCGCTGGCCGTAGTGGCCATTTGGGGGGTGAACCAATGGGTAGGAGACCTTTCTCTCTGTCTCTCTTTCTCTCTCACTGTCTAAATCTGCCTGTCAAAAAAAAAAAAAAAAGACAAAAAACAAAAAACAAAGAAAGCATTATCTTTACTTCAGAAGGAATAAATCCTTTTTTACTGGAACATGCAAGTCAATTGGTATATGAGTTCAGTAATTTTCCTCTTCTGATGAAAATATTTTTAATGGAAGGAGGAAAAAGTAAATACATCTGTATTTTGGTTAATTTTTCCTTATATATTCAAGAAAAAATTTGCAAATAATAATGACAAACAAGAGCTCTTCTGTATTTAAAACACATATTTTATAGTCATTTTCTCATTTCATACTAATTTTGCAAATAAGAAAACTGGGGCATAAAAATTTAAATTATTAAATAAATGCACTTGAAAGGAGGAAGAATCACGTTTTGTTTTTTCTTAAAGATTTACTTATTTATTTGAAAGGCAGAGTTACAAAGACAGGAGGTCAAAGAAAAAGAGAAATCTTCCAATGGTTAGGGTTGGGTAAGGTCAAACCAGGATCCTAGAACTCCATCCAGGTCTTCCACATGAGTTGCAGGGGTCTAAGCACTTGAGCTATCTTCTGCTGCTTTCCTAGGAACACTAGCAGGAAGCTGGATTGGAAGTGGACTGACTGGGTCTCAAATTAGCACTGTGCCATATCACTGGCTCTAAGAAGCAGAATTTGAGCTTAAGTCTGTTGGACCTCAATTCTTAATTGTATTAAAACTACCAGTAAGGGGTCCACGCTGTGGTATAGCAGGTAAAGCCACTGCCTGCAATGCCGGAATCCCATATGGGCGCTGGTTCCAGTCCCAGCTACTCCTCTTCCTATCCAGCTCTCTGCTATGGCCTGGGAAAGCAGCAGAAGATGGCCCAAGTCCTTGGGCTCCTGCACCCACGTGGGAGACTCAGAAGAAGCTAGTGGCTCCTGGCTTCGGATCAGTGCAGCTCCACCCATTGGGGCCATCTGGGGAGTAAATCAGCAGATGGAAGACCTCTCTCTCTCTCTCTCTCTCTCCCTCTTTCTCTCTCTCTCTTTGCCTCTCCTCTCTCTGTGTAACTCTGACTTTCAAATAAATAAATAAATCTTTGGGGAAAAAAAAAGAAAGAAAAAAGCTACTAGTGGTAACTTTCTAATAGAAAATTGACCATTTTAATTGGGCAGTTTCCTAGGTTTTTTGATTGTTTAAACATTTCTTTCCTTTTTTCCTCCCTTACTTACTGAATTAGATTAAATATAAGAATACAAATCATTGGAGTTTTGTTTGAATTCTTACCCTTCCATTTATTAGCTGAAAGATACAGTGGAAATTATTCATAGAAGTCATGACATTTTAGAGAAACTGAAGTGCATTACAAATACTTAAAATGGTAGATGTCATGATAATCATTTTTGTTCCTCTTATTTAAATGTATTAGAATTTTAAAACATTTTACAAAGCCTGATATACTTTCTTATAGTATAGTAGAAATTAAATAAAGAGATTGCTTATTTTCCTCTCAGTTTGATAACAAATTTTTAACACCGATTTACGGTGCATCCAAAAATAATTTATGAACTAAAAGAAAACATGTTAATCACTCTCTACATCTTTAACAGAAGGTTCTATAGACAGCATTGTTAGAAAGTACTAGAGTTATCCATGCTGTAGGTGAAGAAATTGTTGAAAGTTTAGCATTAATGTATAAAACTATCTAAAAATGTGGAACAATGAAATTAATGAGTTACATGTGGTATAGATGGTTGTAGTGATCTGTACTACACTGTACAGATCTGTACTTTGAACAAAAATATAAGAATGAAAGATACAATAGTAAGACAAAAAAACAATGTGGAGACAAATGCAGACACAAGTCCATGAGAGAACATACTGGAACCATGTAAAAAATGTAGGGCAAAGGAAGTTAGCCCAAGTTCAAATGACAAAATGAAATGAGGTGGTAACACTTAAGGAAAAAGTGGGTTTAAATTACCCAAGGAACTCAAAATCAGAGTTTATCAGAAGAAAACCATCTAATATATGGGAAAATACTGCAAAATAAAACATTATATCATAAAATTTTTAGAGTTGAAAAGGTAGTAGAAGGAATTATTACAATATGGAAAAGTGATCTTGATGTTGTAAACGTGCTTCTGAGGTACATGAATCATTTATTGATCTCATCCTTCTCTCTCTCCCCTTCTGAACATTCTTTTTTCCTTTCATTCCATAACCATCCTCTCTCATGGTAATAAAAGTGTATAAAAAGCCAGTAGTGGCCGGCGCCATGGCTTAACAGGCTAATCCTCCGCCTTGTGGCACTGGCACACCGGGTTCTAGTCCCGGTTGGGGCGCCGGATTCTATCCCGGTTGCCCCTCTTCCAGGCCAGCTCTCTGCTATGGCCCAGGAAGGCAGTGGAGGATGGCCCAAGTCCTTGGGCCCTGCACCTGCATGGGAGACCAGGAGAAGCACCTGGCTCCTGGCTTCGGATCAGCACGATGCACCGGCCGCAGCGGCCATTGGAGGGTGAACCAACGGCAAAGGAAGACCTTTCTCTCTGTCTCTCACTATCCACTCTGCCTGTCCAAAAAAAAAGCCAGTAGTATTAAAGAGTGAGCAGGTATATGATGAAGATGACTTGACATTTACTGTGACATTGTTTGCTCACAAATCTTGTCTGCTATTTTGACCAACTTCTGTAAAATAATCTGGAAGCCATCTGATAATTTCACGATGTTGTCATAGCTAATTTCATTTTTTCTGATGGTTTATGTACCTTAAATGCCCTCCCATCATTTTACTATGAATAAAATGTTTGAATTCCAGAAAAGGCTGAAACAGAATGATTCTCTTCACCCAAGACTTGTTAATATACTCCAGAGAAATAAGAAGTTAAAATAAATCAGAAGAGGAATATCATCTGAATTTATAGAGTCATTTAAGAATTTTAAAAATCCATCATTTGGCAAAGCTACTGCTTAATATAAGAATATTACAAAAAGACTGTAGTAGAATGGAATTAAAATATAAGTTTATTTTGATGCAAAAAGAAATCTTTGAAATCCATGCATAGTTTTGTGCTTGAATTTTTCCACAAACATTTTGAAGGTCTCTTCTTGTGTAGATACTTTAATAACTAGTATTGGCTGAATGCTGCAAAATACCCAACCTTCTCTTGTAAACTTTGTATGGGTTACATTGGATAATATCAATCATCAAGAGAGATAATATTATTTTTGTCATTCTCATTGTGCACAAAAGGAAACTGAAAAGTGAGTTATAGAAAGCAAATACCCAAGCTTTTTTGTTAAATTTCATTAATATAACATGATTTTACATTTAATACTTTCCAAGATGAAGCAGGAAAGAGTGATCTTGGGAATTTCTTTGAAGTACATACATTGAAGAAATGGATTTAAATATTCTGGAATGGGAGCTGCATTTGGTCTGGCTGTCACGATGGTGCTTGGGATTCCCACACTTCATATAAAAGTGCCAGCGTTCAAGTCCCAACTCCTTCAACTTCCTGCTAGTTGGTGTCCAGGGAGGTAGCATGTGCTAGTTCAGACAACTGGATCCCTACTACCCATGAGGGAGACCTGGATGGGGTTCCAGGTTTTTGGATTTGGCCTGGACCAGCCCCAGTCATGGTAGTTTCTTCAGGGAGTGAACAAGCAGACAGAAGATAGCAAAAGCCTCTGTCTGGAAGTCTCTTTCTCTCTGTCTCTTTGCCTTTGAAATAAATAAAATAAACAAGTAAATAATTTAAATAATTAAATAAATAAATGAATAATAATCTAGGGTAGGACATCCAATGAATTTTCTGCAAACTCTGGAAATTTAAAATACTTTAAGAATGAAGAATTTAATTTTAAATTTTATTAACTTTTAACTAATTTAAGTGTGAACAGCTACAGGTGCCATATTGAACAGCATGATCTAGAGTAGTAAAAGTTTGGATTGTATACTCACTTCAATAAGTAAACTCATCATTGAAACAGAATATTCTATAGCCTGCAACCTTAAAAATATAAGACATAACATTGTAAAATGTTCCATTGACATTTCAAGATCTAGGATTTTATCAGGTAAAGAAATATTAATTTTCCAGTAACCAAATAAACATTGTCTTGGCACTATTCTACTAAATACACATAATCTCAAATTTGATAAACACACAGGAACTCTTAGATAAATGGAATAACACATTTTTAAAACTAATTTTTAGTAGGCAGCTCCAAGTTTTAATTTTAAGCCTGTATTTCATAATGAGGATTTAGGAAGATGTAGGGGAAATATTCCTAGAATCAGCCTCTTTCAAAGGGATCATGTTACATATATTTCACAGTTGGTCATGCGGTCATAGAGTTAAATTACACTGAAGCATTTGGGCATGATGGATACTGATTTTAAAAGGGATGGCTATCAGCTCTCCTGTTTGTCCAGGATCTGTTTAGGCTGCCCATTTATTATTATTATTATTATTATTATTATTATTATTAAATAAAATGAAAGAAAGGAAGTTTTTTTAAAAAAAGATTTATTTAATTATTTGAAAGTCAGAGTTACACAGAGAGGAGAGGGAGAGAGGGAGAGAAGTCTTCCATCCGATGGTTCATTCCCCAATTGGCTGCAATGGCCGGAGCTGTGCCGATCCGAAGCCAGGAGCCAGGAGCTTCTTCTTGGTCTCCCATGCAGGTCCCGGCACCAAGGATTTAGGCCATCTTCCACTGCTTCCCAAGGCCATAGCAGAGAGCTGGATATGAAGTGGAACAGCAAGGTCTCGAACCAGCGACCATATGGGATGCCGGCACTACAGGCCAGGACGTTAACCCACTGAGCCACAGTGCCGGCCCCAGAAAGAAAGTTTTCTTCTCTCTCTACTTAACAAATTACTATCAGATTGATAAATCATGTCATGTATAACATATGATTCCATCTTTTTCCCATTCTGTATGGAGTGGTTCATTCATGGATATGTGTCATACAATTTTCTTTTAAATACGAGAAACTGACCATGAAGTTACTCCCTGCCATCTTTTCTGTTTTTTTTTTCTTTTCTTTTAAAAAATATAGTATTATTTTCCCTTCTTTTGTTTAAAAATATTTGTTTATTTATTTGAAAGGCAGCATTACATAGAGGCAGAGGCAGAGAGATAAGAGATCTTCCCCAGTGGCCGCAAAGCTAGAACTGGGCCAATCTGAAGCCAGAAGCCTGGAGCCAGGAACTTTTTCTAGGTCTCTCATGAGGGTGCAGGGGCCCAAGCACTTTGGGCCATCTTCTACTGCTTTCCCAGGCCATAGCAGAGAGCTGGATCAGAAATGGGGCAGCCGTGTCTTGAACTGGCACCCATATGGGATGGCAACGCTGCAGGCAGCGGCTTTCCCTGCTAAGCCTCAACGCCAGCTCCTTTTTCCCATTATTAATGGCACAACTTATTTTCTCTATTTGAATGCTTACTTGGGGTGGGCATTGTGGCACAGCAGGTAAAGCCTTGGCCTGAAGCACCGGCATCCCATAGGGGCGCCGGTTCTAGTCCTGGCTGTTCCTCTTCCGAATCAGCTCTCTGCTATGGCCTGAGATAGCGGTAGAAGATGGCCCAGGTCCTTGGGCCCCTGCACCCACATGGGAGACCTGGAAGAAGCTCCTGGCTTCTGGCTCCAGATTGGCACAGCCCCAGCCGTTGCAGTCATCTGGGGGGTGAATCAGTGGATTGAAGAGCTCTCTCTCTGTCTCCACCTCTCTCTGTCTTTCAAATAAATAAAATATACCTTTAAAAAAAAAAAAACTTACTTGATGTCTTTTTTTTTTTTGGAAGTACATGTTAGTTTCTAGGATTCAAAGTAGGTATAATTAGATGTTAAAGATACACATACAAATAGATAATTACCGAGCCGGCGCCACAGCTTAATAGGCTAATCCTCCGCCTGTGGTGCTGGCACACTGGGTTCTAGTCTCGGTCGGGGCACCAAATTCTGTCCTGGTTGCCCCTCTTCCAGGCCAGCTCTCTGCTATGGCCCGGGAGTGCAGTGGAGGATGGCCCAAGTCCTTGGGCCCCGCACCTGCATGGGAGACCAGGAGAAGCACCTGGCTCCTGGCTTCGGATCAGCGTGGTGCACCGGCTGCAGCGGCCATTGGAGGGTGAACCAACGGCAAAGGAAGACCTTTCTCTCTGTCTCTCTCTCTCACTGTGCACTCTGCCTGTCAAGAAAAAAAAAAATAATTACCTTTTCTCTGCACAGTTATATATAATAAGTTATTTTATATTTGGGTAATGAAATTTTGAATTAAAAAATGTGAACAAAGAAGAGGGAGTGCCCACTGACAAGATTCCACTGATCCCTAAGTGAACATGAGGTATAGTAACTAGAAAAGAGTCATTTTTTACAAAGTATTTCATTATTTAGGAGTTAGGTAACCCGGATGGACCTACCGTGCTGAACAGAAATAGAGCGCATAATGATTGTGACAGTGGAAAACTCTTTTGAAAATCAATTTGAGATTTGTGTATAGCCCTTGTCTATATTTCTGTAGAACTGTGGTCTTTCTACTTTTTACTTCTTGAACTCTAGTGAAGTATTAAGCCAGTGATTATAAGGCAAATTGAAAATATGTCATTGCAAAAATTAAAAGAAAGGAAAGAGGTAGGATGAAGGGAAGTATCATTATATTCTTAGAATTGTATCTATGAAATACATGAAATCTGTTTTCTTGATTTTAGAAAGCAAAAAATAAAAATCTAATTTTCACCCTTTCCAGGAACAAAAGAGGATGTCCTAAAAATCATAGCCACTGAGGATAAACATAGGAAAAATCCAAGAATCAAGCAAAACCACCAAAAGCAAAACACTTGAAAAAGTATAAAAATGTATCCTGAAGTTAGGTATCCTTTTAATTTACTTCCCTCATTTTCATAAAAGAAATAATTTGGAAAGCCAAGAAAACAGCAAATACCAAGAACCTTGACTCTTTATGTAATTAGAAGGCCATACAAAATCCTTGTAAACATTTTATGAACAATTTAAAACACACAAGGGAAAGTAGTAGTTATATTATGTTGATACTTACGTCTTCCAATTCAAGCTGAGCAAACTGCCAACAAGACACAGGTGCATAAAAGATGAGCAGGTGAGAGAAATAAAATGTTATTGTGGGGAAAATATTATCTTTGTCCATTATGCATTTACCTTAGGACACATTAGCACATCTGTTATATATTTACTAGAGCACAGGTTTATGTGAACAAGTTTTATTAAGTTATCATTCCAAATTTACTTTTTTCTTTTCCCCAGATACATGGATACTGCACTCAGTTGTTATGTCTGGGTTGTGGCTTAATAAATACATTCTAATTAACTGCATTTAATATTTTTCTAGGAATCTTATTCAGTGATGAGATCATTCTCAGAGAGTTAGACATTGAGAGTAGCACACAGTGTTAATTATGTGATTTTGACATTTTGTTGTATTGTTGTTAGTTTGTTTTGAGTCTTCCCACTAGAAAACCTGATTGACAGCTGTTCTAACTGAGGTTTGCAAGTCTAAAAAGAAGTACTGTGAGAACAAATTGGATTCAGGACTACTGGGCGCCCAGCAGATCTTGAAGGGATTTAGCAACAAGGTCCACATTTTAAAAAGCCAAATATATTACTTTATTTACTCTGTTTATATTTCTAATTATCTCAGTATTCATACTCAGGTACCCAACAAATTCATCTTGTTAGTAAAATGCATACAGTAACAAAATTAGTGAAAATGTCTATTATTTACATAGAATTTGAAAGTGGTTAGATTAGAGAGGCCAGTGTGGCAGGTAAAGTCACGCTTCCAACCCGATATGCCATTTGGGTTCCAGTCTGAGGCCCACGTGCTCTCCTTCCCATCCAGCTCTCTGCTAATTGCCTGGGAAAAGCAGCAGAGGATGGCTTGAGTGCTTGGGCCCCTGCCACCCATGTGGGAGACCCAGATGAAGCTCCTGGCTTCTAGCTTCGTCCTGGCTGAGCCCAGATCTTTGCGGCCATTTGGGGAAATGAACCAACAGATGGAAGATTTTCTCTGGCTCTCCCTCTTTCTCTCTTATCTCTGACTGTTAAGTAAATAAGCAAATTTTTTAAATCATTAGATTAGAATCTAGAGGTAAAGACAGTTATTGGATCTGTCACCTCTGGGCTAACCGATCTTAAAGTCATTCAGTTTCTTTGAGGTTTTGAATTAGTTGATTTCTTTTTTTTTTTTTTTTAAGATTTATTTATTTATTTATTTGAAAGTCAGAGTTACACAGAGAGAGAAGGAAAGGCAGAGAAAAAGAGAAAGAGAGAGGTCCTGCATCCGCTGGTTCACTCCCCAAATGGCTGCAATGGCCAGAGAAGCTAGGAGACAGGAGCCTCCTCCGGGTCTCCCATGATGGTGCAGGGGCCCTATGACTTGGGCCATTCTCCACTGCTTTCCCAGGCCACAGCAGAGAACTGGACCAGAAGTGGAGCAGCCAGGACTCAAACCAGCACCTATATGGGATGCCAGCACTGCAGGCAGTGGCTTTACCCACTACACCACAGCACCGGCCCTGAATTAGTTGATTTCTAAAGACCACACCAACTGTAAATACATTTAATATATATGTGTATATACAGGCTCAAATATAATTATTTATATATGATTTATCCATGGTTTTAATTAAAGTTATATTTCTTACTGCATGTTTTTCTAGAAAATATAGTTACATATATATATATATATATGTATATATATACATATATACATAAGAAAAATAACTTTTGATGAACAATATATTTGCTTATGCAGTGCAATGTAACATTTCAACAGACATAAAATGTGTATTACATTGGGATAATGAACATTCTCCCTTTTTGTCATTACTTTGGAAACTTGTAGCTCCATTCTTCCATTTGCCTATAAAATACATAATAGGTTATTGTGTTAACTGAAATAAGCCAGACACAGAAAAAAATAATTTAAGCATAATTATATCACTTGAAATAATGATTGCATATATTCATATCTCAGTCATATTTTGTGCAACATATATGCACACATTTTTTAATATCCTACCAATTTAACTAGCTTGTTTCAAGTTCAAAATCATTTAGAACTTTCCATATGTTAAGTTTTCTTTTAGAGAGTATAATTTTTATGGTATCAGGTCATTCTCTAATGTGAATTCAACAAGTACTGTCACAGCACTGATTTAACCAGTTCTCTATTATCACAAAGTAGTTAAATTGAAATTGCTTGTCCATCACTCTTTCCAGTCTGACATTTAAGACATTTTTCTAACCATAAGGTTCCAGAATTTCTTGAGTTCAGCTATATTCTGAACTCTTCTAGAAATCTCTCTTTTAGTACTTAAACTAGGATGAATAATTTTCTAGGACATACAATCAGAATAGCAACTACAATTGTCTCAACACAACAATGGCTTTCTGACCCAGAATTGCTACAATTATTTGGTCCATTCTGGGTTACTTAACTCGTTGTGGGACTAGGAGACCCAACTTCTCATGCAGCCATGTTTTCCTGTGTGTGTAAAGTTCAATTCACAGGGACTGAGAGAAAGAGAATGGAAAGGCATTTTGGGTGGCATGTAAGAGCTGTTTTTGGATTTTATTGAACCCAGCTGTACTTACGTACTTTTTTTTTTTTTTAATTTATTTGACAGGTAGAGTTATAGACAGTGAATGTGAGAGAGACAGAGAGAAAGGTCTTCCTTCTGATGGTTCACTCCCCAAATGACCACCACTGCCGGTGCTGCGCTGATCTGAAGCCAGGAGCCAGGTGCCTCCTTCTGCTCCCATGCGGGTGCAGGGGCCCAAGCACTTGGGTCATCCTCCCCTGCCCTCCCGGGCCACAGCAGAGAAATGCACTGGAAGAGGAGTAGCTGGGACTAGAACCCAGAGCCCATATGGGATGCTGGCGCTGCAGACGGAGACTTAACCAAGTGAGCCACGGCGCCAGCCCCTGTACTTATGTTCTTAATTGTGCAATATCCTTCTTTTATTTAAGCTACTTTCAACAATACATACAACAACATACGAGGAAGAGAGGAAGAAAGTGCAATAGAGATGAAGGCAAGAATCAATGGTTGGAGGGAAGCAACAAAAGATATAATGAAGGAAAAGAAAATAAGAGAAAAATATTAGCTGGAACTCTAAAATCTAATCTTTCTGAATAATAATAGACATTGAGATAAAGTTATTTTAGCTAATCTTTTTCAAATTTAGGGATAAACCTATAGAAATTTAATTGAAATGTAAAAGATAATGCAAACCATTAACATTTTTATTCATAATGCCAAAATGCCAAACAGATAAATTATATACATTTAAAATTCCACAGTATCTGTGCAACTAATTCCCCTACTCTTTGCCACCAGTAAACATAATCCATTCACTTTTTATTTCTTGCTTCATGTATTATAGCATCTAACTTTTTGTAATATATTTTGCAAAATATTTCTTGGTTTATTTTTATTTTTAAATTTTATTTCTCTTATTTGTTAAGATTAAAACATTAAAAACATTTTGTTTGTTTAATATACTGAGATATATCAACAATTCTTTTCAAGATACATGCACTTCTATGTTTATTATAGGATTATTCACAAAAGCCAAGAAATGCTATCAGCCTAACTGTGTCAGTGATAAATGGATAAAGAGAATATGGTTTAAATGATTTCCTCAAGCTCATAGGAAAATGAAGTTAAGAAAGTATATTTTGATATATGAAGTTTTCCGGGACCGGTGTTATAGCACACAGGTTAAGTTGTTCCTCAGGATGCCTGCCTCCCATATCGGAGTGCCTGGGTTTGAGTCCTCCCTTCACTCTAATCAAGTTTCTGGTAATGCACAATCCAGGAGGCAGCAGATGATGGCTCAAGTATTGGGTCCCTTCCACCTACCTGACAGACCCAGATGGAATTCCCGGTTCTTCACTCCACTCCAGCTATCTCATGCATTTGGGCAGCTAATCTGCAGATGGACAATCTCTCTCTCTCTTCCTCTCACTCCTCTCTCTCTCTCTCTTTAATAATTAAACATAAATAAACTTTAAACAAATTATAAAAATGCATGCACAGTATACTCTTAATATGGATTTTTCCATGAACTTTTGAAAGATCCCAGCTATACACACTGAACAATTTTCTGTCATTAAAACTAATGAAATGCTGTCATTTGTAGCAAAATGAAGTAGTCTGAAAGACATTATGTTAAGTGAAACAAGCCAGACACAAAAAGTAGCTCAGGATCTCATTCATATGTAGAATCTAAATGGTTGATTTTATAGCAGTTGGGAGTAGAATGGTGAATACTAAGAAGCTCCAGTGGTTTTAAGCGGTTCTAAGCGGGGTTGGGGACATGTTGGTCAAAGGATACAAACTTTCAGTTAGATAGGAGGAATAAATTTGAAAGCCATTTTACAACATGATGACTATGGTAATAACATCATATTCTATTTTCGCAAAATGTAAGAAAGAGGATGTTAAGCATTCTCACCACAAAAATGATAACTGTGCAAGGTAATGCATCACTTTTAGGTAGATTTAATCATTCCACAGTGTATACATACTTTACCATATCATTTGGTAAATAATAAATATATACAATTTTTTCTGTCATGAAGAACAAGTGGTTTGTAAAATAAATGTTCACACGAATATTTTGAATGAAATAAAAAAGTTCTTTGTTCTTAACTTCAGAAGCATTTTCATCTGAACATGACACATTCACTTCTGTTTACTTCAAATGCTTCTTTCAAAAATATTTACAGCATGACATTTGAGATACGTTTTAGTTGATGCTGAGTTTTATACATCTAAATTTGTTACATTTTCAAATGTTTGCTCATATGGGCCAGCATCCTTTTTTTTTTTTTTTTGACAGCCCAAATTTTCTCCTAATCCAAAGTTAAAACTTCATCTCATTTAATTAAATGGTGCATATACAATTATTTCTACTTCAAAATTTTGTTCTCTTCCTTTGGTATTTTTCTGACAATGTTAGAGTCATATACAGTTGTAACCATTGTAATTTTACCAACATTAAATCTTATCACTTAATTCATTTCTTCCACAATACTTTTGCAAAGTAACTCTGATGTAGTCATTAATCTTGATAAAGATATCTCATATTATCAAGCAAATAAGTGCAAAGAGACATGACCTTAGACCAAAATTTCAATGAAATTTCTGGAAAAACAAGGATGCCAGACCTAAAGAAGCTCTTTTTTTTTTTTTAACCAATAATTTGGTGTTTAGGAGACAAATCACATAGTATATAATATTCTTTCTTAATATTCCTGGAGTTTCAGTTTGTGATGATTAATTCATAAGTATTAAACTGTAAAAATCAATATTCATACTAAATTTGGGATTTTCATATGATGATAAAACATGTATTCATAGGTTGTATGTATATATAAATATAAATACAAATATCTTGTCCAATTTTGGTCAAGATAGAAACAGGAGATCTACAAGAGAAAAAGACAAATTTAGAGACAGACTTTATAAATTGAATTACATGTGATTTTGTAAATAGATTTTTTTATTTGTGTGGTTAATAGCAGAAGGTAGAAATAACTAAAATGGGGGGCCGGCACTGTGGCACAGCAGGTTAAAGCGCTGGCCTGAAGTGCCGGCATCTTATATGGGCGCCAGTTCTAGTCCCAGCTACTTCTCTTCAGATCCAGCTCTCTGCTATGCCCTGGGAAAGCAGTAGAAGACGGCCCAAGTCCTTGGGCCCCTGCACCCATGTGGGCCCCTGCTCCTGGCTCCTGGCTTCAGATTAGCGCAGCTCCGGCCATTGTGGCCATCTGGGGAGTGAACCAGCGGATGGAAGACCTCTCTCTCTCTGTCTTTACCTTCTCTGTAACTCTGTCTTTCAAATAAATAAAATAAATCTTTTAAAAAAAGAAATAACTAAAATGAGTTTAAAATAAGTTTTACCAGCAAATTATTTCCCATATGATAATTTCAAAAGATATTTCTCTAAGTAATTGTTGGATGCTCTTCAATCTGTATGAAATTCCCCATCAGTAAGTAATTGTTCCCATACTTAAATCACATCAAATAACCTATAGCCTATGATAAAAAAAAAATTCTATTTATAGAAGAAACTGGCTAAAGAATGGTGAAATATTTCCTCTTGTACATCAGTTTTGAAGATTTGATTTTAGTAAGTTTATACTTATAAAATAAAAATGCTTAATATATAAAAGCAATAGGCATTATGTTTATAATTTAGTATATTAAAAAGAAATAGATTGTGTAAAAATAATAATTTATATCTCCTATACATATTGATATGATATTAATATCTGGTAATTTTAGCATTGTATTAAGATGGATAGCTTGTGGGAGAATATTTTTGCAACCTGTTACAAACAACAAAACATTCAAAGAAAACAGAATGAAGATTATGTGTTCAGATATTTTTCATTGTATTTCACTTAATATAAGGAGGGTGTGATTTCTGCATCCTCAGAATAAATCTGTCTGTCATATGCCTATGGTTCTATTATTTAATTATCAAATAATTATTTCAAAAGAGAAATTTTATTTCATAGATTTGATATTTCAACAGCATCACAGACTTTAATAATAAAAATTTCTGTATCAGAAAATTTAAAGTGCATGGATTTAATTAATTGAATTAGAACTCCCTTTCTTGGGGAAGAATCAGGGGAAGCCCTGTGTCCAAATTATCATGGTCACAATTGAATGAATATATTTTGGGGAGCATAGACCCAAGATGAATAAATCAGATGTTTTTTCACACAACATAGTAGGAAAAATACAACAAAATTGAATTATATCAAATTCAAATGCAATGTTTTGGATCATCAGTCTTAAATTTTTTGACTGATGTGACAGTGAGAGATGTATAACACAAGAGACCTAGTATACACTAAATTAAAAAAAATGATTTACAAAAATGTTTTACAACTATCCTAGGTATTATGTTTCCCATTTCTTATTGTATTCCATTATTTTACATGTTAATTATGACCCACTAAATGAAATTCAAGAACCACTAACAGTCCATGACCATCAATACCACTTTGATAAAAGCTCAGGGTACTATTGTTGCTGGAATCCTATTTATTCTTGACTCCCTCACGTCTCAAATTTCAGTTAACTTTCTCTTCATTATGTAAAATATCCCAGTATGTTTCCAAAAAATTCCACTTTCAATATACGACAGTCAGACTTTGTGTCTCTGCTCATAAACCAGGTACTCTTAACTAATCTCAATCCCACTTAAGACTATAATTACTAATCTCAAGTTTAACTTCTTTGTAATATATCAAATGTTTTCAGGTGACTAGAAATTAAAGCAAAGGAAAAGGGTATTATAACAATAGCCCCTCATTGTTAGGCCTGATGCTTGCTATACCATATTAACAGTTATGGGGAGGCAGGGAGGTGGCATAGAAGGTTAAGTCTCCTCCTGTAGTGCTGGCATCCCATGTGCGTGACAGTTTGAGTTCCAGCATATCCACTTGTGATGCAGCTCTCTGTTAATGTACCTAGGAAAGCATGGGAGATGAACCAAGATCTTGGGCCCCTGTACTCACGTGGGAGACCTTGTGACCATTTGGGGTGTGAACTACCTGATGGAAGACATCTCTCTCTCACTCTCTCTCCTATTTCTGCCTTTCAAATAAATAAATAAACAACTAAAAAAAAAGAGAGAAAGAGAATGCATATATTTCTTAAAAAAGAGTTATGAGGGAGACAGAAATTTTCATATTAATGGTTTTCTAATCAATTGTATGGATTAAAATGAAAAAAATATACTGTTAAAAATTTGCTTGCTTCACTTAATAATAAACTGTAATAATATGTTATAGTGCTTCTTTGGTCTGATATATGTAAGTTTAAGATTAAAAGCATATTTGTGTACTATTTAATGACAGGGACATGTTCTCAGACATAGATGCATTGGTAGGGAATTCCATTGCTGTGTGAACATTATAGAACTTAAAAACTTAGATGGTATAGTCCACTCACACCTAGCCTATGTTGTACAGACTATTTCCTCTAACTCAAAAAAATCCTATAGCATGTTACTGATCCAAATTCTGTGGGCAACTGTAATACAATGCTTTGTGTAGCTATACATAGAAAATAACAGTAAAAAAATAACAGTGTAAAAAGATTTTTTAAAAGTGTATCTGTACAGGGGATTTACAGTGAATGGAGCTTGCAGGATTGGAAGTTGCCCTGGATAAGTCATAGAGTCATAGAGTGAGAGACCTAGGATATTACTGGACACTACTATAGAGGTGATCAACACTGTACAAAGTACATTACATTTACAAAAAATAATTAACTTTATCTTACTATAATGTTTTTACTTCATATAAAAGATTTTAAACTCTTTTGAACAAATACTTAACTTATACCACTAACACATCATACAGCTATCAAATTTTCTTTATATCCTTACTCTAAGATTTTTACTCTATTTTTAAGATTTTAATTTTTATTTTGTTTTTGAATGCTTTTGTTGAAAAAATAAGACATAAACACACACATTAGCCTAGGTCTACACAAGGTCAGGATCCAATATCACTGTCTTCAACCCCTAAGACCTGCCCAACTGGAAGGTCTTCAAGAGCAATAAAACCTATGGATCTGTCATCTCCTGTGATAACAATGTCTACTTCTAGAGTATTTCCTGAAGGATCTGAGAGTCTTCTAGCAGATGTGTGACCCTTTTCAGAAATATATACCCAGTTTGCTTGTTTTATTTCTTTTACCCATCACAGATTTGCTTGTAGCAGGTAATGCACCCTGAACATGCCTGTATATGGACGAAAACCTTTTGGTGTTAAAGTACATGTTTTCAAGCTTTTTAGAGAGTTTGTAGAGGTCTTCAAAAGCTTCTGCTAAATCCTTCTCTTTGAACTTTTTTCTTCTGCATTATCCTTTTCTCTTGCCTCTTCTTAAGCTATGCATTTGTATTCCAATTCCCACAACTCTTCATTAGTCAGTTCCCCAAGAATCACCCACAGGAGTTCATCAGTGTCATTTTCATCTATACCCAGGGCAAAATTACTGGATATCCCAACCTAGACTTGTTTTTGCAGTCTTCATACCACTGGGAAATTCTACAAAGTCATGGATGAACTTCTTGAGTGTCTTCTAGATGCAGTTCACATAGTTTGTGATAACTTCATCCTAAGCCCAAGAAAGGTTCTTGATACAGTTGTAGATGTATTCCTTTTACCGTGATTGCATTAATTTCTTTGTAGTGTATTTCACCATTGTAGAAAGAGGGCAGAGGATCTCCTCAGGTGGAAAACACTAAAAGCTGCCATAGGTTCTTTGTCCACTCTTAGAATTAACAGTATGGCATTTAGGAGAAAGACTACTTTGACATTGGGATAAGGATCCTTCATGAAAGAAGGGTGTGCAGGAGCATTATCAACAATAACCAAAATATTAAAAGTTATGCTATTCAGAAAACAGTTCTGCTCCACTTCACTGGCATGGTGAGTCAATAGATATCTTGGAAGAGGAGTTGTGTCATCTGTGACTTACCGCTCTTTCAACAGACTAGCAGTGTGACCTTATTGTTATATTCAAGTCTTGAAAATAGCAAAGTTCTTCCACTTGTAACCTACAACATTGCACCTAAATACAACTGTTATCCTGTCCTTGAAAGATTTGGAAGTAGGCACTGACATAGTTTTTTAGGGATGATAGTTTTTTCACCCATCATTTTGCAGATTAATAAATTTTCATCTATATTGAAGATTTTTCACTGAAAGTATTTTTCGTCCAGAATCAGCTAATCAAGAGTTTCCAAAAAATTCTTCAGATGCCTTCAGGTTGGCACTCATAGGCTCATTATTCATTTTCATATGAAATGAGATACAATGTAATGAACCATTGTTCATTATTGTTCCTGCATAATTAATCAAAGCCAATAGTAAATTCGGCATCATAGATCTGCCTTTTCTTCCAACACTGCAGACGTTGTTTGCTTTGGCCATGACCATAATGCTGCTGAGATGGATGCATTTCTGTGTCTGGTCTCAAACCCAGGGTGGTAGATG
Source organism: Lepus europaeus (assembly GCF_033115175.1). Classification (NCBI taxonomy): domain Eukaryota; kingdom Metazoa; phylum Chordata; class Mammalia; order Lagomorpha; family Leporidae; genus Lepus; species Lepus europaeus. The sequence continues at coordinate 42,086,224 of NC_084832.1, read as the reverse complement.
TTTTCCTTATCTGATATAGACCCCTCTTAGATTTGTGTTTGTCTCTTTGCCTTCAATAAAACCAACTTTATATCAACATCTATCATTTTGTTCTTGTTCTTCAATATTTGAGTCATGGTGGATTGGGACATGCCTGACTGGTAAGCTATGACCATGACTGATTTCCCACTTCTGTGGAACTTAATCACTTTTAATTTCATGTCCAGGTAAATATGGTATATTTGGGAGTAATCATGAACAAAACAACGTAAGATTAAAAAAAAGCTCAAGAAATAGGGTAAAAAATGGAAGAGGTTGCTGCCAATTCAACATGTCATACTACTTTACAATAAACTCATTTTTTGCAATAAATAGAAACAGTACACTCTAAAATAATGATTAAAATACAGTATAGTAAGTGCACAAGCCAGTTACATAGTCATTTATTATCATTTTCAAGTATTATATTCTGTATATAAATATATATTAAATAATACTTTTATTTTACTGGAAGTGCAATAAGTTTACACCAGCATCAACATAAGTCATGTGAGCCTATGTTGTGCTACATTTCAATGGCAATGAGGCAATTGAAAATTTTCCTTTCCTTTATAATGTTTTGGAACCACCATTGTACAGTCCATCATCGACTGAAACATCATATTTTGCCTATGACTGTAGTCCCTAGGGAACTAAAATCTCTTTGGACCCATATTTATCTTTTAACATCAGCATTAATTTACAAGTTCATTTATTCATTTTTCAAATTGTATTAAATGCTTATAACTGAAACTTTGAAAAAATTATGAATCTATATCATCTATACTGTGTAAGTACATATTAAGTGCTACTTTGACTATTTGTATAAAAGAATATTATGAAATGATACCATCAATATACATAGAAAAATAATATACTGTTAACTCCAAAGCATGGGAATTGAAAGAGAAAGGTAAGGAGAATGGAACTTATACTTTTGCTTTCATATAATTATAATTTCTTAAAGTTGGATGAAAAATTAAGTATTGACTCTGTTTTCCACGTGATTATTCTCTTTTAAATGTACTATCCATTCCTTTAACATTTGATCTCCAATTGAAGACAGATCTTCCAGAATTATTGCTGAGTTCTAAGATCATTCATATGAACCATTTTTTCTTTAGCAACTGTAGGAATCCTTATTGAAAATCAATAGAGATTAGAATGCATCTCCATGAAATCAGATCAAATGAGACACAGAATCCTTATTCTGTCTTCTCAAATCACAATCTTCTACTATATTCTATCTACTATATTCTATTATATTGCAAAGATTCTTCTCAGACAAATCAAAGCTTCTTTTGTTTTCTGTGGTTCATCGTCTTGATTTCTGGTTCTACAAAATAGTTGATTAAAATGAGAATACTAGCTTTTGCAGGATAGACAAATGAAGTTGTTTCCCATTAGAAATGGAAACATTATATCCAAATAAGTATTTGATTGAATTAAACTCAACTTGATGGCTGCATTAAGTAGAATTTGTCATTTTGTGAGATGCCAGCTCCTATATCATGAAAAGCAAAAGAGACCATCCATAGATTGCTACCTGGGTCAATCTAAAAATTTCAAAGGAGGTGAAAAGCAATACATTTATCTTTCAGTCATTAGATATCAACAGCCACAGACTCCTTATAATGATAACTCTATCATTTAGAGAAACTTATGCTGTGGAAACAAATAGATCTAATAGGTGTAATGACTCATACACAATTAATAATGGAGTTTACTTCCACAATCATACAGGCACAGATTCCCAATTCATAGTGAGTCCCTACAGTGATTCCAGTGCCCCTCTTTCTTCCTTTTTGCAGCTCTATTTCTATTAACACCTGCAGGCATTCAGAGAGAAGGAGCCACAGAAGTGGCACAGCCCCTTCCTAAATATCTTGGTTAAGAAACAGCACATTCCACTCTCATATCCCATTATCTAGAAACGGCAACACCTAAGTGCAAGGATGAAAGAGACATGAAGTCCAGTGTGCTCTGCCCAGGACAAGAGAACATCATTAAATGAGTTACTCATATTTTCCTTTACATTAGCCACACACTGAACATATTTTCCAGGGAGATCATTAGGCTTAGTTGTAAAAGTACTTCTTGGGATGCTCACATCCTTTGTGAGAGTAGCTGGCATTGAGTCCCAGCTCTGCAATCTATTCCAGTGCTGTGCTAATGTGCATCCTGAGACAGAAATGATAGATAAAATAGTTGGATCCATGTCACCCAAGCAGTTAATACAGGTTGAGTTCCCAGCTCTTGCCTTTGCTTAGACCAGCCCCAGTTGTTGTGGGTATGCAGAGTAAACCAGCAGATGGGAGATCCCTCTCTATCTCTGTATCTTTCCCTGTCCATCTGTTTCTCTGCCTTTCAAATAAATAAATAAGTAAATACTTTCATTTTACTTTTTTGGGCATTGCTGAGTCTCTTCTATTATTTACTTAAATACAAAGCCAATATATTATTAATGTTCAATTTAATATGCACCTATTGCTGGTAAAATAAAGAAAACACTGTTATGTTGCTTCTGCTAATAAAAAAGAAAAACATATCTACTCCTTACAGTTTAATTGAATGGCATAACATTACCTGAAGAAAGGGCAAAATCAAGCATGTGTGTATGATCCAAGGAATCACAAATCCAGACAAATTCAGATATTTAAAAGTGAACATAATTTTTAAAATTTTTAATTTGAACTATCCACCCACTTCTTTATGATGAACTTGATCATCAACTTTTTTTTCAGTTTGTGAATAGAACTGTTCTCATGTATATATTGTTTTAGGAATAATTCTGTGAGCAAAACACTTTAAAAATTGTGTGATAACAAACAGCTTCAAAACATTTTGAGAATAAAATGTTTAATTAAGAAAATACAACAAATATTATGGGAATAAGGCCTGAGAATTCATGCTGTATTCCATTTGATTCAGAGTATAGTTTTCATGATTTATTGACAGCTGCTGTGGATGGTCCTTTATTTTCAACTCATCCCAACCTTGGTCAAACAATGCAGCCCTCCTGCTTTTTTCAATATTTTCCTAATATCTCAGCTCATTTAATTCTATTGATCCACTGAAGAGTATAATGGCACTGGAACTGGAATTAATAGCACCTCCCTTTTCCAGTGCTAAGAGCTTTCCTATTGAGTCTGTGGACCATCACATGAAATCATAAAAGTAGACAAAAAAGTAGAGTGACCTTTATCGGCTACTATTGTACTGAAAAATTCAGCAAACCTCAGAACATCATTTTCAATTTTATGGCACTGTTTTCTTAAATAATAAGAGAAGGGGGAAAAAAGGAACAACTGACCCCTGTTCAGCATTTACTTAAGCAGAATTGGCATTAATAGAGTATTCTGTCAAAAATTCAAGCTCAAGAAAATGTATGGCTTTGTCCACAGCAGCAGCTATCTTAGCAGATTGCACTGTCACTGCTTCACACAAAGCGCATTGCAACACCATTAGTGGACATAAATAATGCACAAGCTCTTATGCAGTACTCAGCTAAGTGCATGGAAACCTTGGGCTCCTGTTGTCAGAAATTCAATGGATTAGTACCTAGATTTATTTTAAGTCTGTAAAGCACTTTGTTCTTGACAGCGTTCAAAGTAGAAAGAGTGCTATCCTGAATGTGCATCTTAATACTGTCATTCCTGTCTTGTAAGAGCAGATGATATATGGGCTGCAATATTTCGTTTTAATATTTAAAGTTTTCACTGTGCAGATGCAAAGAAATATATTAATAGTTATCTGCTGTTACTTTATTGATTTGGAAAAGAACAAAGATAACCTGTAAAGTTTCACAGTGAAGCTAGTTAAATGGAGGCATTGCAATTGCATTTTAGTAAAACAGATGCACAATTTAGCCTTTATACCAAACCTTTAGAGAATAAGAGCATTTGAAAACTGACTTTCTTCTAACACTGCATGTTTGAAATCATATTTGAAGGAAAATTTCAGCACATTTTAATTTAATTATCAGTATTTATGGTCATATTATCCCGACATCTACAGAACAACATTTTTTGAAGGCTAAGTTATTTTACACAGTTAGCATTTTGTTGAACAAGAATTTCACTAAAATGTTACTCAAAATTGCTTCACTATACCTTCAGAGATTGGGGGCAGTTTCTGCCTATAGATATATTTAGGATTTAAGCCTGATAATCTTCCATACATTGAAAGGATAAAAGATACTCTTGAGTAGATTAAAACTCGTTTCTATTGATATCGTGGATGTAACAGAACGGAGATATCTCATGTGAAGGTCAATCTTTCTCAATTCTAAAAAGGTATACAAACTTATTTTAAAATAATAAGTTACCTAGTCACTCAGCCTCTATGGTCTATGAATTTCAATACAATTTGTTGTGATCTCACTTAATGAATTAACTATTCACTATCAAGTCCTAAGGTTTTTTTTAAATTATATAAATTTTAAATATGTAACTAATGACTATTATAATTATGTATATTAAGCAGATTTATTTAAGGCATATTCATGATGTCAGGTCAAACAACTCATATTCAACCATATCTGATTCTGTGATTAAAATCTGATTTTAACAACATCTTCCCAAGGTTTTCAAGACATACTTTTTCTACTTCCAAATATCATTGTCAAATAAAATGAAGGTATGCTACGTTCCATGATTTCACTAAAGAATCTAGCAAAGCCGCTGTTGAGAAAGACAAGGTTGGTTCTCATAAAGATAACATGGGAAAAAGGCCAGTTAATTCTGCTTTAATATGCATTGACTATATCCTTAGATGAGATCATATTCTTGAGAATGATAGTGACTTAAATAATTTTAAACTGAGGAGCTTTAATCTTCAGCCTGATAGATTCTTTTTACGCAAAGCAACTGTGTATCTGAAAGTTCTGAGGAACAATTAATTTGCATATTCTGATCAGTAGGTGGCGCTTTTCCCCTTTCTGAGGGCCTACATCACAGAGTCCAACTTTTCAAGTGCTGTGAATTTTCAACACTGCCCCCAAAATACCCAGTATCTCAACTAGTTAAAGTTGATTTTTAATCCTAGCAAGTTTTTAAGGATTTACATTATTGTTGATTTTTAAAAATTGTCTCTTGATGCATCATCAAATTTTGCTACCAATGATCATAGAGAGCTCTGTTATTTCTCTATAAACATTCATAAAGTATTACTCTGATACTTAAATTTTTTAATCATTCACCTCATTTCCAAGCAGAAAACTTCCAGAAAGAATAATCTTTTAAAAAATTCCTGTAAAATGCCTATTATGAAAAACTGTGCATGAATCTCAAATTTATAGTTCAAAATAAATTTATGTCTTAATTCCATTTTCTATGAACTCTTTGTGGTATTATTGAAACATTATAGAATATCTGAAATATATGGGGCCACTTCAAATATTGTTATCATGATAAATGTACTTTATTTATGACTTATAGGAAATCTGTCATAAGTGATACATGCATATATATTATTATCATAAAATGTATCAAGAACATAGAGTAAAAAACAGAAACCATCAATAGGAAATTTCATCAAGAGACATTATCCAACACAATTCTATATCTAGATTCCATAAATGAGGATTTATTTGCTATTCTCCATGAATCTGTTTAATTTAATCTAGTCTGAGAATTAGAGACATTTAAATTCATTGTAAATGATAACTAAAAGATTTTATAATTAGAAACACAGAGAGATTATAATGATACTGCCTTAAGAATGAATTTTTCTAAATTTATATTAAGAATCTGTGTCTATAAATGGTCCATTTAATAAAGCACATAGTAATGTATGAATATATAAAAGCAAGGATACAATGTCTAGAAAAACGTATAGAAATATGGTGTCTATATTTTATTATTTAAAATGTGATCACTTAGTAACAAAATATTACATTCTTAGGAACAACAGAATCACTTTCTAATTAAAATGAAAATGTTTGTTTTTTTTAAAACATTAGCTTGATTGAAATGAATATTTCAGTAAAATAAGGGCATTCAATGTTTGATGTGATAAATTACATACATTTGATGTAATAAAATTATAAAATACCTCGATCTTCTACACATTTTATATGCCTCTGATTTTCTTCCCTCACTTGTCCTTACCACCTACTTTAGTTCAATGGTATACTATTTTTGCTCTATTTAGATAAAACTCTTACATTACAAAATATTTTGACAACAGTATAGCCAGATAGAAAATTGCAATATAGAAAGTCCCATATATCATTTATTCCAAGCAGTCTAACTTTTCTTAGCACATTAAGCTAAACAAATATGTTTATATGATCTGGGTAATACATTTGAATTATTTTTCCCAGAACATATAGTGTAACCTTTTAAGTTGGAATTATAGCAAGAAAAAAAAAATAAAGTTTTGCAACAAAATTAAGCTTACCAGATGTTTAAGTTTTCTCCACAACAGAAACACTATCATGTAAGTGATTGGACATTCTTTGAGATGTGGTATCTTCTCACTGGTATGCTGTTCCTGAGCATGACTGTCCGTACAAACCTGTGACAAATGTGAATGAAGACCATTCACTTCCTCTACAACTCAAAGCAATAGTGTTTGGTTATTCTAAGATTCCTTTACATCTCTCGTATCTCATCATGTCTCGTTCCCCTAATGTAGAATTAGGTAGTGTCAAATTCAAAAGGAAGTTGTTTTTGCTTTCTTCTAGAAATGAAAGATTTTTCTAGAAGAAATTACATTGTGGAATGAATATTATTTTATGGTAAGATTAAGAAAGCTATACTAATACAAGTTACTATGCTTTAGTCATCTTAATCAAGTTTCTTGTACTTTGAAGCTCTTGTGGGAGAGGAACAAATTACATTATGTTGTAATTCACACCTTTGGGAGAATCGATATACATAGGTTATACTTTAAAAAGCATTGCTCTTTGTGTAATTCTGGGTTGTGCTTATATGGAGCCTGACATTATTAGATAGCATTATAAGATATATCAAGAACAAATTCCAGACTCTCTAAATTTAAAAGGATCACTGTTACTGTGATAAATGTTAAGTATCAACAGTACTATGGTTAAACAGTCCTGAAGAGACAAAAACTGATATGATAGGCATAGCCCTCCATTATCAAGTCAGCAATGATAAAGTACAACACTTAAGAGATTTTACTAACAGCTTAAGAGTTCTGGCAGGTATAGCCTGTGTATAATGAGGCTTCTGAATGTTCAGCTCACAGAACTTGCATTTGAAGAGATAAAATACTTTACAAACTCTATTTCATTAATCTTTACAATATCTCTGTGAAGAATTATGAACACCAATCAACAGATTACAAAGTGACAGCAATGAAATATTGAATGAATTGCCAATCCTCTCAAAGAGAGTAGAAGATTCTCCTTACAATGAAGTTTTTTTAATGCTATTCCTCTAAGACCATGCTAAAGTGTTTAACCCTATAAAGAATCAGTATGTTGTGCTTTGTTAGACATAAGGAAAAGTAAGTTTTCTCTGCAAGAAAAGCCTGAAATCTCAACATTTTAAAAATAATAGATTAAACCATATTTTGATATCAAATTACATGACTATCAAGAGGTATATCTTCATAAAAGTCACTGTGCATAATTTTAATTCTATTGTCTACATTGATGTCAAATAAGATTTTCAATCTTGCAGTAAATTAGTCTAATCATATTATTAAATAACACATACAAGTGGTTTTAACAGCACATGGCTTGCATTATATTATTAACAGCTCTTCAAAGGGCAGACAACATCATCACCATCAATAAATAGTTATTGACCACTTACTGCGTGTAGCTTCAGATTTTGAAAGATCATATTGTTTTCAATTTGTTAAGCTAATCTTTTATAGATCTTTTGAGTGTTGACAAACCAAACTCATACCACATCTATAAGGCAAAAAGTACTCTAGGCCTTCCAAAAATTTTGTTAATAGCATCTTAGTAAATTACAAATTTATTTAGCTGTTTATGGTAATAATAAGTGTAAGAGGAAATTAATGGAAACAGTTGAGAATCAAACAACAGCATCAATATCTGTCAAGCTCTAAAAGAAATATGAATTCTTCTATTTCTTTCCACCAATGTCTGTATACTTAAAAAGCATTATTTATTTTACTCTAAACTTTGTACTGATGTTATCAATGCTGTTCATCTGCCCCTCCTCCATTCTGAGTAGGGTCATTGTGTATTGGTGTATAGTTTTTCACTGCACAACTCTATAGGAAACCATTAACTTTCAGTCATTGAGAAGGTCCCCATATAGAGTGTTCAGTAGACAAAGCACACAATCACACACAGCAGCCTTGCATCTACATTGCCATCAAACTCATCCAAACTACAGCAGTGGTTTCTATCTTCAGCTGCTTCCTTTATTGCCTCTTCCAGTTGCTGCAGCCAAAGTGATCCTTTAAAAGTATACAACATATCATGGTCTTATTTTCTATTTAAAGCTCTTCAATAGTTTTCCATTATATTTCGACACAATTGAAATCCCTAACATTTTCAGTTCCTGTATTTCTGCCTTAAATTCAAGAGAAAGTAAATTTTTCTTTCTCTATGGGTAACTTTTTCTTCCATCCAAAAGAACACAAGTGTCTCCCGATCGAAGTAGAAATTTCTGACTGCCTATTTAAAATTATCAGCTGTATTCCTTCTCTCTACTAACCCTGTGTTTAACAACTGACTAGTTTTCTTCATGTTACTTCTTATAACTAGTAGTTTTACAACTGTTTCTTTAAATTTTTGCCAAGAAATAAGTGAATGAGTGCAATATATGAATTATCAATGTTGAGGCAGGTTTTGATGTATACTGCATCCCATATATAAGTACCTGATTGGAGTATTGGCTCCTCTGCTTCTGGTTCACTTTCCTGCCAGTACACCCCACAGGAAGCAGCAAGTGGTGGCTCAAGTGATTGGTCATTCTCACTCACATGGGAGACCAGGATTAAATTACTGTCTCCTGTCTTCAGCCTGGCCCAGCCTTGGCTGTAGGCATTTGAGAAGTGAATCAACCGATAAAAGATCTCTGTCTTTCAGTGCCATCACCTGCTGATTTCTAAGGTAGGCCATAGTATGAAGCTATAATCAGAAGCAAAACTGGGACTTGAACCAGCTGATTTGGGATGCAGGCATTCAAAGTGACAGCTTAACCACTGTGCCAATCCCCACAAGGCTTCCTTTTTTTTTTTTTTTAAACTGTGACATAAGGAAGACAGAATAAAATTTAAAAAAATAAAATATTTTTCTGTGCACCCAAAACTGAATGATTCTATGCTATCAAGTATTTTCTTTCTTTGTGTCATAGTGTATTCATAGATCTAATATAGATGACTATCCAGCATTTCACATGACAATTGGCCAAAAGAAACAAACACAAAATGATTTGTACACACTAAGTTTTCATAGAAACATAACAGGTTACGAATGTTATTTTCTGGATAATCAAAAATTAAGGCCACACTGGAAGTTTGTGAAACTCTCATTTGATTAGTAGGATAGGGTAAACCATATGCTTCATGTGTACTATTTCCTATATAGTTTTCTACTTACCTTACTTAAATAGTTCTCCACATGCTGTACAAGACACAGTGTTAGCCCCATTTTACAGATCATGAAGCTGAGGTTCAGAGACGATAATTCCCTCTTAGGAGTCACTCAGCAAAACTTTGTGTTAGGGCTTAAACTCAAGACTCTTTTGCAACTACATCTAGAAAAATTACTATTGTGTTAATATTAAAATTTTAAGAAGAACAGAAGTTGATTCTTTCAAATGCCCATACTAACATATAGTTAGAAGCATGTAATTGTATACTCAAGCCTCGTTGAATATGCTACTACTATATCAGAAAAAAAATGTTATGTATACAATCTTACAAAATATGGGTTATACTGTGATGAACCTTGAATGTGGGGCTGAATTTGGACCACAAATGACAGATGAGTTATTTTTTAAGATTTATTTATGGGGCCATCATTGTGGCATAGGCAGTTAAGCCACTGCCTGTGACACTGGCATGCCATATTGATGCTGCTTCATATCCCTGCTACTCCACTTCCAATTCAACTTCCTACTATTGTGCCTGGAGCAGCACTGGGGGATGGCCCAAGTGCTCTGGCATCTCCACCCACTTGAGAGACCTGGAAGAAGCTCCTGACTTTAGCCTGGCCCAGCAGTGGCTGTTTCAGCCAACTGGGGAGTGAACCAGCAGATGGAAGGAAGCCAGGAAACTGGGACTCTATCTGGGTCTTCCTTGTGGGTAGGGGCCCAAGCACACAGACCATCTTCTGCTGCTTTCCCAAATACATTAGCAAGAAGCTCGATTGGCTGTGGAGCAGCAGGGACTTAAACCAGCGCCCATATGAGATACTGGGCGTTGCAGACAGCAACTTAATTCCCTAAGTCAACGCCGCAAACTGGATGAGTTCTTAAGGTCTTATTTTTTCGAGAACTGTCAGTTGTTCCAGTCATTTTCATATCGATGCAAGTAAACTTTATAATATTTAATGTAAAAGTGCACATAATGCACTCTAGTAATTACTTAATCTCATTAAAACATAGTTCTATGTGTTTGACACCTGTCAAAAACTTAGTTGACAGACTTCTTTTTAAAATCTATTACACCTTCTAAGAATCTAATCATTGTGTCCAATTTACTATTCATCATTTGCATAGCATACTTATGGCTTTATTTCATATTTATCTTCTATTTTTCTCATCAGCAACTTTCAGAGTTCACTAGAAACGTCAGAGAAAATCCTGTTACTTCCACAATACATACATTTATACAATGATGCATTTGTTGAGTCACACTAAATTAAAAATTAAAAATTGGGGCCGGCACAGTGGCACAGCTGGTTGAAGTGCTGACTTGAAGCGCTAGCATTCCATATGGGCAGCGGTTCTAGACCCGGCTGTTTCTCTTCCCATCCAGCTCTCTGCTATGGCCTGGAAAGCAGTAGAAAATGGCCCAAATCCTTGGGCCCCTGCACCCCCGTAGGAGACCTGGAGGAAGAAGCTCCTGGCTCCTGGCTTCAGATCAGCACAGCCCCAGCCATTGTGGCCATCTGGTGAGTGAACCAGCAGATGGGAGACCTCTCTCTCTGTCGCCACCTCTCTCTGTAACTCTGTCTTTAAAATAAATAAAAGATAAATAAATCTTTAAAAAATTAAAAATAAAGATTTCTTAATTTTGAGAAATAGTGAAATTGAGAAAAATATGTATTTTACAGTGTATTTTGCTATAATTGTGTAAATTTGCTACAGAATAAACTTTAAAGAGAAGAATCTTTATAATAGTAAGAGATAATATTATTGTTTCTTATCAGAGCCAACTGTATAAACTGTGGGTCCTTAAGAAAATGGAAATTTTCTAAAAAGCAGAAAAAAGTACCACTGAAAACTGATTTCCTTTCTTCCGTGTTGTGTCCCTCCCTATCTCAAATCGTAGTGGTGTTTCTTGCATCTGATATTTAATATTGTTCTAAGAAAAAAAGCAATTAAAACTTATGTGAATAGCACAGGTTTTTTTCTAGCCTTCATTGGCTTTCAAATGAAAATGTCAGCATATTTAAATCATATGGTAATCACCAAAATGACTCCATCCTTATTTCTTCTTTCATTGCTCAAGAATGCCTTGAGCTGAGCAAAAGAGACAAATATAAGCTAGATTTCAGAGGATTGGAAGGAGAGAGAGAGAGGTTCCCCCAGAGAAGAAATCAGCATAGGTGCTTACAGACTGTCACAGGACTGTGGGGCCCACGCCACACACTGGAATCTGATGATGCTGGGTACCCTTCTTACTATCTGCTGGGAGTAGCAGTTATGCCTAGGCATCCCATATGGCCACCGGTTCTAGTCCCGGCTGCTGCTCTTCCAGTCCAGCTCTCTGCTGTGGCCCAGGAGGGCAGTGGAGGATGGCCCAAGTGCTTGGTCCCTGAACCCGCATGGGAGACCAGGAGGAGGCGCCTGGCTCCTGGCTTCTGATCAGCGCAGCGCCGGCCATGGTGGCCATTTGGGGAGAGAACTGTTAACGCAGCTGGGAAAGCAGAGGAAGATGGACCAAATGCTTGGGCCCTGCCACTCTCCTGGGAGAAACCTTCACTCAGCTGATTCCCTCCCTAGGTAGCCGTATGGGCAGAGGTGGGCCAGGTCAAAGCCAAAAGCCAAGAGCTTCAACTAGGCCTCCCAGGAGAGTAGCAGGGGCCCAAGCATTTGATCCATCTTCCTGTTTTCCCAGCTGTATTAACAGGGTGTTGAAACAGAAGTGGAACTCCTGGGACTTAAACCAGTACTCATATGGGATGTTTGCTTTGCCTGCAGCAACTTAACTCACTGAACCATGACACCCACCCTGATGCACACATATACTGTTAAAACAAATGTAGTCTCACCAAAGTTGTAGAATGAATATATTCATCTTTACAAACTGAGATTTTTGTATATCTGTATGATAAGAAAATCAAGAAATATTTTAATTTTAGTTAAGATTTATATATGAACAGATAAATTAAGTGCTACATATTTTAATAGTTTTTATACTAGGATAAGAATCTAGTGTTCAAACATTAAAGATCCAATGATTTAAGATGTAAGGACAATTTCTGTTATTTTATCTAAATCGTACACTTGAAAATTTGTAAAACTGTAGACAATTCAGATTTTAATAATGAATGAATTAACAGAATCTCTAGTGTGTCAACTGATTTTCATAATAGCTGGAGTCACAAAGAGCGCATTTTTATTGTTGCAAGCAAACAAAGAAGTGCTAACGCATAGTGTTTGCTTTTCTCCAAGATCTCTAGCATCCCCAAAAGTGTCTCACCATGTTGTAGTAACCAGGTAAGGCTACATTTTATTCTTGTAAATGAATTGTTTTGGGGGGCATTCCTAAAGGAATTCAGTCTTGTACTGCATAACACGTCCAAAGATGTGTGTTATTCCTACATAACAATACACACTGTCATGTCTAATTGCTTAATTATATTCTGACAAAACAGAATGTAGAGAAGGACAGGGCCTGCTCAGTACAACTCTGCTAATGTCAGTAATCTCATTTAGAAGTTAATATGCCCCTCAATTCTAAAAGAGTGAAATGTGTTCCACTAAAGAAGAATTTAAAAAATGTTATTTGCCCTTGGATAGATGTTGCTAATTTAGAGCATGTTACTAATAGGAAGTAAACATTAGTTCCATATTTTAAGGAGAAAGGAGAAAATATTCTGCAAAAGTTTCAATTTTTAAAATGCAGATAAATTCCATCATTTGTAAAAACTGAACTCAAATTGCGTGAGAAATTATATGCAGGAATAAAAATTAATAAAATATATAACACTAAAACTAAAACAAATAGCTAATTTAGAAGGTGAAAGTCAAATCATTTAAAAATCATTTAAAAATATTACATTTTGGCCAGCGCTGCGGCTCAATAGGCGCCAGATGCTGTCCCCGTTGCCCCTCTTCCAGGCCAGCTCTCTGCTGTGGCCCGGGAAGGCAGTGGAGGATGGCCCAAGTGCTTGGGCCCTGCACCCCATGGGAGACCAGGAGGAGCTTTGGAGGGTGAACCAATGGCAAAGGAAGACCTTTCTCTCTCTCTCTCTCTCACTGTCCACTCTGCCTGTCAAAAAAGAAAAAAAAAGAAAAATAAAATTAAAAAAATTACATTTTAAAACAAGAGTCTTCATTTTTGTTGAATATCAAATTGGCACAAATATTGGAAATACATTTTTATTCTCACTAAGATTTGAATGTTTTTATCACTTCTGAAATATATCATTTGTGGGTTGTTATATTTTCCTGTTTTGATTGATAATACCCAATGTTATTTGATGCTGACCTTTGCAATTTCAGTCAATTTCTATGTCTTTTAAGTTCACTAAATATTGGTGTCAATAATATCTTCAAAAAACAAATGTATTTGCTTTGCTTCACTAAAAGCTTGCTTAAAATAGGGGCAAGTGATAGGCCTAGCAATCAAGATGCTACTTGAGGTGCCTTCATTCCATATTGGAGTGCATGGTTTGAGTACCAGCTTGGTTCTTGATTCCAGCTTCCTGTTAATATACACCCTGAAAGGCATCAGTGAGGACTCAAGCAATTTTCTCTGTCACTCATGTGGGAGAACCAGATTGAATCAGTTTCTCCTCACTTTGACCTGGCCAAACCTCAGTTATGGGCAGCATTTGAGGAGCAAACCAGCCAAAAAAAAAAAAAAAAAAAAAAAAAGGGAGAGGGGGAGAAAGAAAGAAAGAAAGAAATGTTTTTTCTCTCTCTCTTCCTTTCTCATAAATAAAAATAAATAAATATTAAAATAATTTGCCTGACTTTGTATGAGTGACTTAAAAATGTCAAAGCAGGTAAATATTTTCTCCAGAATGAGACAGTCTCATCATTTAGCATTTATGTTTTTGTGTTTATGTGGCTGTCTTCTCCTCCCCTGGCTCCGAGGTTACCCTGAGCTACAAAAAAGGAAAAGCTACTTATAGCATTACTAAAAGATGAACTAGAACTTTGCTAATGTTATTTATTCTCTGTACATCACTATAATGTAGGTGTTATTAGAGTTTCCATTGTACATATGCAGACACAGCTTTAAGCAGATTAAGCTAATTGCCCAAGGATGCATAGCTAGTAAATGAAAAAGCAAGTATAAAATCAAGATGTGACTGATTTCAAAATGCCTGATTTCAAAGTTCACTTTAAAATGCTTTAGTGCTTTGTCATTCGTCTTTATCTTCTAACATTCTGCTTCCCTTCTTGATAGGTTTATTATGGCCATGTTAGGTAGGTACCATTTTAGGTAGGTACTCATTTCTCCTCAAGAGTCTCCCTTCTGAAGACCATTCTCTCTGTCTCTTTCTCTCACTGTCTAACTCTGCCTGTTTAAAAAAAAAAAAAAAAAAAAAAAAAAGAGTCTTCCTTCTTGCGTTGTTCTTTCCACCTGAATTTCTCTCTGGCTGACATTCCAAATGACAGATATTTTACTACTGACCTATACGTTTCCCTGTTCTCTTCAGTGTCACCTGTACAGAACAGAATAGAAGAAAAAATTTTAAGAATACACACACAATTACACATACAAGGATATATACATAAACTGTATATGTTCATGTTTTAATTATATTTATTTGTACATTTTATGCTTATGTGTATAGGTACCAGTGTTTGTATACATATTTATACATATCACACAAAATAGAGAGGCCTTGAGATTAAATGCTTTGTAAATATTAAATCATTGTCAATAAGCAACATGTCCTGTATACCTAAAGATACTTGATCTTTAATCTATGTTTATTCCAAGTACTATCTGTGTTAGAATTATCAGTTAAAATATTTAGCAGTTATTATTATTGTCACTAAAACTATAATTAAGTAAATTTTAATTACCTCCAAAGGTAATGTGAATTTGGCAAAAATTTGCAAGACTCCCAAAATCTCATTAAAATTTCTTGAATTCCAATTCTAAAACACATGCTGCAGTTTATTTGAAAGTTAATATTTATCAATTAAATCAATGACATATGTTACACTTTGTAAAAGAATACATAAAGATTTCTTAGTCATAGGAAAATCCATTTAATGAGGTCCTATATATAATATACCATTGATGCTTGTATTATAAATATACTTATAAATATGGTGCTTGCATATTTGTCAATAAATGGAATTTTCTGGAAATGTTTAAAAATTAATTTTAAGGTTACATATATTTTGCCCCTTTTCCTTCACTCCTGAAGAAATTCACAAATAATATTTCCCAAAATTGAAAAGTTACAAAGTCTTGAGCTATTAACATGTTTCTTGGAAATTATGGTCAGTGTCATCTCATTTGGACAAACTAGGACAAAGCTATTCCTACCAATCCTGTTGTTTCCATGATAGATTTAGTAGCTAATTTGATAGAGTCAACCAACTGAAAGAAAACACATTCCACAATTTCTAAGCTTTCCAGAAACTGCTTGGAGCTACAAGGTTTATTGACTCAAAATCTTCTCTGCTATTTTAAAAAGAAATTTCATTTTAAACAAAAAGAAAAATTAAGAATTTTTACTCATATACTTGTAAGTTACGGGATGAAAGTTTTCTTCAAAATTATTGTAAAATGATTAGAGGATTCATTAATAAGACTTGTTATCAACAAACTTAAAATATATTATTTATTATTGTTAAACTAGTGAAATTGCAAAGTTTAAGTCATACTACACTTACACATTCATTTTGAATTAGAATTATATCCAAATAGATCTGAGTATTTTAATTCAATTAATGATTTAATACTGGCATACAGAATGGTACTATGAGAAGTGTTTGATTACATAAGGACATTGACAAAGGAGGGTATACTAATGTATGTGAGCCATTCTAACCAGGGAGGGGTGAGACCTCATTGTGGTTTTGATTTGCATTTCCCTAATTGCTAGTGATCTTGAACATTTTTTCATGTGTCTGTTGGCTGTTGGGATTTCCTCTTTTGAAAAATGTCTACTGAGGTCCTTGGCCCATCTCATAAGTGAGTTGTTTGTTTTGTTGTTGTGGAGTTTCTTGATCTCTTTGTAGATTCTGGTTATTAATTCTTTATTGGTTGCATAATTTGCAAATATTTTCTCTCATTCTGTCGGTTGCCTCTTCACTTTCCTGACTATTTATTTTGCAGTACAGAAACACTCAATTTGATGTAATCCCAATTGTTAATTTTGGCTTTGGCTGCCCATGCCTCTAGGGTCTTTTCTAAGAAGTCTTTGTCTGTGCCTATATCATGCAGGGCTTCTCCAAAGTTCTCAAATAATTTGATGGTGTTGGGTCGTAGGTTTAGATCTCTAATCCATGTTTAGTGGATTTTTGTGTAAGGTGTAAGGTAGGGATCTTGCTTCATGTTTCTGCATGTGGAAATCCAGTTTTCCCAGTACCATTAGTTGAATAGACTGACCTTACTCCAGGGATTGGTTTTAGATCCTTGATCAAATATAAGTTGGCTGTAGATGTTTGGATTGATTTCTGGTGTTTCCATTCTGTTCCATTGGCCTATTCATCTGTTTCTGTACCAGTACCATGCTCTTTTGATTATAACTGCCCTTAGTATGTCCTGCAATCTGGTATTGTGATGCCTCCAGCTCTGTTTTTGTTATACAAGATAGCTTTAGGTATTCGAGGTCTCCTGTGCCTCCATATGAAGTCCCCAACTAAAAGTAGATCCCTGTTAAATATAAGATTGGGAATAAGAGAGGGAAGAGATGTACAGTTTGGCCCACGCTCCCTCGGACTTACTTCTAAGGGTAAAGCTAGAAATGTGCTGTGGGACTCCAAGTTCCATTAAGTTTGCAGGTACTAATGCCATCTTACTAGTTAAAGTGATCAGTTTAAGTTCATAATTGATCATAAAGATAGGATTAAGTGTCAAAGGGATCACATAAATAAGGCCAGTGTCTGCTAATTGTAACTGATAGAATTAAAACAGAGAGAACAATCCATAATGGGAAGCAGTATACACAGCAGACTCATAGAATGGCAGATGCCCTAAACAGCACTCTGGCTTCAGAATCAGCCCTTAAGGCATTCAGATCTGGCTAAAAAGCCCATGAGAGTATCTCAGGCATGGAAAGCCAAGACACTGTGGCAAAAAAATGACCTACATGAAAGATCTCTGTGAGTGAGATCCCAGTGGAAAGAAGGGGCCATCAAAGAAGGAGGTACCTTTCTCTGAAGGGAGGAAAGAACTTCCACTTTGGTTATGGCCTTGTCTAAATAAGGTCAGAGTTTGTGAACTCAAGAGGCTTCCATAGCCTTGGCAGCTCATGACAAGAGCCTCAGGTGATTACTGATGTCATAAATAAGAGTGTCAATTGTTAAATCAACAACAGGAGTCACTGTGCACTAATTCCCCATGTAGCATCTTTGTCCTTAATGTGTTGTACTATGAGAATTAACAGTAAAACTAGTCTTCAAACAGTACTTTAAACTTTGTGTTTCTGTGTGGGTGCAAACTGTTAAAATCTTTACTTAAATAAACTAGTTGATCTTCTGTATATAAAGATAATTAAAAATGAATCTTGATGAAGAATGGGATGAGAGAAGGAGTAGGAGAAGGGATGGTTTGTGGGTGGGAGTGTGGTTATGGGGGGAAAAACCGCTATAATCCAAAAGTTATGTTTTCAAAATTTATATTTATTAAATAAAAGTTTTCTTAAAAAAAAAAAAGAAAATGCGCATCCAACAAGCTGTAGGTTTACCTACTGTGGATGAAGCTGTGTTGTCAATCCACCAGGGTGTTCACAGCCACCAGGCTAAAGATGATAAGACAAATAAATTAGGGGCACCAACAATGGCAAATGCCAACCATTGTGTAAGATACAAGCCAGGGATTTATCTTGAGATAACACTATAGCTGGCAGAACAGGCTGCCCAGGCCTCTTAAACCAGACTCAGTGGAGCATACATAGTGTTCACTGATATTCAGAGTGAGATCTGCTGAAAATGTCCCAGGACATCACAGAACACAAGTCCAGGCCCTGTCTACATGGCAAGTAAATATCGTTTTCTGGGTTCATTTCTGCATGAACTGGTATCATATCTACTCTCAGAAGGTTGAAAGGCATTTTTGTATGGAGAAATATCTAATCCCAGATATTTCATATGGGCATGTGCCATTGGTCCTTGAATATACCTCAAAGTGCAACAGTGTAGTGAGCAAGTCAAGAAAAGGGCTCTTTGAGGCAAGGAGCCCAGGGAAGCAATCTCTCTTGCCCAATCTAATGGAGGTAGTACATCGCAGTGGTAATTAATCAGCTTCCTCAACTCACTGTCCAATACGACTAGCACTAGTCCAAACTAAGTGGTTAGTCCAAATTTGGATGAGCTATAATTGCAACATGCCTTACCAGTTTTTATATAATGTTATAAAATATTTATTATATGTTGATATTGCCATATTTTGAGTATATGTGGATACAAAAATGTACTGGTAAAATTATTTGTATCTTTTTATTTACCTTGGAATCTATGGCTATAAGAATATTTTAAATTGCTATTTGGCTTGCATTAATTGCTTGGAGTACAAGATTAATGATTTGGTGGACCTTACTGCTCTAGAGAATGTTGCAGCTGCAATATGGGTAGAATCTGGGTTTCTGGACAATATTGTGGCGCAAAATTCCCACAGTCAGAAATGCCCCTTTTTCCTTTCTGCTGTTACTTGTTAGTGAAGTAAACTTCTATCTTCTTTGAGTACTATATTTTTGCAGCACTTCACATTACCAGTTTTAGCTATATACTAATATAGGGGTGAAATATGGTAAATACTTTTTAAAATAAATACAGTAAATAAAATAGAAGTTCAGTATTTATGAATAAAAACCAGATACATAAAAGCTATTAAAATATACTTTATTATCCATCTGAGAAAGGATTTTATTTTGGTTATTGTTATATTTAATATTTATAGGAGTTTTTATTTTTAATTTACACTCAATAAATTTTGTCATGTGAGTAGATATGGACATAACAAATGGAGCTCCATTAATGGAAGATATTAGAGTTACATGACATCATATGCAGATCTCTTAGAAGAGAAAACATTCTCAAGGAAGTTCCTACAGGAAATGGTCAAACAATAACAGGAACTATTTAATAGGAACTATTTAACAGTAAAGAAGAACATTGGTAGGTATAGAATACATATTACTAAATCTCTATATTTTTTTATTTCATCCCAATATACTCTATAACTAAAGAATAGCCAATATGATTTGGATCAACTTATTTTAAGCATAACATGGATTTTGCCATCCACCAGAAGTAAAATGTGTCTATTATTTGAGGATATTAGGTAACTCATTTGAATGTTTGGCTTTTGATAGCATCAATCAATACTAACAAACACAAATGACACTATTCTGAAAATATTACTGCACTACTATTCCTAAAATGTATGATTTTCTAGAACTAATCTGTTAGGTCATCTCTGTTATAATTCAAAGGAATTTTTAAATTAATGGGATCTACACATCGTATTCTGTGTTTAATTTTATTATTTTTGGGTGAAACAACAGAATTTTATTTCCTCATAGCTCTGGAAGCTGGAAGAGCAAGATCAAGGTTTTGGCAGGGTCGATTTCCTCTGAGAACTCTCTTCTCACTTGGGCTTCAGATGGCCATCGTCTTTCTGTCTCTGCGCATGGTCATCCTCTGTTCACGAGTGCCTTGGAGTCTTCTTTTACTTTTATTATTGTTATTAGCGCACACTAATAATCATTTTTCCTCTGCATTTTGTTTTATTTTTATTATTTTTTCTGCTTTTGTAGCTTTTATAATAATTTCTTTTCATAGAGTTATTGAAAAATATAAAACCAGAGTATTATTATTTTTAATTGTAAATAGTAGCTCTGGAACAGGTGCCTTAGGACCAAAATATGTTATTTTTTAATACTTGAAGATTTGAATAATCTCTGTATATGGACACACTTAATTTTCTCCCTTTGTAGTTAATATGCTTAATGAATAAAAATATTTAATTACATATACCAATACTCTCCAAAATATTTGCTGTAAAGTTCTTCCTTAATACTAACAAGTTTGAAGAACTTTAAAACTTTAAATACAATGTTAAATTCTTCTTTATATTTATGTGAATGACACATATTTTTAACATTTAGAATATTTACTCCTTAGAAAAATTTCACTAATATTAAGTATGTATGAATTGTTAACTCTTCTTTGGTTAGTTGCAAACACATAAAGTAAGCAATGCTTACATTTAAAGATAAAGCCAAAGTGTTGGTCTTTAATGGCTTGGATTTTAGTCTTTCCAAATAAACTGTAAAGAATTAGTGCAAATTTGAACACCTTTACTATATCAAGAAAATTATTTGCCCTAAAACAAAGGGCAAATATGAATATGTACGTAGGAAATGTAGCACAACATTGAGGTTTTATTAAAAGGATGATAATTGAAAATATGTTTAAAAGAGAAGTAATTGGTTTCAGTTCTTTTCAAAACATGAGACATTCATAATTTCCTCAAAATTCTTAAGTAATTTCTTTCTAGAATGTTTTTTCTATAAAAGAAAATTTTTGTATCTTCATTGATATAAATATGTTTTTTGCTACCATGTTTCAGGTACATAGTAATTCTACTTGGATCGCTTTTATTTTTGGTCAAAATAATTTGTCTTTAATCTTACTGAAAAAAAATTTCATTCAAGTTCTTTCTCCCCAGATGTCACTGCACCATTTTGTCTTCCTTTGTAGAAGACTGTGCTAGTCAGCATGTGTACAAGTAAGAAACTGTTGAGTAGAAGTTCCATGGGAGAGTAATAACTGTGGATACCTAAAACACTGTTGTAAATTTTACTAATTCTAATTAGAAGATGCTCTTTTAATTTCATGAACTCTTGGGAAATTATTTTTTATGGGAACTGTATATGAGCTTGTTACCTAAATCTGACTCAAAAATTCTTTCTAAAATCAAATGTCTATTCAGAAGCCAAAAATATTCACATATCAAGAAGAAAATAAATAAAAATTAAATCTAAGGTGACTTCAAAGTGACCCAAATGGCATAATGAACGTACAAAATGCTTAGTGAAATGCAGTCAAGCTTGTAGATTTGTTTATGAAAAAGTTATTCTCTGCTTTCATATTTATAATGATCTTTCACTGACTTAAAACTGCTATATACTGAAATTCAGTGAACATCTTTAATTTACATAAACCTCATCATACAAAAACTAATACAAGAATGAATTTCAAAAGCAGAGGTTTATTATGACAGTCTCAACAATTAGAAAAGAGAAAGATGTTATTGAGTGTAAAGGATATTTAATAAAGAATACTGTCAATAAGCATACTTCCTTAAGAGTTAATACTGTGGTGAGATTCATAAATGCCCTACTTTTGTTTGTTGAAAAATCAATGAACTGTATCTTCAGAGTAAAATTTCAATAACCTTTGGAAGAGGCAAATCAGCACCACTTTTACTTATAAGTTGAAAAGGCGGGTTTAGTTTACTCATAAAGAGTTTGTTCTTAAGTGAGTTTTTACTTTTCAGACTGTTGGGCTAATGATTAACGTCACAAACACTGCATCGTAGTCTAGAAGCTAGGGTGTCTATTAAATGTAATTACCTTTCCCCATGGCTTTAAATTGACGGCAGATTCAAAATGAAGGTGGCTTCTATTAAATTTAATTACTTCCCCTGAAGCTTACTTGGCAAAACTGTGACTAGTAATGAAAGTGGATTCCAAAAAAAAAAAAAAAGAAAGAAAGAAAAAAAACAAAACCACAGCATGGTCAAGGTGGTGTGGCAGTATTGTTGATGAAAAGGAATATGAAAACATAATATTGAAAAAGTAGAATTTTCGTGTCTATTCATTCATGTCTATTTTTGTAATAATAAAATGATAAAGTTAAGTTCTCAGGTTTTTACAAATTGGTTTCAATTTTCAAGCAATAGCTTATATGGTTTGATTATAAATAATTAAGAGAGGATGCAATTTCCAAAAGGATTCGTTTAGTGTTTTCATGTACACAAAAGAGTGACCTTTCTTTTACTTAATTCAATTGACATTTTAAATCAGCATGATGTAATAAAGGAGGAAAAAGCAAATCTGTTCTTATATCTTACAATTAGCTCTTTCTTTTTTGTGTGCTTACCTAATCTGAAAGGCAGATTACACAATGTCTTACCTACTCAAGATAAATATTAAGAATATTTTAAAAAGTACAACTTATTATTGCTTTGCAATCTCTTTTTCTTAAAACCATCTATTTTGCACGATCTTACTTGAGGGGACTGTTTTTCTGGATCTTTGTTCACTTTTCATAAATCAATGCACAATTTATTCTGTGCTTACAATGTGCCAGTCATGTATTACAGATATAAAGATAATAGACCCCCAGGATCCTATTGTGAATTGGGAGAAATCAGTAAAGATAAAAAACAATAAAATTTTGCTAATATGGAGAAGAATTTGTAAAGGCTCCAGAGCAGTTCTCTTGAACTATGGGAAGTATTCTCATCTCTTGCTTCCTTATTTGATAAGAATATACTTGAGCCAAACCTAGCATCCACATACTCATTCAGCCATATTACAGTCCATGAAGGCCTCCTGAGGCATGAATCAGCAGCCAGTTTGCAAGGTGCCTCAGCTTCACCACATACATAGCAAATTCCCTGAGTGATTCCCTTAAAGAAAATCTTAAATTTTCTTGGGATAGGATGATAGCAATCTCATCCTTCTCTCTGGGAGTGAGGTATGCTCTCAGCATCAGAAGATGTTAACAGGGACCAGTGCTGTGGCGTAGCGGGTGGAGCCGCCGCCTGCGGTGCCAGCATCCCTTATAGGTGCCGGTTCGAATCCTGATGCTCCACTTCCGATCCAGCTCTCTACTATGGCCTGGGGAAGCAGTAGAGGTGGCCCAAGCACTTGGGCCCCTGCACCCACATGGGAGAACCGGAAAAAGCTCCTGACTCCTGGCCTCGGATCGGCGCAGCTCGGTCGTTGCAGCCAATTAGGGAGTGAACCAGCAGATGGAAGACCTCTCTCTCTCTCTCTCTCTCTCTCTCTCTGCCTCTCTTCTCTCTGTTAATTCCAACTTTCAAATAAATAAATAAATCTTAAAAAAATGTTAATTTCTCAAGAAAATTCCATCATCTAATCATCATCCCTTTGCTCTCTCTGTTACGTAGCTAATTGTTTCATGATACTTGTAGACCACTATATTCTCTATCTGATTTAGTTATGAACTAATTTTCCTAATATGCCTATGTACTTCAGAGTGTGACATGTATATATATTATTATAAGATGTTAACAGTAGAGGAATCTCAGGATGTGACACATGAAAACTCTTTGCACTATTTCACAATTTCTGTTTTGTACATTTAAAACTATTCTGTGGCAGTTTTTTAAAGGATTTATTTTTTTTTACTTGAAAATTAGGGGCTGGCGCTGTGGTGTAATAGGTAGAGTTACTACCAGCAGTGCCAAAATCTCATATGGGCACCAGTTCTAGTCCTGGCTGCTCCTCTTCCCATCCTGCTCTCTGCTATGGCTTGGGAAAGCAGTGGAAGATGGCCCAAGTCCTTGGGCCCCTGCACCTGCGTGTGAGACCTGGAGGAAGCTCATGGCTCCTGGCTTCAGATTGGTTAAGCTCCAGTTATTGTGGCCATCTGAGGAGTGAACCAGCAGATGGAACACTTCTCTCTCTCTCTGCCTCTGCCTCTCTGTAACTCTGCCTTTCAAATAAATCAATTAATTAATCTTATTCTAAAAAAAAAAAAAATCAGAGTTACAGAGAGTGGGGGACAGACTGAGAAAGAGAGAGAGATCTTCTCTCTGCTGGTTTACTCCCCAGATGGCTGCAACATGCCAGGAGCAAAGAGCTTCATCCAGGTCTTCTACATGGGTGGCAGGAGCCTTAGTATTTGGTCCATCATCTGCTTTTCTCAGGCCATTAGCAGAGAGCTTGATTGGAAGTGAAGCAGCAGCCGGGATTCGAACTGGTATGGGATACTAGCATTGCAGGCGGCGGCTTTACCTGGTATGCCACAACGCCAGTCCCTGTAATAGCCTTTTTTTTTTTTTTTAAGAACTCTATAAAATTTGTAGAAAAGATGAAATCAAAGATGCATATTTAGATTTAAAAATATTTAAAATTCATACATAGTTTTCTATAATATACACTTTCCATTAAATTTTTGAAGATTCTGGGATACCTATTTGTGTCACCCACTTTTATTTGTACTGGTTTTCTAGAATAGATCACATAAAAATGTTCTATTTTAGTACTATTTAAAAATATTATAGATGTGAGAATTGAAAACTTGAGGATAAACATGGAGAGATAACCTAGGCTAGTAAGAGGGTCAGCTAAAGCTGTTAGAAGAAGTTAGATCAGGGCCAGCACTGTGGTTTAGCAGGTAAAGCCACCCCCGGCAGTGCCAGCATTCCATGTAGGCGCCTGTTCAAGTCCCAGCTGCTCCACTTCCAATCCAGCTCTCTGCTATGGTCTGGGAAAGCAGTAGAAGATGGCCCAAGTTCTTGGGCCCCTGCACCCACGTGAGAGATCTGCAGGAGGCTCCTGGCTCCTGGCTTCAGATTGGCCCAGCTCCGGCCGTTGCGGCCGTCTGGGGAGTGAATCAGCTGATGGAAGACCTCTTTCTCTTCCTCTCCTTCTTTTACTGTGTAACACTGACTTTCAAATAAATAAATAAACCTTTAAAAAAAAAAAAGGAAGAAGCAGCTAAATCTAAAGAGAAAGAAAGAAGAAGAACGCATAAACAGAGAAAGACAAATGCTTCAGGTTCTCACTCATACATTGAAGCTAAAAAATTTAAATTTTGAATACAGAATAGTGATTTCCCCTTAGAGCCCAGGAGAAGTAGAAGGGTAGGAAGGAAAGAATTACATACAGGGAACAAGTTCCTACTGTTATACACCGCAATAGAGCGACTATACTTCACAATAACCTATTATGTATTTTCTAAGCAAATGGAAGAGAGGAGTCACAAGGCTGTAATTGCAAAGTGATGAAATGCTCATTACCCTGATTGGAGCAGTATGCAGTGTATGTATGTACTGAAATATTGCATTGTGCCCCATAAATATGAACAAAATCATTAATACAACTTTTAAAAGAAGGAGTAAATGTTTTCCAAGTGAAAAGCACAGGAAAGAGCATATCGAACAATAGTAAAAGGACTTACAAAGAACTAGAGGCATAAACAAGCACTGTGTATTTCGGGAATCTTGCTAGAATCTAGAATGAAATGTAGTGTGATGAAATATATGCAAATAGACCAATTTTGAGATTGAACGTCAGTGTGGCTGATTTCTTGCTCCTTTTTAAATGCATTTATTTGAAAGGCAAAGAGACAGAATGACATAAAGAGATATCCCATCTGCTAATTCACTCTCAAAGTGCCCGCAACAGCAAGATCCGGGCCAGGTTGAAGCCAGGAGCCTGGAACTCAATCCAGTCTTTCATTTGTGTGACAGGACTCACCTAGTTGAGCCATCACCTGCTGCCTTCTAAAGTGCACATTAATAGGAAGTTTGATCAGAAGCAGAGGAACCAGACCTCCAACCAGGTGCTCCAAAATGAGATGAAGGTATCCCCAACCATGAGTGAACATCTGCCAAAAACCCACACTTGATATTTTTGTCTAACCATCCTCTGGTTTACTACAGTAAATCTTCTGTATCAACAAAATTATTGAAAATTCAATGGCTTATTTTGCATTCACATTGAGCATTATTTTCAGTAAACTTTCTTTTAATAATAAAATTAATGTTGGAAATCCTAGATTATATATCTTTTATTCATATAAAGATTATGTCTCCCTTATTAAACATGATACGTTTAATTTTCAGCAAACTGAATCTAATATCATATTAATTTTTGTTCAATTTTTGCATAGTGCTGATGAAATATATATAATATTAAAATTATAAATTTCTTTCCAAACACTGACAAATACTTCTGCATATTTTTTGCACAACAAACTACCAAAAGTACAATGGCTTAAAACAACATCAATTTAAATTTATTATTTTACAGTTCTGGGGGTCAATAGTCCATTCCAAGCATCACTGGCATAAAATAAAAGCGTCCACAGGGCTGCTTTTCTTTTTGGAGGCTCTGTGCCAAGTTTACTTTTTCTTGACTTGCATTTGTTGAGTGTTTTATTTATTTGAAAGGTAAAGAGAGAGAGAGAGAGAGAGAGAGAGATCTCACAGTCACCAGTTCACTCTCCCAAATGATTCACAACAGGACTGGGAAAACCCAAGCCAGGAGCCAGGAACTCTGTACAGATATTCTATGTGGGTGGCAGGACTCAACTACATGAGGCATCACTTGCTCCTTCCAGGATGTTCATTAGCAGAAAGGTGGAATCAGGAGCATAACTGGGACTCGAGCCCAGACACTCTGATATGGGATGCAGGTGTCCCAAGTGGCATCATAGCCACTGGGCCAAATGGCTGCCCATGATTCCTTGCCTTTTGTAGCCTCCAGCAGCCACCTGCATTCCTTGGATTGTGGCCCCCTTAACTCTCTGTTCAAAGCCAACATTGTATGTCTATGACCATTCTTCTGTTGTTATAATTGCCTCTGATTCTCTTCTTCTATCAGCCTATTCCTCTTAAGAAGACACTGGTGTTTATAATCTAAACATTCCCTGATATATATCTAAACATTCCCTGATGTATAATCTAAACAGTCAGCTGATCAGCATAATTAATCACATCTGTTACCTTAATACTTCTTTGCGTTAGGCTCCAGGGAATAGGAATTGGATACTTCAAGGTGAGATCAGGAGACATTATTCTGCTTACTCCAATAAAAAATGCTAAAAACACTGGTTTGACCTGCAATCTGATATCAAAGTTTGTGACGAATTGCTCGTTGGGTTATGCTGCCAGACCAAAGAAATTTCAAAAATAAGAGTCCATTTCATTCTAATGCTCCATCATTCTGTGATTCAGACAGAGCAGTTATTATTTCAGTGATTGCTTGTTGCTGTGGGAGAATAAAACAGTACTTGGGGTTAGGGATTTCTCACACCAGAAAATGATATCTGTGCCCCAGAAGTGACACTATTTTGAGCTATTTTAGCTCAAAATTTCTATACCAAAGCTATTGAAAAATCTCCACCCATGGAAGAGGATGAGGAAACACAATCTGAAACAGGTGCCCAGGTTTCAGGCAGTCAAAAATATTGGATATGTATTATTAATGATTGACATTCTTCTTTTGATTCCATTAATCTATATTTACAGAAGAAAATTATCAATTTGGTAGTACATTATTTTGGATATGTGATAAAATTGTAATGTTTACAGTTTATTCTCTATTTTTTAAATGTTTCATAAACCATATCTATCAATGAGTGAAGACAATTATTTTTATTAAGTAGTGAAATACCTTCGTATACCACAAACTGTAGAGAACTAGGACATAAAATTTAGATACGAGGGGCCAGCATCATGGGGCATTGTGTTAAGCTGCCTCTTGTGATGCTGGCTCTTAATTGCTCCACTTTTTTTTTGTTGTTGTTGTTGTTAATTTTTTGCCAGAGAGAGTTAGACAGTGAGAGAGAGAGACAGAGAGAGAGTTATAGACAGTGAGAAAGAGACAGAGAGAAAGATCTTCCTTCTGTTGGTTCACCCCCCTAATGGCTGCTAAGGCTGATGCTGTGCAGATCCGAAGCCAGGAGCCAGATGCTTCCTCCTGATCTCCCGTGTGGATGCAGGGCCCAAGCACTTGGGCCATCTTCCACTGCCTTCCTGGGCCACAGCAGAGAGCTGGACTGGAAGAGGAGCACCCGGGACTAGTACCCGGTGCCACAATTGGGACTAGATCCTGGGGTGCCGGCACCACAGGCAGAGGATTAGCCTAGTGAGCCATGGCGCTGGCCCCCAGTTCCTCCACTTCTGATCCAGCTCCCTGCTAACACCCCTGGGAAGGCAGCAGAAGATGGCCCAAGTACTTGGGCCTCTGCATCCACATGGGAGTCTCATATGGAGTTTCTGGATCCCACCTTTGTCCTGACCTAGCTATGGCTGTTGTGGGCATTTGGAAAATGAACCAGTGGATGGAAGATCTCTTTCTCTTTCTACCCTTCTCCACCCCTTCACACTACCCCTGTGTCTCTCTCTCTGTTTCTTTGCTTGTCAAATACATAATGCATTTTTAAATGATTCAGGTAGTAGTAATAAATAAGCTTCAGAAATTATTTTGATATAATCATTATAGGCTAAATTCAGTTATCTGTGGCTTCCATAAGGGTTTGACCAGGTTGTTACATCGTATAAATGGAAAAACCTTTGTGTGTGTAAAAAAAATTGAAGTGTGTTGGGTCAATTTAATTAAGCAAATTGTGTCTCATTTAGCAATCTGATAATCTGCCAAGTTTGAATTATTATGAGGATGTCGAAAATGGTCCTTAAAAAAGGATTAAGTGATAAAACTTTAAGATGTGTTGATTGAGTTTAAAAGTATAAATTTTTCTCTCTGTGTTGATATATTCAACTCAATTTGTATATTCTTCTTAGGATTTTAGTAGCTACATTCTTGGATTCATGGGCATTTAAAAATTGAGAGACCGAGACTATGAGTCAGAGGTAGCCTTCATCCATTGGTTCACTCCCCAAATTCTGGCAATGGTCAGGGCTGGGGTGGAACATCAGCAGGCAGAAACACAGTCCAGGTTTCCCACAAGATGGCAAGAACCCAACTGCTGGAACCATCACTACTATCACCCAGCTACTGCCCTGGCAGGAAGCTGGAGTCAGGAGATAAGACCAATATCAAATCCTGGTACTCCAATGTAGGATGTGGTTGTCTCAACTAGAATTTCAAATGCTGAGTCAAATGCCCGCCCCATGGATTTAGGTTGTGATACTTGGCCTGATAGACTGAATAGCTAATGTCACTTTCCATATTGAAAAAAAAAATCCTGAATAACATTCAAAAATTAATTAAGGTAGATAAAATTCATTGATAAATTCACCAAAAAAAATGAAGACTTGTGCTGAAAGAAGGGATGTCAAAAGAAAACCAAATCAACATTTTAGCATGAAGACTCACTGTGAGGGGATCTGATGAGTGCATAGAGACCCAAGGCTCCTATTTTGAAGATTATTTTAAAGACTACAAAGAACAGCAAGTAAATCCCCACACCTATAGAAAATGTATTACGGGTAGGAGGAATCTGTGTAAAACTAGGTACATCAAAGGACTATGTTCTGTGAAAAATGGTTGATGGAAGATAAAAGAAAAACCTGTTTTCTAAAAAGAATAACTAGAAATATTGCCATTTTAAAAACTAAAAAAAAAAGGTGGAAAGGAATGAATCTCTGGAAAATCTGGAAACACCAAACCAGTGGTTTTTTTAAAGATTTATTTAATTATTAGAAAGGCAGAGTTACAGAGAGGCAGAGAGAGAGAGAGAGAGAGAGGTCTTCCATCCACTGGTTCTCTCTCTAAATGGCTGCAATGGCTGGAGCTGAGCTTATCTGAAGTCAGGAGCTTAGAGCTTCTTTCTCATAGGTACAGGGCCCCATGGACTTGGGCCCTCTTCCACTGCTTTCCCAGGCACACCAGTAGAGTGCTGGATCAGAAGTGGGACAGCCAGGACTTGAGCCGGCACCCATATTGGATATTGGCTTTTCAAGCTGTGGCTTTAACTTCTATGCCACAGTGCTGGCCTCAACAAATTAGTCTTTATAGAGATTTGTTTTACAATATTATAGTAGTTCTAGAGTTTAAAGCCATGGGAAATATGTAAAATGGAATTGGTATTGTGCAAATGCATATCCACTTTGAAGAAATTTAATTTCACTGAAGAGCCATCAAAAGTAATATTTCCAAGGAAATAATGTTAATAGTAAAATCTTTATGAGATGATAACAAACAAAGATGAGGTGGACATTTGAAATACTTGTTAAGACTTTTATTAAGATATTTGCATTCCTTATCAGAGTGACTGCATTTGATACCTTCTGGTTCCTGCTAATGCAAACCACAGGACCCAGCAATGATTCTTCAGGTAATTGTGTCCCTACTATCCATGTGGGAGATCTGGATTGAGTTTCCTGTTCCCAGTTTCAGCCCCAGAAAGGGGCCATTGCCAACATTTTGAGGAGTGAAGCACTGTATGTGATTTCTTTTTTTCATTGCCTCTCTTTGTCAAATTCAATAGTTAATTTTTAAAATAGTTGTAAAAGAAGAAAGGAAGAGAGAGTATAAGTCAATCTAAGTCAACATCTTTTAAGCCAACCTATCTTGTTACAAGATTTATTACAGAACGACATTGTGTGTACATGTATATGTGTGTGTATATGTATATATAAACATATATATGAATACTTCAAATATTCTTGAAAAATAGATTTATAGCAGTTTTATTTTGGTGGAGAATTTTTGAAATACATTCAAAACTTTTCTGTGACATTCAGTTTTTATGAAATTTGAAAACCTCTTCTGTGCATGGATTTCAACATTTTAAATTTTATTTGTATTTATTCAAAAGGCAGAGTTATGGAGAGAAGGGAGGGAACACAGAAATATCTTCCATCTGCTGGTTCACTCTGCAAATGGTGCAATGGCCTGGTCTGTGCCAGGCCATAGCCAGGAGCCAGGAGATTCTTCTAGGTCTCCCGCATGGGTGCAGTGTCCCAAGCTCTTGAGCCATCTTATTCTGCCCTTCCAGGTGCATTAAGCAGGAAGCTGGATTGGAAGGAGAGCAGCTGTCTCAAACTGGCACCCACATGGTATGTTGGCTTCCACAAGAGGTGGCGTTACCTGTTATGCTACAACTCTGGCCCTGGATTTAAGTTTTTTTGCACTGAGATAGATCTTACTTTTGATTCCATTTTCCATAAACACTTTTTAAAGTTCCTCATTTGTATACATGCATATATGTCACTTATATGTAACACACAAGCATATGTTGAATTAAGTTAAAAGATCTGATAAATAAGAATTAAAAATCAAAATATAGCCGGTGCCGTGGCTCACTAGGCTAATATCCGCCTGCGGCGCCAGCACCCCGGGTTCTAGTCCTGGTCGGAGCACCAGATTCTGTCCTGGTTGCTCCTCTTCCAGTCCGGCTCTCTGTTGTGGCCCAGGAAGGCAGTGGCGGATGGCCCATGTGCTTGGGCCCTGCACCCGCATGGGAGACCAGGAGGAGGCACCTGGCTCCTGGCTTCGGATTGGCGCAGCGTCGGCCGTAGCGGCCATTTGAGGGGTGAAGCAATGGAAGGAAGACCTTTCTCTCTGTCTCTCTCTCTTTCATTGTCTGTAACTCTGTCTCTTTCTCTCACTAACTGCCCGGCCAAAAAAATAATCAAAATATTAAAAAAAATTAGGACAACTTTAAATAAATGAAGAATTTGGGGGCATGCATTCAGCACAGAAGTCAAGATGCCATCTGGAACCTCTACAGCCCATATCAGAATGTCTGGGTTTGATTCTCAGCTCTGCTTTCTCCTAATGTGTGCAGTAAGAAACAGCAGATGATGGCTCAAGTAGGTGAGTCTCTGAAACCCACATAGGAGACCAGATTGAATTCCGGATGCTTGGCTTTGGGCTGGACCAGCCACAGCTATTACAGACATTTAAGGAGTGAATTAGAATACTCAGGCCATTTTCCACTATGTTAGCAAAGAGTTGGATCAGAAGCAGAGCAGCTGGAACTTGAAACTGTTCTGACATGCGATGCTGGAGTCACAAAGAGCAGCTTGCCCATTGTACCACAGTAGCAGATCCCAGGTTAAGACTTCTTTTAATCTAACTTGATATCCTGAATCTACTCGAAGATCTCTATGAGTTGGGACTGATTGTTGCTGTTGGTCCATCATTAGTGTATCCTCATTCCTAGAGCATTTCTGATCTCTTTCCCAGTCTTGAAAGGCAGTAAGAAACTCTGTTATGTATTTCAAAAGATGCCTGTTTAGATATTTAGCATCCAGAATCACACAGCTTCAGAATTTGACAAAATATTGATTGATAAATATGCCATGTTTCTAGGGCATTCAGTTACCAATTTTGTTGCTGTAGCCCAAAGAAAATGCAAAACTCTACATTGATTTCCTGGTTCTTTAATGATAGGCTTCTATTAGAGACCAAGTCTAGATTCTTATTCTCTATATACACTTGGAATCAGGAAGTGTCCCTCGGCAAGAGTTATTTTAATTCCTCAAAGTAAATACATCTGTCTTTAATGGCTTCTTTGTTTAAGATACTTTTTTGTCCATCATTATCATTATTTTTAAAGCATCAATTTCTTAAGGACTTTGGCCTGCTTTTGCCAAGCATTTACCCAGCATTTTTACTCTATGAAGAGTCTTAGAATAAAGAAATGTCTTAAGAATGAAAGGATCGTACCTGTGATGACTTCCAGGTTCTCTAGGTTGTCACTGAAGCCCTGTGTGACTTAGAAAAATAAACCCGAATACACAAAACATCTGTTTTGATTCATCTTTCTCCCTCAAGCATCCTTCCAGAAAGCACACTTCCACTTGCTTACTGGGGATGTGCTACAGTACAATTTCAGACTTGCTGAAGGCTTGTTCCCTCAGGGAGGACATGGTAAAGAACCTCTTGGGATGACCAATGACCCTTCTGCCTGCTTCACATACAGGTTGACATGTTGGAATCATTTACAAGCTCCTCACTGGAACAGTAACAACAAAACACACAAACAAGAAGGCGAACAAAAGAATGAAACTGGGAGTAGATATTGTGGTTCAGCAGTTAAGCTGATGCTAAGGATTCCAATATCCCCTATTGGAGTACCTAGTTTTAAGCTCTGCCTCCATCCTTGATCCAGCTTCCTGCTAATACACACCCAAAGAGCCAACAGATGATGATTCTGTTACATAGGTTCCCACTACTCATGTCAGAGACTCTTCTCCTGACTCCTGGGTAACAGCCTGTCCCATCCGAGGCTACTGCGGGCATTTAGTGAGCAAACTAGAGGGCAGAGAATCTCATTCTCTGTCACTCTAGCTTTCAAATAATTGAATACATGCATACATTATATTACACAAAAAAGAATCAAGGATTACAAGGTTTTATAATTTAGTGAGTCTGCCTTTGTTCCTAAAAAATGGATGGAACTTTAGAGACTTTCAGTCTTCCCATTTTCTTAAAGGAAAGCTTACCAGAATTGAGTATGAGTCACAAAGAAAGAAAGAAGTCCGCTGAGGTTTCAAACATGCAACAGTTTTGATTCAATACTTTCTTGGTTACAAGCTTCCCTGGAAGACAATTGCAATGGGATTGGAAAGAATTGAACCCAAAGATCTGCAACCCCACCAAGACTCTTAATCAAATTTAACAATGAATGAGGTTGAACATTATCCCCGAAAGAATTCATGTAATGTGTGCTACTATCTTAACAAGAAAATGGAATCACAGCATTTGAATAGTAGCATCTGATGTTTTATTTCCAGTGCAGAATTATAACTTTCCAGATGCTGTACAAGGCAAATTACATGCATTCACAATTATAAAGAGTTAAATTTTTATTTTTTTTATTTTTCAAATTATTAACTCATCAAGCAATTTACGATTTTAATTCACAAATTGACATGGCAACCTTTCTCAGGTTTTATTTCATGTCAGTCATGGCATGTCTAATGAAAGACAAGTGAGAAGGGCAGAATTTCCACAATGTAGAAGAGCTGAAGGAACTATCCTCACGGGTTAGGGGCAGTGAGAAATAGGCCATGCCGAGCATCTTAATTAAATGCACTTATGACTTAATCATCCAGTTGTAACTAAACTAACCCATACAAAATGGACAAGTAAGGTTAAACATGGTTTCTACAAAATGTGGGTTGACAGGCAGAAAACAAGATTATACTCACAACAGAGTTGAAAACTTACAGATCAAAATTTTCTTCATGTGCTTCATTTGAGGTATAACATTTGTAAATACACTTAACTAGAATATTTAGTATTTAATATTTAATATTTCTTCTAAGAAATGAAAATAATCAGAAATATTATTTGAAAAGTGGATTTATGCCCACTGGCATTGATAGCTTTATCTCAGGTGTATAATTTTTCTTGGGATATTAATGGTTCATAATATTAAGCAACTATTATTAAGAAGAGTTTATTAATTTATATATTTAATAATGCTTTACTAAATATGTAATATATTAAGATAGAAATTCATGTATATACTTTTTACACATAATATATTGAATATATGAAATCTAAAAGTGTAGAGATCAATTCAGAATGATTTTAGATTCAATCTAGAAAATCATTTACAGGTAAACATTGCAGGATGCAACTGGATATTGAAATTGTTTATATTAGAAAGATTTATGGATGCTAATTCTCACAGTACTTCCTTACAAAGTCACCAAAATGATTAAAACATGTAACAACATTATTTTGAAATTTAATTTATTTTCAAATTTCCTTCTGGACTATCCATGTTCATCTTTATGTAACATTTTACAGCAATGAGAAGAAAAGGCATACTATCGAATTCAAGATCACTTAGTTGTGAAACCTAATTCCTGTTGGAATACACAGCCATGGCATTCCAAGATGCTATGTGCTCTAGGGTTGTAATATAGACTGGGTAAGGAGATCAGAGGCACACCTTGAAGTATTTTTCTTTGATGAGGGTACTCTTGAATTCCAAACAGTTTAAAGTAGGCCTCTTAAAATAATTGATATTGTTTCCAAAATTTCACCACCACCACCATTAACAACTAAAAGGTAGTGCTTGCAAAGAAATGCAAATACATGACATATATAGGATTTTACTCTAGAATTCTCTAGCTTTCATTCTCAAGATTTTCAACAACTCCAGTACTGCACAAACTATTCTGTCAAAACCCAAGCATTCTCAAGAAATCTTTCAAGCATGGTCATGAAGGTGAAATACAATAAATTCATTTTATCTAATATCATTTTGCTCTCTGGCCAGTTTTACAAGCATAATCCTCTTTGATGTTATTATTATCATTATTATTTTTTGCATTACAGAAGTTGTAATCAGGGGTTCTACCTCTTTCCAATAGTGTGTGGTAACCATGTCTTTATATTCCTATAAGTTCTGGGAATTATCTCAGAAAAATTAAATAAATGAATAAAAAAGTATTCATTAACCACAGATTTCTCAATATTTAAAAATAAACTGAAAAATTAGAGACATTGAAATGAAAATAAAGAATACATGCATATATAAGCTTTGCTAAGCCACATAAAGATAATCTCAGAGACATTTCAATTGCTAGTTTTTATTATAAAATAAAACAGTTCTTACAAAATGTTTAAGCAAAAATACCCTACACTTCTTTATAAAGTCTTCCTGTAAAAATCTTATCACTGCTCATAAAGATATGACTATTTGCTCTTTTGTTCTTTGGTTGAAAGTTTTCTTTTTTTAATTTGGCTGGACAACAAAGCTTTAAGAAATTGAGAAATACCTGAAAATATCCTCTAACACCATTCAATTTAGAAAAACATTAAATCTTGTTCCCACACAAATATTTTCATGCTGCAAGTGGATATTAAAGCTACTTATTTCAGAAATATTCAAAACAGAAGATACTAAAATACTGATGGTTTTCAAAGGCAAGAAATGGATGTAAATCTTTGAAGCATGTTCTTACAAAGTCATTAAAACTCACAAAACAGGTGACTGCATCATTTTAAATTTCGGTTCATTTGCAATTTCAATAAAATGTTGTTTTAAAAAAATCTTTACGTTCTCTTTAAAATTAATATCAAAGAAACTCTCTGCTTTCACTATATTATCTTTCAAAACGAGAGACACAGAAAATCAGTAAATGAGGTTATATTACTAATTAGCGTACTGTCTCCATTACCTATAGTACACTACAAAAAAATGTGGCTTCCATTTTATCACATAGATGAAACAGTTATCTTTCAGGGTTTGAAATTTCTGTGATCTTTATGCTTAATAAGCTCAGTAAAAGGCATTCAAATTACATCACTTTTGTCTTGGAAGTTAAATTGGGAAATATTGCATTCTCTGAGATGATAAACTCCGCTGAAGATAAATTATCATGAGAAATAGTTTTAATTGATTTACCATAATAAAAGTTATGTGACTTTGAAGTGCAAATGACACATTAAAATGAATCTACAGTATGTTGATAATAAAGTGGCTTCTTTGTTAATGGAATTACTGACACTGCAGATGCTTTCAGGAGCTACGTCTTCTACGGTTAATCAAGAGACATCAATGTGAAGTGAATACGCCAATTGTCGAGATCCCAGCACAACTTTACACTTCTTGCTTCTGAGTAGATAAATTTTAAGGTCAGAATGCAGGAGATTTGGAATGATAAAGAGTCAGTACGTAACTGTTGTGCTTCTGCTTTTTCCTGAACATCTTGCCTTCTTGCTTAAGTTCTGCCCGAGAATATAAATCAGAAAAACTGCCAGAGCAAAGTCCACTGACAAAGTCCACACTGAAGTTCAAGTCCAGATGTTTATATACAAGTAGACAGTATATTTTTTTAGAATGTATACTACTACCTGAAATTAAGTCAAAGGAAATCGGTTATTATTGTAGATGTTGGGATTTTTCTGTTTCATTTTTAAGAAGTAATTTCAAATTTACATGGTAGTTCAATGCAATCATTTTTTGTTAATATAACCACATCTCATAATCTGTGACTCTTCTTCAATTACCTTCTACAAAATATCTAGTTGAGACAAACCATGGAAATAATTTGAACATACATATTAGCATTGTTTATTTACAAATTACTATATTAATCCTATAACTTGTCAGTGTTCAGTTTGTGATTATTCTTAGCAGCAGTGCGAACAAGTAAGGTTTAGTGGTATCGATCCCTGTTATGTAACTCAAAAGTAAATGAAAATCTTTTTCCATTCTCTTATTTCAGGAAGTGTGGATCAGGGCTGACATTTGGCCTAGCAGTTAAAATACTGATTAAGTCCTTGTCTCACATTGGAGGGCCTGGGTTCAAAAGCCACCTCCTGCTTCTGACCCTGGCTTCATGCTAATGCAGACCATGGAAGGCAAGGATGATGGCTCAGCAATGGGGTTTCTACTATGCACATTGGAAACCTGGACTGAGTTCCTGTCTCCTGTCTTGGCTCTTGTCCCATCCCAGGCCATAGCAGACATTAGAGTGCTCAGCAGATGGGAGCTCATTCTCTCTGTGTATTTCTCTGTCTCTTTTTCTCTTTTGCCTCAAATAAATACATGAAAATTAAAAAGAAAAAGAAATGCAACGTGTTGTATGGGAAGGTATGAAATTTGAAGAGGAAGAAAACACAGAGCTACATTGTGGTTGTTTCAGTGATAAGCTCAGAGGGTGTTACATGGACAGCACAGAATGTCTAGCGTTAGATACCAGTGCCTTTGCTACAGAATATTCTGAAGAATAATCACACAGAGATGTAAAGAAGGTTAACATCACCAGGAGTTATGAGTTAGGAAATCTAATACTATTTATTTAATACATACTTCTTACTGATATTAATGTGAACTCCTGTCTCAGTAAGAAACACAATTCATTTTAATTGAATTCTTTATACTAAATTTAATATGAAGTATTCACTCATTCTGTGTTACAAAAGCTAAAAAAAGTATGTTTTAGTTTGATATATTTGTTACAATTAATAAACCACACCTAGCTTATCCTATTAACATCTTATATTAGTTTATTGGTCACGATTAATGAACCACATGCAGCTCACCCTATCTTTATAATCCAAACTTCCCCATTCTAATATATGATGTTCACCATAGGGGGAGCTTGGGTGAGGCATATACGGGAAATCTGCATTACCTCGCAATTTTTGCATAAATTTAAAACTAGTGTAAATAAAAGTTCATCATGTGCCTTAAACTCCTCATTATAAAGAGGAGAAACAATGCAAGTGTCATAAGAAATACTGCTCCCTTGGGAATGGTATTGTGGCACAGAGCGTTAAGACACTGCTTGTAATACTGGCATTCCATATCAGAGCTCTGGTTGGGGGCCAGGCTGATCTGTTTCCAACCCAGCTCCCTGCTTATATGCCTGGGAAAGCAGTGAAGGGTAGCCCAGCTACCCTTGTGGGAGACCTGGATGGAGTTTCAAGCTCCTGGTTTTGATTGGTAACAGCCCTTTGGGGTGAGAACTAGCAGATGGAAAATCTCTCTCTCTCTCTCTCTCTCTCCACCCTCTGTTTCTCCCTCTTCCCTGTCATTATGCTTTTCAAATAAATAATTAAATGAATGAATAAGTAAATCTGTAAAGAAAAGAAATACTACTTTCTCAGGTAATTTCATATACCATGTGGACAGATTCTTAGATAAATAACTCTAGATGAAAATGAGAATTCTTATGTAATAGTAAAATATCCATAAGGGAAAAATATTTACAAAATGTATTATTTCAAAAATGTTTAGTGTAAAAAAGGTATTAATAATTTTAGAGTCATTTTTAAGTCAATTAAGTTTTAGGAATATAAAATTTGCTAAAACCAGACCAAACTTCACAACAGAAAAATGTAAATATTTGATATTTTAATTTAGAAGACATTATTTGTAAGGATATTTATGGTTGACTTTTTAAAATACTGTTAATCTAGTTTGCTGATGATTCTATCATCTTCTATGATTTATGCTTTGAAGGTCTATTATTTAATCCCAGAAAACACTAAGCCATGGTTAAAATCTCAGAGGCAAACATGAGAAATTTTCTTGCGTGCATTCATTTACCAATTTGCACCACTCATGCATTCTTTATCCTTTCAACCTGGAAAGCTTCTATCTGATTTTTTTAGTGGCTGTTTAAACAAAAATAGATGTTTATCTCTTTAAAATTTTGCCAGGAAGCTGTCACTTTCCCATTTACTCAAGCTATGTTGTGACAGAATGTGTCAGCTTCTCACACAAATGAAAAGAGATATAGACCCATATTTACTTTAGCTGAAAAATAAGTAGTCATCAATTCAGAGAAAAGTGTTTTCCCATCTGAAAAGATGAAGTAAATAGGAGTGGTTGAGAGGAGCAAGTATTTCCTAATACTTAAAAGGGAGATGTAAACCAAACATACAGCAATGATTGATTTTTGGTTATGATCCTGAAGTGGATAATCTCCTATGTAGACGTTGGTGCTTTACTCTTTGCCTATTGTGGTGTGAGATTTTGTTTTAAAAATGATAAGTGTTTATGCAGTTAATCTCACATTTTCTCCTATGCAAGCTTCAAGCATCTGAAATTTACATGGAGGTAAAAATGCTCCTTTAAGCATAATTTTTGCCATAGCATTTGACTCAAAACAAATGTGATTGATAAGGATTGACTCAAAATTTTATAATTTCTGAAGCATTCGAATTAATAGTAATGATTTCAACACAAATTTAGTATAGAATACATATTTCATTATTATTTTTCCTTACAATGTCTCATTTTCCATAAAATTTCCTGGGAAAATATTTTATTGAAATATAACTGAATGTCCTGAAATTAACCATATGGACACTGAAATAAAGAAGATATTTAATGGTAGAATTTGTTCAAAAGGAGTTATGCAGTTAGATTGAAACCAGCCATCCTCAGAACACCAGCAGGAACAACCTAGCTTAAGCGAGGAGATTTTGAAGCTGAGCACATGCCTGTAACTAGCTGTCTGATGAGATATTTGACTTTGGCAGATGACTTCACTACAAGACGCATTCTTTGTTTCCTCATGTGACAAAGGATCAAGATTAAATCTACATAACAGGACTGGTGTGAGAATTCTGTAAGTCTAAAAGAGGTTTTTTTTTTTTTCTTTTCAAATTTTTCAAATGTATGTTTTGTTTCAATTGACATTGTAGTGAGACATAGAGCCTCGATATCTTAATTTGTCTTTCTACAAAAGAAAGAAAAGGAAGCAAGGGAGGAAGAGGGGGAGAGAGAAGAAAGAAGAGAGATGGAGACGCAAAGTGAGGTGAAGGGGAGGAAAGGCAAAGGGAGCTGGATGGAGGAAGGCGAGGAGGCAGGGAGGAAGGAGACAAATGAAGGCAGCAAATGCTTTCCGAAACGGCATCTACGGATTTTAGGGGTTCATGGATGTTATCTCAGGATTAGAGAAATTTTCTATGTGAATATTTAATTTTTAAAAGATTTTATTTATTTATTTTGAGAGGTACAGACAGTGAGAAGAAGAGACAGAGAGAAAGGTCTTCCATCCGCTAGTTCACTCCCCAGATGGCTGCAATGACTGGAGCTGAGCCCATCTCAAGCCAGGAGCCAGGAGCTTCTTCCAGGTCTCCCACATGGGTGCAGTGGCCTAAGACCCTTGGTCCACCTTCCCTTGCTTTCCCAGGACATAGCAGAGAGCTGGATCAGAAGAGGAGTAGCTGGGACTAGAACCGGTGCCTACATGGGATGCCAGCACCCAGGTGGTGGCTTAGTTCACTATGTCATAGCACCAGCCCTATGAATATTTAAATTTCATGCTTCCGCTTAATTTTAAATTAAAAATAAACATTGATACATAATACAGTCCAGCTGGACAACAATTTGTATCTGAGGATTAGTAACATGCTGTTATGATCATGCTCTCATTACCACACCCTAATATTCTTCATGTTGTTTGTTAGTGAAATAATGACAGGAATATTTAATGCATAAATAAAAATATTAAATGGGAGTTAAATATTATCTAGAGTCCACACAATACAGTGTTTTTGTGGTTAAAATGGAAGATATGTCAAACTCCAAGGCGCCTGGACTTTAAGGGTTTCTCATATTTATATTTTGAATGGAGTTATAATTTCAATACTGAGCATGTTTCATTAAATCAATTTAGTTTTCATATTTATTGTTTCTTTGATTACATTTAGACTTTTATTTATTGCAATTCTACCTTCATTAAATTTATTCACATACATATTTTTAGGATAATATTTTAAAAACTCCCTCCATCCTCCCACACAGTTTGCACTTTTTTTTAAAAAAAGGATTTATTTACTTATTTGTTTATTCGAAAGGCAGAGTTACAGAGAGAGAGACAGACAGACAGACACACACACACACACACAGAAAGAGAGAGACAGACAGAGACAGAGCTTTCTTTCACTGGTTCATTCCCCAGATGGCTGCAGTGGCCACAGCTGAGCTAGGTGGAGCTTCTTCCTGGTCTCCTATGTGCGTGCAGTGGCCCAAGTACTTAGACCATCTTCCGCTGCTTTTCCCAAGCACATTAGCAAGGAGCAGGATTAGAAGTGGGAACAGCTGGGACTTGAATACATGTCCACATGGGATGCTCGCGTTGCAGGTGGAGGCTTTACCAGAGAAACACAGTGTCCGCCCCACAGTTTGCACTCCTTAGAAGCAAATAGTTTCAACTAGTGTAGATATTTAGGTGTTTATTTATTTATTTTTTTTGAACGGGCAGAGTTAGACAGTGAGAGAGAGAGAGACAGAGAGAAAGGTCTTCCTTCCATTGGTTAACCCCCCAAACGGCCACTACGGCCGGCGCTGCACCCATCCGAAGCCAGGAGCCAGGTGCTTCCTCCTGGTCTCCCATGCAGGTGCAGGGCCCAAGCACTTGGGCCATCCGCCACTGCCTTCCCGGGCCACAGCAGAGAGCTGGACTGGAAGAGGAGCAACCAGTACAGAATCTGGCTCCCCAACCGGGACTAGAACCCGGGGTGCCGGCACCACAAGCAGAGGATTAGCCTAGTGAGCCACGATGCTGGCAGCTATTTACTTTTGACATTATCACTGTGAATATGAAAACTGTCAATAAGTAGCCTATGTTTAATATCATAATTATATTTCTCTTTTATCCTCTATTTGGTAGGCAAAGAACTTAGGCATGTGCTTTTGGCCTAGTGGTTAAGATACCAGTTTGGATGCCTGTACTGAATTAGAGTGCCAAAGCTGGGGTCTCCACTTTGCTCCTGATTCCAGCTTCCTGACAATGAGCACCCTGGAAGGCAAGCTGATAATGTTTCAAGTGATTGGACTCCTACGATCCACAAGAGAGGCCTTTGTTGATTTCCTGCCACCCATATGTAATATCTGGATTTTGTTCTGGGTTCCCAGCATTGGCCTAGCCTACCCTTAGGTGCTGCATCCATTTGGAGAATAAAACAGTAGGTGAGAGCGTTATCTGTCCCTTTGTGTGTGTCTCTCTCTTCATGTGTCTATCTCTCTTGCTCTTTCTCTCTCTGCCTTTCAAAGGAAGAAGGAAATAAAGAAATAGAAAGAGACAGGGGGAGGTAGTGGGAGAAAGAAAGAGAGAAGAAAGAGGAAGGAAGGGATTCAGCTGTCTTCCACACACTCCTTTCCTGGTAATTTTCAGTCATAGATTTATCAGACATATAAAATGAAATACAGGATAGTCAACTGAATTTGATTTTACGAGAGACACAGTGTTTTTAGTATAATAATGTCCTACTTAATTACATACTTACACAAACATAAAATGTTTACCTGATAATCCACTTTAACTAGGCATCTTGTCTTTGTCAGATAGCCTGCTCCTTCTTTAATCTTTTTGATATAACTTTGTTAGAGGTTGATGTTACCAACATTCAATGTGGATGCAATTATGATCTTGTTAACAATTAACAAAAAAACCTTAAGGTGCAATGATTATTCCAATGTTTTTGCACATTGTTTTTTTCACTGAAATTTCAGTTATTTCACGTTTGCTTAGGTTTTAAACCTCATTTAGCCTCAAACTCTTTTTAAATCCTAAATCTTCCCCTTCTCCCTTCAAATGCCTCAGGTGTTTCCTCTCTCAGGCTTTCTTAAGGATACATCTTTGGCTGTTTTGAAGCACAGTGTACTGTGTAGATGTGGCCATGATAACTGTGGGGCTTTCTTTACCACTTGGTTAAGATCTCCTTTGTCCTGTATGAGCATTCAGAGTTCTCCTGACTTACTCCCCATGGGGGAACAGCTCCTGTTCCCGTGATTATGTATGGTAAGGTGCTAAGGGAAAGTGCATTCTCTTGAGATATTGCAAGTCTGAAAATGGATTTTGCTAACCTCTCATTTAGCTCCTAGATCACATTGTCATGGAACTAAATGCTTGAATACAGTAACTTCCTTTACTCCCAGAGGTTATGTTCCAGGACTGCCAATGGATGCCTAAAAGCATGGGTAGTACCGAATCATA
Organism: Lepus europaeus; assembly: GCF_033115175.1. NCBI lineage: Eukaryota > Metazoa > Chordata > Mammalia > Lagomorpha > Leporidae > Lepus > Lepus europaeus. The sequence goes on along the minus strand of NC_084832.1, from coordinate 42,042,565 downwards.
TTTACTGTTTTTCCCCATACATACATACCTAGGCTAAAGTTTGATTTATTAATTATCCACAGTAAGATACTAACAATAATAACATAAAATATAATGATTAGAACAATATATTGCTCTGTATGTCTCCCTTGGCTTGTGTATTATGCTCTCAAAGTATCTTACTATTCTAAACCCACTCTTCTTCTTGATCATGGGTAACAGAAACTATGGATATTTAAAATCTGGATGAGAGGGATGTATTTTTCACTATCAACCATGGACATCTTCCTCTGTAAACCGGGACTCAGAGCAACGTACTCCTGAAAGATCAAGCTTTAGTGGGTAAGATTTCTGAGTCTTTTATTTTCTGTTCTTTATTCATTTTTGTTTATTGAAAAGGCAGTGTAACAAAGATAGAGATGGTGAGAAGTCTTCCACTTACTGGTTTACTTTCCAAGTGCCTTACCTGCAAGACTTGAGCCAGGCTGAAGCCAAGAAACAAGAACTTCATCTGGGTCTCCCACATGGGGAGCAGGGATCCAAGTACTTTAGCCATCATCTGCTGCCTCCCAAAGGCATTAGTAGCAAGCTAAATCAGAAGGAAAGGCAGGACTCAATCCCAGACAATCTGATGGGAGTGTAGGTGTCCCAAGCAACAGCTTAACCCGCTGTGCCTTAATATCCACCTGTTATTTTGTTGTGTTTTTTTTTTTTTTTTTGCCTTTCTTTGTTCTTAACTCGGTGCATTTCTGATCTGTACACAGCTTAGCCAACAGGAAGATAAAGCCCCTCTGAGATATGAAAATACAGAAATGAAGAAAGGCAGAGAAACAAGAAACTTACAAGTCATTCCATAGAAACAAAGAGAGGGCAAACCGCAAAATCTAAGCAATTTGGATGATCACCAAACTACGTAGCAGGCAGCAGGCACAGAGTATAAATGCAGTTGACTGAAACAGGCAGCAGACAAAACATGAGTGGAGGTATCAACTAGTACACACTATGAAGGAAAACAGGTCAACAATTTGAGTCCATGAAGTCAAACACCTACCATAACAAGAAACTAAATCTTCAGTAAAGGGTAACAGAATCTAGCATCCCTACTAAATCTTATCCACAACTCCTAGTTTTTAACGAGTATTATACAGGCATTCAAAAAAAAAAAAAAAAAACTGTGATGTGTACTCAGATTTCAAGTGGTCCCAGACATTGGATGTATTAGGCCAAAACATAACGGAGCTTTTAGAATGACATCCAACCGTACCAATGCTGTAGTACAGTTGGATACACTGCTGCATGGGATGCCAGCATTGTGGCATAGTGTTTCTGACATCCCACATGGACTGTGATGTCAGCTGCTCCACTTCCAATCCAGCTCTCTGTTAATATGCCTGGGAAAGCAGTGGAGGATGGCCTAAATGTTTGGGCCCTTTCTGCCCACATGAGAGATCTGCATAAAGCTTCTGGCCCCTGGCTTCTGCCTGCCCCAGACATGGATGATGTGTCCATTTTGGAAGTGAACCAGCAGATGGAAGATCTCTCTCTTTCCTTCTCTCTCTGTAGCTCTTTCAAATAACTAAACAGATATTTTTTTAAAAAGTTCATAGAAAATGTAGATTATGAAAAACATTACACAGGTGTCAAAAATTTTTGAATCAAAATAAACATATCATTTAATTCCATTTTCCACAAGCTTTTTTTGTAGAACTCTCATATCGGATTATAAATTTTAAATACAAGAGTGTTAGTAGATATAATAATCCAGGATCACTAAATCATAATAGAATGTTCATATATCCTAAAGATAAAAATTGTAAATATATCTTGTAACTGACTTTTCAAATATGTGAAATAAAAACAGATGAAATAAGGGATTATATATATATGTATATATATATATATAATCATAGCTAGCAATTTAATATATTTGTTTCAGTAATTGATAAAAAAAGAACTCAGACAAAAAATCAACAAGAATATACAAACCTCCTTCACTTAATCACCACATAAATTGCATGATATACATTATTTTTACTTGCACATGAATATTCACCAAGTTAGACCATATGTTGATCCATAAATAAGCTTCAATATATTTGGAAGATTAGAAGTCATACAGATTTTGTTTCTGAACAAAAAAGAATTAATTTAGAAACTAACAAAAAGTTTCTAAAGCCCTAACTATTTGGAAATTAACCATGGCATTTCTAAATGATTCATGCATAATAGAAAAAAAACACATAGAAAATAGACATCTGACAGATTATAAAACCCCAGAATCTGTTAAAATGTGTGATATGTAGCTGAGAACAATTTCTTTTCTTTTTGACAGGCTGAGTTAGACAGTGAAAGAGAGAGAGATAGAGAGAAAAGTCTTCCTTCCTTTGGTTCACCCCCCCAAATGGCTGCCACGATCGGCGCAGCAGGCAAAGGATTAACCAAGTGAGCCATGGTGCCGGCCCCAGCTGAGAACACTTCTTAGAGGGTAAGTTTTAGATTTAAATGTCTTTGTTTGCAAAAGAAAGTTTCCATTTTAGTAGGAAATATTAGAGAAGAAATTTAAACCAAAGTAAGTATGGGGAACACAAAGAACAAAATCAGTTAAACTTGAATGGGATGAATAATACAGCAAATCAATAAAACCTACAACTATTTAAAAATGTCCATAAAACCAATATACTGCTTCCTTTATAAACCAAGAAATGAGGAACAGAAAAAAAAAAAGTGAAAAAGAAACTGCTAATATCCAGATTGGAGAAGGGGCTAATGCCGGAGACATTCCCAGAGAAGCTGAGGGAAATTCAGGTGCAGTGGATGACATATTATAGAATTTCATTCACTTAATATCCAATAAAATGTAAAAAAAAAAAATCTATAGTGCCTAAAAGCAAATCCGCACTGGACTGGAACTTGGAGCAGGGTTGGGAGCAGATTCCATATCTGAACAGTGTTATGGGTGTTACAGGCATATTAATTTGTCAAAATCATCAAACAATACATTTAAAATGTGGTTTACAGGCCGGTGCTACAGCTCAATAGGCTAATCCTCCGCCTGTGGCGCTGGCACACTGGGTTCTAGTCCCGGTCAGAGCGCTGGATTCTGTCTTGGTTGCTCCTCTTCCAGTCCAGCTCTCTGCTGTGGCCCGGGAGTGCAGTGGAGGATGGCCCAAGTGCTTGGGCCCTGTATCCACATGGGAGACCAGGAGAAGCACCTGGCTCCTGGCTTCGGACCGGCGTGGCGCACTGGACACAGCGCGCAAGCTGTGGAGGCCACTTGGGGGGTGAACCAACAGAAAGGGAAGACATTTCTCTCTGTCTCTGTCTCTCACAGTCCTGTCAAAAAAATAAAAAATAAATACAATAAAACTTTTTAAAAATTTTAAAATGTGGTTTACAGTAAAGAAGTAGACAGAGAAAGTAGTTTATAATCCATTATCTGTCATGGGTTCTATCATGCCACACAAAAACTTCACATGTTGAAGTTTTAACTCCCAGCATCTCAGAGAATGACTATATTCAGAAACAGGGTCTTTGCAGAAGTAACTACGTGAGAATAGATCTTACTGAAGTATCACTAAAATGCTTATAAAAAAAAGAAATTTGGACACAGATAACTACAGAAAAAGAGAGTAAGAAGACATAACAAGAGAAAGGCCATCTACAAACCAGGACCAGAGACTTGGAGCAGGTCCTTCCCTCATGGCTCTTGAAAGGAACTGAACCTGTTGACACCTTGGCCTACAGAACTGTTAGAAAATATATTTCTTGATCAGCTCTTGTGCTGACTGTTGTTGTACAATGTAATACTTTATCCATTTTAGTATTTTTTTGTTCTAGTACTAGTGGATGAACTCTGTAATTAACACACAATTATTCTTAGGTGTTTAAATTTTAACTGAAAAGTGATCCCAGTTAAATATAAGAATGAGAAAAAGAGAGAGAGGAGATGTAAAATTGGGGACATGCTCAATCGGACTTGCCCCAAATGATGGAGTTAGAAACGTGCCAGGGGATTTCAATACAATCCCATCAAGGTGGCATGTACCAATGCCATCTCACTAGTCAATGTGATCAACTTCAGTTCACAATTGATCACACTGATAGGTCTAAGAGTCAAAGGGATCACACAAACAAGACTAGTGTCTGCTAATACTAACTGATAAAATCAAAAAGGGAGAGAATGATCCAACATGGGAAGTGGGAGACACAGAAGACTCATAGAATGGCAGATGTCCTAAATAGCTCTCTGGCCTCAGAATCAGCCCTTAAGGCATTCGGATCTGGCTGAAGAGCTTATGAGAGTATTTTAGGCATGGAAAGCCAAGACACTCTGGGGAAAAAAAAAAAAAAAGACCTAAATGAAAGATCTCTGCGAGTGAGATCCCAGTGGAAAGAACGGGGCCATCAAAGTAGGAGATACCTTTCTCTGAAGGGAGGAGAGAACTTCCACTTTGACTATGACCCTGTCGGAATAAGATCAAAGTCGGCAAATCCTAAAGGCTTCCATAGCCTTTTCAACTCATGACTAGAGCCTAGGGAGATTACTGACGCCATTAACAAGAATGTTAAATTGTTAAATCAATATCAAGAGTCACTGTGTACTTACGTCCCATGTGGGATCTGTCCTTAATGGGTTGTCCAATGTGAAGTAATGCTATAACTAGTACTGAAACAGTATTTTTACACCTTGTGTTTCTGTGTGGGTGCAAACTGATGAAATCTTTCCTTAGTATATACTGAATTGATCTTCTGTATATAAAGATAATTGAAAATGAAAAAAAAACCTTGGTGTTAAATTGGAAATTACATAGAAAATTAATCATTTAAAAAAAAAATCATGTAGGATCTCTGTCATTAATGTGCTGTACACTGTGATTTAATGCTATAACTAGCATTCCAACAGTATTTTTCACTTTGTGTTGCTATGTGAGGGCAAACTGTTGAAATCTTTATATATACTCAACTGATTTTCTGTATATAAAGATAATTGAAAATGAATCTTTATGTGAATGGAAGGGGAGAGAGTGCGGGAAAGGGGAGGGTTGCGGTTGGGAGGGAAGTTATGGGGGGGTGGAAGCCATTGTAATCCATAAGCTGTACTTTGGAAATTTATATTCATTAAATTAAAGCTTTAAAAAATATATATTTCTATTGTTCAAACCTCTTCATCTGTATTATTTCTTTATGTCAGACCTTATAAACCAATATCTTATAATCAATACAATTACAATAAATAGCAATTTAATTTAACAATGAAAATTTATATTTATTAATTTTGATTGCTAAATATGAAAAACAACGAAGTAGAATGAAGCATCCTAACCAGTTTTGGGATTGGCCCTAGAGGGTTGATCACATTTTCATTACAGTCACAAAATCTCTCCGCTTAGTTCCGGCCAGCTGTTTAATGAGGACAGCTATAAACTTCAGACTACATAAATGTGGTGCATTAGTCTTCTTCAGTATATTCGTAGATTCATATCCTCCATAAATCTTCTATTCCAAGCTGTTCAAATTACCTTCGAAAAAGAAAATATGAGTTGCCTAACTTAAAATAGTTCATAGATAATGATGACTCTTGTAAAATGAGTGTTTGAAAGTGTCTTGAAAGTAAAAGTAGAGATTTTAAGAAACAAAATGTAAAACAAAGCAGTGGAGAATAAAAGTTCCTAATGATATCGCAGTGTCATGTTGAAAACAAACTTGATTTTGGAAATGATGGTAACTGAATCGTTTTTTTTTTTTTTTTCTGCTTTGTTGCAGCAAATTTCCTCAGGAGTTCTGAACTGACACAAGTAAATGTCCTGAAAATTTCTGAGTTTGGGGACTGAAGAAAACAAGGGGAAGTCAGAGAAGCCCTAGAACACCAAAGAACTGTAGACACTGGAAACCTGTTTTTTAATCTATTTATATGCTTTATATGATTCATTATAAAATTACATCTCAGAATGGATTCTGGGTTACTTACACTTGTTCTCATATTAATGTCTACCAATTTGTCTACAATTTAAATATTGAAAACTTAAGCATATAGTTTTATTATATGCTAGTTTTGTTTATACTATATACAAAAAACCCTGATTACTAGACTTTTCTTGATGTATTTCAAGTTTTTACATCTTTTTTTTGTTTGTTTGTTTGTTTGGACAGGCAGAGTGGACAGTGAGAGAGAGAGAGAGACAGAGAGAAAGGTCTTCCTTTTGCCATTGGTTCACCCTCCAATGGCTGCTGCAGCCAGCGCGCTGCCGCTGGCGCAAGGCGCTGATCCGAAGCCAGGAGCCAGGTGCTTCTCCTGGTCTCCCACGCAGGTTCAGGGCCTAAGCACTTGGGCCATCCTCCACTGCACTCCCGGGCCATAGCAGAGAGCTGGCCTGGAAGAGGGGCAACCAGGACAGAATCTGGCGCCCTGACCAGGACTAGAACCCGGTGTGCCGGCGCCGCAGGCAGAGGATTAGCCTATTGAGCTGCAGCGCCAGCCAAGTTTTTACATCTTTAAAGTTTGATATAGTATAAAACAGGGCTTCCAAAGATGACTTTGCAATTTCTTTTTGTCTGGCATTTTATTATTCAACCTAATGCCCTGTTGAGTAGTCTTCTTAATTTAAATACTTCACTATAATTTAAAAATTTCCAGTTACTTGAATTTTGAATATATTTATAATACCTTATATGATTGAAGAATATATATATTGATTAATTTCAAAACAGGCAGCCAAAGGAGAGAAATAATCATACGCAAATATGAATATAAATATGTGCAAATGAAGAAATTGTAAGTTATTTTAGCAAGATGTGGATATAAAAATGTTTATTTTTGAGAGGTAGAATGTTCACATCCATTACTTACAAATTTTAAATTATCCTGCTTTACTCTTAGAATATTTGTATTAAGGATATGTAAAGCATGGGTCTGAAATTTGTACAAATATCTGTAATCTTAAATTGCCAAGAACATTAGAAAGACCGAACTGCACATTTATTTTTAATCAACCTTATTTTGAGTGTGATATTTTAATGTTTTATTTTTCCCTATATATTTACATATATACATTCATGATAACTTGATGCTAACTTATCTAAGTAAAATCATTATCAATGTTTATCATAATGCTATTTTCCACTTGATTAAAATTTTTCAGAAAGCCATTGAATAATCAATATGGTTATTACACTTTCAAATAATAGGAAAAGAGGTCTAATACACTAAATTATTTTTTAAAAGCAAATGTTTAAGTAAATAGGAAAAATGTTGCATTGATATTTTGTTTACTAACTAAGACTATGATTATAAGATCAAACAAGTTCAAAGATCTAAATGGGTATGTCATATTAATGGTTTGTACTGTGTCAAGGCCACAGGATTTAAGATACAGTTCATTCTTTCTACCACAAATAGACATGCTCTTAGTCCACCAACCTATCCATTATACTCTTTCCTTTTAAGCAAAACCACTTCAGCAGTGTACTTAGTATAAACAGATCTTGGTTAGAAAGAACCAATGACCTGGCCTCACAATTCACAGGGCTCAGGATAATTTATAAATCTAAGCCCTTGAAATAGGTTGTATTTTAGATTAAGAGTAATATACTAGAGATACACAGATTATCTACTTGTTTAAGAATACATGTGGTTGTTCACTATACTCGTAAAGGTTCCAATTTGCTCTGTAGGTCACCCCAAAGAAATTCTCCCTATGGGATTTTGCCTTTGGAGAAACAAAGTGAATTGATTCTGTTGAAATATTCATTAAATTAAAAGGCTTCATTTACTATTCTAAAAGCAATTAATCAGTTTTTCCCACTCTGCATGGTACAGTACTAGCCACCACTTCACAAAAGGGCATTGCTGCTCTAGGGAGAAGGGAATGTATTGCAACAAAATTGATAGGATCTGTTAAGGAAATTAGTTACAGACGCTAAGAAAGCTAAATTTTTATTAGAATATAGAAAACTTTGAAACAGCCAATTTAAGAAAATTGCTTACAGATAGCAACTGAAATTTAAAAACAATAAAGAAAAAGAGAAAAGGATCTCATGAATCCTTTTAAAGGACTTAACATCGTCCCAATTAATTTTAGGCCAAGTATGAGTAAGGATGAGGTTTTTATGGAAATAGTAATGTTGAGCTTTAGTTTCATTAATAAAGTCCTCCAAAATATTTATAACAATGATATTAGCAAGTACTTCTGATCATGAGGAAAATGCCAATATCTGCAAAAGCTCTGCAAGCTCACATATTCTTGATTAATTATTCTAGTAGCAATGTGTATAACACATCAATCCTAGGTCGCTACTGAACATAGCCAGGTCAATAGTTACAGGATGTTGTAAACCAAAGACATATTCCTCTGACAGTAATTCAGTGCAATATGTAGATCAGTGTATGGTTTCAACATGTTGAAAACCTGAGAATTTTTGCTAGTTTAAGCAGAAATTCTAATTAAATATAAATTGTCCTAAAAATATTTTTAGTAAAGAAAATAATCTACAAAAGTTTGAATGCATTTATATCAATAAAAGTTAGTAAAAGGAAAATCAGAATGATTCAAAATTATAAAAGTTAAAATTAGTTGTCTTAAATGTGAGACATCTAAAACAAAAAATTATTTTTGATAGCATAATAATGAAAGGCCAGCCTGAAACCAAGAGCCAGAAACTTAATTCAGGGTTCTCATTGGGTGGCAGGAACCCAACGAGTTGAGTCATTGCTAGTTGCTTTACAGAATGTTCATTTGCAGAAAGCTGGAATTGGAAGAGACTTAGAATTTGAACCAAGTCATTCTGTTTTGGAATATCAGAATCCCAAGCAGGGTCCTTCCTAAACATAATGCTAAAAGCCCATATATAATTTAAAACAAACAAACAAATAAACAAACAAAAACAAAACTCTGAAGATCCTAAATTTAATCTAAGCTGGCCTTGCCCTGGATATTTTTGACATTTAGGGAGTGAACCAGTGAATAGGAGATCTCTGTCTCTCTGTCTCTCTCTTTTCTTTCTCTCTCTCTGTTTCTCCAGTAAATGAACTTTAAGAAATATATCTTATGAGGTACTAAAATGAAAATAAACTACAAGATAGCTTTATGATATTGTCTGTGTAGACAAAAATATATAGATCATGGTGAGAAATTCATTTAGAACCAAAGAAGCAAACTGTTCCCTAACACAAAGATTTTGTTCTCAATTCTATATTATGGTAGCCAAACAGACAAACAAACAAACAAACAAAAAAACCATGCAGTGACCAAATGGATTACCATTCATGAGATACTGGCCTATCTCTAATAAACTGGGAAGCATAATATTCATTATCCTACTAGATCTTTACAACAAACAGTGATACAGGCATTATGGCTTTCACATTACAGAAAACTGAGACTCAAGAGCTTAAATGATTTGTCAAAGACCATAAATTTAGAAATAGAAAATCTAGAATTTATATAGAAATTTCTTTTATCTACTACATCACAATAATTCCAACTATTCTCCAAGGGAATGGATGTTACCAGTACTGAGGCAATCCTTTGAAACATGTGATCATAAATTCTTTATAAAAACACTGTAAACTCCATATTCTCTTTTGCCTCTCAGTTTTTGAACATGTACTTTTCAGTGTCTGAAGTGCTAGTGTACTCATCAGAACTAAGACTGGATTAATGCCACTTAGAAATGTCCAAGAAAGTAACAAAGTTAATGTTTTAAGAAAATAATTTATAAATTGAATTAAATGTCAAAATCCATGGTGAAAATCATATCAAAATTTTAAATAGGGATAAGATTAGATGGGCATCTAGAGCCCAAAGCAAAAGCAAAAAAATCAATAACATTATATAACTTCTGTTCTTTCAGAATTGTCTCCATGTGAATACTATCAAAGAGAAGCCCTGACAGACTGTTTTAAGAGTTGAACTTTCAGGCTCGCATACTTATACTTATACTTATACTTACCTCTCAAATAAGAAATAGCCATTTGATAGCAGTGTATTTACTATTTATTGCTATATAACAAAAACACAAATATTTTTGGTATAAAACAGCAAAAATTTATTATCTCATGGTTTCTATGTGTCAAGCCTTCTAGAATGCTTTAGGTGAGGTTGCACTGTGAGATCCTTAGAAAGTTTCAGCAATAAGCCATCTAGGGCTGTAGATATCTGACAGATTGCCTGAGGTTGAGAATCTGCTTCAAGATGCAACAGATCTATTGGCAGAAGCATCCATTCCTTACTACATTAGCTTCTTCACAGAGTTGTGTCTGGGTTCTCTAGCTATGGTTGTTAGTTTGTCCAGGGTAAGTGATTCCAGAAAGGAAGAAGGAAGCTGCTGGATTGTTTATCACTTACTCTGCAGAGGCATAGCATTATTTTTACATTATTCTGTTCTTTAGAGATAAGTGCTAAGTGTAGCCATGCTCAAGGAAGAACCTAGGATCACTACATCTTCAAGAGAGGAGTATCAAATAATTTTTGAAAATATTTTATAAAAGTATCACAAAGAGTTACCTGCTACTTGGCTATCTCTGCCTGAACACTCTAATCTCTTAAAAGAGCAGATGCCTCGGTGACAACTGAGCGCCAAAGAGAAAACCTGTTAAGTGAAATGGACTCTATAAGCAACAATGAACTGATCAGCTCCTGTCCTGACTTTAGATGTACAATGTAATACTCTATCCTTTTTAGTATTTGTTGTTGTTGTTGTTGTTCTAGTACTATCGGTTGAACTCAGTAATTAACACACAATTATTCTCAGGTGTTTAAATTTTAACTGAAAAGTGATCCCTGTTAAATCTAAGAGTGGAAAAAGAGAGGGAGGAAATGAACAATTAGGAACATGCTCAATCAGACTGGCCGCAAATGGTGGAGTCAGAAATGTGCAGGGGATTCCAACACAATTCCATCAAGATGGCATGTACCAATGCCATCGCACTAGTCCAAGTAATCAATTTCAGCTCACAATTGATAGCTCCGATAGGTCTAAGAGTCAAAGAGATCACACAAACAAGACAAGTATCTGCTAATACTAACTGATAGAATCAAAAAGGGAGAGAAAGATCCAACATGGGAAGTGGGATACACAGCAGACTCATAGGATGGCAGATGTCCTAGACAGCACTCCGGCCTCAGAATCAGCCCTCAAGGCATTCAGATCCGGCTGAAGAGCCCATGAGAGTATAGCAGGCATGGAAAGCCAAGATATCATGGAAAAAAAAAAAAAAAAGACCTAAATGAATGATCTCTGTGAGTGAGATCCCAGTGGAAAGAACGGGGCCTTCAAAGAAGGAGGTACCCTTCTCCGAAGGGAGGAGAGAACCTCCACTTTGACTATGACCCTATCGGAACAATATCAAAGTCAGCGAACTCTAAAGGCTTCCATAGCCCTGGCAACTCATGACTAGAGCCCAGGGAGATTACTGACGCCATGAACAGGAGTGTCAAATTGTTAAGTCAGCAACAGGAGTCACTGTGTACTTACACCCCATGCGGGATCTGTCCCTAATGTGTCGTCTAAAGCCAAGTGATGCTAGGACTGGTACTGAAACAGTATTTTTATACTTTGCGTTTCTGTGTGGGCGCAGACTGATGAGGTCTTTGCTAATTATATACTGAAGTGATCTTCTGTATATAAAGAGAATTGGAAATGAAAAAAAAAAAAAACAACCTGGTGTTAAAATGGAAATGGCATAGAAAATTAATTATTTTGAAAAAAAAAATTATGTAGGATCTCTGTCTTTAATGTGCTGTACATTGCTATTTAATGCTATAATTGGTAATCCAATGGTAGTTTTTTCACTTGATGTTGCTATATGGGCAAAATGTTGAAATCTTTACCTAGTATATACTAAACTGATCTTCTGTATACAAAGAGAATTGAAAATGAATCTTTACATGAATGGAAGGGGAGAGGGAGCGGGAGGGGGGAGGGCTGCAGGCGGGAGGGAAGTTATGGGAGGGGGGAAGCCATTGTAACCCATAAGCTATACTTTGGAAATTTATATTCATTAAATAAAAGTTTAATAAAAAAAAAAAAAAAGAGCAGATGCCGTCACTGAATGGATTGCCATTTACACTTAGTCCCTAGGATTGTGCCTGATACTGCAGAAAAGATGCAGCAAGAAGCCCCATCTCTGAAGGAGAGAGCAAGCTTTTATCAGACAGGGAATCTATTGGCACCTTGACCTGTTACTTCCCAGAATCAAGAACATTGGAATGTTCCTTTTGCTGTTTCTATTTTTTTAAAAAAGATCTTTTTACTTATTTGGAAGGTAGAGTTACAGAGAGGGAGAAAGAGAGAGAGAGAGAGAGAGAGAGAGAGAGAGAGAGAGAGAGAGAATCTTCCATACTTTCATATTTTGGTTCATTCCCTAAATGTCCCCAAAGGCCAAGGATGGGTCAGGTGAAACCAAGAGCCAGGAACATCTTCTTGATCTCCCACATGAGTGCAAGGGCCCAAGTACTTGGGCCATCATCTGCTGTTTTCCCAGGAACATTAGCAGGGAGTTGGACCAGAAGTGGAGCAACCAGGACTTGAACCAGAGCCCATAGGGGATGCCAGCCCTGCAGGCAGCAGCTTAACCCTCTGTGCCATGACACCACCCCCAAGATTATTTCTTTTATTTACAAATTAATCAGTACAATATATTTTGTTATTGCAATCCATACTGTCTCAGACACTGTAACATCAGATTGTTTAGAATAAAATTTATTGTAAATTAAAATTACTTCCATTGTTTCTACTCACTCACCCAAGACTCACTCTCTATTAAGTCTTTACCTGTTTTATATTACTCTGACAAAATACCTATGACTGGTTATGTATAAAGATTAGAATTTCATTTAGGTCCATGGTTCTGGAGATTTGGAAGTCCAAGAACCTGGTGGTGTCAGCAGCTTCCTGTGGGTAGCCTCTTATTGCTTCAATTAAAGGCGAAAAATGAGTGGCAGGCAGATACCTTCAGAAGAGAAAAAATGGGACCAGACGCCAGTGATAACTAACACATTCCCAAGAGAAATGGAGTTGTAAGTAAAAGAGCTACAGAGAGAAACAAACTCCCACTAATTTTGAATATCGAAAGGCCAGATCAGTTCATATTATTTCTTCTCCTTAGTAAGATTCTCCATTCCCTTGTAACTTGTTCATATTATGGCTCTTTTATCAAATCATTGTGCCTGCTATCACATGGGATAGAATGTTCTCATGAATTCCATTCATGATTTAAACACTGTTTATTGAGTTATTGAGAACGTGAACCCTCACCAGACATGGTATCTGCTGACACTTTAATTTTGGACTCCCAACATCCAGAACAACAAGCAATGAATTTCTGTTGTTTGTAGATTCCCCAATATATGACATTTTGTTATTAAGGAATTATGTTATATATGAATTGACTAAGACATTTTTCCTTTTTTCTCTTAAGTTTTTTATCAATAATTCTTGCATATTCAGAATTGCAACATTGTGGACATTTTTAGAATGATTTTAATGCTTGATCATTTTATTATTTTGATTTATACTATATACTTTATATTTTCACAACCTAGATGATTAAAAAATTGCAAAGAAAACTATTGATTCATACATACTTCATATTTGAAAATCTTACTATGCAAGCAATATGAATTTTAAGTAACATTTTTATATAACAACTCAATCTGTGCTCACAAGGAAATGATTCAGAATTAATAGATAAACAGCTCTCAAAATATGATCTGCGGCCTTTGCTATGCTTGAGGATGGGGACTTGAGGTCATAAATATTTTACACTGATATTATATTGTATTGTATTTCACTGCATTGATATTTACACAGTTGCTGCAAAGACAATGGTGGATAAAACTTGTGGCTCCTTAGTATGTATCAAGACAGTGGCACCAAATTAATAGTTGTCACTGTACAAACTCACAGGGAAAATCAGTTTTACTGAAAAATTCCTAAATGAAGTAGTAAATGTTATTAACGTGATCAAATCTTCTTGAATTAAAAAAATTCAATATCGTGTGCTATCATTATATTCTTAGAATTGTATGTATGAATTACATTGAATCTGTTCTTTTGGTTTTAATATCACATCAACATGAAAAATTGTAAAAAAATATTGTATAAAAAGTAAGAACTTCACTTAATGTGTTTTTGCTTCATAATGGAGTATAAAGATCATTACAAGGGAAAGCACCTCTTAATTATCTGAGATATAAGCCGAACATTTTTACTTAGAAGAGCAACAGAGAAAGATACTATAGCTTTTCAATCTTGGGCATTTGGAAAACAGTTTTTTGAAAGTACACAAAGGAAATTTATTATTTAAGGCAACAAATAATGGTATTTGTTACTAATAATAAAATTCATTTTTCAGGTAAACATAGAATATACTATGGGAAGTTGAGAAAGTTGTATCTCACATTCTGAGCTAAATAGGTAATGAACAGTGAGGAGGTTACTGCTGCTATTACTGAATATTATTTTTCTGTATTGCATCATAAAACTTTTCTACTTTTAGAAGATTCCCATATCTCTAAATCAATGTTTTATTAAATACCACAGCATTGTTGATAATTGATGCTTGCCTTAAAAATCTATTCAAAATGCAAAATACGCTGAGAAATTTCCATGTAAGTACAAGGACTTAATATTGTTTCAGATTTTTCATTATGACCAATCTTTAATAAATTAACTTTGTTTTGGTTTGGTGTAGAATCAAATAAGAATATCCAAAACTGCCTGAAAAGGCAATTAAAATTAAATCTTCAGTCTCCAAATACTCATATATCTAAGAGGCTAAATTTTCTTCATATACTTTGGCCAAAAAATTAGATCCCAATAGATTGAATGCAAAAGGATGTATATGAATCCAGCTGTCTCCTATTAAACCAGAATTTATATTGATTTGCCAAAGAACATTATCTTTAATGCTAGCTTTTGAAATTTTTCATCTGAATATACTACTTATGTTAATATTTATTATATTTATTTTATTAAAAATAATAAATATATAAATTTTATATTTTTCTGTATTGAAAAATAATAGATATAAACTATATATACCAGAGCTTCTCATAATTCCCAAGACATTTTAAGTGTGTGAATAGGTATCTAAGATTAAAAGTTTAAGAGCTGCTGCTGTAGATTATTTTAAATAAGTACCAATCAATTTTAGAAAAGGAATAGAACTGCAGGAGAAAAATATTCTGCAAAGGCTTTGATTAATTAACTTTATAATGATACTGTTAGCTTTGGAAAACGGGTTTGAGCCACAAATTCAAGCAAACTTAAGAATCTGTGTAGAGTCAAGGTCAGTGTACGTGAAGTAATTTGAGAATAAACACTTGGGGTTTAATGGAATTTATACACTGACCCTGAAATGTCAGCTTAACATAGATACTAATGTTGCATGCCTCTTCCAGTGTCCCATGTTATATAAGACTATTTTTAGGATGCTCTAAGTGCACAAAAAATTATGCCTATGCTATTTTAGGTAGATCTAATAAATTGGTTTAAAGAAAAAAGAATTCTATATTTCAGAATGAAGTGTGTCTTAATGATTCACATTGGCATCAAGGATGTGGTACATGCCATTGAATCTTATTATTGCATAGTTTTGAGCCTGATTATCCAAAATCTTAAATTGCTTCCTTTATGCCCTAGAGCACTGACCTAATAAAAATGTGATCACTGTATAGGTAGAAATTAGTACTTTACCAGTGACTCTTTATGCGAACACAGAGCAAGGGAGAAACTAATTTGTGTATTAGAAAGAGAAATTAATTAACATAGAACAAAGACTAAATGAAATTTACTATTAGCAGTTAAATATTACAACATTTAGGTTTGTCAGTCTGAGAGAATGGTATTGATAGTGTACCGCAAATAAACCCTGAATCTTTAGATGGCTTTAATTACATCAGATTCCACTTAGAAGTAACTTTTATAAATTCTATACTTGCAAGGAAGACAATGTTGGAAACAAATACACATTGATCATTTTGAATAATTTTCTCTCACTTTCTCTCTTTCTCCCTCTCTGTCTGTCCCTATCTCTATCTCCCTCTTTGTCTCTCTTGTTCCAGTAGACAACAATTACCTGGAAGAGTGACAAGAAACTACCTCTCAACAAAAACGTGCCAATCCTATGGGATTTCTGAAAAATATACGAATGTATGCTAAATTATACACCAGATTAGATTAAAAATTTGAACCAAATTTTTATTAGACAATCTAATCTTGTGTCTAAAATTTTAAAATAATAAAGGTAAAGGCCCAGACATCATGTGTCTTAAATGTATTTTATGTTGGGTACCTAAATAAGAAATAAATCTGTAGCTGATTTATCCTGATTCTGATACCACAAATGCTCCATATGAACTCTTCAGTGTATTATGAAATGTAGAGTCTAGGTATTTTTAACATTTAAATATCTTATTTTAGACTTTATAATAGTAGCTTTATTATTCCGTTCCTTTTAAATTTTCTCAAAGTTTCATTTGCGTATTATAAATAATGTGATATGTCCATTCTCAGGAATTATTTTTGTTTATTTTCTTACTTTCAACAAGTATCCTACTTTTCATGCTTGGATACATTTTTTTGTACCTAACTATATTTACCTGGAAAGGGAAAGACATAGTGTGTGGTATCCTATAAGGACAATTTCAAGGTTCTGATTCAAGTACAACCATCAATCAGTTACTTTCTTTCCTTCTTTTCTTTCCTTCTGTTCTTTCTTTTTCTTTCTCTCTTTCTCTCTCTCTCTTTCTTCCTTCCTTCCTTCCTTCCTTCCTTCCTTCCTTCCTTCCTTCCTTGGCAGAGAGGGTAGAGAGAAAGAGACAATGATAGGGGTTGGGGGTTGGGAACTGTTCTATCCACTGGCTCACCACCCAAAGCAGGGCATCAGTTACTTAATCCAGGTATCCCACTTCAGTGACAGAAACCCAACCATTTGAGCCATCACCCCTGTTTCCTATGGTGTGTATTATTAGCAAGAAACTGGAGTCAGGAGCCAGAACTGGGTATCAAACGAAAGGCACTGTGATATGGGATGCTAATGTCTTAACCAAAAGGCTATACATCTGCTCCTGATAAATCAGATCTTCATCACAGAGTTTTATAGTCCCTTATTCTAGCATATTGACACATAGAAATTCTGTTCCCGCCACTTGTTTCTGGTGATGTATCAATCTGCCTCCAACCATAGCCACAATGAATACACAAAGTTATTAGCAAATTCTATTATTAAAATCAAGGTCATGTTTATATTCTTATGTTCCTATTCATTCTATCACCAGTCTGAGATGATGTTGTTTGATGCTATTTTATTCTCAAACTCCTGGTTTCTACCTAGGTCATATCAATTTTTAATTTTAATTTTACATGCATAATTACATATAACTATATATTATCTCTCTTTAGAGTATGTTAATAGTTTCTTGTGAACAGTAAATAATAAATTCTGAGCACCTTGTGTTGGCCTTATTAGATTACCACAATTACCACTATTTTTCATGAACTCAGACTCAAACCTGTTTATTAGGGTTTTCAATTTGTTCCTCTAAATATCACACTTGTTCTTTGCTTCATTCTTTTGTTCCTATATTTTTTCCTCCAATGAGGGACTCTTCCCTTCTTCCGTTTTCCATCTCAGGCTGTGATTATTATGGAAATGTTTCCACAATAACTTCTAAGTGAAACAATTATATTTTCTTTCTCACAGTTTACAATTATTTTTGTTTTAGTTGTCTATTCAGATGTTTTCTGTGTTAAGAATACTTGAATTCCTGAAGCTCAGATACAAAATATTTTTTTAACTTTTATTTAATAAATATACATTTCCAAATTACAACGTTTGAATTATAGCGGCTTTTCACCCCATAACCTCCCTCCCACCCACAACCATCCCATCTCACACTCCCTCTCCCATCCCATTCTTCATCAAGATTCATTTTCAATTATCTTTATATAGAGAAGATCAATTTAGTATATACTAAGTAAATATTTCAACAGTTTGAACCCACACAGAAACACAAAGTATAAAGTACTGTTTGAGTACTAGTTATACCATTATTGACATAGTACAACACATTAAGGACAGATATCTTACATGGGGAGCAGGTGCATAGTGACTCCTGTTGTTGCTTTAACAAATAACATTCTTATTTATGACGTTAGTAATCACCCGAGGCTCTTGTCATGAGCTGCCAAGGCTATGGAAGCCTCTTGAGTTTGCCACCTCAGATCTTATTTAGACAAGGCCATAGTCAAAGTGGAAGTTCTCTCTCCCCTTCAGAGAAAGGTACTTCCTTCTTTGATGGTCCGTTCTTTCTGCTGGGATCTCATTCAAGTTCTTTCATTTAGGTTGTGTTTTTTTTTGTTGTTGTTGTTGTTTTGTTTTTGTTTTTGTTTTTTTTGCCATGGTGTCTTGGATTTCCAGGCCTGAAATACTCTCATGGGCTTTTTTTTTTTTTTTTTTTTTTGACAGGCAGAGTTAGACAGTGAGAGAGAGAGAGAGAGAGAAAGGTCTTCCTTTTTCCATTGGTTCACCCCCCAAGTGGCCACTACAGCTGGCGTGCTGTGCAGATCCGAAGCCAGGAGCCAGATGCTTCCTCCTGGTCTCCCATACGGGTGCAGGGCCCACGTATTTGGGCCATTCTCCACTGCCTTCCCGGGCCACAGCAGAGAGCTGGACTAGAAGAGGAGCAACCCGGACAGAATCTGGCTTCCCAACCGGGACTATTTAGCCTGATCTGAATACCTTAAGGACTGATTCTGAGGCCATAGTGCTGTTTAGGGCATCTGCCATTCTATGAGTCTGCTGTGAATCCCACTTCCCATGTTGGATTGTTCTCTCCTATTTAATTCTATCAGTTAGTATTAGCAGACACTAGTCTTGTTTATGTGATCCTTTTGACACTTAATCCTATCATTATAATCAATTAAAGAGTTCAACCAATGGTATTAAGTAGAACAAAATCTTTTTTTTGAATGATACTTTTGGTATATTTATAGTATTAACCCATTAACTTTTAACTTGTGAATTCTGCAAATATTTTAAGAATGTAATATTTCATTAAAAGTTCCTGTAACTTGTACAGGTATTACCCAATTTAACTCTTTGTAGGCATCTTTTATATAGGATGATGACACATAAATTTATGTCCCATGTTGCACATATCTATCTGCTTCCAAGCAATGCAACAGTGCCTCTGGGTTTGTGATATGTTTTGAACTATGGAATGGTGGCCTGAGCATAATGGTCTGTTGCTGCCTCCATGACAACATGATCATCTAGCTTGTTGTAACAGCAAGAGAAAAGAGCCATGCAACTCTAACCTATAATGAGGCTCATTTCCAGATATATCAGCTTGCAACTAGCAGCCAGTATACACCCGGACATGTGAGTGAGCCCTGCAACATTCCACCTTAAATTATTGATTTGTTCTCTTGTGAGCCAAATAAATGTTTATTGTTTTGAGAGACTGAGTGCTAAAATGGTTTGTTAAAAGAATTATCATACCATTATAAAACATACATTGTCTCTGGACCCAAACATAACAGACTTACAGTATTTGCAATGTACAAAGCCTAATGAGGATTGCATAAATATATACCAAAATAAGCTTAAAGATGGCTCCAAAATAAACTTATTTGAAGCAGGAAGCAAAAGGAACTGACTTATTTGAGTATCTATATTGTGCCAAGTATAAGGTGTGCAATAAACATACTTGATCACTTTTATTCCCTGGACCAACTATATGAAGCAGTGTTTAATAAATCCATGGTGCAGATATTTAAAGTAAGGCTTAGAGAGGTATTGTATATCATCTAGGTGGTACATAAAGTTTAAATGAACAATAAATGGTAACATACCAATATGGTAGAAAACTTTAGGTGTATCGTGTCAGAATTATAACTAAAGCCCTTACAAAGAAGGTATATTGAGTTATGGAGTAGCTGGTAAGCTGTTGCCTGCAACACCAGCATCCTATATGTGTGCCAGTTCCAGTCCTGGCTGCTCTACTTCCCATCCAGCTCCCTGCTAATTGCCTGGGAAAGCAACAAAAGATAGTCCAATGCTTGGGTCCGTGCACCCACATGTGGTATCCAGAAGAAGCTCCTGGCTCCAGACTTGTCCAGCTCCTGCCTTTGCAGTCATTTGGGGCATGAACCAGTAGGCAGATTCTCTCTCTCTCTCTCTCTCTCTCTCTCTCTCTCGGGAAATTAGTTACATGAGGTAATTCAAAGATGGAGCCCAAACGAAGTAAGGTGGGTGGAATCCAAACTTGTTTACCACTAAAACTAATTGGCTGCGCAACATCAGGGGAGGTAACAAAACTAGTAACAAGTGTAAAGACATATGGTTGGTCCTATAAGAAATCACCCTGTAAAATGACCATTTAAGTGATTAGTTGGTCCTTAGTCCTGCCCCAATGATGCTGCAGTTTTGTGCTATAAAAGGCTCTGTTATGCGCGAAATAAAGGAGTCCTTGCTACTAGACTTGGCTCCCCACTGCGTCTGATTGTCTCCCAGATCAGGAGGCTGGGGAACGGGCGAGTGGCGCACTTACCTTTCCTCGGATCCAGTCCATCCTTGTATGGGTGGACTAAGACCCAGCACCTCTCCCCTCTGCCCCCTTCCTTCTCCTTCTTGCCTCCTCTCTGACTCTGACTTTCAAATAAATAAATAAATTTTTAAAAGAATGGAACAGAATTTCACATTTGAAAACAATAAAAATAAATTTTAAATTAAAAACTAAAATTTTCAGGAGCTGGCACATGGCACAGTATGTTAAGCTGCAGCTTGTGACACAGCATCCCATATCTTAGTGTGAATCCTAGTGCAGCTTCAAATTCCAGCCATTCTTCTTCTTCTGATCCAGCTCCCTGCAATGGGGAAAGCAGCTGAAAATGGCAGAAATACTAAGGTCCCTGCTACCCATATCAGAGATCCCAATGGAGTTTCTAGCTCCTGGCTTGTCTGCTACAGTCATTTGGGGAGTGTACCAGCAGGTGCAAGTTTTTTTTTTTTTTCTTCAACTTTTATTTAATAAATATAAATTTCCAAAGTACAACTTTTGAATTATAGTGGCTTTTCGCCCCATAACCTCCCTCCCACCTGCAACCATCGCATCTCCCACTCCCTCTCCCATCCCATTCTTCATCAAGATTCATTTTCAATTATCTTTCTATACAGAAGATCAACTTAGTATATACTAAGTAAAGATTTCAACAGACTGCACCCACAAAGATACACAAAGTATAGAGCACTGTTTGGGTAGTAGTTTTACCGTTAATTCGCATAGTACAACACATTAAGGACAGAGGTCCTACATGGGGATCAGGTGCACAGTGACTCCCGCTGTTGATTTAACAATTGACACTCTTATTTATGGCATCAGTAATCACCCGAGGCTCTTGTCTTTTTCTCTATCTGTCCTTCACTCTCCACCACCCTAACTTTTAAGTAAATAAGATAAATCATTGAAAAAAATAAGACACAATATATTGGAAACTTTATGACAATTCTAGTCTCTGTGGAGTCAAATACAATGATATGCAAGGAAAGTTAAGTCTACTTGTAAAAGTTTTAATATGTCATGATCTGTTTTATCTTGCCTTTCATATATTTTCTCAAATTTTCCATTTTTCCATATTTTTCCATATTTTCCATGATATCCATCACTGTACTAGGTATTAGATATATAGTAGTGGACAAAATAGATGAAGTTCCAAAAAGACTTATAAACCAATAGTGTACATGTCTTCAGTGATTTTGACTATCCAAAATCCACCATGTCAAAATATTTATGTCATTGAAATTGGCAAATGCTACCAAATTTTTCTTTTCTTCTCCCTGTTGGTTGGTAAATAATCATCAGAGTATTTTAATATCCCTTGACCCCTAGAAGAAGAAGAAGAAGAATTTGTTTATATTGTATTAAAAAAGACCACAAACAATGAACATGAAAAATGAAATTAATACAGTTAAATGTAAAAGATTTCAGATGACAAAAAAGTGAGTAACAATCCAGTAATATTTATAAATAGACAAATATTAAGGATATTCCTATAATAAAAGTATGTAGAATATTCATTGAGAGATGTGAAAATATATCACACTCAAGTAGACACCCAAGCAAGTAGTAAACTAAAATTTGTTAAAGCATAAAGTGACATCAGAAATGCAATCACTTCCTATGGATAAAAGGAGAAATTTTCTATATAAATAAAATATTTATGAAATTCTGTTGTAGGCACTGGGTTTTAGTGGGTTGGTCTGATAGTTGGGATGCCCACATTGCATATCATAGAGCCAGATTGCCAGTTCAAGATTTATTTACTCTGCTTCTGTTCCAGCTCCCTGCTAATGCACCTTGGAAAGCAGCAGATAATAGCTCAAGTATTGGAGTTCCTGCCACTCTTGTAGGAGACATGGATGGAGGTTGTAGCTCCTGTTTCATTCAACCTGACCCAGTTCCAACTTTTATGGACGTTTGGATGAACCGCAGGTAAAAGATTTCGCCCTCTCCCTCTCTCCCTCTATTTCCCTCCCTCTACCTTTCAAAAAAATAAATCTTCAAAACTAGGGACCAACACCTTGGCTCACTTGGTTAATCCTCCGCCTGTGGTGCCAGCATCCCATATGAGTGCTGGGTTCTAGTCCCGGTTGCTCCTCTTCCAGTCGCTCTCTGCTCTGGCCTGGGAAGGCAGTGGAGGATGGCCCAAGTGCTTTGGCCCCTGCACCCGCATGGGAGACCGGGAGGAAGCACCTGGCTCCTAGCTTTGGATTGGCACAGCGTCAGCCATAGCAGCCATTTGGGGGGTGAACCAATGGATGGAAGACCTTTCTCTCTGTCTTTCTCTCTCACTATCTGTCAAATAAATAAATAAATAAATAAATAAAACCTAAATAAAACTAAATCATGTTGAAATACTATGCACTTAATAATAAACTCATAAAATGAAAAGGAAAAACAATACTTACAAAAGTTATTAAGGGAAAATTTAAGCCAATATTATGATATATGATTTTAATAAATAGTTCCCATTTAGTAATATATAAATGAGACTAAAAATTTATTAATTTTTAAAAACAAACACATTCATGAGATATTTAAAATCCATTTAAAACAGAAAATATACTTTATTCAAACTCAGATAAAATATTTACAAAAATAAGTAAACACTGGGCTGAAGAAAAGAGAAATTTCTCAAATAAATAGTGTGAATACTGAAACATCATAATTACTTTATGCCTTAAACGAACACGGCCAAACACTTTCTATAAGTAAGTTTTTAAAATTACACAAACTGGGAGAGAAGTATAACTTACTAATTTACCTAGTAAGATTTTCAAATGTTAAATCAAAAATATCAATGTATCACATTTAAGAGGCAAAGTTTTTATGAGTTCTGCCAATATTGCAGGTTGTACATAGGACTAAATTTAAATAAAATTTTTAAAATATAACAAAAAAATGCTCCCAGATAACTCTATAAAATTACAGCATACATCAAACAAAATCAGAGAAAGTTATTATATAATAGATAAATTTAGGGCTTGAGCTCATAAACAGAGATATAGTAGTTGTAAGTAAATATTATTATGTGAGAAACATTCCATATCGTAAAAAAATAAACAATATGACATGACAAATTTTAGTTTAATCCTAAAGAATACAGCATAATGTATAATTTAAATCTATTAAAATTATGACACTAACAATTTAAGAAAATATATAATCGTTTCAGAGTATGAAAAAAATTAAACACATATCAAAATAAATTCATAGCTCAGTAAAGAGAACTTTCTCAATCTGACAGAAGGAATCAACAAACAAATTCAAACTATATCCCTGAGTAAGGAATATAAGAATTTTCAAGAATCTGATTTTGCATGATTATGTTCAGTGTGATTCCTAGATAACTCAGCAAAGTTAGCAGAGCAAATAAAATATTTTAAAAATTAGAATTGATTGGAAAAATATCATTATTCTTTAAAAATGGTCATCTTCCTAGAACAACAAAATAAAATGGAAAGTTAGGCAATTAATGAGTTCAACAAATAAATGTACATAATAAAAATATATAAAATGCATTTGATCCCTTATTACAAACAACAATTTAAAAAACATGCCTTTGTAAAAAGAACATATTTACCCATAACTTGGTAGTTAAGACAATAATCCAAAGAATATGTGTCACCCTTTTATGGAAAAAAATTTAAAAAATCATTGAAGTCATGAAAGACTTTAAATATGGACAAAAAAGATATCAATTTGCTATAATCATATTGAGATTTCCTGAAAAGCTGATTCTATGAGATATACAAAACAGAAATGGACTAGAAACAGCCCATAAAGTTTTGAAGGAGAGTAAGCAAGTACATGAATTTTGGGAGGAGATACCAAGGAAAACCACCTTACCAGATCCCAAGTATTATTTTCAAACTATATTAGTAGAATAGTTGATATTATTGAAGGCTTACCAAATTCAAAGTATTCTTTTTAAGAATTTGCATGCATTAACCCATATGTATTGAAAATAACCCAAAGAGATGTAAAATTGGAGGTAAAGAATAGTGCTCAAGGTTACCTATTAACTAGCAGAATCAGAAGTAAACACTATTATTCTAGGTCTTGCTCTCCACTGCCATGTTGTATTTTCTTGTGTCCTTTTTGATTCATCATAATCTTTGCGTAAACATGGTGGGAAGAAATGATTGACAGTTTAGGCTGAGCTTCATCATCACATTTAGGAGGGAGTTGCTTCCAGAAAAAAAAGAAGAAATGTGACTGACATTTCCTGATAAACATTTGAATGAAAGATCTTCTGGCAAACACATAAATGATATTAGTTCATAGAGCAAGAAATACTGTCTCCTGATTGTCTATGTTGTTTTAAGTACAAGCAATTTGGAATCTGTGGACCTGGTGGCCATAGATCCCTAGGTACTATAACTATTAAAGTTTAAAATGGAAATGTTTCATAAAGAATATAGCTCTCATTTGTAAGTAATATAACTGTCGCTGACTATAAGTGTTCTCATAGAACAATCCGGACCAGAGTATATCTTACATATATGTAGCTTATTTTACTTGGGCTTGGCAATTATTGATGCCTTTAAAATTATTTATAAAACTTGATGCCTGGTCAGATGTATTACAGTGAGTCCAATTTGATACTCTGATCTTTTGTGTTCACTCATATTGAAATTTGACAAATGAGTGTTACAGATCAGTAGGAAAATAATGACCTAATCAATAATAGTTAGTTATCCACGTGGACTAAATAAATTTGGAACCTTGTTTCAAGCCGCAGGCAAAAATATACTCCACATGGATTATAAGACCTAAGAGCGACATTAACCTTTAAAACTTTTGTGCAAAGAACAGGAGAATATGTTGATGACCTCAGGATGGAGAAATTATTTTAAAAGATATAAAAAGTATAAACCATTAAAATTATAAATCTGACTACTTTGAAATTAAAGACATCTTAGTGATAAAAGTCATATGAAAATGAAGTAAAAAAGATCAAGGACAAGTGTAATGCATAAGAGGTCAGCCTCTGAATTTATTAACAACGCATAGATGATTTAAATACTTCAGATATCCAAATGGAAAAAATGGGCAAAGTACATAAATTGGAAATGCAAAGGAGATGGACTCTGAAAGACTAATAAATAAGCAAACAAACAAACAATCCCAAATGATCAGACTCAAAGAGGAAAACACGAGTTCAAATCACAATGAAGATTCTATTTCAGATTTATCAGATTGGTAATATTTGAAGTCTGACAACAGCATATTGAAAAATATGTGAAATGACAGAAAACCTTATGCACTGCTGGCTTGCTAGTGTAAGCTGATTTAAGACATAACCTTGGAAAGCAATTTATAAATAGCTAGTAAAGTTTGAAATTATTAGTTATAAATATCAAAGGCATTCCTGTATACAAAGAATGTAAGACATGATTTTGGATCATTGTGTTTACATGAAAATGTGAAAAAAACTTAAATATTCATAAACTGAAAAAAATTGATAAACTGTGGAGTATTTATACAATGAGACAGAATATTGCAAATAAAGTGAATGTCTAACGTTGTGTTTACTAATATGATTTCATCTAACAACTACTTTTTCTTTCAAATAAAACTTCCAGGCGGGCGCCTCGGCTCAATTGGCTAATCCTCTGCCTGCGGCGCCAGCACCCCAGGTTCTAGTCCCAGTCCGGGCACCAGATTTTGTCTCGGTTGCTCCTCTTCCAGTCCAGCTCTCTGCTGTGGCCCAGGAGTGCAGTGGAGGATGGCCCAAGTGCTTGGGCCCTGCATCCGCATGGGAGACCAGGAGGAAGTACCTGGCTCCTGGCTTTGGATCTGTGTGGTGTGCCGGCCGCAGCACGCCAGCCCTAGCGGCCATTTTGGGGGGTGAACCAATGGAAAAAGGAAGACCTTTCTCTCTGTCTCTCTCTCTCTCACTGTCTAACTCTGCCTGTCAAAAGAAAAAAAAAAAAAAAAGGAAGAAAATGTGCACCTAACTATGTTTTTAAGTATAAAAATATCCATGGAATTTACAGAAGTCAGTTTCAGGATCAACTTCATATCTGAGGAGAAGAGAATATAGATCAATTTGAAGAGAGTTTTATAGAAAAATCCCATTACATTGATAACATTTTGCATTTAATCTATGTGGGTGATATTTGAGAGAATTATTGTCTTCTTTTGTATACTTTTTATATAATATAAGAATCATAAGTGAACTATACGAAGAAAGAAGACATCAAATGCTCACACTCACTGTAGCTGTTGTGTGGGTAGACAGAGGCTCTGTTGAGGTACTCTAGAGCTTTTCTTATAATGGTTAGGAGATTAAAGGAGTGGCGTTCTTGACCCTAAAATGTCAGTCTCGGGAGGAAAGAATGAATGTGTTCAAAAATCTTGCCTATCTAATAAGAAGTTAACTAGACACTTTTTTTCTTTTATGAACTGGATTAAAAAAAAAACTAAGTCCTGCATTTTAGTAAAATTTAGCATTTGGAATTGTAAATTTGGGAGTACTTTCCCAAGAAACAGTGATGACAGTCCTGTTACTCATTCGGAATGCATAGTTCCCATAGATGACATGAAACTGCTCTGGAATGGTATCCAGATCAGTACAACTTCCAAAATATGAAACAATTGAGAAAATAGGCAGTCTCCACGGAGAGTCAATGGAAAAAACATTCATTCAGATGTTTCAAAAGTTATTTCCTAGAAATAATGGTGACAGCATGTAAGAAACTATCCATAATTTGGATTAACAATGTAAGTTATAAAAAACACATAAAATAGGCCGGCACTGTGGTTCAACAGGCTAATCCTCCACCTTGCAGCGCTGGCACCCCGGGCTCTAGTCCCGGTTGGGGTGCCGGATTCTGTCCCGGTTGCCCCTCTTCCAGGCCAGCTCTCTGCTGTGGCCAGGGAGTGCAGTGGAGGATGGCCCAAGTGCTTGGGCCCTGCACCCCATGGGAGACCAGGAGAAGCACCTGGCTCCTGTCTTGGGATCAGCGCGGTATGCCAGCCACAGCGCGCCGGCCGCGGCAGCCATTGGAGGATGAACCAATGGCAAAGGATGACCTTTCTCTCTGTCTCTCTCTCTCTCATTGTCCACTCTGCCTGTCAAAAATTAAAAAAAAAAAAACACAGAAAATAGATAATAAGAACCAAAATATGTTACATTTAATGTTTATCTTTATTGTATTCCTAGGAATTACAATGCCAGCCTTAAAGTTAGACTTCAATAAATACTGAAGATTCAAAAAGTGGAATGAAAAAAATCAGCTCACAGTATTCATTTCATAAAAAGTTTCAGGGTGGAAATAGAAATGTATGCTTTGTTGGATCATAAGCATTTATTGTCAGAAGAATGAATGAAGAACATGCAAGGAAAAACAAAATGAGGAGTTAGAAAGAAAATTAAAGAGTGTTGCTCCTTCCAGACAACAACAATCACAAATTCTATGCAAAAATACTTTTTCCAAGAACCACCCATTTCACCTTCCCTACTTGCCCCATAAACATGCATGTCCTTCGTAGGATAAGTTACATTGAGGGTTTTTTTGTGTGTGTGTCATAACTGATAATGTGACAAGTCTTGCTCTTCTCATTTTTATAGTATACAACTGAGCCTCCAGTCCTCTGATTACACAAGGGAAGAAAGTGATGCTATCCCTAGCTATCCCCATATTACATTTTTCATATATCAGCCCTTAACCTCAGCACTGGAAGTTCTAGTTCTTCCCTAATCATAGCATTTAAAACAATGAGTATCAGTTGCTTTATTATTCATATGATCTAGAATAAGGAACTGATTGCAGTGAGCCCCACCAGAGTGTGATGGGCACTAGCAATCTTGCCTTCATAAGTTACCCCTGGTGACTGTTGTTCCATATGTCAGGAGTGAGAGCCATCTGAATATTTGCTTTTGTTTTCACAGCAGGGGAGCCACACATTTTACCAACCTAGTAGAAATTCTGAAGGAAAACTACAAGAGAGGGCCTTGAGTGTCCGTATTTTTGTATGAATTAACCTCCAGGCCAATATTCTTAAGTGAACTTTCTTTTAGAAGTTCACAAGTATTGAAAGGGTTAAAGTCAAACTACATCTTTCCCTCCCCCTAACCACACATCCCTCCTCTTTCTGTCTTCCTCTCTACTTGTCTCTCTCAGCCCCTTGTCTCTGTATTCCTCTTGCCTTCTCTCCTGCATAAACACATGACATACATACACAACACCAGCCATCAAATGTCACTGAGCGTGGACTCTGTGCATAGCATGCCTCCAAGAAACAGACAATTTATTTATGGGATAGAGATGAGAATATAATAGTGATTTACACATGTGACCTGCCCTCATGTAGCTTAAATATACCCTAAAATATTTTAGGGTATATAAGTAATTCTAGTTAGAATATAATTAATTTAGAATGTTCTATGATATACTTACACACTACTAATATTTACCATGTGTTTATTATTTGTCAGACACTAGTTCTAAGTATTTTAAACTATATTGTTTCATTTAATCTGTACTTTGTTTTTGAAAGGTAGATTGACATTATTATAGTCTACGATATGTTTTTGTAGTAGCCCAAACTGATGTAAGACAACTCGTAACCAGATAGAAATATCAACATTGGTTTTATTAAGTTGTCCATTCTTTAAAGTAAGAAATTGAGTTTAGAGTTCAAATCTGAAGATAATGATTACCAGTCCCGATTAAGCGTGAAGAATATTAGGGACAATATGGATTTTTCAAAGCTATTGCAGGAGAGTAGAAAATAACGTGGTCAAGATGAGATGGAAATGTTTTTTTTTTTTTTTCTGGTATGCATCCAAATTAGAGTGTAAAAGCAAAAGAGATAGCTAACAGATTAACTGAAGAAACTCCCAGTAAGGTTAAGAATGCCTTTGTTTCAAAGTATTCATAAATCTTGGTCATTTAAAGTTAATTATGCTCTCAGAAAGGGCTACTAGGACATGAAAACATGGAGCAGAACTAAACGTGTAAAAGTTCACAGTTGAGTAGAATGGACAAGAGTTAAAACTGCCATTCCAATGACAGAGGAACTATAGAAAGAAAAGAAAAAGCTGTAAGAATGGAGTACAGTCTTTCCACCTGGGAGTAATAGGGAGCCTCATGAGAAGAGGTAAATGTCCATGCTCGGGCTTCAAGTGCATGAGAAGTTATAGAAAACGGAAGTAATGGCATGGATGACTAAAATGATAGAACTGCAACAATGATGGGACATTTGAAGAAGATTTTTCAGTGGCAGTGATTATAAATTGGGTAAGGAGACTGAAGAGTTAAAATGAGGCATATTTTTGTTGCCTCAATTTTTATATTCAATAATTTGAAGCTTGTCAATGGGGACTTGCTTCCATGATTGTCTTGCAAAGATTGTTAGCTATCTCTCCTCATCCATGCTCTTCTCCTTCCTCTACCAAAGGTACTCCTGATATTTGGCTTCCCAGGGTAAATAACTACATTTCCTAATCTTCTTGCATCTAGGTGCCATGCCTATGGACAATTTTACCCCAAAACACAAAGGCAGCCATTGTTTTTGCAAATTTCAGAAAGTGTCCTCAATGAAAGGGGCCATAATCTTATTTATTTTTCCTTATACTTGCAGACTGTAATATGAAAGAGAAAGCTGTACCTGGACTATCCATGGGGAACCATGAGCCAAAGACTATACAGCAAGGTTGACAAATAGTGACCTGGAAGTGGTCTGGATCCCAGAGAACTTTATGGAATGGAAAGGATAATCATCTGCTTCTTCAGCTTCCTCTGTATTACCTCTAACAATGACATGAATTGCAGAAATAACCAATGCAGAGCCCAAAGTGCATCCTCAATAAAGAGTGGCTATCATCATTATCTGTGTTTCATTAAGAGAGAAAGTAAACCAAAGTAGTTTGTGTGTGTCTGTGTGTGTGTGTATGCTTCCCAATTCATTCTAAAGATTTTGAGGTATACAGTAAGCTACAGCTAAATATTTCTTTACATTGTTGCATTCTCCCAAATGTCTGGTTTACGATTATGAACTCACAGAGAAGAGACGTGTAATTATTTAAAATCTTTTCCACTCAGCCTGGACACAGGCATACACACACACAGTCCTCCACATATGCCAAGCTACACTGATAGGAAAGATGTCAGCTTGCAGCTCATCATTCTCCAATAACATCTATCACTCTATGTAAGATACTTTATTCTTGGTTTTTTTTTTTTTTTTTTTTTTTTTTTTTTTTTTTTTGACAGGCAGAGTGGACAGTGAGAGAGAGAGAGACAGAGAGAAGGGTCTTCCTTTTTGCCGTTGGTTCACCTCCAATGGCCGCTGCGGCCGGTGCATCGTGCTGATCCGAAGCCAGGAGCCAGGTGCTTCTCTTGGTCTCCCATGCGGGTGCAGGGCCCAAGCACTTGGGCCATCCTCCACTGCACTCCCGGGCCACAGCAGAGAGCTGGCCTGGAAGAGGAGCAACCGGGACAGAATCCGGCGCCCCGACCAGGACTAGAATCCGGTGTGCCGGCGCTGCTAGGCGGAGGAATAGCCTATTAAGCCACGGGGCCGGCCTTTATTTATTCTTATAACTATTTTCTAAACTAAAATAGGATACTGCAGATTCTAAGAAATATAGAAATCCTGAAAAATGTGATCAGGGGCCCAATTCTGTCCCCCGTTGGATCTAACCTTGAATCAGGACTGGAAATTGCTGTTACATGGTTATAAAGGACTCTACATCTTCTCAGAATAGTTGTTGTTTTCTTCAGTTATAGCTAAAATTGATATAGGGAAGGAACATCACAGCAACAACAAAATTACATGCACATATCTGGATTTCTCTAGAGGTTTATGAGAGTCTCTACACTGCTATGTTCCAAAAATGTTGTCTTACTTTACACTGACAACACTAAAAGCAATTACTGTAGTCCTGCTGTCACTTTGGAAAGAGCTCTAGCTGTGTTTCAATAGGGCTTATAGTCAATCATTGAAATCCATTTTATCCTGCATCAATATGCATGAAATTCTATCATTCCAAGTTCTATGCTTCAAGAATTTTCCTCAAGAGGAGTAAAAATTCCTATCTCTTTCTGGTGAGAAAAGGAATATTCACGCATGGGTTTATCTACTGCTGGCAAGCTACCCATGCAAATAACCTGCCACGCTAGACAACTTCCTCTGTGTGCGCGCGCGTGTGTGTGTGCCTGTGCGTGTGCATGTGCATGTGCACTAATGTTTGTGCATGTGTATGTTGGTGCAAAAGTTTCTGCACAGATACTGTCTACGGCCAGGACCACAACACAGACAATCACAGTGAGCTAACAGCCGTGCAGGTACTTTCATGACCTTTCCATTGCAAAACAGATTTCCCTTTAGTGACAATTGCATTCTGGCAGCAGTTAAATCGAGTCTCGATGATGCAACAAGGCGCAGTATGGCGGTCACTTCGGAATTGTACATATAAATTCATACATGATGTTTCCAAAAGAGGAGTAAAAGGAAATGGAAATTTTTAAGAGCTACTGTTTCAGTATCTGTCTAGAAGAGTCTGCTGTAAAAGTTTTCATTTGTCATCTCTAGCTCACCATTTCCTTTTATATCAAATAGCCTTCGTGTTTGAACGTCAGCCATTTCTTGCAAACATTTCATTCTAGCTTACTCTCTGATTCAAAACTGAATGTAGACAAGTTATAACATTTCTTTACATATAACATTTTTAAAAATTGAATCAATATTTAAGTAAAGACAACTTAAGATAATAAAAGGGGTTTTGGAAAAGCAAAAATAAATTTAATTCCTCAGAAACAGGTAACCAAATAAAATACAAGATATCCAATTAAGTTGGAATTTCAGATAAAAAACAGATTAAAATTCTTAGTATAAAGATGTTCCAAATATTATGTGGAGGATACTAATAAAATTATTTTTATCATAAATACAACTTTAACTGGGTACCTTGTGTTTTCATTTGTGAAATTTGACAGTTGTAGTCAACAAAGGCAAATTTGAGTAATATATCTCAAAGCCTAATGCCAGTATTTTTAAATATATGAAATTACTTCTCTGTTTTTCTCCAGCTCCATTACATAAAATATTTACAACAAATAAAAGAAGATGCTTCACTCAGCAGGCAGTCACCTTGTGAAATTCACTGTCACCATAGGTCACTGGGCTGGATAATTTTATGACCAATAATAACATTTGTCTGAATGCATGCTGAGAAAAGGTAATCAAATCTCACACTTTAGGGAATAAGTTACTCAATGCAGAAATTGGGAGCGAATGACTTCCTGCACAATTGCCTAGGAGTATTATAAGGGTTACGATCATTGTCAGCCTACATGGATCTGAACAGAAGCTGACAGATCAATGTATGTGGTCCCGAAAATGCATGCAAAATTCACCAAGAGTAATGAAGATAAAATAATGAAAAAAATAATGATTTACATATAAAAGGTAATTCAAATATCTATTGGGGAAAATAGTGATTTTGAGATTATTTTACATGATATAACCTAAAGAGAGGTATTCATTTATGAAGTCTGTTTTCCCTTTTGGGGAAAGATTACATGAAAGGGAGAAATAAGGGAAACTGCTCACTGGATCCCCTCTTTTGTGCAAATTGCTGTCTTTGTTTATAATCCATTTTATATCCACAACACCTGTTTCACAACATAGAGGAAGGACAGTATTATCATCCAATATGAAGTTATATAAAGCAGGTAGTTTTTATAAAATTATGAAACAAAGTCTTCCTACTCTTTTCAGCTATCAGCTCCTTGTCCTCTTTTTGAGATACTAGACTAGCCAGGCTTTCTTGTTTTTATTTATTTGTATTTATTTATTATTTTGTCCACACAAAATTTTATTTTAAAGTGAAATCAACTCCCTGGAATGCAGAATTCCTATGAGCAAGCAAAGATTTACCCAAAGTAAATAATATCTAATGGTAGAATTTTCAAAGCTGCAGGAAAAAATCCTTTGTTTTTCAAGTCATGGTTTTATTTACATGGCTATTATTAAATTTTGTGTCTTTTAATTGCCTGTATCTAGGATTTCTTTCATTCTATGTTACTTAAATCTGAGAAGTAAAAATCAAGAAAAAGCATTGAAGTTTGAATGTGAAAAGATGTTCTACTCACCACTCAGTTTCTAAAGCCCCATAGAGAAAGCAAACTAAGACAAAATAATTCCTGACTTTGTATTTCAATTTTTATTGCCAATTAACATTTACCATTGCATTGTAATCTAATATCAATGTATCATTCAAACCACAGGGTAATTATCACAAAGACCATTACTAAACATAACAGAAAAAAATATCTCTAGGAAAAATAACAATAAGTAGACAATATATACTTTTTCCAAATTCGTAGAGATTAGTATAATTCACAAAAATAACTTGAAAGATAGGAAAAACATGCATTTGAATGAATAGAGTGATCACTTCCAGACTCAAGTCATTCATTGACTCCATAAAAATAATTGAATTAATATATGCTTTTTGCTCTAAGATATTTCTAATTATAAGTGTACTAACTACTCTAGTTATTAAAATCTAAAATGGAAATGTATTCCTTTTATCTGAAATTCAAAATGAATTAGAAAGTCAAGGAAGGAGTTAATTCAAAGAACCAGTTGTTTCCTTTTTCTTAAATGTAACTTGATGCTTAAATATTGAATACATTAATATAAAATTTGTCATAATTTATAAAATCAGATAAGTTGAAACCATGGTTGAATATCTCAGGGAGTAATTTAACAGTATTTATTGTAGTGACCAACAGAAATATTCGATAAAAAAAAAGTTTGTTGTCAAATTTTTGGTGTAACCAAAACAAACAATAAGAAATTTGATAATGGTAATATTATTAGCAAATGTAACCAATTATTTTTTTCTTCATGTTTCATTGTTACATTTGTAATAGCTGAATTCAATATGTCCACTAAATTTTTCTACTTAGTTTCCCTCTTAGACCTTAATTTTCTATATATATATATATATATATAATTTTTAAACACTTTAAATGTGGAGGACAAATTTTATATTAATGTATTTATCTAGCAGTAACTGTCCCCTTTATATGGTGGAGCTGTTTCTTCTCTTTCTTCTTTTAGAAATATCATTTTGCAATAACAAAAGTGTTTGGAATCATTAAATTCAAATGCACAAATTGAGTTTCTTTTTAAGGAATAAAAAATTTTCTATTGGAATTCACTGTTTGCATGGTAATAATCAATGTTGAATAGAATGCTTAATCCAATGTTGAATTGGACAGAAGTGAATGTAATATTCCAGTAGTTTTTACTAAACCTATTTATTATCAGGTTACAGAAGATGAATTCATTTTAATATGTGATTATCCACTGAAACGTTGCTATATATTCACTAAACAAATACATGGACACAAGAAATGACTTTAAATATGTGTCAAATTATGTCAAATATCTTTAATTTAAAAACCTTTTCTCAGTTTTCTTTCTTTCCCCCCTCAGGTTATACTTAACAAAATCTTTTCTTTCATCATGCTGAAAAACTGGAGGCAACTTGAGTTTGGCCTTCAAAGGCTGTATAATTTTTCACTGAGGTAAACAAGACTAATTTTAGAAGCATATATTGTGGTAATTAAAGTGCTCCATATGTGGCTATATTATAAAATACTGGAGAGAGTGGATTTTGTTTAGTGTCTACAAGTACTTCGTTTTATAGATATTTCCCAACCAACACATACAAACATACTTCAACCTTATGGCTGGTACCAATATATTGCCATCTGTGTGTTTGTATTTTAGGAAGAACATACTATGAAACACAGTAAAATTATACAACAGAAAGAAAAATTGAAGTTTTGAGTAAACTAAATCTTGGCTGACAGGATTTAGTGCGCCAAGCATGATTATCTGTGCTTTTCAGAAATAATGCTGGTAAAGAAATATATAGATGAATACTCTCCTATTAGGAAGAGCAAACATGGTAAAAATGAATAAAATGACTAAAATCATTTATGTGGGAAAAGGCTATTTTTAAAAATATAGTCATATATAACACCCAATATTTTCTTCTTTGTTGTAAATTGTCTTAATTATAGCCTGTGCTTGAGTTTAACAACAAAAGTCCTTAATAAGTGTATGTACTTTGTGATTGTGTTCACTACTTATTTTCAGATTTCTCACCACTATTATTTTTTCCTACATCAAACTAAGAATTAAAATATTTAATGAGTAATTCAATTGGTAGCAGATGTTTTATATGATCTGGAATATTTTGTCAATGGCTACTAAATTTATATGGACAAGTGGAAATAGTCAATTATATACACCTTTATCCTTTAATAAGTTTAGGTCATTGGAAAAATCACAAAATTCGAAGTTTCCATTTTTTCTAGATGTTTAATATATTGAAATTCAAAGTTCATGTTTTCTGATACATTTGAGAAATTTATTTTTTAAAATTTCCAACTGTATTTATTTGATATAGATTTTAATGCTTGATCATAATTTATAGATCTATATTTACATTGATTCATTCATTGGTAAAGCAGCCACCAAAAGATACAAACACTACCAACATTTCAAAAACACAAAGCCAGCGTTATATTTGCAATTTTTTAAAAGGTACTAAATTTACAACATGTGTGAAAGAACGACTAATGGCACACAAGTCAAATAAAATAAAACCCACATTATCCTGCTTTCAAATGTGTCAAAACAAAGAAACAAACAAAAATAAGTAAATTTAAAACCAGATTTAGAAGACAGAGAAACTAGAGTTAACTTCATGCTTGAAACAACAATAAAAATGAAAAAAATACACAAAAATGATTTTGAATATGCAAAAAACATGTTCCATAGGGTTAAGAAACTAACTCTGGCAAATTGCACAAGATAGTGTTTTGAGAGAATCTCCATTCTGATTTGCAAAGAAGAGAAAATAGACGGATCAATGGATTGTCTGAATTGAGAAAACATTTAAGATGTGGGGAGAACCAGGTGCCTGGAGTGGACAATAGAGAAGGGGAGGGAGGAGAGTAAGACACAAAGAAACATGACTTCAGAGTTACCCTTGTGTGTGAAACTAAGTGCTATGTAGTCCACGTGCATAATAAACTGGCCAAGCCTAAGAAACAATCATCTGAATGGATGGATTAGAGGAACAGTTCTCAGCAACCACACAAGCCTAGGAATAGTGTCTCCTTCAACCAGTTGGCTGTGAAGAATTACTCAAAAAACATTGAGGACAATATTCCAGAGCATTCTGTATTGGTAGTAGGGTTCTTTACACCAAGCACTGCTGCATATCTACCTAGCACATTTTTTTTATTTTATTTTTGACAGGCAGAGTGGACAGTGAGAGAGAGAGAGAGAGAGAGAGAAAGGTCTTCCTTTGCCGTTGGTTCACCCTCCAATGGCTGCCATGGCCGGCGCGCTGTCAGGTGCACTGCGCTAATCCGAAGGCAGGAGCCAGGTGCTTCTCCTGGTCTCCCATGGGGTGCAGGGCCCAAGCATTTGAGCCATCCTCCACTGTACTCCTGGGCCACAGCAGAGAGCTGGCCTGGAAGAGGGGCAACTGGGACAGAATCCGGTGCCCTGACTGGGACTAGAACCCGATGTGCCAGCGCTTCAAGGCGGAGTATTAGCCTACTGAGCCGCGGCGCCGGCCTAGTTAACACATTTTAAAAGCAAAATGACCAATCTGTTTCTAAGTGACTTCAGTATGACCTGGAACAATGATAAAGATTATTAACAGGAACATAGGAATATCTATCATGCAAAAGTGTCCATGGTCTAACAAGGTTAAGTTTATAAAACATGACTTCCAATCGAATATTGCCAGGCAAATGAAGAAGTAGGAAAACAAATCATAATGGAAAGATAAGTCAGTTATAAGTAACTTATACCTAATTATAGATGGTTAGAATTAACAGACTTGGGTATGAAAATTATCATTATGAATGCCACATGTTCACAAATCCAACATATAGAAAGGAAAGCTAATTTCTGCATTGAAAATATGTTGGATAAGATTGACAATATATTGTAAATGGCAAAATAAATAAGTAGTAAAGTTGAAAATATATCAACACAAACAATTCAAACTAAAACACAGAAATGATTAAAATAAAAGAATTCAAAAATAGTCATGAGCTGTGAGATAACTTTAAAGAGTATAATTGGAATAGTAAATGTATAAAGCTACAGAAATATTTTTAAAGTTATTTTCTTTCTTTTCATTTATTTCAGTTATACAAGTTTTATATATTTCATTTAAATAGATTTAGCAACACAGTGAGACTTGCCCCTCTCCCCTCCCTCCTGCCCACATTCTGACCCTTCCTGCTCCTCCTTCTCAGATTCCCATTCTTAATTTTTGAAATGATCTATTTTCAGTATAATTAATGATCATGTATAGTTATCCCTACACTAACTAAAAAAGTTCAACAAATAGTATGCAGAGAAAGGGAACAAAATAAAACAAAACATTGTTTCTCAATGGAAGAGACTAGAGGTATAAACAATCATCTATTCTCAAAATGTCTATTTTACTCTAATACATTACATTTCAGGTGTTCTATTAGTACATTGGATCAGGGAAAACATGATACATGTCTTTTTGGGACTGGCTTGTTTCACTAAGTATAATGGTTTCCAGTTGTGACCATCTTGCTGCAAAAGAGACTATTTCATTTATTTTTAACAACTGAGTAGTACTCCATGGTATATATATATACCAAAAATAATGTACACAAGCCAGAATCTCAATAGATTCTGACCTAACCCCATTTGTAGACTTAGCAGCTAAATGATGGCTTTCTCTGTCTCTCTCTCTCTTTCTCAATATTTAGATTTATATACACATATATATATGCCTTTTTATCTATATCTATATATATATATGTGTGTGTCTCAAATTATGAAATGTACGAACAAAAAAAGTAAAATTAATTTGAAATAGGAAAGAAAAAATAGAGCCCAGAACAAATATCAAAACAGAAAAACGGGTCAATATGATGGTGTAATGGATCAAACTGTTGCCTGCAGAAGTGGCATCCCTTATGGCCCCAATTTGCATCCCAGCTGCTCCACTTCCAAGTCATCTCCCTGTTCATGTGCCTGGGAAAGCACTGGAAAGCAGTGGAAGGAGACTTAAGTGTTTGGGCCCCTGCCACCCACAAGGGAGACCCAGATGAAGCTCCTGGCTCCTTGCTTTGGCCTGGCTCAGCCCCAGTTGTTGAGGTCATTTGAGAAATGAAACAGCAGATGGAAGATCTCTCTCTCTCTCTCTCTCTCTCTCTCTCTCTCTCTCTCTCCTGAATAACTCTGCCTTTCAAATAAATAAAATAAATCCTTTTTAAAAAGAGAAAACATAAAAACAGGAAATCAAAGTTGGTTTTAGGAGATCAATTAAATTAACAAACCTCGAGGTGAATTGATCGTCAGTTGACAAGAGGAAACAAAATTGTCAATATAAGAACTGAGTAGCTCAGCTATAAATGGGAAATTAAGAAATTATTGACAATAATCCTTTCTTTAAAAGATTTGTTTATTTATTTGAAAAGCTGAGAGAGAGAGAGGGAGAGAGAGAGAGAAAGAGAGAAAGAGAGAATGGGAGATCTTGCATCCACTGATTCATTTAGCAAATGCCCACACTAAAAGGCTAAGACTAAGACTAAGACTAAGCCTGGAGCCAAGAACTCCATCCTGATCTCACACATAAATGGAGAAGTCCCTGGGCCATCTTCTGCTGCCTTCCCAGTCACATCAGTAGGAAATGAAGTTGAACAGCTAGTTCTTGAACTGGAACTGTGATATAGGATATGGTGGGGCTTAATCCACTGTGCCACAATGCATGTCTGAAGCAAAAATTTTTTGAACTTTTTTGAAATAACAAATCTTTAATATATAGGAACTACAAAAATTCACTCAAGAGGAAGTATGTTGCATGGATAGTCTGTTATCTATTAAAAAATGTGAATATAAAGTTATAAACTTTCCACAAAGGAAATCCAGTGCCTTGAAGATTCACTTTAAATTCCACCAGATGTTTAACAAATAAATATCTATTCTCACCAAACTACTTTCATGTGAGGCTGATAGGAATATGAAATTAGAAGACCACTTTGACTAGTTTCTTGAGAGAGATCATATAGCACAGCCATTTAAATCCCTAACATCCTACTCTATTCTCTAAGATAATAAATTTCTAGGCAAATGTTTATACAAAGACTGATAAACAAATGTTCATAGTAACTTTATTTACAGTGTCCCCAAACTGGAAACAACTAACTCTCCTTCAATAGGTAAATGGATAAATTATGTTATATTTCATAGTGCTATATAATTTAGTAACAAAATGAACAATCGATATGCCAGTGTACGTGAATGAATCTCAACATAATCATACAAAATAGGTTATATAAAATGGTATATATTTTATCATCTATTTATATAAAATTTTAGAAAATGCAAGCTAAGCTATTTTGATAGAGATCTGTCTATGGCTGAATGTTCAAGGAATAGAAATGTGGTAGAAATGGGGATGGATTGGGGAGGGATTGCAAAGTGTCATTAGAAATTTGGGAAGAATTATGGATATGTTTATTAATTTTGATTGTTATGGTGGCTTCACACCTGCATGCTTATATCAAAACATCTGATTGTACTTTTTTTTTTTTTTGACAGGCAGAGTGGATAGTGAGAGAGAGAGAGACAGAGAGAAAGGTCTTCCTTTCCGTTGGTTCACCCTCCAATGGCCGCTGCGGCCGACACACCGCGCTGATCTGAAGCCAGGAACCAGGTGCTTCTCCTGGTCTCCCATGGGGTGCAGGGCCCAAGCACTTGGGCCATCCTCCACTGCACTCCCTGGCCTATACACATATTTTTGTATGTCAATCACATTTGTTAAAAATACACAACTGTTGATAAAAGAAAAATCAGATATACATGAAAAGAGCTAATGAACATCTTGATACTTCCACTTTTAAGTCAGAACATTAGGCTTATAGCCAGTACAAGAGCAGCACTTACTTAACTTATTACTGGGGTGAAGATTTTGTATAGAGTTTAGGGAGCCCACATCCCATATAAGAGTGCCTGGGTGGTGGCTCAACTAATTGGGTGATTTGGATGGAGTTCCTGGTTCCTAACTTTAGCCTGGTCCAGCCCTGTCTATTATAGGCATTTGAGGAGTAAACAAGTGAATTCTTCCCTCCTTCTCCCTCTCCCTCTCTCCCACTCTCCTTTTCTCTCTCTCATCCTCTCTCTTCCTCTCATATAAATAAAATTGTTTAAAGTAAACACAGTAATCTCTTTTGACGTTTTTCATGATCAATTGCCATAAGCTCTTTTAAGATTTTTATAACTGCCGGCGCCGCGGCTCACTAGGCTAATCCTCCGCCTTGCGGCACCGGCACACCGGGTTCTAGTCCTGGTTGGGGCATCGATTCTGTCCCGGTTGCCCCTCTTCCAGGCCAGCTCTCTGCTGTGGCCCAGGAGTGCAGTGGAGGATGGCCCAAGTGCTTGGGCCCTGCACCCCATGGGAGACCAGGATAAGCACCTGGCTCCTGCCTTCGGATCAGCGCGGTGCGCCGGCCGCAGCGCGCCAACCGCAGCGGCCATTGGAGGGTGAACCAATGGCAAAGGAAGACCTTTCTCTCTGTCTCTCTCTCTCTCTCTCTCTCTCACTGTCCACTCTGCCTGTCAAAAAAATTAAAAAAAAAAAAGATTTTTATAACTAGGTAGGATGGCAGAACATAGAAGAGAGTAAGTTGATGGCAATAGATTAAGATTTGTAAAAATCTTAACGCATGAGTCTGTCTGTACTAGATATTGGAACAAAGCATAATAATATACATCCATCCTAATGGACGGAAATCATGAGAAGAGCCTCTATTCTTCCAGAGCACTTAGTTTGGGCTTAAGAAATGAGTAGTCATTTAATATTATTTTCTCATTTAATGCTCAAAAACACTAGTTTACTGAGATTAAACATACTTAAGTTCAAGTAGCTCCCAGTAGCAGAGAAGATTTGAACTCACTTCATTCGGAATCTAAAGTCATCTTTTAACCACTCCACTGTACTGCCTTTTAGAATAAATGCAGTGTGGCTGTCTTGTATTCACTTTCAATAAATACACAAAACAGAATATTTAGAGAATCAATTACTTTTCTTTTAAGAAACATAAAAATAATGACTCAAAACTATTGCTGTTTGTCAATGTTTCTGAAAATAAAATGAGATCATTATTATCATATACAGATGGAATAAAGGCGGATGAAAAACAAGAGTTCATCCATAATGATTTCATTAGGACAAATCTGTGGAGAGATGAAAGGAGCAGATCACTAACAGATTGCTAGTGAAATAGAGAGTGTGTTGAAGTCATTGAATGTGATAACACTTCCAGAAATGAAAGTTGAAATGCTTTAGAGGACTAAAAAAAAAAAAAAAAAAAAAGCGAAAGCAATATTTTCTGTCTTAGCACATCAGGAATAGAGAAAAATGCATATTTTGTCAATTCAGCCAAGTCATTGATCTCTTTGAATGCTGAATCTAATGAGGCAAGTAGGAGAAATGCATAATGATGGCTGCTACACATGTGCATTGCTGGCTTCAGATTACTGTGCAAAAGTAAATCATACTTCACAGAGGAAGAGCTATTTAAATAGGTCTACTCTTCACTACCACAGAATATAAAATGTAACAAATTAAAAAAAGTACTTTTAAAAAATAGTTAACTTTATGTCTCTCTTTAAGTTTTACTTCAGGTTATTACAGTTAAACAAATAACAGAAAGAGACAACAAACAAACAAAAAAAATCCACATCCATTCTGCTTTCTGTAATATCAAATCTCTTTACATTTGAGAATTGTTCTCAGGGGTTCCATAACAATAAGACTTCTGCAAATGAAAGGTCATTCTTTCAAAAATGATGGGAGGGACCAGCATTGTGGCACAGCAGGTTAAAAGCCCTGGCCTGAAACGCCCACATCCCATTTGGGTGCTGGTTCTAGTCCTGGCTGCCCTCTTCCAATCCAGCTCTCTGCTATGGCCTGGGATAGCAGTAGAGGATGGCCCAGGTCCTTTGGCCCCTGCACCCACGTGGGAGACCCAGAAGAAGCTCCTGGCTTCAGATTGGCGCAACTCCGGCCGTTGTGGCTGTCTGGGAAGTGAACCACCGGATGGAAGACCTTTCTCTCTGTCTCGACCTCTCTCTATAACTCTGCCTTTCAAATAAATAAAATAAATCTTAAAAAAAAAAAAAAAGGATGGGACTGGGGCTGGTGCTGTGGCATAGCGGGTAAAGCCGCCACCTGCAGCACCGGCATCCCAATGGGTCCTGGTTCGAGACCTGGCTTCTTCACTTCTGATCCAGCTATCTGCTATGGCTTGGGAAAGCTGTAGAACATGGCCTAAGTGTTTGAGCCCCTGCACCAGCTCCTGTCTTCAGATCGGCCAATCTCCAGCCATTGCAGCCTTTGGGGTATTGCAGCCATTTGAGGAGTGAACCACTGGATAGAAGATCTCTCTCTCCCTCTGCCTCTGCCTTAGCCTCTGCCTCTCTGTAACATTGCCTTTCAAATAAATAAATAAATCTTTAAAAAAAAAGGATGGGACTATTTCATGCTTTTAATTTAATTCTAGTCAATTAACACAGAAAACATGATACCAACACATACACACAAAAATACTAACAAGGTATATAGTCATACCTAAAGATAGCTTTTAATATAATATTTAATAATGGTACATTTTCCTACCCAGTATAATTAACTTACTTCCATTATTTTAACTAAATTTCCTAGCACATTGCCATTTAGTCAACATTCAATAAAAACACTGGATTTGTAAATATAAGACACCAAAAA
This sequence comes from Lepus europaeus, assembly GCF_033115175.1. Classification (NCBI taxonomy): domain Eukaryota; kingdom Metazoa; phylum Chordata; class Mammalia; order Lagomorpha; family Leporidae; genus Lepus; species Lepus europaeus. The sequence goes on along the minus strand of NC_084832.1, from coordinate 41,999,188 downwards.
AATAAGGAAAAGTTAGAAATATGTTACCCATCACAAACTACTCATTCAGCCAGAACCTAGCTATTATATTAGTGTATTTATTCCATTTTTTCATGCTTTATTTAGAAGCATATTCTTTATTGTGGATTGCCTTTATAATCAAGTAGAATTGGAAGCATTTTCATTTTCCTTAAATATTCTTTGGAAGCAAGATTAATGGAGATAATTGTTGTTAAAGCCAAATTACCTATTAATACTACATCACTGCATATACTTATTTGTTTTGTCATTCAATTCAAACCATTTTTTGGCTAGGGTTGATGATTTGAATTTTCCTGGAATTCTTGAGACATATTTCTCAATGATGATAAAATAATGTTATAATCTTTATATTCTCCTAAGAAGTGTCCTTTTTATTATAAAATTTTATTAACTTAAAAAAGTCCCCAAATCTTCCTTCTACACACAAGGAAGCTGACACATAGAGAGTTTAAATAACTAGTGCAGGGTGATATGCATCCACCTCATTGGATTAATAAGAGGAACAGATGACTTACTTGGAGTCCCTTGTGAAGATCTTGGGAAAATACTTCACTGACATGGGTTACTAGGAAGGCTTTGTTATGTCAATAAAATATTAAAGTGAAAAAAAAAGTCCCTAAATCTCTATGAGTACAAATCTTTCTAAATTACTTTAAATCAAAATTGTAACAAAACTAAATCATCTAAGAAACTCTCCCTTTTTGTACCATCAATGACCTTTTCCCAATTCTTTTGTTGTGGTAAAGTACATGTAACATAAAGTTTACCATCTTAATAGTTTTTAAGTGTGCAGATCAAGGGGCAGCATTAAATACATTCATATCATTGGGCAACTATCTACACCATCTATCTCTGTCACTCATTTAACTTTGTAAAGCAAAATTTATGTCAATTGAACAACTCCCCATTTCCCTTTCCCCTCACCTCCTGGAAGCCAACATTCTATTTTTGGTTCCTATCATTTGACTTATTAAATAGTTGATATAAGTAAAATTATAGAGTATCTGTCTCACTGTTGCTTTTTATTTCAGTTAGCATAAGATCCTCAGAGTTCATACACACCATAGTATATGTCAGAATGTCCTGCCTTTTTGAGGCTGAATAGCATTGCATTACAGGTATGTAGCACATTCTGTTTATCTAATCATCTATTGCTGCACATTCAAGTTGCACCATGTTCTAGCTATTGTGGTAATGTTCTAAACATAGCTACACAAATATGTCACTGAGACATTGCATTCAGTCCTGTGGGGTCTATACCCAGAAGAAGTTTTGAATCATATGTTGAAGTGTTGTGAGCAACTGCCACACTATTTTACACCACAGATCTGCTATTTTACAGTCCCAGTTGAGTACAAGGTCTCTAGTTTTTCCACAGTCTTACCAATACTTGTTATTTTCTGTTTGATTCTCCTGTTCTAACATATGTGAGATAGAATCTCATTTAGCTTTGACTTGATGATAATCTCTTTTCGTATAATTTATTGGCCATCAATATATCTTCTTGGGGGAAATATATATTCAAGCCTTTTACCAATTTTTAAATTTTGTTATTGTTGAGTTTTAAGACTTTGCTCTATATTCTGTTAAACTCTTATTAGGTACACAAATCACAAGTGTTTTCTTCCATCTGTTATATCTTTTTACTTGGTTGAATTATTTGAAAGATTCCCAGGGTCTGCATTGCTGGGAGGTTGGTGTCATGAGCCAGAGCTGGTGTGGAATCCAGTAACTGTGAAGTAGGTTGTGGGGATCTTAACCACAAAACCAATATTATTCTTCAAGCGTATCACTGAATAGGAGTAGTGAGAAAGGCCATGCTTACCTGAATCTTGATAATGGGGTAAAAGTTTAGACATTCTCCATTAGGTATGTTACCTGTAAAGCTTTTAAATATCAAATTTTTAAAAAAAATCAAGTATAGAAAAGTTATTTCTGTACCTAATTAGCCTGATAATTCTATTATGAATGACTATTAGATTTTGTCAAATGCTTTGTTTTTCTCTCAATGTATATGATCATTTGAATTTCCTTCTTTTTTTAAGATTTATTTTATTGATTTGAATGACAGAGTTACAGAGACAGGTTGAGACAGAGAGAGAGGTCTTCCCTCCGCTGGTTCACTCACCACATGGCCACAACGGCTAGAGCTGTGCTGATCCGAAGCCAGGAACCAGGAGCTTCTTTTAGGTTTCCCACGTGGGTGCATGGGCCCAAGGACTTGGGCCGTTCTCTCTGCTATTCCAGGCCATAGCAGAGAGCTGAATCAGAAGAGGAACAGCTGAGACTAGAACCAGTGCCCATATGGGATGCTGGCGCTTCAGGCCAGAGCTTTAACCCGCTGTGCCACAGTGTCAGCCCCTGATTTTCTTTCTAAAGCTTGATATAATGTATCAGAGTTTTGACTATAGAGCCATCCTTGCATCCTTAGAATAAACTAGTTTTTGTGGAGCGTAACAGAAACGGATTTATTTATTCATTTGAAAGGCAGTGTGTGTGGGGGTGGGGAGGGGAGGGTGGAGGATATATGGAGAAAGAGAAAGGTAGAGAGAGAAAGAGATATCTTCCATCTGCTGGTTTATTCCCCAAATGTCCAAAATGGCCAGGGATGGGCCATACCGAACCATGAGTCTGGAACTGCATCCAGCTCTTCCACGTGGGTTGCAGCAGCCCAAGCATCTCCTCCATCTTCTGCTTTTTCAGGCACGATAGGAGGGAACCGGATCAGAAATGGAGCATCTGGTGCTCCTTAACCAGTGTTAATGGGGAAAGCTTAACCCACTGAACACCATCATAAGCCTCTGGTTTATATTGTTTTTTGACATAATTTAAAAAATTTTTCATGAAATCTAATTTGTCTTTTTTTTTTGTCTTTTGTTGCCTGTGACTACTTTTGCATCTAAGAAAATTTTCTAATTCCAATGTCATGTTCCTTTTGCTCCATATTTTATGAGTTTTATAGTTGTATGTATTATGTTTAGGTTGTTTATCTATTTTGAGATTATTTTTGCTTATTATGCTTAGTAAGGGCCCAAATTCACATTTTTGACTGAAGATTTCTAGTTGTAACAGTACTACTTGTTGAAAAGAATGTCTTTTCCTCACTGAGTGAGTTTGGTACTCTTTGAAAATTAAATATTTATCTATTTATTTGAAAGGCAGAGAGATAGAATAAGATAGACGCACAGAGACTTCACATCCACTGCTTCACTCTTCATTTTTTAAATTTTTATTTATTTATTTATTTGACAGGTAGAGTTATAGACAGTGAGAGAGAGAGAGAGAGAGAGAGAGAGAGAGAGACAGAGAGAAAGCTCTTCCATCCGTTGGTTCACTCTCCAAATGGCATCAACAGCCGGAAATATGCCGATCCAAAGCCAGGAGCCAGGAGTTTCTTTCTAGTCTCCCATGCAGGTGCAGGGGCCCAAGTACTTGGGCCATCCTCAACTGGTATCCCAGGCCACAGCAGAGCTGGATTGGAAGAGGAGCAACCAGGACTAGAACAGGTGGCCATATGGGATGCCGGTGCCACAGGCAGAGGATTAACCTAGTGTGCCATGGCGCCGGCCCCAAATTCTTTTTTTTTTAATTTCTTTTTTAAATTTTTTATTTTTCACTCTTCAAATGACCACAACACCCAGTGCTGAGCCAGACTAACCCTGGGAGTTGAGAATTCCACCATGTCCCACGTGCATCCACTTCAGTCATCACCTGCTGCCACCTAGAGTCTCTATTAGCTGAAAGCCAGGGTTAAGAGTGAAGCTGGGGCCGGCGCCGTGGCTTAACAGGCTAATCCTCTGCCTTGAGGCGCCGGCACACTGGGTTCTAGTCCCGGTCGGGGCGCTGGATTCTATCCCGGTTGCCCCTCTTCCAGTCCAGCTCTCTGCTATGGCCCGGGAAGGCAGTGGAGGATGGCCCAAGTGCTTGGGCCCTGCACCCCATGGGAGACCAGGAGAAACACCTGGCTCCTGCCTTCAGATCAGCGTGATGCGCCAGCCGCAGCAGCGGCCATTGGAGGGTGAGCCAACGGCAAAAGTAAGACCTTCCTCTCTGTCTCTCTCTCTCACTATCCACTCTGCCTGTCAAAAAAAAAAAAAAAAAAAAAAAAAAAAAGAGTGAAGCAGGGATTTGAACTCAGGCATTCTAATATGTAATCTGGGGATCCCAGACAGGTGTATTAACTCCTAGACCAAATGCCTATCATTGTTTTTTTAATATTATACTATGTCCTTTTTTTTTTTTTGCATTTTTGCTGTTTCAGTGTTCAACATCTGCACTTTTATGCTTTTTTCTGTCAATCTTATATCCATACCAAAGTGTGTTTGTGATATTCTTTACAGAATTACTTTTTTAAAGAAGCTTTCTAAAAATAAGAAAGCTTAACTCTTTCATCTTGTGTATACCAAACCATTCTCTCCTTGCCATGAATAACAGTCCTCATAAAATTCATAAGATGAGTTTCATCTAAGTTAGCAATGCCAGAAATACATTGGTTTATGCTTAGCTATTAAGTTGATCTGAGATTCCTAAAGGCAAGGTCAAGATTTTATTTATGATTTTATTCTCAGCATCTAGTACAGAGCTGAAACCTAATATGAACTTTTCTCTATCTTCTTGAGTGAATAACCTTTAAGTTTGTGACTTATGCATGTAGTCTATAATTAGTTATAGCTTGTCTTTATAGATTGCAAAAGTCTAAAATACTTCTTAAATTATATCTAAAAGCATATAATGAAGACTTGAAAACATAATTGCTTATATACATTGACAGCATATCCTCAAAAACTACACAGTTGAATTTTTATCCTTTTATAATCAATAATTACTCAGTGTTTTTACAAACTAGTATGCCCCAGAATGAAAGCATCTAGCATTTTCACACTATGAAAACATGTCTTCAGACCACAAAAAATGCAAAAATTTTGTAACAAAAGAAAATAACATATATATTTTTCTAGGTTATTTGTGTTTTCTGGATTCTTTACCTATTCTATCTCTTTGGGCTGAAAATGCTTCCCTTACTTCTTTTTTTATTTTGAAGTCAAATTATATAGAGAGAAGGAGACACAGTGAGAGAGCTCCTCCATGTGCGGCTTCACTGGACAGATGACTACAATGGCCAATGCTAGGCCAGGCAGAAGCAAAAAGCCAAGACCTTCATCAGGTCTAACACATGGGTGGCAGGGGCCAAATCACTTGGGCCATCTCCTGCTGCTTTTCCCAGGCCATTAGCAGGGAGCTGGATGTGAAATGGAGCAGCTGGATCTTGAAACGGCACCCATATGGCATGCCAGCATTATAGGCAGCAGCAGTTTTACCTACTATGTTGCAATGCCAGCCCCATATTTTTCTGTATAATGAAGAAAAAATAAGAGATCAATTTTCCAATCAATAAATTGTCATAATAAAAATAAAATTCCATTTTATAGATTGCTTCTTTATATAGATATGTTTCAGAATTATTTTATCTGGGTTGGTATCACATAGGCTTTTCCTATTTGCCTGGTAGCATAAATAGCAGTTTTCAGAGCAATTTGCCTTCCAGAAGGACATGTAGCATTTTCTACAAATACAGTTTCAGCCTCACTTTTAGCACTGAGTTTAAGGGTAATACAACTCATCCCTACTCACGTGGAGTTACTGTTGCCTGTCCCAGCAAGAGCTCCTTCTCCAGTAAGCCCAGAATGACCAAGGCAAAATGACCATCCCATCAGAGGACACTACACATTGCCACCTGATAAACTGTCTTCCCCAATCTTTAGATCTCTTTGCTGTCAAACTTAATGTTTATTTAATGTTTCCTTCCCAGGACCCACCTTGAACTATTAGTTACACTGCCAGGAAGCCTGCAGAAGTTCTTCCTAATGCTTGCTTGCAGACAGAACACAAGTGGCATGAATATTCATGACAAAAAATATTCCTTTTACGCAGTTTACGGTCTGTCAGAAATTTGTTCTCTCTCAGTATTTCAGTAGAATGTTGCTTGTTCTGTGTTAATTTCTCCTGTTGCAGACAGCTGATTTCTTTAGACAATTTCTGTTTGTTACTTCGCTTTTTGAGTTTGTTAGTCATTTAAGAAAGCCGGAGCTCAGTGACGTCGGTGGCCCTGGATCTTACTGTATCTATGCAGACTTGATTTTCTGAGTATGTAATCTTCTTGAGGAAATATGGCTCCTAAAGCAACAATGAATCTATTCCAGTAGATTTCTGTTTTTTACTGGTCTAATTGTTCCCTAGCAGTTCCTAGTCTCTCTTCACCTTTTTTTCTGGTTCTTGAAATATTTTAAATGAAAAGACATATGGATAATATAGATCTAGAAATGAGAAGAATTTATTGATTGCTGTGTTTAATATTAAAGGACACAACTAAGAAAAAAAAAGCACTGTACTTATTATCTTTTCGCAGAACAAAAGAATACATATGAACTAGAATTCTTCTTAGTAAAACACATTGAATTATTTTTGAGCTAACAATGCTACATTATTATATTACTTTTCTTTTTCTATTAGTTCATGAGAATGATAGTACATGAAATTTTAAAACATTAGCAATGTATCGTGAATGCTATTACATTCTTGAAAAAATTAAGTTGAATAAATTAAAAACATGTTGGAGATATTTTATTATTACCTAGTTAATAGGTTTGCATCTAATTGCATTAATGGTTCTTTTCCATATCCTTTTACACAATTTTTCTTATCTATAGTTTTTAAAAGCAAATCAAAATTGTAACATTGCCATGTCATTAACAAGGTCAAATACATAATTAACATTTGTATAGTATACATCACTATGTAATGAAGTTGTGTTAACACCATTTAAAAAAGATATAGACTGGAGGGACTTGAAGTTAACAGATGGGAGTACAGAATTTAAAAGCTTATAGTCTGAAAATGAGAGGTTTTGCAAAATGCTATTCTAATATTCAGTTCAATAATATGGTAGCAAATACTGCAATTAAGTACATATATAAATTAATTTTTCTAACCCTCAACAGTCAAACAGTACAAATGGCATGTTGAAGATAAATAGGCATACTTTCCATTTTCTATTTTGATGTGAATTCTCAATTTTGGATTTCTTGATCCTTACCAGGCATGAGTACTTTTTAAAAATTAATATAAATAATTAGTAACAAGCTGACTTTTATAAGGATAACAACAGAGAGAATAATAATTTTTAATTTTTTGAGTCCATGAATCATTGAGCAGACTAAATTTAGAAGCAAAATAAAATCTATGTTAAATTAAGGTGGGAAAACTGTAAGGAGAAATTAATATGTTGCCCAAAAAACATGACACAAATGTTTTGTCTAAAACATGTGCTTGAAATGTGTCCAAGTATTTCTTTTTCCATGGTCCTTATCCCAGTTAATGGGATAATATTTTACTTGGTGATCTGTGATTTATCTTTGATTATTTTTTCTACCTAATCTCTCCCCATGTGTACACTGTACCACCAAACCGTCCAATTCTTCTTGCTCTTTCTCTTGCCTTTTTATTTAGGTTACAATCTGTTACAGCGACCCTCCTAAGGTTTTCACTGTTTCAAATCTGCATTGGCAAGGAATCTAAAATTATCTTCCTAGTCAAAAAATTCTTCTAAACTTACCATTTAACCTGCTAGAAATATCCCAAAGAATTTTCTGTCTTGTGCACAAATTTGTTGGTTGCACTTTGAAGCAACCCTAGCCCATCCCGTTCAGATTCCACTGCCCCTTGAGGCCCTCTTGGGTCCCTGTAGATCAGGCTCCATGGATGGCAGAGGTCATTTTCAAAGCTACCCCTAGAGTTGCTTCAAAATAAGAACATCCCCTTGCTTCTTCAGAGCCCTGTGATTTAAGGATATTTGACTGACTCCTGGGTGTTCAAAAGAAATCTATCAAGACTTCGAAAATGTCTGTACTCTACCTAATATGTATGAAACTAAACAAAGAAATACAGAAGATAAAAATATTTCTGAAGCAGTAGGCATTACAGCACAGCTGGTTAAGTCATTGTTTGGGACACTTACATCACATATCGTGTGTTGGTTACAGTCCTAGCTGCTCTACTTCTGATCCGGTTTCCTGCTGATGTACCCGGAAAGCAGCACATGATGGTGCAAGTACTTGAGATCCCCTATTCATGTGGGAGACCTGGATAGAGTTCCGTGCCCCTAATTACAGACTGGCCCAAATCAGGTTGTTGTGGCCAATAGGGAAGTAAACCACCAGAAATGTGTGTATGTGTGTGTGTGTGTGTGTGTATGGTGCTCTGCTTTTCAAATAAAGAAAAGTAAGCAGTGAAAGAATTCTTCTGAAGTAGCATCTACTTAGTACTTACCTTCTGGTAAGCCTAGGTTTACAGCATCATGCATTCAGTGTTGCCTTACCTCCTATTTTTGAATAGCTTTTATTAGTCTCCTTATACAGGTAAGCAAACTGAATGTTAGCAACTTGAAAAGATTTTATGTTAATCAGTTAAAAAGGACTAAACCATTTGAAAACCCAAGCTCTGAACCACTGCTGAAGATGAATTCAGGCTATGCACATCTTTTGGTTTGTTGTCTGGCTCTTGAGGTTGCTGCTCAAGAGAGGTTTGTGGAATGAATAAGATAATGCAAACTGGCCGGTGCCGTGGCTCAACAGGCTAATCCTCCGCCTTGCGGCGCCGGCACAGCGGGTTCTAGTCCCGGTTGGGGCACCGATCCTGTCCGGGTTGCCCCTCTTCCAGGCCAGCTCTCTGCTGTGGCCAGGGAGTGCAGTGGAGGATGGCCCAAGTGCTTGGGCCCTGCACCCCATGGGAGACCAAGAGAAGCACCTGGCTCCTGCCACCGGAACAGCGCGGTGCGCCGGCCACAGCGCGCTACCGCAGCGGCCATTGGAGGGTGAACCAACGGCAAAAGGAAGACCTTTCTCTCTGTCTCTCTCTCTCTCACTGTCCACTCTGCCTGTCAAAAATTTAAAAAAAAAAAAAAAAAGATAATGCAAACTATGATGCGTTTGCCTTATAGCTCTAGATTTCATGGAGTTTTCAATCTAATGAGATAGAAAAAACACAGGAGAAGGTTAACATGCTATTCAATAAATATCACTAAATGTCCACTATGTTTAACACTATTTGGAACACTGACAATAAAGATGGAAGTAAAGATGGATAGATTATGTAGATAGAAGATAGTTAATAGACAGATGGGTAGATCAATAAAACTTCTTGCTTGTGTGGAGTTTATAATCTAGTGAAAATGGAACAGTAAATGTATTATATAAAATAAAAAATTGATGTTTCAAACAAAATTAAATTATGTAAAATAAGGAGGAACTGTGTAATAAAGCTGCATCAATTAAGGTGTTTTAAGTGAAATAATTAAAAAAGAAAGCTTCATTTTTCTGGTTTAAATATTTAGAAAATTTTAGAAGTATGAATACATTTTCTAAATAAACCTAAAAACTGGATTGTTTAGCTTAAAGATAGAAAGATTATCCAGTTATAATCATTGAATTTCTTGTAACCCTAAAATTGAACAATTCATGATTCACTGACATTTCATATTGAGCACACATTCAAACAGTTTTAGAATCAGAGTGATTTTTACAGGTAAGTTAGATTTTACTCCAATTCCTTCCAAAAAGAAACTTATGCACAAAAAAAAATTTAGAAGTTGTGTCTGCAAATTTTCAAGCTAATGAAAAAAAAAGAATATAAAAATCCACTTTCAGATATTGTCTTTTACACAGTTTGGTATCTCACTTATTTAGAGGCTAGATGAAAGAAAATATGACCTTAAAGTACATGGAACATTTGGAACTTATGATTTCAGGGGATGAACACATCCAAAATTCTATCTCCTTGAAATTTGTTTCCAGAATGTTAACTGCAAAGCAAGTTATATATAGCAGTAAATGCATGCTTAATTTGTGCAGAAATCATGGTGTGATGAATACAATTAAGAGCCTCAGAGGGAATAATTATATTACTGCATAAAGCTGGTGGTTCTCAAATTGCTTGGTGCCTGGACTTTAAATTGGCCTGATTTCCTGTTGTGAAAGTCATCCATTGCAGCAACACAACTGCAGCAGGAATGGCGTGGTTTCAAAGTCACACAGAAAGCATATTCTTTCTGATCAATTGCCATGTATTCTTGTTTAAAGGCAAAAAGAAAAATTGGCAACATGCATACCAAACTTGATTAAACTGATAAATTAAAATACATTCGATCAAATGTATTGTTCTTTCTCTTAATCACAAGAGATATTTTAAACAAGATTGTATAAACTGCTTATAAAAGTAGCCTTTAAAGTACCTACACAACAGCTTATAAAAAATTTAACTGAATTGTGTTAAGTTAATAACATTTTCATTTCATGATACTTGGATCACTAGTGCCTTGAAATAAATAGTCACAGATTAGGGTATCCTTTTCAGGAAGTGAATCATTTATGGTAAACCCAAATATAACTGCATAGTCCTATATGAAAATTCCATGTTACAGTGGAAGTACCAATTGTTAAATGCAATTCTATAGTTTTCTTCCTTTGTCTAACTGAAGAAGCATTATCTGAGCTTGAATAATTTTCACTTCTAAATGAGTTATACAATGAATCATTTTATAATACTAAAATTTTACAAATGATCTTCGTGGGTTTATTTATATTTAGGACTTTAAACGGAAGTTTCTCATCTGTGATAGTTAAATAAGAAAAAGATAACAGAATGTGGAACACAACCATTTTATTAGTAATGAGACTAGTGCTACTGTCTTGAAACTTAAGTGAAACTAGTAAGTAATGGGAATTGACAAGAGAAGGTAAAGAGGTAAGGGAATGGGCAGTCATTGTGGCATAGGGGGTTAAGCCGCACCAGAGATGCTGGTTTAAAACTCAAAAGCTCCACTTCCGATCCACTCCCTGCTAACATGCCTGGGAAAGGAGCAGTTGCTTGGGATCCTGCACCCATGTGGGAAACCCAGAAGAAGCTTCTGTCTCCTGGCTTCAGCCTGGCCCAGCCCCTGCTGATATGGCCTTTTGAAAAGTGAACCAATGGATTGAAGATTCTTTCTCTCTCTGTCTCTCTCTCTGTAACTCTTCCTTAAAAAAATAGAAGAGGTAAGGGAAGCATTTTCAGCCCAGAGAGACAGAATAAAGGATGGAGTAATAAAATAAAAAATAACCCAGAACAATTGTAGCTCAAGTATGCCAACATCCCACAGGTTCAAGGCAGCCATTACTAACCATCTACATTACACTTGGCAGTTCATTGCAAACAGAGGGGGACTAGAAATCACACATGGATTTAGAAAGCAATTATTAATCTACTGGATCTTGCAGTCGCCCTGCCCCTAGCTGCAGTTCATGACTTAACAGGACTGATGAGGAAACTGAAGCTTGGCGAAGTTGTATGATTTACCAAATACAGTCAACTGCTCAAAAACGGCAGCACTGTAGCTGGAGACTCACATCTTCATGCTATCCTGGTGCTAATTCTCTTTCCACAGCTCTGATATCTTAGTGAGGTTGTTTATCCTGCAAGCGTTGTTCTGCCATTTTTTCAGTCATCCCTTCATCTCTATTGATCGCTTAATAGAATTCAAATTCCTCTTATTCTATTTTATCTCTTTTATCATTCATTAAGTCCTCTGTTCAACAAAAATTATTTCTGAATGCCAATACACATGGTTAGATAACAAGGGAATTATGTGAGTAAACTGTGTTCACTACTTTGAACATGTTGAGAAAAAAGCATGATAATAGATGCTATTTGTGTTAAACCTCTAATAAATTTGGTTCATATGCAAAGTGCAGAGGTTATATGGCTGGAGACCTGGGGGAAAATCTTGTACAATATAAAGCAGGAAGCTGAGTACATGGGTAGCAGCAAGACTATTGACTCAAGTAATCTAATTTGGGCTCTCTTCAGCGATTTTGAAAACCTTGGAGAGTTTGCTAGTAGAACTGTTGATTTAACAGAAAACAAACTATTCAGGGAATGTTCTACATTTGAAATAATGCTTTCTTCTTTTTCCAATGTATTTAAATCCTATCTTATTTTTATCTACTATATAAACACATGCAAATACACATGAGCACACACAAAAATTTACAATCCTGAAGCAAAGATACTGATGACTATAACATCCTTGGGGGGATATTTGAAGGAGAAAAAGTGATTTTTTTTTTAAATTCTAATAATTTTGAGATCACTCTATCTTACGAAGTATATCTTACAACCAATGAATATTTCTAAAACTACCTTCTAAGTTTAGCAGTGCCTCTGTTGATCAAGAAATAAACTGTCCAGTTTTTATGGGAATTTAGGTACCACACCTCTTGTCATTCATACCATTTCTCTATTCAGATGAATATATTTGTTTGCCATCTCAGAGATAACATTTAGTTCTCTTTATATTGAAAATTAAAGACTACATATAATAAAAGAGGAGGACCAATAAAAATAAGTATATATTTCATTTTATAAGTAGAAAGATAACAGTGAAATTCAGTATAAAGAAGTGTCTATTTTACTTTAACATTGTTATGTTATCAATACAAAGTATTATTATGATTTTTTAAATTATCTGGATACTGGTAAACTGAAAAAAGCAGGAAAAATTTGATTTAGTAGACACACACGAAACTTGTTACTCAGCAGATAATCTAAAAATAATAAGAATCTGCAGGTTTTACCTCTTTCTATAAACATTGAGGAGCAAAGTGTCTGGGCTCCCACTTGAGATCTCTTTATCACTGAAACATTTACTAGACACATGACCTTCTATAATCTTTAGTTAAACACAAGACACAAGCATAAACTATACAGTCCAGCCTGTATAGAAGTTGTCTTCATGGATGTTGTCATTGACCCAAAGGAATACTAAGTACCAGGTCAAGTTTTATTTAAAATTTTTTAATTAATAAAAAATTAACCAATCAATTGCTTTTGTAGTATATGTAACGTTTAGCTAACGGTACTGATTTAGCCTCTGCAAAACTCTGTGTGCCCTTGTTCTTTCTGGATTGCATTTACAAGACCCAGATGCTGAGCTGAGAAAATTTTCTTTCCAGCAATAGCATCTGGCTCCTTGGCAGCTTCTGTTTGCCCTTGTGTTGGCTACATCACAGTTGTCTTCAGGCTGTGAAATGGTTAGGATGCTGATGTGATATCTTATTCACTTGAATGCTATTTCTTTTAACTTTCTTATGTTATCCACATGTGAGACATTTTTCTCCCTTATGATCTTTTAGAAATAAAATTTATTAGGAAAAAATTGATATGTGATGTGACATTCAGGATTAAAGTATTAAAATTACCTTGGTTAACATTCATATATAGCATTCAGATAATGAAATACATCTAACATTTTTCTTCTGTAATTTAAGAAAAAAAAATCTTATTTACTTTATCTGTTATCCCTCTCATTGTACAAAAAATATCAAATTCTGTCACTTTTTAGTTTTCTCTTCTTAAATTGTAATGGAACAGGTGTTTGGCCTAATGGTTAAGATATTGATTAAGATGCCATGTTCCATATTGGAATTCCTGGGTTTGATTTCTGACTCCATCTTCTGCCTCTGGTTTCCTGCTAATGCAGACCCTGGGAGACAGCTGTGATGGCTTAAGTAACTGGAGTCATTCCATTCACTTGGGAGTTGTGGATTGAGTTTGTTATTTGGAAAGTGAATCAGCAGACCAGAGTCTCTCTTTCTCTGTCTCTCAAGTAAATAAATCCATCAATAAAGAGTTTTTTTTTGAAAAGAAAATGCTATCATTTATGGAAGAATATATCTAATAAGAATGGGACTATATTAAATTATTGTATTCAGTTTCAACTAATCCTCACTACATTCTACCATGGGTGTCATAGTCTTTGCCTAAAAAATGGAAACAATTTAACAATTAGTAGTATATAATCAATAGACTGTTGAGGAAGAAAGATATTCATTAGCAAAGGGAATATTATAGGAATATGCCCTAAGGCTGGAACTTTAATTTTTGTTTAACATGCCAATTGCACTGGTCACAGTTTGAGACCAAATTACCTTCCTCACCTTGCTGCCAGCCGGCCCCTGTCTTTAAGCTGCAGTCTCAGAGGAATGCTCAAGCTCAGGCTTTTAAGCTTCCATTCCACCACTTGGTGTGCTCCTCTCTCTCTCTCTCCCTCCCTCTCTCTCTCTCTCTCTCTCTCTCTGCATCCCTCTAGAGACAAACTCAGTTCTGAACTTCAAATGAACCAGAGAGATTGCTGCATAAGTGGAAGTGTGGAAAATGGGTCTTTTTCTGCATATTTAAAATGGAGGATTAACAATAGTGACATGAACAGTCACTGTGCATTTATTGCATGTCATGCATTCTCATGAGAACTTTACACATATTAATCCATTCCATCTTTGCAAAACTCTATAGGATGGAGGTCATTATGAAGCCTCTTTTATAAATGGTTTACCCAAGGTGCTATGGTTTGAATGCCCCCACAACAACTCACGTTGAAATTTTATTCCCTCTGGTGAGGTGGGAACCTTAAAAGGTGAGGTCATGAGAGCTGTGCCCTCATCAATGAATCACTCCATTCCTGGGTTAGTGGGTTAGTGAACTAACTCTACAGTGGGCTGATTATAAAGCCTATTGGCTCTGTATCTTGGAGCCTCATTACCCAGTGTGACATGATGCCCTATGCCATCTTCAAATTCTGAAGAGTCTTCATCACCAAGAGCTCACCAGGAATGAGCTCTCAACTTCCTAGCCCCCAGAACCATGAGCTGAACAAAACATTTATTCTTTGTAGATTACCCAGTCTGTGATATTCAGTTGTAGCAACAGAAGTCAGACTAAGACGACATAGAGTTGCCATGTCACTGCCAATGAGACATACCTACTAAATAAGGGAGATAGAAAAAAATCGAGTCGTTGGGCATTGAGAGGGCACCCTCTTCACAACTGTACCACATAACTTCATTAAAGCCCTGGGAGAAATACCTGAAACCTTCACTGTAGATAATCAAATAATTTTTAATCTTAACTTCTCTGATACTCCACAGTTCACAGAAACTTTGTGGGTTTTACTCTAGACACTCTATATTTTTAAATATCAGTTTCCCTAGAAGATAGAAGTGACATTCTTTTTTTTATTTTTTTAACTTTTATTTAATGAATATAAATTTCCAAAGTATAGCTTATGGATTACAATGGCTTCCCCCCCGCATAACTTACCTCCCACCCACAAACCTCCCCTCTCCCGCTCCCCCTCACCTCCCATAGTGACTTTATTTTCAACTTACCTGCTCTCTCTATGCATATACACACACATATATATGTATGTATATATGTATATATACTGCATGTATACACACAATATGCTCCATAGGTATGTCCATTGTTTTATCTATATGCATCTCTATCCATAGATAAGTAGATAGATACCTACATGGACAGACACACAGAAAAGGGGACATCAAAAGACACATAGCTAAAAATATGGGGAGGAAAATATATGTTTGTATATTGTAAGTGAATCTTTTGTCACAAAAGCTGTTGAATATTGTATATGTTGTTACATTTCATATATTTTATATGTTAGCAACATCTATTCATATTTCCTGAATTGATTTAAGTGGCATTTCCATATGCAGCAAATGAGTATAAGAATTTTGTTAAAATAGGGAGTGAAATTAAAATCAAAACCTTTATGTCACTAATAAAGATGACTTAAAAAAAAGAAAACATTAAGTGAATTCCTATGGAAACTAGAAGGAGTCCAAAAAAAAAAAAAAGTGTGAACATGGAAGTAACATAGGTTGTAAATATTTGTAAGAAACCAATATTTATATTAAATATGAGGAATTCAAAACCTTTACATAATGATCAGAAAAAGAGACCATACAATTGATTTTTTTCTCAATACGCGCTTTTTATAAGTATGTGGTAGCAATGAAGAGAGTTGCAGACGATCAAGCAGATGTTTCAAGGTTGGTATGGGGTGGGGATGGGGAGTGTAGAATCAGAAGAGGAATCCATTTCCATTTGGTACATTTCTGAATGACTTGTTTGTCAATAGAACCACCACTATTATTTTCTTCTTTTTTTTTTTTTAGATTATTTATTTATTTGACAGGTAGAGTATACAGACAGTGAGAGGGAGAGACAGAAAGGTCTTCCTTTCATTGGTTCACTCTCCAAATGCCCACAACGGCCGGAGCTGCACCGAAGCCAGGAGCCAGGTGCTTCTTCATGGTCTCCCATATGGGTGCAGGGGCCCAAGCACTTGGGCCATCCTCCACTGCTATCCCAGGTCACAGCAGAGGGATGGACTGGAAAAGGGGCAACCGGGACTAGAACCTGGTGCCCCATTACTATTATTTTCTAAATATTTAGTTATCAAAGTACAAATTTTCTTTCACCTTAAATTATGCTAATTATTAACGACCTTGTGGTATAAAGGAGACACAACACATTTCCATGTTACCAGAAATAATAATTTTTAAAAAGTGACCTCCAAATGAGGAGAAGAAACTAATACTGTGACACCTACAAAATATCTGAATTATATATGAACTATGTTGTAGATGCTATTAAATATTATTTATGCTATTGCACTCCAGATAAAAGATTGTTTTACTCTGCCAGTTATTTCATTTTCTTAAAAATAAGCTAAATTAACACTTCCCTTTGAAATATTAAAGTAATTGAGCATTTTTCTTGGATAGACTGTGCTGAATAATTGCCTCAGATATCCACTTAATTTTGAATAGCTTTCATAGCCTTACTTTCAAGAGTTGTCTTAAATCTCGAAGAAGTGAGTACCGATGACAACTAGCAAAAAATATTTACAACACTTGACACCAAGCTAATACATTCAGTTTACAAAGATATCATACAAATTTAAAAGGAAAGAATGAACTGACAAGAAAAAAATCATGCAAGGATGAGAACATGCAGCACATACAAAAAAAAGATAAATAGGCCATAAATATATGACAAATTATATATATGCATATGGTACATGTGTGTGTGTTTAATTTGTAAATACATGTGTTCTATGCATTACAATTATCAAGAATAGCAAAGTAAACAAGGAAATATCTAAAGTTTCTATGAAGAGATATGCAGATGCTTTGTCAAATAGGTTATGTTCTAAAATGTAATATACTGAAGATTTTAGAAACAGTTAAGAAACAAGGATAAGTCCCTAAAAAGATTTAAGCAAAAAAAAAATATATATATAAATAGGCCGGCGCCGTGGCTTATCAGGCTAATCCTCCGCCTTGAGGCGCCAGCACACCGGGTTCTAGTCCCGGTTGGGGCGCTGGATTCTATCCCGGTTGCCCCTCTTCCAGGTCAGCTCTCTGCTATGGCCCGGGAAGGCAGTGGAGGATGGCCCAAGTGCTTGGGCCCTGCACCCGCATGGGAGACCAGGAGAAGCACCTGGCTCCTGGCTTCGGATCAGCAAGATGTGCTGGCCGCAGCGGCCATTGGAGGGTGAACCAACGGCAAAAAGGAAGACCTTTCTCTCTGTCTCTCTCTCCCTCACTATCCACTCTGCCTGTCAATATATATATATATATATATATATATATATATATATATAGCTAAGTAGTATATTTATTGTGTTCACTTTGCATCTAGGAAGACCTTTGGTGATAACAAAAACCCAAGTGTATATAGAAAGACTGCAGTATGGAAGTATTTTTATCTAGAATAAACCAGACCTGATTTTTAACACAAATTGAGATCCCATTAAATAACATGATTTATTGAAAATAACACAAAAGGATCAGATATATTGAAAAAAAAAGTCTTGAAATCACTTGTTTTCTTTTGTCTTCCAATGTTTTTCCCTTGCAAGACTTCCTTGTTTACATTACAATTTCTCTAAAATTAATAAAGTGGTTTAATATTTTTAAAATGATTAATAGAAACATATAAAATTAAACCCATATGCAGAAATCAGCAACAAATGTATTAACTAAGAAGGAAATATCAATTATTGTCACTAAACATAATTTTGTTCTAAGATTTCTGGTGTACAAGTCATAAATATTGACAAGGTAAATGAAATTTAATATCTCATGTAAAAAGCATATCACCTGGTTTAATATCATGATGACTCATAGATAACCAAGAGTTCTTGTTTT
The DNA here is from genome assembly GCF_033115175.1 of Lepus europaeus. Lineage (NCBI taxonomy): Eukaryota > Metazoa > Chordata > Mammalia > Lagomorpha > Leporidae > Lepus > Lepus europaeus. The sequence continues at coordinate 41,981,060 of NC_084832.1, read as the reverse complement.
GAGTTATTTCCCTACTACTTCTATAATCATGGCTGATCAACTTGAAACCCAAAATTTATACAGCAGTCTAACAGATCCTACATGATCTGATCCTGCAGTAATTCTGTGAACTGATCTGTTACTGCCTTTCTCATGTTTGGTTCTAATCATAGTAGTTTCATTGCTGGTCCTTGAACATGCCACATATATTCGAGGCTCAGCTTTTGCAGCTTCCTGTCTGTCCCATCCTTACCCCATACATTTTCATGATTAGTTCCATCACTTTGCACAGCTCTTTGATCTAAGGTAACTTTCTCAGTAAGCCTTTCCGTGGCCTTTTCTCTCTGTTATTCTTTTTTACATTTACCGAAGCCTGTCACAAGCATCTTGCATGAATTTATAGTCGTTCATTTATTTTATTGCCCTCTTTCCTAGGATATAAATTCCATGAGGCATGAGTTTGTCTGCTTTGCTTATAGCATAAACTCCAGACCCCACAACAATGCTTGGTACATAATATACAATAAGTTGCTCCATGTAGGAATTAATTCAACTACTATTTAATTGGTAACTTTTTTGCACTACCATTATACCTAAAAATAGGCGAGATATACAGCATTGAGTAAATTCTCAAACACAAATTATTTTAATGTAATAAATCTGTACATATTAAAGCTTTATCTGTTACCCATTAAAGAAGGATTGAATTCAATAATCTCTAAAGTTTATTTCAGTTTAACAGTTCAAAATAGTATGGTTTTAAGGTCTAGTAGGATTATAGATCCTCCTTAATCTGCCTCTGTTCCAGTGTTCTAATTTATCTCTCTCTAAATCCTTTTCTCAAGAAACAACTTTTATTCCACAAGTATACCCTCCAAATGAAAGACTCTGAACTTGTGCAAGAAGTTGTCCCTGAACTAATTTTTTTCTCTTTGCCTACCTCTGCCAATCTGACTCCTATATATTTATTTATTTATTTATTTATTTTTATTTATTTTTTTTTTTTAATTTTTGACAGGCAGAGTGGACAGTGAGAGAGAGACAGAGAGAAAGGTCTTCCTTTTTGCCGTTGGTTCACCCTCCAATGGCCGCCGCGGTAGGCGCGCTGCGGCCGGCGCACCGCGCTGATCCGATGGCAGGAGCCAGGTGCTTCTCCTGGTCTCCCATGGGGTGCAGAGCCCAAGCACTTGGGCCATCCTCCACTGCACTCCCTGGCCACAGCAGAGAGCTGGCCTGGAAGAGGGGCAACCGGGACAGGATCGATGCCCCGACCGGGACTAGAACCCGGTGTGCCGGCGCCGCAAGGCGGAGGATTAGCCTAGTGAGCCGCGGCGCCGGCTATTTATTTATTTTTTAAAGCAAAGTTTTATTGAAGTGAACAGAGACAGCTGTTGCAGCTATGTGGCTTACCAAGAGGGGGCTTTTAAAACAGAAAGGCCTTATTGAGAACAGAGAAAAGACTTCTGGGAAGCTGCAAGTGTTTTTTTTCTCAAGAAACAAACAAATAAACAAACAGGCTATTGAAAGAAAGTGATCTGGTGGTTCTATGCCCTCTGGAAAATTTGTGTAAGGTCCTTTAAGGGAGTGAGCTCATTCTGCCTTCTTATCTGCCATTCACCAGTCTGTGGTCCCAGGTGCTGTCTGTGGTTTAGCCAATCTCCCCTACCTTGCTTGTCATGGCCTTGTGCGTCTTCATTTACAATCACAGGTTTTTCTCTTATTCTGTTAATTTCTAGTCTCCAGACTTTTGCTTCGTAAATTCCCTATTTAGTTTTTACAATGCATATCTCTTAGGGGCATTTTTTTCTCTCCCTATTTTTTAAGAAAAAATTTATTTAATAAATATAAATTTTGAAAGTACAACTTTTGGATTGTAGTGGTTTTTTCCCCCCATAACTACCCTCCCACCCACAAACCATCCCACCTCCTAATCCCTCTCCCATTCCATTCACATCAAGATGCATTTTCAATTATCTTTATACACAGAAGATCAACTTAGTATATACTAAGTAAAGATTTCAACAGTTTGCACCCACACAGATACACAAAGTATAGAGTACTGTTTGTGCAGTAGTTTTACCATTAATTCGCATATGCAACACATTAAGGACAGAGGTCCTACATGGGGAGCAGGTGCACAGTGACTCCCGCTGTTGATTTAACAATTGACACTCTTATTTATGACATCAGTAATCACCTGAGGCTCTTGTCATGGGCTGCCAAGGCTATGGAAACCTCTTGAGTTCACAAACTCTGACCTTATTTAGACAAGACCATAATCAAAGTGGAAGTGCTCTCCTCCCTTCAGAGAAAGGTACCTCCTTCTCTGATGGTCCTTTCTTTCCATCAGGATCTCACTCACAGAGATCTTTCATTTAGGTCATTTTTTGCCACAGTCTGACTCCTATTTATTTTGTTGGCTGAGCCAAATTCCTCTTATCTGTGAAACTGTACTTTTCTAAACCAACTCAGGGTAATCAGAATGCACAATTTACTGATCGCTTATTGAAACGTATTTACAGTAAAAAAAAAAAAAAGTTACTATGAGTGGTCTTGAAAATTTGCATGGAAATGCATATTCTGAAAAAATAATAATAAAAAATAATTTTACAGCAAAATGCACTTATCCTTTAATTCTATTTTACATAAACTTTTTGAAGTATCCTTGACAAATGACACCTGGAGACATTGTTTCTTATTCAAAGCCCTATGCTAGTTGATGACAAAGTTTGCTATGTCTCAACCTGGAAATCTTCTGCCTTGACCTGTATATAGATCACGTATTTCTGTGTACTGTTAAGACTCTTTTAATTTTTAAAAAAAGATTTATTTATTTAAAAGGCAGAGTTACAAAGAGGCAGAGAGAGAGAGCGAGAGAAAGAGAGATGGCTTCCATCAGCTGGTTCACTCCATAGATGGCCACAATGGCCAGAGCTGCACCAATCTGAAGCCCCTGACTTCCTCCAGGTCTCCCACATGGGTGCAGGGGTCCAAGGACTTGGGACATCTTTTACTGCTTTCCCATGCCATAGCAGAGAGCTAGATTAGGAAGTGGAGCAGTGGGGACTCAAACCAGCACCCATATGGGATCCCAGCACTGTAAGCGGCAGCTTTCCTACTATGCCACAGTGCTAACCCCTCTTTTAATTTTTAAGAGTTTTTTTTTTAAATCCCTTCAAGTTAATTCATTTCAATTGCATAACGTTACAAGTTTCTCGATGAGTCTTTCGTGAGTTTCACATCACAATTAAATGGAGATCTTTTGTACATCATCATGATTCTAGAAGTCCCTACTCGTCACAAAGGAATTCATGCATGGACTTCGGCAGTGTCTCAGTTGATGTCAGGGCACGTGACCAGTTTTGCAACTACTTTCTCATGTATATTCAGGAATATGAAGAGTGTGAGCAGCAAACTCACTTCAATTTTATTAAAATCAGAAGTAGATTTTAGACAATAGTCTTAGGGAAAAATGTTTTTCCCACTAAAATCTAAAGAGTTCTCTATGATTATGTACCTGGTGCAAAGATCAACTGGACTTCTCGGCTGCTATCAGTTTATAGTTTAAGGGTTTCTCCTGGGATACTAACATACCATTCTGCCTTTCTGGTGACCAAAATAATAAAAGCCATTATGTAGCAGGAATAAATACATCAAACAAATAAACTAATGGCAATGTGATAAAAATAACATTTTAGAAATATGAGTTTCTTGAAGTCACTTACAATGGCTAGATTTTGTCTTCACCTGCTGTCTCCTCTGTCATGAAAGAGGCATTTCTATTACCCATCTGATTCCACAGAGAATGATTGGGATCCTATCAATCATTCCCTAAAAGAATCTTAGATTTAGGCTTGGTCCCATACATGGCTTAAATCCTCGCATTCCATTCCCTCAAAATCAAGAACTGCTTCAGAGAAGCCTAATGAATCTCTTGGATACAATATTAAGATTTTGAATTTTATTAAAATACTTAAAATTTATAAAATATGAAAAGTAATCAAATGTTGATCTTCTGGGAAGAAAAACAAAGATAAATGAAAAAATAATCTCTAGATTTTAAATCAACAAAATGTATGTATTTTCCTAGAGGCTCTATAGTTTTCATGGCCAGTTTAGAAATCACACAAAGTACTTAGAAAAAATGATTATTGTATCATCATAAGGATATTAAACACAGAAACAGCAAATTATACCAATCCCTGTAATTATACGTATGGTTCCTATTAAAAATTTACATGTTTGGTCTGATTATGCTCATAATAAGAACTCTTTTCATGTTACTAAAGGAAGTGCATTCCAAGTTAAAAGTGATCTTACCAAATTAAACAGAAGTACTTAAAATATTGCATGACCTACAAGTTATATTCCATATGTAACATGCTTCAGCATTTAAATGCATGATAAGAGAAACTATTCAGCTGCTACAAGAGAAGCAGATGGTGAAAGGTACCTGCTGACCAAACAGGAGCAGCAGGGTGGAATCGGGGTGGGTCAGCTCATCTGGAATGGATGCTCGCAATTGTCATTACACACATCAATTGTTTCTGATACCACTGTATGTCATGCAGTGCCCAGGGGCCGAATGGCTTTCCTTGAAATGTTTAATGTAAAACTGCTGAAATATAATTTTGTCCTCACATTCCAAAGTAAGTTGCTAAATCCCCACAATAGGAAATTAATATTGCCAGCATTATATTATTTTAATTAAGCACCTTTCCCTCCTGTTAATATACAGCAGCATTGTTTCATGCATTTCCAATTTGTCTGCTAATTTATAAAATAAAATGATACTGTATTATTGTTATAAAGTTAATCAAGACTTTAATGGGACAGTTATGTTACTATCAAGGATTTTTTTATTATTTTTCTTACTATAATGTATGTGTTCAATGAGCTGATTATCCATTGTGACAATGATTTCTCTAATTACAAAGTTATTACTGTTTCTCTAATGGGAAGAAATTCCAGCTCCCTATATTGCAGATTTAAGCATGGAGATCTAATTCCCAGGGAAAATTAGTAAGCAAAATATATTTTGAAACCCATTAAAATATACATTTAGATTATGTATTTATATCAATATATTAGTTTAATCTGTCTTTTGTTTTATAAATATAATAAATTCAAGTAATTTGTAAAAAGTGTAAAAAGTAGTTTCTTAGAAAGCATAACAACGGGAATTGGAATTCACAAAATATTTAAGAGATAACATGAAAAATGTGTTGTGTCTGCTTCAGAGAAAAAAATATAAATTAGAAATTTCCATTAAAACAGATATGTTGATAAGCATCATATTTTTCTTTTGAATTTAATTTTCCAAGTATTTTAGATTTTAGAAGCTGGCTAAAATCTATTAATGAATATTTAATAAATATAATGTAATAAAATAGAAACACAGCAGGAACTATTCCATGTTGATTTAAAGGAAAATCATAGAAATTCAGTTTCTATTTAGCCTTAACATCTATTGTTTTTCACTCCCCATCACTACACTTAGCATATGATTTCCAAAAGTGTGGAGTATCTGTCTTTCACTTACAGTCTGCTATAACTAATAACTAATAACATCTTTTGAATGATAATTCTTATTTCAAGCATCATTTTATATTGATACAATCACTCTTATAATGTTATCTTAAAGGTCTCCAATTAAAAATAACATCGTTCCAAGTTGTCAGTCTATTACTTTAAAATTCCAATTCATTTATTAGTAAGCCAGAAATAAAATAAAATAGAATAGAATAAAAAATACACAAGCATTCAAGTATTCTTTATTGTGAATTTACTACTAAATGTGCCACTAATAAACTATTGAATAGTGAAATGTATAGAGATGAATCTGTACTACATTTGTAGTGTTACTCTGGACCTATTGCTATGAAAGTTTCTCAGTCTATATTACAATTACAATCAATTTCTGATCTATATAATGTAATCGTCTTCTAAGTCTGTATTATACAGTCATTTTCTGTCTGTTATTGTAACTCTCCCAAAATGATCTCTAGAATTACCGTGGAATCTTTTTTAAGTAAAACATTGGCCACATCATTTCATCTTTGTTTGACAAAAATACAATAGATAATATGTTATCTAAATTTGGTATCAATTATTATAATTCTGTATGGCATTACTCTTATATAGTTATATGTAAGACTGAAATAATTAAGAAACACAAGTAAGAATTCTACAAACAATAGTGCTTTTGATGAATTATCATCACTAATTTCACATACATACAGACTTTCCTCACCATTATTTATTGTATATCTATTCTGGATTCATGATCTTACATGTGAAGAAAGATATCTATGAGGGGACTTCAAAAATTCACTAAAAATGCAATTAAAAGTATGAGAGAAAGCTTTTTCTCATCATAGGTGAAAAATGTACACTATGAAAAGCTGTGCATGCATTTCAAAAAGTTTTTGTACCAAAATAAACTTATACTTTTGACTCAATTTTCCACAAACTCTTTGAAATAGTATTATACTAATAATGTGCTATTTTGTCCACTTATTTTGTTTTTATATTTCATAATTGTATATTTTATACTTCTATTTGTCCAAACATAATTGTCAGTTTTAATCATAATTAAGGATTAGACTTTTTTTTAAAAAAAGCTTATTTCTTGTTGCTTATTTTCTAATTCTTTTTCAGTTTTAATTTATTTATGGCCCCAATACAAATTTTAAACAGATCTTAAGTTAGATAGCAAATCATTCAAAAAATAAGAAATTATAATGAATATTAGAAGAAAATAAACTCCTGAAACTCAGAAAATAAACAAAAAATAACATGAGAGAACTCTCACATTAAGATAAAAAGTATCAAAATCTGAATAAAAGGACATTTGGCAAATAGCAATAATAAAATCATTTTATATGAATTCACTATATATAAATAAAGTATTGCATAGGAGAAAGATTCATATTAATTTATTAGAAGAACAACAAGGTTTGAAAACAGCTGTCTAGTTTCTCAAAACTTTGATCTCTATCTTATTTCCAATGTCCACTTTAAGTTATAGTTTATGAAATATATTTAAAGTAAATACTGGATATAGTGACATTTTGGTAATATTTTTTACAATATGTCAAATGCACTTCATTGTCATATTTATAAAAATTTTATCCATAACAATATAAAATATTCACTAGTATTCAATGCACATAAATCTTGCACACCAGTAACAGTTTTATATATAATCATGTGAACAGAAATTATAGCTTTTTAAAAATTGAAATTTTCTAAGTTTAACTTTTAAACAATTAATTCCTTGAATCCATATGCATAGATGCTTATAGTCAATTTTTCGTTTAAAATTTTGAGCTCTATTAATACTTTAAAAACTTTCAAAAATAAATTCTAGTAGTCCTAATAAACACTAATTGCAAATGTTATCTAATGTGACTATGGCATATTGCTGAATGCAGAAATTAAAACACATAACAATGTTATTAGCTCTCAACAAATATAATTTCAGAAAATTAAATTAATATTGACCAAGATGGAAGTGCTAGGGGGGAATGATCCTAGAGACAAAAGTCTGGTGTGACTTTAATTTTTATGGCTTCCCAAGTTATTATGATTCTATCCTTCAATGAGTATAAATAGGTTGCTAAATAAAAGTATTAGCAGTTTCCAGTGAAGCAAAATCAATGAAAATAAATCAAAGAGATTTATTATATGGACTTGGTTAATATGATTATGGAAGTTAGCAAGTCCAAACCTGCAGGTGGCCAGCAAGCAGGAAGCTCAGGAGAGCGAATATTCCTTTTCAAGCCTGGAGGCAGTCCAGGAACTGGCAGCATTGTAGATGCTAGAGAATTTTTCTTGCTTGTAGGAGACCTGTTTTTTGGTGCTATTCAGGCTCTCAACTGATTAAATGAGGCTCACCATGTCTTAAAAGTATATCTGCTTTTCTTAAAATTGACTGATGTAAATCTCACCAAAACCACCTCACAGAAATTTTCAGAACAACTTTTGAGCAAGTATATGGGCACCATATGGCCCAGACAAGTTAGCTTTAAAATTAATCATCACAGGGACAACACAACCTGAAAAGGAGAACACTCATCCATCACTTCAATATTAATGGGTGAGCAATGAGGCTTCCTTGGGATGGCCACCATGTGTAAGACGGGGTTGAGAATAAAAAGTGATCTGTGGGAGTATGCAAAGACAAAATCATAGGAAGGAAAGGCAATTCATGGTGTGGAAAATAGGGGAAGTGTTTAAATGAAGTTTGAGAAATGGAATATTAGTATAAACATTTGCTAAAATCCTAAGCTATGACCATGAAAGGTGTATTTTTATGAAGTAGAAAATAATGCACGGCCATAGGCACATACACAAGTTATTACAGAAGGCTCAATACATTGAGTGATATAAATTCAGGAAGATTGCAGACACTGAAGGACCAGAGGCTCTGAGGCAGGCAAGAGTGAATCCAAGAGTGTGAGCTCTTACCTTGAACCTTGGTTATCAAAGAAAGAATCAGCCCAAGGGACTAAGATATAACTTCACCAACGTGTGATGATAATGCACTGATTTGGAAAAGCCAAAGGACGCTGAATTTGAAATTACCAGATCATAAGGGAGGACTGCCATCACACATTCATGTGCAGTATCTTCTATATTATTGCTCTGAAGAATGATGAAGGTAACTCAGTCATAAATCACTAAGATGTGATCTGTTTCCTTTTCTTTAACTGTGACTAAATTCAGTGACAACAGCTATTTTGATCTGAGATAATTATTTTCCTTTTACCCATTTCTCATTTTTTTTCTTTTAGAAGTTTTGATTTTCCACAGTTACTGAGTGAGTACCACAAGTGCCATTTTCTTCGTTCTGTTTTTTCTCACTCTCATAGATAACACTGACATTGAGCAATTTTCCCTAAGATGTTATTTTAATGGACATTACGCTGGTGATTTGGCAACAACAGCACAAACAACAGAGTTGGGAGAAATGTGGCTGTTACTGTTGCATCTTTTGGCAGAGATACAGACCTTAGATTTACTATCCCCAGATGCCTCATCTGACTCATTTTTATTATTTTTACAACATAGAAAGATGTTTTGGTGTCCATAGGCCAAACTTTAACTTGCCATAACCCCTGTCCCAAAGGTCTCAGTGCTTGAGCTGGCCCTGATCCTTGATACTACTGCAAACACTTCAATAAAATCATAATAAAAAAGGCTTTATAACACAAGTCATTCACTGCGAATATTTCCCTCTCCTTGCTCCTGCTCCAATCTGTGCTTTGGGGATGTTTTCTGTGCCAAATCCGGTGCCTTTGGAGTGGGTCCCCAAAGATTTCTGAGCTTTCTATTCCAGCTCTTTGAATAAATGAGACAGTTAGAATTGGCAGGACTTAGTCCTCATCTTCGAAGCCTCAGGGAATGAGGGAACCAGTCTCTTCCTGGTGTCAGCTTTTGAAGTCTTTCTTTTTTTGTCTTTTGTTTTTTGTTTAAATATTGAAGCCCTGGATCAGAAGATGTGACTTTGATTCCTTATACTAAAATTTACTCCCTCTATACTTTTAGAAAAATCAATGAGACTACTTAAATGCGTATTTCCTCGCATATAAGGTGAAAATATTCCTTTCCTGGTTGTTTGATGACTAGCATATTGTATTTGAAATATTTAGAAAATAACAAAGAAAAACATAGATGCTAAATGTTAAGTACTACTGCCGTCAACTCCATGATATTCATAAGAAAGTGAATATAAATATGAGCTTGTTTTTCCTGAATAAAGAGTAATCATTACAGATTTCTGATTACTTACTCTAACAGTCATCTACTTTTACTTTTTCCATTTTATATAATATTTAAAAACAAATTCAGAGGTAATATGAGGGTATTTCAAAAAGTTCATAAAAAAGTTGAGTTAAAATATGTTTATTTGGCTACAAATATTTTAAAGCTAATATATTTTTTTAAAATATGCATTGTGCACAATTTTTTAAAGCCCTTCTGTATGAATGGATTTCAACTTTTGGGTACCAAAATGAACTTAATTTTTAATTACATTTTTCACAAACTTTTAAGTATTCTCATGAAGTCATTAAAGAACCCTGATTTGTAAGGTTTAATTCAAAGTATTTTATTGAGAATATTGTATATATCTGTAGTTGAAAAGAGTAAACCACAGTCATTCATGGATGATTGTATTTCCTAATATAGAAGAGTTGTTCACTAACTTATATTTGTGTTTTTAACGTACCCCTAGAAAGATGACAAAAAATGCTTTGTGTTAGTTTTTTTCATTATTTTGTGCATATTAAAAGTGAAAATGCACATCTGTGTGTATACATGTGTATGCACAGATAGAAATTGACTGGTTGATTGACTGATTGAATATTGAAATTGGTTCATGCAGTTACAGATGCCACGAAGTTACACAGTCTGCTCTCACCAAGCTGCACAATAAGGGAAGCCTGTGTACAATTCACTATGAGCCTAATCCCAAACAGCCAATAGCACAAATGGAAGATAGATGTCTCAGCCCAAATAAAAACTGATTCCACACTTCTTTTGCCTTTGTGCTCTATTAAGGTATCCCATTAGTAGAAAAATGCCTGCTTACATTAGTTAGGGGTATCTTTTTTACTCAGTCTATTAATTTAAATGCTAATCTCTATTATAAATACTCTCAGAGACACAACCCAAAATCATGTTTCATCAGATATCTGATACATTGACAAATAAAATTAACCATGACACAGATGAATGAATGTATTTCTGGAATTAAATTCAAACACAGTCAAATCTCAGGGACCCAACCATATTTTCAGCTAAAAACTATCTTATTGAGAGTATTCATAAAATTTAAAATGCTTCAACATCATGTAAAAGTATACTATATATGAAATATTTACCATGATGTTCAGTTTTTATTTTTGCAATGCAGTGGAAAATCAAAATGAATTACAATAACAAAAATAAGCATCATAACAAAAAGCAAAATGATTCAACAAAAATGATCATAGTCAGATAAAGTGAAAATGTTTATTTATTTATTTTAATAAGCTTCAGTACTCTAACTTACAGCCATTGAAATACATAGACATTAAAAATACTAAAACTTCAGTACAAAATTATGTGCATTTCAGTTACATCTCTGGATTTTTCAATGTATTTTCTGTTAAGTATTTTAAAAATCTATAAGTTAGAAATTTTGAAAAGTCTGTAAGATGAAACAGGCTGCGGAATTCAACATGACTGCATAGAGAAGTCCACTGTTTGCCTCTTCTTCCAATGAGAAACTCCAATGCAGCTACCTCGACAGGTGGGTACCTTGGAAAGAGAACCAGAGCAGTAGGAGAGAAGTAAAGCAAAGTGGGACATCTACAACAGGCATAGCAGCTTAGAGAGAGGAGCAAAAAAGAACAAGGAGGTGTCTGAGGCCCTAGGGCCAGGGGATTCCCTGTTGCAGAGGAGAGGGTGATCAGGACAGCAGGGGCAGAGGGTTTCATCTCAGACCTCTGTCCTGGGTGAACTTGCTTGGAGAGGAATCCTGCTGTCACAAACCAGCAAGTCAGTGAGGAGTGCTTCCTTGAAAACCCAGGGTTCCCTGACTTCAGATGGGGAATATCCACGTTTCCCTGAAGAGCAGGGATTGTGTTGGGGAGGCTCCATCTTGAGGGAAACTACTCACAAGAAGTTCTTGTCTATTTTCTTTCCATGAGCCCCAGAGACATTCTAGCATTCTAGCATGGCAGAATCAGCCCCAAGGGTGCAGCTAGGCCCAGCAGGGCAGCAGCAGTCCCAGAGCCCAATCCACAGGGCACTCTACACTGAGACAAACGGTGAGGGCAGGACAATTGGAGTAGCACCAGATATCCTGGAAATAAAGATGCAAACCCCATCATGGTTGAAAGCAATCCTTTTTCTCACTGTCTCCACTCTGCTGATCAGTTGAAAAATTGCAGGTTGACTAGGATCCTGTTTACTCAGCTAGTCTAATTTTAGAGACTCAGAGCTCCCCGGACTCTGGGAACAGATCTCACAGTAGGGTTGGGAGAATCACATGGAGTAAGCTGGTATCTTGGATGGTTCACACACTTGAGTGGCTGAGTGTCCTGCACTGTCAGCTCACTCTACACTGTGAATCAGCTAATTCAGCCTGGCATATTGAAAATCTGGGACTTTGAACACACCAGTCAACTCCAATACTACTTCCCCCAACTGACTGTAACCAGAAGCACTCTATCACGCTCAACTTGAGAAATGACGTATAATCCTTATGTGCTCAGCTGAGTTCCAAAGGCATATCTACTGGAAAACAGACTTTAATCAAGAAAATTATCTCCACAGGTAACAGAAGCAAGAGATCCTCATATGTGCAAAACATCAATGTACAAAAACAAGACACAGAAGCAATGAATATGGTTCTACAAAAGAAACACAGTATGTATAAATATTGAATTGTGAAGGGAGATTGATGAAATGCCTGAAAAAGAATTGAAGAATTAAAAACAATGACTGTAAGTTTACTCAATGTGCAAAGAAACAATTAAATTAAATAAGGAAATCAGTAGATGACAAAGAGGAGAATTTCAACAAAGAGATAAAGATATTGAAAGAGTGAAATAGAAATATTGGAAATGACGTACTCAATAAGTCAAATAAAAACACAGTGACAATCCTTAAAAACACACTTGATCACTTGATGAGGCAGAAGAAAGCATATCTGATGTAGAAGACAAGTCACTTTTTGACAAAGAAAAAGAAGAAGGAAAAGAACAAAATATATGAGTCTTAGGAATTCCTGAAGGAATGGTAAATAAAGAATGGCTTAAATGATAGCAGAAAAATTTCTCCAATTTGGAGAAAGATACGTGTATTATAATACAGGCGGCACATAGAACCCCAAATAGGCATGATCAGAAAAAAATCCTCACCACAACACATTATAGTCAAACTTCCAAAAGTAAAACATGAAGAAAATATCCAAAAATTTGCAATAGAGAAGTGTCAGAACAACTTTAAAGGAACTCCAATCATATTGATAGATTTGACAGAAATCCTAAGGCTAGGAGAAATTGAGAAACATAGTCCAAGATCTTAAAGAAAAGAAAAAAAAAAACAAAACATCAAACCCATAGTGCTTTATCCAGTAAAATATTTATGAAGCTGAAATAGTGAAGTTCAAGTAAAGATCTTTCAAAACAAGTAAAAAATTAAAAGAATTTGTCTCTACTTGGCCATCCTTACAAGTGATATTTAAGATTGTAGTATATATAGACAAAATGAGAAAGATAATCAGCATCATGAAATAATGTGAAGACAGAAAAACTCCTAGTAAAATAACAAAGAATTTCTTCTTTTATATTTATAATTCTTTTTTTTATTTAGCAAATATAAATTTCAAAAGTACAGTTTATGGATTACAATGGCTTCCCCCCCCATAATTTCCCTCCCACTCGCACCCCTCCCACCTCCCTCTCCTTCTCCCATTCCATTCACATCAAGATACATTTTCAATTCTCTTTATATACACAAGATTGATTTAGTATATACTCAGTAAAGATTGCATCAGTTTGCACCCACACAGAAGCACAAAGTATAAAATACTGTTTCAGTACTAGTTATAGCATTACTTCATATTGGACACACATTAAGGACAACTCCCACATGAGGAGTAAGTACACAGTGACTCTTGTTGTTGACCTAACAATTTCACACTCTTGTTTATGGCGTCAGTAATCTCCCTAGGCTCTAGTCATGAGTTGCCAAGGCTATGGAAGCCTTTTGAGTTCGCCAACTTCGATCTTATTCCGACAGGGTCATAGTCAAAGTGGAAGTTCTCTCCTCCCCTCAGAGAAAGGTACCTCCTTCTTTGATGGCCCCGTTCTTTCCACTGGAATCTCACTCACAGAGATCTTTCACTTAAGTCTTTTTTTTTTTTTTTTTTTGGCCAAAGTGTCTTGGCTTTCCATGCCAGAAATACTTTCGTGGGCTCTTCAGCCAGATCTGCACGCCTTAAGAGATGATTCTGAGGCCAGAGTGCTATTTAGGACATCTGCCATTCTATGAGTCTGCTGTGTATCCCACTTCCCATGTTGGATCGTTCTCTCCCTTTTTGATTCTATCAGTTAGTATTAGCAGACACTAGTCTTGTTTGTGTGATCCCTTTGACTCTTAGACCTATCAGTGTGAGCAATTGTGAACTAAAATTGATCACTTGGACTAGTGAGATGGCATTGGTACATGCCACCTTGATGGGATTGTATTGGGATCCCCTGGCACGTTTCTAACTCCACCATTTGGGGCAAGTCCGATTGAGCATGTCCCCAATTGTACATCTCCTCCCTCTCTTATTTCCACTCTTAAATTTAACAGGGATCACTTTTCAGTTAAATTTAAACACCTAAGAATAATTGTGTATTAATTACAGAGTTCAACCAATAGTACCAGAACAAAAAAAAAAAATACTAAAATGGATAAAGTATTAAATTGTACATCAACAGTCAGGACAAGGGCTGATCAAGTCACTGTTTCTCATAGTGTCCATTTCACGTCAACAGGTTTCCCCTTTGGTGCTCAGTTAGTTGTCACCGATCAGGGAGAACATATGATATTTATCCCTTTGAGACTGGCTTATTTCACTCAGTATAATGTTTTTCAGATTCCTCCATTTTGTTGCAAATGACCAGATTTCATTGTTTTTGATTGCTGTATAGTATTCTATAGAGTACATATCCCATAATTTCTTTATCCAGTCTACTGTTTATGGGCATTTGGGTTGGTTCCAGGTCTTAGCTATTGTGAATTGAGCCGTAATAAACATTAAGGTGCACACAGTTTTTGTTTGCCAAATTAATTTCCTTTGGGTAAATTCCAAGGAGTGGGATGGCTGGGTTGTATGGTAGGGTTGTATTCAGGTTTCTGAGGAATCTCCAGACTGACTTCCATAGTGGCTTAACCAGTTTGCATTCCCACCAACAGTGGGTTAGTGTCCCTTTTTCCCCACATCCTCTCCAGCATCTATTGTTGGTAGATTTCTGAATGTGAGCCATTCTCACCGGGGTGAGGTGAAACCTCATTGTGGTTTTGATTTGCATTTCCCTAATTGCTAGTGATCTTGAACATTTTTTCATGTGTCTGTTGGCCATTTGGATTTCCTCTTTTGAAAAATGTCTATTGAGGTCCTTGGCCCATCTCTTAAGTGGGTTGTTTGTTTTGATGTTGTGGAATTTCTTGATCTCTTTGTAGATTCTGGTTATCAACCCTTTATCTGTTGCATAGTTTGCAAATATTTTTCCCATTCTGTCTGTTGCCTCTTCACTTTCCTGACTGTTTCTTTTGAAGTACAGAAGCTTCTCAATTTGATGCAATCCCAAATGTTAATTTTGGCTTTGACTGTCTGTGCTTCTGGGGTCTTTTCTAGGAAGTCTTTGCCGGTACCTATATCTTGCAGGGTTTCTCCAATGTTCTCTAATAATTTTATGGTGTCAGGTCGTAGATTTAAGTCTTTAATCCATGTTGAGTGGATTTTTGTGTAAGGTGAAAGGTAGGGGTCTTGCTTCATGCTTCTGCACGTGGAAATCCAATTTTCCCAGCACCATTTATTGAATAGACTGTCCTTACTCCAGGAATTGGTTTTGGATCCTTGATCAAATATAAGTTGGCTGTAGATGTTTGGATTGATTTCTGGTGTTTCTATTCTGTTCCATTGGTCTATCCATCTGTTTCTGTACCAGTACCATGCTGTTTTGATAACTACTGCCCTGTAGTATATCCTGAAATCTGGTATTGTGATGCCTCCGGCTTTGTTTTTGTTGTACAAGATTGCTTTGGCTATTCGAGGTCTCCTGTGTCTCCATATGAATTTCAGCATCATTTTTTTTCCAGATCTGAGAAGAAGGTCTTCGGTATCTTGATTGGTATTGCATTGAATGTATAAATTGCTTTTGGGAGAATAGACATTTTGATGATATTGATTCTTCCAATCCATGAGCATGGAAGATTTCTCCATTTTTTGGTATCCTCTTCTATTTCTTTCTTTAAGGTTTTGTAGTTTTCATCATAGAGATATTTAACGTCCTTGGTTAAGTTTATTCCAAAGTATTTGATTGTTTTTGTAGCTATTGTGAATGGGATTGATCTTAGAAGTTCTTCCTCAGCCATGGCATTGCCTGTGTATACAAAGGCTGTTGATTTTTGTGCATTGATTTTATATCCTGCTACTTTGCCAAACTCTTCTATGAGTTCCAATAGTCTCTTAGTAGAGTTCTTTGGGTCCCCTAAATACAGAATCATATCATCTGCAAAGAGGGATAGTTTGAGTTCTTCCTTCCCAATTTGTATCTCTTTAATTTCTTTTTCTTGCCTAATAGCTCTGGCTAAAACTTCCAGAACTATATTGAATAGCAGTGGTGAGAGAGGGCATCCCTGTCTGGTACCAGATTTCAGTGGAAATGCTTCCAACTTTTCCCCATTCAATAGGATGTTGGCCGTGGGTTTTTCATAAATTGCTTTGATTGTATTGAGGAATGTTCCTTCCAAACCCAGTTTGCTTAGAGTTTTCATCATGAAATGGTGTTGTATTTTATCAAATGCTTTCTCTGCATCTATTGAGAGAATCGTATGGTTTTTCTTCTGCAGTCTGTTAATGTGGTGTATCACGTTGATTGTTTTTGCGCATGTTGAACCATCCCTGCATACCAGGGATAAATGCCACTTGGTCTGGGTGGATGATCTTTCTGATGTGTTGTTGCATTCTATTGGCCAGAATTTTATTGAGGATTTTTGCATCTATGTTCATCAGGGATATTGGTCTGTAATTCTCTTTCAATGCTGCATCTTTTTCCGGCTTAGGAATTAAGGTGATGCTGGCTTCATAGAAAGAATTTGGGAGGATTCCCTGTTTTCCGATTGCTCTGAATAGTTTGAGAAGATTTGGAGTTAGTTCTTCTCTGAATGTCTGGTAGAACTCAGCAGTGAATCCATCTGGCCCTGGGCTTTTCTTTGTTGGGAGGGCCTTTATTACTGTTTCAATTTCTGTCACAGTTATGGGTCTGTTTAGGTTTTCTATGTCTTCCTGGTTCAATTTAGCTGGTTGCATGTGTCCAGGAATCTATCCATTTCTGATAGATTTCCTTGTTTGCTGGTATACAAGTCCTTGTAGTAATTTCTGATGATTCTTTTTATTTCTGTGGTGTCTGTTGTTACATTTCCTTTTTCATCTCTGATTTTATTGAGTTGGGTCTTTTCTTTTTTAGTTAGTTGGGCCAGTGGGGTGTCAATTTTGTTTATTTTTTCAGAAAACCAGCTCCTCATTTGGCTGATTTTTGTAATGTTTTTTTTTTTTTTTTAGATTCAATCCTGTTGATTTCTTCTCTGATTTTAATTATTTCTTTCTCCTACTAGATTTGGGTCTGGTTTGCTGCAGATTTTCTAGATCCTTGAGATGACTTGAAAGCTCATCTATTTGGTGCCTTTCTAATTTCTTGATGTAGGCACCTATTGATATAAACTTTCCTCTTAACATTGCTTTTGCTGTATCCCATAAGTTTTGGTATGTTGTGCTGATATTTTGAGAATTGATGATTGTTTACAGCCCTTGCCTCTACTGTTGAGCAACAGTGCTTTTTAAATTTTTCCCATTACTATCTGTTGAAATCTTTACTTAGTGAAGGTTTAAGCTTATGATTATGAAATAAACTGAAAGTATATAATTGTTAAGTGTACATTCTTTATCCCATCCACATCCTCCCACTAAGATTTTCTTGAAAACTCTTCTTCAATAAGTTATACACACCCAAAGATCTAGCGTATGCTTTTCCTCTTGGAACTCAACACATCAAAAAAAAAAAATTATTGTTTTTAATGACAAGAAAAACTAAATCCATGTGAGCAGAATGTGAGCACTCATGTGAAAAAAATATTATGAATTTGTAGTTATACTAACTTTTTAAAATGTATTTATTTGACAAGCATAGGAATAGAGAAAACAGAAAGCTCCCATCCTCTGATTCATACCATAAATGCGCGTTACAGCTGGATCTGGGCCAGGCCAAATGCGGGGACAGGAACACATTCTAGACTTCTCACATGGGTGGAAGGAACCCAATTATTCAAGCCATCACTGCTGCCCCCAGTGTATGTATTAACAGAAAGCTGGAGCCAAGAGATAGAGCAGTTATCAAACGCAAGCATTCCCATAAGGAATGTGGGACGCTTAGCTGGAATCTTAATAGCTAGACTAAATGCCCACCTTTACACTCATTTATGATTGGTCAGTTTTTTTCTTGGAGCACTCTAGCGACTCAGGGTAGAAATCACAGTGAGAATATATTATAAAATTGAATAAAACTGGGACCTGCACTGTGGCATAGAAGGTTAAGCTTCTGTCTGCAATGCTGGCATCACATAAGGGTGTTGGTTTGAGTCCAGGCTGCTCCACTTCAATCCAGCTCCCTGCTGATGCACCTGGGAAAGCAGTAGAAGGTAGCCCAGGTCCTTGGGCTCCTAGTACCCACGTGAGATACTTGGATGAAGCTCCTGTCTCCTGACTTCGGCTTGGCACAACCACGGACATTGCGGCTATTTGGGATGTGAACCAACTGGTGGAAGGTCTCTCTCCCTCTCACAAACACACTCTCTCTTTCTCTCTCTCCCCTCTCCTTCTCTCTCCATATCTCTGCCTTTCAAATAAATAAATAAATCTTTAAAAATTGAATATAATTCTGACTTATTTGGTATATGTGCCAGAAAATGACACATATAAACTGAGTGTGTGAATAAAGATACAGTGATTGAAAGAACTGAACATGTGATTCAGACACAGCAAATAATAAAGTGAATCTGGGAAAGGATTGATTGCATGTGCAGTAGAAAGGAGAATGAAGATGGAATTTGATTATATAAAGGAGAACAAGGAAGTGAGAAAGAAAGAAAAGGTATAATTAGAAATTGAGTCATTAGAATTTGAAAATTCAAGCATGGAGAAATGTTGGATATTAAAAAGGTCAAAGTTGTTTACATGGAAATCCTTATCTCAAGTGTAATAATTGTAAAGTGTATTAAACCCGAAAAAGATGAATATATCATAGTTAGGATGTTGATAAGTTATCCAAAATATTTTAATTTGCTAATGTGAAGGGAAAACTTTTACAGCAGGTGAACATGAGTGAAGGGGTCCAAAGTTTCGTTTTTATAGTAAAGTTGATCTTGAGGTTGATAATTTAATGACAAAAAAAATCTATAGATAGAGATGTAAACGGATCATCTATGAGTCAAAAGAAAAAAAGTATTTTGAAGGAAAATGGAAGGACCAGAATTTGAGACAAAAAATAAACTAAGAGACTTTGTATCATTTATCTTCTAACATCCTATGTTGGGTATTCCTATAATTTTTTAAAGATTTATTTATTTGTTTGAAAGTCAGAGTTACAGAGAGAGAGAGGAGAGGTAGAGAGAGAGAGGTCTTCCATCCACCGGTTCACTCCCCAGATGGCCTCAACAGCCGGAGCTGCACTGATCTGAAGCCAGAACCCAGGAGCTTCTTCCAGGTCTCCCATGTGGGTGCAGTGACCCAAGGAACTGGACCATCTTCCACCACTTTCCCAGGCCATAGCAGAGAGCTGGATCAGAAGAGGAGCAACCAGGTCTTGAACCGGTGCCCATCTGGGATGCTGGCTCTGCAGGCAGCAGCCTTACCTGCTGTGCCACAGCGCCAGCCCCAGGTATATTCTTATAATTTTATCATTCAAACCAGGACAGTTTGAAAGATAATTTTATGTATTTTATGTGTGTAACATAATTGTGAGGAGTGAATTCAACTCATTTGACACAATTTTCACAAATTTGGGAAAGCTCTATCTGAAGGAGTAGGTGTGTTTAGATGTGTGTGTGTGTGTGTGAGTGTACACGGGTATGTGTGTGCACATATATATGTAGTGATAATAAGGTAACTCATTTTAGAGTTCAAAAATGTTTGTTAATGATAACATTATGACACTAGTAGGTAGACAACTATAATAAACCAAATCAGGAAATATTTGATAGTTTGATTTAACTCTGAGTTTAATAAAATTTATTTGTTCTAAATATGTTGCTATCTGATTAATTTGTCATAGTTAAAGCAGGTTAGAATATCATTCTTTTTTACAACAAACATAAGTGACAATCTATTACAACAGTGAAAATCTCCTTTAATCATACCTGAGTTGACCCAGGTCTTATCTACCCTCATATGTGTCTGTCAACATGGAATGTAATTTGTCCCCATGGATATTTTAAATATGCTTGTCATTTCTGTTTCAGACTGGACTATAAATCATATAGGATTCAGAATCAAACAGTTATCTTTAAAGAAGCACAGTAGAATGGACAACTGCAGGTATCTCTTAATTCTTTCCACTTCTTGTTGGTAGAATGAGAGTATTTTCTATTTATATATCAAATAATGCATGAATAGGTGAATTGATTTCATGGATGAAAAATTTTATTATGAAGTTCATGATCCTGGAATAAACTGTAAATTAATGATAAGCCATTGCACTCAGGGTGCTTTGGTTTTAATGTGTCTCCAAAACATAATGGCTGGTCTGCTGGTGTTAAGACGTAGAGCCCTTAAGAGATGATTAGAGCATAAGGAACCTCTCTCATTAATGGCATCAAGACCCTCATAAAAGATGATTGGTGTAACATTTATATTTGTTTACCCTTCTACCTTCCACTGCATAAAAACAGAATTCTTCCCTTTTAGAGGAACCATGTTGGAAGCAGAGGGCTACCCTCACCAGACAGCTAAACTTGCGAGCCCCAGGATCTTGGATTTCCCAACCCCCAGAACTGTGAAAATATAAATTTCTTTGTTTTTAAAATGCTTAGCCTATAGGTTTTTTGTTATAGCAGCATAAAATAAATAAGACTAAGGATTTGGTTAAGTCAGAAGATGGTTTTGCTATAGATAGATTATTTCTTGGTTATGGGAAAAAAAAACAAACAATAGAAGTCAAGAGATACCTTATGGCACAAAACAATAGGAAAACAAATTTCAGGGACAATAATATTCCAAATGTTTCCCCATCGTGTTTCCATCTCATAATATTTTGCCAAAGTATGCTAGTTGGTTTTTGTAGTTTCTAGTAAGGTAGATTTTGCATACAGAGGAATTCTTGAAGTTGGACGTGAGGAACCATTATTTGTATACATTCACCTGATTTTCATGGCTTGGAATAGTGAAAATAGAGGTCCTTGTATATGCATTTTTGTTTTCTTTTTAATATTATTTTCTGCTCTAATTCTGTGTCAAGTTACGTTGAAATTGAGAAGGAGGAAATCGAGAAGAAATTGAAGTTGAGAAGAAAATTACAAGGATATTAAGAAGGTTATAATTTTTTTGAATTTTTTTCTTTTTTTAACTTTTATTTAGTAAATGTAAATTTCCAAAGTACACTTTATAGATTACAATGCCATTTTCCCCCCATAACTTCCCTCCCACCCTCAACCCTCCCATCTCCCACTCCCTCTCCCAATCCATTCACTTCAAGATTCATTTTCACACACACAAAAAAGATTCATTTTCAATTCTCTTTATATACAGAAGATCGATTTAGTATATATTAAGTAAAGATTTCATCAGTTTGCACCCACACAGAACATAAAGTGTAAAATACTGTTTCAGTACTATTTATAGCATTAATTCACATTGAACAACACATTAAGGACAGAGATCCTACAAGAGGAGTAAGTGCACAGTGACTCCTGTTGTTGACTTAACAAATTGACACTCTTTGTGGCATCAGTAATCACCCTAGGCTCTTGTCATGAGTTGCCAAGGCTATGGAAGCCTTTCAAGTTCACCCACTTCGATCTTATTTTGACAAGGTCATAGTCAAAGTGGAAGTTTTCTCCTCCCTTGAGAGAAAGGTAAGAAAGTTATAATTTTAAATAAAATTCTTAATTTTGTAGATGGAAACAGTATAAATATTTTTAAAAACACCAAAATAACACCAAGAGCTAATTTAAATTTAACTTTTGAATAGATTTATAGAAAAAGGGTAATTCAGGAATCTGAGTTGAGATGTTTTCTTATTTATTTTTGTTTTATATGAATATATTATTGAATATTGAATAATATCTATTATTATTGAATGCCACTTTATATTAATACTATAATTCCTTTTTTAAAAGTGAAAAAAAAGTTGACTGAATGGCATCAAACAATCTGAATAATCAATCGGTAGACATTAGAGATGCTGTTTTATTAAAACACATACATAAATTTCTATGCTTAAAAACCACATTTTTATATTTCTTTAATATTTGCCTTTCAATATGTAGTGCTAATCCTTCCTTAATTTTTTTGATACCTATGTTTTCATTAAGTCATGTTAAAGTAATACTGTGGTCTGAATGAATAGTTCCTATTATGCCAGTTTAGTGCTGATCAGAAAGTCTTAAAGTCCGCAATTTGACTTAAGATGTGCTTGATAGTGAAGCAAAACTCCTATTCTTTGTGACTTGTTCTTATAACTGCATATCTTATCACAACCATATATATATGGATATTGATGCAACCCTGTCCAATAAATGCATTAAAGCAGCTAGGAGGGTGTAATAGGTCTTTATCGGATGGTGTGAAGAGACCAGAATGGCAGAATGCAGAGCAGCAAAATGTCAAATGGCTAAAGTCCATGAACAATCAGGAGATTAGTAGATGGGGCCAATGTTGACACTTCAGTTCTTAATTATCCTAATTAGAGACCATCAGAACAGCAAAATAATGTTTATTGAGCCTGGCAAAGTGAAACATTTTCATTGTGCTTATTGCTTATTTTGGCAGCCATGTTATGTTGTTGACTCTCATGCTGCGTAGTTAACAAAATCTCATAAGCCATTTTATATGAACTGTGGTTAAACTCGGCCCCTCTCATCCTGTGCTTGCAAAATTGCTATTTTGAACCCAAGTATAATTATTTACATTTTCCATCTACTCTTACTAATTTTGGCTTTTTTTAATAGCACATGAGCATGTCATTCTCTTAGGAAATGATGGATATCCCCAGTCCATATAATTATAAATAGTATTTTCTCATTAAAAACAATATAGAATATATTTCTTGTCTTCATAGTCTAGAGAGAGAAAGTAATACTTACATTATCATAACATAATGTGTTATATAGCTTACAATGAATTCTCACATACAGATTTCTATGTGAGAAGGTGATCCTTGTTTTTACTGATTTTCTTTTTTAATTGCCCAAAATTTTGAATGTATTTATGGTGTACAACATGATACTTTGAAATATGTATGCATGGTGGAATGGCTAAATCAAGCTAATTAACACTTGTGCTACCTCACTACTTATTTATCTGTGGCAAAAACACTTAAAATCTACTCTCTTAGCAGTTTTCAAGGATACAATACATTGTTATTAACTACAGTCATTATGTTGTACTATAGATCTCAGAGTTATTCTTCCCATCAAACTGAAGTTTTGAGTCAGTTGAGTCATCCCAATTCTGAGTCCCTGCTCCCTCTCACCAAGTCCCTGGTAAATCACCATTCTGCTCTGCTTCCAAGTGTTTGGCTTTTTTATATTATGCATGTAAATGAGGCAATGTGGTATTGTCTTTCTTTGCCTGACTAATTTCATCTAACATAACATGAAGGTGATAGTTGAATTGAGTCTTATTGGATAAGACATATATATATATATATATATATATATATATATATATAGGAAAAGGGAGAAGAATCATCTGAGGCTGAGAGCCTGAAGACACACTCTGTGTAAAATATTCATGGGCAAAAGAAGGTGTTCTGAAGTTTATTGATTGTTTTTGTTATTTTCCCCTTTCTTAATTGCCAATCCAGCTAAATTATCTTATTGGACATCCTGTACTAGAATTATGGGTTATTCAACTTCTTCTATAATCAATATTTTCATTAGGAAAAAATACTAAAAAATAACACACACATTATTGTAACATCAGAAAGATAAGTTAAACAGTGAATTACTTTTTCTTTCCATGAAGTGGTTAAATAGATAAGCTTTAGAGAATGACAAGTATGTAGTTGCTGTATTATTTTGGATGAAAACTCTATGACAGGAAAACTCAAAATTCAGTGGCTGAACAACAAAAATTGTATTTCTTTATCTTTCAGTATCAGAAATACAGCACAGAGAACAGCTCTGGCACAGCAGGATAAACCACCACCTGCGGCACCAGTAACCCATTTGGGCACATGTTTGAATCCAGGCTGCTCAACTTCCAATCCAGCTCCCTGCTAGTGCACCTGGGAAGGCAGCAGAGGATGGTCCAAGTCCTTGTGCACTTGTGCCCATTTGGGAGACCCAGATGAAGCTCCTGGCTCCTGGCTTCAGTTAGGTCCTACCCTGGCCATTGAGGCCATTTTGGGAGTGAATCAGCAGATAGAAGATTCCTTGTCTCTCTGTCTCTCTCTCCCTCTCTCTGCAACTCTGACTTTCAAATAAAATAACTCTCAAAAAAATACAGCACTATATATGTAACATTTATTTGTATTTATTTTGTACTCTTTATTAAATTTGTCTGGCACTAGGTCTGCCCTTTTGAGCTAAGAAAGATGAATTCTTAATGTTGGGGAAAGGTTTCTTCTTTGCTGCACTGATGTCAATTTTCTGGGTCTTTAAGGTATTTCCGCTTCTCAGAGTTGATTAGGGACCCAGGTTCCTTTTAAATACATAACTGAGCACTGAATGTTCTTGATAGTAGAAATCAAAGAAGGAAATCAGCATAGTCATCAAGGCACACCTAAATATCTTAAGACACAGATCCAGAACATGTCATATCAGTTTGTATCACAAAGCTAAGAATTTTTTTTTTTATTTGACAGAGTTAGACAGTGAGAGAGAAAGAGAAACAGAGAGAAAGGTCTTCGTTCCATTGGTTCACCACCACCCCCCCAAATGGCCGCCACAGCCAGAGCTTTGCTGATCTGAAGCCAGGAGCCAGGTGCTTCCTCCTGGTCTCCCACATGGGGGCAGGGGCCCAAGCAGTTGAGCCATCCTCCACTGCCCTCCAGGGCCACAGAGAGAGCTGGACTGGAAGAGGAGTAACCGGGACTAGAACCTGGCGCCCCTATGGGATGCCGGTACCACAGGTAGAGGATTAACCAAGTGAGCCACGGCACCGGCCCTTCGAAGATAAGAATTTAATCACATGGCCTCAACTAGCCACAGTAGTGGGTAACTGTTACAAGAGGGCAATCAAAGACCCAGATACAACCCTAGTATAGAGCTACAAAATAAGCCACCAGTCTCTGTGGCAAATAGGGAATTCTGTCTGCTGCATTCTTCCCCTCACAAATGCTTGAAGAGTATTCCAGGATCCCAGTTGTTGCCATTTTAAATCTATAAACATTGTGACATGTATTTTAGATTTTACTTTTAAAGAAATGGCAGTTTGATCATCACTCATGGTAGGCAATCTGTTTTCTCTGAAATCATACTTTGGAATTTTTCCCTTATTACTAAAATCTATGGACTTATTTATTATAGCAAGGAATTATTTGTGCACATTTAATCTGAAAAAAAATTTAGAAAAGCATTCTTTATTTTGATTATGTTTCCTTCTATCTGCTTTTCTTTCCCAGTGAATGTCTCTTAATTTGTAAGATTTCTCTGTATCTGTCTTTTGTATATCTTTTATTGTCATTCCCAAAACTTTGTTTTCGATTATCAGTCATTCAACTAGGATTAGGTATACAACAATGAATTAAAAAAAAAAAATCCCTACTCCAAAACAACAATGTGCTTCTTAGAGATTATGTTAACAACAGAATACTGTAGACAACAGACAAGAAATACATTTGATGTCAGATAATAAGTTCTTTGGAGAAATACAAGATAGGGGAAGGGAAAAGGAAATCTAGTATAGTCAAGGAAGGCCTGAGGACTTGAATTAGATGTGTTATGGTTTAAATAAGGGTTAAGTGTGTTGGAAGCTTGGTCCTCAGTGTGGCAATGTGAACATTGGTTGACCCTTTATGAGTGAGGTCTGGGGCTGGCGCTGTAGCTCACTTGGTTAATCCTCCACCTGCGGCGCCAGCATCCCATATGGGCACTTCATTCTAGTCCCAGTTGCTCCTCTTTCAGTCCAGCTCTCTGCTGTGGCCTGGGAGGGCAGTGGAGGATGGCCCAACTGCTTGGGCCCGTGTACCCGCTTGGGAGACCAGGAGGAAGCACCTGGCTCCTGGCTTCTGATTGGTGTAGCTCTGGCCACAGTGGCCATTTGGGGGGGGGGGGTGAACCAACAGAAGGAAGACCTTTCTCTCTTTCTCTCTCCTCTCTCTCTCTCACTGTCTATCTGGCAAACAAAAGAAAGTGAAGTCTGGTGGGAGATCATTGTGGGTGTGACCCTCAGAGGGGGTTAATGTTAGTTACATGGAAGTAAATTTTTGTGTGAATGAGTTGCTATAAAAGAGAAACCTGGATTCCCCTGCTCTTTATCTCCCTGTCTTGCCATGCAATCTCTCCCTCTGGCATGTGACTTGCTATGATGTCACTTGCCATGATGGCAGATAGCTCAGGGTACACATACAAATCCATTTGGTTACTCCAACTTGAATTCAGTCTCAAGTATTTTTAGTAGCAATAGAAAAAGGACTAATATTTGTGGGAGACAAAATGTTGTGAATCTCTGAACGAGCGAGTAGAAGAAACATAAACTGTTGAGACAGAAGCATGGTTTGAGGACCAGAATGATCAAAGAATAAGAGTAGAAGGGTGATCATTACATAAAGAACAGGAATTTATCTTGGAGGAGAGCCTTATAGGACCCTCTGAGAATTAAGAATTTACTTTGCGTGGGGTAAAATGGTATTGAAGAAATTTGAATGGAGCAGTGATGTCAATTACCTGATTTTTAATTTATTTTTTAATTTATTTTGTTTGAGAGGAAGAAAAACACAGAGAAAAAGCCACACACACACACTTGCATCCACACACATGAAGAAAGAGAGACAGAAAAAGAGACAGAGAGAGAGAGAGAGAGAGAGAGAGAGAGAAAGTTCTTGTCTACTGGTTCACTCCACAAATGCCCACACTTGTAGAGAGCTAAAAACTTTATCCAGGTCTCCTATATAAATGGCAAGAACCACATATTTATGTGTAGGGTCTATGGAACTTACATATTTTCATAATTTTCCTGTAACTGTAATTCTGCTCTAAAACAAAATACTAATTTTTATAAAGAGAATGTGTAATGAATAAGAATCATGTTTTAGTATCATAAATATAGGCATTAGCATTATTTTCACATTTATTTCTTGAACATTTCTGAATAGTAACCAATCGAAATTTTCTCAGAGTTAAAAAATTTAGAGCTTCAAATAAAATTCTATAATCAAAAAAAGTTAAACAAAATGTTGTACTGAATACTCAATTGGCTTAGAGATGTCAAATTCTACATTGCATTTGTGTCTAACTCAAGTGCCATATTTTTTTCAACAAATACACTTTATTTTCTAGAGCTGTTTTAGATTCACTAAAATAACTCTTAAATATAATTTTGCAACTGAAAAGAGCCAATAACAGTTTCTTGCTTGGTTGATTACATGATAAATATTTTGTTGCCTACTATGTAACACTTACCAATAAATGCCAATAATAATTGCAACAAAATCTTTTGCTTTTAAAGCTGTGTAAAAGGCAGAAATAATCATGTAATCATCTTGTAATTATATGGTACTTACTATGCAATTACATAGTAAATACATTGTAAATTCAAAATAATTACATGGTTATTTGCATTATGCAGAGTATCTAATCCAATTTTGACAAATAAAACAGTGGTAGCATCCAAAGGAATGCCCAAATTCTCCCACCTACATTGTAGATTCAGAAATAATGGGATTAATTAAAGTAAGTCCTTGAACAAATGTATGATAACAAATGATTAGAAATTAACCATTCATATTTATGACATAGGTAGAATTATAAATTAGTGCAGAATGGGATTAGCAATTAAGTACAAATTATCAATTAAAATTTATGCTAACTTTGATGTGGGTGTTGGTGATATGAATGGTGTTTTCTTAAGAAAAATTAAATCAATACTTTATTTAGATGAGAAAAAAGTTGCCAAAGTGATGTTATATGTGATTATTATTACAAAGATTGCCACTTTGCATTTTAATAATTAGTATTCCTTTTATTGGAAACATTTTAATCTACACAGTGATATTTATAAAAGTCTATAATAATTTTTGAGTCCCCAAAATGTTGTTGGGACCAAATGAATATTTTTGCATTTTGACAATAGAAACAAAATATTTATCTTTAATATAAATTTGTTATGAGACTGACATCTAGAATGGCAGAAAAAGGAAGACAGGTTTTTCCACCAAAAAAGAACAGAAAATTATTTTTAATATAGCATTTTATGTTTCTAGACATTGTGCTAAGGACATAGAGTAAATTGGAAAAAAATCTTCCTTCAGCAAAATCTGCTAAATTTCTCTAAGAATTGTGAATGTTTGGGGCCGGCGCTGTGGCGCAATAGGTTAATGCTCTGCCTGTGGCGCCGGCGTCCTATATGGGCACCGGTTCTAGGTTCTAGTCCCAGCTGCTCCACATCCAGTCCAGCTCTCTGCTATGGCCTGGGAAAGCAGTAGAAGATGCCTACGTCCTTGGGCCCCTGAACCCATGTGGGAGACCAGGAAGAAGCACCTGGCTCCTGGCTTTGGATCGGTGCAACTCTGGCAGTTGCTGCCAATTGGAGAGTGAACCAATGGAAGGAAGACCTTTCTCTTTGTCTCTCTCTCTCACGGTCTGTAACTCTACGTCTCAAATAAATAAATAAATAAATAAATCTTAAAAAAAAAAGAAAGAATTGTGAATGTCTGCAGTATTTAACCCACAATCCATTTCTTCCTAGCACTTCCAAGACTAAAGAGGACACACTCTCCTCTAGTTCCCAGTCTCAACCCTTCTCTTATTTGTCCCAAACCTCATGTTGCTGAAACTCAGTTTGAAGAAGGCAAGGGCTCCCTTTAAACACCCAGTTTCTACTCAGACAACAAAAGCTCTACTGAAGATGTCATAGGACAAGAATACTGGGGCCTTGTCAGTCACATCCAATCTTGCTTTCTGTGTGGAGATTCTACATAGCAATCCAATAAAAGTGGGGAACATGTCCCAGAATCTACATAACTCCTTTTCACAGAACAAAAATGAAATTCTTGGAGAACTGACTCACTGTCCCTGCTCCCAGCCCTTGTACAGCTGTGTAGAAGTTATGTCCATCGGGAGAAATGTGTTGTAATGACAAAAAGTTTCAGGAATGACTGAATTTAAAGCAGAGAATATATAGGAAAAGGGGGCATTGTAAAAAACAATGGAGATCCTGGTAAAGAAAAGTGCCTGGGGACAGCACTGTGACATAGTAGGCTAAGCATCTGCCTGCTGCATCCCATATGGGCAATGGTTCCTGTGGTTCCTGTCCCAGTTGCTCCTCGTCTGATCCAGCTCTCTGCTAATAGCCTGGGAAAGCAGTAGAAGACGGCCAAAGTGCTCGGTCCCCTGCACCCATGTGGAAGAAAGGGAAGAAGCTCCTGGCTCCTGGCTTCAGATTCCCCCAGCTCTGGCCATTGCAGTCTTTTGGGGGAGTGAACCAGCAGATGAAACACCTTTCTCCCTGTTTTTCCATCTCTCTGTAACTCTACTTCTCGAATAAATATTTTTTTTAAAAATAAAAAAAGTGCCCACAGTTATCTGACACTACAGGTAGTAATGTCATAAGTTTGACTGAGGGATGTGGGCAGGATGGGAGGGGACAGGGGAAAATGTATCAAAATGAACTATTACTGGGATTGCATTTACCTTTGTGGTACAAGAAGACTGTGATTAACACTATGTTAAAACACCTGAGGGCCGGCGCCGCAGCTCACTAGGCTAATCCTCTGCCTTGTGGCGCCAGCACACCGGGTTCTAGTCCCACTCGGGGCACCGATCCTGTCCCGGTTGCCCCTCTTCCAGGCCAGCTCTCTGCTGTGGCCAGGGAGTGCAGTGGAGGATGGCCCAAGTGCTTGGGCCCTGCACCCCATGGGAGACCAGGAGAAGCACCTGGCTCCTGCCATCAGATCAGCGTGGTGCACCAGCTGCAGCGTGCCTACCGCGGCGGCCATTGGAGGGTGAACCAACAGCAAAAAGGAAGACCTTTCTCTCTGTCTCTCTCTCACTGTCCACTCTGCCTGTCAAAAAACAAACAAACAACAACAACAACAACAACAACAACAAAAACACCTGAGGAGCAGTTAGAGCAGGACAGGACAGGATATAGAACTGAAAACAGTTCCCAAGTTATGCACAGATCAAAATAATGGGCAAAAGTTTCACTGAAAACCAGGGAGTTAACAGCAATCTTGAATGAAATACAGCAGAACAATAAGAATTTCTGACCAAGAAACAATGAGTAATAAGCCAAGTTTAAAAATAACAAAAGAAAAAAAAGATGCATCCTTGGCAGTCAAAAAACATGTGCACATACCCAAGGATGCATCCTCTTAAAAGGATGTGTTCAGATAAATGCCATGCTACTATTAAGGACTATTTGGAAACATGAAATTGTAAACTCTGTGACCTGTGATAGTTGCTTCCAACCATACATATATTGAGTAGCAAAGAACCTGAGGACATCTGGGACTGAAGATGAAATTTTGACCATTGTTTTAAGCTGACCCAGGGAAATCCTGAGGTAGTTAGTAAAAAAGATAAAAAGAAAAACAACTTGAAGAAAGTCATGAGAAATTTAACATTGTAACAGAAATAGTTGTCATATAATGTTTTAGCCAATGCATTAAGCAAATAATGTTATTTAAACAAAGGATGTCTGTTAATGATTCAACAAACAACACCATCACTAACTTCAAAGAGGTCAAAGTTAATAATCCTGAGTTGTTATATTACCTAAAATTTCAATTTTTTCAAGAATATGTTACAAAACTTGAGAAAAGACTGTGAGTGACATATATATCAAAAAATAAAAAAAAAATTAAAAAGACTATAAAAACTGCTTCTAAAGCTGTCCAGATATTAAAGCTAACAGTCAAAGTATTCAATATAAATATGTTTAAAAATCTGAAGATAGCCATGTCTTAAAAGTTAAATGATGGCAGGATGACAATGTTTCACTAAATTGAGATTCTCACATAGAAAATATTAACAAATATATGAGCTTTTTTTTTAACAAGAACCAAGAGGAAATACTAGAGTTGAAAAGCACATACACAAAATGAAGAATCCACTAGAAGTTGCAATGTTAGATTTGAACTGGTAGAAGAAAATTCAGCATAATTTAAAATAGGCAAATATATATTATCTATCAGAAGACCACACAGAAAAAAAAATCAACAAAATCATAAAAATGTGCAGCATAAATAAGCACATTAATACTTACTTCTGGGAATAGAAGAAAGGGAGAAGACAAGAAAGGTGCAGGAAAACTTTTTAAAGAAATAATTATTGAAACCTGCCATATTTGACTTAAAAAACAATAACATAGACATCAAACATCTCTACCAACTCCAATTAAAATAATTACAAAGAGAGCCAATGTCTAACATAGTACTTAAAATATTGAAAAGAAGAAATCTTGAAAATATTTTTCAAAAGCAATTAATTACATACAAGAAATCTTCAATAACATTAATAGTTTGGCTTTTTTTCATAACACAATGGACAAAATTCAACAAAGAGAGAGATCAACCAGGAATCTAATAATTTTTAAAACTTTCTTTCTTTTTTTTTGTTTTTAACTTTTATTTAATGAATATAAATTTCCAAAGTACAGCTTATGGATTACAATGGCTTCCCCTCCCCATAACTTCCCTCTCACCTGCAACCCTCCCCTTTCCTGCTCCCTCTCCCCTTCCATTTACATCAAGATTCAAGATTCATTTTCAATTCTCTTTATATACAGAAGATCAATTTAGTATACATTAAGTAAAGATTTCAACAGTTTGCCCCCACATAGCAACACAAAGTGAAAAATACTGTTGGAGTACTAGTTATAGCATTAAATCACAATGTACAGCACATTAAGAACAGAGATCCTACATGAGGAGTAAGTGCACAGTGACTCCTGTTGTTGACTTAACAAATTGACACTCTTTGTGGCATCAGTAATCACCCTAGGCTCTTGTCATGAGTTGCCAAGACAGAGGGATCTTCTTTCTGGTGGTTTACTTCTCAGATGCCTATAATAACCAGGATTAGGCCAGGCTGACACTATGGGTCAGAAACTCCAGGAACATGGATAGCAGATTTCCAAGTGTATGAATTATCATCTGCTGATCCTCTGGTGCATAAGCAGAAATGCTGGATTGCAAGTGGAGTAGATGAGACTCAAACCAAGCAGTCGGATTTGGGATGTAAGCATTGCAAGTGAGAACTTAACCTACTACACCAAAATACCCACTCAAATTTACTCTTTAGATTAAAGGTATCATTCCTATTGGATCAAGATCTACTCTAAAGTCTCATTTTAACTCAATTACACCTTAAAGACCTTACCTCCAAATAGAGTCATGTTCTGAGCTACTGGGGTGTTGTCACGTAGATGTACAGCTAATGGTACAGCTCAAACAGGATATGTAATCTGTTTGAAAATAACAACATAAAGTAGGTATGTGGTAAAGGGAAGTTATTTTGGACCATCCAGTTTTGCCCTAGCTAATCGTTTGAATCCTCAAAAAAAAATAGAGCAAGTGGAGGAAAAAGAATCAAAATATTGCTACTTCAAATGAACTTCATTTATTGCTACTGGTTTTCAGGATGCAAATCTAGAAATGCAAGTGTTACCTAGAAGATGGAAAAAGCAAAGAAACAGATTGTCTCATAGAGCCTCCAGAAACAATTGTTCCTCAGACAACCCCTTGACTTTTACCAGAGTTCAATCTCTGACCAACAGAACTGTAAAATAATTCATTTGAATTGTTTGCTCACTAAATTTCTAGTGACTTATTACTAACATATAAAGTCACAATTGTGACAATTTATTATTATAGTTTTAATATACAAAGATGTAATTTGTACATCAGTTTCCTGGGATTACTGTTACAAAGCATCATAAACTGAGTGGCTTAAATAATCAGAACCTAATTATCTTAAATTTCTGGAGCCAGAAGTCTGAAGTCAAGGTGTTCCCAGGAACATATTCTCCCTGCAATACTAAGGGCAGAATCCATCCTGTATCTCCTCGTTTGGAGATGAAAGATCATTACTGGGCCTAGGATAGTTATTACATAACTCCAATCTCTGCCTCTGTTGTCACATGGCATTCCCTTTGCATGTCTGTGTCTACACATGTGTTTCTTTAAAGGGCACAATCACATTGGACTAAGGCCTTACTCTACTGCTCATGACCATATCTTAGCTTAACTCATTACGTTTGCAATGAATCTATTTCCAAAGAAGTTCATATTTTGTGGACATCAGCATGTACTTTCTTGGGGGACACATTTCCACTCATATCAATTTCTATAAAACAAAGCACAAAAATGGAAAATGGTTGTATGTAGTTAGTAAATGTGAAGTAGATTTTTAAAAGCTGAGAACTGCATTTTATGACCTAAAAAAAAAGTTAAAGTGATTTTTAAAAATTAAAAAATTGCTAATGGAATTAAACTGTAGAACTTGATAATATTCATTTATCTTTTTTTTTTTTTTTGTCAGGCAGAGTGGACAGTGAGAGAGACAGAGAGAAAGGTCTTCTTTTTCCGTTGGTTCACCCTCCAATGGCCACTACAGCCGGCGTGCTGCGGCTGGTGCACCGTGCTGATCCGAAGCCAGGAGCCAGGTGCTTCTCCTAGTCTCCCATGCGGGTGCAGGACCCAAGGACTTGGGCCATCCTCCACTGCACTTCCAGGCCATAGCAGAGAGCTTGACTGGAAGAGGGGCAACCGGGACAGAATCCGGTGCCCCGACTGGGACCAGAACCCGGTGTGCCTGTGCTGCAGGTGGAGGATTAGCCTATTGAGCCGCAGCGCCAGCTGATAATATTCATTTAATATGTAGATATGTAGGTATATTATAGATGATAGATAAAGAGATACAATTTAAAAGCAGATGTATACCTAACCACAGCAATAGTAACTGAAATGTACATAAATTACCAATTCATCAAGATGTATTGATTGGATTTATATTAAAAAATAAAAGAATAAAAGAATGAGTTATTTACTATCTATAAGAACTTTACTTTAGATTCAGAGATATAAATATGTTTAAATTAAAGGGACTGAAAATCTGTATTATGAAAACAGCAATAAAAAAGAAATATAGTATGGTTCTGCTAATATCAGGAAAAATGGGTTGAAATAAAAGTTTTTACTAAAGGTAATGGAAGATAACCTTGAAAACAAAGAATTTATTTACTTGTAAAATTTTTATTTCCCTATTTCAAAACTCACTGCAAGCCAGACTAATTATCAGAATAATGGTATAGATGATGATAAAATAGGTACAGGTATGGACATATAAATTTAGGTATCAATAGATTCCTAGTAAATCAAGTAAGGGCTATGGTAGATTGATATTTTAGATTTAGGTCAGTGGATTTTGGCAAGGTTACTATGACAATTAAATGAGGTCTTTTCAACTAGTGAGAGGGAGGTGATATTCACATGTGAAATAATGAGTTTGGACTCCTACCTCACACTGTGTGCAAACATTCACTCAAAATGGGCCAGAGACATAAATGTAAAAGCTTGACATTATAAAATTCCTAGAATGACATGGAGAAATAAGTTCTTATGTAATTGGTATCTGGTTGATAATAACTTCTTAAATTGATACCAAGAACAAATGTTAAAATACAAATACATAAATTGGACTACACCAAAATTAAAAACAGCTTGAGCAAATGACACATAAAGATAAAAGACAGCCCAAGAAATTGGAGAATGCAAAATACTGAGTGTGAGTAACTATAGAAAAGAGAATATGAATTGTTATCTTATATTCTAATTTATTTTAGGCAATAGTAACAAATCTATTTTAAGCATATTAGATGTATACTCAAATTGCAGGTTTTGGTTTAATGGATCTTAATTTTTTCTCAGTTTCTGAGCTCATTTTCGAGTAACATGAGAACCATTGCCTCAAATTTCCAAATGCCTTGTTATACTTAATTCTAATGAGCAATGTAATGTACCATCAGCTTTTACTTGGATTTTGCTACTACCTTAAAAATACATCTTGCATAATGTATTATAATATGGATTAAATCAAAAGGCATAACGTTAACAGTCAACTATGTTGTTCATTCAAGTCAATGTACTTATATATACAAATCTGATATTTACTTCTTAAAATATTTAGCAGGCATAAGTGCCCATAAATCAGTTATGACAATCATTGTTAAAGCAATCAATAGTAAGGAATATGCATTAATTCAAATAATATCGATAGGCTCATGAACCTGCATCAGTCTTCTGTGAAGTAAGAAAAATGAGACATCTTCTCACCCAAATCAATATTTTTCTTTTTATGTCCTTCACTTGAAGATTATCAATAATACATTAATTTTTTACTTTATGTGTCAATGGTGTAATTTTTAAATACAAACATCTTTAGATTTTAATGTAAAATCCTTGATGCGCAAGGAAAGGAGATATGTTTTTTGGAAACCTTTTTCTGAAGTTTAATTATTGCTTATAGATATTTACACACACTTAACACTGTATCTGCACAGGCACTTCTGTGTATTTGTGTGCAACAGCATGAGAACATTCGTCGTTTAAAAAGCACCCTTCGACCCATGGAAAATGCTCATTTGTTTCATTCTGAAGGTAAATTGAATGAAGAAAATAACGGAAATCTCGCACACATCTTTTTTTAGCCCTTGTGAACTGAAATGTTATACTTGTATGTACTTGGGTAAAAGTACAAAATGTGAAATTACAACACCCATTCATCAAAAAAGAAACATTTTAATTGGTTATAGGTGGAAAATATCTACTTGACAGTCAGTTTCTCACTTTCACGTAAGTGCTTTGCTGCTTGGATGCCTAATCTTGTTTAGTGTAGGGAAAGTAATTTGACATGAAAGTACCTAGATGGCTGCCGAAAATTAATTGCCAATTAAAAAAGAAAAATGTTTGTGCTACTCTATAAACAAGCCAATGTATAAACCTTTCAGTCTTGTTGCTTTATTTATGTCTGTATAGATCTGGTTTCAAGCTATTTGCATACAATTTACAAATTCATATTATAATTCTCCAGTATATTTATGATTTTATAGTTGTATATATTTTACCTCCATGAGAAATATTTATTTCTGTATGCTTCTGTTGCTTATTATTTAACAAAAACATCACATTGCATTTGATGGTTTATGTGTCTTCTTTAGAATAAGACATTTTTATTTGGAAAAGGGAAAGAAAATACTTTACCAACACCAAGAGGCACAGATTGAAAACACATACACACACACACACACTTTTTTCATAGAAACTCTGCCCTCACAATTTAGAAAATGTTCTATACCTTTTTTTTCTATGCTCGTCTCAAAAGTATTGAGGTTAATGGATTCTCAAAGGTAAAAGAAGATCCTTCCCGTATAAAGAAAACTCCTGGAGAAATTAAAGGATTTTTTTTAATTTGTGTAAACTGTTCTTCATTTGGGAATCTGAACTGGCAAAAATGGGAACCATCCAATTTTTCAGCTCTCTCCTTTAAAATGGTAAACTTGAATGAAAGATAAGATCTAAAATCATAGACTAGAATAAAATCAAGTGGTGAGGGGAAAGTACCAATATTCTATAATGTTAGGAGATAAATCAGCAACTTCATACATGGGAAAGGTGGTGAATAATTGAGAAAATAAATGATATTTGAGCCTAAGTGTGATATAAAAGACAAACTGAATATTCCTAGCAAAAATATGAAATAATGTAACAAAAAACACAAGACACACGGCATGGAGCTACGTAATGCCTGTGTAAAGGTAAAGGGTATGTATATCATGACTGTCCCTCTAACCTTTTTTAAAAGCAGAATTTTAAATTCTCACCACGTAAGTATGGGAATTATATTACTTTATTTTATTTTACTTTTGTGTACTAGTTTCCTAAGATCATGTTTAAAATTAACACTTCTACTTAATATTGGCCACATTTCCTTATTTCCCATTTAGAAACTTTGGCAGTTCTTTTCTGTTGTGTAAAAATGCCGGTGAGAAGAAAGTTGGTCATTTATTCTAGAAAAACCACTCACCAGAGCTATCATACTTTAACTAAGGGGAGCAGTACTCTTTAAAAATTATAGTAGGGAATAGTAGGGACTTCAGCATTTTACTTAGTTAAGAACTAAACATGTTTCTTATTAAGAGTTCAGTAAACCAACACATCTTTCACTTGTAACAGCAGACCAGACCAACTGA
The DNA here is from genome assembly GCF_033115175.1 of Lepus europaeus. Classification (NCBI taxonomy): domain Eukaryota; kingdom Metazoa; phylum Chordata; class Mammalia; order Lagomorpha; family Leporidae; genus Lepus; species Lepus europaeus. The sequence goes on along the minus strand of NC_084832.1, from coordinate 41,943,685 downwards.
CACTAATCGTCATTCCCATTGTCATACGGTTTCCCAACCCTGGGATTATAGTTTCTTTGTCCCTGTACTGAATTAGAACATAGATGTATTTTAAAGTATTCGGCACTATATTAACACATGGTAGGCTTTCACTACATATTTGCTGTTTGAATGGAATTCTGTAGGTAATACATTTGTTACACCCCTGGCATCTATCCTGCCTTTTCTTCCCCCAATATCCCTGTCTTTTATGGGTCTGTCTCTCATCACTTCTAACCTGAAGTGTTGCAAAAACTGCCAAGAAATATGTTTTAATATTTATTGATTTCCTACTGTATGTCCTATACTCTGAGAGCTGCCATTATGTGAATTGTCTTCCTGGTCTTTTTGCAATGCAGGTATTAATGGCCCTTATATTGTAAAAAGGAATGCATAAAGTCTCTCTGAGTACTTTTGTCTGCATTTGCATTCACGGATCTACAGTACAGTTTCTTGGTCTGCATGTCCCAGTCTTAATCCTGTTCTTTACAAAATATGTTATAAAATAAGATTGCAGATGCAATCAGTGCTTACCATTTCTCAAACATGTCTTAGTACAAGATATACTCCAAAAATAATTCTAGTTGAAAATTTGTGGATGAAATCTGTGTATTTTTATATTATAGCCATATATTAATTCATTGTTATATGGTTTAAAGCATGTTTATATATTTATTATATATTATTATATATTATTTTATGTTTATATGTACACTATATTTTATAATATAATATTACATATATACTTTCCATCTTAAATTGGCATTTTACATGTTAGCTGAAGATGTGCTGTGATGTGGTTGATTGTTTAAAGGCCTCTGCTTCCAGGTAGAGTAGACTGTGTGTTCCACTTGCAGACAATATGGAGTATAGACTATTTAACTTAATCCATGCAATTGCATCTACATAGGACTGAGAACAGTTTTGCATTCATGAATGCAACATAAATATTAGTAGAATGAATAATTGATAAAAGATTATTTGATTAATAGCAGCTTTCCTTACTAGATTGTAAGCTTTGTAAATACAAGAAAAGTATTTGTTATAAGACTGTTTTATTGCATTTCCAGGATTTAGGTTGGAAGGTGGCACATTGGGCACCATATATGGTGAGGTGAAAAATGTTTGCTCACATACATGCTCACAAAAAACATCTAACTCTACATTTCATCTTGCTTGTTTTTGCCTTTAGACGTTTCCCTGAGAATATCTCTAAAAAGGTTGCATATTATTTTACCACATTTGTAAAACTAGCATCCAAGGTGGAAGCCCATTGACTTGTTTTGATCTCATCATGCTCTAAAAAATAGGTAAGTCATGATTGCTGGTTGAGTTTAGACAAAGTAAGTTCATAGTCAGTTCCAAGTCATCCGTAATAAGTTTCATATTTTGCATTTAATGAAATTAGAAAATACCTTAAGTTTTGATTAAATATGTTTTTATCTTTCTCACAAGAGCAAGTATAATAGAAAGAAATCTGGGATTAGAATTTAAAATCTTTGGTCAATTTACCAGATTTGCAACTGTAGACTGTATTAATCACTTAAATTCTTTCATGTCATTTTTATTTTTGAACTTATTGAATACAATATTTATACTATTAATCTCTCTTAGTGGTTGCAAAAACAAATGGGATAATTTGTAGCAAAATGCTTTGTAAAATATGAAGACTGTATGTATATGTTGGAGGAAAATCTGAGACTTGAATCTAGGCATTCAAATAGGAGATACAGGTGTCCCAAACAGAATTTATTTGAGAGATAGATATAGAGATAAATATGGAGATAGAGATAATAGAGATAGAAATAGAAATAGAGATAGAGAAAGATAGAGATAGAGGTAATAGAGAGAGATAGCTAGATAGGAAGAGAGAGAGAGAGAATCTTACCTGCTGATCTGCTGCACATAATGACTGGGCCTGGACTAGACCAAAGCTGGGAGTCTAGAACTCTAGATTTTCATGTTGTTGGCAGGAATGCACTTAATTGAGCTGCCTTCCAGAGTCTGCTGCCTTCCAGGCTCAGCATTAGCAGGACACTGGAATCAGGAGCCAGAACACACTATCAAACACAGACACTCCAAAATGAATTCTAGTTAGAATTTTAACTAGCATCTTAACCACCATGTTAAATGCCAAATCTTAAAACAAAAGTTTTTTTTTTTTTTTTTATTTTTGACAGGCAGAGTGGACAGTGAGAGAGAGACAGAGAGAAAGGTCTTCCTTTTGCCGTTGGTTCACCCTCCAATGACCGCCGCGGTAGCGCGCTGCGGCCGGCGCACCGCGCTGTTCCGATGGCAGGAGCCAGGTGCTTCTCCTGGTCTCCCATGGGGTGCAGAGCCCAAACACTTGGGCCATCCTCCACTGCACTCCCTGGCCACAGCAGAGAGCTGGCCTGGAAGAGGGGCAACCGGGACAGGATCGGTGCCCCGACCGGGACTAGAACCCGGTGTGCCAGCGCCGCAAGGCGGAGGATTAGCCTGTTGAGCCACGGCGCCGGCCTAAAACAAAAGTTTTAAAACAAAAAGATTTCACTATTGTGACAATGGTAGATATTTTCAAGTTTTTTTTTTTTTTTTTTTGCTTTGTCATGTGAACACCAGTATTCTAGGGAATCTATTGTCTGAAAATTGGGAGCAGCAGAACTATATAAGTCCTACTTCCAAAAACAGCTTTGAGATTGTATTGAGTTTTCTACATTTTTTTCTGTTCCACAGTTGATTCTGATTGCTTGATGTCAGCTATGGAGTTGGTGTTTGTAATGTGAGAAAAACAATCACAAAGCACATTAGGAGTAGATGTTTGCTCCTAAGGCTAAAACACTGCTTGAAACGCCAGCATCCCATATGAAGTGCCAGTGTTTCAGTCTGGACTCCATTTCCAATTCCGGAATCTCATGGTTGCACACCCAGAGGAGCAGCAAGTAATGGCTAAAGTGGCTGGATCCCAGCCATCCACTTGGGAGACTCAGGTTTGGTTCCCAGCTCCTTGCTTCCACCTAGCTCAAGCCCAGCAATTGTGAGCATTTTGGGAGTGATCCCACAGATAGAAGCATTCTCTCTCTCTCTTTCTCTCTCTCAACCTCTTTCAATCTCTCTCATTGCCTCTCAAATTTTTAAAATTTTTAATTTTAAAAAGAAAGAACATATTGTCTCAATAACTATTATTTGCAAAACTACTTTTTAAAAGTTTTGTATCTAGATATTGAATCTTTAAAATACAATATAAGAAAAAGAGTAAAGTTCTAAAATTTCAGAGTATTCATGAAAAATAGATGAAATGTGACTTTTAAAACTTACACATTGAAACTAAAACAAGTTTCACTTCATGAAATGATAGTTACTTTATATGTATGACTATGTCATCTAAGCTACCATATGCCTTTGACAAGCAGTTTGGAGTGATAGAGGCAAACATTAAAATATTTCAAACAGTATTGTATTTCTCAGATAACAATCATTAATGGTGGCTGAATATTTTACATATGCTATTTTAACTATCTTAAAGTAGATAGTAAAATTTAATTTAAAACATTAAAACCATCTTTCCCTACTAAATAAACCATAGGTGGGCTCTACATTTCTGACACTAATGTAATTATTATTAGCTTGCAATTCATATCTGAGACAGTTATATAGATAAAGTAAGCCCCAAGTAACATTAAATTGGCCAGTTTGACATTCTTCTCAGTAATGACCTTGACATGGCTGTTTTTCTGCAGAATCGGGGTATGATTAAGTAATAGCAGGTGGGTCTTTACTGACATTAGTTATTTGCAAGTCACTTTTTCTTACTTTATCCAAGCTCTTTCAGTCATAGACAATGTATATATATATATTAAGTCTTTTTGGATATTCTAAAGAATTCCATATAGATGAAGATAAACATATATGGGTCTCAAATAGCCTCTAGTTTATATATTATTTTATTTTATTATAATCTTTCATATAACTGAAGTTTAACGTAATCACAAATACACACATCTGTTGTATTCGAAGACTTTTTTTTGTAGATTGTCATTTGTAAGGGTAGAATTTTATCCACTGATAGAATAGCTTTTTAAAAAATTATTTTTTATCATCGAAAGAACATTTACAACACTCACATAGAAAAATGGAATGTTTTACTTTTCTTAGGGGGCATATAATAAAATTTTATATAATATCACTCCTTGCATAGGAGAAAGATAAATATTAATGATCTCTCCTTGATTATTTTATAATATTATGACAAACATTTGAAAAAAAAGAAAAAGTCATATGAAACATCTTTGGAAACAAGTTGTTCCTCCTAGCAATTGGACAATTTGAAGAAATTTCCGGGAATTGGATTAGCAAATAAAAAAGCTTCACTTTACTAAATACTGTTAGTGAAATCTCTAACGTGGCTGTCTTGAGGTTGTAAAGAGGTTTCACATATTGTGTGTGATTGTCAAATGAAAGGGATTGTCACACAATAAATTCCAGGAAATAATTGGACACAAGCACTGAAAACCACACCCAGGAACATCTGAGAAATTCCTATCTGGAGCAATAGCTGAGATAATTCACAGTAATATTTAGACATCTGTACATAAGTCAGATTTCTAGGTGTATAGTGGTCAGAGCCATAACCCAATAATCCCTCTGTATTAATCAGTTTTTTTTTAAAATAGTGCATAACATACAGTTTCCAAGTCTCAGTGGCTCACAACATATAGTTAATTTATGTCTTGTACATAAATCTGCAATATGTGCATGTCTGTGTTTCAGACTGCAGACTACGTCGGAGTTAGCTCTCTGTGTCTTTCTTTTTAGGACCAAGGCCAAAAAAGCCGTCACTACTTTGAGAATTTTTATTTTTCATATTGCAGAGAAAGATAGTTAGAGTGCACGCCAAGCCAGGAAAGTCCACAGAAGAACATGTAAAGGCAATTCACCTTGAACCGGACAAAGGAAACTGCATGACCAAATGCAGTCAATGTTCTTTATATTAATCCCTCCTATCCTGAATATGCTGGCAATTCTATCACTACTATAAGTGATAGGAAGGGCAGAGGTAAAAGAGAGATTTCTAAACAAACGATATAATCTGCTAAACCCTCAAAAGTGAAAGACAAGTTAATGTATTTGTAGAATACTTACCAGAAAGAAAAAATCAAAATACTCATGGTGAGCATTTTAAGAGTTCAAAGGCAACCTGAGATGCATTTGACAACAAGGCTTTAAGACATTTAGTGAGTAATCTGAAAACTGTCATTTTTCAGTTGCATCATATTTGGGAGACAATTCTCCAAGGGTCTATACATCATGCAAAAAACTACTGACTGCCCTTTGTCCAGGATTTTCTTTAAAAGATTTTTGCATGGCAAAAAGCCTTAGAAGATCGACAGAATGTCTCCATGTGGAGCAAAGGGCAACCAGGCTTCAATCTCAGTATCGATATGTACTTGGAAAACATAGTAATTATTACTTTTCAGAATAATATATATGGTTTTTATGTAATTATTACTTTCAGAAACATGTATGTTTATATGTAGATAAATGAGGCTTGTCAACTATGTGGTCTAATTATCAATAAACAGTTTTCTTCTGCTGGACTTGTCAATTATTGTTAGAAATACATTAAAATCATCCATGTTAATGTTACAGTTGTCTATTTCTCTTTGTAGTTATATCTCTTTTTGTACTATCTGGTTGAGGACTATGCCATTAAGTACATAAAATTTTAGAGCTATATTTTCTTTCTGTTGAAACAAATGCTTTTCCTATTATTTAGTGACTCTCCTTATCCATAATCATGTTCTTTATATTAGCACCTTTTTTTTGATAACACTGCCCATGAATTTCTGCAACATCTGCTCATAAATTTACTTCCCTGCTACTGAACTTCCTATTGTTGGAAAGTAATATAAGCACATGCCGCAGATGACTCACAGAACACCAGGCACTTATTTTAATGGTGACAATATAACCCATAAACCTGAACTTGTGAGGATGAGCTCCTGATTTCTCACTTTTCAGAAGTGGTAGAGCCTACAGTGCCTATGGGAGGTCAATTCTGAGACATTGCTGCAGTAGTTATTCCTGGACTTTATACTCTATCACCTAAATATTGGAAACACCTCATTCTTTCTCTTAAGTTTTGCTTGTTGAATTATATAGATTAGATCCTGTCTATAACAGAAAGTGACATAATATGGTGACATCACTCTACTGATGGGAATCTGAAATTGACTCCTGGCCCATGTCTACAGAGGTGGTAAGTTGATTACCAAATACAATTACAGGAACTACTACAGGCAAATTACAAACAAGTTGCATGAATTATCACCCTAGGTCTCCCTTTAGCAGTCCAAGTGGATGCTACCCTACCACTATTCTGTGTGGAAGAGGACTACAAAATCATAAGAATGACTTTCACACACTGGAGGATACAAAGTGGCAATAATATGGTAGGATTTAAGTTTTAAATTCTTGAATAAAAAAATAGTATAAAGAAGAAAAATTCTATGACTTCCCTAAAGAAAACCAGAACCAGATGCTCCTAGTTGAGAAATTACAGCGTACCTTAAATTGAGAGAGTCTTCTGGTATCTCATGTGCTAATTGGAGCATTCATCAGTAAAGAGATGAAGACTGATATTGAGAATGATGATATTTGAAAAGATTAGTTTAATGTTTTCTCAAATCCCCATTCCTGCTAAGCCTCACTTGCCAAGAGAATCAAGCCTTCCTTACAGACCCTGGGGGCCACTACCTCACATTCACCTCCACAACTTGTTAGGGCTTACGGGACCTTTACCAAAGTCAGATCCAAGCCTCTATGTCTCAGAGTACTGGAGCACTTATATACCAGAAGAAATTCAAGATTACATTAATGTTTATCAGGGAAAAGGAAAAACTCAAAATAGTGGGTAGGAGTAATTTCTGGGGATGCTAGACAAAAAAAATAAAAGGATGAGGTTTTACCTTGATTGGATTTATTGATATGAATATATATTGATGTATGCTGATATGAATAAATGAATATATCAGCCATAATTTCTCTCCAAAGGAAATGCAAAATTACATGTAATTTTAATTTTCTGTTAGTCATAAAAAATAAATGAAATTACTTTTTTAAAATATTTATTTTAAAGTTAGAGAGTTATAGAGATGAGAGAGAGAGAGAGAGAGAGAGAGAGAAAGAGAGAGTTAGAGAAAACTTCCATCTGCTCACTCCCCAATTAAGAGCTGGGCTGATCCAAAGCCAGGAGTCAGGAACTTCTTCGGGGCCTCCCATGAGGGTCAGAGGCACAGGAAGCTGGAACATCTTCTGCTACTTTCCCATGTGCATTAGCAAGGAGCTGGATTGGAAGTGGAGCAGCCAAGAATAGAAATGACCACCCATATAGGATGCCAGAACCATAGGCGGTGGCTTTACCCTTTACATCACAGCCCTGGCCTCTGAAATTATTTTTAAGAATATTTATCTAATATATTCAAGATGTTGTTATATCAAAATAAAACTGATGTACACTATTAGTGTTATATTTCACTTTGGTTTTTGACAGATTTTCAAAAATCCTGTATGATTTTACATTTGCAGCATATCTCAATTCACTTGCCACATTCTCTTTACAAACACTTGACCTGTTTAAATGTAACAAAACTTATAGAAGAAAAAATAGATTCACACTTGCCAAATTTTCCAAACTTATTTAAAAGCTTTCCAGTAACACACACACCTACCAAAATAAACTTTCCATTAGTATGTATATCCACATGATAAAACTATTAACATCATCAAAAATTTGAGATACTTCAAGAAAACCAGAACATTGTACCATATATTTTATAACAAAGAAAGAAGGAAGAAAAGAGGAAAAGAAGGCAATGAATGCAGAAGGGAAGAAAAGTGCATGGGTAAGAAAGAAGACATAAATAATGAAAGAAAAGAATAATTATTTTTATAAAGTTTTCCTAGAAATTAATGCTATTTACAAGGTGTCTGGCATGTAACAAATCTTCCCAGTCAGATGAATCTGTTAATCCACAAGCTTTTGTTGAAATTCTGCTCCCATGCGAGGTTCTCTGGTCCCAACAGAGCAGGGTCAGGGAAGTCCCATGTCAGAAGTTGGGAGGGCTCCTTTTATAGATACAGGGCATGGGGGTTAAAGGTTGAGGCAGGTCTGAATTTCATTGGTTGACCTTTAGGCACCTGCAGGGACCTTGACAAGGACTTTTTTATTCCCGGAAGTGTGCATAGGGACTCTCCATTCCTGGAAGTGTGGGCCTTCTCTCCTTGAGGATCCCAAAGCTACCACTATTGTCAACATATTACACCACAATGGCACAAATAATTCATAAAGGGTAGTTATTGATATGAACACCAAACTGAAAAATATATCCTAATATGAAGGATCAAAAAAAGAGCAAATATGAAGGAAGAGTTAAAATGATTAACTTTCATTTGTTTCACAATTGCCTAGGTGAGTTTCAGAAGGAGAGAATGAACCAGTGCAAATGAGCAATAAAAGACTAGATCACTGGAAAATATTTCCGAATACTTTCTTGAAAAATCTGAGTTGTCATCCCAGGGCATGCCCCCAGTGCAATAGGATTGGCCATTGGAGAAGGGACTGTCCTCTTCTCTGAAGGGAGAGAGGGTCTCCCACTCCACTTATGGCTTCCTCTGAAAAGTGATGGGGCCTGGGGACCTTGAAGGCTCCTGAGGAGATTAACATCTCACACCAAAAGCCCTGGGTGACCATTGAGGTTGCAGGTAAGCGCATTAATTTTTTAATTGACACAGGAGCCACTTACCCTGTGCTCACTTCCCATGCTGGACCACTTTCCCTTAAGAGCTGTACTGTTTTGGGGGTTGATGGGAAGCCTCGACCCCAGATATTCACTTTACCCTTAGTATGTCAAATAGAGGATGTGCTGCTTGCACACCGGTTCTTAGTTATGCCAGAGTGCCCAACTCCCTTACTTGGAATGGACTTATTGTCATTCCTCAGAGCCTCTTTAAGTTTAAATTGTCTGACACCTAAGATATTCATTATGATGCTGGCAACTGCTGAAGCAAGTCCTAGTCTAGATAATATCCCTGCTGAAATAAAGAAAAGAATAGATCCCCTAGTCTGGGATCAAGGAATTCCCAGGTGGGCCATAAAGGCCACACCCATCAAAGCTCTCTTAAAGGATTAGAATGCATTTTCTCATCAATGCCAGTACCCAATGAATCCAGAAGCTAGAAAGGGACTCCAGCCCTTAATTAAAAAAATTCTCAAACATGGACATTTGGTGCCTTGTTAATTGCCTTGTAACACCACCATCCTGCCAGTCTTGAAGCCCAATGGAAAATACAGGATGGTTCAAGACCTCAGAGCAATTAATGAGGCAGTTATTCCAATCCATCCCATTGTGCCAAACCCTTATACAATATTGACACAAATACTTGAGGGAACCTCTTGGTATACAGTATTGAACCTAAAAGATGCTTTCTTTTGTATTCCATTAAGCTCAGATTCCCATTTTTTATTTGCCTCTGAATGGACTGACCCAGCCTCTGGGATAACTCAGCAGTATACATGGACTGTCCTCCCCCAGGGGTACTGGGACAGCCCTCATCTGTTTGGTAATGCACTTGCAAAAGGACTCAGGGAAGTGCAACTAAAGAATGGGGAAGTCTTACAGTATGTGGATGATATTCTCATCTGTAGCTCCTCTAAAGAGAACTCAGATGAAAACACCATCCAGGTTTTAAACTTCCTAGTTAAATGAGGGTACAAAGTTTCTCCAGCGAAGGCCCAAATTTCCAAGCAAGAGGTAAATTACCTGGGGTACATCCTAGCTCCAGAGAAATGGACCCTCTCAGTCAAAACAAAAGAAGCTGTTTTATGTATAGGGCCACCACAGCCAAAGAAGCAACTCAGGGCATTTTTGGGGATGGTAGGATTCTGTAGGCTATGGATCCCAGGATTCAGGTTGATAGCCAAACCCTTGTATGAGGCCTTAAAGGGCCCTGATACAGACCCACTCTGCTGGACAGGAGAGCTACAGAAATCATTCCAAAGAATTAAAGAGCTTTTAACAGAAGCCTCAGCACTAGGGATTCCTAATCTGAGCAAGCCATTTACCCTGTTCATAGCAGAAACTAAGGAGTGGCTTTAGGAGTACTGACCCAAAAATTGGGTCTGCTCCCATGACCAGTAGCCTACTTTTTGAAACAGATTCAGTAGTGACTGGATGGCCTGCATGTTTAAGGGCAGTCACTGCTACTGCGCTATTGGTGGAGAAAGCCACCAAACTGACCTTAGGTCAGCCTCTTGAATTTCAAACTCCACACCAAGTGCAAGGAGTCTTAGAAATTAAAGGACACAAATGGCTGAGAGGAGGGTGCCTCACTAGATACCAAGCCCTATTGTTAGATTTACCTGAAATAACCCTTAAGGTGTATCAGATCCTCACCCCAGCAACTTTGTTGCCAGCTGACAACACTGGAGAATTGACCAATTCCTGCTTAGAAACTATAGAACAGGTGTACTCTAGTAGGCTAGACCTGCAAGATGAGCCCTTGGAAACTCCAGATGCTGAATGGTTTACTGATGGCAACAGCTATATGTAGGAAGGAGTTAGAAAGGCAGGCTATTCCATAGTGGATCTTACTCAGACAATAGAAGCCCAAGCACTACCACACAATACTTCAGCCCAAAAGGCAGAGCTTATTGCATTGACTAGGGCTATACAACTGGGAAAAGGCCAGCAAGTTAATATATATACGGATTCCAGATATGCTTTCCTTGTGTTACATGCACACACAGCAATCTGGAAAGAGAGGGAATTACTGACTGCAAAGAATTCCCCTATTAAATATGGAAAAGAGATACTGGCTCTACTTCAGGCAGTACTGGAGGCTTTCGAAGTGGCCGTCATCCACTGCAAGGGACATTACAAGGGAGATAATTATGTTAACCAGGGAAATGTGTTAGCAGATAGAGCAACAAAAAGAGCAGCTACACAGGAGAGCTTGGAAATGGCCCTTATACCTCAATCTGTGGAAGTGGCTAAGAAACCACACTATACGGAGCCTGAGAATGAATGGGCCCAACAGCGAGATTATACTAAAAATGCAAATGGGTGGTGGATGCTAAATCATAGAATTATGCTACCAATGGCCACTCAATGGAAAATTATTAAGGAGATACACAACTCTACTCACTTGGGAAGAGATGCCTTAGTACAACTGGTCTCCTGAGCTTTTGGAGGAAAGGGACTAAATATGGTCATAAAGGAAGTGACTCACTCTTGCCCACTATGTTTACAGAATAACCCTGGCCACGTAAGGCCACCTCCCCTGTTGACTCCTGTGCAGAGGAGGGAAACATACCCAGGTGAAGATTGGCAGGTTGATTTTACCAATATGCCCCCAACAAGCAACTATAGGTACCTTCTAGTCTTTATTGATACTTTTACAGGATGGATAGAGGCCTTTCTGACTCGAGTGGGGAAAGCACACAAGGTCTCTAAAGCCTTATTGAAAGACATCGTGCCACACTTTGGACTCCAACAGTCAGTCCAGAGTAACAATGGACCTTCATTTATATCTAAAATAACCCAGCAGGTAGCCACTGCTCTAGGAATTTCTTACCACCTCCATACCTCTTGGAGGCCTCAGTCATCAGTCTCCACAGGTGGATCCAACAGATACATCAGCTTATTCCTGTGAGCCAATTGAAGATCTAAAATACTTCTTCAAAAGGCAGAAAGATAAGTAGAACTCTTGTCCTAGCCATGTCAAAATGCTGCAATTCAGTGCCCACCTGATGTACATACCTCTCTTGATCCTTTCTGAGTGCTATCATTGGAAGAAAGACCCCTTAGTGGGTTCCTCATCAGTAAAGAGTGACAGCCCAGAAGATTTTTATGAAACTGACTTTAAGAACCCGACCTTAGCTCTGGGTAATCTGGCCTACACTTCAGGACGGCTTCTGCAGCAGGCTCTGATTTCAGTAGACTCCCTGTCCAGGCTAGCTATGGACAATAGACAGGCCTTAGAGTTCATGTTAATAGAACAAGGGGGCATGTGTGCAGTGCTCAGCGGGATCTGTCACCTTTACTCAGATAATAGTATGTTCACAGAAAGGGACATCAAAGCCCTCTATGCTCAAGCTAAATGGTTTTATAGTTTACATAGGGGTAATCTCCCACTACCTACTGTCTGGGAGATGGCTAGACATGTTTTTTCTATTTTAAGGGGCACACCAGTTGCACTTGGGGCTATTCCAATCTTGCTCATGGTGATTGACAAACTTACGTTTCAGAACCCGGCAGCTTCTGAGAATAATGATGACCATGCAGAGGACATGGAGGATGGCAATGACTGAAAGAGCTCCAGCTTGTGAAAAGAACTCATTAGATGAGATAGGCAGAGACTTCCGGACCCAGAACAGGCAGGGTCTGCACCCCTAATAAGTAGGAAGCAGCTACAGAAGATGGTGACTCAATGCCCATCAACATCCCCTTAAGATTAAGGTCTGGAGTCTCTGAGGGGGGAATGAAGTAGGCAGACATACAGGCTAAAATTGATTAGGTTTGTGAGACGGAAGACAATGCCTTCGCTATGCCCCTGTGTGACCTCACACCCTACCTGATACCCTCACCACACCCCCATGTGACATCAGGCTCTACCTGACCATACCTGAGCGCCCACCTGCCTACAAGCCACTCCCTTGTGGAAAATATACAAAAAGGCAAGGAGTGTCCCAAAACGCTCTCTGCCTCTGCTTTGCTGCTGGTGATAAGCAGTGGATAGCAGCTCAAGGTGCTTGCTGCACGTGGCTTTTGGCCTGCTCTCTGAGTGGTATGGACGCTACCCCAGTTTCCAGACTTTCCCCTCACTCCTACCTGAACTAAACCCTCGCTTACCTAGATACCTCTCGCACTAAATAAAAGCCTAATACGTACCATGCTGCCTTGTTTATCTGTGCCAGTATTTAGAATTATTCTCTAAATATTAGGCAAGAACCATCTTGGGCTTATTAATATTGGGGATTTATTAATAAGCACATGGTGAAATCGTATGGCACCCCAAGTTCCGGTAGCATATGTGGCACCCCAGATGGTGCTTCTGGGGAACTTTAAAGGGACCACATTTTTGGATAAATTTTAGGGGGTCATCTCCGATTTCATTTAGAACCAAGAAAAATAGAAGGAAAGTTATAAACACAAATACATTCTTCCAATGATGGAAGGAAACCAGACTGACAGCCCATGGTTCCCCCAACACTGGATCCCACAAGACACTGGAGCTATTATCTTCAATTTTTTGAAAGCAATAAGAGAAAAAAAAGAATTGAACTTGGAATTACAAATTAAGATAAAATATTATTGAAGTATAAAGCAAAAAAGGCCTTTTCAGTCTTAAACTAATGAAAATGCTTGTAACCATTGTCTTATATTACATTCAATACTCTGAAAAATTATCTACAAAGAAGGAAACATGGAAATAGGAATATGAGAAAAAAGATGAAAAAACATTTTAAAAAGTGGTAGAAAAAAAGGTTATCTTTAGCAAGAACAAAATGTCTGCCCTCCTTCCTTAGGAATCTCCAAATTTACCATGAAAATAGCAAGGGAGTGGTGATTTCCATCTTCCTGAGCCTGTGAAAACAAGTTAGGTATCCCACCCTTCTGGTGGTTTTTCATTTTATCCTGAGCAGGCCAGATAGGGTAAAGGACTGTAAATCAGGTCCTTTGGGTTTTGTCCCAGCCTGGTAACTGAATGCCAATCTGATTGTTAAGTTTCTTTTTCCTTGGAAATTGTACATAAAAACCCCAGTGCTACCAGGTTCTTTGGGTTCTTCCTTCTCTAGGAAGCCCACCTCCATGCAGCTCTAGTTGAAGGACTTTGACTCTAATAAATATTTTTAAATACCAAAAAAAAAAAAAGCAGAAAAAGAAGGAAAATAAGTGAGAATGCATTTTTGCAATTGATTGTCAAAGAATTTTAGAAAATTGCACCTAAACACAATTTTGGAGATATAGAAATTTATTCCCTCTTCAGTAAATCCAAATAAAATACACGGTTTTGAAGTGGATAGTATTTATTCCAACATAACGTATTCAAAGCCAATCAAAAAATTAAAAAATGGCAAATGTTCCTACTATTCCAAGCACAGAACAAAAGTTGAAAATTATAAAATAATAATATATGAAAAACAAAACAGCGAAAAAAGAGAGGAACTTACGAAAGTTTCATGGTTGGGGATCATCTGACCAGAGGGTCATTTAAGGCCTACAAAAATCATTTGGTCTGACCCTGCCAGGGCAACCACAGGCAGGGTTGAAATAAATGTATAGCAGGCTAATTTTTAATATAATAATGTTGTATGGTCAGCAAATGATGTTACAATTATCTAACTGTCCCTTGCAAAAAGTTTTGCCAATTGAGGGGACGTCAAAAGTGAATGTCAGTGTTGAAGAATTTTTTTTTTAATTCTAAAATCATTATTTAAAATGTTCTTATCACATGCTTACAAAGTTGTTTCACTTTATACTTAGATTATTTTTGCCCAAGTTTCTGTTTGAATAAAGGAAAATTCATGTTGTTCGTGTCCTGGCTTTTGTGTTTCATCTACCAAGAATACTTTCTACTATGCTTTAAATGTTTCCTTTCTTTTTTTTTTTTTATCTTTTGTTTTATTTCTCCTAGAGATAGAGAAAAAAAAATATAAGGAAACATGCACATTTGAAGTAACAGGCAAAAATACCTTCATGTGTTCTTAGGAAGCAAAAACAATTTTCTTTCTTTTTTCTTTTTCTTTTTATTTTTATTTTTTTTTAACTTTTATTTAATGAATATAAATTTCCAGTGTACAGTTTATGGATTACAATGGTTCCCCCTCCCATAACTTCCCTCCCACCCGCAACCCTCCCCTCTCCCGCTCCCTCTCCCCTTCCATTTGCATCAAGATTCATTTTCAATTCTCTTTATATACAGAAGATCAATTTAGTATAAAGATTTCAACAGTTTGCACCCACATAGAAACACAAAGTGAAACATACTGTTTGAGTACTAGTTATAGCATTAAATCACAATGTACAGCACATTAAGGACAGAGATCCCACATGAGGAGCAAGTGCACAGTGGCTCCTGTTGTTGACCCAACAAATTGACACTCTAGTTTATGGCGCCAGTAACCATCCTAGGCTGTCGTCATGAGTTGCCAAGGCTATGGAAGCCTTCCAAGTTTGCCGACTCTGATCATATTTAGACAAGGTCATAAAAGACAGGTTGAGGATAGTAACCAATGATCCTAAGAGTGGCATTTACCAGGTTTGAATAATTATACAGCATTAAGTGGGGAAGAGGACCATCAGTACACACAGCTTGGGAGTAGAGCCATTGGTGGTAGAGTAGAGGTTATGATTACAAAGGAATGAGGCCCAAGTGCACTAGACAGGGCCTAGAACAAAGGACAGAGTCATTATTAGAGGAGCTAAGAAAGGTGCTGTCTAAGCTACAAGTAATTTTTCTGATTGAGAGGCAAATAGAACCTGATAGAAGGGGCTTGATAATAATCTGGTGGGCTTTAGGCCTTGTAAATTCAGAGGCCCAGACCTATCTATCTCTTCACATGGGGTATATCCTAAGGGAGGTGTGAACCTCCTAGGGGAAGGCACTCTGTTGACTTTCATTACTTGGCTGGCCTGGGAGGAGAGCTGGCCAGGTAAAGGCAGGGGGCATCTCTAACAAGAAATTTACAGTTCTGCCTGCAATGTTGCTGACCCTACTTGGCCATCCCCTCAGCTGCAGTGGTCACTTTGGAAGTTGGGCTGAGTGAAGGGCTTTTCAGCTTAGAGCCAATAAGATCTGTGGCTCTGACCTGGGCATCCTTCGACTCCAGGGCAGGTCCATTTCCAGTGATCCAACTCTTGGCAGAGCTGCCAGGGCTCTTCGCAGCTCAATAGGCTAATCCTCCACCTAGAGGCGCCGGCACACGGGGTTCTAGGTCGGGGCGCCGGATTCTGTCCCGGTTGCCCCTTTTCCAGGCCAGCTCTCTGCTGTGGCTTGGGAGTGCAGTGGAGGATGGCCCAAGTCCTTGGGCCCTGCACCCCATGGGAGACCAGGATAAGTACCTGGCTCCTGCCTTGGGATCAGCGCGGTGTGCCGGCCATGGCGGCCATTGGAGGGTGAACCAACAGCAAAGGAAGACCTTTCTCTCTGTCTCTCTCTCTCACTGTCCACTCTGCCTGTCAAAAAAAAAAAAAAAAAAAAAAAAAAAAAAAGATGTGCAAAAACGATTTTAAAAGCTCTCTTGTGAGAAACTCCTATTCAGCTGAAAGATGGAAAAATAAGTAGGAGGTAACCAAATTATCCAAAACAAAGAGGCTACTAAGTAGAAATCTGGTAACTCACAGCCAAACTTCGATGAAGTGTTCACAATTCTAACATTTTCATATGGAGTGGGGATAGAGTCAAGACGTCCCAAATCCATCTTGCTACATTAAAAAGAGACAAACGGGGAGGATCTAATGAACTTAAATTCATATAATGAGAGCAAGAGACCTTGGTCTGTAGGCAGCAACCCCCTTTGTTTCACATTGAATACCCTCATCTGGTTATGAGGTCTTCCTCCAGTAGTCTGTCAAACAATGAGGGACTCGAATTTTCAAAGGTACATTGCCTTAGAAAGCAAGCTAGTGCTGAGCCAGTGAAAAGGTGAGATAATGAGGTTGACATTGCTGACACTGGAAATCTGGTGATATAAAGATTAGTTTACAATCAAATTACTCTCATATTCACTTATAGCCAAATAAGTAAAGAGGCCACCTGTAAATTATTTTCCCCACAAGTAATAGTGTGAAGACAGTTATAATAAACACATGTTTAAGACAGCAAGGAATTCCGTGGAAGCTGCTAGACACCCAGGTTATTTAGAACTAGACGAGATTCTCCTAAATGAATGATTCATCCGTAGTAATGACACTAATTCATTATCGAGTTTCAGTTTATATCTATTTTTATTTTTTTCCAATCTGTTGCAGTGCAATTGAAATGGTGTTTGTTGTGTTGCTGTTTTAAAATGTTGTTTTAAGCACATAATTTTACTCCATTTGTGCCAGGAAAATGCCCAAACACCTTCATTAGAAATAAAGCAAATCTGTTCAACAGTACTCTGAACAGCAGGCACTATATGCTTTATTGAACAGAAAAGCTTTAACAAACCTTATCTTGTACACATGTTCATTCTGCCTACGTCTGTTTATGTTCTCGAACTTTCTGAAAATGTGGGTGCAACAACTAAGTAGTGTTTAGCAACCCTACTTTCTTAGCCAGGTGGTTGATTATATGTTTTGGCATATTTTTTGCAGGTGGTATACAAAATCATATATACCAGCTGCTCAGCCCACTGAGTAATACTTTGCTAAATGACACAGTGCCAGCCATACATAACAACATATAATGATGCTAGAGTGATATCTTCACTGGATTCATTTAGCTCTGAAAAGAATTCTCTAAGAAAGACATTTTCCTGCCTTCATTTCTGTTTCATGCTGGGTAATGTTGGCAAGAATTATTCATGGCACATGTGAGCAATTCAAAGAAATATTGTAAAAAAAAAAAAAAACACAAGCCAGCTTTGCAGAGGTGTGCTATCTGCTTGATGACTTGGCATGCTTCCCCTAGTGCTTGGCACAGCACCCTATCTGTTGGCACACAGGATGTTATATATACTTACCATTGGGCCTCCAGTATGCTACTCGCTGTGCACAATCAATATCGACCAACTGCATAAACAACCGGATGAACCTTGTATCTGAGGGATAGCAAATAGCATTTGAATTATTTTACATAAATCTGAAAATGTAATCGTAGTTGACATTCCTATTAGTATTATATCTGAGCATGATGATCATAATTGAGTAACATTAAATTTAGTTTATTGAACAGCAGTCCACTACTCACTTTACTGTGACTATGATCTGTGTAATGAAACCAGCAGTACGAAAAATTCTCTCAGTTGGTACACTTCCTGGAGTGCAGCCAAAGTATTTATTGCTATTTGTGCAATTAATGGCCATATTGATTCCTTTTTTCCCCTAGTAAATAGTAGATAAGTTGTGCTATGTTTTCTTAGCTCTTCAAGGTTTGTTTCAGCTGTAATTAATGTGACTATAAGAATAATACTCAATTGTTCTTAGTAACTGGTTTTCATGTCTGCAGCACTTGCAACTCGCATGCTGCTCTTGTTTAAAATGATTAAATTGATAAGTGGCTCTATTGCCAAAATAATTCCATATGCTGAAATATGATTTATTAACAATCAAAAATCAGAAGGTAAAACTTCACTAGCCAAAATGCTAGGGTGGTTAATCATCTGTTCTAGCTAATTCCATAATCCTCAATGTGACAATCAATTCATCATGCTGAAATGACAAATTCATATAAATCATATTTCCAAGTTTTACATGTAGTCAATAAAATATATTGCACATTTCCCATAAATTATGTGATATAATGTTAATTTATTTTTCAAATTAAACACTTTAATTACCCTATGTGTTTATCCATTGTGTTTGTAAAGTAATGAGCTTCACATTGGCACATCTAGAAAATCACATCAAGTATAGGAAAAGAAGTTTGAAGTCCTCTAACTAAAAAATTTAGGAAGAATTCCTAGGAATACTGGGTACTCTGTATCCTCTGGGATGACCAAATAGTCTGATGCCTTCTTTAACTTTGTTTATTTTTTTTTATTTTCTAAATTGAAGGGGGGTGGTATAGGAAGGAATATCACTGTTGGCGTAATTTGTGCATTCTTTCTATTGATGGAATTAGAGAAATCTAATTCCCAATGTGTATACTCCTTTTTTATTTTATTTTCTTTCCACATATTACCATAGTTTCATGGAGTGAAAGTGAAAAGAATTCTGTTTCTTTTGGAACTTTGCCTCTGAACTCTATTTAGTATCCAAAATAAGAATTGAAAAAGAGACTACATGGTTCTCAGCTACACTGACGGGCCACGTGATGCCAATTCTCTAAGCAACGGAATTATGGAGGGAAGGACTTTCTGCTTTGAATAGAATCAATCCTTGATGTTCTATCAAGACTAGGACTGTAATATCTAAGTATGAAGTTTGCCTGGAAAAATCAAGCAGCCTAAATGAACTCTTATAAGCCAAACAAAGGTTAGGTAGTAGTGGAGAATCTGAAATCCTTCCTGGAGTAAGAGCTGTCTGAGCATATCTAGGGATAGAAAAGTTAGCAAAAAATAGCATGTTTAAGGAAAATTGAACCCTGAGTTTGTATTCCCCTTTTTGACTTTTGTCTGTTATTTCTTATAGACCTTTGGTATCAGCACTACTTATATCTAAACTGTGGATCTGGTATTGTCCATCTAAAACATGTCATCACTCAATCTACTTGAGTGATTCATACTCTGCCTCTGTGACATGGCTGTCACTGTGTCTGATGAGTAATCTCTCTTTGTGTAAGGAAATACTGGACTCAGTTTCTGCCATGCTGCTTTGTGGGAAGAACAATGAAGCACTGACAGAACCTTTAAAAAGGAAAAGATATTCTTCTGGAATCATATATATGTGTACACTGAAAATAAAATTAACATGTTTTGCAGTAATTCATTGCCATTCAACAAAGTGCTCCTTCCTTGAAATGTAATTACTAATATTCTACATGAGAAATAATGTTCCTTCTGGAAAAGAAAAATTTGTCTTAAAGAAGAATTACCATTAAGGCTAAAAAAATTCCACACTTCCAGAGTAACAATTAATTCAGTCAGTTTCTACACTGTGTACAAAAACTGGCTACGTAAGAGTGCCAAGTACAAGAGACAAGAGTAGCCTGATAGAACAGAGCATTTCTAACTCGGTTGAGTACACAGAGACATGGACACCAACTCCTATGATGAGCAGAAGCCTGGAGACATATCTCAGCCTGAGATGCAGCACAGCTGATTGCTACTGTCAATACCTGAGCAATGAAAGACCACAATCACAGGTGGGGCCAACTCTTCAATATTACCTGATGTAAGCGATATCAGAACTACAGTGAAAGACTTGCTTTTCCAGCAGCATAGCAAAATAAGTCTGAAGCATGAATTTCCCTTGGGGAAGTCAGGGTGGAAGTGGAAAAAAAGCTTTTTGTAAGTATGAACTCTTAGCAATATGGGCAGAATGTAGAGGTGTGCATACCTGAACCTATCTCTCCTTTCCTCAAAGTATTTCATTGCTTCCTGATGACATTTATCCTTAGCTATTTATTAATACTTGAGATTTCAATAACTGTCCAACAGAGAGAGATAAATGGAGCAATAATGGAGCTGATGCTGTATATTTTACCAGAATAAAGTTAATATTATTCCAAAGTAAATAGTATAATATATGATGCATCTTGCAAACTCTAGAGCAATCACTAGGAAAATAAGTTCAAATTATGTAGTATATAAAATAAAAGCATTAATAAATTCTTAAAAATATTTATCCAGGGGCCATTGCTGTGGTGTAGTGGGTAAAGCTGCCGCCTGCAGTGCCAGCATCCCATATGGGTACTGGTTCAAGTCCTGGCTGCTCCACTTCCAATCCAGCTCTCTGCTATGGCCTGGGAAAGCAGTAGAAGATGGCCCAAGTCCTTAGGCTCCTGCACCTGTGTGGGAGACCCAGCAGAAACTCCTAGCTCCAGGCTTCGGATTGGCACAGCTCTGGCTGTTGTGGCCATCCGGGGAGTGAACCAGTGGGTGGAAAACCTCTCTCTCTCTCTCTCTCTCTCTCACACACACACACACACACAAACACACACACACACACTCTCCCTCTCTCTGCCTCTCCTGTCTTTGTGTAACTCTTTCAAATAAATAACAAATCTTTAAAAAATATTTACTCAACACAAAATAAGGTAGTAAAGTCACAGAGGCAACAAAGACAAGCATATCTGAAGCAAATATTGAATGGCAGATAAAAATTCAATAGTGTAAGTTAGCTAAAAAGGCAGATGTTGTTAGAGGGTTTTTTAAGAAAAAGTGAGATTTAACTATATGAAGTGTTTACAAAAGACACACATAGATTCAAAAGTACAAGTTAGAAGTTGAAAGTTAAAGGCTAAGAAAACAAATTCATGTGTGTGTATAGCAAAGAACAATTATAGAAGAGCAGGAGTGGGGCTGGTGCTGTGGAGTAGCAGATAAAGCCTCTGCCTGCAGTGCCGGCATCCCATATAGGCACTGGTTCAAGTCCTGGCTGCACCACTTCTGATCCAGCTCTTTGCTACGGCCTGGAAAAACAGTAGAAGATGGCCCAAGCCCTTGGGCCTCTGCACCCATGTGGGAGATCCAGGAGAAGCTCCTGGCTTCTGGTTTTGGATTAGCTCAGCTCTGGCCATTTCAGTCATCTGGGGAGTGAACGAGTGGATGGAAGAACTCTCTCTCTCTTTCTCTCTCTCTTACCTCTGCCTCTCTGTAACTCTGCCTTTCAAATAAATAAATAATTATTTTTGTTTTTGTTTTTAAGAAAAGGAAGAACAGGAGGGCTATATTGGTATAAAATAAGGCTTAAGAGCCTTAAGACAAGAAATATTACTGCTATAGACAAAGTGATATTTTCTAATATTAAAGTGTACACTCAAGATATAAATGTTTATGCACATACCCTCAGAATCCAAATATTTGGGAGAAAAGCTGACAGAATTAAAAATAAAAATTGGAAATTAATTTTTTGATTTATTTATTTGTAAAAGGGAGAGGGAGGGAGTTCTTTCATTCATTGATTCACCACTCAAATTCCTACAACAGCAAGGACTGGGCCAGCCTGAAGTCAGAAGCCAGAAATGGTATCTGGGTCTCCCATGTGAGTAGTAGGAAACCAAACCATCCGAGTCATCATCTGTTGCCTCTGAGGGTTCCCACTAGCAAAAAGCTATAATCAAGAATGGAGCTAGGTCACCAGCTCATGTGTTCCAATATGAGATGCACCAAATGCCTTCCCCAGAAATCATTTATAAAACAACTAAATAAGAGATATGGAAGACTAGAAAATTATTATCATTCAAACATATATTTTTAAAGATTTATTTATTTATTTATTTGAAAGAGTTACACACAAAGAGAAGGAGAGGTGGGGGAGGGGGGGGTCGTCTATCCACTGGTTCACTCTCTAATTGGCCGCAACGGCTGGAACTGCACTGATCCAAAGCCAGGAACCAGGAGCTTTTTCCAGGTCTCCCACACAGGTGCAGGGGCCCAAGGACTTGGGCCATTCTCCACTGCTATTCCAGGCCATAGTAGAGAGCTGGATTGGAAATGGAGCAGCCGGGACTCAAACTGGCGCCCATATGGGAGGCTGGCACTGCAGGCGGTGGCTTTACTCGCTACACTCCAGCAACGACCCCTCAAACTGCTATATTATAAATATTTTAAATTTTCACATAAAGATTGCAGGATACAAATTCTTTTTTAGATTTATTTATTTGTTTGAAAGGCAGAATTATAGACAGAAGGGAAGAGACAAAGAGAGAGCTCTTCCATCTGCTGGTTCACTTCCCAGATGGCTGCAATAGCCAGGGCTGGGCCAAGCAGAAGCCAGGAGTTTCTTCTGGGAACAACTACAGGGGTACAGGAGCACAAGCACTTGGGTCATCTGCTGCTGCTTTCCCAGACCGTTCGCAGAGAGCTGGATTGAAAGTGGAGCAGCTGGGACTCAAACCAGAATCTATATGAGATGTTGGTGTTGCCGGCAGCCACTTAACCTGCTATGCCACAACACCAGCCCTTTTCTCTTTTCCTGGATGGCTATATGAGAGGCCACCGAAAAGTCTGAATAAATTCAAATCATACAAAGCATATTTTCAGAACAACTAGAATTGAATTAGGCATTCACAGCAGAAAGAAACTGGAAAAAATTTCCTAGGAATTTGGAAAATAACACATGACTTTAAAAAGTAGTATAAAGAAGATATCACAAAGGAAATAGAATTTTGAACTGAGTAAAAATAAAAATATCTCAGAGTTTATGGAATGCAACTAAAGCAATGCTTTTATGCAAATTTATAATATTAAATACCTGTAACAGGGGCTGGCGCCATGGCTCACTTGGTTAATCTGCCTGCGGCACCGGCATCCCATATGGGTGCCAGGTTCTAGTCCCGGTTGCTCCTCTTCTGGTCCAGCTCTCTGCTGTGGCTCAGGAGGGCAGTGGAGGATGGCCCAAGTGCTTGGGCCCTGCACCCGAATGGAACACCAGGAAGAAGCACCTGGCTCTTGGCTTCGGATCGGCACAGCACCTGCCATAGCGGCCATTTGGGGAATGAACCAATGGAAGGAAACCTTTCTCTCTCTCTCTCTCTCTCTCTCTCTCTCTCTCTCACTGTATATAACTGTACCTGTCAAATAAAAATAAAATACCTGTAACACCAGTTGGGCATTTGGCTTAATAGCTATAAGATGACACTTGGGATGCCACATCCCATGTCTGAGTGTGTGAGTTTGTATCCAGGGTCCAGTCCTGATTCTAGCTTCCTAGTGATGTGCACTGCAGGGGAGGACTCAGGTGGTGAAGTGACTGCCACCCATGTAGAAGCCCCATATTGGATTCTGGACTTCAGCCTAGTCTAGCACCAGGAGCCTGGGCATTTCAGGAATGAACCAGCAGTTAGATCTTTCTCTTCGTCTCCCAGTCTCTCTCTCTTTCTCTCTCCCCCTCCATCCCTCCCTTCCTCCCTCCCTCTCTTCTATTTTTTATATTATTTGAAGTGAAAAAAATTTAAGCAAATAAAATAAATATTTTAATGATTTTATTTATTTATTTTTATTTATTTTTTGACAGGCAGAGTGGGCAATGAGAAAGAGAGAAACAGAGAGAAAGGTCTTCCTTTTCCATTGGTTCACCCCCCAATGGCCATTGCGGCCGGCGTACCGCGCTGATTCGAAGCCAGGAGCCAGGTGCTTCTCCTGGTCTCCCATGCGGGTGCAGGGCCCAAGCACTTGGGCCATCCTCCACTGCACTCCTGGGCCACAGCAGAGAGCTGGACTGATTTTATTTATTTATTTGAGAGTTACAGACAGAGAAAAGAAGAAACAGAGAGAGATCTTCCATCCGTTGGTTCACTCCCCAAATGGCTGCAGCAGCCAGAACTGAGCCAATCTGAAACCAGGAGCCAGGTGCAGGGATCCAAGCACTTGGGCCATCCTCCACTGCTTTCCAAGGCCATAGCAGAAGGCTGGATAGGAAGAAGAGCAGTTGTAACATGAACTGGTACCCATTTGGGATGCTGGTGCAGCAGACAGAGTCAGTCCACTACACCACAACACCAGCCCCCATAAAATAAATATTTTAAAAACCACAATACCTGTATCAGAAAAGAAGGATTCTAATGGGCAAATGTCTGTTTTAAGAAACTAGAAAAAGAAGAGAAAATGATAAAATACAAATGGTAGGATGGAAATAATAGTGATTCGAGAAGAAAACATGAAATTGAAAACAGAAACATGACAAACAAATAGAACTAAGAGACAGTTTTTTTGAAATGTTAAAGCTGACAATCATTTAACAAGATAAAAACAGAAAGTGAGAGGCAAGATATATAAAAAAATTCAGGAATAAAAGAGGTAAAGTTATTATTAACCATATTGGAATTAACAATATTGGAATACTATGAAAAGCTTTTGTGTACAAAAATTAGTGTAATGCTAAAGGTAGTAAATGACAAGCTAAAACTAATTTCAAAAATAGGAACTGTAATTTGATCTACTTTCATGAAAACTAATAATGGTCTTTTATGGAGAAGAATAATCCACCTATGACTATAAGAACCCAGACACTGTTTGTCAATCACAATGGAAATTTTAAAAAAGAAGAGAACAATAAATCATGGTTGTATATACTGGGGAAAATGGCAGATACTGGGAGAGGATACTCCAGCAGAAAGAACTTGTACTTCAAATCATTGTAAGCTTTTCTGAGTTTTAATGACTAAAATCGGAATCTTCTCTCATGCCCCTCTTTCATTATAGTGTCTATCGCATTTAGTACTGATATCACCTGGTGATTTATTTGTATCCATCACCTGACAACCTGTTTTTGAGGAGACATACAATGTTTTCATCATTCTTGTATCCCTAGTGCCTAGCACATAGCTAAGGCTCACCAATTATTGGCTTGAATGAACAAATAAGTGAACAAATAAATAAATCATTGAACAAACAAATATGGGATAGGACTTTTTGTCCATAACTTAAATTAACTAGATGAATGAAAAGGAACCAATAAGGAATAATTTCAATGCCTGCATGTTACCCTTCTGGGAGGTTTTTATGAAATCAACCTGGGAAGGCAATAAGATGGTGAATCCAGTCATCGATCTCCCTGGTCTTATAGGCTGTGACTACAAGCCTTGCATCTGTGCTCCTGATGACTCCAGGAGCAGGCCTGGTGTCATTGAATCATGAATGCTGGTCTAATGGGCTGGAGCAACAGCCAAGGTTCTGTCACTTCATACAGCTGTTACAACAGAGTCCCTGATCAAAACAGAAGTGGAGCCACTGCTTTTCAACTGACTGTGTAACTCAAAAATCCATTAGACCAAAAGTTGGTGCCATTCTCCTGCCTTTTTAGAACTCTGAACACTGTTTGAAATGCAACCGGCAGCAGAGCCACACCTGCTGCTACTCCTGACTCCTGTCTTTCCTGGCAAGTCACTCTAGCAGGCTGTTGGTGTGGAGCCCTGGCCTTTGCTTGTGATTGCATGGCACTGAGTTAAGCAAATCACTGACGCTAAGCCTCCATATCATCGCAGGAAAAAGGAAAAAAGTATGTGATTCTACTCTGATTTCTCCTGAAAACATGCATTTGTGAGTGAATGACAAACTAACTTGTCTTTCTATCACATTATTAATTTGTCTTTATATCACATTAATATGGCAATATTAATTAATATGTAGGGAAAAGCTAATGCAGGCAGATTGGCTGGAGAAAAATCAATTTTTATTTATAATAATGTAGACCTAGGGGCACAGTTTTGAAACTTGAGGCTCAAGAAATATTTTGCCGGCTGGCGCCATGGCTCACTTGGCTAATCCTCTGCCTGTGATGCCAGCATCCTAGGTTCTAGTCCCGGTTGGGGCGCTGGTTCTGTCCCGTTTGCTCCTCTTCCAGGCCAGCTCTCTGCTGTGGCCCGGGAGTGCAGTGAAGGATGGCCCAAGTCCTTGGGCCCTGCACCCATATGGGAGACCAGGAGGAAGCACCTGGCTCAAAATCTTAAAAAAACACAATAATCTGACCTAAATTGCATGTATCCTTTGCAAAATATTGCCTTTCAGGTCCTGAACTTTTCACTCTTGAAGGACCCTTATGGGGGAGAGGGACAAGAAACTAGGCCTGGGCAGATATCAGGGCTTCTTAAGAGGTTAGATGTTCCCCAGGGTCCAGCGGGCACGTTCTCTGGGAAGGAAAAGTCTATCCCCTTTAGAGAACCTCTAGGCATGCCCAGAGCAGAGCTGCCACTCCCCTTCGGAGAGTCTCAGTACTCTCCTCAGCATTCTCCTCAGCTGGTTCCCTCAGCACTCTCCTCAGCATTCTCTTCAGCTGGTTCCCTCAGCAGCATTCTCCTCAGCTGGTTCCCTCAGCACTCTCCTCAGCACTCTCCGGTATGCTAATTGTCCCTCCGAACCGGCCAATCCCATATGCTAATTTGTTGACTATATAACCTGTGTGAAACTGCCGCTCAGGGCTCCTCACCGCCTTAGGTGGGGGCCCGTTTGCGCAAACGTACAATAAATACCTCATGCTTTTTGCATCAACTGGTCTGGAGTCTGGATTTTTGGGCGTCCTCTCGAGCAAGTAGGCATCTCTACAACTGAGAGGTCCAACATTTTGGCGCCCAACGTGGGGCTCGAGGTCGCCCTCAGACCCATTCTCTGCAGGACCAGTTGGAGGTATAATTAAGTGTTTTCTGTTTGTTGTTCTTCGTCTTGAGTATTCTGACTGGCCAGTACCTGACTCTGTGAGACCAGTGGGGGAGGCAGGCGTGCCCAGTAACCCCTGGTTCGTTCCCCGGAGGACGCTCCGGTCTGTGAGACCAGTGGGGGAGGCAGGCGTGCCCAGCAACCCCTGGTCCGGTCTGTGAGACCAGTAGGGGAAACCCTCGGTCCGTTCCCCCGGAAGACGCTCCCGGGGTGGTCTGGAGGTGGGTCGGAGACCAAGTCTCCCTCCTTCCCGGGGAGGGCTGGTCAGGCAGCCGCTCCCAAAACTAGCGCAATATCTGGTGCCATGTGGCTTGTCTTGTTTGTTTTATGTGTCTGTGTATTGGCTGTTCTTTTTGTTTGGGCTGAAATCCTTGCACACATGGGTCAACAAATAACCACCCCTTTGAGTCTCATTCTAGATCACTGGAAGGACGTTCGAGAACGCGCGCGCCACCTCTCAGTGGAGATTAAAAGGAAACAATGGGCAAAATTCTGTTCCTCAGAGTGGCCGGCCTTCGAGGTCGGCTGGCCAAGGAACGGCACTTTTAACCTCGATATTATTTTACAGATTAAGGCGCGGGTCTTTCAGCCAGGATCCAACGGACACCCTGATCAGGTGCCCTACATTACTACGTGGGAGGATCTTTCACGTAATCCCCCTCCCTGGATAGAACCCTTCTCCTTCCCGACGGAGCCCATACAGACCCCGTTACCCCCTCCTCCTATCCCGGTTGTGCCAACCTCCTCCCTATACCCTCTGAAGGAGATTCGAGATCCAAAACCTGACAAGCCACCGGTTCTTCCGGCTGATCAGGACTTTCTGCTCTTTGACTCTCCCCCACCCTATCTTCCCGGCCAGCCTGCTCCCCCGCAGGAACTCCCACAACAACCAGAGTGGGATGTGCAACCTTCTGCACCATCCCCTGATTCCACGAGGGCAGGGGAAGAAGTCTCAGCGCCTTCCCCGCCCTCCAGCCGCCTGCGCCTCCGTCGGGGGCAGGCAGGGGGCTCGGGAAGCGTCTGGAATTCGCAGGCTTTTCCTCTTCGCTCGGTGGCTGGCCAGATGCAGTACTGGCCATTTTCTGCTTCCGATCTTTACAATTGGAAAACCCATAACCCCTCTTTCTCTCAGGACCCCCAGGCTCTGACTGGGCTGATCGAGTCAATTTTATTGACTCATCAGCCCACCTGGGATGATTGTCAGCAGCTTCTGCAGACCCTCCTCACTACTGAGGAAAAGCAGCGTGTCTACCTTGAGGCACGGAAAAACGTCCCTGGAGCAGATGGCCGACCGACCCTACTGCTAAACGAAATCGAGGAGGCGTTTCCCTCAACCCGTCCTGATTGGGACTACACCACCGTTGCTGGTAGGGAGCGACTTCGTCTTTACCACCAGATTCTCCTTGCGGGTCTCAGAGGGGCTGGAAAGCGCCCCACCAATTTGGCCAAGGTACGTGCAGTAGTACAGGGGGCTGAGGAAACGCCGGCAGGCTTCCTAGAAAGATTAATGGAAGCCTACCGTACTATACAAGATTTAATGAAGGAGGCAGAAAAGATTTACAACAAAAGGGAGACCCGAGAGGAGAAGGAGGAAAGGATCCGCAAGGAGCAGGAGGAAAGGGAAGACAAAAGAGACAAAAGACGTAATCGAGAGCTTAGTAGAATTTTGGCCACCGTAGTGCAGGATACAGAAAGGAGTAGACCAGGACAGAATAGGGACTTGGGAGACAAACGAAAGCCTCGGGTGGAAAGAGATCAATGTGCCTATTGTAAAGAAAGAGGACACTGGGTCAAAGACTGCCCGAAGAAAACACAGGGACCAAAGAGGAGACCAGTTCCAATCCTGTCCCTGGAAGAAGACGACTAGGTGAGTCAGGGCCAGGAGCCCCCCCCCCCCCGAGCCCAGGATAACCCTTGAAGTGGGGGGCAGACCGGTAACCTTCCTGATTGACACGGGAGCCCAGCACTCGGTACTGACTTCAGAAAAAGGGCCTTTAAGCTCCAAGACTTCCTGGGTTCAGGGGGCAACTGGAGGGAAGTTATATCGCTGGACAACCAATCGAGAGGTCCAGTTAAGTACAGGACTTGTGACACACTCGTTCTTACTAGTGCCAGACTGCCCCTACCCCCTCCTGGGCAGGGACCTACTCTCGAAGGTAGGAGCCCAAATTCACTTCCATGAGAAAGGAGCTACCATCACAGACTCAGGAGGGCGGCCCCTCCAGGTATTAACACTACGCTTGGAGGACGAACACCGATTATTCGAGAGGCCCTCGTCCACCATGGCTCCCCTGGACCCCAAGTGGCTCACAGATTTTCCTCAGGCCTGGGCAGAGACTGCGAGAATAGGGTTGGCCGTCAACCGGCCTCCCTTGATCATAGATCTGAAGCCCACGGCCATTCCCGTGTCAGTTCGTCAATATCCGATGGGCAAGGAAGCTAAGGAAGGTATCCGGCCACATATCCAGAGACTGTTACACCTAGGCATTTTAAAACCTTGTCGTTCACCTTGGAACACCCCCCTACTACCAGTAAAGAAGCCTGGTACGGGTGACTACCGCCCGGTACAGGACTTGCGGGAGGTTAACAGGAGAACGGAGGATATGCATCCCACAGTGCCCAACCCCTACAATCTGCTAAGTACCTTGCCTCCGACCCACGTATGGTACACTGTGTTAGATCTAAAAGATGCATTCTTTTGTTTAAGACTGAGCCCTCAGAGCCAATCCATCTTTGCTTTTGAGTGGAAAGACCCAGAGACCGGGTTTTCAGGACAACTCACCTGGACAAGGTTGCCCCAAGGATTTAAAAACTCGCCTACCTTGTTTGACGAAGCTCTGCACCTAGATTTGGCCGACTTCCGAGTCAATCATCCGGACCTGGTCCTCCTGCAATATGTGGACGACCTCCTCCTTGCCGCTGAAACTGAGCAGGACTGCCTAAAAGGTACCGGGGCCCTGCTACAGAGACTGGGGGAATTGGGCTATCGAGCCTCCGCGAAAAAGGCCCAAATATGTCAGAAACAGGTGGCCTACCTAGGCTACCTCCTAGAAGGAGGGCAACGGTGGCTGACAGAGAGCCGAAAAAGGGTGGTTGCTCCAATTCCACCCCCCACCGATGCCAGAAAGATGCGGGAATTCCTCGGGAGTGCGGGATTCTGCCGCCTTTGGATTCCTGGGTTTGCGGAGCTGGCAGCCCCATTGTACCCCCTCACGAAGTCCAATGCTCCCTTTCAATGGAGAGAAGAGCAACAGCGGGCGTTTGACAACATAAAAAAGGCCCTATTGTCAGCCCCAGCCCTGAGCCTCCCTGATATGACCAAGCCCTTCACATTATACGTGGATGAGAACAAGGGAGTGGCGAAGGGAGTGCTAACACAAATGCTTGGACCCTGGAAAAAGCCGGTGGCATACTTTTCAAAAAAGCTAGACAATATAGCGGCCGGCTGGCCTCCGTGCCTCCGCATGATAGCGGCCGTGGCAGTTCTGGTGAAAGACTCGGATAAATTGACTCTAGGCCAACCTCTCACCATAGTGGCACCTCATGCTGTGGAGACAGTTATCCGCCAGCCACCAGATCGGTGGCTCTCAAATGCTCGGATAACTCATTACCAGACTATGTTATTAAACTCAGAGCGGGTCCGGTTTGGGACTGCCACCTCTTTAAACCCGGCCACCCTGCTCCCGGAACTGGGGCCCCAGGCCCAGGTAATCCATAACTGTCACCAAATCCTGGCTGAGGCCCACGGCACCCGAAAAGACCTAACCGACCAGCCTCTGCCGGATGCCGAAATGACCTGGTTCACGGATGGGAGCAGCTTTCTACAGAACGGTGAGCGGAGGGCTGGGGCAGTGGTGGTGGATGGAAAAACTGTCATCTGGTCAAGTGCCTTAAAGCCTGGAACTTCTGCTCAAAAAGCCGAGCTCATAGCCTTAACTCAAGCTTTAAAACTGGCACAAGACAAAAAGGTCAACATTTACACAGACAGTCGGTATGCTTTCGCCACTGCCCATGTACATGGGGAGATATACCGGCTAAGGGGCCTCTTAACCTCAGCAGGCAAGGACATTAAAAATAAGCAGGAAATCCTAGATCTTCTACAGGCCCTGTTCCTGCCCAAAATGTTGAGTATAATTCATTGCCCCGGGCACCAACGAGGAGACGACCCCGTAGCAAGGGGAAACAGGATGGCAGACGAGGCCGCTAGGGCGGCAGCCCTGAGCCAACAGGTGTTCCCGTTAAAGACAATTGAGCCCACCTAAGTATCGAGGGAACCACCTTTCCTCTATTCGGACCAAGACTTAGATACGATTCAGCGGCTCGGTGCAGAGTATGATGAACAAATAAGGGTTTGGAGGCTCGGAGAGAAAATAGTCTTGCCACACCAATTGGCTAAAGAAATAATTACCAGCCTCCATCAATGGACTCATTTGGGACACAAATAGCTAAAAGCAGCCTTACAGGAAGATAGGCAGTCTTACTACATCCCCGGACTTCACTCTTTAGCCCAGCAGGTGACTGAATCCTGTGTTCCGTGTGCCAAGGTAAATGCCAGACACCTCAAGCTCCCGGAGGGAGCTAGGGTAAGAGGAGACCGACCAGGAATCAACTGGGAGGTCGATTTCACTGAGATAAGGCCGGGCAGTTATGGGAATAAGTATCTTCTAGTTTTTGTAGACACCTTCTCCGGATGGACTGAGGCATTCCCCACAAAACGGGAAACCGCCCAGGTGGTCGTCAAGAAGATCATAGAGGAGATCTTCCCCCGGTTCGGCTTGCCTAAGGTAATCGGGTCCGACAATGGCCCAGCGTTTGTCTCCCAGGTAAGTCAGTTGGTGGCCAAAGCATTAGGCATAAATTGGAAATTGCACTGTGCCTATAGACCCCAAAGTTCAGGACAGGTAGAAAGAATGAACAGAATAATTAAAGAGACCTTGACCAAATTAGCGTTGGAGACTGGTGTTAAAGACTGGGTCCAACTCCTCCCTATGGTGTTGTTCCGGGTCCGAAACACGCCCTCTCATTGCGGGCTGACACCATACGAAATCCTTTATGGAGGGCCCCCACCAGTAGCAGGCTTGCTTGACCTTGCCAGTGACTCCGTTGCCGATGCCCTTAAGTTACAGGCCCGGTTGAGAGCGCTCCAGATCATCCAGAACCAGGTCTGGAAACCTCTTGCAGCAGCCTACCAACCCAAGATGACAACCATTCCACATCCTTTCCAAATCGGTGATGCTGTGTATGTCCGAAGGCACCAATCTAAGACTCTTGAGCCCCGGTGGAAAGGCCCCTTCACTGTGCTGTTGACAACTCCCACCGCTCTCAAGGTCGACGGAATCGCTGCTTGGGTCCACGCCTCACACGTGAAGCGAGCACCACCTCCCCAGGGCCCCGAGGATCCGGATAGACCAGCCAAATGGAAGCTCCAGCGCACTCAGAACCCACTCAAGCTAAGATTTTCAAAAACTGTTTAATATTTATGATGTTCCTGGCCTTTCCCCATTGTTTTTCCAATCCCCATGCTCCACAATTGTTAACGTGGAACCCAACCCAGTCCAGCAAGAACAGAGTTTCCTCCCTCCAGTGAGGCAGGTTCTCCCCAGGCCGGTCCAATAGATTTTAGGATTAAAATCTTTGCAAAAAGAAAAGGAGGGAATGAAGGACCCTTATGGGGGAGAGGGACAAGAAACTAGGCCTGGGCAGATATCAGGGGCTTCTTAAGAGGTTAGATGTTCCCCAGGGTCCAGCGGGCACGTTCTCTGGGAAGGAAAAGTCTATCCCCTTTAGAGAACCTCTAGGCATGCCCAGAGCAGAGCTGCCACTCCCCTTCGGAGAGTCTCAGTACTCTCCTCAGCATTCTCCTCAGCTGGTTCCCTCAGCACTCTCCTCAGCATTCTCTTCAGCTGGTTCCCTCAGCAGCATTCTCCTCAGCTGGTTCCCTCAGCACTCTCCTCAGCACTCTCCGGTATGCTAATTGTCCCTCCGAACCGGCCAATCCCATATGCTAATTTGTTGACTATATAACCTGTGTGAAACTGCCGCTCAGGGCTCCTCACCGCCTTAGGTGGGGGCCCGTTTGCGCAAACGTACAATAAATACCTCATGCTTTTTGCATCAACTGGTCTGGAGTCTGGATTTTTGGGCGTCCTCTCGAGCAAGTAGGCATCTCTACAACTGAGAGGTCCAACACTCTTACCCACTCTATTTCAAATATCCAAGACTACTCTGAATTTCTGTGCAAAATTGTTTTCCATACTTTGATGGTGTGAGAAAGTAATGTTTGAGGGTGTCATTTTTGTTCTTAAATTGTCACCTCCTCTGTGAAGCCCCCTCCACCTCAATCCCTTCAGAATTAACACTGATTTCATTGTGCCTTCCAAAAACATTTGGTTTATTCCTTTTTACAGAACAACAAAATGTGCATAGTTATTCCCCGATTTTTCTTATTCCTTACTAAGGGAGAAAAATACTTTGCACCAGGTGGATGTCAGTCTTGGCCTGTTATTGGTCTGTCCAGTGAAATCTGAATGGAATTGACATGTGTCTCTTCCAGAAAGAAAATTTGAGCCAGAGAATTCCCTTTAGCTTTGGTTCCATAGTGAAGATGATATGGAAAAGAAGTACAACCCAGCTGTGCAGATGGCCTAGTCATTATAAACCACTCAGATTTGGGGATGATGTTAGGACCAACATTATCCTTAGTGACCTAAGTATTAACAAAATTTTTACAAAATCAGAAACTGCTATTTACCTTTTTTTATTTCAGTGCCTAGCACTTTGCTTAATTCATAGGCACACAGAATCTCTTTTGTCTGACTAGACAACTTTTAAAAGAAATAAAGTTATAAAACTATTCCAATTATTATTATTCTGCTCAACTGTGTGGAGTTATCTTTCATGATATCAGAAATGTTGCTTACTCCGTATTCACATATGTGATTATTTTGATCAACTGGTTTGCTGGGTTAATGATTTGATCATTCCTTGAAGAGAGTGATTGAACCTAACGGGGATCAAAGCCACTGATGTTGCCTGAATTTAGATTAGATAAGCAGTGCACCTCTCTAGTGTGTCTCACCATTTTGTTTATGGAGTGTGAAATATACAGCCTTGTGCTGCTTCTGCAACCTTCATCCATGCATAGCAACAATATACTGTATGCACCATTTCTGCTAACCTTGGCAAATTAGCAGAGGTATTTGGGTAATCAGGCAGTTGAGTGTTTGTGTAGTTTATCACTTTTTATGAAAAAGGAAATGCGTTAAGGAGGATTAAGCAGAAGAATAACTATCATTGGCTTATATTTAGAATATTGCTGTAGTAAAATTAGAAAAAAATAAAAGTGAAGCTAAGTGCTTCATTAAAAAATATTGGATTTCATTAGTAAGGTGACAGGACAAAATCAAAACTATGCAACTCGTTTCTTCTTTTCTTCTTGGTGAGGGAAGAAGAAAAAAAAATGTTTTCTTTTTATCTTTTTTATTTGAAAACACTAGTCCACCTTTAATTATGTGTGAGTAGCTATCAGTATTTTTTTTTCAGCTAAGATTGCAGTCCTTAGAGAACACTGTTGACAGCTTTGAGCTGACAAAGAATCATTATAATCAGTGCTGAAGATATGAAGTCACAATGAGAAAGAATTCATGTTTAGAGTAGCAGGGACCACACACTGTGAGAGTTTGCATTAGAAACTCAGCAGGTGTAGTATGCAAAACTGAACCACAGTAGTGGATTTAAAGAACTTAGGATATGAAAAGGTCACTTTTGTTCAAGTACCTGTGTACTGTGTTAACATTAAGAAATAGACTATTTCTTTCTAACTTTGCAGAAGAATTTGAGGGCTGGATACATAAAACATGAATTAGAAATATAATAGATGTCAACATGTAATCCATAAAGAAAGCAAGAAATTATAAATTGTACATATCATAAATATGCAGAAAAATAAAATCTCCCAAATGTTCTTCAATTGTAAGAGTGAATGAACCTTTAGAGATGAAGGTATGATAAAAGTATCAGGGGCCGGTACTGTGGTACAGTGGGTTAAAGCCCCAGCCTGAAGTGCCAGCATCCCATATGGGCATTGATTCTAGTCCTAGCTGCTCCATTTCCAATCCAGCTCTCTGCTAATGCACCTTGGAAAGCAGTAGAAGATGGCATAAGTCCTTGGGCCCCTGCATCCACATGGGAGACCCATAAGAAGCTCCTGGTTCCTGGCTTTGGATTGGTGGAACTCCCACCTTTGAGGCCATTTGGGGAATAAACTTGAGGATTGAAGGCCTCTCTCTCTGTCTCTGTCTCTCTCTCTCTCTCTGTAACTCTATCTTTCAAATAAATAAAATAAATCTAGAAAGAAAGAAAGAAAGAAAGAAAGAAAGAAAGAAAGAAAGAAAAGAAAGAAAGAAAGAAGGAAAGAGGGAGGGAAGAAAGAAAGAAAGAAGGAAAGAGGGAGGGAAGAAGGAAGGAAACGTCAAAGAATAGGTAAAATAATGTTCACTGCAACCATTATGGTGCATCAAATATAATGAAGTAATTTCAATCTTACTCTTCATACGTGAGACAGGAAAGTGGTTTTTCAAAGATAATTTTATCAGTTGTCCCTAAAAAAATTAACTAGGTAAAATTTTATTCTTAGAACCGTTCATTCATTTCTGTTATGAACTTTTTTGATATCTTAGTACTATTTCTCTTCCTTATATTTCATTCATTTATTCTCCATTGATACTTTGTATGAAATCTGTTCTATCCAGGCAGAAGAGAATAATAATGGTATAAAACATGATCCCTGTTTTTGAGGAATTCACAGACTAATGGAAAAGATGAGTACCTAAATACAGAGCAGTGCCATTAGAGATACAGGAAACACAAAGAAGAAAGCACACAACTCTACCTCTGAGTCTACAAGGATTGAGAGATGCTGGCCTGTAAGTTCAGTTTTCTTATATCTGTACCTGCTCATCTAGTAAATGAATGCGTTACTTCCAGCAAAAAGAACATCACATAAAATGCACAGAGAAAGCAATGGGAGCAGCTTGCTGAGAGTAGCTTCCACAGTGCTTTTGAGAACTGGCTGAACAAGAGGAAAGAAATATGGACAGAATTCAGATAAGTATATAAGGAATTTGAATTTTGTCTTTTTTAATAGTTGTAGAAGGAGATTAAACAGGTAGGCAATAGTAACAGATTTGCAAGAATTTTCAGAGGAAATTGAAAACCGAAGTAAAAAAAAAATTACTTAAAACCTTGGGACACTTGCAGCCTGGGTTCATATCCAACTTTGCTTCTGATTCTAGCTTCCTGTTACTGTGTACCTTGGGAGGCAGCAGATGATGGCTCCAGGGTTTAAGCGTCTGTCACTTAGGTGTGAGACCTAGATTGAGTTTCAGGCTCTTGGCTGCAACCTTGCCCAGTTCTGGCCATTGAGGGCTTTAGGAGAGTGAATCAGTGAATGGAATTTCTCTCTCTCTCTCTCTCTCTCTCTCTCACTTTCGTTCTCACTATTGCTTTTGCTCTCATTCTCTCAATCTCACTCTCTCTTTGTCTCTATCTCCCCGATTTTCAAATACAATAAAAACAAATAAAAATTATGTATATAAAAACTGGGCTTAAAAAGTTTGGCTTCACATACCCAGAGTTAATGTCAAGGTGTCATTCAATCATTAAGTATCAATTTAACCCAGTTATAAGAGGCTCCAGTGGGCAAATGATAACTAGAAATGTTTGAGAGATCACTGTAGTGTTGTGTGTATGTATGTAATATGTATAACTTGTGCTGAAACGCATGCTATAATGATTTACTTCTTTTACTTTGAGATAAACTCAAATTCTAATTTAGGCTACATTTCTGCAATTTACAATCATCAGTTGTGTACCTAATACTGCATTCTCTTCAACCATACTGGATATCAGTTCCTAGGTTAACAATGCAGCCATGTGTCCAGATTTGGGCATGTATTACTTAATCTAGATAAAATAACTGAAGTAAAATACAATTTGATAGGGGGAAGATTTAAAAGAAAGAGAAAATGTAAACATCTCTAATAGTGCTATCCAGTTATTAAGATTTTTAGGACTTTAATAGTATCGAGGAAATTAAAAATAACAGCGTAAGTCACAAATGTTTTTCAGTCTTTTCCTTTCTCATAGTTTTCAGTTTAACATAGTTAATATGTCCTAGACATTCACTCTGAGTGTTAAAGTGAAGAAAATCATCAATTTAGTTCTGTCTTATATTTTTAGTAATAAAGGCAAATTCTTTTTGTTTAATTTAACATTAATAGCTTATGATATGAAAATGAAATTAAAACTATTATAAAGTTCAGTTTGTTGTATTCAGATTTTTAAAAACATAAATAATCTATGGTTTTGTTAAACAATTCTATGATCAGTACATTCAAATCAAAAATAGTTAAGAATATGATCCCCTATTGCTGTTTATCATTTAATATGAATTTTGTATTTTTTTAAAAATGATACTTACACGAGTCAACAATGATTCTACTATTATATTTCAACAAATATTTGGAAAATAAATCATTACCCTCATGGTAAAACCCAAAAGAAGAAATATGAAATGTTAGGTTAGGTCATTTTAAATGGTCCCAGATAAATAGCACTTAACACCTTATTGTTCATAACATAAGTTTTATATAATTCCTCTTTTTCCACAACTGTTCACACTTCAGATATAGTAATAGGCTAACAAACACTGATTTTTTAACATATATTGTTCCATTTTATTCCTACTTCATTTTACTGAGGTAACCATTGTTATATCTTTATTACTGGTGATGAAAAAATTGTGTAAATCAAAGAACTTGACAAAAGTCACATAATTGTTGATATCAAAGCAGTAATTCACATCCAAAATTGCTGACTTGAAGAGTCATGCTCTTTCTAGTACTTGTAAAGTGATAAGCACACATATTTTCCCCTATTTACAAATAAGGGAAAAAAAAGGCAGAGTCAATAAAATTACTAGGTTTAGAATCTAGGCTTTCTGACAGCAATTAAGATACTTTTTATTTCAACTTGGTGGTCCTACTGACTTTTGTGTTGTATATTAGCATTTCAAGTAAAAAAGGAATAAAAAATCATAGTATTTTTTACAAAATTATACTGAGTCTGATTATAAAATTTTCAGCACAAGTTTGCATAACTATATCACATTTGAAATTTCTATAAATCTTCAGAATGAATCAACATGAAAAATAATTTCCTTTAATCACTGAATAATTAATAATCTACTCTTTGTCCATGAAGCCCTGTATCAGTAGCATCTGATACTTTAAAAATGTATTTGTTTACTTATCTTTATTTGAAAGATAGCAAGAGAGATCAGAGACAGAGAGACAGAAGTGCTCCCATCTGCTATTTCTTTCCCAGATAGTCACATCAGCCAAGACTAGGCCAGGCAGTCCAAACTGGGAGGCGGGAACTCAGTCTAGGTCCCCCATGTGACTGGCAGGTACTTAGCTGCCTAGACCATCATCTGTAGACTCTGAGGGTTTTCACTAGCATTAAGTTGGAGTCAGGAGCCAGGAATGGGACTCTAACCCAGGCACACCAATATGGGAAATGGAATTGAATCAACGTCTTAACTATTAAATCAATTTCTCACTCCTTGATAAATTTGTTTTAAAAAAGTACTGTGTTCTGAGAAAAACAAATGAAGTTTTAACCTAGGTGTTAAATTTATGGAAATAAGAAATCACAGCCCAGTAGAGTGAAGAGAGTATTCATGTGAAAATGTGGCAGGTGAAGAGAAGATCAGGCTCCAGGAAGACTGAAAGCGGTGCTCAAGAAGACATCACCAGAGCAACCTGGTGTGGTGAGTTGGAACCCAAGTGGTGTGAAGAAGGTGTCCTCCTCCCCAGACAGTGCATGTCAGAGTCCAAGAACAGCAATGAGGGCATCCATCATTCTGTGGTATTCTGCCAAATGCATAAAACTTAAATCAAATCATGTGGACACATGAGACAAATCCATATTGAAGGCCATTCTAATCTTCTTGCAATCTTAAGAAATATTAAGGTCACAAAAGTCAATGACAGACAGAAAGAGCTGCAAAATGAAGTACAAAGACTGAAGATATATGGCAGCTATAAACATGGCAAATGATTGGATTGTATTGGTTTTTTTCTACTGTCATAATATATGACTACAAACGTAGTGGCTTAAAATTAGTCAAATTTATTATTTTTTGTAGGTTAAAATTCCAGTGCAAATGCCAAGCCAGCTAAAGACTAGGCACTGGAATGGTACAACCCTTCTGCAAGCTCTAGTCTGGGAAGTGGGGGTTGCATGTCCTTGCTCATTCAGGTTGTTGAAAACATTTTTTCCTGTAACAGCCCCTGCATCTTAGAAGCAGTAACTGGATGTCATCCAAGTCAGATCCTTCTTGCATAACCATATCTCTCTCTGCCCACAGCTGGAGTGGTCTTTTGACTTTTAAGGATTTGTGTGATTAAATTTGGCCTATCTACATAATACAGATAGAGTTTTCACCTGAAGAGCTCTAACTTTAATCATATTTTGCCACATAAAATCACATTAATAGGTTCTTGGTATTAGAACTGAATATTTTTGTCTTTGGGGTACAATGGACACCTATAGTGTTAGTGACGCACAGGATTACACTTATAGTTCTATTTATGCTTAGTAATGAGCTCAACATTTTGGTTGTATTTACCCCTGAAGTCATAACTTAATCATTGTGTGATGACATTAACATCAAAAATACCATAAAGAAAAGGAGAATTTTTGTTTTGATGGAAAATACATTGAATGCTTTGAATAGTCCCAATAATGAACCCAAAAATAATTGTTTGAATCAACTACAGTTAATTACAAAAAAGTTAGAAGTTACTGTAAATCTAACCATAGTGATTTTCAGAGGTGTTTAAGTTATTGTTCCATTTGAAAGAAAGATACTGGAAATGTAAGGTAATGAATTATGGATACCTTCTAGGCATGCAAGTTGACAAGGAAATTTAATTAGCAGAATTATATTCAAATAAAATATATTATCATTGGCTCAAAGATATGACAAAGAATAAATATGTTTTTAGTCAATGTACTATGTATATAAATTTTTATGTACATAATTTCTAATATAACTGAAGGTATTGATGGCAGTATTGCCTCAATACAGGTGGTAATGACCACCAATGAGCTTCTAAGGAGTTTCTATTTTTTAACAGTAATAGTAGTTGGTGGCTGGTGCATGACTACGTTTGCAAAGACTGATCCATGCAGAAATCAACATTTGAATGAATATGTACATTTTGATAATTTGCCAATAAATCCCTCCCTCCATCATTTCTTACAGTAGACTATATCTTAAAAATTAATCTCTATTATTACTAATCAAAGTATAATCTTTAGACTAATAGCATAAGCATCATATGGGAGTTGATTAGAAATTAAGCATATCAGATTTCAGTCAACTTACTGAAACAGGATCTGTGTTTTAACAGACCCCAGGTGATTTGTTTTCAATTAAAGTTTGAAAAGCATTACTCTAGAGTTTTCTGGGTGAGTATAAATAACAGTTAGCATTCCAGTTATAAAGTGCCACCTTTGAAAAATTTGAAGATCGGAATAATGAATCTATGGGAAAACAACTAGAGCATATTGTAAATTGTATGCAAGTATGATGAAGTTCATTCTAAAGGAAAAGGTTGATTCTGAGGAAAAAGAATGATTCACATAACTGGGGAGGGTTAACATATATACCATATCTGGAAGGTCCTAATTGAGAGGAAACATTGGTAAGGATATTAAATTATTGGTAATCTTCCTGCTATGGAGAATTGATTTGAATACTCAATGAGCTTAGAACCTAACATATGCATATTTATTTGCTAAAATAGTAGGAGTACAATTGCAGTATTTATTTGTGACAACAGAAACATTAATATTTAAAGCCATTGTTTGCCTTTGTCTCCTGCTGATAACTGTTTTCCTTAAAAGCACTACAAAAGACATTTTGAACAGATGGTGGCTGGTTTTCTCTATCCTGCATCCCCTCACAACTGCCACCGAGCCTCACCATTCATTAATCTTCCATAGACTTCCAGTAGCAAAGCAACTAAATTACACACATGCACACACTGAGGCCAGCATTTCTGTCAGGCTGAAATTAAACTGAAGAGCACTGTGCCAAGTCTTTTAACCAAACTTCACTATAAAACAGTTAGAAAAGCAAACATTTAGCTTGGAGGCTGATCCATGGATGTCCATTCTTAAATGGAGAATTTTGGCAGGTCATTAGATCTTAGACAACCTCTATGGTGTGTCTGAGACATTTTAGGGTGGAATTAAACTCTCAAAACATCTGGTTTGAATTCACCTTTACTCATACGTGTTTTAAAAGAGAGCCATTTTGTTGATCTTTGAAATGAACAAAAATATCACAATGATGCTTTCACCAAACTGTTATCACCTGCTGCTTAGAAGCAAATAAAATAATACTACAGATTCTTTAATTAGTAACTGGAATATATCTTCCAGGCTAGATACTTTCTGTCCAACAAATTAAGTTTTTAGAATTCAGAAATTCTTATTTTAAACACACATACTTAATTTCTTTTTTTTTTTAACTTTTATTTAATGAATATAAATTTCCAGTGTACAGCTTATGGATTACAATGGCTTCCCCCCCCAATAACTTCCCTCCCACCCGCAACCCTCCCCTCTCCCTCTCCCTCTCCCCTTCCATTTGCATCAAGATTCATTTTCAATTCTCTTTATATACAGAAGATCAATTTAGTATAAAGATTTCAACAGTTTGCACCCACATAGAAACACAAAGTGAAATATACTGTTTGAGTACTAGTTATAGCATTAAATCACAATGTACAGCACATTAAGGACAGAGATCCCACATGAGGAGCAAGTGCACAGTGGCTCCTGTTGTTGACCCAACAAATTGACACTCTAGTTCATGGCGCCAGTAACCATCCTAGGCTGTCATCATGAGTTGCCAAGGCTATGGAAGCCTTCCAAGTTCACCGACTCTGATCATATTTAGACAAGGTCATAAAAGACAGAGTGAGGATAGTAACCAATGATCCTAAGAGTGGCATTTACCAGGTTTGAACAATTATACAGCATTAAGTGGGGAAGAGGACCATCAGTACACACAGGTTGGGAGTAGAGCCATTGGTGGTAGAGTAGAGGTTATGATTACAAAGGAATGAGGCCCAAGTGCACTAGACAGGGCCTAGAACAAAGGACAGAGTCATTATTAGAGGAGCTAAGAAAGGTGCTGTCTAAGCTACAATTAAGTTTTCTGATTGAGAGGCAAATAGAACCTGATAGAAGGGGCTTGATAATAATCTGGTGGGCTTTAGGCCTTGTAAATTCAGAGGCCCAGACCTATCTATCTCTTCACATGGGGTATATCCTAAGGGAGGTGTGAACCTCCTAGGGGAAGGCACTCTGTTGACTTTCATTACTTGGCTGGCCTGGGAGGAGAGCTGGCCAGGTAAAGGCAGGGGGCATCTCTAACAAGAAATTTACAGTTCTGCCTGCAATGTTGCTGACCCTACTTGACCATCCCCTCAGCTGCAGTGGTCACTTTGGAAGTTGGGCTGAGTGAAGGGCTTTTCAGCTTAGAGCCAATAAGATCTGTGGCTCTGACCTGGGCATCCTTCGACTCCAGGGCAGGTCCATTTCCAGTGATCCAACTCTTGGCAGAGCTGCCAGGGCTCTTCACAAGCTGACTTCTGCTGAAGCCCAGGCTTACCACATTGAAAGCCACTGCAGTGGACTGGCCTGTTGGGTCTCCTTGAGGGCAGATCACTGTACAGA
The DNA here is from genome assembly GCF_033115175.1 of Lepus europaeus. Lineage (NCBI taxonomy): Eukaryota > Metazoa > Chordata > Mammalia > Lagomorpha > Leporidae > Lepus > Lepus europaeus. Next base: position 41,900,910 of record NC_084832.1, on the reverse strand, counting down.
TCAGCCATTAATAGGCCTGCCACCCATTGCTTCTGATGCCGAGCTTTCTTTTCCTCCTGGTTTGTGTTAAAGCAGACCAGAGGATGCAAGTCAAGGGAGTGCCCGTTTCCCATCTCTAATCTTCGGTGGCCTGAACTACAAGTCTATAGTCACAGGCATGTTCTGTAGTAGTTTTTCTAAGGTAGACAATGCCCATGAGGAAAATTATATTCTCACTTTAAAACTTTCTTTCCCTTTGGTCTGAAAGGGAGGTTTTTTCTACTTACTGTATACTTCGCTGATGGCGAAGTGAATCTAGCTATGAGATTATTATTTGAGTTCTTATTTTGGCTATGCTATTGCAGAAAAATGTTAGCCATCTCTTTTATAAGGTCTAAAGATTAAATTGTGCATCCTACAGATTCCTTCATAATAGAATTAGTTTCCTACCTTGAAGAGAATAGAGAAATGAAAGAACAAGTTGGGCTTAGAATAGAGAAATGAGGGAGCAAGTCCTAGATCGCTTGCTGACAATAGCAATATCACATGAATACTTAGCAAACCGTTTCAACCATTAGATAACAACTTAAGAAAACATTTACCAGAAGGTCCAATGCCTTCTATAAATTTTAAGAATCATGTATTTGAAAACACCTCTTAAATATCTAACATGGTGTAGTTTGTTTAGCCAGTAAACTTAAGCACAACCATCTAAAATGTTTTTAGTTTCTTTCTACCAACAAGTCTAAAACATATGATACACAGATTCAGGTCCCACAAATTAAAATGTATCTTTGATTGATTTTAGCAGCTTAAATTTATGGACAATCTTATCTATAAGCCATTTAAAATAAAACTCTTAATAAAATTTCCCCATGTGGACATACAATATGTACACACATATAATATAGCATAATAGACCAATACATCAATTTTAATAATAGCTTTTAAAATCTTTAACTCTTTTTGTAGATTGCCAATTGATTTGAATTGCTTTTTCTTTTTAGTAACCTCAGTTAACCATACTTTCTCTCAGTTGGTACTGTTAATACATTATTGGCTTCATCTGTTTACAGAGCCATCCCAAAGTACTGAATACAATAAAAGTGGCTGGAAAAAGTCCATAGGAACCTATAGGAGGACAGCTAAACACAGAACCAACAACGCTTTAGTTTTATGAGCAGCAGATATTCAAATTTTTGAAAAAAGCACATATTTAAATAACCCATAGCTCTTAATAAAAATTCAGCTGTTTTTGAACAATTAGAATTTAACAGACATCAAGAGAACATAATAGATTACTTTAACACATTGCTTTAACAGAGCATCAGAGTTTAATTCTATGTCAAAGAGAAATTGAGCTTCCTGTGATCTTTTGCTGTGAGGTTTCCTTCCTTTACCTTCTTTCATATTGGTGACCATGTTTCTGTGTTTCTGTGTGTAACACATCTTTAAGCATCTTTTGCAGGGCAGGATGAGTGGCAACAAATTCTTTCAGTTTCTGTTTGCTGTGAAAAGTCTTAATTTCACCTTCATTCACAAATGAGAGCTTTGCAGGATATAGTATTCTGGGCTGGCAGTTTTTCTCTCTTAGTACCTGGGCTATGTCTCGCCATTCCCTTCTAGCTTGTAGGGTTTCTGATGAGAAATCTGCTGTGAGTCTAATTGGAGATCCTCTAAGAGTGATCCGACGTTTCTCTCTTGCACCTTTTAGGATCTTTTCTTTATGTTTCACTGTGGTGAGTTTGATTACAACATGTCGTGGTGAGGATCTCTTTTGGTCATGTTTATTAGGGGTTCTATAAGCTTCCTGTACTAAGATGCCTCTGTCCTTCTCCAAACCTGGGAAATTTTCTGCTAGTATCTCACTGAAAATGCCTTCTAATCCTTTCTCCCTCTCCATGCCTTCAGGAACTCCTAGAACCCGAATGTTGGGTTTTTTAATAGTATCCTGTAAATTCCTGACAATATTTTTTAGATTTCTAATTTCTTCTTCTTTTCTTTGGTTTGCCTGTTTCCTTTCCTGTTCTCTGTCTTCTAAGTCTGATATTCTCTCTTCTGCTTCGCCCATTCTGTTTTTAAGGCTCTCTAATGTGTTTGTCATTTGATCTATTGAACTCTTCATTTCATTATGATTTCTAGTCACTATCAGAGTTTCTTGTTCCACTAGTTGTTTCATTTCATTTTGATTCCTCCTTAATATTTCACTTTCACGAGAGAGATTTTCTATCTTGTCCATGAAGGATTTCTGTAGTTCAAGAATTTGTTTTTGAGAACTTCTTAATGTTCTTATCAATTTTTTGAGATCTGCTTCTTGCATTTCTTCGATCTCATCATCTTCATAATCTTGAATTGGGGTGTCTTTTTCATTTGGGGGCGTCATAGTTTCTTCCTTGTTCTTGTTAGCTTGGTTTTTGCGTTTGTTGTTTGGCATGTTGGAGATATTTGGTTTCTTCACTGTGGTGTTTTTTCTTGTTACACTATGGCTCTATATTAAGTGGACTGTCTGCTTTCAGTGGAGCCTTAGAGGCTTGAGATGAGTGTGGACTGAGAGCTGTGTTTGGTTCCTCAGGGTTGAGGGTGTGTCAAGGATGACACTCCCAGGTTAGGTGTGGTAAATCTCTCTTTCTTTTTTTGATTTAAAAGGGAAGTAATTCCGCACAGCTGAACGTAATTGGAGGTAGTTAGCAGGCAAATGATATACCCACAGGAGCCAGAGATCGGAAGCTCTTTCCCAAGGACCACACAGGGAATCTCTGCTGCCCTCAGTGTGGGCTCCAATTCTCCTGCAGTCTCCCACTGGGTTGCCAAGTTAGATGCTAATCTCCTGTTATTTCACCCCTCCCCACAGAGTCAGGTTTTTCTGCTAGGCTCAGGGCTGGTGCAGACCTGAGGTCGCCCTGCTTATGACGTATGTCCAAAATGGCGCCTGCTCTGTCTTGCTCACCTGTGAGAGGTGAGCGGAGAGAGAGAAACTTGTGTCCGTATCAGTCACTTTTTTTATTTTTTTTTCTCTCTCTTCTAGTTAGCCTGGTGAACTTTTCCCCACGGAGTTTCAAGCCTCGTTCCCTCTAGCCTCCTCTTTCCACTTGCCTGCTGGTATCTCGGGCTATGGAGGTTCGGCTCACCTCGCGTTCCAGCGCTGGTGCGTTGAGTCTGCCGCTGGTGTCCCGAACTTGGGCTCCCACGCTCTCCACGCAGGTCCACTGTGAATCACTAGTTCCGGAAGAGTTTCCTCTGCTGTTTCATCCCCTACTCTTCCTTGACACTGCAGTATCTCCACTTATATTAAACTTTCTCTCCCCCCGGACTAAGTGTGCTTCCTGCCTATTCCGCCATCTTGCCGCCTCCCCACATACTTAATTTCTAAGGATAAATTATAAAAGACATCTTTTAAAACTAATTTTCTATTTTGATGTAATTTCAGATTTAGAGACACTTATAAGAATACTGATTCTGTTCTCTTTACTGAAGTCCACCTAATTTTTAAAATTTTATCAAAATTGCTTTATTACTATTTCTGCCTACATATTAAAATATGCACTGAATTTTTAATATTATTTACGTAAACTAGAAACATGTGTATATTTCCTAAGATCAAGGACATTGTCTTACTGGCCACAATAAAATTTTCAAAATTTGGAAATATAGTATTTATACAATGCTATTTATCTGGTCTACACTCCATATTCACATGTTGTTTCATCAGTTGTCCAAACAATGTCCTTTACATGTATTTTTTGTCTTGATTTAGGATTTGATCCAGCATCTCACATTGTGTTTTGTCATGTCTCTGGCATCCTTCAGCCTGGAAAAGGCCCTTGGTAGTGCTTTAACTCTATGACCTTGACACCATTGTTGATGGCAAGCGATCATTTCTTAGAATGTTCTTTAAGTTGTATAATATTTCCTCATAATTAGATTCAGGTTATGGTATTTGTGGGAAAGAATATCACATAGGTGATGCAAAGTCCTCTTAGTGTATCACATCCAAAGGGACATGAGTTTGATTTGTCCTGTTTTGAAAACTTAGATCACTTGACTAGGGTGGTGCCTCCTGGTTTTCTTTATTATAAAGTTATTATGTGTCACTTTGTAATTAATGCCAGGCATCTTTGAAATGCACTTAAAATGTCATAGAAAATAATAGGAAAATGTCTAACTTACAAACAAAACACTAACTTCCTACTTTTATAAGTAGGGATATAAGAATTTTGTTTTGACAAAAAGTATAATTAATCACACTAAAATAAGAAATACTTTATATTGCAACATATTTTTTATTGTGAATTATTTCAAAAGGTCAAAGGATTATAACTACAGATGAGAAGCAATGGTTTGAAGTTAAGTATAACTGTTTCTAGTGTCATATATTTTGAACCACATTTTAAAAATACAGACGTATTTTTGAGATAAGATTAAAAACAGAGAAATCCTAAAGCAATCAAATTTGTGTTATTGTTCTCTTTACAAATTACAACTTAAGTTGATTACAGAAAGCTATTGACTGATTTAAATATTAGTATCAAATGCAATTCTGAGATCTTAATTTAAAACAAAAGTGACTACATTTTAGTTTAGTGGAAAATTAACAATAAAAATAATCTGCTTAATTTTTTATAATTGTAGAGATTTTATAATTATGGATTTTATATTTTTACAACTTCAAAAGCTTAAGATATTATAGACTGAAATGTCTGTACTGCTTTTTATAAATTTTGTTAAAATTAACTACAAATCTGCTAAAATCAAATTACATAGTTAGGTTTTGATAAAATTCAAAATAAAATATTTTATATAAAATAAGCAATATTTTCTGTTGGCGTTTAGTGATTCTTCACAGAAAAGAGTGAGAAAATTGACATTTTTCAAGTGTCTACTCTGTATCAGGGTGTATATTAAAAATGTTTTATAACATGAATATGTTTAAAGGCTTGTCATGGAACAAACTAAATCCACCTGAAACTAAAACAATATGGTTATAATTTTGCCCATAAACTGTGTTCATAATTTGATTTTACCCTGTATGGCTATATTTCAGAGAATTAGAGGAATAAACTCAAAGGTGGGTTATAAAATACAGGCCCGAATAGGTGGTTTTTGGGAAAAGTTAATCTGAACTGAATGCAGAAGTGATTGTGAGGGCAGCTTTTATCAGTCCAGATAGTGGACAGATTCATGGCTATATCTTGGGTGAGGAGGTCCAGAAAAGGATACATGAAAACTGTAATAGCTAATAAAGGAAAAAAAAAAAAAAAAAAACCTCTCTGAACCATTGAGAACATAAGCATCTTACCAAAACTTAGGGTAGCAGGAAGTGGAAACGGAACTTTTGCTTAGGCTTGAAGACTTCTGCCACAGAACAGCTGCACTCATCGGGAACCCTGGTGGTGCCTTAATAAGTGCTACCTTAGTAAAATGCCTTGAGAGAAGAATTCATTGCACTCAGCCATGCTCATCTCCACTCATTCAGTTAAATATTTTTGAGACATTAACACTGGACAGACACTATTCTAGGCATGGAAGTACCAGCATTCAATACAACTTCAAAGAAGATATATTACATTTTGATTATTTATTTCAAAGTTCAGAGAGAACCATACAGAACCTGTTCACATATTGGTGTGTGTCAACATGACTTAATGGCAGATGATTGCCTATGTTTTGATATAGGAAGAGCCAGCTGTCACAAATGCAAACTGTGAAAATCCTTAAGGACTTCCCAGATTTCCTGAAAGCGCCTATATTCGTACAAAGACAGGTAAAAATGGCCAGGTTTTATGCATATCTATGTGGCCAAAAGGTTATCTCTGAGGTTTAGAAATTCTAAATAAAACATCCAAAAAATAAAAATTGGCCTTTCCATAACAAAAATTCACACTAAATTGCTGTGTCAACTAGCCAAACAATACACATTTGTAAGCTGTATTATGCAATAATTTGGAACATCACTCCATGTCTTAGTTTTCTATTGCTGCTGTAACAAATGTCCACAAACTTAGTGACTCAGACAGTTGTAAATTTGTACTCACAGAGATTTCAATAACTTAAATATGAAATGGGCCATACCAGGTTAAAATCACAATGTTAACAGGGGTGTGTTCCCTTACAGAAGTTCCAAAGTAAAATCTGTCTGGCTGCCTTTTCCAGTCTCTAAAAGTTATCCACATTCCTTGGCTAGTGGTCCCCTTCCATCATCCAAGTTTGCAAAAATCCTGTTGGTTCCTTCTAACATTGCATCACTCTGAATGCTTTGCCTCGTCTTTCACTTTTAGGGACTCTTATGTACACATTGGACCTACACAGATAATCCTGGATAATCTTTCTATTTTAAGATCTGGTCATCAGCAACCTTAGTTCTATCTGCTTTCTTAATGAACTTTGCCATGAAACCTAACATATTCATGGGTCCTGAAGATCAGGACACAGACATCTTTATTTTGTGGCTGAGAGCCTTTGCCCTGACTACCATGCAGATGTTGCTTAATTGGTATACAGACAAGGATAATTTGGTAAGAGCATCAGTGTGAAAATTAGATTCTGCCATAAAAATAGAAAGTTATTTTTTCTCATTGTATTTCAAATTATTTGCTAGACTTCTATTGCTCTAAAAGTTATATTGCCCAAAGAGTCACTTTCAGACATTCCTACAGAATTTATACATAGGATGAAATCATGTTCCAATGCAGTGAAACATATGAGATTTATTTATAACAACAGAAAATATCAACTTTGTCCTTATAATAGTGTTTTAATAAATCTCATGTTGTATATTAATCCATGGTGTACAATTCATATAAATTTTTTTTTTTTTGACAGGCAGAGAGTTATACAGTGAGGAAGAGACAGAGAGAAAGGTCTTCCTTTTTCCGTTGGTTCAATCCCCAAGTGGCCACTACGGCCAGTGCGTTGCAGCCCATGTGCTCCAAAGCCAGGAGCCAGGTGCTTCCTCCTGGTCTCCCATGTGGGTGCAGGGCCCAAGGACTTGGGCCATCCTCCACTGCACTCTTGGGCCACAGCAGAGAGCTGGACTGGAAGAGGAGCAACGGGGACAGAATCTGGCGCCAGCTTAAAATATTTTCTTAAAAATGCCATATTCCTAAAACATTCATAAGTCAGACATTGGTTTTGATACCTTATCCTTTAAGAACTGTATACAAAGTAAATTTTACTTCCAATATTGTAGGTCTACAGCCGTCTCAGTACTCAGACAAAGTCTTAGAATTTAGGAATTGGAGGAAAGAGATTGTCTATGATCTTTTGGTCACTGATTCTTGCTTTCAGCTTTTGCTGAATGACAGAATTTTGAAAATTATTTCTCCACTGTGTTATTTCTTGCTATTTATGTGTTTGCTGGTGCACATGCATATACACACACACATACTTTACTGATGATCAAGAAGGGAGGAATAGCTGATATACATACAATAACCTCTCAGAGCTCTTGGCTCAGAGCATATGATCAATAACTACTTTTATAATTTATTAAAAGTCTAAGAGACCATGAAATCGATTAATAAATTGATTTTTAGTTTAGGGAGAAGAGAATCTATTAAAATGTATGTCTTTGATGCAAGATAAACCTGGACTTAAATCCTAGCTCTGCTTCTTATGGATCATAATTGCCCAGGTCCCTCCCATTCCACTGTGTCCTGCTACCCATTAGGAAACTGCAGTGCAGCTCAATACACATCTGTTGGGAAATGGGCATGGTGGCTAGCATGTGGGGATCAATGAGCCATTGAAACTTCCATCCCTGCATGGTCTGATTAGAGTAACTTTATAGTAGCTTTCTCACCTGTATAATGGGAATACTTAAATTGTTAGGTTCTTTTGAAGAATAAATGGACTGGCACATGAAAAGTAATTAGCAGATATATAATTCCTGCTCTAAAGTCTCTTTCTTGTCAAAAATTTTTGAATTTTCTTTTTGTTGTTGTTCCCCAAAGCTCCATTAACAGTGTTCATAATACTGACAGTCATTCAACTCTGACCTCAAATTTTAAGCCTGTTTTACGCTGAGGAAATCCATAGATATCAAATTACTTTAATGTAAGTGTACTGTATTCAAACAGTAGTTGCAAGCAGTGCCAAGATATTTCTGATACATTCCTGCTATGAAATTCTTGATTTTGTCTATCTTGCCAACCTAATAGTGTGTGCCTACCTGCTTAATGAAGCTTCACGACTCTTACGGATAAACTGGGTAGAAAAGACTCAAAGGTGTTCTTATGACAAATGGGCTTTTGAGATCCACAAATGAGATAATACATTTCTTAAAATTGTAAGATTCTTTGGGGCAGTAGTTGACAGCTGTGTACAAGCATGGGCTAATTAAATGACCAGTTTGGGGAGGTGCAAAGAATCTGGGAAAAGATCATACCCCGCTAGTCAGTAAACAATGTTAATTTTTTTACTTTATTTATTTATTTCTTTGACAGGTACAGTTATAGACAGTGAAAGAGACAGAGAGAAAGGTCTTCCTTCCTTCGGTTCACTCCCCAAATGACTGCTACGGCTGGCGCTGCACCGATCTGAAGCCAGAAGCCAGGTGCTTCTTCCTGGTCTCCCATGAGGGTGCAGGGGCCCAAGCACTTGGGCCATCCTCCACTGCACTCCCGGGCCACAGCAGAGAGCTGGACTGGAAGAGGAGCAACCGGGACTAGAACCCAGCGCCCATATGGGATGCTGACACCTCAGGCAGCGGATTAACCAAGTGAGCCACGGCCCTAATTTTTTAAAATGTATTACAATATGCCTAATAATAAAATATAATGTTCAATAAGTTCTTTTTTTATTAAACTTTTATTTAATGAATATAAATTTCCAAAGTACAGCTTATGGGTTACAATGGCTTCCCCCTCCCAAAACTTCCCTCCCACCCACAACCCTCCCCTTTCCCGCTCCCTCTCCCCTTCCAATCACATCATGATTCATTTTCAATTCTCTTTATATACAGAAGATCAGTTTAGTATATATTAGGTAACGATTTCAACAGTTTGGCCCCATATAGCAGCACAAAGTGAAAAAAAAATACTGTTGGAGTACTAGTTATAGCATTAAATAAGAGTGTACAGCACATTAAAGACAGAGATCCTACATAATATTTTTTTTAAAATTAATTTTCTATGCCATTTCCAATTTAACACCAGGTTTTTTTTTTTCATTTCCAATTATCTTTATATACAGAAGATCGATTCAGTATATAATTAGTAAAGATCTCATCAGTTTGTACCCACGCAGAAACCCAAAGTGTAAAAATACTGTTTCAGTACTAGTTATAGCATCACTTCACATTGGACAACACATTAAGGAGAGATCCCACATGGGATGTAAATACACAGTGACTTCTGTTGCTGACCCAACAATTTGACACTCCTGTTCATGGCGTCAGTAATCTCCCTAGGCTCTAGTCATGAGTTACCAGGGCTATGGAAGCCTTTAGAGTTTGCTGACTTTGATCTTATTCCGATAGGGTCATAGTCAAAGTGGAAGTTCTCTCCTCCCTTCAGAGAAAGGTACCTCCTTCTTTGATGGCCCTCTGTTCTTTCCACTGGGATCTCACTCACAGAGATCTTTCATTTAGATCTTTTTTTTTTTTTTTCCCATGGTATCTTGGCTTTCCATGCCTACACTACTCTCATGGGCTCTTCAGCCAGATCCGAATGCCTTAAGGGCTGATTCTGAGGCCAGAGTGCTGTTTAGGATGTCTGCCATTCTGAGTCTGCTGTGTATCCCACTTCCCATGTTGGATCTTTCTCTCCCTTTTTGATTCTATCAGTTAGTATTAGGAGACACGTGTCTTGTTTGTGTGATCCCTATGATTCTTTGACCTATCAGAGCCATCAATTGTGAACTGAAATTGATCACTTGGACTAGTGAGATGGCATTGGTACATGCCACCTTGATGGGATTGTATTGGAATCCCCTGGCACATTTCTAACTCCATCATTTGGGGCAAGTCTGATTGTGCATGTCCCAAATTGTACCTCTCCTCCCTCTCTTTTTCCACTCTTAAATTTAACAGGGATCACTTTTCAGTTAAAATTTAAACACCTAAGAATAATTGTGTGTTAATTACCGAGTTCAACCACTAGTACTAGAACAACAACAACAACAACAAATACTAAAAAGGATAAAGTATTACATTGTACATCTAGAGCCAGGACAAGAGCTGATCAGGTCATTGTTTCTTGTAGTGTCCATTTCACTTCAACAGGTTTCCCCTTTGGTGCTCAGTTGTCGTTGATCAGGGAAAATAAATGATATTTGTCTCTTTGGGTCTGGCTTAATTCACTCAGCATGATGTTTTCCAGATTCCTCCATCTTGTTGCAAATGACTGGGTTTCATTGTTTCTTACTGGTGTATAGTATTCTATGGAGTACATGTCCCATAATTTCTTTATCCAGTCTACTGTTGATGGGCATTTGGGTTGGTTCCAGGTCTTAGCTATTGTGAATTGAGCTGCAATAAACATTAATGTGCAGATGGCTTTTTTATTAGCCAAATTAAGTTCCTTTGGGTAAATTCCAAGGAGTGGGATGGCTGGGTTGTATGGTAGGGTTATGTTCAGGTTTCTGAGGAATCTCCAGACTGACTTCCACAGTGGCTTAACCAGTTTGCATTCCCACCAACAGTGGGTTAGTGTCCCTTTTTCCCCACATCCTCTCCAGCATCTGTTGTTGGTAGATTTCTGGATGTGAGCCATTCTCACCGGGGTGAGGTGAAACCTCATTGTGGTTTTGATTTGCATTTCTCTGATTGCTAGTGATCTTGAACATTTTTTCATGTGTCTGTTGGCCATTTGGATTTCTTAACACTATATAGCTGGGATGTTATTTGTTTATGGTGGGGAATGTAGATTGGTCAAAAATGGTAATAATCTAAAATTATTTAATACAAACCGAACTATTTTGTCATTGATCAATTCACTATTATAAATAATGGATTATGTGTGTGTGTGTGTTGTGTGTGTATTTGAAATGTAGTAATCCTTGGAGTGGTTCTTTCAGTTTTTAGATAGCTTAAAGAATAAGCACAACTTTAAAAATCCAATTCAAACATATTTTTTGAAATGTTAATCCTAGTTTGTAATGGAATTGTGATATTTTATTTTGCAGTCAATTCACCATTAAACTGGGAAAAGCAGTGAAAGTTGTATTTAATTCTCTAATTTTCTAACCATTTAATTGTTATGGATCCAAGTTTATACAAACAAGCATCTTGAAAGTACAGACACTTTGGAAAACACCCTGCAACAAGGAGCTTTAGCCAGAAATACAAGGAAAAATACTTTGAGGATGTGATGGAAAGAACTAGTAAAGAGGACAGTGTGATTCAATCTACTTTAAGAATTTTATCTGCTTTCCTGTTTTCAAAAGGGTTTAACAGTTCTTTTACCAAGAAAACAATGGCATCACGTGAGAGGAACATAGGAAAAGGCAGAAGATGAAAAACATAAATAAAATATCAAACATAGATCACACTGGTATTCGTATTACTTTCTAGTTACATGCATTACACAAGAAAAGATTTGAAGAAAATTTGTATGAATGAAATATAAGGGACTTTTCCCTAAATTGTAAAGTAGATTAGTTTCAGTAGATAGTTGACAGAAAATAAAAATCACAGGATACTAGTTGGAAGAAATTGAAAATCATATATTGCAAACTTATATAGCAACCGGATGACATTATCTGGTTGACAAAAATTAAAAGCGAGAGGCTAATTGTAAACAAGACTAAAATCTGTTTAATTGTGGGAAAATAAAGAAAATTTAAAAGGCAAGTCAGAGATGCTTAGCACACTGATCACACTCCAGGAGCCCAGTGATTATCACCGTCAAGGCATTTTCAAACAGCGCACAGTAATGGAAAACATTGCAGGCAAGTCACAAACTGAGATCAAGCCTGTAAACAAATAGAAATACAACTGGAAGGGAAATGTGTTAGAAGAAGGTTTAAATTATTCAAAAATTTTAGAGGTGGGTAATCAACCTTGGAAATTATTACAGTGCAAAGGCATTTGCCAAACAAAGTAATTGGGAATTTTTTATAAAACTTCTTATCTTCATCCTTAAGTATAAAGAAGGGTGTTAGGCTCAGAATGAAAATTATAAAGCTCATATATATCTGAGAGGGAAGACGTTATTGCCCTCCATTTACTTTGTCCTCTCATTCTCCTGGATTTTTCTTCTAAATGAACTGCTACCATCTTGGAAACTGAATGAGCCAATGCACTGTAGAGGGGCATAGTCACTCTATGTTGAAAAGCTACGCCATTTTGTGTCTCCCTTCTCACTTGTTTGCCATCTCCTTGGTACACCAGGTTTCAGAACTGAAGTTATGAGAAGTTGGAACTTGAAGGAACTGGGAGCATATAAAAGAAGGAATCTGCCTGAATGTGCAAGCCCTAATTTTGCTATAGGTTGGGGGATGTAAGAGCACTAACAAGTGATTATTCATTCAGGCAATTTAATTCAAGCTCTATTTTTAGAATTCCTATTACATTCCAGATAATGTTGCAAACACTGTGGAAAGGAGGGTGAATAGAAGCCCTGCTCCTATGAAGATCATTCCTAAAGAGAGACAAACTGGAACAAGGGAATAAAAGTGAAATAGCTTAAGTAATAAAGGAGGTAATGTAGAAGAACTTAACATACAAAAATTCGTCAACTCTAGCCTACACGTGGCCTTGGTTTTCATAACTTCTCCTCCTGTCCTTCTTGATAATTGCCCAATGAATGTGCAGTCATCCTCAATCATTTCTGAAGCTAGAGGAACTTAAGCTGACTGCCCATACTAAAGCTTGATAACATTTCTACTCCTCTCCTTCAAATTTAAATATCCCTTTGAAGTCATTCTCACACTGTAGCATTATAAAAAATTATTTATTCATAGAAAAACAGAATGGCTAAAAAAATTAGTAATGTAAGATGGAATTCTAGGGCTGGCACTGGGACATAGAGGATGAGGATGGGGCCGCCGCCTGCAGTGCCGGCTTCCCATATAGATGCTGTTTCAAATCCCGGCTGCTCCTCTTCCAATCCAGCTCACTGCTATGGCCTGGGAAAGCAGTGGAAGATGGCCCAGGTGCTTGAGCCCCTGCACCCGAGTGGGAGACCTGAAAGAAGCTCCTGGCTCCTGGCTTCAGATGGATGCAGCTCTGGCTGTTGTGGCCATCTGGGGAGTAAATCAAAGGATGAAAATCCTCTTTCTGCCTCTGCCTCTAACTCTGCCTCTCTGTAACTCTGCCTTTCAAATAAAACAAATAAATCTTTTTTTAAAAAAAGATGGAATTCTAAAACTATTTATCTGAATCCAGCAAATGAGAAACAAAGGAAAAAAAAATCAGAACACAAGGGAAATAAGTAAATTTGTGCAAAAAATGTACATTTGATGTTATCAAATAAACACTTTAATTAAAAGACAAAGATTGACAGAAAGTTGAAAAAGGCAAGACCCAGCTATATGCTTCTATAGGCACCACTTTAAATAAAGGACACAAATTAATTGAAAGTAAATGGATCCATAACATATTTTGCAAATAGTAAGTCACTTTTAGTGACTATATGAGTATCAGAAAAATGTTTTTAAGATAGCATTGATTATGAGAGATAAAAAGAATATTATATATATATATATATATATATATATATATATATAGAATAAGGGCCCATTCATCAGGGTAAACTACCAATTACAAATGTGTACCTATCAAATAATAGATCTAAAAATATGTGGGGAAAAATTCACAGGATAAGCATTTTCATAATTTTCATAGTACCTGTGATACCCTTCTCTCAGAAACCAACAGAAAAAAAAGATAACTAATAAATATATAAATTGTCTAAAACATGCTACTCACAACCTTAAACTAATATGTATTTATAGGACACTATTTGTCTACTGCAGAATACAGATAGTTTTAAGGTAAATGTGTAAACATGGTTCATTCAACAAAGATACCAAATGTTGATTCTTAAAACAAGCCACAGGAAATTTAAAATCATTGTTATTGTACAGATTATGTTCTTTTACTGTGCTGGAACATATTAGAAAACAATACCAATAAAGCATATAAGAACATCCTTCGTGCAATGCTGTAAAAGTTCTGAAATTTAGCAACACACTTCTAACCATGAATTTAGGAAAAAAAAAAAGGAAATCACATGGAAAATAGAAAATAATGCAAACTAAAGTATAATACAAATTCAACTATCAAAATTTATGAGCTGCAACTGAAGGAGTGCTCTGAGGACAATGTATAGCATGGAATGACACTATCAATGAGAAATACCTGGGATGGGCTTTGTGAGGCAGTGGGTGAAGTTACTACTTGCGGTGCTCTTATCCCTTGTGAAAATACCTGGTTCAAGTATCCACTGCTCTGTGCTTCTGATCCAGCTTCCTGCTAGTATGGCTGAGGGGCAGCCGAGATGACCCAAGTACTGAAGTTCCCGACACATGTGGGAGACCTGAATGGAGTTCCTATCTCCTGACTTCCACCCAGCCTAGCCCCAGAGCCCTGGATGTTTTGGGCCTTATGGGAATGAATCAACAAATGGCAGATTCTCTCTCTCTTTCTATCTCTCTCTCTCTCTCTCTTTCTCTCTCTGCCTTTCTAGTACATAAATGAATAAATCTTTGAAAAAATTAAAGGAAAAAGACAAAAGTGTGAGAACTCAACAAGTACTACTTTAGCTCAAAAAAAAGCAGTCAACATCAGTAGAGAAAACCAAAGTATTTAAGAATAGAATCTAGAAGAACATGAAAGAGACAAAAATAGAAGATGAACAATGTCAATAACTGGTCTTTAAAAAGAGAAAAAAATAGGTAAACATCTTCACAGAAGGATTAAGCAGTGGAGGGTGGGAGGAGAGCAACTCAGTAATATCAATATCGAAAGAAGTGTTATTACTACAATATTGTAAATACTTCGAAATGTTAATGATGGAATAGCAAGATGAAATATAAATATTTATCAAGGAATAAAATGCCCAAACAAATAAAGGTAAAAGATGGTATAATAATACCCCTATCTATTGAACATACTGAATTCAAAATCTCCTTGACAAAAAAATAAAAACAAAAAATCAAGAAAAATCTCTAAAACTTGATTTCACAGGTAAATTGCATAAAATTTTTGTGAAATAAAATGTGACACCAATCAATTCTTTCACTATGAAGAATGAGAACACTTTCCAATGCCATCTAAAATGTTGACATAAATCCAAATGTAAAACTCAACAAGGACTTTGTAAAAAAGCAATAGCATACAGACTAACATCAAACACAAATGTAGGGTCGGCTCTGTGGCCTGGTGAGTGAGGACGCCACCTGCAGCACCAGCATCCCACGTGGGCGCTGATTCAAGTCCTGACGGCTCCACTTCCAATCCAGCTCTCTGCTGTGGCCTTGGAAAGCAGTAGAGGATGGCCCAAGCCCATGGATCCTTGCACCCTTGTGGGAGACCCTGAAGAAGCTCCTGGCTCCTGGTTCCAGATCTGTGTGGCTGTTGCAGCCAACTGGGAAGTGAACCAGCAGATGGAAGACCTCTCTCTCTCTCTCTCTCTCTCGCTCTCTCTCTCTCTTTCTCTCTGACTCTCACTCTCTCTGTGCAACTCTGACTTTCAAATAAATAAATAAATAAATCTTAAAAAAAACATCAATTTGAAAGGAAATTTTAATCTTATTTTGGGCTGTCATTGAAAAAAGCCAATAGCATAGACATCTCAATTAGCTTTCATAATTTCACTTAATTTATTTGAAAGGCAGAGAAAAAGAGAAAGAGGTACATCTCTTATCCTTTAATTCACTCCTCAAATCCTCACAAAGGCTGAAGCCAGAAGCAAAAACTCAACATGAGTCTCCAAAGTGAGAGACAAAGACCCTAATACCTGAGTCATCACCTTGTGCCTCCCAGGGTGCACATTGGCAGGAAGCTGGAATCAGGAGCAGAGGAAAGAATCAAATTCTTATATACCATGCAGGCATCCCAAGTTGCTAACTGCTAGGCCAAACTCCCACCCCCAGCTTATGTAATTCTGAATAAAAAATTAACATGGAACAAATTTTTGCTTGATAGATGCCAAAACTGTTGCAACTAGATTGACTGCAAGCAAACAGTAGAGATCTCAATGAATAATTGAGGTAAATGGAACCAGGACCCTAAAGAATTTCTTATGGAACTGGTACAGGAGATGAAACATTGCTTGACTACTGCCATCCTAAAGATAAGGTACAAGCTAAGTAATGGCTACCAAGAAGTGGAAGTATCCCAGTGAAAGCAAAAGCCAAAGGTAATGGGAATCATTTGTGGGTTACCCAAGATATATTTTGTTTATTGGCTTTTTGGAGGACCAAAGAACGATAAAGTCTTATTAGGAGAGTCTTTTAAGAAACTGAGCCACTTACGGAAGAGAAACACACAGGTAAGCATCCCTTGAGAGGCCTTCTCCATGTCAGCAAAGAGCAATGTCCCAGCCCATTCCTTCTTTCATCAAAGAAGGCCAATTTTTTGAAAAATCCAATGTTGAATCATTAGAAATCCACCTTACAGCCCTGATTTGGCTCCTTCTGACTTCATTTTATTTCCTAGTGTTAAAAATATCCATAAAGGGGAATAAACGTTTGGTCTAGTGGATGGTATTCCGCAACCCACATCAGAGTTCCTGGATTCAATTTCCAGCTTCAGCTCCTGACTCCAGCTTGATACTAATGCACCTGAGTGCCCATGGTGATAGGTCAGATAACTGGATTCCTGCCACCCAGTGAGAGACCCAGATTGAGTTCCCAGCCCTTCATTTTGGCCTTAGCCCAGCCTTGACCCAGTCTCAGCTATTACAGACAGTGTAAGAGTGAATCCACAGATTAAAATGTCCTCTCTGTCCCTCTCTTTCTTTCAAATACAGAAATAAAAATCCCATAAAATTATGGGACTATCTATTCTTTATGGATACACTAAATGGCTGGTGTCACCATTTTTTTTTTTTTTAAGATTTATTTGAAAGGCAGAGTTACAGAAAGGAAGAGGCAGAGAGAAAAAGAGAGGTCTTCCATCGCTGGTTCACTCCTCAAATGGCTGCAACAGCTGGAGCTGGGCCAATCCAAAGCCAGCATCCAGGAGTTTCTTCTAGGTCTCCCAAGTGGGTGAAGGGGCTCAAGTACTCGGGCCATATTCTGCTGCTTTCTCAAGCTATAACAGGGAGCTGGATTGGAACTGGAGCAGCTAGGACTGTGACCAGAGTTCAAATGTGATGCTGGAACCACAGGTGGTGGCTTTACCTGCTATGCCACAGTGCAGGCTACGGTGTCATTATGTACAAAAATGTTTTGACTTGATGGAACTTCTGTTGAGAAATTCATATACATATGTATATGACTATATCACTTAATTCCATTTTTGCCTGACCATTTCAAAATCCCCTCTACACCTATTTGTACCTGTTTTGACAAAAGTCACAATGCAGTTTGAAGGCAAGAAGAAAGCCTTGTTACAAATATTTTGGGAATTGCTGGCTATTCACATGAACTAAAATCAACAACAATTTCATCACATAGTACACAAAATTTAACCAGAAGTGAATTATACAGCAAATTTAAAAGTATACAAATATTTAAGGATATGAGAATGTTTTTGCAATCTGTGGGAAGGAAATATTTGTCTTGCAATAAATATATTTATTTAACCAAATTATTAGCAACTATTTAGCTTAAAAAGTAAGATGCAGAAACACCAACCATAAAAATTAATAACTAGAAATTGTTCAAAGTGTAAGGCTTTTTCTTTTCAATAAGCACCATAAAACAAATGAAAAGGTCAGTAAAAACTGAGAATATTTACAGCATGAATATTTGAGAAATAGCTTGTATCTAAAATACATAAAAATAACTACAAAATACCATGCAGTTTGGAAAATAACACTTGCAAAGGGGAAAGATAGATATACACACCATGATGTACTAGGGCACAACTACTACAAAAGCCAAGCAAACAGACTAATAATGCCAAGCTTTCATGGGAGTATGAAGCTGCTGGAACTCAAGTGTATCCAAAATTAGTATTCAGTTACTATTTAACCAGTCATTCTACTCCTATTTGTTTACCCAAGAAAATGGAAATAGGTATCTACACAATGAATCTTCATAAATGTTTATACCAGCTTCATTTTTAGTAACTCAAATGTGAAAATCATGTCTATCCACAGGTACAGCTATACAGTAGAGTAATTTACTCAGCACAAAACAGAATGGGATGCTAATGAACACAACACCATGGGAAATTCTATAAATAATTATATAGGAGTGGGCATTTGGCATAGAAGCAAGGAGATTTTTTTGAGCCACTGTCCAATGTTTTTAAGATTATTTACTTATTTATTTATTTGAAAGATAGTGTGACAGAGAAGGAAAGATGAGGAGAGAGAGAGAGAGAGGGAGAGAGACAGAGACAGAGACAGAGAAAGAG
The DNA here is from genome assembly GCF_033115175.1 of Lepus europaeus. Classification (NCBI taxonomy): domain Eukaryota; kingdom Metazoa; phylum Chordata; class Mammalia; order Lagomorpha; family Leporidae; genus Lepus; species Lepus europaeus. The sequence goes on along the minus strand of NC_084832.1, from coordinate 41,882,462 downwards.
AGAGAGAGAGAGAGAATCTTCCATTGCTCGTCCATTCCACTCCTTAAATGGCTACAACAACAGATTCTAGGCCAGGATGAAGCCAGGAGCCCAGAATTCCAACCAAGTTTCCAAATGGGTGGCAAGGGTTCAAAAACTTGTACCATTTTCCATGGTCTTCCCAGTTGTATTAGCAGAGAGCAGTGTTCCAACTGGAGCTCTCAGTACTCAAGCCAGGACTTCAATATGGAATGCTGGTCTCCCAAGCCTCAACTTCACCTGCTGTACCAAGACATGGTCCCCAGTATCCCATGTTAGAGTGCCTTGGTTTGAGCCTTGGCTCTTCTGATTCCAGCTTCTCTTCTTTTAGTGCACACCCAGGGAGGCATCACTGATTGCTCAAGTAGTTTGTTCTCTGTCGCCACATAGGAGTCCTAGGTCCAGGCTTTGGCTTTACCCAGCCCTCCTGTTGCTGGTGTTTCGGAAGAAAATCACTGAATACAGTTAATCAATCAATCTCTCTCGCTTATCTAATTGATTAAATAAATACATAAAATGCATTTGAAAAATTAAATAAAAGCTTTAAACATGTGCTTTAGGTCAGGTGAAAGAATATGGGAAAAATACATAGTATATGATGTGAATGAATTAATATAAAACTCCATGAAAAGTGAAGGTATCTGTTATAATGAATAGCTGACAGGTGTTTTATTCTGACCAGGAGTATGCAGAAGGATGAAATCTACAGGAGCACAAGGAGACCTTGGGGGCTGACCAAAATGTTGGGCGTTTGTGGTTTCGTGATTGAATACATACTGTATAACTGGATTCATAAAAGTGTACACTTTGAATTGATCTAATTTTATGCAAATTTTAACAAAACAAAGTTAACAAAAACATAAACTAGGTGATTGTAGAGTTTCCTCCTCATCTGGGTCAGGGATGTAGAGATCCCATATTTTAAGAAATGCATAGGTATACATACAATATAATACAATAGTATTTGAGCATTAAATCCTTTTTAATATCCTGTCCTCCATAATTCCCACCTCTTTCTATGAGTGAGAAGTTCAGGTGCCTACCAAATGTTTGGTGAGGAGGGGAAAAGGAGAAGACAAACCAGGTACTAAAGACAAGTTTACAGTTCCCCTCTTCCTAAGTCTGCTTCTTGCCTAAAAGAGGTTGGAGTTGGGAGAAGATGTAATTAAACATAACTTTGAGATTTTCCTAATGCTAGATTGAAAATACTATTAGTCTTCAACCAATTTTTACATCTAATGTTGCAGTAAGATTTTTAGTATATCCTAGGATGACCAAAATCATCATAGACTTTACCTATATGTTCATTTAGAATAAGGTCAGGAATTAGTTTCACTGAGAAAATTTGCATAATTAGTAGGAAAAAAGAATGAACTATCTATTGGATTTTATTCAAGAGATCTGTTTGTTTAATGTAACTGTGACTAAACATTTACTTGTTTAAAAAAAACAATAGAATGATAATGTGTTAATTGCTTTCAAAAGGTCTTTTGCAGATTATAAAAGCTTCTCCCCCAATTTTCTACAAACCAAAGCAGGAATGTATAAAGAGATAAAAGGGCGATAACTTTCACGCTGTATTCACTAGTAGTAATGACTTGTTGAATCGACTTCACTATGTCTGCAGCTGTCAAACGAAACTTTTAATGGAAAGGACTATAAAACTGGAGAAGGATAAAGAAATTATAGACGTGAAAGATCAAAGTGATTGAACAAGAGGTTTAGGCTGAATTTGATTAATGAAGGTTTATTTAATCTGTTTGGCCCCCAAATCACTCATTCCAGCTTTTCTATTTTTCTATGAAATCATGGTCTAACAACAAAATGTAACACTTAACACATATCAGAAAGTAAAACAACCTAGATCCATCCAGTCTGGATCATTTGAATGATCTTAAACAATTGTTCCATTTCAGTTTCTTCAGACTCTCTTTAGAACCTGGAAACACGTTTTACATCAATAGCCATACGACCCAGAAAAGAGGTCTCAATTATAAGAACCCAGAAGGATGAAACAGGGAGATGGTATAGTGAAGTTCCTCAGGTGGGTCTGAGAAGCCAGGAAGGAATAGGAAGTAAATTTTCAACAATCCTACAATTTGGAATTAGATTCTATGAAATTTTTTGAGGTAAGCTCCAAAGTGTGTTGTTAAAGGTCTCAGCAAGTACTTTTTAAAAAGATTAATTTTATTTATTTGAAGGACAGATTTATTTTGTTTATTTAACAGAGAGATAGGGGTAGACAGAGAGAAAGAAATCTTACTTATGTTGCTTCACTCTCCAAATGTGCACAACGGTGAGTACTGGGCCAGGCCAAAGTGAGGAGCCAGGAACTCCACCAGGTCTCCCCCAGGATCTTCAGCCATCTATCACTGCTGCCTTCCTAAGTGCAGTGGCATGGAGACTAATCAGAAACAGAGCAGCTAGGACTCAAATCAATGCTCATATATGGGATGCTAGAGTTGCAGGAAGCAGCTTAACCTACTGCAACACAACAACAGCCCCAGCAGTTATGTCTGTCAGTTTTTAGTATTTCAAATGTCTTCAGGTGGGGCATTTGCTGTCTAGTTTACCAGTCTTTAGAACTTCCTTTCACCTTATTCATAGATGCTTTGATATTTACCATCTATGTTTGGTATCCTTGATCTTGAGCTTGGTACACTTGTCACTATCAACTCTGTGTGAACAGAGATTGGAGCTCTCTTGCTCAACACTATGACTTGATCACAATTCCCAGAATATGATAGGCAATCAACTCATTGTACTCATTTAGCTTTAGCCTTCTGCAAGGTTATAAACCTGTGCCACAAAAAGCTGACAGTGATTCCCAGAGATAATATTGTAAGCCAAATATGGTATAGAAAAGTGGGAAGAGCTAGATTTTAGGTGCATCTATAAATATGACTCAAAATTTTGAGAAGCTCTCAAATTCCAATGGAAGCAGTACTTAAAACTTGCTCTTTAAGTGCTGCAACTCAACAGTTTTCTCTTATTCTATCTCCAAACAATGAGTTGATTGCCTAGAGTGATATAATATGCCTTTTTGCAGCTACTTCTGGGATATCCCAAAAGTCTAACAATATTTGCAGGCAACATCTTAGCTACATTTGAATATCTCCAGGGGCCAGCATCTGAGATATTACTGCTAACATACATGCCCAAGGAGATTCATTTAATACTAACAAAGGAGCTTCAAAAATGGGATAGGTTGTTACCCCACACATAAAGCAAGACTTTCTCACTTTTATTAAATTTCTGAAAATTCTTTGAAGCCAAGAGATTATTGCTTTTGATTTTCTCATCATCCACATTATTATGTGAATAATAAATGTTCCACAATTTCTTGGTGCATGTGTGAGGTCACCAATCCCGATATCCAAACCCAATTTGATCTGGGGGTAGGACAATGGCCAAAAAAGAGTACTGTTCATGGAGATACTATTTGCAAAATAACCTTAAGATTTCTTTCATTTATAGTAGTCAATATATAAACAAATTTTGAGTTCTCATAGAACCAGCAAGTTTCTGTATATAATCTCCCCTTGTGTTTTGTTTAGCCTTTTTTCTTCCTCCATCTTAAATTACTTCATTCATCCCAAAAATATTAGACACCAACAAGTGCAACAAAACTTTCTGTAAGTTTATTTGATTGTAATATTTATATAAATTAAAATGGTATAGAAATGTCATGAATACAACTTGGACTTTATATGGAATTTCTAGTTTTATTATTCTACTTGACTGAATATACAAATTTCTGATTGAAGACTTTTATAACTAAAATTAAACAGATGACATTTGTTACCTGAGAATGGCTAAACATGTTATTATCTTTTTCATCCTGGCTATTAAATTTCCATCTCAGATCCTTCTTGGTTCTGTTAAAGATCCTTTTCCAGTGTAGAAAAGAATACTCAGATGGGCAAACAGTAATTCCACAGACACTTCCATTGTTATGTGTACAGTAGCCATAATTTTAAGGATGGGGAAAATTGTCAACACTATCAAAATATTATTGCAAGAAAAAGGGGTTACTACATTTTTAAACCTCTGACTAACACGAAATCAGCATATTCTTCCTTTCTTTTATTGCCATAAAAATTGCTGATGTAACCACTATTTCATAGGTAACTTATCCCTCAATTTGTGTAAAATATCTCAGGTAAATATGTTCAGACTTATGTGTATATAAAACACAAAGAAAAATCTGTATATTTATAAATGTAGCTACAGCATAGAATTTTTCAACATTAAATAACTAATATTCTGAGGCAACTTATTGTAAAAATATTTTTAATTCTCTTTACAGTATCTCAGATGCATACATGGCCAAATTTCTCAGTGTTTCAAATAAAAAGGTAATTTAGTGTCACCATTTGTCATTTTCAACTACCTATAAATCTGAATCTTGTTCTAATTATTTCTATAGCTATTAAATCTATTGCATTAACTTTTGGACTTTCATTGGTGAAATAATTTAGATTAGTTTGCAAGTTCTGAATAGATCCTGAAGAGAAAAGGATTATAGAAGTAATGCAATAATTCTTTATTAAAATGCTTCATTTGATTGACATACAAGTGTAATATACACAATTTGATGCATTTGAAGATAATATGAGTGTATGAGAAACATTTAGAGATGATCATATAATTCTTGAACATTCATTCCTATTGTGGGAGATGGCCTTGAAGATAGCCACGTGCTTCTGGTACTGCAAAGAACAATGCCACACCATATTTACACCCTGGGATCCGGGTTGCCTCTGTTACTTATTTCTGGTAGAATGCAGGAGTGATGTGACATAACTTTCCCTTTTAGGTCACAAGATGGCTTGCAGTGTCTGATGGACTCTTGTAATTGCTGGGAGAAGTTAGCTGCCATGCTCTGACAAATCGTGGAGAGAGAAAACACACACACACACACAGAGCAAGAAAGAGAGAGTAAATTGCATGTAGATAGTAAAAACATCCAAGAAATTTGACATCAGGTATGTGAAGTATTAAGAATTTAAATTATAAGCCAAGCCGAACATTCAGATGACTCCATTCCCAACCTCTAATCAAATTGAACAAGGGATTCCAATTGGCCAAATGTGATGTGAAATTGTAAAACTGTAAAAGCTAAAAATAAGTTGCCTTACATTTTTGTTTTCTTTTGGGGATGATGGGGTGATATATTTTGCTGACAAGTGGTATAGAATTTTTTGCCAGGAAAAGGGATATGAAAATCACAAAAACCTCAAAGGCATAGCACTGTTTTGGAACACAGTGATGATCCTAAACCAAAGGGCTTCAATGAAAATAAGAGGCTACTTCAAAAAATTAATGGGAAATGGAATTAAAAGATAAATTTACTTTGGTGAGAAAAATTCAGAAATCAAAGCATAATTTTTCATGATACACATTTTCCATTAAGTTATTTAACAATCTTCATAGTAAAGGTTAAGAAGAGAAGAGTAAATTGCTATTGGAAGCTGAAACAAAAGGAGACATACGTTATATAGTGATACAAAGATTTGGCAAAATTCTGGAAAATAGAAATATTCTTAGTAAACTAGAGTAATTAGCGAACGAAATTTTTACTCAGAGTGTAGAAAGTGCTAGTTAACTTTTTTAACTGCCATGATAAGGGATGTCTAGAGAAACTATAACAAAGGATCTGCTCGTTTTCAAGTCAAAACAAGAGAAAGCATTTCTGAGTCAAGACTACTAGGTTCAAATTAAATGCCTTGAAATCATGTTTCACATCTCCAGAAAGAATTCTTACATAAGAAATGATGTCAGCTCACAGGACCTCTGTTAAGACCTCAAAATCTTTTTTACCAGTACATAGCATGTTTAAGAAGTGTTGTAGACTAGAAGAGCTATGTGTACACTGTTCTCCTTCTTGTATGAAAAAAAAAAAAAGTGTTCTTGCTCAAGACTTATTGTGTGCCTGGTACATTTATGGAATGCAGATATCTTTGTTTCACAATTATCAGGTTGTAAGTGTTCATACTTAAGGAATCACACCTGAGGAATTATACCACACACTTTGAACTACTTAGATTATGAATGCCCAGGCTGGAATCTGATCACAAATAGAATAAGCAGTTGGGACTGAGTACATTTTGAAAGCAGGAAGAATATAAACTATTTGTAGCCAAGGGTGTCTGCAAAAGCTTTGCTAATCTTCTCTCTGAGGCAGAGTAAGGGCTGAGCCTGTTTATGCCTTAGCCGATAAAACCTAGAGGCACTGATGACGTATCCTTTCCTGGTTTATATCTACAAGAAAATTGACAACTTCCACTTCTTCCTTATAGAAAGCAGGTCCAATACCTTAAGATGCCCATTCTCCAAAAGAGACCACACGAGAACTGAGATATCAGACTTGAGTGAAGGCTTCTTGGGCCTCCCAGCTAATTTAATTAAAACCATAATTTGGGACCCTAGAAGTGTGTACCCCTAGGGGACTCATGTCCCCCTTCCAACTTATTCTCCAGATGCCTTGGACAGAGACAACCCCCCCCCCCATGCTTTTTTTTTAATTCTTGGAAAAAATCAAATGGGAGTTCCTTTAGGTAGGTGAAAGACAATAGGCAAGAAAGTAGGTGAAAGAAAGTAGGCAAGACAAAGACAATTCTACTTAAAGCTTATTTTCTGGCAGTGGGCAGATTGATCTCATATAAATGGGAAATAAATACACAATTTGATTGCAATTTTCTGGAAAGTGGAGATTTACCCTGAAAATTGTTCCAATGACAACTACTAGGAAGAGTGAGTGCCGAAAGGCTGTGACAGTGGTTAGATAAGTGGTAGGTATGGGAAGTTCTGAGGAGGCACTGTCTGAGAGGTAAGGAAGGATGGCCCTAAATAGAACTTTGGCCAACATGGGAATTTATTCAGAGGCATATCTTGCATTTTGTTGTGAGTATTTCAAGTGAATAGTTTGTACAGTTTTAACTTTAATAAATCATAATAAAAATATATTATATAATATAATCCTTCCAAAAATGACACATAAATCTATTTCTCCAAGAGAAAGGAGACTGGAACCATATCCCTTCTACCAATTGTATTTTATCCTAGATTTGGTAAATACAACAAACCATCTCATTTTAAAATAATTATTCCCAACCACTCTAAAACAAAAAAAGTAACAATAAAAAAGAAAGAGCAACTAAGTCACATCTGTTTCCTATAATTTCTTTAATTATTACAACTTGATTAGATTTTCACATAAGCAATTGCTCCTAAATAGAGTTATTTTCTCAAGCAATAGTGGATGGAAAAGCACCATATTTATTTCTGTCATGTTTTATGTTTCTTGGCTTTACTTAGAGCTCTTGGTACTGTGCAAGTGTATTAGGTAGGCATGGTTTCTCATGGGACAAAATGACAAAAAACTGTAAATACGTATGAAGTAAATGAAGAGTAGGATATTGACATACGAGAAAGCTCTTCAAGGAACCAGAGATTTCTTACAATTATTTTATTAATCAGAAAGGGCATTCTAGAAAAAATTTAATGAATTGTTTGATGAAGAAGTGAATAGGAATGTCTACTGAGAGGTAAGGAACCATTCATTGAATTCTCAAGAATAGCTACAGCTTTTTGGTGCCTCCGTCTGCCTGTTCTGCTATAACAGAACACCTAAGACTGGATCATTTATAATAAACAAGAATCTGTCACTGTTACTGAGACTGGCAAGTTCTAGATCAAATCATCTGAAAGTTCTGTGGCTTTGTGCAGGCTGCTGCCAAGTTGCCACCTGTTGCTGCGTTCTCTGAGGGAAGGAATGCTGTGACCTCCTATGGACAAGTGAGCCAAATGCTGTGTGAAGTCTCTTTGATAAGGGGCTTCATTCTATTCATGAGGGAAGAACATTCATGTCCTAATACCTCTTAAAAGCCCCACCTCTTAATCCTACCCTATTGGCAACACCTGAATTTTGACACAATCAAACCACATCAGTATGTATAATGGAAATTCAAACACATGCTTGATTATCTGGATGGATAATTAGAAATATAATAGTAGTCAATGTGATTTTGGGTATTTCTGTAATTGTCATATGTTTGTTTATTTACTGAAAATACACTCTGTTCCAGATAAAAGTTTTCCAATTTTCTGAAGTTCCCCAAAAGCTTATTGTGCAAAAATCATCCACATATTCTATCAAATATTAATTAATTCAAAATTATAAAAATCAAATTATGAAATCTTATTAAAATGTAATTAAATCAAAGCACATATCATCTACTGCCCTTCCAAATACCATTTGTATTTGACTAATTACAACATGGATTGTCCTGGTCTATCTGTGTTTTGTCTTAGAATGAACACACTGCTTTCCATATTTTTGCCTTAAAATGTATATAATGTTTTTAACTGCATGGTTATTCCTCCTTAGATCATAATGGAAGGGAAGAGCATATACTAGGGGGAATGAGACTTTTTGTGCTATTTGCTACATAAGTTTCATTTGCAATTCAGAAATTCACTGAGAATTACAGGGTATTAAATTAAAGGGATACACTTAATTGACAACCATTTAATGTGAAATCATAAAGAAAAAATATATTGCTAGAAATACTTAGATAACAGGAAAATAATCACTTTTCATTTCTTAGAGAACTATATAAATATGTATAATTGTTTTGTAATAAGCCACAGAATAAAGAAAATATGGGTTGGCATGAGAAATGTGAATCTTCCATAACAACAGGAAGTAATTTTGATCCACATATCTATTTAAATATGTAGACTTTACATGATTAATATTGTTTTTAAAAATAAATTAGTTGGGGGCCGGCGCCATGGCTCACTTGGTTAATCCTCTGTCTGTGGCACCGGAATCCAATATGGGCGTCAGATTCTAGTCCTGGTTGCTCCTCTTCCAGTCCAGCTCTCCGCTGTGGCCTGGGAAGGCAGTGGAGGATGGCCCTAGTGCTTGGGCCCTGCACCATCATGGGAGACCAGGGGGAAGCACCTGGCTCCTGGCTTCGGATTGGTGGAGCTCCGGCCGTAGTGGCCATTTTGGGGGTGAACCAACGGAAGGAAGATCTTTCTCTCTGTCTCTCTCTCTCACTGTCTAACTCTATCTGTCAAATAAAAAAAAATTAGTTGTGGCCGGCGCTGTATAAAGAGGGTTAACACCCTGGCCTGAAGTGCTAGCATCCCATATGGGCGTCGGTTCAAGACCTGGCTACTCCACTTCCAATCCAGCTCTCTGCTATGGCCTGGGGAAGCAGTAGAAGATGGTGCAGGTCCTTGGGCTCCTGCACCCGTGTGGGAGACCCAGAGGAAGCTCCTGGCTCCTGGCTTCGGATCGGCACAGCTCCAGCCGTTGTGGCCAATTGGGGAGTGAACCAGTGGATAGAAGACCTCTTTCTCTCTCTGCCTCTCCTCTCTCTGTGTAACTCTGACTTTCAAATAAATAAATAAATCTTAAAAAAAATACCAGCAACCCCATCGGTTTTAAAATAAATAAATAAAATAAATCAGTTAACTAGCACAAGTTGTTTTTATTTTTTAATGATGTGCATTGAAATTTGATTCAGTTATAAAAAGGCTATAATGATATTTAGTTTTATGAAAAAGCTATAACATTGCTTCTTTGAGATTTTGACTTCATTAATTACCAATTCATAAGTTGTGTCACATGTTCATTAATTAATAATAGTACAAAAACCTATAAATTATATTATTCAAAAGTGCAACAAAATATCAACAAGTTCAATGATATGATATGTGGGTTTTTTTTTCTTTTGAATATCCTTAAGCTTTTGATGTCTGATTATATAATTAATTCCTGATGAATCTATTTGCTGATAATGAAAAATGGGATTTGTAATTGTTTGGAAAAGAGAAGCTTTATTCCACAGTCCTAACTCCCCTAAGGAACAATATCTAAACTCCTATTGGGTAAGTTAGAGTAAGCTTTGAGATCTAATTATTTCTAAATCATATTCTTTCACCCTGTAGAGGGGGAACTGAGAAGAAAAATTAAAGCTAACATAACTTTGGCATGAATTCTCTTCTCTCTGAAAATGTAGCTTTGTGAATCACAGAGAATGAGAAAATTATTGTAAAATTCCATGCATATGCTTACTTGGTCTCTTTTTCTCCCCCTCTCCCTTTTTTTTAGCTTATCAAGGTAGGCAAACATAGCAAACATACCAACATAGCTCAAGAAAGAGGGAACTTGTCAATCCTTGGCTCTCATTTTACATATAAAGGTGTACTATTGGAGCAATTAGGTTAATAATGGTAATGAGAATACATTTAGATTAATATTATACCTGCTTCATTCTTTGTATGACACATTCAGCGTTTATAAATATGCTTTCTTAAGGGACCACATTCCCCAATATATTATATTTTATCTATATTTTCTGATTTTCATAGACCTGGTTTTCAATAGACTTGGTTTTCAAATATGTATTCATTAGTGATCTTCCTCACAAATATTCTTCACAAATAAATAACTGGTCCCATTTCTTGCCAAGACAAGAAACTTAAATGTCAAAAATTTCTATTTAAGTTTTATTTTCTACATGATGTAAATATTTATTTTCCTGTGTCTATATTTTTTTTTCCTAGAGTCAAACCAAGTTATTTCAAGCCCTCTTGTATATTGTATGCCATCAAATGTTTGAAGGACATGATGTTGTCTGTTGTACTCTAGGCTTAGCATACTCAACTGATCTTATCATTTCTCAAGTGATTTGTTTTTGGGTTCCCCACACCACTGTTATAAGCAAACATGTAGCCAGCAAATAGTTGTTGAACAAAACAAAGACTGAATTCTGTTTTGTATAGGGACAGATAGTAAATTAGAAAGATAAAAACATTCCCTAAGACTTTTAGCCTTTAAAGTGATGTTAGATTAAATGGGTAGTGAGATCTTGCCACTATATTATTCTAACTTCTCTTTGCATATAAACATAACACTGAAGACTTTGAATATTATTCTTGTAAAAATACAGAGAATTTTTTCATGAGAAGACTATGAAAACATAGCAATTATATCTCCTTTCTTGGCCCAATGAATCTGTTATCTTTATAGTAATGTAAATTTCAGAAAGCATTTTTCATACATGATTTCATTAGTTGTAGAAAATTCCACAGTATTGGGATTTGATTTCAATTCAAATTTCGTAGTCTTACTTTAAACAGTATATATAGGTATATATCTTTATATTACCATGCACATAATATATTAACAAAGAATATATTCTCATTTTTTTCAACAATGATGTCAAAATCATAGGTACTGAAATCCAGATGGTAGTTTAGAGAGTTATCTGTTACTGTATGTGATCTCATTTTTAGGCACTTTTTTAAAGAAGGCATTGAAGCATGACATCCCTTTTTTCTGCCTTTGCCTTCTTTATGGGATATGTACTCAAAGAGTGCTTAACAGAGCAGTGGCTTGTTCACACGGGAATAGGGAGTTTAATGAATCATACATACTTTATTTGAAAAATATCAATAACCATTCACTAGTCTATTCTTGCATAAACTGAATAAAAATTCCTATGTAAATGGTGCATAGCTTTTTTTATGAATCATGCTCTATTTTTTAGTACAATGCTAAATCATCTTAAAACGTGTAGTTTTACCTGCCAAGCCTAAGATAAATTTCCATCCGTGATTAAAGACTAGTTCCATTCCCTATAATCCTTGTCAATTATATGAATAGGCAGTAATGGAACACTTTATTTTCTCTGGTTATTAAAACACAAAATAGTAATGCAAATGCACTGTACAATGTCGCCTTACTAGATTGGCAGTGTAATTTATTTAATCAAATTCAGAAGTCATGACAGAGATGCAGGAGTTAGGCTCTTAAAGTCTATGTGGTACAAAATCAAGTTGAGCTACAATATGCCCACAAAAGATCAAACTGCAAATTTTAAGTATTTCAGAGATCTCTCTTATCATAATGGTTACATATAATTTCTAGTGAGAAAGGTTCAAATTTTATTTGTAGGGCTATAACTTTTTAATTCCATTTTTGACATAGAGTACCCACATTCATTCTAAAAGGAAAAATCCTTAAAGTCTATGACTATGGTATTCATTAATTTAAAAATTTTAAGTCATAAAGGATAGAAATTAGTCAGATTTGGATTTATGTTGAATATTAAATGCAAAGCATACAGTATTATCACAAGCAAAAGATATGAAATCCCTTGCCATTGGGCAAGGCTAGGAAGAAGAATCGGTGAATCAGATTTCAGTAAAAAAGTGTAGTGTTGCTGGATTTATCTCTATAATACTTATGACCAGTGCTTTGAGTGAAGATTTAATAAAATTAACACTACTTTCTTGATTTGTTTTTTTTTTTCTTTTCTTCTTAATCTTCCCTTCAAGATGAAACTCATCAGCACTTGACAAAAACTGCAAATAACAGCCAGATGCAGGAGTTGGTTTTATCTTTTTATGCAAGTATGTGGTGCTAATTAGTGCAAATTGATTAAACTTTAATTGCCTGATCCATGGCTAATTAATATTTATAAGATGAATGAACAGGAAAACCAGACATTTATTAAAACACTTTAATGATTTTTCATATGTTTTGACAAAGCAAAGCAAATAGATGTTATGAGTATGGATGTGCTAGACTAGGGGACTGTATCTGTTGCCTTCTACCTGTGAATGCCCTGAAAGTGTACATTAACTTTTTAACACATAGGCTTAAAATTTTTCATTCTTTAGATCTCTTTTCAAATTATTTTCACTTGTTTTTGGTATCATTCACCACATCATTTATGATATCACTTACTAAAGTAACTGATATTAACACCATGAATAAAATTATATTTTAGTTTGCTATATACTATATTATATATATATATACAGACTAGTCATGTTGTTATGATGAAAACTTGGATTTTGTAAGCAACAAGGTATATGGTGATATATTTTTAAGATATTAATCTTTTGAAAAAACAATAATTAGAAAAAATATCAATGAAGAGTCATTTGAATTTTCAAATTATGTAGCCCTGATATTTCCATTTAATTATACTAATGCCTAAATTTATAATCCAGAATTAAATCTTAAATATGAATATGTACAACTAATTTTACAAAGTGAAAGAAGCATACATGTAGATTTTTTAAATATAGAATAGATTTATTTCTATAAAATATTATTTTATTCATGATCAATTAAATAACTTCTATAAATAATGATGAATAGTGATGGAGACTTATTTAGGAGTATAAATGTATATGGCCAGTATCTTGATAATATTTCAGAATGAATTTACACAATATGTTCTCTATGAAAACTTTTTCAAAGAAAAATATTTAATAATTGGTAAGATTTTTATATACTTATTATATCCTACTTTTAACTTCTATGCTTAATGCTCTAGCAGATAAACCAAATAATATTTCATATTTTCTTGCATACATACCTCCACACATTGCACTATTTTAAATGGCATTTAGTCTTAACAAAATGATTGAATTATCTTCCATATGGAGTAGGTAAAAATTCAAAATAGTCAGTTATGTAATTATTATTTATTTTTAAAATTTAAGCTGTAGTAAATTCTATATATTTTCAATTCTCCCATCCTAAGATGATGCAGATTATATTAAAGTCAAATTAGTAATCATGATGGACTTCTGATGGGTCAACTTGGTTGACTACAGTCCACAATTATTCAAACAAACATGGTTATAGTTGTTGCTATGACAGTATTTTACAGAAGTGAATAAAGTCCATAATCACTTGGTTATCAGTGGTTATACTTTAATAACAAGCAAGATTATCCTAGGTAATTCAGTTGGACATGATTCAGCTGCAATGCCTTAAGAGAAAGGCCAGTCTAGGATGAAGAAATTCCATCTGATAACAGCAGCTTCAGCTTGTGACCAAGAGTCCCAGCTTGTCCTTGTCAGAAAATACTGTGAAACTTGGACTTGCACAACCCATAATCACATAAGATAATTCTTTAATTAATTTCTTAATAGAAGGCTGAGTGTTGTGACACCATGGGTTATACCCATTGTCTGCTATGGCATTACATATGAACACCAGGTTTGAGTCCCAGCTGCTTCACTTCCAATCCAGGTCCCTGCTAATAAACCTGAGGAAGCGACAGAAAATGATCCAAGAACCTGGGCTCCTGAGCCCACATGGGAGACCTGATGGAGTTCATGGCTCCTGGATTGGCCCAGCTCCAAAGGTTGCAGTGATTTCCCAAGTAAACCAGTGGATAAAAGATGCCTCTCTCTCTCCCTCTCTCTCTCTTTCTCTATCTTTATCTCTTTCTGTAACTCCTTTTCAAGTAAGTAAATAAATCTTTTAAAAATTTCTTAATATGTATTTTCTACTGAGTGTTTCTCTTGTGAAATTTTGGTGCATCAATTTATGTACTTTATAATTTTAGTAAGATATCATGTGAATGAATATGTATATAAACACACAATAATTGAATAAGTATGGATCATTGCATGCATGGATGTAAGAAATGGATTCATGTGTAAATGAGGTAAAGAATAAGATTTTAGAACAATGCTATCATTTATATTTAAATATTGAGTGGTGATCAAGTAGAATTGAGTAGATCTTGCACTTCTAGAAGAGTCAGCAAAATTACCAATACATGAGGCATTTGAATAATATTATTTCTATGTTGCAATTAAGTTTATTTGATTGAATCTGCAACTATAGGTTTGGTTCATATGACAAAGTGCCTTGTATAACAAGAAAGGTTTGTGGATTTATTTTGATAAGGGCGATAATGCTTAAATACTTTTAGAAGGGAAGAATCAGATTTGGCTATAGACGATCAGTTTGGTAGAACATTTAAGGTAGACTAGACTAGAAGAAGAAGGATGAGATAGTAGTTTTGTTTGCTTTGTCTTGTTTTTCTGCTTCTAATCTATAGATAGTGGTTATAGGGATAGATTGTAGAAAATTAATTTGACAGACATCAGACCTTATGATGCATTAAATGTGGGCAATGACAGAGGGAACAACTGAGATTCCTTGTTGGCTGATTTTGGCAATTTTGTAGAATATGATGTGGGTCATCAAAAGACAGAAAACATTAAGGAATGTAATGACATTATAGACTTTTTTAATTATGAGTTATATTTTTGCTAGTAATATATTTTCTATATACATTTAGGTCCACTCATGTCTAATGGGATATGGTAGAATAAAACATAAGTTTTCACCAAAACTACTGCATCCCAGAATTCAGCCAAAGCCAGCAGATGGTACAAGGCTTCAAAGAAGAAAGATTCTCACTTTATTGAAGTACATTAGAGAGGACGGGAATGAACTCAAGATCTAGAATTCAGATTCAATGAAAGCATATCAGGTCAAACTTTCACTTCTGGGTAATCAAAAACAAGACATAACAAAAGGAGAGAGAGGAAGAAGAAGAGAAATAATCAGGGTAATAAAAGGAAGATATTCAAGGGCCAGTATTCAGAAAGGTAAGAACAAACCTATATTCATCAAGCAAGACATACACACACACACACACACACACACATATATATATATATATATACTGAAAATATAAGACCTTACTCAAAAATTGAACAGAGAGGGACAGAGAGGGATCCTAGGTAGATGAGATGTTAGTGTATCCGAAAATAGTGATCAGAAGGGTTGGAGCTATGGTGCAGTAGGCTAAACATCCGCTAGCAGCACCAGCATCACATATGGGTGCTGGTTCTAGTCCCCACTGCTCCTCTTCCCATCCAGCTCTCTACTATGGCTTAGGAAAGCAGTAGAAGATGGCTCAAGTGCTTTGCACCTGAGTGGGAGACCTGGTAGAAGATACTGGCTCCTGGCTTCGGCTCAGCTCTGTCCTTTGCTACCATTTGGGATGACATTTCTCTCAGTACCTCCCTCTCTCTTTGACTTTACCTCCCAAATAAATAAAACAATCTTTAAAAAAAAAAAAAAACAGTGATCAGAATCTACTAAACCACGAGCTGTTTGCTTCTGAGATACAATTGATAAAGTAGGCCATCCAGATATAGACCATGTCCCTCTGGTTTTTTCCCATAGGTACTATTTGGAAAAGCACAACTTCATTGCAATTACTCAGGGCATTTTATACAGAGCATCTTTCATTCGCTCTACTGGTCTGAAACTTTTGCCTTGGCAATAATTAAGTCTGATCTCATAATTCTAATCCCTTACCACTTAAGGTGTGGTCTAGTGGTGAGCAAAATAGGTATCACCTTGTTAAAAAGTCAGAACTTTGGGGCTGGTCTTGTGGCATAGATGGTAAAGCTACAATGCCTGAATCCTATATGGGTACCAATTCGTATCTCATCTGCTGCACTTATGACCCATTTCCCTGCTGATGGCCTGGGAAAAGCAGCAGAAGATGACCCACATACTTGGGGCCCTTGCTACCTACATGGGAGATCTAGCAGATGGATGATCTCTCTCTCTCTCCTCTCTCTCTGTAACTCTGACTTTCAAATAAATAAATAAATCTAAGGGGAAAAAAGCCAGAAGCTCAGGCTCCATCCAATGTCTATTGAAATGAAACATTTATATTAACACATTCAGGAGGCAGTTTGTATACACACCAAAATTTGAGAAACATTCTCCTAACCCACTCTCACTTATACCTAGCAGACATCTCTGCCTACACCAGTGACGCCACTTATTCACCTTGTTCAATTTTACCTGGCCACGTGCCTTGTTAACACGGCTCTGTGTAGTGTGAGAGAGCTGACTCCCACAAGTATTATGTAGATTAGAAGACTCGGATTAGACCTCACGAAAGAACTTTTCTGATTTTCTTCTTTCCTCAACAAAGGTTCAAAACTGTGTTCACACAAACTCTCTTAAATTTAGGGGGATTATACAAAACCAAAAAACCAATAAAATGCTGAAATAACTGTTTGCTCTTTATAATTGTTTATCAAGTAATGTGTTTAAACTAATATTCCACCATAAAGAGGAATAAAAAGAAAAACGATCATGCTAATAATTCAGGAAAAGAATGAGTAAAGTATCATAGCATGAAACAAAGGGAAAGTCAGGCAGAACATCTGACTTTATTTCTTTACAATGCTGCTTTAGTAATTATGCAAGGATTTAATATCCATGTCCTGGATTCCCTTCCCTAACACAAATTATCTCTAAAATCGCTTCCATGTATGTTCATTACATTTTTAGAAACTGTGAGTATTTTAGGAGAAATATTTTATTTTGACAATGGCTGGATATTTAATTTACTTGTTTTTCTTTACAAATTTAAAACTGTAAAACCTACCTTAGACTTCACAGTTGAATAAGTTAGATGGAACTTTCTCTCTCCTTAGCTTGTTCTGAGTAGCATCATTTTAATAGTATCTTATTGCATGCATTCCTTAAAAGTACTTGTTTACTACTTCATTTTCAACCTAGAATATAGACATTGTTATACTTGGGTTTTTACCTGCTATGCCACAGTGCCAGCTCCAACTTGGTTTGCATATTGTGGCCATACTTCTAATCCATACTGTGTCAGGCATTTTCTTTTCAAATTAGAAAGACAAAGTTTTCCAACAGGTTGCTTAAAACTCAATTCAGAAAAAAACACCTGTAAAATCATGCCTGGGACAATTCATGTTTGAATGAAAACTAAGAGAAACAACTTCTGACAAGCTCATAAATTGTTATCTCTTTATTGATCCCCATTCCCAAGTCTTTTTTTTTTTTGCTGTTTTTTAAAACCTGAATTTTCTGTATGCATCAACTGTCAAGATGTACTGTAGTCACAGCATGCATTAGTCAGCATTTGCTACACCCAACAAACTACTCAAATTCTCAGTGACTTCTGATGGCAAACATTTGTCTCTTGTTCATGTCACATTAGTGCTATGCTTTTTAGGACATTTGCTGGCTGTTACTGAGTTTGGCTTGGCTCATTAAGCTTGATTGTAGTTGGTTGGACTTTGATGTCTCTGAGTTCTGCTGGTCTTGGGTTGGTTCTGTCTCTGCTCACATGCATTAGCCAAGGCAAGTTAGATGACTAAGGTCAAAGACGTTAGGATAGGCAAGCACTCTCTGCCTAGAGATCAGGTATCACAAGATTCCGTGACAAAGGACATGGACAATATAAACCACTTATCAAGACAATGAGAGTTTGGGGGGGGGGGGAGGGTGGAGAGGGATAGTTATCCAAACTATGAAAGAAATTAAAGGAAGGTAAAACTTTAGATCCACTTTAATAGGCTCAGGAAATATCAACAATTGGTGATTAGAAATCTAATCAAATTTTGGATACCTAAGGGTTGGAAGAGTAAATGGATGAGGAGGTATCTAGGTAATGAAGTAACCATGTAAATTTCACTGAAAGATTACCAATGTTATTCAATATTGTTTCCCAGAATATGCCAGGTCAGTCATAGGGAAGAAATATATAAGTACATTAATCTGTATCTGTTTATAATCCTATAAGTTATTGTAATATGCTTTTTGACTGTTGCTATATACCTTAAATAAATCACTCTGCTTCCTTGTTGTTCATTTAACACTACTGTCAATTTCAGTGTGGCAGCAGATGAGGAACTAGTGAGATAAATGTTTAGAATATACAATGCAAAGTAGACATCCAGGCTCCTGTGGAATCTTTGCTTACCTATTGATCTTTTCAAAAGCATGCTAAAAATTATTTTGAAAAAACATCAAATATTTCAACAATTTCATTTTTTAAAAAGGCAAAGATCTTTCTAGGGATTTGAATTGTGATTCTTATACAAAGAGCTTTATTCATTGAGCTTTCTTTTTACCTTCTAAACTCAGATTTTCTTTTAAGTACCTGTAGAAATTGTCACAATAGTCTTCAAATTCACTCAGATGAAACACAAAAATAAAAGCTCTCTTTTTCTCCTGATCTCATATCCCAGCCCTCTTTTATTCTTCTCCTTTTCCATCACTCACTCAGACTTCAATGGAAAAGTTCATGGAGGATCAAATAATCCAGCTGTTGTTTTCAACTTTTGCTATTTTAGTGTTTATTTTCCAAATTATTCCCTATTTTTCTACTAAAAATATCCTGCCAAATCATTATTTTTTCTGGAGCAAATGTGATGTTTTCTGTTGCTGGATATCTGATCCAAATTCAATATTTTTCTTGGCAGTAGGTGAACAAAATAAGTAAGGATTTTTTTTTTCCTTTCCATCACTTAGAGTCGAGGAGGAAGAACAGAATTCACACTAAAACCCACTTGAATATTGAGATAAATTCTTACCTTAACATACATTCACAAACTCTCTCGAACAAAACATGTTAAAGGGAGCTCCTATGTTCTTGCTGCATATTTGCACTCATTTCAACTTCTCCATTCATTTTTTGAATACACATTAGAAATGCGAGTTAGGTAATTCTGTATTTTCCAAATCATTTTTGCTTTTTATTTGAAAAACTTTTGTTAAAATGATAGAGGAAAAAAGCTCAGACGATAACAACAATGAAAAGCAAAATGAAATTATTTCATTCCACTCTGCCTTCAATCACTAAATCTATTTTAATGACTCCTAATTTTATTTCTTCTTTCAATTACTTCATAAAATGAAGCAATGGTCTTTTACATTTATTCATAGATTTATTAACTTTAGAATATATTTTTAACTTACAAAGTATCCTTACCTCTTTATTCTATCTAATGCATTTTTTCTTTAATGAAATTTTGATTTTTTGAGACTTGTAAAAAATGTCTAGTTCTAAAATAGACAAAATTTGTTATTTCACTCAAATTGAGTATCTTGAAGATGTTTATGGCCATGCCTTTCCCTTGATCATTTCTTCCCTCTTCTATTTCCTGATTTTTTTTCAAAAATCCATTTACATATACATTATCAAGACTGATAGTATTTTCATTTACTTTTTACCTATTATTATCAAAGTTTGTTTATAACAGCATCTAAAAAGTCACAAAACATAAAATTGTGTTATTTTTAAAGAGTATATCTGTTCCATCACTTTATCAGCGAAGTCCCTTTGCTTTTAAAGTAATGGCTCCATTGTTAATTGTTAAAAAACTTAAAAAGTTGGGAAATATAGGAAAATTTTGCAAGGAATTTTATTTTCAGATTAACGATGCTATTTTTTATTTCACATTAATGGTATTATCCCTCTTTTTCATTTACTATAATGCATGAGATTAGGCTGGCATTGTGACATAGTCTATAAAACTGCTACCTGTGGCATTGGCATCCATTATGGGAGCTGATTAATGTCCCAGCTGCTCCATTTCCAATCCAGCTTCCTAAGATAGACCTGGGAAAAGCAGCAGAAGAAGGTGCAATGTTTGGGCCCCTGCTACCCACATGGAAGACCTTGTTGAAGCTCCTGGCTCCTGGGCTTCCACCTGGCCCAGCACTGGCTCTTGCTGCCATCTGGGGGAGTGAACCAACAGATGAAACATCTCTGTATCTCTTTTTTTGTAACTCTGACTTTCAAATAAATAAATGAATCCCTTTAAGATAAATAAATAAATGTCAAGGATATTATTTTTTTTTTTTAAATTTTGGAACCCAACACTATTAGATGCCTTAAATTACTCCAGGCAATTATTAATGAATAGTTTTAGAAGAGAGCTTTTGAAGCAGACAAAATAAATCTGTTGCAAAATTAATAATTAACTCAACTTAATAAGAAAATTTTTATTAAAATTTGAGAGGCAAAAAAAGACAGAGATGGAGAGAGAAAAAAAGAAAGGGAGAGAGTTCCATCTGCTGGTTCACTACCCAAATGCCCATAGTGACAAGGGCTGAGCCAGACAGATGCCAAGAGCCAAACAGTCAATCCCATCAACTCAACTACATGAGCAATCATCTGCTGTTTCCCAAATTGCGCATTAACAGGAAGGCAAAATTGAGAACAGAATCAAAACTCAAACTCAGGTGCTTTGATGTGTGATGTGGGCAACGTAACCAGAAGTGTAAAAACTGCACAGAATACCTGCCCCACATGGTGATAAGGATTATGAAGAAAGATAAATCATGGAAGTAGAGTGATCAGGGAAAGAGCACCCTTTGAAATAAGGTATCAGAGAAAGTGTTTCATGAGAACAGACTTGGGAAACAGTTCTGAAGGCAATGAAAGCCTTAGTTAAGGGATGTGGGGCAAATCCTTGCAAGGCAGAGGAAAAGGCATTATAGGCTCTCAGGTAGACCTACTCTGGATTTTTTTTAAAGGCAAACTATAGACATCTGGAAGAGGGTGAGAAATCAAATGCACATTGTGGAAGGTTTATTTATCCCCCATGAAATATTGCTCACCACATTAATAAAATCTATGTCCAGTACAATCAAGAGTAAGGTAGGATTTGATCATTGGCAGTTTTGAGCAGAAGAGGGGCCTGATCTACTTCTGACATTAAATGGTTTGCTCTGGCTGCTTTGTTGAGAATGGGAACTTGAGAGCAAGAGATAAATAATAGATCCATCTGGTCACTGCAATAGTCTAGGTGAAAAATGCTGATAACTAATTTGAGGTGGTGTCAGAAAGGGAGAAGAGGAGAGAAGACTCAAGGAGGACTAAATTTTATTAGTGTGAACAAAGCAATAGCATGGAGTTACCATTGCCTTGTGTATGGGAGGCTGTCCAAGTGTCCTCTCATGTCCAATCAGGGAAGACATCATGTTTTAAGTCTGGTTGTGTAAATGTGAAGATGTCTTCTAGCAAAGTGCATGGAGACAGCCAGGAGGCAATTAGCTATGCAATTCCAAACAAAGTTCAGGGTAGTTTTTGTTTTTCTTGTTTTATATGAAAAAATCTTTAATTATACAATTTGTCTTTCTTTTTGCGAATTAATGGGACAAATATTTCACCAACATTTATGGAGCCTTTTTCCTGTGTCAGAGATGTTTGCTGGACTCAGTCATGTGCATTTCATTGAGGAAAGCATCCAACAGATTTGCATTCTCCTGCTTGGCTAGTAGCATAGTTGAGCAAAGGAGGTGATTAGAGCCAACAGAAAAATATGTGGTATGATTGCTGTAAAAATTTACTAGCAGTCTGAAGAAGCAAGATGTGCTTCAAGAAATGACCTGAATCCTCCTCTCATCCCGCCATAAAAAAGCAAGAAAGGGTATAACCAGGTATTACTGAAGAAAACACTCAGGTTATTCAAAGAAGGGCCAAACTGATGCAGGAGCAGCTGGCAAAGGTTCTCCATCTCTCTCTCCAGGATAAAAGCCCTAGTCCCTCCAAGTGACTCACAAAGTCCTCCAGAATCTGGCATCTGTTCTACTCTGGCCGCAGCTCCTCCCAGTCTCATTCTCTCTGTGCCAGCTGCAGTGTGATCTTGCAGCCAAAGCCCCCACATGCACTCCTGAGTTAGGGCCTTTTGCAATCTGCTCCTTCGTGGGAAGCTCTTGCTCCAGAGTACCTACCTCTTTCTCTCACCTGCCACAAAGCTTTGGTCAATTTCCTTCTCAAGACCAGCCTTCCTTTAATGGTAGCCTCTTTCTCCTGCCCCCATTCAGAACCACCCTATGCTGCTCTACTCACATTTTAACCCATCTCATCATCTTTAATCTTTTAAAATCTCTTATAATAATCTACCATATAACTTTTAGAATTAGATGTGTTTTTATGTGTCTTCTTTCATTAGATTATGAACTCCATCAGGATAGAATTTTGGTTAAGTTTATTTGTTGGTTGGTGTACCCCCAAGTGATTACAGCAGAGCTAAGCACATAATAGAACTTTATAAACATGTTGAAAGTTAAATGAATGAATGAAAAATTTTAAATGAATGAATGATTAAAACATTTATTCTGCATTTTAAAACTCATGCTCCTGCTAGGCATACGACTGATACTACCATGTTATTGAGGTTGTTTAAATCATGGTGCATTTAAAAGCATGGATCAGGCTTAGCACTGTGCCATAGCCGGTAAAGCCATCACCTGTAGTACCAGTGAAGTAGGCAGGCATATAGGCTAAGATCAATTAGGCTTGTGAGCTGGAAGACCACGCCTTCGCCACACCCCTGTGATACCTCACGCCCTACCTGATACCTTCACCACGCCCCAGTGTGACCTCATCCCCCTACCTGGCCACACCTGGGTGCCCTACCAGCCAATCAGGTTAATTAACCACTCCCCTTTGGAAGTGGGTTAAAAACCTGGGACACAGTGTGTCTGGCCCTTCTCTTCTTCCCTGGCTTCTTGCCAGGAGGGGGCTTGCTGTAGCCCTGCACTCTAGGCTTCCAGGCCTAGATGCTCCTCCATGTGGCTGGTTCCTGGTGCTTGGTATGAACATATATTTACCTCTCTCTTTTAAATAAAACACTCACTTTCCTATGCACCTTTCACATTAAGTATAAGCTTAAAATGTACCATGCTGCCTCATTTACCTGTGCCGATATTTAGAATTCTTCTCTAAATATTAGGCAAGAGCCCTCTCGGGCTTATTAATATTGGGGATTTAGTAATAAGCCCATGGTAAAATAGTATGGCACCCCAAATTCTGGTAACATATGTGGCACCCCATATAGCACTTCTGGGGAACTCTAAAGGACCACATTTTGGTGTAAATTTTAGGGGGTCATGTCCGATTTCACCGGCCTCCCATATGGGGGCTGGTTTGAGACCTGGCTGCTCTACTTCTGATTCCAGCTCTCTGCTATGGCTTGGGATAGCAGTAGAAGATGGCCCAAGTCCTTAGGCACCTGCACCCACGTGGGAGACCCAGAAGAAGCTACTGGCTTCTGATTTTGGATCAGCACAGCTCCACCCCTTGCAACCACTTGGGGAGTGAACCAGTGGATGGAAGATCTCCCTGTTTCTGCCTCTGCCTCTCTGTAACTCTGACTTCCAAATAAACAAATAAAGTCTTTTGACTGGAAACAATTTTTTAAAAATAAATAAAAATATGGATAATGCAATATCTGAAAGTGAAGGAATAATGCCAGAACCTTATCATATTGTTGCAGGTGAAACGGTGGCAGAGAAAAGATTACCTGGGTCTCACATGGATGTTCCAAGTGGACGGGCAGAGAGAAAGCATTTAAAAGTATTTAAGAGCAAGATTTATTTAAGTCAAAGACCTCCAACCATAGTGGACTGGAGGGAAGCGCCAAGAAAGGCAAAACCCAAAGGGGCTGGTGGTAGTGGAGTTTTTAAGCACAATTTTGGGGGAGAAAAAAAAACAATGATCAAAAAAAAAAAAAAGAAAGAAAGAAAAACCGATTAGGTTGACATTCAGTTACAAGGCAAGGACAAAACCCACCGAAAGACCTGATCTGTAATCTTATTTGCCAAGGGATGGGGTAGGTAAGTTGTTTTTTCAGTAAACTGTGAGCTCAGAAGGATGGAATCACCACTCCGTTGCTATTCTTATGGTAAAATTGGAAATTTCTAAGAAATGGGGCAGCACATTTGACCTTGCTAAAAGTAACCTTTGGGAAAAGCAAACATTTTGCACCCTAAATTTCCACTGGGACAAAGCTGACAGCCTATTAACCCATGTGACTGCTCACAATATTATTTTAAAAATGCTTAGTCATAAACATACCTAGTTTCTACAATAGTAAATACAATTGATCGTATTTACTAAAATATTTTTCTCTGTGCATTAATATATAATGAATTATAGGGAAGAAAAGACAGATGGAAACCACAATATAATTCATACATCCAGTAGATTTTCGAATACTAATAGAGTGATAGTAATACCTTCAGGAATCATGTTATTGAGATATTTACTTTCTACTGGATCTCATGATCTCTTTTGCTCTTGACATTGTAAAACAGATTGTCACACTAGTATTCAAAGACAGGTGCTGAGACCACACATTCAGGCTACCATACAAAAGACAATGAGTAGCAAATACCTCAAGATGTGTGAGTAATAAGCAATATGGTGTTTAGTTAAAATTAAACAATGTTGTGAGCTCAGGATTTCCTTCCCTACCTGTTATTCACATTAGTACTGATCTTAGAACAGGACTGGAGCCTACAAGACAAAGGAAAGTAGAGACATCTGCTGGAGTGACAGGGTGAGGAAACAGGAAGGAGACTGTGACAAAGCCTATGGCATTTCTTCTAAGGTCACAGAGAGAAAACCATCAGAAATGTGAAAATGCAAGAAAGTTCTGACTGCTAATCAAGTGCTTTCATAATTGGGAAGCCGTAGTCCTTTTATTACAAAATATAAAAAAGGTAATAAAGAACAATTTAATATTTGGAGTATTTAATTCAAAATTATTAGGTGTTAATTGAAAATCCATTATTTTAGCTAGTAATAATTAAAGCAATTATGAGAGTTCAGTCTCCATTACAACATATTTTGAGGTGAAATAAAGTGAAAAGGGTATTTTCCTTTTTCATGAAGTTTAATCTCCTATACACATTAGCAAACAAGTATTCAGGCTTCAAGAATCTCTGTCATCTTGGATAGACTGGATTTATTTATTTTCCAGGAGATGTAACAATTAGATGGATCTATGAGGGATGGAGGATGAGGCCCTGAGGTCATGGTGCACGTGTTTTCTCAGTTTGCCCATGCTGTGCTAAAAAGCTGTTGTCTAAGGCAAAGGCTGCAGAAGAAAATGCATTTCAAAAGGGGTGGGGGGAGCTCCTGTGAATTTATGAGAAGTGCATCACAAAGACAAATATTTCAGCCATGCAATTCCATTCGGCCTTTTCAGCTGTGTGTCCATAGCAAGTCAACGGCTAAATTGAAAAATCAATTCCAATTTAAATTATTGGAATAAAGAACACCAGGAGTCAGAGATAAAATGGCTTTGTTCTCTGAGATCCTTTTTAATTGGAAAGTTATTTCTTCAGGGTATTCTAATGGTTCTGAGGGAAGATTGCAAAATAAAGTTGATCGGCTGGGGGAAGGTTAATAGCTAATGTGCTTTCCTTGCCGCACAGCAGTCTCCTGTCTTTATGACATCCCCCATCATATCTGGAAAGACGGAAGATTCTAAATCATTGGATACATGCAAGGACTGTGTTTTTCCTTAGTCTTTCTGAAATCATCCTGAGGCTGGAACCTTGGCAGAGTCTTGTTGCTCTTGCAGCCTTTCCAACTGTACTCATTTGTGCTTGATCCTTTTTCTTTCTTCTTTTTTTAAAAACACTTATGGGGATGTTTCGCTACCAGTATAATTGTAACTGATGAAAATAAAAGATAACTGAAGATGATGATAGTAAAGCTTTGTTTCTTAGTGACAGGAAAAGAAAGAAAAACTTTTCAGGCTTTTATTAAGCAGGGACAATACATAAATGCTAATATTCATAGCTTGGTAGATGAGGATCCAAGGTTCAAAGACAGCACAGGAAGAAAATCATGTTGTATTTAGAAAAACACAATAAATGCCATTATCAAAGAGTTACTACTGAATATGCTGAGAAACCATAAGTCCTATTTAGAAAGCTTCAATCTAAAGTTTAAAAAATAAAGTTTAATTAAACATATAATAACCTTTGCCTGTAGAAAATTGTTTGGGGCAGCTGTAGATTAGCAACCTTAAATGAGCACTTAATTTGAAATTAATAAAACAGTTATGGTATGTGTTAGGAAAAGTTACTGAGGTTTGCTTAGTGTACTTAATTACTGTAAAGGAGATAAATCTCATTGCTATGTAATGAACTCAGAAGTGCAGATACAGTAAATATGTACTTACGTTCTTGTTATTAATGCATTAAATTTGTAAGAATATTTAGGAATTTAATTAGCATTTAATAAGATAGCTATAGCAAATTACAGTAGTTAGACATTAAGTGTAAATTAATATTTTTAGTATTTAATTGATATTAACTAATTAATTACTGTTTATTACATGGCAGCTAGATTTATCTTTTATAGAGTTATTAAATCTCAATTAAAATGCTCTTTTAAGAGGTCACATTTAATTAAAAATAATATTCTGTAAGAATCTCATCGCTCCTTTCTTCTCAGGATTTGGGGTACATAAATGTACCAAAAAATGACCAAGGTAGTTTAGAAAGGAACCCAAGTGGACCTATGCCTGAAATGATTCAAACATTACCAAGTTATATATTAGTTTATTCATTAAAGTTACAAATTATGTAGGCCCTAGACAAATTCTGACTCAAAATATCTCTCCAACAGTTAATGCCAACCAAATTCAATTTTCATTTCTCTGAGAAAAGCAACTATGGGCTATTAACATTAAAATGCTATTTAATATTAGTTATTCCCCCTTGGGAAAATTTGGTTTAATTCTCTTAATAAAAGAAAAGTAAACATATAAGTTGATGTTTTATTTTTCTGTAAGGACCTCTGTTGTGCTTAATAAATATCATCTAAATGGAATGTGCAAACACTCCCTGAGTTGCAATGGCTCAACTTAATGATTTCTCAGCTTCCTGATGGTCTAAAACTGGAAGGCATTCAACTGAAACCATGTTTCAAATTTTAAGTTCTGATCTTTTCCCAGGCATTTGTAGGTAGCACTCTTTTCCAGTGCTGGACAGCAACAGCAGATTGCAACTCTCAAATAGCCACACTCTACAGGGTATTGTGTTGCCAAGCTAGAATATTCACTATGTTTGTGCATTTAAACTTTGGATATTTTCCTTTGGATTTTTTTGTAAGATTTATTTTGTTTTATTTGAAAGACAGAGTTACAGAGAGAGAGTGAGAAGGAGAGACAGAGAGAGAGAGAGGTCTTCCATCTGCTGGTTCACTCCCCAGAGGGCTACTTGGCCACACTGAAGCCAGGAGTCAGAAGCTTCACCCTGGTCTTAGAAGGACCCAAGCACAAGGGCCATTTTCCTCTGTTTCCCAAGCACATTAGCAGGAAGCTGGATCAAAAGAGAAGTAGCCAGGACTTAAACTGACAGCTATATGTGATGCCAGCATCGCAGGTGATGATTTTACTCGCTATGCCACAACACCAGCCCAAACTTTAGATAGTTTCAATGCATGGTTTTCCCAAAATGTAACCCTCTCATAAGTCAAAGACCAGCTCTCTCATAGCTGTATCAGGTAATTACTGGAGCTAATTTATAGTTATCAAGGAATCTAATCTGAAGCACTATAGAGATGAAAGATCCCTGGACTGTAGTAGGCTTGCTGACTTTTAAATCCTGATTCTACTTCATTCAAAATGTGAGACACCTTTGAAAAGTTCTATTCCTAGTACCATAGATTACTATTTAGTGCCTTAGAGGTCTGTGATTAGGGACGCCAGGGCCATCTCTTGGGAATGCCATGACGATTACATGGATTACATGGATTAAAGCCCTTGAGAATTATACTAAGCACATAATAAAAGCATAATATATGCTTTCTATTTCTATGATCTATTTTCAAAAAATGAGGCTCTGAAAATTTGATGTTAAAAAAGATACATTGTGTCTTAGCATATTAAAACAATTGGAAAGCAAATTAGCTTATTTTTTTACCTAGTTTTATCTTTTTAAATAATTAATTTCAGTTATTGTAAATATTTATCATTGCCCATGGTTCATTTTTGACAAAGCTATAAATACTATGAGATTTTAATCTTTTTCCCATGAATCAATCCTTGAAGACCTTTTGTCATTTTTGTTACTACAATTTTCAAACATAATGAAAATATTAAGTAAAATGTATCTTACATTGATTCTTGCTTCACTTTGCCAGCTATCTAGCATCTCAGCTCAATAAATAGCTATTCATCATTATGTTCTTAGTCAGTTTTGTGTCTTGTGACAATATTTTCACCTCGACTTAGTGAAATTAGTTTATGTCATAATTCAGTATTTAAAATGTGTATTTTATACTAAACTTTTATTTTCCTGAAATAATAACTTCAAAATCAGGAGAACCAGATTACCATACCAGCCTTCTTATATATGCAATTCCTGTAACTTAGCTTTCTTTTACACTTCTGTACAATAAAAATCTTGAATTGGACAGTATTTTTGAGGAAAATTACAAAACATGTTAGTAAATTATACTCAACCAAACAACAAAATTCTCTATTACTGGAGAATTAGCATTTCTTCATCTGAAATTACATGTAAAGAGAATAAGTGCTTACTACAAAATCATTAAGCTCAAAATAAATTAAATAGAGATTGCCATTTCCTGTTCCCTGAGCCATAGCAACAAGGATATTCACAGGCTGATGATGCAAGGGATAAAGAGCAGTGAAAACAATGGATGGAAAAGACAAGTCCACAGAGGTGTGGTGTCTTGTTTCTTTGATTCTTCATCAGTCTCAGCTGATTTAACCTTGGTCTTTAGATGTTTAAGACTAAGCTCTCTGGCAGGAAAGAACTAAAGGAGAAGTGACAAGGCATTTGACAGATATGCAGAAAAAGACGAGCTACTCAGGAGGAAAAAAAGTAAAGATGAGAGGGGGGAAAGCAAACATTTGATCAGAGTTGTTACTAAGGGGAAAAGGAGAAAAACGGATACAGTATACAAAAGTACTTTGAAGGTTAAGACGTGAGTTTGAAATTGACTGAAAGGTGGAAGGGGAGAAAATTAATTTTCATGACTAATATTTTGAATGAGTTGGATCAGTGTTTGACAAAAAGAAGAAAATTAGAACCAAAAACAATGAGCTAATCACTTTGAGGATCACCTGAAATATCTACAAGAAGAGTTTTAAAGATACGGAGAAGCTGAAGTCACCAATATTGATAGAAATGTCTGAAAGACGACAAAATTCAATGTCTAATTTAGTGTGGCTTCTTGGACTACAAGGACTAATTTCACGAAATGGGAGATAGACAGGTGTTCTCATACCTGCTAGGGCTAACAGAATAAATCTTGTCACATTTTTAGATGTATTCTGTAAGTTCATTCTCATTCTGTTCGTGCCTTTTGCAAGCTTTTGTTCATCTTGTTCTGTCCTTGAGGTGCAGTGCACGACATTGTCATAAATGTTTCAACCTCACCTTCTCCCAGTCTTCTTGTTTTTCACCTTGGCTATGCTTGCTCAATTCCTTTCAGAGAATAGTCTCTCCTTTTACTCAGCTCTCAGACACTTGTCATGATAGTATATTTAAGATGGGATATAAAACATTGGTTTTTTTTTTAAAGATTTTTTGTTTATTTATTTGAGAGGT
This sequence comes from Lepus europaeus, assembly GCF_033115175.1. Taxonomy (NCBI): domain Eukaryota; kingdom Metazoa; phylum Chordata; class Mammalia; order Lagomorpha; family Leporidae; genus Lepus; species Lepus europaeus. The sequence continues at coordinate 41,852,425 of NC_084832.1, read as the reverse complement.
AGAGTTACAGGCTGAGAGGGAGAGACAAAGAGAAAGGTCCTCCGTCTATTGGTTTCACTTTCCAATGGCCGCAGTGGCCGGAACTGTGCCGATCCAAAGCCAGGAGCCAAGTGATTCTTCCTGGTCTCTCATGTAGGTGCAGGGGCCCAAGTACCTGGGCCATCTTCTACTGATTTCCCAGGCCACGGCAGAGAGCTGGATTGGAAGAGAAGCAACCGGGACTAGAACCGGCGCCCACATGGGATGCCGGCTCCGCCAAGTGGAGGATCAACCTACTGCGCCACGACACTGGCCTCTAGAACATACTGTTTTATAGTGCCCTGGTTTGTCAGCCATACACACAAAAAAACTTTTCATATTTCATGTGGATGCCAGCGGTAGCATCATCAGAGGGAAAAATAAATACATGTCAGTATTTAGTCAATACCTTTGTCACGGAAACACAAAATTTCATATTCATCACTGTAGATGAAGACTTGAGCTGACTACCAAAGATGTATTTCAGGAAGAACTGTAGAATGCCCTTCCCCAGGTATGTGAAAGCCACTACCTTGTAGCTCTTGCAGTGCTATTTACAGGTCACAGATTGCCTCTTTCTCCCAGTTCTCCATGTATGCATATAACATTTATTATCAGTTTCATTTTAGCAAATGACACAGAGGCACCTCTTCTCCAGGCTCTTTACTCAAACCACTGACATGATTCTGTTTGTAGAAAATCCAGTACTCTCGATCAGTAAAGATCATGGGCTTGTTACACATGTTCCTTAATCTATAAACATGGTATCCATATGAATAATACCACATTTTCCATTTATATTTGAATAGGGTTCTTAGTTCCCTGCTGTTGTTTTGAGATTGTAACAAGGAACAAGAGAGACCATAATAACGAGGCTGGTGTGTGGTTGAGAAGAATACAATCCAGAAGAAGACAGTAACAGTCACCTGCTGCTGTGGCTATAGTATAACACAAAATCATGGGGAAACATGACCACGACGTAAGGATAAAATATCAGAGCTGCATCCCAGAGGGTTGTGCTTGCTGCCAGATTTGAGGGCAGGTAAGTGATACCTGATTGTTGGGATATATCTATGTGTCTATTTTAGCCATCTAGGAACACAAGAGCTGCCTGGAAATAAATTGAGGGCTACTATAACTGTGCATTTCATTAACACTCTTTCTATGCTTTTATAGATACTGTGGATGAATTTTATGCTAATTTAAGCTTTAACATCCATAGCAGCCTCAACCCATCATTTTCCACAAGAAAACAATGTAAGAAGCCACTTTTCCTTTTGGTGAGAAACTAGACAGAAATAGACAAAATCAGCTAAGACAACTTTATTTTAGAACACAAGTTGAGCTTTAAATATCTACAAAATTTAAGGGGAAATTACATTTTTGCTAAAGTTATTCACTTTATAACTCTTCAATAACCAAGATGATTATTCAGGTTGTCACTGTAGCAAACCACAATACTAAAGTGCAGGGGATGAAGCACTGTGATATTTCCTTCTCCCAAGTTTGAAGTATAGCTTAGAAAAATATATAAAGCATGGTGAAGAGGTGTTTTCTTGGATGTTTTCTCATATTCTAAATCCTAATTACCATTGAATGTATACTGTATAATTGATTTGAAAATAGTTGGGACAGAGGAAGAAAGTAAATATCAAAACATTAAATATATGTTTTAAATTGTGAAAACATAAAATGCGTTCTTTTGAATTCAGAAAATACAAAACAATGTCAGGCATTTGGCCTAATAGAAGACCCAAGTCCCTATGGAATGCCTGAGTTCAATACTAACACCTGATTCCTGACTCCCTAATGCACACCTTTGGAGACATCAATGATAGCTTAAATACTTGGGTCTCTGCTGTCTCCTGGGAGACAACTAGGATGGGAGATACTGTCTTCTTATCTTTTTCACAAGTTCTGCAGAATATACCAAGACACATCAGTGAGAAGCATTGAATGGAAGGGAAAATGTTATACCAATGCTAAATACACAAATATGTAACATTCCTTCCTCTCCCTTTCAGCTGCATAATAGTTTTTTTTTTAATTCTTTAAAAAGATTTATTTATTGAAAGGCAATGTGAGAGAGAGAGAGAGAGAAAATTTTCATATTCTAGTTCACTACTCAAAAATTTATTATAAGGTATGCTTCCAACCTGATATTTCTGTTACCACCAGTCATCTTGGCAGTTGGATCAATTTTATTTGGAAACAAAGGCTTCAGTATATATCTATATCTATATCTATATCTATATCTATATCTATATCTATATCTATCTAAGATATCTGGGTAACAGATATATATATATATATATATGTAGATAGATATGTATATATCTAGGTAACACTAAGCTTCATACTGATCCAGCTGGAATAGTTATGAAATTTAAAATGCCATTGTCAAATGCATAAACATCTGTAGTTATGATTATATTTAATCACTTACATATCAAACTTCTGCTAAGGGTTTCATCTTTTAATCATATTTAAAATGTTAATAAATCTTTTTATAATATTCTTTTTCATATTTGTTCCATACTTGACACCCACATGTATTTTCCCATTAATATTAGAGAAAATAAAATTTATGTGCATCCATTGATAGGATACTACAATTCTTTATACCATATTTTCTAATATAGGCTTATGACTTCTGAGATGCTATTTGATCAGAGCAGAAAAGCACTGTGATGAGTAACATTTTGATTGATAAGACATTGTGATTCATAATTGATACAATCTTAGATCTGCCGTTGCAATAAAAGGTCACTTTGAAATTTGACAGGGGCTAGAGGATGGGATAAGTTAGAAATAGTACTGAAACATGTAAAGAAAGAATATACTGACACAAGTCTACTAAGTCAAATTAAATAAAAATATCTTGGAAGTCATAATAATTAACAGCTAGTTCCAAAAACTTGACATTGCTTGCAAATGTCACTCCCCAGAGTATTCCACAGTTTGTCCTATCACTCTCAAACTGATGCATGCACTGAGGAAGTACAGGAGGAAAAGAAATTGGTTCTTGGTGACATTTAGGGCTAAATGTAAGTTTATTCAATTTATTTGTGCTTTGGGCTTAGGAAAATCATTTTAATTCTTACTCTTTTTTTGTACCTTGAAAACATTTGATATTGATAAATATTCCTTTTCAGGAAAGACAGAACATCGCCAGCCAGCCCCTTCCTTACATCAAAAATCAATCCACTGGGGAGTGGGCATTTGACACAGCAGTTAAGATTTTGCATGGGGCGTCTTTATCACAAAATGGGCTCCTGAGTTTGAGTGCTAGCTCCATTCCCAACCCCAGTGTACTGCTAACACACACCCTGATAGGTGGCAGTGGTAGCTCAGGTAGTATAGTTTCAGCAACCCACATAAGAGACCAGAGTCCCTGGCTGCTGGCTTTAGCCCAGCTGAAGACCAGCTGTTCTGGGCATTTAGGATTGATCCAGCAGATGGGAAATATCTATCTATCTAACTTTCTCTCAAATAAAATGACTTCTATTTTTTTTTTAAAATAAATTAATCCATTGACTGAGGACTGGCTCTGTTACAATTATATATCAGTATCTAAATTCCTGATGGAATGTTTTATAAAATGGTTTTTATAAAATGATCGGTATTAATTTTCATCCACATATTTTACCTTCTCCCACACAAATACTGTTAGTGAAGAATCCTTGATTATACAAAAACAAAACAAACTAACAAAGAACTCACGTCTGAAACAACCACATAGATAGGAAAACCATTGTTCTAAGATACCATCAACCGAATTCATTGAGACTCAGATACATGGTTATACCAGTCGTTGCCAAAGCAAAGCCCTCTCTGTCTCAATGAATCCATCATACCTCGTTTTCTAATATTTTGTATACCTGTTTTTCTACCCAGCATCCCAGTGTTTGCGTCCCTCTTGTATTCTACTACGCTAGACTCGGAGTTCCAAATTAGTATTCTTCATACTTTTCCACACTTTAAAACTCTTCCCTGAAGACTCTACATCTTACTACAGATAAACTGGTTTCTTCTATCCTTCTTCCTGGGGAACTAACTAACTTCCTTCCTTCCTTCCTTCCTTCCTTCCTTCCTTCCTTCCTTTGTATTTGATCTGAAATTAGCTTTAGTGGGTTTTCTATACTTTGTCCCTGATCATTAAATCCCCATCAACCTTTTGAAAACCTGAGCTTTACTTTATTAGTTACTTTCACAGCTTTTCCTTTCTCATTGCTGTCATCCGAAGCCTAGGTAGTCCACATCTCACTCATTGAAGATAACTGTGATTTTCTCTCTACCATAAATTTTGGCGTCACCATGAGAGACTTCCATGATCTTTGTAAGCACATGTCCATTTCACTGATCTCTCAGTTCCTTGTACTTAACCTCTCTAAAGGCCTTCATTTCTGTTCTACCTGTTTATTCCTAAATGCAACACCTGGAACCCCTCACAACTGTGATTTTATAATAAAGCCTGCTTTTATAAAATCAGCTCTTATCCCTTTTCCTCACCCAGTCTCTATCTAGGCTAAGAAGCTATCAGATGAAAACTTGGTCTATTTCTAACAATCTACAACTCTACCCGCAGCTGCATCGCTTTTTTATACCTGCTTTCTTTTTTTTTAAGATTTATATATTTATTTGAAAGTCAGTTACATAGAAAAATGGAGACACACACACACATACACACTTACAGAAATGAGAGAGAGAGAGAGAGAATCTTCCATCCTCAGATGGCTGCAATGCCTGGTGCTTGGCCAGCCTGGAGCCAGGAGTTTCATCCTGGTCTCCCACTCAGGTGCAGAGGCTCAAGCACTTAGGCCATTTTCCACTGCTTTTTCCCAGGTCATTAGCAGGGAACTGGATTGGAAGTGGAATAGCCAGGACATGAACTGGCTCCCATATGGGATGCCATCATTGCAGGCTACAACTTTATCCACTACACCGCAAGGCCACCTTCTTTCTTTTCTAATTTTTTTTCCAATGTAAGACATATTGTTCTGGGACCAGCAGTGGGTTAAACCACCACCTGGGTTGCCAGAATCCCATATTAGAGCACCTGTTCTGGTCCTGGTTGCTTTGGTTCTGATCCAGTTTCCTAAATCAACTGAGGAAAACAATGGAAGATGTCCCAGATACATGGACCCCTGCCTTCCAGGTGAGACCCTGATGGAGTTCTGGACTGTTGGTTTTGGCCTGGCCTGTCTCCAGCCATTGCAGTGAACCAGCAAATGGAAAATTCTTTCCTCTCTCTCTCTCTATCCCTCTCTCTCTCTCTTTCTCACTCTCTCTGTCTCTCTATCTGCCTCTGTCTTTCCTTCTGCATTTATCTGTCATTCTGACTTTCAAATAAATAAATAAATGAATAAGTATGTTTTAAAGAAAAGTAATGCAATATTTAATTGGCCAAAAATATTGCATAGATACTTCACAAGATAAATATATAATGGGCAAAATTGCGTTATAAGATAGTCCAATGATTAGTTCCCAAGAAATTAGAAATTTAAATCAATAAGTTACCATAACACACAAATGAAAATGGTTATTAAAAGACCAATATCCAATGTTATCAAGAACATGAAGTAACGCAAATTGTCCCACAGTGTTGATAAGAATTGGATTGCTCAAAATGTCTGGAAGTTCTTTTCTTAAAAAGATAAATACACACCTGCCCTATGCCATAACAAAGAAAGAAAGACAGAAAGAAACTCCACTCTGAGCTTTGTTAGAAAATAAAGTGCAGCATACACACAGTTTAGAAAAAAAAAACTTTTAATCAAAATATTCATAGCAACTTTATTGATATTGCTTAGAAAAGGAGAGAGTCCTAACTCTTCTCTGGAAGAAATGGACAGCCAAATACTTGTTCGTATAATGGAATACTACTTAGCAATAAAAATAATGAGATGTCTAATACAGTAACCTGAATTAATCTCCAAATGACAATGCCGTGCGAAAGAAGGAAAGCATATATTTACCTGAAACAAGCTGCACTTTAGGATTCCCCTTAATGAAATTCTAGGAGAAGGCACAGCTAATTTAAAGTGAAGAAACATCCTATCAGTGGATGCTTCTGTTGAGATGCAGAGAAACATTAACTGGAAAAGGGAACAAGTGAAATTTTTAGTGATTAAAAGGAATTCTAAGCATGTCTACCTAGAGAATACTTGGGTTACACAGGTTCAAGCTTTTGTCAAATCTTTAATCAACATGAGTAACTCATATAAACTGCCAGTGAGACTATAGACTGTCCCAACACTTTAAAATCCATGTGCCTATTTCATAACATTGAAGGAATATGTATGCTATTATGTACTAATTAATTGCATTCTCAAACATGTAACCATGATCAATATATCTTCTGTGCACTGAGAAACATATATAATAATATTTGGGAAGTACTGTTTACAGTTGCCTGAAACTGGAAACAACCTAAATTACCAAAAATAGGAAGATAGATGAACAAACTATGACTTTTTATGCAGTGATACATAGAGCAATATTAAAGAATCAATTAAAGCCTCATGGAGCAATACTGATGAATCCAGGCAAAAGACGGAAAATAGTTACAGGGGCCAACATTTGTCACAGCAGTGAAAATGCACCTTCCATACTAGAGTACCTGGGTTTGGGTCTTGGCTCCACACCCAAATCCAATTTCCTGCTAATGCCCACTCTGGGAGACAACAGGCAATGGCTCAAGTACTTGAATCTCTGCCACCCATGCAGGAGACCAAATTGATTTGGTCCTGGCTTTGGCCTGCTTAGGGAGGCCTTCATGGAGTGAACCAGTAGGCAGGAGAGCATGCTCACACTTGTGCTCTCTCTTTCTCTGCTTTTCAAAGAATAAAATAAATAAATAAATAAAAGTTAAAAAAATGTGGAATCATTTTTATGAATCTGAAGATAGGCAAAATTAAACACTATTATTTTAGGATACATTCAAATATGCTAAAGCCTATTTTTTAAATAGAACTACAATCTGCAAGTGAATATGTAATGTTGTGGGAGGAGATTGCTTGAGGGAAAAAATAAAAATTGTGGGCATGGTTACCAAACTATAGGTAACTTCTTAATTTTTCATCTTCTTGATATTTACTTAGATTGTTATTTACTTGTGAATATAAAATTTTAATCTATAAGTCTCATTTTAAAGGGGAAAATAAGATTTCTCATTACACATATAATTTCTTAAAACTTGCATTGATGTAATAGTTTAAAGCATAGTAAACTAAAATAATACATATTCATTTACACATATAGATTAACATTCCAATGCTTATTAAAATATATATTGTTATATAAACTATAAAAATAATGTCTAAATAAGAAGTGGTTTGCTATTCAATGTGTTAACCTACAAACATTTTTTAATGAGAAGAAGGTAATTTTTAATACATATCTTCTCCACATTTGTATTGAAGCTCCTTTTAATAAAACTGGCTTTGTGTGCTTTATTTTTACATCTGCGTCAGATAAAATATTTTTAAATGACAAATGGAAGAAATCCAATGTAAATTTAAATACTTGGTATTTGTGACTCCAACACCAACACCAATATTTAAAGAAGGTGGTCTGTGGTGTGTTCCACTGTTGTTTTCTCCTCACAGGAAGAAGATCTGCAAATAAACTACTTTCACATCTCCTGGTTTGGCGGCTTGATTCTATTCTTGAACTGATAGCTGTTTGACATTCCATGATGAATGGTATGTGGTCAGCTATTTCAGATTTTTCCGTTACTAGAATTACATTTCTAATGTAAGGATGGGTTATTATTAGCTAAAGCTTTTATTTCCTGGGATTAGGTAAAATGAAAAGGGTTATTTCTGCTGATACACCCCATTTCACATTGCAATGCAACTATTCAACTGTAAAACGTCCTTAGATTTCTATTTGAATGGTCAAGAAATGGCTGATTATGTGTTATTGGCCTTTAAAGGGCCAGTGTCACTAATAGTCAAAACAAAATTATTCATTTCATAATTCTATAATCTTAAGAGCGATTTAAATTTTCTTTCTCAGAATATTCAAGCAATAGTATGTGAACACTGTAAGATAATTAAAATACATGAAATGGAAACACTCTATATTATCTTTGGATATTATCATATAAAGTTGTATATACACATCTGAAAAAATGCTTCCTTACAACATTGGTTACATGTGTTATTGTTAATCAATTAGCAATGATCAATATATAGGAAAACATAGGCATTTGTCATCACTGGAATATAATACTTCATATAATAGCATAGTACTTGTCATTCTTCGAGAAAGAATATAATTGATTCAAGAAGCATCACAGAATTTCTTCCATGGAAATAAAAACATAACAACATAGTTTATGGTGTGAATAGCTTAAGAGACAAAAGTTACTCCTCTGGGGTGAATAAGGTTTTAGTTCTGCACAGTTATATTTAGCATGAATGCTTGGGCCTGGGTAATGCACATATTATTAAAAGTTGTACTGTACTTAATGTTGTAATAACTATTTTTAAGAAACAATATGCATACTTCCTAAACAAGAAGAAATTCTACAATTTTTATGAATCATTTCTTAGAATCATGAATAAATATTGAAATCACTATGAAATCTAGCATTTCTAAAGAAATTGTTTACATTATTTAAATTAAATGATAACCTTGAATAACACTTAGAGAAAAGGTTAAAAAACACAAATGTGAAGAGTATAATCATATTCATGTAGGTAGTTAAATTGAATATATGTTGTGTTCTTATATTTGCAATTGGAATAACTTTCAAAAAATTTGGAAAATGTATGAAAATAGCTAGAAAATGTAATATCCAGACAGTATTGAATAATCCTAAATTTTCTATGACAGTAGAAATTAATCATAATCATGATTTTAATAAAAAATTAATCATAGCAAATCAACATGTATAACAATATAAAATAAAGGTCATCGACATTTCTTCTCACATTCAAACTCATTAAATATTAAGTTTGGGCATACACATTGCTAATAAAATTTATTATAATGGTAAAATGTTAACCTTTTAAACACTGTCCTAAGTAAACATAAGTGAAAGTGAGAAACTCAAACTTTCATATGCACTTCTAACATTTAATGATTCCTTACTTTTCTCTATTTTAGTGTCAGTATGTCCTGAAAGTTTGACATAGGAAGAGAAAGAATTCTTCATAAGAACAGTAACAATTATTCTAAGGTATGGCATGTGCTTGCTTGCTCCTGTTAGCAGGTTCTAGCTTCACACGGCTATTCCACAGCAAGGTGTGCCCTTTCAGCTGGTGCAGAGGAAGAAAAAGAATCACTTGTTTAGCAGTGTCAGCATCCTAGTTCTCTTAGTCTCTGTTAGATGGGTAACTAACCCCCAAATTTTCTTTCACATTTTTCCATGTGAGAATTCAAGGATGGTTTAGATCACAATTAACCCACTGCAAGCCAGGAAGTGTTGCTATCTCTCCTTTCCCAAACCTTTCTCTTTCCTCTTCCCTCCCTTCCCTAAACTTTTTATTTTCTTTTTCTGAGGAAAAAAAAAATTGCCGGTCCATGATTTTAAATATAGAAATTAGCATGTTACAGCATTTCTTCTCAGTGATATCCTAATTGGAGGCTCCTGTATACTTTGAATGAGAGGCTATATCTCCAATGCATATCCCTATTCTAATCTGTTTTCTAATTGAAGCTGACCCCCCAAAGATACATAGCTGCAGAGTTGGATTGGGCAATGGAAATTCTCTTTTCCTAGAGTAGTGTTCACTTATTCACAGATTAGTTAGAGAGCCAGCCCATCAATAAGCATATAGACACTACAAAAGACCAGTTTTGGATCATCCCAGGAGTTTATGGAGACTCCCATTCTCTAAAAACACTATTAAGAACACCATCTCCACTTCCTTTAACAAGGACACAGAAACCAAGCTATATAATTATGTTCAACAGTCCTCAGAACAATGGTTAATGTATTTTAGAAATGGAGAAAAAATGCAAATGGAGTGTTGTTCCCAGAATAATTCTGCTTTAATGTCTGTATTTTTTCAGTTTTAAAGACTTATTTAGTCATTTGAGAGGCAGAGTTACAGAGAGAAAGAGAGGGAGAGACAGATAGAGGTCTTCCATCCACTGGTTCACTCCCCAAATGGTTGCAATGCCTTGAGCTGGGCCAGTCCAAAGCCAGGAGCCAGGAGCTTCTTCTGGGTCTCCCATGTGGGTGCAGGGATCCAAGCTCTTGCGCCATTGTCCACTGCTTCCCCAGGCTAGTAACAGGGAGCTGGATCAGAAATGGAGTAGCAGGGACCCGAACTGGCACCCATATGGGGTGCTGGCACCACAGGTGGAGGATTAACCTATTATGCCACAGCGCCAGCCTCCCCCCCTTTTTTTTACTTTTTAAATGAGAAATAAAATTTCAAAAATGGATGCAGAGCATGTACCAAAACTTGCCCTTCTCCCTAACTGACTGGAACATCACTTTGCCTCCAGAACTATGGAATAGGCTGCTTCTGCCTTACTGTTATGAACAACTTCATTGAACAAACAACCTAATGAATTAAATTATTATTATTAAATTATTAATTACTATAAATTAATACGAAATACATTTTATGAACAATGTTCCATATTTTTATTACATATTATTGTTTTAAGGCTCACACTCTTTTCCTTAGAGCTGCTTTAGTATTAGGAAGGGCAATTTAAATGCAAAAAGCCTTTTTTTTTTTACAAATAGGGTGTAAACCTATAAATGCATCACTGCACATGTGTATGAACCTTTCATAAAAAATGGAAAATGAGTAATGAGGTGCATCTATTTCCCCAATATGATTACTTATGAAATTCTGTGACAGGCACATTCCTCCATGATTAAATAATTCTCAACAGTCCTTTGCCAAATTTTTGAAAATATTTACACTTGAATTTTATGTGTTAGTGTTTGTATTCTAGATCCCACGAACTGGAATATTCTTATCTTTTCCATATGATCTGAAATGTTTCTCTCGCCACTTCTTACTATTTATTTCAACAAATATTAACTAATTTGTAGAGTCTTGGTGATGAAAACATCTGCTTTATTTTGAGAGATGCATATAACATTCTGTTTTGAGTATCTAACCCCTATGCATCATTTGGCATAACAACATTCTTAAAATGCATGTACACTCTATCTAACATCTTGATATTGGCTTACCTTCATCCATGCTCAGATAGGTCTTCACTCTGGAGACATAGCCAGAGATGGTAACAGCAGTGTCCACTAGGGAGAGCTGCCTCACAGCACACCACAGCTACCAGCAGTGCCACACTTGGTTCTCCATCACCAGTAACAATAATGGAAAAACAACAGTAACCCTTCCGAAGAAGTGAACTTAGTAATGCATCCTCCCAACAGCCACTATAATTGTGTGATCAGATTAATGATTCTCAAGTATATAAAACTGCATACATCATCAATTTCACTCTTTGCTCCCATTTCAATTGGAATAAACTATGTTCCAAACAATTTTTACTTCCTAATTCATCACTCCCCTGCACCTGAGTAAAAGTAACTTTATGATAGTATCCTAGATAAAAAAACACCAGATTTTTTATCCATATAAGAAAATCCTGAGTATAAAAAGTTGAATTATTTAAGAGTAAAATAGATTTGAATAAAGATAAAATAACTAAAAGGCAAAGTATTGCTTTCAAAAATCAAAAGTTATTGAGAAGAAAACAATCACAAATATTAAATAGTTTTAATTGTGGTACAAGGTTGATAAACTGTTATAATATTTTAGAAGGGAGAGTATATTCATGGATTTTGAAGATTATAATGTTATGTCATCCTTATAATTAAGGTTGGCACTTCTAATTACTGTACTGATGTTAAGGGAGATAGAAAGTTTATATTGGATTTTGTTTGTTTCTGGACCATTTTAAGCATGACTTATTTCATTGTTAAAGGGGAATAAATCAGAAATCACTCAGATTGTCTAATAAAGTGAAAGTTCCCATCTAATACATATAATTCTTAGCCTGTGAATACTTAAAAGCACATTATCACTGATTTTAAAATAGTAAAATTTCTATATTGTAAGATGTTAAGAATATTGCAACAACTCGTGATGTGAAACCAGTTTTGTTGAACCTATTAATATTATTTGCCTCAGTTAATGTGCCTGCTGATTTGTGTACAATGTTTACTAGTTCTTTCCTTTTCCTTTTCTCTGGTTTTATTTATTTTCCTTCCACATCATTTAGCTTTGGTTCTAGCCTAGCAATTTTTCTATTTTGCAATTGAGTTTAAAGGGAAATGTTATTAAATCAGGGAATTCCATAAATATTGGTTAAAAGTTATAAATAGGTTGTCTTTGGTATTTGTCAACATAGAGTTCTTTCAATTAAAATATTTCCTGGCTACCACAGCGTGGAAGCTGCGGAAATTGGCTCCACATCCAGCTGGCTGATTCAGTAAGAAATCAGCTGGCCTCAATTTAGATTTCTTTTCTTTTAAAGCAGTGCCAAATTGAGGATTAGTACATTGTGGAGAGGGAGGCGGGCAGCTCCACCCCTGATCGGCCATTCTTCATTCCCTAGAATGGGCTCGCCTTCCCAGCCCCAGCTGTGCACTGAATTAATCTACACAGGGAGCTTCTCCATCTACATCATTTTCAACGTGTCATCCAGGTCCTGTATCACTTCTGACAAAAGTAAAATGTGACTCCAGTCACTGTGGATGTCGACTTTACGTGGGCCTTAAATATAAACACACACATACACACAGAGAGAGGGGGAGAGAGAGAGAGAGAGAGAGAGAGAGAGGGAGAGAGAGCAAATGAGCTCTTAAATGGCAAATTATAAAGACAATCGACAGTTAACACTGAATCTTAGGAAAATGGAATAAGGAATAGAAGATAAGAGCATTTACCAGAAGCAAATCCATCTCAGGGAATAGGCAGACTTAACTTCTCCAGAAATTGCCCTTCCAAACTAAGTGTGTGTGAATAATTTAGTTAGCAACTAGCCTTTTTATTGCTTGTGCAAATATTAGTACCCTACTGGTGTCTTCTTATCATAACATCTACTCTAATCATCCAGGCCACAGGAACACATTAACATTTTCACAGTCCATTTTGCCTCTTCTCAGAGCCCATGGACCAATTAAGTAACTTTGCAAACTAGTGTTGCTTTTTTTAACCAATAAAGAAGGTCATGTATATACAATTTTATTATAGGTTATTATTCTTATAAACTGTGGTCATCTGTAAAAAAATGCTCAGTCCTTATTTGTTGAAGTGTTATTGATGATAATGCCTGAGAAAATTGTTTGGGGTTATAACCTTGCTCATATTGTGAGCAAGCTTACTGCATTTGTTTGGATTTAGTCTTGGCTTATATAATCATCTATCTGTGGGCCATGAAAGTAATCAGCTTGCTGTATTTTCATAAATATATGAAGACATTGCAAAAGGCATTGTATCCACTATGAATTAAAATGTTTTAAATAAAATAAACAGACAATATAAGAAGAATTTTAGCCGAGAATATCTTTACTTCAGTCATTTTTCTGGTAGCTAAGGATTTACTTCAGAACTTGGCTAAGTGAATCAGAGATCTTGATTAAGGCTCTGTACAAACCATCCTAGTGGAACTCATATCACCAAAGATATTTATATTGAAAAGTGTCAATAAATATATTTCAGCCCTGTGCATCTGTCCTTATACCTGAAAATACAATTCGTGCATCTTAATTTAATTTCTAAAGAACTGCTAGTTCTTTAACATGTTTTAAGTCCAAGATCCACAGCTCCTGCCCTAAAGCAGTGTGGCTCAATCAGTGAAAGGTGTGTCTTTTCAGGTTTTCTTTATGAGTTTCAAAAGTTTGTAATAGTAGGCCAGGAAACTATTAAACCTTCATTTATGAAAAATGTATTCTGAAGCAGTTGAAACAAGACTGTTAAAAACTTCAGGTTCTGTGTATGTAAGTGAGAATTAACTAAAGAAATTTGGAATGTGCAATGTTCTTCATATTGTTGGCTTGTGCTATTTTCTCATTTCTATGCATCACTCCAAGCAGAAATAGAAACTTTTAGTAAAATAATTGACCTGTAAATGTAAATGTTAACCTAGCATATTTTACTCCCCTTTCTTCACAGGTGAGTTTTTAAATCTATGGAGAAACTAAAGGGATTTCAAGAAGAAAACAGATAAGTACAAGTATCTTGGGGTCAAAAGGCAATTTAGATTACAATTGCTTCTGTAGAAACAAAACCATTGCTGGTGCCAGATTAACAGTAGGAAAGAATCATTTGGATCATTTGCTACTGTTGTGGTATAAGAATGCTATGGGATCCCATAGGAAAACAAAAGGAAGTGCTTTTAATTTCTGGCCACAGTGCCTGAAAATATACAAGGAATGAAGTGGAAAACAGAGTGACATCAATGGTCATAAAAACGTGACCTTCGTCTTGATGGAATCAAAACAAATAAAAGTTTTCCACAGCACCTGGCAATTAAACATTAGAGGAAGCTGAAAGGACAACTTGCCCTGTTACAATGGGCCGGAGTACGATTTTGTTTCTGAATATTCTTGATTTTCATACTTTTGAGTCACTGAAACTTGGTATGCTAACTCAGAAAAAGACAAAACCATCAGAAGCCATACCACACATGTATTATTTTCATCATTTTTGAGTAAAGGCACTGAATTTGTTTTAGAGAACTATCCTTCTAGCATTGGTTAATTTCTGGTCTTTCCACAAATCCAAGTGCCTAGCCCTACTGGGGCATGGCTCTCAATACAAATACTTGGCATACCTGTCTGGGACTGAAACTTCCAAATGGGATTAGAGAATGGAGATCCTGGGGCTACTTTAATCTTAAAGAAGTGCTCCCCATTTCCACTCATTGGACAGCCATCCTGATTTCAAGACTTCCCAAATGACCTCCTCCTTTTTCCTTTCATTCATGCTCACAGATTTTTCCATACACCTGCTCCCCCTTTTTTTGCTTCAGTTATCTAGAGTTAATTTCTCCTAAAAAAAAAAAAACCAGAAATGACATGAAGTGATAAACTATATCCGTTGATAAATGGAAATTACAATTTTATTAAATCAAAACAGGATAAAGTAATAATAAAATAAGATGGCTAGTGTGTCCTCTTTTCTATGATATCATTTTTTAAAGATTTATTTATTTATTTGAAAGTCAGAGTTACACAGAGAAAGAGCAGAGGCAGAGAGAGAGAGAGAGGTCTTCCATCCACTGGTTCACACCTCAGTTGGCTGCAATGGCTGGAGCTGCGCTGATTTGAAGCCAGGAGCCAGGAGCCTCTTCCAGGTCTCCCACGCAGGTGCAGGGGCCCAAGGACTTGGGCCATCCTCAACTGCTTTCCCAGGCCATAGCAGGGAGCTGGATTGGAAGAGGAGCAGCTGGGACTGGAACCAGTGCCCATATGGGATGCCGGCACCTCAGGCTGCAGCTTTTACCCTCTATTCCATAGTACTGACCCTTCTTTTTTGGTAGTTTTAATTCTTCTTGCCTAGGGCATGGATGTAGTTCTTTGGGCTTCAGCAGCCATGTTATAACCACAGACTTTGTAAGAAAGTCAGGCTTCAAGCAGAAGAAGAGAGGAAAAAAAAAAAAAACTGAATGAATTTAGAATATTCATGACTCATCCACAAAGGCCTCCATCAATCCTGGATTGTCTACCTCTGGCTTATGTTACTAAATGGAAAACAGAGTTCTACTTTTGTTAGGCCACTATTTTTCAGAGTTTGTATTTACAGCTGAATTCAATTTCTAGGAGATACACTCATAAAAATGTTCTGTTCATTTTCAATATTCTATATTTTAAATTCTGAGGTTGACATTAGGCATAGTGGGTAAAATCACTGCCTGTGACACCACTGCCATCCTATCTGGGCTGCTCTACTTTTGATCCAGCTCACTGCTAATGGCCTGGGCAAAGCAGTGAAAGATGGTCCAAGTATTTGGGCCTTTGCCACCCATGTAGGAGACCCATATGAAGCTCTTGGCTTCTGTCTGTCTGGGGCAATCGGGGGAGTCATTGAGCAGATGGAAGATCCTCTCTCTCTCTTTCTCTCTCTCTCATTCCCTCTCTGTAACTACTCTGACTTTCAAATAAAGAAATAAATCTTTAAAAGAAAATAAGTAAAAACTAAAAAATAAGCCGGCGCCATGGCTCAATATGCTAATCCTCTGCCTGCGGCGCCAGCACACCAGGTTCTAGTCCCGGTCGGGGCGCCAGATTCTGTCCCGGTTGCCCCTCTTCCAGGCCAGCTCTCTGCTGTGGCCCAGGAGTGCAGTGGAGGATGGCCCAAGTCCTTGAGCCCTGCACCCCATGGGAGATCAGGAGAAGCACCTGGCTCCTGGCTTCGGATCAGCACAGCGGGCTAGCCTCAGCGCACCAGCCGCAGCGGCCATTGGAGGGTGAACCAATGGTAAAGGAAGACCTTTCTCCCTGTCTCTCTCTCTCACTGTCCACTCTGCATGTCAAAAACAAACAAACAAACAAACAAAAAAAAACTAAAAAATAATTTCTACTTAAATATGTGTTGATAACATGATTGTTAAAATGTCCCCATTTTGGGATTTGAATTTTCGTAGCAATAATTGTAGAGTTCTAGTGAAGAGTCAGATTTTACATCAGCTACATTCTAATTTTTACTGAGTAATTTTCAGACATCACATAATTTTTAAATGTATCAAGTCTCGGATTTTCTTCCATAAATTGGAGACAACAATAATATCTACATAGAAGTATTGTTCTGAAAATCAAAAGTGCTATTCAGCATTTTTGAAACACTGTAAGCAATCAGTAGATGATAGATATAATAATAAATTGTGTGTGTGCATGTGAGAGAGAGAGGGAGAAATGGTAGGACAATACCATGATACATAGGAAATGGACTTTCAGTTTTTCAGAAAGGGGTGTTAGATTATGTTACCTTAATAAGCTTCATGTTTTAATCACCCATAAGCAGTATTTACAGGTTAGACTTAGTAATCAGTGAATGATCAGAAAAAATAATAATAAAAAATTATATGGGAATCAAATCCACAACTTTGGCCTTGATAAAGTTACACTCTAATTGAGTGAGGGGGAAAGTAAATAGAGACTGTCAAGATCATGGAAAGTAAAAAGCCAACATTGGCAGTGAAAATCCCATTCCACAGGCCCTGCCTGTTAAGCAGACATCTATCTATAGAAGAAGCAAGAAATTATCGCCTTCAATGGACCAAACTCTGCAGTTTAGTCACACGTGATCCTTGCTGAGGAAGAAAGACACCAGCAAGGTCTAAGGTAAACAAAAATTTAAATTGGGGTAGGAAAAGAAATGAAAATTTTATTTGGGGGACACTAGGGAAAAGAGAATTTAGTGCAGAGCATTAGTGTGAGATTTGTTTATTGAAATAGCTTATTATATTTGCATTTTGATGACTCTTATTTCCCCACTCTGCTTTCATAACACTTTCCTACAAATAAGAAAGTGTGTTTTTCTGCACCTCTACACTAATGATTCCTCACTCAGCAAGGCTTGCACTTATTAAAGCTTTTTATTGCTACTTTGCTTAAAGAGGTATTTGAACTCTAGCAGGTAGGCAAATCCAGAGGGGGAATTCATTTGGAGGTATTCATAATGGAATACAGAAATGAAAAACAAAATTATTGCAGTAGACTATATTTTTTTTCTGGTCTCTGCAGACACACCAGATTTCTGCATTTTGACTCAAGGATATGAAAAAAAAAATCTTCTATTGGATCCAAGTATCTAACGTATAAGAAATTGCTTCCAATTCATCATTTTGTGAATATAAAACTTAAATTATTATTAGGATATAACTCCTTGAAGTTACAGTAACGTAGACTCAATATTTCTTTTTCTTCAATAAGAATGTATTTTGAAGAAAATATATGTGTTACTATGTCAATTTTATAAATTTCCAAAACATGAGTATACATCAAAAAGTTCTTGGGAAAATACAGTCAAAAGATAGATTTATTTGCATGCAAGTTTTTAAAAAAAATCCATGCATAGTTTTTATAATATATACGTATATTCCATGAATTTTTAAAAAAACTATCCATAGTTTGGTTTAAACCATCTTCAATAATATTATTTTTCAGTAATTATTTATTATTAAAATTTCTTCTTTTTATTTTTATTGTTTTCTTAACTGAAGTGAGTAGGAGTACAGAGGTGTCAAGGGTCAGACTAGTATTTTGCCCAGTGCCTTTTTCTTAAAAATATTTACCCTTCCCATCTAGAGAAGTGTATTTCACATCTAGGATTTGAAAATAAACTTGATATTTACAGGAATCAGGACCACTCTTCATTTTGAGTCATGAGAACTACAAATCCTCAGAGTTATCTAGGAAATAGAAGTCTTGAGCCTCAAAATTCTTTATATGGCATGCCTTCTTTAGTTTTCAACTCTGAACCAGCATTCATCCCATGCCCATTTTAAATGATGGAGTGTGTAAGTACTCCAAAATGAATCAGCTGTGGTTGAAATCCTAACAGACCATCGGACACACTTACTGGAGCACAGTGACAGAGTTAACATTTGTAAAATGAGAAAGTGCAAGATTGGTCTTACTTCTTAAGAAAGGATGAAGAAAGTATTTATCCAGGCAGTTTTTCAGGATGAGCAGAGGACAGAGGGAGTATTCAGTGCAAGAATTTGCAGGAAAAGAAGTTTCAAATTGCATTGTTTGCACAGGAAAGCCTGAGTTGTTCATTTTAGCAAAAAGGTGTGTTACTAGGCCAACAATGAAACTTAAGGGGGAAATGAGAGAAGTTTGAGAACAGGTTGTCTTTCTATGTCCCCACTGCAAAGTTTCTGATTTTTTTTTTGCATGATTTCAATTCATTTTACAATTAGAATAAACTCAGGTGCAATTTTAAGATATTTCATTATTTTAAGGGAGATGTTCTACTTTTCCTCATTTTATCTAGGCAGGCAAAGAAGCTCTTCCCATTCATTTGCTTCTTGTATTGTATCAAATACGGTGATTTTCCTCTTGGATGAGAAGTTAGGGCTTGAAGCAATTTTGATACCTGAAATTTGAAGAATTGATTGGAATAATATTTAGGGAATAGCTAATTAATATTGGCTAAATATCCCAGATCAATACACGATGCTAAAATCATATTAAAGAGTCATTCAAATGTATAGCAGACATGTGGGATTAGCCAGTGAGGAAAAAGTAATACAGTCTAATTTTCCTTTTAGTAGGCATCTAGACATTTTTGTCTTTGATCTCATCTCAGAACCACCAATAATTTTCTGTGTTCTAATTTTACCAGGCCATTTGAGCAATTAGAACTCTCTTCGCCTCATGGAATAAAATATATATGATGCATTTGCCTCTGCATTACTTGAACTGCACTTCAGTCCCATAGATAATATCCCCCCCCCTTTTTTTTTTTGAGATGTATTTTTTTATTTATTTGAAAGGCAGGGTTACAGAGATACAGAGAGAGGGAAAGGGAGAGAGACAGAGAGAGAGAGAGAGACCAAGAGAGAGGTCTTCAGTTCTCTGGTTCACTCCCCAAATGGCTGCAACAGCCAGGGCTAGGTTGCAGGCTGAAGCCAGGAGCCTGGATCTTCTTCCAGGTCTCCCACATTGGTGCAGGGACCCAAGGACTTTGATCATCTTCGCCTGCTTTCCCAGGCTCATTAGCAGAGAGCTGGATCAGAAGTGGAGTAGCCATTTCTCAAACCAGCACCCATATAGGATGCCATGTTTCAGGCAGCAGCTTAAGCTGCTATGCCACAGTGCCAGCCCCAGATAATTTTTATATTTTTTTAAAGATTTATATATTTATTTGAAAATCAGAGTTATACAAAGAGAGGATAGGCAGACAGAGAGAGAGAGAGAGAGAGAGAGGTCTTCCATCCACTGGTTCACTCCCCAGGTGGCCGCAACAGCAGGAGCTTCACCAATCCAAAGCCAGGAGCCAGGAGCTTCTTCTGGGTCTCCCATGCAAGTTCAGGAGCCTAAACACATGGGCCATCTTCTACTGCTTTTCTCAGCCCATGGTAGAGAGCTGGATCAGAAATGGAGCAGCCAGGACGCCCATATGGGATGCTGGCGTTTCAGGCCAGGGTGTTAACTCGCTGTGACACAGCACTGGCCCCAGTTTTCATATATTAAAAAAAAAAAAAAAAAAAAAAAAAAAGAGGGACGGGAAGGGAAGGGGAGGGGGAAGAGGGAGGGGGAGGGGAAGGCGAAGGAAAGCATAAAGATTTATGTTTCCTTTTCTTTGTTTTGTCTATGTCCATCTCTACCTTGTTCTGTGGGCTTAAGGTACATTTTTTCATTTTGCAGGTGGTGGACTCATCAATGTTTTTTCAAATAGTAGCCTCCAGTTGCTACTGCAGGTTTCTTGGTGTACTCCCCTCAGCATTTTCTCTTTGTCTTGGGTCTCTGGTAGCTCCCAAATCATGTTGAACAGAATTCCAGTTCTCTCATTTAGCAGTAAGCCTTTACTCTACACTGCTTTTATATACAAACTCACTTACTCCACATCCCTACTGACCTACAAAGCATTTCAAATGCTGACACCAACAGGAATATTTCTTTTTTTTTTTAAACTTTTATTTAATGAATATAAATTTCCAAAGTACAGCTTATGGGTTACAATGGCTTCCCCCTCCCAAAACTTCCCTCCCACCCACAACCCTCCCCTTTCCCGCTCCCTCTCCCCTTCCAATCACATCATGATTCATTTTCAATTCTCTTTATATACAGAAGATCAGTTTAGTATATATTAGGTAACGATTTCAACAGTTTGCCCCCATATAGCAACACAAAGTGAAAAAAAATACTGTTGGAGTACTAGTTATAGCATTAAATAAGAGTGTACAGCACATTAAAGACAGAGATCCTACATAATATTTTTTTTAAAAAATTAATTAATTTTCTATGCCATTTCCAATTTAACACCAGGTTTTTTTTCATTTCCAATTATCTTTATATACAGAAGATCGATTCAGTATATAATTAATAAAGATCTCATCAGTTTGTACCCACGCAGAAACACAAAGTGTAAAAATACTGTTTCAGTACTAGTTATAGCATCACTGCACATTAGACAACACATTAAGGACAGATCCCACATGGGATGTAAGTACACAGTGACTTCTGTTGCTGAGTTAACAATTTGACACTCCAGAACAGGAATATTTCTTTATAAATTTCCTTTACATCTTTGTTCTTTTGCAGATAGATCACATGATGCCCCAAATCATTTATATATATTAGGCTTCTTCTTGCATGGGATATACTTATTTAAACCTATATTTCCAGTGCCAAACACTTCTTCATGTTCAGCAAATACTTGCTGACTCTGCAGAAGGAAGGGAGAGAGAGGAATAGAGGAGGAAACAGATACAGAGGGAAAAAAAGAGAAAAAAGGCAAGCAGGCAGGCAGGCAGGAAGGAAAGGAGGGAAGGAGGGAGGGAGGGAGAGAGAAAAAAAGCTACTACACGTTACCACTAAAAGTTCAGTTTTCAGGAGCAGTTTTTTGTTTTTTCCACTTACACTCTACTCAGTATGCCCTTAGTAGACAACTTTTCATCCAATCTAGGAAACACAAGATGTGGGTAAAATAGATGTTATAGTATTTTCAGGAAAAATGCATTCCAACCCATGGACTTCATCTGAAATTTTCTAAAGCAAAAATAATAAAGATAACACGAGAGACTTCTATAAATACTGAAAGCTTAGTATTGTATTATTTTCTTATTATTTCTTTTTTTTCTTTATTATTTCTTAACATCAGAAATTAAGATATCAGAAAATGTATTTTTCTTTCATGGAATAAAAACAAAACCTGAGAAGTCACTGTGCATTATTTCTATTTTAAGTTAGTAAGCGGAATTTAGATCACTTGACTTCTTGTTTGAAGATGTTTCTGGGAACAGAGTCTATTTTTGTGGAGTGAATCTACAAAATTCAGGGCATGGACTGCTGTTCTTTCCACACTATTACACTAGACACGCCTGTTATTCTCTGGAAGGCTTGTCACTCTTAGGACTATTTAGAAACATTTTGTTTGAGGTCAAAGGAAAAGGCTGCATTTTGATGATTTGTTTTTCCTCCTGTGGTTACCTCCTTACTCTTAAAATGTATTCTTTCCAACAATGCCATACTCAAAAGGGGGCATTTCCATGACAGTAAAAATAAAACATGTGATAAAATAGCTACTGAATTCATATTTAGAAAGACAATAATTATAACCTTGTCATTAATTGTGCTCATTGGTGATTTTTTTTTTTTTTTTTTACTCCTGTCCTTGCCAATAGGCCCTAAATCCAGGCTTCAATTTCTTTTGCATTAACTCTGCTCAAATATAATGAATACCATTTAACTCGGTAGTTACATAATCCTAGTGAAATTTTAATGTGGACATCTTGCATTAACTTTCTTCCCTTTAACAACAACAAAAAAGGAAAAGGTGGCCCCTAAATAAATGAAACTCAATTTCACGGCACATTATCTCTTTCAATTCTTTCCTCACAGCTTTCATTTTCATTAAAATCACAGACAACCATAAATTAATAATTACTTCAGGTTGACTAAATGCAGGCCATACTATTTAGCTCTTGCTTTCCTACAGTGGCCCTTCTTGTTCATGCTGGAAAAAATGTTAATTTAGATAATGTGGCTTGCCCCTTGTCTTATAATTCTGTTTTGCAGTTTCACTGATCTATAATGTTCTGTTCTTATTAGATAGTATTAACTTTTATCTTTTGTTCAATCAAGCTTTACACTTTGCTTGGAAGATGACTATTGCAAACTCTCAATTGAAATGTGCCATTATCTACATATCTATTATAATTCAATTCTTCTTAAAATGTTTTCTGTATGTTTACTAACTTACTTGTGATTCTGTGCATTCATAAATGTATTGTCCATTAGCTTTAATGTGCTAGAGGCACTTAAATGGGGAATCAAGCTATATGTACACAATTCTAACCCTTTATAATTATGAGAATTTCAAATAAGCGCTATTATTTTACATTTTAAAGGATGTAGGCAATATGTGTTTGAGTCACTTAAAGAAGGAGTAACTAAAACGCAATCCAACTGCTTCTGTTGTTTCTCTGATATTTAAAAAACTCGGATTAGTCTTAAGACAAGTTTTGTATTGTTTACTTAATACTCTGCTTCCTTAGCATTTTAGGATATGCACCTATTTTTATAGAGACTCCAGAAGGAAAGCAGTTACACAATCTTACATTAGTACACTGAGAACAATAAAGTGCAGCATCTGCCAGCTAAAATAAAAATTAACAGTTTAGTCCCTGACAACAGTACTTTTGAGAATGCTTTCACTTTCTTAAATTTAGGTAAAGGTAACGGTTGATTTGAACGAATAGAATTCCCTCAATAGACTACATGCAATGGTGAATGATGGTTTCATGTAAGTTAGTAAATTGAGTAATTTGAAGCTAGACTACAGCAAAAACAATTGTTTGGTTGTAAACATATCATACCTGTGTTTCCATTTCATTTCAAGCAGTGGAAAATTAAATAATCTAATTAAAGATGCTAGAAAGAGAGCTTATCTTTACATCCAGGTATATATCACTTACACAATCCAATGCAATGATATTTTCTCAAACAAACCCTTAAGTAAACATCCCCACCCTCTGTCCTGTGGGTTGAGCCTTCCAAGTTATGGTATTTCTCAGTATAAATCTGTTCCTCTCATCCATGTTCTACATAAACCACATCCTGCATGATTGGAATATATGTTCTTTTGTGCTTAGTTATAAAAGATCACGTTTTCAAAAATAAAATAAAATAATTACATTTCAAGGAATATATTTCTACAACTTATCTGAAGGTTGAACTCATTCAGTAAGTATATTTATAACTCCTTCATGAAAACTAAGACAATTTTAAAATAATAGCCTTGATTGACTTTCTTCACTGTTAATCCACATGTGTAATTGCCTCCAAATTCTCTAATTTGTATTGATGTTATTAAATTGTAGAGTAACATGACATTTTCATTATTTAATTTTCCAATGACTATTCTCCTTAAGTAAGATAAATCAAATAAGCCTTATTTGCAATGATTATATCTTAAAAATTTCCATGTGTATTAAAGTATATTTTCCCTGAACCTCACAATCTGAAAAATCCCAGAGGAAGCATTTGAAATGAACTCAAACAATACAACAGTTTGGAATTGATCTGGGAATCTCATTTCCCTTTTCTACCAAAGCTCAACTCCACTCACTATAAATACGATACAGTTTTGCACGTATTAACATCATTCATTGCTTTAACTAAAGCATAACTTGACTAATAATAAAAATTAATTTCACAGGCATTGTACTTTTAACCCTAATGTTCTGAACCAGTTTTTACATTGGGAACAATGGAAAAATCTATATATGTGACATGAAATTTAAACTTTTAATCTTTCATATATTTCAATTTAAGAAAAATGAATTAACTATATAAGAATTTTATCACTAAGCGTAACTAGATTAAAAGGATGGCATGGAGAAATATTAACAGATTTGTTTTTCTTTGTAGTCTCAGACTAAAGATTCTGTGCACATTTTGCATGGGCTTCTCTCACAATGTAGAAATATCACATTCTAGTTTTGTTTTTTGAATTTGCTTTGTAGCTATGAATATATTTTATAATGTATAGCATTCGTGTATATCTTTATTTTTAAATGATTTATTTATTTATTTGAAAGTCAGAGTTATACAGAGAGACAGAGAGAGAGAGAGAGAGGTCTTCCATCCACTGCTTTACTCCCCAATTGGCCATAACTGCTGGAGCTGGGCAGATCTGAAGCCAGGAGCCAGGAACTTCTTCCAGGTCTCCCACGTAGGTTCAGGGGACCAAGGATGTGGGCCATCTTCTACTGCCTTCCCAGGCCATAGCTGAAAGCTGGATCACAAGTGGAGCAGCTGAGTCTTGAACAGACACCCATATGGGATGCTGGCACTGCAGGTCAGGGTTTTACTGGCTATGCCACAGTGCTGGCCCCTCATGTATATCTTTAAAAGAAGCACGAAAAATATTTTGTTTAAAAAGTTCATTTATTATTTATTTATATGAAATGTTTATCCAATAGTAAACTTTGCAACCCAGATCCATCATGCAGCATTTCTTAGTGTTTAGGGCATTTTTTTACATTCATGGAATCTTAAGTGTTTGGAAAAGTGAAGGTATATTTTTACTTCATAGATTTACTTTGATAATTATGTAATAAAGTGCCTTTAAGTCATTGTCAAAATTGGACTTCTAAATAAATCTTCAAAACTTAATATTAAGTAGAATAAGATGTTTTAGTTAATTTAAATAACAATTGAAGACTAGAAAGAAAAATGAATTGCTATATTATTAACTACTGATTATTTTGGGGGGAAACCTGTATTACATATGGAGGAACTTCTTATATTCAAGATTATCATTAGAGAGTAAATGTTATGCTATAATGAAAAGTTGTAAGAAACACAAACAGATGTTGTCATTGTCCATTAATTTCAAGAAAATACATCAACATTTATGAAAAGGAACTATAAAGGGTGGATGATAGTCAAGGATTTGGGAAACTGATTCCCTAAGTCCAGAGAATGAGAAGCGAGCAGTTTTTCCCACATGCAAGAGAGACCAACTCTCTGAGAAATGTCGGTGATCCACTGATGCCTAAACCTGAGCACCCGGGAGCCATGACGAAGGTTCCTCAGACAAGAGTATTGCATTAGTCCATTTTCAATTCCTATAACAAAATACCTGAGGCCAGGTAATTTGTAAAGAAACAGATTTATTTAGCTCATGGTTCTGAGAGCACTGTGCCGATTTCTATTTGGATCTTGTGAGAGTCTCATAATAATTGGCATCACAAATTTGGAGGCACCTGTGAAAGCAGAAAGAGATCAAGGAGGAGCCAGTGCTCCCCTTTTATGATAGCACTAACTGAAATCCCATGCGAACTAACCCCCTCTAAAGACAACATCCTCAATTACCTGATTTTCTCACAATAGGCACCACTTCTTAATGATTCTATCACCTATCACATTATCATGGAAACCGATATTCCAACACAGCAATCTGTAGGAGATAAACCACATTTAAATAAGGTCAGGTATGCTTCTGTAAGAATCACTTATTTGGAACTGATTATAGAAACTCAGGCTTGGGATGGACAGAACATCAAAACAGACTAAACTTTTCAGAACATTCCCAGTCATCCATCACAACTGCTTTAACAAGGTAGACATCTTTCTTTCAGCCCCAAATACCATGACATAACACAAATCATGTTTTACAGAAAAACAAACTCATACTAGCCCTGAAAGAATAATTCTCTGCATTATTAACAGTACATAGATATGGAAGACTTGTGAAGGTTAGAACATATATGGGTCAAACATATGGAGAAATGTATATGTATATAGATACAAAACTAGAGAATATCTGAATATCCTAAACGCATGATGGGTGACATATGGCAGAGGTAGGAACACATCCAGAAGCAAACAGCAATGTCACCTGGTTTTTATAGGTGGTAAAATGCATTTGGAGAAACTGGTGATCCATACTGTAGTTGATTCCCTGTTTATCTGAAACTTCACTAATAGTAATATAAACAGTCGAACTACAGCAAGGGATCTATTACTTGGGCCAAAAAAATAAATTGGAACAATGCCATAGTGACTGTTAATCCTCAGAAAGGATAATCCACACACCTACATTAGAGACTATAAGCCAATAATTAGAACCCCTAGATTTTCAGGAATATCCGCAGTAGCAATATTTAATAACTATCAAGAATTTATGCAATAGGCACTATGTATAATCCGACTGAATCTCTACAATAACTGATAATAAATATTGATAGTTCCACTTTACATTTTTAAACTGATGAGGAAACATCAGCTCAACAAGATAAAAGAATAACCTACAAGTCATACAGCTAAGAAGTGAGAGAATTGGCAATTAATCCTAAATAATCTGACTCTCAAGTGTGTGTCCCAAGTAGACATGTCTGAGAATTCCTGTTTGTCTCATCATTGTTCCAAAAGACAAAATGAAGGAAACCATAATAGACCATTAACTCTGATATCCATTTCATAAAATTTTCACAAGGGAATAAAAGGGTAGAAATAATCACAGAAATAATAAAAGAAAATAGCTGAAAGCTGAAAAGGTCTTCAGAATGAATATTGCATTAAATGCAGTCCAGAGTTAACAAAAGAACATATGTGACATTTCAGCATCATAAGGAGAAAGAGAACATTCTGAAAGTTGCAAAGAAAAGGAATCTGTTGTTTTCAATTTTCAGTTTCAGAAAGCATGCATTCATGAGAATCTATAGATATAAATCTAAATTTCATTAATTACTTAAGCTACCAATCATGTAAAAACAGCAGCAACAGCAGCAATTTCTGATAAAAATACTAAGTACAATGTATGTAGTATTGTATTTAAAACATTAAAATTTGTTCAATAACTCTCCAGATAATCTTAAAATAAACAGTGTTTGAGGTAGGACATAGGTGGATGACAAGCTAAATTCCTATCTCATTTAAAACAAAGATATTATTATTTATTATTTCTAGATTGATCAAAAATAATTATTATATGTTAGAAAAGATGACAAGAAGGTTAGACAAAGGTATGTAAATATAAATCATCCAGAGAAAATAAACGAAAGAAAGAAAGCCTTGAATATGCAAAACACTGAAGGAGACTAGAAAGAACTAATAGTATGGTAGAAAAAAGTAATCCAAATTTATGAATGATCCTAACTGTCCATTTTGAGTTGTGTTAACATAATACCACAGGCTGGGTCATTTTTAAAGGACAGAAATTTATTTGTCACAGATCTGGAGACTCAGAATTCCCAGACCAAGGCAATGCTGTTAATTGAGGACTTTCTTGCTGTGTATTCATATGGCAGAAGGCAGGAAGGGCATGAGAGGGAGAATCCACTCTCCCAAACCCCTTTGATGGTAATAGTAGCCATTCATTAGGGTGGAATCTCCAAGATGCAAACTCACCCCAATACTACTTCTTAGGAATTTCTTTTTGTTTGCAGAAATGTATTGATATTTGGAGGATATTTAGTAGTCTTCTTTTTTTTTTGTTTTTTTTTTTATTAAACTTTTATTTAATGAATATAAGTTTCCAAAGTATAGCTTATGGGTTACAATGGCTTCCCCCCTCCCATAACTTCCCTCCCGCCCGCAACCCTCCCCTTTCCCGCTCCCTTTCCCCTTCCATTCATGTAAAGATTCATTTTCAATTCTCTTTGTATACAGAAGATCAGTTTAGTATATATTAGGTAAAGATTTCAACATTTTGCCCATATAGCAACATAAAGTGAAAAAACTACCATTGGATTACTAATTATAGCATTAAATAGCAATGTACAGCACATTAATGTGCTGGATATTTAGTCTTCTATCCCATGTGCACCCAACCAGCTGCCTGCAACAAAGACACCACTTTTAGCCACATTACCAGATCCTCATTAAAATGACTACTGGCAAACAGATTTCATGGAGGACATTCCTACCATAGCAGCTCCTACCAAATATGACTGAAAATTCCCCTATAAGAGGCAAAAATGATCTGACAACATTAAGAGAAAATCTATGATAGTCTAAATGTAAGAAATAGAAATATTGCATAATTGCATACATCATGTCCACATCTTAATATAATTGATTTGGAAATATATATACAAATACCATAGGCTTACAAAGAGGTTACATCCTTGTAACCTTGTAAACATAATAATTCAAAAAATATCACTAGGTCAAAAATGCATCTAATATTCTGACTTGCCTATCAGTAAGTAAAAGAATCATAAGGAGGGCCGGTGCTGTGACTCACTAGGCTAATCCTCCGCCTAAGGCTCCGGCACCCGGGATTCTAGTCCTGGTCAGGGTGCCAGATTCTGTCCCAGTTGCTCCTCTTCCAGTCCAGCTCTCTGCTGTGGCCCGGGAAGGCAGTGGAGGATGGCCCAAGTACTTGGGCCCTGCACCCGCTTGGGAGACCAGGAGAAGCACCTGGCTCCTGGCTTCGGATCAGCGCAGTGTGCCAGCTGCAGAGCGCCAACCGCAGCGGCCACTGGGGAGTAAA
This sequence comes from Lepus europaeus, assembly GCF_033115175.1. Taxonomy (NCBI): domain Eukaryota; kingdom Metazoa; phylum Chordata; class Mammalia; order Lagomorpha; family Leporidae; genus Lepus; species Lepus europaeus. The sequence goes on along the minus strand of NC_084832.1, from coordinate 41,823,284 downwards.
GCAATGGAAAAGGAAGACCTTTCTCTTTGTCTCTCTCTCTCTCACTGTCCACTCTTCCTGTCAAAAAAAAAAAAAAATCCTAAGGAAAACCATCATAAGTCAGGGGCCTTTATCAAGAAATGTTTACAAATACGAAGCACTTTTAGCACTAGTAACTTTAGGCTAAATTGGATTTGAGTGAAAATTGGACAGATTTGGCTTTTCTGTTAAAATTTACAGATCATATAAAATACATTTCATATATTTTAAAGTATTTTGTAACATATTTTTGAACTATATATGGGAAAATAATATTAGAAATAAACAAATGAAAAATTAAGAATATATAGTGAAATATATGTGATTTCCCCTTATTTAATAGATACAGCAAATAAACAAATACTGAGGTATAACTGAGTAAAGCTATTAATATATCACTAACAAAATTAAATGGTTTAAACTAATGTATCCACTAAAAACTTTGAATGTGTCCAAAGAGAATGTCATTCAAAATACACAAAATTATCTCCAAAATGAGCTTTGATCCCAAAATCTTAGCAAATTATTTTTAAAATATTTTATTTTATTTATTTGACAGGTAGAGTTAGAGACAGTGAGAAGGAGAGACAGAGAGAAAGGTTTTCCATCTGCTGGTTCACTATCCAAACAGCAGCGACGGCTGGAGCTGCACCAATCCGAAGTCAGGAGCCAGGAGCTTCCTCTAGGTCTCCCACACTAGTGTAGGGGCTCAAGGACTTGAGCCATCTTCTACTGCTTTCCCAGGCCATCAGCAGAGAGCTGGATTGGAAGAGGAGCAGCTGGGACTAGAACCAGCACCCATATGGGATGCCGGCACCACAGGCAGAGGATTAATCTCCTATGCCACAGTGCCAGCCCCAGATTTTTAAAATCTGCTTTCATGAGCTATGTATCAGTGATAACATAAGAAAATTAAATGTTTCTAGAGAATTATAAATGAAACAACCCTTATAGGCTTTGCTGCTTTTTACAGATTCATAAAATAACTATGGGCTAATCATGAAATCAGATCAGTAATTATTGAATATTTTAAGTCTATGCCAATGAAGGTGTGTTCTACTAACTTCAAACTGTATGATACAGCCCAAATAGTATGTGTAATATGTAATTTGAAATTTAAACAGGATGCATAAATACACCAAAACTTAGAATAACAAGAAGCAAAATTAAACTGTAAAAAATTATATAAAGACAAATATTAAAAACAATAGACATCAATTTCAAGGATAAAGTAAAAAGCTTACTTAAAGATCAATAAAATTTCCAAACATTTGTAAACCTGATTAAATAGGAAATATAAGAAGAAACAAAGATAGTGTTGAAATTAGCCTGGGTAGTTAGCAAGGGAAGTAAAAACTATAAGATAATTCATTTTATGCCGGAAATGTTGGAAAACTGAAATCAAAATTACTAAGTGATAATTCAAACAAGCTTTATCAAGGCTAAAGAATTAATCCAATGAACTGTTATAAATAGATGGATATGAGCATTGCTTTTAGCAAGTACTCATATTTAAGTTTCCTTATCAAAGGAAATGAGTAATTATTGAAAATGTCATAAATGAGGCACTATTTAAACACATTTATGGATAATGTAATTTAATCTTTGAAAAAAAAAAAAAAACAACAAAACAAAACATGAGCCAGGTAAAATGCATCCTGGCTTGCACAGCTAGATAAGGGGCCATGCCCAGGTGCAAATCTCAGCTCTTTGACTCCATAGCTCACACTTAGCCTCTAGGATGTTCTACTTTCAGTTAATAAAAGCACAAACCCACTCTGTTTTTAAAATTCTTTAAAACATTTTTTGTCTTTTAGTTTTGAGATAAAATAATTTAATTTACATTATAGTCAAAACCTTAATGCTGCGCTAAATAGAGTTCAACAGATAAGTAAAAACGTCATATTTGGGCAGGAAAATAGGTGAAAGCTATAAACCATAATGAAATAAGATGTTCAACTCAATTCATATAAATTTTAAATTAGCCACAAAATCATTAGACTGTAGTAATATAGAATTCTTTTTAAATTTTTTTATTTTATTTATTTGAAAGACAGAGTTACAGAGAGAGGTAGAGACAGAGAGAGATCTTCCATCCACTGGTTGGCTCCCCAGATGGCCACAACAGCCAGAGCTGCGCCTATCCAAAGTCAGGAGCCAGGAGCTTCTTCCAGGTCTCCCACATGGGTGCAGGGGACCAAAGACTTGGGCCATCTTCTACTGCTTTCCCAGGCCATAGCAGAGAGCTGGATCAGAAGAGGAGCAGCCGACTAGAACCAGTGCCCATATGGGATGCGGTGCTTCAGGCCAGGGCTTTAACCCACTGTGCCACAGCACTGGCCCCAATAGTAGTAGTATATAATTCTTAACAGTTTGCTTGACAAATATTTAAAATAGAGTTTGACAGAGCACTGAATTTGTAGCAAAACTGATACATTCAGGCATTTCTTTCTTTTGCTTTTTTTTTGTTTGTTTTTCAACAAACTCAGTCCTTTAGATATGTGACTCAGATATATAAATTCCATAATCTTTATCTTTGAATCTGAGCAAAAGCTAACTTCACTAGCATTAGAGAATAAATGAGCAATTTAAGATTTACTGAGTCCTGGGATGGGGATTTGACATCGTATTTAGCACATTCAGTGGGATGCCTTCCTCCCATACTGGAGTGCTTGGGTTCAAGTCCTAGCTCCACTCCTGATCCCAGCTTCTCACTCAAGGAAGCAGCAGGTGATGACTCAAGTAAATGGGTCCATGCCACCCACTTGGGAGATCTCAACTGAGTTCTTAGCTCCTGACTTCAGTTTCACCCAGTCCTGACTGCTGTGGGCCTATGGGGCACTAGTAAGTAGCAGATGGCACATTGTCTGTCTCTCTTTTCGTCTCTCTTTCTTTCTGGCTTTCAAACCACATACCATGTATATATGGTTTATATTTTTGGCAGATAGCCTGGAAAGTATTTCTGGGATTCTGTGAGCAGAGGGGAATGGGAACTATTTGGGTAGCAGAGAAGGAAAGTATGGGGAAATCTAAGCTGGATTTCACTTATCTTAGATTGAATGTACATTTGACTAGCTTTACACTTGCTTTACAATGTGTTAAACAGGCAATTACTAGTGCTTCATTAATTTATGATATCTGCTTATGATGAATGAAATTGTGGCATTTTTTTCCTATATCTCAAATTCTTTGTTAGTGTTTCATTTCAACCCTGAGTTGACATGGATATGTTTATTCAATGGTGAATTCTGAGTTTATATTCTGGCAGTAAGTTTAACTTAATAACTTCATAGAAGGAACATAGCAGTGATAAGACTTTGTTAAATGTTTCTGCCATTTAACAAAATATTTACCCAGCCTAAGATTTTGCGTTTACTTCTCACTCATGTAACTTCCTAATTTTTTTTCTTTAAAATATCATTATGCTGCATTGCACAAAAAGTGCATAACACCAATAAGAGACAGTAGAAAAGTATTATATTGCAAATTACTCTCTATAAAAATATTTAAACAATAAAGTCCAATTTAAAAATTCTTCTTGGGCATTTTAGCTTTTTGAAGGATGATTTCAAGACTAAACTTTATTCCATCCCCACTCTCTGTAACTATGTGTGAAATATTTTGACACAATGAGGAGGAACATTGTCTAAACAATTAACTTTTTCCTGTTAGTAAACTTTGTGTGACTCTATTACTCATAATCTAAATTTGGACAAGGCAATGAATATAGCAGACCCCAATACTATGCTAGATGGATATAACCCAATCTATATAGCAGTATATTTCCTGGAATTGTTTTTAAGAAAAATCATGCATTTTTCCATGAACAGTAGTTCTCATGTACAACAGTGACCTCAGAATTTACAGGTCAGACATTCCTACCTTCTCATGGTTGTGATACAGGTCAAATTCAGAAAATGAATTAAGCTCAATAAGTTTCTAATGAGAAAACCAGGCAGGTGTTCAGGGAATTTAGAACAATACTAAACAATGATAGTTAATTTAATAAATTGTTATAAATGCTTGTTCTGTGTAAGTATTTGCACAGGAACTATAAAATGAGAGATATGTAGGAATGTGAAAATTAGAATTCTTATGCTCAAGAAGGCTGTAATTTGGTGAGGATTTACCATAAAATTAGGAAGGCAATGTAACCTTCAAATACCTGTATAGGAAAGTTAATATTTATTGAAAACTTACTAGTATCTGGCCCTGTTTTGTGTACTTCAAAGTTTATTTTCTTATTTAATAAGAGGCAAGTAACATTTCCCTCACACTACAAATAAAGCTGTGGACTCATAAAACTGTAATAACTTTCTCCAGTTGGTTCGGTATTCAAATTACTTGTTGGAATCTGAAAAACACTATGTAGCTTCAAAAGTATTTTGGGATGTTTGGTATAAGATTTCCAAACTAAATGTCACAGAAACAAGAAAAATGAAGTATCTGCTAGTTTGATCACAAGTAAATTGTCAAAATGGTAGGTTTAATATTTGTAGAATTTCTTTGAAGAATCAGGGAGAGGGCATTACTTTTAGAATGTTGAGATTAAGATAAAGCTAGAAGTTGCAATGTTAAAGATTTGTTCAGGAAACTGCACATGCTGGACTTACAGAAGGCAGTGAAGTCATTTGTAGGATAATGTCAGAAGGCCTAATATTTTGAATACTAGAAAGATCTATATACTCTTTCTTTGCAACCAGGATCGTGACTCCCTCTCTCTGGAAAACTGCCATTTCTTCTGCACTTAGGTCCCTCACAAAGCAAATGCCCAGGGAATGGGCGGAGCCAATGATTGAGTGGACAACAGAGGACAGGGATATGCCAAGCAGGACAAAGTCATCACCAGATGATTGGAGGACAGTGATCCCACAACATGCTTCAATTCACCAGGCCTAGCACTCCTTTCCCCACCTGCAGAGCCCTCTTCTCAATCCTAGCTCCTACCTCCAGGAAGTAGGAAACCATGGTTTGTCCAATCTTGATTTCAAATGTCCTGTCATGCTTCACAAAAATCCTGATAGGCACAGTAATTGCTTCTTTGATGTCTTTCATCTTCTCATTGAACTCCTTGCAAAACTGGTTGACGGAAACACCTCACTGACCCAAGATAGGGTCTGGGGGAGGGTTGGGGGAGGGCCGTTTGTGACATGGCCAGGCCTGCCAGCACAGTGGTCCAGATCAAGGAGCCAAAGTGAGTTCAACATGAGAAAGTAGTTGAAGAAGTAATCATTTGAAAACTACCTTCCCAAATCTCAAGCGTTTATTCCTTCCTTTCATTTAAGTACATGGGGAAGGTCTGTTTGTTGCTGTCATCTACTGTTCATAGTAACTGGTCACAGTCATTGTGAAGGGTCCCAGAGGAACTCTGAGGAGGGCCTTCAATGTAGAACTCAAGACTCCTTGGACAGAAAGAAATGGGCTCTGGGTTGGCAAATGGTTCAGAAATAGAAAGGAACTTGTGCTCAGGTGCATTACCTATAGTCATGGACAGATATGAACAAGAGGTACCCTGGACTCTGTCATGTGATGAGATCTGCATTAACACACTTCACCCATCAATGTGGTTATTCAGGAGTATGAGTCTCTTGTTGAGCTGAAATTTCTTGGGTCAAAATTAAGTTCAAAAGGTTTGATGAGGCCCATATGTTGCTTGTTCAGTATCTCAAGCCCAGAAAGGTGAATCAGTCCTTCAAGGAAGCAACACTGAACTTGTTTCAAATTCAGCTGCCTTAATTCAGCAAGCGAAAGTTAAGAACGAGGATATCAGAAAACTTTGGGATGGTATTAGTGTCTCTGAAAAGGGTACAGTTTAACAGGCTGATGAATATACTAGGTCTAAAAGTTGGCTACAGAACAAGAACTTGTATTATAAGGCAAGTACACAGTTGAGGAATAAACTGTTGTGTGCTAAGAACAATACTACAATGGGGGAAAAGGTCCGTCTCCTAAAAATATCTGTCCATTCTTCCATCTGTTCCTTAGTAAGAAACTGCAAAATTGGAGCTATCCAAAACGCAGACAGCCTGTCTTAGCTTCACTTGCACCAGCTATGGCCCATGTGACTATTTACTGAGTAAAAGTAGAGGTGATTTGTGTTAGTTCCAGGTGATACTTTTGAAATATCTTGAAATAGCTCTTGAATTCTTTCTCTCCACCTGAAATATGAAACTTTTAGATCTGGTATTAAATGCTGTTGACATGAAGAACAAGACAATGTCTTGAGAAAGTGGTGATGGGAAGAAGAAAAGAGCCAAGTACAGGGTTAAATGTTAAATATTAAGGGCTGATAATCAAAGGACTGTTATGACAGAAAAAATTACTGGTTTAATCTGTTCTCATTCCAGTGGTATTTCATTTCAGTAGGTATACATTTACCCTAACTAATGCAAGACCTCAGTTCAATTACAATCCTGGAATTCCTTGGCACACACCCCAAAACTCACCTTGCCCAGATATTTTCCATCATGTATTTTTTTTGTTATTGTCATAGCACCAATTACCATCTGAATTACCTTTAAAAAGTATTTAATTTCCAGATGATTATTTATGGCACAGTATTTGGATATTCCCAAGAATATATTTTTGAGTGTCATATATTATTTCAAAAATATTGAGACAGGCATTGTGGGAAGACACATCCTGTGTCAGGATGTCTAAGGTAGAATCCCTCCTCTGTTCCAAATCTGGTGAGAGGCAGTAGAAGACGACCCAGCTACTTGGATTCCTGCCATTCACATGGGAGACCAGGATAGGCTTTGGTCTGTCCCAGCCCTAGCTGTTGCAGGCATTTGGGAAGTAAACCAGCAGATGAAAGATCCTCTTCTTCCTCCCCTGTCTCTCTCATTCTCTCTGTGTGTATGCGTGTCTGTCTCCCTCTTTGTCATTCTTTTAAAAAAACAAATAAAACTTTAAAAAATTTTAAAGAGGGCCAGCGCCGTGGCTCAACAGGCTAATCCTCCGCCTTGCGGCGCCGGCACACCGGGTTCTAGTCCCGGTCAGGGCACCGATCCTGTCCCGGTTGCCCCTCTTCCAGGCCAGCTCTCCGCTGTGGCCAGGGAGTGCAGTGGAGGATGGCCTAAGTGCTTGGGCCCTGCACCCCATGGGAGACCAGGAGAAGCACCTGGCTCCTGCCATCGGATCAGCGCGGTGCGCCTGCCGCAGCGCACCAGCCGCGGCGGCCATTGGAGGGTGAACCAACGGCAAAAGGAAGACCTTTCTCTCTGTCTCTCTCTCTCACTGTCCACTCTGCCTGTCAAAAATAAAATAAAAGTAAAAAAAAAAATTTAAAGAGAAAATGAATTGGCATTTTTAAAGATTTTCCTGCTATGGATTAATTTACTGGTTTGTAATAATCTCAACTTCTATGAATTTAGTTAATCCATTTAATGTTTAAATTTCTTAGAAATAGGCAGATGAGTTAAACAGTAAAATGACATAGTCTATAACACTGAAAACTGTGGGAAAATTGTTTCCATGTGTCATTTCTACAAAGCACAATGGACAGCAGCTCATATTTTATTTAATTCTCAAACAGACAGAAGAAAACTATTGTCACCAAGTGAGAGGTAAGAGAAATTCTAGAATTAATGACAAAAATAAAAGCAATTAATTCCATCTTTTATGAAACATAAGAAAGCCATATTTTATGAAACTATGTTATTAAAATTAGTACAGCCTTATTAAAATTGTATAGGATGGTACGGAGTAACAATTTGGAAAGTCATCGTGTATGTTGAAATTTGACAGAATTACTGTTTCTTTGTATTTCATTTCAAGATTGGTTTTAATCTTTACTTAAATTTTGATATTAAGCTTAAAATTCAATTAGGACAATAGTTTAAACTGTTTTTGATGTTACTGATATTTGATTACTTGCTTTATTTTTTGGTTAATTTCTTTTTTTTAAAGAGGCAAATATGCCTTCCTTTACTTGAATTATCAGATTACATGAATAAATTCCTGGATAACTCTAAACATCCTTCTTCATTTATTACACATAAGTGTAGGGAAATTTAAGTGTGTCACAGCAATCATATTTCATAAATTACCTTTAAACATTCCTAGTATACAAAATGTCCTTCAAAATGTAGATATCTTAATTATTAGCAGTAACAAAATAATAATGTCACTTCACATAAAAGCATAATATGTCAATACACTGAGACAGCAATTTGTACTAATAAATTACTAGGCATTCTCCAATAAGTACACTTATGGAATATTCTTGTTGATGAGAGAAGGAGGCTGGCAGATCAGCACAGATGTCTTTATTGTGATTTTACTTGGTGGCATGCAACAGAACATTAAGTCACAATGGACAACAAATAGGATTTGCTCTTCCCTAAGTGACGAAAGTCCAGAAATTGGTGTCTGAGAATCTCTAGTTAGTTCTTTTGTGTCAACTATGTATACATTTCTTCCCTCTTGCTCTTCTCTTAGCATGTGATGTTCATTCTCATGCTAGTTTCTTCAAATTGTAGCTCAACTGCCAAACATGGCTGCTCAATATTTCAGATCTAATAATATGTCAATCAAGAACATGGAAAGTGAGCAAGATAAAAGGGGGCAACATTTCTTTCTAGATACATGCCAAAGAACCAGTTTTTTTTTTGTTGTTGTTAAAAGGGGGCAACATTTCTTTCTAGATACATGCCAAAGAACCAGTTTTTTTTTTTTTGTTGTTGTTGTTTGCTTTTTAGAGAATGGGGAAATATTTTGCTGGTTGTGATAGAGAGACAGACTTCTGGCTAGGTAGATAGAGAAAGACCAAGGATCCCTCTCCACCATCTGAAAATAAGTCTCAGAGAACCCAAGAAAAGTCAATATTTTTTGGAGAAAAAACACAAACATGTGTCATTTAAAACTGCAGACTCCTATGACATTTACTGGGGGCTCATCTGGGATCATCTGAAGAATGAGTAAAGATGAACTGCCTCTGCCTCTTTTTATGGAGATTCTTGTTCTCTCCCATAGTCCACGATCCATTAAAAACACCAGGATTCTGTCAGCTAGTTAAAAGTGATGAGTGTGGCTGCCTGTCTTAAGGACTCAGAAGGTAGGCTTGCTGGGTAGACCTGATCAATCCTCCTCCTCCTTTTGGCACCAGGAATGTTGATTTTGCTTTGTCTCTATTTGCTTTCATGGAAATTTATCCAGTGCATGGGATTGGAGTAAGGTCTTGTAATAACTGAAGGTTTAGGCTGGGGCAGCTTCCCAGTGATGGCTGATCCTGACGCCAATTGCCCATTGGGATTTTGGACTAAAATCCAAACTCCTCACTCTTTTTTTTTTTTTTTTAGAATGATTTTATTTATTTGAAAGAGTTAAAGAGAGAGGTAGAGCCAGAGGGAAAGAGGTCTTCCATTCCGCTGGTTCACTCCCCAAATGACCACAACGTCCAGAGCTGAGCTGATCTGAAGCCAGGAGCCAGGAGCTTCTTCCGGGTATCATACATGGGTGCAGGGGTCCAAAGACCTGGGCCATCTTCTACTGCTTTCCCAGGCTGTAGCAGAGAGCTGGATTGGAAGTGGAGCAGCCGGGACTTGAACTGGCGCCCATATGGGTTGCCAGCGCTGCAGGCTGGGGCTTTAACCTGCTGTGCCACAGCACCAGCTCCCAAACTCCTCACTCTTTATATCTCCTTCCTGTTCACTATTGCCCCGAACTCACTCTCGAATGTCAGATAGGGAGGAAGAATGTCTATCTACAACTGGCGAGACAGGTGTTCCCACCCAAGCCAGAAAGAGAGGTTTTAATCCATTAACACCTTTGAACCTGATAGATTTTTTTCCTCTCCTCTCTGCAGTTTACATTTTGATGATGACTTTCTTCTTCAGCACTTGACGACAGGAAGATCTGATTCTCTACATCTCTGGTCCATGATTTATTTAACTGGCCTAAGTAATGAGATCATATGTTGAGGTCATGTGTTAGTCCGTTTAATCAAGGTTTTTCTGTGCTGTTATAACTGTTCTAGATAATGAAAATTTTATGCATCCTGGGGGAAGTTTAATGTGCTTTCTGTTGTCTTTATTGAGTCCTGATTGCATAGGTGAACTGGCTCTTAAAGAAGTTAGCACTATCTACCTATTTTTAATTGTTTGTGTCATTACCATAACTCTGATTAGATCTGGCCCACAGTTTTGGTTAAAATGCTAAAGTTACATTGATTATAAAACACACTGTAAAGTTTTAAAATTATTCTAAAGGATGTTGAACTTATATAACGGTCTGATGTTTTATGCTCTAGGGTCAGTAAGAAATGGATCCAGAGTGTTCCCATCCCCTCATGGCTTTTTATCAGGTAGCCTGTCCTGGATGTTATGTTGCTTGCAAGATGAAGGCTGGAATTTGTGCTCTCTGTCTCTTCAGTGGGTGACTAGGCCCAGATGGTGCTAAGACAGGAAGGTAGCTGCTTTTCCCACACACACACTCCTATCCTTACTCACAGCTATCCCCTCCTTGGCACACTTTGGCACTAAGGGTTACTCCTCCTTGCGTTTGGATATAACCCATCTACATAGGGGTCAGGATGATACACCCATGGGGAATCTACCCCTGGGCATAGCGGTCACCTCAGGGAAAGGGAACTGCCTGGCAGACATGAGATACCTGCTGTGCACATGTCATTCTGGCTGTAGGATCACAACTAGATGAAGAAAAAATAATAAAGGGTAAATAGTGTACTGTCCTACCCAAGCAACAGGTGGTTCAGTCAGAGGGAGAGTCAAAGTTAGGCACAAGTAAGGGCAACTGCTAATGCTGGCTTAATCCTCAATTGCTGAATGTCAGCATGCATACCAACTCATGACCTACAGAAGGAAGTTTCCCAGGGACACATGGGAAGGAGTAGAGGCACAGGTAAGAGTGTCTTCTCCTGTTCTCTGACCTCCCCCTGCTGTGGGTTCCGAGACTATGCTCCCACAGCCCAGGTATTTGAAGGATACCTCAAGTGGGCAAAGGTAGAAACTTCTTGTCCTCTTATTTTCAGATGGGTAATAAAGTAAGTTCACCGTGTAACCCTTTGTAGTGCATTCTTGATCCTTGGAATTCTCTTGACCCCCAAACGTGGAAGACAGATCACTTGGTCATTTTCTGCATCACTGCATGGGCAGGGTACAAACCAGAGGATGAAGAGACTTGGCCCATAGAGGAAAATATTAACTAAGCATCATCCTCCAACTAGACCTCTTCAGTCAGAGAACAAGGAAATGGTCTGAGATCCATTAGGTCCAAGCATTTTTTTGCCCTGAAAGATAAACCAGACCTTTGTAACTGAAAGTTAGACCTGGCACTTTTAGCAGCAGTTACCTTCAAGATCCCAGCTGCCCCTCGGACTTCCCACAGCAAAAGGTCTGCCCCACAGTCTACAATGATTTCACCACCTACTGCTCCTGTTCCTTTTTGCCTTCTATACCCCAGGCCACCTGTTAGTGAGCAGGAACCTAAATATAAACTGCTATTTATCCCTCCAGAAGGTTCCTGGAGAGTCCTGTGGTTCTAATCATGTCCAGGTCTCCTTTTCCATGCAGGACTTTAGACAAATCAAGGTGAACTTGGCAAGATTTTCAGATTACCCTGACAGATATATTGAGGTCTTCCGGAGTTTCTACCATGTCTATGACCTCACCTGGAAAGATGTAATGTTATTCATAAGTGAGACCCTAACAGAGACGGAAAACAAGCTGCTCTCCAAGCTGCATACATTTTGGGGGAGGAATTTTGTATGGCATTTACATCATTGCATGTTCAGGGAGGCCAGGAGAAGATATATCCTATGGTAAAATCAGATGTTCCTCAGGAAGAGCTTCATCATAAATAGACACCAGATGACCTTGTAAATAAATGGCAATGAAAGCATTTCATTGCTTTTGTCCTGCAGTGATCGAGGAGAACCAGGACCAAACTACTGTAAGCTACCCGTGATAGACCAAGGTCCAGAACCTTCCTCCCCTCCTTCAGAGATTGAAGGAGAAATTAGTCACGCATACTTCCTTATCTCCCAATTCAATAGAAGGACAGGTAAACTTACAGGATCAGTTCATTACTCAATCAGCCTCAGATATTAGAAGAAATCCTCAAAAACAGGCCACTGGTCCTGAGAGTAGAAAACCTCCTAAGGTCATCACTTTGGTCTTTTTCAGTGGAAGCCAGGAGGAGACCCAACAATGAGAGAGAAGGGAAAAGAAAAAGGTTGCCGCCTTATGAACACGTCAACCTGAAGATCTCCAGGGTTTTCCAGAGTGCTATGGCTGTGGTCAGGTGGAGATGTCAAGTAGAAATGTCTGTGTTGCCAGGGAAAACCCCCATGGTTCTGTCCTATTTGTAGTGGGGATCATTGCAGTGTTGGCTGCTCCTGGAGACCAAGGCCTCTGGGATTGGGTCCCCTTCCTTGGATGACCTCTATCTAATAGAGACCAACTATGATATGACCCAGATATTAGAATTACCAGACAAGAGTTTCAAAACAGCTTTACAATTGTGATCAAGAATGTAAAAATGGGGGCCAGCATTGTGATGTAGCTGGTTAAGCTGCCACCTGCAATGCTGGCATTCCATATGGACAGTAGTTTTTGTCCCAGCTGCTCCACTTCTGATCCAGCTTCCTGCTGATGTGCCTGTGAAAACAGCAGAAGACATCCCAAGTGTTTGTACTCCTGCCACCAATGTGAGAGACATGGAAGAAGCTCTAGGCTCCTGGTTTTGACCTGGCTGAGCCTTGGCTGTTACAGCCATTTGGGGAGTGAAACAATAGATTGAAGCTTATGTCTCTCTCTCTCTCTCTAACTTTGTCTCTCCCTCTCTCTATGTAACTCTGCCTTTCAATAAATCTTTTTTTTTAAAAAAAAGATAGAATGTAAAGGAATATAAATCTTTTTTAAAAAGTTACAAAGTGAAAGAATATAGATCTATAGTAATAGAAAAGGTAGGAAAAAATAAAAAAAAGAAAAAAAAAGAAAAGGTAGGAATCTTGAAAAAAATAGAAACTATATAAAAGAAATGAATTAAAATGCTGAAATAGGAAAAAGTAGCATCTGATTGTTTAATTGCACAATGATATTGGTAAGAATTTGGAAAATACTTACATATGATATATGGAAGAATTAATTAATGTCATTGCTGATTCTTAGTATCTCACTGGGGAAAACAGAATTCAGCTATATTCTGATCAGATGACATAGGTTTTAACCAAGTATTATCTGTTCTTTTCCCACCACCTCTTCCTCTTTCTCTTCTTCCACTTATTACCATCATAATGTTTAACAAATAGAATCAGTGTGCAAACACAGACATTACATTTAAATATTACATATAATTAAGAAAACTCACAAACTTATCAATTGTATTAAAACTCAACGTAGCAGTTAACATTTTAAGGTTAGGTTGTTGGCTCAGTGGTTAAGATGCCATTTGGAATGCTTGCAGAGTCCCTAGGTTCTACCCTTGGCTATTCTACTTCTAGATCTAGCTTCTTGCTAATGTGCACTTCAGAAGACAGCAGGTAATGGCTGAATTGCTTAAGCCCCTGCCACTCAATTAGGAGATTCAGATTATGTTACAGCTCCTGGCTTCATCCTACCTCAGCCCTAGCTGTTGTGGGCATTTGGGGACTGAATCAGCCAATGGGAGATCTGTTTCTATTTTTCTATCTTTCAAATAAATAAAAGTAAATTAAAATTTAAACAACATTTGGGGATACTAGTTAAGGGAGTAGCCTAGGAAGACTTGTTAGCATCATTCCATTTCTTGATATGAGACCTGTACACCTGGGTGTAGTCTTGCTTTTTATAAATTCAGAAAGCTGAAAGTTTATAGTTTGTGCACATTTTCTTATGTATATTATTCTTTAATAAAAATAAAATATAACTGTCATAAATTCATTTCTAGATTAATCATGTGTTTCAAAAAATTATATTATAAATTTAAATAAAAAGCTTTTCTCACATGCCTTAATTTTGATGGTTTAATACTCCATACTCCAAAAACATATGCAGATAAGTGTATGCAGAGAACTCTGTATTGATAATATTTTATATCAATACTTATGTACTTATTTATTTGGTACCAACAGAGTTTCCAGAGTATAGTTACCAAAAATTTTCTTGATATGGAATTGTTAATATAATAAATGAGTTTTTTCAGATATTGAAATGCACTATGAAATTGCATCTGTGTATGTATAAAACATATATATAGATATACATATATATATATATATATGTGTGTGTGTGTGTGTTAGTTTATCCAAACTTTAAATTACATTTTTGGCTATAGAAAATTATCACATTAATGAGTAATAGAAATTAAAATAATGCTTACCATTACAAAAGTCATGCACTTATAGACTCAAAGGCTACATATTCTGTAAAAAGAATATTTTACCTCAAAGATGTGAGAGAGGTGGGCCAGCATTGTGGCATAGTGAGTAAAGCTGTCACCTACAACTATGCCATCCCATATGGGCACTGGTTGGAGACCTTGCTGCTCCACTTCTGATCCAGATCTCTGTTAATGTGCCTGGGAAAGCAGGAGAGGATGGCCTAGGTGCCTAGGCCCTTGAATCCATGTGGGAAAACTGGAAGAAGCTCCAGGCTCCTGGCTTGGGCCTGGTTCAGACCTGGCTGTTGCAGCCATCTGTGGAGTGAACCAATGAATGCAAAACCTTTCTCTTGTTTCTATGTCTCTCCCTCTTACTCTGTAACTCTGCCTCTTAAATAAATTAATCTTTAAAAAGAAAAAATAAAAGATGCCGAGAGGAAAAGTTGATTCATAAAATTTCTAGTCTCGTACACAGTATATGGAGTTGGTCACAAATGGATTATCCAAGATAAACTATGGTGTTCTCCAGGAAAGAATTTAGGAAGAATAAACTTGCAATTAATAGTTAATAAAGTTTATTGCAAGATATTGATTTCCATTGGGGCCATTTCAACAACTTATGTCCCCAACATTCTCTGCTGAGACAGATATTTCCCATATTTCCTTGGGGAGAGCAAACCTGACACTTCCTCAAGTCCTTTCACAGATATTTTCCACTTATATGGAACTTGGCCCAAAAGAGTCTGTCTACAGTCTGAAGTATTTTGCAAAACTGGCTATGTCCAATAGGGACTACGCAGAGTAACAGGACTGTTATCTGGCAAGTGGAATTACTCTGTAGACAAAAGGAGCTAATCAGCCAGTAATAGGAACAGAAAACAAAACATGTGGGGATGATAAAGGAAAATAAATTTACTGTGTCCTCTATGAGTGGAGGAGTAGAGATGGAACCACAACTACTTTCCCAATTTGATCACCTGAGTTGTCGCGACTGTTAATAGTGTTAGTGAACAATGCTTCTAAGCGCACTGCGCTTGGCCGAGATGCCACTCATCCTAACTTCTCTCCACATCCTTATATTAAACCCCCACCTATCAAGGCTGTAAAGCAGTATAGTGGATGAGTTCAGAAATCTGTGACGGTTTCATGAGAAAAAATATACTGTTGGAAATTAAAGAGTTTCTGGAACAACTGAAATGTAATCACGGTGATGAGTGTGACTCCAGGGAAGAATAATTGGAAAGTGATTTTAACTAAAAAGCTTAACCCTAATAAATTAAATTATATTCCCTGATGAAAGTGACAACAGAAGGCTGACAATCTGTATGACATCTATAAAATGAAACTCAATGTTAATCTTTCACTAATGCTTTCCAGGAGATGGGTTATTTGGTGCAGATTGTAAAGATACAAACTTGGGAATCCCATAGTATGAAGACAAATGAAATCTGATAGTGGTGTACAGAACTGATTGAAGGGCTAAAAATCCCTCAATTAATGTTAGAATACCAAACTATTTTTATGAATAAAACTTTAACATATATTTTAATAATTGAAGCATTAGCTTTATATAAAAATTCTCATTATTCTTTAATGTTTGTTTTTATATACACTTTTCTTAATTGTCTATTTTTTCAACAGATGTTTTTTGATTATAATTAATACTATATTAATTAATGAAATTGAAATTTCACAATATTAAATGTCTCTTTCCATAAACAGGGTACATCTTCTCCTTTATTAAAATCTTGTCTAAAACCCCCTCCATAGTGTTTTTAAAATTTTGTTCATTAAGCATTTGCATATTTCTTATTTTTTCTCTTAGATGTTTTACATATATCATCGCTTTTGCAACTGGAAATGCTCCTTCAATTATACTTCTTATACTGATTTTTAGCTTATCTATTACTGCTTTTTAATTCAGCCACCATGGTCAATACTTTCTGTCTAGTTTTTCAAATGATTCTATCTAGTTAGAAGTATATAATGTAATTAGCAAAAGGATGTGTGCTCCTTTCTTTGTTGAACATAGTATCATTATCACAGAAAGTATTACTTAATTCCTTTATCATTTTGACATGCTGAATTATAGAATTACCTCTCAGTAGACTTTCTAATATTTTTAAATGTTTATTTGTTTTCATTGACTTTGAAAGTTTGAGTCACACACACACACACACACAGACACGTGTCAGGTAGGAAGGGAGAAAGGTAGATCCAATCTGCTGGTCCACTCTCCAAATGCCTGCAACATCCAAGACTGGGCCAACCTGAAGCCAGCAGGCTGGAGCTCCATCCATGTATCCCACATGGATGTTAGGATCCCAAGCAATTGAGTCATCATCCACTGCCTTCCAAGGTGTGTTAACAAGAAGAGTGATGGCAGTGGCATAGCCCAGACTCCATCATTGGCCTGACCTGCTGTGCTATAATGCCTGCCCCTAGACTTTCTAATTTTGAACTATACTTCTCTATCTGGTAAAAGTCCCACTTATTCACGTAACATTCTTTGAGGTCTATTTGCAAATATCTTTTAAAAGATCATTGCTTTGTGTATTTAGAGTTGGGATATATGTGGGTATGTATGTGTAAATATACATGTATGTATTTTTGTATATGTCCGTATATAGATTTGTGGGTGTATGTATGTTGCTGTGACTGCAGCTGTGGATGTCAATGTTGCGCTGAATTTGCAAATTTTTTACAAGCTTCTCTCTTCATTCGTTTTGTTCTGTGAAGTTTTAAATAGCATGAGGTTTAGTTTTTTAGAGTTTTAATAATTACAAAAACATTCTGTTCCACTGAAATTCTGTAGTTAGCTGTTTATCCATTTCTTCTTGAGTAATGAATTTGCTTGTATTTTAATCTCTTTTTGGCCAATTATAAGCAATATGTTCCTTCAAATAAATGACGTTTATGTTATTTAATGTTCTTTGCTTGAACTTAACCTAAATGATCTCTTAAATCCAGTAACAACTGCTTTATTTACTATTTTGTATACTAGTCAATGAACTATTAAATTCCATGTAGATTTCTAAAACATTAGTTATTTCTTTCGTTTTTCTAAAATGGTAAAATTATTAATATCACACTATAGGGCACAATGCTCTCATTAGTGAAGTTCCAGTAACTAGAAGAAGACATCCCCTACACTGTTCCTATATTAATGAAAGAAAACTCTGAAATCTGAATGTATAATTGATTAATTAAGAGAGCTATAACTGGAGCCATTGCTGTGGCTTAGCAGGTGAAACCACCGCTCCAACACTGGCATTCCGTATGGGAATTGGTTCTTGTCCCGGCTGCTCCTCTTCTGATCCAACTCCCTTCTAATGCCCTTGGAAAAACAGCAGAAGATGCCCCAAGTGTTTGGTCCCCTGCACCCACCTTGGAGACCTGGAAGAAGCTCCTGGCTCCTGGCTTTGGCCTGGCCCAGCTCTGACCATTGTGACCATCCGGGGAGTAAACTAGCAGATGGAAGAATGATCTCTCTGTCTCTTCTCTCTCTGTAACTCTGATTTTCAAATAAATAAATCTTTTTTACTAAAGGAATTATATAACTAACTGCTTTATGCTATAGCCTTGAATCTTTGTTCAGATATTTCATTTACAGAGCAATCATAGTAAGACTCATTGTAAGATTTATATCTTTAAAAAAGTGTTGGATTACTATTCTATCACTTAATAAATGTTTTCTTGGAAAAGTTGCTTTACCTCTCTGGGCATAATTTTTCTAAGTTTAAAAGAAAGTAATAATGTCTTATCTGCCTTTGTTATGAGGACTAAATTATGAATGTAATGTACCTAAAACAGTGTTTGAAAAATAGTCTATGCAAAAACAAATTGTTAAAAAACAATGAACTGCTGGCGCCATGGCTCAATAGGCTAATCCTCCACCTTGCGGCACCGGCACACTGGGTTCTAGTCCCGGTCGGGGCGCCGGATTCTGTTCCGGTTGCCCCTCTTCCAGGCCAGCTCTCTGCTATGGCCAGGGAGTGCAGTGGAGGATGGCCCAAGTGCTTGGGCCCTGCACCCACATGGGAGACCAGGAGAGGCACCTGGCTCCTGGCTTCAGATCAGCGCAGTGCGCCGGCCGCAGCGCGCCAGCCGTGGCAGCCATTGGAGAGTGAACCAACGGCAAAGGAAGACCTTTCTCTCTGTCTCTCTCTCTCACTGTCCACTCTGCCTGTCAAAAAACAACAACAATAAAAACAATGAACCACAAACCTGTGCTTTACAAACTGCTCTGAATTTGATATAACTTTATTTTATGTTCCTAAATTTTACTATCTTGAGCTTTTATAGCAAAAATCATATTTAGATTTAAAGAAAACTTTCAAGATTTTAAAATTGTAATCTTAAATACTAAGTTAATATATGTATAAATAGCTGTATATTACATTTGTATTACTTCATGCATTTTAATCTATTCCTTCATTATTAAAATCAGGCTTATAATGTGAGATTGCTTGTCATGTGTCCCTTATAAATATTTATTTATTATTTTCTCTCTAAAGATCTTGCTGAAGAAAATAATAATAAATCTTTAGTCTTTTCCTGGTATCCTTTCCTTTGAACATACACTTTATCTTTGTTCCAGGCCAGTGTTCATTAACACATCACTACACTAAGACTTTTTGGTTTACTTTACCTCTTAATATGATTAATGGGGCCCCGCTTATGTATTTTTCTATTTCTCTCACTAACTACTCTACTTGCCAATTGTGCTATGTTTGAAGTATACATGTTCTCCAACTGTTGTAGCATTTTGTATCTATGTCCCAGCTGTGCTAATTCTATTAATTTCATAGTATTTGTTGAATTTTACTACTCAGATAGACCTTATATGTTAAAGGAACTTAGACAACTAATAAATAAAATTGTTATAAATACATCATTTTTTACTTCGAGTTAATTTTTTTAAAGATTCATTTATTTATTTATTTATTTGAAATTCAGAGTTACACAGTGAGAGAAGGAGAGGCAGAGAGAGAGAGGTCTTCCATCTACTGGTTCACTCCCCAATTGGCCACAATGGCCGGAGCTGAGTTGATCCGAAGCCAGGAGCCAGGAGATTCTTCTAGGTCTCCCACATGGGTACAGGGACCCAGGGACTTGGGCCATCTTCCCCTTTCCCAGCCCATAGCAGAAAGTTGGATTGGAAGTGGGGCAACCGGGACTTGAACAGGTGCCCATATGGGATGCCGGCACTGCAGGCAGCACCTTTACCCGCTACACCACAGTGCTGGCCCCTGAAGTTAATATTTAAAACATTTGTTCTCCTAGTCTCCTTTGAATTATAGCCCTTTGAAGAATCTAATAGTTTTTGATCCAATCATCTTGCCAGAAATTGTCCTTTATTTGTGTAAGAAAAAGAAACTATCCCTATTCTCCCTTTGAAAAAAATGCAATGATGATCATTTTGAATTGGAATGTTCAAATTATGGTTCAGGATGTATAGATAAGGACTTCAGTGTACAATCTGCTGTTTATAAGATCTAGTAGAATTGGGCATGACATTAAACCTCTCTGAATTTCGGGTTCCTAGTTTGTAAATTTTTAAATTGACATTTTAAAAATGTTTACATGTAAGAAATATTTTTACACAGTCTTTGAAACTCCCTCTTTCTTACAGAATAAATAAATTAGACCAGATTGCATGGGTCACATTCTTCCTTTCTGGTTCTCATGTACATGTCACATGTCATAATACAGTTACATTTCCACCAGCTTCCTATCTTCAGACTGCTTCTCTGTCTCCCTAACAACTGTTTCCCAGAGTTCCCCCTTGTAGCCATTTCTATCATCCAAAGTCCTTGGAGCATAATGAATATTCAGAGCAAAACAGACAAAACACAGAATAGAATGTAGGATAGTTCCTATTTAATTCTATCAAGTTGATGGAGAGATTTTTAGATAGGTGGACAAGGCCCATTCCCCATGATTCAGAGATGAGTCCCAGAGAATCTGAGAAAAATGAAGCAACTGGCTTCTGTACAGGACGTTGTTGTCATGTGCCAGCACTTGTCATCAGGATTTTTCTGTGCTGTTGTAACTGATCTAGGTCATGAGATTTTTATGCACCTTTTCTGGGGTGGGGGTGGGGGGAGGAGTTTCATCTGTTTTCTATTATCACCATTGAGTCTAAATTGGAACTTTCACCCAATTAACCAATCAAAATAGCCCCTTTTCCTGGATCAATCACAAGAACTTCCCCTTTCAGAGCCTTTTACACTTAGCCCTCAGTGGGCTCTCTTCTTTAGATGCCACCAGGAGCTTTTGCTTTTGCTTTCTTTGCTTTCAATAAACTACTTATGTGTAATACTCTCCTTTGTCCTCGCTCCTCATTCTTCATGTACGTGAGACACAAGGCCAGCAGCCAAAGCCATTAGAATAACCACAGACTCTGCAACAAAGTCATCCTTTCATCAATCACCAGTGATTAACCTCTTATTACACAGTTTTGGCGTTGAAGTCAGACCTGGGTTTGAATCTTGGCTTTACTTGTGAGCATCCTTGGAGTTTCATCATGGGACAGGTGCTGAGTACATATAACAGTTAAATGCAAGCACAGAAATTTGCTTCGTCTGACTTAACTGAGATATTAATAGATTTTAATTAGTGAAAGCATAATTGCAGGCTCACATATTAACAAAATATTGGAAGACAAATTTTAGAAAATAAGCAAGAAAAACTGCAAAGAGGGAGGAACAAAGGTCAAATACAGTTAAATTCTACTAATTCCATAGTGGAACAGTGTAATGAATATAACAACTGATCATTCCCCTTTTCTAACGTCACTCACTAAAGATTTAAATTCTCAAGAAATATAATTTGATAGACAGAGCCTAAATCATGTAAGTGATCATTGCTGCCACCATGAGCAGAGCAGTTAAGATCTGATTCCCTGAGCTTTCATAAGAAGAACGGTTTTTGCCTCCTATCAGGACTATACATAGGTGAGGACTGCCTAGTTAGGAGACTGATTTGCTAATAAAAAGAACCCAGATTGGGACCTGTTTACTATATTGATCTAAACCATGGACTCTCTCAACCTAATTTAAACAAACTTATGTTTGTAAACACAAGGAGTCCGTTTATTCAGGGGGTCATGAAACAATCAGCTTCAAGTGGAAGTCACACAAAGGAAAGTTGATTTACTATGATAAGTAAAGGAGACCATAGGAAGGGGTGATTTCCCAAAGAAACTGCCTCCTTGAGAAGCAATTTGCAAGGACTTTTATAGCAAGGGTTTGTGGAGTGTACAGGATGTGGAAAAAGGGGAACCAGAGAGCCCTTGCTGGTTGCCAAACACACCAGGATGTAGAAAAGGAGAAGTAGGATGGTCCTTCTTGATCAAGCAACATACATCTTCATCCATCACATGTTCAACACTTGAACCGGCTAGGGTCTCTTGCAATTTTCCTTATCAGTGGAGGTGAGGTCCCATGTGAGTACAATGTTGTGAGATAAGGCTCCATGGACCATCCTCTGAAAAACATACTCTAGCCAGTGTTCAGATTCTATGTCCCTGTTCTTATGCCCCTGTCTTGCCTAAATCCTGTACTCTAGGTTACCTTATCCTATACAAAGTTCGTAAGCATCTTGTTTTCTTGTAAAAAACAAAAACAAAAAACAGAGGCGAGTGAGTGACAGAAAGAGAGAGAGAGAGAGAGAGAGAGAGAGAGAGACTCTTGCATCTGTTGATTCACTCCTAAATGGCCACAACAAGCAGTTCTGGGCCAGGCTGAAACAAGGAGCCAGGAACTCCACCCAGCTCTCTCAAATAGGTGGCAGTAGCCAAAGTACTTGGACCATCCTCCACTGCCTTTCCAGATATGTGAGCAGGAAGCTGGATCTGAAGAAGAGCAGCTGGGTCTTTTGAACCAACGCTTGCAAGAGGTGGCTTAACCTGGTGTACCACAGTACCAGCCCCTCAAGCATTTTTTTTTCTTTTTAGAATTATTTTATTTATTTTGAAAGACAGAGGAGTCACAGAGAGAATAGAGCCAGAGAGAGAGGTCTTCCATTCTCTGGTTCACTCCCCAAATGACCACAACAGCCAGAGTTGAGCTGATCCGAAGCCTGGAGCCAGGAGCTTCTTTCAGGTCTCTCACACGGGTTCAGGGACCCATGGAGTTGGGCTATTTTCTGCTGCTTTCCCAGGCCATAGCAGAGAGCTGGATTGAAAGAGGAGCAGCCAAGACTAGAACCAGTGCCCATATGGGATGCTGGTGCTACAGGCTGGGGCTTTAACGCTCTGTGCCACAGTGCTGGCCCCAGCATTTTCTTAAAATCATGATCAAGAAGTCAGCAGAGTGGCAGTGATTGTGGTACAATAAGCTAAGCCACCATTTGAGATGCCAACATCCTATATTGGAGTACCAATTCTAGCCCTGTTTACTCAGCTCTTAATCCAACTTCTTGGTAATGCATCCAGGGAGGCAACAGGTGATGGTTCAAATTCTTGGATCCCTGCCACCTATATGGGAGTCCTGCATGGAATTCTGGTGTCCTGACTTTGGCCTAACCTGACTCCCTCTCTCTCTCTCTCTCTCTCTCTCCCCCTCTCATAAATAAAATAAACATTTTAAAACAGTCAACAAACTCAAAAGAATCAATGATATCATGATATAAAAGACACCTAGGCAGGAGTATATTTTTGACAGTACCATGGACAGGGAGATATGCCAACCAGCTAAGTCATTTTTAGAAAATGGTGTTCACTGTTCAGTCCTCTCTATGGATATTCTTATGAATACCTAGTTGCAGGCAGTTAAAAGATCTGAATCACCTAAGAGAGAGAAATTATGCCTGTTCATGGGTTTCTATCAAAAACTAAATTGCTACTTGATTGTCTTCTACTTAAGAGCTGTGACAGAAACTGTTACCTATTTATTCACAAACAAGTCACAGCTCGCTTCTTTGCTGATACATCTTACTTCTTGATGTAAGAAACTGAAAATGCCAAAGTACTTTGCTCCATTTATCCAGGGAATGGAAAAATGGCTCAATGATTGTCAGTGAAATTTCAAAGCAAATGCATTAGGTGACTCTTGGGAAACTTCCTTGAGAAATTCTGTTTTGAGGAGCAGACATTTGGTTTACCTGTTAAGCAGCCACTTGGGGTGCCAGCATCCCATATTGGATTGCCCAGGTTTATGTTTAGGCTCTACTCTGCATTCCATCTTCTGGCTGCTGAGCATCCTTGGAGGTAGCAAAGGGTGGAAAAAGTAGCTGGTTCCCTGCCACCCACAAGGAAGATCTGGATTGAGTTCCCACATTCTGGTTTCAGCCTCTCCCATTCCTGGATGTTGCATACATTTGGGAAGTAAACCAGTGAATGGAGATCTCTCTCTTTCTCCTTTCATCCTCTCAAATAAATTAAATTAAAAAATAAAATTTTTAAAACTTTCTCATTTTACGTTGCGTCTAAACTGTGCTGCTAAGATTTGTTCTGGCCACTCAAGTGCCTTAAGAGGAAACAGAAGTTAATTTTAAAGCCATTAAGACCTGTGATAGCCTTGAAACCACCTCTCTGTGGAACATTTACTATGAGGAAAATCGTTTTAAGCTATTTTATGCAAGTGTTCTATTACTTTCTGTTATCACACTAACTGATAAGTAATTTGGAAATAGGAAGTAGTTTGGTACAATTAAGAGATCCCATAATAAGGAATTTGCAGATTAAGAGGTTAAAGAATTAAGAATTTAAATACCCTAGGATGGTAAGCTGGTAGACTTAATAGGATGGTAAACACTTAAACAGTCTCCTGATACACCTTGCAATAGTGAATTGCCCTGATTGGGTAGTAGTATGGAAAACAAAAAGAAAACCCCAAATATTTATTCTTGTTGTTCATCTTGTAGCTTTCTGCTGTATCCTAGAAAGTGGATACACCTAAACTAAATTTCTCTGAAAGAAGGAAGACAGTATGGTCATTTTAAGAGGTATTCGTCCCACTTATTGCCTCAATTTCCACCATATTAGTGACTCTCAGCCTATTTAAAACACTGGGATTTGTGCCAATCTGAATATGATAATAGTGCCCCACTTATTCTATGGGCAGTATTGACTCTCCTTGTTCACACTGATGTTCAAAGCAATGTTGCCCTCCAAACTCTTCCTCTTATTGCAGGAACCATTCATTCATGTCTTTCAGGGAATCCTCAATATATCTACATTTTTTGAAGTAAATTAGTATTTTATTTAGGTTTCAGAATAGATTTTTATGGGAGCAAATAAAATTTTGACTATAAACTGTTGATTCTAAATGAGAAGTAGACACATGAAACTTAAAGGACAATTTCAATGACATTGAAACAAGAGGGCTTTTAACTTGTTCTATTCTCAGACTTTATCTCTATTTTGACTTACTCCAAATGATTACAGTGATAGAGGATGACAAACCTGAGGTGGATATTAGCCAGAGACACATCAAGGTCACTTTAGAGGACAGCATGTTCCATCTTCACTTACAAGTATTTTAGGGCTATATGATTGGGTTCTGGACAAGAAAACAGACATAAAACTGGTTTGCACCCTTCTAGACCTCCTCTTAAAATGCCCCAGGTAATCCTCTAGGCTCTGTATCTACTAGTAACATGGCTGCAAACTCAAGTGCTGCGGTGGCAAAGGAACTTGATAGAAGGTTTCTTGAGTCACTGATTGCAAAGAAGCCATCTGAAAGAGCCTGACCACCCACCTTGAACTATGGCGAAGGTTAAAAGTAGACTTTTATTTTACTGAACCGCTAAAGTGTGGATTTCTTTGTTATAACAGTTAACACACATTATTTTGATTATTATAATCCTTTACATGGGTTTCAATTAGTTGTATAATCTTTTTTTGGATTTAAATAAAATTGTTTATTCTCTACCTTGTCTCTGGGAGCACTTAACTTCCAAGATGTTTGTGGTTTTCAAAATACATGCATGATTTCCACCTCTTACTCTATTTCCTTGTTTTGCTAAATTCAATCTAACTTTCATTTTGCCTTTAAAAGATGTATTCACCTCTCTCTCTCTACTTTGTTAGCTCAGTCACCAAAAACAAAAAACAAAAACAAACAAACAAACAAACAAAACCAACCACCTGCTTTCTTTAATTCTTTTAGAATACCTCTACCAAAATTTATTGGATGTTTGAGATGAAGAAAGGAAAAAGGAATTATCATGGAGTTAGCAAATGAGCTGTGAACATTAGGCATACTTTTCTGAAAATCCTTTTCTCTAGGAGAGAAAGCCTTTCTCACTTCCAGGCTTTCTCTAAGGGATATCCCTCATCTGTTTCCACCTATTCCCCCATTTTCACCTTCTTTCTCTTTTATTGTCTGCTCTCTCTCTAGGAAACTCATTTTACCTTCTTCTGCAGAAGTGTTCTTCATAACTGGTCGTCTTCACAACTAAACACATTTGTTAGGAGGTATTCATTAAAAAGAGAGTTATTTATCTATTTGACAGAAATTCTGTAAATACTACTTAAAATGATATCTTTTTAGTCTCACCACAGATGAAATATCACATCTTTTAGTCACCTCTCTCACCTGATGTATTTTCTGTGACATATTTTTGAGAACATCATTCAGTGCACAAGCCAGAAACTTGTGGTAATCATGGGAACTTGCTCGTATGAGGGGTACAAAATTTTGCTAATTTTATAATATTTCACTGAGGTGTGCACAAGGCAAATATCACATTGCCACTGTGTCCAACATGTATCACATATTCTCCTTGCAATTTCATACTACATAATTGTTGAACTTTATTGCACAATTAGTATTATCCTAAGGCTTATTAAGTTTTAGTTCTGTCATTGGATTTCCTGTGCAGTGGCTGAATTCTGAATTCTGATGGTCCAACGATGAAATAGAAAAACATATCCTAAAACGTAGGGAGGATCCCGGATTATTTTTGCATTGCACAAAGACCATGAGCTATATCTTTAGAAAAAAACAACAAGAAATAAGGAAAATGAACAAATTTGAAAAGAGACAATTCAAAGAATTGGATGGAATAAAGGTTTTTGCAGCTTAGCCTTAGAAAATAAGAAGAAAGCTGAGGGGGCCAGCGCTGTGGCATAGAGAGTAAAGCTGCTGTCTGCACTGCAGACATCCATATGGGCGCCGGTTTGAGTCCTGTCTGATTCACTTCTTATTCAGTTCTCTGCTGTGGCCTGGGAAAGCAGTGGAAGATGGCCCAAGTCCTTGGGCCCCTGCACCCACTTGGGAAACCTGGCGGAAGCTTCAGACACACGTCTTCAGATTGGTCCAACTCCAGTGTTGCAGCCATTTGGAGTGAAACAGTGGATGGATGGCCTCTCCCCCCGCCCCACTGCCTATCTGTAACTGCCTTTCAAATAAATAAATAAATCTTTTAAAAAGGAAAAAAGAAAGGAACCAAAGTACTCAAGTCTTAGAACTATTCTGCATTTGTTAGTATAGTAAATGGGGGCATGGGTAGAAGTCCTGACAGACTCATCTTATAGTTCTCCACTGGGTTGTTATGCAGGCTGGCATAAAGTTGTCATTAATTGCTTGAGGGCTATATAACTTATTATTGAGTTTATTGAAATGAGTGTTTGAGAACTGCCTATCCAACTCTGGTGAGCTGAGTAGGTTAAATAAAGCTTAATCAAAGCTTTTTCCATCTCAGGCGTCCAAGTTACTCGGCAGTTTTGGGATTACAGTGAGACCCTGGAGACAAGAGTCAACAAAACCAAGCCATAAAATCAGGAAGGCATTGAATGTTTGAATTCAGGACTAGACACAGAGAAAATGATAAGAATGCTTTTTAAATGCACACTTTCTGCAACAAAGCAAAGCCAATTTACAAACATTTTGTTGAGATTGCAGAAAGAGGGACATTGTGAAATGCTTTCAGTCAGCAAAAGATTTCTCAAAGAAGTATATTAATTGTGCCAACTAATGTTATTGATATTAGTCTGATGGTTTTTTATTTTAAGGACCCTAAAATATTGCAACTTCTTTGTTCATTTATTATTTAAATTTCCTGATACCTGTTTTAGAAAAAAAATTAGATGATTTGAGCCTAACTTGTACATACAAGATTTGTCTTTAATCGTATGGCCACCAGGAAATATTGCAGGGACCATTCCTAAAGGTTGAGATCAATCTTTACTAATGTCTTGCAAATTTGCTGTTTTCTTTTTCTTATATATTTTTTTTATTTACCAAGAATTCTCTTACCAGTGAGTTTGTAAGAAATCAAAGATCACTTTTTGGTTTTATTCTATTTTCAGAAATTCATAATAGACATTTAATGCTCTTTCATTTCCAAATTCATCTTTTATTTGATGAATATTTAACCTAGGAATATTAATATTATATGTACCCTATATATCTTTACACATATCACTTCCTGAAATTATTGATCAGTTGTTGTGCTCCATTTTTCACTTTTTCTCAACTCTAATCTTCTAATTTCTTCTTATTTTGAAGTATATTATTATTTAAATATTATTCTAAATTATATCTCATTTATTCTTAATATTTTATTTTCTGGTCCTCGTGATTAAGTTCACACTTTTTACAGAGATTTCCTTGAAGGCTAGGAGTCCATAAAATAGAAAAAGGAAAAAATCCACTCTTGTAGTCTTTACATAGTGGCTCTGGTCCAGGGCACTCCTTTAACACTTTGCTAGGATTGCTCTGAGACTATGGAAGAGCCCACAGTTAAAGATCAGCATCTTCTCAGGTATTTTCTCTCTATACACGTTGGTTTGCACATGCATATGGATCCCTAAATTCCCAAGTATGCCTGTTACTTTTGAGTGTTCTAATTTTTTTTTTTTTTTGACAGGCAGAGTTAGACAGTGAAAGAGAGTCAGAAAGGTCTTCCTTCTTCCATTGGTTCACCCCCCAAAGTGGCCGCTACAGCCAGCGTGTTGAGGCAGGCGCGCTGCGCCTATCCGAAGCCAGGAGCCGGGTGGTTCCTCTGGTCTCCCATGCGGGTGCAGGGCCCAGGGACCTGTGCCATCCTCCACTGCCTTCCCTGGCCACAGCAGAGATCTGGACTGGAACAGGAGCAACCAGGACAGAATCCAGCGCCCCAGCAGAGACTAGAACCTAGTGTACAGGCACCGCAGGAGGAGGATTAGCCCAGTGAGCCACGGCGCCAGCCAAGTGTTCTAATTTCTAACAAACAAATATTTCCCAACTGTCACTCTAAGGTTTTTCATTGTTTATTTATTTATTTAATTTTTTTGGGACTGTTATCTTCTGCCACATGCCTCTGAAGTTTGTTAGGTTGGTTTACCATGGTTTTGAGCAATGCCCACCTCTTGAGTTCCAAGTATGGCAAAGCAGAGATGGGTGCTTTGTATCTGTCTTAGTAAATTTTCAATTGGTATAACAAAATACATGAAACTGGGTACTTTATAAAGAAAATAGTTCTATTTTTCTCACAGTTTTGGAATCTATAAACCCAAGATCAGGCTTCTCTGTAGATTCAATCTCTGGTGAGGACTTATGACCAATGGCATCGCAATAATTGTAATTCCCACAAGATCCTTTGCATAGTAAGATAGAGTCAGACTTGGGGGAGGAGTCGGCCTTGTTTTCCTATAACAAGTCACTCTCATGGGAATTAACTGAGGTCCCATGAAAATTTGCCCAATGACCTGTCCACATTCATGTGAATCTCATGCCTTAAAGTTTTTACCATTTCTACCCTGCCATGGTACAGATGAAGCAAGCAAAGCATAAACCCTTGATGAACAAACCACATCCAAACCATGGCAGTGTCACTCCTGCACAAAGTATCCAAACAAGTAATAGCATAGCATGTAATCATTTGACAATAGGTTTTTCTTGTTGCATTGTTGTTGTTTTTGTTTTTTTATTTCCCTTCAGAATTAGCAGGTTCTCCACTGGGTATAAAGGCAACAGTCACTTCAAAACCCAGATTGTTCCTACAATACTAATAGGAGCAAGGAAGGCAAGTAAAAGGCCTCAGAATTTTCCTACCATGTTGAGTTTGCCTTCTTGACTCGGTATTTTCTTGGTTGCTATAGCCTTTTGATGATTTTCCAGAGTTCTGACAAGTTTGTTTCTGACAGTTTCGGCTTCTTTGTGATGTTTCTCTGGTAGGATGAGAATTTGGATCTGCCTCCTCTGTGTTTTTGCTGTCACTTCCTTTTTTCCCATTCTGGAAGCAGCTGTTTGAAATGATGTTATGAGAAGGAATGTGAGACCAGGTTAAGTCAAGCAGGAGAAAATGTCTAGATTGCTAAGTTATATTCATTATAATTATGGGAGAAGAATGTAACATCAAATTGTCCACAAAGTTCGCAACTCTGGACAAGACGGAAAAAAAAAATACAAAGTGATTTTGAAAAACCCAATCCAGAACAGGGCCATGGTTTCCAGAATGTCCCTCTAATATTGAAGGGACATATTCTAAACTGCACTTTTGCATACACATTCTGAAAAAGGGACATAGTGCTAACTCAGAAAGTGCCCATACCTCTAACCAGTGGATGCTCTTTTTTTGTTTTTGTTTTAAAGATTTATTTTATTTATTTGAAGGGCAGAGTTATGGAGAAAGAGAAGAGGAGAGAGAGAGAGAGAGAGAGATCGCTTTTCCATTGCTGGTTCACTCTCCAATGGCTGCAATGACCAGAACTGGGCCAGACGGAAGCCAGAAGCCAAGAACATCTGGTCTCCCACATGGGTGTAGGTGTCCAAGGATTTGGACCATCTTCATCTGCTTTCCCAGGCACATTAGCAGGGAGCTGGATCAGAAGTGGAGCAGCCAGGACTCAAACTCGTGCCCATATGGGATGCTGGCACTGCAAGAGGTGGCTTTATCCAGCCCCTAGTGGATGCTCTTAACAATGTGGCATGGTGAATAAAGGGTATTTAATGGCAATTATACGAGTTCAAACCCTGAATTTAACTTTGTCAACTGGAAATATGAGCAATTTGTTTAACTATTAACTTAAGTAAGCTTATTTCTAAAGTTGTTTCTTAATTTCTTTTCAAAATTTATCAACAATATTTTACAAACAGGGTATCAGTGAGTATGCTTTGACCTATTAATATTACTACTAAAATAATAACAGTAATGCTGGAGCTAGGCTACTGAAAAGGTAAATGACAAGAAGTGGTGAGGTTTTCCATATCTAGAATAATATTTCTCATTTACTGTGATTTTCCCAGGATGATCCCAGTTTATGCTCAATGTTCTAGCATGTAACTAATATCCTTGTTCAATCCTAAAGTGTCCCGATTTAGATAAAATAGACTTTTGCACTAGCTATGATGCCATAGCCATTAAGCCACAATTTTTGTAGGTTTCCCAGAAAGACAGTGGTTTATCCCCAAGAAGGAAAGAGTGATATCTTTTACTGGAAGCTTCATAATGAATCTGCTGTTGTTTTTCATCTCTCCTCTCTTACTCATTTTCCTGTTAGTTATGTGCTTCAACCATCATTTTTTTCTTTAAGTAGAAGAAACCCATTTTTAGTTGGGAACATTGTAATATAGAACAACAGTCAACACTTTGTAACTTCTCTTGAATTTTGCCTGTCAGATGGCTAAGTTATAAACAATGGTATGCAAATGTTGGATGAGACAACTAGGAAGGTTACTAAGCATGACAATGCAAGTTCAAGGAATAAAACAGACAAACAAAAAGCGTCTATTCCCAGTGGAGTCAGCTGTATATACTACTTCCTTTTTAATCAGAATTGTAGCAGCCCTCCTGGGCCTCAAAGTTTTCTGATAGACAATTGACCTTCAGGGGGATGGTACAGAATGCAGAACTGCATTCCTGGTAGTATGGGAATCTTATTTCCCTGCCCTAAACTACTTGGCATCTCAATGAAAGGAATCAATTCATATATTCTTTTACTAATGTTTACTTATAACACATTTATTTGAGAGTTAGAAAGACAGGGAGAGAGAGCTGCATTATTTTGGTTTATTCTCCAAAGGTGCACAAGAGCTGGAGCTGGAACCAGGCCAAAGCCAGGAGCCAGGAGCCCAATCAGAGTTTCCCACATGGGTGGCAAGGACCTATGTGCCTGGAACATTGTCCATTGCCTTCCTAGAGTGCACATTAATGGGAACCTGGAACTGTAAGTAGAGCCATACTCAAAGTGAGGCACCCCAGTATGGGTTACAGGCATGCCAAGCACCACATTAACCACTAGATCAAACACCCACTACTTCATATATTTTTAAAGTAACTGATTTCTGGGTTTTTGCTACTCTAAGACTATTATAACATTAATATATGTGGAATTTTTTACATTGGCATGAATTGCTGCGATATCAGAACCTAAAATGCACCCCCAATGCTATAGGCTAGAAAGCTGGCAACATTTATAATTCAATGGTAAAGCATTTGATCAAACTGCTACCTGCCACATATTAGAAAGCAGATGAAAGGCTGCATGGAAGGAAAACCGAATGGTGTTAAGGGAATGTGTATAATAATTAGAATGTCGTCTGGGCTAGCTGCTTCTTGCTGCTTTCAGAAATGCTCTAGGAAGTGAAGTCAGTCTGTCCAGCTTAGGTGCAGACAAAGATGTTAGAAAGGTGCTGTCATTCTGTATCCTAAATCTAAATTCACTAAACCTGGAGACATTAAAGAAAAAGAAAAAACAAACAAACAAAAATACCTCTGTTTCCAAATGGAAACCCTACGAGTTTACTCTGAAGAAGCAGCCTTATTAGGAGATAAATCACTGGCCCCCAAGAGGTCTCGGGGTAGAATCAGACTTAGGAACTGCAATACCCTAAAGCCAGATTAGACACAAGCCTGGACTGCAGCTGTCTGTGTGATCACTACATTTCAACTGTCTCTGAACCTGTTCTGAAAGAAAATGGATTTTGGAATCTTTGCAGACTCAATGAAGAGATAGTCTCCATTGCCCACTTTAAATGCCCACGGAGCATCTCAGAAAAGGAAGAACTTTCCCAAGAGGGTAGTTCAAGGGATCACAGAGGTCAATGGGGGCAGAGGTCAGTTTCTCCAGAGGACAGAAGTAGGAACTGGTGGATGTTTTATGGCATTGCATTAGGGGGCTTCACTATTCCTGTCTGGCAGGATTTCATCATCTGGAGAAGTTTTGGTCCCAGCATTTTCTATTGGACACTTGCTCTAAATGAAACTTTTATGTTGCTATTTTTGTTTTTTCTCTTCTGCAATTCAGGCAAGTATGTTGTCTTTTAGATATGTAAGTTACCAAAACATAAAGAGCTATATCTAGTTAGAATGGAAAGATCAACAAATATACAGAAATCCTTGGTATTGTTCTAGATGAATAACTGGACAAACCACTTTGTAGTTTGCTGTAACTGTGGGACTAAGTTTCCAACAATATATTATCAGTGAAAAGCTGGAGGCTTAAGGAAGCATTTTAAAGAACTAGAGGCACTTCCTTTCTCATTAATCCACTCTAGTAACCCACTCTAGGATACAGATGGGATGGTGAAGCTTAAGCAGTCACCTTAGGTCAATGAAGGTCATGGCTGAGGATGAACAGGTAAAGAGCTAGATGGCGAGAGGGTGCTACATCAGTCCTGTACAACTTAGTTTAGATTTACTGGTGTGTGACAAAACATCCTAAACTGATTCATTTAAAGAGTAACTATTTTATTTATTATGATTCTACGGTTTGGCTCAGTGGTCCTTTGGCTGGATTAATGGGTGCTCAATCACATGGCTTTATTCACTTGTTGCATCCACTGCTGGGCACAAGCTGTGATTGTTGGTCTTCTAGATTCATGTAGCCTCAAGGAGAGTAGATCAGACTTTTTTTACACTGTGTTCTCAGAAGAGCATTCCAAAATGACAGCCCTCAGTAGATTTGTTTCACATCTGCTGATTTTCCATTGGCCAAAGAAAGTCATATGACTCAGCTGAGAGTCAATGGAGCACAAGGGCATGGGGTTAGGAGAGTGTGGATGTAGGCTCTCTTTCCTTAACTATGTATCTACATCTCCATTTTAACCTTTATATAGCATTTATTATATGCCAGATGATGTTTGTTTTACTGGTTTTTTTCTTTAAAGATTTCATTTATTTATTTGAGAGGTAGAGTTACAGACAGTGAGAGGGAGAGACAGAGAGAAAGGTCTTCTGTCCGTTGGGTCACTCCCCAAGTGGCCGTAATGGCTAGAGTTGCGCCAATCCGAAACCAGGAGCCAGGAGCCTCCTCTCAGTCTCCCATGTGGGTGCAGGGGCCCAAGCACTTGTGCCATCCTCCACTGCCTTTGCGGGCCACAGCAGAGAGCTGGAATGGAAGAGGAGCAGCCGGGACTAGAACCAGTACCCATATGGGATGCCAGTGCCTCAGGCGAAGGATTAACCTACTGCGCCATGGCGCCAGCCCCAGTTTTACTGTTTTAATATTGTCCGTATATATGTGTACTTGTTTGTTAACAAAAAATAATTTAACTCATAGCCAAAATATTCCAGATAGACAAAATAGGTGCAAGTATTGTTATCCCTGCTTTACTAAGGAAGATGGGCATAGAAAAGTAACTTGCTTAAGAATAAGGAGCTAGGAAATGGAGGAAGTTGGATTTAAACCCTGATAGCTTAACTCCAAAATTAAGTATTCATCTACACTGCAGTTTTCTTCCATTCTTCAACATTCATGTTTGGGAGCAGTCAAGGTGAGGCGTGTGGAATAGGTAGTAGAGCACAGGTAAATAAAAAGATAGAAGGAATTTTAGAGAATATCTAGCTCTGATTTATAGAGGATGGCTTTGAAACATATTAATATGAAATAATTTTCCCAGACACATGAAACTGATGCAAAGCAAAGATCTTTACATGCTATGTCCCAGCCTATGCTTCCATGTCTGAATTGTAAGAGTTCAGGAATATTCAGTTTTATAACACTTCAGATGAGACTGCCTGGATTCAGACTGCCAAATCATGATGTGTAGAGATGGATTCCTTTCACCAAATTAAAGAGCACCAGGACCAGAGGATGCCCGTTGCTGCATAAAAGATAAAAGGGCTTTATGCTTTGTACTTTACTGCTTTACACAGTTGGCAGTAAACATATGCAAGTCATTACCCTGGAAGGTTATATAGTCTGAAAATATAAATAGGTTCAGGAAAGGCTTGGATAAATTCATGAATGAAGTTTATAATGGGTTACCAAAAGGAAGTTAGGGATCACAGACTCCCCGAGGTTCGGGTGTGGAGGGCAACTAGCATGCTTTCCTGAAAAACATCAAAGGACTTACGCAGGATCTCTAGAGTTCATGTGACTCATGATGACAGTTATATTCTCATATTCTTTATAAAGGTCCTCTAACCCATGTAATTCTATTCATCTAAACCCGTGACTAAACTTCATTCATTTCTTTTACAAACATTTGAGAAAATTACTCCTTCTCTTCCCCATCAAAAAAGTAGCCATTTAGTTTCTTTACTAGATTTTTTTGTAATATTTAAATTCCTTTTCTCCAGTGTTTTCCTCTGTTCTGCTGTCCCACTCTTTATATAGGATTTTATCCTTGTACCTATTTCAGCTGTCTTAAAAATTTTCCTCAGTCTCTCTTTAATCTTAAATAGTCTCCTCTTTCCAACATCCTTTCATCTCTAACTTTTCACCTTCAATCTTTTGGTTAAACTTTCTTTTTTTTACTTTATATCATAGCAAATATATATAGCTAGTATGATTTGACTCACATCTTTTATTATTGTAAAATAATATAACCCAGTCAGATCTCAAAATAGATAAAAATAGCATTAGAAAAGTCCTGTAAATATCCTTATAAAATAAATACTAGAAAACAAACACCAACATATATGCCAGTCCGCCATTAATATAAGCAGTTCTCATTGAGATCATGTAAAATATGCTCTAAAAACAGCAAATTTCAAGTGAAAGTTATATTAAGGTATGTTTGGAGTAAATCCTTAAAGAAAATGTTTGTTCTCTTTATTGAGAACAAGATATTTGCATGATGAAAGTGATTTACATTATCTGCTTCCAAAATAGGGAAATCAAAGAGAAACATTCTGCTTTTGCATAGAAATTGTTGCTAAAAAGTTAGTAATTTGAAGTTCTTATTTGGCCTTATTTTAATAAACAAGATGTTGTTGTAATTTCTGATGTATTAATTTCTAGAAAGCAAACTTAAACTACTTTTGTCTCTAGATTATCTTGTTTAACTTATATGTCTGTGTGATATATCTTAAAATACTCAAACATGCAAAGGAATCAAACTCTGGAAAATGTTGCATTTATTCAAATTTATTTTTAAGTACTTCACTATTTTACTGGAGTTCCTAAAAATTCAGTAAAAATAAGGTTGTTTGCCATAGATTTCCACTGTGACTATCATTCCTACGATTTGCTGTTTATTCATGTAAAATTCTTTTGAATTTTAGCTTAAATGTAGAAATGATTTTTATTTACACATTTGTACTTGCAGGCTTTTTGTTATACATATTACCCAATGTATTAGATATTACTCTTTTTTTAGTCCCTACTATAAACATGTGTCCTTACATACGATGATTGTGTCAATTAACTACTAAATCCAAATAACATAATAATTGTCTCAATATCCTAATCTCTACTTCTCTTGATATCTTACAAGTCCATTTCAGGTCCTTCACTAAGAACATTTTAATTTCATCCTACCTTATTATCCCAATGTTTGGAAAATTTCAAAAGCATAAACTCTCTTGCAAGCAAGAAAGGTTTGACACCTAGATTCTGTTCCTTAGGTTCACCTACAAGAAACTTCAATTAAGAAGGACCTTGAGGAAACAGGCGTTTTCTGAAATCCATTCTTGGAGTTTGCCAGCAGAAAAATCTAGATTTCCATAGCAGATGAGGGGGTCTTACAGTGTAGTGCGTAGTGACCAATATCAGCAATACTGTCTACATGGTCTATGAAATAACCCAGGCAATCTTATTCCTGTTGATGCCATTCTTCAATGCAACTTGAGTCATTCTGGTAGGGTAATCCTGGAGTCAAATTTTCTATTTCTTCAAGAGTGTCTGTGAATTTTCTAATAAGCTGTAAAGCATTATTTCCTGCTTATCCTAGTGAAGATTGGTTTCATCCTTTCCAGGTAAAAATTTAATAAACTCATCAACACCTCAGATCCTTTAAGGGTGATATAAGTATTTTCTGAATAGTCTTTCTCCCCCAAAGACTGTAATTTATCAATTATTCTTCATAATTTTTAGAATCTTCATTTTACCCTTTTAAAAAAGATTTATTTATTTGAAAGGTAGAGTTACAAGAAGATCAGGAGAGACAGCGAGATAGAGAGAGAGAGGGAAAGAGAGAAAGAGAGAGAGATGTAGCTTACGTCTGCTGATTCACTCTTCAAATGATCACAATGGCTAGGGCTAAGGCAGACCAAAACCAGCAGCCGAGAGCTTTGTTAGGTCTCATGTGGGTGGCTAGGGGCCCAAGTACTTGGGCCATCTTCTTTGCCTTCACAGGCACATTAGCATGGGACTGGATCAAAAGTATAGTAGCAGACACTAACCGGTGCCCATTAGGGATGCTAGCATTGCAGGCAGCAGCTTCACCTGCTATGCCACAATGCTGGCCCCTCTCCATTCTCATCTTACACTCCCTGTATGAAACAGAAATCATGAAATAGTTCAAGTATCTGACTTCTCCATTCTATTCCCAGGATAAATGAGCATGGCTGAAAAAATTATTTCAATCTTTTGTAATCGTGTGTATTTAAAAAGAAAAAGTGGAAGTAAAATATCCAAGTTATATTTTTGCATGACCAAAACAAGTTTCTGCGAAAGTAGTTAGCTGGATAGATAAGTGGGTAGATAATAGATTAGCTTTGTTAATACTCCCACCTATTCTCAGAGGGTACTATAGAGACTGGAACATACATTCTTAGCCTTTCTTGGCATTGGGATCCATTTGCAATTGGAGTTCTGCCAATCAAATACATTTACAAAATTTCAAGTTGGAAGGAAAGGAGAATTTTGGGGAATAACTACTTTTCTGTTGTGCGAGTTTCTTTGTTCCTAAATCAGAGGAGGAAGTTCTCTCAATCACAGCAGAATCAGTGAGATTGCAGGTAGTTGGGCCTGAACATGGAATGCATTCTTCTAGTCTGTCCAGAAAATCTACTTACGCTTCAGCTAGGTAAAGTGATTAATGCTGTTTGAACTGAATCCTAACAAAATTGTGTTGGCATATATGTATGGAGTCCAAACTGCGTTTCAAAGGGTTTCTTAAGTGTCTCTTGATATTTTTGCAGGGGATAAACAGAGTCAAATCCAATTGGTGGGTTTTGTTCTACCATGTTTCCAAATCAACTGAAAAAGTTCTATTCTTCATTATGTATTGCTTATTTATTTATTTATTTACTATTAGTTTTTGCTAATTCATATCATATTATTTTTAATTAATTATCCTATTTGTCCAAGTAAAAAACTTAAAAATCATCTGCAATATTGCAGTTAATTATAGCACGGTGAATCAGTAAGTATCCCCATTCCTATGTAAATTCCAATTGAATGGTAGTAAATGACAGATAATAAAATGTAAATGTAAAATATAAAAAGAATGAGAAAGAAAGCAATAATAATAATAGCTTATACTTTTCAAGACTCTGGAAACTGAAAGAAGGTGAATTTGTCACTCATGCCACCTATTGTTTTCCTCATTTATTTAAATTGTCTTTCTATATTCAGTTGCATTACATTGATCATTATTTTGAATGTTATTTCTGACATTTTGTAGATTTCTTTCGGGTCAAGATCTATTTCTGGAGAACTATTTATTTTTTTTGCAGTACCATGCTACTTTGCTTCTTCATGTTTCCTATGTCCCTACATTGATCAGACCAAGAATATTATATCCAGGGAAGATATCTTTTAGAAGTGAGGGAAAAGGGCCGGCACCGTGGCTTAACAGGCTAATCCTCCGCCTTGCAGCGCCGGCACACCAGGTTCTAGTCCCAGTTGGGGCGCCTGATTCTATCCCAGTTGCCCCTCTTCCAGGCCAGCTCTCTGCTATGGCCCGGGAAGGCAGTGGAGGATGGCCCAAGTGCTTGGGCCCTGCACCTGCATGGGAGACCAGGAGAAGCACCTGGCTCCTGGCTTCGAATCAGCGAGATGTGCCAGCCGCAGTGGCCATTGCAGGGTGAACCAATGGCAGAAAGGAAGACCTTTCTCTCTGTCTCTCTCTCTCACTATCCACTCTGCCTGTCAAAAAAATAAAATTAAATTAAAAAAAAATAAAAAAAGACCTTTCTCTCTCTCCCTCTGTCTGTAACTCTGCCTCTCAAATAAATAAATAAAATCTTAAAAAAAAAAGAAGTGAGGGAAAAGCAAAACAGAAAACTCATCACCACCAAACTACTTTTACAAGACATTCAGAAGGGAGTCTTACATTAGAAATGCACATCATGAAAACGTATCACACTACTGAATTCACTAACAGAGCAGACACAATTAGTAACAAATCAACAAATTGACATGTTTGGTCTTATCTGTCAATACTACCTAGGATATAAATGGATTAAATTCTCCAGCCAAAAGGTTTAGGTCAGCTGAAAGGATAAAAAAAATACAAGATCCCACTATTTACTGCCTTAAAAAAATCACTTCACAAAAAAAAAAAAAAAAAATGTACATTGACTGCAAGTGAAGAGCTAGAAAAATATACCCGGTAAATTTAAATTAAAAACAAGCAGGAGTAGAATATTCATATCAGATATAAGAGACTTTAAATAAAAAATATAAAATGCACAAAAAAGGACAGGATATGTTGGAGCTGGCACTTTGGCGTAGCCGGTTAATGCCCTGGCCTGAAGCCCTGGCATCCCATATGGGCACTGGTTTGAGATCCGGCTGCTCCACTTTCAATCCACCTCTCTGCTATGGCCTAGGAAAGCAGTAGAAAATGGCTCAAGTCCTTGCGCCCATGTGGGAGACCTGGAAGAAGTTCTTGGCTCCTGGCTTCGGATTGGCACAGCTCCGGCCGTTGCAGCCAATTGGGGAGTGAACCAGTAAATAGAAGACCTCTCTCTCTCTCTCTGCCTCTCCTCTCTCTGTGTAATTCTGACTTTCAAATAAATAAATAAATCTTTAAAAAAAAATCCTGAGTTACAGCAAAAGCAGTATTAAGTAGGAAGTTGAAAACAATAAACACTTACTTTAAAAAAAAAGTTTTCAAATAAATGATTTAATGATTCATCTCAAGGACTCAGAAAAACAAGAACAAACCAAACACAAAATTAACAGGAAGCAAGAAATAATAAGGATCACAGCAGAAATAAATGAATTTGGACCTATAAAATTACAAACACAAAAACTACTTTTTGAAAAGATAAACAAAATAGACAAACTTTTAGCCAAACTAACAAAGAAAAAATTCAAATAAATAGAATCAAAGATGAAAACAGAACCATTACAATCAGCATCACTGAAAGACAAAGGATCATAAGAAATTACTATGAACAATTACAGGAAAATAGATTGGACAAATCTCGACAAAAATGGATAAATTTCTGGATATATATATATATATATCCTACTAAGATTAAGTCAGGAAGATACAGAAAATCTAAAAAGACCCAAAACAATAATGAGATTGAATTAGTAATGAAAAGTCTCCAATCAAGGAAAAGTTCAGGACATGATGGCTTTACTACTTAATTCTATAAAATATTTAAAGAGAAACTAACTCCAATAGTTTTGAATCTATTTTCAAAATATTGAGTAAGATGAATCTCTGCCAAACTCTTTTTATGAGGCACAATCACTCTGATACCTAAAACTGAGTAGAGACACACACAAAAACTACAGATCTATATGCTTGATAGATACAGATACAAAAATTCTTAACAAATTACTAGCAAATGGACTCCAAAACCACATCAGAGAGATGATACTTATAATCAAGTAAGAGTTACCTCAGAGTTTGAAGGATGATGAAACACAAATCAATAAATGTCATAAATCACATCAACAGAATGAAGAACAAAAAGCAGAATCTTCTTATTTGATGTGAAGAAAGCAATTGATAAAATTCAAGTCCCTTCACCATAAAGCCTTGCATAAATTAGGTTTAGAAGGAACATACCTCAAAATTATAAAGTTTATATATGACAAACCAACAACAAATATACTGAATAGGGAAAACATGGAAATATTTTCTCTCACAAGTGGAACTTGTTCACTTTCACCAATCTTATTAAATTTAGTATTACAAATGTTATCAAGAGCAATTAGTGAGGTGAAAGAAATAATTGGCCTCAAAATAGAAAAGGAGGGACCCAGAATATCCATGTTTGCAGATGACATGATATTGTACATAGAAAACACATAAATACTCCACCAAAAAGCTGTTAGAATGACAAACCAATTCAGTAAAGCTGCATGTTACAAAACAAACTTGCAAAAAAGTAGGCTTTTACATCCTAAAGATAAACTCATTGCAAAAGAAATCAAGAAAATAATCTTATTCACAATAACCACAAAAAATAAAATACTTAGGAATAAATTTAACAAAAACGTGAAAGAACTTTATAATGAAAATTATAAAACATTGATGAAAGTAATCATCAAGGACACAAAAGCAAGAAAAAAATTCTTTGCTCATGGACTGGGAGAAATAATATTACAATGTCTGTACTATCTAAAATGATCTACAGATTCAATGTAATCCCTATAAAAATACCAATGACATTTTCTACATAATTAGAAATAAAACTAAAATTCATATGGAATCACAAAAGAATCACAAAAGACCCAGAATAACCAAAGTGAAGCTGAGCTATAAAAAAAAAAAAAGGAAAGAAAGAAAAAAGTCAACCTCAAGGCATCACAATACCTAATTTCAAAGCATCAAAGCATGCTATAAAGTTTTAGTAATTAAAACAGCATGGTCCTAGCACAACCACTGACAGTTAGATCAATGGAACAGAATAGAGAGCCCAGAAATTAATTCCTATACATATAGCCAATTGATTTTTGACAAGAGTGCCCAGATCATCCATTGGAGAAAGGATAATTTCTTCAATAAATGGTGCTGACAAAATTAGATGAATATATGTAGAAGAATGAAATTAGATCCCTACATCTCACCATATTTAAAGATCAACTCAAGATGGATCAAAGACCTAAACTGAAAACTTAAGACAATAAAGTTGCTGGAAGAAAATGTAGGGGAAACATTCAAGACATTGGTGTAGGTAATGACTTCTTGGATAAGACCTCCAAAGCACAGACAACAAGAAAACTAGACAAATGGAATTACAGCAAATTCAGAAGCTTCTGTACGGCAAAGGAAATAATCAATAGAGTGAAGAGACATCCAACAAAATGGGCAAAGGGCCTCAGTAAGCAGTTCTAAAAAGAAGAAACACAAATGGTCAACAAATGTCTGAAAAAATGTTCAACATCAGGGAAAAGCAGATAAAAAACTAAAATGAAATGTTATCTCACCACTGACACAATGGCTGTTTTACAAAAGAGAGAGAGTAACAATAACTGGCAAGGGAGTGGAGAAAGGGGAACTCTTAAACACTATTGGCGGGAATGCAAATTAGTACAACCACTATGGAAAACAGTGTGGACATTTCTTAAAACTCTAGAAATACACTTGCCATATGATCCAGCAGTCCAACTACTGGGTATATTCCCAAAATACATGCACACATGTGTCAAAGAGACTCCCACACCACATTTGTAGCAGTATTGTTCACAAAAGCTAAAATATGGAATCAACCAAGATGTTCACATCAGATGAATGGGTAAACAAAATATGGTAGATATATTATTATATATTGTTCAGATATAAGAAGAATGAAATTCTATTATTTGCATCAAAATGGTTGCAATTGGGGGACATAATGTTGAGTGAAATAAGCTGGACACAAATACCCATCCTCTCTTATATGTGGGAGCTAAATTTTTTTTAAAAAAATCAAAAAAACAATAAACAAAATAAATGCCTGTGTATATGTTTTCCTGAAAATGCAGTATTTTGTCAAAGTTTGTTTTAGATCTTTGCAAATTATTAAGAATGAC
The DNA here is from genome assembly GCF_033115175.1 of Lepus europaeus. NCBI lineage: Eukaryota > Metazoa > Chordata > Mammalia > Lagomorpha > Leporidae > Lepus > Lepus europaeus. The sequence goes on along the minus strand of NC_084832.1, from coordinate 41,780,920 downwards.
ATACTACTACAGTTTTAATGATCTGTGACTATTTTAAAGTTTACTGTATATGAGTGAAATAGACACATTTTAATTTGATTATTATTTATAGCCCTTGCTCATATTCCTGCTTGCTACATTTTATTGGTTGCACTCTATTTACTAAGCATTAAACCTATGAATGTAATACAAATTAAAAATGTTATCTCTGAGTCAAAAGCGCCAAAACAAAAAAACAAACCAAAAAAAGAAAAAAAAAAACGAATAAAGCCATGCCAATCTCGTCTCGTTTTCTGCGCGTTAGGTTTCGTCGAGAGAGGGTGTCCCGCCACTGCGGCTAACAGTCCGCCTAGAAACACTTGCGGTGCACGATGGAGGGGCCAGACTCGTCGTACTCCTACTTGCTGATCCACATTTGCTGGAAGGTGGACAGCGAGGCCAGGATGGAGCCGCCGATCCACACCGAGTACTTGCGCTCGGGGGGAGCGATGATCTTGATCTTCATGGTGCTGGGCGCCAGGGCCGTGATCTCCTTCTGCATGCGGTCGGCGATGCCGGGGTACATGGTGGTGCCGCCCGACAGCACCGTGTTGGCGTACAGGTCCTTGCGGATGTCCACGTCGCACTTCATGATCGAGTTGAAGGTGGTCTCGTGGATGCCGCACGACTCCATGCCCAGGAAGGAGGGTTGGAACAGCGCCTCGGGGCAGCGGAAGCGCTCGTTGCCAATGGTGATGACCTGGCCGTCGGGCAGCTCGTAGCTCTTCTCCAGGGAGGAGGAGGACGCGGCTGTGGCCATCTTGTTTTTTTGTTTTGGCGCTTTTGACTCAGGATTTAAAAACTGGAACGGTGAAGGTGACAGCAGTCGTTGGAGCGAGCATCCCCAAAGTCCCCAAAGTTCTGCAATGTGGCCCAGGACTTTGATTGTACATTTTTTTTTTTTCTTTTTTTGATAGTCATTCCAAATATCGTGAGATGCCATGTGACAGGAAGCCCCCGCCCCACTCCTGCCAAGGAGACATGGCGCAGTCCTCGCCCGGGCCACCCAGGGGAGGCGGCAGCATCGCTTTTGTGTAAATTATGTAATGCAAATTTTTTAAATCTTCGCCTTAATACTTTTTTTAATTTTCTTTTTATTTTGAATGGTCAGCCATCGTGGCCCCCCCCTTTTTTGTCCCCCAACTTGAGATGTATGAAGGCTTTTGGTCTCCCTGGGAGTGGGTTGAGGTGTGGAGGCAGCCAGGGCTTCCCTGTACACTGACGAGACCAGTTCAATAAAAGTGCACACCTGAACACACACACACACACACACACAAAAAGTTATCTCTAAAATTAAAAAAGAATGAAAAATGAAAAGAAAAAGATGGAGACTAACTCAAAGGAAAAAAGAAAGAAAAGAAAAAAGAAAGAAAGGAAGAAAGGAAGGAAGGAAGGAAGGAAGGAAGGAAGGAAGGAGGGAAGGAGGGAAGGGAGGAAGGAAGACCCTAAAGAAAAAGTAATGCAAGACCCATCTCCTTAAAAACCCCCAGCCTCAACTGGACGGGGCACTCAGCTCTCTGCATCTTTGCTGATCCGCCCACCTGGCCTGGTCAGGTGTAATCTCTCCACTCCTTCCTCCTCCCCAGTCTCTCAGGCTCTGTCTGGAGAGGTGCCCATCCATCCTTACAGATGTCCCTTCCTAATAAACCTTGCTATTTTACCTCCCACTAAAAAAAAAAAAAAAAAAAAAAAAAAAAAAGTAATGAAGTAATGAAAAACAAATCCTTAGCTTGAGAAAGGTAAGAGCTACTGTGGTATAAGTAAATAGAAAATAACATTAAAAAAAGATGCAGGATTGCAAAATACCAGCATATTTTTTCCCTAAGACTTCTTGAAGATGTGTTTCTCTAAAGCAAGGGATAAACAAAGCAAAATAAAACCATGCATCCAGTCAAGAAAGAGACAAAGGGATTTGCTCATGAAAGAGAATCTCTGATAAGAGCACATGCAGAGAGCAGCAGATGCAAGAAAAGCATCCTACACAGATATAAGGACATTCAAGAAAATGAAAAATACTTTATGCAGTTGACCATAAAGTAGCAGTTTTGGGGCTGGTACTGTGGCGAAACGGGTAAGGCTGCTGCCAGCGGTGCAGGCATCCCATATGGGTGCTTGTTCAAGTCCTAGCTGCTCCACTTCCTGTCCGGTTCTCTGTTATGGTCTGAGAAAGCAGTAAAAGATGGCCCAAGTTCTTGGGCCCCTGCACTTGCATGGGAGACCTGGAAGAATCTCCAGGCTCCTGGACTCAGCTCAGCCCAGTTCCGGTCATTGCGGCCATCTGGGGAGTGAATCATCTGATGGAAGACCTCTCTCTCTCTCTCTCTCTCTTTGCCTCTGCCTCTCTGTAACTGCCTTTCAAATAAATAAATAAATAATTTTTTTAAAAAAAAACCTCTCTCTAAAAAATAAAAAAGTAGCACTTTCAGAATTCTTTCATGCAGTTTAGGGATGAACTATTAATAGATCTTTAAAAACTATCAAATTATAAAATAAGACACTTTAACTCCAGAACACAAAGTGTTGGCATATAGAAGTCTATCTATTGTATATCTTAGGGCTCACTGCTGATCCCACTGTGTAACCATTGTAATAAAGTACTGAATTGTGAGTTATCTAGAGTGCATACTATATAACATGGATGTACAGAGGGGAGTAGATTTTCTATAATCAAAATGGGATACATTTTAATTGAAAAAAATATACAATTTTAATTTTACCAAAGCAATAAGCAACTGAGACAATATTGCCACGAGGGGTGTTAGATTTCTAATTTCTTTCATTTTTTTAAAAACCTTACTTATTTAATTTAAATTTAGAAAAAGAAAGAGAGACATAGAAAGGTATTTTCAATCCTCTGGTTCACTCCCCAGATGGTCACAAGGGTCAGGGCTGGCAGGGCTGGCAGTGGCCAGGAGTTTCATCACGTCTCCCATGTGGGTGGCAGAGGCCCAAGTACCCTGGTCATCCTTTACTGTTTTTCTCAGGCCATTAGCAGGGAGCTGGATCAGAAGTGGAGTAGTGGCCGGCGCCTCGGCTCAATAGGCTAATCCTCCGCCTGTGG